>NC_081361.1:65338552-67838552 GCF_030684315.1 Stegostoma tigrinum | reverse complement strand
TGACAAATTAATGGCTGTATCCAGAACTCATCCCTTGCATTCAGCCAAGGTAAACCAGTGTATGGTATGCTAATAGACTTGGAGCTGCATCCTCCAAATCCAGCCATTGCACACTGATGGGCTTTCATTTGGGTGCTTCTGCTGGATACTAAGATTTTAAATAAGTCTTTAACAACTGATTACTGGTATACATGTTGTGGCTCAGTCATCAGCACTGCTGCCTCATTCATTGTGCTAGGGACCTGGGTTAAATTCCAGCCTCTGGTAACTGCCTGTATGTGGAGGTTGCAGATTGTCCCCAGGTCTGCATGGGTTTCTTCTGGGTGCTCTGGTTTCCTCCTGCAGCCCAGAGATGTGCAGGTTAGGTGGATTAAAATGGTCTGTGTCTCCTTCCAGGGATGAGGAAATTGGCCTCTGAGGAAAGATTGAGTAGACTGTCTGTATTTCTGAAGTTTTAGGAAAAAAGTTTATTTTTTAAAAAATATTATTAAATTCTTAAGGTGCTTGGTGTGTTAGATGCTGAGGGAAAAGTACCCACGCTCCACTGACCCAAATGGGAAATATGGAACATGAAATCACGATCTGACAAGGAGGTCAGCCATTTATGACTGAATTAAGATTTTCTTCAGTGCAGTCCAACCCAGATGGGTCTGGATTCACAGCAGTTGAGTATTTAAAGTGGGATTTGATAGAAACAAAAATAAAATCTGAAGTGCAAGAGGATGGATTTGGGGTAGAAGATCCCGGTGACCTTGAATTGTTGCAGAGTTGACATAGTCTTTTTGGACCACAGGGCTGTGTTGTCATTAGAGAATGTGAACTAGTGGTGCTTTAAACCTGGGGGTGGCCACACCTCAGACAAGGGGGAGAGGTTGAGAAGGCGAGTCCTTCGTGGTAACCTCAACTAGTAATGGGAATTGAACCCATGCTGTTAGCATTACACTGCTTCGCAAACCAACCAATCAACCATCTGACCAATTGAGCTAAACCGACCTCCCCCCCTCTTGACTGACAGAGCAGTTCAAACCTCCAAAATGGCTCCCTCCAGCTTCTCCTCTTGTATAAAATTGCGACTACTACTCTGTTAGACTGTGTTTTGAAGGGAAGAATCGCTGTTTTCTTGCCAGTTAAAAATATAACATTGAAATCATTAAGCTGCATTCACACTTTATTTTAGTGGTGGCTTAAAAAGTAGCTAGCCTGAAAATGGTTCTGAACCATCATGAAATATATTGGTATTAGATCTAAAGTAACACCACCTGGGTGTTCTACAATTATGTCACTGTTCTATGAAGTTTGTAGTCTGAAGAACTTCAAATTTTAAATGCTGATGGAAAGTTCATTTCTTTTGCTCACTGACTGAAAACTGACACTTGGTTCATTGAGTTGCTAGTTTTGCATGATGAACAAAATGCCTACCAGTAAAGGAAGGGGTAATATTGCTTCAGCAAACCTTGAGTCTTTGCCCAAGTATTCCACCACCTAGTTTCTAGGTGTCTGGCTGCTGATTAGCCAATGGAACAGGAGTTCAAGACGTTGGAAGGGATCCATTATACTTGAACTGAGGCCTGGGGGTGGTGGGTGCTAGATTATTTTCAATATAGTTTAGATGTTGGCTAAGTTTACATTTTCCCATTTGTTTTTCAGCTAAAGTTGTATTTGTTTGAGAACTGGCATTTGATTTGGCATCCTGTTGGTTTATGCGCTTGCCCCCCAGATCAAACACAACATTAGAACGGGAATCGGCCATCCATCTTCTCCAGCCTGCTCCATCATTCAGTTAGATCATGGCTTAACAACACTTTCTTGCACTATCCTCACAACTGTTGCTGCCATTCCTTTTCACGAATCATGGGGACTCTACCCAATTTTACCTTAATTTTCTGTATGTCCTTTATAATGATTCTAACAATTTCTATGCCACTGACATCAAACAAACAGGTCTATAATTCTCCATTCTCACTCCTTCCTTGAATAGTTGTATTACATTAGTTACTTTCCATTCTGTAGGAACCTTTTTTAAGAATCTGTAGAATTTTTGAAAGTGGATGCATTGACCCATCTCCACAACTGCCTCCTTCATTCCCTCCGTGAACTCCCACTTACCCTGATCTATTGTCTTGTCTGATCAGATTGCAGATTGAAAACAGATGTGAATGAATTGTTGGTAGCAAGTGTCCGGATAGCACTATCCAGATAGCACTACCTTCTATGATCCAAATGGTTCTTATTGGCAAAGAAGAGTCAATTTTCATGCTGTGATTGGTTTGTGTACTGGATGTTTCAGTGTGTGTATGTATTTATTATAATCTAAAAGTGAAAGTTCAATGTGCTGCTGGAAATGGTTCTAAATAAATGTAATTAATTCACAGCATGATAGTTGTAGCCAATCAACTTTTTGATGTAACCTATTTTTCAAATTGGCCTGTTCAGAAATGTTATTCCACCTCTGGAGCAGTTGGGACTTGAAACTGGCCTCCTGGTCCAGGGGTAGGGACCAAACCACTGTACAACATGAGGAGCCCTGAAGCCTTCTGCACTTGGTATTCCCAGGTGATCTCCCATCCAAGTACTAACCAGGCCTGAGTCAGCTTCACTTGAGATCCGATTGAGATTGGACAATTTCAGACTAGTATAGCTGCAGCGTGACACTTTTTTTCGATTGTCTTTTGGCCCAGCCTGGCCTTGGAACTCTAGCTAGCCATTGGTTGATCCATCTAGCTATTTGAAGCCTAGCAGGCGCTATTCCTATAGCCCTAAGAATTTGATGGAAGCATATTAGTTTGCTTTTGGTGATCAGCTTTTGCAGTTAAGCAACATACAACAATTGAGGTTTATTCACTAATGAGTCTCTGTTCTGTCATTTTTCAAGATGACATTAGAGCACTATGTAAAATATTTTGTCTAAATTCATTCAAGCAGATTATGCTTGCTGTACAAAACTGAACAAGGTGTTACATTTAGAATGGAATAAGTTCATCAGACAGTTGTCGGATGCTCCTTTATGTGCTCTTTTCCAACTGATGGGACAGGATTTCTGAATCAAACCGGTTTTGTTTTTATGGAGAACCATTGTATGAAAGGCAACATGAACTCAGATGCTTTAATCAAAATCAGAACCAAAACCCAGCTTTTTAGCAAGTTGCACCTTGCAGCACTTCTGTCATTTTCAGACACAAAGTTTTCATGGAAATTGCAGCAAAAAGCCATTTGCAGCTTTTTAAAAGACTCTTCCCTAGAATGGTAGCAGTGGCATAATTCCATTTGGCATAATTGACTTTTGAATAATTACCTGCATTACAGTGAAGGCAGTCACACTTCATCTGGAATCTTGTGGCAACCATTGTTTAAACTTTACTGACATATTTTCCTGTTACTTTGAATTGTATTATTAATCAGTAAGTTTTGTTTTAAGTTGGGGAAATTTTTGTGATGACCTGGTTTTTTTTAAAAAAATGAAAGTTTTTATACCATATTCATGAAATGCTTACTTTTAACAGTGCTGATGTCAGTGTTGAAGCCACAAAGTTACTTGGAACTGGCAAAAGACACATGGTGATGGAAGACTTTGTAGCAGCAGTCAATACCTTTCAAGATGCATGCAGGCTATTGTAAGTAGTTTTGTTATGTACTGTTGGAGAATGTGAAGTTTGCAGGGGATACCAGTTGCTCTGGAAATGGTCATGTTCAGAAGTCAGTATGATGGGGAGCATTCATTTGTAGATGCTTCAATTTTTCAAAGTTAAACTACATGGATAGCTTAATATAGCAATGTCTTTGTTCTGTCTTTTTTTAATCTCTCTAATATAGTTGGTACAACCGTAACAGTATGGCCATACAAAATCTTGATCTGCTCTTTTTGATTTAAAGGAGTGAAAGACATGGAGAAATGGCTGATGAATGTGGAGAAGCTTATTTCTGCTATGGAAAAGCCCTTCTGGAGTTGGCAAGGTTAGTTTATAAGGCGAATGAACAAGAACGGACTAAGAAGCTATTTTTTTCCAGTCACTTGAGGTGTAGGCATTATTGGCTGACTGGCTGCTCTTGAACTGAGAGGCTTGCTAGGCTGTTTCAGTGGCAGTTGAGAGTTGACCATAATGTTGTAGGTTTGAAGTCACATGTAGACCAGACCAGATGGGGATGGCAGATTTCCTTCCCTGAAGGGCATAAGTGATGGAATACTTAAAATAGATGCATGTCCTTTGTTACAGTATCTTTGTAGCTATTGTAATGTAATTTTCTGATTTCTTATGTCTTTAGCCCCCAGGTACTTTTTCTTTTAAAAATAGTTTCTTTTTCTGTACTAATGGATTTAGATTTTCTGGATTTTAGGCACTGATTTTTTTTTTTTTCCTAAGGTTAGCATTTGATTAATAGCAAAGCTTAAGACTAACCATTTCTGTTGTTTGTTTGCCAGTTAGAAATTTGATCATACCTTCCACTTCATTAAAACTTAAACTTGCAAAACACTAGTTGTCCTCTCTCAGTTGTCGTAACTGGTACTTCAATTTTGGATTGCGGATGTTTGATAGAGGAGCATGACCATTGTACTTTCTTTGTCTCAGAATTGAGCGTGGCGTTCTTGGTAATGCTCTTCAAGGAGTTCCTGAAGATGATGATGAAGAAACAGCAGCAGCAGATGCGGACTCCAGAGTAGAAAATGCAGAGAATGTAGCTGGTGAGTGTCTTCTGCTTAAAAGATAGTTTTGTATTAATACTTGATCTAGTCTTAATTGCAGAGCTTATGTGGACCTATAATCTAACTTTCTTGTTCCAACCAGTCATTTGGAGGAGCACATATTCCTATCCCTGTCTGGAGCAGAGAGGGAAGGGGGAAAGAAAGACAATTGTCTCTGCTTTGATGGACCACTCAACTCTCTTGCAAGCATATGCAAACCTTTGAAATGCCAATTACTTGAGTGGTTTAATTTTGGATAATCACAGCATATTATTTATTTCTTTTCCTCAGTGGCTGTCATTGTGTAGTGGCAAACTGCCACTGTAGAAAAGAGCAAAAGTTGGCTTTTATATACATCAATGTAAAAATCTGTGTTGGACAAAGTCAGAAGTGATGAAGGGGCAGTGCTTTGAAAACTTGTGACTTCAAACAGGTCCGTTGGACTATAACCTGGCATCACGTGACTTCCGACTTTGTCAACCCTAGTCCAAACACGGCATCGACACCTCTGTGTTGGGCCATTGTCAAGTATCTGGCTATCGATGCCAGCTTTGTAAACAAAAAAATTGAGGACCTGCAAATGTTCTGGATGAAATTAACATTTGAATTAATCTACATTCCATAAATTGTTAATGGAAGGCTGATTTTATTCACCTATAGAAGTGTTTATGGGTACCATTTTGACTTTACTATTTGTTTCTCTCCAGCCTTCATAGTTGCACTTGGTATCATGATCTATTATTGATGAAATAGGTTTCCTGAGAAATGAACAGAAATACTACATTGATATGGTTTGGGATGCAAATCATTCCAGTTGTTAAAAGCAAATTGACCTGATTGGGTGAGTGGATGCTGGTAACCTTGAAGCCAGAATATGCTAAATGACCTAAGAAACCAAGAGCAAAATGGAGGCAGGAAAATGAGTTAATGATTTACCAGTATCTACACTAACCTCTGCTGACTAAACCTAAAATTTACCTGCTACTATTTATCCCTGTTTTCTTGACCTTTTTTAAATTGACTATATCCAGATTTATCAGCCACCATTGGAACTCCAATTTTATGCATTTTTCTCCTTGATGTGTATAGAAAAAGAGAGGGAGGAATTGAGGGAGCAGGTGTATGCAGCACTAGCTGAAGAAAAGAATAAGCCAACAGAAGATGAAGCACCAATTGCAAATATTTCTGCTGATCAGGATGTAGTTCACAAAGAAACAGAAAGCCATACTGATCATCCTGATGAAGAGATGACAAGCCTTGCAGGAGAGCTCCCTACCACCATGAGTGAAGTGCTGCCGAAAATAGAAGCATCCATTGATGAGGATGATGTCCGAAATGGACAAATGGCTAAAACAGCAGATTTCTCTCCAGGCAATGGTGGTGGTATCCAGGAACGGAAAACACAGGACCAAGTGAGCATTCCAGAAGATATTAAGGACAGTGCTGGTGAGGAGATGGCTGCAAAGGATTCCCCTATGATGGAAGATGCTGGGATGAAGGTGACTGATGAGACAATGGAAGTAGTTCAAGTAAAACCGGAAGATAAGCTAACCCTTCCACAGGAATCTCTAGTGGATCGAGATGTGAAATCAAATGCTGAAGAGGCACCAGCTCAAGAAAAGCTGAGAGTTGGTGAAAGTGAAGAGAGTGAGACAAAATCAATTGAAAGTGAAATCCCAGGTCAGAAGACAGATGATGGGACAACCGGTTCTTCAGAACCGATGCAAGAGGGTGCAGGTATTAAATCAAGGACAAGTGTTCAGATTTACAAAGTTGGCTTAAATGGTTTAATAACAAATCAATGGAACTAAATTGCAAACTGTCTACACTGACGCTCTTAACATTTTCTGTGGATTTGTACCTGATCGGCCTCTATAAACCACTTGGTAAATCTGTCTACTCACTTTCATAAGAGCACAGAAGGAGAAAATGGTGGTTTTTCTAAACTTGCACTAATCACTGGGGATAAAGCTATCTTATAAGTATTTTTAAACTTTGCCACTGGATTTAAAATTCTTTATACATGGTTGTCTTAAAATGCAGGACATTAATTTTGGCACTGCATTGGTATATTAGTGCTGGATACAGTGGATACTTCCTTATTGTAAATCTACAGTTGTTTCAGCAGTTAAATTCTAATGACTGGTAGTATATAGAAAATTAAGCTTTAGATCTAGAATTGAGTTGTATTCCCAGTAAGTGTAGCTGTAGTATCAGTTGCCCAATAATTCGGCAATTAACATGCTCACTACAGGATCCTGAATCTGTGTTTGGTAAGGATAGTTGGCATTGCTAAAATGAAACACTGAAGCAGCGTATAAGATTGATGTAACCTTTTGCAAAATGACTGTTTGTTTAATTACACTTCTGAATAAATAGCTCATTTTTGTTCCACGTTTATTTTCTTTTGTCTTTCCAGATGCCTCTGGTGCTGCTGATGCAAGTGGTGATGACGATGAAAATGAAGAGACTGGTGAAGGAAAGGTAGCTTTATCTGTCCTTAAAGCTTGTCTTCAACACCAGCTTAAGTTTGAACTTGAGGCTTAAAATGCAAACTATTCATTGCAGGATACTGAAAGTGAGGAAGTTGATAATTTGCAGCTGGCCTGGGAAATGCTTGAATTGGCAAAAGTGATCTTCAAAAGGCAAGTACTCAAATAAATAAGTCAATGTTAATATTTTTATAATTGTTGTGGTTTTATACATTAATCAACTGTGTATCAAAAGTTCAGCTCCACTTGTTTACTGTCTAGGCAGGAAAGTAAAGAAATACAACTCTGTGCAGCACAGGCTTATCTGAAACTGGGAGAAGTTGGAATAGAATCTGGTAAGATGTAAAAACTTTGTTTTCAACACATCCACTGTACAGTAGAGCTAATATACTTCTATCTTGTAGCTCAGTTGTTTTGTCAAAATTTCAATAATAGAAACTAAAACTTGAATTTATCCATGTGTAATTGATGTGAGATTAATGCAATCTTGTTCGATTCTAGAGAACTACATTCAGGCTATTGAAGATTTCCACGAATGTCTGACCATTCAGGAAAAACACCTCGAGGCACATAACCGACTGTTGGCAGAAACCCATTATCAGTTGGGGCTGGCTTACAGTTTGAGTAATCAGTATGATTTCTCTCTAAAACATTTCAAGGAATCCTTTAATGTCATTGAGAAAAGGTTAGGTAAGGAGATGAAGTTTGAGTTTTAAACTGTAAAACCAGTTGGTCCTATAGTAGTGACCATCTTGGATGTTATTCCCAAATAAGTCTAAGTTCTACAAATTTGCTTTACAAATGAACATGATTTGAATTTACTGAATTTTTATTCAATAGCCTCTATTCAACATGGTAACCAGCAGAAATGGAGCATGTTCCAAATTTTTCTGTTTGGGAAGACAAATGAAGTAATGTACATGGAACATGATATCCATTGTGGGGGGATATAGATCTGACTATTCATGTATGCATAAAACTTTAAAGTGACAGGGCAATTTTGATAAAGCTGTTTTAAAATAAATGGAATTCCTAGATTTAGAGACACTGCTCATTGGGTGGAAATGCAATATTTTGTAGAACACTAGTTAGTCCTCAGGTGCCCAGTTCTGGGTGTCACACATCAATGTAGATGTCAAGTCCATGAAAATGGTCCAGATTTCCTGGAATGATGCCAGTGGTGAAAGAAGTAATGTGGTGAGATTAGAACACACAACAGATTGAAAGGAGACTTCGGGTCAAAATAGAGGTTCTTATGCATGCCTAGGAAGAATGGAGAGTTTAGTCATTTAACTGGAGAACACAAAATTGGTTGCAGAACCAAGGGAAGAGTTGACGTTCATGCTGAGTTATTTGGAATATGCTGCTTGAATGGGATAGAAGTAGATGCAATAGTAACCTTCAAATAGTAAGTAGCTAATAGTGTAAAAGGAATACTTGTAGGGCTAAGGACACAGGAGGTAGACTTAAATAGCTTTCAAAGGACATGCATTGAACTCTGTCTATTCATACTTACAAACCAGAATTGTGGTACAAATAGTCTGTTCTATGGTATGTCTCCTCTCCTCCTTTTTTATTTAAAATCTGAACTTGACCAAGGTTGCTTTTCAAGTTTTAGTCTTTGACTTTAGTTAGCCTTCTCAGACTTGGTTTATGAAATAAATTCAAGCTCAACGTTGGAATTTTGTTCAAATCTTTAAAATTTGTCTTTTGTTGTACATGGGATTGAGAGCAAAATATTACCATGATTTGAGGAAAGGGTCACATGGAGAGGAGCAGGAATAAACTGTAGTTTTTGAATTAGTGAAACATAACTAGTAGAGTAGTGTAAGAATCATTTGCTTGGCCTTCAGCCTTGTTTTATATTCCAGTGACTTGGATGAGAGGACCAACAGAGAGAGCTAGGCAGAGAATGCAGAGAGGGATAAAAGTTTACAAGAAGGTGGAGCATAAAGTGGTATGAATGACATTCTTCCCCCTAAGAGAGCAAATGGGGAAAATGTTTGTTTTGAGGTGATAGTGAATGGTGTGTTGTACTTCAGCCCTCGAAATAAGCTCTATAGTTGCAGCAAGGCTACCTCATACCTGTAGAGTTTTTGGACCTTAATCTGGCGTACTATAATGGCTTTCGTCACTTTGCATAAGAAAGGACGGAGGTGAATGTTTACTAGACTTGATATCCAAGAGAAGCAGATTGTCCTCTTGAGGATGATAGAGTGAAATGGGCCTATAATCCGTGGAAAACTGAAGAATGCGAAATGATCGAAAATAACTAAATTATATAAAATTCCTGATGTCTGCCCTATCTAAACCCAAAAGATGCATTTTTGCTGTCTCTCTTCCATCTCTGCCCACTCCTTTTGCATTGAAATTAATCCTTAATGGCTGCTTTAAGCTTCTAGCCATTTGGTAAGTTTTGGAGGAAAATTTATTAGATTTGTAATTAAAACTAACTTATGCTTTATCTGCAGCCATGTTAACAGAGAGAATTGAGAAAGCAGAAGAGAAAGGCAAATCTCCAGCAAAAGACTCTGATGCTCTTTCTGAAGATAAGCAGGAGGTTGAGGAACTTAAAGAGCTGTTGCCAGAGATAAAAGCAAAAATTGAAGATTCAGAAGAATCCAAAGATGATGGAAGTGCAAATAAAGCCCTTCAGGAAACGTTGGTCAGTGCATGTTGAATAAAAAATCGGACAACTGATCGCTCGTTTACATGATTTGGAACCTGTGAAAAGTGTGCCTGTGCTGAGGGGCAATAAAGGGTCAATATACAGCTTGTAGAAATTTCTTCAAAGAAAGTGGTATTTGTTCTTGATCCTCTATCAATGCAGTAAATTACATGGAATGTGTGGCTCAGAGGTGACTTGACAAGTGTGCTGGTGTTAATACTGTCCTGGTCTGTAGTTGAAGCTATCACCATGTTTCTAATTCCACTTATCAAGATTCACTTTAGAGGCACTGGTACGTGTTATGCTGTCTACTTGCTGCGGTATGTACTGACAAGTAGATTATCATATTTATGATCCCTTTCGGATTTTTCATCTTCCGTCCCCAAACACTCCCCTCCTGATCCTCGTCCTTGCTATCCCCTCCCCCAAGAAAAAGGCATTTTATGCACATCTGCTCTGTTCAAATGCATTCCTAATTTGGAAGACTTCTGTCGGATCTCCACTTTATCACTCGTGCCTGGAGAAAAAAGCTCGTAACCTGTTTGTTTTTGTTTCAGAAAATTACTGTTATGGCAGAGACAAAGTTGCTGGAAAAGCTCAGCAGGCCTGGCAGCATCTGTGCAGGATAAAACCTAGAACATAGAACAAAAACAGTGTTAACGTTTCTGGTCCAGTGACCCATCCTCAGAACAGTAATTTTCTGTTCTGGTACCCATCCTGCTGATCTAGTTGTGCTTTCTCAAGTAGCTGTCTTCTGTCTCCTGCCCATGCCCCTCCAGTGTGGTACTAAAAAAAAAGCAGTGATTGTGGCCTCATCAACATCTTGTTACAGACTTTTTCTTTTTTCACTAAAGGCTGCTTTTAATTATTTGTTTACTTGAAACTTTGGATTTCTCTGCTCTTCTATCCCATTCAATTTCTTCCCTTTTTAAAGTAGGGGTGACTTGAACTGTGTTCCTTCACATCAATTCATTTTCTGTTCAACTTCCTAATTTGGAGGTTTTCCAAAGGTCAGAATGCAATTACTATAGTTTTAGCTACATATCCTACTTTTATGCAAGTCTCACCAGTATCTCTGGTCATTTTTTGGATATCAAAACATTATAATAGTATAAGTTACTCCTTGCTTCCTCTTCTTTCCACAGTCTAGACCACCTGCCTTTTCAGGGTTTGAAACCCACAGTCTTACAAGCACTGTACCAACATTAGCTGTAAGTATTTGTGAAATGTGCCTACCTGATGTAACACTTTTTGCTTTAGGCAGACAGCTTTGAATTCAGACTTTTTTCTTTGCTTCAAATGAGGTGGCCTCAATTATAATTTCTTTTCTGCCTCAATGCTTCTAAATTGTAGGTACAGACTGGAAAAGTAATGGGTGAAGCTTCTACCTCCAGCTCAAACTGTGTGTCTAACATCAGTCATTTAGTAAGGAAAAAAGTAAGTCTTTTTTTCAGATGGATTTATTCCTTCTGACCCGGTGAGCATAATATGCCCATCCAGTTTACATTACTACAAAAATAAATTAAATCTGCATTTGTTTTAGATTGCTGAAGCATTTGTCCTGGGTGTGCATCTTAATAACATCCAAACTGGCTTATATTAGGGACCAATTAACTCTTAATGCCTTAGAGTCAGACATGCTATTCACTTAAGCTTTATCAGTGAAGAGGAGAACTCCTTAAAGTAAAAGCCCCCCCGGCTCCTACTTTGCCAGAGCTTCATCTTTTACCGGTGAATGAAACTGCTCACTGACTTATTGACTTGTCAATATGATGGTTGTAGCCTTTTGTCACTTTTTGCTTACGTTTTGCTGGCCTCAAGGAAGTTTTACAAGTAGGAGACATGCAAGAAGGAACTAAGCTGACTACTACAACATTTTGATTTCTAGTTTTAGCTTCTATGCAAACTTTTAATCATGATTATTGTTGGAATATTGATGTACATATTATGCTGAAGTGTAAAAAGTATTTAAACTTTTAAAGTCTTCATTACAGAGGAAACCTGAAGATTGTGAGAATGATAATAAAGAGCCTAAAAAAGCCAAGCAGGAGGAGTCTGCTATGAATGGTGGATGTGGAGATACTGCTCATGATAGGAATGGAGTTCCTGAGAAAATGGAAGTAAGTTCATTTTATGATCCCAGTTGAATTTGATTAACAGTTTTAAAAAATTCAAACTTTTAATGGCTATGGGGCTCATGTACAGGATTTCAAGTTTTAAGACTTATTGTAACGTACAAGTCGTCTGACAAAATACTATTTAGGTAGGCAAATTATTCAAAGCTGCGAAATGTTTTCCCAGTTAACTTCGTGAAAATGTCCAGAAATTGTCCTACACAGTTAAACTTTGTTTCATATGCAAACATGATTCCTCATGGACCAGTCCAAATGTATTCACCTTTGTCAATGTCACACTACTTCTTCCTTTTTCCCTTTCTCAGCTGGCAAATTCCTAAGTGCCATAACTTTCACATTGAGTTATCCTGGAGATTTTATACCCAGAGCCGGGGAATCTTCCAGCCTTGTTTAAATACTCACAAACATACCATCTTAAGAGGTCAAGCTTCCAGATGCAATCTGTGATCAATAGTAGAGGCTAATTTTCTAGCTCCTGCCCTCCTTGGAACCTGTCTCCATGGCAACATGATTCACACGGGCCTTGTATCTAGGTTGAAATATTTGTTAACCATCTTCTCAACCAGTTTTTTTCCTTTTTTCTATATTGCAATTAAGTAGATATTTTAAATTTAAAACCTTTTTAACAAAATCTCATTTTGCTAACACTTCAGAGCCTTGATACCACCACCAGCAGGGTAGTTTTAATATACTCGGTGTCCATCAATTCACACAGTGAGCAGATGTTTGGCCTCTGTTCATAGGGTTACCGATAGATTGAGCCAAAAGAGATGTTTGCCCTGTATCACAAACGGGTAATTTGAGCTCCACTGCTTTGTGTGGTAACATGTATGTAGGCACAGTAATGGCAGTCTGTATCAAGCAACATGCCCCATTCATAGCTGGCTGTCTTTCCCCCACGGGGAACCAATCCGTGCTTGCAAACTTCAGATGTGTATACGCCATCAGATGTGATTCTGTTACTGTGGAACTTGTTTATAAAATAAT
Organism: Stegostoma tigrinum; assembly: GCF_030684315.1. Lineage (NCBI taxonomy): Eukaryota > Metazoa > Chordata > Chondrichthyes > Orectolobiformes > Stegostomatidae > Stegostoma > Stegostoma tigrinum. The sequence continues at coordinate 67,825,592 of NC_081361.1, read as the reverse complement.
TCAGATTGTTAAAGTTTCATCAGGAACCATCTTCAGATTAGCACATCACATTGAACCTGGCTGATGGAAGCTATGTACGCAAATACTCAGGACCCTGTTTGTAGGACAAAGAATTTGCATGTACATTTAGCCCCCTTTTTTTATGAGAAGGGTGCACTGGGGACAGCCCAACTCTGGTCAGAAAGGTGCCATGGAACTGCAGCAACCTTGCCTGTTCTGAAAATTGAGAGGCAATTAACTGCTTATGCTGCATCTCCAAGTGAATGTTGGGGCCAAGCAATCAGTGCCGTCATTTCATGCTGTTTACCATGGTGTCAAAGTCTATATTTTACATCCTAAGTCTGAGTGTGAAAGATTTTCAACTTGTAGTCTCTTTTTCCAAGTTCTGTACTCCCAAGCATTTATCCATTGCAATCTAAAACTTCATTTTGTAACCAGTATATATTAGTGTTTTATGTATATTTTGAGATGACTTGTACAATTTTAGAGCCAAATTCAGTTCACATGTTAGGTAAATGTAGAATAGTACCAGTTATACACTAGATACAATCTATCTTGAATTAGTTATTGGAGAAGCAAATTTCGTTTGACTTGCCAATATATTGGCAACTTGAATGTTTACCACTAGTTTAGAAAGTACTTGTGTCAAGATTAAAGTGCTGGAACTACTCAGCAGGTCTAGCAGCATCTGCAGAGACAAACCTGTCCAGCATCAGTGTTTTGCCTGTATATAAGGAACAAAAACAAAGTTGCTAGAAAAGCTCAGCAGGTCTGGCAGCCTCCATGGAGGGGAAAAACAGTTAATGTTTCGGGCCCAGTGACCCTTCCTCAGAACTCAACTATTTCATCAGTTACACATCGTTGCATGTACTGGGTCTGGATCTGAAACACTAACATGTTTTTGCTGTTCAGATGCTGCCAGACCTCCTAAGCTTTTCCACCAACTTTGTTTTTGTTCCTGATTTACAGCATCCACAGTTGTTTTGTCTTTTTAATTTGTCTAGATATAGTTTCGTTTTACTAAAATGGGCCTGGTACATGTAATGACATGTTACTCTTGAAATGGTTCTAGCCAGTAGCTTGGTTTTCAGGTAGATGTTAGTGGTTCTCCCTTCAGTTTGTAGTGAGCAATAAAAGTTAACTGTTTAAAGTTGAACTTTCAAATATAAACCTCAAACATTATGGATTTTAGCACAATAAGCAAGTTTGGAACAGGATCTGTTACTGCATAACAATGCTGTTAGTAAGCTGTGTATTTTAAACTGGCTATTCCAATGTTTATTTTGGCATAAGACATCTTAATTGATAAGATTTTTATCTTCTATTCAGAAACATTTAACGTTGAATTTTATTTTCAGTCTGAAGAATTTGTTTCCTCGAAGTCTGAACCGGAAGCTCAGAGCTAGTTAACAGACATTCAGATGGCCAGCAACATTTTTTGCCCACACCAGATCTTTTTTGTACATAATGTATTTTTGATTGGCTTTTTTGAACTGTTTTTGTAACACTGTGGAAATATTCAATAAAGATGTAATTTGCAATCATGAGTCCTAAGACCATTTAACAACTCTGCACATACTGATTTTTGTTGAATAGTTTCAGTACTTGTATGTTGGATCACCATACACACTTCGTAGTCACTTGCATGTTTTATGATTTAGTTATACACTACACAAATGTTTTTGACAATTTTTAAACTGTTTGAGTAAATAATAGCCTTGTGACTGGGTTGTCCATTCTGTGACCAGAATTCATCTAAAGTTGGTGTTGTTTAGTTCCATTTCTATTTGGCAATTTCAATTTATTAGAATTAACTCCAGATATGCAGAGGAGGGCTGTGTGAAGTTGCTGGCTTCAATTTGGCAATTAGGAGGCTGGAAGAACGCAGCAGGCCAGGCAGCATCTGACTACTCCTTTCCTCCAATGTTTCAGGTATTACCCTTCGGGCCTGGAGAAGGTTAACACCTGAAACATTGACTACTCCTTTCCTCCAGATGCTGCCTGACCTGATGCCATCTCCCAACCTCCTGTTTGTCTACTTTTGGATTCCAGCATCTGCATTTTTTTGTGTATGGTGTATTTGGCAATTATTTGGTGAAACCATTGTATCTTTATTTTGACATCAACCTGTTACAATTGACTGGAACACTTGACTGTTCTGTTGCTCTTTCCTCAAGCTAAATTTGCCATGACTTGAGGGTGGGGATTTGGATGTTGTCTATGTGGACTTTAGTCAAGCATTTGGTCAGGTGCCTCATGGTAGGCTGATCCAGAAGATAAGTCAGAAGTTTACCAGGTGTTGCCTGTATTGAACAGATTGGGCAAATTTGGATTGTTTTTGCTAGAGCCTAAGAGGCTAAGAAGTGACCTGACAAAAGTCCATGAAATTGGGAGGCATGGCTAGAGTTGTCGTTGGACTTCTCTATCCCTTCTTTTTCTCCCCAACTGCCCTGCCTGGAGTGGTAAAGTCAGTTACTTGATGGCATAGGTTTAGGGTATGGGGGTTGGGTGGGGGGAGAAGGTTAAAGGAAACTTAAAGGGGAGGTTTTTAGATGGTGGTGGAAGCAAATATGATAGCAGCATTTAAGAGGCATTTCAACAGACATGATCAGGCAGGCAGTAGAGCAATACAGACCATCTGTGGACAGATGCTATTAGTTTTAGAATAGCATCATAGTTGGCATAGACATGGAGGATTGAAAAGTCTGTTACTGTGCTGTGCTGTTTGTCCTTAAAGTCAAGGCATGCACTTTTAACTTTAGTTCAGTCTCAAACTGCACTTTCTATAATGATCAGTATTTCCAGCCTTTCACAGACTCTGTTTCAATGTTATTTGTGCAAGCAGCCTGATAAAAGCTCAGGTGCCTATACCTACCCTGCATTAAGTTGCTTTGTGTTTATTGCTTTTAACACTCCAAACCATGAAATACAAAATCTACAACCTCCTAATCTTGCAAACCCTCACTTTCAAATTAGTTTTTGCTTCCCTTTTTCCATGCTATTTCCTTTTGGATGTGGTGTTTTTTCTTTTGAAAGTATATTTCATTTTCAGGTAACCACGTATGGAACAACTTGCACATTGTGTAAAACTGAATTCACCAAATTGGGAAATCCTGCATTTGTAACTCTTTCATTGCTGACTTCTTGGTCAGGAAGGGTTTTTGATTCTCAGCTGGTACTCCAATTCTACTGTCTTCGGAAGCAAATCCAGGGCTTTGTGTACTAGTCAGGCTGTGAAGAATTGTATCAGTAGCCTTACACCAGCTGTTGTTGAAGAACATGAAGCAAGACTGATATACTTACAATGCTCTAGAGAAACTTAAGAATCTCTTGGATGTGGAAAGTACAGTGGAGTACGAGTATATCTATCTACAAATAAACATTTTTAAAAATCTGTACTTGGCATTAATAAAACATACTTTTCATTTTTGTATAGACATGATCTAATCTGGATTTCCAGACTTGATTGACTTGTTACTTTTCCTTCTATAATCTTTTGTGCTCTACATCATCTACAGTTTCACATTGCTGTTTGGTTTGATTATATGAAAGATGCAGGATGCTAGTATGGTATTTTGTGGGGGAATAAATGTTTTTGTATTTTGTATTAAAGTTTGTTTTTCTGGATTAAGAATCCAGATGTCCTTAACAGCCCGGTAATTAGGCTCTTGTCACAGCTATTAACCCGAGTTGCCCTCACTTATTTTAAATCCTCTCTTTACTGTTCAGCAGTGTATTTTGCATTGAGAATTCTTGTGCCTTTTTGTTTGTTTGACTAAGATATTCATGCCAGGGTGCACAAAGCTAAAAATGGCCAAAAGAAAAACCAAAGCCAGGTGCAAAGTTCAGAATCACATGGCACAAAAGCAGACCCATTGGTCTGTGCAAACCAGACATCACAATCTGACCTTGTCTGTGTGTCTGTAGGGGTGACCTTGACTTGGAGTTCTGAGGGAGGTGGCTGAAGAAACAGCAGAGGCTTTGGTTGTGATCTTTCAAAAGTCACGAGTCAGGGAAAGTCCCAGATGATTGGAAAATTGCTGTTGTACTACCCCCCCCCCCCCCCCCCAGTTTAAGAAAGGATCAAGGCAAAAGATGGAAAAATTATAGGCCGATTAGCCTAACCTCTTGGTAAAATTCTAGAATCCATTGTCAAGGATGAGATTTCTAACTTCTTAGAAATGCGGGCTCAGGTTAGAAAAAGTAAGCATGGGTTTAGTAAGGGGAGGCTGTGCCTGGCAAACCTGTCCATTGTCAAGGATGAGATTTCTAAATTCTTAGAAATGCGGGCTCAGGTTAGAAAAAGTAAGCATGGGTTTAGTAAGGGGAGGCTGTGCCTGGCAAACCTGTTAGAATTCTTTTGAAGTGGTAACAAGTAGGTTAGACCAGGGAAACCCAGTGGATGTTATCTATCTAGACTTCCAAAAGGACTTTGATAAGGTCCCTCATGGGAGGCTGCTGAGCAAGGTGAGGGCCCATGGAGTTCGAGGTGAGCTACTGGCTTGGATTGAGGATTGGCTGAATAACACAAGGCAGAGAGTTGGGATAAAAGGCTTTTTCAGAATGGCAACTGGTGATGAGTGGTGTCCTGCAGGGTTCAGTGTTGGGGCTGCAGCTGTTCACTTTTTATATATAAATGATCTGGATGAAGGGACTGGGGGCATTCTGGCACAGTTAGCCAATGATACAAAGATAGGTGGACAGGCAGGTAGTACTGAGGAGGTAGGGAGGCATACAGTTTAGGAGACTGGTCCAGGAAATGGCTGATGAAATTCAACGTGAGCAAATGTGAGGTTTTGCACTTTGGAAAAAAGAATACAGGCATGGACTATTTTCTGAACGGTGAGAAAATTTGTAAAGCAGAAGTACAAAGGGATCTGGGAGTGTTGGTCCAGGATTCTCTAAAGATTTAACTGCAGGTAGAGTCCATGATTAAGAAAGCCAATGTAATGTTGTCATTTATCTCAAGAGGTTGGAATATAAAAGCAGTGATGTGCTTCTGAGACTTTATAAAGGTCTAGTTAGGCCCCAGTTAGAATATGTTTCCAATTTTGGGCCCTACACCTCAGGAAGGACATATTGGTGCTGGAGCATGATCAGTGGAGATTCTCACAGATGATCCCTGGAATGGTAGGTTTAACGTACGATGAACAGCTGAGGACCCTGGGGTGGTATTCATTAGCGTTTAGAAGGTTGAGGGGAGATCTAATAGAAACCTACAAGATAATGTATGGTTTAGAAAGGGTGGACGCTGTGAAGTTGTTTCCGTTAGGTGGGGAGACTAGGACCCATGGGCACAGCCTTAGAATTAGATGGGGTAAATTTAAAATGGAAATGAGACATTTCTTCAGCCAGAGATTGGTGGGCCTGTGGAATTCATTGCCACAGAGCACAGTGGAGGCTGGGACATTAAATGTCTTCAAGGCAGAGATTGACAAATTCTTGCTGTCACGAGGAATCAAGGGCTATGGGGAGAGTGCAGGCAAGGGGAGTTGAAATGCCCATCAGCCATGATTAAGTGGTGGAGTGGACTCGATGGGCCAAATAGCCTTACTTCCACTCCTATGTCTTATGGTCCCATTTGCTAACATTTCGCCCATATCCCTCCCATTCATATCTGGATGCCTTTTCCAAAATGTCGTACTTCCTCTGGCAGCCTGTTCCATATGCAGACCACCCTCTGCATGAAAGGGTTATCCCTTGGTCCCTTTTTTAAATCTTCCCCTGCTCCCTAAATTTAAGCCCTTTTTTAGTATTGGACTCTTTTACCCTGCCTGTCACCCTAGAAAAAAAATCTTGGCTATTCACCCTGCTAATGCCCCTCATGATTTTATAAATCTCTAAGGTCACCCGTCAGCCTCTGCCCCAGGGACAAAAGCCCAGCCTATTCAACCTCTCCTATATATAGCTCAAATCCAACAATCCCAGAAACATCCTTGTAGTTCTTTTCTGCACCCTCAAGCTTAACAACATCCAGAAATTGTACACAGTATTCTAAAAATGGCTTCACCAATCTTCCAACCTTTTAAATATTGTGTAGTAGTTCTACCTTCTTGGAAAAAGTTGCTTGTGTTTGGCACACCTTTTTTAAAATTTTCAGTCCTGACACCTGTTTATCAACGTTAATATTAAAGCACAAAAACTTTGCCAAGCTAGTGTTTTTGATTGCTGAGGGTGTAAGTCTCATTACCTCACATAAAGCTTGGCTCTGGATCAAGTAACATTCTGAAATTGTCAACGTTCAGAAGGTGTTTGCCAGAAATTTATGAAATCATAAATTCCAGTTTAAATACAAAGTAAACTCCTGACGGGCTATACACGATCAGTAGGCCCCATGTTCTCTCTCTCTAAGCTGGTGATTGCATTGGAGCCCAGAACTTGCTGCACATGGAACACAGTGGCTGTGCTTAAGAAGCAGTCCCTTTTAAGATGTGTGATGGTAAACTTGAAGGTACTGAAGAGTGAATAGAGGGATATATTTGTCAGGGTGTAAAACTGCAAAATAATAACATTGTTACTTTTTCCATGTGTTGTGGGTGATCACGGTATGTGTTAATGTGATATAAGGCTGAGGATTTTTTTAAACTTGCAATGTCCTTTTAATGAGGAAGAATAGGACACAATACTACTAGTGGTGCTCCAGCAACTTTTGAATAGACAATAAGCATGGAGCTGGACGCTGCTAGATACTGTGAACACTTGGGGAGAATGCAGTGTATTTGGTCACAGGATGTTTTTCATTGAAGCAGTGTTGGCGCTGTGGGAATTCAAATTGTGGTGAGAGATGGAAACAGAAATGGAGGCATGGACCTTGAAGAGGAATGTCTCATTTTTAAACTGCAGTGACTAGAGTCCCAACCTGTTTCATAATACTTAAAACAATCCATCTATACCAGGGATAAACCTTCTCTGAACTACCTCAAATGATATCATCCCTTCAAATAAAGGGACCAAAACTGCACTCGGTACTCCAGATAAGGAACTAGCAACACCACGTATAGTTATAGTAAGACTGACTTACTCTTTTATACTCCAAATCCCTTTGAAATAAGGGCCTTTTCTAGCCTCAATTCAATAAATGTGAAGCTGAAAAAGCACAGCTGATCAGGTAGCATTTGAAGAGCAGGAAAGTCAACCTTTCAGGCCAAAACCCCAGTTCTGAAGGGGGGGTTTGGCCTGAAAGATCAACTTTGCTGCTGCTCGAATGCTTTCAGGCCAAACCACACACCCCCCCCCCCCCCCACCCCACCTTTTTCAGGATTAGGGTTTTGCTGAAGGGCTGACTTTGCTCCTCAAGTGTTGTCTGACGGGCTGTGCTTTTCTAACTCCACATCACAGGAATAAGAGAATGGTCAAAGAAAGAGTAGGGCCGATCAGGGATAGCATAGGGAACTTGTGTGTGGAGTCTGAGGAGGTAGGGGAAGCCCTAAATGAGTTTTTTGCTTCTGTCTTTACGAAAGAAACGAACTTTGAAGAGCAGGTGTGCATGCTGGAATGGATAGAGATAGAGGAAGCTGATGTGCTGAAAATTTTGTCAAACATTAAGATTGACAAGTCGCCAGGCCCGGACCAGATTTGTCCTCGGCTGCTTTGGGAAACGAGAAATGCAATTGCTTTGCCACTTGTGAAGATCTTTGCATCCTCGCTCTCCACTGGAGTCATACCTGAGGACTGGAGAGAGGCAAATGTAATTCCTCTCTTCAAGAAAGGAAATAGGGAAATCCCCGGCAATTTCAGACCAGTAAGTCTCACGTCTGTCGTCTGCAAGGTGTTAGAAAGGATTCTGAGGGATAGGATTTATGACCATCTGGAAGAGCATGGCTTGATCAAATGCAGTCAACACGGCTTTGTGAGGGGTAGGTCATGCCTCACAAACCTTATCGAGTTCTTTGAGGATGTGACTAGAAAAGTTGATGAGGGTCGAGCTGTGGATGTGGTGTATATGGACTTCAGTAAGGCATTTGATAAGGTTCCCCATGGTAGGCTCATTCAGAAGGTCAGGAGGAATGGGATACAGGGGAACTTAGCTGTCTGGATACAGAATTGGCTGGCCAACAGAAGACAACGTGTGGTAGTAGAAGGAAAATATTCTGCCTGGAAGTCAGTGGTGAGTGGTGTTCCACAGGGCTCTGTCCTTGGGCCTCTACTGTTTGTAATTTTTATTAATGACTTGGATGAGGGGATTGAAGGATGGGTCAGCAAGTTTGCAGACGACACAAAGTTTGGAGGTGTCGTTGACAGTATAGAGGGCTGTTGTAGGCTGCAGCGGGACATTGACAGGATGCAGAGATGGGCTAAGAGGTGGCAGATGGCGTTCAACCTGGATAAATGCGAGGTGATGCATTTTGGAAGGTCGAATTTGAAAGCCAAGTACAGGATTAAGGATAGGATTCTTGGCAGCGTGGAGGAACAGAGGGATCTTGGTGTGCACTTACATAGATCCCTTAAAATGGCCACCCAAGTGGACAGGGTTGTTAAGAAAGCATATGGTGTTTTGGCTTTCATTAACAGGAGGATTGAGTTTAAGAGTTGTGAGATCTTGTTGCAGCTCTATAAAACTTTGGTTAGACCGCACTTGGAATACTGCGTCCAGGAAAGATGTGGGTGCTTTGGAGAGGGTTCAGAGGAGGTTTACCAGGATGCTGCCTGGACTGGAGGGCTTATCTTATGAAGAGAGGTTGACTGAGCTCGGTCTCTTTTCATTGGAGAAAAGGAGGAGGAGAGGGGACGTAATTGAGGTATACAAGATAATGAGAGGCATAGATAGAGTTGATAGCCAGAGACTATTTCCCAGGGCAGAAATGGCTAGCACGAGGGGTCGTAGTTTTAAGCTGGTTGGTGGAAAGTATAGAGGGGATGTCAGAGGCGGGTTCTTTCCACAGAGTTGTGAGAGCATGGAATGCGTTGCCAGCAGCAGTTGTGGAAGCAAGGTCATTGGGGACACTTAAGAGACTGCTGGACATGCATATGGTCAAAGAAATTTGAGGGTGCATATATGAGGATCAATGGTTGGTACAACATCGTCGGCTGAAGGGCCTGTTCTGTGCTGTACTGTTCTATGTTCTATGTCCTATTTATTGACAGCAGCTGCAGTCCTTACTGTCTCCAAGCTGTTTCTAGCCTTCCTGATTACCTGCTGCATGTCTGTGCTAGCTTTCTGTATTTCATGTACAATTCCCCAAGGGCTCTTCAGTTGCAGCTTTCTACAGATTTTCTCCATTTAAATAAGATACCGTTCTTTAGTTCTCCTTTCCAAAATGAACAACTTCATGTTTTACCACATCATGCTCCATTTGTGATAACACGGTGTGAACCTGGATGAACACAGCGGGCCAAGCAGCATCAGAAGTGCAGGAAAGTTGACGTTTCTGGTTGACACCCTTCTTCAGAAAACTCCATTTGCCATTATTTTGCTCACTTTTTAAAGGTATTGGTGAAAATTTGTAGCTCGCGTTTTGGGTGCAGTTGTTCATTAGCACATCAAACTGCTTGTTCTGTGCTTACTTTTCTAGGCAACATCATCAGTGCGACCTCTAATCAAAGCGTTAGTGTCCTGCTTCCTTCTGAATTAATATGATCCTCTGGTGTGATAGTCTTGTCGCTTCTGGTTCTGTTGTTTTAGCAGCGGTCTGTATATGGGTTCTATTTGTTAAGAGTCCTGTGTTGAGAACCAGGCTTCCAGAAATTCTCTTATATGTCTAGTGTTCACTTGTCCCAGTATTGTCTCTGTCTGTCTGATTCAAACTGGCCGTCATTTTCCAGGGGTATTGAGACAAGTAAATATTGGTCATGTCTTTACTGTTAGCTGGTGCTTGTGTATCCTGGTTGTTAGTTGCCTCCTTGTTTGTCCAACGTAATGTTTATTGCACTCGCCACATGGGATTCTGTGTATCAAGTTCATCTTGTTTACTGGTGGTATGGGGTCTTTAGTCTTTGATTGCACTTGACACAGTGCCGAAGTTTTGTGCACAATCGTGAATCTTGTGCAATCGGAGGAGTCTGGTAGTCATTTCTGAAGTATTTTTAATCTAGGGTAGCATTGCTCGTGTCTTATGTTGTACTGTGTCCTCTGTCATTTGTTTTGTAGGCGTCTGCGGATGAGGCTCCTTGGGTATCTGTGTTGATTTTAAAATCTTCTAGGTGTTCCTCTTCCATTCTCTGCAGTTCTGGGGTGTTGCAGCTTGTAAATAATGTCTTGATGTAGCTCTTTATGGTGGAGTGGTTGCTATTGATTTTCAGGATTTGGTCTGTGCGTGTGTGGCCTTCCTGTACACACTCTGGTCTGGAATTTTGCCATTAGTCAGTCTCTGCACCATTATGTCTAAGAACAGAAGCTGTTTGTTTTCCTCCCCTCTAATGAAATTTGTTTGCAAAGATGTTGTTGACAAGTTGGTGCATTTGATTATTACAAATGTGTCATCCATGCATCTTGCCCACCGTTTCGGTTGGATTACAGCAAGGACTGTGTACCAGTCTCTCACTGCTTCTGCAATGAGATCTGAGATGGGTGATCCGATTGGTGTGCTGTTGATCTGTTTGTACATCTGCCTGTTGAAAGTGAAGTGGGTTGTGAGGCATAAACATGCAAATGGCATGTCAATGGATGTAAATACTGCTGTAACGTCAAAGGAGGCAATGATTTCATCCTTGATAATGGGAACTGCAGATGCTGGAGAATTCCAAGATAATAAAATGTGAGGCTGGATGAACACAGCAGGCCAAGCAGCATCTCAGGAGCACAAAAGCTGACGTTTCGGGCCTAGACCCTTCATCTCTCTGATGAAGGATCTAGGCCCGAAACGTCAGCTTTTGTGCTCCTGAGATGCTGCTTGGCCTGCTGTGTTCATCCAGCCTCACATTTTGTCATCAATGATTTCATCCTTGTCAGTTTTTGTGATCTTGAGTTGTGAGAAATTCTTGGGCTGAATGGATTGAATGTGGGGATCTGTTAATTGCGTTTGAGTTGCTGTTGTAATTCTCTTGCTAGCTTGTGTGTAAGTGTGCCTGGTAAGGAGACTATTGGTCCAAGTGGTATTCCAGGCCTGTGCAGCTTGGGGAGTTGTAGAAGCGGAGGGTGTTTTGAGCCATCTGGTTTCATTCTGATGTAGTTGGTGTTGGTGATCTCTACTGCATGTTTTAAGTTTCGTGAGTGCCTGGGCTATCCTGTTCCCTAGCTGTGCTGTGAGGTCTGACTGGACCTGTTGGTATGCGGTTGTATCGGCAAGTAGTGCCTGTATTTTCTCAATGCCGTCTGTTCTATTCATTTGTCCTTTGTCCTCTGGTAGGATTGTGTTGTTTTATCCTCCTTCAGTCCTTGTACGGCCCTTCTCCATTGGACTCAAGTGTCTGATTTTGTTTACCATTCAGTTAACATCTCTGCCATTTCCTCATTCTCCATTACAATCTCTCTAGATTCATTTTCCAAGGGATCTATGCGCTCCCCCCCACTTCCTTTTCAGAATAGTGCTTATTGTCAGTTTGTTATTCCTTGCTAATTTACCCTTAATTTTTCTGTCTTTAGAATTGTCCTCATTTTTGTTGGATTCTGAATTTATCCTAGTCTTTGGGGCTACCACTGACTTTGACCTACTTTTGTATGCTTTTTCTTTCAACTTAATACTCTCCTTAACTTCTTGGTTAGCCATGGTTGGCTTCACCCTCAATCTTTCTCCTTGCTGGGACATACCATATTGTAGCCGGGAAATTGATTGTATGACGAAGATGGTGGGTCTTGTGAGCAAAAGGGGTTTAAAACTAACTGAAGGGAGATGTCCTGATTTGGGGAGTATGGAAAGGGCTTTGGGGATGATTTTGTCTGTCTTGTTTATTGTCCAGAGAGCAGTTAATCAGTCACATTGTGTGGGTTTGGAGACACATGCAGGCCAGACCAGATGGCAGATTTAGGTCTGTAAAGGCAGCCAAATGGGTATATAACAGCAATCAAGAGGTTGTATGATCACCATTAGATCATCTTTTCATTCAATTCAAATTTCACCATCTGTTATGGCCAGATACAAATCCACCTTCCTAAACAAAAGCCTGTGGTTCTGGATTACTATTCTAGTGATATTATCACTCACCATCTCCCCACAAAGGTTGCTGTGTGAATGGTAATTTAACAACAAGTTCTTCCCCTCCCTCCCTCCATCGAGTAGTTTTCCATCTACTATCTTAAACACTGAGGATACCTGATAGAGATCTACAAAATTGAGAGCCATAGATAGGGTGGATAGTCACAGGCTTTTCCCCAGGGTTAACATTTCAATTACAAGAGGCTAGAAGTTCATGGTGAAAGGGCAAATGTTTAAGGGAGATGTGCGAGGAAAGTTTTTCACACAGACAGTGGTAGGAGCCAGGAATGCACTGCCAGAGCTGGTGCTGGAAGCAGGCACATTGACATTTAAGAGACATCTGGATGGTGACATGAATATGGAGGGAATAGAGGGATATGGACTGAATGAGGGCAGAAAGTTTAAATTTAGCCAGGCCATAATGATCGGCATAGGCTTGGAGGGGCAAAGGATCTGTCCCTGTGCAGCAGAACTAGTTCTTCAGTCATGCCGTTTAGGAACAAAAAACCAATTGGATAATATCAAAAACAAAGTAACTCAGCAAGTCTTGCAGAATCCAAAGAGGAAGAGTTAATGTTTCGAGCACGTTCTGATTTTATTCCCCTCCAAAGCAACTTTCGAGGATTTCATTGAAACTTCAGTACAAATAAAAATCAGCCATATAAGGTCAGTTGTGAATGGCATTGAAAGGGCATTTTCATTCCTCGGATTCACAATTTTGCTAAGGTAGATACTTTTGCTTCACAAAAATGTATTAAGGGGTGTGGGCCTAAGGTAGTTACATGAAGTTAGGCCACAGATCAGCCATGATTTCACTGAATGGCACAACTGAATGAGGGTCTGATTGGCCTACTCCAATCCTATGTTCTTCAGAGCATATCTTTTTAGACCACTTGGTCTCTCTGCTGTTTAATTATCTTCCATTAATCATAAATTTAAAATGTCACTAAAACATCTTGAGGGTAGTGTATATATATCACTTCAATAAACCACATGAAATTCTCTCACTTTTGAATGCTCCACAATTTACATACCTCTCTGAATTGACATGACAACTGCTTTTTAAAATCTTCTATTGACTTGGCAGTTGGGATCAACTGCCTGAGTAATGTGCTACTGAGTTCTGCTTTGTACAACTTAATATTGGTAAGTATGATTGATTTAATATCCATCAAAAAAAATCATAAGCTGATGATTAAATCACAATATATACTTCATGTCTGGAATATAAGTTGTGTCCCTAATTTCCACATGAATCCCTAAACTCAAACATGAGGAAGCATTTCCTTGAAATTTCATTAGGGGGATATATTGATGTGAGCTGATCAGCAGTGACTAGGTAAATGGAGTTAAGGATACAGATCAATCACAATTTAATTAAATGACAGAGTTGAATGGCTAGGAGTAGGCCAATGTAGAATAAAAGTTTAATAATTGGTCACTTTTATTTTAAACACTTGATTAAGATGAATTACCTGTACTATTTGCACTTGTTAATGGCTGTAGGATAGATACTTAATATTTAAAAGTATTAATTCAATTTATTTTTCCTCTGCATCGTGTTACATTTCACACAACTGTTTTATTGATTGTAAATGTCACTTAGTGTTCCTACAAAACTGAGAATTCTCTTGTCAAAGCAGCCAAGACATCCTGCAATTAGTAGAATAGTTATAGTACAGTAAAGTTGCCTTTCGTGTAGATAGTGGGTAGAGTTTCATCTTGGGGACCAATCTAAGGCTTATGAGATTACTTTGTTTTAATATTATAAATTTATTGCAGTTGGAATATATCATGATAGACTGGTTAGTAATGTTAGATCATATAGAGTTTAGGGAGAACTAGCCATTTGGATGCAGAACTGGCTCGGAAGTAGAAGACAGAGGGTGGAGGGTTGCTTTTCAGACTGGAGGTCTGTGACCAGCTAAGTGCCTCAAAGATCGGTGCTGGGCTCATTGCTCTTATAAATGATTTGGATGTGAACATAGGAGGCATGGTTAGCAAATTTGGAGATGACACCAAAATTGGGGGTGAAGTGGACAGCAATGAAGGTTACCTCAGTACAGCAGGATCTTGATCAGATAGGCCAATGGGCCAAGGAATGGCAGATTGGAGTTTAATTTAGATCAATGAGAGGTGCTGCGTTTTGGAAAGGCAAATCAGGGCAATACTTGCATTTAATGGTAAGGTCCTGGGAGTGATGCCAAACAGAAGCACCTTGGACTGCAGGTTCATTGCGACTTTACTTTCAAGTAACAGGATATCAAAGAAGGCATTTGGCCTGGTTGCCTTTATTGGCCAGAGCATTGAGTATAGGAGTTAGGAAATCATGTTGTGGCTGTACAGAACTTTGGTTAGGCCACTTTTGGAATACTGCATTCAATTCTGGTCTCCCTGCTATAGGAAGGATGTTGCAAAACTTCTTAACAGTTCAGAAAAGATTTAAAAGGATGTTGCCAGGGTGGAGGGTTTGAGTTGTAGGGAGAGGCTGAATAGGGAGTAGGGTTATTTTCACCGGAGCGTCAGAGGTTGAGGGGTGACATTATAGAAGTTTATAAAATCATGAGGGGCATAGATAGGATGAATAGACCAGGTCTTTTCTCCAGGTTAGTGGAAGTCCAAAGCTAAAGTGCATAGGGTTAAGATGTGAGGGGAAAGATTTAAAAGGGACCGATGGGTAACTTTTTCATGCAGAGGGTGGTGCATGTATGGGATGAACTGCCAGAGGAAGTGTTGATGTTTGGTACAATTACAACATTTAAAAGGTGTCTGGATGGGTATATGAACAAGAAGAGTTGAGGGATATGGGCCAAATGTTGGCACGTGGGACTAGATTAATTAGGATATCTGGTCAAACATGGATGAGTTGGACTGAAGGCTATGTTTCCATGCTGTAAAGTTCTTTGAATCTATGACTCTATATCATGGACAACCAATGCCTAATTTGCATTTTTGGCCATGAAGAAATTTTAGCTTGGTTCAGTTTGTGCTTTGTGGATCAAAACTGAGGGGGGAGTTGCACAGTGGTTATCTTTTGGGAGCGTAACTTATTTGGAGACCCTGCTTCAAAACAATGGCCCAAGACAGAATTGATACTGACCCTAGTCTGGTAACATTAGTGCAATGTTACTGTTCCTCAGAAAAGGATCAAGATTACTGCCTGCCAACGTTTTGACTGGTCTTTGTAAGACTGATTGAATGGGAAGATGTATATTTTTCCCCAAGGACCTTTATGCTACTGGGCACCAGTGATTTGCTCACCATTGTATGTGTCTCTAATGAAGAGAAGTAAGAAACAATTGAGGATTAATATCAGGGATATCTTGCAGGTGCCAGGGCTGTAAGTTAAGTGTTCAGTCTAGAACCCATTCGTGCCTGGAGTAAAGCTATGTATTTTACTACAGGATAATTCTGACTTTAAAGATATTTCATACATGAGTGGGAGCCCATTGGTACATTGTAACACTGTAATTTATCAGTTGCCAGTATGTTTTCAAAAACACATGTAAAGCAGTCCAGGTCTGGTCCTTCAGATCTAAAGTAAGCGTACCTTCCTCCAATGAGGAAATGGAAACTTCACAAAGATGAACAATCACATTTGAGGTACTCGTGATAAACTCTTCTTAAAGTAATAAAGTGCTAATCAGCCTTGATTTAATTGGATTATAATAAAACAAAGTACTGTGGATGCTGGAGATCTGAAACCAGCAAAATCAAAGTGCTGGAGCAACTCAGCCGGTCTGGTAGCATCTGCAGAGAGGAAAAAGAGTTGATGTTTTGAATTCAGTGACCCTTAGTCAGAATGTTCTAATGAAGGGTCACTGGTCATGAAGTGCCTGTTTTGTTGCTGTCTTTTGGAGTTTTCTCCATTTCTGTGCAGAAACCCATGGCTTCTGCTTAACTCTCATCAGAAGCACATCTGATATCAGAATCTGATCTGCTAAGAAATTCTATGGTTCTGCAAATTGGACCATCGCTGTCATGCTGAACTATGAAATCAAGCTTTACAATGAAAATTTGCTGAACTTTAAAGCATATCCTTTTCAATTTCATAAAATATTTTCATCACACTACATGTTAAAAAGCATTTAGACTAAGAATATGCAAAATAGTTAAGGAAGAAGATTGCTTTATGAATGTTAAAACAGTGAAATGTTGGTCAGCAGCCAAGGAATCTATACAGTCGTAAATCTGTAGCTGTACTTATTCAAAGGCCACCATTTCATTGGTAAGTAGATTCTCATTTGCCCCTTTTTTTTTGGGAAGTCTAGTGCAACAGATCATTGAGTTAGCCACTTGCTCAAAATGAGTTGGGGAGACTGTTGGGTGAAGACCTCCTTTATAATCTAGGCTGAGCGCTGCAAGGAATGGAGGGATATGGACCAAGGGCGAGCAGAAGAGGATTTGTTTAATTTGGTATCATGTTCGGCACACCATTGCGGGTCGAAGGTCCTGTTTCTGTACTGTACTTTAATGTTCTGGATACTGACAACTAGGTTCTTGCTGCTCAGATGATAGTCAGGTTTTCACTGGCAATCAATTGTTTTACTTTAGAAGCATCAGAAACATCTTCCCAAAAACATTAATTGAATTATTTTCCCAAATTTCTGAAAATAAACTGAGCTATTGCTGTAACCTAACAACACCAACACTAGTCATGAGTTACAAATAATACAGCAAATAAAGAACTGGGTCAAAACTATTGCTTGAGATTGCAATACCTTAAAATTGTCCCACCGCATTGTACATTTCTTCTGGAAACTGAAAATGTAGATTTCAGCAATGAAAACTGGGGTATCATATGTGATCCAAGCACTACCAATGTAATATGGACCAGGCGGGCTGAAGGAATAATGAACTAATGTGATATTAGTCCAGGGCATTTTCATGGCCCCATTCACAGATAACGGCAAAAGAACCTCTTAAAGAAATACATTTGAAGGTAGCATTCAGAATTAAGGAATGCACAGTCACAAATAAGCTGTGAAAATGGCAGCTTTCCATTAGAAAAGACACTCTACAAATGGAAAGGTAGATTGTGGTTTCAATAATTTATTCTGAACTTTGAACTTTTTTTGAGTCTGATGTGTGACTCTGGCATTTCTCCATTGACATATTCAGAGCCTCGCTTTCCATAATTTAAGGTGTTATAAACTGTCCATAATGTGCAAAATAATTTTGAAAAATCACTTTTATCTCCCCCCACCACAAGTGATTTGTGAAAACTAATTTTTGAAGCAAAGTTAAAATATACAAAGTGTGTACAAAATTATTTTGTTCCAATAAGACATCACTTACTACTTTGTACACAAAATTAAAGTAGAACAGGTTACACTCAATAGCTGAGAATTTCCTGCAGCTAAGTGTTAAGTTTTGTTCAGGAATTCCGCTGCAAAACTCTTGTTTTGTAAGCTTTTTTTAAATCATGATAAAGATGTTATATAAATGCAATGAGAAATACTCTTGTTACTTCCCATTCCAAATAAACATTCATCTTTTCAGGAGCAGTTCTTTTAGGGGCAACAGACTAGGCTGTGCTGGGAAATACCAAGCGAAATGTGTGCACTGTCTGTTGTGAACGTATCAGGTTGGGGGTGGGGGGGTGTGGAATCTGTAAAAGAACCCTCAAAATCACACTTTGCTTCATTTGCAAATACCTTGGATATGTTCAATGTAGCCCCTACCAGTATGGAGACTATTGTAATTCCAACATGGAATGAGTCTTTGCCCACTTATTGGGCTTTTTGAACCCTATTATTTAAAGTTTCAGCAAAGATTTGTAGCTCATGTTGTGGGTGAGATTTGTTGACTTGCTGCAACGTTTCGTCGCTGTGCTGGGTGACATCAGTGAGGCCGCCGATGAAATTGAAATTGTTATTCTACTCCGCTTGGAATTTATACTGTCTGGTCTGTTATAGTGAGTACTGACATTATGATAGTACTCACCATAACGGACTGGGACAGTATAAATTTCAAGCAGAGTAGAACAACATCGCTTCATTCGAGGCTCCGCCGATGATGTTGCAATGTTATTACATGTATATTTCATCAGTGAAAGTTGGTAACTGCTTTCTCTGTGCATGTATCAGGTTTTTGCATTAAAAGGCAGATTTTCAGTCACTGGGGACCCAGGACAGCACAATTTGCTGACCACTTCCAGGAGGATGATTTTTAAAACGATCAACGATGGGATGTGCTACCCTCTTCCAGAAACGCAATTTCTTGGAGGTCACAGTAAAGGCGAAACAATCCATAAGTCTTTGTAGCTGTCTTTCTGTGTGAACAAATTGTATGACATTAGTGCAGTAGACAATTAGAGCAAAAACAAACATCACTCCAATTGCAAACAGCTTGCACGTTAAGTAAGTATTTTCAATAAATTTTCAACTGACTCACTTAGTAACCATAGAATAGTAGAGGTCATTTTCACCTATGGTTGGCCTGGTTTTACCAGAAAAGTACACTTTATCATTTGTAGTTAAGCATGGGCTGGAAAAGATCAAGCACAGTCCATTCAGTTTTAGGAACATTGTTTCTTTCTAGAGCTTGGAGCTTCTTGTCAAGCTGTACTTTCATCTGACTAATATTGTAGCACATGGGATATACCTAAAAAGGAAGGAATGATAATTGGCAGTGACCTCTAAGAATAGAAGAGGCATCCAGCATTGTTAGAAACATAGTGCTACAGTACAGAAGCTGGTCTTTTGAATGATACCATTCCTGTGCTTGCTCTTTGGTACGACTAACTGATTAGTCACACTGCACTTCTCTTTCCCTGTAGTTCAGTAAACATTTCCCTGCCAAGTTTTTAAATCAAGTGCTCACTTAAATATTGCTATTGAATATGTTTCAGGTAATGCTTCCAGAGGAGAACTTGTTGAAAATACTGTTTCTTAATTGAGGCCTCTCATTATATTGCCAATCACCTTAAATCTATGTCTTAGGTTATGGCCTGTCTTCCCCTAGAAACAGTTTCCCCTTCAGTATTCTCTCAATTGGTATTGAATTCAGTATTGGCTTGTAATTTTTTCCAATGCTAATTATGTCCCACCATTTAGCATTAAAATGTGGAATACTTCTGTTAGATTTGCTTTGGCCTCCCTCTTCTAGTGAGCCTATTACTAAATGTTTAGTTTTTCATCTTAACTACATCCTTTTATTCCTGATACCATCCTGGTAATTGTGTCTCATACCTTTTTCATCATGACCTTAATATTTTTCTTACTTTGGAGTTCCTGTAATTGCAAATAACTTTAATGGTGCTGTATATATTAATCACTACCTGTTTGCATCTGTATTTAATACCTTGATGTCTCATTTGAGATGAATTTTATTTTGCTGCTTTTACAGATCTGTCCATATTTCTAAATATTTGCTCCTCCATTCCATTGAGAACTTTACCACTTGGGTTGCATTCCATTCTCTGTCCTTAGATTCAAGTGAAGTTTAATTAGATCAATTTGCCCAGTCACTAAAACTGACTATATTGTAGTCTTCCACACAGTTTGCCTTGTCCCCAAATTGACAGCAAGTTTTAATATTCATGTCTGAGTCAGTTCATTCATCATTGATGAGGTCACTATTCTTTACAGAAGTGGCAGCCTGGCGCAGGGGTTAGCATTGCTAACTCACAGTCCTGGGGATTGGGTTTGATTCCTGCAACTGTCTGAGTAGAGTGAGACACACTCCAAAGATGTGCAGGTTAGGTGGATTGGTCAGCAATAAATGCTATAAGCATTTAGCATAAATTACCCAGAGTGTCTAGGGATGGGCAAGCTAAGTGGGTTGGCTGTGGGAAATGCAGGATTACAGCCTGGATGGGATGTCTGTGGACAGTTGGTGTGAACTCAACAGGCTGAAAGGCCTGCTTCCACATTATACAGATTCTATGATCCTTCAGACATACCACTAGCTGCACCTTGTTTTCCTTTTTTTTCCCTCTCAATCTCTTATTTCTATCCTTTGGCTAGCTATTCCTCTCAATCTCTTATTTCTATCCTTTGGCTAGCTATCCATCTGCTCCACCTTTTATACATCGCAATACTCACAACACCACTGGCCTTAGTCTTCACAGCACATATTTTGTCAGTTTAGGAAGGACAGTAACATTTGCTACTGGCATTTTCCTATACCAACTTAATGAAAACATTCCTCCTCACATTTTTGAAGTGTTCTATTATAATGGAATGATTCATGAACTGCAGCAGCCAAGTTTCCAGTATTAGGCAAGTCTAGGATTGCAGCCAGCAATCTCTCCATGAGAATCCCACACAGCTCAAAGCTGCAAGAACAGGGTCACACAGTTTTCCTATTTTAAATTGTTAATTTGACATTTTCAACCAGGAATGATCTTACCCTTTAAGTGTAACAGCACTAACTGATTAATGGTTTATCAGAGTCAGGGCTGTTATAGTAAATCTGCAGCTGTTGAGGACCTTCATTCACAGCGATCTGACTGACAAATCATGAATACATTAAGTATAATTGGAAAACTTCAGCTGGAATTCTAAATCAAACGCATACATGAAATATGAATGCATTTGTTGGTGCACAATCTTTGATAACTAACACCTGTGTACATCAGTACAACAATATACCTAACGTGGCAGGTTTTTTAAAATATATAAGTTTGTGTATGTCAAGTTCTATTTTATTCTGTGAAATGTGTTGACAAGCCACTTCCTCTAAGAGAAGCCAAGTAAATCAGTAAAGAGCATCTAATTTGACCTGTGACCACAGCACTGGATAAACAGAGAATTCCTCAAGTTAAATATTAAGAAGCAATATCCTAGTTGCCACTCCAAACTATTTACTGAATTCATCGTTCTCTCTGGCTACAGTTGGACATTAAGTGGCCTCTTCACAACGTTGGTGTAACATTTGATCTTGAAGTGAACTTCCAACCTTACAATTGTGCCATTGTGATGCAAACTGTGAGATTCCAAGATGGTGGCCCCAGCAAGGTGGCAGCATTTGGGCTCCTGGGCCCATCCACTCCAAATCGGCTGCATCCTCCCTTTTTTTTAAACTTTTTTTTCTTCGTTCTTTTTCTTTTTCTTCCTGTTGATGGCAGCAGAGAAGGTGACAGTGTGGAGAAGGGGGGTCTTTTTTGACGAAGCAGCGACCTGGATGTGAGGCACAATACCCAGCATCAGTGGCCCATTGGCAAGGTGGGTCTAGCAATGAAGAGATGACTGGATGTGAGTTTGCTCGCTGAGCTGGAAGGTTAGTTTTCAGACGTTTCGTCACCATTCTAGGTAACATCATCAGTGAGCCTCTGATGAAGCCTAGAATGTTACCTAGAATGGTGACGAAACGTCTGAAAACTAACCTTCCAGCTCAGCGAGCAAACTCACATCCAGAACCTCCACCTGAGCTACACGTCATCTCAAAACTTGCTATGAAGAGATGACACCTGAAATCTGACAGCTCTGACGTGGGTGGGTCCAAATACATAATAAAGCTCCTGAATAACTATTCAATTGACCGCATACTGACCTCAACACTTTAACTTCCCTGGACCTGACCACTACCTCCCCCACTCTTGACATTCACCCTCCATGTAACAGGATCTGAATCCCCATCCCCCCTCTCCCGATTCCATTTCACCCACTGCTGGGCATGAAACCCCTTCAGCCCACAGGGCTCAACCCCCTTCTTTCAATCCGCATCTGACCCCCTGACACAGCTACTAGAACACAATCTCCCACTGCCACAGGACCTGACCCACCCGGACCTCATACTCACTCTTCCCACATCCCCATTGGACGCAGTTTTGCTTTCTGACCCCAATATATCCTATGCACTGCATCACAGTCTTTGTCCCTTTGTCACTTTTCACCCTGAAAACTTGGCACTCCGGCCCTTTACACGCAGTATCCTAATCAAATGGCATGAAACCCCATGACATCCCACCCCAACCCTGCTGCCACCCAACTTACCTGACACCCTAATCATTTGGTACCCTATGTACCTGTTACAATCTGACATCCTACTCTACCCCCTATCTCTACCCAGCTGGAAAAGTGAGCCCCTGAGCAGCACAACTCAACTTGGTGCAGCTGATGTCTGGTAGAGCAGAACTGTTGTTGGACTGGGGCCTACTTACCTAGCCCTCTGGCACCCTGCCCTCCTTGCACTTCAGTTGACTGGCAACTATCCTATTACACTTGGTGTCCTACCCCTATTTACTACCCACTTCACAATCCTGTCCATCCCTCACCCTGCTTGCCTGCAATCCCAGCATTCTAATATCATACTTATCATCTGTACTTGTTGTTTTACAGTAGCTGTGAAGGGACATAGTGAGTCTCGTCCTGACAGCTCCATGCTTCATAAGAACTGTCAGAATGGGAGTACAACTCACACTTTTGAAGGAGCCCTGATCAGAATCTCATCTCAGAAATATGGACATCCCTCCTTTCATTAAAAAGGGAGGAGTGGCAATGTCACTCTTTGTAAAACCTGGCCCACCAGTTTTCTGTGTACATTGATGAAAAAGTTAAACAAATTCCAATTTAGAAAATAAGGTGGGGTTTTTATAAGCTTCAGGGAAAGACCCATAGCTTAGAGAGAGATGTTTTCTTTCATTCCTGAGTTCTGGCAAGATTGTGGCAGAATAGGTCATTGATCATAAAATCCCTACAGTGTGGAAACAGGACCTTCAGCCCAACAAGTCCAATCTGACCCATCCCCCTATAATCCATCTAAGCTCTACTTCCCTGAACACTACAGGCAATTTAGCATAGCCAATCCAACTAGTCTGCACATCTTTCGACTGTGGGAGGAAACTGGAGTACCTGGAGGAAACCCACGCAGACACTGGGAGAATGTGCAAATTCCACACAAACAGTCGCCTGAGGGTGAAATCGAACCCGGGTCCCTGGTGCTGAGAGGCAGCAGTGCTAACCACCGAGCCACTGTGCCGCCCTTCGGGCTCTCAACTCGGAACTCCTCTGCTCTGCCTGTTCTTGGTTTTTTTTGGGTTTTTTCCCCCTCATTTTAGCAGTCCTGGAACATCACGAAGGGAAATGAGTCCCAGTACTGCACAAGGGGAATGGGCCCTGGAAATACGTGAGAGGAAAAGTGAGTCCCAGAGCAGCATAACTTACCTTGGTGCAGCTGAGAGTCTGGTGGAGCAGGCTGGAGGCAGGAAGTGGAGTGGAACTGTTGTTGGCCTGGGGCCTGGCACAGGAAGTCAGACCACTTGCTCGCTGAGCTGTTGCAATGTAATGTCAATATGAAATTCTTTACCAAACTGTAATGTCAATTCTTTAACTATGTTGTAACGATCTTATTTCTAACTTACTTTTTTTGGACACAGTAAGTAATGCTACTGCCTTTACTTTTATTCCTCCTTTGTGTCCAAGATTTGTACGGTACCTGTAACTAAGATGGTGCCATTAGAGGCAGCCATTGTAAAAATTTTCCATGGTACTCCAGAGGAGTACACCTGACAATAAAGAGGATATTCTATTCTATTCCATTGAGTAGCCCTGTGAGGTCCTTGGATGAGGATGGCTGCTAAGACTAGTACATCTAGGAGTACAAAGGTATAGTGAAGTTTGATTATTTTAGAGAAAAGAGTTAGTATTAGTCCTGACCAGGCATATTGGAACAAAACCCTGAAGAGAAGGGGGAGTGGATTTCCTGGTTCATTCAAGGTTTATGGTTGGGGAACTCCCAGATTGATTTCTTTGGTACACAGTCCTCCATGCATTTGTTAATGAAGTCTGTGATGGTGATGGTGGACTCGTCTAGGTCTCCCACTGAATACTTGAACAAGACTAGCAGACAAGGACACACCCCTCCCTGACGCGTTCAATGCTTTCTATACTCGGTTCAAGCAGAATGCCAGCACAGTGGTAACACTGTCCCGACAGCCCCAGACATACTTGTGCCCACTGTCACCATCACAGACGTCAGATCAGTCTTCCTGGGAGTCAACCCGAGAAAAGTGACAGGCCTGGATGGAGTTCCCGTACGAACATATAAGTCATGGCGGGAGTATTCACCGACATTGTCAACTTCTTCCTCCAACAAACTGTAGTCCCGATCTGCTTCAGGAAGACCACCATCATCCCCATACCTAAGAAAGCACATGGAACGTGCCTTAATGACAATGGCCCAGTGGCTGTAACCTCCATAATCATTGAAATGCTTTGAGGAGCTGGCCACATCAACTCCAGTCTCCCAACCTCCCTCAATCCCCTACAGTTTGCTTACCGCTGTAGCAGGTCCACAGCAGGCACCATTTCCCGTGTCCTGCAGTCATCCCTGGAATGTGGACAACAAGGACACCTACGTCGGACAACAGCTCCATCTTTAACACCATTATCCCCTCCAGACTGATATCAAAACTTCAAGACCTTGGTCTCAGCTCCGCCCTCAGCAACTGGATCCTCAGCTTCCTGACCCACAGGCCACAATCAGTGAGGACAGGTAACTGCACCTCCTCCACAATAACACTCTTAACCATTGCATCGACATGGGAAGTTGAGGACAGATTGTTGGTTATCGTCATTCTCCGGAACTTGATGCTCACAAGCCATTCAACCTCAGCTCCATTGGTATAGAAGTGGGGGCGTGTTCTCCTCTTTTTTTTCTGAAGTTATTGGTCAGTTCTTTAGTTTTGCCAACATTGAGGGAGAGGTTGTTCTCATTGTACCACATCACCAAGCCGTCTATCTCCTTCCTGTATTCTGCCTCGTTGCTCAATTTTATCCACCCCACCATGGTGGTGTCTTCAGCAAACTTGAAGATGGCATTCATTCGGAATTTAGTAACACAGTTGTTGGTGTACAGGGTGTATATGCTCTCCGACAATCTCACCCAATCTCAGGCAGAAGATACAGAAGCTTGAACACACCTATCAGCAGCTCCAAGAACAGCTGTCTGCCTATGAGTATTAGATTGATAAATAGGCCCTCTGACTTCAAATATTGCTGATCTTGCTAATGTTGATCTTGTCTAGCACTCGCCCTGTGCAATATAATGCATATGCCTCTGTCTAGGTCTTTCTCCCACCCTATCATCCGTGTGCCCTTGCTTACTATGATCTGCCTGTACTGCTCATAATACCAAAGCTTTTCACTGTACTTAGGCACATGTGACAGTAAATCAAATCAAATCGAGAGGTTAGTCAACGTTGAGTATGTTAAAGCTCAGGTATATAATAGCTCCTGAAAGAAGCTATCTGCAGTTCCAGTCTATAAATTAAAGACACAAGTGACTTAAACCTATGGAAATGTTAGAGACAGGGACTCTGATGCAAATACTATACCAATTGTGTTTTTGGATTCTACACAAGGTGCATAAGTACTCTCTTAGAGATCTGTCTTTTATACTATGGGAGAGCAGGTCTGTTTCTGTTCAATTTAAAATGAGGTGTTTTAGCATTATTGGGATTACACTTTTATGATGTGTTTAAAAATCTTTGAATTTGTGATGTAAGTAGTTACATAGAATCATAGAAAATAGGCACCGGAGCAGGCCATTCAATACGATCATAAGTAAAAACCAAAAGAACTGTGGGTGCTGTAAATTAGGAACAAAAACAAAGTTGCTGGAAAAGCTCAGCAGGTCTGGCAGCATCTGTGAAGGAGAAAGCAGAGTTAACGTTTCGGGTCCAGTGTCCAGTCCTCAGGAAGTGTCACCGAACCTAAAAGATTAACTCTGTTTTTTCCTTCACAGATGCTGCCAGACCTGCTGAGCTTTACCAGCAACTTCTGTTTTTGTTCAATACAATCATGGCTGATATTGCAATCTCAGTATCCCATTCCCACCCGCTCCCCACACACCTTAATTCCTTTAGCCACAGCTCCCTCTTGAAAATATCTAATAAACTGGCACAAACCGCTTCCTGTGGGAGAGAATTCCACAGGTTCACAACTCTCTGAGTGAAGAAATTCTTCCTCATCTCAATCCTGAATGGGTTACCCCTTATGCTTAGATGTGACCCATTGTTCTGGACTTGCCCAACTTGAGCACATTCTTCCCGCATCTAGCCTGTCCAGTCCCATCAGGATTGTATATGTTTGTATAAGATCCCCCTCATTCTTCTAAATTCCAGCCCAGTCAACCAGTCTTTCCTCAAATTGTCAGTCTATCATCCCAGGAATCAGTCTGGTGAACCTTTGCTGGAGTCCCTCAAAAGCAAGAATGTCCTTCCTCAGACTAGGAGACCAAAACTGCACACAATACTCAAGGTGTAGCCTCACAAAGACCCTGTATAACTGCAGCAAGACATCCTTACTCCAATACTCAAATCCTCTCACTATGAAGGTCTGCATGCCATTAACTTGCTTCACCACCTGCATGTCAACCTTCAGTGACTGTCCTACCATGATTCCCAGGTCGTGCTGCATCTCACCTATTCCTAAACTGCCACCATTCAGATAATAACCTGCCTTCCTGTTTTTGCCACCAAACTGGATAACCTCACATTTATCCACATTATATTGCATTTGCCAACTATTTTGAACAGGAGCATGTTGGTGGGATTACGGAATCACCCCAACCTGTTTCACCTAAACCTTCTGAACAGTCAACTGCACAACTCACACACTTAAGGAAAGAAAACTGACTGATGATGAGAACAATCTTGTCAAAGTAACCCTGGATTATGAATCAAACATTCCTAACCTGTTTATTTTCACAACAGCAACAAAGACAATTTCTATTTACATTGCACGTTCAACACAATGAAATGAACTAAGATGCTTCATAGGACATTTACAAAAGAATAGATATCAGCGAGTCACCTAAGGGATTATTAGGTCAGATGATTAAACGTTTGGTCAAAGGGATATCTTAAGCATCTAAAAGGGGAAGGTAAGTAGAGAGCTGTAGCAGGGGAATTCAGCACCTAGAGCCTAAGCAAGGGGCATGGCCACCAATGACGGTGCACTTTTAATTGAAGTTGCACAAGAGGACAGGGTTAGAGAAATATAGACATCTCAGAGTTAAGGAATAGGAGAGGAGGAGGCCCACTTACTGTTTGCCCACTCAGCCAGTCTGTCTTTGTCACTCTGCAGCCACTTAGCATCCTCCTCACAGCACATACTGTCGCCCAACTTTGTGTTTTCTGCAAATGTGGAGATATGGCATTCAATTCCTTCATCCAAATCATTAATGTATATTGCGAACAGCTGAGGTCCCAGCACTGAACCCTACGATACCCTGCCTGTGACGCAGGATAATAACTTCTTAGACAGGAAAAGTAAAGCACAAAGAGAATTAGCACACCAAGTATTTTGTACATGATATCCACATGAAGGAAAACAATTATCTTTGTGCCAGTGATAAATTTAAAAGATTACAATGTGAACAAAGCATGCAAACATTAACTCTGATTAACATTAACACAACCAATTCTCACTTGTCTCACTACACATGGACAATGAAGGACATGAATTCAACTGGGAAAATGCGTCCATAATTGCACAAGCCAAACAGAGATACGCCAGGGAATTCCTGGAGGAACTCCATCAACAAACACATTGAATTAGACACTGTGTACAAATCACTGAGAAACAAAACCAGAAGTAATGCCAACCACCCCAGCAAACCCAAGGCATATAAATAACAGAAAAGTGATGAAACATTTCTAACGAAACACAATGGCTCGGCAAGCAAGTCTACAACCTCATCCACAAACCAAGCTACAAATCATCTCGAAAACTTTAAACACCCTCTAGGCGCAACACCCTCAAACTGCCCCACAGATGGGAGACAAATGCCATCTGATTGGGCACGACCCGTGAACAACTATACTTCCTGCACATATGCCTCGAGAAGCAGGCAGTACCACAAAGCCTAAGGTATAAACCACTGGGCAACAATCCACTGGCATGGAAGATAGTTGAATGGCTGCAGAATGATAAGGGTCAAGATCAACAATGCCCACAACTGCGACAAATACAAGCAGGAAATGGAGTGCCAAAAAGCTCTGTACTCCAACACAACTGACCAGGAAAGGACATCCACACTGGAACAAGCCATCAGCAGACAACAACAAAAGGCCAGAGCAAAGAAAAAAATAGCCCTTCAAGAAAAACTGTCCAAAATCACCCACATCAATGACATGGACAACACAAATTCATGGATTTAAAACATCTAAGACACTGAGAAGACAGTCCTAGTATGAGGACTGAATTATAACTACAGAGACGCCAAAAAGACTGACCTCCTGCCGTGCTGGAATCAACACTAAAGAACAACGGACTCACATAAGTAGTACAACACTGAGATAGTCCTAACACTGTGCAAAAAAGGAAACTGTAACATGTTCAACACAGAAGAGAGGAAAGCCCCAGAAAGACAAGAATATTGTAATCTTACAATACAAGGACGCATGGCAGTAATCCTCAATAGAGCCCAACGCATTGAGAAAGCTAATGCACTACTAGCAGATACTGACATCTACCAACAGATGGCGATAGACCCAACTCTGCAGTTAGGAAACTGGATTATGACGATCCTGAAGAAATTACACAAATCAGGAGATATCAACAAGACGGACTACCAAAAAATAAAGCCAAAGGGATCCACACACCCCAATTCTACGGACTCCCAAGGTACACAAACCAGGAGTCCCCATCAGACCAATTGTCTCACTACCAGGTGCACCAACATACGGATTGGCCAAAGAACTACAACAGAAATTGAAATACTTAGTGGACAACACTACCCACTCCATTCACTCATCTCAAGAATTCCTCAACATCATCAAGGACACTATGATAGGAGAGGACAAGATAATGATATCCTTTTACAGAACAGCACTATTTACGTCCATAAACATTGACTTAGACAAAGAGACAATTACCACATTGCTGCATGGATCAAGTAAGCAGGCAACCCAGGACACCAACAACATCAATAAAGACACCACCATGAATCTGCTTGATCTATGCCTCACAACCCACTTCACCTTCAACAACAGCGTATACAAAAACAAGATAATAAAACGTGAGGCTGGATGAACACAGCAGGCCAAGCAGCATCTCAGGAGCACAAAAGCTGACGTTTCGGGCCTAGACCCTTCATCAGAGAGGGGGATGGGGGGAGGGAACTGGAATAAATAGGGAGAGAGGGGGAGGCGGACCGAAGATGGAGAGTAAAGAAGATAGGTGGAGAGAGTGTAGGTGGGGAGGTAGGGAGGGGATAGGTCAGTCCAGGGAAGACGGACAGGTCAAGGAGGTGGGATGAGGTTAGTAGGTAGATGGGGGTGCGGCTTGGGGTGTGAGGAAGGGATGGGTGAGAGGAAGAACCGGTTAGGGAGGCAGAGACAGATTGGACTGGTTTTGGGATGCAGTGGGTGGGGGGGAAGAGCTGGGCTGGTTGTGTGGTGCAGTGGGGGAAGGGGACGAACTGGGCTGGTTTAGGGATGCAGTTGGAGAAGGGGAGATTTTGAAACTGGTGAAGTCCACATTGATACCATTAGGCTGCAGGGTTCCCAAGCGGAATATGAGTTGCTGTTCCTGCAACCTTCGGGTGGCATCATTGTGGCACTGCAGGAGGCCCATGATGGACATGTCATCAAGAGAATGGGAGGGGGAGTGGAAATGGTTTGCGACTGGGAGGTGCAGTTGTTTGTTGCGAACTGAGCGGAGGTGTTCTGCAAAGCGGTCTCCAAGCCTCTGCTTGGTTTCCCCAATGTAGAGGAAGCCACACCGGGTACAGTGGATGCAGTATACCACATTGGCAGATGTGCAGGTGAACCTCTGCTTAATGTGGAATGTCATCTTGGGGCCTGGGATAGGGGTGAGGGAGGAGGTGTGGGGGCAAGTGTAGCATTTCCTGCGGTTGCAGGGGAAGGTGCCGGGTGTGGTGGGGTTGGAGGGCAGTGTGGAGCGAACAAGGGATGAAGGGTCTAGGCCCGAAACGTCAGCTTTTGTGCTCCTGAGATGCTGCTTGGCCTGCTGTGTTCATCCAGCCTGACATTTTATTATCTTGGAATTCTCCAGCATCTGCAGTTCCCATTATCTCTTATACAAAAACAAATCAACAGAACACCAATGGGTTCCCCAATAACAGGACTGACTGCAGGAGCAGTAATGCAAAGGTTTGAACAGAGACCATTCCCTACTATCCAACCCAAACTCTGGATCTGATGTGTAGCTGATACCTTTGTGATTATCAACAACACAAAACTAGAAGAAACACACTAGCACATAAACAACATCCTTACCAGGATAAAATTCACAAAAGAAGAAGAGAACAACAACTGATTACCCTTCCTGGACAGAATGGTAGAACGCAAAAACGAGGAACTCCAGACGAGCGTAGATAGAAAGACCACACGTACGGACCAGATACTCAATTACACTAGCAACCACCCCAAAGCCCACAACCAGAGCTGCATCGGGACACAATTTAAACAAGCCACAACACATTGCAGCAACCTGGAAATGTGCAAAGCAGAACAGGAACACTTATACGGCGTGTTCAAAAGAAATGGACCCGAAAAGCACAATCCACCGTTGCCTCCAAGACAGACCACAACAGGAATACATAACACGACTAGACTCACTAATCACGCTACCACAAATGAAGGACATATCAGAGATGACCATAAGACTACTCAGACCTCTAGGATCAGAGTAGCCCACAAACCGATAACCACCCTACAACAGCTACTGACAAACATAAAGGATCCCATACCAAAACCAGCAAAAATGATGTAATAAACAAAAAAACCATGCAAGAACTGTGAGAAACACTACATAGGCCAAACCAAAAGAAAACTGACAATACGGATACACAAACACCAACTATCCACCAAGAGACACAGCCTCACAACCACACATGGACAACAAGAGACACGAATTCAACTGGGACAACATATCCAATACAGCACACGCTAAACAAAGACACACCGGGGAATTCCTGGAAGCCTGGTATCCCAACAGGAATTCCATCAACAAACGCATTGAATTAGACCCTGTGTACAAACCACTGAGAAACAAAACCAGAAGTAAAACCAGAAGTAATTCCAGCCACCCCACTAAACCGAGGCATATAAATAACAGAGCATCGATGCTTCACCAGAGAGGCACTGACGATGTTACCCAGCAGGGTGATAAAGCATCTGCAATCAGACACACCGGCTCCGTGGGCAAGGCTACAACCTCATTCACATCCCTACAAATCTTATCAAAAACTTTAAACATTAACTCTTGCAATATTACAAGCATACATGTTTCTTTCTTTTCCTACACATTAGAAGCCACGTATTGATGTATACATTGACTATTGAGATAAATTAAATCATGTTTGAAAGATGCAGTAAAGTCCATTAAACGCTTTGCTTAGCTCTAGTGCCAGATTTAGAAAGTGATGGAGGAAGCAGGCAGAGATGTTCAGGAGGGGGAGGGAGAAAGAAAAGAACAAATAAATAGATTTAAATCAAGAAAATAATCCCTTTGTGAATTACTCAAGCTCATTGCAAAGCAGGTTGAACAAGCAGTTTCTCTGATTGCATTTACAGAGTCTTACACAGCCTGGGTCATTCCAACTTTACTGTCAAGGAATACAGGATAATGGTAAAGCTGAAAACATTGACACAATGTCTTTTGGCATTGATGGCAAAATAGAAAACCATTTGTGTTTATTCAGAAAACATCCTCTGTCTAATTCTGCATGCTCAATATTATTTACCTGAATTACTCTAGGATCCACTTTTGGGCATGTTTCACAGCTTGCCTCCACAAAGATATTCAGAGCTGCCCAGCCAATTAGAACTAATTTCAAACTGAATCTGTCAATAGAGTAAAAACACAAAATAACAATATAATGAATGGCTTAAGTACAGTGGATATTCTGAAAGATTAGTGGACATTGGAATTAACATCGTGGATGGTTTCTGTGCCACCTTTATGAATTGATTTCTTTTCCCTAATGGTTTGGTGATCATAACAGAACACAGTGCTCAAATCAGATTAGATTCACTCTACTGCATATAAAACCATTTTAGTCTAGTGCTTGTCAAACTTCCATTAATCTAATTGAGTAACGTAATTAAGTATACATTCTTTTGAGAACACATGTTCTGACATATTAAACAAAATCTGGGGCCTGATTTTAACTCATTCCAAACAGTTCTGAGGAAGGATCACCAGACCCGAAACGTTAACTCTGTTTTCTCCTTCACAGATGCTGCCAGACCTGCTGAGCTTTGCTAGCGACTTTGTTTTTGATCCTGATTTACAGCATCCGCAGTTCTTTTGGTTTTTATTTTGATGAGTCTAGTTCTTTTCACATTGGCAATCTTTTCCATGAACCTGGTATGAACATTAAACATCTTAAGAAGCAGAATACATTACCAATTACTTCGGAATTTCTTCATTGTTTTGAACAAAAATGGTAATATCAAGGCAGTACAACGAAGAATATGGAATAGGACATTAATCTACTCAGTGCCTGTTCCTCTCATCACAAAAATCGGAAAAAGGGAAGGCGAGGGAGGCGATGGTCCAGTGGTATTGTCGCTGGACTATTAATCCAGAGAGCCAATTAATGTCCTGGGGACCTGGGTTCGAATCAGATGGGAGAACTTGAATTCAATAAATATCTGGAATTAAGAATCTAATGATGACTGTGAATCTATTGTCGATTGTCAGGGAAAAGCCCATCTGGTTCACTAATGTCCTTTAGGGAAGGAATCTGCTATCCTTACCTGGTCTGGCCAGCATGCGACTCCAGACCTACAGCAATGTGGTTGACTTTTAACTACCCCCAAGGCAATTAGAGATGGGCAATAAATGCTGCCTAGACAACTGCACCCTCATTCTGTGAATGAATAATGAAAAGCACAAAAATAATGTGAAGATGATCACACATTCATGTATTTCATGCAGCTTTATGGTGCTTTGTTTTCCCTTAACTTTTCCTGCCTTTCTAAATGAGAAGGGCAAAATTTTAAAGACAAAGGTTGAGAACATATGTATTGTCTTAGGTTTAAATACTCACTTCCATGTTGCGGCGTGATCCAGTTAAACCTTTATGATCCATTTTTCTCCAATGTTACAGCGTTTACCAAATAGTTAAACACAAGAAGTTCAAACTGGCAAATGAAGTTGGTACCAAGGCTATTGGTGGTCTCATGTTTGTCAGGACAAGCATCAGATACAGATGAAGGAAGTTGTTATATAGGCTTGTCAAACATTTAAACTTCTGATATTTATTTCCTCCAGTTTCCTCTTGCTTCCTCATAAAGATATTGCTGTACTATGTCTGAATGCAATTTAGTTGGTGTCAAGGGTCATCTATTGACTTAATGACTAATCTTCATTGACAAGACCAGACAATAGAATCACAGGTTAATTTATCCACTGGAATATCACATCATCATTTCAGTGAGCATCTTGACTGAATTGTTTTTCCTCTTTCATATCAGCCACTTACACTAATTATTGGCTATACCACTGCCCAATTCACATGTAAAAGGTACACAGACTTCACAGTGGTGCAAACAGACACATCTGACTGTAAATTCAACTCATGTGACTCAGCACATCCTTTGCTGCCTATGGTACAGAGTGATAAACAGACTGGAAACAGAATCTTTGGTCCAACTCGTTCATGCCAACCAGATAACCTAGATAAATATAATCCCATTTGCCAGCATTTTGCCTATATCCTTCTAAACCCATCCAAATGCCTTTTCAATGTTATAATTTTACCAGCTTCCACCATTTCCTCTGGCAGCTCATTCCATATATGCATTGCCCTCTGTGTGAAGAAGTTGTCCCTTAAGTCTCTTCTAAATTTTTCCCTCTCACCTTTAACCTATGCCCTCTACTTTTGGACTCCCCCACCCCTGACAAAGACCTTGTTTATTTACCCGATCCATCCCCCTCATGATTTTATAAACTTCTGTAAAATTCAGACCTCAGCCTCCGATGCTCCAGGAAAAATAGCTTATACAGCCTCTACTTATAGCTCAAATCCTCCAATCTCAGCAACATGCTTGTAAACCTTTCCTGAACCCTTCCAAGTTTCCCAACATTTGCTCTATAGCAGGGAGACCAAAAGCGGCCTAACCCACGTCCTGCACAGCCACTACACAACCTCCCAACTCCTATACTCAATGCACTTACTCATAAAGGCCAGTATACTAAATGTGTTCTTCACTATCCTATCTACCTGTGACACCATTTCAAAGAACTATGAACCCGCACTCCAAGGTCTCTTAGTACAGCAACATTCCCTAGGGCCTTACCTTTAAGTATATAAGTGAAATGATTCTTAAAAAATACTACAGATGCAGTATTCTTAGTAGATTTGACGGATACATAGTTTTGTGAATGAAAATAAGATCTGAGTGCACTGCTTGGCATTACCAGTACAATCCAAGCAGACAGACAAGGAATTTTTCATTGCTTAAATTGAAGATTACCCACTAAGCCAACATAGCTGCCTGGTAATATAGCCACTAGAGGCCCCCAGTGACTTAGATTAATCCAAAAAGTCACCTCGACTGGCGAAAACTGTCCTGTCTCAATTGGCGATAATGGTCTGACAGCACTAAATATACATTTAATAAAAACAAAACATGCTTTCAAACAAAAAACCCATGTCATATTCTATTCCAAATGGTTCATTCAACATCAACTTGTACTCACTCATTATAGCTCAGATCAAAGATATGGCCTGTAATTCTGCTGATAGTAATAGCATCTGGGAGAAAGAGAGCCCCATCAGTGTACAAGTCATTTCCATCTCCTACAGTAAGTAGTTCCAATGGAGGGGATGGCCTTAAATGATAAATACATGCAACCTAAGTAATGCAGAGAATGCATGTTACAAATCTATAATAGAAAAGTTCATTTTTCCATCCCAGTTACAATGTTGTTCTATAATTGAGAGGTAGTAGGAACTGCAGATGCTGGAGAATCTGAGATAACATGGTGCAAAGGTGGATGAACACAGCAGGCCAAGCAGCGTCATAAGACCAGGAAAGCTGACGTTTTGGGAAGGGTCTAGGTCTGAAACATCAGCTTTCCTGCTCCTATGATGCTGCTTGGCCTGCTGTGTACATCCAGCTCTGCACCTCGTTATCTCTTTGTTCTGTAATTGGACTGTTATGTGTACTTCAGGCACCTTATCACCTCGATGTTCATCCTAGGAACCAGCTATATTTCTTGTTCTCCGTCTTGATTTCCACTGCCCACACTCTGTGCCCTGATCCTCAGTGACATATTGCCTGTGACCTACCCTCTTCACAGAACTCTAGTCCTGCCTCCCTATTCACTTGAACTCCTGATGCCCAGAGCCCATTTCTCAGTCCTGTGATTCCAAGCCCAGTGTTTCCCAATTCTCGTCCAACTCCCACGGAACAAGCAAATTTCAGAAGGAATGTTCACCTCAACAACACCCTCTTTTGTGAATCATTGTGTAAATTACATCACTGCTTGTGGTAGGAGAGCGAAGATAATCAAAAAAATTATAACCTGAAAGGCAACAGAATGTAAATCAGCAAATTGCAAGGAAGAAAAGCAAAAGTCAATGAAAAAGAAATGTAAAATAATCATCAAATCTCCGAACATACAGCTGTAAAAAGAGCAAGTATTAATTCCAGTTGATTCTGCTGGTTACACAGTATACCTATTTATAAGCTAATAATGAAGGGATAAGCCACGAGGCAATGTGGGGTAATTAAATGTTTAATGATTTTGCAAGTCTCCTGCAGCCCAGCATTGTCCAGATACAGCAGTGCAAGTCTCTGTCCCTGGTTTTTGGCTGCTGCTGTCCCTAGGATGCACATATTTTTAATCATGTTATTCATGTGATATGCATGAATAAAATTGCTGAAATTAATTTTAAAAATTAAAACATTAAAAATGTCTTTTTTACATAATTTAGAAGTTTTCACATTTCAAAGCAAGTTTTCCCACCACAAAGCAGGGACTTTGTCAGATGCCGTACTTACATCAGGCCATTCTTTCATCGTATTTGTGTTGACAGGAAAATCTAGTGCAATGAGAACATTGGGTCTTCTGCCAGTGAACAGATGGAGTCACACCGTAACATCCCATCCCCATACAGCTCCCATCTGTTATATAAGTTTTTACCAGGCTTGAAACAAAAATACATATTAAAGAATAAGTTTTTGCCTCATACCAATCAATTTCCGCAGTCAGATTAAATATGTAAACTTCATGCTTTCACAGCAGAACATACAGATTGTATTCAGTTACTTTTGCATTTTCAATACCAGATGTTGATTTTGCCTGTCTGTGTTTGGACTAGTGATGCACGACTCTTAGTATTGCCAAAAACGGACATAACTGCAGAAAAACTGTCCATAAAGAAACAATGGGCATGCCCTGAAATGTAATAGCCTGTTTAATTAAATTAAAAATAAACTATTTGATTTTTCTTCCGAATGCAATTTTTGCTAATGCTAGTATCTGAAAATATCCTTGAAAAACTGACTTTATATATTAGAGCCACAGGTTCTAAGCACACTGATGCTCAGAGACAGGCTGGAATACACGAGATCTTTCAGTCTCACTAGCACAATCCAGGAGACCTAATTTGCTTTATAATATCTCTAATGGTGTATATGTCAAAGGGCAAAACACAAAATGCATCTGTATTTTGAGACATAATGCACTGGGGACAGCTTGCTGCTGCTTAGAGTCTCATCAGCTTCTTGTAATCTTCGTTATCACAGTCCAGTCTGTTTGAAGTTTCTTTGACACATTAGATGTTACATTCCATCAGTATCTCTCTAGGCAGCTACTTAATTTACACTACCAGCTATTTTTGGCTGTATCAATACACTTTTAGAAAAACACACTTTGGAATCATAAGTTAAAACTGCCCACAGTACTTTAGGATTCTTATCCATGGTCATGACACAATGCAACATGGAGATACAGGAACAAGCATCGATTGTTTTGTATTGAAGTCTGGACTGTTCTCGCAGAACCAGAGCTGAATACTAGTAAGCAGATCATCGTTGTGTAAGTGCTGCTTGATGGTATCTTTGATGGCACCTTCCAGCACTTTATTGATAATTAAGTATATTGTGATATTGGGGTTATTGGCTGAATTGAATTTATCCTACTTTTTGTGGACAGGACATACCAAATAAATTTTCCACATTGCTGGGTTGATGCTAGTGTTTTTGTTGTACTAGAATAAATTGGCTCCGGGCGCAACCAGTTCTTAAAGACAGGTGTTGAACACTACGGTCTGGGCCCATAACCATTTCTGTATCTCATGCATTTAGCTGTCCCTGTGGTGTGAATTAACTTTTCTAAAGACTGACATGAGTGATGATAAAGACCAAGATGGAATCATTAAGCACTTTGGGCTGAAGTTGGTTGCGGACACTAATGCCTTACCTTCTGCGCTCATAAACTGGGGTCCATTGTCTTTGAGGTTAGGTCTGTTCATTAAACCTTCTCCACCCAATAGATATTTAACTGTCCACAACCATTCACAACTGTATATGGCAGGATTTTAAAATGTTCAGTAAGTTGTGGGATCACCTAGCAGTGTGATGCTTCAAATATTTGGCACTTATATATCTGTTCGGTATCTCCTGGAATGGTCTTCCACATTCTCATTGAATCAGGGTTGGTTCCTTACCTTGACGTTTATGGTAGAATGAGGGATATGCTGGGCTGTGAGTTTAGAGATTCTGATGGAGTATAGTTCTGCTGCCATTGAAGGACCACAGCACTGGATCAATGTCTTTATTGAGGTTGCTGGATATTAGATTCCCTACAGTGTGGAAACAGGCCCTTCGGCCCAACAAGTCCACACCGCCCCTTGAAGCATCCCACCCAGACCCATTCTCCTATAACCCACACACCCCTGAACACTACGAGCAGTTTAGCATGGCCAATCCGCCTAACCTGCACATCTTTGGACTGTGGGAGGAAACCGGATCATCCGGAGGAAACCCACGCAGACAGGGGGAGAATGTGCAAACTCCACACAGACAGTCGACCGAGGCAGGAATTAAACCCGGGTCCCTGGTGCTGTGAGGCTTCACTGCTAACCACTGAGCCACCGTGCTGCCCCTAATATTCTGTAACTGTTTTATGCAGCATAGTGATAGTGTTACACAGTATGATGGAGCCTATCCTCAGTGTGATTCTGAGACTTTATTTCTACAAGGACTTTGTGGTTGTTATACCTATTTTTCCATGGACAAATGCAATAGACAGACAATTGAGGAAAAGGTTGACTTGTATTTTTTCCCTCATGTTGGTTCTCTCATCATCTGTCACAGTTTGGAAGACACACATTCAAGAACTCAACCAATTCAATGAACTCAGTGCTACTGAGTCACTCTCAGTGTTGGATATTGAAGTCCTGCAGTGAGAGTATAAACTGTGCCTTGATTCCCTCAGTGCTTCTTCCAAGTAATATTCAACATAAGGATGTCCTGATTACTCAGTGGAAGGAGGGAAGTATATGGTAATAAGCAGGATGTTGCCTGGCACATGTTTCAATTGATGCTGAGAGACTTAATATGGTCTCTGGAATCAATATTGAGCGCTTGAAGGGCAACAACACATTTCAGAAATACAAGGTTCCAAAAGCAATCAGGACCAGGTATAAATCCATCAGACAAATCCTCCCTTTACACACTTATGTATCTCATTCTGTGACACCATGAGTGCTGTAACATGTCATACAAATATTTTGATCATAGAAATTTGTTTTTTGTTTAAATTATGATGCAAAAAGGGTTAAAAGCTAAATTTTCTTCCATACCAGCACTAAAAGATCATGTGGAGAAGGGACAGGCTGGTGAAACAATGGCAGAATGTGTGTTCCTGTGTTCCATGTGATGATTGTGCTTTGAGACTTGGAATCATCTGTGGATAACATAATGAGAACATATCCTTATAATCTTCATCATTCACTATAAGAAATAGAATTTTGAAACTAGGAATCTAACTGGCATAGTTAATTTTCAGAAGTCTAATGTTGGTTACATAGCTCGCAAGACAAATGCTACACAAAAGTTTAGTCAGGCCACAGCTGGAGTGTCATTTGCAGTTCTGGTCACCGCGCTATAGGAAGGATGTGATTGCACTGGAGGGGATGCAGAGAAGATTCACCAGGATGTGGCTCGAGATGAAGCAATTTAGCTATGAAGAGAAGTTGGATAAGCTCAGGTTTTCTTCAGAGCAGCAAAGGCCAAGAGCGGACCTGATTGAGGTGTATAAGATTTTGAGACGCACAGACAAAAAGCAGGTCTTCCCCATAATGGAAGGGTCAATAACAATGTGGAATAATTCTAAGAGGCAAAGCAGGAGGTTTAATGGGAATTTGAGGAAAAATGTTTTCGCCCAGAGGGTGGTGGGAATCTGGAACCCACTCTCTAGGAGAAGAGTTGTGAAGAGAAACCTCACAATCTTTAAAAAGTACTTAGATGAGCACTTGAAACGCTATAACATTCAAGGCTATGGGTGTAGTCTGGGAAAGTGGGAGCAGTATAGATTTACAGAAACTGTTATCAAACCAGATTCAATGGGCTGAAGAGCCTCTTCTATACAGTAGGATTCTACAAAAGTAGGAGCTAATTTGCAGAACACTTTGACCCTTTTTAATCAATGATTCCTTTGAATTTTGTTTGTCGTGGGTGGCCTGTTTATTTCAATCTTTGCTTTCAATGTTTTTACACAGTTACACATCTTTAGGGATAAGCATTGAAATGGCTTTCATGCCTTCACAATTGCTGCATCAATGCATAGGTTACAGGGGACATTGCTGTCAATGCCAATTTCTCACTGAGAACAAATTACAATCCAATTTTGCCACCCAAGGGAGGTGAGCAATTTTCTGAACAAATGACAAGAAAGGCTGGAATGAATTAAAGCACTTTCAGTCCATATGGTCTGTCAAGCATGATACAGTAGTGCCTTTAAAATCTTTCCCTTATTTCCAAATGTAATTTTAAAAAAGAACTCCACAATACAGCATGAACGCATTCATTAGTTAAAGGCAGCCGACTCCATTTCAATAATGCCATTTTTCATGGAACTTTTGATCCTTGTTAAGGAGGTCAGTTAGCTCAGGTGGCTGGATGGCTGGTTTGCAAATGCAGAGTGGTGCCAATAGCGCAGGTTCAATTCTTGCACTGGCTGAGGTTACCATGAAAGACTCTCCCCTCACCTGAGGTGATGTGACCCTCAAGTTAAATCACCACCAGCCCTCGCTCTCTAACAGAGAACACCCTATGCCCCTTTTGGATTTTAGCAACTTTACCTTAACCCTGTTGGACATTCATGAAAACTTTAACTAAGAGTCATGATTGTCTAGTTAACTCTCAGTATTTTCACCAAAAATTTATTGTGATATTTTTTGAAGATATTAATTGGCAAAGCGTTAACTGCAGTTGCAAAATATTTTCTATATATCTAATAATCTGAAAAGAAAATCCTTCACATTCCAAAGTTGGCCTGATGTTTGTTAATTTTATTATTCTCTTCACAACTCTTCTCCTAGAGAGTGGGTTCCAGATTCCCACCACCCTCTGGGCGAAAACGTTTTTCCTCAAATTCCCATTAAACCTCCTGCTTTGCCTCTTAGAATTATTCCACCCACGACAATGCAAATGCTTACGTTATAACTCTTTGTTGCCCTCTTCTGATTTACTGGTAGCGTTCCTACCCCGAAACCAGGAGGCCTGGGTTCAAGCCCTGTCTGCTCCAGAAATTAACGTTTCTGAACAAGTTGATTAGAAAAATAGGTTAGTTTAAAAAAAGTACAACTCTTTATTGGCCACTATCCAAACCATAAAGATTGGCATATAGGAGGCCAGAAGTGCTATTAATCTTTGGCCATTAGGTTTTCACAACAAATGAAATGTTCACAGAAAATAAATCACACATTTGGAACATAAATGCTCTGGGCACCAGAGGGTAAAGCCTAGGTAGCACAGACCACAATTGACCCCACAATTGGGGTCACAGCTGAATGTGAGAAATTACTTTATTTTTGGTGTTACAGGAATCCAGGAGTGATGGAGCTCCACGTAAGCAGCAGCTGGAAGGAGAAAGAAAGGAATGGGAGTCAGAAAAAAGCCATTGAAGGAATCAACAGGACCAAGTAGAATATAAGATTAAAAATACCTCACTGGAGAGGAATGAAGTGAAACTGAAAGGGAAGGAAACATGCTCATCATTTTTCGGGAGGATTTTCAAAAGCGTCAGACGCTGATGTTGTATCACCCCAGGTCATCGCATACAGGAAACCTACATTCCTGCAGAAAGTGCTCAAAATGTTCTGTCTCTGCGACCTCAGGTACACATGTTGTTCATTTTCATGGGATGTGGGTGTTGCTCTTCTAAAATGCCCCAAAGAAGGTGGTGATGAGCTGACTCCTTGAACTGCTGCAGTCTATGTGCAGTAGGTTCACCCACAGTCCTGTTAGGGAGGTAGGTCCAGCATTCTGACCCAAAAACACTGAAGGAGGGGTGATGCAATTCCAAATTACAATGGTGAATGAATTAGAAGGAACATGGATGGTGGCTTTCCCATACATCTACTGTCCAAATCCTTTTAAGTGGTAGAGATTGTGAGTTTGGAAGGCACTATTAAAGGAGCCTTTGTGTTGGTGCAGTGTATTTTGTAAATACTGTTGCCATTGTGCCGTGATGATGAAAGGAGTGAATGTTCAAGGTGGTGATTGGTGGAAATACACCCAGTTAGGCAAGTGATGGGCATTCCATCAGACTCCTGACCTATTCAGCAGATGGTGAAGAGACTGGGAGATGGATGATGATTTACTTTCTGTCAGTATTCCCAGCCTCTGACCCTCTGCCGTAGTCATGGTATGTATACAGCTGGTTCAGTTCTGTTTCTTGTCAATGGTAAACCCCAGTGAGGGATTCAGCAAAAATGATGCCATTGAATGTCAAGGGGCAATCGTTAAATACTCTTTTCTTGGCAACGGTCATCACTTGGCATTGTGTGACGCAGGTATTACTTGTTACTTATCTGAGCAAAATGGAATTTTACTGCATTTGGACATGGACTATTTCAACATCTAAGGAGTCGCAAAAGGTGCTGAATGTTGTCAAATCATCAATGAATATCCCCACTCTGAATCTCATGATGAAAGGAAGGCCATTGCTGAAGCAGCTGAATGTGGTTGACCCTGGGACAGTAACTTCTGCAGTGATATTCTGCGGCTAAGGTGATTGACCTCCATAAAGCACACCCAGGGGCAGTGATTGAAACCTTAGATCCCAGTGCTACTCCTTGCCCAGGCTCCCAAGCATTGGGGTTTGAATAAAGTAGCACGGATTGGCAGCAACTTGACTATGAACACCAAACCATGAATCTACCAAGGCTGTGTCTTCAGTGCGCTCCTCTACATTGGATAGATCTCGACAACATATATTAGGCAGGAGAAAAGGCTGAATAGCTTCCATCTTCCGTGACTCAGATGTATCCTCAGCTTCTCTTGGTAGATCAAGGTCACCCACTCAGAGGTCCTGGAGAGTCCCAATTCCATCAGCTGTACCCATTGCTATGCCAACAAAGACTGCATTGGCTCAAACATATTTATCAAACGAATGATAGCAGAATGTTTTAAGATCCTGTGCACCATTGTGAATAGGCCATTGGGTCACAAGCTCCTGAACATCCATTGCTTCATTGCAAAGCTACCAGCAAGTGAGGTATGAATGTAGCAGACATCGACTTTGATGACTGGGATGCAGTTACTGGTCACCGACAGTTTGGAGGAGTAATGGTGGATGTGTGCAGAAACAGAAACTCAGAGGAGGGCACAGAGAATAGCAAATCTTTCACCTCTCCGTCCACTTTCTTCCCCTGTAGCAAATGCCAGTCCATGTGCCATGCTGAAGATGGGACTTGAACTATATCAAGCGCTTTTTAACATAGAGTTGACTGCCATGGTGAAAACCATTGTATTATGAGATGGAAGGCTGTCACTGATGTATACATGTGTGTATTGTAACACATAAACCCATCAGAGATATAAATGATCTATTAAGTTGCCACTTGTTCATCATTCCAAATTAACACGATAAATACTTAAATCATTCTGCAACTTTACATGAATTTGTAGAACATGGTAATCTTAGCACTCACAATGCCACTAACCACTCCTCACTCTCTATTAAATTTTCCATACTAAGATTGACATCCCATGGAGCAGTTGTTAGGTTTCCATTTGACCAGTGGAAAAATCAAATTATTAGTATCATGTCATCTTCAGGCATCACATCACAAAATGATACCTAGAAAACAACCACTACCATTATAACTTTTGACTCTATTGCCAAATATTGACAACATTTTAGAATATTTTGTACAAACAAATGTTGACAATTTTCTGACACTACACAGGAACAGCCTGACAGTGCTTAAGATATAATCTATAATATGCATGAGCCTCTGCGTTAATGATTGCGAGGAGTGTATGGTGGGTACAAGGCACAGGTTCTACCCTAGGGACAAGGGTTAGTGCAATTCTCAATTTTGTTTTAATTGTAAACTATTGTTAAGTAAAGTAATGTATTGACCTTGCTTTCATTGGAGACAATGTCAATGTCAACAGCAGAAAAAACAAACAGAAAGCCCACGATCTACTAGAATATTACAATAACTCCAAAATTTGAAAACAAAATCTAAAATGCAATTACAAAACATGAAACTTTACATAGTTTATACATATACTTGAAAGATCTAACAAATTTTGCTAAAGAGAGGTTGAAAACATGCCAAGATTTGCAGGAGATAAATGAAACGTGGAGAATGTAATAACCATGAAAAGAAAAAATAAATTGTAGCCCTTTATAATAAAATTTGGAATCTGAGAACGGAAGCAAAATGGTGTGTAACCAAATCTGTTGGATTTTGATACTGCAGTTAACAAAGAGAAAGAAGAAAGATTTTGTAATTGTATCATAACCTGACAATGACACAAAGCAAAAAAAAACCCTGAACAAAAACAAAGTTGCTAGAAAAGCTCAGCAAGTCTGGCAGCATCTGTGAAGGTTAAAACAAAGGTAACGCTTCAGGTCCGGTGACCCTTCCTCAGAACTGATGGTAGGTGGGAATACGTCAGTTTATATGCAGAAATTATGGAGGGGGATGGGGTAGGGAATAAAACTTAGGATAGAGCCCAAAGAGAAAGACCAGCAGTCGGATAGACAAAGGAGTTGATAGCGATCTAGCTAGGAGGGCAAATAGTTGTTAATGGGAACTGTTAGTGACGAGCAATAGGTGGTGTGTAATGGTGGGCTATGTGATAACAAGACCTGGTGTGTGGCGTAGGGGGCTAGGATTTAACGACACAAAGCAGTCTACAAGTTATTTCATTGAGTACGTACAGTATGTCACTATGTCATAAAAGATGACCTAGTGATTTTTGAACGTTATTATGCAAATTAATTCCTGAGGCTTAATAAAGGGAGAAAACACTCACCTAGAATAGGTCTGATGACGCATTAGCCAAGCATCATGAGACAACACGGAGGTAAACAAAACCACCAGAACTAAATATTTCATGAAGAGAAACTGCTATGAGGCAACTCAACCAGACATGACAAGGCCCTCATCTCCCATTTTGATTGGTACTTGCATGAAAAGTTTCACAAATTGGAGATGAGAACATTACCTGCATTATTAAGGCTTGATAATCAAACATTATCAGATTGATTATACCAGTTTGTATTTCAAGGAACTACTTTCGTCAGAGCCGAAAAAATGGATTTTTGACTGC
This sequence comes from Stegostoma tigrinum, assembly GCF_030684315.1. Lineage (NCBI taxonomy): Eukaryota > Metazoa > Chordata > Chondrichthyes > Orectolobiformes > Stegostomatidae > Stegostoma > Stegostoma tigrinum. The sequence continues at coordinate 67,780,787 of NC_081361.1, read as the reverse complement.
AACCCTAGAAACAAGTGGGGAAAGTGTTCGCTCCGCTTTTCAAAAAAGATAAGTGTTTGATGATAAAACCGATTGGACACAAACATCAGGACAAGAATTTAAAACAGATACTTGCTGTTGCTTGGGCTGGAGAGTTTTAGTTATGAAGAGAGATCGGATAGACTGGGGTTGTTTTCATGGAGCAGAGGAGACTGAAGGAGGGTATGATTAAGATGCATAAAATTATGAGGGGCATAGAAAGAAACTTTTTCTCCTTGGTGGAGGGATCAAAGACCCTCCATAGATTTAATGTAAGGGGTAGAAGGTTTAGAGGGGACGTGCAGAAAAACATTTTCACTCAGAGGGTGGTGCAAATTTCAAAATCACTGCTTGTAGGGCTGGTAGAATAGAAACCCGAAAAACATTTAAGAAATTAGCTTTTGTGCTCCTGAGATGCTGCTTGGCCTGCTGTGTTCATCCAGCCTCACATTTTATTATCTAAGAAATATTTAGATGCACACTTGTGTTGCTTGATGTTAATTTTTTTTTCTTGGAGCTAGCATGTAATACAATTCTGCTTTCTTTCACTCAAGAAAACTTTGTAAACTATCTCCTTCCAGTGGGAATAAGTCAACTATAGTCAGAGAGTTATAATCTGGTACTAAAAAGAACAGACATCAATGACAGCTAACCAGGGAGGTTGAAAAGAGGGAATAGATTTATCCTTTCCTCACCTTGTTGGACAAGTGCTGTGCAGTATTTCAACTTGTGAACAGATACTCAAAGTTGAGAAACATACTCAAAGAACTTAAACTAGTATCAGAGATAATGGGAACTGCAGATGCTGGAGATTCCAAGATAATAAAATGTGAGGCTGGATGAACACAGCAGGCCCAGCAGCATCTCAGGAGCACAAAAGCTGACGTTTCAGGCCTAGACCCTTCATCAGAGAGGGGGATGGGGTGAGGGGTCTAGTCCTGAAACGTCAGCTTTTGTGCTCCTGAGATGCTGCTTGGCCTGCTGTGTTCATCCAGCCTCACATTTTATTATCTCAAAGAACTTAACTCTGGTTTATACATTGACTGTTGTGGGGATCTCTGATTCATTTAAAGCTGTTTCACCTAAAGTCATAAATTGAAGGAAAATCTAGAAATTTAGGTGAGGAATTACTGTAGTGATTCTGACTTTACAACATTCCAACTAATGAAACACTGTTGGAAAATGGTTTGTTGTGAGCAGGCAGCAAGTGTGTCCTTAAAATGGCTCTCTGCCTCAGCTTTTGTGCAATTTAATCAGAAGTCAGGCTCTTGAAGGATATATTGTTTTAACCTAAATAAATCCTTGAGCCAAGGAAAATTTCATAGATAACATAGATAACATAGAACATTACAGCACAGTACAGGCCCTTCGGCCCTCGATGTTGTGCCGACCTGTCGTACCGATCTCAAGCCCATCTAACCTACACTATTCCATGTACGTCCATATGCTTGTCCAATGACGACTTAAATGTACCTAAAGTTTCCTGCAGCAAGTGCCTGTCGCACCAACTTCAGAATGGCTTCTTTGTTCAGCCAAAGCAAAGCTCTGTGATAGGGGCACCTCAGGTTCCAAAATTGAGCAGTCCTGGCTTCCATGTCACTCTTGAAGACAACTATTGAGGGTGCTGATAGTCATCACACAAAATTGTACAGCAGAATCATCATAGAATCACTCGTGTAGAAGCAGGCCATTCAGTCCACTGAATCTACACCAAACCTCTGAAGAGTATCCCATCCAGACCCACCCCTCTACCTTATCCCTCTAATCCTACCTTTCACATGGTGCGATCCCACCTACCTTCCCCCAACCCAACCACTCTTCCCTCTATTTATTTCCCGGCTCCCTTCCCCCTCTCAGTTTTGATGAAGGGTCTCAGCCCAAAACTTCGGATCTCCTACTCCCCTTATGCTGCCTAACCTGCCATGTTCCTCCAGCTCCACACAGTATTGACTTCGATTCCAGCATCTACAGTTATTGCTAACTCCAACATCTCTGGACATTACGGGCAATTTTATCATGATCAATCAACCCAACCTGCACATTTTTGGACTGTGGGAGAAAACTTGTGCACCCAGAAGAAACTCACAAAGATACAGGGAGAATGTGCAAACTCCACACAGACAGTCGCCCGAGGGTGGAATCAAACACAGGTCCCTGGTGCTGTGAAGCAGGAGTGCTAACCACGGAGCGACCACGCTGCCTTTAATTTAAGCAGAATTTAAGAGAAAATTTGCTGTTGTTATGAATGTAATTGGATGCATCTACTCTGTTTTATTCACTCATGACTTGTGGGCATCGCTGGCTAGACTAACCCATTCCCAACTTGTCCTTAAGAAAGTGCTGTTGAGCTACATTTTCGAACTGCTGCAGTCTATTTAGTATTGAGACACCCACATTACTGGTAGGGAGAGAGATCCAAGCAACACTGAAGGAACAGTGCTATATTTCCAAGTCAGAACGGTGAGTGATTTGGAGGTGAATTATAGATGGTGGCTTTCTCATGTATCTGCTGCCATTGACCTTCCAGATGATTATGGTCTTTGGTCATGGGTTTGAAAAGTGATCTTGAAGGAGCCTTGGTGAATTTCTGCTGTGCATTACAAAATGGTGTCGATTGGATCATATGGCATTACACAGGCCCTGGCACAAAACAATGCAAATCTTGTTCTAAGTGTGAACACCAACTCCATTCATGATGTTAAAGCAGAATGACACTGAATGAGGCTGGTTATGTTACAATAAAAGTGAAACAGTTGGATTTGTAAAAGATAGGCCATGTCTGTCAAACCACATTGAATTTTGTTGAAGAGCAAAACTAAAGCAGCGAAAGAAATGTCTAAATGGATGTTAGTTACTTGAATTTCCAGATGGTATTTGATAAAATCATTTATAAAAGATTAGGATAAACTAAAAGTTCAAGCTTATTGTCTGAAACAAATTATGAACCTGGTTTGCAAACTGGATGAACAACATGTTAATAGACATGTATCTGAGACTTTTACATATTGGGAGATGAAAGCCTTGTCCACTAGTGAGCAAACCTAGAATGACAAGTAAGCTAGAGTTCAGAATGCATATTTTAACCAGTTATTGTGAGCAGCAGACCACATAACAGAGACACAAAAATAAACTTGTGACAAGGGCTGGAACTTTTTCTGTCATTGCCCAATTCTCTCATTCCCTTAGAATACAGAAGATGTTACCAGTGATAAAGCAAATTGGGAGAGCATCATTCATCAATGTCCAAGATATTTACAGATTTCACTATTGCTGAGTATACAAATTAATTATTAACAAACCATTGTCTTACTCAACACTTCAAGGGCTTTAAAGGCTGTTTATCTGCATTAACTAACTTTACAATAAGCTTGTCTTTCAGACATTTGCGGAGGGTCCTTTATGCGCATTTCAGTGAGTTTCAGCAAAGCAAAGAAATTATAGAACGGGGAAAAGCCTTAGAGCATGTTAGTATTAATAACATTGTTTGTACAATTGGAAAGGATCTGAGGGGTAACATTTTCATGCAGAAGGTGGTGTGTGTATGAAATGAGCTACCAGAGGAAGTGGGTACAATTACAACATTAAAAAGGCATCTAAATGGGTATATGAATAGGAATGGTTTAGTGGAACGGCCCTGCCCAGTCAAGGACAGTTCCGGAAGATGTCAGAAAAGGGGAAGATGACACTGGATTCTTCGATGGGGATCTGGAGGTCTTGGTCAGAAGGGTGGTGTAGAGGGGCTATCAAGTCCTTTTCCCAGAAGACCAGCACAGCAGACCGTGTCAGCCAGTCTGAGGTCACTGCCCCAGCCAGATTGGCCAGGAGAGCTGCAAGACATTCAACGACCTTCTTTGCTGCATGAGGGTAAGTTTAACAACCCTTCCTTCAGCTATCTCACACTCCCCTCTGCTTCTACACCCTCCTCTCACTAAGGATCATGCCCTATCACTCTCACTACTGCCTACTATATCATCCCTGCCCATTCTTACCACCACCCAGAGTAGTATAATCCCGCATGCCCTCTAAGCAGGCTAGTCACTTGCTCAGGCCATCTCATCAATTTTCACCCACCTACACCAACACTAACAGATGTGCCAGCCACTTTCATTTCACGCAGATCTGCTCTTTCTCTCATTACAGAAGAAAACAGCCCATAAAAGGGGCAGAACCCCTTTTACGGGCTGTTTTCTTCCATGATAAGAGAAGTTCTTAGGAATGGAAAGGTACCTGACCTTAAGCTTCTCACCCCATTTGTTGAGAGAATCCTGGCCCTCAGAGGAGAAAACCAGGACTGCTCCTACACAGATGCCAAGATATCCATCTCCCACCAACTGAGTAAGTATCACTCTTCATTGCATTGCCGTTCTCACAGTAACTGTGCTGACAGTCTCATTCATTGTACACCAAATCTGACCATTGGCCATGACACCTTCTCTCTCTTTGGTCTTATAGAATCTTGCACAATCTGCTGAAGACCTCTTTGTGACAGCTGGCCAGGGAAGAAATGCCCACAGGCTGCTGGAGACCAGGCAGGAGAGGACCTGGTGTGGTGTCGATAGTCAGGGATCGAGTCTACGTGCACATGGAGGAACAGGAGCGGCAGGAGGAATGGCTGATGCAATGGCTGTCATCACCCAGAAGCTGCAACAGTATACTGAGTCCTGTAACTGTCTGGCTGCCATGGAGACCTAGGCCCAGTCCCCGCAGTTTCTGCTGGAGAGGGACTCCATCACCCAGCCACCAGCCCTTAGGACCGAAGGCAACAGGAAACAGAGCAGTGTCAGGAGGCAGCCAGTTGGAGGAGGGACCAAATGAAAGACCCTTAGAAGTTTTCCCCTCAGGACCCTCTAGAGAGAGACAAAGAACAAAAACCTATTGAGGGCACTTTGGTAGCATGAGTAACAACACTCTGAGCCAGTTCTGAGGAAGGGTCACTGGACCCAAAACATTAACTCTGATTTGTTTCTTCACAGATGCTGCCAGACCTGCTGAGCTTTTCCAGCAACTTTCTTTTTGTTCCTGATTTACAGCATCTGCAGTTCTTTCAGTTTTTAATGCACTGTGCTTAATTGGCACTTCTAAATCAAAGGCATTGCTTTGAATTTACACCTAGCTGCTTGCCCCTTTGCATAACCCTGGACAGTTCCAGTATTAGGCATAACCTCATGGTTACACAGGACAGGCCTTGGATTGATAAAAGCCTGCCGCAGCATCTTAAAGTAAAAGAAAAAAAGTGCTACAGGGCTATGTGCCCTGCTGACACCATCATCCCTGCCCTATAACATCCTTATTCTTACTCTGGCCTCAGCATCTGAAAGTGTTGGTGGGAATGAATTGGTTTAGGCCAGGAAGGTGAACAGCAAACAGGGAGCCAATGCATTAATGCAGTCCTGGTCAGGACTGAGCAACATAACAGGCCTGTGTCCTACCAGATGTATGGCCTTGTGTAATAACGCTTTTCTTTGGAGGGATACAGGAATGCGAGGAGACCACTCAGCCCCTCAAGCCAGTTCCACCATTAACTGAGATCATAGCTGCTCTGTTTACTAATTCCATCTATCCACCTTTGGCCCATATCCCTTATTAACTTTGCGTTAAAAATGTATACTTGTGACTCTCAGCACGGTGGGCTTAGGGGGTGGGGTGTGGGGCGGGAGGAAGAATAGTGAGTGATCCTTGGCCAGTGACCTACAGCTTCCACTTCAAGTAGCCCTTTATATAAACTTGAAATGGAGGCGTGAAACCCAGGTACTCTGCACCACCTACAGGAGCCTGCACGATCCCACTTTAACCACCCCACCCCAGCCCCTGGCATAAAAACTGATCATTATGTATGGTCATATAACCAACTGCATTGGTCCAACCGCTTGGACTGGCTGAACTACAGAGGCATGCTCCCCCTAACAGAGAACATGCTGAGAGTCTCCAATCCAAGACCAATCCCCCTGGACTGATGTGGGAGGCTGCCTTTTGACATACTGTGCCGGGATCTCTCAGACTGATGGGTACCTCCATGGCCATCACTGAGGAGTACTCCCCTGAGATTTTAAGACACGGCTGATTTCATGGTGCATGTACTCTGCATTTCCCGCATTAATTTCGAACACGTGGTGCAAACTGATGTAGAACACTGCCATGCATCAGTATACACACACCTTTGACTGAGGACTACTGAACAATGAGGTTAGCTGTTTGGTTGTGTGGCTACAGTAATTGGCACAGCAAGACAAAGCATTGTAGGGGTGTTGTGTGAATGTGGGTAGGTGCTGAATGACCAAGCACTAAGAAAGCAAAAGAACAAGCCTAAGATGCAGCTCGGTCCAATCTGTAAGCTGGATCCCTATCCCTGCTTGTAAAGTGATCCTGCTGTAGACTTTTAATGCTCATTGCTGGCTGCTAGTAGCATATGCAAGTCTGTGCTTTCTTAGAGTCCTGCAAGTGTACTGGAGGCGCCATCCAGCCAAATGCTGGTTGCCAAAGTCTGTGGGTGAAGGATTCTGCAGCTGGTGTCCTGAAATGGTGTTTGGTCCCAAGTAAAAAGGAGGTCCTTCAGATTCAGAAGAAAGCCGATATTGCCAGGTAGCTGCTCTGATTCTATGTTGAGTCAACTTCCATCTTGTTTGATATGTTTGACGAGAATGGGAAGCTGAATATTAATAAGGTGAGCTGGATGATGAACAAGACCCAAGTTTAAGCGCTAATCCCCGTTAAATGGCAACTCACCCGCTTCCTACCCGGAAACTTGCCAAATACATAAAAAGATGGAATGAGATGCTCCCAACATCAAGATTGGGCTTTTGTCTGATTCTGCCACAAATCTCACCATGGCCCACATCCCTCAGACCCCAAAAAGATTCTGCCCAAAGGAGAAAAGTGACTTCTTCTTTCCCACTTTTGCTCTGAACAAGGTCATGAATCCACATAGAGCAGTAATCCAACATTTTGCTCTATCCAGTTTCGGGAAATTTGGACATTCACCTCGAAAGAGGTTTGTTTGCTATTTCTTGTAACTATGCCAGGGTTGTCAATGGCTCTTACGGGGCTGTTTGTAGTGTGTGAATATACCTAGATCCTACCCTCGGATATTTTTACATGAATAACATCTTTTATGTTGTCATTTATGTTGTAATTGAAGAAAATCATAAACCTATATTATTTCCTTTTTACATATGCAAGATGACTCTAGTTCGCACTTGAGAACACCAGAAAGGTTATTTGCCTCTTTAAGGTTTCTCTACTAATATGTTAGCCACTGGAGTTCTTTCTCTCCAATTCAAATTTCAGCTCTGTCATATTCTTTATATCCTAAAATCTACATGTTTTGAGGAAAATGGCAATACAACACAACACAACTTGCAGACATATTTTAGTCATGGGAACCTAATTCCACCATGGTTTTCATATTTTAATCAGTTCACCAGGGGTTCCAATGAATCAAGTGAAAGATCCCAATTGCTCTGATGCTCTCAAATATTAAAATGGTGGCGTTCTCTCACAGCAGATATGCATTAAAACCTTAAGGCGCATGCTCATGACGTGATCACAGTATCAGGGCATGTGACCCAATGGTATATAGCCATCAGTCACCACTTTACTGAGCTCTGTTCTCTTGCAGTATGACATGCTGAAGGAAGGATGCTATAAGACATTTAAATTGCTTAGCTTGAGCCTAGACATGCAAGTGCCTGTGATTGCAGCATATGTATGTAGATACATAACAAAAAAAGTGTAAAGATTCATCGGATTCTTCAGTACTCTGTGATCCACATCTCATCCTTATGTTACAGCAGCTAGCATTAGTAATACAACATGATAGTTGCAGATCATCAGTATACCTCACAAATGGCTTATTCTCACAAATGCAATTTTGAAGTCTTGTAAAAGTGACAAAACCTTTTTGCTTGATATGAGTTATAGACAACATAACTCACCTAGCATGCATCCACGGGCCTGCCACTACTTTTGTGCAGATGTTTAAAGCATGGAGCAGTTGAACGCCTACTCTAAACTTCTCCTTATACTCCAATGATTTATTCACATAATTGGGGTGACATTTCAGGTGTCCCAAAATGTAGTTTACCAGGGTCAACAGCATAAATCTCCATTCGATGCAATCGCAACCAACTGGTAATAACAATAAACTGGGTCTTTAGGGCCTTACTTCAGGCCTAATAATCCATCACTCTTTTAAAGCATATAATATAAACTAGATCCATGGGCATCAGGGTGCAGCTATTGCAGATATATTGCAGCTATTCAAAGCTGCTTGCATGATTTATTTTCTTTGCTGATACATTCTTAGTTTTAAGTTTATATCCTCTCATTCTGGATTATCGCACTGACCAAAGAGTCTTTGCCAAACTACATTGTCGATTATAACTCAGTTATTGTCACTCTTTAGAGCAAACATGATAATTATGTTATACAAAATCCAGGAAAGTATTCACTTTATTCAAAAAGACAGAGGGGTCTCTCCCAGAGGGCACTCAAAGGGAAATGGTAGAGCACTGGACCATGATTGACACCTCCAACCCAAATGAATTAGCATGTTCAGCTAAAGCTAAGGACCCTCTCAAAACTCCGTCCCAGAACAAGAAAGAAAAAGTGCATAGCCCAAGTAACCTTTCCTAAACCTGTACTTTAACAGGACACAATTTCATTATGACAAGTAAAAGTAATGAATGCCTGAGCAACATTCCCTCCTGCGTTCTGGAATTATGAGGAGTCAGAAGAGGCGAAATGATCAAGAAAAACTGCAAACATTGGAAGCAAAAGAACTGTGCATACTGTAAATCAGGAACAAAAGCAGAAGCTGCTGGAAAAGCTCAGCAAGTCTGGCGGCATCTGTGAAGAAAATGTCCGAGTTAACATTCAGGGTCAGAGCAGTTCTGAGGAAGGGGACCTGCAATGTTAACTCTGACTTTTTCTTCACAGATGCTGCCAGACCTGCCGAGCTTTTCAGCGACTTCTGTTTTTGTAGTCAATATTGGAAATCTGAAATAAAATAGAAAGAACTGTGAACACAAAGTGGATCAGTCAAAATCTATTAAAAAGGAATGTTAGTATGATATTTCAGGGTTGTATCTTTTCACAAATCAAAATCTAAGATGTTAACGGGCCTTTTGTTAAGTTTGTAAAGATAGAGATAAAGTGGGTGTGAAGACAGGGAACCAGATTCAACTGATACAGCATTTTAAGAGTGTGGGAGATAATATTAAATAACCTGAACTACTTAAAGAATACAACATAAAAAGTGGCAATGTAAAGGATTATAACTAAGACAATGCAGTCTTACAGACTGGATAAAAGAATGTGCAGACACATTGGGTGTGCTGAAATGACAAAGAGATCCGATATTTAGCAAAAGCATGAGAAATAGAGAAAAAAAGCATTTTAAAAAGCAAACTTGACATTGGTGATGAAAACCTGAAAGCACAGTATGATATTTTAATAATAGTCTCAGAAGACAGAGAAATACACAAAGAACTGGATGAGTGTATGTTTTAAAAATATGCAAAAATTATTTTTGGAATGTTTTCCACCATCTTCTGATTGGGCATGGATGGTATAATGGCATTTTTGCGAAAATTAGTTTAGCAGCAATTATTTGTACTATAATTTTCTTCACGATTTGAATTGATAAGAACAATAAATAAACATCGCAGAAATTCTGTTGCCTCTTGCCTCAATTTCAGCCATTTAGTGCTGACATGAGGAAACATTCCTTCAGTCAAAGGCTTGTGCATGTATGAAAATCTGTACCTGAGAGAGCCTGGGAGCTCAGTTATTGCTTATGTTCAAGGCATATGCCAATAGATTGTTGGGTACTAAGAGAATTAAACAATATGTAGGAATGTACAGTTGAGGATCAGCCATGGTCTTCTTGAATGGTGAAGGTAGCCCAAAACACCAAGTGGTCTTCCCCAGCTTTGATTTCTTCTGCTTAATTGGGAAGGTTTATTGCAGACTGCAATTATCTCCTCAATGGGTTTAGCCTTTCATAAAACTTTTAATTCTTGTTAGTTTGGCTATATCAACACAAATATTTTCATGCAGATTTTCAAAACTGTTTTTATTAATACTAAAATCAGATACAATAAATGGGTAGTGAATGTAATATAACCTGTCATAGTTGTACAATTGAACTGAGCTTGAAACAAGGGATAGTATCTTCTGAAAAACTACCTTTATCATAATCTATTAAATTTAGCATCACAATTTTTAACAAAATGGTATTACATATATATGAAGGTCTGTGAAATGAAGTATGTGTCTTGATTTCAATAGATTATTTACAATTTTCATGAAAACTGTCACTTTCAATAAGTCATTTTGATCTTCAGTGAAATTAATCTTTTTAAGCTTTAACACTGTCATATGTTCAGATCGTGACAGCTCTCTGGGGAGTAGTCAAAGAAAGGATCGCTCTTAATCTTTCCCTCTCTCACCTTTGATTAACTATGTGGTGGTCATTGTGGCCATCAGTAGGAGGTAGGTCAACATGAGGAGGATGACAGAGGTATTGAACTGCAGGATGATGAGAGGAGTGGTGTTGAGGGGGCGGCAGGGTTTCACCAGGAGGGACACTGCGACTTGATATCTGCAAATGAAACGCCAAAGTTAGCACTGAATTTATATTATTGTCCAATTGAACTTGCAACACATCCATATGCTCTCAACCGATGTATGTACTATCTTCAAATATCAATGTAGAGGGAAACCAAAGGAATGCAAACTACCACATTGATACAGTGGTTAACTTTCTTACAGGAACTTGAATTTGAAGTTCCAATTAAAATAAAAAATGGCAATATAGGAAGCTTAAAAATTGTACACATGATTTTATGGGCTGGAGTCTCCTGTGACCTATGAGGTCCGTGTAAAAACTTTTACTCACCAACTCAATTCCAATATGATACCAGTGATAATGGGAACTGCAGATGCTGGAGAATCCAAGATAATAAAATGTGAGGCTGGATGAACACAGCAGGCCAAGCAGCATCTCAGGAGCACAAAAGCTGACGTTTCGGGCCTAGACCCTTCATCAGAGAGGGGGATGGGGTGAGGGTTCAAGAATAAATAGGGAGAGAGGGAGGCGGACCGAAGATGGAGAGAAAAGAAGATAGGTGGAGAGGAGAGTATAGGTGGGGAGGTTGGGAGGGGATAGGTCAGTCCAGGGAAGATGGACAGGCCAAGGAGGTCCTTGAAGAACTTGGACATCTGGGATGTGCGGGAGTGGAATGCCTTATCGTGGGAGCAGATGCGGCGGAGGTGGAGGAATTGGGAATGGGGGATGGAAATTTTGCAGGAGGGTGGGTGGGAGAAGGTGTATTCTAGGTAGCTGTGGGAGTCGGTAGGCTTGAAATGGACATCAGTTACAAGCTGGTTGCCTGAGACGGAGACTGAGAGGTCCAGGAAGGTGAGGGATGTGCTGGAGATGGCCCAGGTGAACTGAAGGTTGGGGTGGAAGGTGTTGGTGAAGTGGATGAACTGTTCGAACTCCTCTGGGGAGCAAGAGGCAGCGCTGATACAGTCATCAATGTAACGGAGGAAGAGGTGGGGTTTGGGGCCTGTGTAGGTGCGGAAGAGGGACTGTTCCACGTACCCTACAAAGAGGCAGGCATAGCTGGGTCCCATGCGGGTGCCCATGGCCACCCCCTTTGTCTGTAGGAAGTAGGAGGAATCGAAAGAGAAGTTGTTGAGGGTGAGGACGAGTTCGGCTAGGCGGACGACGGCGTCGGTGGAGGGGGACTGGTCGGGCCTGCGGGACAGGAAGAAGCGGAGGGCCTTGAGGCCATCTGCATGCGGAATACAGGTGTATAGGGACTGGACGTCCATGATGAAAATGAGGTGTTGGGGGCCAGGGAATTGGAAGTCCTGGAGGAGGTGAGGGGTGTGGGTGGTGTCATGGATGTAGGTAGGGAGTTCCTGGACCAAAGGGGAGAAAATGGAGTCCAGATAGGTGGAGATGAGTTCGGTGGGGCAGGAACAGGCTGAGACAATGGGTCGACCAGGGCAGGCAGGTTTGTGGATTTTGGGAAGGAGATAGAAATGGGCCGTGCGGGGTTGGGGAACAATGAGGTTGGAGGCTGTGGGTGGGAGGTCCCCTGAGGTGATGAGGTCATGAATGGTGTTGGAGATGATGGTTTGGTGCTCAGGGGTGGGGTCATGATCGAGGGGGCAGTAGGAGGTGGTGTCGGAGAGTTGGCTTTTGGCCTCAGCGATGTAGAGGTCAGTGCGCCATACTACCACTGCGCCACCCTTGTCTGCGGGTTTGATGGTGAGGTTGGGGTTGGAGCGGAGGGTGCGGAGAGCTGCCCATTCTGCGGGGGAGAGGTTGGAGTGGGTGAGAGGGGGTGAGAGGTTGAGGCAGTTAATGTCTCGACGGCAGTTGGAGATGAAGAGGTCGAGGGAAAGTAGGAGGCCTGGGGGTGGTGTCCAGGAGGAGGACTTGTGTTGGAAGCGGGCAAAGGGGTCAGTGGAGGAAGGGTTAGGTTCCCGGTTGAAGAAGTAAGCATGGAGGCGAAGGCGGTGGAAAAGCTGTTCTATGTCCAACCGTGACTGGTATTCAGTGATGTGTGGTTGTAGGGGGACAAAGGTGAACCCCTTCCCCCCACTTCCCCCACCGCATCCCAAAACCAGCCCAGTTCGTCCCCTCCCCCCACTGCATCACACAACCAGCCCAGCTCTTCCCCTCCACCCACTGCATCCCAAAACCAGCCCAGCCTGTCTCTGCCTCCCTAACCTGTTCTTCCTCTCACCCATCCCTTCCTCCCACCTCAAGCCGCACCTCCATCTCCTACCTACTAACCTCATCCCACCTCCTTGACCTGTCCGTGTTCCCTGGACTGACCTATCCCCTCCCTACCTCCCCACCTATACTCTCCTCTCCACCTATCTTCTTTTCTCTCCATCTTCGGTCCACCTCCCCCTGTCTCCCTATTTATTCTTGAACCCTCACCCCATCCCCCTCTCTGAAGAAGGGTCTAGGCCCAAAACGTCAGCTTTTGTGCTCCTGAGATGCTGCTTGGCCTGTGTTCATCCAGCCTCACATTTTATTATCCAATATGATACCAACTCAGTTTCCATTACTGCAGTCACATCTAAGAGTGACAGAATTCCTACCAACAAGCCTGGAAATAATACCTGGCAAAATCCATTCTTGCTGTGGCAGAGACTCACCAATGGTGGATACTGATACATAGAAAAGTTGTAAGGATCAATTTTGGCCATTGATTGGACATCAGCATCTCTAGCATTTAACACTCTTAGGTAAACTTCAGCATTGCCAACCTAAAAAAAATTAAGACAGAAGAGAATCATCTATCAATTCTACTAGAACATCAATAGTTCTCTTCTGATCATTCTCCCTTCTAAGAGGAGCAAGAAGTTTTATAAAACATAGTTTTGCTATACACGTTCATGTAAGCAATATATATTTCTTCTTCAACAACAAAGACAAAGTTGGTGGAAAAGCTCAGCAGGTCTGGCAGCATTTGTGAAGAAAAAACAGAGTTAACGTTTCTGGTCTAGTGGCCCTTCCTCAGAACTTCAAGTTCTGAGGAAGGGTCACTGGGCCAGAAACGTTAACTCTGTTTTTTTTCTTCACAAATACTGCCAGACCTGCTGAGCTTTTCCACCAACTTTGTTTCTGTTCCTGAATTACAGCATCTGCAGCTCTTTCCATTTTTATCCTCCCTCTTCACCATCTCCCACACCAAAATTCCTGTAATGATGAACTTCAACAATTATAAATAGTTCCTCATCTAAGTTTTAACTAAAGAATCAATTTAAAAAAAACATTTTTAGACATCTCAACATTTGGGCCACGGCATAATTAAAATGTTGTTTAGAAATTACAACACTTGGGAATGTGAAAAGAATTGCCATTCAGATATGTAAGTACATAGAAATGACCAGATTTGGAGGAAACATTGGAGAAACATCTGGGACCTTTCTCATGATGAGGAGGTCAGATTATTAGAGGGCTTTGTAATGGGGGAAAACGTGAAATTTGCTTGAGCATGAATCAGAATGAAACAGTTGAAGAAAATAAACATGGTGCCAGAACATGTATAAACCTCTCATATTACAATCTCATTGATACAGTAAGATCAATTGCCATGGACTTAAAATGCTAGAGAAAGAAAACGTGTCTGCAATTGTCCAAATGATATTTTGTTTTCTCATTGATGGTGAACTGATGGTCACAAACTTTATCATTTTAACCATGAATTACATTCCAGAATTCATAGGAACGTAGGAGGAGGAGTAGGCCATTCAGCCCTTGAACAAGCTCCATTGTTCTAGATCATGCCTGATGACTTATGTCAATACTGTTTTCCTGCATTATCTCCATGTTCCTTGGCATTTCAATCAAGGAGTCTATCAACCTCAGTCCTGAACTTATTCAATGACTGAGCTTCTACAATCCTCAGAAAATGCCAAAGATTGATGACTCTTTCGATGAAGATTTCTCAACTCAACCCTAAATTCTGAAACTGTGTCCCTTGGTTCTAGATTCCCACCCTCCAGGCCAAGACATATACCTTTTCTGCATTCAAACCAGATTCAAATCAGAATTCAGAAGACCCAGATCAAGAGCTGAAAAATGACTAGCACTTCAATTACAGCAAACGATATGTGACTGAAGTAGTATGATGTAGCAATCGTCACCAACAGCAGAAGCAAAATCAGGGAGATAAAAATGCGTTGGTAGAAATATCAAACAGAAGTTCAAAGTGCAGTTGAATTATGGCAAATTATAACAATTCAGTAGCCATACTGCAACATTTATTTGCTGAGCTCTCCATTTTTTTGCAGTTGAACAATAAATTTCCTATGTCTAATTTCAGAAGACATTATAGAATTGAGAAATTATACAACACACAAAAGGAGTTATTCAGCACATGGTTCTTATTCCAAGCTGAAAGAGATAACTAATTAATTCCATTCTTCCGGTCCTTTCCCATTGCTTCAAAAATGTCTCCTTTTAAAGCATAGATCTGTTATATGTAAAAATAATAGGATGGCAATGGCAGAGGATTTTAATTTCTTAAATATAGACTGGGACTGCCATAGTGATAAGGGCATGGATGGAGAGGAATTTGTTAAGTGCATACAAGGAAGTTTTCTGATTTAATATGTGGATATATCCACTATAGAAGGAGCCAAACTTGACCGACTCTTGGGAAGTTAGGCAGGGCAGGTGACTGAAATGTCAGCAGGGGAGCACTCTGGGGCCAGAGATAATAATTCTATTAGTTTTAAAATCGTGATGGAAATGGATAGACAAGATCTATAATTTAAAGTTCTAAATTAGGGGAAGCCCAATTTTGATAGTATTGGGCAAGAACACTCAAAAGTTGATTGGGGGCACATACTCGCAGGTAGAGGGATGGCTAGAAAGTGGGAAGCCTTCAAAAATGAGAAAACGAGAGGCCAGAAACGCTATGTTCCTATTAGGGTGAAGGACAAGGTTGGGAAGTATAGGGAATGTTGGATGACGAGAGAAATTGAGGCTTTGGTCAAGAAAAAGAAGGAAGCATATGTCAGGTATAGACAGAAGAGATTGAGTGAATCCCTAGAAGAGTGTCAAGGCAGTGGAAGTATACTTAAGAGTTAAATCACAAGGCAAAATTTGGCAGGTGGGGTTAAGGAGAATCCAAAGGGCTTTTACAAGTACACTAAGGACAAAAGGGTAACTAGGGAGAGAATTGGGCCCCTTAAAAGTGCAGCAAGGCCACCCACGGGTGGGACTACAGGAGATGAGGGAGATACTTTGTAATAGTGTTTACTGTGAAGAAAGACATGGAAGCAAGAGAATGTGGGGAAATCAGTCATGACATCTTGAAAAATGTCCATATTACAGTGGAAGAGTTGCTGGATATCTTAAAACACATAAAGGTGGATAAGTCCCTAGGACCTGATCAGGTGTACCTTTGAACTTTGTGGAAAGTTAGGGGAGTGATAGCTGGGCCCCTTGCTGAGATAGTTGTATCATTGATAGCCACAGGTGAGGTGCCGGAAGACTGGAGGTTGGCTGACATGGTGCCATTATTTAAGAAAAGTGGTAAGGAAAAGCCAGGGACCTATAGACCTGTGAGCCTGACATAAGTGGTGGGAAATTGTTGGAGGAGGTCTTGAGGGACAGGATTTGCATGTCTTTGGAAAGGCAAGGACTGATTAGGGGTAGTCAACATGGTTTTGTGCATGGGAAATCGTGTCTCTATAACTTAATTGAGTTTTTGGAAGAAATAGTGAAGATGATTGATGAAGGCAGAGCAGTGGATGTGATCTATATTGACTTCAGTAAGGCGTTCAACAGTGATCCACATGGTAGACTGGTTAGCAAGGTTAGATCATATGGAAAACAGGGAGAACTATCTATTTGGATGCAGAACTGGCTCAAAGGTAGAAAACAGAGGATGGTGGCAGAGGATCGCTTTTTAGACTGGAGGGCTGTGGCCAGTGGTGTGCCACAAGGATTGGTGCTGGGTCCATTGCTTTTCATCATTTGTATAATTGATTTGGATGTGAACATAGGGAGCATGGTTAGCAAGTTTGCAAATGACACCAAAATTGGAGGTGTAGTGGAGAGCGAAGAAGCTTACCTGAGGGTACAAGAGGACCTTGATTAGATAGACCAATAGGTCGAGGAGTGGCAGATGGGGTTTAATTTAGATAAAAGTGAAGTGCTGCATTCTGTAAAGGCAAATCAAGGCAGGACTTATACATTTAATGGTAAGGTCCTGGGGAGTGTTGCTGAACAGAGAGCCCTTGGAGGTTAGGTTCATTGTTACTTGAAAGTAGAGTGGCAGATAGACAAGGTATTGAAGGCACCATTTGGTACGCTTGCCTTTAGTGATCAGTGCATTGAGTACAGGAGTTGGGAGGTCATATTGCAGCTGTAGAGGACATTAGTTAGGCCACTTTTGGGTACATGAATAAGAAGGGTTTAGAGGGATATGGGCAAATGGAGCTAGATCAATTTTGGACATCTGGTTGGCAAGGACAAGTGGGACCGAAGGGTCTCAGACACTAGCTAATTTATTTCTGAAAGCTGTGACTCAATCTGCTTCCACTGTCCTTTCACATAGTGCATTATTTTGAATCGAAGCCCTCAGGTTTCAGCTTTGAACTGAATGGCAAATTGAGGACTTATGGTGGAATTCAGTTATTTTTCAAACAAAAGGTAACCAAATGATACAATGAAATTCCAGAAAGCAGTAATTTTGGTTTACGAGTTCTGGAGACATCAACAAAGATGAGCTGAATGACCATCTGCATTTTTGCAATCTACGTTACAGTTATTCAGGGCTGCGTGTTTCTGCTGTGAGTCTTCATGTGACCCAACAGTCCATTTTGTGACCCACAGATCTTCGAGCACATGAGGCAAAGTGTCACAGTGAGGTATTTAGATGAGCAGCATAGGATTTGTTTCCTCTTTTGTTGTCTCTCTGCATTGTCATTAAGGATATTGGGCACATAGCGTGACGGAGATTGATACCAAGCTATTGCCTTTTTGAACAATTGGGAGAAAATTCCTCCCGGCTATTAATGTCAATGCTGTTGCACTGAAGAGTTTCAGAGGGTCTTTGAAGCATTTTCTGTTGTCCTCCACTGGAATATTGAACAATTGAGAAAACAGTAAGATGCTTTCCAGCCAACCAGACCCATTGTCCACTGCATTGAAGCTGACTTTGCTAGCTTCAAAGACACTAGTGTTTGTCTAATGGTCTGCCCATTGAATCTGATTGATACTTTGGAGGTATTGTTAATACAATTTCTCTCGCTCTCCCATATGTCTCTGATACACAGTTCAGTCTTTCTGTAGTGCAGGACTGCTTTGACTGCTTTACACACAAGGACTCTGTGTTCTTGCAGCTTTCTTTGTTGTCAACCACTACTTGATTCTGTCATGTGGTTTGGAGAAAGCTGAGCTGGCACAGTTGATCTGATGGCAGTCTTTTGGAGGTTGTTGCCAATGTACAGGACATGCTCAACATATTCCAGAGCCTCTCCTTCAACAATATAGGAGGTGGAAAATGTGGCTGACCATCTGTGAGTGAGGACATGAGTTTCGTTTCAACAAAATTCAACCTGCAGTACCAGGCTCCAAAGATGAAAATGTATTTTGTTTCTTATTTGTTTTGGTAAATGTAACTACTATACCTGAGGAATTCCATTGAGCTGGCCAGTTGTGAGCGATGGTCTTACTGGTAGACAACGTATTGGAACCTTCCACCATCCACTGATAACCTGATTGTGATCATCAAATATATTAATTTTTGTCCAGCCTCTGGAAACTAGGCACTGAATTTCCTGGCCATATGGATCAAAGCCCCCTGCAGCTTGGAGTTCAATTACTAACGAGATTCCTGGGGAAGGACGCACTCTAATAGCAGATAACAAACAAAAGAAAGTTAGAAAAATTGCATCTTCGACCTTTTTCTGTCCAACCTTTGAAAATTTTAGGCTGAATCTTACTTTTTTCTGGCCAAGTCTGAGTCATATTGAGTTTTTTGGAGGGATTTTCACCTTGAGGCCTAATGATTTTTCTTGCTATATTTTACCACATGTCCTCCATTTCCCAGGTCCAAATGACGCTCCCTGTGCACTCTTCTTGGAACTACTCAACAGATAACTGCTGATAGACCAGCATGCCTTTGAAAGTCTCTGTGCACCTGGACAATAATTGCACCTCACTGGTAATGCCATGGCATAACAACCCCAAAAGCTAGGCTGCCCTTTGGCACATAACCAGCATGGGTAACACTGCTACACACATGCAACCTGACCCTCCCACTCTAGCTGCAGTTTAATCACCAGGCCACACACGTTATCTGTCTGTAGCTACATCCTGTTAAAACACCCTCTAAGTCAACATTAACCTGGCTCCCATTCCCACTGTAAGCTCACTGATTGCTCTTGTCCAGTAGGGGAACACCACTTACAGGCAAGCAAATGGACAAGTACAAGCATGAGTTTTTATTTAGAGAAAACAAAATGGCATACAAACAAAACCAATACAGCCTGACATTCACCCCGACAATGTAAACCACATTTTGCATTATGACTAAAGAATATTTTACTTCACAATTATTTGCTCCATCCAGCTCTCATCTACTTGAAGCAAGTGTCAATAAGATCCTGCCTAGCTTGGAACGACCTACCAAGCTGAGTTTTGTCCTTGCCCTCCCTCTCAGAACATTGCTCCTGATCCTGCTATCTCCCTGTTCCTCAGCATCCAGCACAAGGCTTCATTGTCTGCTCCAACTATACAGACATAACACACCAGGATGATATGGCACACTCAATCCAAACTGTACTGGAGGACCCCTTCCAGACTGGTCCAAGCAGAGGAACCGTATCTTCTAAGGTCATTTATTTTGCTCACAGTGGCCCTGATTGAGGCATGGGCTATATTTTGTTTGCATTCCTCATCAGTCAGGGGATTGTGCAATATTGTAGTTACGTGCTCTTGTCCCCCACTAACCAGCTTTGTAAGGCAGCTCAAAAGCACCAGGTACATGAGAGTGCTCCAGGATATAGGAGTCATGGGAGCTGCCAGGATAGCAGGTACACACTCTGCAGAAAATACTAACAGATCAAATATCACCTCAACATTAATTGAATGGAATCCCTTCCTGCTGGTAAATTTCAGTGTCATGATATGACTATCCCAGTGCTGTGTGTGAGCAAACAATGGCATCCTGCACTTTGGGAACCCAATTATGATCCCGAATCCAACAACTTTCTATAATTCTCCTCACCTGTCCACGCCGATGCAATATGAACAGATCTATTTCAACCGCAAAATATTTCTACCATATCCCCATTACCTTGGTACTGGCTGCTTTGCAGATAATATTCCAAAATTGCCTTTCAGTCCTTCAGACATGTAGTGAGGCCCAACTCCCACTTCACAGTACACTGCAGGTAAGGCAGACGGCTTCCCCATCTCATGTCCATTATTGTACAAACCAGTAACCAAACGGATGAGGCGATATGTTGGGCCAAGGCCAAGAAGAAAGTCATAAAAGACAATAAACCCTGCCCTGGAATCAAAAATATTAGTTATGAAGCAATGTATTCTTAAAATGTCAAGTTCAAGAATAACTTGGGAGATAAAATATCAGACATGTAACAACAGAGGGGCCAATCACCATGCCTTAAGGCAATATTTCAATATCCTTTTCGGTGTTGCAAAGTGGAATTTCAAATGTCCCAAGTGCATTAATGCATTGCCAGTGTTCTTGAGTTGGCACGATTAGAGCTGGAAATTATCTTGTATTGCATAGTGCAGGCAGCGTAGTTATTTCATTCATAACATTAAACATGACAAGTTCATTAGCTAAAGCAGTTTTTGGCTTTTAGGTCAGATTTTAAAACAACCTCCATACGTTAGTGCAGCAAGGAACTGAACAACAGTGGCTGCAGAAGATGCTTCTCATCTTCAATAATTAGGATACTGGAGTCTCTGCGATAGGTGATCTCATTTATTACAACAGGAATGAGGAGATTCTGAGATTGCACAAGGCAAAGATAAAAGTCTGAACAGATTGAAAATGCATCAGTTTTCAGTATTGCCATGGTAGATAAAGGGAAGATGGAACAGAGAGCCTGACTGTGCAAATCTTGCAACACAGTTGACACCAGAGTAAAATGGAAGTACTAGTTAGTTGAAGCACAGTCTGGGAGCTAAGAGGTTAGCAGTTTGCCACCTGAGCTATCTAGTCCATGACCAAGAAGGAAACAAAGATCACCAGGGGATAGATCACATTTAAAACATGAAATCTTAGTTCCGTGGTGGAAATAGCCATTAACCAAGCTGGTTCATTGCCCTGCAGACGTTTTATTACTCTACTGGGTAACATCATCAGTTTCGTGCCAATTTGAGTGTATTATGCCCAAAGCTTTCTAAGGTTTTGGAGTAGATTTGTAGCTCAGGTGGTGGGCGTTGTGGTTGGTTAGCTCGCTGAGCTCATTCAATGTTCTGCGTACGTTTCATTACCCAGCAGGGTAACAAAACATCTGCAGAACAACGAACCAGCTCGGTGAGCCAACCAACCACAACATCCACAACCTGAGCTACAAATCTACTCCAAAACCTCTGTGGCCATTAACCATTCACAATGAAAATTAAAATATATCTATGGCGTACCATGAAGAAGCCTAAGACAAAAAAAAGAACTTTAATCAGAGATTACATCATTGTACAATGGTGTGCGATGGGTCAATTGGATATTCAGAGAATATGAATAATTGAACCTATAAGACACAAAAATATTGGTACTTACGCTGGGTCATAAGGTGCGGGTCCTAAAACAGCTGGAGGATCAAGTAAATGTTTGGCTATCATTGGTGTTTGAGGTCTGGCATGGCTCTATAAAATTTATATTTTAAAACTGTTCAAATTGTTTGTGAATTTTTCAACTTCATCACAATGTGAAAAACACCAGCAAAGCAAGATATACTACATAGACAATTTGCATGCTAAATGCCAACACGAACATTTTCAGATTAGGTTTAGCACAGATTTCAGAAAGAAAAAACTTGTAGGATCAAATTACTGCAGACACTGGCATCTGAACTGAAAGCAAAAAATGCTGAAGATCTCAATGGATCAGGCAGCACCCATGGAGAGAGAGCAAGCTAACGTTTCGAATCTAGATGACTCTTCAGAGCTGACATGAAGTGTGCAGGGGTAGTATTTATGCAACAGTGGTGGGGGGGGGGTGGCAGGGGTGGCCGTGATGGTGGAGAAAGGGTGGTGATAGTTCAGATTAAGTGTTCAGAATGAGAGAAAGGCAGAACAATGGTGTGTCTAACTGCTAGACTGGAAAGAACAGATGGTCCCAGTGGAGTAGGGGAGAGGACACAATGACAGAGAATGTGAACCTTTGTTCATTGGATGCAGGATATTACCTGATCAAGATTAAATTTTATTTCCTAAGAGGAAATTTTCATCCAAACAGTCAGGGTTAGCTGTAAACTAAAACTTGCGGGAAAAACATTTGGAAGGAACCAAGGTGAAGGATCAGCTACAAAGAAACTACATAGTGATGATACATTTTTAAACAACTTCTTTCTTCGAAATAGAATGGTGCGTCATGATCATTTGTATGTTTTTATCAAAATGGCCACAAGTCAGTTTCTCATTACAAAACGTGTTATGATGCAATCAAGTGAAATTGCTGAAACCAAAAGTTTCTGAATATCAAGATCATGTGCAAACAGTGTGGAATATTACGTGAAATGATAAAAATGTCCACATAATTATTCAAATGATGATTCTATGGATATACGATCAATTACCCAGGTATGAAATTGTTATAAACATACTAGATAAGTTTACTCAAATAATAGCCACTCATAAGAAAGATCTAAACAACAGGAAACCTTAAAATCTTTCATGTAATTGAAACACTTTTCCCAGCCGAGCAAAGAATTGTACTTACCATGTGAGGCGCCTGTATGGGTTGGTTCAGGGCTGGATGAGAGGGAGGGAGTGGGGGTGGGGGCGGAGGCGGAGGTGGGGGTGGGTGCAAATGTTGAGGCCTTAACACTTTTTGCATTCGAGATTTACTGGCTTCAATCTTCAGCATCTCAATTTCTTCTCGCAGGTCACTGATTTTCTGTGTGTGTTCCCGGTATATTTCCTGCATTTCCTTTTCCAACTCTGAAGCAAAGCAGTAGAAATGTTGCTCTATTCATATTTAAATACACATATTCCTGAGTGAATTTTTCCATAATTGATTGAATTTCTACAACTCGAGGTTCGATGGTGTCCCACTACATATATGAACACTAAAAACCTAAAGAACTGTGGATGCTGTAAATCAGGAACAAAAACAAAGTTGCTGGAAAAGCTCAGCGGGTCTGGCAGTTCTAAGGAAGGATCACCAGACCCATAATATTAACTCTGACTTGTTTTCTTTGCAGATGCTGAGCTTTTCCAGCAACTTTGTCTTTATACATGAAGTTAGTCTATTTTACAACATGGTGGACAAGGATTGTGGCATGATATAGAACATAGAACATAGAACATAGAACAGTACAGCACAGAACAGGCCCTTCAGCCCACAATGTTGTGCCGACCATTGATCCTCATGTATGCACCCTCAAATTTCTGTGACCATATACATGTCCAGCAGTCTCTTAAATGACCCCAATGACCTTGCTTCCACAACTGCTGCTGGCAACGCATTCCATGCTCTCACAACTCTCTGCGTAAAGAATCTGCCTCTGACATCCCCTCTATACTTTCCACCAACCAGCTTAAAACTATGACCCCTCGTGCTAGCCATTTCTGCCCTGGGAAATAGTCTCTGGCTATCAACTCTATCTATGCCTCTCATTATCTTGTATACCTCAATTAGGTCCCCTCTCCTCCTCCTTTTCTCCAATGAAAAGAGACCGAGCTCAGTCAACCTCTCTTCATAAGATAAGCCCTCCAGTCCAGGCAGCATCCTGGTAAACCTCCTCTGAACCCTCTCCAAAGCATCCACATCTTTCCTATAATAGGGCGCCCAGAACTGGACGCAGTATTCCAAGTGCGGTCTAACCAAAGTTTTATAAAGCTGCAACAAGATCTCACGACTCTTAAACTCAATCCCCCTGTTAATGAAAGCCAAAACACCATATGCTTTCTTAACAACCCTGTCCACTTGGGTGGCCATTTTAAGGGATCTATGTATCTGCACACCAAGATCTCTCTGTTCCCCGATGCTGCCAAGAATCCTATCCTTAATCCTGTACTCAGCTTTCAAATTCGACCTTCCAAAATGCATCACCTTGCATTTATCCAGGTTGAACTCCATCTGCCACCTCTCAGCCCATCTCTGCATCCTGTCAATGTCCCGCTGCAGCCTACAACAGCCCTCTACACTGTCAACGACACCTCCGACCTTTGTGTCGTCTGCAAACTTGCTGACCCATCCTTCAATTCCCTCGTCCAAGTCATTAATAAAAATTACAAACAGTAGAGGCCCAAAGTTTTTGCTATTCAAATATCTATTAAAATAATATGAATTCCCATCATTCTTTGCAAAACTCTCCCCCTACTCCAAAAGTAAGGCTTTATAAAGAAACTAGGTCAGATTTTCACAAGAATAATGTTCAGTCACCATAGTTTTACTGACCCATAGGGTTGCTCTCTACAGAAACTTGTCCAGTGGTAGTTTAACCTGGGGATCACCACAACTCAGGTAAGGGAAGAGGTTGAGAATGAGAGTTCTTCATGGTGACCTCAGCCAATGCAGGAGTTGAACCCATCCTGTTGGCATCGTTTTGCTCTGCAAACCAGCCATCCAAGCTAACTTAAATTAAAAGAGGAGCAGAACTTCGTCAAGGTGGGCATGCCTAGAAAACCAAGCTAACTGTCCCCTAATACACAATTTTGATCACTGGGCCAATCAGAAACTTTAAAACAGACAAGAAGGATTAAAACTTTATAGAAACAAAACACATACTACCATTGCAACAATGAGCCAGATGTGCTGATTTGAGATATCGAATGTTGGTTTAGATATAATTGTGGGGTTGCAGTGGAATAGAACATTCAGCAGCCACAATTATTATATCTTACAAAACACCTGCAAAATATAATCCTAACTTCTTGTTGTCACATTTTTTACAAGGTTTGTGTCAAGATTTAAGAGTTCTGAATTCCATGGTAAAGGAGATTTGGAGAGGGATTAAAAATTGTCACACCATTTAGAATCCATTGGCTGAGAGGGTTTTGGAAGCAGAATTAACTGTAACTTTCAAAAAGAAAGTGGTTATACATTTGAAAAGGTAAAATGTGCAAGCTGCGTGGAAACAACAGAAAAATAGGACCAGTTGGCTGCCTTTTTCAAAGGATTGTAGAGCCACAATAACCTTGTTTTGTGATATATAATTCTATATTTGCCCTCTTCCACTTACATTGAAGAGGTAGTGAATCAATGTTGTGCCTCTCAATTCCCCAGCCTGCAAATCAGAGAAGATACTACAATTCAATCAGCTCTCCATCTCAAATTGCTATTTGACTATAAACTAATGATTATTAGTTGATCTCCTTGTGGTATTGCTTGTGGAGAGTTAAGCCCATGTGTATCTATGGTGTTAAGTGGAGGCAGAAAGCTAAGAATGACTGGAGTTGGGCAGACAGATGCAATTATCTATTCTACCTGTATTTTGTATACATCACTTCCTTTTGACAACTTTGAGATCTGCACAATGTTTTAGTTTTGTGAACTGAAGCACAGCAAACCCAGTGTGTCCCATAAGCAGGGGTTAGAACACAGAACATAGAACATAGAACGATATAGCGCAGAACAGGCCCTTCGGTCCTTGATGTTGCGCCAACCTGTAAACTAATCTAAGCCCCTCCCCCTACACTATCCCATCATCATCCATATGCTTATCCAAGGACTGTTTAAATGCCCCTAATGTGGCTGAGTTAACTACATTGACAGGCAGGGCATTCCACACCCTTACCACTCTCTGAGTAAAGAACCTGCCTCTGACATCTGTCTTAAATCTATCACCCCTCAATTTGCAGCTCTGCCCCCTCGTACAAGCTGACTAGGAAAAAGACTGTCACTGTCCACCCTATCTAATCCTCTCATCATCTTGTATGTATCTATTAAATCCCCTCTTAGCCTTCTTCTCTCCAAAAAGAACAGACTCCCTCAACCTTTCCTCATAAGACCTTCGCTCCAGACTAGGCAACATCCTGGTAAATCTCCTCTGCACCTTTTCCAATGCTTCCACATCCTTCCTGTAATGGGGCGAACAGAATTGTATGCAATATTCCAAGTGAGGGCGCACTAGTGTTTTGTACAGCTGCAGCATGACATCACGGCTCTGGAACTCAATCCCTCTGCCAATAACACCTAACACACCGTAAGCCTTCTTAACAGCACTATCAACCTGGGTGGCGACTTTCAGGGATCTATGTACATGAACACCAAAATCCCTCTGCACATCCACACTACCAAGAATCTTTCCGTTGACCCAGTATTCTGCCTTCCTATTATTCTTCCCAAAGTGAATCACCTCACATTTATCTGCATTGAACTCCATTTGCCACCTTTCAGGCCAATTCTGCAGTTTATCCAAGTCTCCCTGCAGCCTGCAACATTCTTCCACACTGACCACCACTCCATCGACTTTAGTGTCATCTGCAAACTTACTAACCCATCCACCCATGCCTGCATCCAAGTCATTTATAAAAATGACAACAGTAGTCGTCCCAAAATAGATCCTTGTGGCACACCACCAGGAACTGGACTCCAGGCCGAATATTTTCCATCAACCACCACTTGTTCCCTTCTTACAGAAAGCCAGTTTCTAAACCAAACTGCTAAATCTCCCTCAATCCCATATCTCTGTATTTTCTCCAATAGCCTACCATGTGGAACCTTATCAAAGGCTTTACTGAAGTCCATGTACACCACATCAACTGCCCTACCCTCATCCATATGCTTGGTCACCTTCTCAAAAAAACTCAATGAGGTTTGAGACATGACCTGCCCTTGACGAATCCATGTTGACTATCTCCAGTCAAATTGTTGCTGGCTGGATGATTGTAAATCCTATCTCTGATAATCCTTTCCAAAACTTTTCCTACAACAGACATAAGGCTCACTGGTCTATAATTACCTGGGTCATCCCTACTGCCCTTCATGAACAAGGGCACAACATTTGCAATCCTCCAGTCCTCTGGTACTAAACCTGCAGACAATGAGGACTCAAAGATCAAGGCCAAAGGCTCCACCATCTCCTCCCTAGCTTCCCAGAGAATCCTCGGAAAAGTCCCATCTGGCCCAGGGGGTTTAGCTACCTTCACACCTTCTAGAATTGATAACACCTCCTGCTTACTATCCTCAATCCTTTCAAGTCTAAAAGCCCGTATCTCAGTCTTCTCCTCTACAATATTCTCCTTTTCCTGAGTGAAAACAGATGAGAAATATTCGTTTAGCACCTCTCTGATCTCCATAGGGTCCACACACAACTTCCCACTTCTGTCTTTGACTGGCCCCCTAGTCATCCTCTTATTCCTTACATACCTATAGAAAGCTTTAGGGTTCTCCTTTATTCTATCTGCTCATGTCCCCTCCTTGCTCTTCTTAACTCTCTCTTTAAATCCCTCCGAGCTAATCTGTAACTCTCCATCGCCTCATCTGAACCATCTCGTCTCATCGTCACATAAACCTCTCTTTTCCGCTTAACAAGAGATACAATTTCTTTAGTAAGCCACAGTTCCCTTCCCTTATCACTTCCTCCCTGCCTGACAGGGACATACCCATCAAGGACACGCAATATCTGTTCCTTAAACCAGCTCCACATTTCGATTGTTCCCATCCCCTGCATTTTGCTACCCCATTCTATGTCTCCTAAGTCTTGCCTAATCGCATTAGAATTGCCCTTCCCTCATCTAAAACTCTTGCCCTGTGGCATGTTCCTATCCCTTTCCATTGCTAAAGTAAACATAACCCAATTATGGTCACTCTCTCCAAAGTGCTCACTAACCACCAAATCAAACACCTGGCCTGGTTCATTACCAAGTACCAGATCCAGTGTGGCCTCTCCTCTTGTCGGCCATTCGACATACTGTGTCAGGAAACTGTCCTGCACACATTGGACAAAAACTGATCCATCCGACGTACTAGAGTTATAGCATTTCCAGTCAATGTTAGGGAAGTTAAAGTCTCCCATAATGACCACCCTGTTCCTTTCACTCCCATCCAGAATCGTTTTGCCAATCCTCTCCTCCACATCCCTTTGCAGAGGCCTATAAAAAACTCCCAGCAGCGTGACCTCTCCTCTCCTGTTTCTGACCTTAGCCCATACCACCTCAGTAGACAAGTCCTCATCAAAAGTTCTTTCAGCCACTGTTATACTGTCCTTGGCTAACAAAACCACACCTCCCCCTCTTTTACCACCTTGCCTGACCTTTGTGAACGATCTAAACCTTAGAACCTGCAACATCCATTCCTGACCCTGCCCTATCCATGTCTCCGAAATGGCCACAACATCGAAGTCCCAGGTACCTATCCATGCTACAAGCTCATCTACCTTATTCCAGCGTTAAAGTAGACACACTTCAAACCAGCTTGCTGTCAGCCAGCACACTCCCGTGACAGTGAAATCCTGTCCATGTCCTCCTTAATCTCATTCTCCTGTGTACTAGAACTACACCACAGCTTCCCACCCTCCTGCTGAACTAGTTGAAATCCAAACGAATAGCACTAGCAAATTTCCCACCCAGGATATTAGTATTAGGGTTGATCGGAACGGTCCAATAACTAGTCATTCAAAAATAAGATGAAATGGTAGGGAGTAGCACTATGACCCTTCACTCCATGAGCTTTCACCTTTGTGCATTTTCCCAAACTTCCATATTGACAGGCAGGCTATCAAAGTGAAACCAAATAGAATCAGACTGGTTTATAAGCAATCTATCTCCTACTGTATCAGAGATAGCACTTCCTCAGACTAAGGGGGTGGCCATGGGCACCCGCATGGGCCCCAGCTATGCCTGCCTCTTTGTAGGTTACGTGGAACAGTCCATCTTCCGCACCTACACAGGCCCCAAACCCCACCTCTTCCTCCGGTACATTGATGACTGTATCGGCGCCGCCTCTTGCTCCCCAGAGGAGCTCGAACAGTTCATCCACTTCACCAACACCTTCCACCCCAACCTTCAGTTCACCTGGGCCATCTCCAACACATCCCTCACCTTCCTGGACCTCTCAGTCTCCATCTCAGGCAACCAGCTTGTAACTGATGTCCATTTCAAGCCCACCGACTCCCACAGCTACCTAGAATACACCTCCTCCCACCCACCCTCCTGCAAAAACTCCATCCCCTATTCCCAATTCCTCCGCCTCCGCCGCATCTGCTCCCACGATAAGACATTCCACTCCCGCACATCCCAGATGTCCAAGTTCTTTAAGGACCGCAACTTCCCCCCCACGGTGATTGAGAACGCCCTTGACCGCGTCTCCCGCATTTCCCGCGACACATCCCTCACACCCCGCCCCCGCCACAACCGCCCCAAGAGGATCCCCCTCGTTCTCACACACCACCCTACCAACCTCCGGATACAACGCATTATCCTCCGACACTTCCGCCATTTACAATCCGACCCCACCACCCAAGACATTTTTCCATCCCCACCCCTGTCTGCTTTCCGGAGAGACCACTCTCTCCGTGACTCCCTTGTTCGCTCCACACTGCCCTCCAACCCCACCACACCCGGCACCTTCCCCTGCAACCGCAGGAAATGCTACACTTGTCCCCACACCTCCTCCCTCACCCCCATCCCAGGCCCCAAGATGACATTCCACATTAAGCAGAGGTTCACCTGCACATCTGCCAATGTGGTATACTGCATCCACTGTACCCGGTGCGGCTTTCTCTACATTGGGGAAACCAAGCGGAGGCTTGGGGACCGCTTTGCAGAACACCTCCGCTCAGTTCGCAACAAACAACTGCACCTCCCAGTCGCACACCATTTCCACTCCCCCTCCCATTCTCTTGATGACATGTCCATCATGGGCCTCCTGCACTGCCACAATGATGCCACCCGAAGGTTGCAGGAACAGCAACTCATATTCCGCCTGGGAACCCTGCAGCCATATGGTATCAATGTGGACTTCACCAGTTTCAAAATCTCCCCTTCCCCCACTGCATCCCTAAACCAGCCCAGTTCACCCCCTCCCCCCACTGCACCACACAACCAGCCCAGCTCTTCCCCCCCACCCACTGCATCCCAAAACCAGTCCAACCTGTCTCTGCCTCCCTAACCGGTTCTTCCTCTCACCCATCCCTTCCTCCCACCCCCAGCCGCACCCCCAGCTACCTACTAACCTCATCCCACCTCCTTGACCTGTCCGTCTTCCCTGGACTGACCTATCCCCTCCCTACCTCCCCACCTACACCCTCTCCACCTATCTTCTTTGCTCTCCATCTTCGGCCCGCCTCCCCCTCTCTCCCTATTTATTCCAGTTCCCTCCCCCCATCCCCCTCTCTGATGAAGGGTCTAGGCCCGAAACGTCAGCTTTTGTGCTCCTGAGATGCTGCTTGGCCTGCTGTGTTCATCCAGCCTCACATTTCATCATCTTGGTATCTCCTACTGTACTTATTTTTTAAAATCATCTTTGTCTCTCTTTACGTTGTCATTTGACTGTGCCATCTTTCTTTCCTTCTTTGTTATTTTGCTATCGTGATCCTTATTATCTTATTATTCTCTGGTTCCTGTTCCAGCCATAGTACCAAATATGTAACTATTTGAATAAAACTACATAAACTTGATACGCTTGTGCTACCAGTTCCTGCAATGGCAGCAGTCCACTGTGAATCCACCAGGAATGCTCCTGCCCCAGCCTCTCAAAGTTACATTTTACACAATTACTTTACAGTACATTTGCTGAATTCTATCATGTTTTATCAAGTGGGGCCTTTTCACTCCACTTCTCAGTGCTGCAACCTTATGAACGCTCTCCACTCCTTTGTTTCAGAGGCTGGAATCAACACACTCTTCAGCCACTTTCTTTCGTACTCAATTCTACAGGATTCCCTCTGTCAACTCAATCTTCTTTATTCTTCTTCAGGAACCTGCTTTAAAATTAATGCTTTGACCAAGATTTTGTCATCTGATCTAATATCTCCTTCTTTGTCTCTGTCAAATTTTTCTTACACCTCAACATTTGACACAAGACATTGCTCTGTGTTGAAGGCAGTGATACAAGCTACTGTTGTCAAATGCAACAGAAGGGGTTCACTGATTGAGCTGGTACGCATGTTACAAGTTTAGGAATATCATCAGAACCTTGCTTTTGTTATATATTAAAGTTGGAGGGAATAAAAATCAGAAATCAATACATTTTAGGAAGAGAAGTTTGTACAATCCTGTTCATTTAAATGTGCATCTGAACATTAAAGGAAAGTGCTGAGGTGTCAAAGCCACTCATGCAAAGTCATGCTGATATTCAGGATTCAAGCCAGTCATTATCTGCTGCAATGCCTTGCAAGCATATCAGCTGTCCTTGAAATTTGTTTAGAGGAAGAATGTTCAGAGAAACAAAATATCGTTATTGGGAGTTCATGTGGCAAACATTATTGTTTAAAGGGATGACTGAGGTACATGTGGAAAATCTGACATTTTGCTTTTACTCTCAGAATACCAACTGAGAAAATGTTGGTGCATGAATTGCAAAAATATGCAGGAAAGTTCATAAAATGTTGTCACTTATTGTGAGAGGAATGCAATACTAAGATATAGAAGTTATACGAGCCACTTGTGAGACCATATCTAGAGTATTGTGTTTTCACATTTCTAACTAGCTTTCTCTCATACTCTAATTTGTCCCTTTGGTTTTGCTTTTCTTTTTTAAACATTCTGTCCAATCATCTGTCTTTGCACAACCCTATGTGTTTTCTTTTAGTTTGATACAATCTAATGTTTCAAGATAACCACAGAGGCTCAGTCATTGAAATATTGCCAATTAACTTTCGCTAGCTTTATTCATGCCTTTGTAATTGGCCTTATCTAAATTTTAAAAATAGTCTCAGATCCACTCTCCTCTCTCTCAAACTGAGTGCCAAATATTGCAGTCACTGTTACCTAGGGATGTCTTCACTGTGAGATCATTAATTAATCCCATCTCATCACATAATACAAAGTCTAGTATAGCCCACTTTCTGATAGAAACTTTCTCAGAAACATGCCCACCTGACTTTTTAAATGCATACAAAGATTGGGATCTCCCATGATTATTGGAAGATTGCGTTCCCGTTATTTCTTCCTTTATGGCCTACCTAATGAAATGGTTACCAGTAAGGGTCCTAGCTATCACTCTCCTAAGTGACCTTTTCTCTTTTTCATTTCTCATCACTATCCAAATTGTTTCCACTTCCTGGTTTCCTGAACCTGTGCCACCACTCTCTGGTGGTGACAACAACATTAACTAATAGAGTGTCCTCTTCCTCTTTTTCCGAGCTTCCCATCCTTCCTAAATTTTTTGTATCCTTCAATATTCAGGTCCTAATCGATGTCATCTCATGCCTTTGGAATGACTACAAGGTTGTAATTGTTTATTTAATTTACCCTCTCAGTTCATCTGTTTTGTTTCTGATGTTGCATGCATTTTGATAGACGATCTTTAGCTTTATCTCTACACTGTTTTTTGTAACTTCTAAACTCATCTGCTCATTTACTCTTAGTTTTGCACTCTCTATCCCGTCCTGTCATTGTCAATCATTTCCCATGCAAGTGCTTTTCTCTGTTGTGAGAAAGTTTCACTGGGCCCGACACGGTAACTCTGATAGTTTTCTCCACAGATGCTGGCAGACCTACTGAGCTTTTCAAGTAACTTCTGTTTTTGTTCCCAAATTTGATCCCTTGACTCCCTTATTGAGCTAACCATCGTCTCTATTTCGCTAACTGTGCAGCTCACGAGAATACCGGTCCCAGCATTATTTAGGTGAAGTCTGGACCATTGGCACCAATTCTACTTTTCCCAGTATTGGTGCCACTACTCCATTAACTGGAACCTGCCTCTCCCAAACTAGTTGTTGAGCTACATATTCATCTCTGTAATTTGTTTTGAGCTATGCCATTTTGAACATGGCTCAGGTAATAAAGCAGAGATTATGACCTCTATGGTTCTGCTCCTTAATTTGATGCCTTCATGAATTACATTTTCCTAAGGTGGAGGTAGCTATTACGAGGTGGCATAGTTTTAAAGTGAGTGGAGGTAGATACAGGGGAGACGTCAGAGGTAGGTTCTTTACTCAGAGTGGCAGAGACATGGAATGTGTTGCCGGCGAGAGTAGTGGAGTTGGCCTCATTAGGGGCATTTAAGCGGCTATTAAGACAGGCATATGGATGGTAGCATAAGGTAGGGATGGAGGTGAGATAGACCTTAGTATTATGGTAAAAACGTTCAGCACACCATCGTGGGCCAAAGGGCCGGTACCATGCTATATTGTTCTATGTGGTATGTTCTAAGCACATTCATGATTTACATGTAATTCGAGGGTGAGAAATCTGGAATTAGTCGCAATGATAGTTTGTTTCAAGGTGGCTTTCCCAGCTAAAATTAGCATTTGTGTGCAGTAAGGGTGCTTCAGTTAGGAAACTTTGATATTAATGAGATTGAAAACTAATACTGTCTCTTCATGGTTAAATTCAACATTGAAAATGGCAGTGCAAGGAATGTTCAATGTATGTGAAGTGCGAAATGCGGATCATTACAGAACCATAGGATATCCAAGCTGACACATTTAAAAAAAGGAAAACACTCATTGTTGGGAAATTCAAATTCTGCAATAAAGGGTCTTCTATTTGAGCAGCTGTTCACCACATGTTTCTGTATCCAAAGATGAGAAGTATTCTGTTCAGAATATTAACCATATATACAATGCACATATCTAAAGTTAACTCCATTCCACCCTCCTGGTCATGAAGAAATGGGACACACTTGAGGTTGTAAGACCCTCATCATTTCTTTCACAACAGTACACTGCAGTCTAGTGAAGGATCAGTCTTGAGTAAAGAACAAGGTATCCTGCATTTGGAGATTGTGAATGACTGCAGAACTAGCCAGACTCTAACTGGAATATTTAGTTACATAGATTCCATGGAATTGGGAGTTTATTTATTTAGGTCATCACTGATGCCAAGAGAATCATTGACAAACTACTCAAGGAAAACAAGATCAAAAAGTAACAACACTAAGCCCATTTTAACAGTCTATTTCCAGCACCTACAGGAATTGCTGACAAATTTCTTGAGATGTAGGATTCTTCAAATGTAAACATGAAGCACGATACTGTCACCGTAGTGATCCAGAGACCCAGGCTAATGCTGTGTGGAGATGAGTTTAAATCCCATCACAGCTGATGGTGAAATTTGAATCAGAAGCTAGTATAATAACTAATGTAAACACCTGTTAGATTCATTAACCTCCTTTAGGTTAGGAAATCTGCAATCCTCATCTGATCTGGCCTATGTTTAATTCCAGATGTACAGCAATAGGGTTGCCTTTTAAATGTGCTCCGAAATGGCCTAACAAATCACTCAGTTGTATTAAAACCACTACAAGTCTGAAGAAAGAAATGAACCGTCGACCCAGTATTGGCCAAGGCACAGAAAAGAAAACAATACACGTAGTCCGGTCAACCCTGTAAAGTTCTTGTTACAAACACCTCTCAACTTGTGACAAAATTCAGACCTGTCTCATAAGCTAGCCAAGCAACAACCTGTCAACATACTTAAGTTCTGATTCAGTGAGAATGGCTACATACCAGACACCGCCAGCACCATCCCTGGGTATTTCCTGTCCCACTAACAGACAGATCCAGCAGAGACGGTGGCCCTGCGAGTCCTCAATGTTGACTCCAAACATGTAGCAACTCAAGGCTGGGCATCCATGAGGAACTGTGGACCAGCAGCAGCAGAACAGTACTCCAACACAATCTGCTACCTTATGCCCGAGCATATCACCCACTCTGCTATGATGCCCAAGCTACGGAATCAACCCTTGTTCAATGAAGGCTGCAGGAAGACATGTCAGGAGCAGCACCAGGCATATATAAAAATGAGGTGTCAAGCTGGTGAAGCTATAGCATAGGACGACTGCGATACAATAATTAGGAGACAATAAAATTTGGTGCTCCCATAATCAACAGATCAGGTCTAAGCTCTGTAGTTCTGCCATATCCAGTCATGAATACTGGTGGACAATAAACAAATTCCTTCATAAATATTCCCACCTCAATAATAAAGGAAACCATCAGTGCAGTGACAAGGCTGAAGCATTTGCACTTCAGCCAATAGTGCTGAGTGGATTACCTATCTCATACTGATCCTGAGGCTCACTATATCACAAATGACAGTCTTCAGTCCCAGTTAAATTCATTCCATGTGATGTGGAGAAATGGGAAAGGCTCTGGATAGTTTTATTTTATGCATCAATGGGATGTGGGCATCACTGGCTAGGCAGCTTTTATTGCCCAACCCTTCTTGCCCAGATGGCAGCTAAGAGCCAACCACATTGTTGTGGGTCTGGAGTCCCATATAGCTCAGACCAAGTGAAGATGACAGTTTCCTTCCCTGAAGGACATTAATGAACCAGATGGGCTGGATGTGAGTTTGCTCGCTGAGCTGGAAGGTTAGTTTTCAGACGTTTCATCACCATTCTAGGTAATAATCATCAGTGAGCCTCCGATGAAGCGCTGGTGTTATGTCCTGCTTTCTATTTATCTGTTTAGGTTTCCTTGGGTTGGTGATGTCATTTCCTGTTCTTTTTCTCAGAGGATGGTAGATTGGCTCCAAATCAATGTGTTTGTTGATGGAATTCCGGTTGGAATGTCATGCTTCTAGGAATTCTCGTGCATGTCTCAGTTTGGCTTGTCCTAGGATGGATGTGTTGTCCCAATCAAAGTGGTGTCCTTCCTCATCTGTATGTAAGGATACGAGTGATGGTGGGTCATGTCGTTGTGTGGCTAGTTGATGTTCATGTATCCTGGTGGCTAGCTTTCTGCCTGTTTGTCCAATGTAGTGTTTGTCACAGTTCTTGCAAGGTATTTTGTAGATGACATTTGTTTTATTTGTTGTCTGTATAGGGTCTTTTAAGTTCATTAGCCGCTGTTTTAGTGTGTTAGTGGGTTTGTGGGCTACCCTGATGCCAAGGGGTCCAAGTAGTCTGGCAGTCATTTCGGAAATGTCTTTGATGTAGGGGAGAGTGGTTATGGTTTCTGAGCCCGTTTTGTCTGTTTGGGTTTGTTGTTGAGGAATCAACGGACGGTGTTCATTGGGTACCCATTCTTTTTGAATATGCTGTATAGGTGATTTTCCTCTGCTCTGCAGAGTTCCTCTGTGCTGCAGTGTGTGGTGGCTCATTGGAATAATGTTCTAATGCAGCTTCGTTTGGGCTTTTCTGAAAATCACGGTCATCATTACACTCTTAATTCCAGACTTTTATTGAATTCAATAAAGTTTGGATTCAAATTGCACCATCTGCCATGGCAGGATTTGAACCCTGGTCCCCAGTACATTACCTAGATATCTAAAGTAACAGATTAGTGATAATATCACTGGGCCATCATCTCCCATACTGCCCTGATTCTGAGCCTGATATTCCAAAACTAGAACTGAAGAACAGAAATAGAAGTCGCTGGAAAAGCTCAGCAGGTCTGGCAGCATCTGTGAAGAAAAGCATTAACTCTGATTTTTTTTTTCTTCACAGAAGCTGCCAGACCTGCTGAGCTTTACCAGCAACTTCTGTTTTTGCTTTTGTTCCTGATTTACAGCATTAGTAGTTCTTTCGGGCTTTAAATAGAACCGAAGACTTGAGCTCCAGAGCGAGGCACAGCCTGCTTCAAGCTGTTTCAGGGCAATTACAACATAGGAAGCTTGAGAATTTTTGGAAGAATTTCCTGGAAAAGTGACAGAAGCAGTGTCCTTGAATATTTTTAAGGCAGAGACAATAGGGTCTTGTTAAGCAATTGATTGAAAGGTTATTCAGGACAGGTGGAAATGTGAATTTGAGGTTACAATCAAATCAGCCAACTTTTATCAAACAGTAGAGCAGGCTTGACAGGCTGAATGGCCTACACCTATTGCTAATTTGTATGTTTGTAAATTCTTATTTACCCAACTAGATAGAAATTGTCTAGGTATATCCTATGCACAAAACATAACAGGACAAATCAATTCAACAATTACCACCCGTTTATCCACTCTCAATTATCAATAAAGTGATGGAAGGCATCAAAATTATCAAATGGCACTTAATGAACAATAACTTGCTCACTGATATTCTGTTTGGGTTCTGCCAGGGACACTCACCTCCTGACCTCATTATAATATTAGGACTAAATGAGACAGCAAGAACTGCAGATGCTAAAGTCAGAGATAAACAGCTTGAAGCTGGAGGGACACAGGAGGCCAGGTAGCATCAGAGGAGCAAGAAAGTTGAAGAGTCCTGACCCGAAACATTGACTTTCCTGCTCCTCTGATGCTGCTTGGCCTGCTCTGTTCCTCCAGCTCCGCACTATGTTGTCTCTTAATACTAAATGAGCTGACTTCTAAGGGAACATAAGGATGGCTGCCCTTGACATGAAAGCTGCATTTGACTGAGTGTGGCATCAAGGAACCCTGGCAAAACTGGAGTCAATGGGAATCACAGGAAATACTCTGTCCTAGGTGCAGTCCTACCTAGCACAAAGATAGATGGTTATGATTATGGACATCAAGCATCTCAGCATCACTGCTAGACTTCCTCTGGGAAGTGGTCCGGGATCAAACATTTTCAGCTTCTTTATCAATCTTCCCTCGATCATATGGTAGGAGGTAACCAGCTTCACTAATGAGTACACAATGTTAAGTACATCAGCCTATCCTTAGATACTGAAACAGTCTGTGTCCAAATGCAGAATGATCTGGACAACACCCAGGCTTGGTGAGTGTTAATCACAGAACGCTGGGAAATAACATTCTCCAACAAAGGCAAATCTAAGCATCACTCCGTTTCATTCAATGGTATTACCATCATTGAAAGGCCCTCTCTGAAAATCCCAGGAGTTGCCATTTACCACAAGCTGATAAGGATTAGTCATACAAATGCACTGGTTAGAAGATCAGGTCAGAGACTAAAAATCTTGTAGGGAGCAACTAATCTCGTGATTCCCCAAAGCCTGCCCACCAACTACAAACTACAAGTCAGGAGTGTGATGGAATACTGTTCAATTGTCTGGATATGTGCAGCTCCAACAACAGAAGAAATTTGACATAATGCAGGACAAAACAGCTGGTATCACATCTAAACATTGGGAACAGTCACTCCCTACACCACTGATGCACACAGTCATCACAATTTGTCCTATCTACAAAATGCTCTGCAACAAATCGTCAAGACTCCTTCAAAAGCATCTTCCAAACCCAGGTCCTCTACCAACTGGAAAAACAAGAGTAACAGATACCTAGGGGCATCACCATTTCCAAACTTCCCTTTAAGCCATCCACCATCCAGTTTTAGAAGCGCATGAATGGTTCTTCAGTGTCACTGGGTCAAAATCCTGGAATTCCCTTCCTAAAGGAATTGTGGTTACCTCCAGCACATGGACTACAACAATTCAAGAAGGTAGCTCACCCATAATTTCTTAAGAGCAACGAAGGATGGGCAATAAATGTTGGCCTAGCCAGCAACACTCCTATCCCATAAATTAATTTTTAAAAACCTTGTCCATTTTTCATAGAATGGCATGTAAAGAAAAGTTAATTTTAAGAATTGTGCTTTTAAAAAGTGTGCTCATACATGTTTGAAAATAAGGCACAACTATCCAATTCACATCGCACAATGACATTAAGTAAATGAATGAATGAATTGATGAGTTATTGTCACATGTATCTAGGGAGATAGAGTGAAATCTATTCTGTCACCACAATCTGGCACCAATTTGAGATTAAAGAATAAGAGTAAAAAGTACAGAAATAGAGCTCATCTTCATCAGCCAGAGCCCCAAACGTGGATCCAGAACTTTTCCAAGGTTCCCGCTCCGGGCACTGACGACCCACCACCACTGAAAGAATTCATGCTCTGGGCTTCCTGCAGCCAGGGGTCCCCACTCCGCCATTGCTGCAGCTTTTGTCTGTCACCATTAATCAATAAAACAAAAATGCTGGAAACACTGTGCAGATGAGGGACCATCTATGAATAGATGCAGAGCACTACTGTCTCAAGTTGATGAATTTTCATCAAAACATGAAAACATTGTTGTTGCACCCCTGGGTCATGCTACAATTTAGTTTATTGTTGAACCAAATAACATACTCCTTTATAATAAAATGTGAGGCTGGATGAACACAGCAGGCCCAGCAGCATCTCAGGAGCACAAAAGCTGACATTTTGGGCCTAGACCCTTCATCAGAGGCCCTTTAAGCAGGTCATCTTTCAGTAAGTTGCACTGATCTAATAAAGACCTTATGTTTGTTATAAAATCTGAATTTGTAACAACTTATCAATGGCATTCTCTCTCTTCAGCCTGTAACTCTCTCTGACAAAGTTCACACCAGTGCAAATAAGAGGGCTCCAGTTCCTGTAAAACTGCAAAGTATTAATCCTTTCATTAGAAAAGAATATGGGAGATTTTTGGTGAGAAACATTAATTATTAACCTGAAAGAGTATTTGATTAGGAACAAGACTAAAATAAAAACAAAAATTACACTCCCTTCTTATCTACATTCACATCTCCTCCAATGTCTCCAGCTTCCTGGTTCTAACTGTATCCTCCTCACCATGAACATTCAGTCACCCATTTGGTCTACACCTCCATTCCTTTGTAGGAGGGTCTCAGAGTTCTGTTTGAAGATGTCCCTTCTACCAGACCTTCCTCTGCCTGATAGAGCTCTTTTTCTGAGCAACTTCTCTTTCAACTTACTTTAGCCCAAATAAAATTTCTTGTTATGGCCGAGCTTTTTGTAGAACAGGTAGAACATTGATTACTCTATTCCTACTCATTATCTTTTATTTGGGCTGTATCAATTCTACCTCCTGCTTTCACGATGACCCAAAAAAATTTCATTGACTTGGTTTCTAACTTCCATCACCTTCATCTGTCAATCGCTGTCTCTCACCTTCCCTTCCTTAATTTCTCTACATTCATTTCCAGAGATAGACCATCAACTAATATTCACTGCAAAGGCACAGACTTCTATAGCTACCTTAACTGCACTTCCTCATACCCAAAGAATTCAATGGCATTTTGCCACTTTCTCTGGCTCCATCATATCTAATCTGATGATGCAATTTTCCACTTCAGTGTCTGATAATTCTTCCTTTCCCTTCCCAAGCCCTCTTGAATCACAATAGCCCATTCCCTTCCTCCTCGTACCCCATCAGCCCATGTTCAATGAGTCATCTTATGCCAGTTTCACATACTCCTGTGATGCCACCAAAACATCTTTGCCTGCCCACCCCTTACAGCATTCCCAAACCTTGACATTCTAGTCCACTGTTACCCAAACATACACTCATCATCTTTCTGTGCAATTGCACAAGATTCAACCCTTCTACTTTCACTCCCTCCTTTCTCATCACCCAAAGCTCCCAACAAACTATTCCAAATGGAATGGTCATTTCCTTGTACTCTTTTCACTTTCTTATACTTTAGTCACTGTTTACAATATTTGGTAGTCTACAGTAGGCAGGCCAACTTAGACTGGGTGACTACTTTACAGAACACCTTTTCAGTCCACAAGCATGGCCTCAGGTTTCTCATTGTTTGTCATTTTAGGTCTCCACTGTGTTCTCATTCTAACTATTCAGTCAATGCCCTGCTATAGTGCTGCAGTGAAATTCTATACAAGCTCAAGGAACAGCACCCTGTGCCAGTTTATTGCCTTCTGGACTCAACTTTGACAGCTTCAAATCACAACAGCTGCCTCCATCATGTTCAATGTGTTTTTGTTTTTCATTGGCTCGTTTCTTTATCTCCAAGTTGAATTAAGGAGGTTGGCATCACATTTCATCTGGGCACAACTTTTGTTTCTTTACTGTACCTAATCCTTGGCAACAAACAGAAATTGGAGGAAAAGTTCTGAGTTTTTATTTACCATTCTCTTTGACTTATGCACCATGAACTCTTTCACCAGTTACTCTCTCCTATGCTCCATCTTAATACAGACCTAAACTTTTATACTTCCTGCTCCCTCCCCAGTCCCTTCTCATTTAAAACCTCTAGCCTTTCGATCTTTCATCTGTTCTGATGAAAGATTATCAACCTAAACATTTATTGGATCCAAAATGTTAATTCTGCTTTCTGTCCACAGATGCTGTCAGACCTGCTGAATTTTTCCAGCAATTTCTGTTCTTGTCTTCGATTTCCAGCATCCATAGTTCTTTGGTTTTTATGTTAAATATTTAAGCTGCTTTCTGCCCACAGATGCTGCCTATTTGCTCAGCACTTACAACATGTTTTGCTATTATTTCAGATTTCCAGCATACATAGTGTTTAAATGACTCAACGATGGTTTGAATACAATCATTCCTCAACTCCTAGGGCATGGAATTGTTATACTGAGATTGTAACAGACACAAGTAGGCCAAATAGAATGCAATTTACCCCAAGGGAAATATTTTGCAGAACTTCTCATGAAATTAAAAGGGGTGTAAAGTCTCTGATACAGCAGACGGTCAGTAGTGTGACCTGGATTTGTGGATTAAATTGTCCTGTCTCAGTCCAATCATTAATACTTTACTTAATATGGTGAGAAATCTTGTTATTAACAACAGACAATTTTTCCTATTCAAATTATATTTTATTAAATGTTTCTAGAAGTACAATCATTAGCAACATACAAAATTTGGTTTACAATCAATCATTCTCCTGATTTCACTGCTGTAAGGATTAAAATAAAATCTCATACTAACTCAAAATAGACCTAGTTCAAGATGTGGGAAATGGATATGACATGAGTGAATTTACAACATTTAAATTGACAACTCAGTAAACAATCGATACACAGTTAACAAGCAGGGGTGTTCATGTCTAGAACTCATTGAAGCTTAGATTAATTGCACACCTTACAATTCAGTATCACTATTCAATTATAGGTTTTGTTTTCTCACATTATTGGACTGGAAAGTTTCCTTTCTTACAAAAATGAACAATGTACATCCAACTGTATTTCAGCAACTGCTAAGTCTAGTGATTACTTCATCAGGTCTGTAATTTTCCATTAATGGATTGCCCATCAGCGGCTATCTACTAACATCACGTTAAATTACTAACATAGTGTATAATGATATGCATCGGGTTCATTTCCGAGAGCCCAAGACCTACCATCATCAGGGTTTCTCCTCTCTCGCTGAAGCTGTAGTTTTAATATTTCATCTTCCAGACGTTGGTTCTCAAGTTCCACAGCTAGAAGCTCAGTGTCTAGTGATCTGCGAGGTGACTCGTGTTCTGCAATGCACAAGAATCATAACAGATCCAGTTAAAATGCTTTTGTTGTATTTCTTTAATAACAATAAATCTTCAAGAACAGTCATTTCCCCAAAAATAAAACAACATGTATTTTCTAGCTCTATGAAGTTGATAGTTATCGTTACAAACTTTTCTTTTTCTCCTTTGGTGGTCGTGTAGATTTTTCCAGAAGTTGAGCCTCTGCCTGAAGACCATCCATCTGGGCAAGAATAGTAGGATCACTGCCACCACTCTGAAGGTAAACCAGTTTCAGTGCACTGGAAAGGAAGGAAAAAACCATGATGCAAAAGTAAACATGTTACCTTCATGCAACATGTTATGACTCCGATTTCAAACTTGCTAAAGTCCCTCAATTTGTACAAGAAAACAATCCCCTCAAACAGCTGGCACTGTATATTTTGCCACCAAATGAGCATTAAGCCCAAAGTAAGGCACTCAGCTAA
The DNA here is from genome assembly GCF_030684315.1 of Stegostoma tigrinum. Lineage (NCBI taxonomy): Eukaryota > Metazoa > Chordata > Chondrichthyes > Orectolobiformes > Stegostomatidae > Stegostoma > Stegostoma tigrinum. The sequence goes on along the minus strand of NC_081361.1, from coordinate 67,738,337 downwards.
AACATGACAAATTCTTTTTTCTTATTACAGAAGTTGACTGAACTGCTATTTACAGTTTTTATTTAAAATATTAATGGTGAATATACAATCAGTAGAATTAAAGACAATGCAGGAGGCATTAAAGTTCCAAGGTTTACATTATCATATACTGCTTTCTCTGACACATGGTTAATATGTCATTCTTGGAATTAGATAGCTGTTTTTGTCAGATGCAGGCTCGATGGGCAGGAAGGTTTTTTTCTGTGCTTTAGATTCTATGACTATAACATTGAGACATACTCGTGGCATTGGCATTGTATCACAGCACGTGATATTTGCATATAACAGTTAGCTGTAATAAATGTCAGTTGGATCTTTCAATACCACATTACCCATGTCAAGATTCTTTTGAGAATCTGAAACTTGAATACAAGCACAAGATGGCTTCTTGGTGCAAGTTAGCACAACAAAATGGCTTCTAGCCTGGAAACTGTAAATTCTGCTAGAGCTGCATAAATAATGCAGTAATGATAAAATAATGCAGTACTAACCGTTCTAACTGACCTTCTGTTGCAAATGTTGTGGCACTCTGTGGTGAGATAAAAAGTAACCTACGTGCTGTGACATAAGTTGTTTACCAGTCACTCCAGTCCAACACCAGCACCTCCACATCAGGTACTCGGAGATACGCATCTTCTTTAACAACTACTTCCTCTAATTTTCCATATTTCTCTATAGTACTGTCATAACATCATTAAATGTCAGCATATTATATATCTGATGGTTGGCATTGCTGTGATGAATGGAAGAGAATTTTAAGAAATTACCGAAATATTTTGAAAGTTGGTTATCTTTTCCAGCAGCAGTCAGGCAGATAGTTCTACTGTACTGTTTGAATTATTTCCTTTCTCCATCCACACTATTCTGAATGTTGAAAATTCTGCTGAGATTTTGTCCAAAAAAATGTTACTTTGATTGAACCTGGCATCTGATATGGAGTTCAAATAGGTGCTAAATCCACCAAACTAATTTACCATCTGAGCAAATAATCATAGGAATATAGGAACAGGAGTAGGCCATTCAGCCCATCCCAATTAAGGGTAAGTTTACATGAGTGGGGTTGGTGGGGGGGTGGGGGGGGAGCGGAAAGAGAGATGCTAATTCATAGAAATATAGAATCCTTACAGTGTGGAAGGAGCCCATTGGGGCAATCAAGTCTACACTGACCCTCAAAAGAGCATCCCACCTCGAACCAACACCCAATCCTAACCCTTCAACCCTGAATTTCCCATGGCTAATCCACCTAGGCTGCACATCCCTGTATACTGTGAGCATTTGGCATGGCTAATCCACCTAACGTACACATCTTTGGACTGTGGGAGGAAACTCACTCAGACAACGTGCAAACAGACTGTCACCCCAGGCTGGAATCAAACGCAGATCCCTGGCACTTTGAAGCAGTGATGCTAATGGCTGCGCCAGTGTGCCAGCCTGTTTATTGACACAGGTTGCTTAAAGTTAATAAGGCTCAATTTTAAGTCCAGACTTTCTGTAGGCAGTCAAATTTTGAACACTCTCTCTCAAAGACACACCGACAGTTGCCAGCGAACAGTAAACTATTGCACGGATCGAAAATTCTTTAGAATATTATTTCAAGAACGATAGCTACTTTTATTTCATGTTAGAGATTGAGGTTTCAAAATGCTGAGAGGCATGAATGAAATAAACTAATTGCAAAGGAAAGCACCAACTCCTACTTTATGATTAGAAATTGTAGGGTTTTTATTGCTGCCAAAATATTTCTGATCAGGTGTGATGTTAAATCATAACTCAAGCTATGACAAAATAAAAATAAATCAAGTAGTATTAGGTCAACACATTGGTGACATAGCATAATTCCATAATAAAAATGTGAATTAGATTCAGCTTAGACACAATTTTATCGTTTCTCAGCAGGTAAACATATTGTATTTGATGTTTTTTTTTAAATATAGTTTTCTCACCCTATTTCAGTTGATAGGCTGTCACCGCTTGCAAGTGATGCAAAATTCAGTGGAATTTTGTCTTCCTTTCTCTCTGTGGGAGAATTGTCTACAACATGGACTGAATCCTGCTTAACACTAGGACAAGGAAACAAGTCAGTGGAATTACATGCAATTTACAACATCGAGTCAAAACATATATTTTATTCTTGTCAAAATAACAATGGTTAAACTGATTGTGCAAGAAATTGAAATACAAGCATAAACTCTTGCCAGACATATCTGGTGGGTGGTAGTGGAATATTAGTGATGTAACCCAGTGCTAATGGGTTAGTTGTGGACCTGTAATTCAGAATTGCAGGTTATTGCTCTGGGGACAGGGAGACAGATTTGAATGCCATAAAATAAATCTGGAATAAAACGCTATTCTAAAGGTGACCATGTCACCACAGTTGATTGTTGTAAAAACACATTTGGTTCATTAATGTCCTCGGGCGAAAAGAAATCTGCCATTCTCACCTGGTCTGGCCTGTAACATGACTTCAGAATCAATCACAATGTTGAGTTTGAACTATTCTGTGAATGGACTCATCAAACCACTAAAAACGTCTGACATCGGCCCCATAGCAAGTGAATTAAAATGTAAACTAAGTATTGAGGCTCGAGTGAGTATTCTTTTGTCAGTGTCTTCAGGTTGATTATTTTATGTCTATTTATATACCTACGCGGATTCCGCCTGCAGCAATTCAATTTGCTCTCGAAGTGCATCTAAAGCACGCTGATTCTTCTCTTCCTGCGTCTTAAGTTCCAGCAACATTTGTTCAATATGGGCTGTGAAATGTTCTTTAGATGAAAGCTCTTCCAGCCGCTGACGAATTTCTTATAAAAAATAAAGAAGTTGTCCAGTGATCCTCAACATATTGAACTGCTATCTAAGAATATGAAACAACCGACCTGAGACATCATCAGTAAACCGCATTTTGGCCGTAATGTTACAAGACTCATTTCCTGGTACAGGGCACTATATTAGGAACATAAATTGGAGAATCAGACCAGACATAAACAGGTTTGATTCACAGCGCTCAAATATTTTCTAATCATTCAAATCAGCATCCTGGAGGCTGACAGTATTGTGAATCAGACACACTAACCAGTAGGTTCTGGTGAGTAAGACTTTGTATCAGGAGCAGATTATCCAAGCTTTTCAAATTAATGGAGAGAAGAAGGAAGAGGGTGAATATGGTGGACGAATCCAGTGTGCTTGGGGACATGGAAGTCAGGTCAAACATAAAAGGGGAGCTTCTTGATCATTGGATGTCTCTGATCGTGTTTTTGGGATCCTTAAAGGGGGAGGGGGAGCAGCCCCAAGTCGTGGTCCACATTGGCACCAACGACATAGGTAGGAAGAGAAATGGGGATTTAAGGCAGAAATTCAGGGAGCTAGGGTGGAAGCTGAGAGCTAGGACGAACAGAGTTGTTGTCTCTGGTTTGTTGCCCGTGCCACGTGCTAGTGAGGCGAGGAATAGGGAGAGAGAGGAGTTGAACACGTGGCTACAGGGATGGTGCAGGAGGGAGGGTTTTGGATTCTTGGATAATTAGGGCTCTTTCTGGGGTAGGTGGGGCTTCTACAAACAAGATGGTCTTCACCTGAACCAGAGGGGTACCAATATCCTGGGGGGGAAATTTGCTAAGGCTATTCGGGTGGGTTTAAACTAATTCAGCAGGGGGATGGGAACCAAAATTGTAGTTCGAGTATCGAAAAGGTTGAGAGTAGGGTGGTCCGAAATAAAGTTGCATGGAAGCAAGATGGCACGGCAAGCAAGAAGTTGGTTTGAAGTGTGTCTACTTCAATGCCAGGAGCGTCCAGAATAAGGTGGGTGAAGTTGCAGCATGGGTTAGTACCTGGGACTTTGATGTTGTGGCCATTTTAGAGACATGGATAGAGCAGGGACAGGAATGGTTGTTGCAGGTTCCGGGATTTAGATGTTTCAGAAAGAACAGAGAAGATGGTAAAGGTGGGGGGAGGCGGGGGTGGAGGAGGTGTGGCATTGTTGGTCAAGGACAGTATGACAGTTGCAGAAAAGGATGTTTGGGGACTCGTCAACTGAGGTAGTATGGGCTTAGGTTAGAAACAGGAAAGGAGAGATCACCCTGTTGGGAGAGATGCTGCTTGGCCTGCTGTGTTCATCCAGCCTCACATTTTGTTATCACCCTGTTGGGAGTTTTCTATAGGCCTCCAAATAGTTCCAGAGACGTAGAGGAAAGGATAGCAAAGATGATTCTCAATAGGAGTGAGAGAGACAGGTTAGTTATCATGGGGGACTTAACTTTCCAAATATTGACTGGGAACACTATAGTCCGAGTACTACAGATGGGTCAGTTTTTGTCCAGTGTGTACAGGAGGGCTTCCTGACACAGTATGTAGATAGGCCAACAAGGGGCGAAGCCACATTAGATTTGGTACTGGGTAATGAGCCCGGCCAGGTGTTAGATTTGGAAGTAGGTGAGCACTTTGGTGATAGCGATCACAATTCTGTTACGTTTACTTTAGTGATGGAAAGGGATAGGTGTATACCACTGGGCAAGAGTTATAGCTGGGGGAAAGGCAATTATGATGAGTTTAGGCAAGATTTAGGGAGCATAGGATGGGGAAGGAAACTGCAGGGGATGCGCACATTAGAAACGTGGAGTTTATTCAAGGAAAAGCTCCTGTGTCCCCGAGATAAATATGTACCTGTCAGGGAGGGAGGAAGCTGTAGTGCGCGGGAGCCATGGTTTACGAAGGAGGTGGAATCTCTGGTCAAGAGGAAGAAGAAGGCTAATGTTAGGATGAGATGTGAAGGCTCAGTTAGGGCGCTTGAGAGCTACAAGGTAGCCAGGAAGGATCTAAAGGGAGAGCTCAGAAGAGCCAGGTGGGGACATGAGAAGTTGTTGGCGGATAGGATCAGGGTAAACCCTAAGGCTTTTTACAGGTATTTAAGGAATAAAAGAATGACGAAAGTAAGATTAGGGCCAATCAAGGATAGTAGTGGGAAGTTGTGTGTGGAGTCAGAGGAGATACGGGAAGCACTAAATGAATATTTTTCAACAGTATTCACTCTAGAAAATGACAATGTTGTCGAGGAGAATACGGAAATGCAGGCTACTAGACTAGGTGGGATTGAGGTTCACAAGGAAGAGGTATTAGAAATCCTACAGAGTGTGAAGATAGATAAGTCCCCTGCGCCAGATGGGATTTATCCTAGGATCCTCTGGGAAGCCACGGAGGAGATCGCCGAGCCTTTGGCATTGATCTTTAACTCGTCATTGTCTACAGGAATAGTGCCAAAAGACTGGAGGATAGCAAATGTGGTTCCCCTGTTCAAGAAGGGGAGTAGAGACAACCCTGGTAATTATAGACCAGTGAGCCTTCCCTCAGTTGTTGGTAAAGTGTTGGAAAAGGTTATAAGGGATAGGATTTATAATCATCCAGAAAAGAATAAATTGATTAGGGATAGTCAGCACGGTTTTGTGAAGGGAACGTCGTGCCTCACAAACCTTATTGAGTTCTTTGAGAAGGTGACCAAACAGGTAGATGAGAGTAAACCGGTTGATGTGGTGTATATGGATTTCAGCAAGGCATTCGATAAGGTTCCCCATAGTAGGCTATTGTACAAAATGCGAAGGAATGGGATTGTGGGAGATATAGCAGTTTGGATTGGAAATTGGCTTGCTGAAAGAAGACAGAGGGTGGTGGTTGATGGGAAATGTTCATCCTGGAGACCAGTTACTAGTGGTGTATCACAAGGGTCGGTGTTGGGTCCACTGCTGTTTGTCATTTTTATAAATGACCTGGATGAGGGCGTAGAAGGATGGGTTAGTAAATTTGCAGACGACACTAAGGTCGGTGGAGTTGTGGATAGTGACGAAGGATGTTGTAGGTTGCAGAGAGACATAGATAAGTTGCAGAGCTGGGCTGAGAGGTGGAAAATGGAGTTTAATGCAGATAAGTGTGAGGTGATGCACTTTGGTAGGAGTAACTGAAAGGCAAAGTATTGTGCTAATTGTAAGATTCTTAGTAGTGTAGATGAGCAGAGAGATCTCAGTGTCCATGTACACAGATCATTGAAAGTTGCCACCCAGGTTGACAGGGCTATTAAGAAGGCATACAGTGTTTTAGCTTTTATTAATAGATGGATCGAGTTCCGGAACCAAGAGGTTATGCTGCAGCTGTACAAAACTCTGGTGCGGCCGCACTTGAAGTATTGTGTACAGTTCTGGTCACCGCATTATAAGAAGGATGTGGAAGCTTTGGAAAGGGTGCAGAGGAGATTTACAAGGATGTTGCCTTCTATGGAGGGAAGGTCTTACGAGGAAAGGCTGAGGGACTTGAGGCTGTTTTCATTAGAGAGAAGGTTGAGAGGTGACTTAATTGAAACATATAAAATAATCAGAGGGTTAGATAGGGTGGATAGGGAGAGCCTTTTTCCTAGGATGGTGACGGCGAGCACGAGGGGGCATAGCTTTAAATTTAGGGGTGAAAGATATAGGACAGATGTCAGAGGTAGTTTCTTTACTCAGAGAGTAGTAAGGGAATGGAACGCTTTGCCTGCAATGGTAGTAGATTCTCCAACTTTAGGTACATTTAAGTCGTCATTGGATAAGCATATGGACGTACATGGAATAGTGTAGGTTAGATGGGCTTGAGATCGGTGTGACAGGTCAGCACAGCACAACACAACATCGAGGGCCGAAGGGCCTGCACTGTGCTGTAATGTTCTATGTTCTACGTTCTATGTTCTTTGGACTGTGGGAGGAAACCGGAGCACCCAGAAGAAACCCACGCAGCCACGGGGAGAATGTGCAAACTCCACACAGACAGTCGCCTGAGGGTAGAATTGAACCCGGGTCCCCAGAGCTGAGAGACAGCAGTGCTAACCAATGAGCCAATGTGTTAATCATGCCTGTCGCCTTTCCATGGCAGCAAATGCAGATATCACTAAGCTTACTGCTACAAAAACAGCTTTGAGTGTGAGTACATTTGAAATGACAGATTCTCTCATCCTCAAAAACCTTTCAAGCCATGTAATATTGCAGCCTGGAGTCCATACAGTCAGTAAGTGCAGTGCACGGGTCCTTGCATAAAAGAAGGGGTTTACGTGCATGACAGAAATGGGAATGAAGGGATTCTGGGGCAGGTGTAGCAGAGGTCATTTGTGTGGTTGAAGGCTCTTGGAGTCTAAACACCAGCAGTGACCACTTGGGCTGGAAGATTCTACAATTCACTTTGACACAGCAACATAATATGTGTTCATTCATGCATTTATATTTATTTCAGAATTTAACTTCAGTTATTTGAATGATTAATATTAAAAGATCTCCTATAGTAATGTTTATAGTAAATCAGATTGAATTGTTACTTTACACATTTAAGACCATTATGGCACATTGCACCATAAATATCCACTGCTTTTAAATGACCTTACACCAGGTCCACTTGACCCCATGCCTGCTGACTTACATTGAATTTTAAGGATTGGCTTGAAGTTGGGGAAGTAAGAATCACTCTGGTTAAGTGGATGGGGTCATTCCTGGCACAAAGGGCAAGGGGAGCACCAATTGATCACCATCCTGACTTCCTGGGCTACAGTCCTGGAACTCCATCCTGAACAGCACTTCGGGTGCTCCTGCACCAAACAGACAGCAGTGGTTCAAGAAAGCAGTTTACCATCACTTTCTCAAGGGCAGTTTGGGATGCTGGCATGACTAACAACATCCACATCCCATGAATGAATGAAAACTTCTTCAGTGGTGAAGAAGTTCAAATCTGAGGAGCTGGCAGCAGTAGAAGTGTGAGAGGAGCAGTGGAGTGTTTGAGGAGAGAGCTGCAGCATTGTTCCACAGGATGATTTGAGGGATTTTGAAATAGAGATAAAACAACACAAGTAAGCAACACAAAGAAAAACAGAAGATGCTGACAAAGCGCAGCAGGTCTGGCAGTATCTGAGAAGAAAAATCAGACTTAACATTCTAGGTCCAGTGATCCCTCCGTCGAACACTAAGCAACACTATCATTATGCTCACACGACTCTTCCCAAAGTTCTATCATGGTAGCTATTTGGTGTTAGCAAGAACGGTAACTGTCCGGGGTGGTTGAAAATAAGAAATAGCTTTTACTTTAAATAAGCTACTTTGAGAACATAGAATTATACAGAACAGGAATGGGCCCTTTGGCCCACAATGTCATGCCAAACATGACGCCAAATGAAACTAATTCTGCCTGCCTGCCATTGGTCTATACCCCTCCATTCCTTGTGTATTCATGTGCTGACCTAAAAGCCCCTTCAATGCCTCTATTGTATCTGCCTCCACTACCACCCTTGGCATTTAGTGCATTGCAGACTCCTGGCACTGTGTAAAAAAAAACTTGTCCCCCATGTCTCATTTGAACTTTTCCCCCTTTAACTTTAAATGCATGCCCACTAGTATTAGACATTTGGGGGAAAATGTTCTGACCATAAACCCTATTTATGCATCTCAATTTTTTTTTAAGAATTCTAGCAATCTCCCCTCAGCCTCCACTGCTCAAGAGAAATCAGCCCGAATTTTTGTAGCTTCTCCTTATAGCTCATACTGTCTAATCCAGGGAACATCCTGGTAAACGTCTTCTATATCCTCTCCAAAGCCTCGACATCCTCCGCGCAATGTGGCGACCAGATGGTGAGATTTCTCAGGGGTGTCCATTGACACACAGTTAAAATCCTAATCCTTGAGCTGTTCATTTTTTTTTAAAGAATGCTGTTGCTGCACCACGCACAGTCCAGTTACAGTTTAAACAGCTCGGACACGAATGAGCAGTGGCAATCAGATTCAGATTGCTATTCTGCTGCTTGTTTTTTCAGACGTGAATACAGTGCTTGGTATTTTTAGCCAGGAATTCTGAAACAGGTCCTTCAGAAAAGCAGTGTGTACCTCAAGTCAAACAATCCTTCAGTGACACAAGATAATTGGGAGAAGTCAAACAAGTCCCCTTTGACAGCATTCAGTTGCTATTTTCCGAGTTTTAAATCCAGCAGCAGAGCCACACTTTGACAGCCACTGTGAAAGGATAAGTCCATATGGTAAGGACGGGGTTAGGGTGGCGACTGGTTAAGGGGTAAGAGGCCAGGTGGGCAGGGTCAGATGAGGGGGGGGGGGGGCCTGTGTGCCTTAGTGGGGGAGGGGATGTCAGTGCTGGGGTGGGGGAGGGGACAGGATAGGGTGGGCTGTGTAGTGGGTCCAGTGTGAGAGTGTCTGATCTGGCAAGTAGGGCGGAGTTGCAGGATGTCAGGATTAGCAGGGAAGAAGGAAGGGAGGGGTCCACCCTGGGGAGAGGGGTTTGTTTTAGCTGATGGGTGATTGAAACTGGTCCAGAGTCAGTGGGGAGGATGGTGTCAAAGCCATTGGGTGGGAGAGGGTTCAGAGTCACTGGCAGGTGAATGGGTTGCCAGTTTTGGTTTGGAGGGAGGATGGTGGGTGGGGAGGTTTGCCAGGAGAGATGGATTGGGTCTGAGGGAGGTGGAACCATGTTGGGATGGGAAGGTGCCCAGTCAGGGCAATGTGGTTATCGGGGCCTGGTGGGAAAGGCAGGGCAGGATGTTATAAAGAATCAGAAGAGGTGTCGTTGGGTGAGAACAGCATGCTGAATTGGAGGACCAGCTTAATAATAATCCAGAAATGGAACTCGGATTTTAATCATGTCACCTTTCCAGAAAAAAAACTACAGAAATCTCCAAACTCTCCACCTTTAATGGACTATTTTGATGGGTTTCAGACATGGGGGAATTATCTGTTTGAATTATCAGTTTCCAGTTCAACTCCCACAGAATTCACTCCAACCAGAACTTGGTCAGTTTTCTTCAGCTGCTCTAATTCCTACTATTAAGTTGCTAAGACATGACCTTCTCTGCACAAAACCATGTTGCCTATCACTGATAAGCCCATTTTCTTCCAAATGGGAATAGATCCTATCCCTCAGTATCTTCTCCAGTAGCTGGACCATTGGAATATCCAAATCATTATCCTGTCTCAAGGCAGAAAAACAAGGCTTCCATTCACTGCAGCAACTCAAAATTTCAATGAAATAGCCACTGATCAGACGGTGAAGATTTTGAGATATGCTGATTACCAATGAATTAGATAATCAAGAACTGAGTAAGCTACAGAACATGGCTGACTGGAAAACTGTGTTAAACCTGAAAAGCTGGTCAAATCTGGGTTTACAAATGAAAATGGTGTGCCACAGTCTGGATGTCTAAAAGGCTTTCTAATATAGCTCTGTGATAATTAAAGTGCTGACATGGATTTTAATTTTCATTGTATTTTCAATGTTAACAGATATCAAACGAGACTGAAATAAGACATTAGGGTGGCCAAGTCCCCAGGTCCGGATGGGATCTATCCCAGGTTTCTGAGGGAAGCGAGAGAGGAAATAGCCGGGGCCTTAACAGATATCTTTGCAGCATCCTTAGACACGGGTGAGGTTCCAGAGGACTGGAGAACTGCTAATGTTGTCCCCTTGTTTAAGAAGGGCAGCAAGGATAATCCAGGTAATTATAGACCAGTGAGCCTGACATCAGTGATAGGGAAGCAACTGGAGAAGATACTGAGGAATAGGATCTATTCCCATCTGGAAGAAAATGGGCTTATCAGTGATAGGCAACATGGTTTTGTGCAGGGAAGGTCATGTCTTACCAACTTAATAGAATTCTTTGAGGACGTGACAAAGTTGATTGATGAGGGAAAGGCTGTAGCTGTCATATACATGGACTTCAATAAGGCATTTGATAAGGTTCCCCATGGCAGGCTGATGACGAAAGTGAAGTCACATGGGGTCCAGGGTGTGCTAGCTGGATGGATAAAAAAAAACTGGTGAGGCAACAGGAGACAGAGGGTAGTAGTAGAAGGGAGTTTCTCAAATTGGAGACCTGTGACCAGTGGTGTTCCACAGGGATCTGTGCTGGGACCACTGTTGTTTGTGATATATGTAAATCATCTGGAGGAAGGTGTAGGTGGTCTGATCAGCAAGTTTGCTGATGACACTAAGATTGGTGGAGTAGCTGATAGTGAAGGGGATTGTCAGAGGTTACAGCAGAATATAGATAGACTGGAGAGTTGGGCAGATAAATGGCAGATGGAGTTCAATCTGGGCAAATGCGAGGTGATGCATTTTGGCAGATCAAATTCAAGGGCGAACTATACAGTAAATGGAAAGTCCTAGGGAAAATTGACGAACAGAGAGATCTGGGTGTTCAGGTCCATTGTTCCCTGAAGGTGACAACGCAGGTCAATAGGGTGGTCAAGGCAGCATACGGCATGCTTTTCTTCATTGGGCGGGGTATTGAGTACAAGAGTTGGCAGGTCATGTTGCAGTTGTATAGGACTTTGGTTCGGCCACATTTAAAGTACTGTGTGCAGTTCTGGTCGCCACATTACCAAAAGGATGTGGATGCTTTGGAGGGGGTGCAGAGGAGGTTCACCAGGTTGTTGCCTGGTATGGAGGGTGCTAGCTATGGAGAGAGGTTGAGTAGATTAGGATTATTTTCATTAGAAAGATGGACCTGATTGAGGTCTACAAAATCATGAGGGGTATAGACAGGGTGGATAGCAAAAAGCTTTTTCCCCAGAGTGGGGGACTCAATTACTAGGGGTCATGAGTTCAAAGTGAGAGGAGGAAAGTTTAAGGGAGATATGCGTGGAAAGTTCTTTACACAGAGGGTGGTGGGCGCCTGGAACACGTTGTCAGCGGAGGTGGGAGACGCAGACACGTTAGCGTCTTTTAAGATATATTTGGACAGGTACATGGATGGGCAGGGAGCAAATGGACACAGACCGTTAGAAAATAGATGACAGGTTAGACAGAGGATCTTGATCGGCGCAGGCTTGGAGGGCCGAAGGGCCTGTTCCTGTGTTGTAGGTTTCTTTGTTCGTCGTTCTTTTGTAAATAGAAAAGAGTGCAGTGTACATAAGGCAAGTATAAGGTTTAACGTAAAGCTACATAATAGAGAGAAAAATAATTGTAACTATCACACTCCTTCTACATTGCCTTATAATACCAGGTAAGATCATTTTCACCCAAGTTCAATGAAGAATTTGATTATCTTTCTTGAATTTTCCAAACAATTTAGCAAGAGCAGCTATTGGAGGATGAGTTGAACCATTTTATGACAAGCGCAACATTTAAGTAGTAAATTTCAACCTCTTCAATCACAGCAAACACTTAACACATACACACACAACCCTACTTCACCATGAGCTCAGTCCAGTGCCAGTGAAGTTTGAAACTCAAACCCAAAATCAGTTTATTGATTGAGCAGTACCTTCACAAATAGGAAAACAAATTGTGTTGTTCCGAGAGTCACGGAGTCATACAGCATGGAAACAGATCCTTCGGTCCAACCAGTCCATGTTGGCCGTACTCTTAAACTAAACTATTCCCACCTGCCTGCACTTGGCTCATATCCCTCCAAACCTTTCCGGCTCATGTTCTTATCCAAATGTCTTTTAAACATTGTAACTGTACTTGCATCAATCACTTCCTTCGAAGTTCATTCCACATATAAACCACTCTGTGTAAAACAGTTGACCCTCATGCTCTTTTTAAACCCTTCTCTAGTCACATTAAACATATGCCCCCTAGTCTTGAAATCCCCCACCATAGGGGAAAAACTTTTGCCATTCACCTTATCTAATCCCCTCATGATTCTATAAACCTCTATAAAGGTCACCCTGCAACCTCCTATGCTCCAGTGAGAAAAGTCCCAGACAATCCAGCCTCTCCTTATAGCTTTATAGCCTTATAGCCTTCCATTCCTGGCAACATCCATGTAAATTTTTTCTCAACCCCCTCCCACTTAATAATATCCTTCCTGTTACAGGGCATCCAGAACTGCACACAATACTCCAGAAGAGGCTCCACCAACATTCTGTACGACCTCAGCATGACGTCCCAACTCCTACACTCAAAAGGTCTGAGCAATGTTAAGTAAACAACATAACATACGCTGCACTGAAGGCAAAGTCTCTATTGCTCCCAAACAGAAAACAGGATGGTACAAAACTTCCTACCATCTCTTTGCTGCTCCAAATCCTTGTTTCGAGCTTGAATATCTGCAAGTTGTCGACCATGCACCTCTGCTATTTCTCGCATCCGTTCCTGGTGTTCCCAGTCCCTCTGGGCTCGAGGGCTCATCTTGTGCTGTGCAATATTGATGCATTTTTATCAGTGTTGCATGCATTAACAGATCTTAAAAACTGCTTTTGGAATGAACATACAGTTGAATGTTCAAATCAATAACACATTTACTTCCAGTTTCATGCAACCTGGAATAATTCGCCATGGTACAAATCTTTGGACTCCAGTTTAAATTTGCAAATAGAGTGTAAGAATTAATTTGTAAACTAGCCACTAGTTTTGAGATCATTCAGTAGTTCTGTTAGGGAGTCCAGACCCAGGGGTTAATGTCTAAGGATATGAGATAAACCATTTAGGATTGAGGGGAGAAGAAATTTCTTCATCAAGAGTGGTCAGCCTGTGAGATTGGCTGCCACAGAAAGGCCAAAATATTACATGATTTCAAGAGGAAGGTGGACTAAACATTTGGGGCTAAAGGTTTTGGAAGATTTTGAGCAAAGCGGGAACAGACCACTGAGTTGGACGATCATCCATGATCATAATGAATAGAAAAGCAGGCTCAAAAGGGCCAAATGGTCTACTCATGATTCTGTTTTCTGCGTTTCTTTGCTTCAACTCCTTCCTCAAAATGCTTCCTCTGCACTTCTTGCTAAGTACTGCCTTAGTGATCATCTTGCTTTCCCCTTCAAAGTCCCTGCAATGTCTTGAATCTAGCTTTCCCTTATCTATCCGTATCAATCCATCTAATCTGTTTCTGTATTAAATGATGGAAAAGGCCGGATTCTCAGTTAGTGGGTGAAGAAAGTAAGGTTTGTGATGGCAATGGGGATTAGGATTTGTTTTCTGCTCAGTGGGGATGTGATCACAGTCTCTATTCACTTTAGGGTATTTGGTTTTGTTACGTGCTTTCCCATAATTTTACAGTTTTCTTTGTAATTCCTTGGCTGTTCAGCTGTCATGACATGCAAACTGCCTTGAGTGACCAATTTATAAAGTGTGCTATTCGTTTTCACTGCACATGAATTTCCTTTTATGCAACAGACATTTTTCAATTAAATTACAATATCAAGAGTCCTGATTGTGTTGCTTGGGCTGTCACATCATGTGAGTTGATATCCTTTCAGCCACGTTTTATTTATTTTTACAGAAATTTTAGCATTTCTCAAGTTTTCAAGTTTTACTCCATCGGTTTAGAAAGTGTTGCTTGCTTATGTTCAGGTCGAACTGGCTACTTTAAAACATTTGAAGAAAATTCTGTGCCTCTTTGTTCCCTAACATTTAGGGCCTCACTGTTTATTGTCATGAATATGGAAAGGTGATGTCCTGTGGTTATCAGCGGATAGAAACTTAAATTGAACTCAAACAGACTAAATAAAGTGAATACGACAAACTTCATTATGCAGAAATCTGTTAGATTTGACATTTAGAGAAAATTATGAAAAATATCATTGCAATATCAAAGAAAACGTGGATTGGTATCCAAGTGGGGAAGATACTTGGAGTTGACACTCAAAGTGTACCGTCAGGATTACCTTCAGATTGCTTCAAGAATTAGCAAAAGGTTGATTAGTCTCCTCCTTAACTGAAAACATTGTTGGCCCAGGTTATGCACAGGCAAGTACAAGAAAAATGCTGTGCCTTTCGAAGTGGTGTTTAATTGCAGATAATAAGAACAGTAAATTAAAATTGCAATCGTACAATTATGGCAATGTGGTAAGTAACTAACCAGTTAAATTATATGTGTTCGCATACCTCTCCTTGCCAGGATCTGTATGTGGGCAGGTTTTCTTCAATTGACATCCTCAACTTGTGAAACTAAATGCACATAAAAATAACCAAATGTGTCAGAATGTAACATACAAGTCACTTGTGGTATGTAGGCACTGTAGCTGAGCTAGCATTTATTGCTCTGGTTGCCCTTCAGAAGGTTGTGGTGAGCTACTGTTTTGAACCACTGCAGTCTATATGCTGGAGGTAGACGTACAGAGTTGAGAGATAGGGCGCGCTAGGAAGTGGACCCATCAACACACAAGGAAGGGCAATACATTTCCAGGTAAGAATGTTGAGTGTCTTGGAGGGAAACTTGCAGATGGTAGGGTTCCTATGTAGCCCCTGCCCTTCTCCTTCTAAATGGTAATGCCTGTGACTTTGGAAGATAGTGTCTAAGGAACCTCAGTGAATTCCTGCAAAATATCATAAATGGTACATTTTGCCACAAATGAGCATCAATGGTGGAAGGAATGGATGTTTACTGCCTGCTTAGTACAAAAAAAATTTTAAATTTTTTACTAAATAGATGATTGTACATGTTTGAAATCTTGAATCAAAAAGGGAAATCCTGGAAACATAGGCACTGACTGAACTCTTACGTGTTTCCAGCATTTATCAAAGCAACATGACAGACATTTGGACAGGTACAGGGCTAGGAAAGGTTTAGAGAGATATGGGCCAAATGCAGGCAAATAGGTCAAGTTCAGTTTATGAAACCTGGTCAGCATGGACAAGGTGAACTGAAGGGCCTGTTTCTATCTTGTATGACTCCATAAGGAATTATTTTTCCTTCCTGAAGCTCTTTCTTCTTTTTCCAGCTTTCAAAGACGCTGATTTTTTTCCCAATCCACCACAAATGTGATCATTATTCTGATGCAAACTTAACAGTGAATACCAGCACATCCCATCCTAAGGGTATAAAGCACAATTCCTCCTGGGCCGACCATCTGCATACTTGCAGTCTAATAGGGAAGCTGGGGCGGGTGCAGTTGTTGATAGTTGTTTATCAAACAGGATAATGAAATCTAGCCAATTTATTCCTTCCTACAAAAGCTACCACTTGCATGTAGAGGTCAATTATTCCAGCACAAAGCCATGACTAAGCCTTTGACTTCCCTTGTTTACTAAACACAGGTATGCAGTGAATAAACTCACAGCTCTCTCAGGCACAAGTGTGGGGTTATATTTCAGTTTTGGACAAGGTTTAAGTTTCTTTACCTTTTAACCATATTTCTGATTGATATCAGTTAGCACAGTTGGCTGGACAGCTGTTTTGCAATGCAGAATGATGCTCATAGCACGGACTCAACACCTGCACCAGCATGGGTTACCATGAGGGCTCTCTATCGCAACCTCTCCCCTCTCCTGAGGCATGATGACTACGTTAAACCATCTGAAGTCATTGGTCTAGTGAGAGAGCGACTATATGATCTGGTATGCCTATGGCAACTTGTATTTCTGACTTTGATAACACAGTGTGGAGCTGGAGGAACACAGAAGGCTGGGCAGCAGAGGAGCAGGAAAGCTGATGTTTCGGGTTGGGACCCTTCTTCAGAAATTTCTGACTGGTCTGGTTGAAAAGGGACAAGATTGGATGGAGTCACATTGTCCCAATAATTCTTAAGAAATTACCAATCAAAAGCTGACTTTCTATACAATTGTCAACATCTGAATGCCTGCCACACTTACAGGGCAATTGTCCTCCCGTAAACTGAGAGACACAAAGGTCTATTCCACAAAGTTTCTGAAATATTTCCAAGGTGTTATTTGCAATGCCATCAATCATCCCCAAATCACACTCCTTGTATAAAATTATAATGAATTAGAGCCTAAGTCCCTGGGATGCATCCTACAATATTAAAGGAAGCAGCTACAGAGATAGTGGACAATGGTACTAACGTTCCAGGGACCTTTAAATTTTGGAAAAAGTTCCAGAGAGTGGGAAAACTGCCAATGTGACACCTTTATTTACAAAGGGAAGGAGACAATAACATGTAACTACAGGCCAGTTAGATCAATATCTGTCATGAGGAAAATGTAAAGCCCATTATAAAGGAAGTAATAGCAGAGCATTCAGAAATACATAAAATAACCAGGCATGGTTAAAATGGCTTCATGAAGGGGAAATCCTGCCTGACAAATTTACTTCAGAGATAGTAGGGAACTGCAAGGTCTAGGCCTGAAACACCAGCCTTCCTGCTCCTCTGATGCTGCTTGGCCTGCTGTGTTCATCCAGCTCTACACCTTGTTAGCCTCTGACAAATTTACTTGAATTTTTTGAGGAGGTAACAAGCAAGATAGACAAAGGCAAAGTCATCAATATAATGTATTTGGATTTTCAGCAGACATTTGATAAGGCACCACACATTTAAATTGTGCTACATAAGGTGAGAGTAGAAGGTGTTGGAGGTAGTTTATTAGCATTGGCAGAGGGTTGTCTGACAAACAGAATACAGTGCGAGGGGATAAGGGGGCCTTTTCAGTGGCATGCCAAAGGGTTCAGTGCTGGGGCCACAATCATTTACAAAATATATTGATGACTTGGATAAGGAAAGGCTAGTGTCCAAGGTCAGCAGGTAACAGGGAAGGCAAATGGGAAAAATTGGGCTTTACTTCCAAAGGGAATTAAGTATTAGGGAAATTTTACTAAAATTATACCAGGCAATAGACTGATTGAAATATTGAGTAGTTTTGAACCACTTATTTAAGGGAAGATGTATTGGGCAGTTCAGAGAAGATTCACTAGGCTGATATCAGTTATGCAGGAATCATCATATGAGGAGAGATTGAGTAGACTGTCTCTCATTTTCTACATTCCAAAGAGTACAACTTATTGAAACATACAAGATTCCTAGGCTGATGCAGAAAGGACGTTTCCCCATGTGGGAGAATTCAGAACTAGAGGGAATAATATCAGAATAAATTGTCACACATTTAAAACAGAGTTCCTCCTCTCCTTGGTTGGGGGGGGGCGGGGTGCGGGGTAGTGAATCTGTGGAATTCTTACTGCAAGGGGTGGTAGAAGCTGGGTCATTAACTATATTCAAGGCTGACAGATTTTAATCTGTAAGGGAATCAAGGTTATGGAGAAAGACAAGAAAGTAGAGTCGTAGGTTATCTGCTTATTGAATCATGGAGCATACTCGATGGGCTGAATGGCATCTTTCTGATCCTGTGTCTTTTGTTTAAGGTATTATCCTGCATTCACTTCCATTTAATAGAATTTCAAAATACTAAGCTATAAATCATCATTTTACGTAATTCTAATTTAGCAACGTTGGTTCCATTCAGTTCATTTATGAAAAGTCCTTCAGTTCAAAGAGGAGAGATAAATGTGTGTGCTGTCATTATCTAGTTGGGTCTGGCAGGGATCCCGGAAACTGAATGGAAAGAGGGAATGGGTGATGGTTATATATTAATTGAGTAAGGAGGAGTTCTTGGAGTGCAGTGGTATTGTCCTCACCCCTGGATCAAAAGGCCCAGATTTAAGTCCATCTGGTTCAGAAGTGCGCAATAATGATACTAATAATAATGATCTCTGAATTGGTTGATAGAAAATTTCCAGTTGGATGAGAACTGGGTGTAAATGTATGGGGAACAAGTAATCAGTATATTGTGGTTTTGAGAAGTGGAATAAAACACTGACCAGCAAAGGATGTGTCGAACCAAAATTTAAACTGCCAATCCATGCCAGATCTCACTTAAAGAATAGATTGCACTGTAAAAATTAAAGCGTTTTGGTACTCGTACGATTTTAGTGCAAGGAGTTGCACAGTAGTTATTTTACTGTCACTTTCAAAAACCTGTGCTCTCAGCATTATATTTTGTAACTCTGCTTATCCTTTTTATTTACTTGTGGGCATTGCTGGCTGGCCAGCATTTATTACCCATCCCTAGTTGCCTTTGAGAAGGTTGTGGTGAGCAGTCTGCAATCATCTGCAACACAAGTCTTAGCCTCCTTAAGCATTCTTACTCCATCATATCAAGGAAGCTGATCTTGTCTGCATTTGCTTTGCTGGGGTAATTACCTCCCTTAATCTACAGCTCTGATCTAGAGTGGCATGTGGCCAAGGAGAAAGCTGGTCCCATTGTTGTTGCTCCAGCAGTTGTTGATGGTGTTGGCGTGCCTGCTTTTCTTACAAGAGATCCAATGTACAGCTGTAGAACGTCTCCCAAGGCTGACAGCAGATAATGAATGGACAAGGTCAAGTTAGGTGAAGTGACATCCGAAAATTCAGAAAGCCCTTTAAATTTGTTAAAACATGTTCACAAAGATAAAGAAGAGGCTATACCCCCTTAAAAATATTTCCAACCTGTCATTTTAATTGGTTAATGTGTGTGCCCTCAATTTCACAGAATCATACAGCCTAGAAATAGGCCCTTCAGCCCACCATGTCTATGCTGACCAAAGACCAAACCAGACGAATGTCATTTACCTGCACTTGGTCTCTCGCCTACTGCATCCTGGCATATTAAGTGCTCATCCAAATGCTTCTTAAATATTGCAAAAATACCTGCCTTTTCCCACTCTGAGGTAGCACATTTCTACCACTTTATCTTCTGATGTAACCTGTGACATTAAAAAGCTGTAAAAATGCATCGATGCTGATTTGTATTCTTCGCAGAAAAATATTCACAGCTATAGGCGTGTCATTGACATGATGCCATTTTTGCAACAGCTAACTGGAAGTTCAAATCTCCTTTTCAAAGTTAATGGTCTCTACAGAGTTTGCAACATCATTATTGTTGTTTATGGCATTACAATAGTGATTATGTTTATTACTATTCCTTGAGAATACATCATATGTTTAAATTTACTTAAAAGATTTCACACTGTTTCTGATGACATAATTAATGTGAATTAAGAATAGTTCGACTCTAATAACTACAAGGAAACAGGAAGGACTGCTCAGACTGATGACAGGAGAGTAACACAAATGCTTGATGGTATAATAATGCCAAACAATCACTACTCAAATGCTACCTTTCTACTGTTTAAGTAACCTGTCACTGCTGGATGATTTGTTGTGAAATTCAATATGTTTTCCATGCTATTTTGCAAGTTGATTAATTTAAATAGTATGGAGGAGAACAGAAGTTAGAGAGAACTTTTCTTCTCATTTGTAAAAGGGTGAAGAACGAGGGGGAACTGATTTAAAATAATGTGGCAAAGAAGCAAAATACGAGTTAAAATTTTTCTGTGTGCGATTTAATCCTGAAATGCCTTGTCTGACAGTATGGTGGATGTAGTTTCAATCAAGGCATTCGAAAGGGAATTAGTCTTGTTATGGACCAGAATACATTAATGTAAAATACATTAAGAAGTTAGCCCAGATCCGAACATTTTCTCATTTCAAAGGGTAGGTGCAAAGCATTGTGTTCCAGATGCAATTCAATTGGTCAAACTACTCAATTTTAAACACAACACACTTTATTTTTACACTACAATTAAAATACCAATAAAGCAAAAATAAAAGAATTAGCTTAACTGTAACTATCAAAATGTTTAACAAAATAATATACATATTAACTACTACTAATGAACTGTTCCAAGATAGTAACATCCCATAAACGCATCCTTGCAAAGACAAGTTGGGTAAAATAGATTGCATGCGAGACAATCTAGTAACAGGTTGAGAATCCCAGCTTTTAGCTGTAAAAGAGAGACAAATAAGGGCTTCCACATCTAACTGTGAAACACCATTTGCTGAAAGCTAAAACTAAAAGTCTAGCTGTGTGGGAGATTTCCATCTATTCAGGCTACTTCTATGGTTATGATTTTTCTTTAAAAAAAGACTTCACAAGCTATTTATTGGCTTTGAACAGACCATTCATCACCTGTGTCTCAGCCTTTCTTTATTTTAAAAGGACAAGATACATCTCTCCAAGCTATTGTATTCTCACAGTCTGTTATTTGAAAAGGAACAATGTTCAGAGCTGATGGGGTGGATGTAGGAGAATGGCACTAAGTGAAATGCTCTTTCAGCAAGCAGGTGTAGACACAAATGGCCAAATGGTCTCTTGCCTCGCAGCAATTCCATAATTCTTCAATGTGGAATTGTAATAATTTTGAAAGAGGTGCTTTGAGAAAGAGAGAGCGCAAGAGAGTGAGAGTGCGAGAGAGAGAGGGAGCGCCAGAGAGAGGGAGATGATGGCACACATAATTCTGAATACAAAATTGAAACTCTGTTGTGGCCACAAGTAGAAATGAGCTCTTGAGGGGCAGCAAAATATAAAAAGGATCGTTTCCACATGGTTGCAGTGGCAACATAAATAACAACAGAATAGTAAAGCCTCATATTGGGTGTAATGGTAGATCAGACTGCCTCAGACAGTTGGGATGCAGGTTTAACCACACAACACACCAAAACAAGGACCTTCTCATCACCTGTAATGATCTGAAACAAAATCAGAAATTACTGGAGAAACTCTGCAGGCTGAGCAGCATCTGTGGGAGATAAAACAGAGTTAATGTTTTGGGTCCAGTAACCCTTGTTCGGAGCCCCTTTCTGAAGGAGGATCACAAGACCCGTAACGTTAACTCGATTTCTCTCCACAGATGCTGCTAGGCCTGCAGAGCTTCTCCAGCAATTTCTGTTGTTGTTTCTGGATTTCCAGCATCTGCAGTTCTTTGGTTTTTTGATTTTGTAACAATCTGGAAGTGTGTTAACTGGAAGAAAGTTGGATGAGATACTTCTGTTTGCAGCTCACTAGATCAGGCTCCAACATTTTTATTGTAGTGACCAAAGAAATGCTAAAACCTGATTTTTAAACACACCATTAATTTCAGTCTTTGTTATTATATCTTCCTCCATCACCCTCATTCATTAAGATATTGTTTCCTATTGATTCATATGACATTGTCTTACCTCATCAGTTAATCTTCTAAAGGTACGACCATCAGACAAATTAATTTCAGGTTGCTGTCCCTGCAAGAGTTTCCATTCTCTTTCACTCAGTGGACTGATATCAAGGTGATTGACTTCCCCCTTTTGCTGGTGGAATCTTCCCTTCTTGTTTTCCTTGTCCTAGATATGAAGCATCCATATTAGAGGATAAAGTTTCTCTCTTTGTCCATATGAATATCCACCCAATGAATGAGTTACCCACTAATTAAATCTGTGGTGCTTTTTTGTCATGCAGGATTTTTAAAGAATGAACACAAGTGATCTGTGGAGAATCAACATTCTTTTTTAAGCAGACAATACTGCATTGCAAGACTGCATATGCATACTTTAATGTGGGGAAAATCTGGATAGATATATAGATTCACAGCCAGTGAGCAAAATATTACACATTCAATTAGCGTAAGGTTATATTTTAAACTTCACTTGTTGGTAACCATGAGATCATTATCAATTGTCCTTAAAAACCCATCTGGTTCATGAATGGAGATAATGGGAACTGCAAACGCTGGAGAATCCAAGATAACAAAGTGTGGGGCTGGGTGAACACAACAGGCCAAGCAGCATCTCAGGAGCACAAAAGCTGACGTTTCGGGCTTAGATTCTTCATCAGAAAAGGGGAATGGGGAGAGGATTCTGAAATAGTTATTACAATTATTTCAGAATCGTCTCCCCATCCCTCTTTACTGATGATGAAGAGTCTAGGCCCAAAACATCAGCTTTTGTGCTCCTGAGATGCTGCTTGGCCTGTTGTGTTCATCCAGCCCCACACTTTGTTATCTTGGTTCATAATGATCTAGCGAAAGAAAATATGCCATCTTCACCTAGTCTGGTCTACTTGTGACTCTAGATCCATAGCAATGTGGTTGACTCTGACACAATTGAATAAGGGCATTTCAAACAAAAAATTTTTATTTTTGGTTGGTTTAGATACCTCAGAAAAACAATGACGTGAAGACATTAATGAAAAATTATCCTGACAATGTTAATAGTAATTTTGTCGGACAAGTAAAGTGCTTCAGAGCTTATAATAGGGAATAATATTTAGATCCGTACCATTTATGCCAGAAGAACCTGCTTCAAGTCATCAGCCAAGAAAATATTCAGTTGACTTTCCCCAGTAAGTGAAATAGCAGCTCTCTGAGTGTAACAATATCAAACAAAGGGAAACATTTTTGCAGCCAAAAATCGAGGATGAACAACGGACATTAATGCGGCAAGAAAAGCTGTCAGCAGGAAACATTGAGTAGGTAGAAAGTGATAAATATTGTTGCGCAACATTTGCAATTATTTTGCTGTCTAAAAATCACAAAGAAAATGTTTTAATTTTATCGCAGTTTGTATTGCTTGATCATGCTGTTTCCGTTTAATAAGTTCTGATCTGTGTCCTTGCTTGTGTTGTTGCAAATTAAAACATTTTCATCTATGCTAAACTGAAAAATCACGAATTGCTTTCATTTGAAAGTACTTCAAAATTCAAAAAGACTCAAGGCATTTTTTGGTCATTTTTGTTGCAACTTCACCATCCATATCCTACCAAGTGAAACCTAGATCCATGTAAATCTCAACAAATACACTACCCTAACTAACACTTCTGAAAAGAATTCAGTCAGATTCTTCCAACACAATCTTTCTTTCTGAATGTGCTTAATTGACCTCTGTTGTCAAAAGGACTGCAACAAGGATGTAATAAGTGCTAAATGTTTTAAAAATGCAAATATAAAGCTTCATAATTCTACTTTCATTACTCTTCCTGTTTGAATAACATCATTTCTGGGGAATGTGATGAGTCTTCTCAAGGTTGACATAGCTTTGGAGATCATCATGTCATAACTTTGCTCCATGCCATAGCAAGAAATGGCCGAAGGCCTGGATACAACAAAGGCTGTGGGCCCTGACAACATTTGACTTCAGTGCTCCTGCAAACTGCTACTCTAGGACCAGATGTGTCCCTGGACAAGCTGTTCAGGTGCAGTTACAACATAGCAATCTACCTGGCAATATGGAAAATTTCTCAGTTATTCCCATTTTGCAAAAGTCAGGACAACTCCAGTCCAGACAATTACTGTCCTCCGTGTAATCTCAACTACCAAAATGATGGAATGTATCATAGACAAGGTTATCAAACAGCACTTCTGTGATAAACTTTTCATTGATGCTCAGTTTGGTTTTACAACACCCACTTCACCTTTCAATCTCATTTAACCTTGTTCCAAACATGGGAAAGAAGAGCACAGAATTCAAGAGGATAAATTAACGTGATTGTCCTTGACATCAATGCCACATATGACTGAGTGCGACATCAAGGAGCTCTAGCAAAACTGGAGTTGATGGGAATTGAGAAGAAACCTCTCCAATTGTTAGAGTCATACCAACCAAAAAGCAAGATGGCTACAGTTGCCAAAAGTTTTCAGTGCAGAGAAACTGCTGCAGGAGAACCTCACAGGACTGTCTAAGGCCCATCCATCTGCAATTTCATGAATGACCTTCCCTATATCATAAAAGGTCAGAGGTGAGGATGGTTAGTGATGATTGCACAATGTTCAGCACCTTTTGAGACTCCTCAGCCATGGTTAATTGGAACAAGACTTGGACAACATTCAGACTTGGCTGATAAACACTAAGTAACAGTCAACAAGCGTGTCGCATGTGCCAGGCAAAGGCCATCTTCAACAAAACAGAATCCATTAATTCTACCCTAACATTCAAAGGCGTCACCATCGCTGAGTCCCCCACTGACAAATATTCTTACAATTGACTGGAGACTGAACTGGACCAGCTGTATGGTGGTGGTGCTGGTTATGTAGCACATATTTTGAATTTAAAATATACAATTTTTTTTACAGCATCATACATCAAAGGCTGATAAAATACAAATCTTCTGAACACATTGGTAAATACAGCATGTTGAATCCTGCCACTAAATGTTTATCTTCAGAATGAACAAGATTCATTTGTGTGAATTGGTTTTCAAAAGAGGCAAAAGTAGAATACTGTCATTCTGGGATATTTATTTTTAATTACAGGTAATCTATTAAAGCCTTTTTGCTCTTTATTTCCTTTTGAACATTAATCAAACTACGAAACTGGAATTGCTCACAAATTCTCAAATATATTGGTGCACTCAGGGAAGTTAAAGACCTGACAACGGGTCACTTGCTGGCTTTCTGAGATTAACAGAGATGGTGTGGAAGGATAACTCAAGAACCAGGGAGTCATTTCCAAATTGAGAGATCATGTAGATTGAATGGAACAGCAGTTTAGAAGGATCCAGTTAGGACAGGTGACCAAACTAAGTGGAAAAAATTAAAACTCACTAGCTCTAACTACGATTGTCAACAAGTATTTCTCATTGATTTTTCATAGAACAGATGCACTGGACCTTTTGCACCTCCCAAGTTTTAAATGGATCAGGTTTATTGGAACAATTCCAGTTGATTTACACTCTGACATCTATTGCCCACTTCCCACATTCTGAAAGCACATGATCGACAGAATCATCAAGCTTAAAGCCACAAATCAGAGAAGAAACCAATATTTCATTGTGTTTACAGAATGGATGATAGGTTTCCATTGTAACTTTTACAAGTTTCAGGTGCTTATATACTATATTATTTAATGAAAGCAGTCAACCATATTATCACTTGAACAGATCTTAAAACAAAACATTGATCACTTAGCAACATGCTGTTTTCATTCCAAAATGTCAAAGAGAAAACTGGATTTTGAGTAAAACAACTCGCATTATGATTTTACAAAGGTTAGAATGGTCATTTTATTCTCAAATCAACTTATCCGAACACCAGCTCCCACAAGGATCAGCATAATAGTTATTTCACTTTTTAAATTAAAACAACTGTTTTGAAATGAGCAGCTTTGCACACAATGTTAGCTAGCCTGTTGAAGCTTTCATATCGCACTGCTAGTTGGATTCCCTAGCTGCTGGAGCAGCAAGGTAAGCATTATGTTTGGAGAATCTTGAACATATGCAACCAACTTGGAATTCCGGATGTAGCTCTTTTCCATTATCTGCAAAGGCTCCACCAAGTAAGGAGGGTAATGATGGCCAACAAGACTGAGCTGAATGCTGTGACTGCCCACTTTGAGAAGAGGAGAGTTATGATGGTCATCAGAAGCAGTATAATGGAAAGGAGATTTTAAACTATTTGGCATAAGTACTAAAACACTGTCAGATTCAGTTACAAACTCAGTTAGATTGATGGGATGCAAATCTGAGTAATGTGAAAAAGTCAACGATTAGATGTAATATGATGCACAAAACCCACAAGCTGACTTACAGCAACATTTTCCAACACCTTTTGGTCGTGAAGTGATATCAGACCCAAAACATTAACTCTTCACAAATGCTATCAGACCTGCTGAGTTTCTCCAGCCCACTGATTATTACAGTTGTACAGCAAATCAATTTCAAACATTGCGCATTCAAAAGCAACACATTTTAGTGATTCACGTCAATATTTGGTTGAATACTCAGTTGGGAAGTTGTCCCAACATGCCAGGTACGTGAACTTATACATTGTTATGATCACAGCTAATGTTAATACTGGACAAGACAGATTCCAGAACAAAAACCCTCTTCAAAAACCGCAGGTTGGAGTTTTACAATTTAGTTACCATGATGGTCAGTTGCTGAACATATTCACAAGTGTTTGTCAATGTATTTCTAACAAAAACACATCAGAGTTTATTACACACTAGGAAAAAAAAAAATTCTATAGATCATTGGAGCCTACTGGAATTGTAAACTGCTCTACAGAGAAAGGAGCTAGCTGTTTGGTGAACTGCCGGGTACATAGTTAACAAAAACAGAAATTGCTGGAAAAGTTCAGCAGGTTTGGCAGCACCTGTGGAGAGAAATCAGAGAGTTATTGTTTTGGGTGGGTCCAGTGGGACAGAGCTGTCTCAGCTTGTTTGCCTGGCTGCAAGGTAGATGAATAAACTGACCATAGCACAATGGTGGAGGAAGACATTCATGTAGGGGAAAAGGAATGTAGTAGTAACAGATAATACAGTGAGGGGGATTGACCCCATCCTAAGCAAGGATTGAAAATCCAGACAGACAATGTTGTTGCCAGTCCAGTTTCATGATATCTGCACAAGTTACTAAAGTACCTTTCACTAGGCCCCAGCAGTTATAGTCCATGTAGGTACTAACAACATAATCAGAATGAGCAAAAAAGATTCTGCAAAGAAAGCTAGGCAATTAAAAAGTACAACTGCCAAGGTAATAATCTCTGAATTATTATTATTAATTTGAATCTGAATTATTTCTGGGTATTACTGGAGACTGAGTTGAGAGCAGGGCATGATTGGCAATTAGTTGTCCCAGGATATCGATGCTTCAGGCGGGAGAGGCAGGGAGGTAAAAGGGGTGGAGGAGTTGCAGTACTGATCAAAGACGATATCACAGCTGTACTAAAGGTGGGCACTATGGAGGACTCAAGCAGTGAGGCAGTACGGATGGAACTCAGAAATAAGAAGGGTGCAGTAACAATGTTGGGGCTGTACTACAGGCCTCCCAACAGCGAGCGTGAGATAGAGGCACAAATATGTAAACAGATTATGGAAAAGGTGTAGGAGCAACAGGGTGGTGGTGATGGGAGATTATAACTTTCCCAACTTTGTCTGGGGTTCACTCAGTGTTACGGGTCAAGATGGAGCAGAGTTCGTAAGGAGCATCCAGGAGGGTTTTCTAGAACAGTATGTATATAGTCCAACTCGGGAAGGGGCCATACTGGACCTGGAGTTGGAGAATGAATCCGGCCAAGTGGTTGAAACTACAGTAGGGGACTACTTTGGAAATAGTGACCACAATTCCATAAGTTTTACAATACTCATGGACAAAGATGAGAGTGGTCCTAAAGGAAGAGTTCTAAACCGGGAGAAGGCAAACTAAAATGGAAAATTCCAAAGCCTTTTATTCATATATAAAGAGCAAGAGGGTAACTAGAGAAAGGATTGACCCACTTAAGGGCCAAGAAGGAAAGCTATGCATTGAGTCAGAGAAAATGGGTGACATTCTTAACAAGTACTTTGCATTGGTATTCACCGAGGAGAGGGACATGACAGATGTTGAGGTTAGGGATAGATGTTTGCTTCCTCTAGGTCAAGCCAGCATAAGGAGGGAGGAAGTGTTGGGTATCCTAAAAGACATTAAGGTGGACAAGTCCCCTGGTCTGGATGGGATCTATCCCAGGTTTCTGAGGGAAGAGAGAGAGGAAATAGCCAGGGCCTGAACAGATATCTTTGCAGCATCCTTAAACACGGGTGAGGTTCCAGAGGACTGGAGAATTGCTAATGTTGTCCCCTTGTTTAACAAGGGTAGCAAGGATAATCCAGTTAATTATCAACTGGTGAGCCTTCCGTCAGTGGTAGGGAAGCTGTTGGAGAAGATACTGAGAGATAGGATCTATTCCCATTTGGAAGAAAATGGGCTTATCAGTGATAGGCAACATGGTTTTGTGCAGGGAAGGTCATGTCTTACCAACTTAATAGAATTCTTTGAGGATGTGACAAAGTTGATTGATGAGGGAAAGGCTGTAGATGTCATATACATGGATGAAGGTCAAGTTTGCAGATGACAAGATGATTAGTGGAGTAGCAGATGGTGAAGGGGACTGTCAGAGATTGCAGCAGAATATAGATAGACTGGAGAGTTGGGCGGATAAATGGCAGATGGCGTTCAATCCTGGCAAATGCAAGGTGATGCATTTTGGAAGATCTAATTCAAGAGTGAACTATACAGTAAATGGAAAAGTCCTGGGGAAAATTGATGTACAGAGAGATCTGGGTGTTCAGGTCCACTGTTCCCTGAAGGGGGCAATGCAGGTCAGTGGGGTGATCAAGGCGGCATATGGCATGCTTTCCTTCATCGGACGGGGTATTGAGTACAAGAGTTGGCAGGTCATGTTCCAGTTATATAAGACTTTGGTTTGGCCACATTTAGAGTACTGTGTACAGTTCTGGTCGCCACATTACCAAAAGCATGTGGACGCTTTGAAGAGGCTGCAGAGGAGGTTCACCAGGATGTTGCCTGGTATGGACGGTACTAACTATGAAGAAAGGTTGAGTAGGTTAGGATTATTTTCATCAGAAGGACAGAGATTGAGGGGGAATCTGATTGAGGTCTACAAAATCATGAGGGGTATGGACAAGGTGGATAGCAAGAAGTTCCGCCCCCCCCCCCCACCCCCGCCCCCCCCCCCCCCCCAACCCAGAGTGCGGGATTCAATTACTAGGGGTCATGAGTTCAAAGTGAGAGGAGGAAAGTTTAAAGGGAGATGTGTGTGGAAAGTTCTTTACACAGAGGGTGGTGGGTGCCTAGAATGTGTTGCCAGCAGAGGTGGTAGACACAGACACTGTGGTGTCTTTAAAGATGTATCTGAACAGGTACATGGATGGGCAGGGAGCAAAGGGATACAGATCTTCAAAAATAGATGATCGGCTTAGACAGAGGATCTCAAATCAGTGCAGGCTTGGAGGGCTGACTGGCCTGTTCCTGTGCTGTAATTTTCTTTGTATTGCCTGAGCTGTGTGCAATTTGGCACAGAGCAACATAAAATTAGAGATGCATTTGTAGCTTAAAGACCTGTGTGGGAGATGCAGGTTCTGGCTTGGGGGCTATCGACATCAAGGCTGTGGAAATTGTGATTTGTATCATTGGAATAGTTTATGGCTGAATTGTGCTAGGACCAGTATTCTTGTAAACCATATAGCTAGTAAAGCTTTCAAACTGAACAGTGGGGGCTGGGGATTAAATACGGGAGAGATATGATATATCAAAGATACAATTAGCCACTTTGGGAGCTGAAACAGGAAGGCAGATTATCTGAGTGGATATAAATTGAGAGAAGGGAGGGTGCAACTCGACCTGGGTGTCCTTGTACACCAGTCACTGAAGACAAGAATGCAGGTGCAGCAAACAGTAAAAAGGAGGTAAATAGTGTCTTGGCAATAATAGTGAAATGACACGGCAGCCTTAGTGAGATCATATCCGGAATTAACTAAATTAGGTTGAATAAATTAGGATTATATTCACTGGAGTTCTGAAGAGAAAGTCTCATAGAAACCTATAAGATTCTAACAACATTAGACAGGGCAGATGCAAGAATGGTGTTCTCAATGATGGACAAATCCAGACCTGGAAGTCACAGAAGAAGAAAATGGGGTAAACCATTTCGATCTGAGATAACAGGAAAATTTCTTCACCTAAAATGGTGAGCCTGCAGCAGTCACTATCACAGAGAGTGGTCAAGGTCAAAATACTGCACGATTTCAACGAATTAAAAAATGGCATTTGGTGCTAAAAGGATCAAAGGATATGTAGGAAACATGGGAACAAGCTGAGAGTTAGACGATCAGCCATAATTATTGTCCCAGAAGAATAAAATTTACAGAATACTGTTTCAATGGAAAACTGCAGAATTTCAAGGTGCAGGTAGATTCAGTACATGAGTGACAATAGGTTCATATGCAAGAACAGCTCATAATCAAGTCTAATATGATTCTAACCAACAAGAAACGCCATTGGACCTGGCACCCTTGCCACCAGATCCAATACTTACCCCGCTACAAACGAGATCCCCAAACATTTGCAGCTATCTAAAACACTCAACCACTTACCCTACATCCTAATCACATATTTACATATTTGATATAATGATTTATTGCTGTCATGTACCAAGATACAGTGGTTTGCATGCTGTACAGAGATCATAAAAAAAGGGGTGTATCTGGGTAGCACAACAGGCTGCAGAATAGCATGTTACAGCCACAGGGGAAGGTGCAGAGACAAAGATCTGAATTAACATTTGAGATCCATTCAAATGGCTAATAAAGCAGGGAAGAAAGGTTCTTGAATCTGTTCATGCTGTTGCAAGTTTTGCCTGACAGAGGAAGAGAGCATAACCAGGGCGGGAGGAGTCTTCAATTATGTTCATTGCTATCCTGAAACAGCAGAGAAGTATACATGAAGTCAATGGATACAAGGCTGGTTTGCATGATGGGCTAGGCAGTATTTTCTTGTGGTCTTGGGAGGAGCAGTACTTACCCCTTTAATGGAATTGAAAAAGCAGCCTTCTGTAATGCTGGATGTTAGAACACAGAATATTGCAATTGACTGCTGTTAAAGAGAGGGTATGGTTTGTCTCCTCCAGTATTCTGCATGATAACAGATAGGTCAGGTTTCACTGATTACAATCCCTTGCCAGCTCTTTCCTCACATGAAAAAGAGTAGAGAGTAGCAAACTGAGGATGATAGCCACTCCTTGGAGAATCCACCTATGTCACAAGGAGGTTTCAAAATTGATAACAAAAGGTGAGCCCAATTGACTGTTGGTACTTAAAAGATGACATCAGGACCAGGGAAGATGGATTGAAGAATACTGAAATAAATTGGAATGGAAGTAGTGGAGGCACTGGCCGTAATCTTTCAATAATTTCTACACTCAGGGGATACCAGAAGACTGCAGAATCATAAACATCACACTTGTTCAAGACAGATTCTGAGAATAAGTGCAGCAAATACAAGTCTGTCAGTTTAACTTCAGTGGTGGGGAAATGCCTCCAAAAAAAATTCTTGAGAGAATTAATAATCACATGAAAAAATAGGTTGATTCAGAAGAGCCAACATGTGTTTCTAAAGCAAAACTGTGTTTAACTAACTTTCTGGATATTTTTGAATAGGTAACAGAGAGAAACAATTAAGGTAATGCTGTTGATACAGCATACATGGACTTCCAGAAGGTATTTGATACAGTGCTACACAAGTGACCTGAAGAAAAATTATAGCTCACAGACTACAAAGGGACAATTGCAACATGGAAACAAAATTAAATAGTAAGTGGTCGGAAACAGAGCGTAATGGTTTTTTCAGCTGGAGGAAAGTTTGTAGTGCAGCTCGCCAGGAGTTGGCATTGGGAGTTCTTAGTTTTCCTGACATATATAAATGATGTAGATTTTGTAGAGGTTGGTTGGCTCGCCGAGTTGGTTTGTTGTTCCACAGACATTTTGTTACCGTGCTTGGTAACATCCTCAGTGCAGCCTCTGATGAAACACCGGTGTATTTTCCTGCCTGGTTTTTAAACTCTGGGGTCTGTTGTGATGGATTGCCTCACTTCGGGGTTTCCTCCATAGTGCAATCTATGCATGGTCGAGTTCAATGTGTTTATTAATAGCATGTTTTGTGGAGTGCCATGCTTCCAGGAATTCTCGTGCTTGTCTCTGCCTAGCTTGTCCTAGGATCTTGGTGTTGCCCCAGTTGAAGTCATGGTTCTCCTTGTCCATGTGGATTAAGATGAGTGAGTATTGCTAGTGTCTTTTTGTAGCCAGTTGATGTTCACGTACTCTTGTTATTTTCCTTCCTGTTTGCCCAATGTAGTGTTTCTCACAGTCACTGCGGGGAATCTTGCAGATGACATTGGTCCTGTCCATGGCGGGGAGTGGGTCTTTAATTTGCACTTCTCATAGGGTTGATGTGGGCTTGTGTGCCACACTGATGCCCAGCGCTCGTAGAAGCCTTGTGGTGAGTTTTGAAGTGTTCCTGATGCAGGCTAGTGCGATGGGTGTGTCGGGGTATGTAGAATCTTTCTGATGCTGTTCCTGTAGGCATCTCCTGAACCAGTTTTTTGGATATCCATTGTCCTTGAACACTTGGAAGAGGTGTTCTTCTTCCTCTTGGCGTAGTTCCACGTTGCTGCAGTGTGTTGTTGCCCTTTTAAAAAGTGTTCGCATGCAGCTTCATGTGTGTGTGTTGGGATGGTTGCTATTGAAGTTCAATACCCGCCTCTGTGTGGGGCTTTTTGGTGTACTTTCATTTGCAGTTCCCCATTTGTCTTGCACTCTACCATGAAGTCCAGGAATGGGAGCTCTTTGTTCTTTTCCTCCTCTCAAGTGAATTTTGTTCCGGTGAGGGTGTTGTTTACGAGTTTGTGTCTCTCTTCTAGTTCGGTCCGTTTAATGATGACAAAGGTGTTGTCTACATAGCATATCCAGAGTTTAGGGTGGACTTGTGGAACAGCAAAGACCCACTCCCCACATGGACAGGACCAACATCAATGTCATCGACAAGATTCCCTGCAGAGACTGCGAGAAATATTACATCGGACAAACAGGAAGGAAACTAATGAGGCAGGAAAACACACCGATACTTGATCGGAGACTGCACTGAGGATGTTACCAAGCACGGTAACGAAACATCTGCAGAACAAACCAGTTCGGCAAGGCAAAACAACCTCAACACTCGTAATCCAAGCTACAGAGCTACTCCAAAACCTTAGACGTAGATTTTGACACCAAGGGACAATTTCCAAGTTGACATAACTTGGCAACATTGCAAACCAGTGTAAAACTTTAAAAAGGGCCTAGACAAGTTGGTAGAACAGGTAGTAGTAAATGATGCATTCTACTGGGATGAACAAGGATAGGTAATACAACATAAGGAGGACACTTCTACAGGGTGTGTAAAAGCAGAGGGGTCTGGGCACATACGTGCACAGATCACTGAAGGTGACAGGACTGGCAAAGAGACCAATTGGTAGAGCATATAAGCACGGCATTTTTAAAAGGGACATTGATTACAAGAGCAAGAAAGTTCTACTGAACTTCTATAATACACACATTATCCATCAGCCGAGTATGGTGTGCAGTTATGGGCACCACACTTTCAAAACAATGTGAATATATTTGAAAGATTGCAGAAGAGATTATGAAATTAGACTGGCAAAGTTGGAACCAATCTCCTCATGCTGGAAGCTGCCATAAAGAGACCTGATTCAAGTTTCAAAATTACGAGGTGGGTGGATAAACTATTATTTCGGGACCAACCACTCCTGCTACCAACTGTTCCTGCTTACGTGAGGATCAAGCATGAGAAGGCATAGAATTAAAATGAGAAAACTTTTTTTTTCCCCCCCCAAGTGGTTCAGGCCTGAAATGCACTGCCTTTAAGTGTCCTGGAGACTATTTCACTTGAAACGTTCAAGAGTATTAAAACTGAAACCAGCTAAAATTTGGAGTTTCTTCCCAAATAGATAGTGAACCAGATAGGTTTCAAAGACAATCACTGTCAACATTACTGAGATGAGCTGAATTCCAGTTTTAATAATGGACTTTTACCTCTTAGCAGAATATAAATTTCAACAGCTGCCATGGCGGGATATGAATCATTATCTTGAGGCTCTAATTCAATACTACTGTTACATATAGGACTTTGCACCTTGTATCCTCTTTGTCGCTTTGAATAGAAATGTCATACTGGCAGCTCCATGACCTGACAACATGCATATTCTTCTGGGGTTAGGTTCAAATGTGCTGAATAGAAGCATAAACTCATGATGTCAAAGATCACCTACCTTCTCTCAACGTGTGGCACACATTACACATTAATGCACTGCCACTGTAAGACTCAGATCAAGTCTGAAGAGTCTTCGAACAGGATACACTAAAGAGAGACAAATCCACTGCATGAGAACTGGAAGCTGCATCCCAGAGATGCAAAATGGTTTGTACTCTACGCTGCTTTCTAACAATAAAGAAAGCCATGTGTTGTGTATTGCATGCTTTATGTTTTTAAACTACTATATTTCAACACGTATTTGATTTATACTATATTCCCATTGACTCAAATTCATTTTTCCATTTTAATCATTTTATTATTTCAAAGCTTGTTTGAGGATTTCTGTGGTCTTCCCATATTTTGTAAACCTTGGATAACTGATGAATCATCTATCCTAGCAGTTGGCCATCCGAGATGAATTTTCTTGCTGCATTTATTAGTTAGAAGTCCTTTCTCATTGTATGTAATTTATAATTTTAGGCCTGTTACTCCGAATTCTCTCTGTAATACAAACCTCTACATTCACAGTAAAGTACTTTGCAAAACAGAAAGCAAACTGACAAATCTCTACGACGAGAAATGCATGCAAAAGAAGAATATACAGAAAGACACAACGCCCAAGGAAAAACCGAGAACTAGCAGCTAGCAGAACAAAAAGGTTTGGAGGATGATCAAAACTTCAAAAATTCTTTGAAAAGAAGAATCTAAAATTTGTAAACCAGCACTGATGCAAATACTACCTGTATAGATCAAATCTCTAGGTAGATATTATCCTTACCATGTTATATGTAGTTTGTGTTTCTTTTGGGTCATTTGCTCTCCATCTGTTAATTCCATGTGCAGGACTTTTAGGCTGACAATCTCTTGACTTTGTAGTTACTAGGTAAGAATCTTCAGCATAACTGCCAACGCAGAACTTGTCTTTGTGTTTTTCTAATAGTGTTAACGATCTGAAGTTCATATTACAGTTGTCACAGAGAAAATTCCCAACATCCATACTGAAACCGAAGTAATCCTTGGTCCTTCAGTTTAAACAAAAACTTGGTATAATTCCAACTCAAATACCTGTACAAGCGCAGGGAAGTTTTCAAATTTTCACTATTAACAGGGCATATTACCATAAGCATGAATTAATTTTTCTCTTTGTAACATGAACAACTACTTTTTAAATACATTTTTTTGATCTGGAGACTTTGTATCTCTTGCGGTATTTAAGAGATTTAAATTTCCAACATGTCTGGTCTCTCCCACAACCGACAAATAAACCAAAATACTTAAATTAAGTAGCATCAACATATTTCGTAACAAAAATAAACGTCACTTACAGTTTCTACAATTAACTCTAACTAGGTGTTATTTTAAATTGACTTCAGATGTCAACCTGACAACGTCAACATTCAAAAATCCTTAACAACCATCACATTGTAAAAACCTTGTACACAAAATGCGACAAATCATTTTTCTTCACAAGCATGTCGATTCTAAATTTTTCTCTGTAACAAACCTGTTACTGAAGTGGTCAAAACGTTGTATATTTTATCTTTTGTCTAATGTATCTCCCATTTAGGTGTTTTGCATTTTTTGAGGCAGTCAGTTGTTTGGTTTGAATGATCGCTTTGATTGTTGCTAGGAAACTGTAAGAGGGCAGGGCACTCTGATATGACAAGTTAATCTTTGAAAAATTAAAATGACTTTTTAAAGGGGCATTGTCATCTTACTGAATTGAATGCAACAATGTTTCAGCACATTAACAATTGTAGCAAAGATGACATTAAAGGAAATCACATTGCCTACTGCATTTAAATTTAGAATTAAAACGCAGTATTTTGTTTTAGCATTTAAAGAACAAAGAATAAGGTGTTCAAAAGATTTCAGCAATTCCTGCAGTGTTCACTTCCCCCAGTGGTTGTTTCAAGAATCAAATCTACCTTAAGACGCTCCTAAAAAGATGCCTTTAAAGGAGGACTGCCAGGTATCAAATTATTTTCAAAGATTATCTCTTATATTTTAATTTGTTGTATTTAATTTTATATTCAGCTCTTCCATGTATAAAACACAGAACACCATATCAAATTCAGCTTCAATGACATTATGAAAGAGGCCGTGGACTGTTGCCAGCTCCCGCTTCACACCATGGCTGAAGCTGAAAATGTAAGCTAATTATTCCTGATACCAAATCTGTTTTGAAGCTGCAGACAGCAGTTTTGAACAACATATGATCTTGGAACATTTATATTTATGCACAGTTGGCTGACAATCAGCTTAGGTTTATATTACAGATTGTTTTTCCTTGTAGTAAATGTTTCGATTATAAACATTTCATTCATAAAATATAAAACAATACGTCCAAAAAAGTTCAAAAATTACAACATCAACAATTTTGGCAAACGGATGCAAAATATTTATTCCAAGTTATTTTAATGCAGTAGTTTTTCTTTTACAGATATTCATATGTGATAGCCACTTTTTTTTAAATTTGTAAATAACGTTATCAAAATAATCTTAATCTTTGAAATTTCACAAAATTTATATTTTACATTCCACCCTGAATATCAAGGTTGTTTGAAGACTCAAAGCTCCTATTGTGAATATTTTACAACTGTACCAAAGAAATGGAGATAAACCTCTGGTGACAAATCTTATTTTCCTTTTCTCAAAATGTCACGACATTGAAAAATGTTTTAGTTAGCATTATTCTTGAAAACTATCATCAGTATTTTGAATTTGTCTCTTACACTGCTTTTTCTATTGTACTGCTATTCCTACTAAATGTCTGCAATTTTTTTTCCAAGCTTTCAAAAAAAACCCCACATTTTTTCCTTGAAAATGATTACTCAATGTGCTTTGCCCCTTTTCTTCTTTATTGACTCATATTTCATTCTACGAAGCATTCAACAGGACCAGCTGGTCAAAGAAATAAAGAAAAAAGCTCAACAAGCAAATTTTCTTCTTTGGGATATGATCAACTCCCTTGTGCTTGGTAAAATATAACTCTGTGCCAAAAGAGCTTTAGTAAGTTTAGTCCTCCAGCTATAAAGAAAACATATAACATGAATTCCACTTGTACCAAGTTTAAGCGTCATCATCAGAATTGGTACTACTGCTCGTTTCAGAATCTGATGCTTCATGAAGTCCTGAACTGAAAAAGCCTCTCCAATGGGCAAAATGTAAAGCTGTACACTGGTTCTTCAGTTGAAAACCATTTTTCCTAAAGCCATTTTTCTTGAGCTGTAAAGAATGAGAGGGATTTCAGATTAGACAGGTTGTTTCATAGCAGGGAAATATTCACATTTGAATCCATTAAAGTACATCAAATTAAAAGGTCTGATACCATTGGGTAACTTGCCCAAAGAAAATTACAGAAATTGTCTAATATTTCAATGAATAAAGGAGATACGGGCAAAACAAGCTGTCAGCCTTGATTCTCAAGATGGAGAAAGAAAACCCTATCAGCTCCACACAAATGGCATTGTGGTAAGGAACAAAGGAAGCAATGGATGCTGTCAAAGGAGGCAACATATCCAGAAACAGCTTGGAATTAACATGCTGTTCCACTAAGTCTGCAGTAGAACCATATAGCCACAGACTGTGCATTGGAACGCTGAGGTGTCTCAAAATTGACAAAGCTACATCAGTGCCGGTCTTATTCATGTTTTCAGCCTTTAGGACAAGCAAACAGGAATTGAACCAGCTGGACTGTTGGGATGAGGCCATAAAAGATTCTGACGCACAGGTAGTGAAGACGTGGAAACAAAACCAAAGTTTGAGTGGAAAGCTTACATGGCAGGCAGTGCAACAATTCCGATTTAGATTTAAAATTAACTTCTAGAACAAGAGACAGCTCACTCACCCAAGTCACACTACTTGAAACTAAGAATGAGTGAAATGAATAAAGACAGACAGTTTTTGTTCCTTTGCTTGTTTATTTCAAAACAAAATCAAATTTAAAACACAGTAGGAGACAAAGAAACTCAAACCAATTGACTTTTCAAACTGAGGGGATACTATAACATGATAGCTGATTAAAAAAGGTTGAAACTGGTATTGCTCAGTATTATCATACTGCACTTATCAAAACTGCATCATACAAATTAACATAATTGCACTGAATATTTTGCAAAATAGCTTCCCAATAAATTTTCATCAGTGCTTCCTAAACCTTTACCCCACTGTTACCCCATTTTGAGTCTTAATAACAATTGCAGCACTTCAATGAGTGGTGGTGGTGGTGGTCAAGACCTATTACAGTAGGGGGAAGTGGAGGGAGGAGAGGTTAAATATTGCTGCTCCAGACTTTCTAACCCAAAATTTCAGATCATTACTCTATTGGGAGGTCCACTTTTGGAAGACCTGATCTACAAGAAATCAAGGCACGGGTTGATCTGATTCATTACACCACAAACGTGATGTAAAACCGTATTCAATGGAAGCACCAAATATGTTCCAATTTTAAGATGCAATGAAGATTGCTGCGTATTTATTTTCAAAAAGGTACCACATTATCATCTTGGGGGCAGATTATTTGTGAATGTTTTGTTTTAAGTACACTCAAGGTTCAGGGGCAATCAAATTAGCAATAAACAAAGGCATCAGCCTTTACTGAAGCTGAGCTAAGTGTGGGATTCCAGTCCTTTACTTGAAAATGTCCCCAAATAAAAGAGGATACAAAGGAAGACTAATTGCTGTGTACACACCTTGGCACTGCTGAGGCATTGAAAGGAGGGTGCAGAACACTGAGCAAGAACAAAAGGTACCTATCAGAGATTGTCTTCAAATCAGTGAAAGCTACGGTGTCAAGAGTCTCCTGGTCCTGGCTGGCATGTCTACACACCGAGCTACGACCTTACCAGCAACATGACAATCAAAAGATAGCAAATGGATAGAGAAAAAAAAAGGACCAGGTAACGTACGACTGCAAAAGATTTTAGTAGTAAAAGCACAGGTCACTTAAAAGAGTGACGTGTAAAGACACACTTGGGAGTGTTTTGGCAAACAAGTCTTTCAAAAGAAAGAGGGCAAGTTGGTAGAACTTTTTAAAAAGTAGGTAGCGTACTAAATTTAGAAATAGATTCAACGTGCACCAAAGCAAAGATGCAACAATAAACCTGCAATCGTTGCTGAGATCAGTCGTTGCATCTTGGATGCCCCATTTTATGAAAAATGACATGGAACGATAGAGAATACTAAACACATTCATGAACTTAACTCATGAGTT
Source organism: Stegostoma tigrinum (assembly GCF_030684315.1). Lineage (NCBI taxonomy): Eukaryota > Metazoa > Chordata > Chondrichthyes > Orectolobiformes > Stegostomatidae > Stegostoma > Stegostoma tigrinum. The sequence goes on along the minus strand of NC_081361.1, from coordinate 67,698,979 downwards.
TTAAACTAGAGATCTTTGACTTGAGGAGAGCAGAAACAAATCAACGAGTGAGAGATTCTCAGAATTATGGAGTGTGTTTTTAATTAGACAAAGGTTACTGCCTCTGCCCTGAAAGTCTGAACACTCTTCATGAATTCCAGCGCATAAAATATTGAAAGAACAAAGGTTTTTGACAGAGTCTTTTGGTCCAGTAGGGTTATATTATGCAATTGTTACAATCTCAGCAAGGACTGATAATGTGCTTTCTGTTTAAGCAGAAAAAATTCCAGATATTTATTAACAGAATGAAGTAACAAGGTTGAAAGTTTAAATCAAAAGAATTTCATGACATAAGATCAAAGAATATGCATGATATTTCAATATTCAAATAGAAAATAAGAAACATTCAAATAAAAAATAATTAACATAAATGACTGAGCGATTGTTTAAGATATTTAAAGTACAACGAATTCAGTAATATATAATCTAAACTGATTCTTTCGGTCACATTTCCTTCTTTTGGTATTAGGCTTGCAATCCCAATAATTCACATTCAAATCTATCCAAAAATTGCAAGACTAATCACTTAGTTTGTGTAGAATAAAGGCAAGTGAGAAAAGTACAAATATGGAATATAATCAACATAACAACACAAAAGGACAGAATATGAATCTAAGAATCAGTCAACAGACAAAACTGGATTGAGAGCAAAAAGATGAAAGGATAACTGAATGGATGTAGCATTCAAAACAAAATAAATGAATTGAAACCACAACTAGAAATTAATAGGTATGATCGGATAACCATGATAGAAACATGCAGGATGAATCTTGAAGGGAACTGGATATTTAGGAACGACAAGAAAGCAGGAAGCGGAGGAGGGGTGGCTGCTTGTTATTGATTGCATTGGCACAATAGACAGGGATGACATAAATTCAAGATGCAGAAACAGTCTGAATAGAAGTGAAAAATTATAAAGGCAAGAAGTCTCTATGAGAGTGGTGTTCAAGCCCCGTAACGGTAACCACACTGTCAGATGGTGCATAAACAAAGAAATAAAGACAGAGATTGACAGAAAGGCAGGGTGATAATCAGGAGATTTTAATATTTATAATCAACAGAAAATGTCAGGTAGGTAAAAGCAACCTAGGTGAGGTGCTCATAGAATTGTTTCTTAGAACAGCATGTCCTGCAGCTGGCCAGAGTTGACGCTATACTAGACCAGGTGTTATGCAATGACAAGGATTATTTAATAATCAAGATTAAAGATACCCCACACAGCTTAATATGAACAAAAAATTTCAGTTTGAGGTAACAGCGGGTCCAAGCCCTTTATAAAAAGTAAGTAAGGGCAATTCTAAGGGCATGAAAACAGAACTGGCTAAAGTGCATCAGCAAATGAGATCAAAGGATATGCCAGAGATGCAATCAAGAGAATATTTCAGAACAGATAAGTTCCAACGAGCAAGAAAACTTCCAAACAACAGACCCACCGTCTGTGGCTAACTAGAAGTTTAAAGATAGTATTAAACGTCAACAGTTGGCAAGATATAATGAGGGAGCATGCAACAGGATTCAGATCAACAACTCAACTGTTTACAATTTATACAAATTATTGAGCTGAAGGCATAGAAGTAATAACTGCTGAATTTACTGACAACATGTAATGGTATATTAGAAATAGTAGGAACTGCAGATGCTGGAGAAGCTGAGACAACAAGGTGTAGAGCTGGATGAACACAGCAGACCAAGCAGCACCAGAGGAGCAGGAAAGCCGATGTTTCAGGCCGAGACCCTTCTTCAGAAGCATCGGCCTTCCTGCTCCTCTGGTGCTGCTTGGTCTGCTGTGTTCATCCAGCTCTACACCTTGTTATTTCATGGTATTTTAGAAGACTGGACATAATACAAAAGAGAAATAAAGAATTAGCAAAAAATTGACAAGAAAAAAAAGTTGAGAGAAAGCTAAACAGATATATAAAGATGGCAAGCATTTCTATAAACGTCTAAAAAGAGGATAGTTTAATGAAGTTGGCATCAGTCCCATTGAAAATTAGACCAGACTATTAATAATACTAAGAAAATGGAAGATTAAATGAATATGTATTTTGCATGAGTTTTCACGAGAGAAAACAAAATAGCATCCCAGAAGCAGCTGTAAATTTGGAATTGAATAGAGAAAGGAACTCAAGGAAACCATCATCACCAGGAAAATAGAATGATTAATTGTTGGAGCAGCAAGCTTCTGGGTTTGGATGGATTTCATTCTAGGGTCATAAAAGAAGCAGCGATTAATCAGATAGTTGATGCACTTGCTTTAAATTTCTTTAAAACTGCCTAGATTTTGGGATAGTCCATTGCGATTGGAACCACATGAATGTTAACTCCTTCTTCCAAAAAGGAAGATATAAAGCAGGAAAGTACAGGCTAGTTAGCTTAACATCTGTCAAGGGGAAATGTGAGAAGCTATCAAAGAGATCCTGAGAGAGTTCAAGGTACTCAGGAAAAGTCGACTTGGTTTTGTGAAAGGAAAATCATGTTTAACCAATGTACCAGCATTCTTTCTGAAAGTAACGCAATGAGAATAAATGGTAACTGATGGATGTATTGTACTTAAATTTGCAAATGTCATTGATAAGGTTCCACAGCAAAGATTGCATAAAATAAAAGCCCATGTTGTATGAGTACAAGAATGGCTAGCTAACAACAAATGGTAGAGAATAGGTGTCTATGAATCACTTTCAGGTTGGCAGGATAATGAGGGGTGTGCAACAGGGATCATAACTGGTACCCCAACTGCTGCAATTTGTATCACAATTTGGACGAAGGCACAGAAGGTATGACTGCCAAATATGCTGACAACATTAGTATTGGTAGGAAAAGATGTTGTGATGAGGCAAAGTGATTATAAAAAAAGATATTGATAGGTTAAGGGAATGGGCAAAGATTTGGTGAATGGAATATCTGAAATTGCCTATTTTGGCAGGATGAATAAAAAAGATGCCATTATTGAAATGGTGAGAGTTTACAGAGCTCAGAAGCAGGGAATCTGGATGTTCTCATTCATGAATTGTAAAAGGTTAGCATGCAGGTGCAGCAAGTAATTAGGAATGCTAACCATGTTATAATCTATTACAAATGCAATTCAATACAAATATTTGAAAGTTATCCTTCAGGTAAGGCCCTGGTGAGATTACATCTGGAACATGCATGGTACTGGTCACTCAGTTTAAGGATGCAAATGCATTAGAGGCAGTTCAGAGAAGATTATCATCTTATGAGAAAAGGTTAGACAAGCTAAGCTTGAATCAATGTAGTTTAGAAGAGTAAGAGATGATTTTATGGAAACATAAAATCCCGAGGTGTCTTGATGGGGTAGATGTGGAGAGGAGTTTTCCTTTTATAAGGCAATCTAGAACAATGGTCACTGATTAAGAAAAAGGGGTGACCCATTTTACAGCATTATTTTGAAACATTATTTTTTCTCCAAGGGTCATTAAGTCTTTGGAATTCTTTTCCTGAAAAAGGTAGCAGTAGCAGAAACTTTGAATACTTCGAAAGTGGAGGTAGGTAGACTTCTGATAAGCAGAGGGTTGAAAGATTTTCTGGCTATTCTTATTTATGATATGTCAACTTTGTTAAATGTCATATTTGGCAACGATGACTGCACTTCAAAAGTAGTTAATAACTGTGAAACACTCTGGGATGTAATGACACTGTCCTCATCTGTACAACAGCAACAAATTTTAGTTGAACACCATCTCTAAGCAACAGCACTTCTCAGATTGGTAAACTGGGTTGCAAAGTAAAATAATTCCTGGAAGATTCTATCAGCCAAGCCAAACAGATTTTAAAAATGCAATCATACTAAATGTCACTGTCCTTCATGATATGATGCACATTGAATGCCTGAGAGAATGTATTTCATGAGCAAGATCTACATTATCATAGATTTCTTAAGTGTGGAAGCAAGCCTTTTGGCCCATCAAGTCCACACCAACCCTCAAGTTCATCCTGCACAAACCCAGGCACCTACACTATTGCTATATTCCCCATGGGAAATCCACCTAAGCTGCACATCCCTGGACACTATGGGCAATTTAGCATGGCTAATCCACCTAATCTGCAAATCTTTGGGCTGTGGGAGAAAACTGGAGCACCCAGAGGAAACCCACGCAGACACAGCAGAACGTGCAAACTCCACACAGACAGTCAACACGAGGGTGGAATCGAACCTGCGTCTCAGGTGCTGTGAGGCAGCAGTTCTAACCACTGAGCCACTGTTCAGGTGATGAAATATCTGTACTCAACAGCTTGGAATTAAATGTCCAACCTTCACAGCTAAAAACAGAAATAGTTTGACTAAATACTTTTCAGATTTTAGATTAATTCTAATAATATTAGTTAAGCATGTTCAGTTAAAACATGATTCAAAATTTATCAAAAAATTGAAATATTTTGAAATAATCTCCAAGAATATTGAACAATGGTTGATTCATTAGTTGCTCTGAGGATGTGGGGGGGGGGAATAATTAACTTGTATTTTCATATTTTTAGAGCTTGCATAATTATATTTTGTGGATTTGTTTTCGTTATGCAACCGCATGTGCCAAAAAGACTGACAACCAAGGTAGTCATTCTCAGGCAGACTTCTTTTAACTTCTTATCCAAAAGACCATAGCTCCAAATTGTAGCGCCCCCCCCCGAAGGATTATCTTCAAGAGTCAAGATTGGACCGAGTGTAAAAAATACTGGAATGCAACTTAAAATTTGTGGATGAGAGATCAGCATGCCACTAGTGACACAAACTGAGACCACTTGAGTCTTAATTAGGATACAAGGTTGAATCATGATGTGGTTTCTCCGACAATCCACTTCACCACAGTTACGATAAATATCACGCACGATATTTTTAAACCTATTTAATCATGGTTTCCAGCATGTTCCCAATGCCAAAAGTTAGGTTAACTGGCTTCTTGTTTCCAGCTTTGTGTTCCTCCTTCCTGGAATTTAGGTATTATGTTGTGGCTTTCCCATCTGTTTGAACTTCTCAAGAACTAGGGGACTTTTGACAATTACCTCCCATGTTGTCATTTATTTTAATCATATGGGAGTGCCAGTGTTGGACTGGGGTGGACAAAGTCAGAAGTCACATGGCACCAGGTCATAGTCCAACAGATTTATTTGAAGTCACTTCACTGATGAAGGAGCAGCGCTCAGAAAGCCTGGGATTTCAAATAAACCTGTTGGACTATAACCTGGTATCATGTAATTGCACACTTATTTTAAGAGTGTAGATTGCACACCATCAGGAATGGCAGAGTTATCTGTCTCTTGTCTCATTAGATTTCCCCATTACTGAAATCGCTTGAAGTTCCTTGCTCACTTTTTCCTCTAAATTTACAACTACCTTTGGGATGCTTTTGATTTCTTCTATTGTGTCTCAAGACATACACAAATTCCTGGTTAACAAGGTGTGGAGCTGGATGAACACAGTGGGCCAAACAGCATCTTAGGAGCAGGAAAGCTGACATTTCAGGCCTAGACCCTTCATCACAAATTCCTGGTCTAAGCTTCAGTTATTTTCTCATTTGCCATTATTATTTCTCCAGTCTCAGCCAGTTGACTAATTGTTGTTCTTTTCATATAGTGTGTAAACCTGTTGGTTTTTATATTTCTTGCCAATGTTCTCTTATTACTTCATTTTTCTTTCTACTACTGAAATAATTTGCTAGTTTTTTTATGCTTCCTGCTTTTCACATTATTGCACTTGTAAACCTTTACGTTCTTCACTAGTTCTGCTGTTAGCTATGTTTTTAACTTCCATACAGAGAGGTGGTGGCCTAGTGGTATTATCGCTGGACCGTTAACCCTGAGACCCAGATAATGTCCTGGGGACCAGAGTTCAAATCCCACCATGGCAGATGGTGGAATGTGAATTCAATAAATATCTGGAATTAAGAATCTAATAATGACTATGAATCCATTATTGACTGGCAGGAAAATCCCATCTAGTTCACTAATGTCTTTTAGGGAAGGAAACTGCCATCCTTACGTGACTCCAGACCCACAGCCATGTGGTTGGCTCTTAACTGCCCTCTGTGCAATTAGGGATAGGCAATAAATGCTGCCTACCAGCAATGCCCTCATCTGTGAATGAATTCAAAAAAATTCTCAATCTGATCTCTCTCAGCTTTTATTTTTCCTCCGCTCTTTTTTGCTCTTGACTAGTCTTGCTCTATTTCAGGTCTGGCTCCTATTGTCATTCTTTGATGCTCCCCATTAGTTTCGCTTTTGTGATTCTAACTATTTATATTCAACATAATAAAAAACAAATCAGTTTCACCTCTCTAAGAAGGCCATCGCTATCTTCATCTTTCTACTGCTGAAACCCTCAAATGATGCCTTGGTCAGTTCCAGACTCGATTATTCCGATGTGTCTTGGTGAATCCTGATCAGCTGATTGAAAAGTTGCCTGCCTGTATCTTATTCTGCACTAAATTCAGCTCGCCCATCCTTGCTGGTGGGATTAATTACTAAAAGTGTGAGGTCATGTAGTTGGCAAGGTCTAACAAGGCATATGGTTGTTACTATAAATTGTAGAACCCTAGGAAGTAAAATATTGAAAATCAGAAGGACCTTGGTGTGCATATCCACCGACCCTCGAAGGTAATATGGCAGGTAGATAACTTGTTAAGGCAGCATATGGGATACTTACCTTTATTATTTGAGGCACAGGGAGTTCATGCAGAAACTACATTAAAAGCTGGTTAGATCACAAGTTGAACACTGTATTCAGTTCTGTTCACTACACGATAGGAAGTCTGTGACTGCATTCAAAAGGACACAGACTAACATGTATCATAACATGTACGTGAGGAAATATTGGATAGGTTTTACTTGTTCTATATCTATGATAGCATCAACTTGAACATTTAATGGATTGACTCAAATGGCATGAAGGAAACATATGGTGCACTTGCGCATGGCAAAAGAGATCCAAACAGAAGATTAAAATATGCCATTTGTGGAGGTGAAATGTAGGACAGTTGAAACATAACTTAAGTGTAGGATTAGGTTATTTATCAATAATTAATAATTTCTATTTGAGCACTTCTACTTCTCAATTAAGCAAGTGTGGAATTAAAATTTATTTTATTTAATTGTGATTAGTTGTAAAACACTTTCTGAAAAGAAGTCTTATGGCCCAGGTCAAAAGTAAGGTTGAGGGCTTATGGTTTAAACAGACAAATTTAGACTAACAAATATGGAAATGATTTCAGTTAAAATGGCATTATGATATTGTTGCTGGACTAGCAACCCATAGACTCAGGTAATGGTCTGTGCTTCTGGGTTCAAATCGCACCACTGCAAATGGGTTTTTACAATATTCAACAGTGACTTCAAAAAAGGTGGTCATATGATGTGAGTTTGCTCGCTGAGCTGGAAGGTTAGTTTTCAGACGTTTCGGCACCATTCTAGGTAACATCATCAGTGAGCCTCCGACGAAGTGCTGGTGTTTTGTCCCGCTTTCTATTTATCTGGTTAGGTTTCCTTGGGTTGGTGATGTCATTTCCTGTTCTTTTTCTCAGGGGATGGTAGATTGGCTCCAAATCAATGTGTTTGTTGATGGAGTTCCGTTTGGAATGCCATGCTTCTAGGAATTCTTGTGCATGTCTCTGTTTGGCTTGTCCTAGGATGGATGTGTTGTCCCAATCAAAGTGGAGCCAATCTACCATCCCCTGAGAAAAAGAACAGGAAATGACATCACCAACCCAAGGAAACCTACCCAGATAAATAGAAAGCGGGACATAACACCAGCGCTTCGTCGGAGGCTCAATGATGATGTTACCTAGAATGGTGACAAAACGTCCGAAAACTAACCTTCCAGCTCAGCGAGCAAACTCACATCCAGAACCTCAATCTGAGCTACAAATCTTCTCAAAACTCGCTAGGTGGTCATATGCCCAATTGCTAATGGACATGTGACTTCAGTGTGAGGTGGAGTGTTTGCAGAAAATTGCAGGCTCAAGTTCTGCTGCGATGAAAATGAATTCCAAATCTTACATAAAGGTTCTAGCAAACAACACTGTTGTGTGATGGATGAAATTCAAAACACTGGCTTACTTGGTTTCAAATAAAGCATAAATAGTTGCGTGCCTTTTTTTTAAAAAAAGCATAATACACACATACATACCTGCTCAGTTTTGGCCTGGAACTCCCTGAGCTCATCTTCAGTCAAAGGCAAGAAGTTATCATCATTCTCTGAGCATTCTTGCCAACCCATTGCTTTCAATAATCTGTGCGGAAATGAATAAAGATAACTGTGAGCCTGCAAACAAAATTTAGCTGCACAAAAGGAAGATATTTACATTAAGCTATTATAAATAAAATAAGGCAGTGATAATGAATTAACTAAGCACAGGAAGGTTTCTAAAATGAACAAAGCTGTGACCTTCCATGTTTATAATGACTTTTAAAGCATCTTGCTTTACGTTGATTAGTCTATAAAAAAAATTTTAAATTAGCTGCTGAACACTCAAAAGAAAAATTCCCGGACTCAAGACCGAACAGGAACATACAGCATTTTTAAAATGCCACTCCTGGAAAAAGTTTATTTCTCACAGGAAGGGGTGCATGGATATACAGGTGGAACTATAAAAGAGTAGCTGAAGGGAGTTTTGCACTGAGTCTGTTGATCATTAGCTCTTCTGGTCTACTAATTGTAATCCAGCAGAAACCAGAAAGCTCCAAGCTGGGCGGACTGCTAAAATTAATTTTACTTACCAGGAAATCTTGTGCTAAGAGTCATATAAATTAATATCAGATGATCTTAGCCTAGGCAAACACTGAATACTTCAGACAGGCAACAGGGCCCAAGAAAATTGGCTCCTGTTGTTTTTACAGATTAGACTTGTGTTAAGAATTTCATAAGATAAATCCTACACCCTAACTTTGTATGAAACTGAGTAATCCCAAAATTCTCACTTAAATTTAAATTCATTTCATACAAACAATGAAAATAAAACTCCCTGAGATAGAATCAAAGACAAAAAACACTCTCACAGCATGATACCTCAAACAACTTTTGCCATTTTTCACATGAACCCACGTTCCTTGTTGCCTTCAGTATCGACATTTTAAATGCAATACTTTTCTACCACTCACCCAGTACTAAATGAAGTTTCCATCTGATTACTGAACCAACAGATCTGACAATTCGCAATATTCAGCTTTGCATATTGTCCAAAATAAGAATCCAAACAAAAGTGCAAATGCTGAACACTAACTAAAATGAATGATTGAATACTCCAGCTGAAACGTCCTCCAATGTTGGAGGTAACGGACCAGGACTTTAAAAAACCACTACTAAAAATTATGAGCTAATAATGAAGGGAGAAACGACAATGGCAAGGTTAAGCGAGGAAGAAAAATTGTCCTGCAGTTTTGTTTTCATATCTCTGTGATAAGCCCACAGTTCTCAGTAATTCTGTCTTGCTAAGAAATAGATTGCAGTTAAGGCATTTATGCTAGTAATCAAATAATTTTTTTGTCTGTAAAATTGCTACAGGACAAATAAAATAAAGATGTAAAATGTGGTATAAGTAACTTAAATAAATAGTACCTCCAGGTGCAGGCAACTCTCATTTAAATCACATGGAAGGCATACATATAACAAGTTGGAAATCTACACCAATCTGCTCCAAATATAAGTGAGTGTTTGTGGCTTATGTCATGATTGGGTAGTGTACCACATGCGCATGCACAAAGCTAGAGTGCTGCTTTCAAACTTGCATCCAGAGTTTTTGTAAAATCACTAATTGTAAGTAAGATAACCAAGGCCAAAGAAAAACATTTAAATGAGTCCATGGGAGTAGGCCAAGTACTATACGTGTTCAAAGTCAGATGTCACATGACACCAGATTACACTTCAACTGGTTTATTTGAACACTTCACCTGATGATGGAGCAGCGCTCCGAAAGATCGTGATTTCAAATAAACCGGATGGACTATAACCTGGTGTCATGTGACTTTGTCCACCCCAGTTCAACACCTGTGCATCTCTATCATGCCTAATGTGTTCAGAATTTTGTACTGGATTTTGTTCCAATGTTTTAGTAGACCTTGTGTACTTCACTGTCACTTACTTAGCTCTTGTTCTTTAGGAGCTGTCCTTTTTATCCTCCATTTACCTCAGCACTAATTTTCTGGCAGTAGGCTTTGTTTTTAAAATTGTGCTGAAATCAGACTGACCATACTTCATAGTGGATTACTGACATTAAAGTCCACCCCATTTATTAGATATAATAACCTCAAAAGATTCCGTAAAGATCATTTACGTTTCTAACTTTTTGCAAGTGCACCAACATCTTTATCACTACACTAATGTGATGTCGTCAGAGGTGCAAATGGGTACATGCAGAGGGATCACAGCAGCCATCTTGAATGACAACTTATATCTCCTTCCTTGGAAAGGAACACTCCAGTCCAAAATATGTTTAATAACCGACCCTAAACACTAACTATCAGTGTCAGATACTTCAGTAATGTGGTTTTCACAATGTGCAAATCACTCTAACCTCTTCAATTTGCCTCACTCATTCCTCACTCTGTAAAGCTTCAGCAAATCTACTGTTGCCCAAATTCTCTCCTCCTGGTTGTTTTTGCTTCTCAATTGTGACATGCCTTGGGATGGAGTGTTACATTAAATGCGTGATGCGAATGTAGCTTGTAACTGCCGTGAAGTAACTAGTAACATGCTCCTATACATGACAAGCACCATAGAAATGGAAGCTGTACACTGAACAAACAACTTAAAAACAGCATCACTCCTACACCAGTGACACTTATCTCGCCATGACAAGTATATTTACGTTTATAAAGGAATGATTATTTGTGTCAATCAAGGTGAGGTTATGCACATTTGTCTTCTGTGACTCTACACTCAAAGACTAAAATAGCCTATTATTCATTTTTACTTGGACCTCGAACAGTCAACACAGAAAAGATTTTCATGCTCTCGGATCTGTACTAAATCAATATCTAGGTTTGGAAACTTACTGTAGCATCCAAGCTGGTGAGGCAACCAAAAACACATTCATCACAACAGTCTCACACAAAAAATACAAAATAATTATACCTATGTTCTGCTTCAAGAGAACTGGACAGATAATCTTTTTCTGAGCCACAGAATGACAGACTATGCTGATGACCATTTGTATTCCCGTTTTCATTTGTTTCTGGAATATTACCCACACAGTCCTACAGAAAAAAAAACAATTAAACAAGTAAGGTACAAACAGTACAAGTAGAGAGTGAACAGTGCTATTTTTGGAAATAATTCTGAAGCGGTAACATTTGAATTCCAACTCATTTTCCAGATTACTGAAGGATGGAAAAAAATACGTTTTAAACTGAGCACTGGCTAAACGTATAATGGAATCAATCGGCAATTAACCAGACGGTACACACAAAAGGTTTGCATAAATGAGCCACACTATAATGTGATACTAAGAAATAATTCATACTGAAGTGAAATAGTTTTAATCCACTGCAGAATAGAAATATACATTTCAATTTCATGCTTCACTGTCAATGTGATGATGTTGTGGCTTTCGGAGGTATTTTGTTCAGGATGAAAAATGGCGCTTTCATGCAGTCTACCAGAACCACTGAATGGCTTGTGAGAGGCCTTGGGATTTTCTTTTCCCCCGCAAAAAACATTGGAATAGAAGCAGCCTGAATGGGTGTGGCCAAACTCCCACTGAACCAAGATCTTTAGTTTAGCTTTCAGCAGTTGCTGTTGGGGTCTTGAAGAAGTGGAAGCTAGTTCTTCCCTGACTTGTGCACAGCTGAAAGTTGCAGGTTCTCTGTCTGCTATGGGAGTTGCATGTGAGATAATCTGTTTCATGGATTTGCTTTTTATCTAGGGTGCCTTTATGGGACATTACTAATTGTTACCGTATCTATTATTCTGTTAAATTTTCCAAGAGTCAAGTTGTTCCAATTCCTTCTTTCTTTGTATTTTAACTATGCAAAAAGTATGTTTTGCTTTAAACCTGGTAGTTTGACCGATTGAATAGGGTCTGGAACGCAACACCTTACATTGACCTTTAAAATAAGAAAAAAAATAGAGTCTAGACCACCTTCTGAATATTTTGAGGGGGTTTGGTCTGGTCCATAACATCAATGTACTGTTCATTTTGCAACAGAACAACTGTGGAGGGAACAGAATTACTCAAACAGAAGCCGTAAATGTGCGACAGAACTCAAAATAGCTGCGTTCTAAATTCTTGAACTAGGCCAATGATAACTACAGTATCAATAATCCTACTGCAAATCATCAAGTACAAAACTTAAGTCAGCACAAATGAGACGTGTGAAAAGATTATTTTTGACCAGGTTACTGACCCAGATTCTGTGGTGGTAATCTGGGTAAAATGGTCAGTCATCAACAGAAATTTCCAGTGTCTGTGTAGATTTATGAATACTGAAACTGTTATCCATGATTCTACACATCTTCAGAGAGAGTGCACTGTTGCGATTCCACCAGTTTAACACCTAAACCCAAATTCCAGAGTATAATTACCAAGCAATGAATTGTAACAACTTCCACTTTTATGCAGTCTTGCAGTAAAAAATCATCTTGGGAAAATGTTTAATGAGCTGCAACTAGGTTTTCATAATATTGTTAAACATTTTCACTGGCACTAACATGCTAATAAAGAGGTACTGTCTTTTTCAGAGGCACTGAGGTGGAGGTTTAGTTGAGAATTGGGAAAGAAGGTAATACTTACCAAAAAAAAATCACAGTAGGTTTTTTTTATTTGATTTGGTTTAATTTATTATTATTATTGTCACATTGTCATATTATTGAACCAAGATAAAAAGAATTGTTTTGCATGGTTAATTAGACAAATCAGGCCTTATGTAACTACATCAGGGTAACAGAACAGAATGCAGAATATAGTGTTACAGCTACAGAGATGGTGCACTGGAGTTAATCTTTCTCTGCGTGAAAGGATCATTTATAAGTCTGATAACAGTGGAGAAGAAGCTGCTCTTAAATCTGTTGGTGTTTTCAAAGTTTTGCATATTCTGCCCAACGGGAGAGGGTGGACGAGAATATAACCAGGTGCTAAGAGTTTTTGATTATGTTGGCTGCTTTCCCAAGGCAGCTGGATGTGTAGACAGAGTCACTGGAAGGAAGGGTGGTTTCTGTGATGGACTGGGCTGCGTTCGCAATTCTGTGATTTCTTGTGTTCTTAGGCAGAACAATTGCCATACCAAGCAATGATGCATCTGGATAGGATGCTTTCTATGCTGCATCTATAAAAACTGGTAAGGGTCATTGCAAATATGCTAACTTTCCTTTGCCTCTGAGGAAGTAGCAGTGTTCTTGTGCTTTATTGATTGTAGCAATGTGAATGAACAAGGTAGACTTTGTGATATTTAAGAAAATAGAAAAGTACAGCACAGTATAGGCCCTTCGTCCCACCATGTTGTGCTGACCTATTATCCTACTAAGATCAAACTACCCTGCATACCCTACATTTCACTATCCTCCATGTCGCTATCCAAGAGTTGCTTAAGAGTCTCTACAGCATCAGACACCACCACCACTGCTGCCAGGGCATTCCACATGCCGACCACTCTGTGTGAAGAACCTACCTCACATATATCACCTTTACCTTTCCTCCGATCACCTTATAATTACGCCCCCTTGTAATAGTCATTTCCGCCCTGGGAAAAGTCTCTGACTATCTACTCTATCTATGCCTCTCACCATCTTGTGCACCTCTATCAAGTCACGTCTCATCCTTCTCTGCTCCAATGAGAAAAGCCCAAACTCCCTCAACCGTTCCTCATAAGACCTGCCCTCCAATCCAGGCAGCATCCTGGTAAATTTCCGCTGCACCCTCTCTCAAGCTTCTACGTCTTTCCTATAATAAAGTGACCAGAACTGAACACAATATTCCAAGTGTGGTCTAACCAGAGTTTTGTATAGCTGTAGCATAAACTCATGTTTCTTAAACTCAATTCCCCTGCCAAAGAAAGCCAATACGCTGTACACCTTCTTTGCAACCCTATCAACTTGGGTAGGGACTTTGTGGTATCTATGGACATGGACCCCAAGAACCCTCTGTTCCTCCACACTGCCAAGAATCCTGCCACTAACCCTACATTCTGTATTTAAATTCAACCTTCCAAAATGATTCACTTCACACTTTTCCATCTGCCACTTCTTTGTCCACCTCTGCATTCTGCCAATGTCGCACTGCTTCCAAAAAACTGCCCTCCACGCTGTCCACAACTCCACCAACCTTCATGTCAATCGGCAAACTCAGTAACCCACCCTTCTACTTCCTCATCCAAGTCATTTATAAAAGATCACAAAGAGCAGAGGTCCCAGAACAGATCCCTGCGGAACACCACTGGTCATCGAACTCCAGGCTGAATACTCTCCATCTATCACCCTCTGTCTTCTATTGGACAGCCAGGTTTGCATCCAGAGGCCTAAATTTCCCTGAATCCCATGCCTTCTTACTTTATTCCTAGGAACATGAAGCTATGAACCACCTCCACCTCAGAATCATTGATATGGATAAGGGTGTGCATCCTACGCACCATTTTTTGAAAACCTTTCAGCTACTACTGGATAATCATTAAGCCTAAATGTGGTGCAACCCTCAGAAATGTTTAATTTCTAGGGAAAATTTGAGTTTTAAGAACTTTGAGAATTCCACACACACAGAAATTGCTAGTCGCACATATTATTTTCTGGGGTTAACACCTCACTACGTTGAGTTGGAATTTCCACATGGTCTCAGTATGCAACTCCAATGCAAGCTCCAGAAATCACTGTTTGGTCATTGGAAATACTGGGCCAATACATTTCCATTTCAAAAATTTTGTATTGTAGCTACTATCGTAGTTCGATTCCAATCCTAATCACTTGTTGATATCATCTCCTGAATTTTAAAAAAATGAGGGGATTCAGTTAACGCTACAAAAATCAAAACAAAAGCACAGAGTATAGGAAATTCTGGAAATATTCCCTCACCAGTTGCTGCAGAGTGAGTTACGGGGTGAATATTGCCCCGTGTCAGTTTTCCTGCCCTAAAAAACATTAGCAAACCAGATTTTTTTTTTTTTAGAAACAACCCCCAGAGTAACTATGTCCATTTAATTTTGCAGGGAACTAAAGGAGAATGGGAGCTGCACAAAAACGAAGAAAGATCAGCTGCTCCAGGTCTGGAAAAAAATCCCATTGTTTTAGCACTTTTAACCTCATAGTGTGTTGCCTATGAGAACATCTTGAATGCAGTTCGGTGCTTATGTTACCTGTTTACATCACTTGAAGGCCTACAGCTGAAAATGATAAGTTGGTACAATTTTATCTTTTGTACCTCCTTTCTGCACCACTTTTGATCTTTCAGCAAACCTGAACAGAATTTCTACATTCTAAGTACTGATTACTTGAACCAAAGTGCTTTGTCAAAACTGATCAATTATGTAGTCAGCTGTGAAAAATTTTCTAGCCATAGTTATTGGCCCTGTTCCCCTAGATATCTTTTATAGTTCTTACTTGTATCTAGGGGGAGAATTACTTACAAAGTTTTTGTTTCATGGTTTAAAAAGAGGGACTATCCTTATTGTATTGGCCCCAATGATCGCTGAATTACACAACATTATAAATGGTGATCATTAAAATGGTGTTCAATTGACGGACCACGTACACGTAAGAGATGTTGTCCAAGTTGGGTCAACAACGCAAGTTTTACAAAGCAGTCAAGTTTTGCTACGGGCATGAGAGATATAAGTCAGTTTGTTCAGACTTTGTTTCAAGAGACTCTGGATGGAAGCGTGGGAAAAACTGGAATGGAGCCAGAAATTTAGCTTAAAAGCACATTTTTTCAGAATGTCTTGCTGCAGCCAAGTGGTCAACAGTTAACTACGAAAGACTATGGAGGAAAGGGACAGAGCAAAGGACCCTTTGAAAAGCTATTTGGACGCTTGCAAACATATGCACCAAGCCATTTATAATTTTTAGAATGGTCATGGACAGATTAATTTGAAGTTAGTTTACCATTCTGGATTGTCGGTAGACCAATCAGTTCAACGTTGATGCTGCAATAAAGTTGCATTCTGCCCTCCTTTTTATGTCGTACACAGAAAAAGTAACTTATTTGAAAGAAAATGCAGCTTTCCTTCTCTTTGATTTTTCTATATTCTTTTATCATCTAGAATTGTCTGATAATCATTTTATTATATTCAATAAAACTGTTGCTTTAATATATTTACTGGGCATTTTTACTCATTCAGGTTATGTTCAGAACTTGGTTCCTAAATTCACCCAGACAATGCTGGGATTCTCATTATACACTGCTGCTCGACACCTGCAGATTCCCCTTCACATTGTAGTTGATGCAACCTCGACATGTCCTTATTTTCAGGTAACAAATTAATCGTGTCACATTATACTAGATTTAGTCTTGTGTAAACTGCCATGAAAAGACAAATTTCTAGAGAAACCTGGCAGATTAGGGAATATCTATGGATATAAAGCAGAGGTAATCCTTCAGGTCCAGTGACCTTGCTTTGGAATATTTGTATTTGTAATGATTGATCTGCCACAAAGCAGTACTTTGACACGAATCTTGTGTTATCACAATTTCCTATAGAGAGAAAATGGTGCCACTTACTAGGCAAGTGATAAATATGAGTTTGAATTCTTCAAGCCAAGATCTAAATTCCAGGAGGCCCCCGAAACAGCAGGGTGATCAAGAATTGATTTCAAAGCAGGAAAATGCATTTCTAAAAGTTTCGTAGCATCAGTCATGAAACTGCATACTCCCAATAAGAAATGTAAAGCCCATCAGCAATTATCTATTTCAAGACCAACAAAAAGAAATGTAGAAGAATGATTAAGAAAAACTGATTAGTAGCTCACCTCTTGACCCTTCAAAAATTCTATATCTACACAGCTGTACCAAGGACTACAATGGAATGTTCAGTACTTCCTGCATGGGTGCAACCACAATACTGGAACATCACAAACCCGTCCAAGTGAAAGGTGAACATTGAATTCACGTTCCTGGACTGGACTTCTTAGCTAAACTTGGAGAATATACACTCATACATAGATGGAGAGAGCGAGAGACTAGGACGCACTGCAACAACTCAAGATTATTTCAACTGCTGCTCTCTCCACAGTGACCTGTGAAAGTCATTTCCAAGTCATTTAAATAATTGCTCATTCAGAACACTTGTGCCTTCATCATTTTCTGAAATCCCCTTAGATTACTCGGGTGTCATTACCAGCTGGCATCCACAACTAAGGAAGAAACAATATTACAATGTCATGTTTGACTTTATAATTTTCATCTACGTTCACGAGGAATTTTCCAATGCCTTTGCTTTCCAAACAAGGGGTTGAGAAGTAAAATGAAGCCACCAGTTTGGCTTGACAACTGAAGGACAAGAGGGCATAAAAGGACAAACTGTTTACCTGGAAATGGTGCTTGTTACACAATGCAGCTTGATTTAAGGCCCATAATGACCCATTACTTTAGCTACGTAATTTCAGACTGTCACTTAGGGGTATCACCAATATTTTCCAATCAACTGCGCACAAATGTATTTTAAAAATCCCCATTACACTGGTAACAAAAACAAATTGTTTGACCTCTTTGCCAATGTGCCTGCATTATGGGGTAGCAGGATTCCCACAGGGTCTAAGAATATATAGTTTGCACCTAGGTGCCCTAACCTGAAAGCTGTTCAATGTCATTAATGTTAGCAGGAAAGAATTTTAATTCTTCAGTGTGGCTCATGTGATCAAACCCAACTAAGTAAGCAAATGTCTGCAGCAAAAAACAAACAAACAAACATTTAACTTGAAGTGTAGAAGTGGAAACAGGCTATATCACTAACTTCTAATTTGTCGAAGTCTCTATGTTCTGAGATTTCATCACTCCGGTCATCTTTCAGTGCCTTCAGAAACTCACTCTTCTTATCTGACTTTACCCGAGTTAGTTTCATTAAACGATTTGTACTGATCTCTATTGGAGGGGTGGTACTTGAAGGAGTCTGAAAAAAAAAAGGAACTGCTTTAAGAAAATAACTAAGTTTAATATTGTTAAATTAAAGATATTATTTTCCTCATTTTGTTATACAGTGTGAAATTCATAATAAGAGCATTCACAAACCAAAATTATTTGAGAAATTTTGTTTGAGATTTTTGTCAACTGGGCTACTGCATTTTAACAACAATTCAGCCCCACAGTTGTGTGACGCAACTTCATTAAATTGACATTGAAAATTAGTCAAGCAATGTCACAGACAATGCAAAACAACAGGACGGGAAAACAAGGCCTCATGATAACAAGTATTTTTAACTAATTTGTTGAGAATGTCAAAATTAAACACCAAATGTAATCATTGGCCCTCATTGGACCTTGCAAGCTCTAGAACTAAAACAAATCATTTTTTTCAATTAATAATTTATAATAATTCCCTCAAAAAAAATCTCAAAATTGGAATCCTTAGGCAAGAACCATTCCTACTGTGCCATTTCTGTTATGCCTGACAGCTTGATATTTAATTCTCAATACCTGCCTTTTGTCCATATCTTAATACTAATACTGAAATATACAGCTCCTTTTTGAATATCCCAAATGACTTTATTAACAGCTTTGAGACATTGTTTCATATTTTCATAATTCATTTGCTTTTCTTTTAGATTTACTCAAATATTGCATATTTAAAGTACGAGAACAGGAAATAGAAACAGGGATGGCAGGGCTGGACAAAAGTGGAAAAAGAGTGTTCAGATCACACAATGTTATTTAGAAAGAAAAGTTGCAATACTCTGTTGCAAAGGTGTGGTATTTTGGCACAAAACAAATTAGCAAGGAACAGTATTCCTAAATCAGAGGGACAAAGAATACAGTTGATCAAGAGTGCTCAAGCAAACTTGAGCAATGCTTCGGAAAGAATTCAATGACAAAAGATAAAAGTTCTCACCGAGTCACAGCAAACCAAAGGAGCTTGGTAAAAACAAAAGGTAATCTGAATGTTGACACAGAAAATGGAGCTCTGAATTACCTCAGGTATGTATTTATATTTGAGGCCCCAGGGAAGAGCACTGGTGGAGAGAAATTAATCCCTCAAAATGAAAAAAAGTCTGATATAAATTAGATACAGGATAGTAGGAACTGTAGTTGCTGGCGAATCAGAGATAACAAGGTGGTCAGCTGGATGAACACAGCAGGCCAAACAGCATCAGAGGAGCAGGAAAGTCGACGTTTCGGGTCTGGACATTAAAACACACAGCACGAGTGGTGTGAAATAGAAAGTCTAATCTTTCGCTCAGTTTCTGTTCTAAACAATGGGAAAGCAGGCAGCACTGTGTTGCGCTCTCAGTTCCAAGCAGGGAGTTCAATTGATGAGCAACTTAGGATTCCTCTGGCCAGAAGGACACACCAGAATGGAAGTTCAAAGGTAAAAAAACAGCCAATCAAGGTATTATTTCAGAGATAGTCAGATGCTAGAGAATCTGAGATAACAAGGTGTACAGCTGGATGAACACAGCAAGCCAAACAGCATCAGAGGAGTAGGAAAGCTGATGTTTCGGGTCTGGACCCTTCTTCGAAAATGGGGGAGGGGAAGGGGGTTCTGAAGTAAATAGGGAGAGAGGGGGAGGCGGATACAAGATGGACAGAGAAGATAGGTGGAGCAGAGACTGACAGGTCAAAGAGGCAGGGATGGATCCAGTAAACATGAGTGTAGGTGGGGAGTTAGGGAGGAGACAGGTCAGTTCAGGGAGGACAGACACATCAAGGGGGCGAATGAGGCTACCTCTTCCTCCATTACATTGATGACTGTATCGGCGCCGCCTCATGCTCCCACGAGGAGCTTGAACAGTTCATTCACTTCACCCACACCTTCCACCCCAACCTCAAGTTCACCTGGACCATCTATGATACCTCTCTCTCCTTCCTAGGCCTCTGTTTCCAACTCTGGCAACCACATGGAAACTGATATCCATTTCAAGTCCACCAAGTGCCACAGGTACCTAGAATACAACCCCTCCCACCCACCTTCTTGCAAAAATACCATCCCCGATTCCCAATTCCTTCACATTGGCTCCCAGGATGAGGCATACCGATCCCGAACATCTCAGATGTCCTTGTTTTTCAAAGATGGCAACTTTCCCCTCGCTGTGGTCAAGAAACCCCTTGACTGTGTCTCCCGCATTTCCCACAACCCATCCCTCACACCCCCTCCCTGCAACAACAACCGAAACAGAATCACCCTCGCCCTCACGTACCACCCCACGAACCTCCAGATCCAACATCCTCCGACACTTCCTCTGTCTGCAATCTGACCCCACCAAAGACATTTTTTCCTCCCCACCCTTATCTGCCATTCACAGGGACCACTCTCTCCGGGACTCCCTTGTCCCCTCCACGCTCCCCTCCAACCCCACCACACCCGGCACTTTTCCCTGCAACCACAAAGTGCTACACCTACCCCTCATCCCCATCCCAGGCTGCAAGGTGACTTTCCATGTCAAGCTGATGTTCACCTGCTAATGTGGTATACTGTATCCGCTGTTCCTGTTTGTGGTCTCCTCTACATCGGAGAAACCAAGCGGAGACTTGGGGACCGCTTTGCAGAACACCTACGCTCGGTTTGCGCGAAACAATTGCACCTCCCAGTCACGAACCATTTCAACTCCCCCTCCCATTCCTCAGATGACATGAACATCCTGGCCCTCCTGCAGTGCTACAACGATGCCACCTGAAGGTTTCAGGAACAGCAATTCATATTTTGCTTGGGAACCCTGCAGCCCAATGGTGTCAATGTGGACTTCACAAGCTTCAAAATCTCCCCTCCCCCTCCTATCCCCTCCTCCCACCTCAAACCCGACGCCCATCTCCAACCACTAAACTCATCCCGCTCCCTTGACCTGTCCGTCCTCCCTGGACTGACCTATCCCACCCCCCACAACTCCCCACCTACACTCACTGTTACTGGCTCCATCCCCACCTCCTTGACCGATCTGCCTGCTCTCCACCTATCTTCTCCTTTATCCATCTTCTATCCGCCTCCCCCTCTCTCCCTATTTATTTCAGAACCCACTCCCCTTCCCTCATTTCTGGAGGGGGGTCTAGGCTTGAAACGTCAGCTTTCCTGCTCCTCTGATGCTGCTTGGCCTGCTGTGTTCATCCAGCTTAACACCTTGTTATCTCAAGACGTTGCATGGTCCTTTTCTAGTCCTATAGTTCCCTGTATATGATGCCATTGATAAAGACAGCAAAACAAAGTACAAATACATCTTAAAACTAATTGAATGACTTTTAGATATGCACTTCCCCTTCCATAATGTGCAGTACAAGCAGTAAAGGTAAAATCACTGTAGTTCCAGAACTGTAGGCTGCTTTCTCAACAGAGAGACAACTGTTGAATTTAACCCAGGGTTCACTATGCTTCAGGCAAGGGGTGAAGTTGAAATGGTGGGACCTTGATGGTGACCTCAGTCAGTGCAGGAATTGAATGCATGCTGCTGGCATCACGCTACGTTGCATACCAGCAATCAAGCCAATTGAGCTAACCAACCCCTAAAAGCCATACCCCACATCTTCCATCATCTCACACTGTACACAAACAAATACTTGCCTGGATTAATACTGAAAAGTGCACCACTAAAAATAAAAGGATTAAGCATGGCTACAGATCAATGCTGCATATTAAAGTGCTTTGCGATCTCAGACAGGCCATTAATTCCAAAGTAATATTAGAAAAGATTTAAATTCATTCATAGAGGAGATAACTGATAAATTATAATTTGAAACTGACTGGAATACAATCATACCTCTTTTGGAGAAATGTGACAACTACTAGTAGACTGTACTGTAGGTTTGATCATTGCAAGAGGACTTGTAAATGCTGAATCTTGACCAGAATAAAGTAAGCCGGGTTTGTTTTCCCTTGCAGCAGATTTCCATGGACCTGGCTAAATTTGAAAACATGTGGCAAATATGTTATTTTTCAGCTGCAATTGGAACATAGACATTTAGTTGTGACAATAATTAATTACTATTATTTATTTTAATAATAATGTTTAACCTCAAATTCACCAATTAACATATCAACTATTTTCTGTATTATACTGATTTATTTCGTGAGCATCATATACACTTCACACAATAAGCAGCCTATGAAACCACTGCAAAAAATTAAAACTATGGATGACAATACCTTTGTGGGAGGAGCTGCTGGTTTGGGTATTAGATTTTTGTAAACGCTTGGACTTGCACTGTTTTTGTTGCTGTTAGAAAAAGGGTTTCCTGAGGAACAAAAGCTCGTTGAGAATATTGGTTCCTCTTTCAGAACTTTTTTGATGACCAGCATCTTGGAAACTGGCTGCTTGGCACTTGGAGGGTTTTCTGCATTTAGGATAAAAAAAATTGACAGATGATTTAAATCTTTCCAAGGATTCAACTGTACAGTGGAACACTTGAGGTAAGCATTACAAATTTCTAATCTCCGATGTAAAATATATACAGTTCCATCAAGCAAAGGACATTACAGTTGTTCTAACTGACAAATGCACAGTAAATGTCCTAATCAAATTTGAAATACAACCAGCACATCTGTCCCAACTGAGATTATTCACAATGCATTTCAGAATGTCAGATACAAGATGGTAAATTATCATAATTTCAGAAAACAGGACAAGGTTAATGGTAGTTTTAAGATAAACGTTTCAAAAACAAAACATCCTGATCATTCCTCCCTCAATCCATTAGGATTGCAACCTTCGTTAACAGACATCACCAAAAAGGAGCTGATCACAATCGATTCTGTTTAGATCTCCAGTTCTCTCCCAAGATTGCTCTGCTGATGCAAAGGCACTCGGGGTTGAACGGGAACTGGACAAAAAAAAAACAAACAAACAATTTTCTCAGTATAGATAAACCTCAGATCCACCATTTGGTTCAAATCAAATTTTCAAAATTCAATGGCTGCTTATTCAAAGTGAACACGACAAGTTGTTGAAAAAAAAAACTTAATTTTGCATAGAGATAATGGGAACTGCAGATGCTGGAGATTCCAAGATAATAAAATGTGAGGCTGGATGAACACAGCAGGCCAAGCAGCATCTCAGGAGCCCAAAAGCTGACGTTTCGGGCCTAGACCCTTCATCTGATGAAGGGTCTAGGCCCGAAACGTCAGCTTTTGGGCTCCTGAGATGCTGCTTGGCCTGCTGTGTTCATCCAGCCTCACATTTTATTATCTTAATTTTGCATACTTGCATAGTTTAATGACTCCTGAGTCACAGTGATAGGATGCACAGTTCTTCATCCACTTCAGGTTGCCGATGTCAGCCAGCCAAAATGAATCGATTATATTTGGGAAGGGAACAGGCTACTCAGTCCTTCCCGTCATGCCAAGCAATATAAACATAAGTGATGACTGAAGACAGGCTGAACATGGACACTGGGTATATAAATTGCTTAGCTCTGAAAATATTGGATATGATCTAGCCAATTGATAAGTGAACAAAGGCAGTGTAGATTTAAGTTCTGATTACTACTTTTCAAGTGATCATCTGCTTTGATTGTTCTCATAGTTTGATGTCTTATTTGTTTCCCCACAATGGTTTCAGTAATATTTTGACAATATTTTGACATGTCAGTTTCAGAAACAGTTACAAGAAAAAAGTGATTAAGTTTTTAAAAAAGTCAAAGAATGCCAAAAGAAGCAAACTTGAATGCTTCTGTGACAACATGGTGTGAAGCTGAATGAACACAGCCATTAAGAAGGATCCCGACCCGAGATGTCAAGCTTTCTGGCTCCTCTGACGCTGCTGGGTGTGTTCATCCAGCCTCACACCGCGTTATCTCAGAACCTCCAGCATTGGCAGTTCCTACTTTCTCTTAAACGCTTCGGTGTTGTTGTTGGTTGGCTCGCTGAGCTGGTTTGTTATTCGCAGACGTTTCATTACCCTGCTGGGTAACATCAGTGCAGCCTCTGATGAAGTGCAGTTGTGTTTTCCTGCCTGGTATTTAAACTCTGGGGTCCACTGGATTTGATTATCTCATTTCCGGTGTTCCTTTGCAGTGGTGTAAATATAGGGCCAAGTTCTGTGTTGATGGCCTTCTTGGTGGAGAACCAAGTCTCTAGGAATTCCCATGCTTGTCTCTGCTTGGCCTGTCCCGGGATCCTGGTGTTGTCCAAATCAAACTGGCAGTTTTCCTTATCCATGTGAATGGAAATGAGTGAGTACCGGTCACGTCTTTTTGTTGCTAGCTGATGTTCACGTACTCTTGCAGCTAATTTTCTTCCTACCTGTCCAATGTAATGTTTGTCACAGTCTTTGCAGGGGATCTTGCGTATTACATTGGTCTTGTCCATGCTGGGTGACAGGTCTTCGGTTCAGGTTAGCAGTTGGCATAGGGCTGATATGGGTTTGTGTGCTACTCTGATGTCTAGTGGTCGTAGGAGTCTTGTGGTCAGTTTAGACGTGTACTTGATTTAAGGTAGTGCGATGAAGGTATCGGAGCACGCAGTATCTTCTTGGTGTCGTGCCTGTAATAGGCATCTTTTGACTCAGTTTTTTCAGGTATCTGTTGTTCTTGAATACTTGGAATTCAGTACTTGGTCACTGTGAGGGGCTTTTCTGTATACCTTTGTTCGGAATTCCCCGTTGGTCCTGTGTTTCACCATGATGTCAAAGAATGGGAGCTGTTTCTTCTTTTCCTCTTCCTTGGTGAATCTGAAGCTGGTGAGAGTTGTTTATTAGTTGGTGTGTCTCCTTTAGTTTGGTCTGTTTAATAATCATGCATCGTATCCATAGCTTCGGTTGGCTTCGCGTAAGGGCCGTGCTTTTGAGTCTCCGCATTGCCGCTTCAGCTATTAGTCCGGAGATAGGTGATCCTATACATAGGAAAACCCCACATATTGGCCAAACACTGAATTACAACAGCAACCACCCGAACACCTAAAAATGACATTGTGTGAAAACTGTGTTTAAACAGACAACAACACACTACAGCAACACAGAATTATACCAAAAAGAAGAGTACCTCCTCCACGTATTCAAGGACAACACTTACCCAAAAAACTGGGTCAGAAGATGCCTATTACAGGAACGACGTCAGGAAGTTACTGCATGGCCCGACACCTTCATCGCACTACCTTAGTTCAAGAACACATCTGAACTGACCACAAGACTCCTACGACCACTGGGCATCAGAGTAGCACACAAACCCACATCAACCCTACGCCAACTGGTAACCCAAACCAAAGACCCGCTAGCAAATATGGACAGGGCCAACATAACATACAAAGATCTCCTGCAAAGACTGTGACAAACATGACATTGGACAGACAGGAAGAAAATTAGCCCCAAAAGTACACGAACATCAACTGGCAACAAAAAACCATGACCAAAACTCACTCATCTCCATCCACAAGGGTAAGGACAAACATCAGTTTGACTGGGACAACACCAGGAACCAGTTTTCGCAGTTTCCTAAAGGCCTGGTTCTCCACTAAGAAGTCCAGTGACAAACACAGAGCTTGACCCTTTATATACTCCACTGCAAAGGAAAACCAGAAGTGAGGTAACCCAGCTCAACGAACACCAGCGTTTAAATACCAGGCGTGAAAACACACGGCGCTTCATCGGAGGCTGCACTGATGATGTTACCCAGCAGGGTAATGAAACATCTGCAGAACAACAAACCAGCTCACTGACCCAACCAACCACAACCTGAGCTACAAATCTACTCCAAAACTGATCTGGTTGAACTCCATCTCAAAGTGTCCAACAACTCAAAATTTCTAACACCTGCATTGCAACAAGCTGAACATATACTTGGCCTTTAACTGCATACAGGAAATTACAAACAAGGAAATGTTATAATAAATGAAGTATTTTTCCTAATGTATTGTCCGCAGCACACACACTGCCTTGGCCACACAAAACTTCTGTTAGCGTTATCATTGCTTATGGAGTAATAAAGGGAGTGTTTGGGTTTAATTGATCAATTTAATTACTGTGTACAGGACACTGATCTGGAAGATACAGGTGGCTTCCCTTTTTAAATTTCTGATCACACCAAACTCAGTAACCTTTACAACAAGGCTGGCCTGGTGGCAGAGATTACTCATGTTAGTTATTTGAGTAATATATTTGAAATTACTTTCGAAAAGCGTGGGGTTATGTTTTTAAACAATATCAAAGATCTATCCTTCGTACATGATTTGCTACATCTTGAGAGGACCCTGCAAGCCTGCTTCAAAAGACTAAATAGTCTTGGATCTGCACTGTTGACTTCAAAAGATGCAATCTCAATCTTTTCCAATAGGTTAATAAAAATCTAACTCGTACTGTATAATACATGGGGAACGCCAGAGCTGGAACTCAAGTTTGACTGGAGATAGTGAAAAGAACATAAAATACGACCAATGTGAATAAGTGTACTGAAAGCTTGAAAATTCCAAAGTACAGTAAATGTTTTAATAACCAGCACCTGTAGGATCAGGAATGTACTGGTTGGTCAAATATTCCAGTTGATCCAGTCCACATAATCAATGTCAAAACACACAGTGTATATACATCACTGTTATACTTAGGGTACTTAAACAGTAACACCACTTTGCCTTAAATAAAACTTACTGGCACAGTGCATTCTAACTTACACCCTCAACCAACAACTTGGGGATTGCAGAGATCACGACAATACAGTACCTCCGGCATGAACTATGTACTTTTTGCTGGTTTAATAGGAAGTGCTGGTTCATAAAGTGCTAGTTAAACCAGAGTTTGGTGTCACATAAATGGTCTTTACTGTGACAGACATGTGAAAGTTTCAACATCTTACCCCATACTCCTGCTGGTGTACTGACTGGTCTGCTCTGGCTGGGCTGTTTTTCTGCATCAGGATTCAGAG
Source organism: Stegostoma tigrinum (assembly GCF_030684315.1). Classification (NCBI taxonomy): domain Eukaryota; kingdom Metazoa; phylum Chordata; class Chondrichthyes; order Orectolobiformes; family Stegostomatidae; genus Stegostoma; species Stegostoma tigrinum. The sequence goes on along the minus strand of NC_081361.1, from coordinate 67,672,031 downwards.
ACGGCTGTTTAAACAAAGCATATCCAAGATTAGTACTGAACTTATTATTCTTACTGAATGAATTCAAATATCTTCAGTAAACACATCTTAACAGGGATATTTGCCTATAAACTATTTAAGGTTACTGAAGAAAACTTACGAAGTCTTCCTCTTCAAACTGAAGTTTTTCATCTTTTTCATCCTTCTTCTCCTCCTTTACCTCAGCAGGTGGTTTGTCCTGGAATCCTGAACTCTTCCGGTTATGAAAGTTGCCATTCCAGTGTCGATGGGCATTGTTGCTACCACGCTGGTTGATCACATCATGGCCTCTATTTGCATTGTGCCAACTGGCACTTTCTTTCCAAACCTGACTTCCAAAAAGGCTAACTTGAACACTCTTAGAAACACCTGAATCTACAGAATCATGGCGAAGCAATGAAGGCTGATACCAACCATCTACAAATAAACCAAAATCAAAAAACATTAGTCTTTTGACCAATATAAACTGAGGATATTTCTTTTGTGGCATGAACGCCTGCTTCTGATTTTGCAGTCTTCATTTTTATTTAACATACATAATACATCTATATAAAATTAGTCCATTTAATCCCATTTCAATAAACATATTTAAACATTATACTTACTGAACTTGAAAATGCATTTAACAATTTCATGAATATAACAGCATTATTACTTGAGAAATAAAGATATTCTGCTACCCTTGCAAGGAATGTTTAAGAACATGCTGTGTGTTGAGTAGCAGTACACAACAGATTGAGACTGCCAATGCTGGAGAATCTGAGATAACAAAGTGTGAAGCTGGGTGAACACAGCAGGCCAAGCAGCAGAGGAGTGGGAAGGTTAAGTTTCGGGCCCAGACCCTTCTTCAGAAATGGGGGGAGGGGAAGCGCATGCTAAAATAAATACGGAGAGAGGGGGAGGTGGATAGAAAATGGATAGAGGAGAAAATAGATGGAGAGGAGACTGACAGGTCAAAGAGGCGGAGATGGTGCCAGTAAAAGGTGAGTGTAGGTGGGGAGGTAGGGAGAAGATAGGTCAGTCCAAGGAGGAAGGACAGGTCAAGGGGGCGGGGATGAAGTTAGTGGGTAGGAGATGGGGGTGGGGCTGGAGGTGGGAGGAGGGATAGGTGGGACGAAGGACAGGTTAGGAAGGCGGTCACAAGCTAGGTTGGGTTTGGTTTGGGGTGCGGTTGGGGGAGGGGAGATTTTGAAGCTTGAGAAGTCCACATTGATACCATTGGGCTGCATGACTCCCAAGCAAAAAATGAGGTGCTGTTCCTGCAACGTTTGGGTGGCATTGTTGTGGCACAACAAGGAGGCCCAGAATGGACATGTCGTCTAAGGAATGGGAGGGGGAGTTGAAATGGTTCGCGACTGGGAGGTGCAGTTGTTTAGTGCGAACTGAGTGTAGGTGTTCTGCAAAGGGGTCTCCAAGCCTCCGCTGGTTTTCCCCGATGTAGAGGCATCCACATCTGGAACAGCAGATGCAGGATACCACGTTAGCAGATGTGCAGGTGAACATCTGCTTGATGTAGAAGGTCGTTTTGGGGCCTAGGTTGGGAGTGAGAGGGGAGCTGCAGGGGCAGGTGTAGCACTTAGTGCAGTTGCAGGGAAAAGTGCCAGGGGTTGTGGGGCTGGAGTGAAGTGTGAAGCAGACAAGGGAGTCACGGAGAGAGTGGTCCCTCCAAACAGAATTCCACTCCCAAACATCTCACATGTCCTCATTTTTGGAGGACCGCAACATCATTCCCCCCCCCCCCCCGCCCACCCTCAACCATGGCTCCCACATTTCCTACAACTCATGCCTCACACCCCCCTCCCTACAATAACAACCAAAACAGAATCCCCCTCATCCTCACGTAACACCCCACCAACCTCCAGATCCAACGCGTCATCCTCTGACACTTCCGCTGTCTGTAATCCGACCCCACCACCAAAGACATTTTTCCATCTCCACCCTTATCTGCTTTTCGGAGGGACCACTCTCTGACTCCCTTGTCTGCTTCACACTTCACTCCAGCCCCACAACCCCTGGCACTTTTCCCTGCAACCACAGAAAGTGCTACAACTCCCCCACAAGCAGAAGTTGCCACAAACTCATGTTACTTCCTCCATTAAGTATGTGACAATGCTGTAGCCTTAAGTGGCGTGTTTTGTGCTGGTTTCTTTTAGACAGAGATGGGGGTCAGGTGATGAGCAGTCTATGGAGAAGTTAAACAACTTTTGTGGCCTTTTATTACAAGTCAGAACAAGAGAAGCAGCTTCAGTGGGTACAGTCAAACTTTCACAGATCCAGGATTTTAGTCAGCTTTTGCTGGGGTCTCAGCAGTGTTGAAGGCAGTGAATCTCTCATGGCTGCTACACTGTCTCTGGGAAGCCACTGCTTTATTTCTTTCTTGCCAATTGGACTGCTTGAGAGAAAATCTGCTTTTCTGAATTTGCCTTTTTGCCAGGGGTACGATATTGGATTAGTTACTGTATCCATTGTTTTTTTAAGCTTTCCAACAGAGTTAAGTTATTCTAAGTTCCTCTTTCTTTTGTTTTTTTCAAACTACACTGTTTGAATAAAAGGTGTTCTGCTTATAGATTGACCAATCGAATTGCACATGGTACACAGCATCTCACATTTAACCTTTTCAAGTAAGATCAAGTTAATATCGAGGTTACCTTCTTAATATATTGGGGGGGGGGGGGGGGGGGGGGGGGGGTGGCGGCGGTGGCCACGGAGAATCCGCTCTGGTCCATAAATAAAATTATGAATCAGGTGGCATGTCACTGCAAACCATTCCATTTTTACTTGGTACTTTCAAATCGAAAGGAAAGTTCACCAGAGGATATCTGATAATGTAATCTGATGTATAATGGCTTTTTGAACTTTGGTATGTTTTACTTCTAAACATCCATTATTCTCATTACAAATTAGAAGAATTTGCTTATGATACGTACATACTCTGGCAAATATAAAATTGACAAAAAGGATCAGAAAACAGCTCATTTAATTGAAAGCATTTTGTAGTGTTGTCTGTGACTGATTTTTCTTGTTCCAAATTTTCATCTGGTGAGTTCGAAATGTCTAAGATTGTTAAATTGTACCTTTCCTACCTCCAGCAGCTCGGAGTAGACCATTATTAAAGAATCCATCTGAGGAATTGTGCCTTCTACGATTTACACCAAATCGACCATCACCTCGAGCAAAATGGTCACTGTGTTTCTCACTGGTAGAAGAGGACTGCATAAAAAAGTTTTCAAAGAATAGTAAAATTATTTGTGCTTTTCAAAATAGCATTATATTCACCAGTTCTGCTCCAGATAACTATAAACTTAAGTGAGAAATAGAATTTGTGAAGTATTCTCCTTTGCTGATACACTGAAGATTTGTCCTTTTAAGACCACAAAGACTAACCGCTGCAGAGATTCTGGGTCAGACATAACAGTTTAATCCATGTTCAAGCTTTGTGTCTATTTTACTGTACTTTATAGATCAACTTCAGTAATTCCTTTGCCAAGTTTCCCTACAGATTAAAATTAACCAACTGTTTCTAATTTTTGTTCAAAGAAACTTGAAATTTGAGAGCATTTCAAGTGTCATCAACAGGAAAAAGGCATAACAAATAGAATTGGCATGCTGGCGCAGCATTTTTATTAAAATTCGAAATATGATTGATTATACCATGATTTGAAATATGTAAAGCAGGCTTTCACAAAGCCATGACAACTCTCATACTTCATAGTCTGGCACAACAATTGATTTAACTTTATAACAACAGAGTAGCAAAGATATGAGTTACAAAAGACTTTCAATTTTGTTTCAATGACAGTCATTAATTTGTAATATTTTGGTTGGGTTACACACTAAACATTTTTGCTCTTAAACACATTTATAATTTCTAGTAATTCTGTTTAAGGTTACTTGGGATTGGGAAGTGTCAAAGTTTAATTTTATCTGCTTTGCTCCATGGTCTATAACATCATTAAATAACTAAACAAACTGTTTACTTAAAATTTTGAAATTAGGAAAGGTCCTGACAAAGATCTGTGCATACAAGATGCTTGTGATGTCAGCACACATTATGTATGGACATCACAATGCAAGATACATACTACCATATGTGCAAGGTCCACCAAAAATAGGAGCACTTCTTTCTTGAAAAGTTAAGAAAATAAGGCAGATCAGTTTTAAAATAAAAACTTAGTGGAAGAGTTTGAGAATTTGTCAATTTTGATTCAAAAGGACAAATGCGTATTTTGATATTTATTATAGAATGAAATATGAACTTACAAAAATACTAAAAATTTTGAATTGCAACAAGAAAAAGTCAGGAAAATAAAGCTGACCAATCATACATGTTCAATCAAAATTCAATTGATTAACAAAAAGGCATCTAAACACAGCTCACCAATTCAAGACCAAGGAAACATTGTACACAAGTTAGTTCCAGTCACAAAATAGGATTTTTGGCAGTTGGATGAAATAATAAAAACAACCTCAAGCTGAGAAGCAACATTCTGATTAAAATCAGAAAATTGTGTGTTCAAGCCTCTCAAAAAACTGCAGCATAAAGTCTAACACCGTGTCCTAGTACTCAGACAGCTGCCCATGAAGTGCCATCTTTCGGCTGCCACATTGAGCCAAGGCCACCTCAGGCAAGAACGAGTGTGTTAACGGCACTATACTATGATCAAAGCAGTGAGTGTCTTGGACAAAATTTGTCCCTCCAGCATCATTTGAACAGATTATCTGTTTTCTTGTTGCTGTTTCTGCTACCTTGTAAATTGATCGGCCTATTTCCGACATGACAACAGTGACTCTATAATCGCACTTAATTGCAGTTAAGTAACAATTTAGCCTGGTCCTGAACTACTGGATAAGTACAACATAAACGCACGTCTTTATTTCTTTAGCAGCAAAAGGTCCTAAATGAAAGATAATCTTACGTGGTAATACAAACAAGGAGCAGAGTAATCTATCCAGCCACACAAGTGTATATCTACCTCTACCTTACAATATTCAAGCATTTTGTTTCTTAAGAGTTCCAACAGCTCAACCACCTTGGGAAAAGAACTGCACCTAATCGCTGTTTCAAATGGTGACTTATGCTTTTCAAACAGTGCTCCCTATTTACAGATTATTCCATAACCTGAAACATCCTTTCAACATCTACCTTGTCAATACTCCTCAGGATCCGAGATTTTTCAATCAGGTTGCCTCTTACTCTCCTAAACTCCAGTAGATATGATCCTGGTCTCTCTCCAACTTTTCCTTCGAAGATATCCCATTGACTCTAGGTATTAGTTTGGTAAATCTTCTGAAATGCATCAAAATGCATTGATTCTGATTTACAAACAGCTGGTAATTATTAGTCGAAAGCCCAATTATTTAAGGTTTGGTTATATTGCTACTACCTTCTGGTCAAAACGTGAATAATCTCGATTTTAAATGAAGAAAATGGGGACAAAAAGGTTTGGGAACTTGGCAGGTTAGTGTTACTCACAATATTTACTCACATGGTAAATAAATGTCAATACATATTACTTTGGTTTAATAGCTGGTTTTAAAGTTAAAATTCTGACATATTTCTATGCTTAGAAAAGTTTCTCTTATTTTTCAAGAATCAGTTATCACAATGCTATTCTAATGAATCATGGGATGAGAGTGTCACTTGCCAGACCAGGATTTATTGCCTATTAATTATCAATGAGTTGGTGGTGAGCTACCTGTTTGAACAGCCACAGTCCACAGGGTGTTCATAAACTCTCAGTGTTTCAAGGCAAAGAATTCCAAGATAATGACTCAGCAACAGTGAATGATCAGTGATATAGTTCCCAAGTCCAGATGATGGACAGTTTGATGGGGAGCTTGCAAGTGGGGGTGTTCCCATCAATCTGCTGCACTTGTTTTCAAGATAGGAGTGGCTATGAGCTTGGAATGTGCTGTATAAGGAGCTTTGCTGGACTTCTGTCCATCTTGAGAATGATACACACTGCTGTTACTGAGCTTCAGTAGTGGAGGAAGTGCCAATCAAGCAGGCTGCCTTGTCCTGAATGCTATCAAGCCACTGGTGTGCGAGTAGAGCTGCACTCATCCAGGCAAATAGGAATTATTCCATCAATTCTGACTTGTGCCTTGTCAATGCTGCAAAAGCTCTGGGGAGTTACGTGGTGAGTTACTTGCTGCAGAATTCTTAGCCTCTGATGTGCTCTTGTAGCCACAGGGTTTGTGTAGGCGCTTCTGTTCAGTTTCACTGGTAACTCCCTGGATGGTGACAGTGGAGGATTCAGTTTTAGTAGTACCATAAAATGCCAAGGGACGATGGGTGGATTGTCTCTTGTTGAAGATGGTCTAGAATATGCACGGCACAAATGTTACTTACCACTTATTAACCCAACTTGAATGTTGCTCAGGTCTTGCTGCATTTGGAAATGGACGGTTTCAATATTTGACTTGTAGATGATGTTGAACACTGTGCAATCATTGGTGAATATTCCCACTTCCAACCTTATGATGGAAGCAAGGGCAGCGATGAAGAATCTGAAGATGGGTGGACCAGGAACACCACCCTGCAGTGCTCCTGCACAGAAGACTTATTCACAACCATAACCATCATCCTTCGTGCCACGTATGACTTCAACAAGTGTAAAGTTTCTCCCAACTTCCGTTCATTCCAGTTTTGCTAGGGTTTCTTGATGACACACCTGGTCAAATGCTCCCTCGATGTCATGTACAGTAATCTTCACTTCACGAGAGTTCAGCTCTTTTGTCCATGTTTGCACCAAGTTTGTAATGAGTTCAGGAGCTGAATGGGTCTGGCAGAAGCCAAACTGAGTATCAGTGAGCGGGTTATTACCGAGCAAATACGCTTTGATAGCACTGCGACAACATCTCCCAACATTTTGCTGATCAATGAGAACAGATTGATGGGACGGTAATTTGTCAGGTTGAATTTATTGTTTCTTGTGGATGGGACATACTTACGAACTTTACCACATTGCTCGAGAGACCCCATTGTAGTAGCTTTACTGGAACAACTTGGTTAGGGGTGTGGCTATTTCCGGAGCAAAAATCTTCAGTACTATTAACAAAATGCTTAAAAGGCTCACCTAACACTGCCTTCAGCTTTCTTTTTGATACCAGCTGAAGTGAATCCAATTGGCCAGGCATGAGCATCTGTGATGCTGAGGAACTCAGGTGGAGGGTGAGATGGATGACCTACACAGCATTACCAAACGGAAGATGTTTGGTACTACCTTGGGCCTTGATTTCTGCACAGAAGTGCTGCCTCCTCCCATTATTGAGGTTAAAGGCATTTATGGAGTCTCCCCTGAGGAAGTGGTTCATTGTCCATTACAATTCATCACTGGATGTGGTAGGGCTGGAGAACTAAGATTTGATTAGTTTGGTGTATGATTATTTACTTCTGTTCATTGTGAATTGCTTCTTCTATTTGACATTTTAGTAGTTGAGTGGTTGAGTATCGGAACACGGATGTGTTGTTGCAGTTATAAAACGGCCTTGGTGAGGTCATACATAGAATACTAGGTGCAATTTCGGTCTCCTTTTCTGAGGAAGGATGCTCTTGCTCGCAAGGGAGGGCAGTGAAGGTTTACCAGGCTGATTCCATGGATGGCAGCACTGACATATAAGGAGAGGCAGGCCGGGTTAGAGGCAGGCCGGGTTAGAGGCAGGCCGGGTTAGAGGCAAGCATAGAGCTGGATGAACACAGCAGGCCAAGCAGCAGAGGAGCAGGAAGGCTGACGTTTCAGGCCTAGGCCCTTCTTCAGATTCTCCAGCATCTGCAGTTCCAACTGTCTCCTGACTAGGTTAGTACTGTTTTTGTTGGAGTTCAGATGAATGAGGAGGGATCACAGAGACTTACAAAATTCTAATAGGACTAGCTAGGTAGTCGCAAGAAGCGTGTTCCCGATGGAGGATTCGGGGTAGACCATTTGGGACGGAGATGAGAAGCCATTTCTTCACCCAAAGTGTGGTGAGCCTGTGGAATTCATTACTCCAGGAAGTAATCAATGCCAAAACTTTGAATGCATTCAAGAGGCAGCTAGATAGAGCATGTGGGGCGAATGGGATCAAAGTTTATGGGGAGAAAACAGGATTAAGCTACTGAGTTTGACAATCAGCCATGACTGCAATGAATAGCGACACAGACTTAATGGGCCGAATGGCCTCCTCCTTGTATGTTTCAATGTAGTTTCAGCATACCTCAGTTTTATCTTGGCCTGGTGCTGTTCCTAGTATACTACCTGCACTCTTCAGAGCCAGAATTGATTTTGTGGCTTTGTGACAATGTTAAAGTTTTGAATATACTGTGCTGTGAAGTTACACATTGTTTTGATTACAATTCTGCTGCTGATGGTCGACAGTGTTTCAAAGATGCCCAGTCCTGGGCTGCTGCCACTGTTTCAAACCTATGCCATTCAGCCAGTGCCATAAAACTCAATGTATTGTTAAGGTGAAAGTAGGGCTTTGTCCCAAAATCGACTATGCAGTGGCCACTCATACCAATACTGGCATAGACAGATCTGCTGTAAGTAGACTGGTGAAAACGAGGGAAGTGATACACACTAGTATTTTCACTGGACAATGAGTTGAGGCTAGCTGAGAGTCAGGTGATAGTATGGAGGACAAAGCAGACACCTTTGGTGAGGGAACAGGTACAGTCAGTCGTACAGCACGGAAACAGACCCTTCAGTCCAACTCATCTACTAATCTAGTCCCATTTGCCAGCATTTGGCCATATCCCCCTAAACCCTTCCTATTCATATACACATCCAGATGCCTTTAAATGGTATAACTGTACTAGTCTCCACCACTTCCTCTGGCAGCTCATTCCATAAATGCACCACACCCTCCACACAAAAAACTTTTCCCTGAGGTTCTTTGTAAATATTTCCCTTCTCACCTTAGACCTATGCCCTCTAGTTCCGTACTCCCCTACTCTGGCAAAAAGACGTTAGGCCATACATCATTTCCATGCTCCTCCATTTCATAAAAATCCACAAGGTCATCCCTCAGCCTCTGACACTCCAGGAAAAATAGCCTCAGCCTATTCAGCCTCTTCCTATAACTCAAACCCTCCAACACTGGCAATATTCCTGTAAATCTTTTTTATACCTGGTCAAGTTTAACAACACCTTTCCTATAGCAAGGAGACCAGAACTGAATGCAGTATTCCAAAAGTGGCCTAACTAATGTCCTGTACAGTCACAGCATGACATCCCAATTCCTGTACTCGGTGCATTGACCAGTAAAGGCTAGTGTACCAAATACGTCCTTCATTACTAAAAACAACAAATGCTGGAGCTCACAGTGGGTCAGAGAGCATTCATGGAAAGAGAGCAACCTAACGTTGAGCCTAGGTTTATTCCCAATTCCTCCGCCTCCGCCGCATCTGCTCCCACGATAAGGCATTCCACTCCCGCACATCCCAGATGTCCAAGTTCTTCAAGGACCGCAACTTTCCCCCCACAGTGATCGAGAACGCCCTTGACCACGTCTCCCGTATTTCCCGCAACACATCCCTCACACCCCGCCCCCGCCACAACCGCCCTAAGAGGATCCCCCTCGTTCTCACACACCACCCTACCAACCTCCGGATACAACGCATCATCCTCCGACACTTCCGCCATTTACAATCCGACCCCACCACCCAAGACATTTTTCCATCCCCACCCCTGTCTGCTTTCCGGAGAGACCACTCTCTCCGTGACTCCCTTGTTCGCTCCACACTGCCCTCCAACCCCACCACACCCGGCACCTTCCCCTGCAACCGCAGGAAATGCTACACTTGCCCCCACACCTCCTCCCTCACCCCTATCCCAGGCCCCAAGATGACATTCCACATTAAGCAGAGGTTCACCTGCACATCTGCCAATGTGGTATACTGCATCCACAGTACCCGGTGCGGCTTCCTCTACATTGGGGAAACCAAGCGGAGGCTTGGAGACCGCTTTGCAGAACACCTCCGCTCAGTTCGCAACAAACAACTGCACCTCCCAGTTGCAAACCATTTCCACTCCCCCTCCCATTCTCTAGATGACATGTCCATCATGGGCCTCCTGCACTGCCACAATGATGCCACCCGAAGGTTGCAGGAACAGCAACTCATATTCCGCCTGGGAACCCTGCAGCCTAATGGTATCAATGTGGACTTCACCAGTTTCAAAATCTCCCCTTCCCCTACTGCATCCCTAAACCAGCCCAGTTCGTCCCCTCCCCCCACTGCACCACACAACCAGCCCAGCTCTTCCCCCCCCCCCCCCCACCCACTGCATCCCAAAACCAGTCCAACCTATCTCTGCCTCCCTAACCTGTTCTTCCTCTCACCCATCCCTTCCTCCCACCCCAAGCCGCACCCCCATCTACCTACTAACCTCATCCCACTTCCTTGACCTGTCCGTCTTCCCTGGACTGACCTATCCCCTCCCTACCTCCCCACCTATACTCTCTCCACCTATCTTCTTTACTCTCCATCTTCGGTCCGCCTCCCCCTCTCTCCCTATTTATTCAAGTTCCCTCTCCCCATTCCCCTCTCTGATGAAGGGTCTAGGCCCGAAACGTCAGCTTTTGTGCTCCTGGGATGCTGCTTGGCCTGCTGTGCTCATCCAGCCTCACATTTCATTGTCGTTGAGCCTAGGTGACTTCTTCAGAGCTGAAGTGAAGTGTGGAGGAGACAACATTTATGCTGTAGTTGTAGGGAGAGATGGGGGAAGTATTGGGTGTAGGGTGCTGGTGAAGAGGAGATATTGATAGTTCAGTGAAATGGGTTAGGGTCCCAGAGGGAATGATTCCTCCCAAATGGAGACGGGGATGAGGGAAAGATGTATTTGGTGGTGACGTTCTACTGGAGTTGTCTGAAATGGCACAGGATGATCCTTTGAATGCAGAGGCAGGTGGGATGAAAAGGAGGAAAAGGGGACCCAATCATGCTCTTGTAAGTGATCGTGAGGGGTAATAGTGAAAGCACGGGATGGGTCAAGACCTTGGAGTTCAGGTGCACAATTCTTTGAAAGTAGAATTGCAGGTAGAAAGTGCAGTGAAGGCAGCTTTTGGCTTCATCAGTCAGGGCACTGAGTATAGACGTTGGTAAGTTATGTTGCAGTTGTACAGGGCATTCGTGAGGCTGCACTTGGAGTAGTGTGTTCAGTTTTGGTCACCTTATTATAGGAAGGATGTTATTGAAGACTGCATAAGTAACTTACAAGGATGTTAGAGGGCTCAAGGGGCTGAGTTATAGGGACAACCTAGGACATTGTTCTTTAAGAGTGTGGGAGACTTAACTGCAGGTGGTGGTGGTTTTTTTTGGCGGGGGGGAGGAGAGGAGGAGATGGTGGTGGAATCTTAAAGAAGTGTTTACGACCATGAAAAGCATGGACATTGTATGCACTCAGTAATTCTCCTAAGGTTGGGGGAATCAAGGACAAGACAAGATGGCATCAGTTTAAAGGTAAGAGGGGAAAGAATACATGGGAACCTGAGGGGCACTTTTTTCTTTTTTTTTGACACAAGTTAGTTTGCATACGGAAGACCCGCCAGTGGAAATGGTTGAAGCGGGTACATTAACAACATTTAAAAAGCATTTGGATAAAGACATGGAGAGGAAAGGTTTGTAAGGATAGCAGCCAAGCTGGAAATGGGGCTAACATGGATGGACATTTTGGTCGGCATGAACCAGTTTGGACCAAAGGGCCTGTCAAGGGTGCTGCAGGACTGACTCAATAACCCTACCATTAGGTGTCCAAGTCCTGGCCTGATTAGCCGTACCAAAATGCAACACCTCACATATCTACATTGAACTCCATTTGCCACTCCTCAGCTCATCAGATCAAGGTCCTTTTGTACTGAGATAATCTCTGGACTGTGCTCTACGCAACCAATTTTCATGTCAACTGCAAACTTGCTAACCATTTCTCCTATATTCAAATCCAAATCATTTATGTAAATGACAAAAAGCAGTGAACCCAGCACCAGTCCTTGCAGCACTCCACTGCTCGCTTCCAGTCTGAAAAACAACCCTCCACCAAAACCCTCTGCCTCCGACCTTCAAGCCAACTTTGTATCCAAACGTACATCTCTCCCTGTATTTGTGGTGACCTGACCTTACTAACCAGTCTTCCACATGGAACCTTTTTTGAACACATTGCTGAAGTTTGTAAAGACAATTTTCACTGCTATACTGTCAATCTTCTTTGTCACCTCTTCAAAAAAATTAATCAAGTTAGTGGGACAAGATTTGCCACACACAAAACCACGCTGGCTATCCCGAATCAGTCCTTGCTTTTCCAAATGCATATAAATCTTGTCCCTCAGAATGCACTCCAACAACATACCCACCACATTAAGTCAGGCTCAGCCAGTTCCCTGGTTTTGCCTTACAGCCGTTGTTAAATAATGGCACCACATTAGCCCCCTCAAGTCTTCTGGCACCTCAAACATGACTATCGATAATGCATATAACTCAGCAAGGGGCCCAGTAATCACTTATCTAGTTTCTCACAAAATTCTTGGACACACCTGATCAGGTCTCAGGGGTTCATCCACAATTATGCATTTTAAGATATCCAGCACCACTTCCTCTGTAATATGGACACTTTTCAAGAGATTGGTATTTATTTCTGCAAGTTCTCTAGCTTCCATATCCTTCTCCACATTGTAACTGCTGACGTGAAATATTTGTTTAGTATCACCCCATCTCCTGCAGTTCCACACAGACAGCCTGTTGATCTTTAAGGCGCCTTATTCTCTTCTTAGTTACTCCTGTTCCCTTAATGCATTATTAGAATCTCTTTCTGAATTCTCCTTTACCTAATGTGCCAAAGCTGTCATCCCCTTTCTGCCCTCCCCATTTCCTTCTTAAGTATACTCCTATTGCCCTTATTCTCAAGGGGTTCACTCGAGCCCAGCTGTCTCATTGCTAAAACATCATCCCAAGGTAAAACACAACACCAAAGTTGTGAATAGTCTTCAGATCATTGCTAGGAATAGAAAGTGTGGTCAGGGCACAGATTTTCATAATAATGAAAATGTCATCAGCCTTCTAAAATGCATCATAGTCTGCCCTGTGACTTCAAGAGAAGCTAAAGGTTTTCTCACGACAATGGAACTTAGTTTTTGAACAAAACATGCACTTAAAAACAGCATCTTTTTTTTTTGTTCATTCATGATATTTGCAAGTCACTGTCTGGCCAGCATTTACTACCTATCCCGAGATGCCCTTGATAAGGTGGTGGTGAGCTGAACCGCTGCAATCCACCTGCCTTGTGTTGGCTCAGTGCTGTTGGGGAAAAAATTTGAGGATTGTGACCCAGCAGTCAAGGAAGGGTGATATATTTCCAAGTCAGGACAGTGAGTGGTTTGGAGGGGAACTTGTGTGTGGTGGTATTCTCCCATATCTGCTGCCCACGTCCTTCTAGATAGAAATGATCCTCAGTTTGGAAGTTGCTGTCTGACGATCTTTTGTGAATGTCTGCAACGCATCATCAGTGGTGCAAGGAACAGATGTCCGTGGATATGGTGTCAATCAATCTGACTGCATTGTCCTGGCTGGTGCCTAGCTTCTTAAGTGCTGTTCAAGCTGCACCCAGAGTATTTCGTCACACTCCTGACTTGTGCCTTGTCGACAATGGATAAGCTCTGCAAAGTCAGGTGGTAAGTTATTCATCTCATTGGCTCTCCTACTTTTATAGCCAGTGTTCATGTATTGAGAACAGTTGAGTTTCCAGTCAATGGTAACCCCACAGATGTCAACTGAGTGATGGTAACACTACTCAATGTCAAGGACCAGTGGTTAGATTATCTCTAATTGATAATGGTCACTGCCTGGCATTTATGTGGCACAAACATTATGAGCCACGTGTGCCCAAGCCTGGAAATTGTCCAGATCTTGTTACTTTTGAACCTGTACTGCTTCAGTATCTGAGGAGAAATGGTGCTGAACACTGTGCTATCATCAGAAAACATTCCCATTGCTGACGTAATCATGGAGAAAAGGTCATTGATAAAGCAGCTGAAGACGGTGGACATATGACACCATCCTGAGGAACTCCTGCAGAGATTTTCTGGAGCTCAGATGACTGACCTACAACCACAACCAACCACCAGAGATTTTTCCCCCGATACTCAATGATTCCAGTTTTGCTTAGGTTCCTTGATGCCACACTCAGTCAAACGGAGCCTATACGTCAAGGGCTATCACTCTAACCTCACCTCTGGAACTCAGCCGGCAGTGTTTGAACCAAGACTGTACTGAGTTCGGGAGGTGAGTGGTTCTGTTGGAACTCAAACTGGGTGTTACAGTGTCGGTTGTTGCCGTGCAGATACTGCATGTTTGCACTGCTGGCAACACCTTTCATCACTTTACTGATGAATTACATATTCGTTCCCATCATAAAATGGTCCAGTGTTTCAAAAATTGACAGTGAGCCTCATAAGATAACGAGCAGGCAAATCGTTTGGTGAAAGAATTAAGTTCTAAGGACCAGCTTAACAAAAGAAACCAAGTTGGAGATCCAGAAAAGTTCAGGGAGGGAGGAGACTCCTCAGCTCAGGCCTCTAAAGGCAGAGCTACTAAAAGTGGACAGACTAAAACTGGAGATGCTTGAGTTCTGGAATTAGATGAACTCGGAGGATCGCTGGGGGGTGGAGGCCAAGAGGCTTTATGAAGCAAGAGCAAAAGTTTTAAAAAGGGTATACTGCTTCATCACTTAAAACAATTTAAAATCTAAAGGGCCAAATATTGTAGCATACCTTGTTTGAAGACTGAGATGTTGGAAAATTAAGCCAAGCAGGAACAAAGTCATGCTGCGCCATTTAGGTCCAATGACTTTTGTTAACGAAGTGAGGCATCAAACCTCATGGCCAGGATCCTGCAAAAGAAAAAAAAAATTGTAAAGAAGAGGAGCAGTAGTAAGCAGGTATTTCAAATACACAAGTACAACTGCTGAGATTGGGATTATTTCTTTCCTGATTCAAGTGATATTCTTCATATTAACTTCTTCAGTCTGTAATTTATCACTTTAAAAATCACAGGGTAAAATAATAATCTGGGCAAATAATTATTTACTCATTGCAACACAGCATACTGAATTTTGAAAAACAACAATTTCTCAAATTAGAATAGCCTTCTTGCATTTTCTAAGGCTGCCAGGGCGGATTATGGAACAATAACTGACCAAACTCCCCTTATAAATTAATGAGCTAAACTGCATAATTGATCAATTTTTTTTTAAAAGAGAATATGGCAAGTGAATGTGTTGGCATTTACTGGGCTGTAACTGGCGGAGCTCAAAAACTTCCCATTTATTTTGCTACAAAACAGAAGCTTTTTGTACAAGTAGAACTGAGCACAGACATTACAATGGAATGTACAATACTGGATATTGAGGAAAGAGTGCAAGAAAGGGTCAAACAGATCAGACATCAAACCTTAAAATGACACATTTTAAATTCAATGGCAGGCTTCCATTTTTTTTAATGGGTGCTGCCGGAAGCCAGAATGAAGCTCCATACATACCTTCAATGTCCCAAACTGTAGAAACATAAATGATTGTGACATCAACACATGAAAAATCTTCTTTACTGTGCACTGGACTATATATTAGGATGATTATAGAAAGGCAGTATAGGTTAAAGCAGTCATTTCTTTAAAAAAAAGGTGCCAACTGACTGATCACTGCCAACCTCTCTAATTTCTGTCAATCCTACAACTCTCTAATTTTGGTTCATAAATGGATCTATGAAGCAACTTGGGAGTATCCGAATGCACTGAAGGTACTTCATTGGTGTTGATAAATTAAACAGTAAGCTTTCACTGTATGACAAATTATCACAAGGTGATCCTTATACTGTGAAGCATTTTACACTTTAGAATAACTGAGCATACTTAAAAGTAATGGGCACTAATTCATGACCAAACTCTGTCATTAAGTTACTTAAAATAAGAATAATTTAACAACAATTTCTAGAAATCACATTTGGTACAGAAGTTAGCATTTTGGTATTCTGATGCTTATTAATAACAAGGGAACAAAAATTCTTGAGATACAAGTATTTCGCTATTTCTAGTATCTTATATTCAAGATTAAACATGTACTGAAAATTGTCATGTAACAGAAAACAAGTGCATTGTTTGAAAATTGCCAAGTAACTACAGTTTTCAAAAGTTTGAACCTCTAAAGTACCAGGTGGTCAAGAAGAAACAACTTACCTTCAAGCAGAACTTGTGGGCCCTCAACTTTGATGTTTCCAGTACGGGAGCTCTTTGGTCTCAAGGCAAGCTCGCAAACTGTAGGAAGGACTTTCAGGGTGATCTGGTCCGTGAAGCACTACTCTGTGCTTGCCTACACCTCAAACTCCCTCAACTATTCATTTTATTGTCTGTCTTTCCCAAACGTACAAAATAATCTTAAAATTTACAAGGGAATTGTTTTTAAACTGAGAACTAGAAGAGCTATGCTTGCTTCATTAATGCTCTCAGTGTCATATAGAGAAGGGGAATAATTATATATTACATAAGACAACAAAATTCCTAACTCTCTTGTGAGCAATGATTTGATTACAACATACCCAAAATTAAAGGAATACCCAAATTTTATTTTGTGAATTTACTAGACTGTCACATTTACACATTTAGCATAATCATTCTTTCGCTTCTTCCCATGTCCATCATTTTATAATTACGAGGACACACTGTGCACTTTTAGAAGTCTTTAGTGATTTTAAAGGTATCTGACTAGCTGCCAGACAGCGTAAGTATATCCAACATCCAACATCATATCCAAATATTCAGCCAACCAAAACAATAAAAAAATCCTCTTACAAGAATTTTTCAAAAAATCTAAGCCAATTTTTACCAGATTTAAAATTTACTTCTGCTTTTTTATATTTCAGAGCTGGCCATATTAAAACTGATAAGTAAAGCAAATGATCCTATTTCTTTTCATCCTCTGCAGCAAAACAGAATGCTTTTTTCTGGTACATTCAACGCAACCCTCACTTCCAGCAGTACCTGCAATAAAGCAAAACAAAATAATTCAGCTGGAGATTTCTTCAAAAGAACTGTATGCTCATTGTCTCAAAAGGGTCTTCGAAAAATACATAAAGCGCAAATATCAGATGCTTCTTCATGGTAATACAGCTTCAGAGGAACTCAAAGAAATTTTGACTCCCAGATGTACAGTACGCAGGCTTATCAGGATGTGTACACATTTTGGCTCTGAAGAAACAAACTCTGAGCTGCGAACAAATAGTTCCACTGCCTCCATTTCAGGAGAGTTGAAGGCTGGATGAGTAATCACAAGGCAGTGGAGCTATGCCCTCCTAGATAGGTGTTTAATTCCTCAATACCTGGGCATAGCCACATGCTTGCTGGCCTGCATGGGGGCAAACCATGACCCAAAAATATCTGCAGTCTAAACGCGGAAGAATATCTAAATAGGTCACCATTTCTGGCAAATCCTGCAATGAAACTTCTTGCCGTAGTGCTTGGCATTCCTTTGGACTTGATGGGGAGATTGAGGGGTGAAATTGCTTGCTTATGGGTAAAAGACAGAGGAGCAGAATTGGTTGACCTGTTCTCACAAAGACGTGGCACAGAAATAATGCATCACGAGGCCACCTTAACCATTCTAGGATAAAGACTTCACGTGCAAGTAAATACTATGCTTCTGTACAGTACATAGCAGAACCACAGTTAGGTCAGAATGACAGGCCTACATGAGTTCTCTGGATGATTTGCTACTTTTCCCTTAACAAAACTGTGCAAAATAAGAAAAGCTTAAAAAGGCATCCTTCACAATTAGGCAATAGAAATCTACTAGGCTAATTCCTGGAAAGGAGGAGTTGGCTTAACAAGGAGGCTAAACTTATTTCAGTTTACAAGAATGAATGTAATCTTATTGAAACATACAAGATTCAAAGGGATCTGGACGGAGTACTTGCCCAGAAGTCTGCGGGCAGGTGTGGAGGCTAGATCACTGAAAATATTTAAGGAGGAAACAGATGGATTTTTGACAAATCAGGAGTCAAGAGCTACAGGGAACTGGTTTTAAAAAAAATAAGATTTGAGGCCTGGTGTAGATCAGGCATAATCTTACAATGGCAGGACAAGCTCAAGGCACAAGATTACCCATAGTCCAATTTCTTTTGTTCTTATTAAAAGCTCTCTCAGGAATTAAACAAGTCAGTCATAGGGGAAAAACTTGATCAATCATTTGCAAAAACCCACAGATATGAACTGATGGAAGTGATTATTTGTAACATCTGGAATAACTGATTCTACCACTTATGAACAATAGCCTTTGAAACTGTGTGCTCTATTATTTTCCAACACCCTCCGTCAATAATGATGTATTGAGGTTGCTGCTAACCATGATTACAAGTGGTGCTAAAGAGTCTGAAAAACATACACCAAGAATAACTAATATCAGCAGAAACCCTTCCACTGATTGGAGTCATACTTGGCACAAAAGGGACACAACATCTCAGCCTGAGGATATCATCACAGGAGGTCCTGAAGATTCAACAAGTCAGCTGCATTTGCCTACAGAAAGACAGATAAAGCTTTTCTGTGATAAAGGGAACTGCAGATGCTGGAGAATCCAAGATAATAAATTGTGAGGCTGGATGAACACAGCAGGCCAAGCAGCATCTCAGGAGCACAAAAGCTGATGTTTCGGGCCTAGACCTTTTCTGTAATGATTTGTGTGTTCAACTCCACAAAGCCAATGCTTCAAGGAATTTATTATACATGAGCTTCAGCCAATAATTATCAAGCAATATTTGTCCCATAGAAGTAAAACCATTGCAGAAAACACTTCATACCAGAACAGATTTTAATGACAAATTGGATACAGCACTTTGAGCAAAAGGGATCAACAAAAGCAGGAAAAGGCAACTCAGTTGGATGATTAGGTATGATCACTTGAAGACTGCACAAAGTTTCTGTACCTCTTAAAAAGGCATTTTACTGATGAAGGGTCTAGGCCCGAAACGTCAGCTTTTGTGCTCCTGAGATGCTGCTTGGCCTGCTGTGTTCGTCCAGCCTCACATTTTATTATTTTACTGAATTCTGCCCATTTGTTGGATGTGTGCAACTGTAATATTCTACAAAACTTGCATTTTTATAGCATCTCTGACATGGCAAACATTCTAACAACTTAAGTACTATTAATAGCAACCATCTTTACAACTGACACATCATTTGGCTGCCGAATACATATATATATCTAACTTGGTATTTTAGTTGCAGTGTATGTTATCTCTGGCATGAACCAAAGAAATCTGCCACATGCAGCAATTTGCAAACCCATTCTCCACTTTTCAAATGAACACACCAGCAATGCACAGGAACACTATTACTTTCATAATGCAGGGAAAGGGAAGGCCCTCATTACTTCACAGTCCACAGTATTGTACTCCACAGTTGCCCAAAGGTTTCCTCTATTTTCAATTTCAAATAATGGAAGTGCATCATTCTCCTCCTCCTCCTCATCTACATCCCCCTGACTTTCCTTCAATTACTCATTAATCTTCATGCAATAGATTATAGCCAATCCCAACTTTTTCACATTTTCCAACCATTATTCTTCCATCTGAGAACTTCTTCATGCTCTAATTTCAGAAAACAACTAAGAGCAAGAGTAGCCAAACCAGCTCAAGCTTCAAAATCTCCCCTCCCCCAACCACATCCCAAAACCAACTCATCCCTCACATTCCGTCCCTGCAATAACCACCAAAAGAGAATCCCCCTTGTCCTCACATACCACCCCACCAATCTCCAGATCCAACGCATCATCCTCCGACACTTCCGCCGTCTACAATCTGACCCCACCACCAAAGACATTTTTCCCTCCACGCCCTTGTCTGCTTTGTGGAGGGACCACTCTCTCCGTGACTCCCTTGTCCGCTCCACTCTCCCCTCGAACTCCACCACACCCAGCACTTTCCCCTGCAACCGCAGGAAGTGCTACACCTGCCCCCACACCGCCTCCCTCACCCACATCCCAGGCCCCAAGAAGACTTTCCACATGAAGCAGATGTTCACCTGCACATCTGCTAATGTGGTGTACTGCATCTGCTTTTCCCATTTGTGGCCTCCTGTACATCGCAGAAACCAAATGGAGGCTTGGGGATCGCTTTGCAGAACACCTACGCTCGGTTCGCAACAAACAACTGCGCCTCCCAGTCGCAAACTATTTCAACTCCCCCTCCCATTCCGCCACGTCCATCTTGGGCCTCCTGAGGTGCCATAATGATGCCACTCTTAGGGTGCAGGAACAGCAACTCCTATTCCGCTTGGGAACCCTGCAGCCCAATGGTATCAATGTGGATCGCACAAGCTTCAGAATCGCTCCTCCCCCTACCGCATCCCAAAACCAGCCCAGATCATTAATATATATCAAAAAAAAAAGCAAGGATCACAATATTGGCCAGGGGAACTCCAATACAAACATTCCTCAAGTCCAAATATCCATCCACAATACTTTGTTTCATATCACTTAGCAATTTTGTATCCACATTGCTATTGTTCCATGCTCCTCCAAACACCCGTGTGAGTTTTACCCCAGTCTCAGTTTTTCTGCCACTGAAACCCTCATTCATACTTTCCTTACTTCTTGAAATCACTATTCCAATATATCTCTGATGAAGGGTCTTGGCCCGAAACGTCAGCTTTTGTGCTCCTGAGATGCTGCTTGGCCTGCTGTGTTCATCCAGCCTCACATTTTATTATCTTGGAATCTCCAGCATCTGCAGTTCCCATTATCTCAGCTCATTCCCTGCCTCCTTAACCTGTTCTTCCTCTCACCTATCCCCTCCTCCCACCTCAACCCACACCCCCATTTCCTTCCTACTAACCTCATCCCGCCCCCTTGACCTGTCCGTCCTCCCCGGACTGACCTACCCTCTCCCTACGTCCCCACCCACAATCACCTCTACTGGCTCTATTTTCGCCTCTTTAACTTGTCTGTCTCCTCTCCACCTATCTTCTCTTCTATCCGCCTCCCCCTCTCTCCCTATTTATTTCTGAACCGTCTCCCCCTCCTCTGTCTGAAGAAGGGTCTAGGCCCGAAACATGAGCTTTTCAGCTCCCAAAATGCTGCTTGGCCTGATGTGTTCATCCAGCTCTACACCTTGTTATCTCAGCTCCTCAAGCTTGTTTTGCCATTTAATACAATTATTACTGATCGCATCTTAGCCACAACTCTGCTTTCCTGCCCAAACTACATAGCCCTTAACTAATTTCTAATTGAAAATCTGGCTATCTTCCTTCAATTTATTAAATGTCCAAGCATCCACCATACTCAACCGTAATGTCTTCTTTCCAACTCATTCCGGGTCATTCTGCTCCAGAAGCACAGTTCATTCAAGACACCCTGAAAGTCACAATAATTATTTTCTTAAAATCTCGGCTCATTCTCAGCGTTTACTTACTTATATTTTGAGAACGTAGGGTTTTCCATTGATAACTCTACCCCCAATGTACATTAGCAAGCACAGGGATCATAGCAGGACAGGGCCTGTTGCAGTTTAAGTCACAGGCAGCAAAGCTTTTGATCGCCAAGTTTATGGAGAGTAGAATGTGAGAAAACAGTCAGGAGTATATTGGAATAGTGATTTCAAGAAGTAAGGAAAGTATGAATGAGGGTTTCAGTGGCAGAAAAACTGAGACTGGGGTAAAACTCACACGGGTGTTTGGAGGAGCATGGAACAATAGCAATGTGGATACAAAATTGCTAAGTGATATGAAACAAAGTATTGTGGATGGATATTTGGACTTGAGGAATGTTTGTATTGGAGTTCCCCTGGCCAATATTGTGATCCTTGCTTTTTTTTGATATATATTAATGATTTGCATCTTGGTGCACAGAAAAACAATTTCCAACTTTGCAGATGACACAAAACCTGTAAAGAATTGCTTATTGTGAACAGGACACTGTGGAACTCCAAAAAGCACATTCACAAGTTGGTGGAATAGGAAGGCAGATAGGAGATGAGATTCAACATAGAGAATTATACATTATGCACTTGATTTTTTCAAAGTTCTTTTGAATAATATAAAAAACATATTTCTAATGGAGGTGCAGGAGCAGAGGGGCCTGAGTGCATACGTGCACAGATCATTGAAGGTTGCAAGACAAGTGAAGAGCAGCAGTTAATAAATCAAGCTGTGGCCTTGACTTTATGAAGAGGAGGACAGAGCACAAGTACAAAGAGGTGATTCTGAACTTGCGCAAGACACATGTTTGACTTCAGCCCGCGCTTTGTGTATAGTTCTGGGTGCGACGTTATAGGAAAAACTTCAAAGGAAAACATGAAAAACATGAGAATGCAAAGCAATTCAAGAACACGTCCAGGAAAGAGGAACTTGAGTTATGAGGATAGATGTTAGAAGTTAGGACTGTTCTGTTTGGAGAGAAGGTGGCTAAGAGGAGATACAATCCAAGTTCTCTTAGTTGAGCATTCTGGATCGAGTTGATGAAGAGAAGCATTTGTCACTCGTAAAAGGACCAAAGAACAAAAGGGCATAGCATTAAAAAATGATATGCAAAGTGAAGGAGTGAGGTACTGAATGCATGCCTAGAAATGTGGTGAAGGCGAAATTAATTGAGGTATTCAAGAGGACATTAATTTATTATTTGGATATAAGTAATCCAAAGATATGGGGAAAAGGCAGGAGACTGGCTCAAGGTAATGATGCTCATTTGAAGATGTGGCTCAGGTTCAATCAGCTGAATCGCCTTCTTTTGTGCTGTAACAACTGTGATACTCCTGTATGTTTTGAATACTTTCTGACAATCACTTATTTGCAGCATTTCTCCTACTAATGATACATGTTCAATACTTTTGAAATACTAATTGAAATAAAAACTTTATTGAAGCAAATTTCAGGGATCAATCACCCACCGAATGGCTTGGACAGAGTGGACGTTGGGAAGATGCTTCCATTGGTAGAAGAGATTAGTACCTGAGGACACAGCCTTGGATTAAAGCAAAGACCCTTTGGGACAGAGATAAGGAGAAACTTCTTCAGCCAGAGAGTGATGAATCCATGAAATTCATAGCCACAGAAGGCTGTGGAGGCCAGGTCATCGAGTATATTTAAGATGGAGATAGGTTTCTCAACCCCTTTCTCCCCATGACAATCTATCAGTCACGGATGAATGGCAGAGCAGTCCCCATGGGCCAAATGGCCTAATTTCTGCTTCCATGTCTTATGATGTCTAATTTGTTCATGACATTTACCAATCACTGACCAGATGCTTCCCAGGTACGTACATTGTGGTATCTGTTCCAGCTCTGAGTTCCACCTGAGCCCAACATTCCACCATTATTATTTACTATCTTCACAAATTGTGCCTTTCTTTTCAAAAAAAAACATGGGAAGCTTCCATAATTGAAATTAATGCTTCCTTCATTCATTCATTCCATCTACTGGTATTGTTATGTAGATCTTCTGCTGCTTTAGCCACTAGGATCTGGTTACTTGCAATGCTTTGAGATGTTGCACAGTGTAATGAAAGACCTGAGAAATCTATTTAAAAAGTTCAAAGTAAATCATAGTGGGGGCCAATGGAAAAAACATTGATAAGAAAACAAAAATTTCTCAATCACTTCTCAAATGACCTCAACGCAATGTATGATAAAGATCCACAATAGCCTTAATTAAAATCCCTCAGATTTTCCCATCTCACTGATTAAAAGACCTGAAAAAAATCTGGTATGGCTAATGAAACAATCTTCTGTCCATTGGCTTGACTAAGTTAACCATGTCCAGGATTTTACATGCCAGCACTTATAAAAAGCAAAAAAGTTATCCAGGGACATAAGGGCACTTTTATACACACTAATTTCACCGTTCACTCTCATCCTAGTTTACCTAGAGCTGTACTATTCTTAAAATGTTAAAAAAAGTCTACAACTACATTTTAATAACGCACTCCTGGGTGCGTTTCAAACGCGAGACCCTACACCATAGGGTCTCCCTCCCATTCACCTCCTCGAACCTTAATAAGAGGCTGTAGACTCGCTAAGATTTTCAGGTTTTCTCTTTTTTGTTTCTCTTCCTAGTTTAGTACTGTGTGAGCTTTCAGATTAGCGGTGTATGGATGTTAGGACAGTTACATGTTCCTCCTGCAGAATGTGGCAGGTGAGAGACACGACACATGTCTCCGCTGGCCACATCCACGGGAAGTGCACCCAACTCCAGATCCTCGAAAACCGAGTTAGGGAACTGGAGCTGGATGGACTACAGATCATCCGGGAGGCTGAGGGGGAAATTGAGAGGATGTACAGGGAGGTGGTCACTCCTCAAGCGCAGAATAAGGACAGCTGGGTTGCAGTCAGGGGGCAGAAAGGGAACCGACAGACAGAGCAGGGGTCCCCTGTGGCCGTTGCCCTCAGCAATAAGTATACCGCTTTGGATACTGCTGGTGGGGACGACCTACCAGGGGAAAGCCACAGTTGTCAGGTCTCTGGCACTGAGGCTCAGAAGGAAAGGGGGGAGAATAGTAAAAAACTAGTTGTAGGGGACTCCATAGTTAGCCAGATTGACAGGAGATTGTGTGGTCAGGAACGGGACTCCTGGAAGGTACGTTGCCTCCCAAGTGCCAGGGTCCGGGATGTCGCTGATCGGGTCTACAAGATTCTGAACAGGGAGGGTGAGCAGCCAGAAATCGTGGTACACATTGGCACCAATGACATAGCCAGGAAAGGGATTAAGGATCTGAAAAGGGACTACAGAGAGCTAGGTTGGAAGCTGAAGAGCAGGACGAGTAGTGTTCTCAGGTTTGCTACCGGTGCCACGAGATAGTGAGGTGAGGAACAGTCAGTGAGTGCAGCTTAACACATGGCTGTGCAGCTGGTGCAGGAGGGAGGACTTCTGATACTTAGACCATTGGGATGCCTTCTGGGGAAGGTGGGACCTGTACATGAAGGACGGGTTGCACCTGA
This sequence comes from Stegostoma tigrinum, assembly GCF_030684315.1. Classification (NCBI taxonomy): domain Eukaryota; kingdom Metazoa; phylum Chordata; class Chondrichthyes; order Orectolobiformes; family Stegostomatidae; genus Stegostoma; species Stegostoma tigrinum. Next base: position 67,647,071 of record NC_081361.1, on the reverse strand, counting down.
ACTGGAGGGGCATAAATGTCCTGGGTGGGAGATTTGCTCGAGTGGTTTGGGAGGGTTTAAACTAGTTTGGCAGGAGGGTGGGAACCACAGCTACACATCTGAGGGAGAGAGGGGGTGTAGTAGTAGATGAGGCAGTGGCAGGATGCAGTGAATCTACTGGGAAGGTTTTTCATATGATGGAACGAAGGGATCAGTTAAAATGTGTCTGCTTTAACGCAAGGAGTATCAGAAATAAGAGTGACGACCTTGGAGCATGGATCAATACTTGGGACTATGACCTTGTAGCCATAACGGAGACGTGGGTTTCACAGGGGCAGGAATGGTTGCTAGATGTTCCAGGGTTTAGAACATTTAAAAAGAACAGGGAAGGGGAAAAAAAAGAGGGGGTGTGGCGTTGCTAATCAGAGAGCGCATCACAGCAAGAGAAGTGAAGGTTGCCGAGGAAGATTTTGTCGACTGAGTCAGTATGGGTGGAAGTTAGGAACAGCAAGGAAGCAGTCACCTCACTTGGGGTTTTCTACAGACCCCCAAATAGCAGCAGGAAGATCGAAGAACTCATAGGCCGGCAGATTATTGAAAAGTGCAAACGTAGCAGGGTTGTTGTTATGGGTGACTTCAACTTTCCCAATATTGATTGGTGCCTCCTTAGTGCAGTTGGTTTGGATGGAGCCGTTTTTGTCAGGCGTGTTCAGGAGGGCTTCCTTACTCAGTAGGTGGACAGGCCGACGAGGGGAGAGGCCATTGTGGATTTGGTGCTCGGCAATGAGCCAGGACAGGTGTCAGATCTTGTGGTGGGAGAACACTTCGGCGACAGTGACCACAACAGCCTCACATTTACCGTAGCCATGGAGAGGGAAAGGAGCAGTTACCAGGGGAAGATATTTAACTGGGGAAAAGGAAACTATGACGCTATCAGGCAGGAGTTGGGAAGTACAGATTGGGAGCAATTGTTCCACAGAAAGGGCCCAACAGACATGTGGAGACTATTTAAGGAGCAGTTGTTGTGAGTGATGCATAAATTTCTTCCTCTGAGACAGATAAGATTAAGGAGCCTTGGATGACGGGAACAGAGGTGCTTCTCGTCAAAAAGAAAAGGGCAGCTTACCTAAGGTGGAGGAAGCAAGCGTCCAGCACAGCTTTAGAGGATTACAGGCTTGCTCAGAAGGAGCTCAAAAGTGGACTGAGGGCAGCCAGGAGGGGGCACGAAAAAGGCTTGGCAGGAAGGATTAGGGAGAACCCGAAGGCATTTTACTCATATGTGAGGAATAAGAGAATGATCAGGGAAAACATAGGGCCGATCAGGGATAGCGTAGGGAATGTGTGTGTGGAGTCTGAGCAGATAGGGGAAGCCCAAAATGAGTTTTTTTGCTTTGGTTTTCACTAAGGAAAGGGACCTTGTTGTGAATGAGAGCTTTGAGGAGCAGGAAAACAGGCTTGAACAGATTGAGATTGAGCAAGGTGATGTGCTGGAAATTTTGGCAAACATTAAGATTGATAAGTTCCCAGGGCCAGACCAGATTTATCCTTGGTTGCTCCAGGAAGCGAGAAAGGAGGTTGCTAAGCCGCTGACAAAGATCTTTGTTTCCTTACTCTCCACGGGAGTCGTACTGGAAGATTGGTGGGAGGCAAATGTTGTTCCTCTTTTCAAGAAAGGGAATAGGGAAATCCCTGGAAATTACAGACCAGTCTTACGTCTGTGGTCAGCAAGGTTTTGGAAAGAACTCTGAGGGATAGGATTTGACGACTATTTGGAAAAGCATAGCATGATTAAAGGGAGTCAGCAGCTTTGACGGGGGCAGGTCATGCCTCACAAATCTTATTGAGTTCTTTGAGGAGGTCACAAGACAGGTTGACGAGGGTCGAGCAGTGGATGTGGTGTACACGGACTTCAGCAAGGCATTTGATAAGATTCCCCACGGCAGGCTCATTCATAAAGTCAGGAGTTTGGGGATACATGGAGATTTGGCTGTCTGGATTCAGAATTGGTTGGCTGACAGGAGGCAGAGAGTGGTTGTAGATGGTAAGTATTCTGCCTGGAAGTCAGTGCTGAGTGGTGTCCCACAGGGCTCTGTTCTTGCGCCTCTGCTCTTGGCAGTTTTTACAAGTGGCTTGGATGAGGAGGTTGAGGGGTGCGTATGTTTGCTGATGACACAAAGGTTGGAGGTGCCATTAATAGTATCGAGGGCTATTGCAGGCTTCAGCGAGACATTGACAGTATGCAGAGCTGGGCTGAGAAATGGCAGATGGAGTTCAACCTGGATAAACGCGAAGTGATGCATTTTGGAAGGGTGAACTTAAATGCTGAATATAGGATTAACGGCAGGATTCTCGGCAGTGTAGAGGAACAGCGGGATCTGGGAGTTCAAGTGCATCGCTCCCACAAAGTTGCCACCCAAGTGGATACGGTTGTTAAGAAAGCATATGGTGTTTTGGCTTTCATTAACAGGGGGATCGAGTTTAAGAGCCGCGACGCTTTGCTGCAGCTCTACAAAACCCTGGTGAGACCACACTTGGAATATTGTGTCCAGTTCTGGTTGCCCGCCTACAGGAAAGATGTGGAGGCTTTGGAGAGGGTGCAAAGGAGGTTTACCAGGATGCTGCCTGGACTGGAGGGCTTGTCTTACGAGGAGAGGTTGACTGAGCTCAGGCTTTTCTCTCTGGACAGAAGGAGGAAGAGAGGTGATCTGATGGAGGTGTACAAAGTAATGAGAGGCATGGATAGAGTTGATAGCCAGAGACTTTTCCCCAGGGCAGGATTGACTACCACCAAGGGCCAGTTTTAAGGTGTTAGGAAGAAGGTATAGAGGAGACGTAGGAGGGATGTTCTTCATCTAGAGAGTTGTGAGCGCATGGAATACTTTGCCAGTGGTAGTCGTGGAAGCGGAGTCATTAGTGACATTTAAGCAACTGCTGGACATGCACATGGAGAGCAGTGAATTGAGGGGAATGTAGGTTAGGTTATTTTATTTTTGGATTAGAATTAATCCACGGCACAACATCGTGGGCCGAAGGGCCTATACTGTGCTGTACCTTTCAATGTGCCATATTCTATATTTAGGCAGATTTGGTCAACATTTGGTCTTGGGGGATGTTAAGTGGGAAATGAGCTTTGAACGACACAAAGTCCAAACAACAAGTACTTTCAAAAAGAGAGAAAGTGACAATTAACTATGTTAACATTGGTGAATCTCCCATCATTAACATCTTGCAGGGAAGTCGACCATTGCGCCCCTTTTCCCAGTATGGTTGTCAGGTCTGACATGAACTTGCCATAGTAATTTACAAGTCTCAAGAATGATCTCAGTCGAGACTGATTCTCTGGTCTAGCAGCCTTCTTGATAGCCTCCATCTTCTTGGGTGCCTTGTGTTATCCCTCACCATCGACTACACGCCCTGGGTACTCTATAGAGTCCCTAAAATAAACTCACATTTATCGCTTTTTATTAGCGGGCGGTGTTCCTGCAACTTTTTTTTTAAATAAAGGTTTCTTCTAGATTTCTCAAAATGGTTCTCTTTGGAGGATCTAGTAACCAAAATATTGCGTAGACACCATCTGACATCTGGCAATCCACTCAAAATGTGGCCAATGGCTCTCTGGAATACAGCCAGCACTGACATGATGCCAAAAGACAGTTGCTTGTAGCAACAGTCCCGTGTGTCACTATCGTCAGAGGCAGCTAGGACTCCTTGCAGATGAGGATCACAAAGTCGGCTTGTGACAGATCCATTTTTGAGAATTTGTTCCTCTCAGCCAATCCACTGAACAGGTCCTCGATACACAGAAGTGAGTTTTGACCCAGACGCAGGGTTGGGTCAACTATCATGTTAAAGTCATGGCCAATCCTCACCATGCCATCAGCTTTTAAGATCGGGATGGGTGGAGTGGCCCATTCAATGATGATTACTGGCTCCAAACCTCCCAGGGTTCACCAGCCATTCCAGTTCCACCTCCACTTTAGACCAGATGGCTCACTGTACTGTACTGGTCACACCTTCAGATGGCTTGAATCAACAGAGATTTAATTTCTACTTGTTTGATTTCCCCAAGGATTCCCTTGAATACATCATTATACCTGTCCAAAAATCTCCTGAAAACTCATTTGAGTCAGCCAGCCTATTAACCACATCCTTCTTAAACTTAAGTTTCTGTAATTAGGAGTGTGTGAATAGTGCAAAATAGTCACCTTTCACTACATCGAGGGGCGTTTGACACACTGGTACTGTTGCTGTACTTTTAACAGTACACAGCCTTCAGCAGCATCACTTGTTCTGTGTATATCCATCATGTAATCTAGGCAGGCTTCTGTGGCAGTGCCTTCAACCTTTTCCAACATTGATTTGGGAATCAGAGACACCACCACACCTGCATTCGCTTTGGGCTTTGCTGTCTTACCCTTTAATTCAGGAAGAACCAAGCAAGGATCAACTTCACTCCATACTGACAGAATGTTTAACCAGAGCTGCACTGACTCTGGGCCTTCTACTTCTGCAGACCTGGCTGACTCTCAATCTACTCCCTGGTATGTGCCTTATGTCTTGTCTTCTGAATTGCCTCCTTTAGACACCCGTTCTCATGCTTCAGCTTTATTGAGCAATTTTGGGCAATATGGCCCACTCGCTTATGCCTGTAGCACTATGTTTCTCGAGCTCAATACATTGACTTCTTGTGACCATTCTTGCCATATCGACGATATTCGTTGGTAGCACCTGCTGCTGAGTTTTCACTACTCTGTGCACCCAGGCGTTGTCACTCAACTACGCTGTTTCCCTGGTGGCCAAGTCTATCAAGATAGCAATTTTGAAATCTGCCTTGAAATCCAGGTCTCTCCTCGTTAGCAGCTTCTATTGGATGGCTGTGTGTTGGAAGCTACAAACCAAATGGCCCCACAAGGCATCTTGGAGAAACACTCCAAATTTGCAATGTTCCACGAACCTTTAAGGCTGCCACAAATTGGGCGATGGACTCTTTTGGAATGTATATGTTATCCAATCATAGAGCTGGAAAGCATGGAAAGAGACCCTTCGGTCCAATTCGTCCCTGCCAACCAGATGCCCCAAATAAAACAAGCCCCATTTGCCAGCATTTGGTCTAAACTCTTCCTATTCATATACCCATCCAGATGCCTTTTAAATGATGTAATCATACCAGCCTCCACCACTTCCTCTGGCAGCTCATTCCGTAATCGCACCACCCTCCACATGTCAAAGTTGCCCCTTAGGGTCCCTTTTATATCTGCCCCCTCTCACCTTTAACCCATGCCCTCTAGTTTTGGACTCCCCTACACCTGGGAAAAGACCTTGGGTATTCACCCTATCCCTGACCCTCATGATTTTCTAAGATTCTAAGGTCACCCCTCATCCTCCAAAGCTCCAGGTAAAGTAGCCCACGCTATTTATTTAGCCTCGCCCTACAACTCAAACCCTCCAATCCTGGCAACATCCTTGTAAATCTTTTCTGAACCTGTTGTAGTTTCAAAACATCCTTGCTATAGCAGGGAGACCAAAATTGCATGCAGTATTCCAAAACTGGCCTAACCAATGTCCTATATAGTCACAACACAACCTCCCAACTCCTATACTCAATGCTCTGGTAATCTTGCCTTTATTGGTAAAGCATCTTCTTCACTAACAAAAATCAAAGATGCTGGAAGAACTCAGCAGATCCAGTAGCATCTGAGAAGAAAAATCAGAGTTAACATTTCAGTCCAATGATCTTTCCTGAGAACTGATGGTAGTTAAGAAAATGTTAGTTTATTTGGGGAGGCGTGGAGGAAGGAAGGAGGGAACAATAGGTCAGGATTGAGCCGAGGGAGAGGGAGAGGGAGAGAACCAGGTAACTGTCAAAGGAGGAGATAACAAATCTGGCTAGGAGGGTGAATAGCTATTAATGGAAGCTGTTAATGGCCAGCAATGGGTAGTGTGTAATGGCAAGCTCTGTGATAAAGTCCAGTGTGTGGGATTAGGGGTTAGGGTACAGAAGAGTTCAGGCCCTAAAATTATTAAATGCGATATTGAGTCTGGAGGGCTGCAAGGTATCCAACCAGAAAATAAGAGTGTTGTTCTTCCAGCTTGCTCTGAACTTCGCTGGAACACTGCAGCAAGCCTAGGACAGAGATGTTGGCCAGGGAACAGGGTGGTGCATTGAAGTGGCAGGCAATTAGAAGCTCAGTGTATTTTTGCAGGCAGAACAAAGCTGTTCTGCAAAACAGTCACTCAACCTACACTTGGCTTCCCCAATGTAAAGGAGACCACACTGAGTAATATAGACTAGATTGCACGAAGTGCAGGTGAGGTGCTGCTTCACCTGAAAGGTGTGTTTGGGCCCTTGGATGCCAGGGAGGGGCACTGTAAATAGGCATGTGTTACGACTTCAGCTGTTGCAGGGGAAGAAGCCATGGGATGGTGGTCAGGAAGTGAAGGAAGAGTGGACTCGCGTGACCTGGAGGGAACAGTCCTTGCAAAAGGCAGACCAAGGAGAGGAGGGGAATTCGTGTGGTGGAAATGGCGACTGATGATCTTTTGGATGTGGACGCTGGTGGGATGTTAGCTAAGGACAGGGGGAACCCTATCGCTGTTACATTAGAGGAGAGTGGGGGTGAGGGCAGAAGTGCAGAAGATGGGTCAGACTCAGTTGAGGGCCCTGTTGACAATGGTGCTAGGGAACACTCAATGGTACTCAAGAAAACTGATACCATAATGTCTTCAGCCACCTTATTTGTCTTTAACAAAGCATCAAAATGTTGGGCGTACAGAATCCAACATTGCCTCCTCATCGAATGGTCCCAAATCGAGTCGCCATTTGCAGCCCGATTCCCTTCGGCGAACACCCAATGTGTCAGCTGCTCCCTCACTAACTTTGTTCGCGTACTTTTCTAGCCTGGCATCACCCGCAGCCTGAGTCCCCTTGTGATCACTCTCTGAAGCAAGTTCCTGGGTGAGTACTACCCTCTTCAGCTGTCAGCTGCAACTCAAGTCCCCTCATGACTGCTGCGCTCCAGCGTGCTCTTCACAGCATACCATTCTTCCCTGGCTCCACTCCAAATCCCCACACCACCACTGGAAAACTTCTAAGCAACCTCCTTTGACAACCGAAACCAACCCAATGAGGGGAGGAGAAACAAGTTCATTTGGAAGAACATGGCTGAAGTGAACAATACAAAATTATTGAAAATATGATGTATGATGAACTCATCTGACAAAATTTGTTCTGACAAAAGGTGTTAGACCTGAAACATTAATGGCGTTTTTCTCTCTATAGCTGGTGCATGAAATGCTAGCTATTTCCAGTGTTTATTCATGACATTGTTAATTGAGTCCTTCAAATGAAGTAATGGAAAGATCGCCAATTTAAGACTGAGATGAGGAGGAATTTCTTCTCAGAGGATTGAGCGTCTTTGGAACTCCTTGCCACAGATGGCTATGGGGGCAGAGACCTTCAGTGTATTAAAGTTGAAATACATGGATGCATTCTTCATCAGTAAGAGTGTTTTGATTCAGGTGTTGCACATACAAACTTTCAAAAGTAATTTACTAAATTACTGTATTGTGATTTAGCAGTATTAGAGAATATACTGAGGATGCAAAACGCAGCAAGTATGCTGAATTTTTTTTCAGACTCTATGCAAGGCCACAATGCTCTTCCACAGTGGTTGATATCAAGATCACTGTTCTTTTTAATTACAGCTTTGTCTTAGATATAGACCTTAATTTATAAGTTTGGAGACAAAACAGAATTTGGAAATGTAGTCAACAATAGGGAACAGTAATAATAATGTACTTTGTGAGAACTTACACCAGTGAAATGTGAAAATATTCACGGCAGATTAAATTTAATGCAAAGAAGTATGAAATGAAGAACAAGGAGGGGCAACATAAGCTTAAAGATTCAATTTAAAGTGGTGATGCAGGAACACGAGTGCTTGAGATTCATACAGTACTAACCATGGAAGTTAAGAAGAGCATGAAGTTGAAGTTGAAAGAATTGGCATGTCAAGAAGCTGAGGTGAGCGACAGCCCAAAAGACTGGGATAAATTCAGAATCCAGCAAAGAAGAATGAAAAAAGGTAATAAAAACAGAAAACAAATAACAAAGGCAAACTGTGAAGAAAATAGAGTTTATTTAAATACATTTAAAAGAAGAGGGGGGGGGGTCAAAGTGAACACATAGGCCCCTTAGAAAATGAATCTAGAGACGGTTTTGGTGAACAAGGAAATGCCAGAAGAGTTAAACAAATATTTCACATCAGTCTTTGTGGTGGAAAATATTTTGAATATTTGGTTAATATTAAAGAATACCACAGAGCAATTAAGTATTGGATAAAACTAATGGAGCTTAAGGCAGGCAAGTCCCCTGGCCCTGATGGCCTGCATTCAAGGATCCTAGAAGCAGAGCTAAGGGATCGTAGATGTTTCATTTGTAATTTGCCAAAAAAAAAGCTACAATTCTGGAGAAGTACAAAATGAATGGAAAACATCCACTGTAGCTAAAACTGACACCCCTACTCAAAAAGGGAGGGTGGCAAAAAAAAATGCCAATTAGCTGAATATCAACTGCTGAAAAAGTATTGGAATCTTGAACGTTCTGGCAAAGATCTGCACCTCAGGTTGTGGGTAAGGTTGTTGACTTGCTTGCTGAGCTGACTTGTTTTCATTCAAATGTTTTGTCACCATGCTCGGTAACATCATCAGTGGAGCCTCCAATCAAGCGAGGTTATTCTACTCTGCTTGGAATTTATTCCATCTGGCCTGTTATGGTGAATGGTATCAATTCCGGTTTTGATCTGTATGGGTTTGTATATGGGGTCCAATTCTATATGTTTGTTGATTGCATTACAGGTAGAGACCACGCCTCTAGGAATTCCCATGTGTATCTATGTTTGGCTTGGGCTACTATGGTTATCTTGTACCAGTTAAATTGATGGCCTTCATTGTCTGAGAGTGTGCTGATATTAAGGCAAGTTCATCATATCATTTTGCTACTAACTGATGTTCAAGTATTCTGATAGCGAGTTTCCTTCCTGTCTGTCCGATGTAATGTTTGTGGCAGTCGTTGCATGGTATTTTGTAAACTACGTTGACTCTGCATGTTGTGGGAATGGGGTCTTTCATCCTTGTGCGTCTTTGCCAGAGTGGCTGTGGAATACCATGATTCCGAATGGTCTTAGGAGTCCTGTTGTCAGTTCTGATAATGTTCTTGACGTAGGACAGTATGGCCAGTGTGTTAGGACATACTGTGTCCTCCTGTTGTTGTCTGTTTTGTAGGCATCTGTGGATGAAGTCGCGGGGATATCTGTTCATAGTGAGGATTTTGTGTAGGTGCTCTTCTTCTTTCCTGCGTAGTTCTGGACTGTTGAAGTGTGTCCTAATGCAGCTTTGTGGATGTTGGGGTGGATTGACAGCAGGAAAACACAATGGCACTTCAGAGGCTGCATTGACGAAGTTATCCAGCAGGATAATGAACCGTCTGCAGAAAAACAATGAACCAGCTCAGCGAGCCAACCAACCACAGCCCGAGCTACAAATCAACTCTAAAACCTTAAGAGATTCAGCATGCTTCAAAGAGAAATCATGTCTTAATTTGTCGGAGCTTTGAGGAATTCTCAAACAGAGTCAATAATGGAGAACCAGATGATGTGTTGTATTTGAACTTCCAGAAGACATTCAACAAGGTACCTCACAAAGGTTAACTCATAAGTTAATAGCTCACCATTTTGGAGGTAGTATTTTGGCATGGAGAAAGAACTGGCACATGTGCAGGATACAATAAGTGGGGATAAGGGGTTCTTTTTCAGATCAGCAACCCATGACCAGCAGGGTCCCACAAGGATCAGTCTTAGGCTACAACTGGAATGTACGGCAGCCAAATTTGCAGATGACACAAACAGGTAGAAAGGCAAATTCAAGAGAGGTACAACAAGCTTAGAGGGAGATACTGATAGGTAAAGTCAGTGGAGAAAAAGTTGGCTGACGGAGTACAATTTTGGAAAACGTGAAGTTGTTCATTTTGGAAGGGAGAACAAAATAACCGATTATTATTTAAATAGAGAAAATTTACAGATATCGGCATCACAGAGGGACTTCGGGGTACTTGAATATGAAACAGAGCTAGCACATTGGTGCAGCAAGAAATCAGGAAAGCTAATGAAATGTTGGCCCTTTTTTTAAGGGGGTAGGAGTACAAGAGTAGGGAAGCCCTACTGTAACTGAACAAAATGGTAGCGAGCCCATTTCTGGAGTACCGAGCAATTTTGGTCCCTGTATTTAGGGAAGAAAGGGAGACAGTTCAGAGAAGATTCACTATGACGATTCACGGTCCGGAGTGACTGTCGTATGAGCAAAGGCTAAACAGGTTGGGATTCTACTTACTGAAGTTTTGAAGAATGAAAGGTATGTTCATTGAAACAGACGATTTTTAAGTGGTTTGACAGGGTTAATGCTGAGAGGATGTTTCGCCTCACAGGAGAGTATAGGACCAAATGGCACAGTCTCAGAATAAAGGGGTACCAATTTAAGACTGAGAACATGGTGCGTATTGAAGGCCAAGATAGATTCTTGATCAGTATGGAAACGAAGGGTCATGGAGAAAATTTAGCAAAGTGAATATCAGATCAGTTATGTCAAGGAACTGAGCCACCTCTTCCTGTTCTTATTTTTCTATAGTCTTACTTCATGAAGTGGCAATCTAATAAAACTATCAAACAACAACAATTCTTGGAACTTTAGCTTTATCAACCAATAAATCAAACCCAGAAGGCTAGACCTCAGAATGTCATGACTTTGGAGTTTTCAACCCAATTCTGAGCATGACACTTTAGAAAGGATATTAAGCGCGTGGAGAGTGTTTTTTAAAAAAATGTGACTCGTAGGATGTCCTGAGTTGCCCATGAGAAAGTGGTGATGAGCTGCCTTCTTAAACCACTGCCGTCCATTTGCTGTAAGTCGACCCACAATGCCTTCAGCGAGAGAATTCCAGGATTTTGACCCAGCAGCCGTGAAGAAATAGCAATTTATGTCCACATCAGGATAGTGAGTAGCTTGGAGGGGAAGTTGCAGATGTTGGTGCTCTCATGTGTTTGTTGCCCTTGCCCTTCTAAATGGAAGTGGGTCATGGGTTTGAAAGGTGCTGCGTAAGGATCTTTGACAAACGCCTCCAGTGCTTCTTGTTGACAGTACATGCTGCCACTACTGAAAATCAGTGGTGCAGGGATGGATGCTTATGGACATCCACTCAAGCATGAGATTGAATAGAACGATAGCAGGAACGATGGAACCACTTATCTGAGGAAACTGGTGAGGATACGGTCGTTTTCCTTCAAGAGGATAAAGGTAAAAAGGGGAGATTAAATAAAAGATTATTCAACTTTGTGATTTACTGCGGTTAGATAAGAAATTGTTGCTTACTAAATTTCATGCCAATGGAAGAGGTCACAAATTATAATTTAAGAATAGTTGGCAATGGCAGGAGGGGCGGTGGTATTGTTGCAGCCGAATGGGTGAATATTTTTTAAAAAGAGAATTCTAATGTTATGATCGGGAATGCAGTATCTGGGTGAAAGCAGAGTCAATAATTTTCTTCAGGAGAAAACTGAATATACATCTGACATAAACTATGCTTCATTAAAGCCACATTTCAGTGATTTGGTAACAATTTCCCAGCAATTTCTTGCTTTTGATTGTTTCAGATCTGCAGCATGCACAATACTTTGTTTCACTACAGCAGTGCTGTGATCAGAGTTTTAGACATCATTATCAGAGGTAAAGGGATAGACAGTTATGGGGAGACATCTAAATGTGTTAGATGGCCAGCCTTGGTCATGTTGAATAGTGAAGTCCAAAGATGGGCAGGTTAGATAGATTGGCCATGCTAAATTGTCCATTGTATCCAGGGATGTGTAGGCTAGGTGGAGTAGCCATGGAAATGTCTATATTCCAACTGTACTGAAATGGGACAAACCGTTTGCAAAAGTGTAGTGATGGATGAACACAGCAGGCCAAGCAGCAGAGGAGCAGGAAGGCTGATGTTTGGGGCGTAGGCCCTCCTGCAGAAATGGGGGCGGGGAAAGGGGGTTCTGAAATGAATAGACAGAGAGGGGGAGGCGGATAGAAGATGGATAGAGGAGAAGATAGGTGGAGAGAACAGGTCAAAGAGGCGGGGATGGAGCCAGTGAAGGTGAGTATAGGTGGGGAGGTAGGGAGGATGGACAGGTCAAAGGGGCGGCATGAGGTTAGGAGGTAGGAGCTGGAGGATGGGATAGGTAGGAGGAAGGACAGGCTAGGGAGGTGGGGATGAGCTGGGCTGGTTTTGGGATGCGGCAGGGGGAGGGGAGATTCTGAAGCTTGTGAAGTCCACATTAATACCATTGGGCTACAGGGTTCCCAAGCAGATTATGATTTGCTGTTCCTACAACCATCGGGTAGCATCATTGTGGCACTGCAGGAGGCCTAGGATGGAAATGTCATCTGCGGAATGGGAGGGGAAGTTGAAATGGTTCGCAACCGAGGGGGGGCAGTTGTTTAGTGTGAACTGAACGTAGGTGTTCTGCAAAGCGGTCCTCAAGCCTCTGTGGCCTCCTCTACATCAGAAACGAAGCAAACAGGAACAGCAGATGCAGGACACCACATTAGCAGATGCAGAAGTGAACATTTGCTTGGTGCGGAAAGTCTTCGTGGGGCCTGGGATAGGAGCGGGGTGGGAAGAGGAGGAGTGTAGGGGCAGGTGTAGCACTTCCTGCGGTTGCAGGGATAAGTGCCGAATGTGGTGGGGCAGGAGGGGAGTGTGATGCGGACAAGGGAGTCACAGAGAGACTGGTCCCTCCGGAAAGCAGACAAGGGTGGGGAGGGAAAAATGTGTCTTTGGAGGTGGGGTAGGACTGCACATGGTGGAAGTTTCAGAGGATGATGTGTTGGATCCGGAGGTTGATGGGGTGGTACGTGAGGACGGGGGCTGGGGGGGGGGGGGGATTCTGTTTTGGTTGTTGTTGCGGGGAGGGAGCGTGAGGGATGAGTTGCGGGAAATATGGGAGACACAGTCGAGGGCATTCTTGTCCGCTGCCAGGGGGACGTTGCGGCCCTTGAAAAACAAGGACATCTGAGATGTATGGGAGTGGAATGCCTCATTCTGGGAGCAGATGCGGCGGAGACAAAGGAATTGGGAATAGGGGATCGCATCTTTGCAGGAAGGTGGGTGGGAGGTGGTTTATTCTAGGTAGCTGTGGTCGTCGGTGGGCTTAAAACGGATATCTGTTACTAGGTGGTTGCCCGAGATGGAGACAGAGGGGTCCAGGAAGGTGAGGGGTGTGTTGGAGATGGTCCAGGTGAACTTGAGGTTGGGGTGGATGGTGTTGGTCAGTGGATGAACTGACTTCCTTGTGGGAGCATGAGGCGGCGCTGATACAGTCACTGTAACGGAGGAAGAGGTGGGCTTTCGGGATTGTGTAGCTACAGAAGGAGGATTGTTCCACATAACCTACAAAGAGGCAGGCATAGCTTGGGCCCATGGTCACCTCCTTTGTCTGTAGTAAGTGGGAGGAATTGAAAAAGAAGTTGTTGAAGGTGAGGATGGGATTGGCTAAGTGGATGAGGGTGTCAGTGGAGGGGGTCTGGTCGGACCTGCGTGACAGGAAGAAGCGGAGGGCCTTTAGGACATCTGTATGAGGAAATGCAGGTGTATCGGGACTGGACGTCCATAATAAAAATGAGGTGTTGGGACCAGGGAATTGGAAGTTCTGGAGGTGATACAGGGCTTGGGTGGTGTCACAAACGTAGGTAGGGCGTTCCTGGACCAAGGGGGAGAAAATGCAGTCCAGATAAGTGGAGGTGAGTTCGGTGGGGCAGAAGCAGGTGGAGACAATGGGTCGACCAGGGCAGGCAGGTTTGTGGATTTTACGAAGGAGAGAGAAGTGGGCAGTGCGGGTTTGGGGAACAATGAGGTTGGAGGCTGTGGGTGGGAGGTGACCTTAAGTGATGAAGTTGTGGATGGTTTGGGAGATGACGGTTTGGTGGTCAGGGGTGGAGTCATGATCAAGGAGGCGGTAGGTGGTGGTGGTGGTAAGGGAGAGGTGGCATCTGGCCTCAGCGATGTAAAGGTCAATGCGCCATACCACAACTGCACCTCCCTTGTCCATGGGTTTTAAGGTGAGGTTCGGATTGGAGCGGAGGGCTGCACGCTCTGCAGGGGAATGGTTGGAGTGGGTGAGGGGGTAGAGAGGTTGAGGCAATTATCTCCAACTGCTGTTGTGACAAAGAGGTTGAGGGAGGGTTGGAGGACTTGAGGTGGTGTCCAGGAGGAGGGGGGTGTGTTGGAGGCAGGAAAAAGGGGTCAGTAGAGGGAGGATTAGGCTCATGGTTGAAGTAGTAAGCGCGGAGGCAGAGGAAAAACTGCTCTATGTCCAAACATGACCAATATTCGTTGATGTGCGGGTGGAGGGAGACAAAGGTGAGCCCTTACTGAAGATGAACGGTCAGTCCTCAGTAAAAGGGAGAGGTCTGGAGGGATGGTGAAGACTCAGCAGGGCTGAGTGTTGCTGTCTACTCTGGAGCTGCTGGCTGTGGAGGCGGTGGGCGGAGTGATGTCAGTGTCAGCTGTAGGCAGAGGTGGTGCATCCTCATGTCTCTGGTGCTGGCCTCGGGAAATGGAGGTGGTGGCATCAGCAGTGGTGTCGTTGGCATTTGCTGTCCCGAAGAAGTGGTGTACCCAGCATCGGAGGAGGTGATGTCATCCATGGTTGCTCCGACAGTGGCCACATTCCCAATGGCAGTGGGCGCATTGTGGGGAAGGTCCTGGGTCGGGTTGGAGATGTGGGAGGTGGACGACGCCCATTTTGGGTGGTAGGCCCCACTAAGTTTACTGTACTTATAGCTTTACTGGATACAAACCTGAGTAGAATTGAGAGTTCAGGTTGTAGATCCGACAAAGATTTCAAAATCTCCCCTCCCCCTACCGCTTCCCAAAACCAGCCCAGCTCATGCCCGCCTCCCTAACCTGTCCATCCTCCTACCTATCCCATCCTCCATCTCCTACCTCCTAACCTCATGCCGCCTCTTTGACCTGTCCGTCCCCTCTATCTTCTATCCGCCTCCCCCTCTCTGTCTATTCATTTCAGAACCCCCTTTCCCCGCCCCCATTTCTGAAGGAGGGCCTAGGCCCGAGACATCAGCCTTCCTGCTCCTAAGATGCTGCTTGGCCTGTGTTCATCCAGCTCTACATCTTGTTAACTCCAAATCAGCAACCATGGTTTCCAAAGGAACAAAACATTCCGCTACATCTTTAAACTTTCTTGACACTAAAAACAGCAAGATCATAGGGATCAACTTAAAACTAGTTCAGTCACCAAACTTCAAAAAGGCTTACACATTTCAATATTCTTCGACTCCAAATTGCTTTTTCTTCACACACTAATCCACTTACACCAGTGTGAGAAAGTCAGAGTCTTTCGTTAAATTATAGTTAAGTACAATAAAGAATACCTTAAGAAAAATAAGAAAATCTGACTGTATTTTGTGATCTTAGCATTCGAACAGTCAACACACTGAACTGGCAAGTATGCCTTTTTCAAATCAACTGTGGTGGTCAAACGTGGAGTCGGAGAAAGTAAAGACTAGATCTACCTAAATAACTCTTTCACAGAGCTGGCACAGGCACAAACAGCACAGAAGGCCTTTTGCTTCAAGCTTCAATCTCTGCCTCAGTCAAATTAGTCCAGGTCCCTTTGTCACCTTGCACAATGACAAACCATTCCAAATATTCACTCTTACTTGGCAAGGAACAAGCTGCCAGACAATTCCTACTTCTGTGAGATGTCAATAGGATAACATCCCATTAATTTTTATGCTCCTTAGCTGCTCACACAGGGCTATGTGGAAACGAACTTAAACTGTCTGCCCCAAAAGGATTGGGTGGGGAATGTTTGTAAAGGTGTGAGACTTCTATAAAGGGGTGAAACTTCTGTAAAGGTATGAAACTTCTCTTTCTACTGAAGTGGCCAGGTCAGTGACCGTTGTTCAAGCCAGGGAGTTCGGTGGGTTGAAATCACATTCTGTTGTTATCAGTCACTTCGTGAACGATCAATGCTGTATTCTGTTCTCTTTATGTTCCAAATGTAGCAATTCCTTTATGTGTCAGCCAAAAGAGAGTACAAAAAGCGGGGACTGCCCACTGTTCGGGGAGAATCACTTATGGAACTCAGCACTCTGCTGGGTTGTGTACAGTGATCTTCCACAGCTTGTACTTGCTTAATAATAAAAGGATAGCGTTTCTGTAGCCAGGTCAGTGTCTTGCTATTGCATCAAGTCTCTGAGGGTCTCCCAAAAATGAACCTAACATCTGCATAGTTCAAACACCTCTGCCCGATCCTTTCCAGTCCACCAAACTGAAATAATCAACTTGGGCAAACTACCCATACCTAAATGTACTTGATATACTTCTGAAATGTCTCCTCCTTGACATTTACTGAATTCTTTCATGGGGTGTGAGCATCGTTTGCTGCCCATCCCTGACTGTCTTTGAACTGAGTGGCGTGCTAATCAGAATGTAGTAAGGAGAGTTACAGTGCTGCAAGTGTAAAGTCACCAGAAGCCAAACCAAGTAGTAATGGCAGATTTTCTTCCCTCTTTTGCCAATTACCTTACCTCTGTGCCCTCTGCTTATTAAATTGTATGCCAGTCGAAGTAATTTATTCTTATCCAGTGTACCACAACTCCTCACAATCTTTGTTAAATTCTCTATCTTCTTTGTGGAAAATAATCGCTGCCTCTTCAGTTTGCTCAACTAGATGGAGTTCCCTTGTCCGTGATGTCATTCTAGTTGATCACCCCACAATTTGTACAAAAGGCTAAACATCTTTCCTAAGGTTCATGGTCAGAAATGGGCACAATACTCCAAACTAATGATTTTCTGAAGGCTTGGTACAGTTTCTGTACACACTTCCTCTAGTTTTGAAACCAAGGATCAAATAATTTTTAATAGTTTTATTGGATTGCCCGGCCACCTCTTAAGATATGCATGCATGAATCCAGAGAACTTGTGTCTGCACCCCTTTTAAAAATGAAAATTTCTAGTTTTTTTATGTTAGTGGCCAACACTGATTTTATGACAAATCAATGACAGTTTCATGGCAACCATTACTGGATCTAGCTTTGATTTCCAGATTTATTCGTTGACTTTAAATTCCACCAGTTACCACTGTGAAACATGAACCCATGTCCTCAAAGCATTAACCCGCGTCTCTGGATCAGTATTCAGTGATGTTACCACAAAGCCACGCTATACAATACTTTGAACTTAACAGAGCCAAATCTTTAACTAAACTTGGATAACTAAGATTCTTTAAACTAGAAATCATTTTTATAGATATCCTCCAAAACTTGGCCAAAATCAACATTCTTGTGAAGGACAAATTGGACACACCACTCCTATTGGTCGAACCAATGATCTTGATGACAGATTTGTACTGTTGTATGAAACCAAACAGGAACAGGCCCTTCATCTCACTGTGCTTGCACTGGCCACGATGCTATTGTAAGCTAATCCAACTCCCTGCCTGTTCATGCATCTGTCTAAATGCTTAAAACGTTGCTATCACAACTGCTTCTAATGCCTTCCCTACACCTATTTGTGTAAAATACTTGCCTTGCACATCTTTATAAAAACTTTTCCTCTCTACTTTAAACCTATGCTTCCTAGTATTTGATATTCCCAGTCTGGAGGAATGAAACAAGTCCAACTATCTATCTTAGCGACACCTCTCAATTTTATATACTTCTATCATGTCACTCCTCAGTGTCTGAGAGTCTAACAAAAATAATCCAACTTTGTTCAACCTGTTGTTATAGCTATACACTCCAATTCGGGCAACATCCTGGCAAACCTCTTTTGCACACTTTGTATAACGTCCACATCCCTCTTATATTGTGATGTCCAGAACTGCACACGATACTGAAAATGTGGCCTAACTGTAATTTAATATAATTTTTTAGTTCTGAAGGGTGACTGGATCCAAAAAGTGTTAATTCTGATTTATTGCCAAGGATGCTGTCAGTTCAGCTGAGTTTTTCCATCCATTTCCATTTATGTCCAGTTTTATACAGTTGCGACAAGGGTTGCCAACACATATACGCAGTGCCTCAACAAATGAAAGTAAGCATACCCTATGTCTTCTCTACTACCTTATCCTTTTATATTGTCACTTTTAGGGAGCCACAGACGTGCACCCAAGATCTCTCTGTATGTCAGTACTCTTAAAGGGTCCTGATGTTTATAGTACACTTTCCTTTTCTATTTGACCTCCCAAAACTGTCACCTCACATGCGTCTGGATGAAGCTCGGCCATTCGTTTGCCTAACTTCCCATCTGATCTACATCTTCCTGTATCCTTTCGCAAACTTCCCCCATTACCCGCAATTCTAATTTTCATGTAATCTGCAAACTTACTAATCAGACAACCTATATTTTCAGCCAAATCATATCTCTACCCTTGTACCCCTATATGTAATATATGGAGAGATATCTGTATAAACAAGAGGTCCGAGCAATGATCTTTGTGGAACATGTTTGGTCACAGGCCTCAAGTCAGAAAATCACCAATGCACAATCACTGTCTTCTACGACCAAGTCAATTTTGTATTGTATCACCCAAATCACTGTGAACCCCGTGCAATCTTTTGGATCAGGTTACCAGGAGAGATTTTGTTGAGTGTTTCAGTAAAATCCACAGTGACAAGATGGGTTGCCTCATCCTCACTCACAAAAAAACTCAAAATATTATCAGACAAGCCCTCCCTTGCACAAAGCCAAGTCCAATGCAATAAGTCCATTCTTTTACAATTCAATAAGTTCCTTTAAGATATACTGAGTGGTTCTCTTTCCTATTACTCAATACCTCAATTGCTGTAGCTAGGACTTTATATTAGTTCTGAACTCAGAATAATAATGTATACACTAACACCCAGGTCCTGTTCTAACTCAATTAGTCTGACTGTTATTCCTTTTAAGTGACAGGCACATTCAGAGTCAGTCCTATTCACATGAATCACACTGTATTTATCTACATTAAATGCCGTATCATTTTTAAGACACATTCACCAAATGCATTTTTTCCCTCCCCACACTAGGTTGCATTCCTTTCCAGCCATAGCTGCTGGATTAATTTTAGTGTCATGAGCAAACTCACTGAGCACATTCCCAACACCACCATCCAGGTCATTATAAACAAAGTGAAGTGAGCCGAACACCAATCCTGGGTCCAGAGTGACCCCAACATTTGGGCTGATTCACCACCATTAACTGAGAAAATGAAACATGCAATAATGAGATCAATAAGAAATTGATGAATACAAGTGTTGAAGAAAACTTCAAAGTAATCTAAAAAATTTAATGATTTTAACTTCACTAAGATAAAGTTAATCCTGAAGAAAATAAAGTCTCCCTTTAAGTATCCAGTTACTAGTTCAGGGTGGAACTACAATTAAGCACAAAAGATCCAAATGCAACAGAAAAAAAAACACAACCCACAATCAGTCACCTGGCCAATTTGTTCAAGCTCAGCTCATCAGAGAGGCAAATAGCACATCCCTAATTAGTTCCTATTTCATTCCCCAACTACAGTCACAACAGCTACAAATTAGCAGACAAGTTCAGTACAGTCATTGAAAAAACGTAAGTCTTGAGGCTTAAATAAACTGCTAAGTTACCTAGATTCAATGTACTAGTTCAGTAACACACCAAGCTCAACAAATACAAACGAAATCTATCGATTTTATACATCCGACAGTATTGCTGAAAGATACAATGCCTAAGGACAGGAGTATTGCATCGTCTTCCACATACAGCAAACAGAGGAATCTGTACCTGCAACTCAGCCAAAGGTCATAAAGTTTTATTGCTGTAAGATAAAATTGAGTTAGAAGGTATTTTCATTTTCTGCAGAAGCCTCTTTGATTTAAGTAGCAAAACTACTTTTCCCCCTTTCTTCCAATGCAATGTCAGACAGTGAAGTGTGATGGACATTTGTTTTAAATAGGACTGGTCTCTATTGTTATCATTCAAATATTGGCAAACTAGCCCACTTGCCAAAGGGATGCTATCCATCAAATTTTGCAGAAAACACAATTATAGGTTGCTGCATTAAAGCAAGACGGGGGCATGTGAATATTTTAATAGCCAATGCACCTAAATGAATGTCACCCCATAGCTACTCACTTTGAAAGAACTAAGGAGGTCTTAAAACTATTTCTAGCACTTCGACATGTTACACCTGATCCATAGAATGTGTCAAGATTTTAAGTTGGAATCTGATGACCCACCAGGAAATATGGACCGAGACCAGCAAATCTCTGTTTTGATCATGTTAACAAACTCAAAGTGAAAGAACCATTCTTCGATTTCCATTGTTTCTCAATCGTTTTGAGCAAAAGACCAAGTATTTCTCAGAAAAAATGCTCCTGGCTCACAAGATCCTCAAGCTATCCAGATTGTGGCTATAGACTCATGGTCCTGATTAAACCCCACATATAATACTGGCACAAATCTGATTTAATGTCATTAGAAATGTTTCACTAGCGTTAGCTTCGCAAATCAAGGAGACACCACAGTTAAATGTGCACTGCTGCTGCTTTTTCTGATAAACTTGTTCCATAATATATAACTCAAATCACACTACAGTGCTTAATTTACTACTTTTCAATGCTTAAAACAGTCAAGATACTTTAGGTTGCATGAAATAATCTAGACGTATAAAGGCACGTTCTAGTTCGTCAGATGCAAATGAATTTTCAAATTCAAAAAAGGAAGAAGGGAATTCAGAAAGAACGAAAGAACATGAATACAAGCGAGTTTCAGATCCTCACGACATCACTGAGTACTTCACAATGTGTAGTCACCCTCATGTGCAGCCAATCTGCGTACAGAATGATTCCTCAAAACAGCAAAAAGATAAGTGATCAGATTATTAGGATAGGTAGTCAGAATTGCAGATGCTGGAGAATCTGAGATAACAAAGCATAGAGCCGGATGAACCCAGTAGGCCAAGCAGCATGCTGTTTTCATCCAGCTCTACGCCTTGTTATTCAATAAATTGGTTATACCAAACTGGTTTGTTTAATGGCCTTCACATCAGCAATTCACTCTAACCTCAGAATCTGCAGTTGAACATCAGAGCCATCTGATATAGATCTAGAAATCATGATCAAAATTTTGTTTCATTGGTGCCACCTTTGACCAATAGGTCCAGTCTTGAGGGCCAGAGGTGAGAAAGTAAATTTATTCTAAGATGACGGGGTAATCAAAGTGAGCAAATGACTTTTAGTTGACTACGTTCTCATTTTCAGGGGACTGATTTAGTAGATGTGGAGCATGTTTCCCCCTGTGGTGCAATCAAGGATAAAAAGGTCATAGTTTAAGGATAGAGGATGCCAATTTAAAAACAAAGAAGAGCAGAAATTACTCCTCTCAGAGGGTGACGATTGTGTGGAATTCAATACCCCAGAATGCAGTGGCCACTGGGACACTGACTAAGTTGGAGGAGATGGAGATTCATTCAGTGATGGGTTAAAGGGTAATGGGGAGCCAACAGCAAAGTGGGATTGAGACAGAGATGAGATGAGCCATGACTGCACTGAATGGCGGAGCAGTCTTGAGGGTCGACCTGTCTACTCTTGCTCCTAACTCTCTGTTCACACACACACACACACACACCCCCAAGACCACATCAGTAAAAATGATCATTACTCAGCCCTGAAAGATAAATTCACCTCCATCTGCAAAATGCACAGAATATCATGAACACCATGTAGTGACAAACTGATAATAGTCCTACGAGGCTAAAACTGTGAATCTAAGAGACAGAATGGACAGTCAGCAGCAGTAGAATTGTTCTTAACCATGGCCTCCTAACTAAGCACAGCTTAAACAACCCAAGAAACAAATCTTGGCTCCACTGCAAGTGTAGAAGGCCATGCCAAGATAGATAGATATTTAGGATGAGCATGCAGCATGAACATGCCCATTCTCAAAGATGTCCAAATACAAACGGCTACAAAGGGACATTGATAGAATGCAGAGCTGGGCCGAGAAGTGGCAGATGGAGTTTAACCCTGCAAAGTGAGAGGTGATTCATTTTGGAAAGAAAAATTTCAAAGCAGAATACAGAGTTAACGGAAAGATTCTTGGCTGTGTGGAGGAGCAGAGGATCTTGGCGCTCACGTTCACAGCTCCCTTAACACCACCAGCCAGGTGGATAGGGTTGTTAGGAAGGTGTATGGTGTGTTAGCTTTCAATAATAGAGGGATTGAACTCAAGAGTGGTGAAGTTATGCTACAGCTATACAAAAGCCTGGTTTGGCCACATCTGGAGTATTGTGTCCAGTTCTGGTCACTTCATTACAGGAAAGATACAGAAGCGTTGGAAAAGGTGCAGAGGAGGTTTACCAGGACGTTGCCTAGAGTGGAGGGAAGGTCTTACAAAAGAAAGGTTGAGTGCGCTAGGACTTTTCTCTTTAGAACGATGAAGGATAACAGGTGACTTGATAGAGGTGCACAAAGTGATCAGAGGTACAGATAGAGTGGACAGCCAGAGACTTTTTCCTAGGGTGGGAGGTAGCTTTTATGAGGGGATGTAGTTTTAAAAAGTGAAAGGAGGTAGATTCTTTACTGAGAGAGCGCGGCAGGGGTGTGAAATGCATTGCCGGAGAGGGTAGTGGAGTTGGCCTCATTAGGGGCACTTAAGCCGCTATTAGATAGGCATATGGATGCTAGTATAAGGTAGGGGTGGGTGTTAGACCTTAAGTTTAGGGTAAAACTTTGGCACAACATTGTGGGCCAAAGGGCCTGTACTGTTCTATGTTCTAGAATACAAACACAAGAAGCCTCCTGAAATGTTGGTACATGAATTCAGCCAAAACATTAATTCTCCACAACTGATATACGAGAAACAGTGACCAAGCACTTGGATAAGTACCAGCTCAGCAGGACAAAAATTGCTTTCTTTCACTCTTGCATAGAAGGCAAGGTCAGCCATCTACTCCCAACTATCCTTGGTCAGGAAACTGCAGGTTTTTCAGCCAATGATTGTAAAAGGAACAACAATATACTTCTAAGTATGATGTGTAGCCTGTACGGAAAATAACAGTTGGTAGCGTTCTGCATTTACTGTTGTTCTTCTAGACGGTGGGAAAAACAGCTGGAAGGTACTATGAAGTGAGGCTTGGTGAACTGCTGCAGTGGATTTTGGAAGGAACAGTTGGAAGGATGCTGGGAATGAATGTTGAAGGTGAGAGATGGTTGCGCCAATCAAACAGGGTGCTTGTTCTTTAAAAAGGCGATATTGAGCTGGACTGTGATTAGAGTTGTACTCTTCCAGACAAATGTGAAGTGTTTCATTACGCTCTTAACTTGGGCCTTGGTGAATCAGGAGAGTTACTTGCCTCAAATTTCTAATCCTGTTCTTGTAAACACAGTATTTATACCAGGTAGCAAAGGTGTAGAGCTGGATGAATGCAGCAGGCCAAGCAGCATCAGAGGAGCAGGAAAGCTGACATTTTGGGCCAAGGCCATTTTTCTGAAGGAGGGTCCAGGCCCGAAATGTCACCTTTCCTGCTCAGCCTGCTACGTTCATCCAGCTCTACACCTTGTTATCTCAGATTCTCCAGCATCTGCAGTTCCAACTATCTCAAACAATTTATACCAGGTAGCTCAACACCATTTTCGCTGAACAGTAACACCAAGTATGTGCTGGTGAGGATTTCAGCAATAGTCATCACAGAATCCCTATCGTGTGGAAGCAGGCATTTAGCCCATCACATCCCTGTGTTAAACATCAAGGAGCTAATGGTTCAACTCACTGTCCTTGGTCATTGCCGGTCATTTACTTTCCCCTCGATGCTGCTGCCCAAATTGGCACACAATATTCCAAGAAGTATTGCCCTGAACTTCTGCCATATATCCTTTTGCAGGAAGAAATACAACAAGGTTCCTAAATAAGAAATGACAAGTAATGTGATAACATTGCTCTTAAGTGAAATGGTCTGCCTCTTTCCACCTTCCCTTCTCTCCCAAAGTCATGGGCCAACGTTAGCAACTGGCTGAGCCTACCGACTTTCCCCTTAAAGCAGCACTGCCCAGAGGGATACTGCGTCCTGATGGTTTTGAGCACATTCCCTCTTTGCAAACAGTATGCCTGCCTGCACAGACTGCGCATGTCTGAGAAGCTGCTGCTCACTAGTCTGTTACACTCAAGCCAGACACAGAGGTGGAAGGATGTAGTGCAACCAGAGAAGTGGCGTGAATTTAAATTCTTACACCATATCACAATGTTATTCAGTGAAGGAAGACACAGGTAGGTTCAGCCAGTTCCTAAAGCTGGCCCACTGAGTTTGAGAGACGGGAAGGTGGAAAGAGGTAGACTATTTTAAATTATGAGCTGTGTGATCACATTACTTGTCATTTCTTATTTAAGAACCTTTTTGTGTTTCTCCCTGCAAAAGGATATGTTTGGAACCTGAGCTGTTTTATTTCCTCACCCCCATTCTTGTTCCTTGAACTTGGTGCACATTTTAAATGTAATTCGACTGAAGGATGGAAACAATTTGAGCGAACCTTGCCTGTTACATTAGCCTATGTCTGAATATTGTCGAGATGATGCCCCATATATGCATAGTGAAATACTCTATCTGAAGAAATACAAATAGTACCAGACACTATGCAATCAAAAGCACTATATTCTACCTTACGAATCCATGATGCAAGAAAGCACACTGACAAGTAGTTGAATATGACTGCGTCACAGACACTACCTGAGTAGCGATTGAGTGCGGTTATTGCAGGACATTTTACTTAATGCGAGGTAGATTTCCAACTAGTGGAAAGTTTTCCTGCTGAATTAAGTTCTCTCGGGTCCCTAATATCACACTCAATCAAATGTTATCATGTTGTCAAGGCTCAATTCTAGAAGACTATATCTGCACCATCAACCCCATTCCAAAGAGACAATCACATTTGCTCAACTCATTACTGCTGAGACAATCAGCTGATCAGTTTCCTTGAATACTGTTTTGTCCCTATCATCATCCCTGGCTTAAACATTAAAACCTTGATCTCAGCTTTTCTTGATTACAACTGAAGTACATTATTTCTCCCTTCAACAGGATAGATACAAACATCTTTTGTTGTACACAGGTCGAAAACAGTTATGACTGGGCAGCATGGTGGCTCAGTGGTTAGCAGTGCTGCTTGACAGTGCCTGGGACTCAGGCTTGATTCCAGCCTTGGGTGACTGTCCATGTGGAGTTTGCATTTTCTCCCCAATACTGCGTGGGTTTCCTCCAGGTGCTCTGGTTTCCTCCCACAGTCCGAAGATGTGCAGGTTCGGAAGATTGTCCAAGCTTAGTTGGCTGTTGTGTCAGCAATGTGCAAGCTCGGTGGGTTAGCCATGGGGAATGCACAGTTAAGGGATAGCAGGTGGGGTGCTCTTCAAACGGTCACCGTGGACTTTATGGGATGGATGGCCTGCTTCCACACTGTAGCGATTCTATGACTGAGGAGTGGTATTGGTTCCACCTCCTGACAGGATCTTATGCAGTTGTGGACAGAGCAGCTTAGCACCTTGAAGTAGTTTAAAAAAAAACACACCCAGGTCTTCCTCTAGGTCTCTGGATCATTGTTACAATAAACAATGTAATCTGTAAAAGGCCAACGATGGAATAAGCCACGTCCTGTTCAATACAAGAGCCTCATCTAGTTGGGCCAGACTGTGCGGTCTCTACCACACGGGTCGACGCAGGCCCTATAGATCCCTACAGCTGAAGTTAAGATTTGGTTTTGACTCAAGTAGATCAATGTCCATCAGCTCTTTCAGATGTGTGGTTTTAAACTACAGCACCAACACCTTACTTGGTTCCACTCCAACCTACCCAATGCAGTACAACACCAACAATGACTTTTGCTTCCAGCTATCCTCAATCACTACCTCATACCATATCAATATTTTGCTCTGGACCACAATCTATTCTTCATGTATATTATCCATGAGATTGCGCCAGTGTACAACCGTGGGCTGGCAATCCACTCATTTCAATTCTGTCATACAAAAAAGCAGCTAACCACGTAGATACTGAGAATTTGAAGTAAAAACAGAAAACATTGGCACTCAGTGGATCAGGCAGAAAGAGAAGCAGACGTTAACATTTCAGGACAGAACTGGTGGAAGGTCATTGAGCTAAAACATTAACTCAATCTCTCTCTCCATCAATGGTGCTTGAGCTGCTAGCACTTTTAGCTTTTTTCACTAATTTTCTGACACTGCCTTTAATTTCATGACATCCATGCTTGTCTGATGTCAAAGTTAAGGATGAGAAAGTTAATCCTTGAACAACATGAGCAAGACAAACACCAATGCCAACACCATACTGTCTGACTTCTATTAAGAGCTTCTTGTTACATGATGAGTCCAAATATGACTGAATTTTATTTCATTTACTGTTGTCATATATACCATGATAGTGATAAGTGTTCACTTGCATGCTATACAGGCAGATCATACCACACAAAGTGCAACAAGGTACAAGGTAGCGGAAGAGAATGCAGACTACAGTGTTACAGAAGAGAGAAAAGCGAGGGCGGGCAAAGGCGAGGGCATGGGGAAAAGCGAGATCAGAATTATCATTTGAGAGATCCATTCAAAAGTCGGACAGTGAGGAAGAAGCTGTTCTTAAATCTGTTCATATGTGTATTCAAACTTTTCTATCTTCTGCCCAATGGAAGAAGGTGGGAGAGAGTAGAGTATAAACAGGTGGGAGAGATCTTTGGTTAGAGATAACAAAAACTGATGATACTAGAATCCAACAAAGACTATCAAATATATCATCTTCAAAACACTTCCACCAACTTCAATTAGACCCCATCACCCAGAATATCCTCCACTCCACTCACCTCTCTGCCTTCCACAGGGACCCTTCCCTTCACCACTCTTGAGCTCACGCCACACTTCCTCCCGCACCACCCCCACCCCCCAACCACTCCAACGACCCTGGTACCTTCCCCGTAACTGTAAAAGAGGCAACACATACCTACCCACATACCAACTCCCTCACCGCAGCCCAGGGCCCCAAACAGTCCTTGCAGGTGAGACAGAGTTTCACCTGTATCTCCTCCAACTTAGTCTACCAGCATCTGGTGCTCCCGTTGTGGTCTGCTCTACAATCGGTGAGACCAAACACAGGCTAGATGACTGTTTCGCTGAGCATCTTCACCTGCTCCACCACGGCCAGCCTAACCTCCCGGTCACTGCCCATTTCAACTCCAACTCCTCCCAACCCCACACTCCCCCTCAACATATCCATCTTCAGTCTCTTCCAGTGCCACAGTGGATCAGATTGCAAATTTGAGGAACAACACCCTATTTTCCTCCAGGGCACCCAAAACTCCAAGGACTTAACACAGTTTGCTAACTTCAAATATCTTTCCCACCAATCACCCAACTCCCTTTCCAGCCCTGCCTCCTCCCTTCCATTTCACCTGCCAACCCTCCCTTCCAGCTAACAACCAGATTCATCCTCCCCAGCAACCAATTAGGTTGTACCTACTACCTGTGTCCACCCATGACCACCATTTTGCCACCTCTATCTGCAGCTCCCCCTACCCCCACATCTAGTCCTGAAGAAGGGTATTACCCAAAATGTTGACTTTTCCCTTTCCTCCAGATGCTGCCTGGCTTGCTGTGTTCTTCCAGCCTCCTGTTTGCCTACTTGACAGAGATCTTGGATTATTTTGGTTGCTTTCCTGAGGCAGCAAGAAATATAAATGGAGTCAATGGATGGAAGAGATAGTAGAAACTGCAGATGCTGGAGAATCTGAGATAACAGGTGTAGAGTTGGATGAATGCAGCAGGCCAAGCAACATCATAGGAGCAGGAAAGCTGACATTTCAGGCCTCGGCCCTTTCTGAAGGAGGGTCTTGGCCCGAAACGTCAGCTTTTCTGCTCCTATGCTGCTGCTTGGCCTGCTGTGTTCATCCAAATCTGCACCTTGTTATCTCTCAATGGACGGAAGGCTGGTTTGCCAGAGTATGTACCCATTAATGCTCAGTGACAGTTAACTGTCAGGCTGCGTTTGGAAGGTATAGCCAGATTGATGCTAATCCATAAATAAATGACAAGAAGTGAACCAACAAATACCTGTCACCTATTTTACCAAGCTGAAACAGGAGCAGTGTGTGTACATGTACTTAGCGTCTGCAAAGAACAGGACTTCTTTATTAATTTACACACTTTCGTATACATACAGAGGGGCCACACTGAGCCTGATTTGACCACCATAAATTGTTTAAATTCTACTTAATCCCTTGCACTCAAGATTATCCAGCAAATATTATCTAATTGCCAAATCATTAGCACACACCAGACGTTTGCAAACTGAAGGGTCACACTGTTTTATGCAACCCTTTGGAAAGTACAGACTGCAAAACTTTAACATAGAGATTAATATTAAGGATGTACAAACAAACTGTGCTGCATACATGGTACTAATGTCAGCCACAAAATCCATCAGTGCTCTGATAATCTTCTGGTAGAAATTTTTCAAAGATTTTATCACCTATTTTCATTGAACAGCAGATCCCCAATTTACCCAACGAAGTTACTTTCAACAAAATGATGTACTCTTCCAGAACCACACAATAGTTTGTTCATAACAATGTGGACAATAGTGTGGATCTATCAGTATTATCTTCATTTGAAACTTAAGTGGTAATCCTGCACTCTGCATGTCTGAGTTCGCTGAGACTGCAGTGTCAATATCATTCAGAATGAGTAGAGAAGATTGATCTTTTAAGTGACAGAAACATCTGCAACAAACTTTCATCTGTCTAGTGCCAGGTCCTCAATCCAGTCTTAACTTTCTTCATAGATAATAAAATGTGAGGCTGGATGAACACAGCAGGCCCAGCAGCATCTCAGGAGCACAAAAGCTGACGTTTCGGGCCTAGGCCCTTCATCAGAGAGAACTTTCTTCAGGTTGGTTGGATGATCTGAGTTCAGATGATCATGTCTTTGATCTGGTTTCAGCTACTTTCAATCTTTCTTTCAGATAGGGTTTGAGTCAAAAAATACAAGCTTTGAAACAGCAGTCAGAGCATCCAACAGGATAGTACACATCTATTCAGACAACCATTGCACATGCTGTATCAAAGGTTCACCAAAACACAGATTCCAGCACACTATACCCAGCAAGCGTAACCTCAAATCCTCTGCTTTGTGGCACTTCTACGTTAAATGTAGATTATATAACAGGAGTTCTGCCAGGTGTATGCATTATATGCAAATATTATTCACATTCTAAAAGCATTTATGAGAAAATTCAAAAGGCTGTTAGCTTCCTCATAATTTCATTACATCCCAGTTGCAGTTCAAAGATGCTGCTGTTTCTGCAAAAATGCCAACAGCAGCGTTTGCTTCCACACCTGGGCAATATCAGGTCGGGCAAATAAAAAGAGCAGTTGTGACACGGAAATGTATTTCTGCATACCCCAATGTGAAGCAAACCTTTTCAGACTTGTGCAAGTAACTTCGAAGGCAAAGAAAATCAAGGCAAATTTAGTGTAGAGATGATATCGTTAACAATCAATTAGAAGAACGACTGCTCTTTAAGCCTACAGAACAGGTTACAATGCATCTAAATTGGTCTGAAAATTAACAGATGTGTTGGAAGTATACTTTATTATCTATAAATGAATGAGGTGCTTGCACTCTCCTCAGCCAAAAAAGGGAAATAAAAAATTATTCCTCCTAGAATGAAATAAAAAACCCACATCATTTGAATCAACAAGTTTAAAAACATCCACTGGCATGGGGAAGATATAACATTCCGACAATCAAACTGAAAGTGTTTTGACACAGAAACAACTCTTCTGCCAGCTCCCATATAAACTGTTGCTAAAAATCAAGAGCTACATTAAAAATTCAACTTGATTGAATTATTTTTAAAAAAACTCAATCCAAGAAAATACAAAACAGCACTACTGTGTTGCCAGTGAATTATGACAACTCTAAAGCATTACAGTTGAAACGCTTCAGAAATCTTTGCACATGAGGGAAGTGTAGTTTTGGTGCGAAGTAATATTGTACAGAACCAGAAATGGCAGCTATGGGTGGCCATACAAACAAACGAGAAGCGACAGCCTCGTGTCAAGCGTGTTATTCATCTTATTTCACACTGTTGTGGGGAATAAAAAAGGAAGGCGAAGGGGAGTTTCCTGACTTTCCAAAAACGACACATTAACAATACACACCTAACAAACAAGCCGTGAGCACATCCAACGTCAAAAGAAAACTTCATAAGTCCACGTCTGCCACGCAGAGTTGAAACTTTTCGTATTGCTTCAATCAAAATCATAAAAACAGTGCACGGTGTGGTGCATAAGTACATACGCAGTGGATTAACAAATGCAAAACGCAAGATAAGGCCAGAGACTAATGTCACGACAGACAAAAAAAACTTGACCAAACATTCTAAACCTTTCCCATTTGAGAAAGAAGTTAGAGAACAAAAATACGCGGTGAATATTTTCCTTTTGGTCCGTAAACACCAACAATAATAAGTGATGAAAGGGGGATGCAAAGAGGCTGCTAAAACCACGATAATGATAATAACAACAAACACTGGGACCAAGATGGCGACAAAGCAGGCTGCAGGGCAATAACATTGGCTGCCTACCCACCTCCACAGTGAGAAATACTCAGCGTCAGTCTCCTCTGATTCGAATGCTTTCTTCGTCTTCTCTCTCTCTCTCCAGGCCTGCGTATCAACCCAATGTATTTCCGAGGGATCAGTGTTTATTTTTTTTAAAAAATATACTTCTCTCATGAGCCAGTCCAATGCTGCTGCACCGCAGCTTTTTTTTTTCCCTCTCTGGATGCTCGCGCTCGACACTCCTGCCACTCGCTCGCGCTCATGCGCGCGGGGATTCCACCAAAACACGGAAGGAGGCGACCGCGAACGCGCGTCACGTGCTGCTTCGACGTCTACGTCACAGTCAGGGGCCCATTGTTGTGTTTCGCTGGGTGCCAATCATCCGAATCCCGGGGAGGTGTGTTTGTTTCAGTGATAATAGGAACTGCAGATGCTGGAGAATTCCAAGATAATAAAGTGTGAAGCTGGATGAACACAGCAGGCCAAGCAGCATCTCAGGAGCACAAAAGCTGACGTTTCGGGCCTAGATCCTTCATCAGAGAGAGGGATGGGGAGAGGGAACTGGAATAAATAGGGAGAGGGGGAGGCGGACCAAAGATGGATAGAGGAGAAGATAGGTGGAGAGGAGAGTATAGGTGGGGAGGTAGGGAGGGGATAGGTCAGTCCAGGGAAGACGGACAGGTCAAGGAGGTGGGATGAGGTTAGTAGGTAGATGGGGGTGCGGCTTGGGATGGGAGGAAGGGATGGGTGAGAGGAAGAACAGGTTAGGGAGGCAGAGACAGGTTGGACTGGTTTTGGGATGCAGTGGGTGGAGGGGAAGAGCTGGGCTGGTTGTGTGGTGCAGTGGGGAGAGGGGACGAACTGGGCTGGTTTTGGGATGCGGTGGGGGAAGGGGAGATTTTGAAGCTGGGGAAGTCTACATTGATACCATTGGGCTGCAGGGTTCCCAAGCGGAATATGAGTTGCTAGATGCCACCCGAAGGTTGCAGGAACAGCAACTCATATTCCGCTTGGGAACCCTGCAGCCCAATGGTATCAATGTGGACTTCACCAGCTTCAAAATCTCCCCTTCCCCAACCGCATCCCTAAACCAGCCCAGTTCGTCCCCTCCCCCCACTGCACCACACAACCAGCCCAGCTCTTCCCCTCCACCCACTGCATCCCAAAACCAGTCCAACCTGTCTCTGCCTCCCTAACCTGTTCTTCCTCTCACCCATCCCTTTCTCCCACCCCAAGCCGCACCCCCATCTACCTACTAACCTCATCCCACCTCCTTGACCTGTCTGTCTTCCCTGGACTGACCTATCCCCTCCCTACCTCCCCACCTATACTCTCTCCACCTATCTTTTCTCTCCATCTTCGGTCCGCCTCCCCCTCTCTCCCTATTTATTCCAGAGCCCTCACCCCATCCCCCTCTCTGATGAAGGGTCTAGGCCCGAAACGTCAGCTTTTGTGCTCCTGAGATGCTGCTTGGCCTGCTGTGTTCATCCAGCCTCATTTCATTATCGAGGTGTGTTTGTTTTCCCACTCTCTCAGTTTCGCTGCTGCAGCAGCTTGGAAATAACACCAAACACGGAAGGAGAACACTGAGCGATGCACTCAGGGACAGCCAAATCCCAGTACTTTGTACTGAACGGTTTACCCACTTACCCCTAACCGACCGCTCTATCCCCAGATTGTTGTTAGGAAGAGGCTGACTGCAGTTCTGTTGAGGGGGTGATCAAACGGAAACGCTAATTCGCGCTCCTGCCCACACCATGCTTCCTGATCTCAGATAACGAAGTGTGGAGCTGGATGAACACAGAATGCCAAGCAGCATCTCAGGAGCAGGAAAGCTGACATTTCAGGCCGAGACCCTTCATCAGAAATGCCGTTCCTATTCTCTCTGATGCTTCCTGACCTGTTGAGCAGTTTTTGTTTGTATTTAAGCAAGGGACAATGTGGTGCGGGTTGAGTGGACGTGAGCTGCACGGTGTCTTGAGGCATCAGGAGGTATTTTCTGCTCACGTTTTGCACCAGTCAATGGCCGATGCTTTCTCACAACTTATTATCGAGAAGCCACTGACCTTATCAAAAGTTTTGCTCCATTCTAACAATGCATCTTGCTAATGAAAGGCCACGACCTGATGTTTGTTAATTTTTCTGTCTGCACAGATGCCACCTGACTTGGGTATTTCAAGTACTTTGCTTTCCGGGGATAACATTTTTTTTGTACGAGATTTTTAAAACTTGGTAGTCAGTAGTTCTCAGACTCCTTCCCTTTGGTCATGCCAGTTCGGCGCTTGAAAATTGTTCTGGCCCCTGAATGAGAATTGTGAGCGGAGGCATGCATTGCTACAGACTGGATACCGGCATCATTTTCATTTGTGCTTATATTTCTGTTTCACTAACCTTTGATTTCTCATGGATTGGATGTTAAGCACCTGATATCTATGACATATTTGTGAACTCGACATTTTATAATGGATAGAAATTAGGAAGACTAGTCCATTCGGCCCACGGATCCCGTTGCGTCACTCAATATGAAAATGGCTGACCACTGAACTCGTTGAGACAACATAGTAAGCGCTGGAGGAAGATAGCCAGTCTGCCAGCATCTGGGGAGAGAAAAACAGTTCACGTTTCGAGCCAAAGGTCACAGGAGTGTAAAGAGTTAACATTTCGAGATGCTGCCAGACCTGCTGAGTTTCTCCAAGACTCTGTTTTTTCATCCAACTCAGCAACTTGTTCCTGCTTACTCTTCATACCCTTTAATTCTAAGGACTACATCTGACTCTTGCTTGAAAATGTTGAATGTTTTGGTCTCAACTGCTTTTTGTGGGAGAGAACTCCACAGGTTTACCACTCTCTGGGTGAAGCCATTTCTAATTTCAGTCATAAATGACCTACCCAATATCCTTGGTTCTGGACTTCCTGCTGTTCAGGAATATCTTTCTTTGACCCCAAAAATGGAATTTAAAAAAAATCTGCAAATCCCTCTCAACATCCAAGATCATCTTTCAATCTAATATTTCTTCCTGTTTCTCCAATACTCTGTTTCTGCTGTTGTCTTATTGCTTCTCACTACTGTACTTAGAATGAGTTTCTGTATAATATGTAAATAAATTTCTGTAGGAGTGTTACTCCACAACTCCACTATTTTCCATCTTGTTGACTTTTTCACCAGTAATACAATGGGAAATCAGTGGAACTCTGTAGACTTTTAAAAGCATGTTTTGTTCGTTGTATTTCACTGACTTGGACCGAAGTTTGACATATTAGTGTGGATGGAAGACTATCTGGGTGACAGAAAACGGAGTATGTACAGTACATCCTTGATTGGCAGGTTGTGATAAGTTGAATCATACAGGAGTGTGTGTTGGGGTTACAACTTTTTGCAATTTACACCTGTGATGAATATGAGAAGAGTGAAGGCAGAGCAGCTAACTTCCCAGATTGTACCAAATATAGGAAAATACATAAGAAGACATAAGGAATTTCCAGAATGATTCAGATAGGTCTGAGTGAGAAAGCAAAAATATGGCAGTTGTTGTACAATGTGCAGAAATAACAACTGTTCATTTTGTCAGGAAGAATGAAAAATCAGTAATATTTAAATGTAGAAAACTGCATACTTCTTAAGTAGTGCAGGATTTAGGTGTTGTAATGCAGGTGACAACAAGTTAGTGACCAGGTACAGCACATAATCAAGATGGCTAACTTGATGCAATCCGTAATTATGACAGAAGTTGAACATCAATGTATTTACACCACAGTTATACAGAACATTGATGACATCACATCTTGAATAGTGTGTGCAGTTTTGGATTTTTTACTAGAGGAAGGAAGTTGACTTGAGTGATACCTGAAATCAGTGTGTTCTCTAATAGACAGGTTGTTCTTGTTCCTACAAGCATTTAGAAGAGAAGAGTTTAGAAGGTGATTTGACTGAAGCGTGTAAAATCTTAAGTGGTCTTGACAAGGGATGAGTGCAGGGATGATTCCTCTTGCATGGGAGTGCAGAACTAAGGAGTACTGTTTCAAAATTAGGTTTGAGATAAGAAGTTATTTTGGGGGTGGAGGGGTGTTGTGTGACTTGGAACAGTGGTAGAAGCAGGGTCACTGAATGTTTTCAAGGCAGGAATAGCAGACTGTTGCCTGGAAAGATATGATAAAATCCCTACAATGTGGAAGCAGGCCATTTGACATTAAGTGCACACCAACTCTCCATGGAGCATCTCACCCAGATCCACCCCCACGCTATCCCTATAACCCTGCAATCCACTTCAGCTAATCCACCTAGCTTGTATGTCTCTGGACACTACGGGCAATTTAGTGTCACCAATCCATCTAACCTGCACATCTTTGGATTGCAGAAGGAAGCCAGAGCACCCAGAGGAAATGCACACAGACTCAGAGAACTGCAAACTCCACAGTTCTCGAGGCTGGAATCAAATCTAGGTCACTGGCATATAAGGCAGCATTGAGCCACCATGTAGTTGTGGAACTTAAAGCACAAATATATCA
The DNA here is from genome assembly GCF_030684315.1 of Stegostoma tigrinum. Classification (NCBI taxonomy): domain Eukaryota; kingdom Metazoa; phylum Chordata; class Chondrichthyes; order Orectolobiformes; family Stegostomatidae; genus Stegostoma; species Stegostoma tigrinum. Next base: position 67,611,894 of record NC_081361.1, on the reverse strand, counting down.
TCCATGATTAACCTGAACGGTGGATAAGTCTCCTTTTATTGTCATGCTAAAGCTGCTTGGATGCACTTTGTGGAAAAAATGGATATAGAGGTATTTCTCCTGTACACGACAAGTTGCATTCTTTGTGACTTTGCATTATAGCAAATCGCCATAGAAAATCACATTCTAGGGAAATCACAATAGAAAATCACTTTACCTGAAAGTTTACATTATCCAAACAGCGTCCTCGATTCATCAATCATGTTACATTCAATTCACGGTAACTGAACACACATTAGAGCAGAAATACCTGTGGTATCAGAGATAATGGGAACTGCAGATGCTGGAGACTCCAAGATAATAAAATGTGAGGCTGGATGAACACAGCAGGCCAAGCAGCATCTCAGGAGCACAAAAGCTGACGTTTCGGGCCTAGACCCTTCATCAGAGAGGGGGATGGGGGGAGGGAACTGGAATAAATAGGGAGAGAGGGGGAGGCGGACCGAAGATGGAGAGTAAAGAAGATAGGTGGAGAGGGTGTAGGTGGGGAGGTAGGGAGGGGATAGGTCAGTCCAGGGAAGACGGACAGGTCAAGGAGGTGGGATGAGGTTAGTAGGTAGCTGGGGGTGCGGCTTGGGGTGGGAGGAAGGGATGGGTGAGAGGAAGAACCGGTTAGGGAGGCAGAGACAGGTTGGACTGGTTTTGGGATGCAGTGGGTGGGGGGGAAGAGCTGGGCTGGTTGTGTGGTGCAGTGGGGGGAGGGGATGAACTGGGCTGGTTGAGGGATGCAGTGGGGGAAGGGGAGATTTTGAAACTGGTGAAGTCCACATTGATACCATATGGCTGCAGGGTTCCCAGGCGGAATATGAGTTGCTGTTCCTGCAACCTTCGGGTGGCATCATTGTGGCAGTGCAGGTATGCCAGGTTGTGCAAGCAAATGAGGAAGGTGTGTTTTGGTATAAAAAAAAGTAACACACATTCCTTCTTGTACACATTACTTCACTATTGAGACTATGGCCCAGCTCTACTCATCTCCCGATAGACAGAAACTGGATGTATCCTGAAGGATGCATGTTGGGACTGCTTGAATGTTTCAATGAAATATCCAGGAATTGTCTTGGAAGTCGTAATTTCCAATGGGCAATTACCCAGCATCTGGAATCCTCTGAAGTCCTCAAAGCAGAATAACAATAGTAACAACAGAGAGAGTTTTCACTGACTTCCTTAATAGTTAACTAGGAGAAGGCTACTGGAATTAAAATGTGCTCTAACTCCTCAGTAACTGGACGGCTGACCCAGTCACTCAGACCTGGCCACCCCTATCAAACAAAACTGAGCTGCAGCATTTCCAAACTTCCGCATTTTTCAAAACTATCTTTTGTTTTAGCAAGCAACGTACTTTTAAATCATTATAGTTTTCTTTCTCAATTTGTTATTGAAACATAATTCAACATTGAACTGATATTTAATAACATTCAAAATCTCTGCAGATTCGTACATGCAACAGGTTAAATACACGCCATAATCACGTAACTACTCAATAACAGCTGTTGTTCTGTATCAGCTGATCGTGTTGAATCATATCAACATTTAGCTTTTGAAGTTTCATTGATTTTATCATGATTTATTGTTTTGTCAAAGATGTTTCATATTACACAAAACAAAAAATCTTTTTACACACACCAATTCTTGCATTCTTCAAAACTAAAATAGTTGAAAATGATCCTGCATTTAATTACAAGGGCACAATTATTGTTTTATCCACTGGTGGGACACAGGTGCCACTGGTTGGCCAGCATTTATTGCCCACACTGAGTTGCCCTTGAGAAGGTGGTGGTGAACTGTAGTCTATGTAGGTTGCCCCACAATGTCCTTTGGGAGGGAATTCCAGGATATTGACCTCACGGTGATGAACGGGCTGTGATATATTTCCAAGTCAGGGTGATGAGGCTGAGAGAAGAACTTGCAGCAGGTGGTGTCATGAAAATAATATCTCTAGGTTGTTTATTGAGGGTTCCGCAACCCTATCTGCTACAGCCTAGTGATCCCCATACTTGTAATAAAATGCTGATTAAATCAATCATTTGCCAGCTATAGTGAATGATATTGATGCACGGACTAGGGAAGAAGTAGGCTGGTTCCAACAACCACCTTTTCTGCTTTCTCGCTTCAAGTTCACGTTCTTTAGAGATTGGAGTTAAGTTTGACTCCTGCTGTATGATTTTCAAACCAGTCACATTTAATTTGCTGGACAGGTGGTTTCCGATGCTGTAGTGCCAACAGTGCAGGTTCAACTTCCATACTGGCTGATATTACCATAAGGAACTCCATCTCAACCTCTGCCCTGGCCTGAAGCGTGGTGACCCTCTGGTTAAAATCACTACGGGTCTAGGCCCGAAATGTCAGCTTTTGTGCTCCTGAGATGCTGCTTGGCCTGCTGTGTTCATCCAGCTTCACACTTTGTTATCTTGTATTCTCCAGCATCTGCAGTTCCCATTATCTCTAAAAATCACTACCAGTTGTGTCTCTCATGCAAGGGCAGCCCTACGAATCTGGCAGGAAGGACAGTGGTGACTCTACCTCAGAGACAAGACAATGCCAGTCGCTTGTTTATCATTTCTTCAGCTACACGTTTAATTCCATGGCAGTCAGTCTGAAAATGGGTCGGAAGGAAGGGGGAAAAATACGCAAAAAAATCTACAATGTAAATAAAAATGAAGGTCTGGCATAGGAACAGCTCACAAAAGGGGGGCGGGAAAAGGAATATTCAACGATTCGGATTTTTTTTTAAATGTTGGAAGATCTGGTTTGTGTTGCCAGCACTTTCTGTATGTAACCTGAAAGTGGGAATTGTATACTTTCCGAGATAATGGGAACTGCAGATGCTGGAGAATCCAAGACAACAAAATGTGAGGCTGGATGAACACAGCAGGCCAAGCAGCATCTCAGGAGCACAAAAGCTGACGTTTCGGGCCTAGACCCTTCATCAGAGAGGGGGATGGGGTGAGGGTTCTGGAATAAATAGGGAGGGGGAGGCGGACCGAAGATGGAGAGAAAAGAAGATAGGTGGAGAGAGTATAGGTGGGGAGGTAGGGAGGGGATAGGTCAGTCCAGGGAAGACGGACAGGTCAAGGAGGTGGGATGAGGTTAGTAGGTAGCTGGGGGTGCGGCTTGGGGTGGGAGGAAGGGATGGGTGAGAGGAAGAACAAGTTAGGGAGGCAGAGACAGTTTGGGCTGGTTTTGGGATGCAGCGGGTGGAAGGGAAGAGCTGGGCTGGTTGTGTGGTGCTGTGGGGGGAGGGGACGAACTGGGCTGGTTTAGGGATGCGGTGGGGGAAGGGGAGATTTTGAAACTGGTGAAGTCCACATTGATACCATTAGGCTGCAGGGTTCCCAGGCGGAATATGAGTTGCTGTTCCTGCAACCTGTTTGTTGCGAACTGAGAGGAGGTGTTCTGCAAAGCAGTCCCCAAGCCTCCGCTTGGTTTCCCCAATGTAGAGGAAGCCCTCACCCAAGACATTTGTCCATCCCCACGCCTGTCTGCTTTCCGGAGAGACCACTCTCTCCGTGACTCCCTTGTTCGCTCCACACTGCCCTTCAACCCCACCACAGCCGGCACCTTCCCCTGCAACCACAGGAAATGCTACACTTGCCCCCACACCTCCTCCCTCACCCCTATCCCAGGCCCCAAGATGACATTCCACATTAAGCAGAGGTTCACCTGCACATCTGCCAATGTGGTATACTGCATCCACTGTACCCGGTGTGGCTTCCTCTACGTTGGGGAAACCAAGCGGAGGCTTAGGGACCGCTTTGCAGAACACCTCCGCTCAGTTCGCAACAAACAACTGCACCTCCCAGTCGCAAACCATTTCCACTCCCCCTCCCATTCTTTAGATGACATGTCCATCATGGGCCTCCTGCAGTGCCACAATGATGCCACCCGTAGGTTGCAGGAACAGCAACTCATATTCCGCCTGGGAACCCTGCAGCCTAATGGTATCAATGTGGACTTCACCAGTTTCAAAATCTCCCCTTCCCCCACCGCATCCCTAAACCAGCCCAGTTCGTCCCCTCCCCCCACAGCACCACACAACCAGCCCAGCTCTTCCCCTCCACCCACTGCATCCCAAAACCAGTCCAACCTGTCTCTGCCTCCCTAACTTGTTCTTCCTCTCACCCATTCCTTTCTCCCACCCCCATCTACCTACTAACCTCATCCCACCTCCTTGACCTGTCCGTCTTCCCTGGACTGACCTATCCCCTCCCTACCTCCCCACCTATACTCTCTCCACCTATCTTCTTTTCTCCATCTTCGGTCCGCCTCCCCCTCTCTCCCTATTTATTCCAGTTCCCTCCCCCCATCCCCCTCTCTGATGAAGGGTCTAGGCCCGAAACGTCAGCTTTTGTGCTCCTGAGATGCTGCTTGGCCTGCTGTGTTCATCCAGCCTCACATTTTATTATCTTGGAATCTCCAGCATCTGCAGTTCCCATTATCTCTCTCTCTCACATTGTATACTTTCCGCTTGGCATCCCCCTGCACTCAGCTAGCTGCGGTGTGACCCCGCCCTCCCATGACCCGGAAGGTAATGCCTTGGTTGAGGATGAGCTTCCTCTGCATGGGCCGCCATGTTTCAAAGTGAACGGTTATTTGGGGTTTAATTTGGCAAGGAACAGAGATCGTTGGTTTTTGGACGATTGGAAGGTAAGGGCGCGTTTCTCTTTAATCACGGCGTTCGCTCTCAGGGTCACGGCCTTCGTTTTGTTTTTAATCGAGATCGTTTCACAGGAACACTTAGCAACCTCAACATTATTGAAAAATCTCGAGCATGTATGAGGGCAGACAACCAAAAGCCTGGCAACCAAGTACATTTTATAACAGCGTCTTAGCTGGGGACGTTCGGATTCGTTCTGCACAGGCCGCTCATCACCATTTTCCTTGGTAATAAAATGTGAGGCTGGATGAACACAGCAGGCCAAGCAGCATCTCAGGAGCACATGAGATGCTGCTTGGCCTGCTGTGTTCATCCAGCCTCACATTTTATTATCTTGGAATTCTCCAGCATCTGCAGTTCCCATTATCTCCGATACCCTTTTCCTTGGTATTGTTTTGGGCTGTACATCTGTGAATTGAATCCAGATTGGAAATAAAAGAAATTCTCCTCATTCAATATAGTATGTGTATAGCAGGCAAAATAATGCCATTCGGGAGAATGGGCGTCATAAAAGCATAACATGTGCCCCAGTATTTTCTAAAGTACCACCTTATGCTAACATTCGAAAACTGCTGTCACCAGTCAGCCATGCATTTTGTGGAGTTGCTTTTCTCTGAAGTACGAAGAAAATCTTATACTTTTGCTAAATTGACAAATGTAGAATTTCTCTCAGTACATGACTTGTAGATCGCACCTACAATGTCGCTTCTATGGATTTTATTCGAGGAGGTCAGTTCAAAATGGCTATTTCAAACCGGCATCAAAACACGAATTTTGAGCATAAGAATTAAAAATGGCGAAATACACAAAGTTAATTACGATCCTTAGAATTATATAACAATTTCTTCCTTGCTAAATGGAGACTGAAATATCAAAATTCAAATTGTTGTCAAGCCAAATGTGACTAAAGTTTAAATTAATACTCACTCTCAGGGTTAAAAGACTATATCTACTTGATCTGACTAAATTTCTCAAATGCTCATACCTTCTTTCTAGCTGTGCAACTAATCAAGCATAGAGGCATACTTTGACATGTTATTTCATTTTTTTTGCAGGTGGTAAGATGTTGGCTTTTTTGGTGAGGAGATACTTGCAAACAACTGGAAAAGTAAGTGTTGAACCTGTTTCAAGAGTACATTTTCTGGAACTGCATAAACAAGATTTGAGTGCACTGTGTTGTGTAAATCTTTAACATTTGTAAGAAACATTATAGTTGCAGAATAAATGCTAAGCTGAAGGGAGCATGAGCCAATGCAAAAATTCTATTGGAAGTCATTTAGTCTAACAATAATACATTTTGGAAAGGCATGTTCAAGTTTTTTTTTATATTTTTCATTGGATGTGGGCATCATTGGCTGGGCCAGTATTTAGGGAGGGAGTTTCTGGATTCTGAGCCAGAGATGATGAAGGAACAGTTTTCCAAGACAGGATGGTGTGTACCTTGGATGGGAACTTGCAGATGATGGTGTTTCCCTGTGCTGGTGCTGCCTGTGTTCTTCTAGGTGGTCATGGACTTATTAGGTGCTGTCAAGGGAGCACTGTTGAGTTGCTGCTGTACTTTAAGATGTTACACATCTCTGCCACTGTGGGTCATTGTTGAAGGTGTGTATGTTGAAGTTTGTGGATTGGGTGCTAGTAAGCAGACTGCCTTGTTCTGAATGGTGTTAAGCTTCTCAAGTATTGTTGCAGCTGTGCTCATCGAGTGAAAATGGAGTTTTCCAACATACTGTTGTGTCTTCTAGATGGTGGGCAGAGTCAAGAAGTGACTTATTCACCTCAGAATTCCCAATATTTGACTTGCTCGGATAACTTGAGCGTCTGTATGGCTGCCATAGTTCAGTTTCTGGTTAATGGTTAATATAGTACAAACTGATAAAAATGTTAGTGTAGCAATGGGTGGGATTAGTGATGCATAGAGGAGGAACAGTTAAAATTCTTGTAACTGCAAGAACATGTGAAGTTTTAAATTAGTGACAGATAATTGTTCAAAATAAATCACACTGCAGATGTTTCTCCTGAAGTTTGCAGAGGCGTATAAGATGATTTGTTGTGATTTTTATTGCTCTCTTATTTACTTAAAGAGAATTTGGTAATCCCTGGGCATCTGAAATGTCGGCAGCAATACTGAAACTTTAACAATGGCTTTTCTGTATTATGAACAAGTGAAGAGGTGAACTAATTCCTTTTCTCATGTTCAATTTGGTTTCAGTGGAGCTTTTGAAACTTAAAAGGCTGAACTGCCAATTCCGTATGTACCTGACTGTGCAGTTTGTCAGAATTCAGCCAGACAAGTATTTTTCTGTTAAATACTTTGAAGGGTTTAGCTTCATTGCTAAAACCCATCCAGGTAAAAATATGATACAGGGCTAACTCAGGGTTCACATATCTTCTATTGAATCATTGTTTCATAGCCAGGGTAAATAACTTTTTATTAAAAATAGCTGAACCATTAACTCTTGAATTATCCACTCTTCATTTTGATGAGGTAGTAATAAGTTGTTTTAGCTGTGGTTGCTTTGCTTGCCAAGCTGGTTTGTTATTCGCATACGTTTCATTACCCTGCTGGGTAACATCATCAGTGCAGCCTCTGTTGAAGCACTGTTGTGTTTTCCCGCCTGGTATTTAAACTCTGGGATCCATTGGGTTTGATTATCTCATTTCCGGTTTTCCTTCGCAGTGGTGTGTATATTTAGGGTCAAATTCGATGTGTTTGATGGCCTTCTTGGTGGAAAACCAGCCTGTAGGAATTCCTGTGCTTGTCCCTGTTTGGCCTGTTCTAGGATCCTGGTCTCGTCCCAATCAAACTGGTGGTTCTCCTTATCTGTGTGAATGGAGATGAGTGCGTATTGATCATGTCTTTTTGTTGCTGGTCGGTGTTCATGTACCCTTGTGGCCAATTTTGTTCCTGTCTGTCCAATGGAATGTTTGTTGCAGTGCTTGCATGGGGTTTTGTCCATAGTGGATAAAGGGTCTTTTGTTCAAGTTAGCATTTGGTGGAGTGTTGATGTGGGTTTGTGTGCTACTCTGATGCCCAACGGTTGTAGGAGTCTTATGGTCAGTTTGGATGTGCTCTTGATATGAGGTAGCGTGGTGAGTGTGTTACGGTATCTTCCAGTTGTTGTTCGTGTGATAGGCATCATCAGATCTAGTTGTTCGGGTATCCGTTGTCCTTAAGTACTTGATGGAGGTACTCTTCTTCTTTTTGGCACAGTTGTGTTGCTGCAGTGTGTTGTTGCCCATTTAAATAGTGTTTACACACAACTTCGTTTGTGGGTGTTGGGGTGGTAATTGTTGAAATTCAGTACTTGGTCAGTGTGTGTTGCTTTTCTGCGTACCTTCATCAGGAATTCCCCGTTTTGCCCTGCATTCTACCATTATGTCCAGGAATGGGAGCTGTTTGTTCTTTTCCTCCCCCCTGGGAAATTGGATGCCGGTGAAAGTGTTAGTAATTGGTGTGTCTCCTGTAGTTTGTTCCGTTTGACAAAAGTCTTGTCTACGTATCGGATCAATAGTTTGTGCTGGATTTTCAGGAGGGCCTTGCTTTTGAGTCTCTGCATCACTACTTCTGCTATTTGTCTGTAAGTAGGTGACACCGTGGGTGTCCCGTTGATAGATTTGGCCATTAATAGTAAAGTCGGTCATGAGGTGTAGGCCCAGAAGTTTCAGCATGGTGTTACTTGGGTCTTGTTCTTAAAGTAGTGTGGCTAGTGTTTCTCTTGCTAGCGGTATGCCAATCAATGTGAAAAGGGTGGTAACATCAAATGACACCCTGGTCTCCTCATCATGTATTCTTATGTCCTTGAGGGATTTGAGCAACTCCTGGGCTGAGTGGATTGAGTTGGGTGACTTGCTGACAAAGACTTGATGACGAAGACCCAAGCACCTTATCTGCAATGTGATTTATTTTGTACTTGATGTGGAAGAGAAATTAATGTGGAAAAAAAAATGCAGTTGGAGGTGGGTTCTGAGGAAGATTTTGAATACAAAGACAGGTGGGGCATGAAAGAGTTTTGAGGACACAGTGCTGCAGTATACTGCAACACAGGGTGGAAGCTTTGCAATAGTGGTTGAACTGTATTTAAGATGATTGCATAGTTAGGTTGCTTTGAAGTCCTGGAATATTTTGGAAAACCATTGTACAGGTTTTAAAATGAGCGTGAATCCAGCTTGAAGCAAATAATCAGAAAAATTGATAGCACTGGCATGATGTTTTTTATGCAAGTTGGAACAGAATGTCTACTAACTTGATGTTTAACGGGTAATAGTCTCATGTACAGGATTTGATAGTCCAGAGATTCAAAGTAATAGCAGAATTGGGTAGCAGAAAGTTGGGTATCATTGACAGACATGGAAAAGCTGATTCCAAAATATATATTCTTTAGGGAAGTGAAGAATTTTATAACCACTTGTGATTCATGTGCTGAAATGTAAATGCACTGTCCAGTGTGGAAATGAGGCATAAAAATTCAATCACAAATTTAAAACAAAATAAACGTTTGCCATTTGGGGCTCTGAAGTTAGCTTCAAACTGGAAAACAGTTAGCAATCAGGAACTCACTCCTGCTTTATCACAATGGATGGTTGAAAACATGTTGCTATCAAATAAAGTTAAATCTGGTAAGTTAGCGATGGTGGTTCACACACTAAGAAATGATCATTTGGATGTTACGGTGGCATTCATGATCCATTGAAGGTTAGCACCTTCAGACGATCATAACAATGATGGCTAAGGTGAATCTGTCCTCTGAGGTGTTTAAGGGCTACAATCTCATGGAACAAATCATTTGATTACCAATTACTTTTCCAATATTAAATGGCACAGTGGGCCGAAGCACTGGCAAAGAAGGGGACTTGAGAGAAAAAAAATAGCCTCCACTGTGACAGTAACAATCTGAAGGAGGCCATTGTTATGGTGCACAAAAAACACTACCTACCCAGTTTATTTCTAGTTATTGTCCGACATCTAATGACACCAGTGTCCTGATCTAATGCAAGCAGAGCTCAGGTCAGTCAATTTGTCAGTCCAGTTCTTTGAACCATGTCAAATCCAAATGTAGAAAACCTGAGAAATGGCTATGTACAATTTTGTTTATTACCAGAGCCATAATTTCAAATAATTAATCATGATTAGTAATTTGAAGTTGTTCGTGGTCCTCACACAAAAAAAGTTGCAGAGAAAGTTCAGTTCATAGAGGAGTGGAATTCTTTTCCATACTATATAACACCAGTTTATTCACTGATGTTCTGACTGCAATCAGATCCTTGGCTCAATGTCTGATGTTTCATGCTGAGCCATTTTCTGAACAGTTTTATTTCAGTGGTGAGTTAACATTGCTTGATAAGAGAAAGCAGATCCCAAGTCTACCTCAATGGGAAAGGAATTCAGCAAATCCTATATGCATTAGTCTACTTCACACTTCAGTCCTCCAGCCAACTGAGTGATTTCGTGTCTTAGCTTACCAATATAAATCACATTAAATGTTTCATCTTTACCTACTCAGGATATTTCGATGTCTCAACTCAATTTGGTACTTCCTGCAGCTAACACACATGCATTGTTACTCTGTTTTCCAGGTTCAGAAATTACTACAGTTTCCAAATGAATCAAGAAACATCATGCCGTCTAACTTATTGAGCTCTTACACACAAAGAAGAATTATGAGCCATCAAGCCATCAAGTACTTGCAAAAATCTGCATTTTTTAGGAGTCAAACAAGCTATTTTCATGCATCATCTCAAGCATCCAAGATAAAGAAAGTGGAAGAACCAGAGAAACGTGAATTAGACTTACTACGATATGATTTCAGAGAATTGAAGAACAGTCCCAAACCTGCCCTCTATCTTTGCTGTGGTGGATTAATTCCTTTTGTGTCAGCTCCCCTTGTAATGGCCATAACAGAAACATATTTTCCTGAGCTAGCTTTTGCCCAAATTGCATATGGAGCAGCAATTCTCTCTTTTGTCGGAGGAATAAGATGGGGATTTTCAATTCCAGGAAGTAGTTCTGCAAAACCTGATTGGTTGAATCTGGGAAATAGTGTGGTTCCTTCTTTGTTAGCCTGGATAGCTCTACTCTTTCATGATAATCTGACTGAAGCAGCAATTTTGATTATCATGGGTCTAGGTATAGCATTGCATTATGACTTAGCCTTACTCGAAGGCTATCCAAGTTGGTTCAGAGCTCTTCGAGCAGTGCTGACTGTGGTCGCAACATTTTCCTTGGTTGCCACATTATTAATCAAAAGTACATACCCTGAGAAAAAGCTACTGCCAGATGAAAAAATAAAATCTAAAGAGTAGAGATTTTATCCTTTCAAAAAAGCAACAGAAAGGATATTATTTAAAAAATACTGCAATAAAATTGAAGCAGAGATGCTTATAAATGGTGTGATTAACAATTAACTCACACCATTCTATTCAAACACTGATCACCGTTCAAAAATCTAGCTGTTGAAAAGTTATTTAACTTGCATATTATTCCCATTTTTCTGTTCAAGCTGATCATGTAAAAGTATCATCAATATTGTGACTTAACAAAGAAAAGATATAACTAATGATGAATCAAGGTCGTTGTGTCAAAAGCTTCTTGATCTGTGGTTACAATCATCACACAAGGTTTAAGATATTTATTGCTCGCTGCTTTATGGAAACTATCCATAGACATTTCAGGACTTGGTAGAGCTACATAGAGTAGCATTTTTGTGCAGGTTTGGTTTGTTTGCAATATTCCTAATGTGAAACAACTATCAAGTAACTATTGAACTAATCAATGAAACAAAACTCAATTAATTCTAAGCACCTGGAGAAATTGATGTTCTTGGATTGTCACCTTTGTTTTGAGTAATAACATAAGTTGGGCACTGGGCCATGATGAATTATTGGCTGTTTGGTAGAAGTCAACACTGTATCCAAGAGCTTTCTATTGCCCTACCACTGAATAAATGCATCAGCATTGCCAGCAAGTCTGCAGTTATCACATGTATCGAAATAAGTAGAGACTGCTGCTGCTGCTTCTTAATGTGAGAAATGTGTGGCTGATAAACATGACATATGTTGCAAGATAATAGGAGAGTCATGTTAAAGGTTTTAACACTTCAAAGTTTAATTACTCTAAATATACATTTTGTACTGAATACGACTTAGTGTGATAAATTGCATATTTAATCTGTATTCTGATCTCGAATCTGGGAGATTGTATTCAAAATGTATCAAACGAGAGTGTATTGATCATTGAAAATTATTGGTAGCATCTGAAATATTCCAGTGAATCAGAATGTAGAAGCATGAGTTTGCTGTTGAATTTTCAGGATTCGCTACGCTTCCATTGAGCTGATAAGGTTAAATAATCTGCCGCTTAAAAGACCCTAACACATTTACTGGCATGGTCATTACATATTTCTTTAATTCAGCAGCATCAGTGTAAAAATAGCAAGTGTAACAGTTGTTGTAAAAAGAATTTTTAAAAATTGTAGTTTTGATATTTTTGATTAAATCCTCTTAAAAATCAGAAGTTTGAGCTGAGTTTATAAAAGTTTTGAGTTTGCTGTCAAGATTGGTTAGCAATAAATTGCTCTCTTGTGGTGAATCAATTAGTCTTTAGACCACATCAAGAAAGAAACATCTATCTTTGTTAAAATTAAGGAACTTTTGAGTACAGGTTACTGTTTTATCTTTACAATTAATCCACTGAATGGAGAGATGAAAAAACACTGTTGTACATGTCAGTAATGTTACACTGGAAGACCTCATGTGATGTTGCATGTGAATAATATGGAAGAAATGATGTCCAGTTGGTCAAATATGGTGGTGTTTCAACTTCATCTGTTCTAATTAGGCCATTGCTCAATGTCCCCTGGAGACAAGTCATGTTTGCTTTTCCAAATTAATTCAGAGGAAAACTTGCTGGGCAAGCATTTATTTTTCTTCCCTGACTGATCGGGAAGAAGTGTCGTGGTGAGCTGCCTTCTTGAACTGCTGCAATCTTTGAGAATAAAGGACACCTTTACTACTGTTAGAGAGGGAATTCCAGGGTTTTGATCCACTGAAAGTTAGGGAACAATAATACAGTTTCATGTCATGGTACTTTGCAATTTGAAAGGGAATTTGCAAGTGGTGGTGCTCCTGTGCAATTGCTGCCCTTATCCTAGGTGATACAGGTCATGAGTTGGGAATGTGCTGTCAGAGAAGCATTTTATAAACAGTATACAATCCTCCCACTGTGAGTCAGTGGTGGGTGGGTTGCAAATTAAGTAGGCTTTTTTGTCTTAGATGGGGTTAAATTTTTGTGTGGTTGGATCTACACCCATTCAATCAAATGGAGAATATCCCATCACACTCCTGACTCATGCCTTGTCGATGGCAGACAGGTATTAAGGGAAAGTAGGGGATTTAATTGCTGCGGAATTCCTCGTCCTAGTTGTGACAGTATTTTTATGGCTAGTTCAATTTCTGATCAATGCTTGCCCCAGAATTTTAATGGTGGGGATTTAACTAGGGTAATGACAAAGGTGAATGGTCTGACTCTTTGTTGGACATGGTCACTGCCTGGATGTCACCCAGGCATGAATGGAGGTGAGGTCTGGAGCAGACTCAAGTCTGTTCCGACTTCTGTGATTGAAAGGGCTGGAGTTCTGAACTTTTATTTCTTTATTTTTCTAATTTATTTTTAAGAATCTATATCTTAGATGGCCCTGTAAGCAATGACTTTGTTAACTTTCCACTGTTTTCATGTAAGTACTTGTGTTAATAAACCTAATTCTGATATGCACAAAGCTGACTTTTGACAGATTCAATGTATTTAAAATTCTCAAATGTACAGTACAAGAGAAAGGCTGTTATTTCGAAATCAGGGAAGCATCTTTGCCAGTCCTCCATGCCTGGAGAATTTCAATAGCTAAAGCTTATATCTGATGCCCTGTACTGTTATTGTTTGTAGATATATACTGCCACTTAGGGAACACAGCCGTCAGGCAGCATGTGAAAAAGCCACTAATCTCTGCAACAACAGTACTTTTAACACCAGCAGTTATAGAACACACAAATCTGGTTTGCATAAAAAAAAAACTTACAATGAAGCAAAAGTCAATGTTGCAAATAATACAGTAGGTGTGTACATATATCCTGTGATAAATATTGAGTAATGAACTTCAATTTATATGGATATTTATGTAATAAAAACACCAGGCATTTCATAGGAAGGATATTAAATACTATTGAACATTTCACTACCTACAGATAGATTAGGGTAGAAGACCAACAGTTTGATCAAGAAGTGTATCAGACTTAATGGGAACTGCAGATGCTGGAGAATCCAAGATAATAGTGAAGCTGGATGAACGCAGCAGGCCAAGCAGCATCTCAGGAGCACAAAAGCTGACGTTTTGGGCCTAGACCCTTCATCAGAGTCTCTGATGAAGGGTCTAGGCCCAAAACGTCAGCTTTGTGCTCCTGAGATGCTGCTTGGCCTGCTGTGTTCATCCAGCTTCACACTTTATGATCAAGAAGTGTCACTTTAAGCATTGCCTTTTAAAAAGGAGAGAATAGGGAGGTTGAGGGGATAATTCCAGAGATTGAGCCTTAACCAACCATACGGTATTGGTTGCCAATGGTGGAATGATGGAGAAACAGAAATGTCATTTTATATCTGAACCTGTACAAACAAGCAAAGCAATTTATTGTGCTGAAATATATTTATTAAGAAAATATGTATCTAAAAGAATCTCAGTTCATACATACAAACCGAAATACAGCTTTATTTGGAATTCAAAACCTCCAGATGACAACATGTTTTGTACTTCTGGCATTTATGCTGAAGTATCAGCATTATGCAAAACCATCCAGTTAGTGTGTAAACTCTGGACAGCGCTTAAAAAGGCTAACATCGTGGGTCACTACACATATACTTCAGAAACATTCACTCAGCTGCTTTCAAGAAAAACTCCACTGAACATACAACCCAAAAATGTTATAAATTTAAGTGCGTTGTCGAAATGCTGTATGTTGCTTCAAGTTCTTGTTTTCTAAACTGCATTGTAGTGAAAGGAAAACTCTGGTTTTACGCAAATAAGTGTTTGGCCTTTTGGTTTTTTTTATATTTGCTGAGAATTTTAAAATCCTGCATGAAATTAGGTAATCACACAACTTCAAATGGAAAACTGTTACAGCAACAGTACTGAATGACATGTTGAAATTCACAGTTTGTTAAATCAAGTTTATTCCAAGTGAAATTATAGAAACATGTACACATTTGAGACAAGTAACACAAACATCTTTTGTAGTTTGGACATAACGCTGCCAGAGTCATCGGTTTTAAACCCAATGGTAGATGTCCAAACTTACAAACTTTATATTTATCACAAATGAGATTTATAACAGTTCAACGAGATATAGATTTTCTTCATCTGAAAGTCTTTTTGATTAAAATATCAGAAGGCAATCATCAACTATTAAAGCACAGCTACTCCACCGTCACATCTGCTAGTTATCATGTTCCCAATTTCTATCCATGTGTCAGTGTGAGGATCATACACTTCAACAGAGTCCAGAGTAACAGGAGCTGAGGAATCCCTACCTGATGTCCGGCCTCCTACCGCGTAAAGAAGGCCATTAACAGCAATGACTGAAACACCTGCTCTTGCCATTTTCATTGGTGAAACCTCAAACCATTTCTCCTGAAAAATTACAGCATGTGTGCCGGTGGGTGGCAAAGAGAAAAGGAGAAAAAAAGAATTTCAGCTCACTAATTCACAAAATATCTTTAGAAGATAGCTAAAACTTATAGTACAGAATGTTTCTGGTTCCCTGACAGAACAATGTCATGTGTCAAATGTTCAATTCCCAGCAGCAACATGCTTTGGTCTCTGCAGGTGCGCAGTTAATAAGGAATTTCTGCAGGTTCCTCAGTGGATGGAGGGAGGCTTTACATTTTAATCAATCATTGACTATCCCATTTATACCAATGATAATGGAGAGACGATTCTGGTGTTCTTGCCTCACTTTCCTGAAATCAGCACATGAAGAAAGCTGATGATAGAGTTGTGCTGGGAACATCTTTGATTTGGAGAGGCTGAGAGGGCAGACCAGAAGTCAGATATAGGTAAAATTCAGTTGTGAAGAAACCCCAACCTCAACCCTGAAAGGTCTTTGGGATAACAGTCTTTCAGTCACTGCTTTTCCAACTTGTATCTACAACTTTTCTTTTCCACTCTGAAACCAACACATAACCTTGTCAGGACCATGCCAATATCACCTGAAACACATTCAGCAGGGGATCCCATAGACAAAAAGATTTTTAAAATTACAACAGTATTGGATAATGTCAGTGATAATGGGAACTGCAGATGCTGGAGAATCCAAGATAACAAAGTATGGAGCTGGATGAACACAGCAGTCCCCTCCCCCCACTGCATCCCAAAACCAGCCCAGCCTGTCTCTGCTTCCCTAACCTGTTCTTCCTCTCACCCATCCCTTCCTACCACCTCATCCCACCTCCTTGACCTGTACATCTTCCCTGGACTGACCTATCCCCTCCCTACCTCCCCACCTATACTCTCCTCTCTACCTATCTTGTTTTCTCTCCATCTTTGGTCCGCCTCCCCCTCTCCCTATTTATTCCAGTTCCCTCTCCCCATTTATTCCAGTTCCCTCTCCCCATCTCCCTCTCTGATGAAGGGTCTAGGTCCAAAACGTCAGCTTTTGTGCTCCTGAGATGCTGTTTGGCCTGCTGTGTTCATCCAGCTCCACACATTGTTATCTTGGATAATGTCAGTGTCTTCTCACTGCAATCTTACCAAAGCAGCTGCAGTTTTATTTTGGCTTTTTTTCAAGAACTAAGTAAATCACTGAGCAAGATGATTTTGTAGTTATAGCATGTAAAATTTGCAGTTAAAAGCAGTAGTTTCCTTCAGAAGAGTTCCAAAGAAAAAGTGTTATAGCCTTTATATTTTGGTAGCGTACTTTGCCCGTCATCTAGAGAAATAACTGGTGTAGTTGAAAAACAGTTATGTTTAGTGAAGACTGGGAAAATAGGAAGGATCACATTGTTCATTGGTCAAGCTGAGACTTGTTTCTCTAATGTGGATAAGTCTACAATCATATGGTATTCATTAAATTGCTGGGTTGTAGGCTCAGAACCCACACATTAGGCTCAAAGAACGTTGAACCTGCTTTAAAAAGAGTTACTGAGACAAATTAGCTGCTGTCAAACACGATTAATTTCACAACTACCACATCTGGACTCATCTATTACACACTACATATAAAATACCAGAAAGATCTTTGAACTCTGCATTCATCCAAGATAGCAGCCTCCTCATCAGTGACATCTTACTGCCCTCATTCAAGAAGCACATTACCATCCGTTCTGCACAGTCAACCAATCAGCATTGAGAATGTTAATGTTTTTTGAATCAGTAAACACAATAAGCTGATGGGTAAGATCTCAGCTGTACACCCACACCCAATCATGTAACAAACTACTCTTTTCACCTGTTCTAATCATTTGCTCAGACAATGAGCGGAGTACGCTACCTGAATAGCAAACAGTTTCTGTTCTTCTAAGGAACTCTAAAATCATAATAGATGCTCATTTCACAGTTTCAAGATAATTGTGAAATTGTCTTCCTTGATGTTACTGCTCCCATCATGAAAACATTCAAACAAATTTATTTTAAATAAATAACTATTAATAAACTACACCTACCTCCTGAAGTGAATACTTCTCGACTGTCTGCAGAGCATTCTGAGTCTCATTCCACCCTCCAACAGCATAAACACAGTCATTCAGGACAGCTACTCCAACATAGGCTCTTTTTGTCTTCATATCATCTAGTGGTGTCCAACGCTTTGTGAGAGGATTGAACATTTCAGCTGAACAGAGTTCTGACCCTGAATCACTCAAGCCTCCAACAACATAAATTACACCTACGAAACAATTACAAATATTTCTGATTTGTATGATAGTTAATTTATCCCTTTCTAAAGTCTGTCAAAACAATGGAAATGTATATAGCATAAGCTTTTGAATCAGGAAATGTGAGCTTCCCCACTAATACAAGTGATTGTGATTTGAAAGCAATCGTGTGTGGATTGGTATAGATTTGCGGTAATTACCTTCATGTTTAAATAGCTTACTAATAAACATTGTGCAGATGTACACACAAAAAATTAGAAAAGGGAGGGCTGCTGCAGGAACCCATTGGGATTCAGAAAAGGAAGGCGAAAACATGGGAAAACAAGTGAGAATAAAAGTCATTATAGTTTACTCAATCCTCAGACCAAGGTGCAAGAAGAAAATACAGAAAAATCAACGCAACAAAGACTGGACGACAGGGGAGAGGAATTGGACCAAAATGATTTGGTCATCCATGTCAAAAGTTGCACTAAGTTTAAGAATAATAAAGAGGAATTGTTTACTTTTTCCAGTTACATAGGATGTCGTTTGTGACTTCGATCAAGATATTTCACAAGTGTGGCAGAGGTGCTTGCCATATTGATTAAATTTATAAAAATCATACCGCCAGGTAACAATGGTGACACCTACCGCAAGCAATCTAAATAACCTATTGGTAAGGGCATGTGTAAAAAGAAATTAAAAGTCACATTTGTGCAAATAGTGCCTACCTTGCATTTCACAACACCCAAAGAAGTACCGAGGGACAACCATGTTACCAATAATCTCCCATTTATTGTCAGAGGGGTCGAATCTTTCTATCGTCTTTCCAATGTCTGCTCCTACCCATCCTCCTGGAAATAATCAAAACATATGCACTGATTATTAATAATAAATACTCTAAATTTGTTTGTAAACTGACAAAACCACCCTTAAATCCAAAAAAAACTTCACAATTCAAAACATTTTAAAAATTATTACACTTCTGTTTAATTGCTAAATTTGTATATTCATTACAGCATATTCCTCCTTCCAGATCATGCAATTTGAAGAGACTGCATTCATATTACTGATCATCTGTATTCAAAACTGATAGAAGCTGCAATGTCTCCATTGTTTGAATGGTTTTGTTTGAGTTACACTTAAAAAAAGGGCTTCGTGTTTAACTTGTAAAGAAGAACATAAAATACATAATCATCAGGTCATATAACTTGCCATAAGACAAAAATATGACAATTTGCGAATGAACAGTATAATGTTGTCTTTTTGTCATTTAAAAGTTGGTAATTATATACGTTTTTCATTTGTTTATGAGATGTGGATATCACTGGCTAGGTCAGCATTTATAACCCATTTCTAATTGCTTTTCAGGTGATGGTGTTGCGCTGCCTTCCTGAACCACAACAGTCCCTGGAGTGAGGTTTGACCCACAGCTGGCAGGAAGAGAATTCCATACTGATCCAGCAACAATGAAGGAACAAGCAATATATTTCTAAGAGTGTGGCTTCAGGAAAACTTGAGGGTGAAGGAGTACCCTTGTATTTGTAGGTGGTAGAGTTTGTGGTTCAGAAGGTGTTGCCAAAGGACATTTGTTGAGTTGCTGCTGTAAATCTCAAGCATGATACATACTGAGATGATTCAACTCCCAACAACTACGACTATCTTCCATTGTGGAAGATGAGACTCTCATCAATGGAGAGTCTTCTTCAATTTCCACTAACTCTAGTTCTGCAAGGGCTCCTTGATACCATACATGGATCAAGTGCTGCCTTGATAATCAGGACAGTCACTCTTGCGTCACCTCTGGAATTCAGCTACTGTCCAATGTTTGTACCAAGACTGTAACAAGCCAGGAGGCGTCTGGCCCTGGCATAATCCAAACTGAGTGTTAGTGAGCAGGTTATTGCTGAGCACGTGCCTTTTGGCAATATTGGTGGCAATCACTTCCATCACAGCTAATGACTGAGGGTAGACTTAGAGGGAGGCAGTTGGCAAGGTTGGACCTATCCTGCTTTTTTGGGAAAAGGACAGACTTGGGCAATTTTCCTTATTGCTGTGTAGATGTCAATGTTCAAGTTGTACTGCAACAGCTGGCCGACTGGCATGGCTGGTTCTGCACTAGATGTATAGCATTCAGTATTTGTGGTCTAATATCAGGTAAGCGAAGTACCTCCTTCAGCCATGTGCTTTGTTTGCATAGTTGATTCAACGAACTGTCAGGTGACTGTAAAACAGGTACCTCTGTCAGTTCCAAAAGTTATGAAGAAACCTCTGCTATGACAGTAAGGCTATGACATCACTGAAACTACCTTTTACCTATCGGTCGTATATGGCCAGATGTGTCTTATAAAACATAAGTACTTGATGTATAAAATTTATTTACAAATTTTCCTACCGAGAGCATAAATAGCAGCATGACAAGCGCACACAGCAAGTCCACATCGCGGGTAATTCATAGAAGCCACCGCCGCCCATTGTTTAGTTACTGGATCATATCGTTCAGCACAGTCAAAAATCATGGAATCACTTTCACCTTAAATATGTAACAGATCACAATCATTTTCAATCCTGTCAAGGCATCACAAGCATAACTACTGTCCCTTAATGAAAATTTAAAATTCTTTCTGAACCTATTCTAGTTAGTAAAATTAAAAATGTAATTTGGCCTTTAGCTGAATTCATTCCATTAGGTTCTTGGTTAAATTGAACAATATTTTAGATTGCATCTGTCCTACAAGTCTGTAATTGCTAAGAGGAATATCTTTTGTACGTTACTATTAAACTACGCTGCAAGTAACACCATCAAGTGTCTATAAAAGAAGCAAAATTATTTTTTGCCCAAGTACTTAAAATTTCCTGAATTATCTTAAATTCCCCAAGTACCAAAATGTCTTAAATCACGAACTGTGAATTTATCAACTTATTAGAAAATTTATGAAACTTATCCAATTTCCTTTCCAAGTTGCCATCCAAAAGAATACACTTATTGTTGATCCGAAACAAAAACTGACTTTAGCAAAGTAAAATGTTGTTCTTATCAATTAAGAAGAAATGTCCTAGATTGAAGACAGTATCCAGAATATTGCGGGAAACACTGAGGCACCATGTGCTCAATCTCCTTGAAAATCCAGGTATGCAGAAGGAAAAGATCTCGAACACAATTAAACAATCCAAGCAAAGCAGCTCACTATACGTACGTAGGAAACTTAAAAGTCTGAGAATGAAGAAATAATCAATGTCAAATAAAGGGATATAGCAGTGGAATCAGAGCATAATCGTGAGGACGTGGAATTAGGCTTGTGTCACATGTCCACCAACAATAAGCAAACATGAATCACAGTGAACATATTAGAGGAAGGCTCTGAGGTGGAAAACAGTTTGCTTTGGGGATTGAAGACATGGTTGATATCATTTATAATAAAGGCGAGACACATTAAAGGAAGTCAGCAGCAGAAACAGATTAGAATTAAAAAATAATTATCAGGAGTCACTATTTGAAGTCTTAGAAATTTGCCTCCTAGTCTGAAAAGTTATCCAATACATCAATTTTTAAGTCTAATTGCTTGGAATTAGAACTATTGTTGACTTTAGAGGGGAGTATGGGACACAGAATGAAAGCCTAAGCAGACTGCTTATTTCTCATGTTGCTCTTATAAAAGTGCTTACTTTGAAGTTTTGTGAAAAACACTATTAACTTTAAAAAATTAAAAAATATCAAACATCATTCATCCCTCATCCCCATGCACATCTCAAAAATTATCGACAAGTGGATAAAAAAAAGACAAAACACTCATCCACATGCATTAGTGATGAGGGCCTTCCCTACAGAAATGAAACAACTCTCAAACCAAATTTTATATTTTATGAGCAGTTAATTGAAGAACTAATTCTTGACATCCCGCTGACATAACTTACCACCTATTACGTAGATCATCCCTTCGAGTACTGCAACACCTAACCCACTTCGGGCCTGGTGGAGGGACGACACTGTAGTCCAGTACTGACTGAATGAATCAAACCGCTCCACACAGCTGAGAGTTCTGCTGTCACTCCAGCGTCCTCCCTGAAGCCGAGTGTACCCACCTTGTTAAAAGAAATGATTTAAAAAATCATGCCTTCAACAGCATCCAGTCAAATCCCATACTATGATGTAAGTATACAATATACATCTAAACTTCAGTTTTACTGAATTAAATTTAAGAAATATAAGCTGACTTTGGGTTTGTGTTAAGGACACAAGAAAAAAAAAATCAAAGTTTGGCTTTGAATTTGCAGTGTTCGATAATGAACAGTAAGTATTCACTGCAATTACTTCACAGAATATGACTTCAACCCTGGGATTTCATGCAACACAAATTAAACCAAAATTTCTACAAGTGTGGCCCATTATTCAGTGTTCTTCCATATGTTGCACAAAAGAAAACAGCACCTTTTTAGATGAGGTTTTTAAAGTGAGTAATAACTTCTGTGAACAACTAGTCTGAACCTAAAAATATTGTGGGATGTTGTTAAATGTCTCCACTGTGCTAAATTACTCTAATTCTTTTAAAAACAGGCTTTTAGAATAATTAGTACTTTAAAGTTCATGATATTCCAGCTTCGACATTCACCTCTGATATACATCTTGAACTTTATTATATGTTCTATTACATTTTTAAAAGGTCAACTATCAAGTCAAATGCTCTTCTTCTCTGATTTAGTATTTATAATAATTGCTTAAAATGATTGGCTGTTCAGGCAGTGTGATGATTTACTTCCTCAAAGCTCGAAGCCTCAGTAGGGAGGATAACCATCACTTACACAGAGACAGGTAAATTTCTCAACACACAGTTCACTAGCTCTTTCAGAACAGCTTTCATTGACCATAGCTTTCACTGCTATTCTTTCACTGTGGTGGGAAAAATAAGGGCTTTCTTTTAAATATCTACACAAAAATTTGCTGAAAGAAAGCTTTGAAAATAGTGTTTTGTTTCTGACACAGTTTAGGACCTCTTGTACACAAAGTAATGAACAGAATCCAAATTAAACAGAGACAGAGGAGACATAATGTTATTATCGTGGAAGGTAATGATGTAACAGCAAAGGCATTTACCCTCAAATTAAAGTTGCTGCATATCAAACTTCAGAAGGATTTTGGAATTCAAGAATCAATACCCACAAGTAGATTCAACAAACATATCAGGAAAGATCAACATTTTGGTCTCTTTTCTCTTGAGAAGAAAAGCTGAAGGGTGACCTCACAAAGGTCTTAAACATTATGAAAGGTTTTGATCAAATGATTGACAAAGAACATTCTTTCTTGGGAATAACCCAACTAGAAATCAATAATAAGATAGTCAGCAAGAATGCAACACCGAATTCAGCAAAAAAAAGTTATCCAAAAAACTAGTGACTGCAGGAGGTGGCTGAAGAAAACATTGCAACTATATGAAAGGGAAGTTAAAGAAAGTAATAACAGTTGAAAATACAATCTCCAAACATTAGAAATCAACATTACAGCAGACCTGTATCACAACCAGCCTAAAGAGATCAAGAAAAGAAGAAAATAATAATATAGTCAGCAACCCTTTACATAGCCTGCAAAAATAACAACGTGAAAACACTTTAAATTACTGGGTCCAATATAATTCTTTGTACTATTAATTTTCAGCTGCTGTGTTTATGGTCAAGAGTATTATCATTCTTACCTGTCTTACTTTCCAGTCAAATGACAATTTTACATGATATATCGCATATACTGAGCAAGAGGTTTACTAATGTTACTCTAACTTGTAAATGTGTACAACATAGCAACTGTATTGTAACTTGACGATGCACCAGATACTGTTGATCGTTTTAAATGTGATCAGATCTAATTACAGAAAGAACAATTAAAAAAACCTATAGCATAGAGGTACTTCCTGGCCTTCCTTCGGGGACGAATCTTTGATGCAGGTGACATTTTGTAGAACTTGCTCTCTTTCTGAGGTTTACTGACCTCCCTATATTCCTCCAGCAACTTCTGCAGGGCCACACGCAGACTAAAGTCAGGAATACCTGGAGAGAGGAATAAGATTCTATTGCATTTACTCCCAAAAAATTAACAAATATGCAGCACTGTTGTAGGTCTTGCTATCCCAGCTGATGTTATTACTGGACAAATCAGATCTGACTGGTCACGTTGAAATCTGGCTCAATAGATTTTTTTCTATCACATCAGACAGACTTTCACTTAAACACAGGCATGGAACGTTGCAGATTTGTCTTCAATAAAAAGTGAAATTTATTATGCAATAAAAAATGAAGAATAAACAAAACTATTTACACTTAACACAAATATAAAGATTTCAATACTGACAGTAAAATACAATCTTTTTAATCCTACAGCAACCCTTTACAGCCAAAGACCACTCCAACATTTCATCCACTTCACCAACACCTTCCACCCCAACCTTAAGTTCACCTGGACCATCTCTGATACCTCCCTCTCCTTCCTGGACCTCTCGATTTCCATCTCTGGCAACTACCTGCAAACTGATATCCATTTCAAGCCCACCGACTCCCATAGCTACCTAGAATACACCTACTCCCACCCACCTTCCTACAAAAACGCCATCCCCTAATCCCAATTTCTTCGCCTCCGCGGCATCTGCTCCCAGGATAAGGCATTCCACTCCCATACATCTCAGCTGTCCTAATTTTTCAAGAACCGCAACTTCCCCTCCTCAGTGGTTGAGTACACCCTCAACGTGTCTCCCGCAACTCATCCCTCACACCTTCTCCCTGCAATAATAACCAAAAGAGAATCCCCTTCGTCCTCATGTACCACCCCCCCAACCTCCGAATCCAACGCATCATCGTCCAACATTTATGCCACCTACGATCAGACCCCGTCACCAAAAAGATATTTCCCTCCCCGCTCCTGTCCGCTTTCCGCAAGGACTGCTCATTCCGCGACTCCTTCGTCAGCTCTATGCTCCCCACCAATTTCTCCACCACACGCGGTACCTTTCCCTGCAAATGCAAGAGGTACAACACCAGCTCCTACACATCCTCTCTTACCTCTGTTCAAGGCCCCAAACAATCCTTCCAGATCTGGCAGGGATTCACCTGCACTTCATCCAATCTGATCTACTGCACTTGTGGCTCCTGATGTGGTCTACTTTATATGGGGGGGGGGGGGGGGGGGGGGGGGGGGGAGAGACCAAGCACATACTCGGGGATCGGTTTGCAGAGCAGCTGCGCTCTGCACACATCAACCAACCCAATCTTCCATTTTTACGCCCCTAATTCCCCTAACAACATGTCCATCCTTGGCCCCATCCACTGTCAGAGTGAGGCCAAACATAAACTGGAGGAACACCACCTGATATTTTGCCTTGGGAGCTTACAGCCCAAAGGCCTCAACTTTGACTTCATCAGCTTCAAAATACCTCCACTCCCAGCCTTATCCCATGTCCAACCCTCCCCGTCACCTGACCTAACTTGCCCATCTTCCTCCTCACCTATCCATTCCATCCTTCCCATGGACAAATCACAATATGTCCTACCTGCATTCACCCATCACCATCTCTCCTCCCCTTCCCCCAGCCCCAACCCCCTCCCTCTATTTCTGGACTCCTCGCCCTTCCCCAGTCCTGACAAAGGGTTTCGGCCCAAAGCACTGCCAAAGCATCTGACCTGCCGTGTTTTTCCAGCCTCACACCTCTTGACCCTGGCTTCCAGCATCTGCAGTCCTTATTGTCTCCAAGACGACTGTTACTTTTACAGAAACCATTAGGAATTTGGGAATTGACAATTGAGACAATCTGGGATTGATCCTGTGTTATCCATGCACTGGCAAGCCAATTCGAACTCAGGATGCTTCTGATCATTAACAGGGAAGATGGCCAATGCTCCCTTGCACATGGATGTATTCTGACTCCTGAAGCAACTGCTATGCATGAACTTCAGAAATCCTTAATGCTGGGTGGTTTACAACAAATGGAAAAGACTGAAGAAGAAGGTCAACTTTAGTCAACAGAGGAGACAAGAAACACACGTCCAGTCAGCAAGAACCTGGAGTTAGGGAGGTCCTGAAGTGGTCTGATTGAAAACCTTTTCTTGACTAAAATTTATTTTGTCTGTATTAGAATAAACTTAATAAAATCTGTAAAACCTAAAAAATATATTTGTAGCTGGAATGGGTCTCACAACTAATCAGGACTAGTATGCTTTTAGATTGGCTCCCTCAAGTCAGTCTTTAATTGCAATTGACTTAGTTCTTCCACTTAAAGTTAAGCCCAAATCTTACAACATATGTAATATGCTATCACACAAAATATAAAATATCATGGCCATAAATAATACAAACTAAACACTTATATTGGGA
The DNA here is from genome assembly GCF_030684315.1 of Stegostoma tigrinum. Taxonomy (NCBI): domain Eukaryota; kingdom Metazoa; phylum Chordata; class Chondrichthyes; order Orectolobiformes; family Stegostomatidae; genus Stegostoma; species Stegostoma tigrinum. The sequence continues at coordinate 67,585,962 of NC_081361.1, read as the reverse complement.
AATATGTAGATTCGTATCAGGCTGTTTTGGGAATTGAGGTTTTATTGCCTTCTTATGATAGATGGAGAGTTCACTGAATAGGGTTAGATTATGTAGATCTGAATGTGAGGTTTCAGATCACTTGTTTACAAGGTTTCACTACTGTGGGACATTTAATTAGGTTGAGCCATGGCAGTGTAATATGATGCAGATTCTTCAACAACTACAAGACAGAACAAAGTGTATGTGGATTCTTATATTTGTATGGGTAGTCTTTAATGATATGATGGTACATGGCATGGATTGTTTGATGCCAATCATGTGTCAACCAGTAATTGAAATTTTTTTCTAATAACAGTGACGTTGTGTTGTGCAAATTCAGTTTCTATTTGTTAGTGGCAGGATGAGAGAAAATGATTGAAGGACAAGATGATCTAAAACACTGTGCTTTGAAATGAGGACCGGGCAGCTGATCAACTTTTCTCTATTTGGGACCTGAAGCAGGAAACAATGTCTTGAAATTTAACGTAAGTAATAATAACAACATGGAATTGAAACCAACTAGCAACAGCCAAATTTTGCTCTGCTGGTAAATGCACCTTTTTAAAAAAAATTGTTTATGGGATGAACATCCCATCCTAAAACACTGTGGGGCCTACCTGTATCAAAATAAATGCAGTGGTTCATAAAGATGACTCACCAGGAATTTCTTCAGCTGGACGATGGTGACTCAGAGTTGCAGAGTTATACGGCATGGAAACTGACCCTTTACTCCAATTCGACCATGCCAATCAGATTTCCTAAATTGACCCAATCCAATTTGCCAGCATTTGGCCCATATCCTTCTAAACCCTTGCTATTCACGTACCCATCCAGATGCCCTTTAAATGTTGCAATTGTACCAGCCGCCATCACTTATTCTGGCAGCTTGTTCCATACATGCACCATCCTTAACATGAAAAAGGTGCCCCTCAGCCCCGTATGTCCTCTAGGTGTGGAGTCCCCTAACCTGGGAAAAAGACTTTGGCTATTCACCCTATCCATGCCCCTCATGTTTTTATAAATCTCTCTAAGGTCACCCCTCAGCTTCTGACGTGCCAAGAGAAAAAAATGCTCCTCTCCCTCGAGTTCAAACCATCTAACTCCAGCAACACCTTGTAAATCTTTTCTGAACCCTTTCAAGGTTAACAACATCTTTCCTATAGCAGGGAGACCTGAATTGAATGCAGTATTCTAAAAATAAGTGGCCTGAACGCAGTATTCTAGAAGTGGTCTCACAAATGTCCTTGACAGCCAGAACATGACTTCCCAAATCCGATATTCAAAGCACTGACCAATGGTGGCAAGCATGCCAAACACCTCGTTTACCACCCTGTTGACCTGCAACTCCACTTTCAAGGAACTATGCACTTGCATTCCTAGTTCCCTTGGATCAGCAACATTCCCCAGAGCTATACCATTAATTGTACAAACCCTGCCCTGATACCAGAATGCAACACCACACATTTATCTACATTAAACTTCATCTGTCAATCCTTGGCCCATTCATCCATCTGGTCAGGGTACCATTGTACTCTGAACTAACTTTTTTTGCTGTCTGCTACACCATCAATTTTGCCATCATTTGCAAATCTACTAAACATACCTCCTATATTCACATTCAAATTATTTATAGAAATGACAGAAAGCAGTGGGCCCAGCACCCATCCTCGTGGCACATCACTGGTCAGTGGCCTACAGTTCGAAAACAACCCTCCACCATCACCCTACATCTCCTAACTTCAAGCCAATTTTGTATCCAAATGGCCAGTTCTTCCATGCCTTGTTTGTGATCTAACCTTGCTAACCAGTCTACCATGAGGAACGTTGTCAAACACCTTGCCAAAGTCCATGTAGACAACATTGGTCAAGGCTGAGCAGTCAATCTTCTTCTGTCACTTCTTCAAAAAAAAAACTCAATCACGTTAGTGAGGCGTGATTTCCTGCGCACAAAGTCACGTTGATGCTCTCTAATCAGTCCATGCCTTTCCAAATGCACGTAAATCCTATTCCTCAGAATCCCCTCCAACAACTCACCCAACACAGCTTCAGAGTTCCTTAGCTTTTCCTTACCACCTTTAAATATTTCCATCCCATCTGCCAACCTCCCGTCTGCGAGCACCTCAAATGTGGCTGTCGATGATACAAATTTTCTCAGCAAGGGGCCCACCAATCTCTTCCCTTGCTTCCTGCAAAGTTCTGCGATAGACCTGATCAGGTCCCAGGGATTTATCCACCCTTAAGCATTTTGAGACATCGAGCAGCTCCTTCTCTGTAATGTGGACACTTTTCAAGATATCACTATTTATTTCCCCAAGTTCTCTCACTTCAACATCCTTCTTCACAGTAAATACGGATGTGAAATACTCATTTAGTACCTCACCCATGTTCTGTGGTTCCACACAAAGATCAACAAGGCCGGTTAAGGGGCCCTACTTTCTCCCAAGTTACTCCTTTTCTCTAATGTATTTGTAGAATCCCTTTGGATTTTGCTTAACTCTATTTGCCATAGATATCTGATGTCCCTTTTTGCTGTCCTGATTTCCCTCTTAAGTATACTTATACTGCCCTTATACTCCTCTGGGGATTCACTAGATCCAGCTGTCTGTATGTGACACATGCCTCTTCCTTCGTCTTGTCCAGAGCCTCAGGTTCTCTAGTCATCCAGCATTCCCTATGCATACCAGCCATGGCCTTCACACTAACAGGAACATAGTGTGTCTGATCTCTCAATCTTATTTTTAAAGGCCTCTCACTTTCGTCCTGTCCCTTTAGCTGCGAATAGCCTCTCCCAAATAACTTTTGAAAGCTCTTGCCTAATACCGTCAAAATTGGCCTTCCTACAATTTAGAATATTAACTTTTAGATCAGGTCTATCCTTTTCCATAACTATTTTAAAAATAACAGAATTATGATCAGTGGCCGGAAAGTACTCCCCCAACGATACCTCAGTCACTGACACTGCCTTCTTTCCCAAGCTAAGGTCAAGTTTTGCTCCTTCTCTCCCATGTACATCCACATTCTGAATAAGTTTTTTGTATATACTTAACAAATTTCTCTCCATCCAAGCCCTTAAACTAAAAACACAACTCCCCCTCCTGACTTGCACCCCCCACCTTTCTATCCTTCCCAAAGCATCTATACCCTGGAACATTAAGCTGCTCCTTCCTGAGCTACGTTTCTGCAATAGCTATGGTATCCCAGTCCCATGTTCCTAACCAATCCCCTAAGATCATCTGCCTTAACTGTCAGGCCTCTTGCACTCAAACAAATGTTGTTTAATTTATCAGTGTTACCTTGTTCTCTGCCTTACTCTATTTAACTTGGTCGTCTTCATTACTATACCAGTCTCAGATGTATTTTTTTCCTCACTCTCTCTTTGAGTCTCCCTGCTTCAATGTTTTAAAACCTCCTGAGTAGATCTTGTTGCAGAAATTTCTAGCTGACTAGACAGTCCCCCATCACAATCAATTGCTTGCAACTTGATATAATTCCCCCACCCAAAAAAAAAACAGTAGAGTGAGTTTCAGTACCGGAAACCCGGATGTCATATTCCCCGAGAGGCCATCACCCCCAACATTATTCAAACTTGTTGTTTGAGATGGGGATAGCCACAGTAACCTCCCGCACTACCTTTCCTGGCGGCAACCCATCCACCTCAGTGTATCTGCGGTTTTTCTACCTTCCTCAAACTGCCACATATTACACCCCCAGCTCCTAGAAATTCCTCAATGCCTCTAACCGCTGCTCCAGCTGATCCATGCAATCCGACAGGATTTGCATCCAAACACACTTCCTGCAGACATAATCTCCAGGAATACTGAAATTCTTCCTAATCTCCCACATCCAACCGGAAGCACACATCACACTACTAAAAGCCATCTCTGCACCTTAATCTACAGATCCAAAATATACCCAAGAAAACAATTACAGCACACATTCCCATAAACTCAGCATTAGCAGTCTTACTGCTCTAAACCACTGCTCTATGATAATTTAATACCTACCTTTTATCTTAAAAATGTAATCATGAGACAGATCTTTGTGGAACACATTGCCACAGAGGACTGTGGAGTGTCCTTGAGTCTTTTGAGACAGAGATAGATAGGTTCTTGTTTGGTCAGGGATAAAGGGTTACAGGAAGGCAGAAGGAGAATGGGGTTGAGAACCACATCAGGGTGATTGGTCCACCAGTCAGACTCGATGGGCCAAACAAACGAATTCTGGTCCGAAACCTTATGGTCATCACTTTCTAAAGAGAAATTAGGGCTCGATAACAGGAGCTGACCAAACCAGTAATGTTCATAAGCACAAATTGTTTCTAAAAATCTGTGACTTCACTCAAGGAAGCAATGTTAAGTCACCCTCTTGAAATATTGCAGACCACGTGGTGCAAGTTTATCTGTGGTGCTATTAGAAAGGGAGTTCCAAAATTTTATGTAATGCAGAAACTATGGTACAATTCCAAGTCAGGTTGATGGAAACTTGCAGATGGTTGTGTTTCCACGCACCTATTGCCCTCATCCTCTAGGTAGCAGAGGTTATAGGTTTGGAAGGTGTTGCAAAAAAAAAACACCCCGGATGAATTGCTGCAATGTACTTCCTAAATAGCACACACAGATGTCATTATGATGGAGGCAGTAAATGTCTAATGTCATGCACACGTTAGCAATGAGCATGCTACTTTGTCCTGAAGAACATGAAATACTCAAAATTCTGTCGTACCTTCAATATACTTGAATAATCTTCGTGAAGACAGCAGAGGAAATCGAACAGGATCCAGAATTTCAATCACATATTTTTTCCTTTTGCCCATGTCTTTGAGCACCCATTCCATAGCAGCTGTGAAAACTTGATATTCATCTTCAATGTGGAGTTCTTCACTTTTTAATATCTTTACAAGTTGATCTTTTTCTAATCCAATAAATTCCTCAGTTTTACATACCTCCAGGAAGTGCACATAAATGTAGCTTTCACTGAATTCCATGAGATCATGACATGCGATTTGCTCAGCAAATTGATAAATTCCAACACAGTTTGAGGGATCAACTTGCCCTTTTAAAAAATTACTGCACATGTTCACAATCTCAGTTAACTGCAACATATCCGCTGCAAGGATCACCTCTTGTACATTTTTTATGCTGACATCAATGATACCTGTTCAACATGGAGAAGAAAGGACATGGGTTTTAAAGCCCATACAATACAATCACTGGGGGGATAAGCATGGCAATGTCAGGAGTGAACCTGTTCATATAATTCTGTTGGGACTTCAAATTAAATGCTGCAAAACTAACTACTCTGCAATAAAAAAAACACAATTTCAACATAACAGACACTGAAAGCAAAGTCATCAGCATATTCTGGGTCCATTACAGAGCAGTACATTCATCAGCCTATCAGTTAGCTCAGCTCTAACTGTGACTGGTACATTACATGATCTTGTTGCTGTCTAACAACTTTCCAAATTTAATTATAACTGTTCTGGATGTGACTTTGCTCGCTGAGCTGGAAGGTTAGTTTTCAGACGTTTCGTCACCATTCTAGGTAACATCATCAGTGAGCCTCCGATGAAGCTTCATCGGAGGCTCACTAATGATGTTACCTAGAATGGTGACGAAACGTCTGAAAACTAACCTTCCAGCTCAGTGAGCAAACTCACATCCAGAACCTCAACCTGAGCTACAAATCTTCTCAAAACTCGCTATTATAACTGTTCTTAGCACAGTAATGGTCGGCATTCTCCTTTTGACAGTGCTCAGAAATTGTGTTAGTACAGGAAATTATTCAACTTGATCTGAGCAAAGATGAATAAATAATGTGTTCACATCAGCATGAAGACTCAGAACTCCAGACTCGCAGAACACTAATGTTTGTAACTTTGGGTAATAGGGGTCACAAGGAAGAAAACTGCAGTTTAAGTCCTCTGATGAGTCACTGCAGTCTCCTGCTGATTGTGCATATGACAGTCAGAGTGTACTAGTATTGCAGGAATTAAGAAAAAAAATATAATTCCTGGTACACTAACAAACCAACATGTTCCATCCTTGTGCTAATTAACCTAATGCAGTGTTGTTCCAACTGCACCCATTTGTGCAAACCACGAGTTAGAGTGCAAACTTGAATCTGCTGAATGGCAGAAACTTCAAGAGTTGAGGGAGCACTAGCCCAGCTTCTACTCTACTCCTGGAGTCATGGTATTGATATGGCTGGTTAAATCATAGTCATAGAATCACACAGCATGAAACAGACCCTTTGGTCCAATCCGACTCACCCACACTGATCAGACATTCCAATCTGACCTATTGCCATGTGCCAGCATTGACACATATCCCTGTAAACCCTTCCTCTTCATATACCCATCTAGATGCCTTTTAAATGTTGTAATTGTACCAGCCTCTGCCACTTCATCTGGCAGCTCATTCCATGCACATGCCACCCCCTGCATGAAAAAGTTAATCATCAGTTCCTTTTCAAATCTTTCTCCTCTCATCTTAAACCTATGCCCTCTAATTTTGCACTTCCCACCCCAGGAAAGAGATCTTAGCTATTCACTCTATCCATGCCCCTCATGATTTTCTAAATCTCTCTAAGGTCACCCCCTCAGCCTCTGATGCTCTAGGGAAAAAAAGCCCCAGCCCATTCAGCCTCGCCCTATAACTCAAACACTCCAGTTCCAGCAAAATCCTTGTAGATCTTTTCTGAACCCTCTCAAGCTTAATAACATCCATCCTACAGAAGGATGTTGTTAACTTTACGCAGTATTCTAGAAGTGGCCTCACTAATGTTTTGTACAGCCACATTCTAGACAAAGCAACTCCTCTATTCAATGTTCTGACCAATGAAGACGTGTACCAAACGCCTTCTGCACTACCCTGTCCACTTATGATTCAACTTTGAAAGAAGTACACACCTGCACCCCGAGGTCTCTTTGTTCAGCAATGTTCCCTGGGGCCTGACCATTTGTTGTGGACATTGTTTATGGGCGTTGGTTATGTTACTGCTATTGAAAGTTTGCATGGAAGTTATCTTGTCATATGCCTGGCTGGGTAGAATGTGAGACAGCTGACATGTGTTAGCCTAGATTAGATAACTTTGAAGGCTAGTATGGACTGCTTCATTTTTGGTTAAGTTGTAAATGAATTGGAACACTGTGGAATAACAATAACAATGTGTATTTATCTTGTATTTTTAAATGTAAAAATAAAGCATTGCAAGGTATATGACACTGAACCACATTAGTAGATACAATGGCAGTTGGCTAATAACTTGATCAAAGAGATAAAAGGAGAATTTTACAGAATGAAAGCAAGACAAGGAATCAGAGGTTTGAGAAGGGAATTCCAGAGCTTACAGCCATCCCACATCTAGTGTGATGACAGAGGGAAGATGCAGCTGATTATAATTAATTAGTTTGAGGACAGCGATCTGTGCAAGGCTCCCTTGTGGCACAGTGGCAGTGTTCCTACCCCTAGGCCAAGATGCCCAGGTTCAAGTCCCACCTGGTTCAGAGGTAAGTATTATCTCTGAACAGGCTGATTAGGAAAAATAGGCTTAAAAGAAAAGCACATCTTCAGAACATCTACACAGCTGTTCTGTGGCTGCTACAGCCATCTTGAACAACCCCAACTATCAGTCTCACGTCAAGTATGGGATCAGAGTTTTCGCTTTAACTTCTGCCCTCAGCTTCGGCTTTTGTCTCTTTTCGGCTCCTTAATGCCAATATGAATTTTATTTTTATGTGGAGGACAGCAAACTTCACCTCTTTCAACAATTTCCGGAACATTTTCATTTATTGAAAGTTCTATATGAACATGTGCACTTTTCTGTCAGTTCTAACATTATTTCTGGAACAAAGTCTGGGACCAGGAGATTTTGGCAGAAAGCAAAACTCAACTCTCTTTTTTTCTACAAGATAAAAACATTTTCTTGAAGCAAGTTCAGCATGCTCATAGCACCATCTTCTGCTCCTTTGACCTTTTCCCCTCTAAACTGCTGACGATACCACTTCCCTTCGTGGTCCCTATGTTTGCTAATAAGGTTAATGATTCTCACTGCAAGTATTGTACTTCTTCACAGAATCCCTACGGTGTGGAAACAGGCCATTCGGCACAAGTCCATACTGATTCTCTGACGAACATCCCACCCAGGCTCACTCCCTTACCCTATCGCTGCATTTCCCAAGGCTAACACACCTCACCTCCACATCCCTGGACACTGCAGACAATTTGGCATTGGCCAATCCACCTAACCTGCACATCTTTTGGACAGTGGGAAGAAACCAGAGCACCCAGTGAAAATCCAGACAGACATGTGGAGAATGTACAAACTCCACACAGACTGTAACCCAAGGTTGGAATTGAACCTGTGCCCCTGGTACTGTGAGGCAGCAGTGCTAATCACTGAAGCCACCGTGCCACCCCAATTTACCTACTTATCACTCTGTCATCACATTTCTGCTGAAAGAAAAACACCTGGCCACACCATCCTTGCAAACTACCACCAAATCTCCATCCTTCCTTTCCACTAAGAATCATAGAATTCCAACAGTGCAGAGAGAGGCCATTGAGTCTGCACTGACCCTCCGAAGCACTTTCCATGTGATCGTGACAAAGACAAACCTTGCCTCCTCATCCTGCTAGGCATGTCTGTAGGTTTTAATCCGGTTGACCACACCATCTTCCACAGTCATCCAGCAGGATGGAACAGCAATTACCTGATTCGATTGTAATCTAATTACAGCCAAAGAATCACTTCTATTAGCTTTTCTTCTGCTCTCTGACCATTATCTCTTGTATCCCCAAGTACGTATCATTATCCCCCAGCTGTTTTTCATCTAGACACCATTTCTCAGTAGTGTCATCTTAAAAATATCAGTTTTTTAATGTGTCTGATAGCACCCATCTGTATCTCAACATCGCTCTCAACCTCTCCACTATTGCTCAGTTCTCAGATTCCCTCTGTGACATTCAATACTGGGTGAGCAGAAATATCTGGCAGTTAAACATTAGAAAAGCTGAAACCATTGTTTTAGCGTCCACACAAAGTTGCTTCTCCAGCATTTCTCTCATTAGCAACTATGTGAGGCTGTGCAGCATTTCACCATTTTGAAACCATATTCAGCCAGAAGACGAACTTCCAGCCTCTTTTTACCTAGATCCCCTATTTCCACCTCTATAACGTTGTCTGGAAGACACAGTCTGTAATTTTAAGATAACTTTCTTCCTTTACAACCTTTGTTACGGCAAATATAAAATATAAGACTTGAAGTATCTGCATAATTACAGATTTATCAAATTAATTTGATGAATTTTAATTTGATGATTTACTGCTACCTAATTTTTGAGACAACAATAAATTTTGAAGATCTTGTTCAACATACAATTAATTTTTTGACTGAATATGGTTAGTGAAAGTTATCTCCTTTCAAACTGTGGCAAAGAGAACATTTTCAAAGAGAAACAATAGATTAGAACTTTTGGCTACAACAGGCCCTTTAATCTAGAAACTAGGACAAAAAGTGCTCTATAAAGGAGCTACACTGTTTTAACAATTTATATTTCAGCAGTTTTTCTAAATTTGGCAAATTATATATGTGCTTTACAATGAATGCAGACATAAAATAAGTCAAGCAAAGAAACATTAGATGATCCAAAGGTTGGTCAAAAAAAAAATCTCAAAACTGTCGTGATTAGAAAAGGTCAGCAAGGTGGATCTCAATGTTAGAGTTCCCTGACTGGGCCAGATTAAAAGCCCAATCAGGGAGAATTGGCTGACAGATATAAACAGGAGTGTCAGGGATTCTGCTCACTTCAGGAGCTGGCTGGGTCAGTGTCGTGTGCTATACACATGTAAATAAACAGTGACTTGGTGATGGGATACCGCCCCTCATGGAGTTATTTCAGTGGTGATGAGAGACAAACATGCCACTAAAGACGCTTGCTTACAACAATTGCCTTTGAGTTGAGTTAAGCATTTCTGGCATGATGCTGCTGTTTACGAAGGCTGACTTGTTCAATCCTGATATCTAAGACTGGGCCCAGAACCAATGCATTATTCTTTCCGGACAAGTGACATTGGGCAGACTAAAAGCAATGGGTAATTCTCGTGACAGCTTGTGGACCTGCAGCCTTTTTGGTTATTAGGAGCCTAACTTTCCCTAATACTAAAAGTTTTCAAGAGTTGATGCACGTACCCAAGATATTATGACCCCAAGCCTTCTCTAATTCTGGATGCTATTGGTTTTACTCAGCAGTTTGAGAACCACAGGAATCTGTGTTGTGATTTTTGAGTAGATCAAGACTGGCAGAGGCGTGTGATTTTTGTTTAACCTGAAGTGATATGTGCAATTAATGATGTGACCATGCAAAAGTGCCTACTAGCTGCACCCAACCTGATTTCAAACAGGCAGTACAACTGGTTTTGTCATTAGAAAATGCAGCTAGTGGAGCTTATGAGTTACAGGGTATTCTGACAGATGTGGACATCCCCACCAGGCTAAATGAGCTTGAGAAACACCACTTGAATGAAGGCAGTTGTGCAGCCTCAATCAGGGCATACATTAGGCAGGGAGACTCTATGTCAGCCTACAGCAAAACCCCGAACAAAGACAAACCTCAGCCAAATGGTCACGGGCCGGCATGCTGTTGTAGTTGCTGCATTATGTGGACTCAAGACAGCAAGAGTGCCCCATTAGGCCTGAATTGAGTAAAAGAACTCATTGTCCCATAATTCAGGACAGTGCACATCCGGAAAGTCCACCTACAGCTGGTTTGGAACAGTTAAATTGCTTAGCAACATCCGAATCAAAATAAACATTTGTTAAATGGCCACCTAGTCTAATGGAAGTCGATAGTTGCACAGCTGTATCAGTGATTGCATAGCCTGTGTTTACTGAAATTCACTCTGAACTCCAACCCTCATGTTTGCATAAGGCCTTGGCCAGGCTGAGAACCTATACTCGGAATCCCCTACAGATTTAGGGTTAACTGCAGTTCCAATCTCTTACGAGAACGGGCTGGTTCAGTTACCACAGACTGTAGTAAAAGGCTTGGGCCCAAGCTTGATGGGGCAAAATTGGTTGAGAAACATTCAACGTGATTGGCTTAACATTTTTCAGTTAGAAAATGATGACCTAAGCGAGGTCCTAATTAAATTTTTCAGCAATGTCCAAGGACCATCAAAAGGCCCATGGCCACCTTACATGTTGACCAAGAAGCAACTCCACAATTCTGCAAGGCCTGCGCAGTGCCACTTGCCTTATGCACAGAAGTAGAGGCAGAAATCAGGAGGCTGGAAAATGAAGAACTCACCAGACCAGTATGCTTTGCAGAATGGACAGCACCAGTCGTACTGACTATGAAGTCCAACAAGTTACGTTTGGCGGCCAGGATTGGATACCAGCATAACTGCTTTGGTGCGGCAGTGCCAAGAGAGCCAACATGGACAAAAATTTCCACTAGTAGCTCCCCGACATTCATGGGAATGGCTGTGTAAACCCTGGCCTCGGTTTCACATCAACTATGTCAGACCCTTCATGGGCTCTTTGCTTTTAGTCACTGTGGATGGCCATTCAAAGTGGTTTAATGTGCATAGAATTCATTTGTCAAAAATGGGAATGACAACTGATGAAGATTATAATCATCTTTTGCAATACACGGACAACAGGTCATTATTTGCCAGGAGGGAATTTGAGTGTATCCTAAAGTTGCATGGCATTCAGCATGCAAGGTCAGCTCCATACCATCCATCATCCAATGGTTGGGCAGAAAGAACACTCTAAACTTTGAAAGCAGGCTTAAAGAAACAGCCTATGACTTCATTTGACACCAAACTGTCTCAGTTCCTGTTTGATTACAGGATCAACCATAATGCAACTAAAGGGATAGCTGCATCAGAGTTTCTATGGGACGAGGATGCCGCACCGGGTTAAACCTGATCTTCCCAGACCTTTTGGAGGCAGGGGTGAAGCTGGGATGGGATTGGTGTATCAGAATCAGGGATACAAACGCCAGACACAAGACTCCTCTCAGCAACAGAGGCAGTTTACTTCAGGGGACGAAGTTTGACATCAAGACCACGGGATTAGCCCAATATGAAATCACGTCCATTATATTCAACATTTGGGTAAAAGAGGTCCTGATCAAGCACGTGGACCACATGAAAGCTGCAACCTTGCAACAGGGCAGCAGCTAAACATACAAGGCCCTACAGAACACCCCACAAGGCTGTCAGGACCGTTGTATCAGAGGTAATGTGAACTCCAGATGCTGGAGAATCCGAGATCCTGAAGGGTCCAGTCCAAAATGTCAGCTTTTGTGTTCCTAAGATGATGCTTGCCCTATTGTGTTCATCCAGCTCCACACTTTGTAAGGTCAGAACTGTTGTGTTCTCCCTCTACCTAATGTTGGAAAAGTCTCTCAGAACGAGATGGATATGGCAGATGTTGCAGCCTTGTCACCGTTACTGAATGAAGATAACTTTCAGCTGAGACATTCCAGGTGCAAGAGGCAGGCTATGGTCTGGGACATGTCGCCTGTATCTGAGAGGACACCAAAGAATTAGGCCCAGTGCAAAAACACCACAGGAGAAGCTACAGGAAAAAGAACAAGTCCAGTCAGTGAGTCCTGGCTGAAAGTCATAAACAGGAGTGTCAGGGATTCTGCTCAGTCAGAGCTGGCTCTCTGCCAGAGATAACGGGACCTGCAGATGCTGGAGAATCCAAGATAACAAAGTGTGAAGCTGGACGAACACAGCAGGCCGAGCTAGATGCTGCTTGGCCTGCTGGCTCTGCGCCAGTTGGGTCACTGTCATGCACTACGCACGTGTAAATAAAAGATGATTTGGTGACGAGATACCTACCTTCTTGGAGTTACTGCACAAGTTTGAAAGAAGGACTTCACTTTAGATCTGAATGTCCTCTTACAAATACCCAGGAAGGCTCTGAGGACCCGAAACCTTAAAGTCTGATATTTTCCTTCATAGATGCTGTCAGGCCTACTGATCTTTTCCAGCAACTTTGCTTTCACTCCTGATTTACAGCATCCACAGTTCTTTCGGTTTTAACTCAATTGCAGTTTCTTCCTGCCTCCGCCTAGTAGTTTATTCCCATCGAGATTTGTTGTCTTGTTATGAAATAACAACAGTCCCGCGGATATTTACCTGTGTAAATAAACTCCAGGAGTAAGCGGAAAGTTTCAGCCTCGATACCATGGATCTGGATGAGACTTTTGCTGGCTTCCTGCATCCCTCCTGCGAACAGCACTGCGAAGTACGGGCTGCTGGCGGCCAGTATCAGCTTGTGGACGCTAAAAAGCTGCTCCTCCACCTGCAGCTGCACATCACAGAATTCAGCCCGGCCCCTCATGCGGTTTATCTGGGCCAGCAGGAGCCGGGCATGTTTATCACAAGCCGACTGTGCCACTTCACAGGCCAGGCCCGGCTTCGGGTAAACACAATGTGCCATCGCTCCGTTACGTGGCAACACGTAACACACACTGCACCCCCCCCGGACAACCGGGCGCTGTCACACGGTCGAAAACTCCTCGCACACCATCAGTCTGCTCCAACACGGCACCGAGCCGACGGCGCTCACCGTCATCGGCTTATCCTCCCTGCTAGGTCGAGTAATCGAGCCCCGCATGGCGGCTTCCGGCCGGGACGGTGGGGGGCGCCGAGTCCTGCCGGACAGTGCGCGAAACCGCCACAACTGAGGAGGGCGGGGCGGACGGGGGCGCTGCAAAACAGAGTCCTCCGGAACAGACGGCGGCGCTGCGTGTCGGACTCCTCCAGGACAGACGGTGGCGCTGCGTGTCGGACTCCTCCGGGACGATAGGAGGCACTGTCGTACCGCGAGCATTGTAAACAAACCCCGCGTTGAAGCAAGGCGAACCTCACCCCCGCACTGTTAAAGGTCAGAAAGTAAAATAGTCATTTTTGCAATGACCAGTTTTGAAATATGTGAATTGAAGTGTTCAAAGAGTTATTGTTTCTGCAAACGGACTCTGTATCAGAACAGAAAGGTTGAGATTGATTGTACACCCACCAGTTCCAGATTTAAATAATGCAGACTCAGGATACAGTGTGTTACAAAGTAAGTGCTGTTTATTGAACCAGGGTAACTGGAGTTCAAGAGGCCGCAGATTGCGGCAGGCTGTTGACAGTATAATTGACAAACATGTTATTTCAACATATCAAATGGAGTAATACAACGGGGATGAGTCGGAACATTATCAGTGAAGGAAATGTGTTTGACAACTATTATGATCAAGATTCATTCATAATTTTTACCGCCCAGATGTTTTATCGTTGTTCTAAAGATGCCAAATCTATGCGTGTTGATCGTTCCTGCTATCATAATAAAAAGTTTAAACTTGTTTCCATTACTCTATAATTTTAATAAACGTAATTACTCAGATTTTGCGGTCAGTGAAGGAACAGCTTTTGACGTCCAGGGTATATTTCTTAAATGCAATCGCGGATGCTCTGACTGTTAGCCAATTCTTATACATGGACACTTGGGATTGCAAATGTGAGGATATGTGTTGAAATGCTTAAATATAAGAGTTGGTGGTGTGAACCTAAGATTGGGTTGTAATATTGATATTACATGTGTAACAAAAAGTAACGAAGATGGTTAAACTTGCTTTTCTTATTCCATTCTGCCAATGGACTACAGTGGTTCAAAAAGACTGCCATCTTCTCAAGGATGACTAGGAATGGGCAATAAATGCTGGCTTATTTAATCATTCAGATGTCAGGTTTTTAAACAGGTTATAATCAATTGATTGATTCAATCCTGATCCAGAATTAATGTAAGATAACAAAGTGTGGAGCTGGATGAACACAGCAGGCCAAGCAGCATCTTAGGAGCACAAAGCTGACATTTCAGGCCTAGACCCTTCATCTGAAAAGGGGGATGGGGAGAGGATTCTGAAATAAACAGGGAGAGAGGGGGAGGCGGACTGAAGATGGATAGAGGAGAAGATAGGTGGAGTATAGGTGGGGAACAAGTTGATACTTTCCCCGATACACTGAAATATTGATGTTAAAGAATCATTTCATATTTAACCAACACACCTCATAATAGCCAAGGATAGACACCAAGAGCCTTGTTGAAATTATATATAGGTCTCTATTTACCACAGCCTTTACTATCTACAGTTAAAGAAAATTTCCATTCATAAAAAAATTTAAAATGTTTTCCCCTCAAGTACTTATTTTCCTATAAAAACAAGCAGGCTTGCTTCATTACAGTGTGTCCAAGACAGCTAATTCTTTAGCAATTTCTTTGAAATGTCAACGAACAATCTGACTGTCAATCAAGTTGTGAACTTAGGATACACCGCTGAGATAATTACAGGATGTGGTAGGCAGCCAAGTATTAATAATAACATAATGATAGACCTTTTGGAAATGTCAACAGTGTTATTTTATTTATCAGAACAATTATGAATCAAGCTCAGTAGATATGAATTATTTTATGTTAAATTTAATGTGATCTATTTCAGTTTTAACTTGGATATGAAGTCAGTTGGCATGCAGATTTGAAGGGCTGAAGATGGTGTTGAGTATGTATAGGTTGACATGACTTGGCATGTGGCATGGGGTATGAGGGCTAAAGGATAAAAGACATAAAATTTAAGGAGACAACAGGGACAAACTCCAAAGATAACTGAGGTGGGTGGTTGAAAAGTCTCTTAGCAGTCCCTCTGAATACCTCAGACGCCATTATGCACATGCCTTCCTGGAATGAAAATCAGGTGTACCAAGACACTTTCTCCCAAGACAATGGCGAGATAAAATTTCCCGGCTCATTATGGAATTTAGGTATTTGGAAATAGAACAGTTGCAATGTCTCAAACCCGCACTGAAAATGAAAATTCAAACATCCAAAAGATGATGGGAGTGATTTTTCAAAAATGTTTATTGTTATCTTTATTTGACAAATTTATTGTCCATTTGGCTGTTCAAAACATTAATCCTTTTTCTTCAAGTAAATCCCTGATCAGCAGCAGTGGCATCAGCTCTTTACTGTGCTATAAGTGAAAAGAAGATATAAGTAGCACAATTCTGAACAAAATAAAGTATATGGGAAAGAAAGTAATTTAACAGACAAAATTAAACAAAAGTATTCAGATAATGTGATTTGATCTGAGAATTATAAATCTAGTTAAGGTAGTAACTTGGCAGACCAAGCAGCAAGCTTTTGTGCTCCTGAGATGTTGCGTGGCCTGATGTGTTCATCCACCTCTACACTTTGTTATCTCGGATTCTCCAGCATCTGCAGTTTCCACTTGAACTATTTCACTCTTCTGCTCACATCACTCAGTTAGTGAACAATGATAGTCCTCGATAAATCCTGTCAGAGAACCAATTTTCATCGTGGCTATCTTCCCTGCTCAGTTAAGATGGCTTGATTGATTGATTGATTTTATTACATAATTTATTTTGAAAACTAAAATATAGCTACAAAACCTTAGTGACTTAATAGAATTGAATGCTTCCAATGATTATTTTTCTATTCAGTGTGAAGAACCTGAGCAGCTGGTAGTTACATAAATGATAATTCAGATGGAAGCTCATTTGTACACTTCCAGGCTTCAAACTTTTCAGGATAATCAGAATTAGCCTTTCCATTTTAGCATAAATCAACCTAAAATGTCAAATTGTTCTCTTAGGCACTAAATAGGTTATCTCCTTTTTCTGTAATGTGGAGGTGCTGGTATAGGACTGAGTTGGGCACGGTCAAAAATCACACAACACCAGGTTATAGTCCAGCAGGTTAGTTTGAAAACACTAGCTTTCGAAGCATTGCTCCTTCCTCAGGTGTAGTGAAAGATGAGGTATCAAGACACAGAACATACGAGTAAGAAATCAGATGATCATACAACAATGCAAATGTATTGAATGAATTTAAAATGGCTGGCTGACGGCTTCCTGTAAAATCTTTAATCAGTTAGAAAGGAGATTCAGGCTTTGAGTGATTAAAATCCCAGAACTTCTTTCACGTCACTGCCCCGAGATAGCTAAAGGTTTTAATATTGCACACAAGAGGCATTTTAGATGTGAGGCCTTGTTTAGAATCTGTCTGTGTTTTACCCTGTAGTCAGACAGGGTTTATTTCCAAAGCAGGAATTCATAAAATGCTCCACTGACTGGCTTTGTTTATAAATTGTGTGCTTTTTGAACAAAATATGATGTCAGTGGTTAGCACTGCTGCGTCACAGCACCAAGAACCGGGTTTGATTCCACCCTCGGGCAACTGTCTTTGTGGCGTTTGCACATTGTCCTCATGTTAGCGTGGGTTTCCTCTGGGTGCACTGGTTTCCAAAGTGCACAGTCCAAAGATGTGCAAGCTAGGTGGATTGGCTATGCTAAATTGCCCAAGTGTTCAGGAAGGTGTAGATTAGAAGGGTTATAGGGGGATGGGTCTGGGTGAGATGCTCTGAGGATCACTGTGGACTTGTTGGGTCGAAGGGCCTGTTTCCACACTGTAGGATTCTATGAAATACAAAGCTGCAAATGCAAATTCACCCCATAGATTTCTGTGTGTGAGTGTGAGAGTGTGGTGGGGTCACCTGTAGGGCGACATGAAACCAAGATCATGGTTGAGGCCATCCTCATGGGCATGAAACTTGGCTGTCAGTCTTTGCTCAGCGACTCTGTGTTGTTATGTATCCTGAAGTCTGCCTTGGAAGATGTTTACCCCAAAGATCCAAGGCCAAATGTCCTTGACTGCCAAAGTGCTCCCACACTGGGACGGAACACCCCTGTTTGGTCATTGTTGCATGGTGCCCATTTATCCGGTGTCATAGCATATGCCTGGTTTCGTCAATATACCCTGCCCTGGGGTATCCTTGCCTGCAGCGTATGAGATAAGACAACTCTGGCCGAGTCACGTGAGTATCTGCCATGTATTGGGTCGTTGGTGTTTCCCACGTGTGATGGTAATTGCTGTGCTGTAATTTTTCTTGTCCTTTGACTATAACCTGGTTTTGTGTGATTTTTTACATTGTCCTTTTTCTTTGTTTACACAACAAATATTGCTCTTTCCATGAATATCATTAGAAGGCTTTGGAAAAATAGAGTGTATTGTTGATAAGCTGTCAAAAATAAGCATTTTAATATCAAGTCTAGGAATAAGCTTTCAGAAAGATCACACAAAAAGATCGAGCAAGAGGGATGAAAATAACTTACGAATGGGGATACAGGAATTGTGCCATTCATCTGGTCTGTTCCTGAGAAACACGTTAGGAATAAAAATGGTAAGAAAACCCCACAACAATGTAAGTTAGAGTAAGCTGAGGAGATAAATTCCTCAGTGGCAAAATTTACATAATTGGGATACATCACAACTCATGCTTAACACTAATTTGATCCATCTGATTCAAATAGTCAAAGCCACCATATTTAAAACAGAAAATATAAATAGTTTAATAAGTTATGGATTTCAACTAAACTTCTATAAACTCAAGTACTTACATTATTTTGTCCCCTTTATTTCTTTTTTCTTATTCTTCCTGTCATTCATATTTTTGTGCCTCCGCTGACAGAAAGGTGCTTGCTGAAGTTCTGTATGGCTTTCAGCTGGAGCTACTGTTCCTCTATTGTGGATCAGATGTTGGATCATATTATTGTCATCATCATCCATCATCAGACAGTGACATGGGCATGTAATCACATTGAATGTCATACCCCACATATTACTACAGAGGTCCTTTCCATCCTTGTACATCTGCACAAAAAAAATTGTTCACAAATAGATGGTTATCATATTCCTCAAAAATAGTCCTTAGTGATGAAGTATTTGGACCAAAAACAGGGTCAAATTTCCAATCTGCTAATGAGTGATTTAAAAGAGAAGTTTTCTTGAAAATAAGTTACACTCATTTATGTACAATAATGGAATATTGATTGCTATTGGTGAGAAATATTTTAACTTTTTACAGCACAGGCTGGAATTGAAACTTTAGAAGTTCAGGATAAGGGTTTGCCATGATCCTAGGTGCCCCATTCAAATTTAACTTCTTGATATTTGGAAACTGCCATTCTCTCCCTGATTTTCTTGAAACTTTCAACTGCTGTGTGCTGCTCTCTATTAACATAAGAACAAGGAAAATATAGTAATGGAGCAAAGGTCCCAGCCTCTGTAATGTTGTGAAACCTATCTCTCGTTCAATGTGATTAGACTGCAGAGAAGGCACAGTTGCAAGCAGTTCCAAATGTACTTTGGAAGTCAATATAAAATATCAGTGATCATCAGATCTGACACTTTGTAAGCTAAGGCTCAAGGAACCACACGATAAAGCCGAATGCAATTAATATTTAATTTGTTCTCAAAAACTAAAAAAAACAAATAAACAGCTACTTTTTGTAATGCCTTATTATATCTCCGAAATGTTCTAAAACACTATGTAGACGAGGAGCTACTTTGAAATACAATTATAATGTTCAGTATAGACAAACAATTGTGATTTTGTATGAAAATTCCCAAAGAGCAATGAGATGAATGACTCAGACTTTCAGGTACACAGAGAAACATTGAATGAGGCAAGGGCAGATGTTGAGCAGTAAACTGCTTTATTTCACTGAAAGGAAGTCACTGGAAAGACTAACAATCAAAATGAAATTTTATTTAATTTATTTTTCCCTCAGAAAATTGATGAGAAAATAATGATATTTGATATTTTTGTGGATTGCCACATTTTTGTAATATTCCCAGCTGCTAAAACTAATGTCATCCATGTTAAACTCCAGTTCCTGGCTGTGTCCATGTGATTATCACTGAATGGTTTCAGCACAGGAGGCCACCGTGCCCGCCATGTCTATGCTGCCTCTCTTGAGGAGAATACACCTTTTGTCATTTTTCTGGCTTCTCCCCATAGCCCAGTATGTTCTTCCTTGTCAGAAAACCTTTCAAAACCCTCTGCATGAAAAAGCTTTTCCTTGTGTTGCCATTGGTTCTTTTGCCAACCACAATAATAATCTCTTCTTGACCATAATACTTCCACCAAAAGGAACAGTTTTATCTCATCTACTCTGTCCAGACCCCGCATGATGTTGTCTGATTTAATCTGTCCAGATCCCACATGATTTTGTACACCACTAACAAATGGTGGTCGGATATGGTGTTTTATACGAATTTACCACAAATTCGTTACTTTTGTACTCTATTCCCCATAATGCTGTTTGCTTTATTCACTGTTTTCTCATCCGTCATTTTCAATAATGCAAATACACCTCCATGTCTGCCTGCTCCTCCCGCACCACATTTTGAATTATGCACTTTATTTATTGCCTCTCCGTATTCTTCCTACGAAAATGAACTACTTCACTCTCCAAGATAATGAATGCAATAGATGTTATCCACCTTTAAAATTAAATGAATGCATGTCTCCACCATTATGGCTATAGGACAAGAGGTGAGACAGTAGAGATGCTGATTAGTGTCTCTAAATAAATGGCTAATTATGAGATTCCACACGTTGGCTTGTCTGCCTTTAGTACACGTTTGCAATTCTTGTAACTTGTTCTTTTAAGCTGTGTTCACATGCAGCATAAAGTAACTCTCAAGGGTTGTACAGGTAGTAAGCAGGAAGTTTAGGGGTGATGCAAGGAAAAGATTTTTCACCCAGAGGGTTTTGGGTAACTGGAACTCTGCTTAACGTGTGGTAGCATAAGGAACTCTGAAGACATTTAACAACTATTTGGATGAACGGTTGAAATGCTGTAACATACAAGGCTACAGTCCAAATGCTGGAAAGTGGGATCAGAATAGATGGATGTTTTGATGAATCATGCAGACACAATGGGTTAAACAGCCCCCTTCCATGCTGTAAAAATAATATGTTATTGGTGCAACTGCAGGATCCCTTGTTTATAGCCTTTGAATGTGTACCTTTGCTGTAATAAAAATAATGTTTCAGGAAGTGATTTCACATCTTCTGACCAAGAAACAAAAACAAAATCATGAAACTGTTGACATAAAATGAAACATAGTGGAAAACTTCAGCAGGTCAAGCAGTATTTATATTGTTAAAATTTCATGACAAAATGTTCTGTTTCTCTCTGCAGATATTGCCAGAGCTATTGAGTCTTTCCGCATTTTTATATTAATTCAGATTTCCAGCATCTGCTGTATTTTGCACATTCCTGATTACTTAAATGGAAATACTTTTTTGTGAGTAATGGGGGATAATTTGTAGCATGCAGCTGGAGGCAACTGCTGTATCAGCAGATTCTAGATGAGACTTTGCCTCAGAGCCGTTTAAAAGGCATGTGTATCGCCAGTCACAGAGTTATGTGGAGACATATAGATTCAGTTCAGAATATTGAACCCCAGCTGCAGCAACTAATATACTCCTTGTGTAAGCTCTGACACCTGATGGTAGTTTTTAAAAAAGTGCTTTGCAAGAACATCAAGCTGAGGCATGTCTTTGTTACAGTGTGAAAGATAAATCCTCGTAAAGAGCCCAGTCTTATCTGGCTTTTACGTATTCTGAAACCATCTGACCCAAGCGATGTCCAAGACCGGATATTTTGAACATGTATCAATCATCTGTAATTCTCATTTGTTAGACGTCTACTTTGTACGACAGGGAATATACAGAATTCTAAGAAAATGAATCGTACTGAATAATGCGAAATAGCTCTGGCAGACACATGCTCATTTCTATGGTGATCACTTCTGCACCTGCAGAGCAAAATATATTGTTGTATTAGAAAAGACTGCTCAGCAGTAATTAAAGACTGCAATTAAATGTATTATTTCTACCCAAATCTTGTCAAGTGCTTGGAAAAACAGAAAATGTATAGTTATTTCCATCTATCTAACATGTAGCTATACCTTTGTGTTTTTGCCATTTTCTGAAGAATATGGGGTTATTTCAGTTGGCTAGACAGCTAGCATGCGAATAAGATTAATGCCAACACAGAGATCAATCCCCATTCCAGCTAAGGCAATTTCAGAACCTGTCTCTATGCCATGCCCATAGGAAAAAATGTCAAAATGTCAAAAAAATGTTCTGAGGTAGGGTGACTGGACCTGAAACATTAACTCTGTTTTCTCCTCCACACATGCTGCCAGACCTGCTGATTTTCCAGCAAGTTTGTTTTTGTTCCTGATTTACAACATCTGCAGTTCTTTTATTTAGAAAAAATGTCATGGTAGTTTGGTGATTATTCACCAAAACATAGCAATGATCTGCCGTCAGACAAATACCTCAAGAAGAAGGAAGAGCACAGTGCTCATGTTTAAATATATGTGGAGATAGTCCTTTAGCAAGTTCATGTATGCCATTCGATGAGAGAAATAGGAGAACTGAGCGATTGAATGTGTGGCTGGAAATGTGGTGAAGGAGAGAGGGCATCAGATTCCTGAAGTACTGGGACTAGTTTTGGGAAAGGTGGGACCTGTGTAAGCCAGCCATTCTACACCTGAAGAGGATCAGGACAAATGTCTTTCCAGGGAGATTTGCTAGTGCTGTTATAGATTGTCAGCGGAGTGGGAAACAGAGGACACGTACAAATTGGACAAAATCGGAGCAGGAAAAAGCTTATTGAAAATTAGTGACCGATTCTAAAAGACTGGAGAAGCAATGGTTAAAAAGTATACAACACAGGAAATTGCCAGTAAATGGAATGAGGATATCAAATAAAACTATTGAGCTGAGGACACAGATACATGGGAACATAGCATTGTTATAATGGAAACTTTAAAAGGTGCAAAAATGGCAGCATAACAGCCTTGGATGTGGTTTTTGGGCAGGATGGAGATTTGTCAAGAATTGAGTCACGGACTGTAGGCTCCCCAGTGCCCTGTATAGATGAAACATAACCTCACCACATTTGCAGTCAATTCCCCTCACAATAAATCACAACATTCTCTAACCTGCTGTAACTGTGTACTAACCTCTGTGATTTATGCACAAGGACATCTGGATCTCTCTGCATGTCAGAGCTTTACAACCTCTCGCCATTTAGATTATATATTTCTTTTATATTCCTTCTGCCAAAATGGAGACAATTTCACACACCTCCACATTGTATTCCATTTGCCCACCTATGTCCTTATGTCTGTTCCTTATGTCCTCTTCACTTTCCTACCCATCTTTATGCCATCAGCAAGTTGAGCTACCATACCTACAATTCCATTAATCCAAATTATTTATATAAATTGTTAAGAGTTGAAGCCCCAGCACTGACCCATGTGTCGCACCACTCATGAAATCCCGCCAGTCTGAAACCGATCCATTTCGTCCTACTCTTTGCTTCCTGTTAGCAAATCAATCTTCTGTCTATGCCAATATGTTACCCCCTAAACCATGAGCTTCTGTTTTCTGCAATAAAGTTAGTTGTGGCACATTTTCAAATGCATCCAGAAAATCTAAGTATAATATGTCTACTGGTTCCATTTCATCTGCAACACAAGTTCCTTCTTTAGAGAACTCCAATAAATCAGTTAAACATGATTTCTCTTTAACAGAACAATATGGGCTCTGCCTGATTACCTTAAACTTATCTATCTGCCCTGTTCTAATATCTTTAATAACAGCCTGTAACATTTTCTCAATGACAAAGTTAAGCTAACTAGCCTGTAGGTACAGGTTTTATGCCTTTCCTCCCTTTTTGATTACAGGAGTCAACTTTAATCTTATTTTAACTATTTTTCAAACTTAAGGAACCTTCCCTAAATCTAATGAGATTTGGAAAATTAAAACCAATGCCTCAACTATTTTACTGCCTACTTATTTTAAGACACAAGGATGACATCCAGGCTGTCTGAATGTTTGTGGATATGGTGCCAATCAAGCTGGCTGCTTTATCCTGGATTGTATTAAGATTCTTGAATGTTGTTCCAGGCAAGTAGGGAAGATTCAATCACATTCCTAACTTGTGTTTTGTAGATGATGGATAAACTTTGGGAATCAAGAGGTGAGCAACGCACTATAGTATTCCTAACTTCTGGCTTTCTATTATAGTCGCTATATTTTTGCCACACGGCCAGTTTGTGGCCAATGGTAATCCCCAAGATGTTGAGAATGAGGGATTGAGTGAAGATAATACCTTTGAAGTCAAAGTGCAGTCTTTTGAGGATGGTCATTGTGCCTCATAAATGTTACTTTTCAGCCCAAGCCTGTATATTGTCCACATCTTGCTGCATTTGGACACTGACTGCTTCAATATCTGAGGAGTTATGAATTGGTGCTGAACATTCCCACTTTTACCTTTATGATTGAAGGAATGGCATTCATGAAGATGCAGAGTCTAGAACACTACCTTGAGGAACACCAGCAGACATGTCTTAGGGCAGAGGTGACTGACCTCTAACAACCATAACTATCTTCCAAGACAACCAGGTATGACTCCAACCTTTCTCCCCCTGATATCCATTAACTCCAATTTTGCTAGGGCTCCTTGATGCCACACTCAGTCCAATATGGCCTCAGTGTCAAGAGTTGTCACTCCCACCTCATCTCTGGAATTCAGCTCTTTTGTCCATGTTTGAACCAAGGCTGTAATGAAGTCAGGAGCTGAGTGACCCTGGCACAACCCAGACTGGGCGACACTGAGTAGATGCTGCTTGATAGCACTGTTGATGACACCTTCCATCATTTTACTGATGATTGAGAGACTGATGGGACAGTAATTGGCTGGGTTGGATTTGTTCTGATTTTTGGTGAACAGGTCATACCTGGGAAATTTTACACATTGTTAGCTAAATGCCAGTGTTGTAGATGTACAGGAACAGCTTGACTGGGCATGGCAAGTTGTGTGCTCAAGTCTTCAGCCTATTGCCAGAATGTAGTCAGGGCACATGGCCTCTGCAGAGTTGCGGTCCCCCAGCCATTTCATGTGAAGAGAATCAAGTTGACTGTAGACAGACTGCTGTAATATTTGAGTCCTCTGGAGAAAGCTGAGGTGAATCATCCACTTGTTACTTCTGGCTTAAAATTATTGTGAATGCTTCAATTTTACCTTTTTCACTGATATGGGAAGTTTTGAAGGGAAGCTAAAAGGTGGGGGTGTAGCATTATTAGTTAGAGAGTTAATTACAAATGGGTGGTAGGATAATATCCAAAATTAATCATCAAATGAGGCAATCTGGGTCGAGCTTAGAAATGACAAAGAGAGGCAATCACTCCCAGGAATACAGTCTAGATTCCCAAAGAGTGGGGGCATATGTTTTGCTGGTGAGGGTGGGATGGGTGTGGAGAAAGGAGAACAAACATAGGCACACGTCTGGGTATAAAAATGACAGGCCAATAACAATTGTGGACGTCAATTATCTTGATACCAACTGGCGTATAAACAGTTTGAAACAGATAGAGGGCAATTCTTCTCGAGATTTTAAGATAAACAGTTTTTAGCCATAGGAAATAAATGTGTAATTTTGAGAAGAGGTGCAATTATAAATTTAATTTTAGGAAATGCAGTCAAGCAAGTGGATGTAGCAGTGGGTGACCGCTTTGCACACAGTGACCATGGCACTGCTAGATTTAGAATTATTATGGAAAAGGACAAAAATAGAACAGCGGTAAAAGTTCTGAACTGGAGGCACACTTACTAAACCTGACTGTGCCTTGCAAGCTGAGGAGTTCTCCATACATTGCACGGACTGCATGGCTTCCTTGGGTAAGGCAACGGGCAATGGAATCTGCCTCCAAATCAACACCTCTCAGTGTTCAAACACAGCAACCCTGGCGCACGACTGCTCTTGGACGTAGAATGTCTCACAGTAAAATACTGTCCCTATTACCTGCCATGTGAGTTCACCTCCACCATCTTGACAGCAGTCTACATATCACGATAGGCATGAGTGAAGAATGCTCTGGATGAAATTTACACTGCTACAAATGCTCTGGAGATGATATTTCCCAAGGTCCTATCATCAAGGCTAGCAATTTCAATTAGGCCAACCTCAAGAGGGTGCTACCAAAATACCATCAACATGTCTGCTGCCATACCAGAGGACTGAACATCCTTGACCATTGCTATCCAACCACCAAAAAACCTACCACCAACCCCATCTGCACTTTGAAAAATCAGATCACAATGCTGTCTTCCTCCTCCCAGTTTACAAGCAGAAGTTGAAACGAGAGAACCATTCACAGAAAGTAATACACTGCTGGTCTGAGGCAGCAGAAGAGCTTTTACTGCTTGGAATCACTGGACTGAACCATTATCAAGGAGTCAATGGACAATCTAGACAAGAATGCCACCACTGTCATGGACTTCATTATCTAGTGCATAAAGGACCGCATGCCAAAGAAGACAATCTGTGTGCAGGAAACCTTGGATGAACCAGGAAATCCTCTGCCTGCTGAAGATCAGGAATATGACATTCAAGTCGGACGATCCCGGCTTATCCAGGAAATCCAGATATAACCTCTGCAAAGCCATTAGAGATGTCAAGAGGCAGTACTGGACCAAGTTAGAGGCCCAGACTCACCATACAGACACCTGCCATCCATGGCAAGGCCAACACAACATAATGGGATAGAAAATGAAGCAAAACAAAATAACATACAAAAGTATATCCCTCTCTGCTGCGCTGAATGCTTTCTATGTTTGGTTTGAGCAGAATGCCAGTGGCGTAGTGTCACCTACCCCAACAGCTCCAAATGCACCTGTTTCTTCTGTCACCGCTACAGACGTTAGATTGGCTTCTTGAGAATGAACCCGAGGAAAGCAACTGGCCCAAATGGAGTCCTCAGCCATGCAGTCAGATCCTGTGTGGACCAGCTGGCTAAAGTATTCACTGACATCTTCAACCTCTTGTTGCTACAATCTGAAGTTCCCACCTGCTTCAAAAAGAATGCCATCATCCTGGTACCAACTGAAACACATGCAACGTGCCTCAACAACCACTGCCCAGTGGCTCTGAGCTCCATAATCGTGAACTGCTTGAAAAAGTTAGTCATGGTCCACATCAACTCTAGCCTCCCAGCCTGCCTCAATCCCCTGCAATTTGTCTATCGGTGAAATAGGTTACCAGGGACACCATTTCCTTAGCTCTGCACTCACTCCTGCAATATATGGATGACAAGCACCCTTACTTTAGGCCTACTACTCATCGACTGCAGCTCTGCCTTCAACACTATAATCCCCTCCAGGTTGATCTCAAAACTCTAAGACCTAGGTCATGGCTTTGCCCTCTGCAAATGGATTCTCAGATTCCTGATCCACAGACTGTAATCAGTGAAGATATACAGTAACATCTCTTTCATGGTAATCTTCAACATTGGCACCCTGCAAGGATGTGTACTCAGCCCCCGATTGTACCCCCTGTGCACCCATGACTGTGTAGCCAAATTCCGTACAAATACCATCTATAAGTTCGTTGATGACACCGCCATTGTAGGCTGGATATCAAACAATGATGAGTCAGAGTACAAAAAGGAGGGAGAGTGCTTGGTTTCATGGTGCAATGATAACAAAATCTCTCTTAATGTAGAAAAACAAAAGAATTGATACTTGATTTAAGAAAGAAAGGAGGAGAACACTATTCTATCTACATTAACGGAACTGAGGTGGAGAGGGTCAAGAGCATCAAGTTCTTAGGAGTGACAATGACCAACAGTCCATCCTGGACTGCGCACACAGAGGCGACAGTCAAGAAGGCAGAACAACACTTCTTCCTCAGGTGGCTGAGGAAGTCCAGCATGTCCATAAGGACCTCACCAACTTTTACAGATACACCATAGAAAGCATATTATCTGGATGCATAACGGCCTGGTATGGCAACTGCTCTGACCAGGATCATAAGAAACTACAGAAGGTTGTGTGTACAGCCCAGACAATCATAGAAGCCAACCTTCCTTCCATGGACTTCACTTACACTTCTTGTTACTGCAAAAAGGCTGCCAACATCATTATAGAACCCTCCCACCACAGTAATATCTTCTTCCAACCTCTTTGGTCGGGCAGAAGATACAGAAGCTTGAACACATGTACCAATAGGTTCAAGAATAGCTTCTCCCCTGCTGTTATTAGACTGCTGAATGGACCTCTCTAACTTCAAACCTAATGTGAACTGTGTATGTCTTGCTCTCTCTAAATACCTAATGATATATATATCCTTGTTTGCTACAATCTGCCTGTTCTGCTTGCAAAACAAAAAAACTTTTCATTGTACTTAGGTACATATGACAACAATAAATAAAAGCAAATAGATTCTTTGGGCCCCACCAAAAAAAGTAACCACTGCTACCAAATCTAGCGGTCCCTGATTATCCAGAAGCATGCAGGGTAAGATATGCAGAGAACGGTATATGACAGTCACAAAAAAAAAATCAGAAACGGTAGATGAGAATAGAAAGTATGAGATGAAGTAGAAAAAGGAAATTAGGAAAGCAAAGAGAGGATATGAAAGATATTGGCAAGTAAAATCAAAGGAATCTCAAGCACGGTTTATCAGGATACCAAAATCTGGAGGATAACAAAGAAAACCGTCAAGCCTTTCAATGATGTGAATGGAAACTTGCATGTGGATGCAGCAAGTAGAAGAAGTCACAAACGGAAGGGATGATGCAGACATTCTGGTTAAAGAGCAGAAGGCTGGAATATTAAATACTATAAGCATCATGTCCCGGGAAATAATGAAGAGACTGACATTCTTGAAAGTGGATACATTATTAGGGCAAGACTGTTTGCATGCCAGGCTGTTCATGAAAAGTATGGAGGAAATAATGAATGTTCTGAAGATCATTTTCAAATCCTCAGTAGGTATAAGAAAGGTACCAGATCATTGGAGGTCTGCAAAATTTGTACAACTATTCAAAAAGGGTGCAAGGAATAGGTCAAATAATTATCAGGTGGTCAATATGGCTTGAATGATGGGAAAATTATTAGAATCAATTCAGAGAGACTGGATAAGGAGTTACTTCGAAAGGTATGGATTATTCAAGGATAATCAGCGATGTTTTCTGAAGGAAAATTCATGTATTAGAAAATTAATTTAGCTTTTTGAGGATTGGTGAGTTTAGTACAGTAGGTATTTTCTGCATAGATTTTAGTAGGACTTTAATAAGATCCTCACGCCAGATTAATCATAAAGTAAAGGCCTATGGCAAAAGGAAAAGTGGCAAGTAGGACCAAAATTGGCTCACCGACAGGAAGCAAAGGGTTGCCGGATCTGAAATGTTAACTGATTTTTTTTCCACAGATGCTGCCAGAACAGCTGAGCTTTTCCAGCAACTTTTTTTTTATTCCTGATACACAACATTCACAGTTCTTTCAGTTTTTAAAAGGGTAATGGCTGCTTGTTACTTTTGTGAATCAAAAACTGATCCTTGTGGTGTTCCACAGGGCTCAGCATTGAGTCCATTGTCGTTTATTATTCATTATCTGGACTTTAATGTGACAAGTTTGATTGAGAGATTTATAGACGAAACCAAAATAGGCCATGTAAGTGACAGTAAAGTCGATATTTGTCTGTTACCCCTATCATATCTTGCATCAAATTTGATTTGTGCATCAGTCCTGCTGAGGCAATCCATTTCTCAGTCTTGCAATACTTCAAATTTGAAATTCTGTTTCTACCTTCAGCTTAAATTTGGAGAAGGCATCTCTCTCCCCAGATAGAACATGTGAAATCTACGCTAGCACTCTACCTTGCATTCTCTGTTGCTCTGACTTCACCACTTCCCTTCATCCCACCACTGGTGGTATGTTACTAGCTGCCGAAGTCTCTGGAATTACCTCCCTTGACACTTAGCCCTACTACTTTCTGCTTCTTTAAGATCCTTTCTTAAACCAGCCTCTGTGACTCAACTTTTTTGATATCTCATACTACCTATGTTTACTCAGAGTCCATTTTTCCCTGATGCCATTGTGTGTGACATGTCATGGGATACTTTTCCAAATTAAAAGTGCTTTAAAAATATAATTTATTATTGCAAATTGACTACACTCACTGTCAATTCACCCTAACCTTCAGGAATTTTCACAACTTTTTTGAATAAACCTGGCACAAAATGTGAATGGCTTAATCACATTATCAAGACAATTACATAATGACGCCTACTGATAGAAAAATTCCATCATTTATAATGCAACGTGATTTATTAGACACTTGCCTGCTAATCATGGGAGCACTATTACTTAGAGTACATTTACCAAGTCAAAATGTGCCCATTACATTATCTGCATTCTTATATCTGTGTGTTATGTCTACCAATTGTCCATTAAAATATGGTTCTTTTGTTGTTACCTGATGGTATGGAATACATTCGTTTCTGCAGTGATTTCCATGATCGTCCCATTCCCAATCAGAAATCCAGTTTCTAGCACAGGTCAGGTCATTTATGCAGGCTGCAAACCTGTAGGAAAATGTTTGTTCATTAATATTCACTCCATGATCACGACCATTGCTAAACTGAACTTTGTTGCACTGGTGGGTTACCACCCAACCAGGTTTATCACCCACTCATGTGTTTTCTCCACAAACATACCTTTTTCTTTCGGGACCTGAATAAAACGTGTAGGCTGGATTTAGTGGATTACTTTAAATTTTTGACATTACTTTTGAAACGGAACAATTGTCTTTCACTTTGGATACAAAACTCACTAAAGAATATAACATTTAAAAGATGCACTCTTTAGCAATTCCTCAATCAAGCCTTATTACTTTGGTATGTATTTTACATTATACGTTATTGGGAAAAAAAGGAAAGCTTGTTCTAATATCTCAGATGTCACAAAACACCTTGCAGCTGACTAAGTACTTTTGAAGTACAGGCAATGTGCTCATAGATATAAGAAATGCAAAAGCCAACATGTATCCAGCAAAATTCCAGCAAACAGCATGTCCATAATGATCAGAAAATCTGTTTTTATATGATGTTGATCGAAAGATAGGTTTTTGGCCAGGCACTTTGAGGAGTCACTACTCTACTTCATAATGGTATGACTAATTCCTGAAGGAGAACCAAGGCTATGAAAGTTTGTGTTTTCAAATAAACCAGTGTTGTGAGATTTCTGATCTTGTTCACCCCAGTCCAACACTGGCACCTCCACATCATATTCTAATACGTTCACCAAAGCAACAAGTTAGGCTTCAAATTAATATCTCATCCAAAACACGCCATCTCTCAGTACTGTAATGGATTTGTAATGCTGAAGAATGTTTTACTCTTACAGAATACCAGTGTTTCACATAACTAAAAGATAAAACACAATAAAACTGGAATAGTTCCAAGAGAAAGGAATGTTACAAAAAAATCTTACCAGTCATCACAAAAGCTCAGACAGATTGGAGCCGCAACAATTGAATATGAGTTATTGGGATTGATCCAGTTGAAGGCATGAGGTGAACAATGGTAGAAACAATCTATTTTCTTCATATACTCCTCACATCTATAGTAATGAATTAAATCAGTTAATCAGTAATCATTTTACCATTTTTTGCAACCTATTGCAGTTCTATTGAGTTTTTACTCTCATAATCTTACTACAGTAGAGATGACACTTGTGATGCCATTACGTGCAATAAAATAGACCAAGTGCTGAAAAATGGGAATAGAATAATTAGGTGGCTGTTTTTGACTGGCCCAGACTTGATAGGCTTAAGAGCTTTTTCTTCTGTACTATAGACATCTATGATGACCTGCTCTCAGATAGAATCATTTAACCTTATTTGTATCATTATAATAAGAAACGTTCTATGGTTCATTGCCACCATCTCAATGGCAACTAGGGATGAGCAATAAATGGAAGCCTACGCTCTTGAATTAATCTTTTTAAAAATATATGGCTTGTATGACAAAAATATGGTAACTATTTGCCCGACATTTACACATGTACCGTAGTCTAGAGATTAACATAGCCATGTGAGATTTTCAGTGAGAATTTTAGCTGAAACATTAACCTTTATTTTAATTTAGTTAATCCTCTGCTAAAACATAGGACAATGACAAAGTAGCTTTTAAATGTTTATTCCTGGGAAGTGAATGTTCGTCCATTATTACCTGTGGAGCATTAAGTATCAACTCCTAATGTGTTGTTCAAACCTAGTTGTATCCCTTTACCACCTCATTCAATTTCCACCCCCCCCCCTCCCCCCCACGCCACCACCACCCCCTGCTCCATTGCTTCTGTAATGAAAAATCGCTTCTTATTGCTGGTCTGATGTTCAACCGTTAAGGGCCCACAATCTCAACCTGAGAAATACAGAGCAGATTGCAAACAGTAGGTAAAACCGCAAACGCCAGACTCCTCCAAATGATTCCATCCATCCCTGGCCATTGCCTCAATCTAAACCAGATTGTTTACAATGTTCTTTCACCTCAGGCAGAATATGAGGCCCATGTACTTTCTATCACAAACATTGCCAACTTCCACTTTCATTAATAATATAAAAACTGGAAACGATGGAGAAACTCGGTAGGTCTGTCAGCATCTGTGAGGACAGAAATGTTTCTCGTCCAACGTGGTGTTTCCTAAGAACTGCACATTGATTACATCACCTATCTTCTGCTCTGCTGTTGTCCATCTGCCGCTGAAGCCTTCATCTATCTATCTCTTTGTCACTTTCAGACTCAATTATTTCAATGTTATCCGGGATATTTTTCCCTTTTTTTAATTTATGTAAACTTAAGCTTGCTGAGAACCTTACGACCGATATCCATTCTCCTTATCAATGCTAGACCCCAAGCCATCAACATAGATAACGTTCTCATTCTTGAGTTTAAATTTCTTAATGGGTATACTCTTCTGTTGTAACCTCCTACCGTCCTACACCATGTTGCTCTCTCCTTTTTGACAGTTTTGATATTTTGTGAATTCCTCTGTCCCTTCCGCTCACCACATCTAAATCCCAAACATCTGAGATTGATTCTCTAAAGGACCTCAACTAAAAAAACACATTTACCAAGTTTTGTTCATTCTTTGTAGATCTTTCCTCTCAGCTCTGAATTCCTTTTGTGTGTGATCAGTCCTTAGTGAGGTGTCATGGGCATTTTGTAATCTTAAAGGTGCTATGTAACTGTAAGTAGCTGTTGTTGTTAGGATGGAATAGGAGTGACACATTGGCCAGACTAGTGTGTGGTGGCACGTCCTATGCCTGTATGACTTTGGTGAGCTAATTGTATTTTTACAGCTTTCATGACTATTTCAGAGTCATATAATCGTACAGCATAGAAATAACACCTTCAGCCCACTATGTCTGTGCTGACCAAAAAACACCAAACCATACTAATCCCATTTACCTGCACTTAGCCGACTATTGCCTGGCATTTTAAATGCTCATGCTGTGCAAGTTAGCAGATTTTTAAAACTTTCAATTTCACAATTTGCTGTACTGGGACATGAACTCATGAGTTTCAGGTTGCTAGTCCTGTTTTATAAAATCTGACTACTATCTTCAATGACCACAGCTTAGACTAATTCCATCCAAAAGGAACAAATCCTAATCAAAAGAAATGAAGAATTCTGATATTTTTTATTGAGATGTTTGTTGGCTTACCTTGAACTCAGTTGACCACATCTGTTCCAGTATGTATTATCTACCTTAATGACCGGGGACACAGCTAGTTGCTCAGTGTAGTTAGAAAAGCAACATGAAGCTGTTGAGAGGAAAACAAGTAAATAACTTGGAAATGCAAATCAGTGAGCCTCTAAAATTTGCAAATACATTGGCATACCAATGATGTTTTCTGAGAAGGTCACAAACTCCATTTGTGAATATTACTCATGATCTGCCTAATTCCTTGAAATAGGAATAACACAAAATGAAAGATCACTTGACTTCATGAGGTCGAAATCCTGGAACTCCCTCCCTAGCATTCTACCAACAATAAATAGACTGCCATGGTCCAAGAAAGCATCACATTACCTCACCATCACATTCTGAAGGGCAACTAGGGATAAACAATAAATGTTAGCCCAGCCAGCAGAGTGCACATCTCTGAATGCAAAAATAAAGAGAAATTGAGTATACTTTGATGCCTCAAACTGGTGATCTGCATATATCATTGTCTTCAGCTATGGAGATGTAAGGAAAGGCACCTCAGTAGAAGGAAGGATGTGCTATAATCTTTATGATCAGGACACAAAGACACAAGCCAAAATAGGGAAGGAATGCAGTTTGTTTATATTTAGTTGTACTGATTAATAATGTGCTGATGGGATTTAACAGATAGACAGATAGAATCACATAAGAAATGGCGCAAAGGTGGGCAGTACTGTCTAACCAAGTCTGCTCTGCCATTTGATAAAATCATAACTGAACTTATACCTCAACTGTATTTTCCTGCCCTCGTCCTATGTTCTTCTCTGATTAGAGCATTATTACTTATAGTGAACTGAACTTATCAATGGAGTATCCATGCACATTCGAGGCACAGAATTCCAAAGATTCTCAACCGTCTGAGTGAAGAAATTCTTTCTTGTCTTAATCCTAAATTGCCAACGCGTTATCCTGTTGAGCAATATGGGAGAATTGGATAGATATTCAACAAAGTCCCAGATTGACTGGCTGATTGATCTCCTTTGGTTCTTTACTTTTTAATGAACTTGATGTTTGTCTTTTCTTCCCCCCCCAAAAAAATCACATGACTGTTAAAACTATGATTTGGCTTTGGATTAGTCACCTTAACTTACATTGAGAATACAGTTTGCACTCCCTCATGCCTGGTTCAGGACCAGGCACTGCTTTGTGATTTATTCCTGATATACAGCTGTCTCCATAGCAAGGAACTGCCAGTAGGAATGTTGCAACAGAAATAGTTAGAAATGTGATCTGCATGGCCATTTGTTTTCAACCTGCAAAAGAAAGCAAAACAGATGTGGAATTGTGATCTGCAGTTCCCATTATCTCTGGAATTGTAATGTATTCTTTTTAGGTTGCTGGATACTAAATCTGGAGTCCTTTGTTTCTTTATTATGAGGTTACCCTCATCAGAAAAGCCATAGTTTCCTGAGATCTCTACAGTACATTTTTAACCAACATAAGTTTTCAATTTTGGTCCAAGATGATGAATAGAAAACCTCTTTGTAATCACGTTCAGATGCTTGATCTATTCTGTGCTTCCATGGGACCTTCCTCCCGTCAAAGCTATCATCTTGATCCAGACTTTTAACAAATGTATGCATTTATTGTGTAATAGCTAGAGAAGTGAATCAATAATAGTCAAACATACATGATTATAGTGGTTATTAAACTAACCCATTTTGTGCATTTGCTATGACTGCAAAATACTTTATTGAATGTATAAATGTTCTTATCACATCCCTTGTCTGAGGTCAGTTTCTAACATATTCTAACACCTTGGTGATTTAAATATATAAGGTATTTGTCAGCTTTTTGGAGAACAGTCATCACTTCTTTCATTTTTAATCCAGAAAGAAATGCTCAGAAAAATTCAGTACTGAATGCACTGAAACAGGAAAATCCACAAATATGCCACAAATACAGAGTAAAAATAAACAACATACAGAAGGAAAAACAAACAGCAAACTAAGGGAGAAATGCAAACACATTGAAAGCAGGAAAAACATGTAGAGAGGTATTACAGAAAAGGGAAAAAAAGAGAAAGGCTCAACAGAATGGAAGAAAAACAAATTATTGGAGACAACATGCAGAATGTTAGAGTGGAATAAAAATGTAAAGCGATAGACAGGGTGCAGAAGATAGATATTGTGAAAAGAAAGCGAGAACAAAGCTGCAACAAAATGTCAGCCAGAAACACAGCATGCAAAGACTGAGGTTGTGTGACAAAATCAGAAACAAAGAAAGTACAATGTGATAACTGACAGAGGATCACAGAGCCCGGACGACTAAAGTTACAATCAACAAATATACCAGTTATCCAGGGATTATTTCTATACATTTTAATAAGGTTGGGATTTCAAGATAAGGAAGAAGATCATCAAATCTTTTTGATGTTAAATTACATGTTTGGGGAATTATAACAGAAGTAATTTACCTAGCAAAAGAATTTTTTCTCTCCATTTTTGGTCATTTTGCTTTTTTTCCACATCCTTCTATGAGTGAGAAGGTAGGCAAAAATTCTAATTCCTACTCGTGAGACCAGAAGAAATTGGAACACCACATTCAGCTCACTGAGCGTGCTCTGCTATTATGATAAAGCCATGGCTGACCTGATTGCATCCTTAATTACATTTCCTGCTTGCCCCCAGTGATCCCAGACTCCCATGTCAATCAAAAATTTGTCTAACTCAGCCTTGAATGTAGTCAATTACCTAGCCTCCACTGCTTTGTGAAAGAGAATTCTAAATACAACTGACCCTGACATAGAAAATTTCTATTTTCCATCTTAAGTACAAATGCCATTGTTTTTAAATTGTGCTCCCAGTCTGAGATTCCCCCACAAGAATAAACATCGTCTCAGCACCACTCTGTCAACCTCCTTCTGGATCTTATATGTTTCAATAAGATCCCTCTCATTCTTACAAATTACAATAAATGTTCTACATTTGTTTGTCACTTGTATAAATAATTTAGATGAGAATTTAGGAGGAATGGTTTGTAAGTTTGTGTCTGACACCAAAATCGGTGGTTTAGTGGACAGTGAAGAGGTCATCTAGGATTACAAAGAGATCTTAATCAATTGGGTCAATGACTGCCAGATGGAGTTTAATTTGGATAACTGTGAGGTACTGCATTTTGGTCATACAAACCACGGCAGGACTTATACAATTAGTAGTAGGGCCTCGGAGAGGGTTGTAGAACAGAGAGACTTAAGGATTCAGTAATATAATTCTTTGAAGCCTATGAATGGCAGGTCTTTTCCCTAGGGTGGGGAATGTTAAGACTGGGGGAATATTTTTAAAGTGACAGGAGAAAGATTTTAAAAAAGTCAACTTTTTTTTACACAGAGTGGTTAATGTCTGAAATGAACTTTCAAAGAAAGTGGTGGATACAGGTATAGTTAAACATTTAAAAGACATTTAGATAAGTACACAAACAAGAAATGTTTGAAGGGATATGGGCCAAGGGCAGGTAGGTGGGACTAGGTGAGTTTGGGATAATGGTTGGCATGGACTGGTTGGACTGAAGAGTTTGTTTCCATGCTGTACAACTCTATGACTCCATGGACCTAAACCTACTCAGCCTTTCATTGTAAGACAAACCTTATCAGGATTCAGTCGAGTGAACCTGTCTCTGAAATACTTTCAAGTAACAAGAAGAAAAATTGCATATACTAGGTGAGGTCTTACTACTGCCCTGTATAGTTGTAGTAAGACTTGCTTAATTTTATAAAACATCCCCCTTGTAATAAAAGCCAACATTTTGCTTGCCCTCCTAACTACTTGCTATATCTGCCTGCTAACATTTTGTGAATTATGTACATGGGCACCTAAATCTCTCCACACCAGATCATTCTGCACTCAAGTATCGTACTTTTCTATTCTGTCAAAATGGACAAGCTTGTATTTTTCCCACATTATACACCAGCTGTCATATATCACATATCAATTCATATCTCTTTGCTCTTTGTGTCATCTATAAATTTGACTACACAACAGTCAGTTTATGCAAACCATTAATATAGATCATAAATAATTGAAGTTTATCTTGCAATACTCCACTTGTGGCAGCTTGCTAATACAAATGAACTATATATCCTGACTTTCATTAAGCAACCAAGTCTGACAAAGGTCTTTCGCCTTTTATAAAAGAAGTGCTGTAGGAATTAGGAATCTGTCGTGTTTGAATTACATTATCCTGCTATTCTTTGGAAAAAGCTACAAACAATACAGCAAAACCATTTGATGTTATAAACAATGCCTAGCTCCTTTTAAAGCTCCAATTATACAAAAACTAATGGACAAGAATGAAAACAATTATATATTATACATGTTAATAAACACAGTATCTCATTTTTAGAATATCAGACTGTAAATTTTAAATTACATCCATACCAAGCATAAACTGCAGTCACTTTTATTTACATCTCAGATTTCACAAATTTGAGTTACTGTCAATTCAAGAAAAAATAGGATCACTTTCTGGAGCATTTAATGATAATTCAGCAACTCCTTTAGAACTGCAATAAACTGCAATTTTATGACTGTACCTGAGATCAGAACTAATGCATTTCTATAACTTTCATTTGCAGCATTGATAGGCTATGATTATTATGGCAAACAACTTGAACAGAATATTAGAAATTCTTGCAATTTATTTTCAATAAATGTTATCAATTTTCTGTCCTCAGTTTCACATGTCTCTCTGTTTTCAACTTAAATGTCAATATCATTTTAATTATTATGAATATTTTACTGAGAATACAGAGTACACAATTCTAAAAGTAAAGATGGACAAGAGCAAAAAAATTCCACTGAATTGTGTAATAAAAGCGCCATCTACAAATCACCTAACTTTCAATCATTTTTGTATATTTTTTTCTAACTGCCTTGCTTAAATTTCAGATTACTCTTTCTTTCTAGTTACTCAGAATTAATATGCTATAGCTACATTATAACATTTATGACAAACCATTACAGATCAATTACCTGTTGTAGTGACAATAGAATTCAAAGACTCCTACTTTTCTCGTATCAGTCATTTTTATATTCTATCTGAAAAATGATCTGTGTCTGTCATTGGTTCAGTTGTGAGAATGGTGACCTTTACCCTTAACAAACTTACTAAAATCTAGTTTATCTGAAATGTTAATATAATCAGTACAAATGTTGACAAAGACTTGGAGATAAGCAATTCAGTGTATTTTCTAAATCAGCTAAACAGTTTGTCGGTAGCTGAGCTTTGGAAATGTTGCCATTTCTACTGCTGAGCAAATAACTTCCGCACGTTAAGATCAGCTCCCACCATTTCTTTCTAGACAGCTTGTAATTCCTTTTGATCTTTTCATCTTAAAACATGTGAGAATACAAGAAAATTACAGCATAATGACATCAAGTTAGTTTGATATGAACAATGCTTCGGTAACACTCCCACTTTTAAGTTAGAAAATTGTGGATTCTTTCATATTCTTGGCCATGCTCTGCTGCTGAAGAATAATTACAAAGTTTGCTGAGGTTAAGGAAAACATTAACTGTACTTAAGAAACTTGTCACTGTGGCTTCACCGTACCAGAAGGCTGTAAGAGTGCATGATTGTGTGATGTTGCATCACTTTCTGTAAGCATGTACATTGTCTCATTAGCATACTATCATCAGAATTAAGCCCTAATGCTACAACTCCCCAACTTTCTGATTTTACCTTTTGTAATCGATCTTGTCACAGCCTCTGATTTTAAACTCTTTTTTTTTACAGGGACAACCACTTTAATGGCAGGTTCACCTGTTGATCTGATCGATTCAAGTCCTCTGTCTGGTGTGTCAGACTCTGCTGGCCAGGAAGAGAGTTGACAGATGGCTCCAATTTAACAATCAAGCCGCCTTTTCTCAAATGTATGTAAACATAGAGATAACAAGGTGTAGAGCTGGATGAACACGGCAGGCCAAGCAGCATCTTAGGAGCAGGAAAGCTGACATTTCAGGCCTAGACCCTTCTTCAGAAATGGGGGAGGGGAAGGGGGCGCTGAAACAAATAGGAAGACATGGAGAGGCGAATAGAAGATGGATAGAGGAGAAGTTAGGTGGAGAGGAGTCAGACCGGTCAAAGAGGTGGGGATGGAGCCAGTAAAGGTAAGTGTCGGTGGGGAGGTAGCACCTCATATTCCGCTTGGGAACCCTGCAGCCCAATGGTATCAATGTGGACTTCACAAGCTTCAAAATCTCTCCTCCCCCCCATCGCATCCCAAAACCAGCTCAGCTCGTCCCTGCTTCCCTAACCTGTCCTTCCTTCCACCTCAAGCCCCACCCCCATCTCCTACCTACTAACCTCATCCCACCCCCTTGACCTGTCTGTCCTCTGTGGACTGACCTATCTCCTTCCTACCTCCCCACCTACACTCACCTTTATTGGCTCCATCCCCACCTCTTTGACCTGTGTGTCTCCTCTCCACCTATCTTCTCCTCTATCCTTCTTCTATCTGCCTCCCCCTCCCTATTTATTTCAAAACCCTCTTCCCCTCCCCCATTTCTGAAGAAGGGTCTTGGCCCGAAACATCAGCTTTCCTGCTTCTCTGATGCTGCTTGTCCTGCTGTGTTCATCCAGCTGTACAACTTGTTACCAAAGAAAGATGCAGTAGTTTTTGTCAAGGTCTGCCCTGAACAGCTCCATGATGCCGGACTCTGTGGTCTATAGGCTGGTCCCGGGGATGTACACTGAGAGAAACATTGACCACGCCTGGAGGATCATCAACTCACTGACTTTCTTTCGTCTGCCTGAAACTTGTTGGTCTTCTCGAGTCAAGAGTTGACATTGACTGAGTGTTGCAGATTGGTACATTTCAAGGTCCAGGGCTACATGCTGACGGATACACTAAAGCTTTGGGCAGATACCACCAAGATGCACTGGGGAAAGATTACCATTTAAGGTCTTCCTGCCGAAGTATAACGGTCGTCCGATTAGTTGTCAGACCCTCTCATTGCCTCAGAATGAACGTAAGTAGTATCCTGCACAAAAAGAAAATGTGTTTACAACTGTAAGGTAGCGCTGATAAATGTCAAAATTCCACTTTTATTTGTTTTTTTTCTCTGCAAAGACAGAACTGGTTTAGAATCTTTGTATGTACTTTTAGATGACTTTTTATGAATAAAGTATGTTTTTAAAATAAAAGAAGTCTGGTCATGTTGATGAAGGCAACATTTGACTGTTGATGACTTCTTTGTGTAGAAGACTGCTTGTGTGTCGAAATGAGCGCACATCTGTTCTCATGAACCATTCCATTTTCAGTTTCAGTGAGGTAGGACAGTGGATGTGGTGTCTGTTTCACCACTTGTTAACAAGTTTGGTCTCAAATCCAAACTGGCTGTCCTGTTTAGAGGTCTGGTTGGTTCAGTGCTTTGTGATATCTATTGTTGTTCCACATCTGACTAGAGAAGTATTCATCTTCTTTCTCCATCACATTTTTCAAGCACAATCTTGTTTATGCAGCGTGAGTATATGTGAAAGAGTATGGAGTGAGTTCTCAGTCCTCTTCCCATGAGGAATTCATATGGAACTAAATCATTTTAGGACTAAGTGAAAGAAAGATTGCTCAGAAGTGAAACTTGAATGTTATTGTTTTTCTTAAGCCATACTTTAGCTATCACATTTGTAAAGGCCTCCCACTTGCCGGAGGTCCCTTTGTCTGCAAACTAACCACTCCAATCAAGCCCTGAAAGCTGCTGTCTAATTCCGTCAAAATTTGCCTTGTCCCAATTTCAGACTTGAACTGTGGACCAGTTTTGTCCCTCTCCAAAACTATTTTAAAATTAATAGAACTATGGTCACTGGTTCCAAAGTGCTCCCTTACTGTCACCTTAAGTTACTTGTCCTGCCCTATTTCCCAAGAGTAGTTCGACTTTTTCCCCTTTCTGAGTAGGACCCTCTATATACTGCTTGAGGAAACTTTCCTGAACACACTTAACAAATTCCACCCCATCTGAGCCCATAACGCTATGGCAGTCCAATCTATGTAAGGAAAATCAAAATTCCCCACTATGACAACCCTGTTGCTCCTGTAAATCTCCCCAGTCTCCCTACTTATTTGTTCGTCTAATTCCCATTGACTATTTGGAGGCCTCCAGTATAGCCCCAATAATGTCACAATTCCCTTCTTATTTATTAGGTCCACCAACAAAGGCTCTCTGGATGATCCCTCAGTTATTTTATCTCTGACTGCTGCTGTGACACTGTCCTTAAGCAAAAATGCAATTCCCCCTCCCTTCTTTCCTCTACTTCTGTCCTGCCTAAAGCACCTGCACCCTAGCACATTAAGTTGCCAGTCCTGTCCCTCCCTTAGCCATGTTTCTGAAATGGCTGTAATATCCTAACCCCACACACATATTCATGCCCTGAGTTAATCAGCCTTACGTGTCAGCCCTCTTGCATTGAAATAGGTGCAATTTAACCCAACAGGCATTCCTTGCTCCCTGTTCTGTCCTAGTCTGACCTGTCTCTTTAACTTGCCATTTCTGATGACTGAACCTCCTTCCAGCCTCAAACTTGCATCCCTGCTGTTGAGAATTTCAACACCAGAGGGGGAGTGGGCCGAGAAATAGCAATTGGAGTTCAATGGTGTGTGGGCAGCAATAAGCAGTTTGCTGAGATATATCCATACAAAGGAACAATTAGCAATTAACTGAAGCAGCAGCAGTTATTTCTGTTGAACAAGAAGGTCATGCCACATGATCTCTAGAATGCAGATCATTAGCATCACCCAATACAGCCTGCAGTTACTTCGGGTTCAGAGATCATCTGTATGGCTTCAGATAGTCAGGCATGCATTAATCATAAGGGAAGGGTTGGGTACTATGAGCAGATGGTGGGGACACATAACTCGTGAAGAATATGCAGAAGTGGAAGTCCTGTTGAAATGACAGGACTCAGCACCTTGCAAGAAAATATATCCTGTTTTTGCAGTAAAGGATTAACATAGTTTATTTTATACAATGTTGCATGTAACCATTGTGAGGCAAAAATATGTTGTTTTGAGTTGTAAATGGCAAGGTGTCTTGCAGCTTGACTCTAAGGCCTCTTCCACACAGTATTGGTACAAGCTTGAATAAAGACCACCTTGGTACGACTACACAGACTGAAGACTCGATTTGTCCTATCTCTCCAACATTGATCGACTTAAAACTTCAGGTTGAACCACAATTTGCTGAATGAAATTGACAATTAGCTGTGAGACTTCACATTCACTGTTGATTATTACTTCTGCTTCCTGGAGGTGTTGTAGCGCAACTTATTGCCTCATGCCAGGTTCTGTCTGTATGGATCTGTGGATCAGCACACCGTCCATGTGCTATCCAGTCCTTCAAGGATCTTGACACTGTCCTCTGAGATTTTTGGTCCTAATGTAATGCTGTTTTTTAATCTTTTGAAACAAAATTTTGCAAAGTAATGAGGAATGTGAGCAACTTAGATTCTTCATCTTGGGGCACATTTTTTGCATGTGTTTCATGAACGTTGGATTCTTCCCCAATTCTTTTCAAGGTCATGTCTGCAGACTACTTAGAATGAAATTGGTGTTCAACTGTTTTACTCAGCTGTGTAAGAGCTACACAGATTCTGATAGATCCATTGGGTTTTAGTATTAGAATCATCTCCAAGCACAAGCTTGATGTTTCCATCATGGGTGGAATAAACCACTGAACCAATTTCCTTCTTTAACTTTGCAAGAGTGGATGAGGAATTTTTCTACAAGTAAACAGAAAGACTGGCTTCATTTCAGGATGTAGCATGATGTGGCTTCCTGTCATCAACCATCATAGTCTTATGAACAGCTGTGGAAATACAGCTCGGAAGTTTCAACTCAAATTCTCAGCTTTTCAGTTTGTCAAATCTGCAAATTAGACAAAAGCTGATAAAAGCATTCCTTAAGAGTGAGCAGCTCAGCAACGATGTTGTGGGTATCACAGACATGTGGCTGCATGGGGATCAATGC
Organism: Stegostoma tigrinum; assembly: GCF_030684315.1. Lineage (NCBI taxonomy): Eukaryota > Metazoa > Chordata > Chondrichthyes > Orectolobiformes > Stegostomatidae > Stegostoma > Stegostoma tigrinum. The sequence continues at coordinate 67,542,475 of NC_081361.1, read as the reverse complement.
TGTGAACTAAAAGACCAAGGATACGTGACCTATTGAAAGGACAGGCAAATGGGTAGAAGAGGCAGGCTTGTCTTGTTAGTAAGAAGTGAAATTAACTTGATAGCTAGAAATGATGTTGTGTCAGAATGTGTAGCATCTATGTGGGTAAAACTGAGGAACCAGAAAGGGGGAAAAAAAGCCTGAATGAAGTTTGTGTACAGGCCTCCTCACAGTAGTCAGGATGTGAGGAAGAAACTGAATCAGGAGATAGAAAATACATGGAAGAAAGGCACTATTACAATAATCATAGGGGATTTCAATATTCAGGTGGTCTGGGAAAATCAGGTTGGTACCAGATCTCGCGGAAAGGAATTTATAGAATGTCTATGAGATGGTGTATCTTTGGAGTAGCTTGTGGTACAGTCCAGTAGAGAACAAGCAATTCTGGATTTCGTGATGTGTAATAAGGCAGTTTTGTTAGAGGGAGCTTAAGGTAAAGGAACCCCTAGGAGGCAGTGACCAAAATGTTATAGAATTCACCCTGCAGTTTGAGAGGGAGAAGCTTGAATCAGATGTAATTATTTTACAATTGAGTTAAAATAACTAGAAAGGCGTGAGCGAGGAGCTGGCCAGACTTGTTTGGAAGGGCAGCCTAGCAGGGAAGACTGGAGTAGCAATGGCAAGAGTTTTTGGAGGTAATTTGGGAAGAAGAAGTTTAGTGGGGAAAGATGAGGCAACCATGGCTGACAAGGGATTTCAGGGACAGCATAAAAGTGAAAGAAAAATCATAGATGTGGTGGAGATTAGTAAGAAGCCCAAGGAGTAGGAAGAGTTTAAAAACCAACAGAGAATAACTAAATCAGCAATAAGGGGGGATAAGATGAAATATGAGAGTACCCGAACTAAATAATATAAAGACTTCAAGAGTTTTTTAGATATCTAAAAGGTAAAAGAGAGGCAATAGTAGACATTGGACCGTTGGAAATGAGTCTGTAATAGTAGTAATAGAGAACAAAGAAATGGTGGAATAACTGAATAGGTTCTCTGCATCAGTTTTCACAGTGGAAGACACCAGCAACATACTAGTACTTCAAGAGAGTTGGAGGTCAGAGGTGAGTGCAGTGCCCATTACTCAGGAGAAGGTGCTGAGGAAGCTGAAAGATCTGAAGATCACCCAGACCAGATGGACTACACCCCGGTGTACTGAAGAAGATAGCTGAGGAGACTGTAGAGGCATTGGTCATGATCTTTCAGAAATCACTGGAGTTAGGGACGGTCCCAGAGGACTGGAAAATGGCTAATGTAACACCTCTGTTTAAGGAGGAAAGTAGGCAGAAGACAGGAAATGAAACACCAGAAAGCCTGACCTTAGTCATTGGTAAGATTTTAGTGTCCATTAATAAGGAAGAGATTGTGGAGTAATTGGAAGTAAGTGGTCAAATAGAGCTGTGTCTGCATGGCTCCTTCAAGGCAGGTGATGCTGAACAAATCTGTTAAAATTTTTTTAAGAAATAGCAAGCAAATTCGTCAAGGGAGAATCAGTGGACATGAATTATTTAGATTAATAGAAAACCTCTGACAAGATGCCACACAGAAGGCTGCTAAATAAAAGCCCACGGCATGAGGGGCAATGTGCTGCAATGATAGAGGATTGGCCGATTGGCAGAAGGCAGAGAGTAGTAGGGGTAAAGGGTATTTTTCAGGATGGCACTTTGGAAGGAATGGACAATGGATGAATTTAACAAGAAAGATGAGGATTTTAAATGTGAGAAATTGAAAGAACTGGGAAACAACACTTCTTAGCTTTATCCTTTAAGGCTTTCCTTAAAATGCACCATTTTGTCAAATTTTTGTTCCTGTTTTATTGTTAGTTTCATACCTTTTTTTACCCTGAAACCTCTGGAAAACCTTGAGACATTTTACATATTAAAGATACAGTATAAATGTAAATTGTTGTTAATTTAGGTCATTTCTGGAAATAAGGGAGCACTAACTGAACCACATATGATTTTGAGACACAAAGTTAATTCATCATTAGCTAATTTGATTATAGATTCTCGCTTTGTACAACATGGTCCATTCATTGATGGATCTCCTCCAGAGGGGTTAATTAGCAGAGGACACAGATCAAAGTAACTGATGGCAGAATCAGAGGGGGGTTGGGGAGAATTTATTGCATTCAGAGTGCGACTGAGGTTTGGAGTTAAATGCCTGAAAAGGTAGTAAATACAGAAACCCTCCTCACATTTGAAAACTACTTGGATTGGAGTTTTCAGTTAGCTCAATGACAGGAGGCCAAATGACACTGCTCAGTGCCACAAAATGAAGCTATGATGCCCGCCATACGATAAACAGTACTATCTAGCTTTTTAAAATTGAAACCAAACAGCAAACGTGATGGATTTTATCTTCTTCAAAATCACTTATTGTTTCAATATGATAGAGATTTTTTATGTGCATTCAGTTTGTTATACACAAGGAAAGAAGCCAAATACCTTCATATTCATGGGTCAAAAGTTAACAAGGGACTAATGATCACATTAGCTGACCTTACTTTAGTCAGACCCTGATGGCTCCTTCAGATAATAATTGTGCTTGTTTACTCATTCTGATTGCCAGAATTTCACAATCTGATGAAACCATATCTGGATACATAAGTGTTAAGAAACTCCAGAGTTTTTTTACATATTTGTATATTATCATTTAAGGCATCTGTTTGAATAAAATTGTCCAGTAATATTTGTAAAAGGAACTAATGACCCGAGATTTTAGAAAATCAAAACTACACGTTAGGATAAAATATCATTCTGTTCTTGAGGTTAAAGAGGGTGTAGCAATCAATACCTCACTAAAAAATCAAACATCCTTTGGATTTTGGTTTTCCCTGTCAGCTTTTGTTGAACTAACAAAAGATTAACAATCAGTAACTGCTGATGACATCAATAGGGAGTGTGGCTGGCTTCAGATGTGCAAACCTGTTTAATATGTTATTGGAGATGTAGAGTATTACTTTAAGATATACCATAGTGACATTGTGACATAGGACCATATATAGTGACATTTCTGTTTCCATAGTGTTCCTGCATTAATGATATATGGGGGGAAGCCCCAGTGTGAAGCTAGGCAAAAACGTTATAGGACTTTTCTGGTAATGGTAGTGTCCCTAACTCTTGGCCAGAAGACCTGGGATCAAATTTCATCTGCTCCAAAGATAGAACATAGAACATAGAACAGTACAGCACAGAACAGGCCCTTCAGCCCACAATGTTGTGCCGACCATTGATCCTCATGTATGCACCCTCAAATTTCTGTGACCATATACATGTCCATTGTTTTGCACTACAAGAGAGGCCATTGACAATAAAACACACATTGCTATAAAACCTAAGCAAGTTTGCCAGCATCTGTGGAGAGACAGGGCAGTTAACATTTCAGGTCCAGTTTCCTACCCTCAGAAAATACACTGTCAGACTTTTTTTTCTGCTCTAGTTCTGCAATAGAACAGTCGCAAGTCAGGAATCTAGAAATTGCGAGACCACCGTCTGTACGGTTTGCGATCATTTAAGTAGTGAGGAACTGTGGTGAGGTGATGGCGTAGTGGTATTGTCACTAGACTATTAATCCAGAAACTTACTTAATGTCAAATGTCATAACATGTCTGAACAGATTGATTAAAAATATTTATACCATTAATGATCGTACAAATCAAGTTTTCTTTGACTATCAGGCTCATTCTGTGTTCACAATGTAGGGATTATAGTGTCATAGCATCAAGAACTGCAAGGTCAAAAATGGAGATGTTCCATAATGATCATATCTTATTCTCAGTTTCTCAAATAATGGTGTAGCCCATTCTGATATGCAAGGAAATGAGTGGTGAGTAACATTTGTGCCATGCCACTGCCAAGCAATGATCATCTCCAACAATGGAGTCGCCATATTCTCTCGACTTTCAATGGCATTAGTATTGTTGAATCTCGCACCATCATGGGCATTGTCATTGTCCAGAAATTTAACTGAATCAGACGTGTAAAGACTGTGGCTACAAAAGCAGGTCAGAAGATTGATCGCCCAATGCTCTAAAACCTTTCCCTACACACAAGGCACAAAGGAATATGATGGAATCTTTCTATTCATCTAAAATAATGCACCTTCAGCAACAGAAAAGAAGTTTGACAGCGTCTAGACAAAACAGTCCACTTGACTGGAACCTCCTCCATTACCTTGAACCTTCACTCTCTCCACCACTGTGCACAGTGGAGGCAGCGTGCCTCTGCAGCAATTTATCCAGGATCCATCCTCCGTAAATCTAAAACTCTCAGCCTCTACCACCCAGCAAAAGGAGCACAGCAAAGAAATAGGAACACTCTCCCTAAAAGCTCCCCTCCAAGTAACACATGATCCTGAGTTGGGAATCTTGCCATGCCTTCATTATTGCTGGCTAAAATCGTGGAACTTCCTTCTTAACAACACTGTGGATGTACTTATGGACTGCAGCAGTTCAAGAAGGAAGCTCATCACCAGTTGCTCGAGGGCAAATTAATGTTGGCATAGCGAGTGATGTCCACATTTAGTGAGTGAATTAAAAACATGTCAACTGCAAAACAGCAATGGAAATTAAAATGTTAGTCAGCAGCAGAAAGTCTAGCTCTGGCCAAAGGTTCAACACAGGCCACAAAAGAACATTTAAAAGCTATCACATGTGACTGTATGATCTGGTACAGCTCTTTACACATAAGTGCGGACAGTTGTGTATTTCTAGCTTCTTCCAGTAATTGTCTGAAGTTCTGCAGCTGAGAGATTTTGTGATAATGAACAATGGGAGTATCATGCCTGAACTCAGTCCTATCCATAGCAAACATTTGTGTACACCAGCAGGAGTCACTGGAGTGCTTGTGAAAGGCATCTCTAGCTGGTTTTGGAAATAATAAAGATACTTTGAGTTAATCATTGGGAGCTTTATTTTTAAGTGTTCTGCATCTGCTCTTCTGTGTGCCAATGCACGTACAGAAGTGGCAGATGTTAAAAATATAACATTGAGAATTTCTTTTTGGAGGATAGAACATTATAAGGACTGTCATGACCTCCTCAACTTTGGAAAAGTTCAACTGGATGGATCTGAGACCTGCCTTCTGCCTGAGGTGAATTTGTGGCACTGTGAAATGCAGAAAACAGATGAACAGTCTGTTAACCGATACTGTTCATCTCCCAAAATGTCAGACAGTGATTATCTGTAAAACATAACATGTTTAGAAGAAACAGTTTGAGGGTTTTAATCAGTTAAATTAGAAAAACAATCTCTCAAACTGATTAACTCATTGTAATCAGAGGATGCCATAGTGCATTTAGTCATTTTATTCAATTTTTTGTTCGCAAAAGGGATTTGGGCATCAATAGCTAGCTAGCATTTATTGCCTATCCCTAGTTGCCATTGAGATGGTAGTGATGAGCTGCCTGCTTTGAACCGTTGCAGTCCATATGCTCTAGGTAGACCCGCAATGCCCTTAAGGAGGGAATTCTAGGACTTTGATAGAGGGATAGTGAAGAAATAGTGACATATTTCCAAGATAGGGTGGTGAGAGGCTTGGAGGGGAACTTGTAGGTGATGGTGTTCCCATGTTTCTGTGCCACTTATTCTTCTGGATGGAAGTGGTCAGGCAAGATGCTTTAGTGAATTTCTGCAGCACAAAACTTGTAGATAGTACACACTACTGCTACTGAGCGTCGGTGGTGGAGGGAGCAGATACTTGTGGATGTAGTGCCAATAAAACAGGCTGCTTTTTCCTTGATAGTGTCAAGCGTCTTGAATGTTTTTGGAGCTGCAGACATCAAGGCATTCCATCACACTCCTGACTTGAGCCTTGTTGAAAGTGGATAGGCTTTAGGGAGGTGAGTTACTAGCCACAGTATTCATAGCCTCTGACCTGCTCTTGTAAAGACTGGGTATTTATATGGTAAGTCCAATTGAGTTTCTGGTCAATGGTAACCTCCAAGATGTTTATAGTGGGGAATTCAGTGATGGTAGCACCATTGAATGCCAAGGGGCAGTGGTTACATTGTCTCTTATGGAAGATAATCATTGCTTGGCATTTTTATGGCAAAAATCTGACTTGCCATTTGTCCGCCCAAGCCTGGATATTGCCCAGATCTTGCTGCATTTGAACATGGATTTCTTCAGTATCTGACAAGTTGCAAATGGTGCTGAGAACTGTACATCATCAACAAACACCCCCACTTTTGACCTTATGATGGGGGAAAACTTGTTGATGAATCAGTTGAAGATGAATGAGCCTCGGACTTAACACTGAGGAACTCCTGCACAGGTGCAATGGAACTGAGATAACTAATCTCCAACAACCATATTCATTTTCCTGCATGTCAGGTATAACTCTGACCAACGATTGATTTCAGTTTTGCTATGGGTCATCGATGTCCCACTTGCCTCACCCTGGAATTCAGCACTTTTGAACCAAGGTTGTAATGAGGTCAGGAACTGAGTGGTCCTGGTAGAACCCAAACAGGGTATCAATGAGCATGTTGATGCTTAGCAGGTGTCTGATAGCAGTTTCACTTTACTGGTAATTGAGTTTGGACTGATGGGTCAGGAATTGATTGGGTTGGATTTGTCCTTTTTTTTTGTGTACAGGATATGACCATGCAATTGTCCACATTGGTGGGTAGATGTCACTGCTGTAGCTGTACTGAAACAATTCGGCTATGGGAGTGGCAGGTTCTGGATTACAAATTTTTAGTACTATTGCTGGAATACAATCGTTGCAGTATTCACTGCCTCCAACCATTCCTTGGTATGACATAGAGTAAATTGAATTAGCTGAGGGCAGACGTCTTTGACGCTGGGGACCACTGGATACCATTATGGATAATCCACGCGGCATTTCTGGCTGAAGATCACCACAAATGCTTCAGCCTTAACTGGGGGATATCCATCACAGGCAGAAGGCAGGTCCCAGATTTACACAGCTGAACTTTTCCAAAGTTGAGGAAGTCACAACAGTGCTTATAATGTTCCATCTTCCAAAAAAGATACATTTTCCCAATATTATGCTTGTAACGGCTGCCACTTCTGTACGTGGGGATATTTATAGATCCTCCTAATCCAGTGAGTTGTTTAACTGTCCACCATCATTCACAACTGGAATGTGGCAAGACTACAGAGCTTAGATACGAACTATTGGTTGTGAGATTGCTTAGCTCTGTAAATCACTTGTTGCTTCGACCATGTGGCATGAGAATAGTCTTGTCTGGTGGTAGCATCACCTTGTTTTCAGGTATGCCTGGTGCTGCTCCTGGCATGCCCTCCTGTTTTCTCCATTGAACCAGGGTTGATCCCTTGTCTTTATGGTAATGGTTGAGTGGGGGAATATGCCAGGCCATGAGATTTGCAGATTGCGTTGGAATACAATTCTTCTCCCATTCATGGACCGCAGTGCCTCATTGATGCTCAGTCTTAAGTTACTAGATCTGTGCTGTTTAGGATGGTGATAGTGCCACACAATATGATGGAGGGTATTCTCAATGTGAAGCTGGGACTTTGTCTCCACGAAGACTGTGAGGTTGTCACTGTTACTGAAGCTGTCATGGACAGATGCATCCGCAGTCAGTAGATTGGTAAGAATAGGGTCAAGTATGCATTTCCCTCTTGTTGGTTCCGTCAACATTTGCCGCAGACCCAGTCTAGCAACTGTGTCGTTTCTGACCCAACCAGCATGATCTGTCATGCTGCTGCTGAGTCATTCTTGATGGTGGATATTGAAATCCTCCATCTAGAGTACATTTTGTGCCCTTGGCAACCTCAGTGCTTTCTCCAAGTGTTGTTCAACATGGAGGAGCCCTGATTCATCACTTAAAGGAGGAGAATATACAGTAATTAGCAGGAGGTTTCCTTGCCCATGTTTAACCTAATTCCATGAGACTTCATGAGGTCTGAAATCAATGGTGAGAACTCCCGGATCAACTCCCTCCTGATTGTATACCACTGTGCTGCCACCTCTGCTGGGCCTATACCGCCAGTGTGACAGGACATATTGAGCGATGATTATGGTGGTGTTTGTGTTATTGTCTGTAAGGCGTGATTCTGCACGTATGACTATGTCAGGCTGTTGCTCGACTAGTCTGCGAGACAGTACTCCGAATTCTGACACTAACCCCCAGATGTTAGTAAGGAGGACTTTACAGGGTCGACAGGGCTATTTTTGTGATTGTCCTTTCCAGTGCCTAGGTTTCACTTTTTTTGTTGAGACTTTGTAGTGATTGTTACAACTGAGTGACTTGCCACGCCATTTCAGTGGGTAATTGAGTGTCAACCACATTGAGGTAGCTCTGCAGTCACACATCAGCCAGACATGTGAAGCTGGTAGATTTCCTTCCCTGAAGGGCATTAGTGAACCAGATGGGTTTTTCTTACAATCATCAATGGTTTCACAGTCATCAATAGATTCTTAATTCCAGATATTTTTATTAAATTTAAACTCCTCAATCTACTGTGGTGACATTCGAACGTGTGCACCCAAAGTCCCGAAATGTCAGCTTTCCTGCTCCTCTGATGCTGTTTGGCCTGCTGTGTTCATCCAGCTTGACACTTTGTTATCTCAGTTTGCCCAAAACATTAGCTGAGTTTCTGCATAACAGCCGAGTAATATTTCCATAGAGTCATGGAGTTGTACAGCACAGAAACAAACTTTTTGGTCCAACTTGTCCATGTCATCCAGATATCCTAAATTAATCGAGTCTCATTTGACAGCATTTGGCCCATATCCCTCTGAACTCTTCCTGTTTGTATACCCATCCAGATGCCTTTTAAGTGTTGTAATTGTACCAACCTTCACCCCTCATCTGGCAGCTCATTCCATACACTCATCACCCTCCGTGTGAGAAAGAGGCCCCAGGTCTCTTTCAAAACTTTTCCCTCTCACTTTAAACCAATGCCATTGAGTTTAAGACCCTCCTATTCTCAGGAAAAGACATTGGCTACTCAGCCCATCCTACCCCTCATGATTTTATAAACTTCTATAAGATCACCCCCCAGCCTCCAGTGCTCCAGAGGAAAATAACCCCAGCCTATTCAGCATCTCCCTTTAGCTCAAACCCTCCAAACTTGGCAATATCCCTGTAAATCTATTCTAAACCCTTCCAAGTTGCCCCAACATCTTTCCTGTATCAGGGAGAGCAGAATTGAACGCAGTATTCCAAAAGTGGCCTAATCAATGACCTGTGCAGCTGCAAAATGACTGCTGGGGCATCAACTCCCCTATAAAATATCAGATCACCAAGCACAATGTGAATGAGATTAAAAAAAAGTGAGCCATGTAAGTGTTTTTCAGTCAGCTGGAGGGGCTGAAATGACCTCCTCCTACGCTGGACTCATATCTGTTCAAGTAAATGAACGAACTACCACATTGAAGTCTGGCTGCAATCTAAGGAAGAACTGGCTAGATGTAACAGATAGGCAGCATCAAAAGATATTAAAACTAGATTTCAGTAATCTAAATGAAAACAAATGACTCAACTAATTCTTTTCACTGAATGGGAGAGACAGTGGCATTGTGATGATGTCATTGGAAGAGTAACACAGTATTCTGTAAATAAAATCCTGCTGGTGGAATTTTACTTCAACTAATAAATCTTGAATTGTAAGCTAGACTCAACAGTAGTGACAGTGGAAGTATAACTAATTGTTACAAAACTCTATCTATTTCATCAATGCCATTTAGGAAGGAAATCTGCTGTCCTTACCTGGTCTCAACTGACATGTTACTCCAAACCCACAGCAATGCAGTTAAATTTTAACTACTGTCTAACTTGAATGAAGTCACTCAGTTCAAAGGGCAAATAATGTTGTGCAACAAATGCTGGCTTTGTTAATGATGCCCACACTACAAAAAAAAATTAAAAGATAATTCAATTTGAATCTGATGTGGGAATTTCACTGTCCACCACCAGGAATGGCTCATCAGCAGCAGTCCCATGAGAATTAGTTTAGAATAATTACCTTATATTTGGGGGTTAGACTCATAGGACTGCATTTAATGGTGGAGATCCCCACACAACTAAAATTCCTAGCGAGCAGTTCATAGCCAAACATCATAGCTCCTGGGCCATTGAAGGCAACAAATGTGCCTCCATGAGTTGATGGCCTATCAGGTCGGTGCCAGTGTTGGGACTGCATCACGTTTTGGATCAGAAGCATTGCTGGAAGCCTGAGAAGTAAGTGTGATTTCCTGGGACCAACCACGGAAGCCTTGATGGTGACGCTGAAATGGAGGGTGAAGGAGTCTTAATTGATGTCAGGGTGCATCATGTGGCAGCCGGACAGTGAGCAATTTGGAGCTTGTTGACTTGCTTGCCCAGCTGGCTGGTTATAATTCAGACATTTCATCGCCATGCTAGGTAACATCATCTGTGTGGCCTCCAATGAAGCGATATTATTCTACTCTGCTTAGTATTTATATGATCTGGTATGTTGAGCTGTTTTGTGTCATTTCCAATGCTTTTTTGCAAAAGTTTGTATGTGATATACGTATGCAAACCCTTGCAAAAAAAAATAGAAATGACACAAAACACCCTCAACAGACTGGATCATATAAATACTAAATGGAGTGGAACAAAATTGCTTCACCGGAGGTAGCGCTGATGATGTTACCCCGCATAGTGGGGTAATCTTAATTATAACCAGACAGCTCAGCAAGCAAGTCAACAACCTCACCCACAACCCACGCTACAAATCTTTTCAAGATGACTGGCTCATTCAACCATGTTGCAGGCGTGGGCAATGAAGCACCGTATAAAACTGTTTTATTAATAACGTTTTTTAATGAATAAAGTATATTTTTGCAATAAAAAAATCCAGAAACAGTATCCTGCCATTAGGAACACAGTGAAGCAACCTGAGAAGAGTGTCCTGCAGTCAGCATCACAGTGAAGCAATCTGGAAAGAGTGTCCTGCAGACAGTTCCTGTTGAAAAGTAAGATTGATATCACAGAAAATCTATAAGTTCAATGGCTCGTAAGAAACTGCTCTTATAAATGATCTATAAATTGCTATAAATTAGAAAAGTATATTATGAAGCACCAGAAATAGTTGAAAGTCAGGACGAATGTAAAGTAGTTTCAGTAAGCCAAAACGGGGTAAGGGAAGGATAGTTCATATAAAGAAAATACATTTAAGACTATGGCTAGGTATGGCAGGAAAGTTTAGTCCTGTGAGTTGTATGACCTAGAGTATGTGGGAGCTCTTAGATGCTCTTGGCAGTCGGGACAGCCACATTTGCAAAAGGTGCCACTGATTGATCAGCTTGGGCATCAGCTGGAAGCACAGTAATGCACCCATGATGCCAAGAGTTATATAGCACATTTTTCGATGTAGTCACTCCACAGCTCAAGGAGGCCAGCCAGAGAAGGAAAGAGTGACCATCAAATAAAAGTAGGGTGGAAGACAACTACTTAGGAAAATTCCAGAGTGTATCACATTCAAGAGCAGAGTTTCTTTTTTTGGAAAATGAAAGTGATGCTTGTTTTAGGAAGTTCAATATACAGAAACGGGGAGCAGAAAGAGACGGAGAACCATAATGTAAGGTTCAGAAGTGAGGGGTATAGACAGGCATTCTGTGGTTGCAGGCATGACTTCCAGATGGTGTGTTGCCTCCCTTGGATCAGGCTCAAGGATGTCATTTGAATAGCTGCTGGGCATTCTGAAGGAGGCATGGGAGGGGGTGCGGTGTGGCTAGCAGATGAAGTTGTGCTTCATATTGAGAGCAACAACATAGGAAGAGAGAGGGATGAGGTCTTGAACATGCGTTTAGGCTGTAATCTTTGGAGTATTCCTGATGCCACATGCTAGTGAGAATGGGAACAGACAGCCAGAGCAGATATAGTGAGGTTAAGGCACTGATGGCATTTATTTTGAAACAAGGAGTCTTGTGACTAAGGCGGATAAATTGAGGATATTGATTTTTGCATGGAGATGTGATATACTTGCTCATAGAGACATGGCTGAGGGAGGGAGGGACAGAACAAGCAGCTCAATATTCTAGGGTATCGAATCTTTAGCTGAAGTTGGGGGAGTGGCGTAAACGAGGAGGAGATGTCACAGTATGGATCAAGGAGTCAGTTGTTGTAGTAAGGAAGGATAATATCTTTGAAAGTTGCTAAAATTAGGTTTATAGGTAGAACTAAAAAAGACAAAAGGGGCAATCACTTTGCTGGGGTGTACGATAGACTCTGCAAATATAGAAATACCCATATTTAAGCAAATCTCAGAGAAGTGTAAAAATAACAGAGTAATAACAGTAGGGGATTTTAATTTCTCCACTATGAACTGAGAATGATTGATTGGCTTAGAGGGGTGGAATTCTAAATGCACCCAGAATGAGTTTTTAAACCACCATAAAGAAAGTTCGACGCATGAGGAGATGGCACTGCATCTAATCTTATGGAACAAAGTCGGGCAAGTGTCAAATGCAGCTGGGAGAATATTTTGGTGATAATGACAATAATTCAGCAAGATTTAAGGAAAATATGAAACAGAAATACATGTTCTGAATTACGGGAAGGACAATTTTAATAAGATCGGACAGGACCTGTCCAAAGTGGTCAGAGATAATGGGAACTGCAGATGCTGAAGAATCCAAGATAACAAAGTGTGTAGCTGGATGAACACAGCAGGCCAAGCAGCATCTCAGGAGCACAAAAGCTGATGTTTTGGGCCGAGACCCTTTATCAGAGAGGGGGATGGGGAGAGGGTTCTGAAATAAATAGGGAGAGAGGGGGAGGCGGTGCGGCTTGAGGTGGGCAGGGGGATAGGTGAGAGGATGAACAGGTTAGGGAGGCGGGGACGAGCTGGGTGGTTTTGTGTTGCAGTGGATCTCCCCCTCCCCCACTGCATCACAAAACCAGCCCAGCTCATCCCTGCCTCCCTAACCCGTTCTTCCTCTCACCTATCCCCTCCTCCCACCTCAAGCCGCACCTCCATTTCCCACCTACCAACCTCATCCCGCCTCCTTGATATGTCCGTCCTCCCCGGACTGACGTATCCCCTCCCCACCTATACTCTCCTCTCCACCTATCTTCTCTATCCATCTTCGGTCCGCCTCCCCCTCTCTCCCTATTTATTTCAGAACCCTCTCCCCATCCCCCTCTCTGATGAAGGGTCTCGGCCCAAAACGTCAGCTTTTGTGCTCCTGGGATGCTGCTTGGCCTGCTGTGTTCATCCAGCTACACACTTTGTTATCTCTGTCCAAAGTGGATTGGGAGCAGTTCACTTGCAGGAAAATCCATATCAGAGCAGTGGGAGACATTCAAGAGGATGATATTGAGAGTGCAGAGTCAACATGTTCCCATAAAGGTAAAGTGGAACAAGTTCAGGGAACTCTGGATGTCAAGGAATGTACAGGATTGTATCAGGGAAAAAAGAAAGCTAAGAGTAGATACTGAAGGCTCAAAACGGTGGATGTGCTTGAAGAGCATGGAAAATGCAGGGGATTGTTTGAAAAAGAAATTAGGAGACCAAACGGGGACATGAGAAAGCACTGGTGGGTAATATTAAAGAATATCCCTCGGCAACTTATAAACATAATAGGGGCAAGAGGATAACCAGGGAAAGAGTAGGGCCCTTAGGGGCCATGGTGGCAATCTGTGTATAGCGCTGGAAGATCTAGCCGAAGTTTTAAATGAGTACTTTATGTCAGTATTCTTTGTAGAAAAGGACAATGTAGGTATTGAAATTTGGCAGGAGAACAGCTATATACTTCAATGAGTTAGCATTGTGAGGGAGGAGGTATTAGTGAGTCTGACAGGTTTGAAAGTGGATAAAGTCCCAGCTCGAGAGAAGATGTACTCGCTGTTGTGGGAGGCAAGGAAAGAGATTGCAGGAGTTTTGTTGTTAATTTTCCAATTCTCTCTGGCCACAGAGGGGTGCCAGAGGATTGGAGGAAAGCTAATTTAGTACGACGATTCAAGAAGCTTTCAGAGATAGCAAGAACTGCAGATGCTGGAGTCAGAGATAACACAGTGTGGATCTGGAGGAACACAGCAGGCCAGGCAGCATCAGAAGAGTAGGAAAGTTGATATTTTGAATTGGCACCTTTCTTCCCGAACTCAACTTTCCTACTCCTCTGATTCTGCCTGGCCTGCTGTGCTCCTCCTATTCAAGAAGTGTGGTAGGTATAAAACTACATGCCAGTGAGTCCACCATCAGTGGACTGGAAACTTTTGGAAAAAATCTGAATGAATTTTACTGTCAAGTGTATTTTATAGTGAGAAATACAATAAAATGCAGCAAAATACCCTTTCCACTGTCGCCACAATCCACTGCCATTTTGAATAGTTTTAAGCATAAGAAAATAGACATTTATAGCTTAATAAGCTTGCTCATCATCAATGACACTTGCACTACCTTTGCTCCTCCACCACCTCGCCACTGTCCACACCGGATCCAAACAATGTTGAAGCTGCCACTCTTCAGGAGCTATCTTTTGCCACTAGGTTGATTCTTCTCTGCCACCGCTACTGGCGCCAGACCTACCAATGTCAGAGTCGCATGTCTTGCTGCTGGGCCCACCTTGTCAATGTCACTGTGATGCCCTTCTGCCATCCCTTAGCTTGCGCCAGGGCCAAACAGAAATAATCTCACTTGGAGAGGGAAGGATCAATCAAGGATAGCCAGCATGACTTGGTGAAGTCAAGATCATGTCTAACAAATTTGGTTGAATTTTTTAAGGAGGTGATTTTTTGTTTTTTTTTAATTTGATTTATTCGTTGCTACTTGTGTTTTGTTACAAAATGCAGTGAAAAGTGTTACATGGTGTTGCCAATCTCCAGAGCCATCTTAAAACACAGAAAAATAAACCAAAGTATAGAACGTAAAGGCGGAAGAAAAAAAAAAGAAAAAGGGTTCAACTTTATAGACCTTCTTCTTAAGTGCTCCACCATGGGGCTGGTAGCCAGGCAGGAGTGCCTTTGCTGCACTGCCGCCACTGGAACAAAATTTGCCACTGTTTGGTGCCATCTCACCTCCACTGATGCCCTTGTAAATATAATTTCTTGCTGGACTCCACCAATGCAGACACTACTGATGCCACAACATACTGCCCTGGCCCAAACTCAGCTCTGCCACCATTATGCGTCTGTATATGAGGGTAGTGCAGTTGATGTATTTTTCATAGACTTCAGCAAGGCTTTTGACAAGATTTTATATGGCAGACTGGTTAAGAAACTAAAAGCCCATAGGAACCGGGGCAATTTAGCAAACTGGATCCAAAATTAGCTTTGTGGCAGTAAGCAGAGGGTGATGGTGAAGGGTGTTTTTGTGACTTGGAGCTGTATCCACCTGTGTGCCCATATGGTTCGAATATAGGAAGTATGATCTATAAGTTTGCAGATGGCACAAAAGTTGGTGGCATGGTAAATGTTGAGACAGAAAGCCTTCAACTCAAGATGATATAGATGGGCTGCTCAGATGGGCTGAACAGTTGTAAATCTAACTTAATCTTGAAAAGTGTGAGATGATGCATTTTGAGAGGACTAACTAGGCAAGGGAATAGATGTTGAATGGTAGGAACCTAGGAAGTATAGAGGATCAGCAGGTTCTTGATGTGTATTTCCATAGTAAGATTGTAAAAAAGGCATATGAGATACATGATAACAAAGTGTGGGGCTGGATGAACACAGCAGGCCAAACAGCATTTCAGGAGCACAAAAGCTGATGTTTCGGGCCTAGACCCTTCATCAGAAAAGGGGGATGGGGAGAGGATTCCGAAATAAATAGGCAGGGATGGGGAGGCGGACTGAAGATGGAGAGAAGAGATAGATGGAGAGGAGAGTGTGGGTGGGGAGGTAGGAAGGAGATAGGTCAGCCCGGGGAGGATGGACAGGTCAAGGGGGTGGGATGAGGTTAGTAGATAGGAAATGGATGTGCGACTTGAGGTGGGAGGAGGGGATAGGTGAGAGGAAGAACAGGTTAGGGAGGCGGGGATGAGCTGGGCTGGTTTTGGGATGCAGTGGGTGGAGGGGAGATTTTGAAGCTAGTGAAGTCCACATTGATACCATATGGCTGCAGGGTTCCCAAGCGGAATATGAGTTGTTGTTCCTGCAACCTTCGGGTGGCATCATTACAGCACTGCAGGAGGCCCAGGATGGACATGTCGTCTTAGGAATGGGAGGGGGAATTGAAATGGTTCGCGACTGTGAGATGCAGTTGTTTACTGAGGACCGAGCATAGGTGTTCTGCAAAGCGGATCCCCAGGCCTCCGCTTGGTTTCCCCAGTGTAGAGGCAGCCACACCGGGTACAGCGGATGCAGTATACCACATTATTGGATGTGCAGGTGAATGTCTGCTTGATGTGGAAAGTCATCCTGGGATGGGGGTGAGGAAGGAGGTGTGGGGCCAAGTGTAGCACTTCCTGCGGTTGCTGGGGAAAGTCCCGGGTGTGGTGGGGTTGGAGGGGAGCGTGGAGCGGACAAGGGAGTTGCGGAGAGAGTGGTCTCTCCAGAAGGCAAACAATGGAGGGGTTGAAAAAATGTCTTTGGTGGTGGGGTCGGATTGTAGATGGCAGAAGTGTCAGAGGATGATGCGTTGTATCTGGAGGTTGGTGGGGTGGTATGTGAGGACTAGGGGGATCCTCTTTTGGCGGTTGTTGCAGGGGCGGGGTGTGAGGGATGAGGTGCAGAAAATGCAGGAAACACGGTTGAGGGCATTCTCGACCACTGCGGGGGGAAGTTGCGGTCCCCCTCCCTCCCTATTTATTTCAGAATCCTCTCCCCATCCCCCTTTTCTCATGAAGGGTCTAGGCCTGAAAGGTCAGCCTTTGAGCTCCTGAGATGCTGCTTGGCCTGCTGTGTTCATCCAGCTTCACACTTTGTTATCTTGGATTCTCCAGTATCTGCAGTTCCCATTATCTCATATGAGATACGTGCCTTGTTACTCATGGCATGGAGCAATTCAGCTATGAAGACAGACTGGATAGCCTCAGGTAGTTTTCCTTTCAGCGGAGAAGGCTGAAAGGCAAATTTGATTGAGGTGCACAAGATTCTGAGGGCATAGACAGAGTAGGCAGGGAGAAACCTTTCCCCTTAGTAGCAGGGTTAATTGACAGGGGCACAATTTTAAGCTAAGAAGTAACAGGCTAAGAGGACATTTGAGGAAATTCTTTTTCCCCCAGAGACTTGGGGTACCTGGAATTCTCTGCGTAAAAGGTTGGTGGAGGCTGGAACCCTCAAGACATTTAAGAACTGTTGAGATGAACATTTGAAACACTAAAGCATGCAAGGTTATGAGCCCAGTGCAGGACAAATAAGCACTCGCCAATTGTTGGCAGTGCCCTCTATGTCTCATGGGAGGTAACATATGGAGGATGCATCCAGAACTCCTCATTTTCGGCCAGAGGAATGGCAGCAACCTATATGCTCAGCCTATCTTTGTGCAGAGAATCACTGTGTTCCTCTTCTGTCTGCAGGATACACAGGTCCTCAACACTAAGGAGAGGGCCAAAGCCAATGATGTTTGCACACCTATGACTATGACGGACAAGGCCTTTGAACTGGCAAGTGTGCATAGAATTGTTGAGACGCTTCAGAGCAGAAAGAGGCCATTGGGCCCATCAAGCCTGCAGCGACCCTGCAGCATCCCACTCAGACCCTGTCCCGAACTCCATTCCCCGTAACCCCACATTCACGATGGTTAACCCACCCTGGTGGCACAGCCTGGATACTATGGGGAAATTTAGCATGGCAGTCTGCCCAATCTTCAGATTTTTGAATATATTATGAAATGAAACTGCATGTACAATTTGTAATCATGCAACATGGCCTCTCATCACATCGCATAAAACATAACATTTATCTCCAGTAGAATACCTTGCACTTAAATGTGCCATCTTTATATTTCCAGCATGCATCTGAAGTATGTGCAAATGAATGTCATATCATTTATACCAGTAAACTTCTCTTAATGTACTTCATGCTGCTTGTCAAGGTATTGAGAACAATTCAAGTTCTGCTTAACTGAGGTAGCACATTAAGTAGCACTACTTTGATTACACTGCTGTAATAGAATCAGAAAAATAAGTTTCCATGGAAGTGCGTATCTCTACTTCTCGTGATATCATATTTCTAGGACTGCAAGTGATGAACAGAAAATTTTTCAACAACTGCTGAATATGGGAGTGAAGATTTACTCTAGAAGGTGTGATAATGCTAATTAGATGAAACAGTTCAATATTTCAATAAAGCTACAGCTCTTAATTCAAAGTCTTCAGAATTTAGTGAATGGGCTGAAGGACGGTAATTTATGTACCTACTCAACTGCAATTGTACAACAGTATATCATGCAAAAAACTTAACTGACATGCTTCAACAGTCTGAAATGAGACAGTGGGTCTCTCTTTATCATGGCAAGGTTCAGTGTGTTTTTTTTTAAACATTTTTTTGATGGCTGGAAATGGCACCTGAGCTAGCTGATAGTAGAACTAAAGTCCTAAGTGAGGATACTTCAAACTCAAGTGTCCATTGCTGGACAGAAATGCTTTGAGAGAACAATGCCTTGGAAGAATGCTGATGCTATCATAGTCTACACTGCTGCAACTGTATCAATAGACTGTGTTGGACTAAGGACTGGATGGTATTCATGTTTCTCTTGGTACTGTGTGTTTGCAATGCACTGTTGAGGTTGAACTAGCTAGACTGTTACTGCTCTGAGTTTGTTGCTTTCTATCTTATCTTTTTCTTAGAGTAACTCACCTTCCCTCTCAGTAAGTCCGATTTATACATTATAGTGAATGTCGACCTCTTGTAGTGTTTCGCTGCTCCTCTTCAAATATTGATCAAATGCATCTTCATTTCCCACAACAGTGCAAGATGAATACTCACAGCAGACAAGGATGGAATGACAAAATGTGAAGACCTCACCAGAAATTTATGTGCATACTTCTGTACCCTGAAAGATGTACAGCCAAAGTTGCAGCAACCGAAAGGGGAACATCGGCAGAACTGCCAGAGGCCATGAAATGATTGAAAGTTGATAATTCCAAGTACTGCACTATCAACAAAAGATAATGCCTCAACAATAATTCACCCCTACATAACATTTTCCCCAGAACTAATTCAATAGCATCCTTGATTGCTTCTCGTATAATCCAGATATTGAGTGCAATTACTATTTCTATAAGACAGCAATGGTTTGTTTACAAGGATTGATCTTGCTGAGGGTCAGATGAAATATTCATTGCAAATGGAAAATCTAAAATGTTTAAAAACCAAACCATGGAAATATAGTGGTTATTTTGAAATAAGATCAAAATGCAAGAGAAATTTTCATCAGTAATCAATTTTTTGAAGGAAGATAATTGTAATTGATTTGATTGCCATGATTTCAGTGTGAAGTTTTCATCCTTACATTAGTACGATGATAATAACGAGATGAACACTTCTGTAGCTCATTATTCTGAAGAGGTTATTTAATTATCTGAGATGCAAACTAGGGTCTCACTTTCTGCTGAAAATATGCCCATTAAAATATGATTATTAGTTTGCACACTTAATGTTGATTTTTTTTTCCCCAGATCATCACATTGTTTCATGAGGAGAGTGCATGCATCAGATATGGACAGAAGGGCTGGATGAACCAGAGGGTATTTTCCGGTATGTCATGTACATATTGTACAGGATCTCACCCAATTATTTCTTTTTGAGCATTTTTTAAATAATTGACTTGAGAATAGTTGTGATTTATAAAACTGACATCCTGTCAGCACCTGTACATCATAATCATTGTAATAGATTGTGCCAAATTTGCAATTTCCCAAATTCCATGCGCTCATTTCTGTGACACTTACAGAGAATTGACTCAGCCTTTAGAACTATTATGGTCCGGATTAATATGGGTTGCAATAACTAAATACCACAGAGCACTTTTACGACAGTGGTGTTTGTACCTATCTTTGAATCTTAAGACACAGGTTTAAGTCCCACTTGCTCCAGAGGTATATCATAGTGTCTGAATCAGAACAAAACATTCTGGTAATCTTAAACAAAAATACAAATAGTGGAAATATTGCGGAGGGAAGGCATCTGTCTTGCTGAGTACTTTTTATGTAAAAACCCAAAGAATTGCGGATGCTATAAATCAGGAACAAAATCAAAGTTGCTGGAAAAGCTCAGCAGGTCTGGCAGCATCTCTGAAGGAGAAAACAGAGTTAACATTTCAGGTCCGGTGACCGTTCCTTAGAACTTCTTTTTACGTGTTCATTACAACTTCTGGTGCCTTTCCAAGTGTCATGGGGGCATTTCCTTGTTGCTAACATCCACAGAACTCTCCAAAGTCCCAGGGAAACTCCTATGATGTGGCTGAAGGTTGACTAGCCACTGTTTTGTAATTCGGAAAGTAGACGTGCTGTTTGGGGTGGTGGGGGAGGAGAGGGAAACCCCTTGTTAACAGTCTCTCTCTCTCAGGATTCGGGTCAACTTGGTTTTGGAAACACAAGAAGCCAGGAGCAGTACCAGTGACACAAACAGGGGAAATGCACTTCCTGCGGTTGCAGGGGAAGGTTACACTTGCCCCCACACCTCCTCCCTCACCCTATCCCAGGCCCCAAGATGACTTTCCATATTAAGCAGAGGTTCACCTGCACATCTGCCAATGTGGTATTACTGTATCCATTGTACTCGGTGTGGCATCCTCTACATTGGGGAAACCAAGCGGAGGCTTGGGGACCGCTTTGCAGAACACCTCTGCTCGGTTCGCAATAAACAACTACACCTCCCAGTCAGGAACCATTTCAGCTCCCCCTCCCATTCTTTAGATGACATGTCCATCATGGGCCTCCTGCAGTGCCACAATGATGCCACCCAAAGGTTGCAGGAACAGCAACTCATATTTCGCTTGGGAACCCTGCAGCCCAATGGTATCAATGTGGACTTCACCAGCTTCAAAATCTCCCCTTCCCTCACCGCATCCAAAAACCAGCCCAGTTTGTCCCTTCCCCCCACTGCACCACACAACCAGCCCAGCTCTTCCCCTCCCCCCACAGCATCCCAAAACCAGTCCAACCTGTCTCTGCCTCCCTAACTTGTTCTTCCTCTCACCCATCCCTTCCTCCCACTCCAAGCCGCACCTCCATCTCCTACCTACTAACCTCAACCCACCTCCTTGACCTGTCCGTCTTCCCCGGACTGACCTATCCCCTCCCCACCTATCTTCTTTTCTCCATCTTCAGTCCACCTTCCCCTCTCTCCCTATTTATTCCAGTTCCCTCTCCCCATCCCCCTCTCTGATGAAGGGTCTAGGCCCGAAACATCAGCTTTTGTGCTCCTGAGATGCTGCTGGGCCTGCTGTGTTCATCCAGCCTCTCATTTTATTATCTTGGACTCTCCAGCATCTGCAGTTCCCACTATCACATCAGGGGAAATACAGTCCGGTTGTAGCAGAGAGCATACACCTCCAACGCTGAACGATCCGTTTGTTGATAAATGAATCTGAACGAAGGAGACCATTAAATCGTATCGAACAAAACGTTTATATTCCAACCTCTCATCACCCGCATGTTCCCTGTGGGAAAGCACAGCATCTACTTCCGGCTGAAAGTTCAAGTGCCTAGTCAACCGGAAGTGAGTTCTGTTAAAGGAGAATAAACCATAACAAATAATTTTATTTATCCCACCACACCCTCTTCCCCCCACCACCAAAAAGAAAGCATGTGCTCTCCCCTATGCGGGAGCCGCGGCTGATGTGGGACACGATAACGTTCCGTGGTGTGGGCGCTCAGGGCGGCCATGCTGAGAGTGGAGGGGGTTGGTGCTGGCAGCGGCGGGAGGCGGCTCCTGATCGGTGGGAGCGGACGGTGACGGTGTGTGTGATCCCGGAGCCAGAGCCACTTCCAGGCCGAGTTTTAACAGCGGCGGCGGCGGCGGCAGCAGCAGCAGCAGCAGCTTGTGAGTGAATGGCCGCTGCTCCCTCAGCCCCCGCTTTGTTCCCGTGAGAGCAGCTCCTAGCCCTCGAACTCGGTGAAAATGCTTGGCTGAAGGCGGAGTCGCATCCTCCTCCGTCCACCACTTCTCGATCCATCGCCCAAAGATCCCTTCCTTTTATTTCTCAATTAGATACGAAAACAAGAAACCAGTCAATGTGGTTCATCCTTCCAAGGATGTTGTTTCTCCGTCAGCTGCGGTGAGGAGAATAGACCCAGCCACTCTCCTTTTCTTCGGGGACGAGGTCTGACAGATTCTTGTTAAGTTTGGTTGAAATTACAGTTGCTACATGTGTGTGAATTTGGACATAAACTGAGCAATGAAGAAATCTGGAATGTATATCAGGAACAAAAAGAAAGCTTCCAAACAGCATGTGCGAGATGAACAAACTGAGGGAAATAAAGTTAAACCTGCGTTGGATCAGGGACGAAGTAATGAATCAAAGAAAGAAAAGGTGAGTCTCTGGACAATGGAAGTGAGAGTTATAGTCAACGTGTGAATTCGACATCGCTCATTTATAAAGTGGGTTTTAGATGTGTAACTTTCCTGAAGATCTTTCTTTTCAAACACCAATGGCTACTTATTGAAACTGACAACATTCGGTTGCAACATACATGTTGTTCTCCTGCCAAAGTTAAACAAATGCTTTGAGGTTTCATACAAAAATTGAACGTGATACATCCAAAAATGTTATGTTATACTGAATAATGTGGGCCTGTCAAACTACATGTATGACGTGTCCCAGTTAAAGGATCTACTAATTCTTGTCGTCCATCAGAATAAGTCTTACAGTATTAAACGTCAGTGGCTTTCAAAACAAATAACTTTGTTTTTTTTGGGGATAACTTATTCATTCATTTTGTGTGGTTGACATTTTTATGAAATATGTATTAGTTCATGATGTGTTTGTTAAGGCTGTAAGCTTTTTTGTATACGTACCTTGTTTTCTATGTTCTTATCTATTTCAGGGAAATTAGTTCCTTGCTCCCAGATTTCATTCGATCTCCTTTAAAACCAGATTGTAGGATGGATACGTGAATGAGATGCTTTTATTGGGTGACACAACTGCTTAGCTGGATATAGGAATATTCATTCACCTGAAGAGTCTGTTCTGCCATTCAGTGAGACCATGGTTGATCTGGTCATGGTTTCACCTCCACTTTGCTATCTCTTTCCCCCTTGCTACATGAGAGAAGAAATTTCTCCTTGTTTCCTCTTCAAAAACAGCTTTTTAAAGTGTCCTCCAGTCTTAGTCTGTCAGACAGACGGTAACATCCCTTCTGTATTCACCCTGCCAAGTTTCTTCATGATAATACAATGTGAGGCTGGATGAACACAGCAGGCGAAGCAGCATCTCAGGAGCACAAAAGCTGACGTTTCGGGCCTAGACCCTTCATGGTCGTTTTTCAGTAGGAACATCATGCATTTTTCTAAAGCCCAATGAATTAACGTTAACCTTTCTTCATGAGATCAGCCCTTCATCATGGGAATAATTCAAATAAACCTTCTCTGAAATGCTTGAGACACAATTCTATCCTTTTAAAATGAGAAGACCAAAATTGCTCACATACTTCAGATATTCCAGCAGGCTCTGTATAGCTACAGTCAAACTGCCCTTCCTTTATATTCCATTTCCCTTAAAAATAAATACTAACATTTCATTTGACTTCCTATTCACGTTCTGCACCTGTAAATTGACTTCCTGTGATTTCTAAATGAGCAATTCCAGATAACTCTGTGCCACAGTTTTGAAATCTCTCTCTGCTTAAATAACGTATTTCTTTTCTATTCCAGGATGAATGCGCAATTTCCCATAATATACTGCATCTGCTGAATCTTTACCTACTGATTTAACCTGTTTATATCCCTGTGCAAACTCTCTATCTCTTTTTTTCAACTTGATTTCTCCCCTATCTTTGGCAAATTTCACAGTCATATGTTTGATTGCCAGCCATTGAAAGAAATTGTTGATAGGTGAGGACCCAGTGCCTTGTCTTGTGGCATTCCATCAGTTGCAGCTGCCAAACTAAATAGTCCCATAAATTCCTCTGTTCTGCTTCCTATAAACTAGGTAAGTAACTCCTAATCCATGTTAATATCTTAACTCTTATTAAGTTTATGTAGTACCCTTTGATGTGTCACTTTATGGTGCGTCTTTTGGACATCCAAGTCCACCACATCCACAGGTTACCCTTTATCCGATTTGCTTGTTTCTTCCTTAAAATATTTAATAATATGGTTAAACGTGGTTGCCCTTCCACAAAACCATGTTGATTCTGCCTTCATGTAATTTTCAAAGTATCCTGCTGTAATCCCCTTAATAATAGATTTGAGCAATTACTTTGTGCCAGTATTAGGCTTAGTGACCTAAAGTTTCCAGTTTTCTGTCACCCTCCTTTTTTGAATGGTGTTACATGAGCTATTTTTCCAATACGCTGAGACCCTTCCAGAGTTTTTCATTTTGAAAAATTATAATCAATGCTTTGCAGTTACTTCTTTTAAGATCCTAGAATGCAGGCCATCTGGTCCCAGGGACCTGTTAGCCTTCAGGTTTTATAGTTTTCCTGCATTTCCATTATGGTGTTGATTGTTTTACATTCCTCCTCTTGTTTATCTTTCACTATTCAAGTGCCTTTACTACTGTTAGCTAGCTTACTTTCATTTTTTAACTTTGTCATTTTTTTGCTGGTCCTTACAATCTGTCCAAACTTGTCACCTATCGAAGAGAATTGTACAGTAACCCTTTCATTTTGTGACAACTGTTAATTTGCATATTTAGGTAAGGATGATGCATCCTCTGAGTCTTTCTTTATGATTGGGGTGTTACGATTGTCTGAGAGCTGTTAAATGTTATCTTAAAATGTCAGCCACTATATTTCCCTTGTCCCATGAAAGAGCGAAAGAGAAGTAGGGCACAGGAACAGGCCTTTTGGCCCTCCAGCCTGTGCTGGTCATCGTGCCCTAACTAAATTAAACAAACCAACCTTCTGCCCGTCTCCCTCTATTCTCTTCCTATTCCTGTAACTATCCAGATGTCTGTTAAATGTTGCCAACATGCCTGCTTCCACTACCTTTATATGGCAGTGCTTTCCAGGCTCCTACCGCTTTGCAGGAAACACTTTTGCCTTCTCACCTTGAACCAGTGCCCCCTTATAACTGAAATTCAACCCTGGCAAAAAGCCTCTGATTATCCACCCTATCTATGCCTCTCAATTTTGTAGACCTCTATCAGCTGCCATCTCTGCAGTGAAAATAATCCTAGTCTTTCCTTATGGCCAATGCCTTCAAGATTGGGCAAAATCCTGGTGAACCTTCTCTGCACACTTTCTAAAGCTTCCACGTCCGCCTGGTAATGCGGCAACCAAAACTGCATGCGATACTCCAACTGCGGCCCAGCAAGGGTTTTATATTGCTGCTCACAGATAGCAAGAACTGCAAATGCTGGAGTCAGAGTCGATATGGTGGGGAGCAGGAGGAGCACAGCAGGTCAGGCAGCATCAGAGGAGCAGGAAAGTTGACATTTCTGGGCAGGACCCTTCTTCAGAACTAGGGCAGGGGAAGGAAGCTGGCAAATAAATAGAGGGAGGAGGGTTGGGGTGATGGGAAGGTGGGTGGAATGATGATAGGTGGATGCAGGTGAAGAGTGGTGGTGATTGATCAGTGGGAAGGGTGGGGTGGATAGGTGGGAGAGAAGATGGGGACAGGTCTTGTACTCCACACCCCAGGCGATGAAGGTAAGAATATCATATGCCTTCTTAATCAATTTGGCCACCTGTGTTGTCACTTTTACGGAGCTGTGGATCTGCACGCCCAGATCCATCTGTATGTTAATGTTCCTAAGAGTTCTGCCATTAACTGTAATTCAAACCTAAATTTGATCCTCCAAAATGCATCACCTCGGGTTAGGCAGGCTGGGACGAGCTGGGCTGGTTTTGGGATGCAGTGAGGGGAGGGGAGATTTTGAAGCTGGTGAAATTAACATTGATACCGTTGGGCTACAGGGTTCCCAAGCGGAATGTGAGTTGCTGTTCCTGTAACCTACGGGTGGCATCATTACAGCATTGCAGGATGCCCAGGATGGACATGTCGTCTAATGAAAGGTAGGGGGAGTAGAAATGGTTCGTGACTGGGAGGTGCAGTTGTTTACTGTGAACCGAGTGTAGATGTTCTGCAAAGCGGTCCCCAAGCCTCCGCTTGGTTTCCCCAATGTAAAGGAAGCCACACCGTGTACAGCGGATGCAGTATACCACATTGGCGGATGTGCAGGTGAACATCTGCTTGATGTGGAAAGTCATCTTGGGGCCTGGGATGGGGGTGAGGGTGGAGGTGTGGGGGCAGGTGTAGCACTTCCTGCGGTTGCTCGGAAAGTGCCGGGTGTGGTGGGGTTGGATGGGGGCGTGGAGCGGACAAGGGAGTCGCGGAGAGAGTGGTCTCTCCGGAAGGCAGACAAGGGTGGGGAGGGAAAAATGTCATTGGTGGTGGGGTCGGATTGTAGATGGCGGAAGTGTCGGAGGATGATGCGTTGTATCCGGAGGTTGGTGGGGTGGTATGTGAGGACTAGGGGGATTCACTTTGGGCGGTTATTGCGAGTGCGGGGTGTGAGGGATGAGGTGCGGGAAATGGGGGAGACACGGTCGAGGGCGTTCTCGACCACTGCGGGGGGCGATGTTTGCAGCCCTTGAAGAACGAGGACATCTGGGATGTGTGGGAGTGGAATGCCTCATTCTGGGAGCAGATGCGGCAGAGGTGAAGGAATTGGGAATAAGGGATGGAATTTTTGCAGGAAGGTGGGTGGGAGGAGGTGTATTCCAGGTAGCTGTGCAATTTGGTGGGCTTGAAATGGACATTGGTTTGTAGGTGGTTGTCTGTGATGGAGACAGAAAGGTCCAGGAAGGTAAGGGATGTGTTGGAGATGGTCCAGGTGAACTTGAGGTTGGGGTGGAAGTTGTTGGTGAAATGGATGAACTGTTCGAGCTCCTCTTGGGAGCATGAGGCAGTGCCGATACAGTCATCAATGTAACGGAGTAAGAGCTGGGGTTTGGGGCCAGTGTAGGTCCAAGAGAGGGTCTGTTCCACATAACCTACAAAGAGGCAGGCATAGTTTGGGCCCATGTGGGTGCCCATGGCCAACCCCTTAGTCTGTAGGAAGTGGCAGGAATCGAAAGAGATGTTGTTGAGGGTGAGGATTCTTCCTCTCACCTATCCCCTCCTCGGGCCTCAAGCCGCACCTCCATTTCCTACCTACTAACCTCTTCCCGTCCCCTTGACCTACCCGTCCTCCCCGGACAGACCTATCTCCTCCCTACCTCCCCACCCATACTGTCCTCTCCACCTATCTTCTCCTCTATGCATCTTCAGTCTGCCTCTCCCTCTCTCTCTATTTATTTCAGAATCCTCTCCCCATCCCCCTTTTCTGATGAAGGGTCTAGGCCCGAAACATCAGCTTTTGTGCTCCTAAGATGCTGCTGGGCCTGCTGTGTTCATCCAGCCCCACATTTTGTTATCTTGGATTCTCCAGCATCTGCAGTTCCCATTATCTCTGATCACCTCTCATTTGTCTGGATTAAACTCCATCTGCCATTTCTGTGCCCAAGTTGACATTCTATCTATATCCTGTCGTGTCCTTTTACAATTGTCAGCATTTTCAGCAGCTCTACCAATGTTCAGGACATCTGCAAACTTACAAATCAGGCCACTCATATTTTCCTCCAGATCATTTATATATACTACAAACAACAGAGGACCTAAGATTGATGCCTGTGAAGCACCACTAGTTATTGGTCTCCATTCTGAAAAATGGCCTTCCACCGCTATCCTCTGTTTTCTACAACTAAGCCAGTTTTGTATCCATCAAGCCAGCCCAGCCCGAATCCCATGTAATTTTAGTTTTTGTACCAATCTGCCAGGTGAGACTTTATCAAATGCCTTACTAAAGTCAATGTAAACGACATCCACCACTCTTCCCTCATCAATCATCTTCAAAAAATTCGATCAGGTTGGTGAGATATGATCTTCCCCACATGAAACAATGCTGCCTGTCACTAAATAGTCCATTTTCTTCCAAATGTGCATATTTCCTGCACCTCAGTATCTTCTCCAAGAGCTTACCCACCACAGATGTCAGATCCACCAGCCTATAATTTCCTGGATTATCTTTGCTTCCTTTCTTAAACAAGGGAACAACACTGGCTAATCTCCAGTCCTCTTGAACTTCATCTGTGGTCAAGGAGGATGTGAGGATATCTGCGAATGCTCCAGCCATTTCTTCCCTTGTCTCTTGTAGTAACCTGGGATAGATCCCATCTGGCTCTGGAGACCTGTCTACTTTAATGAATTTAGGATACCCAAAACTTCCTCCTTTAATATATTGACAGTCTCTCAAGTATTCACACACTCATTCCTGACCTCAACATCAGTCATGTCCTTCTTAATGAAAACCAACACACCAGTACTTATTAACGATCTCTTCCACTTCATGTAGCTCCGCACATAACTTCCCTTCTTTGATCTTGAGGGGGGCTTACTATTTCCCTTGCTGCCCTCTTCTAATATATGCATAAAAAGGCTTGGGATTCCCCTTAACCCTGTTTGCTAAAGACATTTCATGGCCCCTTTTAGCCTTCCTCATACTGTGTTTAAATTCCTTCCTTATTACTCTGTACTCCTCAGAGGCTTTGTCAGTTTGTAGCTGCCTAGAGCTATCATTTGCTTCCTTTTTCCTTTTGACCAAGGAAATGAAGTAACAATTTCCCTTGTCATCTGTGGTTTCTGGAACCTGCCATTCCTATCCATCAGTTTTGGAGGGGCATGCATGTGCATTCGTCAATTGGTCTTTAAAAGCCTCCAAGTGCCACATGTAGATTTTCCCTCAAATAACTGCTCCCAATCCACGTTCTCCAGTTCCTGTCTAATTTGGGTATAATTTGCTCTTGGCCAATTAAACACCCTCACCTGAGGGCCACTGTTGTTCTCGTCCATGACTACTTGAAATCTGATGGAGTTATGATCACTAAACCCAAAATGCTCTCCTGTTAAAACATTGATCACCTGTCCTGGCTCATTCCCTAATACCAACTGTAGTATGGCCTCCTTTCTGTTTGGTTTGTTAACATACAGTTTCAAAAAGCTCTCCCAGACACATCTAACAAATTGCTGTCCATCTGAGCCTCTGGCTGTAAGGGAGCCCCAGTCAATAAGAGGAAATCTGACGTCACCCACTACAACTACCCTGCTTTTTTTCCACACCTTTCTAGTATCTGACTAGACATCTGCTCCTCTGTCTCATGTGGGTTTTTGGGAGGTCTGTGGAAAACTCCTAACATTGTGATTTTGCCTTTCCTATTACTGAGCTCCACCAATAATGCCTCACTGCAAGATTCCTCTGATGTGTCCTCCCTCAACACAGTTGTGATGTGATTCCTAATCAGCAGTGCAACTCCCCCACCCCTTTTGTTTCTCTATCTGTCCCTTCTGAAATAGCGATATACAGGAATGATAAGCTGCCAGACCTGTTCCTCTGTTAACCATGTCTCCTTAATGGCAAGAACATCATAATTCCATACAGTAATCCATGCTCTTGCTTCATTTGTCTTACCTGTCATACTTTTAGCATTGAAGACCTCCAGCCCCTTCGAAGCCCCTATGCCTTAGAAAGGGTGGACGCTGGGAATTTGTTTCCATTAGGCAGGGAGACTAGGACCCGTGGGCACAGCCTTAGAATTAGAGGGGGTAAATTTAAAATGGAAATGAGATGACATTTCTTCAGCCAGAGAGTGGTGGGCTTGTGGAATTCATTGCCCCGGAGTGCAATGGAGGCTGGGATGTTAGATGCCTTCAGGGCAGAGATTGATAAATTCTTGATTTCACAAGGAATCAAGGGCTACAGGGAGAGTGCAGGGAAGTGGAGTTGAAATGCCCATCAGCCATGATTTAAGTGGCAAAGTGGACTTAATGGGCCGAATGGCCTCACTTCCACTCCTATGTGTTATGGCCCCTCTGAGCCCCGCAACTTCCCTCTGCCTGCTGTTACTCTGCTCTATGCATATTCCAATTTCTCCTTTTGTCCCAAGTCCCTGCACTTACTGGCCTGTTGTTCTGGGCCCCATCCAACTACCGCACTATTTTAAATTCCCTTGAAGAGCTCTAGCAAACCTCCTGCCAGGGTATTGGTGCTGCTTCAGTTGAGGTGCAACCCATCCGTCTTGTACAGATCCCACCTTCCCAGAAGACTTCCCAATCATCCGTATATCTAAAGACCTCCCTTCTTCATCAGCTCTGTAGCCTTGTAACTTAGTTATCCAGTTTGTTTTAGACAATGCTGTTTTCACAATGTTATAGTTACCTTAATTTAGGTTTGAAGGTGCTGATCTTGGAACCAAATTCTCCCTTTCAAACAACACATGAAATTCTAGATAATGAAATGTGAGGCTGGATGAACACAGCAGGCCCAGCAGCATCTCAGGAGCACAAAAGCTGACGTTTCGGGCCTAGACCCTTCATCAGAGAGGGGGATGGGGTGAGGGTTCTGGAATAAATAGGGAGAGAGGGGGAGGCGGACCGAAGATGGCGAGAAAAGAAGATAGGTGGAGAGGAGAGTATAGGTGGGGAGGTAGGGAGGGGATAGGTCAGTCCAGGGAAGACGGACAGGTCAAGGAGGTGGGATGAGGTTAGTAGGTAGGAGATGGAGGTGCGGCTTGGGGTGAGGAAGGTGATGTGGCTGTGGTACCTGGTTTGCTTCAGGACATGGTCGAGCAGTTTCAAGGCCGAAGAGATTACAAGAGAGTTGCAATGGGAGAGAGATTCCCTGAAGTTGGTCCGGAGGGAGGAGGGTAACTTCTTCAGGTTAGGCATCCCTGGAAGAGGCTTCTCAGTGAGGTTAAAATTGTATCAGTGATAATGGGAACTGCAGATGCTGGAGAATCCACGATAATGAAATGTGAGGCTGGATGAACACGGGCCGCCTCCCCCTCTCTCCCTATTTATTCCAGTTCCCTCTCCCCATCCCCCTCTCTGATGAAGGGTCTAGGCCCGAAACGTCAGCTTTTGTGCTCCTGAGATGCTGCTTGGCCTGCTGTGTTCATCCAGCCTCACATTTTATTATCTTGGAATTCTCCAGCATCTGCAGTTCCCACTATCATGTGAAATTCTATCTTGGTTGATCGTTGTTGCCCTGATGTTACTTTAACAAGCTATTGCCTAATCTCATCTCACTTCATCATTGGGTCTGGAATAGCTTGCTCCTGCTTAACTCCAGGAAGAATGATTGAAGAACTTGTCCCAGGTACACTGTAATCTTCTTACTCTGTACCAAGATATCATTAAAAATCTGCTAGGTCACTTTACATCAAGAGTATGGGGCGTTATGGTGTTCGCTGTGGCTCCCTCATATTTCAGTCAAAATCTTGTGCTTTTGTATTCTGTTCTGAGGATTTATCAGCTGAGTTTTTTTTTGCGCTGTTTTTGTGCAGTACTGCAGGAGTGCTGCACCATGAAACATGATTTGATTTCGCCATGAAGCCGAGGCCCTGTCTGTTGTGAAAGATTCCTTGACACGCGAAGAAAAGCAGAGGAGCTTTCCACAGCGTCCTGGCCTCTATTTATTCCTTAACAAATGGTGTGACCATTATCACATTGCTGGTTTTATTCTGTATAAATTGGCTTTAAAATTGCAATAGTCATTCTATTTCAAAAGCACTTGAATTGGCTTGGGAACATTCAGAAGTTATGAAAGGTCTTGTATAAATGCAAGTCATTCATTTGTTCGTCAAATGAAGCTGGATAATTGGAACACAAGTATTTTAAAAATTACATTGCCCAATTTTAGAACATGTCTTTGTTTTATGAGAATAAGATGATACACTGAACAGTGATTCTTGAGGTGCATTTAGCATGCGGCATGGACAATTGACATTGACTTATAGTTGGTTACTGTTGGTTACTGTTGGAACTTCTAGGCCCTGTTCCTGGAACAGTTTGTTTGGTCCAGGGTATTGTGTACACTGTGTAAGTCAGGGAAGATTTCTGCTGCAACAGATGAATATTTTCAAAGTAGTTGTTCTCTGTTTATATTAGTTGCATATTGCAACTGTAATCCATGTATGGCACTGCATCGTCTGGAGGGACAATAATGTTAGTAAGTACTGCTGTATTTTGTTTGATTTATCAATGTCTTGGGAGTTTTTTGGCCATGTTACTTGTGATAGACTATTGGGGTGGAATTTTTGGGGTGTAGCTTGCATAGGAAATGTTATGCTGACTTGTTATTCAAATAGTGTAAATAGATTTTAGAAATGTTTGTTCGGTTTGAGAAAAAGTTTTACTTTAGATATTTTTCTCAATAACACAAATATCATATCAGACACATTGTACTTCCCTACTGCAATAACTATACCATTGCTCTTACCCGTAAATATGATACAACTAGCATAATGTTGCAGCTGTTTAAATGACACAAAAGTCAGTTGGTTTGTTCAGTTTGAGGGAAGTAATGCCAACAAATCTGACTTAAATCTGAATTAAATTACTCAGTGGTGAAACACTAATCGATTGCAGTTTATTACGGGATGTGATTTTTTTGCAATGTAGATGAATGATGTCTGAGGAATCTGAATGTTCTCTGGCCAGGTTGGCAGATGATACAAAATTAGATAGAAGGCCACTGGCAAGCATGATGTGCAGAATCTACAGAGGAATAAAAACATTAAACGAGTGGCCAAAACCTTGGCATTTGAACTACATTGTGGGCAAATGTGAGGTTATGCACTTTAGCGGGAAGTGTACAGGAGCTGAATATTAGTCAAATAGAGAAAGACTGCAGAACAAGTGGATTTGGGGGTTCACATGCACAAGTGACAAAAAGCGAGCATCCAAGTTCAGCACATAAGAAGAAAAGAAATAAGAACGTTGGCCTTTCTTTCGAAGAGGATTGAGCGTAAAAGTTGTGAGGTTTTGCTAAAATGTGCAAACCACACCTGGAATATCTTGAATGGTTTTGGGCCCCTTCTTGTAAGGAAGAATATATTGGCATTTCAGGCAGTCTAGAAAAGGTTCATTTGGTTGATTCTGGATATAGAGCGACTATTCTCTGAGGAAAGTTAGAGTGGAATTGGCCTGTGTTCAGTTGGAATTTAGAAGAAAGAGATTTTTAGGGGAATTTGACAGGATAGATATGGAAAGATCGTTTCTCATTGTGGGAGAGTCTTGGATCAGCGGTATGCTCTCAGAATAGGGATTGCTCATTTAAGACAGATGAGAAGGAACTTCTTCTTTCAGAGAATTTTGAATTTGTGGAATTCTTTATCGCAGACAGTTTTCAACGCTGGGTTTTTAAGAATAGTTAAGACTGAGATAATTTAGTAATCAGTAAGGAATTCAAGGGTTATAGAGAAATGGCAGGAAAATAGAGTTGAGGATTATCACATTAGCCATTATCTCATTGAATGGCAGAACAGTCTCAATGGGCTGAGTGGTCTATTTCTGCTCCTAAGTCTTATGGTCTTACTAGCAGGAAGGAGTATCACTTTATAAATCCATAATAGTACATGTACACTGCATTTGACTGCATCCTCAGGAAGTGCTATACCTGCCCCTACACTCCCCCCACCCATCCTCATCCCAGGCCCCAAGAAGACCTTCCATGTCAAACAGATGTTCACCTGCACATCTGCTAATGTGGTGTACTGCGTCTGCTGTTCTTTCTCTACACTGGGGAAACCGAGCGGAGACTTGAGACTGCTTTGTGGAACACCTATGCTTGGTTCGCAACAAACAACTGCACCACCCAGTCACAAATCATTTCAACTCCCCCTCCCACTACTCAGACGACGTGTCCATCCTGGGCCTCCTACAGTGCCACAATGATGCCACCTGAAGGTTGCAGGAACAGCAACTCATATTTTGCTTGGGAACCCTGCAGCCCAGTGGTATCGGAGATAATGGGAACTGCAGATGCTGGAGAGTCCAAGATAACAAAGTGTGAAGTTGGATGAACACAGCAGGCCAAGCAGCATCTCAGGAGCACAAAAGCTGACGTTTCGGGCCTAGACCCTTCATCAGAGAGCCCAATGGTATCAGTTTGGATTTCACAAGCTTCGAACTGTCCCCTTCCCCGACCGCATCTCAAAACCAGCCCAGCTTGCCCCAGCATCCCTAACCTGTCCTTCTTTTCACTTATTTCCTCCTCCCACCTCAAGCCCCACCCCCATCTCCTACCTACTAACCTCATCCCGCCCCCTTGACCTGTCCGTCCTCCCTGGACAGACCTATCTCCTCCTTATCTCCCCACCTACACCCATCTTTACTGGCTCCACCCCTGCCTCTTTGACCTGTCTGTTTCCTCTCCACCTATCCTCTGCTGTATCCATCTTCTATCTGCCTCCCCCTCCCTATTTATTTCAGAACCCCCTTCCCCTTGCCCATTTTTGAAGAATGCTCTAGACCCGAAACGTCAGCTTTTCTGCCCCTCTGATGCTGTTTGGCCTGATGTGTTCATCCAGCTCTCCACCACGTTATCTCATTTGACTGTGTGACACTATTTTAGTTAAAATATGATGTCTAAAGAATGTCTTAACAGTTCTTTTGCAGAAACTGTACTGGAATATTTTTAATATATTTCACTTGAATTCGAAATTGCACATTGATTTTGAAAATTCAGTTGCATACATCATTTGAGCATATGCTGTCAGTTACAGGTAGTTTTGTTTGATGTGTCCATTTAGAAACACTTCCCCAGTCATTGTTGTATGCCTGTGAACGATACACTGTTTGCTCCTCATGGAACAGGCAGGTACATCCAACTGCACTTACGGAGTTTTCCATTCATTTCAAATTAAGATAGCTAATTTGCAGATTTGTTTTAATGAAATACACGGCTGTTAATTCAAAATCGCTTTAGAAGTCACAGATTTGTTCAGAATAAATTTGAAATAACGTGCATGAATTGAGCGGTTTCAATAGAACAGAACAGTCTTTTTCATGATTTTCAATTGAAATTTAAGATGATCTGCATTATGCAAGTTTAATTAAAAACAGTAGACTGCGTTACCACTTGGCCTCATGAATATGTTCTAAGTATCTGTAACACAAATACTGTGTCAGACTGTGTGCGAAGTCATGGAATCTGGGCTTGTGTTTTGCTTAACATAACATCTGGTTGGCGTTTAGAGTTTTGAACATTTGCTTGGAATTCTCTAAGGTTTTTCTGACCAGTTGCTTCCGATGGTAGTTAAGAGAAGGAAATTTTTTGTTGGTGTGTTCTCCACTTTGGTTACAAATTTTATTCTTAAGTGCACAGAAACTGATTAAACGCACATTGGTTGTATACATGCCAAAACCAAAAGATGTGCATATGTTAGATAAAAGGAAAAGATGGTACCACATGAGGTAGACTAATATTTGGAGAGATAACAGATAAGTTAATATTCAGGTCACAACCCTCCTCAAAAATAAGGTGAAATCAATCCTGGTGAAGGGCATTTGCCTGAACTATTAAGTTACGTATGCTGTCACAATGCAGAATGATCAGTGAATTTCCAACATTTTTGGAGAAATACACGTAAATGATTGTTTATCTAGTAATTCAGTATTGAATTTTTTTAATTGTGTTTAGTAAATAGAGGTTTTACTTGCTTTGAGTGGAATATTCCCCCAAAATTTTGATTTTTAAATTAGTTAATTTGCTTTACTAGGGCATGACATCTTGGGCTTTAGAATGTGAAAATGATCAGCCACTGTGTTTTAAGGCTTCTCTTGTTGGTATCATCCAATGGTGTCATCCCATTCTACTGTGTAACCTCATTCAACTCTACAACCCTGTAGGTCCTCCAAAGCTACTCCGAAAATTGCTCCACCACTTAGTGATGTCCACAGCTGCCAAGACCCTATTTCCAGAATTTCTTCTTTCTACCTTTGTACTGTGTTATTCATTTAAAGTGTTCCTTTAGACCACCTGCATTGCCGAATTTTGACTTAATGCTATTTTCTTGTCTACAGCAGCATTGGTGACAGCTGATGAATTATAAGAATGTGACTGTTTTTGTTGACAGGTAGAAAGAAACTGAGTAGTTAGTTATTTACTTCATTGACAACTTCCCATTTCAGTTTGTCGGCTTCATCAATTTTTGATGGGCCTCAGGAGCTTGCCATCTGTTCATATCTTTGTACTTTGTGGAGTAATCACTTGTGTGGTATGGCATTAAAACTTTGCTGAATTTTAAAGTTTATAACATCGACTCATGATGTGAATAATTTGTGTTCTTGTGTGTTTCCCCAGCTGTAGTATTATTGAGCTGAATCTCTGGTCCTTTGTGGTACATGAGGCTCACTTGCCAGCAATTATTTTCAATTTTTATTTGTACACATTCATATGTATAACTGAGATACTCATTTCTCAGAAGATGTGCTTATTTATTTGTAATAGTTTAGGTAGTCAAATTTACGTTTATTGTGATGGGGTATCCCTGCTGCATTGTCAAGTGTATCTGAACTGGGGTCAAAAGAGGAAGGAATGTTCAGATAACAGATGGAACATCACTGGAAAGGCTAGTAAGTACTGCTCAACTGTTTTCAACTCAGTAGTTTGTTGGTCATTGTAGAGGACAAGTTAAGAATGAACTATTTTGCTTTTGTTCTGGGATAATGTGGATATGTTTTAGATATTTATTATACTTTGCAAGAGGCTGTGTCTGATATTTAAATTCGGTTAACTTCTCTCAAGTTTAAGATATCCCATATTACGATTTATTGTGTGCTTGAAATAATTCAATGTCCCAGGTGCTTCATAGGAAAATAACAAAGCAAAGTATGACACTAACCGCACAAAGATGTATAAGTTCATTTGAGCTGACAGTATGTGCAGAAAAGAAGCCCAGATTCTTGTTGGGCAGAGCACTTCAATTACACTGTCAGTCATTTATCAGTGAAGCTGCAGTCAATGGGCTGCTACACAATGTAGCAACTGCTGTCTTGACCCTTCAACGTTGTTAGAAACAAAAAATGTATTCCACGTCCAGGTTAGTGGCTTAGCTCCAGGAGATCTTGCTTTCCTAGCTGAGGTCTAGAAATCGGAGGTCTGTACCTGGTGAAGAAGCTCACAGAACTCTTCTTCTCTTTGTGGGAGGTGGGGAACCGTCTCACAAAATTACAATAATGCCTCCGTTGTCCCCCTATGAAAGTGGAAAGGAATTTGACAATCATGCAACAATCAGAATGGAATTTTACTTCTCTGCATTTCTGACAAAATCTTTACCAGAGTCTTTTTGATCTGCTTCATGCACCATCTTGACCAGGTTATGGTGTCACAGAGTTGGTACAGTTTCAGAAAAGATTCAGGAAACATTGCTGTGGCATTGGCAGCTAGACAGCTCCAGAAGCAAGAACTGAACTTTGATCTCAATCGTGTTTATGGTCCTGACCAAGGACTTTGACACAGTCAGTTATAAGGGCCTTTAGAAAGTAATGCCCTCAAATTCATTCGCACAGTGGTTTGACAGTTCCATGATGGCATTCTTGTGCATTCCCTGGATGATGGTGAGTCTTCTGACCCATTCCCAGTTACTAATGAAGCTAAATAAGATGAGCCAGAAAATCCACTCCCTACTGAACGCCAGATGTACAGCATTCAAGTCAGGTGACCCAGACCAATGTAGGAAATTCAGATATGACCTCCACAAAGCCTTCAGAGTTGCCAAGAAGCAGTACCGCAGCAAATTAGAGGCCCAAACCTATCCCACAAAGGCCCAAACGACAAAATGAAGCAGATAATGAAGATAGCGGACAAAGACCCCTGTCTCCCTGCTGTGCTCAGTGCTTTCTGTGCTCAGTTCGAGCAGAACGCCAGCAGCGTGGTGAGTCCTGTCCCGACAGTGCCGGACATACGTGTTCCCTCCATCACCACTGCGGGTGTTGGATTGGTTTTCCTGGGAGCCAGCCCAAGGAAAGTGATGGGCCTGGGCGGTGTTCCCAGCTGAGCACTTAGGTCCTGTGTCGACTGACTGGCAGAGGTATTCACTGACATCTTCACCCTCTCCCTCCTTCAGACTCTTGTCCCCACCTGCTTCAAGAAGGCCACCATCATCCCAGTACTGAAGAAAGAACATGCAATGTGCTGTAATGACTGCTGCCCAGTGGCTGAAATCACAACAATCATGATGTGCTTCGAGAGGCTGGTCATGGCCAGCATCAGCTTCAGTCTCCCAGCCTGCCTTGATCCCCTACAATTTGCTTACTGATGTAACAATAGGCCTACAGTGGATGCCATATCCCTAATTCTGTACTCCTCCCTGGAATATCTGAACAACAAGGACACCTACGTCACACTCCTGCTTATCAGTTATAGCTCTCACTTCAACACCATTATCCTGTCTGGACTGGTCTCAAAACTCAGTGTCCATTGTCTCAGCTTTGCCCTCTGCAACCGGATCCTTGGCTTTCTGACCCACAGGCCACAATCAGTGAAGGTAGATGGCTGCATCCTCCTGCATAATAACACTCAACACTGGAGTCCCCCATGGATGTGTCCTTAGCCCCTTTCTGGACTCCCTGTATACCGATTACTGTGTAGCCAAATTCTAAACAAATGCCATCTATAAGTTTGTTGACAGCACCACCATAGTACAACGGATATCCAACAAAGATGAGTCAAAATACGGAAGAGAGAAAGAGGGCTTGGTGACATGGTGCAATGAGAATAACCTCTCCCTCAACCAGGCACATAATGGTGTGGTTTGGCAACTGCTGCGCCCAGGGCGGTAAGAAACTACAGAACATGGTGTGCACACCCCTGATCATCACGGAAGCCAGCCTTCCATCATGGACTCCATTTGCACAGCTCGCTGCCACGGAAAGGCTGCCAACATCATCAAGGACTCATTTCACCGTGGTAATGATCTCCTACAATTTCCTCTGTCAGGCAGGCAATACAGAAGCATGATCAGATGTGCCAGCAGGTTCATTAATAGCCTTTTCCTGGCCATTATTAGACTGATGAATGACTCCCTAGCCTCAAATAATGCTGATCTTGCTAATGTTGATCTTGCCGAGTGCACGCCCTGTGCAATGTAACCTGTATGCCTCTGTCAAAGTCTTTTTACAGCCTCTGATCTTTGTTCACTGTGATCTGCGTGTACCGCTTGTAAACAAAACTTTTCACCATAATTTGGCACACGTGACAATCAATCAATCACGCAATCTTCATATTTTTCTCCACCGTGCTGTCCAATGATTTGGACAGTGATGATTCTGATGATGAAACTGGATGTTGGTTAGATGGGATGGGATGGGATAAATACAGGTGACAGCCAAGGTCTCCAAGAGATCTTCAGTTTGCCAATGACTGGTTCAGAGCTGTACATCGAATGTAGAATAGACTTGCTCTCCAATACGTACAACAACTTCTTGTGAAGAAAACTTGTTGAAGTAATGTTCTTGCCTGATCCAGGAAAACCCTTTTTTGAGCACATAGTTTGAGGCCAGGAACAGAACCTGTCAGCACTGCAGAAGTTCATTTATCTCAGCTGCAAGTCCTTTAAAGCTGTCATTATTGATAATAAGATGCATGCAATCTTTGCCAAAGTCCATTGGCCTTCAGCATATTTTGATAATAGTGTGTGACTTAAAAGGAGAAACTGTGCTGACTAAATTGCAAGTCGAGAGTAAAATGGGCAAGATTATTATGACCAAAAGACAGAAGTTGCTGGAAAAGCTCAGCAGGCCTGGCAGCATCGGTGAAGAAAAAATCAGAGTTCACGTTTCAGGTCCGGGGACTCTGATTCTTTTTCTTCACCGATGCTGCCAGACCTGCAGAGCTTTTCCAGCAACTTGTGTCTTTGTTCCTGATTTACAGCATCCGCAGTTCTTTCGGTTTTAAGACAATTATGACACTTGGACTGTGTTTCAGTGACATGTCAAGAAGCTCAGCCACTTTCATTTCAGCTCCTTTGGAAGCACTTGAACTCCATTGGCAGGGCTTTTGGCCATCATGATTACTCTCGAAAAAGTGATGATGAGCTGACTTCTTGAAGTGTGAATGCCATGGGAGGGTGGATACATCACAGCACTGTTACAAAGGAAGTTAAAGGATTTTGACCCTGTGAAAGTGAAGACAGGTTGATTGTAATTCCAAGTCAAGATAGTGTGTGACGTGGAGTGAACCCTTTGGTGATGGTGTTGCCATGTAGCTTTTGCTATCTTCCCTTCTGAGTTTCCTAGGCCACAGCCACGGAGGGTGCTGATAGAGGACCCTTGGTGAGTTGCTCCTCAGCAACTTGTAGATGCACCCTCCTGCCAATATGAGTCAGTGGTGGATGGACTTGCACCTGAGTAGGGTTGATCATTTAGCCAGCGTTCCTAATACTCATTTATCAAAGTGAGTCTCTGATGGCGAACTTGAGTATACGCTGTCTTGACATGATGACCAAAGGAAGCATTACAAGGACACTCTGAAGACTTGACTTAATTTTGATATTACCTTCATGTCTTGGGAGAAGCTCACTTGGGATCACTGTACTGGGAGCAACCAAATAAATATCAGCCTTCTTTGAAAGCAAGTGTGTGTCAGAGGCAGGGAGAAATTACGTTAAGAAATTCGCAGTCAGCAACACATCCAAAACTCGAATTATCAGTGGTATCTTGTCCTATCTGGTGGAAGGAGCTCAGTTGACTGAATGGCCATCGCATAAGTTCAGTTTCTGCACTGACTAAGATTACCATGAGGGACTGTCCTTTCAAATTCTCCCTTTGCCTGAGGTGCGGTGATCCTCAGGTTAAGCTACCAGCAATCATATCCTCTAATGAGAGAACAGCTCTCTGGTCTCTGGAACTCTGGACTTTGCCCTTTTCTGCTGCAGCATCTGCTAGGCACAGCTCGGCCTGCACAGTCATCGACATACGTAATGGAAATATATGAAATGTTGCATATCACTTCTGCCTCAAAAGATGACAGAAATGGTGTATAATGCAATATAAGGGAGCTTGTGAACAAGTTCGATGGATTGAGACTAGACATTGTGATATAATATTAAAATTGAGGCTGCAGGAGTGCACTGGTGTCCTAGCCTCACTGATCCATGAGTTGCATTATAAAATTAAAAAAATTCAGTCACCAAAACATACACACACTTCATGGAAGAGAAGCAAAAAACAGATTTCCTTGCCAAGTTTGGCTTTCTGACAGGAAACATTTTGGTCCATGGGTTATTCTTGAAGACAGCAGGACAAAGTAGTCAATGTCCTGGAATCAGATATTCAAGCGTGGGGTCAAGTCAATAATCATGAATAGTTGTCTTTGAAGTCTTAAAGGCACAGCTTTCTCTGGAAATATGATCTTGAGATATTCTTTAACTTGTTCTTTCAAATGAACAAGTATGTTTCTCCCTGAATGCAACAGGAAGATTTTGTTTTCAGAAATGAGAGATTAGCTGGGAGCTTGATCTTAGGAAGCATTCCTCCAACTCTGCATGTTCACAGTGGGTTTCCCTTCAACTGAAACAAAAATGAAAATTGGTGGAAAAACCAAGCAGCTTTGGCAGCATCTGTAGAGAGAAAGCAGAGTTAACATTTCGGGTCCAATGACCCTTCTTCAGAAGGGTCTGAATTTGGAAACTGTTGATGGAGATGATGGATCAGCTGTGTTCCTGCAAGTTTGAAAATCCGTGCTACTTCTACAGCTTTTCCATTCTTCATGTGTCTAATAGTGGAATCAATTTCTGCTACGTAGTTTGGAGTGTAAGATCATCTTTGGGGGGGTTGGGGGATTTCCTCAAACACATGATTTCATCACAAGTTAGAAGATGTGAAGTGCTGCCTTCATTGGAGACTGATGTTTTCTCTGTCCCTCAAAAGAGTGTCATTCTTTCTCCATACTGGTTTGAGCCAGGAGTTACAGCTTTGTAGCTTTTCAATCCACAGTTGGTACTTGATTTCCTGAGGTCTTGTTTGTAACTTCACCCGTGCTGTATGTTGGTTTCTCCTCTGCCTTGCTTGTGATGTTGTTTTGCCAGGCATGGAAAGCTCCCCTTGTTGATGTCTTGGATAATGCGGTCATTCTTGTCAATTACTAATGTTTCCTGGTCTTGTAGCTGATGGTTTATTCACAGCGTGAGATATTGGCTGCCTTAAAACCTTTCCAAATATGCACCAGACCATTAAAATGAATTCTTTGAACTTTTTGGTGAAGATCTTGTTGGAACTTTGCTAGTCTGCTAGGCTTTTGAAACAGTACAACATTGAACTTTTCCTAAACTGTTTCTTTGTCTCCAGCTGCTTTTGGTGCCATTTGGTGGTCTCTCCAACAGTCATGGCACTAGTCATTGCTTTGGTAATGAGGACATCTTTTAGGTCTTGAGAATCGAACAGTGGTGTAGCTGAATCATGTACTAGCGCATTAGATCATAGGTGCCTCCATTAGATCTTTTTGGCTTTCCCCAGTGGTTCCTTTCCAGAATTGGGGATCCTTGCCAGTCTTCCATGGAGGTTAATGTTGTCTTCCTTGGGGATGATGGTTAATGTGGTATCCAGACTGGAGTACAAACCATCTTTGAACTCATTGTAGCATCAAAGGTTGGAATACAAGCACTCATGGCTGTTGGCTAAATAAACAATCACAGACGTATTATGCTGTAACAATCATGGAATGGGAATATATGGATAGAATCAAGGAACAAAAATGGGGTATAGACGGGCCAAGCAGGAAGTATATTTCGGGCATACAAAACATTTGGGGAGAAATAGAAGAGCAAATAGGTAATATAAACGAAGAAGTGGAGAAATGAGAAGATATTAATAGATTTCAGCTACTCTAACATTAACTGGGATGATATACCATTTGAAAGAGGCTCAACTAGGAAGATAAGCATTCTGAAATCCAATTTGGAGAATTGTTTTAAATGTTTTCATAGCAAGCCCAATTAGAGAAGTGGCAGTTCTGGTTTGTTTGAGAGAGTGAAGCTGAGTAAGTGGAAAGGGTATCCAAGAAAGCATTTTGGTGGGATTGATCATCATTCAATAGAATTTGCATAGTTATGGAAAAAGACAAGGAAAAATCGGGTGCATTTTTATTAAAATTGGGGTAAAGCCTGCATGAATCTGTGTGACGGAGAGACATAAATGTGGTTCTAGAATACTGTGCACATATTTTGTGTAAGATTTAGGGATGTGCATATGATATAATTTTAACCAATCCTATTTAATTTATAAACAATTTTTAAAATACGACCAGTATTTTAATTGAAAAAAAATGTTTTTGCAATCTTGCTGTCGAAATTCTTTTTCACCATTTAAAACTGTGCTGCACTGGTTTGTAGAGCCAAATCTACTCTTCATTTGATCCATCTGCAAGATGGTCTTTCGCCTTGCATGAATGTTAAACTAACAGTACAAACTTGTGGCAGGTAAGTTGCACAAAGTCTGCTGTATTTGGCTCCAAGTGTAGGCACGTTTCTTTCAGAGAACTGGCATAAACCTTGTGAACCATTTTTGGAAATGTTTCTGTCATAGTTCTGAGATTCTGGTTCCTTGTGAGGAGAAGGCTGCATGATTAAACAAGAGATTAATTATTCATTCCTTCAAATTGAGATTTTGTTTGTTGCTACTGTTCCGACCTGTGTTTGATTTTATGAAATTATCTCAACCGTGGAACAGCAAAAGTTTGTATTGTTTTCCAGTTTTATATTTTGATTGCTTTCAAAATTGTCTTTGAGCAGAAGCCGT
This sequence comes from Stegostoma tigrinum, assembly GCF_030684315.1. NCBI lineage: Eukaryota > Metazoa > Chordata > Chondrichthyes > Orectolobiformes > Stegostomatidae > Stegostoma > Stegostoma tigrinum. The sequence continues at coordinate 67,498,819 of NC_081361.1, read as the reverse complement.
GACATAATTATAAACCAGACATCTGTGTGACCTCCTTTGGTGGTGATCTGTGACTAAAACAGAATTTGGTAATCAATTCTGTCGGATGAGTAGAGGACAAAATTTGTAAACTATATCTTTTGGCATAATCAGTAGTACGGTCTTGGACTTGCTTAGCACGAGTGAATTAAATATTCTCATGCCAAGAAATGTAGTCTAATTTAAGGAAATAATAGTAACAACAGAATACTGTGGAAAAATATATGCATTGAAATGACTGTCTAACAGGTGATTGTATCTGACTGGTAGTGTATTTGAAATTTAATTATCTTTGATCCCACATGTTAGAAAATGAGTATCACATTGAACTGTTGAAAAATATGGTGTTTGGCCACACATTGAAGGAAACTTCAGTAATATGTTTTGTTGAAAAATTAGACACCTGTTATGCTGTTAGCAGTTCATATGTTCAATTGCACAAGTTATCGTTTATTAAAACTGAGATGTCAGTGGGAAAACTGTTTATGACAACTTATTGAAATAGTGTAGTGTCAAGTAGGTTGTGATTCTCAAATCCGCGTTTAGATCTGTGTAATAACAAAACGTTGCATTTTATAGCGCCTTTAACATAAAATGCTCGCGATTTTTCACAGAAATGTTATCAAACAGAATTTGACACCAAGCTACATAAAGAGATGACGATCTTTTGATTAAAGATTATTGTAAACATCAAACCTTGACTCTGTTTCTGTCCACAGATGCTGCTTGACCTGAAGAATATTTACAGCATTTTCTGTTTATATTTCAGATTTCTTAAATCTGCAATATTTTATGTTGAAGTTGGAGACCCTCAGATGGAACAATAATGTTAAACATAGTAGAATCAGCATGACACATAAATGATTTGAGAGAAAATGCACACCCATCCCTTTTCCTTATCTTTACTGGAGTTCACAAGGTCAGGACAGAGAGTGGGGCTGAAGTATCAGTTGAAGTAAATTGCTGTTCTAACGAGCACTGTGTTAGAATAGGTGGACGCAATGAGCTCAAGGGAGGATTTGGTTGGGGGTGGGGGCGGTGCACCCCTGGGTGCAGTGCCAGAGGAGCGTCGGGTGACTGGAGATATCCGCTGGTAAATGTGCAGTGAGGAGTTCTCTTGGAGCCAACTGGTCGGAGCAATTTCAATAAGTAAGAGGTGTTGAAGATGTTTCATAATCTTTTCATTTCAGACTTTGACTCAGAGAATCAATTGTCAAGCTTGCAGAGGACAACATCATACATTTTTATGTAATAAGCAGTCATGTGGACAAACTTCGTAAGTACTTTCACAGTGGAAAAATCTGCCAAAATTGGCCATCAATCCAAAATAGATATACGCAGGAGTGACCAAAAGTTTGGATAAATAGATGGGTTTTGAAGAGGACCTGAAGTTGTGAAACAGAGATGAAAGAGTTTAAGGATGAAATTGCACTATATAGGATTGAGAGGCTGAAAGAGAATTGAGAAACTGTATTGCAGAGGTGAAGACAGTTGAAGATGTGAAAAGATGAGGCTGTGAAGAATTTCAAATCCAATGATGAGAATTTTAAATCTACTTCTTTGAAGCATCAGAGGACGATACAAGCCAGAAAGATAGACGTAATTGCTGCATGTAGAGAGAAGATGGAAACAGCCCAGTTTTGAATGTTCAGAAGGACTTCACAGTTGACAAATTGCAGGCCAAAGAGAACTTCATGAATTGGCTGTGTTTGGTGTGAGTATTGTGTCCAGTACTCACATTAAGCGGGAGAGGGTTCAGAAGAGATTTCCCACGATGTTGCCAGGTATGGAGGTTTTGACTTACAAAGAAAGGCTGGGATTTCCTTCACTGGAGTTTAGGAGATTGAGAGGTGACCTTTATAGAGGTTTATAAAATCATGCAGGTAGAGATACATTTAATGGTTGTCTTTTCCCTAGGCTGGGGGCATATTTTTTAGGTGTGAGGAGAGAGATTTTAAAAAAAAGACACAAGGGGGAATTTTTTTACATAGTAATTTGTGGAATGAACTTTCTCAGGAGGTGGTGGATGTGGGAACAGTTACTACATTTAAAATATGTTTAGATAAATAAATGAATAGGCAAGTTTTGGAGGGATATGGCCCAGGAGAAGGCGTTTGGGATTATGATCAGTATGAACTGATTAGACTGAAGGATCTGTTTCCATTCTGTATGACGTTGTAACAGCGTACAAAAGATGAAGTTGGAGGAAGCTGTTAGAATGGAAGTGAAAGTAAGCTGAATTATGTGATGGTAGCTTAACTACAAATTAAATAATATTGCAAAGTTGCAAGCAAATCTCAAAATGGTTGGTAGGCAGTTGAACCAAGTTGAGATAACCCAATCTCAGTGATGCAGAAGATGGTATGATCATGTATGTCAGAGCTGCAAAGAGATTGATAAGAACATGTATGGAAAATACATCACTCTCTCGGTTGATGTTATTTGCTATCTAAACTAAGGTATTTCCTCCTGCTTTGGCCAAGCCTGTGGTTCTTTGTGATCCTGCATCGCATGAGAAATTGATTTGTATCTCATGATCATTTCTGTGTAACATATTGGAACCGATGTAGGTCAGAAGCCCCATTCTGTCATGGTAGTCTCTATATTTTTTGCAGTGGAAGACAGTCAAGAGGGTGTACAATTCTCTGGCTTTTGTTTTAGCTGGGCCTAATCTCATTGAGCTGAACTTTCTGTCCCTGCTCACTTCATCCTATGTGTCTCCAAACAGTCAGCCTCCAGGGGTCATAGCCATTGCTGCCTGTCTTCCAATTGTTTGTGGTCATGTCCATCATTCTCATAATTTGCAGGTGTATGCAGATGAACAGATGGCCAACAGGTCGTGACCCAGTGGCCAAGTCACCATTACAGTCAGTTTTTGGGAATAGAATTGTTATTCATCTGATGAAACAATGCTGACTTTATTGGCTTAGTAATGAGTCTTTACTGATAGATGAAATTAGCTAGTACCAGAAGCTCTGAGTTGCCGAGCTTGTTCACCAAAATATTTTGAAGATTCCACGGATATTGCTGAGACAGCGAAGATGGTCAAGTATTCAGCCTTTCTCCTGCCTAATGTGTGCCATTCATGTCTCCATATTATAGAGTGCACTAAGGATGCAGGCTTGGTGTTTTTAGTCAGGTCACTGTTGTTCAAAAACCTTAATTCAGCTTGGACATAAGAGCTTCAGCTCTTTAATGTGTGTGTGTTGATTTCAGCATCATGTGAGATTTTTGGTGATTACAGAGATTAGATATCTGAAGCTATCAATAATCACAGGCAACACATTGTCAATGCTGACTATTGGTATGGTAACATCCTGGACCATGACATTGGTTTAGCCATTGGCATCAGTAAGACAAAGTATTTACAGACAGGAGAATCTGTCTTTTGCTCCTGAACGTGTTCTTCAATGTGGAACTCCAGTGTGACGACATCAGTGTAGAACAACTCTGTATTTTTGTTTTGCATCATCACTGGGATTTATAATCTCCTCAGCCTTGGCATTAAACTTTGTCTGATTGTGTCCCTGTGAATTGTCTATTGATGGTTCTCAGTCACAGTGCCATTATCTTTATGCAACAATTTTGTTTCAGTGGCAAGATGGACACTGATTTTGGAAAGAATCAACCATAATGGTGCCAGTTTGGGAGATAATGGTACATTGCAATGATACTGAGATTCAGGGTGGGTTTGATTTTAGGGAGTAATGACAACAGTTTTGTAGTGGAAGAATACAGTATCTGTGACCGTAGAACCAAGCATGATATGAGTTAACACTGTGGACTAATTGGGAAGTTGGAAGGACAGCAATTTTCATGGAACCAGGAATGCAGGCACAGGAGATGGATTTTCCAAACAAGGTGAACTTGGTGAGGATACAGGATCAGCTGTGAACCTGGGGAAAGTTTGGCATGGTGAGAGAGTGGAACAGGTAGAAATGACTGAGGCATTTAAACAAATTGTCTCAATCTTTGTGACAAAGCCAAGTTGACCTCAATAGGGTAAAGAGACAGTGTACTTGCGCACCTTAGCTTAGAGCGAACAGTGTTACATCTGAGTCAGAAAGTCTTGGGTTCAATGTGAGCAAGTAATTTGAATCGATAGAAATTAAAACCCTAAGTTTTCTATTTTCCTTTTGCCATGCTTGAAAGTTTGAATAAATTCAGCAGTTTTGAACCCTTCTCTATAAGGCCACATATGAACAATCTCAATAAACAAGGATATAAAGCATGCTAAAGTTAATGGCTACAAAAGCTACAATGCCACTTTGCCCTAAGTTGTTAAGCAAGAAAGAAGGGTCTGATTTTGTAAGATGTAAATTGACCTTAAGCTGGATTATATGTGATGTTTCTCCATGTTGTGTGTAGTTGTCCCATATCTGTTGGCTCAATAGGTTGGTTGACCTAGGGAAAGTTACCAGGACCTCGCGTGTTAACCAGTCCTCTTAAGACTGCAGTGATCATCAGGTAATTTGGGAACTGCAGATGCTGGAGGGCTACGTGTAGGTTACGTGGAACAGTCCCTCTTCCGCACCTACACAGGCCCCAAACCCCACCTCTTCCTCCGGTACATTGATGACTGTATCGGCGCCGCCTCTTGCTCCCCAGAGGAGCTCGAACAGTTCATCCAATTCACCAACACCTTCCACCCCAACCTTCAGTTCACCTGGGCCATCTCCAGCACATCCCTCACCTTCCTGGACCTCTCAGTCTCCATCTCAGGCAACCAGCTTGTTACTGATGTCCATTTCAAGCCCACCGACTTCCACAGCTACCTAGAATACACCTCCTCCCACCCACCCTCCTGCAAAAATTCCATCCCCTATTCCCAATTCCTCCGCCTCCGCCGCATCTGCTCCCACGATAAGACATTCCACTCCCGCACATCCCAGATGTCCAAGTTCGTCAAGGACCGCAACTTTCCCCCCACAGTGATCGAGAACGCCCTTGACCGCGTCTCCCGTATTTCCCGCAACACATCCCTCACACCCTGCCCCTGCCACAACCGCCCCAAGAGGATCCCCCTCGTTCTCACACACCACCCTACCAACCTCCGGATACAACGCATCATCCTCCGACACTTCCGCCATTTACAATCCGACCCCACCACCCAAGACATTTTTCTATCCCCTCCCCTGTCTGCTTTCCGGAGAGACCACTCTCTTCGTGACTCCCTTGTTCGCTCCACACTGCCCTCCAACCCCACCACACGCGGCACCTTCCCCTGCAACTGCAGGAAATGCTACACTTGTCCCCACACCTCCTCCCTCACCCCATCCCAGGCCCCAAGATGACATTCCACATTAAGCAGAGGTTCACCTGCACATCTGCCAATGTGGTATACTGCATCCACTGTACCCGGTGCGGCTTCCTCTACATTGGGGAAACCAAGCGGAGGCTTGGGGACCGCTTTGCAGAACACCTCCGCTCAGTTCGCAACAAACAACTGCACCTCCCAGTCGCAAACCATTTCCACTCCCCCTCCCATTCTTTAGATGACATGTCCATCATGGGCCTCCTGCAGTGCCACAATGATGCCAACCGAAGGTTGCAGGAACAGCAACTCATATTCCGCCTGGGAACCCTGCAGCCTAATGGTATCAATGTGGACTTCACCAGTTTCAAAATCTCCCCTTCCCCTACTGCATCCCTTAACCATCCTAGTTCGTCCCCTTCCCCCACTGCACCACACAACCAACCCAGCTCCCCCCCCCCCCACCCACTGCATCCCAAAACCAGTCCAACCTGTCTCTGCCTCCCTAACCGGTTCTTCCTCTCACCCATCCCTTCCTCCCACCCCAAGCCGCACCCCCATCTACCTACTAACCTCATCCCACCTCCTTGACCTGTCCGTCTTCCCTGGACTGACCTATCCCCTCCCTACCTCCCCACCTATACTCTCTCCACCTATCTTCTTTACTCTCCATCTTCGGTCCACCTCCCCCTCTCTCCCTATTTATTCCAGTTCCCTCTCCCCATCCCCCTCTCTGATGAAGGGTCTAGGCCCGAAACGTCAGCTTTTGTGCTCCTAAGATGCTGCTTGACCTGCTGTGTTCATCCAGCCTCACATTTTATTACCGTGATCATCAGGTGCCAGGTCTCATCAAACAACTGCTTCTCTCAGATGGAATTGGGCCAGGAGAGGAGGGAGAAGACTCAAGGACCCTTGAACTGAAGACAAGGATGATGCCTTCACCACTTCAATCTGTTTTGGGTCATGCACTTCTCTGTCTAATTAACTGTTGCTTCTTAAACTTAATAAATGATTTGGAAATTCCTTATGATTGGTTTATTGCCTTAATTGGGTACCTGTGGTCCTAAATCCCAAAATTTAACAGTACTGGGGATGAAACTTTGCCCCAAGCCCCATTCTGCAGCAACGAGAGGCCCTAGGCTGTACTCAGCAGCAAAGATAGACTCCAAACTCCAGTCAGCTGCAAATAGAAGCTGATGCCTCCAGGCCCTAGTCAGACATTTGGTTACAGGTGTGCTCTGCGCTGCAGGTTCCACCAATAGCAGAAGAGGGAAGTTCAACTGGCAGTATATCAGTATTCGTTATAAGTAAAACAGATCAACTGATCATGAATTTCAGTGCTGTCTGTTAATGTTTGCTGTGTGGAAATTGTCTGCCTGAGAGCAATGCTCTTCAGCCTTAGCCCCTTCTTCCGCAACAGTGTAGATTGCACTGTGCAGTTTAGCAGCACCACTTCTGACAGTTGTCATGTAAAAATTGGAGCAAATAGGTCTGTGTCCTCACCTCCACTTCTTTTGGTATCATCTCCAAGTTTTGCATCTTCACCTTCCCTGCAGAAATCGAAGGGGGATACCTATGTCTGAAGTCAGAGCCCAGCTCTGTAATCTATCCTGACTGAAATCAAAGACAAATATGCAACAAGTCATGACCAGATAACTCCTTTGCTAATGATGCTAGGTAGTCATTCACAAGGCAACCCAACTACCAACAATCAAAGATTGTCTCTCCTACCTCTGTAACTTGTCCCTGACTATAGAAATGACAAAACTTGTGTTTACGGGACCACGAGTGTCACTTTGCTACCCCCACCATAACAAATGTAACTCTGCTTAACAAAATCTACCAACTTGATTATGTAGTGTCAGCCTGTTTCTTGGTACAGAACTTAATGTCCAGAGGCAAAGAAGCTACTACCTGTGGCATGAATATGCATGGAATAACAGCAAGCTGACTTTTCGTACCAAGATGCTGGTTTCACCTTTGTAGTATGGCAGTGAAACAAGGATGTTTGCAGCTACTAAGAAAGGATGTTCAACAGCTTGTGATACACTCTTTGTGTCCCTTGGAAGGGCAAAAACATGAATATGGCAGTCCTCTTAAAAGGCAAATCAACGAAATTCATCAAGCAAAGGCAACTCTGGTTGGCTCGTGTGCAAAATGGAAGAGGTTGCATCACAAAGGAATTTCTGTCTGAGGTAGCAGAGCCAGATGGCGAGTAGAATGTACCAGACTCTCTTGCAAGAGTTTTCACAAGCCTGACATGAAGGCCCTAAACACATTCCTGGAAAATACTTGACGACAGGAGAAGAGTGGCATTGCCTGAGGGCCAGAGTGAGCCAACATGGATGAAGGTGGAGCAGTGGATGTGGTGTACATGGATTTAAGTAAGGCGATGATAAAGCTTCCTATGGTAGGCTCATGCAGACGGTAAGGAGGCATGGGATAGGGGGAGATGTGGCAGATTGGATTCAGAATTGGCTGACCCTTAGATGACAAAGGATGGTAGTGGAAGGAAAATATTCAACATGGTGCTCAGTTACAAGTGGTGTGCCACAAGGATCTGTTCTGGGTCCACTTCTATTTGTGATTTTTGTAAATGATTTGGATGAAGGAGTGGAAGGCTGGATTAGTACGTTTGCAATACGAAGGTGGGTCACGTTGTGGATAATGCGGAGGTCTGTTCTAGGTTACGAAGGGACATTGATAGGATGCAGAGCTGGGCTGAGAAGTGGCAGATGGAGTTTAACCCTGAAAAGTGTGTGGTGATTCATTTTGGAAGGACAAACTTGAAAGCAGAATACAGGCTTAATGGAAAGATTCTTGGCTGTGTGGAGGAGCAGAGGGATCTTGGCGCTCATTTTCACAGTTCCTTGAAAGCTGCCACCCAGGTGGATAGAGTTGTTAAGAAGGTGTATGGCGTGTTAGCTTTCATTAATAGAGGGATTGAATTCAAGAGCCGTGAAGTTATTCTACAGCTGTACAAAACCCTGGTTTGGCCACATCTGGAGTATTGTGCCCAGTTCTGGTCACCTCATTATAGGAAAGATGTGGAAGCGTTGGAATAGGTGCAGAGGGGATTTACAGGATGTTGTCTGGAATGGAGGGAAAGTCTTATGAGGAAAGGTTGAGACGGCTCGGGCTTTTCTCTTTAGAACGATGAAGGATGAGAGGTGACTTGATAGAGGTGTAGATAGAGTGGACAGCCAGAGACTTTTACCTAGGGTGGAGGTAACTTTTACGAGGGGACATAGTCTTAAAGTGAGTGGAGGTAGATATCGGGGAGATGTCAGAGGTAGGTTCTTTACTCAGAGAGCGGTCGGGGCGTGGATTGCATTGCTGGAGAGGGTAGTGGAGTCAGCCTCATTAGGGGCAATTAACCGGCTATTACATAGGCATATGAATGATCGTATAAGGTAGCAGTGGAGTTTAGATAGACCTTAGGTTTTTGGTAAAAGTTTGGCATGACATTGTGGGCCGAAGGGCCTGTGCTGTGCTGTACTGTTCTATGTTCCTTGTTCTAACATAACAGTCACGGAGACAGTAACTTGCCAACAGGGCCTAACACAAAGCAGCAATCTGCAAAGAGATCAAAATACTGTTTCATATGCCATGCATTGCAGAACCTGCGCCATCAGGTAAAGTACAACACATGAATCTGAGCCATCCCCAAAAGGTTTGATTTGTTGCACATCCATTCTCTTGCATAAATAGAAGGTTGCAGCTGCTGAATTTCTTTACTTCAGAGCAATGACATAATTACATTTCAGAAAGCACTATTGTGGCTGTAAAGTGCTTGACATGCCTAAGAGTGTGAAATTGCTGTATAAATGTAAAAATCTTTCTGTTTCGTCATGGTGCTGACATGGCAACCCTGAAAATATGAACGATTTAGTGAGCCACCCTGAAAGTTGAACAGTGTGTACTCTGCAAGGATGAGACTGATTAGACATTTTATTTCTATTTTCTGTGTAGTTTTATACAGGATACCTATTTGCCAGGCCACTGAATCACAGAATGGTTACAGTGCAAAGGAGACTATTTATTTGGGTATTGGTCAGTGCAGCCTTTCTAAAGGACCAGTCACGTAGTGCTAGTGCCCCCACCTTCTATCTTTAGTCTTGTTCGTTCTTACTTTTCAGACAATAATCCAAACCCATCTTGAATGCCTTGATTTGAACCTGCATCCACCACACTTGAAAGCAAAGCATTTTTAGATTCCATTCTCTCTGTGATAATGTTTTTCCTTGTGTTTTCATTGGTTCTTTGGCAAATTATGTTCAATCTGTGCCCTCCATGCCTTCTTCATTCCACCAATAGGAACAGTTTTTCCCAATCTACCTTCTGTAGACCTGTCATGATTTTGAATCCCACTGTAAAATCTCCTGTCAAAAAATGCCAAGAAGGATAATCCAAACTTTCCCAATGTATCTGTTCTCGTACACCTTTACTGCAATCTCTTCGGTGCCTTTATATCCTTCCAAAGTTTTGGTGCCCAGTATTGGGTATTGTACCCCAGTCGAGACCAAGCCAGCATTCTACCCAAATTTAACATGATTTCTTTGCTTTTGAACTCTGTTCTTTTTGATAAAGATGAAGATGCTACATATTTTATCAATCACTCTCTGAATCTCTATTACAATGACAGTACTGATTGAGCAATTGCTGCAAAATGGATGTTGAAGCTATTAAATTTACCTCTTGGTAAATGCATAATCTTTTCCCATGTGATAAACATGTACTTATTTTAGTTTTGACCTGGAATCAAATTGTTGGCAACTGAAATGCTGAATGAGACATCAGTACTTGCAAGATTCCTGAAAAGACTGCATACTTTAGAAACCGAGCATCTGGAAAACCAATGTTAACCATCTTTTTATGAGTGGACATTACTCCTTTTTATCTGATTTTCTTCTGTGCAACTCTGTGAGCTGCATAGTGGCAGAAGCACTTCATGTAAAAATTGAGAGCTCTTAGAAATCCGTTAAAGGTGGAGTCAGTGTAGCAGCACAGTATCACATTTGTAATTCTTTAAGCGTGGCACCAGATGTGATATTGACTGCAGTTGCTGAATATGATTTAGGACAGTACATGCACATTTTGAAGGTTAGTGTACTGGCATATGACAAACCAGGCACGGAACAGAACTTGTGCTGGAAATCGCAAATAATTTTCATTTCTCAGAAATGAAGCATGACAAAGTAAAATGAAGCAGGTAACACTTTGTTTTAGTATCCTTTTTATTTGTTGATGAAACCTCTGCAATAGCTGACGTATTTGTTAAAATGTCCGATGGTTGATCATTTGGAATCCTAAGGCTTTCAGAGCGAACTGTTCTGGTTATAATGTCTTAATCAGTAAATCTGAAATCCCATTATAGGCAGCTGCCTTTTGGTGCAATGATTGTGTTCAGTCATTGTTTTTATTATCAGTATTAATTTTTTTTACAGTTTCTAATGGTAGCGATGCCATTTTTGAGTTAGGATCTGGAACTTAATTCTTCTGACCAATTAATATTTCTTCTGTAACTTGCAAAATATCAATGTATTCTGTTTTGTATCTAGAGACCCTGATTGTGCTACTGTTAAGAAAGCATGAGAAAATTAGAAAGCTAATACTGTAATTTGTTTTGGGCTGAGTTGGCGTTAGAACTGCATTGCTGTTGAAAACGGTTAAAATAAGCTGTTCATAACGTTGCACTGCGATGTTTAGCATCTTATACTGTGCATAATCCTGTGAATGCACCTATTATCGAGGAAGAGTGTGAAATATTTCACAGCTGAGCGCTGAATATTCTTGAATTCAATTCTGGAATTCATTCCAAGTAGTTGATTAAATAAACATTTTTGTTTCATGGAATTGTTTCATTGGTTTATGAAAACTGCTGCAGACCTCCGTTAGATAGAAACTGGGGTTGAATTACTGCATGTTTTGAGCTAAATGTTAACTAAAATTCATGTTCAAATTGTGTGTAAATGAAAATGTTGTAAATCAATGAAATGAGAGTCAATTCAACATTGTTTCAAAATAGATGGTTTGTGTCGTTTGAGTGTCATGCTTGCTTGGTATATTTCGTACATTTTAGTCAAAGTTCAGCCTCCAAGATAATATTGCAAGCCAAAATTCAATTCATTTCTTTGTACCTAATTTTCAATTCCTGCTTTGGTTATTCATGTTTATTGGCTTTTGCTGTGGCTACAGATGGGCATAAGTAAGCAACATTTCTTGTTCTGAGTTGTGTTGTTTATCGTTGTTCGGACTGTTTTCTTCTGTGCAATTGGTTCCAAGGTTGCTTTTTACCAAAAGTACATTTATTCAACATTGTGTCCTATTTCTTTAATTTTGCTTCCACATCTCTCTGGATAATCAAGTAATAAACATGCATATGAACAGAAGGATTAGAAGGACTTTTAAAATTATTTTTACCCCAGTGGGTGGCACCTGGTTAACACTGCTGCCTCACAGCGTCAGGGACCCAGGTCCAATCCCACCCTTGGGTGACTGTGCAAACTCCACATCGACGTTCTCCCCATGTCTGCATAGGTTTCCTCTGGGTGCTCCGGTTACTCCTCTCCGTCCAGGGATGTGCAGTCTAGATGGATTAGCCATGGTAAATGTGGGGTTACAGGAATAGGATCGGTGGCTGGGTCTGAGCGGAATGCTGTTTGGAGGGTCGTTGTAGACTTGATGGGTCAAATGGCCTCTTTCGCCACCTAGGGATTCTATGATTCTAAATAGGACACTTGGCCTTTCAGATTGTTCTGCCTTTTGATAAGAACATGGTGTATTTCCCACTGGCCTCAACTCCACTTCCTTTCCTGTTCCAAAGCCCCTTAAGTCTCTTCGTAGCCAATGATCAAACTATCTCTGCCTTAAAAAGCATTCAGAATTACTCAGTTATCACACTTCCTGATATCTCGATAGTAGTCAGTACTTTGGCCGTGGGAGATTATTTCTCTACTTTCCTTGCTTTTCCAACTCTTCTCCCCACCCCAACCCCCATAATGCTCAACTGGAGATAAAGTCCAGGAAACTGATCTTTGATCCTGATTGAGTTTCACAGCCATATTTGGCTGTGTAAATACAATTTTGATTGACCGTGTCCTTTTGAATAGCTAAAAGACGTGTACTCAAGAAACCCATTTATCTTTGTGGGTAGAGGGGTGTTTATTGAATGTCACACAGCTCTGCTTGTGAAGCTTGTATTGTATTATCTTGTATGGTAGTGTTCCTCATGATTAGGATGGCTTACTTCCTTTCTGCTTTGATTGCAATATGGCTGAATGGCTGATAAGTATAATATGTAATTTGCAGACTCCACTAATATGGGGGTCAATTTGAAGGGCTGGCTGGATGAATTGTTTGGAGGTTTGTGAGCCCTGATGGATGCCGCAGTTCTGTCTCTATGTTTTCAACAGTCTCTGTGTACTGTGTACTTTTATCTCAAGAGGGTTGGAATATAAAAGCAGCGATGTGCTTCTGAGATTTATAAAGCTCTAGTTAGGCCCCATTTACAATACTGTGTCCAATTTTGGGCCCCACACCTCAGGAAGGACATACTAGCCCTGGAGCGTGTCCAGCGGAGATTCACAGGGATGATCCCTGGAATGGTAGGTTTAATGTATGATGAACGGCTAAGGACCCTGGGATTGTATTCATTAGAGTTTAAAAGGTTGAGGGGAGATCTAATAGAAACTTACAAGATAATGTATGGCTTTGAAGGGGTGGATGCTAGGAAGTTGTTTCTGTTAGGCGGGGAGACTAGGACCTGTGGGCACAGCCTTAAAATTGGAGGGGGTAAATTTAAAACGGAAACGAGATGACATTTCTTCAGCCAGAGAGTGGTGGGCTTGTGGAATTCATTGCCACCGAGTGCAGTGGAGGCTGGGACGTTAGATGCCTTCAGTGCAGAGATCGACAAATTCTTGATCTCACAAGGAATCAAGGGCTACGGGGAGAGTGCAGGGAAGTGGAGTTGAAATGCCCATCAGCCATGAATTAAATGGCGGAGTGGACTTGATGGGCCGAATGGCCTTACTTCTACTCCTATGTAGTTTGGTCTTATGGTCTTACTCCTGAATGAACCTTCCCAATTTTGCTTGGTCAGAAATCAGGGACTCCTCTCACGTGGCAGAGATGCGTTACATCTTAAGGACTATATTGAGGACATTCCTGAAACATTTATGCTGTCCTTCAGGGTGTTAGTTTGCTACAAATGACTTCCAAGTTGTTTGGAAATTAGTGTTAGACAAAGTGTGAAATATCCAGCCTCGTGCCTCTTTTTGACTTGAGAGAGGTTTGAAGGAGACTGCAAAGGCACACATGGTAATACTTTTCCACTGTACTTTGAGGCGCCTTTTGCTGTTGCCCACATCTCCAAAGTAGACAGGAGCACCAGGGATTACTGCTGCTTAGTATGCCATGATCTTAATTGAAATCCTTAGTCTCAAATACTCCATTTTTCCCTCAATCAGCTGAACGTGAAGTTGGTACATTGGAAATGATAATGATTTCCAATTTCTATTTCAGCCCTCATTAATCAATCTAATCCCCTATGGGCCATCAGTTATGGCATAGAAACAAGTTTATATTTAGTATTAAAAATTTAACTTCTGTTTGTATCTGACCACTGAATATAGAATTTTATGAGTTCAAATTAGTGCATTGTCTATGAAGGCAGCTTATTTCTTATTAACCTCTCTTGTGTCATATATTTTTAGCAATGTCTGAATATTCTGAAAAAGGCCACTGGACCTGGAACGTTAGCTCTGATTTCTCTCGATAGATGATGTCAGACCTGTTGAGATTTTAAAGCAATTTCTGTTTTTGTTTCTAAGTATTTGTTGCTCTGACTTCAAGTAGTTAAATGCAAAAGGAATGATTTAGGCTCATATTCTAGATAAAGCTACATTGTCAGCTTTTTTCCAGGTTAAGTTTGTTATATTCTGAAAGGACCAGGAAGCTGAAGTGTTAAACAGCAGGAGCTTTATTACAGATATATTTGCTGTACTGTCAGCAAGGTTAGTCTAGGCCTAAAATGGTCAATGACTTCATCATTATGGCATGTGATTGGACTCTTAAAGTGACAGCCCACCTTACTGAACAAATATGAAACAAAGCCCCTCTCTTTTTCAGGAAATTACAGTTTGCTTATTGATTTGTTCTTGGCATAGAACATGAGCAAAATAGACAAATGGAGCCTAAAAACGTGGATCATCATTAAACATGATCTAGTCCGCCCATCCAAGTGATGCAGTTGCAGATTGATAATCCCAGAGGACAAAAAAATAGGCAAAATGTTCCTCCTGGATTGAAAACATTGGGAATTAATAAATGCATGTTTGAATAATTGAATCTGCATGAAAACCGTTGGATTAAAAGAAACAAACGAGGGCATTATTTTTGCTCTCAAAAGGAAAAGGCTAAGGAGTGATGTGATAGATTATGGAAGCAATGAATTGGTTTGTTGAGATATTCAGTAGGTATATTTACTGGATGTGATGCAATGGTATTGGACTGAATAAGATAGTGGGTGTTAAAGATTGTATATTTAGCAAGGATAGAGGACTGGCTAATAGAACCAAGTGTGTTGGGATAAGTGTGCATTTTCAAATACTTGGTAGCATTTCTTTGTTTTTCCGAATCAGCAAAATGTTAATTTTTGCATGATTGAGATGGACAAAAACAAAATTTAAAACACGTTTAAATAAAACCAACAAAAATTAAGCTGAAAAATTAACTACAGTAATTCATCCTCAGTTAAAACATGGATTTCAGATAGAGGCTTAATTTAAATTTGCGTTAGTTGGATTGCATCCTAGGATATTAAAGGAACCAGGTCCATAAAAGTAGATACATGGGTAGCAATATTGCAAGCTTCCTTAGATTCTGGAAAAGTCCTACAGTATTGGGAAAACTCCAAAGGGTTAACATCCTTTTTCAAAAATCAAAGGAGATCTGAACCAGCAGCTGTAGGCCAGTGAGCTTAAGGTCTGTCATTGTGAAAATGTTACATCAAAAAAAGAATGTAACAGTTCAGCAGTCAACATTTTGAACTTATTTACCCTCTGCCACTTTGCCCTCATTGACATCTGTGATCCGGACTGGTGCCAGAACTGTGCTTCACTGATCTTTTATCCCCCGATCTTCAGCCTAATGCTTGTGTCATGTTGTATTATGTCTTGTCTTGTCTCTTTGTATGTGAATTTTAAGGAAGTGTGGAATTTAAGTTATAGATTAGCAATTCATCTTGTGTCCTTTTTTTAACCATCGGTTACAATAAGTAGTTTTTTTGTTAATGTGACATCCCTATTCAAAAAGTTGGTGGGGGTGCGGTTTGGTGCTGGATATTGGGTATCTGTAGGCCAATTAGCCTAACACCTACGATTGGAATCAATTATTGAGAACGTCGTAATAGAACATTTTGGAAAGTCATAATCTAAACAAGTAAAGTCATATGGCTTCATTTAAGGACACATTTGTCTAGCTAATTGTATCAGTTTTTTTGACAAAGTCTCAACCAAGATGTATAAAGGAGAACCAGTTGATTGTATTGTATTGTATTGTATTTGAACTTGCAGAAGACATTTGACAAGGTACCTTAGAAATGGTTAATCATAAGACAAGATATTGGAGGTAGTATTTTGACTTGGGTAAAGAATTGATTCATGGCCAGGAAACTGATAAGGGATAGGTGATTCCTTTTCAGCTTGGTGACCCATGACCAGTGGGAGTTCCACAGCATTCAGTGCTGGAACCACAACTGTTCACAATATATATCAATGACTTGGACGAAGGAAGTGAATGCACCATAGCAAATTTGCGGATGATACGAAAATGGGTTGCAAGGTGTGTTGTGAGATGGATACAAACAGTTTAGAGAGACATGCTGGTAGGTTAATTTGGCAAATGGAGTACAATGTGTGGAAAATGCAAATGTGGAGCACTGTGAGCAGTATTGTGGTTCCCTTATTTAAGGAAAGATATAAGTTCATTGGTGAAGAGAGAAGATTGATTAGGATGATCCCTAGTACGGAGGGATTGTCTTTCAGCAAAGACCAACAGGTTGGGACTGTACTTAGTGGATTTCAGAAGAATGGGACAGAGGCATGGTCTCAGAATATAGGGCTGCCAATTTAAGACTAGGATGAGGAGGAATTTCTTTTCTCAAATGATTGAGAGTCTTTGGAGCTCCTTGGTACAGAGAGTGGTGGAACAAAGACCTCATATATATTTAAAACTGAGATAGACAGATTCTTGATCAGCAGGGGAACCAAGGGTTATGGGAAAAGGGCAGGACATGAAGTATGACAGATTAGTCATGATCCTATTAAATGGTGAAACAGGCTTGGGGGGGCCGAACTGTCTGCTCCTCTTCCTATTTCTCAAGGATTTAAGGTGACGACTGTGGGAATAGTGACAGTTGATTTCTGCTGGGTTATGATTTTGAAAAAGAGGCTTTTGAAAGAAAAGTCCTTTGTCCAAAAGGTCCAAGCCTGGCCAGGTTCTACATTTCAAATGTATAAAATCACAAGGGGTTATCTGGCTATGATTGAACATGTATGTTACGAATAAATGACATTTACTTGATTTTGAGTTGGTTAATTATTTGAGGATTAACTTGAAAACCAAAGTGAAGAATTCTTTTTTTCTAAACAGACAGAGCTTTCTGGATCTTCTCCATTGTTCTTCAGGAAATTAAGTAATCCTGATCTCTCCTGTGCATCTGGAAAAGTCTCAAAACTCCAGCATCAATTTGGCGATGAAGATGGTAAACTTCGAAGAGGGAGCTTTGGCGCTGTACTGGGAGGTGAAGAATTGACATATTCTTAACTGTTGGATATCTTAAAAATTTAGTATTTATTTGATATTTAAGCTCTGGTATAAATCAATCCAACAGAAAAATTAGAAGCAGTTATGAAATATGATGAAAATTTATCCTAGAATCAATCAGTAGAATACTCTGAGGTTTGGTGTCTGATGTCATCAAATCTCAACTACTGACGTAAAAAAAATGGCTGTGTACTGACACTGGCTTGTTTTTATATTTATGGGTCCAATGATACCATCATAACTGTTAATCCTTTTGATGGAACCTGTACATATCACTCAAATGAGAAATGTCATGCCACAATATTTTAAACAAAATTATACTTTCTTTATATATCTTCATGTGCTACATTTTACTTTGGATGCAATTTTATGCCTGCAATCTAATCTGATTATGTGACTTGTAAAATGCTGATATGTCAACCTTGTTCTTTTATAGAATCGTACAGCATAGGAACAGACCCTTTGGTCCAACTCATCCAAGCCGACCAAGTTGGCTAAACACAGTTAGTTCCATTTTCCTGTGTTTGGCTCATATCCCTCTAAACCTTTTCTATTCATGTATCTGTCCAAATCTCTCTCAAATGTTGTAATTGTACCCGCCTCAACCACTTCCTCTGGCAGTTTGCTCCATACACACCACCCTCTGTGTGAAAATGTTGCCCCTTAGGTCCCCTGTAAATCTTTCCCCTTACACCTTAAACCTGTGCCCTCTAGTTTTGGACTCCCCTATCCTGGGGAAAAGACATTGGCTATTCACCTTATCTATGCCTCTCATGATTTTGTAAGTCTTTATAAGGTCACCCCTCAGCGTCCTACTCTCCAGGGAAAAATGTGCCAGCCTATCCAGCCTCTCTTTATAATTCAAACTCTCTAGTTGTGATAAAATCCTAGTATATTCTTTCCAGTTTAATAGTTCCTATATCAGAGTGACCAGGACTATACATAGTACTTCAAAGTTACTAGACTATTGTAAAACACCAGCTGATTCACTGCATTCTTACCCAGTCTGATTTCCTGTAAAGATACAAAGAAGTGTGCTTGACTATGAACTGCTGTCTGAAATTGCCCAGCAAAACACTCAGCTATATCAAACTGATATAGGAAAGTCAAAAAAGAATAAATCCAGAATGAAGAGATTGCAAGAACTGCTGATGCTGGAGTCAGAGATAACAGTGTGGAGCTGGAAGAATACAGCAGGCCAGGCAGCATCAGAGGAGCAGCAAAGTTGACATTTTGGATCGGGATCAAATGAAGAAGGTTCCCGACCTGAAACACCAACTTTGCTGCTCCTCTAATGCTGCCTGGCCTTTTGTGTTCCGCCAGCTCCATGCTCTGGTGTCAGTAAATCCAAAACGTTCACGTTGCATCAACCTAGTTATCAGAAAAGGTAAATGCATATCCTACCCATTGGACAGTTGGTCTCCAAGTTTGGACTCACTAACATTTGAGGATTTATGTCTCTCTCATCCAAATGCTGTCTTGAAGTCAAGGACTGCCATTGTAACCTTATCTCCTGAATTCAACTATTTTGTCTAGACTTGGACAAAGGTTGCAATGAGGTCTGGTGTGAGTTCTACTATCAGGCTCAAACTGACCGTCAGTGAGCTAGTAACTGTAATGGTAAGGAATATCTGTTGTAAACACTTGCAATCACTTTGCTGGTTATAAGTACCGGAATAATGGGGTGGTGATTGGCCAGATTAGATTTGTTCTTTTTGTTTGTGGATAGGACATAGCTGAGCAATTTTTTACCAGGTCATTTAGACATCAATGTTGTAGCTGTGCTGGAGAAACTAGATAAGGGGCACACTTAATTATGAAGAGCAAGTCTTCAGTATTTATATGATGTCTGGGCCCATTGGCTTTGCTGTATCCAGTCCTTCAGTGATATCGCGACATCATATGGAATAAATCAAATTGGCTGAAGACTGACATCTATGATATTTGGGTCTTCAGAAAGAACACAAGATGGATCAGCTACTTAACACTTCAAGTTGAAGATGACTGCAAATGCTTCACTTTTTTTTTGCTTTTTGCACTGAGGTGTTGAGTTATGCCATAAGAATAAGAGTGGTTGTGAGCCACCTCAAAGAACGAAGAATAAAGAAAATTACTGCACAGGAACAGGCCCTTGGCGGACCCCCCCCACCCCCAGGCTTGCGCCGATCCAGATCCTCTATCTTAACCCGTCGCCAATTTTCCAAGGATCTGTATCCCTCTGCTCCCTGCTCACTCATGTATCTGTCTCAATGTATCTTAAATGATGCTGGCAACGTGTTCCAGGCACTGTCCACGCACATCTCCATTAAACTTGCCCCCACCTTGAAATTGTGACCCCTAGTAATTGAGTCCCCCACTCTGGGGAAAAAGCTTCTTGCTATCCACCCTGTCTAGACCCCTCATGATTTTGTAGACCTCAATCAGGTCCCCCTTCACCCTCCGTCTTTCTAATGAAAATAGCCTTAATCTACTAAACCAGTCTTCATAGCTAGCGCCCCTCCATACGAGGCAACATCCTGGTGAACCTCCTCAGCACCCTGTCCAAAGCATCCACATCCTTTTGGTAATGTGGCGACCAGAACTGTATATGCAGTATTCCAAATGTGTTCGAACCAAAGCCTTATACATCTGTAACATGACCTGCCAACTCTTGTATTCAATACCCCGTTCGATGAATGAAAGCATGCTGTATGCCTTCTTGACCCCTCTATCGACCTGCGTTGTTACCTTCAGGGAACAATGGACCTGAGCACCCAAATCTCTCTGCATCAGTTTTCCCCAGGGCTTTTCCATTTACTGTATAGTTTGCTTTTGAATTGTATCTTCCAAAATGCCTTACCTTTCATTTTACTGGATTGAACTCCATCTCATTATCTCTGATAATTTTAACCTCACTGCTAAACCTCTCCCAGGGATGCCTAACCTGAGGAAATTATCTTCCTCCCTCCAGACAAACCTCTGGGGATCCCTCTCCTCTATCCATCTTCGATCCGCCTCCCCCTCTCTCCCGATTTTATTTCAGAACCCTGTCCCCTTCCAGTTTTTCTGATGAAGGGCCTCGGCCCGAAATGTCAGCTTTTGTGCTCCTAAGATGCTGCTTGGCCTGCTGTGTTCGTCCAGCTCCACACTTGATTATCTTGAACTCCATCTGGCATTTTTCTGCCCAATTCTCCAATCTGTCTATATTCTGCTGCATTCTCCAACACTCCCCTTCAGTATCTGCTACTCTATCAATCTTAGTGTTATCTGCAAACTTGCTAATCATTCCATCTACACCTTCCTCCAGATCACTTATGTATATCATAAACAACAGTGGTCCCAACACGGATCCCTGTGGAATACCACTGGTCAGAGTTGTCCATTTTGAGAAACTCCCTTCCACTGCAACTCTCTGTCTCCTGTTGCCCAGCCAGTTCTCTATCCATCTAGCGAGTATACCCTGGACCCCATGCAACTTCACTTTCTCCATCAGCCTACCATGGGGAACCTTATCAAACGTCTTACTGAAGTCCATGTACATGACATAATATCTTCCTTCATCTCTCAACTTAGTCCCGTCCTGAAAGAATTCTATCAAGTCGGTAAGACATGACCTTCCCTGCACAAAAGCATGCTCCCTATGACTAATAAGGCCATTTTCTTCCAAATGTAAATAGATCCTATCCCTCGGTATCTTCTCCAGCAACTTCCCCACCACTGATGTCAGGCTCACCCCTCTATAATTATCTGGATTATCCTTGCTACCCTTCTTAAACAAGGGGACAACATTAGCAATTCTCCAGTCTCCTGGGACCTCACCCGTGCTTAAGGATGCTGCAAAGATATCTGTTAAGGCCCCAGCTATTTCTTCTCTCGCGTCCCTCAGTAACCTGGGATTGATCCCATCCGGACCTGGGGATTTGTCCACCCCAATGCCTTTTAGGATGATCAAAACTTGTTCCCCCCCCCCACCGTCATGTTGACTTGACCTAGCGTAATCAAACATCTATCCCTAACCTCAACATCCGTCATGTCCCTCTCCTCAGTGAATACCGACACAAAGTACTCATTGAGAATCTCACTTATTTTCTCTGACTCCTCGCATAACTTCCCTCCTTTGTCCATGAGTGAGACAACCCTTTCGCTAGTTAGCCTCTTGCTGCTTATGTATGAATAAAAGACTTTGGGATTTTCCTTAACCCTATTTGCTAAAGACATTTCATGACCCCTTTTTGCCGTCTTAATTCCTTGTTTCAGATTGGTCCTACTTTCCCCAATATTCTTCCTAAGCTTTGTCTGTTTTCAGTCGCCTCGACCTTATGTATGCTTCCTTTTCCCTCTTTGCTAGTCTCACAATTTCACCTCCTATTATTATGTTAATTATCCATGAACACTGAAGACTTGATGTGGTCAGACTGCTGAAGTTTGAACTCATCTCATGGTTGTGGCGTTATTGAACTCTGTCTACAGGTTCTGTTGTTCAGTATTTGTGTAATTCTCATTTGTAGTTTCAGCAGGAAACACCTTATTTTTAGGTTCTTAGACATGAATATGCTGCTCCTGCAATCTTCACTGAACCAGTGTTGACCCAAATGCTTGATAGTCAATACAAGCCTAACACTGAGGCACTAATGACTCAAGACCAGCTTTGCTGGGTGAGACACAGTGTTGCTAAGCCTGACACCAGATTCCTGAAGCAATTGTTTTACCCATAACTTGGTTGCGAAAAGACCTTCCAGGAAGTTAATACCCCATTTCAGTTTTTCAATTTGTTCTCCATTCTTTTCTTCCATGACCCTGTGATCCAGTAACCTGACACAATGCGGTCTTGTTTTGGCTCAATGTTATCTCTCTTTCACTCTATCGATCCTGCTTCACATGGTGACTATAACCAGCATCCATAGAAACATCGAAAATATGTGTAGGAGGAGACCAATCAGCTGTTTGAGCCTGCATTACCATTCATGGCTGATCATGCGATTTCAGTATAGTATTTCCACTTTCTCTTCATATCCCTTTAGCCATAAAGGCTATGTCTAACTCCCTCTTGAATATACCTAACCAACTGGCCCCAGTTTTCTGTGGCAGACAATTCCACAGGTTCACAACTCGGAGTGAAGAAATTCTTCCTCATCTCAGACCTGAATGGCTTATCTCTTATTCTTAGACTGTGACCCCTTGTTCTGGACTTGCCCAACATTGGGCACATTCTTCCTGCATTTAGCCTGTCTAGTCGCGTGAGGATTTTCTACATTATTCTGAGATCCCCCCTTTAGAATTCTTCTAAATTCCAGTGACTACAAGCCAAGTTTACAGTCTTTCCTCATATTGTCAGTCCAAACCATCCCGGGAATCAGTCTGGTAAACCTCCCTCAATAGCAACAATGTCCTTCCTCAGACTAGGAGACCAAAACTGCATACGCTACTCAAGGTTTGGTCTCACTAAGAGCCTGTATAACTGCAGCAAGACATCCTTACTCAGATACTGAAATCCTCTCACTGTGAAGGCCATTAACTTCCTTCTCCACCTGCAAGCCAACCTTCAGTGACTGTTCCACTATGACACCCAGGTCTCCTTGCACCTCACCTTTTCCTAAACTGCCACCATTCAGATAATAACCTGCCTTCCTCTTTTTGCTACCAGAGTGGATAACATCACATTTATCCTCATTATATTGCTTTTGCCGAGTATGTACCCTCTCAGGCAGTCTGACCAAGTCACCTTGCAGCCTCTAAGCTTCTTCCTCGCAGCACTTAGTGCCACCCAATTTAGTGTCATCTGCAAATTTGGAGATATTGCATTCAATTCCTTTGTGCAAATCATTAATTTATGTTGTGAACAGCTGGGGTCTGAGCACTGAAACCTGTGGTACTCTCCCTGTCAATGCCTGCTGCTCTGAAAAGGACACATTTAGTCTAACTCTTTGCTTCCTGTCTGCCAACCAATTCTCTGCCCATGTCAATACATTAGCTCCAATACCATGACCTTTTTAAAAAAAAAAGCTTTTTTTAATAAAAAAGCAGCTTATTGAAACACATTATGACACACCCTCTGTTTTGAGGAAGGGTCACTGGACCCAAAACATTAACTGTAGTTTTTCCTTCACAGATGCTGCCAGACCTGCTGAGCTTTTCCAGCAACTTTGTTATTGTTCCTGATTTACAGCATGTGCAGTCCTTTCAGTTTTTACATTATGACACCGTTGGGATTTGAACCTAGACCTTCTAGCCCAGAGGTAGGGATATTACCACCATACCCCACAGTATATCCATGGAGAGAAAGCACAGTTAACATTTCAGGTCCCTTGACCCTTCTGCAGAATATAGATTCTTTTGTTCTGTAGAAATATAGGATGGACATCAACCAGAACAACCACAGGTGGGAGACGAGTGTCTCTGGAATGCAGCAGTAGCCATCTTAATTTGCTAGATAACGTTGAAAAAAACATCAGCCTGTATAGAGAGTAACAGAGAGAGGGAGAGAGATAGAACAGTATCGCACAGTACAGGCCCTTTAGCCCGCGATGTTGTGCCAAACATCAACCCTAATGATGAAGAGACACTGAGATTGTCAGAAGGAGAGACTGGCAGACCGAAAGAGAGTGAGAGCTGCTTTCTCCCCCTAACCCATGATTCCCCTGACAATCAAGAACCTATGCATCTCCGTCTGAAATATACTCAATGACCTAGACACCACAACCTTCTGTGGCAGTGAATTCCATAGGTTCACCACTCCCTGGCTGAAGAAGTTTCTCCTTAGCTCTGATCTAAAAGGCCTTCCCTTTACTCTAAGGCTGTGCCCTCAGGTCTGAGCTTCTCCTGCCAATGGAATCATCTTCCCAATGTCCACTATGTCCAGGCCGTTCAGTATTCTTTAAGTTTCAATTAGATTCCTCGTTGTTCTTCTAAACGCCATTGAGTATAGACGCAGAATCCTCAAACATTCATCACATGATAAACTTTTCATTCCTGGGACCATTCTCATGAACCTCCTCTGAACCCACTCCAGGGCTAGTTCATCTTTCCAGAGGTGTGGGGAGTGTGTGTGTGTGAGTCTGTGTCAGTCAGCCTCTGCTGGGCGACTGTGCATTGTTGTGTATCCCGAAACCTGTCTTGGAGGATGCTTGCCCAAAGATCCGAGCCAGAATGTCCTTGACTGCTGAAGCGTTCCTGCCCCGAGAGGAAACATTCCTTTCTGGCAATTGTTGCACACTGTCCATTCACTTGTTGTCTTGGTGTCTGTGTGGTTTCGCCAATATATCATGTCTCTGAGCATCCTTGCCTGCAGCATATGAGAAAGTCGATTTTGGCTGAGTCACATGAGTATCTGCTGTGCACATGGTGGGTGGTGTTCCCACGTGTGATGGTAGTGTCCATGTCGATGATCTGACATATCTTGCAGATATTGCCATGACAGGATTGGACGGTGCTGTGGTCGATGTTGTCCTGAAGGCTGGTAGTTTACTGCGAACAGTGGTCTGTTTAAGGTTTGGCGGTTGTTTGAAGATCAGAAGTGGAAGCGTGGGGAAGACCTTGGTGAGGTGCTCATTGTCTTCAGGGTATAAATGGTATTGGTGTACTCCTCTAAACTTTGAATCTGTTTTGTCCATGTCACTGACAAACCTGCCTGCTGTCCCTGTGGTACTTTGTGTGAATTTTCAGAAAATTATTCTGGGCCAACAACATGGAGTCCTCTCGTCTCTGGAAGTGCAAGTTGTGGTCTTTGGCAATCCTCTGCCCATGACCAGAAGAGTTTCTTCCTCAGCCAGTTGCTGTTGACTCGCTTGTCAGACTAATTGAGAAAATGTACCCAATGAGATGTCAGTCTCGGCAAGATACAGGAATCAGCCTTGCTTATGCTTCCTCTGAGGGATCTGTGTCTTGCTCCTCAGAGATGGAAGAAGAATTGTTGGCCGGAGGGGCTGGTTTCTTCCTAGCAGCAGCTGTTGTGCACTGTTTGTGTCTGCAGAAGCCAAGAGGGGATGTGTTACAAAATCGGAATAGAAGCTTGATCATGCTCAGAATACATTCACTGTGATGGTCTTGGGAGGCCATGCAGCATTTTGAGTGAAGAATCTTACTTGGTTATCAAGATACGCAGGTTTCGGCATCAATAGGTGAGCTGTCATGGTCCTGTTCTGTTAACTCAACAATTCCCTACTCACTGGTGCTGAGCAGATAAATGTTGAGCACCCCTCCAACTGTCTTTGCTGTGGGCCATTTTCTCCTGGAATGAGACTTGCAAAATTCAATGAGATGAAAATGGCTGGCTCGTCGATTTGTGCAGGTGGAGGAACGGTGATGATGTTTCCCAAATGAGTAAGTAAGTAAATGCAAGTGAATAATCTGGGGATGGGGTTGAGGGAAATTGTTGCCTGCAGTAAATCAGTATTCGTTCATGAGCCTTGGTGGAAAGTGGGTACACTAAACAGAATTGGAGTGAGTGTGAGATTGTAGAGAGAAGAAGGCAGTACTTAGTCTTGCAGAGCCCAGAAGTTCAGTAATTTTCTTCTGGCATTGCTGGATGTTGCTTTGGAACATTGACACTGCACTGGCACAGGAGGCAACTTCAGACCAGTTTAGCAGGGCCTGGTTCAATAATCTCTGGCCATCCTCATGAAAGAGTGTTAACAATGGACCCACAGCTGACACACAGTAGTACTGATGGAAGAGCACGAGATCTAACTTTGTTGTCCTGGTTAAAATGTATTTTAGCTTAGAATTAGAATTTTAAAATGCACAACAGATCCTGTGGACTTTTAGAGCATTTATACTGGATATTAATTTTGACTTTTGAGAAGTCTTTCTTTAAATTGTAACTTTTTTGCTGGAAAAAAATGATCGCCTTAATGCCAGGAATCAAGATTAGAAATTTCGTTTCCTTTTACATTTGAAACACCACTTGCATGTTGATGGGGAGTCGGATTCTCCAAGCTTCAACTTATCTTCAGTACTCCTCTATTGTTAGGTGGAAGCGGATGAAGTTCCACTTATTATCTTGCCCCAGGAGAGCTATTTTTCAGTTTGGTGAATTGAGAAGCAAAGCATTTTGCATGCTTCTGTTTCTTATCTGAGTCCTTGGTTTGGTTTGCTTTTCCTTCATATCTAATCCATTAGCAGCCTTCGCTACTCCAATGACTAGCTGTCTGTATGAGAAGTAATATTTGATTTCAGTTCAAGGTTAACAGAAGGAAAGCTGTGGAATTTTAGTTTAAAGCACTTATTTATTTGTGCTGCTTTTTAAAAACAAAGCAGAAAATGAATATATTTCCAAATGCTCAGGGCAAATTTTAAGAAAAAAGATTGAGTATTGTGTTGGTCTCAGAAGACAATATTTCTGTTTCTCATCGTTTGAAATAATTACATTCTAATTACTTTCTAAATGCAGTCTCAAACCTGTTCAGGTAAGGGTATTTTGAATTGCCCTGGAGTTCCTAATTGGATTTTGAATGAGATTCAAAACTTTTACGATGTTTATTGTTAAGTCAGCTTGAACTTTTAGCTGCATCCTTGATTTCACTATTTTCTTGTGTGGATTGTAGAGTAGTGTTTTGTTCACAACTCCTCATTGTGCATTCATTGTGCATTGTGCATTCAGCATTTCAGAATAGACTATTTACACATAGGATACCCACCATGACTATTTGCAGATACAAACAATACAGGATCTTTGGCTTATGTTTTTCTTGTTTTCTCAATTTTGGGACTTGTTAGCCATTCGAAAGATCACGTAAAATGATTAAAGTATGTAGATGCAAAATAAAACATGAAAACATTAACTTTAACTCAGATTTTCAATGATGTTGAGCACATTGATAAAGATATTTAAAATGTTATTCTTTGGATTTATGCCGAATATACACTTTTGCGTGTGAGCAATCTTGTGTTTGTTGCTCTCAGTACTTTTGTGAATTGTAAACTAATGTGCTTGTTTTGTTAGCCCTGAAAACCTAATACACAAACCAACCAATGAATGAAACACCATGCTGGTAATTACTTATCTACTTAAAATAGTTGATGACATGAAATTTTGTGTTCAAATGGAAAATATTCCTGTATCTGATCTGAAAGACAACCCCTCAGTTCATCAAAGTTTGGAAGTTACTGAGCCTTTTTGCCCTAGAGATCCAACTGTATTTTCAAAGCAGGTAGGGCAGTCCTGCTGAATGAAATTGTCAGTGCTGTGATTTGTGTTTCTCTATTTAGCTTTAAGTAATATTGTCAATAGTAATAGGTATTTTTAATCATCCATTCAGGGATGTTATGTTACACCTCTGGAGCGTGTGGGGACTTGAACCTTTACAGTACGATAACGCACTTAACATTCCAGAATCAATCTTAAAATTGTGATTCCACTCAGACTCGAAAGTTAATTGCAAATTCTATCGACTTTGAAAAAAGCATGTGGTGCAAAAAGTTTGGAATGTACTGTCATTTGGGGCATCATTGTCTAGATGGGGAGATAATGGCATAGTGGTATTGTCGTTAGATGATTAATACAGTAACTCAGTTAATGTGCTGGGACCCAGTTTCAAATCGTGCCATGGCAGAAGGTAGAATTTGAATTCAATGACAAGCATCTGGAATTAAGAATCTACTGACTAATATGATGAGACAGGGTAAATGCAGGGTGGATGTTCCCAATGGTGGGTGTGCCCAGAATCAGGGGTCACAGTCTGAGACTTTGGGGTAGACCATTTCGGATGGAGATGAGGAGATGTTTCTTCACCCAAAGAGTGGTGAGCCTGTGGAATTCAGTATCACAGGAAGTAGTTGATGCCAAGATATTGAATGTCTTCAAGAGGGGGCTAGATATAGCACTTGGGGTGAATGGGATCAAAGGCTAGGGGGAGAAAGCAGGATCAAGCTATTGAGTTGAATGATCAGCCACATTCATTATGAAAGGTGGAGCAGGCTCTGAGGGGTGAATGGCTTCCTCCTGCTTCTGTGTTTCTATGACCAGGAAACCATTGACGATTGTCAGAAAAACCCATCTGGTACACTAATGTCCTTCAGCGAAGTAAATCTGCCATCCTCACCTGGTCTGGCCTACACGTGTGTCTTGAGCCACAGAACATAGTTGACTGTCAGCTGCCTCTGAAATGGGTCTAGGAAGCCACTCAGTTGTATCAATCAATGCAATGAAATCTTAACAAAGAAATCAACCTAGGCAGCAGAAAAGACGACGGCAGCAACAGCCCTGTTGACCCTGCAGAGTCCACCTGAGTAACATCTGGGGGCTAGTGCAAAAAGCTGTCTCAGACTAGTCAAGCAACAGCCTGACATTGTCATTACTCAGGAAATCATAGCTTTGATATGACGCAGCAGAGGTGGCGGCACTTCCATAAAAGTTAAAGTTTTAATTGGAGTAAGACAAATTTTAATTGTGTGAGACAAGAACTTCCACCAGTTGATTGGAGTAGACTGCATTAAAGAGATGACTGACAAGTGAGAGGCTTTCAAAAGTGTGATAATGAGAGTTCAGAGGCATGATGCTTCTGTTAGAGTGAAAGGTAAGGCTGATAAGTTTAGGGAATAAGGGATGAATAAAAATGATGAGTTCTAGTAAAGGATAAAAATGATATTAGATACAGACAACTGGGATCAAATGAATCTCTTGAAGAGTATGAAGAGTGTAGAGGCAGTCTGAAGAGGGAAATCAAGAAGGCAAAGAGGGGATGTGAGATAGCATTGACACGTAAGGTTAAGGAAAATCCAAATAGATTTTACAAGTACAACTTAAGGGCAAAAGAGCAACTAGAGAGAGGAGGGCGCCTTAAGGGCAAAAGAGCAACTAGAGAGAGGAGGGCGCCTTAAGGGCAAAAGAGCAACTAGAGAGAGAGTAGGGCCCCTTAAGGATCATCAAAGTCACCTTTGTGTTGAATCTCAGGAGATGGGAGAGATATTAAATGAATATTTCATGTTAGTTTTCACTGGAGAAAGAAATGGAGGCGAGAGAACATGGGGAAATAAATATTGATGTTTTGAAAACAGTTCACATTACAGGAGACTAAGTGCTGGAGGTTTTAGAAAACAGGAACGTGGATAAATTTCTGGGTCCCGAGCAAATGTATCCCAGAACATTGTGGGACAGTAGGAAGGACATTTTCAGACCCCTAACACAGCAGCATGGTGACACAGTGGTCAGCATGGCAGCCTCATAGCGCCAGGGACCGGGTTCGATTCCAGCCTTGGGCAACTGTCTGTGTGGAGTTTGCACATAGTCATTGTGTCTGCGTGGGTTTCCTCTGGGTGCTCTGGTTTCCTCCCACAGTCCAAAAATGTGCAGACTAGGTGGATTGGCCATCCTAAATTGCCTTTAGTGTTCAGGGAGGTGTAGATTAGGTGGGTTATTGGGGAATGAGTCTGGGTGGAATTCTCCAAGGGTCGGTGTGGACTTGTTGGGCCGAAGGGCCTGTTTCCACACCATAAGGATTCTGTGATTCTATAACTACAGATGTAGTGCTTGAGGACTGGAGGCTGGCTAATGTTGTGCTTTTTTTGAAGAAAGGCTGTAAGGAGAAGACTGGGTACCGTAGACCAGTGAATCTGTCATTGATGGTGGGTGATTTGTTGGAAGTGATCTGAAGGATAGGATTTGCATGCATTTGAAGAGGCAAGGAATGATTAGGGACAGTCGGCATGGTTTTGTGAGAGGATTTGTGTCTCATAAACTTGATTTGATTGAGAATATAGAAGTACTAACTTATGTTAGTAAGTTTGTGATGATACTGTGGCATAGCAGAGAGTGAAGAAGGTTTTCTAAGATTATAAAGGGATCTTGATCAAATGGGTCAATGCGCTGAAATATGGCAGATGGAGTTCAAGCTGGATAAATGTGAGGTGGGTGGCGCAGTGGCTCAGTGGTTAGCACTGCAGCCTCACAGCACCAGGGACCCAGGTTCAATTCCAGCCTCTGGCAACTGTTTGTGCGGAGTTTGCACGTTCTCCTCGTGTCTGCGTGGGTTTTCTCCGGGTACTCCGGTTTCCTCCCACAGTCCAAAGATGTGCAGGTTAGGTGGATTGGCCATGCTAAATTGCTCGTAGTGTTCAGGAGTGTGTGGGTTATAGGGGGATGGGTCTGGGTCTGGGTCTGGGTCTGGGTCTGGGTGAGATGTTTCAAGGGGCGGTGTGGACTTGTTGGGCCGAAGGGCCTGTTTCCACACTGTAGGGAATCTAATCTAAATTGCATATCAGTACAACAAACAAGGGTAGGGCGTATACGATTAATGATGGGTCTTTGGGTAGTGTTGTGGAATAGAGGGACCTCGGGATGCAGGTAAATAAAGATTATGTCACATATAGACAGAATGGTTAAAAGGGCGGTTGGCACACTTGCCTTCATTGTTCAGCTGTTTGAGTATAGGAGTTGGAACATTGTTGAGGTTGTATAGGACATTTGTGAGGCCTCTTCTGGAATATTGGGCCCACTTCTGGTTGCCCAGTTTTAGGAAAGATATTATGAAGCTGGAGAGGATTCTGAAGAAATTGAATTATAAATAAAATGCTGGATAGGCTGGAACACCCTTCACTGGGTTGCAGGAAGTTGAGGGGTGACCTTTATAGAGGTTTATAAAATCATGAGGGGCAGAGATAAGGTGAATAACAAAAGTCTTTTTACTAATGTGGGGGAGTTCATAACTATGGGGCATATTTTTAAGCTAAGAGGAGAAAGATTTAAAAAGGACATGAGGGGCAACGTGTTTACAGAATGGCTTGTGTGTGGAATGAACTGCCAGAGGAAATGGTGGATGTGGATACAATTACAACATTTAAAAGACATTTGGATAAATACATGATTATCAAAGGTTTGGAGGGATATGGGCCAAATGCAGACAGGTGGAAATAGTTTAGTTTGGGAACATGGTCGGAGTGTACCATTCTGATGAAAGGATCTATTTCCATGCTATATGACTGCTCTGGAGAATAAGTTCCGGTATTGCTTGACTATATATCTTATAAAAGGAAAGACAGCTTTCATTCTATGTGAACATATGAATTAGGAACAGAAGTTGACCCATTGAGCCTGCTCTGTCACTCAATGAGGTCGCAGCAGATCTGATTGTAACCTTAACTCCACTTTAATTCCCACCTACCTCCTGTCACCCTCAACTTTTCACCCTTTTGCTTACCATGAACCTAACCATCTCTGCTGTGTTTTCACCACCTTTTGAAGAAGTATTCCCAAGATGCTCAACCCTCAGAGACAAAATAAATTATTTTAATTTCTGTCTTAAATGTGCAGCCCTTCCTTGTTTAAGACTGTGAATCCCTAATTCTAGCATCTACCATAAGACAAAATATCCTCTCCACATCCCTCCTATCAAGTGCCCTCAGAATTCAGGATTTAATATGTTTCAATCAAGTTGGCTGTTAGTCGTCTAAACTTCACTGCACACAAACCCACCGTGTCCAACAATTCCTTATGAGATAACCTGTCCATTCGAGTGTTCATCTAATAAGCCTCCTCTGAACTGCTTCCAGCATATTTGCATCCTTCCTTAAATAAGGAGACCAATACTGTACACAGTAGTCCATTTATGGTCCTGTATAACTGATGTATAGCAATTGTAAAATGTCCAGAAGTGTAAATTTTATGGCTTGTTTTTTACGACAGACATTTTGTACATTTTTACACCTCTGGGTTCTTACTATCTGCTGGCATACCTTGACATAGTGGTTCAGGCAAGAAAGCAAAGTGATCAGTTCAGTAGCAACTTGCTCATAGACACAAATTAAGCCTTCATCCATGCCACAGCTATATGCCAGATCAGTCATGATTTTATTGAAAGACAAGGCACCCTCCAGGGGCCAAATGGCCTACTCCTTCCATTTATTACTCTCTTTTATTCTTGAGATATGTATGAGATGAGGGTTTTGCATCGGAAAGACAGGAAGCTAGACCCAGTGTGAGCAGTAAGTTTGAATGTATTTGAAATTTGAATTTATCAATGCACAGAATGCAACATGGTCTTTCTTAGATTTGTAATTCTCTGAACTAAGTTTCTATTCTCTAAACCAGGTAAACACTTGCTGCCTCTTTCAAGTAGCAGTGGACCATTGACTTGCCAGTTGTCTGGAGAATCCTCCAACTTGGTACGAATGAGGAATCAAAATTTAGGACAATCAGCTCCATCCCTCACTGCTGGCATGGTAAGTCCAGATTAATTGACAGTCACGTTGAAAAATGATTCCATTGCTAAAGTTGTGCAGTTGGTGTGTTTCATTTTTTTCTTGTAGATAGAACAAAAAGAACTTCAATTTAACTATTTAGTGATTAATGGTGATAGGCACATTAAAAGTTTATTTAAAGTTTTTGAGAAGATTTGTAGCTCTGGATGTGAATGAGGTTGAAGACTTGCTCTCTGAACTGGTGTGTTTGGTTGCACACGTTTTGTCACCCTGCTCGGTAACATCGTTGGTGCACCTCCGGTGAAGCGTTGGTGTTCTGTCCTGCTTGTTATTTACGTGCCTCAGTTTTCTGGGGCGGATGGCATTACTTCCATTTCTGTCTTTTGTGGTTTGTATGTCATGTCCACTTCAATGTGTTTTTTGATGGAGTTCCGGTTGGTATGCCAGGCCTCTAGGAATTCCCTGGCATGCCTCTGTGGGCTTGTGCTATTATGGATGTGTTATCCCAGTCGAATTTATGTCCTTCTTTGTTGATGTATATTGAGACAAATGAAAATTGGTTGTGTTTCTTGGTGGCTAGTTGGTATTCGTGTATCATTATTGTCAGTTTTCTTCCAGTTTGACCTACGTAATGCTTCTCACAGTCTGCGTAGTATTTTGTATATTACGTTAGTTTTAATGGTTATGGATATGGAATCCTTTACATTCGTCAGTAGCTGATGCAGGGTGGTTGTTGGTTGTGGGATATCCTAATACCTAGGGGTCCGAGTAGTCTTGTGGTCATCCCTAATATGCCCCTGATGGTAGGGTGACTGGTGCGTCTGGCCATGTTGTGTCGTCTTGTTGTGGTCTGTCGCAGAGGTAATGGCAGATTGTGCTTTTTCGGTATCCATTCCTTTTAAAACTGCATATAAGTGCTCCTGATCTGCTTTGTGCAATTCCAGATTGCTGCAGTGCGTTTTGGCTCATTTGAATAATGTCTTACTGCACCTCCATTCATGGGCGTTGGGGTGGTTGCTGAAGTAAGTATCTGGTCCATGTGTGTGGTCTTTCTGTGTATCGATCTAACCCAAGAGACAATTGCAACACTGCTGGATGAATCAAGAAGGCAGGCACCCCAACAGCATCCTCAAGGACAGCACCCTGAAACTGCTGGATGGCACAGGATGGGCACTTCAGAGTTTAGAATTGCCCTGCTATACCTGTATGAATTAGGTAGTAAAACTTAGCGCTTAAAAGAAGACTCACCAGCTACCTACTTCTCAACAGCTAATGTCAATTCAATATAGGGTAGTTGACTTAAATGTTTTCCTCAGTGCTTATTACAGGGCTTCCCAAAGTGAGGTTTGGCACCCCAAGTGAAGTTATGAGCTGAAAGTTTGGAGCCATGGGCCCTCAGGTAGCACTGGTCACTCGGGAGTTCTGACTGAGTTGGAACAGCTGTTACTCCCTTTAATAGGCTTTTACTCTGTCAGTTCTTACTGAAGGGTCAAAACAATTGCTAAGCCTCAAAATGAAATTACAATGGAAAATAGCTTGGGAAGCCCTCCTTTCTTTGACTAAGGAGTTAGGTGTGGAGCTAACAACTTACATTTGAGGAAAGGGAAACAGCAACAGTACTCACCAGCTCAGTTTCTCACAGCTGCTCTGTGATGTAGCACTTTGTGTATCTTTCCCTCGGCTTTTCCAACTTGAGCGCCAGAACCTGCTACTGCCTCCATTCACATCTGGGCTCTTCTCTGATTCTCAATAAATTATTCTCTGTAATTTTTCACCATTTCCAGCATAGTGCCACCACCAGACATGTCTCCACCTCCTCTTTACTTCAAGAGGATTCTTGCCTTTGCTTTTATCCAATCCACAATTTCCATTTCCACTCTGTCCTCATGGTACCTCATTATGCATGAACAAGTGTTGCACCACCTGCCATTTTAAGCTCTCCCTTTCCACTATCTTGTGCCTTGCACACTCCTTCCAATTTTGATTCATTGTGCTTCTTTCAGTTTAGTGTGCTATACATAGTGCTCATGTTGCAATCATCTTAGAGTGGGGAGCAGAAGTGTCTGAAGTGAAACCTTTGTGGAACACATCCTGTTCAGTTTGCAAGTATAACCTTGAATTTCTGATTTTCAGCAAAGCTCTGAGTAAGCTTGAGAAATGGTGCTTCCTTGTTGAATTATTTACTTCGCAGTTTTTCAGACTCTATGTTGTGTTCAACAATTCCAGGCTGACATCTTTGTTTCCATGTTTTTATGATACAACTCTTGGATGATTATGTTTTCCATTTCTTCCTCTTATGGACACAGCTTTTGTTCCTTCACTTGTTCCATTACCATGTTCTTTTGCCTTCCATCATTATCACTTTAATGATTTCATTTCTCCTACCTTGCTCCTAATTATAAAGACCACTTGTTTTCCTCTTTCCCACTGGTGTGAAATTGCTAAATCTCCAAACTTTTTCCAGTTTTCAGGAAAAGTCATCAACCTGGAATGTTAAACTTGGAGAGGGGGATAGAGTTAATGTTAAGTTACATGAATATTCCTTAGGAGTTAAGCACTTACAATTGTCTGGCTCTTTCCAGGGTCTCGGGAATCAGAGAGTGGGCTTTGCATTCAGTATTTCTAAAATATGAAGGTTTATGTGGATTTTTAAAACTATCCTGTGATTCTCTGATGTTGGTTCCTACATGTGATTCAGATTTTATTGCAGCTTGCCATTTCGTAACTCGGAATTGACTGTATTGATCTGCTACCATGATTGTAAAGTGCTGTGGTATTCAGGAGCATTTATATTTCACCTTCTATGTTGCACTGCACAAAAGCCATAACAATAACAATTTGACATTAATCCTTGAAAGGGGATATCAGGTCAGATGATCAAAAGGTTAGTGAATTAGATTTTCAGTACCTTCTTACAGGAGAAAAAAGAAATAGAACATAGAACATTACAGCCAGTACAGGCCCTTCCGCCCTCGATGTTGTGCCGACCTGTCATACCGATCTCAGGCCCATCTAACCTACACTATTCCATGTACGTCCATATGCTTATCCAATGATGACTTAAATGTACCTAAAGTTGGTGAATCTACTACCGTTGCAGGCAAAGTGTTCCATTGCCTTACTACTCTCTGAGTAAAGAAACTACCTCTGACATCTGTCCTATATCTTTCACCCCTCAATTTAAAGCTATGCCCCCTTGTGCTCGCCGTCACCATCCTAGGAAAAAGGCTCTCCCTATCCATCCTATCTAACCCTCTGATTATTTTATATGTTTCAATTAAGTCACCTCTCAACCTTGTTCTCTCTAACGAAAACAGTCTCAAGTCCCTCAGCCTTTCCTCGTAAGACCTTCCCTCCATACCAGGCAACATCCTAGTAAATCTCTTCTGCACCCTTTCCAAAGCTTGCATATCCTTCTTATAATGCGGTGACCAGAACTGTACGCAATACTCCAAGTGCGGCCGCACCAGAGTTTTGTACAGCTTCAGCATAACCTCTTGGTTCTGGAACTTGATCCCTCTATTAATAAAAGCTAAAACACTGTATGCCTTCTTAACTGAAACTGTATGCCTGCTTAACATCTGTTACGTCGGTTAGAGGGATGCCTCCACCAATTCCCACACTGGCAGAGATAACCGAGAAGGACACTTCTTTCTCGTTTCTCCCCTCACCTCAGGTGTGGTGACGCTCAGGTTAAACCACTACCAGATGTTATGTCCCTCTCCCTCTCTCCCTACCCAGCCGCCATCTCTCTTGCTTGTTCTCTTGTGCTCTCTCATTCTCTCTCTAATGAGAGAGCAACCCTATGGTTCACTGAGACCATCGTGATTTCAAAGGAGAAATAGAGGTAGAGAGGTGAAGAAGTTTTTTATAGGTGGGGTGGAATTTCAGGACACGTCCATCTGTATCTGCTTCAGCAAATTAAGGCTTTCGTATGGAGTTAGGAGAAATATCCAAAAGAACATCTCCAATTCTGTTCAGCAGTTGGTCATGTCTCCACGAAACATTTAAAGTTGTGGAATCATTCCAGTGAGAAGGAGGTTATTTGACCAATTGAGTCTGAGCCAGTTCTCCAAAATCCAGTTGGTCTTGCAATAACTCAAGTCCAACTGGAAATAAACATTGTTTATTGTTGAACACCAAAATAGAGCCACTACTCATGGTGTACAAAGGCTATTCTCAGCCCAGCATGGACAGTTCTGAAGACCTATCCCTGGTGTGCTTTTTATATAGTGTAAACATTTTTTATATAACTTATTTTTCTAATCAACCTGTTCACCTTGGAAGCAGGTGAGTCTTGAACCTGGGCCCCTTGGTTCAGGAATAGGGATACTATCACTGCGCCATGAGAGCGCCCCTGGCCTGCTTTATAATGGGCTCAGAAAATGAGTTCCAGTTGGGCAGGTCATTGCCTGTTACCAAGGGAACTCGTATTCAGCAAGCTTTATGAGCAAATTATCAAGTGATTTCCCCGTGGGGCTTGTAACAATTATCATAATCCCTGTCCACCCATACTAAAAGGACAGGCTGTTGTGTCAAATTGTGACATGTTTATTATAATTAAAGTTATTGAGAAATAACTCAACTGTAATCTAGCACATTGCAACTTCTGGCAAAAGATAGTAAGAACTGCAAATGCTGGAGTCAGAGATAAGACAGTGTGGAGCTGGAGGAACACAGCACGCCAGGCAGCATCAGGGGAGCAGGGAAGTTGCCTTTTCGGGCTGGGACCCTTCTTCAGAAATGGAGGAGGGGAAGGGAGCTCAAATAAATAAATGGATTATGAGGTGTTGCTCCTCCAGTTTGTGGGTAGTGTCATTGTGACACTGGAGGTGGCCCAGGATGGACGTGTCACCCAGGATGGTCATGTCACCCAGGGAGAGAGAGGGTGAGTTAAAATGATTCATGACTGGAAGGTATTGTCGTTTGGCGCGTACAGAGCGCAGATTCTCTACAAAATGGTTGCCGAGCTTCCGCTTGGTCTCAATGATGTAGAGGACACCATATTATGTGCAGTAGACCAAGCTGGTGGATGTGCAGGTGAACCCCTGTCTCCTATGGAAGGTTTGTCTTGTGCCTTGAATGGAGGTGAGGGGGGAGGTGTCGGGGCAGGTGTAGCACTTGCTGCGGTTGCGAGGAAAAGTGCTGGGGGTGATGGGGCTAGTGGGGAGTGTGGAGCAGATAAGGGAGTTGCAGGGAGAGTGATCCCTATGTCAAGCAGATAAGGGTGGGGAGGAAAATATCTCTCTGGTTGTGGGGTTAGCAAGGTGCCTTTGAAAAATCTCCAAGGTGGCACAATGACCTCAAATTAGATGACAGCATGACTGATGAACCACATGACCTTGGTGACTCTTGGAGGTTTATGTATATGTGCAGAATTTTGAGGGAAATTTTTGTTTTACTTGTAAAGAACATTATGTCTAAAAAGGAATCAAGTGCCACCTTGTGGTTATACAGTGTTGGACAGGAAGTTAGGGAATCGTTAATTTGTCCAAAGGGTGATTTCTATTTCTTCACTATAAACTATGTCATTATGTTCTTTTTAGACAGATTTTCACAACATTTCACCAGGCACCTGTCATAATGTGACAACTATGACCTGGTACCCCCTCTGTAGATTTGCCAAGTGGATAAATGCTACTAAACCCATTCTTAACTGAGCAAATCGATATAAAGTGAGTAAGTGTTAATTAATCAAAACAGCAACTGATGAATTCTCCCATATTTTAATTAAAGGTTATTTTAATGCCGGTTAGCATGTTTTTAAAGTTTTATTATGATCATTTGCTTTGAATTGGAGGCAAATGGTTAATACACAATATTGTAAACAAATAATTTGTGTCTACTTGTATAGATCTGTGAAATATGAAATTTGTCAAAATGTAATGTTCTGTGCCCTAGAACTTTAAACATTGTTTTTAAACATTTTTAGGGGGGGAGACAACATGTATATAACGCGCTATCAGGTCAATTTGGTCTCGTTTTCATAAAATAAAATGAGAGGAATTAATGAACCGAGTACAAAGCAGAGTATCTCAAGGAAAATAGGGAACTGAAATGCTGTTTTTTAAGAAAGCATTGGCAATGTTCAGTTCTGTTCAAGTGATCTGTTCGTGAGTGGCAAGCTATGGGTTAGCACCTTGCATAAAAGTCAAGTTCCTAATTTGTAATGAATGGGTATAGAGGTCAACATTTTGAAGCAGTTGAAATCCATATTCTACCATTGTCTTAATCACAAAGTTGTTAGATTGGAGACTGTTCCTGCCAAATGTGCCTTTAAAACAAGCCAAACGCTTTTTATTAAATTTTTGTTTATAAATAAATAATAACCTCTACGGAGCTAGACATTAATTATGTATAGAATTAATCAAAAACAAAAGCCATGCGTACAGATTTCATTCCTTTTTCTCATAATACAGAAAAGCATACTACTCCGTAGCCGAGTGTGTGCTACTTAGCAGCAGAGTGTGTACCGAATGTGTAAAGGAATCCAATAAAATCACCCTGTTATTCATCGTCCGAATCAAACAACATGTTGCAATGTTTTTTTAAATGTCATTATCAGCATCTTCACCTTTAAATCATAGAACAGTGCAGCACAGGAATGGACTATTGGCCCACAGTGTTGTGCTGAACATGACGCTAAATGAAACTAATCCCTTCTGCCCACACTTGGTCCATAGCCCTCCATTCCTTGCATATTCATGTGCTTATCTAAAAGTCCCATAAATGCCTTTATTGTATTTCTTCCAATCACCATTCCTGGCAGCAGTGTTCCAGACTTCTGGTACTCTGTGTAAAAAACCTTGCTCCTCATATCTCCTTTGAACTTTACCCCTCTCATCTTTAGTGCATGCCGCCCAATACTAGACATTTCAATTCTGAGAAAAAGATTCTGACCATCAACCCTATCATGCATCTCACAATTTTGTAGGCATCTATCGAGTCTCCCCTCAACCTCCGCCACTCCAGAGAAATCAGCCCGAGATTTTGTAGCTTCTCCTTATAGCTTATACCCCCTAATCCAGGGAACATCCTGGTAAACCTCTTCTGCATCCTCTCCAAAGCCTCCACATCCTCCCTGCAATGTGGCGACCAGAATTGAATGCAGTACTCTAAGTGTGGCTTAGCCAAAGTCTTATAAAGCTGCAACATGATATCTTGACTCTTGTACTCTGTTCCTTGACCAATAAAAGGAAGTA
Source organism: Stegostoma tigrinum (assembly GCF_030684315.1). Taxonomy (NCBI): domain Eukaryota; kingdom Metazoa; phylum Chordata; class Chondrichthyes; order Orectolobiformes; family Stegostomatidae; genus Stegostoma; species Stegostoma tigrinum. The sequence goes on along the minus strand of NC_081361.1, from coordinate 67,459,405 downwards.
TGCCATAATGCTGCCTTCACCGTCCTGTTTGCTTGAGTGGCCATTTTAAGCAAGCTTTGGACTTTAGATTAGATTCCTTGCAGTGTGGAAACAGGCCCTTCGGCCCAACAAGTCCACACCACCCCTTGGAGCATCCCACCCAGACCCACCCCCTATAATCCACACACCCCTGAACACTACTGGCAATTTAGCATGGCCGATCCACCTAGCCTGCACATCTTTGGACTGTGGGAGGAAACCGGAGCACCCGGAGGAAACCCACGCAGACACTGGGAGAATGTGCAAACTCTACACAGACAGTTGCCTGCAGCTGGATTCGAACTCGGGTCCCTGGCGCTGTGAGGCTGCAGTGCTAACCATTGAGCCACCATTTAAAGGGATCTGTGCCAAATGCTGGCAGATAGGACTAGATTTATTTAGGATATCTGGTCAGCATGGACGCACTGGACCAAAAGGTCTGTTCTGTGTTGTATATCTCTGAGTTTAAGACTCTATAACTAGCCACATCTCTGGTCGCATTTTTCAGCTTCAAACCTGACATCTAACCAACAATATTGAAAAATGCTAGTCAGTGGCCCGAGCACATAATGCAAGACCAATCCAAATTGGCTAGAACTTTCCACTCTATAATCAGCAAAGTAATGGTGATGACAGTGCTCTTGAGGGGTGTCTGTGCAATGATTATCCCTGACCACGTGGCTCTGGACCTCATTTCAGCCCTGCATTCAAACATGGGCAAAACAGCCAAACTCAAACTGTGAATCAAGAGTGATTTCTTTTGACATTGATGTTAGATTTGTCTAAATTATGGCACCAATAAGCCCGAGCTATTCTGAAACAAATGGAAATTGGGGTAAAGTTCTCTTCTTGTTGGAGTACAACTAGTGCAACAGAAGATGCATACAGGAGCTCAGTCATCTCAGCCCCTGGATTTTGATGTAGGGGATTCTCAAGCTTTGATTGCTGGGCCCCACCATCTTCAGCTGCTCATTAATGACCACCTATGTGTTATGATGTCACAAATGGAGGAGTTCTCTGATGATGATCAGTTGAAGAGCTTATTTAGTAGCATGAGCAAGATATGTATTGAGAATAGAACATTGACTGCGCCTGCTGGACCATCAATTAATGAAAGATACTCTCTGGTCTTCCAGAGCAAAGAGTTGACCTTTACTGCATGTTACAGACTGGCATATTCCAAGGTGCAGGATGACGTGCTGAGGGATGCACGAAAGCTTGGGCCACATGCTGCCAAAGCGCAGTGGGGAAAGACCACCATATAAGATCTTTCCGCTGAAGTTAAATAGGGGTCGTTCAGTTACTGGACCCTCCCATGCCTCAAATCTATATAAATATCATCTTGTATAAATAAGAAATGCCTTGCATTTGTTTCTTCTCCATATGTTAAGACTGTACAGAGTCAAACTGCCACAGTGACTACGTATGTATCTAAAGATGTTTTTGTGATTTAAAATATGTTCCTGAAATTTAAAATAAAGAAGCTGGGGCCAATGGGAATTCAGGGGAAGATTCTCCTATAGTTGCCATATACTTAGCACAAATAGGATGGTTGTAGTTATTGGGGATCATTATCTCAGATCCACGCCTGAGATACAAATAAAAAATGCCTTGCATTTGTTTATTCTCCATATGGAAAGACTGTGTACAGAATTGAACTGCTCTAGTGACTATTTATGAATATAATGATATTTTTTATGTACGAAGTACATTTTTGAAATTTTAAAAAAGTTTCCCCATTGAAGTAAATACTGAACAATTCAGTAAGACTCAACTTGCAGAAAAATGTATTCTCATAATAACATTGTATTTGAGTTACCAAACCAACCACTGCAATGAAATAAAACTAATTCTGTCTTCTCACAATGAGTCACCCTCTCGCTTTAAAGCTTAGGAAAACTGATTATTCTTGTTCCAATTACATGATCTGGAACAGATTACTGTGTATATTTCAATCATAGTGCCATCAATGTGCAAGAACTACTGAATTTCAATCATTCTGTCCTTGAAGGATCAGTTGGTTTAAATTTTTTAACTGATTTCTGGGAGAGGTTATTTCAGTTGCAGTCTGTTACTTTTCCTTGGGATTTACCGAAGAGTTAGAGTTCTTATGAGTTTTAGTTTCCTACTTGATTGCATTAGGTAATGCTGATGACTCATGTTTTATCCTTTCATGAGAAGTGGGTGTTGCTGGCTACGCCAGCACTTATTGTTATCCTTAACTGTGCTTGAGACGTTGGTGGTGAGCAACTTTCTTGAACTGCTGCAATCCATGCCCATAGTCTTGACAGACAGAATTCTGTTCCAGGATTTTGACCAAGTGTCTGAAGGAATGTAATGGTGAAGGGAAAACACATTTACATTTTTAAAAATCTCCAGTAATGAATAGAAGCTTAAAGAATAAAACTGTGCATGTAAAAGTTGATTTTGAATTCCACAAGCGTTTGCCACCAATTTAACTACATCCTTGAAAGGGATACTTACTCTGAAATTAGCATGCACTGAAGTTAAGTAGTGGTATCCATGATTTCACACTGCTTAATATATTTAACTTGTGAATCATTTGGTGTTGCAGATTTTAAAGGATTGCAGTTATGATGGAAAGTTTAGTTATTCATGTTCAGTTGTGTGTGTGTGTTATTTTGAAAGTTTCTGTAAGTAGAAAGCACCTTTTACAGAAGGAAGTCCTCACTGAAAATTGTGGTTACACATCAATCGGTAAGGAGGCATTAGAAAGTTTGGCTGTGCTTAGTGTTGATAAAGTACAATGACCAATTTATATACATCTGAGAATGATGATTGAATTATAAGTACAAATTTCTAAGATACTGGCCACAGTTTTCCAATCTTCTTAAGACATGGTGCTACTGCCAGAGGACTACTGAAGTTTCACTCAAAGAGCGGGAAAGAAAAGAGTAAGATGAGGAGAAAGATCTTCTCACAGAGGGTTATGAGTCTTAGAAATTCTTCTGCAAAAGGCTATAAAAGCAAAATCTTTCAGTCTTTTTAAGGGAGTGTTGGGTAGATTCTTGATAAACTGGGGATCAAACGTTATTATAGGTTAGGAATGTGGAGTAATTTGATCAACCATGATCTTATTGAATGGTGAATCAGCTTTGGCAGGCCGTGGCCCACTCCTGTTTGTATGACTTTGGGGCTTCAACAAAGGGAACAGAGAGCAGTGAGAAACTGATGCATCAGGCAGTGTGAGGAGGGCTGTTGTGTTACTACATAGATTGCAGGCAGATGAGCAGTGTACCTTTAGAATGGAAGCCCCTTATACCTAATTTAAAGGATGTAGCTACAGAGAAAGTTGATACATTAGTTGTAATGGATGATGATGGGATAGTGTAGGGGGATGGGCTTAGATTAGTTCACAGGTCGGCGCAACATCGAGGGCCAAAGGGCCTGTTCTGCGCTGTATTGTTCTATGATCTATCACTGAAAATTAAAAGTTTGAGTGATTGGAGGTTTCTCAAAAATTTCTTCAGATCTTGCTCGCCCAGAGAAAACGAATGTAATTTCTGACCATGGCAGTCTCTGACACTATTTTTATTCAGGGTCTGTCTTTCCCACTAATTTCTAGTGAAAATTAACTGCAAAATGAAATGCACCACTGTAAAGGAAGAAGAATGCAATATTTTAAGAAAAACACTGCCCTCACCCTTACTGTATAGTGCTATTAGTTTGTCTAGACCCCATCCAGTGGCAGAAATCAGTCAGTGCAGGTAATGGCTGGACACCCATTATTACTTGGACTGACAAACCTCTGCCATGGGATGGAGCCAGAGAACAGTCAGTGAAGAACAAGTTTTGGAGCTTAAAGTACGAATGGAAGTGGCAGATTGGGGCCAGGCTGGCTGGTAAGACCAGGACACAGCAACACTGGGAAGCAATGCAAGGGTTAGTAAAACCAGTGAGAGACGATGTTGGGAAGCAAGGCCAGAAGAAAGGCAAGACCATTAGATGAGGCCAGGAAAAGTGATGAGGTGAGCTATGGGTGGCAGTGGAGAAGTGGGATTTGGGGCAAGGGGGCAGAAGCACTGGACGACAGATCATATACGAACACAGACTTGCACATAACATTGAAATGAAACTGATAATGTTAGTGGGTTAAACTGACATTGCTTCGCCTTAAAGTTATCAAGTGAAACAATGTTAACCAATGACACCTTCTAAAACTTTCCAAGTCTCACTTACATGAACTTCCTTGGCTACTGAGTTCTTAGCACAGGGCTTACAAACAACTAACACTCCTTAACTTGTTTTTTGGGTGATTGTGTTTTGTTGTGTGTGTTCCCTTTCACTTGCTGCGTCTCTGTCACTGTCTGTATCGGTAGGTCCTGGCACTGTTGCAATCCTGTGTTTTTTTTAACTGTTTCTTATTGACAAATTGCCACAGCTTTTACCTGTGGGTCTCTAGCACGTTTTCCTTTAGGCTTGCTCTTCCTGGCTCTCCATGACTGTTTGACCGTGGCAGTCTCTGACACTATTTTCATTCATGGTCTCTCTTTCTGTCTTTCCCACTGTCTTCCCATTCTAATTTGTCAGTCCATGGCAGGTTTTCTCTTGGACTTTCTCCATCGCCAGCTAACATGTTATTACCATTTCTGTCTGTTGGTCTTTGACTTTTTTTCTGCTCACTCTTTTAGAAACATGTGGGTTAGAGAAATAAGTGGATTTAGCTTGCAGTTTGCAGACAGCATTTGTTCCAAAGCAAAACTGGATAGTACGTGTTGATTCCCAAGGTATTAGGATTTCCGTAGAAGACGGAACACAAGTAATACATTTTAGAGATCAGTGAATTTTGTGTGTTCTTTTTGTGCGATTACTATGGAGTTTCCCATAAACATCAGCTCTTAAACTTCTGCAGTTTTAGCTGTGCTGTTGTGTAAAGATGTCAGTAAAGGTGGGTGGCATGTGTGACCACAGTAAAGAGAAGGAAAATAAAATGCTTTATTTTAAGCAACAATATTGTCATTTTTGACACAAATTAGACAGTTGTTTCTGATCAGGCTAACTGAAAATAATTTCTATAGCTGTGCTAGAGATGTGAAAAAATATGTCTCGAGTATTCCTATCAAATTCATTCAGTTGCTCCCAGAGCTGAATTGCTAAGTTCTGTAAATGTAATGCTTGAGTGTGTCTAGTTACCATATTTGTCAACTACTATTACTTCACGTTGAGTCCATCTCTTGGAGACCTGTGAAAGTTATATCATAGAATCCCTACAGTGTGGAAACAGGTCCTTCGCCCCAACAAGCCCACACTGACACACAGCGCATCCCACCCAGACCCATCCCCATCCCCATAAACTATGCATTCCTAAACACTACAGGCAGCGTAGCTTGGTAAATCCACATAGCTTGCACATTTTTGGATTGTGGGACGAAACCGGAGCACCTGGAGGAAACCCACGCAGACACTGGGAGAATGTGCAAACTCCACATTGGGGTGGCACGGTGGCTCAGTGGTTAGCACTGCTGCCTCACAGCACCAGAGACCTGGATTCGATTCCACCCTTGGGTGACTGTCTGTGTGGAGTTTGTACGTTCTCCCTGTTTCTGCATGGGTTTCCTCTGGGTGCTCCAGTTTCTTCCCAAAGTTCAAAGATGTGTGGGCTTGGTGGATTGGCTGTACTAAATTGACCCATAGTGTTCAGGGATGTGGAGCTTAGTAGGTTTGTAAGCGGATGGGTCTGGGTGGGATGTTCTGAGGTTCAGTGTGCATTTTTTGGGCTGAAGGGCTTGTTTCAACACTGTAGGGATTCTATGATTCTGTTCCATACAGACAGTCACCCGAGGGTGGAATTGAACCCGGGTCCCTGGCGCTGTGAAGCAGCAGTGCTAATCACTGAGCCACCAAGCCGCCCAGAAAGTTTTTTATGTTTTATTTTGATCATATCCAGTCAAACATGAAGTCATTGTAGAATAGTCGCAGCTATGACTGACAGAATTAGATTTTATTGGCCAATTATATTTATGACTTATACATGAATTGTTTCAGCTGCATTCTGTCAACGGTTTAATCTCTGCTATCAATAGTGATTATTACTCCAAAACCTGAGTTAAATACCTCTGTGCTTGACTATTGAAATTGGGACTTGTCTATAATTCTGTCTGTCTCTCTTCCCCTTTATCTATCTCACACATGCAAAGACAGGTAGATGGACTGTTCATCGCCCTTTGTTCTTTGGCAACCAACCAACTACCCCAGGCCTCGTTCAGCATTTACGAACAGTAAATCCAGGGTACACCAACTTCAGGATTTAGATTTTTCTTGAGGCAAGCCTTTCTCAGTCAGTGTTTACATTCGGCATCAGCAATGTAGCAGGTCTCAGCAGCAAATCTGTCCGTGGATGTCTTTTCACCCTGCTTTCTTATTGTGATTAGTCATTTCTATTTGTACATGTTTGTTGTGAAATATTTCACAACTGTATATCTATTTTGGTACATCCCACAAAATTGTTTCCAGGTTGTCAGTGCAGCATAAAAGGCCATCTTTTAGCTTTGTTTATCAGACATTGGCAAGATATGATCAGCAAAGCCACACCCACACAGTTGCATCATAATCACTGCTCAACATGTCAACGTTTGTTTCAAGAACTTTGGTGAGATCTGTGTGCAGGGTTATTCATAGCAAACAGCCAACCCTGTGTGCAGTAAATTGGAAACCTGACCTTTGAATGTTTTCTCAGAATGGGGTGTCTGGACCTCAAGTGGGGTTGTGAGATGATTTTATGGAGATCTGCTCTTGGAGGCAGTAATGGCTGTCATGGTGCTCTAATTGAGCTTGGACAGCTGTTCTTGTGCTGTAAGAGGCTGCTGTTCTCCCAAGCCACCTCCTTTACAATTCTCATTGAAGAGTCAGGACAATTTTCAAGCCTCAGTATGGGGATACGTTAGGAAAAAGTTTGGGAAGCTGTGATATCATCCATTGTGTGTCACCTGACCCCCAAAAATATTCATGTTGTGTATATAGAAAGTGTGCATGCACACTTTGTGAAACGCTGTGCCAGTAAAAAAAAAAGGCATCCTCCAATTAAACACAATAAATGTGATCCATTGGGAAGGAATGATATTTCTGGTAATACTGGCAGGGGGACTCTGCATGTGTGTTTTGCACATGTGTATTGAGAGCATCTTGGAGTATCAGTAGACAATCTGTAACTTGATAGACAAATCTAAAAGGACTCCTTTTGATCTCTTTCTATCTTTTGAATCAGCTATTATTTCTGAAATATACTGGCAGGATCCTATTCATTCTTTGTGCAGTTTTCCACTAGGCCACCAGGAGATGTGCAAGCAGTGTTTGTTGGGATTTTTGCCAATGTTGAAAATTAAAATGGTCTGTTTTTCTCTTCCACTTAATATCAACTGAGATCACACATTGCTAAATGGAGCATTACAGTAGTGACCCATTTGTCAGTCCCGTGGAGCGCAGTGTCCCTGCTTCCTATTTTTTTTTTCAAAACATGGGTGACTTGTTCTAAACAGGAGAAAAATATTTACCTTTGTTATTACGTATTTACAGCACATCAAACTATAGGAAAAAAAGAAGTCTCTTTTATAAGTATTGAGCTAATGATAATTTGTTTTTAACATGTCATATTTTAAGACTAATGGCTGATAACAGGCATACTGGACAGCCCAAGTGTGCTTTTACTGGAGAGAATGCAATGACAGCTGGCATTACAATTTGCCTCGATGAGGCCTTAGGCCAGGGAAACAAAACAAAAATCTGTTTAGGTTCTCTACTGTGATTGAATGATCTCCGGTGTAAAATGTATGTCAGTAGCTGAGGGCAGGATTTGACTTTGCTGCAATTCATTCTTTTGGAAAAAATAGTTTTCCTATATTCTCTTGCATTTCACCAGGATAATGTACTGAAGGTCAAGCCCCATTATTCCCAAGATTTTAAGAAGCATAGTATGTGCAAACACCACACAGACAGTTGCCCAAGGCTGGAATCAAACCCGGGTAGCTGGTGCTGTGAGGCTGCAGTGCTAACCACTGAGCCACTGTGTCGCCCCAAAGTTGATGGGGAGAGGGATGAAGTTTGTGGGAGTAGGATAGAATTTGACTGGGCTGTGGGACAAAATGGTGCCTCTGGCTTAACTTTGACTCCAGAACCACTGCAAAGAGGTTGACTGTTAACAGCAATCTGAAATGGCCGATTCAACTGCTCAGTTCAAGGATAATCAAGGATGGTCAATAAATGTTGGACTTGCCAGCAATGCCCACAGCCCAAGTGGAAAAAGTATTGTAGATAATGATTGTGGTGAGTGGGCAGAGGGGTTTTGGGTGGTCCAGTGGTTGACAGGGGTGGCGGTGAGTTTGAATTTCTAATTGGTAACATATCTATGAAGCCTGTTTTTTTTTCTGGCTTGTTTGTTTCTGGGTTTGAGAGCACAGTCTGCATTACTCGGTATCTCTGTAGATGGAAACTAATTTCCCTTACTGTGGTGAAAAATTGATCAGGGTGAATCACTGTTGCATTGTCATTATGTGCATGCAGTTTACATGACTGCAAATAGCTCCTTGAACAAAATATGATATCATCACTGCTTTCTTCCTTTGTACATTGCATCTGTGGTAAGAACACTTTTTGTGTGAAAAATTGAGCCTAACTTCTTCAGTATCACTCTTGTTGTGGTGGCAGTAATTGCAGATTATAACTGCATGAGACCATTCACTGCCCACAATTCGTGTGACATCACTCTAATACAGGTAACTGCCTGCATTCAAGAACAATGTTTTGGTTCCAGGTTGAAGACTGCGGCACTCCTAATCACTCACAGCCATACGTACTACTCAACTGGTCATCCCTTCGCCATTGTACTTCCAGCCTTTCAGCCCTTACTGCCTTTTCATTCTTCTGCTCCCTGAATGAAGCAGTGAGCTGGGCACTGAATGAGCTGCTGAGTTGAGCAGCCGATGAGCTCTCCGCTGAACTGAACAGTGAATTAGGCATTGAGCCGGATAGTGACGAAGCACTAAGTTTAAGATGTCAGTGGCAGCACCCTCCTGCTCCGGTTTGGTGCGGGTGGACAATAATGATAACAAACACACCAGCTTGCAGTTCCAGTACAGGAGTGACAGTTATGTTTATGCAATGGGACTGGATTACAGTATGAGTAAATCAGTGACAAACTTGTAGATGTAATAAATGGCTCAACATTGTCAGCCATCCTACTGTCAAAGCCAATGTAAATAGAGTATTTGTCTGAATGGGTTGATTTTAAAAAAAATTCCATACAGCCAGGAGCTGACTTCTGTGCCTTGGGCTTCCAGGACACAAATGAAACAAAGATTTATTTAAAATAGCTAATTTCTTGATTAATGGTGCAGTGTCTGAGAACACTACTACGCCAGTTAAACAAATGTTCATGGGTCTGTAATTAAGACAAATGACAGCAACTATAAATTGGCCACCGCTGTCAGATTCATATGGGTTGCCCCTTTCTGTTGTACGTCCCTTTGGGGAGTAATCCATAAAGCAAGTATTGCTGCACAGATGTGAGCTCTGGAAGCTTTTATTACAGCAATGTTACATAAAGTCATTAAAGATCTTCATTGCCATGAGATTGTTTTTCTCCTATTGTGTACATGTTTTGGTTCTTGTTGGTTGCACTTAGTGAATGCTAATTTTATGCAGCTTAATAGAATATTTCCATCTGTCATGGTTTTAAAAGATTTTGATTAACGAGTCCTGTTGAGTTGTGTTTTTGCACTTGCATTAATTATTTGAGTTATATCAAACACACTGGAATCCGAAGATCAAGAATGGCACTAGTTTTTGGTGCAGCTTGTTGTGCTGAACAAAACTAAATATAAAAGTACAAAATATATCAAAACATTGTCTGTAATGAGGATAGAGGTATCTAAGAATAGTTTTGTTCCAAAATTCAAACATGGTACTCATGATTTTAAAATTCTGTGTCTTTGGACAATTTATGATATTTTTTATTGACTGTGAGATACATGGTAGAACGTGCATGAGTGTGAAAGAGAAAGACAATACAAGAGATGAACGCTACACTCTTAAATGTTAGTTGTCCTGTTAAAACTGTTGGTTTGCTGTTTAAAACTGAACAGCTCTGCAGTCTTCACCCATGACTGATCCTATTTTGTGCAATATGAATGTATGAATACTATACCGTTTTTATTAAGCTATCAAAGGACATTAGTGGCTTTAGTTTACATTAGCTTCATAATGTTTGACATTTACGTAACTGAAAAAATGAGTATGTTGCATAAGGATGATTTGATGGTAATGTAAAATATTCCATGACACTATTAAAGTATGAGAAAGTGAAGTTCATCAACTGCATCTTATTGTTTCTGAAACCATGCTATGCAGAAATTGGCTGCTGTGTTTTTTTTGCATTGCATTGGTGGCAGTATTGCTGCATGAGCGAACTTCACTGTGAAGCACGTTAGTATGTTCTCTAGTTCAGAAATGCAACAAATAAGAAGCATGAGCCGGTAAAATGTTTGTGTAAATGTGTAATAAATGTTGACAACAGCACTGGCTCAGCTCTCCTTTCTTCTCTTTAAATAATGCCATGGAATCTTTTACATCCACCTTTATTAATTGGACCATTGAAATTAATGATGAATCAGTAAATCACGCTTGTGCAGTTGTGAAATACGGCATAAAATGTGTGTCTTTTCCTTTCGTGGATATGTAAAGGTCAAAAAAACTTCATCTATAATCAGACATCAAAGTACTTAAGAATGTTGTAAATTTGATTGGTGTGATCTTGCTGAATAATGTAAAATGGCTTTTTCCTTGAAGAAACGGTATGATTTCATTACTCAATTAAGAGAATGATCTCATTACTTGAAGGCTACTTGACTGTTTAATTTATATCAGTGTAAGGGTTATGCACACGTGTTTCGAGTTGAACAATAATGTCTGTGATGAATCACAAATCTGATTAGTGCAGATATAAACTTTTGAATTCCACAAAAAAAGTGCTGGTAGTTCCTGTTGAAATACTGACATTTGTGTGCCTTTCTTGTCAAAGTCATTGTGATCAGCCATGTTCCTAGTTCAGATATTTGTGTCACAAGTCGTAGGGAATCTGGGCTGTTGCAGCAACTTACATCTTTATATGCGTGACATAGTTTGGAGCAATAGTGGAACTCCAACTTTCTTTCCATCTCAATACTGACAAGGAATCTCTTCTGCTCTTTCTGCCTATCATTGGTATCTGTTGGAAGAGTTTGTACTTTGATAACTAACCTGTTTGGCTGCATTACAAACTTGTTTTTCTTGGCTTCAAATCCTGGAGTGGGACTCAGAATGTGGACCTTTTCCCTCAGAGGCAGGGATATTACCCACTGTGCCACAGAACCTATGCTCCCTTCCCTCAGCCTTGCAGTGTCTCCTTAATTGAAATTTCTCTTTTTCATGTTCAATCCGTATCTCTTCTACTTTATTGGTTTTATATTTCACAGTAATCTTTCCTTGCCTCCCTTCCTCTGTCATTTCTGCTCTTATGCCTTCATTGAGCTTCATCCTGAAAATCAATTTCAACACCTATATCCACACTCTGGATCAGGTTTAGATAACTGAAGTTATCTTTGGTCATTTTTATGTTTCCTTAAAGTTCTACACTTCTGTGCACATGTTCAGCATCTATACCTGTCCTTCACCTTCATTCCTTCAAGTTCTGGTTGTATCACCTGACTCCCCTTCTTTTGATAATTATACAGTTTCCTTGAAGCTGCCTTTGATTGCCTTGTCCCCACCAAATGGGTCATGACTTCAGCCATCGTTGGCAAGCTGTCCTTTTCTGTCTGTTGCTTTAGACTTAAATGCACTTAATATAATGACGACTTTTTTTTTGCCACTCTTCAGCCACAATCATCTCCTATTAGCTGCTTCCTCCAATTTCTTTTTATTCTGGCATCTGCCAGATCCTCTGAGCTGCCGCAGCCTGTTTGTCCTCTGTACTCCTCCCTACTCCCAAAATATTTGATCTGATAATATCATTCTTTACCTATTCCCTGACCTTTGGAACGTGATGTTATCCAACAGACATAGTTGAATAGCCATAGTTCTGGCAGTAAAACAAACACCGTTTTAGCCACAGACAACAATTTTAGTAGAAAATGTGTGTCATCCAAGAAAACTGAGGGATATACGAGTGGAATTTGTTGCAGCAGTGCCTGGAATTTGCAAGTCTTTCTTGGACTCAGGAGTAGTGACAGAGAATCACAACTAGATTAGGCAGGAAATGGAGAATACTTGATTGGAGGTGGCTGTTTGAGGTTAAATTTACGTCAGACGTATGAGTATTTTAAATGGCAGTTGATAAGAGTTCAGGAGCAGCACGTTCCTGTTAGAATGATGGATAGATATGGCAAGTCAGGTAAACCTTGGATGACCAGGGATGGTGTGACCTTGGCCAAAAAGAAAAAGGAAGCATAGGTAAGGTCTAGAAGGATGGAAATTGACGAAGCCCTTGAAGTATATAAGGAAAGAAGTTAAACAAGGAATTAGAAGGCCTAAAAAGGGTCATGAAAAGTCATTAGAAAATAGGATTAAGGAGATTCCCAAGGCTTTTTATACATGGAGAAAATGCAAACAGGTAGACAAAGAAAAGGTTGGCATGCTCATGGACAAAAGAGGGAATCTGTGTGTGGAGCTGGAAGAGGTAGGTGAGGTCCGAAACGAGTACTTTGTGTCGGTATTCACCGAAGAGAAGGAATTGATGGATGTAAATTTCAGGGAAGTTGAGCCTCTAAACAAAGTTGCTATAAAAAAGGAAGAGGTGTTGTGTGCCTTAAAAAGTATTAAGGTAGATAAGTCTCTGGGTCCTGTTGGGATCTATCCCAGAATACTGAGGGAGGCGAGTGAATGAATTGCTGGAGCATTGACAGACATCTTTGTATCCCCTTTGACCACAGGTGAAGCCACAGGGGACTGGAGAGTAGCTAATGTTGTCCCACTGTTTAAGAAAGGAAAGAGGGAAAGTGCTGGAAATTACGGACATGAGTTTCACACCGGTGGTAGGGAAATTATTTGAAAAGATTTTTGGGGACAAGATGTCTAAGTATTAGAAGTGAATGAATTTATTAGCGATAGATATAGCGTGGCTTTTTTTTGTGCAGGAGAGGTTGTGCTTCACTAACCTAATCAAGCTTTTTGAAAAAGTGACAAAGATGATTAAGGGAAATGTCTACATGGACTCCAGTAAAGCCTTTGACAAGGTCCCCCACGGCAGGTACAAAACGTGAAATCACGTGGTATCAAGGGTGAGCTGGCAAGATGCATACAGAACTGGTTTAGTCATAGGAGACAGACAGTAACGGTGGAAGAATGCTTTTTGGTGTAGAGGATTGTGACTAGTGGTGTTCCACAGGGATCAGAGCTGTGACCTCTGTTGTTCATGATCTATATAAATGATTTGGAGGGAAATATAGCTGGTCTAATTAGTAAGTTGGCAGATGATACAAAGGTTGGTGGAGTTGCGGATAATGTGGAGGATTGTCAGAGGATACAGCAAGTTGTAGATCATTTGGAGGCATGGGTAGGGAAATGGCAGATGGAGTTTAATCCAGACAAAGATGAGGTGATGCATTTTGGAAGGTTGAGTACAACTGGAAAATACACAGTGAATTTCAGAAACCTTAGGACTATCGAAATGCAGAGGGATCTGGATGTGCAGGTCCACAGATCGCTGAAGGTGGCAGCGCAGGTAGATAAGGTAGTAAATATGGCTAATGGTATACCTGCCTTCATTGGAAGGGGCATTGAGTATAAGGATAGGCAAGTTATGCTGCAGCTTTGAAGAACTTTAGTTAGGCTACACTTGGAATATTGCATATCGTTCTGGGCACTACACGACCAGAAGGAAGCGGGTGCTTTGGAAAGAGTACAGAAATGGTTACCAGGATGTTGCCTTGTATGCGGGATTTTAGCTATGAATAGAGCTTGGATAGACTGGGTTGTTTTCACTGAAACACAGAAGATTTAGCAGCAGCCTGATAGAAGTTTATAAGTTTGCGAATGGCACGGATAAAGTGGAAAGTATGAGGCGTTTTCCCAGGATGGAGGGGTCAATTCCTCAGCATCACAGGTTCAAGGTGCAAGGGGGGATGTTTAAAAGAGATGTGTGAGCTACATTTTTCACACAAAGGGCGTTGAGTGCCTGGACTGTATTGCCAGAGGAGGTGGTGGAAGCAGACATGATAGCACCATTTAAGAAGCAGCTGGATGAATACGTGAGTAGGAAGGGAATAAAGGGATATGGATCCTGTAAGTGAAGACAGTTTTAGTATGGAAGGGCAAAATGTGTCGGCACCGGTTTGGTGGGCTGAAGGGCCTTGGAGGGAAATATAGCTGGTCTAATTCGTAAGTTGGCAGATGATACAAAGGTTGGTGGAGTTGCTGTACTGTTCTTTGTTCTTTTTTTTTGACTGGAGAATGACAGGTTGTAAAGATTAATCCAGCAACCTCAGGTAAGTTTGTTTAAATTTCGTAGAGGGAAACCATCAAGCTCATGGAATGGAAGGGATAGGACTAACTTGGATATAAAATTGGCCTAGTAACATGAAACATGAGACGAGTTCATGGGTAATTCTCATGCAAGCAAAACATTTGTAGCAGATTTTCCAAGGACTTGGCTCTTCCTGATGTTTGTGGAGATCTTAAACTTTGATGTACAGGGCACAGTTTCAAAGCTTGTGGATTACAGAAAATGTGCAAACGTTACGAAATTTAAGGATTATGCAGAACTTTGCAAATTCGGGAAGTGGGTGGACAAGTGGCAGAGAAATTCAATGAGAAGTGGGAAGTGAATTGTTTTGTTTGGAAGGCCGTAGAGAGATGACATAAATTAGAAGGTGAAATTCCAAAGGGGATGCAAGATGCCCCCATTGATGAGGCCAAGCCAGTTTCTACCATTGAGAAGCTATATTTCATTTTTATTTTGATAAAAGAAATTCATAGCCAGGAGTCAGAAGACTGACTTGACAACTGCTCTGAATGAAGCAGAAAACTAGAAATTGATTTCTTCAGCTGAGTGCATTGCATGTAGGTACATAAGTAATCACCAGCACTACAATTGGGTGGTCTGGAAATTGGCAGAGGGAGCAATTTCTCAGGAATCCTAGACCTTTGTCTTGAGGCACAGAAATCATCTCATAAAATTGATGTTTAAAAATATGAAAAACTTTAATGAATTCTGTGAGTGGCAGCAACCTTTCAACTTGTGCAAATTGCTATTTGCAGTGTTTGAGACGACCAACGCTGTGCAATTAGGCTTTTTGTTTCCTGTGGAGGGCATCATTTTTGACTGATTTTATTTTCACCTGAGGTTCCTTATTGCACACTCCTGTCAAGATGCATGGAAGTCTTGACTGATTTTTCTTTTCAGTCTTCTCACTCTAAAGTGACCATTCAGCCTCTTGCGTGCCACCTTCTTTTCAAAAATAATAACTGCTTCCTCTCCCTTGCCTTTTTCTCCATAGACGAGAACTTTTTTTTGAGATCATTAACCACTTTTCTCTTTTTCATAATTTTGGGTTGATGCTTTGAAGCACTGCTCACCAAGGCACCCCACATTCTAACCACTCCTACATAACAAAGTTTTCCTCACGCTGCCATTCCTACTCTTATCAATCATCTTAAATCAATATCCTTCGGTTCTTGACCCTTCCACTGAAGGAAACAGTTTATCTATACACCCTGAAAACTTGTTATAATTTAGAGCACCTCTGTTGGATTTCTTCTCTTATCAGACATGAGCGGCATTAGTTTCTTCAATCTATCCATATAAAGTCCCTTCTCCTTGGAATCTTGTAAAATATTGGTGTGAATCATTTCTGTACCTACTCTAATATCTTCATATCCTTTCTAAACTGTGTTGCCCAGAATTTGACATAACATTCTAGCTGTTGTAGTGTTGGTGCTTTATACAGGTTCATTATAGCTACCTTGCTTGTGTAGCCTATGCTTCTATTTATAAAACTCAGGATCTTGTAGACTGAGATAACAAAGTGTGGGGCTGAATGAATACAGCAGGCCAAGCAGCATCTGAGGAGCTTGTAGACTATTATTTGCTTTCTTAACCAGCTTCACTAGCTTAGTAATTTGTGTGCAATTACCTCTCAGTTCCCTCTGCTCCTATACTCCCATGACTATTGAACTCTTCCATCTTACTTTGCTTCTGTTCATTTTTCCTAAATCTCGTCACACTTGACTGTGATGGCATAGTGGCATGTAACCAGTCTTGTAATCCAAGCACCCAAGGTTATAGTGTGGGCACCATGGCAGCTGGTGAATTTCAATTCAGTGAGTAAATCTGGTTTCAAAAGTGAGTCTTTGTAACAGTGAATATTAAGATATTGATTGCTATAAACCCCATCTGGTCCAATGATGTCTTTTAGGGAAGGAAATCTGCCATCCTTACCTGGTCTACTTTGCAAGAGACTGTGACAATATGATTGACTCTGAAGTGTGGAACTGAAGAAGAGTCATCCTGGACTAGAGATACGAGCTGTTTCTCCAGTGATGGTGTCCTATGTGCTGAGTTCCACCAGCACTTTGTTTTTTTTTATTGCAAGCACCATGAAAATCTTTAGATGGCACAACTCTGCTCAGAGATGGAATCTATATTGCACTGATAATCAGAACATTTCAAGAGCCTGTTTAGTGACCAGTAGGTGGTGCAGAAGACTTTCATTGCAATTTGTAACTGAAGTGTGAACTGGTGGAGTCATGAACCCACGGAGGTCCAAACTGCTACATGTCAACAAAATACACATAAAACTCCCTAAGTGGGAGGGTTGCCAGCTGAGGTTTATAAACATTGAGGAGGTGTAGTGCTTGACAGAATAACAGAATTCTGGGAAGAAGGGCAATGTCTCAGAGGCTTTGAGACTTCATGATCATTACTGAGTCGTTTCTGCAATAATCAGGGAGAGGTGGCTCACTAATCAAAGAGACCAATGTCATCGTGTTCTCTATTGGAGACAAATCCTGACTTGTCTGATAGCTTCCTTGAAGATAAGTGCAGATTTAGACCTGTCAGGGGAGTGACAGACATGATTTTTCTGCAGACACACATCCAGAAGTGTAATCAATAAAACGTGGATTTGTATGTTGCTCTTGAAGATCTCACCCAAGTGTCATATATAGTTAGATCATTACTGATGCACAGTATATTGATGTGGTCAGAACAGTCAGAAGTTCCTCTAGTTACTGAAGTATCTGGACAGCTCTGGGATTATGTTGCATTAATTGTATTCAGCTCATTGAAAGTTATTTTTAGTTATTTTAAGGAAAGCTGTTACTTAAGATAAAACAGAAAACACTGGTTGAGTTCCTTTCTCCATGGGAGCTAGAGCCCAAATACAGTTCACAATATTTTTCAAATGCATTTTGAGCATAGAAAATGTCTTGTAAGATTGATGCATATTAGTATTGTGACATTATGCACTATATTCAATGCATACTGGTTCACATAAACCCTGCACAGGGAAGAAATTTTTATTTTGTTTTTTATTCCTACTATAAATTTTCTGACAGATTAGTGAACACAAATAATACCATAAGAAAAATTTTAAAGAAGATAATCGCCTTTTCTAACTTTTTGTGGAAGCTGAAATCGGAAATAGTGAGTGTGTTAACAGAAAGATATGAATGGAAAGTTCATCAAAGGCAGCATTTTGTTAGAGCATTCAGGGACCAGAAGGCATTGCACAGTGGATTCTGTGGTCACCTTGGATATAATTGATTAACTGGAGCTAATATGAGTGTTGTTTATGACTTGGGTGCACCTATTTGATACATGATGAAGCAAAGAAACTTTTGAATTGCCCATATGGAAAAAAATTGGAATAGACAGATCTGCATGAGAACTAGATACCCCAGATTTTAGGTACTAAGCTGTCAGTAAACCAATTGAGTGTACGAGTACAAACAAGCAGTAGATGATTTATTGACAATTATGACATGGAGTGGGCTGGGGCTTTCTTCATTTTCTTTGAAGAAATTTCTTGTGTAACTAAAACACTATTATGGAATAATGCAATGGTTAAAGCACAGACAAAAGGTATTGGGCAAGAGTAATACAAAAGTTGGGACATAGAAGAAAGGTGGAGAGGGTGTAGGTGGGGAGGTAGGGAGGGGATAGGTCAGTCCAGGGAAGACGGACAGGTCAAGGAGGTGGGATGAGGTTAGTAGGTAGCTGGGGGTGCGGCTGGGGGTGGGAGGAAGGGATGGGTGAGAGGAAGAACCGGTTAGGGAGGCAGAGACAGGTTGGACTGGTTCCACATTAAGCAGAGGTTCACCTGCACATCTGCCAATGTGGTATACTGCATCCACTGTACCCGGTGCGGCTTTCTCTACATTGGGGAAACCAAGCGGAGGCTTGGGGACCGCTTTGCAGAACACCTCCGCTCAGTTCGCAACAAACAACTGCACCTCCCAGTCGCAAACCATTTCCACTCCCCCTCCCATTCTCTTGATGACATGTCCATCATGGGCCTCCTGCACTGCCACAATGATGCCACCCGAAGGTTGCAGGAACAGCAACTCATATTCCGCCTGGGAACCCTGCAGCCATATGGTATCAATGTGGACTTCACCAGTTTCAAAATCTCCCCTTCCCCCACTGCATCCCTAAACCAGCCCAGTTCATCCCCTCCCCCCACTGCACCACACAACCAGCCCAGCTCTTCCCCCCCACCCACTGCATCCCAAAACCAGTCCAACCTGTCTCTGCCTCCCTAACCGGTTCTTCCTCTCACCCATCCCTTCCTCCCACCCCCAGCCGCACTCCCAGCTACCTACTAACCTCATCCCACCTCCTTGACCTGTCCGTCTTCCCTGGACTGACCTATCCCCTCCCTACCTCCCCACCTACACCCTCTCCACCTATCTTCTTTGCTCTCCATCTTCGGTCCGCCTCCCCCTCTCTCCCTATTTATTCCAGTTCCCTCCCCCCATCCCCCTCTCTGATGAAGGGTCTAGGCCCGAAACGTCAGCTTTTGTGCTCCTGAGATGCTGCTTGGCCTGCTGTGTTCATCCAGCCTCACATTTTATTATCTTGGAATCTCCAGCATCTGCAGTTCCCATTATCTCTGATACATAGAAGAAAGGTATTGGGCCCATCGTATCCATGCCAGCTCTCGATAAGGAGAGCTCAGCTTGTCCCCTATCCTTGCCCTGTAGAGCTGCAAATCTTTTCTTTTCAGAAGCATATCTAATTCAGTGTTGAAAACCTTGATTAAATTTACTTCCACCACACTGAGGCAGTACATCACATTTTTTTAACCTAGCAAGTTGTGACATTTTTCTTCGTATTGCCAGATCTCTTAATTTGATGGTTCTCTTGTTCTTGAGCCTTCTGCCATTAACAAAACCTTTTCCATCTGCTGTGGCTCAGCCCTTCATGGATCACCACTGCCAAATTCCTCAACCCAATTTTTTTTTAAGGAGAATGACTCCAGCTTCTCCAACCTGACCAATAACTGAAGGCCTTACTCCTGAAATCATTCTCATATATTTTCCAAATCCTCTGTGAAGACTTCACATCCTTGCTAAAATGCTGTCCTTGAATTGGACAAAATGCTGAATTTGAGGATAACCAGTTTTATAGAGGTTCATAATAACGTCCATGCTTTTGTATTATGTCTCAATTTATGGAGCCAAGGATTCTGTATATCTTAACCGCTATTTCAACCAGTCCTACCAACTCGAGTGATTTGTGCAGTTATACTTGGATATCTGTTTTACCACTCCTCAAAATTGCATTGCCGTGTCTTTTTGAGGGTGAAATATTTGATGTCTTCCAGCAGTGACAATGCTTGCTAATGCTGATGTCAATCCAGCTGCATTTTCTTATCTTTCTTCTCTGAGAGCAAGTATGAAAAATACCACATTAGAGTGTCAGTGTAACAGTCGCAGTGGTTTGGAAAACTCTTTTTTTCTCACCTTCTGAAAGTATGTCTGTTCTATTTACAGTGGAAAGAAAACTCATTTGCTCAGTGAACTGAGAGTCCAGTGATACCAACAGAAAATACATGTTTTAACATTTTCTTAAAAAAAAGTCAATTGTAAATTGATTATTTAGTTCTAGGTTAAACAATTATTTTTAAAATTCTGGATCATAAGTGTTTTGATGTCCAAGTTTTAAATCCAAGAATTGTATCTTTTGCTACAAAGAATTTGCTTTGTGGTACAAATCAGAATATCCCTATCGATTGCTAGTTTTTCATCAATGTGATAACATTGTCATGGTTTTGTCTCTGCCTGAGCTCATCTGCTGCTGAATACCTTTGCTATTTACAGACCTGTCTATTCCAAGGGTCTTGTCACCTTTGGCATGGTGGCATTGTGGTTAGCAGCATGATCTCTCAGTGCCAGCAACCCAGGTTCAATTCCGGCTTTGGTTGACCGTGTGGACTTTGTACGTTCTCCCTGCGTCTGCGTGGTTTTCCTCCAAGTGCTCCAGTCTCCTCCACTCTCTAAAGATATGCAGGTTAGGTGGATTGGCCATGCGAAATTGCCCTCTCCTGTGTAGGTTAGGTGGATTAGTAAGGCAATTGCAGGGATAGGGTGGGGTGCTCTTTGGTGGGTCATTGCAGACTCGATGAGCTGAAGCCACTATCTATGCTGTAGGGATTGTATGATTCAACACCCTCCCCCCACCTTAAACTTGACATTGCCTTGTGTTACCTCAGGTTTTGTTCACTGATCACCCTTGTGTTTGTTAACCTACATTGGCTCCTGCTCAAGCAATGCCTTAGCTTTAATATTCTCATCTTTGTTTTCCTATCCCTTCACAATCTCTCCTCTTGTATTTCTGCCAACTTCTCCAGACCTGTGAAATATCTGCACTCATCAATGCTGGCCCCATCTGCATCTCTGGTTTTAATTGCTTCACTGTTGGTGGCTGTGCCTTTAGCTGCCTGGGTCCTGTACTCTTGGAATTCTTTTTTTAAACCATTCTGATTCTGTACCTTTCCTTTTGTTTTATACATTACAACAGTGACTGTATTTCAAAAGGTATCTTGTTGGCTTCAAATGATTTGAGATGTCCGGTAGTTGTGACAAAACTGCATAAACGAAAGTTGCTTTTTCTTTTAAGAGACTTGTTTTTTAAAAAAACTGACCTCTTTGATCAAGGGAGGCAGGGTTGCATAGTAGTTAGCATTGCTGCCTCACAGCGTAAGGGAACTGGGTTCAGTTTCAGCCTTGGGGTGTGTTTTGTGTAGTTTGCACGTTCTCCCAATGTCTGTGTGAGTTTTGTCTGGGTGCTCCAGTTACCTGCCACAGCCCAGCGATGTGCAGATTAGGCGGATTGGCCATGCTAAAACTCCATGTGGGTTTACAGGGATAGGGTGGGAGTTTGGTCTGTGTGGGATACTCTTCAGAGGTTCGGTTCAAAATTGATGGACCAAATGGCCCGTTTCTGCACTCGTAGTCGTAGTCATTGTTATGGAGATGTACACCACAGAAACATACCCTTCTGTCCAACTTGTCCCTGCTGACCAGATGTCTTAAATAAATTGAGTCCCAGTTGCCAGCATTTAGACCATATCCCTCTAAACCCATCCTATTTACATAGCCACCCAGATGCCTTTTGAATGCTAGCCTCCACTGTTTCCTCTAGCAGCTCATTCCACACATGAACTACCGTCTTTGTGAAAATGTTGCCCCTTAGGCCTTTTTTAAATCTTTCCCCTCTCATCTTAAACCTTTGCCCTCTGCTTTTGGCCTTGCTCACTCTGGAGAAAAGACCTTGGCTATTCATCCTATCCATGCCCCTTACAATTTTATAAATCTCTATAAGTTTACTTCTTGGCCTCCGACGCTGTAGGGAAAATAGTGCAGGCCTATGCAATTGGGGGAAATCAGATGTTAACACTTCAGGTCCAGTAAACCCTTTCTTGGAATTCGGAAAGAGTCACTGGACCTGAAGTGTTAACGGCTGATCTGTCTCCACAGATGCCGCTGGACCCACTGAGTCCTCCCCAGTAGTTTTTGTTTCTGGTTTCCAGCATCTGCAGTTTTATTGGTTTAGTTTTGATAAATAATCAATTCCTTCAGAGTTTTTGTTAAGAAATTGATGTTGACTTCCATGAAGCAACCATATGATGAATAGTTAAATCTTTTTTGAAAAGAAAATGGTGTTTACTGTAGGAGTTCTGTGATTTAGCAAAATTTTATTATGTTAAAGGTGTTTTATGACAAAGCATCTTTTTTGTTTCACTTTGAGGGCTAAATGTTGATCAAAGGCCAGCAAGAACTTCCCTGCTCCTCCTCTTCAGTGTCATGAAATCTATTGTATCTATCCATGAGACCAACAAAGGCTTCAGTTTCTCATATAATTCTGACAGTGCAAGAAACTCTTGGTACTGCTTTGGGCTGTCAGTTCTGGTTGTGTTCTCAAATCTCTGGTGGAACCACCTTGAGAGGTAAGAAACAAAAGTACTCTCACTGAGCAGAGTCCACCACTTGGCCAAAATTATGTTTGATAGTGAAATTGGATTATGTAGTTTATATTGAGTTTATTTCCGTGAAGTTCTTACCACCCTAGATCTGTGTGTATAACAAAATGCATTTTACCTGGCTGTATTTTTTTTTAAAAGGAAAGTACACCTGCCTCCATTCTACTACAAGACTCAGCATTGAAATCTTGCCTTCAAGCACATTTACTTCCTTCAAATATAAGGAAGCAATTTGTGCACAAGTAGAACATAACAGTGTTGCCATTTCATTAAAGTGAAATTACAACTGTAAAACAAGGGTCTAGGCCCGAAACGTCAGCTTTTGTGCTCCTGAGACGCTGCTTGGCCTGCTGTGTTCATCCAGCCTCACATTTTATTGTTCACATTAGTTGTTCTGCTTGCATTTATGAACGTAGATAAAGAGCCATGTGAAACGGTGTTCATTGTGCTTCATTGTCAGAGATGTCATCTATTGGATACTTCAATTTGAGGGACATTCCACATGCTTGACCACTCACCTCAAACAAATTGGCTCACATGGACTTTTAAATGTCACTGCATTTGTGAAGAGTAGGCAAGGTCTTCTAGCCAACATTTGTCCATTCTTTGATTTACTTTCCTGCTGTCTGTGGTACTGTACTTTCTTCTGATCAATTGTCTTCTGCATTTGCCTTCAAAACAACTACGACTATGCTGCAAAGGCACTGTTTTGACTGTGAAAGCCCGACATAAATCTAAGTTTGTTCTTTACTGTTGTTCATAGATGCTATTTCCCCACATGATTAGTAGTCTCCAGAAATACTGTACACTGGATCCAAACAACATCTTCATCATGTATAACTTAGCCAAGTAGAGATATTAATCTTTGGTAGCTAAGCTCACAGTAAAATTGAGGTTTCTTAGTAAATACATAAATACTTTTTCAGAGATGGATTAATAACTAGAAAGTATTCAGATTTTACTTTGAAATGAGTGAGGATGTGTTTTGAGGCGTGCCCATTTTGCAAAGATATTCATGCTTTTTCTGCTTTTTCTCTGTCTTTCCTTACGTTAATGGCAGCATCTGAATTGAACCGCTTCTAAATTTTGAAATGGTATTTTTGATTCCTGAGTCTAAATCAATCCAAATGGTGAACAAACTTGGCAGAGGTTAAATAAGTGCTTTGCACTGGAAGTACTGTCCTCTTTTCCTCTATCACATTCTGTTAAATGAAGAACAATTAATTATTTTTCATGAAACAAATAGTAGCTGCATTGCTGTAGAACAGTGGACTGTGTGAAAGTGTATTTTAAGCCACAAATGACATCCCATATAACTGACTGGTGTATTCTCTCTTCTCGCCATTTACCAGCAGCCTGTGACACCTTCGAAAGGGGAATTAGCAATGAACAATAAATGCTGGCACAGCCAATTGACTCTATCTCCCCTGAATGAATACGTGAAAACATGTTTTGCAGTTTCACCACTTTCTGTGAGAAATATGCATATAATTTGAAAACAATATTTTTGAGGCTCATTGTCAGTTATGCAGTAATATAGTTCTTGTTTGCAGGCTATTGTGTTAGGTTTTGGTTTGTGTAATTAATGGTCATTCAGACTCAGTTATAACTGTTTCTGTTAGTTTAATTGATTGAGCTAAGTCACTCTAATGAGCTGCATTGCACTCTTACTTTGGTTTGGGACTGGCAATTGTACAAAAATCACGTAATTTCTTACAATTAGTAGTCTTAAGGACAGACAATAATCTTGTATGCTTGTGTAAACATCAAGACAAGTAACATTTCAAAACAATAATTTACAACCCACTCTGAATCATAAAGAGTTTAGCCATTTAGACAAGTGAAGTCGAATTGGCCTTTATGTTCAAATTAAACTGATGTGTTGTGATGGATTAATCCATGATTTGCATGAGATTCAGATTTCAAATCTTTGAATGAATAACATTATCTTTGAAGATGATACTTGAGAAGATGGAATCTGGTCTCTCAGTTTTGGGATTTCTGCAACTTTTTCAAATTTGAACTTAATTTATGTTTGATTTTGTTTGTAAATTATGGGAAAATTAATTTGAGCTTATAACTTGTTTGCAGTTCTGTTTCCTTGTTTGCTTGGAGACTGCATGTCTAGCTTTTGTGCACGCTTCCCATTTCCTTCATCCTCTCTTTGTTTCTGATTGTAGCATATTCCCAAAGTTCTAAGTCCTTGGGTACAGGAGTTTTTTTTTCCTCCTTTGTTTCTGGACCAGTTATTCTCATTATTTTCCTTGGAAAGGCAAATCTGATGGTTTATGCTGTCAAGACATTTTGTATTGAACATTTTGGTGATTAGTTAAAAAGTAATATTGCATCCAGTGATCAAGTAGAACAGCTTTCCATCTAGGATGCAGTTAGAAATGACCTTAAAATTGTACTGATTTGGTTACAGTTAAGATGTCTAAAATTACCATAACTTAATGTCTTGTGTGACCCAACGCATACAGGCAACATGACAGATTTATTTTTGTACCATGGATGTTTAGGCCTATTCAGGGCAGAGGAAACTTCAGACTATTGTTGAAGAGCTTCAGCCCTGACGAAGGGTTTCGGCCCGAAACATTGATTTTCTCGTTCCTTGGATGGTGTCTGACCGGCTGTGCTTTTCCAGCTTCATGTTTATTGAATCCAGGAATTTTCAGGACTGGCCAAAAATGGAAAAGAGAGACATATGAAAGGTACCAATAGAACAAAACAACTGACCCTAAATGAGTATAGAAAGTGCAAGGGCAGAGCTCAGGAGAGCAAGGAGGACCCATGAAAGCACTCTGACAGGCAAGAATGGGGATGATCCTAGAATATTCTACAAGTATATCAAAGGGAAGAGAATAACCAGGGAGAGAGTAGGACAGTGCATGAAGCCAGGGAACATTGGTCGAATGTTACGTGCGTATTACACATCAGTCTTTCCTCAGGAGATAGGGTTGCAAGTGCATAATTCAAGAAGATTGACTGTGAAGTTCTTGAGCTGATTGATGTAAGAAGTGAGGAGGGTATTGGATGTTTTGGCAGGCTAAAAAGTAACAATTATCCAGGCCCAGGTAATTTGATTCCGAGGCTGTTGTGGGAGACTAGGGAAGAAATTATAGGAGATGGACCAGGGAACTGTAGACCAGTGAGTCACTCATCAATAGTAGGGCTAGTATTGGAGAAAATGACGGTTCATTTAGAGAGGAAAGGTTTGATCAGGGATAGCGAAGTGTGGAGCTGGAGGAACACACCAACAGCCGACCCAAAACATCAACTTGCCTGCTCCTCTGAAGCTGCCTCGCCTGTGCTCCTCCAGCTCCACGCTGGGTTATCTCTGACTCCAGAATCTGCTGTTCTTGAGAGATAGCAAGGTTTGATCTGGGACAGCTTGCAAGATTCTGTCAAAAAGGTCATGCCGAATAAAGCTGGTGGAGCTTTTCGAGGAGGTTACCACGTGTGAAGAAGAGGGCAGGGCAAGAGTAGTTTATGTGCATTTCTGCAAACTGTTTGACAAAGCCCCACATGGGAAAAGAATAAAGAAGGTTAAAAACAAGAGACCCAAGCAGATTGGATCCAAAATTGGCTTTGTAACAGAAGAAAGAGGTAGGTGGTAGAAGACTGTTTGTGTGACTCGAGCTCAGTGTGCAATGGCACACCAGAGGGATCAGTGCTTGCTCTCTTTACTGTTTATGATATTTCCAAATCTTGTAGATGAGAATATGTTGGGGGTGGGGTTGTGGAGAAATGATGAGTAAGTTTGCAATGGCACATTTTATTGCTCCTATGTATTTTGTGATGGAGGGAGTCACTGTTTCTGCATGTTGTGCCATTCGAACAGGTTGCTTTGCCCTGGTTGGTTCTTGAATGTTGGAGCTGCACTCATCCACATAAATGGGGAGTATTCCATCACATACCTGACTTATGCCTTGTGGATGGTAGATAGGCTTTGGTGAGATTCACTCTGTAGGATTTTTAACATCGGACTTCCTTTGTTAGTGCGGTATTTATAAGGCTGATTCAATTCAGTTACTGAATTACTGCTCAGTCATAAACTCTCAGGGTGTTGATAGTTTTTGATGCATGATAATGCAATAGAATAACGAGGGGTGATGGTTAAATTCTTGTTGTAGATAGTCATTACCTGTCACTTATGTGGGTGTGACTCTTACTTGCATTTGTTAGCTCAAGCCAGGATATCATCCAGTTTTTGCTGTATTTGGACATAGTGTCTGAGGTATTGCGACTAGTGCTGGACATTGTGCAACTATCAGTGAACATTCCCATTTCTAACCTGCTCATGTAGGGATGATCATTGATGAAGCACCTGAGGAACTCCTGCCTTCAATGATGTCATGGAGTTGGGATGATTGATCTTCAGTAGCCACAACCATCTTCCTTCAGGCCAAATATGACTGTAATCAGTGGATAGATTGCCTTGATTCTCCTTGATTCCTGTTGTGCAAGAGCTCCTTGATACCACACTTAGTCAAATGCCACGTGGATGTCAAAGTCAAGCCATCGCCCTCGCCCTCAGAGTTCAGCTCGTTTGTCTGTTTTTGGACTAGGGCTGCAGTGAGGTCAGGAGTCCATTGGCCTTGATGAAACTCAAAATTGACTTTCAGGTTATTGCTATGCAGTTAGGTGCTCTTTGATAGCACTGTTAATGACGCTTTCAATTGCTTTACTGATGATTGGATGTAACATGATGGGGTGGTAAATGGCTGGGTTAGATCTGCCCTGCTTTTCATACGTAGGACTTACTTGGACAATTTTCCACATTGTTGGTTAGATCCTTGTGTTGTAGTTGTACAAGGTCAGCATAGTTAGGGATGCAGCAAGTTCTGTAGCACAAGTCTTCAGTTCTATTGCTAGAATGTTGCCAGGGCCATAGCCTTTGCTTCCAACTTTGCATCTAGTGCCTCCAACTTTTTTTTATATTACAGGGAGTAAATCTAATTGGCTGAAGGCTGGCATTTGTGATCTGGAAATCTCTGCATGAAGTTGAGCTTGGTTATCCACTCAACACTTCTGGCTCTGGCTGAAGATTGTTTTAAATGCTTCAGCCTTCTCTTTTGTATGGATGTGCTGGAATCTTCCATCATTCAGGATGGGGATATTTGTCGAACCTTCTTCTCCAGTAAGTTGTTTAATTGTCCACCAACATACGTGACTAGACTCGGCAGGATCAGCTTAGAGCTGATCTTGTGGAGTTCTGCACCTTGTCGTGCTCAGTGCCTCTCCCAAGTTGTGTTCAACATGGAAGTATGTGAATTCGTCATCTGAGGGGGAATGAGATGTGTGTATCGGATGGGGTGCCAGAGGTGATAGGAGGTATCAGAAGTGGATGACAATTAGCAGGAAGTTTTCCACATTTGACTTGATGCCATGAAACTTTATGGGGTCCTGGGTCAATGTATTCTCAGGCTATTCTCAGGGTAGGTCCCTCTCCAGCTATGTACAGCTGTGCCTCCACCTCTGGTGTGTCAGGTCTGCTAGTGGGACAGGATGTACACAGGGATGGTGGTGATGACATGTGGGACATTGTCTCTAAGTCATAATTCTACTTTGCCCAGCTCCTTAAGAATTTTTAGTGTTTTAATTAGATCACCTCTCATTTTTCTAAATTCTAGGAAATTTAGGCCTAATCTACATGATTGCTTCTTGTAGCACATTCGCCTCATTCCAGGAGCCAATATCGTGTGAACCTTCATTGCACAATTTTACGTTCTGGTACGTGTTACTCTTTTTTTAATTCATGGAGTGTCTCCAAGGCCAGCATTTATTGCCCCACCCTGATTGGTCTAGAGAATGTGGCAATGAGTTGCTTTCTTGAACTGCTGCAGATTACAGAATGACTTCACCAATGCATTTAGAAAATATGCATAATTTATGACTTCCTTACCCTTATACTCCAATCTGTTCATAATAAAAGCAAGTGTCCCTTTCCCTTCCTGCATGTTAATTTCTTGTCAGTCATCTACAAGGACATACTTGGTTCTGCAAACAGTTCCCAGACCTTTGCTATTCAAAAAAAATCATCGTTTGTCCAATCAAACTGGGTAACTTCTCCACATTGTATTCCATCTGCCATATTCATGCCGACTTGCCCAACCTTGTTATAATGATATTCAACTTCTGTAGATCCTCTTAAATGCTTAAATGCTTCCCACTTTATTTGCATAGTCAGAAAACAAATTTGTTATGTTTGGTCTATTCAAATTATTAATCTTTGTGGAACACCTATCATTACAATCTTTCAGCATGATTGTTTAAAAACAATAAGCAAAGAAAATATCTTCAATTAATGTTGATACACTAACCTTGGTGCCAAAAATCCTAATGTTGTCTAATAACCTCTTGTGTGGCATCGTATTGAATCCTTTTTGAAAACCCATATAACACACCCATTCCCCAAAACTGTAGTTGATGATTTTCTTTTCATAAATCTTTGTTGAATCTGTTCAATCATGTTGATTTTCTAAATGTCATGCTCCTGACAATAGATTCTCTCACATAGTCACTGTGTCACAGAGTTATACAGCATGGTCCACCTCATGCACTCTGATCAGACATGCCAATCTGACCTAGTACCATTTGCCTATATCCCTCTAAACTTTCCTATTCAAATACCCACCCAGATGCCTTAAGCTTTGTAATTACTACCACCACTTCTTCTACCAGTTTGTTCCATGCACACACCACACCCTGTGTGAAAATGTTCCCCCTCAGGTCCTTTCCAAATCTTTCCCCTCTTACCTTATACCTATGTCCTCTACTTTTGAACTCCCCTACCCTAGGAAAAAGACCTAGGCCATTCACTCCATCCATGCCCATCGTGATTTCATAAACCTCTATAAGGTCATCTCCCAATCTCCAATGCACCAGGGAAAATAGCCCTAGCCTATTCAGCTGTCCCTGTAGCTCAAACCCTCTAGTCCTGGCAATGTCCTTGTAAACCTTTTCTGAGCCCTCTCAAGTTTAACAACATCCTTTCTGTAGGAAGGCAAACGGAATTATATGCATTAATCCAAAAGTGGCCTCGCTAACTTCCTGTTGAGTCGCAATATGACATCCCAGCTCCCTTACTCGTTGTTATAATCAATGGTGGTAAGTGTGCCAAAGGCCTTCTGCATCACTCTGACTACCTGCGACTCCACTCAAAGAACTACACACCTGCATCCCTGGATCTCTTTGATCGGGAACACTCCCAGGACCCTACCATTAACTGTATACAAGTCCTGCCCTGTTCTGCATTACCAA
The DNA here is from genome assembly GCF_030684315.1 of Stegostoma tigrinum. Classification (NCBI taxonomy): domain Eukaryota; kingdom Metazoa; phylum Chordata; class Chondrichthyes; order Orectolobiformes; family Stegostomatidae; genus Stegostoma; species Stegostoma tigrinum. The sequence continues at coordinate 67,429,652 of NC_081361.1, read as the reverse complement.
AATGCAACATCTCGCATTTATCTAAATTAAATGCTACGCCCATTGACCCATCTGATCAAAGTCCTATCGTACTGAGAAGGGCTTCACTATCCAATGTACCCCTCTTTTGGTGTCATTTACAAACTTACCAGCCATACCTCATATATTCGCATCCAAATCAATCCAAGATGGTGGCTGTAAGAGCTGCTCCTATTTTTTGAGGTATTTTCAGGGTTCAAGCTGATTTCCAAGAGCAGTAATTTGGGGGGAAAAATTCAAAACAATGGCTCTTTGAAAAAGAGTGGAGACAAAGGTAGTGACCACATGGTGGGAAATGGATCAATGGAGAAAGAAACCTACACTGTTGTCTGACCCAGCAGTGAACCTTCACAACTACTGCCTCTGCTGGTTGGTTTCAATTACTCCTGGACATCTGAGTTCATCTAAGAAAAATGAATAAACAGCGAAATTCACAGTTGACCTTGGAGAAACCTGTGTGGGGTGATCACAGCAGGAGAGTAGCTAAATGGCTAGCTTTTTTCTGTACGTCAGCAACAGTGAGGAGACTGGGTTCTTTATGATTATACATTTTTTATTGAGATCTGTCTCTTGATTTTAAAATTTAAAAATATAAAACATAGGTACTAAATTAACCTGAAGTAGTGGTTTTAGAGCTGTATAACGGTGCTATTTTCTGGGTCTGTAGATTGTTAATGTCTAAAGATGGCCTTTAGAAGAGTGACGTACTCTTCCTATTGGAAGTGAGAGATTAGTTTCCATGTTGCTGATGATTATGTTTGCAGGAAGTGTGTCAGAGATAATAGGAACTGCAGATGCTGGAGAATCCGACATGACAAAGTATAGAGCTGGATGAACACAGCAGCCCGAGGCTCCTATGACGCTGCTTGGTCTGCTGTATTTATCCAGCTCTACACTTTGTTATCTCTTTGCAGGAAGTGTGCTGGTTCCAAATCCTATTGGATCGCATGGATTGGTTGGAGTGGCAGTTGGAGGCAGTGAGGAATTTACAGGAGCTAAGGGTGTAATGGATGGCAGTTGCAGGAAGGGAGATAAACCGAAGATACAGTCAAGTAGATGTGGTACCTCAAGGAAAGGTAGGAGATGGAGGCAGGTAGTTCAAGATTTTCCTGTGACTGTCTCCATCTCAAACAAGCATGCTGTTTTGAAAAATGCAGGGGGTGATGTACTCGCAGGGGAAGGTAGCATGGATAGCCAGGTTTTTAGTCAGAGGCATAGACAGACGTTTCTGCGGCTGGCAGTGAGCCATCAGAGTGGCATGTCGTCACCCTGGTGGTAAGATCAAGGATATCTCAGAGGGGATGCAGAATATCCTCGAAGGGGAAAAGGTCTCAGCAGCAGGGTATTGTACACTTTAGAACTAATGACGTAGAAAGATTTAAGGACGACATTCTGAGGAGAGCATTTAGGAAGTTAGGGAGGAGTTTTAAGAGGAGATCCTTGAAGGTAGTAGTATCTGGATTACTACTGGTGCCACAAGCTAGTGAGGGTAGGAATAGGAGGATAAAACAGAATGCATCGCAGAGGACCTGGAGCAGGGGAAGAGGATTCACATTTTTGGATCATTCGAATCTCTCCTAGGGTAAAAGTGACCTGTGTAAGTGGGACAGATTGCACCTGAATTGGAAGGGGACTAACATACTGATAGGCTGACTTACTAGAGCTGCTCAGGAGATTTAAACTTGTAAAGTAGGAGGGGTGTGGAATCCAGGGAGACAGTAAGGTAAGAGATCAGTCTGACACTGATACAGTTAGGAAAAGGAGTAAGTCAAGCACTCAGGGCAGGCAGGAACAAAACAAAGAATGAGGTCGGACTGATCATTTAAACAGCATTTATTTCAATGCAAGAGGCCTAACAGGTAAGGCAGATGAACTCGGCATGGTTGGGAACATGGGACGAGTATATCATAGCAATTACACAGATGTGGCTCAGGGATTGACAGGACTAGTAGCTTAATGTTCTGGGGTATAGGTGCTAACAGGAAGGATAGAAAGGGGAATAAGAGGGAAGGGGGAGTGGTGTTTTTGACTAAGGATAACATTATGGATGTACTTGGGAGGAAATATCCCTGGGAATACATCCCGGGATGTTATTTGGGCAGAAGTGAGAAATAATAAAGGGATGATCATTTTTTGGGGGTTGTACCATTGACCCCCCCCCCCCAAAGTCAGCAGAAATTGAGAAACAAGTAAGGAGGTCTCAGTTATCTGTGAGAATAATAGGGCACTTATGGTAGGGGATTTTAATTTTGCCAAAAAATTGTTTGGGATTGCCATCGTGTTAAGGGTTCAGATGGAGGGCAATTTGTTAAGTGTGCACAAGAAAAATTTCTGATTCAGTATGTGAATGTACCTACTAGAGAAGGTACAAAAAGACAGAAGTTGTTGGAAAAGCTCAGTAGGTCTGGCAGCATCTGTGAAGAGCAATCAGAGTTAACGTTTCAGGTTCAGTGACTCTTCCTCAGGATGTGTTCTGATTTATAGCATGCACAGTTCTTTTGATTTTTATTTAGAGAAGGTGCAAAACTTACCTACTCTTGGGAATAAGACAGGGCAGGTGACTGAGGTGTCAGTGAGGAAGCACTTTGGGGCTAGTGACCATAATTCTACTAGTTATAAAATAGTGATGGAAAAGGTGGACTGGATCTAAAAGTCAAAGTTCTAAATTGGGGGAAGGCCAATTTTGATAGTATTAGGCAAGAACTTTGAAAAGTTGATAAGGGACGGATATTCACAGGCGAACAGATGGCTGGAAAAGGGGGATGCCTTCAAAAATGAGATAACGAGAGTCCAGAGGCAGTATGTCCCTGTTAGGGTGAAGGGCAAGGGAATGCAGGATGATTGGAAAAATTGAGGTTTTGGTCAAGAGTAAGAAGGAAGCATATGTCAGGTAAAGACAGAAGAGATCGAGTGAATCCCTGGAAGAATATAAAGGCAGTAGGAGTATACTTTAGAGGGAAATCAGGAGCACAAAAGGGGGATGTGAAACAGTTTTGGTAAATAGGGTTAAGGAGAATCCGAAGGGATTCTATAAAAACATGAAGGACAAAAGGGTAACTAGGGAGAGAATAGGGCCTTTAAAGTTCAGCAAGATCACCTATGTGTGGAACCACAAGAGATGGGGAATAACTTTAGGGGGGAAGATTATTTTGCATCAGTCTCTACTGAGGAGAAGGACATGTAAGATAGAGAACGTGGGGAAATAACTAGTGACATCTTGAAAAATGCCCATATTACAGAGGAGGAGGAGGTGCTGAATGTCTCAAAATGCAAAAAGGTGGATATATACCTGGGACCTGCTGAGGTGTATCCTAGAGCTCTGTGGGGATTGAGGGAGCAGATTGCTGGGCCCCTTGCTGACATATTTGTGTCATTGATAGCTACAGGTGAGGTGATGGAGTACTGGAGTTTAGAAAGGTGTTAAGGAAAAGCCTGGGAATTTATACACTGGTGAGCCTGACATCGGTGGTGGGCAAGTTGATGGAGGGAACCCTGAGGGATAGGATTTACATGTATTTGAAAAAGCAAGGAATGATTAGGGATAGTCAACATGGCTTTGTGCTTGGAAAATTGTGTCTCACTAACTTGATTGAGTTTTTTGAAGAAGTAGCAAAGAGGATTGACAAGGGCAAAGTGGTGGCATGACCTACATGGACTTCAGTAACGCATTTGACAAGGTTCCTTATGGTAGGCTGCTTAACGAAATGAGATCACATGCAATACCAGGAGAAAAAGATGTCTGGATACAGAACTGACTTGAAGGTAAAAGACAAGAGGGTAGTGGTTGAGTTTTGCTTTTCAGACTGGAAGCTTATGACCTGCAATGTGCCACAAGGTTCAGTGTTGGGTCCACTGCCTTTTGCCATTTATATAAATTATTTGAATGTGTGCTTACACAGTATAGTTAGTAAGTTTGCAGATGACACTAAAATTGGAGGTATAGTGGACAGTGAAGAAGGCGACCGGAGAGTGCAATGGGATCTTGGATCAGATGGGGCTGAGGACTGGCACATGGAGTTTAATTTACATAACTGTGAGGTGCTGCATGTTGTCAAGGCAAATCAGGGAAAGACTTAAACAGTTAATGGTAAGGTCTTGGGGAGTGTTGCTGAACAAAGTGTGCTTGGAGTACAGGTTTAAAGTTCCTTGAAAGTGGAGTCACGAGTAGACAGGATAGTGAAGGTGGCATTTGGTATGCCTGCCTTTATTGGTCAGTGCATTGTGTATAGGAGTTGGGAGGTCATGTTGCGGTTGTACAGGACAATGGTAAAGCCACTTTTGGAATACTGCGTACTATTCTGGTTTCCCTGCTGTCGGAAGGATGTTGTGAAACTTGAAAGTGTTCAGAAAACATTTACGAGGATGTTACCTGCGCTGGAGGGTTTGAGCGAAAGGGGGAGGCTGAATAGGCAGTAGTCATTTTCCCTGGAGCATTGGAGACTGAGATGTGACCTTGAGGAGGTTCATAAAATCATGAAGGGCACGGATAGGGTGAATAGGAAAGGTCTTATCCCTAGGGTGGTGGAGTCCAAAAGTAGAGGGCATAGGTTTAAGGTGAGAGGATAATGATATAAAAGAGACCTAAGGGGCAACTTTTTCATGCAGAGAGTGATGCATGTACGAAATGAGCTGCTAGAGATGGAGGCTGGCACAGTTACAACATTTAAAAGGCATCTAGATGGATATATGGGTAGAAAGAGTTTAGAGGGATATGGGCTGAAGGCTGGCAGATGGGATCATGTTTATTTCGGCTATCTGGGCAGCATGAACGACGTGGACTGAAGGGCCTATTTCCATGCTATTTTTCCATGACTCTATTTATATAAATGATGTAAAGCAGTGGACCCAGCACTGATCCTTGTGGCATCCCACTGGCCCTGGGCATCCAGTCTGAAAAACAGACCTCTAACACCACAATCTGCCTGCTCCCTTCAAGCCAATTTTGTATCCAGTTGGCTAGCTCCTCCTGAATCCCATGTGATCTGACCTTATTAACTTGTCTACAACTGCTGTTATTTGTTTAGTTCAAAAAAGGATGTTCCAAAAGATAATGAATTCCCCTAAGGTCAGGTAGCAAGGTTAAGAGAAGCAAATTATATGAACGTAAAGTATGAATGAAACAATTATTGAATAAAAGCTCAATAAAAAGCTATTGTTTTATATTAGGAAAAATCTTTCATTTGAATTAGTAATATTTGATACTCATTCAGAGTGTCTTTTCAGTAACTCAGCGGATGTTTTTATGTTAACTGTGTCAGATCTGAGGCATCTTAGGCATTTGAGATTTAAGACAAGATGGTGATGTAGTCACTCGACTAGTAATCCAGCAGTCCAGGCTAATTTTCTGAGAACATGTATTTAAATTCTGATAGGGAATTTAAACTTAGATTGATAAAATCAGGGTTTCAAAGCTAGCCTCAGAATGGAGACCATGACAGTTGTCTTTGATATTGCAAAAACCCACCTGGCTGAGTCATGCCCTTTGGGAAAGGTAAAATCTGTCATCCTGATCTGATCTGTGCTACACGTGACTTCAGATGCTTGGCAATTTGATTGACTCTTAAGTACTCTCTGGAATAGCCAAGCAGGCCAGTCAGTTCAATGTGAATTAGGGGTGGGCAGTAAATACTGGTGCAGCAAGTGATGCCCACAGCATCAGTCTGCGTAAGAATTCATAACACCGTGAACACACACTACTGCATAAGCTTCATTGTTCGTATCTGTAAGCCTTAGTTTTCCAAAATTCCTTTGTATATGTTTTCAGTTAATGACGTAATTAGTGACTTGCGTTGAATGTTAATTCCGGCAGCCAATTGTTTTGAAGTAAAACTTGGAGGACCATTTTACTGATATTGCTGATCACTTTGGTGCTGTATTGTTTTAGCTACTTTCAAGAGTTGTGGATGTTAGCAGGGTGGTAATTGAGGACCAGAGGAGGGAAGAAAAGTGGGGAGAGTCCAACTGTGGAAGGTGGGTTAGACATATTTGCTCACTAATGCTCAGTTTGTATTCCGCCAAGTTCACTCAGTTCATTATAGCATTTTCTTTTCCAAGTAGGGACAAAGGATCTGAACTCCAGAGATGAGGTGAGGACGACTACCATTGACATTAAGGTAGCATTTGGCCAAGTATGACTGCATGGTAAGCGAGCAAAACTGGAGAAGAAGTGGTTGTCTGGATGAGTGCAGCTCCAACACCATTCAAGAAGCTTGTCACCATCCAGAACAAACAAGCCCACTCAAATAGTAGCCTGATCACCACGTTGACCATTGATTGTCTTCAACCCACATATAGGGTTCTGTGTACCATTTGCAAGATGCTCTTTGACAACTCATATAGGCTTCTTCAGAAACATTTCCAACCCCATGAATTCCATTATACAGAAGGATAAGGGCAGCAGATGGATAAGAGCACTATCACCTGCGAGTTCCAATCCAAGACATACTTTCTGGACTTGGAGCTATGTTACAGTTTCATCAAATAGTAAAAACACTGTTTTAGATCTGTATACTTGGTACTTTTTTGATCATCATTCTAGCTTTGGAGAGTGCTTGTAGTATGGTCCTCACTGAGCAATTTTAATCTTACGAGGGATATTCAGTACTTGCTCAAGCTCTCCATGTGTTTGATCTTACTAGAAGGAAGGAAGGGACTGTTGTGGTATACATTTATTGAATTTCTACTGAATTTGGTTTAACTTTTGGAAGCACAAGCTTGAACCATCTGTTCCATTGTTTTACTTGTGTTCAGCATTTCCTCCAAGGATTTCCTCTGATGTTAAATGAGAAAATTGACTTGAGGGCTAATTGGTGTATGACATCTATCCTGAATGCATCTTCAATGTATTTGTTTTAAACTGTTCTAGTTTACTTTTTTGGCTTGAGTCAAAAACCACTCATTCTTTGAGAGATTCAGATCACTTAAAATGCTGCATTACAAAGTTTAGAATAATTATGTAACTTTTAAGAGATAAAAATCATATCCATGTTTTTGTGGCATCTTTTATATCTGCCAGCCTAGTTAGAGTTGCATTTATTCATGCAGCATTGACTTTATTTCAGAAATTGCAAATGTGAATTTGCTTCTTGTTGCCATTCAGTGGCTTCAGTTTCTGTAGTATTTGATTCTTTATTTTGAATGAGACTCTTGCACACAGTAATGAGGTTACACAATGTTGAAATTCCAGTTGAAAGAAATATGTTTGAGGTTGTTGAGTAGTGAATTTAAGTACAGATTGGAATTGACATAAAATGAAAACATGGATCTTTGCCACATGTCTTCCTCTCATTTCTCCATTTTCATGGAATACAAAACTATCTTTATAAATTCTGAAAGCTTAACTTAATTTCATTATGGATGAACAAATTGGGAAGATGTTTACAGTTCTTACTTCACCCTGGGAAACTTGATCAACTTTAAATTTAATTAGAATTCAGTTTATCAGTGGAGGACCCAAAACTCAGTTTGTTGTCAGGAGTGGGGAAAATGTTAAGTTCTATTATTAAGAATATGACAACTAGGAATTTGAAAATAATGATATGATTGTGTCAAGTGAACGTGACTTTATTGTTTGCAGCCCTTCTGGAGGTTTTTGAGGATGCTGTCATCAAAGTAGATGAATGGGAACCAGTGAATATGTTTTTTGGAATTTTAGAAGGCTTTTGACAAGTTTACATAGGAGGCTAATTCACAAATTAGAGCACAAAGGATAGTTTGCAGCATACTGGCATGCATTGAGGATTGATTAAATGAGTAGGGGGAATAGATGGGGGAATAAGGACGAATAAGTGTTTCATTCTCTGGTTGGTAGGCTGTGACTAGTTGGTGAAACAAGGATCGGTGCTCTGACCTCAGCTATTCACTATATACATAGAACATCAAACAGTACAGGCCCTCTGGCCCACAATGTTGTGCTGACCTGTTGCATTAATGATTTGGGTGTGGGGACAAAGTGTACTAAATTTCCAAGTTTTTGAATGATGCAAAACTGAGTGAATTATGATGTCATTTACTAGGAGGCTTCAGGGGTTTTGGACAAACTGAGTGATTGGACAGAATATGTCATATTGAATATAATGTGGATAAATGGGAGGTTATTCATTCCAGGAATGGTGAAAGGTTGGAAATGTTAATGTTCAAAAAGTGCCCTTGCGTTTAAGTGACGAAAAGCCAACAGCCACTGCAGCAAGAAATTGGGAAGGCAAATAGTTATGTTGGCCCTGTGTATGTTCTCTGCTCTGTTCTCATATGTCTAACTCAAATTGCGTTTTCTTTAGAAAACCCAACATTTCAATCAGATCTAATGAGCTCTGTTGTATCTTTTCAACATCTATGCTTTCTTGCAGTAATACCAAAGTTTTCTATGCCTAGCATAATAGCTGGTTTATTTACAGCAATCTCACAAATTTTGTCAATATTTTCAGGCAACCTTCAAACACCAGTGAATTCGGGTAAAAGTCTTCCAACTTGAAGAGCTCACTTCCTCAGAGTATCAGCCATTTACTCCTGGGATTGATTCTCCAGCTAATGTTTGGGCCTAGTTATCCAACTGTCTGTTTTTGTGGTGAACCAGTCAACAATGGAAACAGACTGAAAACCACATATCTGGAACACTTCTTACAAAAGATTTTGAATAGCCGACTGAAGTTGCAGAAGTTAAAATTGGAATATAACTTGTTAATTATTCTGCCTTTTATCTTTTGCATTTCGCAATGGCCTTAAACCAATTTTGGTGCTTGGTCTTATCATACGCAGTCAATTACGTAAATAGAGTGGTGAAAGTCTATGCTGCAGGAGAGAATCTACAAATCTTTGAACTTCTAAAAGATAGAGAATCTGAATCTCTCGATTGAAATTCTCAGGGCTATAAACTTTAAGCCTCAAACTTTCTGGAAACAGGATTTGTTTAGAGCTCGGTGCCAAAGGAATCCCATTTTTTTTAACTCTACAAAGGTGTCAAAAATTTGAATTCATGCAGGTGTCAGGGTGCAAGAGTAACTTGTGGTCCGATGAAATGAGTTAAGATAATAAGTAGGCTATGAATACAGTATAATTCTGCCTACAATGGCTGTATTTGGGCTGATAATATATTATCTCACAGCTTAAATCCTGAATGATTAATCTTCTGTTTAACAGTTGTTACAGACAAGAGCCTTTCTCAGCATGTAGGTGAATCTGAGACTTGTTTTTATGACTGTCCAATACTTATTTTCTGCCAGTAAACAGGTTTGTGTCTGTTCCTTGATTGGGATTTAGGTTGAATGCAATGGGAATTGTGTAGCATTGATCACTGGGCAGTTTACTCAACAAAAAGGAAGAGCTATCAGAAGGTGCCAGCATGGATTATGGTCGTACGAATAGGTAAAATGCCAATGATCCATTTGCAAAATAAGCCACAATATTTACACCCAGGGAAACTGTCTGGCTGAGCAGACATTTCACTCTCATTGGTAGATTTCTGTAACTGGTCCTTAAATTGGTTTGAATTCAGAGGGCAGTTTCCTTGAGGTTTTCTTATGCTTTCATGTAGGCTTTCCATCCACCTAAGTTGTAAACATTGTACGCAAGTTTGGAAATCAAAAATACATGTTTGGAATGAAGATAAATGATAACGTTTATTCTTTGTGATTGGAGGTTCAACATCTACATTGTGACAAGGAATTTACAAATGTCATCTTTTATTGGGCTATCCATTGTGTCTTTGCTTGTTGCATTGCCCAACTCCCTTTGCCTTGCGCATTCATCTTTTTTGTCAGTTGATTTCTGCTATCTTGCACTTTGTCACGAATCATCACATTTATTCTTTTCCTATCTCCCATTTCACTACTCACATGTTCCTACCTATGTACTTGAATATAATAAATCTGTGGCATTGGTCTGAAATGTTGACTCTGATGCTGCTTTATCTATTGACCATTTTCTATTTTTAGTTTAGATTTCCGGCATTTGCACTGTTTTGCTCTTGGTATAACATGGTTAGCCGTTTTGGCTTTTCTTCTGAGCCAAACAAAAAAAGGTCGTAGCCCTCGCCCTATTCTTGTCTTTGCATCTTAAGTTTTTTTTACAGAAGAGCCAAAAAAAACTGCCCAAAATGTCAGACTACAATTCTGTAAGTCACTAATACAGTGATAACTGTTGAATTTTAAACATGTTGAATTTAAGCAATTAATGTGGAGGATAGGTGGTATTCAAAATTAATAGCAGTAGTTTTGTGAGGTTGTATTTGGCTACTTTGGGGAGATATTGTTAATAGTGAAGCATGACATCATTGCCAAGAATATCATTAATGTATTAAATAAAATTAAATACCCGTGCATAATTCAGAAACAGAACATCCAACAACCAATTTGAGTAAGTACAATTGTCTTTTTAATTTGTAGTAAAACTAGACTGGGCATGTATCACTGTTGTAAACGGACTATAGGTCAATAAAATAGGTTAACATAAAATTAATTACTGAAACTTTCTATTTTTCCAATTTAATAAGCTCAGAATATTAAAAGTTAACTGTAAAATGTGATACATATTTTTATTACCTGTTTAGTTTATTTACTTACCAATGCATGATCATGATTCTTAAAATATCCCATAATTGTAAAGGCATACAGAGTCATTAAGCTGTTGTATCGGTGCTGGGGTCTCTGTAAAAGCAACCTATTAAGTGCCACTTCCCCACCTCCTCCTCGTGACCTCTTTTTTGATAACAACGTTCTTCTTGAATATCTTAATTGAACCTGCTGCCACCACGCTCTCAGGCAGTGGTTCAATTCCTAACGACTCCAGAGTTCTGCAATAACATCTTTGAACAGCTTGATTAGAAAATGTTTGTTCCAAAAGATTTCCTCGTGTTGCAATTCCTTCTTTTTCCAGGTAGCTTAGATCAGTGCATTTTTGTTTCGGTCCTTTTTGATTTGATTTGATTTATTATTGTCACATGTACCCCTGGGACAGTGGAAAGTTTGGTTTTGCTTGCAGCACAGCCAGATCATACTATACAAAGATCTTAAGTGATTGAACAGTGCAAAGAATACCAATTTATGGCTGCAAAGAAAGTGCACAAAAAGCAAGATCGACATTAGATTGAAATTTGATAGGCCCGTTAAGAAGTCTAATAACAGCGGAGAAGAAGGTGTTCTTGAATCTGTTGATATATGTGTTGAAGCTTTTGTGTCTTCTGCCTGACAGAAGAGGCTATAAGAGATGACAACCAGTTTGATGATGTGGGCTGTCTTTCCCAGGCAGCAAGAAGTATAGACACAGTCAGTGGATGGAAGGTTGACTTGCATGATGGAGCGGGCTGTGTTTACAATTCTGTGTGGTTTTAAGCAGATAGAATGCTTTCTACGGTACATCTGCAAAGTTTGGTGAGAGTCCTTATTTTCATGCCGAATTTCCTCAGCCTCCGTAAGAAGAAGAGACATTGTTGTGCTTTCTTGACCGTAGCATCAACGAGGATGGTCCAGGACACATTGTGAGTTATTGTTATTCCTAGGAACTTGACTCTCAACCATCTCCGTTGATGTAGATAGGGGCATGCCGTCCTTTTTTCCTGAAGTTGATAATCAGCTCTTTAGCTTTGTTGACATTTGAGGGAGAGATTCAACTCTACGCCATCAAGCATTCTATCTCTTTCCTGTATTCTGTCTTGTCATTGTTTGATGTCCAACGTACAATGATGGTGTCGTCAGTGAACTTGTAGATGGTATCAGAGATAATGGGAACTGCAGATACTGGAGAATCCGAGATAACAAAGTGTGGAGCTGGATGAACACAACAGGCCAAGCAGCATCTTAGGAGCACAAAAGCTGACATTTCGGGCATGAACCCTTCATCAGAAAAGGGGAATGGGGAGAGGGTTCTGAAATAAATAGGGAGAGAGGGGGAGGCGGATCGAAGATGGATAGAGGAGAAGATAGGTGGAGAGGAGACAGACAAGTTAAGGGGGCGGGGATGGAGCCTGTAGAGGTGAATATAGGTGGGGAGGTAGGGAGAGGGGACAGGTCAGTCCAGGGAGGATGGACAGGTCAAGGGGGTGGAATGAGGTTAGGAGGTAGGAAATGGAGGTGGCTTGAGGTGGGAGGATGGGATAGGTGAGAGGAAGAACATGTTAGGGAGGCGGGGACGAACTGGGCTGGTTTTGGGATGCAGCTGGGGGAGGGGAGATTTTGAAGCTTGTGAAATCCCCATTGACAGCATTGTGCTGCAGAGTTCCCAAGTGGAATATGAGTTGCTGTTCCCACAACCTTCGGGTGGCATCGTTGAGGCACTGCAGGAGGCCCAGGATGGACATGTCGTCTGTGGAATGGGAGGGGGAGTTGAAATGGTTTGCGACTGGGAAGTGCAGTTGTTTATTATGAGCGGAGCGTAGATGTTCTGCAAAGTGATCCCCAAGCCTCCACTTGGTTTCCCCGATGTAGAGGAACCCACAACGGGTACAGCGGATGCAGTATACCACATTGGCAGATGTGCAGGTGAACATCTGCTTGATGTGGAACGTCTTCTTGGGGCCTGGTCCCTCCGGAAAGCAGACAAGGGTGGGGATGGAAAAATATCTTTGGTGGGGTTGGATTACCTAGAATACACCTCCTCCCACCCACCTTCCTGCAAACATTCCATCCCCTATTCCCAATTCCTTCACCTCCACCGCATCTGCTCCCAGGATGAGGCATTCCACTCCCGCACATGTCAGATGTCCTCGTTCTTCAAGGACCGCAACTTCTCCCCCGCAGTGGTCGAGAATTCCCTCGACCATGATTCCTGCATTTCCTGCAACTCGTCCCTCACACCCCGTCCCTGCAATAACCGCCAAAAGAGAATCCCCCTCGTCCTCACAAAGAATCCAACGCATCATCCTCCGACATCTCTGCCATCTACAATCCGACCCCACCAGTAAAGACATTTTTCCATCCCCACCCTTGTCTGCTTTCCGGAGGGAGCGGTCTCTCCGTGACTCCCTTGTCTGCTCCACACTCCCCTCCAACCCGACCACAGCTGACACTTTCCCCAGCAGCCGCAGGAAGTGCTACACTTGCTCCCACACCACCTCCATCGCCCCCATCCCAGGCCTCAAGAAGACTTTCCACATCAAGCAGATGTTCACCTGCTTGTCTGCCAATGTGGTATACTGTATCCGCTGTTCCATCAGGGAAACCAAGCGGAGGCTTGGGGACAACTTTGCAGAACACCTCCGCTCGGGTTGCAATAAACAACTGCACCTCCCAGTCGCGAACCACTTCAACTCCCCCTCCCATTCCTTAGACGACATGTCCATCCTGGGCCTCCTGCAGTGCCACAACCATGTCACTCCAAGGTTACAGGATCAGCAACTCATATTCCACTTGGGAACCCTGCAGCCCAATGGTATCAATGTGGACTTCAAGCTTCAAAATTTCCCCTACCCTGCTACTGCATCCCAAAACCAGCCCAGCTCGCCCCCCTCCCTCACCTGTTCTTCCTCTCATTCATCCCCTCCTCCCACCTCAAGCTGCACCTCCACTCCCTACCTACTAACCTCATCTCGCCCCTTTGACCTGTCCGCCCTCCTGGGACTGAGCTATCCCTTCCCTACCTCCCCACCTACACTCACCTTGACAGACTCCATCCCTGCCTCTTTGACTTGTCTCTCTCCTCTCCACCTATCTTCTCTATCCATCTCCGATCTGCCTCCCCTCTCTCCCCATCCCCCTTTTCCGATGAAGGGCCTAGGTCCGAAGCGTCCGCTTTTGTGCTCCTAAGATGCTGCTTGGCCAGCCAGCTGTGTTCATTCAGCCCCACACTTTGTTAACTTGTAGATGGTGTTTGGACAGAAAGTGGCCACACTGTCATTTGTGTGTAGCGAGTACATTTGCAGGGTGACTGCACATCACTGTGGTGTGCCAGTGTTGAAGATTATTGTGGAGGAGTTGCTATTGCCTACCCTCACTGATTGCAGTCTGTGGGTCAGGAAATCAAGGATCAAGTTGCAGAGAGTGGAGCGACGATCTAGGCCTTGGAGTTTGGAGATTAGCATGATGGGGATCTATTGGGACTAGATTCACAAATGACATTAGATTTTCCCTGTCTACTTCGTCAATAACACACATGATGTTTGAACAATTTGATTAATCTGTTCTCAGCCATTTCTTCTCTTGGAAAACAGTGTCAGCTTCTCCAATTTGTCTACATGACTGATTCTGCCTGAGTTCAGTACAGCTTGCTTACTTGAGTACTCTGTGCTCATCTTAAGACAGCCGAGGATGCTGAATACTTTCTTAATGGCTCCTTACCTGCCTTGCCATCTTCAACACTTTTTGCATTTATATTCCCTCTGTTACATTTCCCTCTGCTCCTGTGTCCTCTTTATGACTCTTTTTTTTTTGCTTTTATTCTTTTAGAATTTATTTTCAAATGTCATGCCATGAAATTGAATCACTTTGAATTTTATTGTATTAAATTTCACTGACCACTTGGCTGCCTATTTTGCACACTTATGTTCTTTTGATGTTGTATACTAGACTCCTCTCACAATGGTTCTCAGTTTTGTTTGTGTTTCAGTCACTGTGTGTATTCTTGAAGGGCCATATGTTTGGATGTAAAGTTTAATTTTGAAGGACGTATAGATGAACCCCTTGCCACAAACCAGTTACAACATACATAGGTGGGATCATGGAATCCCTAAAGTGTAGAAGTTGGCCATTCGGCCCACTGAGCCCATACCATACCATTTTGATATGTAACCCCACAACCAAACCCTGCATTTCCCCTGGGTAATCCTCCTAATCTGCATGTCTCTGGACAGCACGAGACAATTTAGCACAGCCAATCCACCTAACCTGTAGATCTTTGGACCGAGAGAGGAAACTGGAGCAACTGCAGGAAACCCCTGCAAACTGCACACAGACAGTCGCCTGAGGGTAGAATCAAACCTGCGTCCCTAGCACTGAGGCAGCACTGTTAACCACTGAGCCATCCTGGCCCCCAGTACATTTTACATTTAATGTGAAGTGTTTTATTTTGCTCACATCATATCATTAAGTTGAAGGAGATAATAAAGTGTAGAGCTGGATGAACACAACAAGCCAGGCAGCATCAGAAGAGCAGGAAGGCTGACGTTTTGGGGCTGGACCCTTCTTCAGAAATGGGGGAGGGGAAGGGGAAACTGAAATAACTAGATAGAGGGGGAGGCGATGATGGAAGGTGGACAGAGGACTAGATAGGTGGAGAGAAGACGGACAGGTCAAGGAGGCGGGGATGGAGCCAGTAAAGATGAGCATAAGTAGGGAGTTGGGATGGGTTTGGTCAGTTGGGAGGGAGAGCCAGCTCAGTGGGAGGGAAGACGGACAGGTCGAGGATGTGGGGAGGAGATAGGCTGATCTTGGGATGAAGCCAGGGGAGCAGAGATTTTGAAGCTTGTGAAGTTTGCATTGAGACAATTGGGCTGCACAATTCCCAAGCAGAATATGATGTGCTGTTCCTCCAGCCTGCAGGTGGCATCGTTGTGGCACTGGAGGAGGCCCAGGTTAGAAATGTCAAAGGTGTGGGTGAGGGAGTTGAAGTGGTTCGCAACTGGGAGTTGTCGTTTGTCACGAACCGAGTGTAGGTGCTCCACAAAGCGGTCCCTAAGCCTCTGCTTGGTTTCTCTGATGGAGAGGAGGCTACATCAGGAACAGTGGATACAGTATCCCACATTGGCAGATGTGCAGGTGAACATCTGTTTGATGTGGAAGGTTTTCTTGGGGCCTGGGATGATGGTGAGGGGGGAGGTATAGGGGCAGGTTGCAGGGAAAATTGCCGGGTGTGGTGGGGCTGGAGGGAAGTATGGAATGGATAAGGGAGTCACGGAGAGAGCTGACCCTCTGGAAGGCATGTAAGAATGGGGAGTTAAAAATGTAGTGGGGTCAGATTGCAGGTGGTGGATGATGCGTTGAATCCAGAAGTCAGTGGGCTGATACATCCTATGACCCGACCATCCCTTCCCTGCTTTCTTGACCTATCTATCTTTTCTTCCAGCTGTCCACTCCTCCCAATCTCACTGACCAACCTCCACCCCCACTTCCTACCTGCTAGCCTCATCCCCGCCTCCTTGACCTATCCATCTTCCCTCCCACCTACCGGCCCCACCCTCCCAACTGATCAACCCCCAACCCAACTCCCTACCTATACTCACCTGTACTGGCTTCATCCCCACCTCCTTGATCTGTCCGTCTTCTCTCTGCCTATCTGCTCCTCTACCCACCTTCTATCATCGACTTCTCATCTCTATTTATTTCAGAGCCCACTTCCCCTCCCCCATTTCTGAAGAAGGGTCCAAACCCGAAATGTCAGCTTTCCTGCTCCTCTGATGCTGCCTGGCCTGCTGTGTTCATCCAGCTCTACATCTTGTTATCTCAGACTCCAGCATCGGCAGTTCCTACAACCTCTGAATGAATTTGAAAGAGTTTTGATGACCTGGAATGACCTTGTATTCCTGCCATATTTACAGGGTATTCCATTAAACTACTTAACTCTTTAATGCTTCAATTCTTTTAAAAATTTAGTTTTTCTGTCTATTTTGATATTAGTGAAGAGTTGGCTGCTCTGTCATGCTTTTGCTCAGCAGTAATTTGTACGGTTAACAAAACTTTTTTAACTGTTGAGAGCACACTTTAGAACCAGCAGTGTAATTTGGACATCTTGATCCAAGTTTTGCTCCAGGCAGCTATTTATCTTCACACAAACCTGTACTCAAGGCATAATTGTGCTTTTCAATATTTTGTCTTTTGCATTTGCTCACCTTTTTGTTAAACTTTCCAAAAAAATCACATCGCTTGTACACTCATACATGCATGGACCATTGAGATCTTGTAATTACCTGGCAGTAAAATAGCTCACCATCTCGAATTTTTTTGAGATAAATGCCATCTCCTGCCTCCAAAACCATAATGTCCTGCCGCACAGTGACTAACTTTGAATCAGTGGGCCTATAGAATAAAATATGAACAACAGCGTAGAACAAAATGTAATTTGAACATGGATTGATTACATGTTAACCATCTATTTTTGTGTTTAAGTTCAGATTTTTATAATTCATCTATATATGTGTCAGCTCTGAGCTTTTCATGTTATCGGTTAACTGGAGTTGTGGCTGATGGATTAATCATTACTTGATTGAACTGATGCCAAATGTAACTCAAAACATGGTATGTATTATAATAGAACATAGAACATTACAGCACAGTACAGACCCTCCGGCCCTCGATGTTGTGCCGACCTGTCATACCAATCTCAAGCCCATCTAACCTACACTATTCCATGTACGTCCATATGCTTGTCCAATGACGACTTAAATGTACCTAAAGTTGGCGAATCTACTACCGTTGCAGGCAAAGCGTTCCATTCCCTTAGTACTCTCCGAGTAAAGAAACTACCTCTGACATCTGTCCTTTCTCTTTCACCCCTCAATTTAAAGCTATGCCCCCTTGTGCTCGCCGTCACCATCCTAGGAAAAAGGCTCTCCCTATCCACCCTATCTAACCCTCTGATTATTTTATATGTTTCAATTAAGTCACCTCTCAACCTTCTTCTCTCTAATGAAAACAGCCTTAAGTCCCTCAGCCTTTCCTCGTAAGACTGTCCCTCCATACCAGGCAACATCCTAGTAAATCTCCTCTGCACCCTTTCCAAAGCTTCCACATCCTTCTGAGAATGCGGTGACCAGAACTGTACGCAATACTCCAAGTACGGCCGCCCCAGAGTTTTGTACAGCTGTAGCATAACCTCTTGGTTCCGTAACTCGATCCCTCTATTAATAAAAGCTAAAACACTGTATGCCTTCTTAACAGCCCTGTCAACCTGGGTGGCAACTTTCAAGGATCTGTGTACATGGACACCGAGATCTCTCTGCTCATCTACACTGCTAAGAATCTTACCATTAGCCCAGTACTTTGCCTTCCGGTTGCACCAATGTGCACAGTTTTAGATTTCGTCCACGGTGCTTACTTGGAAAGCACAAGATCATTCAACCTCCATATTCCCAAAGAGAGACAAGATTATCCACAGCCATAGATTTTGTCATTGGTTCACAGTACTTTGCTCATCACCACATTAGCAATGAACTACTGAATGCAGTTGTCCTTGAGCGGCCACCTCTTATGTGTCTCAGTTGTCAATGATATTCCTGAATCCGGATGGATGACATTTTCTGTCTGGATATACAATGTAGAATAACAGTGGACATTGGCAACTTGTTCATTTTTCTCCGCTGATGTCACCGTTCGAATGTAAGTTTAAGATCTTGTCGACGCTGGTTTTTTTGTGATTAAAAAGTCATCCTTGGCTTTTAATGGAAGGGCTTTGGTTGACGTCGACTGATTTAATTTACAGATGAACTTGACTTAATGGCAGTGCAATCCCTCACTTGATGACTTGGATTAAGGGATTGATGCGCCATGGAGTGCATTAATGATATTGTGCTCTTCCTCTGACTTCCGGCCCTTTTTTCACAGCTTAAGCGAAGGTAGGGATGTGGATCTAAGCAAATTAGAGAAGATTGCAAAGGTGCTGGGTTTCATTCTAACAGCTTAGCTGTCTTCCTTTATCTTAAGATAAATTATTTTAGTTGTTGCCTTAAGTGAAACATATCTGTCTCAGTTACTCTAACTAAATTTGCCTTCCTTGGACATTGAGCACATCAGATACATTTAAGTAATGACTGCACTTTAAAATTTCTTCATTCTCTGTAAAATGCTTTGGTCATCTTCAAGTTGTGAAAAGCACGATGAAAATGTAAGTACTTTTCCAATTCTAAAGATTATCAAGAGACATACTTTAATTTTAAAAGAAGAAAATTATCACACTTATGGTAATAGAGAAGATGGGAGGGCTTGTGAATCTTAAATATTCCCTTTAAAATCATGTGAAAAAAAAACTTTGAATTCCTTCAGTCCAAATGGAGTTTTGAGGATAAATGTTGCATCTTGATCATAGGATAATATTTCTTACAACATCAACATCAAAACAGTAAAATAAGTGACCATAAAAATCATTTACAGTGAGCGAAAAGAATTCTCCATTGGAAATTGTTTTTTACACATGAATGTAATATGTTAACAGATTATAAGTGCAGCTAAATTAATAAGGCGTTCAAAACCTTGGACAGTGTCATTTGTCCCGTCTGGAACATCTGATAAATAAGTTAATGAGGTTGAACAATAAGAATGGCAGTTGAATTGTAATTTATAACTTGCCCTATTTATGGGGTCAGCTTAAAGATTTGAAAGCAATCATAGTAACTTGGCAAATGAATGTTCTTATTTTAGACTTTTATTTTTCAGTCAAAAATACTGATGTCAAATGCAGCCGTCCATTTATATCTACTTGTTTTATCAAATATTTTCTGGTTAGGTTTGCCAGTTCTTTTTGTTTGGAAGTCACCTGAAGTTGACAATTGACATCCTGGACATCGCTGTGGTCACTGAACAGAAAGCTTTTTGCCAGCACATTGCCTACATATTTGCTGAACTATTTTGTTTCTGTCTTGCAGCAATCAAAAGTAATTGGTGAAAAGTTTGCAGTTCCTTAGCATTGTAAATATTTCTGTTCACATGATGAATGCTGATGATCGAGACATGGTACAATAAATGAAAAGCTAAATCATTCTAAAGGCAAATCATCCTAGGTTTAGCTTCATTACCGTATTATGACCAGAAATTCTGTTTCCTCTCAGTCCAAGTGATTTATGGGATTGATTAATAACACAGTTTGACATGTACCCATGTAAGACTATTTTATTACATTGGATTTCGTATATGGGGTGTATGACACAGATGGCAGCCATTCACATCAACCAGCCTGTGCTGGTGTCTCTGCTCCACTCAAATCTCCTCTCATTTTTTTCATCAAAATCTATCATTACACCCTTACACTCCTTTCAGTCTCACTTGCTTGTTTAACTTCCCCTTAAATGTATTTAAAGTGTTCACTCCAGTAGCTGTCGGTTGAAGAGGATTCCATGTCCTACCTTCTCTTGGAAATTGTTTTCTGAATCCCCTCTTTGTGACTATCTTATGTTGATGGTTTCTCGTCATACTCTTAGCAACAAGAGAAAAGATTTCTTCTCTTCAGATTGTGTTAAAGGCTATTATAGTTTAGAACGTAATTTTAAAGAGATACAATCTATTGTTCTTTTTGCATGTGCAAGTCTTTGATATCATTTTGTATGTTTCCGTAACTCTCTCGGTATTTCTTTCATAATATGGCAACCAGAACTACACAGTTAGTGTGGTTCAACTCAGCTTTGATGGAAGTGATTGTTTAGAGTGGCAGATGGTAGGAAGTTGGGTTCCACAAGAATTAGTTTCCAGAAGATTTCTCAAGGCTTATTAGACTGAAATAGAGCCAGTTACTGCAAACAAGAGGGGTGTCTCCATGTACTATCAAAATCTAGATGCTTTCAGAGCTGCCACAGTCAAGTCTCAGTAGATTGCTTGACGCTGTGCCAATCAGTATTGATTTAAAATGCTGCCAGACCTCTCAATCTGCTGTTAAATCCAGGGATGCTTGAGGAATATATGAAGGAATCAAGAAAGCAGCAGAGTCAGCAATAATAAATCAGGCCTCTGGAAGACAAGCAAGAATGGTCATCACCGAACAGGCAGATGGAAAGATGAGTGGAGCACCTTGTTTCAATGCGACAAAAGTGTTATCACTGAAGAAAGTGAAGGCACATTTCCAGAATTCCTCTCTGATGAAGGGTCTATGCTCTGAAAGCTTGTGATTTCAAATAAACCTAATGGATAATAACCTGGTATCATGTGACTTCTGACTTCGTTCACCCCACTCCAACACCAGCACCTCCACTTCATGGAAGAAAACAATAAACTACCTCCAAAAAAATCCTCTGTGTAGACTCTGCTTGTTTTCACAGCAACCTCCATTACATGAGCGAGGCATGGGCAACTTATGAAAAACCAAATAACGATGGCTGAATAGCTACCAACTCTGCTGTCTCAGGCGCCTATTGGACATCTCCTGGCAAGACAGAGTATGGGAGTATACCAGCTTGCAGGGATTTCCAACATTAAAGCTGAGAATGATCAAATATCTAAATGAAGTGGATGTGTGAAGTTTATAATAAGGTTATAATGTTTACTTTTAAAAAAAATACAGGTGATAAAGACCTTGGTAATGACATTTTGAGGCAACTTCTTTGGAATTTAAGTTCATGATGACCTGTTCAGTTAAATTTGTGAATGAATTGAATTTTGGAACTGGGAATAAAGTGGGACTTATTGGTCAAAATTTATTACAGATTTTTTTGCATGAGGCTGAAATTCTAGCTCCTTTTGGACTAAGCTGAATTACTATTGCGGGAATGTATTATGGGCAAGATTAACTCAAAGCACATGTGTATCATTTTAGGATTTCAAAGACAAATAAATGGGGAAATAATAAGTAGGGAGTATGGTCAACAAACTTTCTGTTCTGGTCTATATAGTTGACATATTTAACTGCATAGTCTCTTTAAATTTTTGTGTTCAAATCACAGAATTGGTTTGTCCATGGCTCTGATCAGAGAATTTTCAGTTGCTGCACTGTTGCATGACTGTGCGCCTTTTGATTTTCTACCCAATTAGAGTCATTGAGTCATACAGCATGGAACCAGGCCCTTTGGTCTAACTTGCCCAAATATCCTAAACTGATCAGTTCCACTTGGGCCATATCCCTTGAAACCCATCCAGACGAAAGATAGATGTTGTAATTGTACCTGCCTCCGCCACTGTCTCTGGCAGCTTGTTCCATACATGCTCCGCTCTGCATGAAAATGTTGCCCCTTAGGCCCCTTTTAAATCTTTCCCCTCTTAGCTTAAACCTATGCACTCTAGTTTTGGACTAATTGATAACTTCTATCATTGGTACAATTCGATTAGATTTCCTCTCTCAGGCTTTGACTAAGCTTATTAATGTGTGGTGCTCAGATTTGCCATCCATTTCCCATCTGATACCTAGCCAGTATTTTTAATGGCTGAACGCAAGCTCCTTGCTTTGTAGTGAGTGGTGTTAGGAATAATGATCCTTAGTTGCCCTGTTTCTCTGAGGAACAAACATGTCGTACCATCAGGTTTTGCCTGTCTCTTTTTGCATGTTCATTGTGTGTTATTACTGTGAGGGACTGAATGAGGTCCTTACCTCGCTGGAAACTGTATCATTCTAGTTGCGATGTTATTATAAAGCAAGAAGTGCCATTAATTCATAAAATGAGTGTTTAAACTCCAGAATAATTTGCTGCTTTGTATAATTTTCAGTTGAGGTGTCTGTATGTTGTCAGTTAAAATGGGCAAAATCAAAAAACTTAAATCTGCAACATTTGTGTACACTGACCTAATATGCTTCAGCAATATTGGTTTATCTTCAAGTTGAAATCTTGTGTAAAACTTAGTGCTGTAGTTGAGTTTTCATAATGTTTTACCATCCAAATTGTAGGCATGGAGTTAGTTGGAAAAATAAAGATTTTGCAAAAGTGTGACTCACAACTATTTTATTTCAATTATTTATGTTTTTTCTCCCAGTTTTGGAGTCCTGCCTGTCTACAATATGCACTTGAGATAATGGGAACTGCAGATGCTGGAGAATTCCAAGATAATAAAATGTGAGGCTGGATGAACACAGCAGGCCAAGCAGCATCTCAGGAGCACAAAAGCTGACGTTTCGGGCCTAGACCCTTCATCAGAGAGGGGGATGGGGAGAGGGAACTGGAATAAATAGGGAGAGAGGGGGAGGCGGACCGAAGATGGAGAGTAAAGAAGATAGGTGGAGAGAGTATAGGTGGGGAGGTAGGGAGGGGATAGGTCAGTCCAGGGAAGACGGACAGGTCAAGGAGGTGGGATGAGGTTAGTAGGTAGCTGGGGGTGCGGCTTGGGGTGGGAGGAAGGGATGGGTGAGAGGAAGAACCGGTTAGGGAGGCAGAGACAGGTTGGACTGGTTTTGGGATGCAGTGGGTGGGGGGGGAAGAGCTGGGCTGGTTGTGTGGTGCAGTGGGGGGAGGGGACGAACTGGGCTGGTTTAGGGATGCAGTAGGGGAAGGGGAGATTTTGAAACTGGTGAAGTCCACATTGATACCATATGGCTGCAGGGTTCCCAGGCGGAATATGAGTTGCTGTTCCTGCAACCTTCGGGTGGCATCATTGTGGCAGTGCAGGAGGCCCATGATGGACATGTCATCTAGAGAATGGGAGGGGGAGTCCCATTCTCTAGATGACATGTCCATCATGGGCCTCCTGCAGTGCCACAATGATACCACCCGAAGGTTGCAGGAACAGCAACTCATATTCCGCCTGGGAACCCTGCAGCCTAATGGTATCAATGTTGACTTCACCAGTTTCAAAATCTCCCCTTCCCCTACTGCATCCCTAAACCAACCCAGTTCGTCCCCTCCCCCCACTGCACCACACAACCAGCCCAGCTCTTCCCCTCCACCCACTGCATCCCAAAACCAGTCCAACCTGTCTCTGCCTCCCTAACCGGTTCTTCCTCTCACGCATCCCTTCCTCCCACCCCAAGCCGCACCCCCAGCTACCTGCTAACCTCATCCCACCTCCTTGACCTGTCCGTCTTCCCTGGACTGACCTATCCCCTCCCTACCTCCCCACCTATGCTCTCTCCACCTATCTTCTTTACTCTCCATCTTCGGTCCGCCTCCCCCTCTCTCCCTATTTATTCCAGAACCCTCTCCCCATCCCCCTCTCTGATGAAGGGTCGAGGCCCGAAACGTCAGCTTTTGTGCTCCTGAGATGCTGCTTGGCCTGCTGTGTTCATCCAGCCTCACATTTTATTATCTTACAATATGCACTTGTTCTTTTTATTTGGCGCCTATTTAATTCCACCATTGGCTGTGAGGGTTTTTATTTGCAATGTGTGTGAAAGAGGAGCAGTGCCAGCATTTCTGAACCAGAGTGCAATGTAAATGCACTGCACTGAACAGAAATGATTTACTAAATATGCTTCCAGCATGATACTCTTCTCATCATGTTGACCAAATCATCAAAGTATTGTCTTGGGATTTCAGTCTTATCTGCTCAACATGTCAATGTAACGTATGGGTCAGGTGCAACCACATTTAGGTTGTATGACATTTTGCAGAACGCTATTGTAGACAAAGAGTACAACAGGAAATAGAGAAAATAAAATAAATGTCATAACACTGCTTAAAACTCAAAAGAGCACATTGTGACGGTTTACCAGGAACCATCCTTCTGGAAAATAATGGATAGCTCACTCCTGCTGGTTCCGCTGATTCTATTTATATTACAGCATTACTTTAGGAGGCACCAGGAAAAGTATTGATAAGCTGTGACATGCATGGGATGCTAGTGTTTTAAAAGGATATGCCAAAATTTCTGCAGGAACACAACTTTGCAGAGGACACCCTTGTTTTTAGATGAGATTATCCACTCAGCATGACTAAAACAAGCCACTTGTAGCATGACTGATGGCTTCTGGAGTTGCATCGAAATTTATTAGAACTTTATCTCACTTGCCTATTGTTTTATTTTCCATAAACAGCTCGTGAGGGCGTTTTGATGTTTTTCACTTGCAATTAATGTTACCTGATATTTAGAAGTGCCTTGGGCTGAATGAAATTGTAAACACAATTTTATAGTGAGCATTCTAATACAATAGCCTCTTCAGTAACCATGCCGTTATTCTGGTGTTATATCAGCTGAGTGCACGCAGTGAAATTGTGAACAATGGAAGTGTCTCATAAAGGTTTGAAAGCAGTTCTGTGATATAAAAAAGCTTAAAAGATAAAACTCCAGGTTTAGGTTACAAAGAAAATCAAGTTTCGGTCAGCCGAAATGGTTCAATTTTGATGATTCAATTTTTTCCCTCGTGTTCTTCTCAATAAAAGAAATACTGTATTTGAAAGGAGGCCCAGACTTCACTCAGTTGTGTTGCAATAGATTTTTTTTGATTACTCCCTATGGCATATCATAAAATGAAATTTCCCACATGGTTTCACATACCTACTGCAAACATTGATTTTAAGCACTGCTTAATATAATCTTAATGCATTTCACAATTGAGAAGAATTTGGACCATACTAAGCACTGTATGCAAAGACTGTAGACAATTTGCCAAGTACAGAGGTTCCATTTTTCAGTTTAGCCCAAAACAAGAATAACTTTTTTTTATTCACTCATGGAACGTGGGCGTTGCTTGCTGGCTGGCATTTATTGCCCATCTTTAGTTGCATTTGAGAAGATGGTGGCAAACTCTCAGCAATTATTTGCAAAAAAAAACCTCAGCTTCCTGAGGCATTATTAGTCCATCATGTCAATGAAGCTGATCTTGTCTGCATTCTCTTTGCTGGCGCACTCATCTTTAAGCTGTAGCTCTGTGGCCATCTTCATTGTTTCATTTGATTGAGGAGAAAACAGGAGCCACTCTTGTTCCTGCAAAACATGCAGATAAAACAGATTTTTATTGGCGTCTTATTTTGGAACAGTTGTCTAGAGTTAATATACATGATTCAAAATTAAGAATGAACTCTGTCCACAACATTAATTCATTTCATGTATTTGTGTGATTCAGATGAAGTTAAATAATGCATTGCAATTAAAGTTTGCATTTGATTTTCCAAAGAAATCAATAAAAATGCCTTCATTGTCTCACTTGCTACTGTTCTGATATTATAAATTAAGTGGATATGCTGTATTTTCCCACGTTGCAATGTTTAATTGTTGGACTTTTTTGTGTAGCAGTAATAATAAGTAGATTTGGAATTTCATTTCTTTCGTTTAGGTTTAACTATGAAGTGTATTTTCAAGTACGTTGACATATATCTAAATGGATGTCAGGTTTTTGCATAGAATTCCTACAATGAATTCTTGTGGCTTGGCTACAGTTTTAACGTTTGCTTCAGTTCTCAGACATTTTGAATATACCTATCAGATAAAATTGAACTCAAGGCATGTGGAGTGTCGTAATATCTTTCCCCATGTTTATGGTGTTACATGAAGTAAGCTTGGGTAGTCTCAGCAGTAGTTCCTGGTGAGTTTACATACACATTGACAAACTGTCAAAAATTGGCTGCCTTCTTTACGGATACTGTTGGACAAGTTAGGTAGATTTGGAAATTTTGCAGTATTGCATCAAGAACTGATACTGAAATGAGGATTCTGCTATTCTATACTCTGATCAGTGCTGAACCTGACTTGTAGATGGTGACAATGGTACTAAAAGCAGTTTCTTGCTGAGTGCTGACCTGGGGAAGTGTAGAACTGGGAAAGACAAGAGAATCTATTTTGCTGAGATAATAAAATGTGAGGCTGGATGAACACAGCAGGCCAAGCAGCATCTCAGGAGCACAAAAGCTGACGTTTCGGGCCTAGACCCTTCATCAGAGAGGGGGATGGGGAGAGGGAACTGGAATAAATAGGGAGAGAGGGGGAGGCGGACCGAAGATGGAGAGTAAAGAAGATAGGTGTAGAGAGTGTAGGTGGGGAGGTAGGGAGGGGATAGTTCAGTCCAGGGAAGACGGACAGGTCAAGGAGGTGGGATGAGGTTAGTAGGTAGCTGGGGATGCGGCTTGGGGTGGGAGGAAGGGATGGGTGAGAGGAAGAACCGGTTAGGGAGGCAGAGACAGGTTGGACTGGTTTTGGGATGCAGTGGGTGGGGGGGGAAGAGCTGGGCTGGTTGTGTGGTGCAGTGGGGGGAGGGGACGAACTGGGTTGGTTTAGGGATGCAGTAGGAGAAGGGGAGATTTTGAAACTGGTGAAGTCCACATTGATACCATATGGCTGCAGGGTTCCCAGGCGGAATATGAGTTGCTGTTCCTGCAACCTTCGGGTGGCATCATTGTGGCAGTGCAGGAGGCCCATGATGGACATGTCATCTAGAGAATGGGAGGGGGAGTGGAAATGGTTTGCGACTGGGAGGTGCAGTTGTTTGTTGCGGACTGAGCAGAGGTGTTCTGCAAAGCGGTCCCCAAGCCTCCGCTTGGTTTCCCCAATGTAGAGGAAGCCGCACTGGGTACAGTGGATGCAGTATACCACATTGGCAGATGTGCAGGTGAACCTCTGCTTAATGTGGAATGTCATCTTGGGGCCTGGGATGGGGGTGAGGGAGGAGGTGTGGGGACAAGTGTAGCATTTCCTGCGGTTGCAGGGGAAGGTGCCGGGTGTGTTGGGGTTGGAGGGCAGTGTGGAGCGAACAAGGGAGTTACGGAGAGAGTGGTCTCTCCAGAAAGCTGACAGGGGAGGGGATGGAAAAATGTCTTGGGTGGTGGGGTCGGATTGTAAATGGCGGAAGTGTCGGAGAACCACACAACCAGCCCAGCTCTTCCCCCCCACCCACTGCATCCCAAAACCAGTCCAACCTGTCTCTGCCTCCCTAACCGGTTCTTCCTCTCACCCATCCCTCCCTCCCACCCCAAGCCGCACCCCCAGCTACCTACTAACCTCATCCCACCTCCTTGACCTGTCCGTCTTCCCTGGACTGACCTATCCCCTCCCTACCTCCCCACCTACACTCTCTCCACCTATCTTCTTTACTCTCCATCTTCGGTCCGCCTCTCCCCCTCTCCCTATTTATTCCAGTTCCCTCTCCCCATCCCGCTCTCTGATGAAGGGTCTAGGCCCGAAACGTCAGCTTTTGTGCTCCTGAGATGCTGCTTGGCCTGCTGTGTTCATCCAGCCTCACATTTTATTATCTTGGAATTCTCCAGCATCTGCAGTTCCCATTATCTCTGAATCTATTTTGCTACCATTTTCTTGAGCAAAAAAAAATTGTGGGGGTAGCTGAAAGTAGCAGTTTACATTTAAGGATCTCTCGTGAATAGTTTCCTTGATATAATGCGTTAATATACTGCAAGATGTGATTTAGTATCACATTTTAGACAGAAAATTTTCCTTCATGTTTCTTGAACATAAGAAAGTCATCCAGGTTTTATTTTCTATCCAGTGGCTTCTGATTGAGTGTGACCAAGTTTGGATTCGCAGACATTCACCATTTTTGATCTTGCGTGCAAGATGTTCTTTGAGGGCTGTACAGAGACACTACTGGTTTCTGAAACTATAAGCGAACAGACAGCACTTTGAAGATCAAATTTAATTTGGCAAGTGGGATAATCTACCGCACAGCCACATGAGAAACAAAGGAATTACTCTTGGGAAAACCGGTGCAGCATTTTTTTTCAAGGTTAATTTACTCTGGATTGTTTTAATAATCCTGTGTAAAAAGAAAATATATATACACTCGAATTCAATATGTATTTGGACTCTGCGGCGATGGGTAAGCAAATTTAGATGCTAATACGGGAACCAAACAAAACCCATTTATTTTGATGCAGCTTCATGTCCAAACAGTGCTCCAGTTAATTCATACTATAAACCATTGTGAAACTGAAAGTGAAGTATGGTCTTGGAAAAATAACAAGTACTTTCCATGAAAATTATATAAAGCTATCCAGTGACTTTCTGCTTTGCCTTTTGAAATTTTTTTATGCAGTGCAAAGGTGTTCAAACTCGTGTCTCCAAGCTTATTATTTCTTTGTTTGGAATTGGTCACACCACCTGAACATCAGGTCAGGAATTTAATTGTCTGCAGTTTCTATTTAAGATGGACCAGCATGGTGATTGTGCCTTCAGCTCCCTCAGCCCTAAGCAGTAGAATTTCTTCTCTTTATTTCTTAGTGTCTTTCCTCCCTTACAGTATCCTGTAGGACACAGCTCTTCAATGAAGCCTTCGACTGCACTCCTCCTAAACAAAGAAAATAAGAAAAGTGAAGACCAGCATTTTTACAGTTCCTTTCACGAATACTATATGTTTTGAGGTTTTTGTAATCAATTAAGTAATTTGAACTGTCATCCCTCGTAAAATATGAAACATTGCAGTCAATTTTCACACGGCATAGTCTGACAAAAATGACATAAGAGTGACAGAAATGACATAACAGTGACAAAAACAGAAGTTGCTGGAAAAGCTGAACAGGCCTGGCAGCATCTGTGAAGAAAAAGTCAGTTAATGTTTTGGGTCAGATGATCCTGCCTCGGAATGGCAGTTTTCTTTCCCCCTAACTTACAGCATCCGCAGTTCTTTTGGATTTTATGACCTATGGAATGTAGGCTGAGGGATAAATTTTAGCCAATAAACCAAGGGTGACACCTGTGCTCTTTCTCAAAATATGTCCAGCCAAGACATTAACCTGACCTTAGTTTACTATCTGAGATAATGTGAACTGCAGATGCTGGAGAATCCAAGATAACCAAGTGTGAAGCTGGATGAACACAGCAGGCCAAGCAGCATCTCAGGAGCACACAGATGCTGCTTGGCCTGCTGTGTTCATCCAGCTTCACACTTGGTTATCTTAGTTTACTATCTGTTTTGAAACATAGGATCTCCAGCTGTTCAGCATTCTGTTGGCATTGGCTTTTCATTTCAAGCCCTTGAATGGGACTCGAACTGTGAACAATGTGGCTTAAACTGTAGCTGACGATGATGAATTTGAAGAGATCCTTGTATTGGAGTATCACCTAATTTTATTCTGTCAAATTTTGTTTTATCGTGCTCCCAAAAAGCATTAGCTTAAAGGTACATTATACATATGGTTCGTTTCATCTATTAAGGTTAATTACTGATTTCTGATTGGTTGCGCTATTTTGCTTTGGGTATCTAATACCATCTTTTTCAGGGTAGCACAAAAAGACACCCAGGGGGATAGAGTTGTTAAGAAGGCGTATGGTGTGTTAGCTTTCATTAATAGAGAAATTGAGTTCAAGAGCTGCGAAGTTATGCGACAGCTATACAAAACCCTGGTTCGGGCACTTCTGGAGTATTGTGTCCAGTTCTGGTTGCCTCATTACAGGAAAGATGTGGAAGCATTGGAAAAGGTGCAGAGGAGATTTACCAGGATGTTGCCTGGAATGGAGGGAAGGTCTTAAGAGGAAAGGCTGAGAGAGCTGGGGCTTTTCTCTTGAGAATGATGAAGGATGAAAGGTGACTTTACAGAGGTATAGATAGAGTGGACAGCCAGAGACTTTTTCCCAGGTTGGAACTAGCTGTTATGAGGGGGCATAGTTTTAAAGTGAGTGGAGGTAGATACAGGGGAGATGTCAGAGGTAGGTTCTTTACTCAGAGAGTGGTCAGGGCGTGGAATACATTGCTGGAGGGGGTAGTGGAGTCAGCTTCATTAGGGATATTTAAGCGGCTATTAGATAGACCTATGGATGATAATGTAAGGTAGGGGTGGAGATTAGATAGATCTTAGGATTAGGGCAAAAGTTCGGCACAACATTGTGGGCTGAAGGGCCTGTACTGTGCTGTACTATTCTATGTTCTATCCCAGGTGGAATTTCCAATGCTGGTTTAATGTATCCCTGAAAGGTTCAATGCATGATCAACTCCATGTTCCAATTATGGGTTACATAATATGTGTGTTGACAGTGTGCTGTTTTTACATCGTAATTGGTAAGCAAACAGGTTCTTGAATGTCCAATTGGATGATGCTTAA
Organism: Stegostoma tigrinum; assembly: GCF_030684315.1. Taxonomy (NCBI): domain Eukaryota; kingdom Metazoa; phylum Chordata; class Chondrichthyes; order Orectolobiformes; family Stegostomatidae; genus Stegostoma; species Stegostoma tigrinum. The sequence continues at coordinate 67,399,171 of NC_081361.1, read as the reverse complement.
CTGTTAATTTCAAGCTCATAAAGGAAAGCTGTTCTTTTCCATTTCAATTTGTTTTATAAATAATAAACAGAAATGTTCGAACAAAATTAGAAAATGGCTTTTTAATATCATTAAGCTTTGGAGTTGCTTTCAGGATTGATCTGGAGATTAATTTTAATTCCTATAGACTCCACATCAATTCTAACTCCATCTGAGTAAACAGTCTATATCTGCCAGTGATGTTTGTGAAGTTTACAGTGGGACTAATTTGGAATTTACAAATACCATTTAGACATAGTCTGGACATATTTGATTTCTCAAAATTCTTTTCATGTGATTCTTATGTGACAAATTGAAGTGTTAACTGTAAATATAAAAGAATGCTACTGGACTGTAGAAATCAAATTTGAATGATTTTGAAAGGCTGCTTTCTCTTGATGCAGTACATTGCCACAACATTTATTTGAATGTTTTGTTTGTGGAGACTTTGTAATTGTACATCAGCCTTGAATTTCACCTTTAAAATAAATTCCTTTAGGAATTCAGAATTAATTCTCATCAAAAGTGTAAATCTTTGCTGTATAATGCAGTGCTTTTGAAAGGGTTAATGTTGTAGACAGCGTTAAGCTCCACCCAGTCTGATATCATATTGGGGGGAGATAAAGCAAGGATGTCTTTCGACCTTGTGAAGACCAAATCCATGTGTCTCCTCATCACCGTAGAAACCATGTCTAACTAGCTACTGTAACTTGTAGCGAACTGCTAATCAAGAATGAATAGCATCTAGTTAAGATTCAGTAGTGGTTGATCCTTTACCTCTGTAGACCTTTAGACCCAGTCAAAGAAAGCACATTGGTGACAGCATCCCTCTGTCCATAAATACCACAATTTTTATGCAATAAATTCTGAGCAAACTTCTTCAGAGGTCTAATTAACCTGATGACAGAAACGACAAATTTATAAGTTTAAAAACTGCACTCAAAGTATTAAAGGAACAGTCAGGCTGAAGTCAGCACTTTCGTTCTTTGCCATTGAAGCTCTGACATTCTTTCATTATTCAAATTGACTACTCAGTCCACGTCTTTCCTGTTCAACGTTCAGATCCTTCAGAAATTTAAGGCTGTTTAAAATTCTGCTGCACGTTTTCTGTCTCCCCAATAAGTTCAATTACTCAGTATCCTGGATCAACACAATCTTTGCTGGTTCTCACCTTCATTGTCTCAAATTTTAAAATATTTGACCTTGCTTGTTTTATGACCTCACCTTATGCCGCCTCTGGAAGCTGAGCAAGTTCTATATCCACTCACTCCCATTCCTGGATTTCTTGATTTCTCTAATTCTGGCCTCTTGGGCTGCAGTCTACCCTGACTCAGTTTTGGTGACAGAGACATCAGCTGTTGGGCTCCATTTGATAGGGTGCATTTCTTAAACTGTAATGCTAACTTGCTGTTTTCAATATACTGCCTAAATCCATATCTTTGTCAAGTTTTCTGCTTGTTGGGTTGGCCTTTTTTTGTATATAGTAACCTTTATAATCAGAGGCAATTTTAAATGTTCCATTCCCTGTCTGTTTAAGTTGCTTTCCTGATTTTTACTGCCTTTGCCTCAAATCAATCACTGTCATGACAGTGCTAAAGTATAACATAATGGGACACCTGATACATTTTTAAAATACATTTGAAAATAAATTCACATTTGAAGTTTGCAATGCAAGCCACTTCTGTTCAGAAATAATGCACTGCACATTTTTCTGCTACTGAAACAATGACCATCTTTCAAATATTTTATTTAGAAATTGGTTGCAGCAGTGGGAATGAAGTTATCAAATTGAAATTACTAAGGAATAACTCCATGTTAGATTAGATCAGATTTTGATTTAGCTATTGATTTTGGGAAATAATCATTCCTTGTTATGAAATGACTGTAACATGCTTTAGTAATTTTATTTGCAATCCATCTTCTTTTGTTAGAACCACTGTAGTTCTGTTGGAAAGCATCCTGATGAGTCAGTGTGTCTTGCGCATCACCAAATGCGCTCAGGTTAATTACAGTGTAAATTTTATGTATGAATGGCATTTGGAGTACTTTTTTAACATTTGGATTTGATGTCATTAAAACTGGATCAGGAGAAAATTTGCTTTAAAAAAAAGAGAATACTGCTAGAATGATGTACGCAAAGTAATGTTATTTTCCCTTTCTTTTACCCTGGAAAGAAATTTTTGCTTTGGGCACTGTCTCATTATTCTTTTTATTCAACTGTTCTGCATCTCCCCACCAACTGATAAGTTTGACTGCACCCGGCACCTTCCCCTGCAACCGCAGGAAATGCTACACTTGCCCCCACACCTCCTCCCTCACCCCTATCCCAGGCCCCAAGATGACATTCCACATTGGCAGATGTGCAGGTGAACCTTTGCTTAATGTGGTATGCTGCATCCACTGTGCCCGGTGTGGCTACCTCTACATTGGGGAAACCAAGCGGAGGCTTGGGGACCGCTTTGCAGAACACCTCCGCTCAGTTTGCAACAAACAACTGCACCTCCCAGTCGCAAACCATTTCCACTCCCCCTCCCATTCTTTAGATGACATGTCCATCATGGGCCTCCTGCAGTGCCACAATGATGCCACCCGAAGGTTGCAGGAACAGCAACTCATATTCTGCCTGGGAACCCTGCAGCCTAATGGTATCAATGTTGACTTCACCAGTTTCAAAATCTCCCCTTCCCCAACTGCATCCCTAAACCAGCCCAGTTCGTCCCCTCCCCCCACTGCACCACACAACCAGCCCAGCTCTTCCCCTCCACCCACTGCATCCCAAAACCAGTCCAACCTGTCTCTGCCTCCCTAACCTGTTCTTCCTCTCACCCATCCCTTCCTTCCACCCCAAGCCGCACCCCCATCTACCTACTAACTTCATCCCACCTCCTTGACCTGTCCGTCTTCCCTGCACTGACCTATCCCCTCCCTACCTCCCCACCTATACTCTCTCCACCTATCATCTTTTCTCTCCATCTTCGGTCCGCCTCCCCCTCTCTCCCTATTTATTCCAGAACCCTCACCCCATCCCCCTCTCTGATGAAGGGTCTAGTCCCGAAACGTCAGCTTTTGTGCTCCTGAGATGCTGTTTGGCCTGCCGTGTTCAGCCTCACATTTTATTATCTTGGATTCTCCAGCATCTGCAGTTCCCATTATCTCTGATACTAATTATTACAATTGTGTTTTAAACTGTACCAACTACTGAAAGCAAAGCTACATCATGTTGGGAACACTTCCATGAGTTGAGCAGTTTGTGAGAAGTGTAAATAAGTTCTGATGAGTTTTAGTTTGGCTCTACGTTTATTTTTACACTGCTTAGTCTTTTCTCGTTCCATTAGATTATTAATCTACATAACAGCAATGACCGTATTTTAAATGTAGAGTGCTTTGAGATGTTCAGTGGCTGGGAAGATCACTAGTTAAATGCAGGGATCGTAGGAACGGACGATGCTGGAGAATCTGAGATAACGAGGTGTGGAGCTGGATGAACGCAGAAGAAGAGTCCAGACCCGAAATGTCAGCTCTTCTGCTCTTCTGATGCTGCTTGGCCTGTTGTGTTCATCCAGCTCCTCACCTTGTTATTACTAGATAAATGCAAGTCTTTTTCGCATTGTATCAACTAGTTGGTATCTTGCCGTAGGAGACTCTAGAGACTTTTAGATATTTCTCTTGTGCTCTAGAAGCACCACTGCCATAGGCGATTCTTACTCTTTATTAGTCAGGGTTTTTATGCACATTACCTGATGGAACTATTTTTCCAGGGCTTACGAAGACATTCCTGTTTACCAAGTAAGATGGAATCTGTAATGATCTGCAAAGAAGAAAAATTGAAGATAAAATATTACATCAGAATTGTCAAATAGATGATCATCTGGTGACCAGTCTCCAAGATCTAAATCTTTAAACAATCCAGTTTCTGCCTGCAAATATTCAGCCATTCCAGTGCAGTCTCATGTCACTAATTCCAGAAATGTCTGTGTTGTGAGGAAGCCTTTTATGCAGAAATGTCAATTCCAATATGTGTCGAATGATCGAAATACAATCGGATACCACAGCAACAGCCAAGAATTTTAATGAGAGATAATAAGGTTTCAAGTTGGCTATAATTATTCTTGTAACTTATTACTGCTCCAGTTCTTAGAAAGGAGGCAGAAGCGTCAGTGGTTATGGTTTCTGGACCAAAAGTCTTTCCTTCCTCCTTCATGCGTGGGCACGTTTAGTGGCATATCTGCAATGTAACCTCAAGCTGTTGTTTGTTGTAAGCAAAAATGACTGGTTTATGTAATTTTGTTTGCCTTGGTGCTGTCACCTTTATTTGTTTCCTGTAGCGGTAATGTCAATTCACAATTGCTGTACGTGTAATTGTTACATTGATGTAGTTTTGAAATCATTCACCACACCTAGGCGCCTTCTCTTCCCCCATTCCACATGCACTTACCTGAAGCCAAACTATTCTTAATAAATTTTGTCAAAGTTTAAGAAAAAAAATTCATGTTCTTGCTTTCCACTGCCTGTAATCCAATTCGCAGAATGATTTATGTCTGGTTAGCTAATTGTCCATTGACGATATGAGACACTCAGTTCAATGGATTGACCTAATTTGTGGCTTCAAGATTGAACCTAAAATATTTGATATGATATCAGTTTGTTTTCACTATTTCACTGAACAACAATGATCAGTATCATATTGAAATTGTTCAACATTGCATAAATAAGGATGCAACATTTATCTTAGCATCTCTGGATTAAAAACAACAAAATTGCCTGGCTATTCCTGTGATGGCTGCCATGCTTTCAAATTATGTGTACCTACTAGGTGTGGACAAATTTCAGGGTGAGAGCACTGCTGCCATCCTGCAAGCTAATATTCAAGTAGTAATCATTTGGTTAAAGTACTGGAGAGCCCTTGTTGATTGTACATTCACATTCCATCATTATTTCTGGAGGGTTTAGAGAGTGATGAGCAAAGGGAAAAAATAGAAGAAAAGAAAGTGACGGGAAACATCGATACATTTACCCCTATTTTAATTTTAAATTCGCACATTGGACAGTCTTTTTCACTACGATAACTTTGCTGTATATACACTACTGCTTATATTGAAATTAGATCAGTATTCCAGTATTAAGAAGCGGATCATATCTACTTTGAGGATATGTGCATCAAAACTTAGATGCACAAAAGTTCGTGTAAAAGCTTGTCATGTAATTGACAAAATAAGAACCATAAATTGTACTTGCCGTGTTAATCTTACACTCTCAGAAATAATTAGAAAATCAGTCTGTTTCATTTTTTTCCTAGACTTCAGTAATTTTGATTTTTTAATTGCATTTTCCTCCTTTCATCCCGTATAACTGCATCATGCTGTTATCAGTTGCAACCCACAGATCTCTCCGACTGCCATCTGATCATTTCTGATCAATATGTTAGAAGCTATGTTTTAGAACAAATCCTTTGCTGTAGTTTTCTTCCCCTTCAACTTCAGTTGACTTAACCATGACTCGTTTATTCATCTTAGTGTGGAATCTTAAGTGTGTACATTGATCTGTATTTTTGTAGTCACTTGTGTAATTTTATTATCCAGTAATTTGTTCTGGTTTCTCAGCTCCTCATCTTATGATTGGGACAGGATGCAACATCCATGTACTTTAAGTTGTCCTCTTCACAGCTATGTTGATGCAGGGTGTTTTTTATATAAATTTATCCAGCCAGATTAGTGTTACTCATCCTGAAGGTGTGTTACAGAGTCTAAATTTGGGGCAGAAGCCCTTCTCTGCAATGTTGTAGCAGCAGATTGCCTCAGATTTGAGATCACTGTTTTGCTGAGAACACTGCACACAATACTATGAATACTTTATACAAGACTCCATCCTCAAGAATGTTATAATGCTTGTTTTAGAACTCTGAGCATCAGAATATGTACCCAAAATCAGCTGAAATTTTGATTTCCACTTTATCTTCATGTGAAGCAGTTTTAATTAAAGGCTTTGCAACTCTGTTCTGCACTTGAAAGTCTGGTGTTAATCTTAATTCTGAATTTTCAGAAAGCTGAGAGATCATATCATAGAACTACTGCTGTCTGAAGTTTTTTGCTTGCAATAATGTGTTCTTACTGAACAGACCTTCACTGTGTGAAGCCCTGTTGATTCTTGTAGACTAATGTTTCAGAGAAATAAATGACAAGTTAAGTGACTGAATTTGTTCTTAACCATTAGTAGATAATGTTGTACCAAAGTATAAACATGAAAAATCGTTCATGCCAACTTTGCTTTTTCAGCATTCAATAAAGTGATTTCGACCATGCTGCTTTCCCATTTAATTCTAATTTTTCTCAGTGTTGTCTGAACCAGTCTTTTGAAAAAACATACCAGTGAATTGTTAAACTTCTGTTAATTTTGTATACTGTATGTGGAATTATGTATAACTGAATGGAATTATATGATGGGCATTTGCTTACTAAGCTGCAAGTTTGGGAATTAACTTCACTGAACATCATTATTACCTAATAGAGGCTCAATATTTCTTCAGTGAAAAGGGGAGGGGTTATGCTAAGTTTCATTTTAAGATGCCATTGGCTTGAATACAGAACACAGTTGGTAGAAAATGGGGAAAGGCCGCTTTTCACCCTTGAATGTGTAACGGTAGCAAGTTCAGTTTGGAGAAAAAATCTTCCACTATGAGCCTGAGTTAATGGGAACTGCAGATGCTGGAGAATCCGAGATAACAAAGTGTAGAGCTGGATGAACACAGCAGGCCAAGCAGCATCTTAGGAGCACAAAAGCTGACAATTTGGGCCTTTTCTGATGAACGGCCTAGGCCCGAAACGTCAGCTTTTGTGGTCCTAAGATGCTGCTTGGCCTGCTGTGTTCATCTAGCTCTGCACTTTGTTATTCCAGTATGAGCCTGTTTTCTTTGCTGGTAAGTTATTACGATTGAATAAGAACATTATTACTTGTCTCAATATTTAATTCATGCAGTTTGAGTCAAATTTCATAGAATTTGCAAGATTTTATTAGCTTTTGAGGAAGTGAGCAGGGTAAACTAAACTTGTAAAACCACCTCTGAGTACACAGTCAATGAATGGCTAACCTCCTGGCAAAGATTGCCGAAGGGTTAACAGTCTTTTATGATAGAGCTGTGAATTGGTGAAACAGATGTGCGTGTTGGATGTGTTCCAAGCAATGACGTCAGATTGTACTTACCTATAATGGATGGGATATAGCTTTTCAGAGGCCTTTTTCTGCTTGGTTTCTTGCCTTGATGTTCAGTGTGTTCGGCTGGGTAAATTTAAATGAAATTATTACATCAAAAGCTGGGGCAAGTGATATCTTAGAGATAACACAACTTCTACATCCAGCATATGTTTTGTTGAGAACTAATATTCATGCATGTTTTCTTTCTCCCATGCCCAACCCTCTCAAAGTTGGTTTGCTTCAATAACTTTTTTTGGTTGCTACTACTGCGAATAGGCTTTGAATGAACACATAAACAGTGAATATTTGGTTAGTTACAAAATATATTACCATAATGTCATGCTGTTATAACATTTTGCAACGCTGTATATGCTTTTTAATTATGCTTTTTTGTTATGATGAGGATTCATTTCAAATTTCACTTGCTTTAATATTGATTATTTTGTATTTTAAACATCCATAGACTGCGAAACAAGGAAAGTTATTTGAATATATTTTCTTGAAGGTAATTCTCAATTTTAGAAAATAAAATATTTACGTTATCTAATGTACGTTAGTTCACTGCGTACTGTTTTCTTGGAATAGAGATCCTTTGGTCACCTCTGCCTTACAGCTTGGTCTCTCCAATCTTGTTACTGGCCAGTCAAGTGTGTCTTTGTACATTCTGGAGTACACCTTAGTAAACAAGAAAAAGCAAGGTAACTTAAAACTAGTCTGGCACACAGCTGTGAAGCCCTATGGTTGCATGTTAGGTTGGTAAGGTTTGGATTCTCAGGGGAGAACTTCCACTTCTGACTTCATAACTACTAGTTTCTGTTCCAAGAAACTGCCGTGGAAATAATCACTCAGTTTATCGTTGAGAATCATTTACAGTTAAGGTTAGGCAAATTCTGTAAAGGATGGTTGTTTGCAAAAGCCAACAAGGTAGCTTGTTGGATATCTTGCCTGCTTGTCAAGGTCTGTGTTATGGTTTCCTTGAGTCTGGAGGTGGCCTAGTTGTTAAGAGTTTCTGCTGTTTACTCTGGATTATACTGCTTATTACTGTACAGGGTTACCAAAATATCAAAATAAATTATTCTATTCTTTTAAGTTGAGCAAGTTATTTGAACAAACTAAATACTACATTGATTTTCCCAAATGTTTAAATAAGTGAAATAACATATCTTGCTATTATACAATATGTGCTGTAAAAGTGAAAACTTGTGTTGACCAAATAGGTGCTGTATTATGTGGAGTTGGTTTCACTGTACTTGCTATGTTTTTCAGAAATAGTAATTACACATAAGTCAAAGCAAACTGCTTTTTCTCAAAAGGATTTCTTATAGCTGCCATTTATAATATAAAATTGTGCACGTAAATCTGCTAAAATGATAGCTCCGGGTAAATATTTAGCAAGTTGTTATTATGACTGCAGAATACACTACACTTGTGACAAAAGAAGAATGGAATGGATGTGATTTTGAACCAAATGGAGAAGGAGGTTTTCTCAGCAGCGTGAGATGCCTAAGTGTATAATTTATGTAAATATTCTTGTGCCGGATCTGTGGTTGGTTGCTGCCTGTCTGCCTGCATTCAGTTGCTTTCAACAGCAGATGGAGAGGAAGTGCTGCTGAGCTCAGGATCTGCCACATAACAAACGGACAAATGCTTGCCGTAACGGAGTAAAATTTATGAATTGAACACTTTGTTCACTTTGGATTTGTGCTGCATTTTACTCCAATGAATCACGGTTCTGCTTTCGAGGGATTTCTGTAAGATTACGTTGTAAATATCCTAATAATATCATTTGAAGAGGCGCGTTATGGCTTGACTTTGAGAGTAGAAAGAGAGGAGTGTGTGTTTTTTTAAAGACGTGATGGAAGATGTGAATTCAAAATGCGGATTCGGCTGGCATGTAAGGAGAGATGTTTGACCTCGTGTTGAAGTGGCTGCGAAGTGGGTTCTCATTGTGGCCATAACTCTTCTCACACAGGAAGAGCTGTTGGCTATATGTTGAGTCTGCAATTCATATAAAATCTACCAGTTCAGAGGAGCTGCAGAATTGAAATACTCCCGGCGGCCACGCTGGTGATGAATAGGTGAATAGATGAATGAATTCTTGCATCGTTTGAACACACGTGTCTCAGCTACTCAAAAAAGAAACAATCCCTGCTTGGGCAACAGAAACACAACATATGGTCAGCTGAGACTATCTTCAAGCAGAAAGATAAAACGATTCATATCGCATAAGCTCCAAAATAGGGTGTCTGTATGAAATGAGAAATGAATCACGTTGACTTTGCATTGACAAATGGCAACTCAGACAGTGCACCCACTGAATATGTACTGATGTGAGACAACAAGCTAAGTTTCAGACAATTCTCACAAGTTTGTAAGTTGGAATAATCAGCAAAATTTAAACAGACATCATGGATGATTCAAGTATCTTGAGGCGGCGAGGACTACAGGTAAGCTTGGTGGAAGTTGCAGCAATAACACAGATGCTTTTCAATATTAATCTTGAGCAGGTTTGACAACAAGCTGTTGTCTCAATAATCGGGTGTATGCTTGTTTTTGCAGCTTTGCTGAGTTTTTGATTTAGCTGCTCTAGTGATTGCTTTGTGTGTCCAGAATTTTTGAGCTTAAAACTCTGCCGTAGTGAGATATTAGAAGAGAAATTTGTGCTTTAAATAATTCACAATTGTTTCTTTGTTCTTGGCCTTTTCTTAAATTAAACTTAGTAATTTATTACTTCAGAATTGTTGTTTAATCGTAACTGATCACTGATGGAATACCTGTTTAGGTTTCTGAACTTCTGTGTGTTTGCTGTTAAATTCTCTCCTGTCCAGTGCTGTGGTTTGCCATTTTGCATTCCAGGTTTGTCAGTTACATCCTTGCTAATTAGGCCTTGCAGCTGTCAATGACATTTGTACATCAATCAGTTGTACATTTACGTTATGGCTTCTTCTTCTTTTCTGCGATTCTGCCCACCCCATTCCCATCCTATACCTGTCTTTCATATGCAAAACTAAGCTGTGAACACTGACTGGCTAGTGGACTGTGAAGGTCATTACAGTTAGTTTTGTCCTGTCCTTTACACTGGCATCGCTATTAAAGCTTTAAATCTATGTAAAACAATTTTGCACAAGTGATGGAAAGCTGAATTAAATAAAACAAACAAAAGCCAGCATGATATTTGAAGTAAATAATGAGTCTTAGGTTCCCCACAATTTTTTTGTTGATAATTACAGTTTTATTTTCTATTAATAAAGCCTTTAGAAAAGATCAGTCTGAAGTTTGACTTGTATTATAATGTTTTCTCCTCCAAATAGTTTGACGTTTTTTGAAAACCGGTCAATATTGACCGGGAAGTATACTCCCTTTGTTATATCGCATATCTATATTTCTAAAACCCATTTTCTTCACGTTAGAATGTAGCTGCAAGCAGACCCAAGCCGTTGCCACGATAATATCAATTTTCTAGTCACTGATCCCATTCATAACATCGCTGAGACCACCACCATCTACCTGCACAAGTCCTCAATTCTCCACCTGTTTAGGCTTATTTGCAAAAACTTTCATCCATGCTTTTACGGCTCATAGACTTGGTTATTCTACTATTTTTATATCCTCCCATATTTCACCCTTTACACACCGGAGCACATCTGAAGCTCTGCCACTCAGATTCTAATTCATGCCAACTCCAGTTTACCCTCCACTCCTCTGTTTGTGACTGAGGTTGGCTGCTACATAAGTAACTCCTTGATTTTTAAAAAATCTCATACTGTTATTCAAATCTGTGTATAGCTTTACTCACTCTTATCTCTGTAAACATCCAGTCCTACAGGAAGCTCCTTCAAAAGACCTCTGTGACCTTTCACTTTTATCCATTCAGACATCGGATATTTTATCACTCCTTTGTTAGGCGCCAACATTTTTGTCGCCTTTGCCCTGAGCTGCTGGGTTCCCTGACTAAAATCTCTCTTGTCTCATTTTCCTTGAAGATACCCCTTAATACCCATGTCTTTGTGTAGGGTTTTGGTCATTTTTTTCTCAGCTCCTTTGTGAGTTGATGCTAAGATTTGCTTAATGAAAGTGCTTTTTGACTTTTATAACTTTGGATTTGCTATACAAATGGATGTTGATGTTAAATTCCGGAATAGAATGATGAAGAATGCACATCCAACTAGTTCCATAAGTTGTAACATTGTGGAAATTTTAGGGAGTAATAGGGAGAAAATATTTCCGCTTTCTCCATATTCAGTATCGGAAATCACACATTTAAGATAATTGAGTAAAATGCTAGTGGAGGTTTTTGTTCCTAACATAGCAAACTGTGTCTCAATGGAGGTGGAAGCAAATACAATACTAACCTCCAAAATTGTATTGGAGACATTTGCTTTCAAAATTTGCATTCTTTAGGTTTTGTTGAACAATGCGTCCAAATGTAAAAGTTGAGGAATACCTGATGGTTTTGATACTGTAATATGTGAGGATGAGTTGTGAAGTGGTTAACAGTTACCTTTAATCAAAGATAACAAAGTGTGGAGCTGGATCAACACAGCAGGCCAAGCAGCATCTCAGGAGCACAAAAGCTGACGTTTCGGTCCTAGACCCTTCTTAATCAAGCTGATTTGTGGTTAATTTTAACATCTGCACGAGCATGTTATCTGAGAACAACTAGGTTACCACTACCAAGAATCAGGTTTTGGATCTTTCTTGATGAAACTTTCTGGATTATCTGAGGTGCTCTCCAAGTCATTTTTGAAATATGAAATGTTATGGTCATTTACTTAAAAAAATGAGGGAAATCATGGCGTGTGATATAAAATATATTCGACTAATCATCTGCAGATTGGCAACATGATAATGAATGCATTCTGATGTGGTCCTGCTTGGAGGGCTGGATACAGCATACAATGCTGGGAGCATTTAATATCAGCAGTGACAGCAAATGAATTGATGCCATGGTCTCGATATTTTGGCTGTGAAGAACAATAGAAACTTTTAAAGAAAATGTTCATGATTCTTAGGGGTGTACATAAATTAAACCTTGATTTTGATACAAAATTGAAGTCTGACAAAGATGCATAGACTTGAGCTCAGATGTGGGAAGAGACATATATGGTTTAGATAAGATTCCCTACAGTGTGGAAACAGGCCCTTCGGCCCAACAAGTCCACACCGCCCCTTGGAGCATCCCACCCAGACCCATCCCCCTATAACCCACTCACCCCTGAACACTATGGGCAATTTAGCATGGCCGATCCACCTAGCATGCACATCTTTCTTTGGACTTAGGGTGGAAACTGGAGGAAACCCACACAGTCATGGTGAGAATGTGCAAACTCCGCACAGACAGTTACCCGAGGCTGGAATTGAACCCGGGTCCCTGGTGCTGTGAGGCTGCAGTGCTAACCACTGAGCCACCATGCCTCCCTGTTTACATTTAATTAATCTTGTATCAAGGGAATGGTGCACTGTCAGTTGCAGAAGAAATGTTAATCTAATGCCCTGCCTTTCCTTTCAGGTGGCCTTGATCCTGTAGTCATATATATATATAGTCCTATACATAGATCGTATAGTCATATTTTTAACAACAGCAGGGAAATTCTCCCTGATGTTCTGGCTACTACTTACATCTTAATGAACATCACCAAAAAATTATTATTCAGTGCTTATCATATTGCTGCTGCAAACAGGACCGTTCTCTAGGATAATAAAATGTGAGGCTGGATGAACACAGCAGGCCAAGCAGCATCTCGGGAGCACAAAAGCTGACGAAGGGTCTAGGCCCGAAACGTCAGCTTTTGTGCTCCTGAGATGCTGCTTGGCCTGCTGTGTTCATCCAGCCTCACATTTTATTATCTTGGAATTCTCCAGCATCTGCAGTTCCCATTATCTCCGTTCTCTAAGAAACTGATTGCAACATTTCTTGTGTGGTCACAGTGACTAGGTTTCAGAAGTATATACTACATTGGGTACAAAGTGCTTGGGGAAATCCTAAGGTGATCAAAGGCTCTCAAGAATTGAAAGTCTGACTTTATTTAATGGCAGCTTGAAAACTAAGGTGGTCAACAGTTATGATAGACTGATTAGGGAGGTAGATAGATATTGGCAGACTGAGCCTGAATGAGAGTTAATTCATGGTCCTTTCCCTGCTTTGCGATGTGCCAGATGTTTGGCAATCATAGGATCATTGGAATTAGTAACAGGAGTAGGGCACTCAACTCCTCAAAACTACTCCACCATCAATAAGGTTCTGGCTGATTTGATGGTGGCCTGAACCTCGCTGTCTTGCCGACTGTTAATAGCCTTTCATGTTTGACTAACAAAGGAGTCAGTTTGTCTCTCCTTAAAATGACCCTTTCTTCTTCACATTATGGAAAGTATGCATTGTAAACATTGGAAGGAGGAATCAAGGTAGACCATTCTGCCCCTTGAGTCCTCTCCACCCCTTAATAAGACTGTAGCTGATCTGTTTGTTTTTTGAATCGGACATTCCCACCTATGAACAATACAAATTGATTCCCTTGCCTAAAAATCTCTCTGCATGTGGCTTAAGACAACCCAATAGTAACTTGTCTTTACTACCTTCTGAAGCAGAGTTCCAAAGTTGTGCAACTCTCACAAAATGTTGTTTCTGTCTTAATAGTGCAACACTGATTTTTAAGAGTCCCCTAGTTCTACAGGAGTGGCATATTGGCTCAGTGGTAAGCACTGCAGACTCACAGCGCCAGGGACCCGGGTTCGATTCCAGCCTCAGGCAACTGTCTGTATGGAGTTTGCACGTTCTCCCCATGTCTGCATGGGTTTCCTCGGGGTGCTCCGGTTTCCTCCCACAGTCCAAAGATGTGTCGGCTAGGTGGATCGGCCATGCTAAATTGCCATAGTGTTCAGGGGTGTGTGGGTTATAGGGGGATGGGTCTGGGTAGGATGCTCTAAGGGGCGGTGTGGACTTGTTGGGCTGAAGGGCCTGTTTCCACACTGTAGGGAATCTAATCTACATTGACCCAAAAGCGAAAGCACCCTGTTTGACACTCAGCCTGTCAAGAACATTCAAGATCTGTCTTCAATCAAGTCACCCTTTAATGCTGTAAACCCCCTGAACTCACAGAAGATTCTCTTGGAAGAACTCTAGTCTTCTCACTCTCCTTTTCCTGCATCTGATATTTTAATCATTCTTCTGTTAGTGGTCTGCTTTTCACTACAAAAACAGAAATTGATGGAGGAACTCGGCAGGTCTGGCAGCATCTGTGGAAAGAAAACAGAGTTAACATTTGGAACCCAGCAATGCTTCTGTTTTTAGATGACTACATCCTAAGCTCCCAAATTCCTTAAGTCTGTCTGCCTCTCTTATCCCTTGAGATACGCTTTCAAACCCATACACTTGAGCAGGGTTTTAAACAGCTATCAGAACAGATGATTAAATGATTTGATGTTAGTTTGTTTAAAAAATGTGCTTTGTGACTTCGAAGAAGCAATGCATCTCTGTACAAATGCAAGAGATGTTAAATTCCTACATTGAATGATGAAGCAAACATATCCAGCGAGCTCCACGCATTTCAAAATTGTGGCGTTTTAATAGGGGAGAAAAGTTCCACAGAGCGACAATCCTCTCAGGAAAAATAATGCTCTTCCTCTTCACCTTGAATGAGACACCTCATAGTTATCATTTTCTCTGCTTACATAAATTCCTATGTTCTGTTGAAGAGTGGCAATTGCTTACTGTTAGATTGCCAATCCACTCCCACTTTTCTTATGCTGGAAATAAACTGTGCTTTTCTCACTGGCACTTTCAGCTCTGGCTCCTTCAGAAATGTGGAAACTACCCGAAATGCAGCACCAGCTGTCTCGAACATAAGACAAGATTAATCGGGAAAGACAAACCACGGACGGCTTTTTCTGGCAGTAGTTGCTGTATTGTGTTGAGAGTTTAAATGCAGCAAAGCTCGTGTGGACCAGGTTACTTCCAGCTTTTGTTACACACTGCAAGGGGTCTCCGATTTACAAACGTCCGACCTGCGAACGCGATCCTACACAAGGATGTGAGATGTTTCCTGTACCTATAAACGGCTACTTCACGTTGTATTGCAACTTCGGTACAAATTGACGTGTGGATGGATTCCAGAATGGAAACCGTGCAAGCTGGGGAAAGCGGGTATTACACATTTTCAACAACAGTGTCTACGGCTATTACACTTCTGCCTTTAGTGTTCACAAAGCCTTGACACTGTTCACACCCCTGACAGTGTTGACCCAGACCTGGAAGTGCCGATATTGAGTGGGATGGACAGGGTCAGAAATTATACAACACTGGGTTATAGTCCAACAGGTCTATTTGAAAAACCAAGCTTTTGGACCCTCAATTCCCCTCCAGGTGTCAGTGAGAGAGGCAGTTTCATGCACAGAATTTATAAGGAAAACATCAAAGGTTCACACCACTGATGAGGACAAACCGCAAATGCTGTGAAATCTTTAATCATTTAGAAGGCTGTAATTGATTAATATGGATATGTAAATCTCTGAATTCCTTTCAAGTCACAGCCTGAGAAAACTCATGATTTTACCAATGTGAAGAACACGTGACATTTTAGCTCAGACGATATGTTAGGTTTAAACCATAAGACATAGGAGTGGAAGTAAGGCCATTCGGCCCATCAAGCCCACTCCGCCATTTAAATCATGGCTGATGGGCATTTCAGCACCACTTCCCTGCACTCTCCCTATAGCCCTTGATTCCTTGTGAGATCAAGAATTTGTCAATCTCTGCCTTGAAGGCATCTAACGTCCCGGCCTCCACTGCACTCTGCGGCAATGAATTCCACGAGCCCACCACTCTCTGGCTGAAGAAATGTCGTCTCATTTCCGTTTTAAATTTACCCCCTCTAATTTGAGACCTTATTTGGAATCTGTGTTTTGATTTGGAGTCAGACTGGTTTTATTTCTACAATAGGAATTTATAAAATGCCATATTGACTGTCTATAAACTGAATGCTTTATGAACATAATAAAATACATCTGCAGATACAAATACACTCCAGTCTTATCTGTGTGTGTGTGTGTGTGTGTGTGCACGCGTGCGCGCGTGAGAGTGAGAGAGAGAGAGTGTGAGTGTGTGTGCTTGCCACAAGGCCATGGATAACCTCATGATACTGCATTTTTCTTGCTTCCGTGCTAAACATGTTTAGCCTGTTTGGGTCTGTGAGGGTTTCCTCCTGGTACTCTGGTTTCCTCCCACAGTCCAAAAGATGTGCAGGTTAGGTGGATTGGCCATGCTAATTACCTGTAGTTTTCAGGAATGCTTAGGGGGTTAAACGGGGATAGGTCTGGGTGGGATGCTCTGAGTGTTGGTGTGGACTTCTAGCTCCAAAGGGTCTGTTTCCACTCTGTAGGGATTCTATCATTCCCTATTGAAACAGCCATCCCCTACGGACAAGGCCTACACATACACAGGCATTGTTTGAATGAGGAGGAATGAGACGGACACCTGAGGGTGTTGAAGGACACCCTCACAGGAACAGGATAGGATGCTCAACCCATTAATCGCCAGTTCTGACATGCCACAGCAAAAAACCGTAATGACCTCCTCAGAACACAGACATGTGATGTGTCCGAAGGAGTGCCCTTCATCGTACAGTACTTCCCAGGAGCAGAGAAACTGTGCCATGTTTGTCGCAGCCTTAACACATTATTGATGACGATGAGCACCTTGTCAAGATCTTCCCACGTCTCCACTTCTTGCTTTCAAACAACTGCCAAACCTTAAACAGATAGTCGTTCAAAACAAGCTACCCAAACTTCAGGACAACATCGACCACAACCCTGTCATGGCAACCTCTGCCAGACATGTCAGGTCTTTGACATGGTCACTACCATCACATTTTCATCGACATATTTTCAAAGAATCCTTTCAGTGTGGAAACAGGCCATTTGGCCCAACAAGTCCACACTGTCCCTCCGAAGAGCACCCCATCCGGACCCAATAACCCAGCATTTCCCATGTCTAACCCACCTAACCTAAACATCCCTGAACACGACAGGCAATTTAGCATAGCAAATCTACCTAGCTTGCACATCTTGGAGACAGTAGGAACTGTGGATGCTGGAGAATCTGAGGTAACGAGGTGTAGAGCTGGGTGAACACAGCAGGCCAAGCAGCATCAAAGGAGCAGGAAAGCTGATGTTTCAGATCGAGACCCTTCTTCAGAAATGGAGGAGGGCAAGTGGATTCTGAAATAAATAGGGAGAGACAAGCAGGCAGATAGAAGATGGATAAAGGAGAAGATAGGTGGAGAGGAGACAGACAGGTCAAAGAGGTGGGTTTGGAGCCAGTAAAGGTGAGTGCAGGTGGGGAATTAGGGAGGGGATAGGTCAGTCCAGGGAGGACAGACAGGTCAAGGAGGTGGGATGATGTTAGTGGGTAGGTGATGGGGGTGGGGCTTGAGGTGGGAGGAATGGTTTCGGAGGTGGGGACAAGCTGGGCTGGTTTTGGGATGTGGCTGGGGGAGGGGAGATTTTGAAGCTTGTGAAGTCGGCATTGATACCCTTGGGCTGCAGGGTTCCCAAGTGAAATATGAGATGCTGCTCCTGCAGCTTTCGGGTGGCATCATTGTGGCAATGCAGGAGGCCCAGAATGGACATGTTGTCCAAGGAGTGGGAGGGGGAGTTGAAGTGGTTCTCAATTGGGAGGTGTTGTTTGTTGCGAACCGAGTGTAGGTGTTTGACAGAGCGGTCCCCAACCCTCCGCTTAGTTTCCCAAGTGTAGAGGAGGCCCCAATGGGAACAGCGAATGCAGTATATCATATTAACAGATGTGCAGCTGAACATAGGTTTGATGTGGAAGGTCTTCTTAGGGCCTGGGATAGGGGTGAGGGGCGTGGTTTAGGGGCAGGTGTAGCACTTGCTGTGGTTGCAGGGAAAAGTGCTGGGGGTGGCGGGGCTGGTGGCGAGGATGGAGTGGACAAGGGAGTCAGGGAGAGAGTGGTCCCTCCGGAAAGCAGATAAAGGTGGGGAGGGAAAAATGTCTTTGGTGGGGTCAGATTGCAGATGGCAGAAGTGTCTGAGGCCGATGCGTTGGATTCGGAGGTTGGTGGGGTGGTATGTGAGGACGAGGGGGATTCTGTTTTCGTTATTATTGTGGGTAGGGGATGTGAGGGATGAGTTGCAGGAAATGCGAGAGACACAGTCGAGGGTGTCTTCAGTCACTCTGGAGGAGAAATTGCATTCCTTGAAAAACGAGGACATCTGGGATGTCCGGGAGTGGAATGCCTCATCTCTGGAGCAGATGTGGCAGAAGCGAAGGAATTGGGAATAGGGAATGGCCTTTTTGCAGGAGGTGTATTCTAGGTAGCTGTGGGAGTCGGTGGACTTGAAATGGATGTCA
Source organism: Stegostoma tigrinum (assembly GCF_030684315.1). Taxonomy (NCBI): domain Eukaryota; kingdom Metazoa; phylum Chordata; class Chondrichthyes; order Orectolobiformes; family Stegostomatidae; genus Stegostoma; species Stegostoma tigrinum. The sequence goes on along the minus strand of NC_081361.1, from coordinate 67,380,600 downwards.
GTTTCCAGGTGGATGCCAGAGATGGAAACAGAGAGATCCAGGAAGGAGACAGAGGTATCAGAGATGGTCCAGGTGAACATAATGTTGTGGTGGAAGGTGTTAATGAAGTGGATGAACTGTTTGAGCTCCTTGTGGGAGCTTGAGGCAGTGCCGATGCAGTTATCGGTATAACGGTGGAAGACATGGAGGATAAGGCCAGTGTAGCTTTGGAAGAGGGATTGTTCCATGTATCCTACAAAGAGGCAGGCATAGCATGGGCCCATGCCTGTACCCATGGTCACCCCCTTTGCCTGTAGGAAGTGGGAGGAATTGAAGGAGAAGTTGTTCAGGATGAGGACGAGTTCAGCTAAGTGGATAAGGGTGTCAGTGGAGGGGGTCTGTTTGGGCCTCCGGGACAAGAAGAAGCGGAGGGCCTTTAGGCCATCTGCATGGGGAATGCAAGTGTACAGGGATTGGCCGTCCATTGGGGACCAGGGAATCGGAGGTTTTGGAGGAGGTGGATGGCATGAGTGGTGTCTTGGACGTAGGTGGGGAGTTTCTGGACCAAGGGGGAGAAAATGGATTCGGGACAAAAGGAGATACATTCGATGGGGCTGGAGCAGTTGGAGACAATGGGTTGACCAGGTCAGTCAGGTTTGTGGATTTTGGGAAGGAGATAGAAATGGGCAGTGTGGATTTGGCGATTGCTGAGGTTAGAGGCTGTGGATGGGAGGTGGCCTGAAGTGGTGAGGTTGTGGATGGTTTGGGAGATGATGGTTTGGTGCTCCGGGTTGGGATCATGATCAAGGGGATGGTAGGAGGAGGTGTCAGAGAGTTGGCATCTGCGCTTGGCGATGTAGAAGTCAGTGTGCCATACTACATATGTGGCACCCTTGTCCATGGATTTTATGGTGAGGTTAGGGTTGGAGCAGAGGGAGCGGAGGGTTGCACGTTCTTTGGGTGAGAGACACATCTTTGGACTGTGGGAGGAAACTGGAGCACCCGGAGGAAACCCGGGTAGACATGGGGAGAATGTGCAAATTCCATTCAGGCAGTCGCCCAAGGCTGGAATTGAACTGGGCCCATGGTGTGTTGAGGCAGCAGTGCTAACCTCCGATCCACCATGCACCATTGGCACGGCAGATATCCATGTGAACTGGCCAGTGTTGTTTATCTCAAACGCTGCAGGCAAGGATGCTCTGGAGCATGGTATATTGGTGAAACCATGCAGACACTATGACAATGGATGAATGGACATCACGCGACAGTTGCCAGATAGGGGTGTTCCCTCCCAGTGGTGGAACACTTCAGCAGTTAGGGGCATTCGACCTCTGATCTTCGGGTAAACATCTTCCAAGGCAGACTTCAGGATGCACAACTATGCAGAGTCGCTGAGCAGAGGCTGATAGCCAAGTTTAGTACCCATGAGGACAGCTGCAGCCGGGATCTTGGACACCCCCACACACCCCCACACACCCCCACACACCCCCACACACCCCCACACACCCCCACACACCCCCACACACCCCCACACACCCACCCACACCCACCCACACCCTTACACAAACACACGAGTGAGTCTATGGAGTCAATTTGTATTTGCAGGTACATTCTCTTTTGTTCAAAAAGTATACAGTTTATAGACAGTCAGTAATACAGCATTTTATAAATTCCCACTTTGGAAATAAAACCAGCCTAATTCCAAACTAAAACACAAACAGGTTCTAAACAAGGCCTCACACCTAACATGCACTGTCTGACCTAACATGTTCCCCGTTCCTTAGTTTTAAAACCTTTAGTTTTCTCTGGACTGAGACTTGAAAGAAATTCAGGGATTTACATACATATTAATCACTTACAACCGTCTAACTGACTCCAGATTTAACAGCAATCTTCGATAATGGCAGCTTCAGATGCTGGAGAATCCGAGATAACAAAGTGTGGAGCTGGATGAACACAGCAGGCCAAGCAGCATCTTAGGAGCACAAAAGCTGATGTTTCGGGTGTAGGGCCTTCATCTGATGAAGGGTCTAGGCATGAAACGTCAGCTTTTGTGCTCCTAAGATGCTGCTTGGCCTGTTGTGTTCATCCAGCTCCACACTTTGTTATAACAGCAATCATAGGTTTCTTTGACACATCCTCATCCACGGTGTGAACCTGTCATCTTTTACTTACAAGTTCTTTGTCTGATCCTACCTCTCTCAGTAACACCTGAAGAAGGACTGAGAGTCCAAAAGGTTGGGTTTTCAAATAAATCTGTCGTGTGATTTCTAGCATTGCCCCTGTAAGTACATGTGCTTATGTGGGAACTTCCACAAGATCCAACACAGATCAGTCAACACAAGTTTGAGTAAGGGACCCCACCCCATATTGTAACATTTGGATCAATGTCTGATGCTGAGTCAAATATATTTTGAAAAATATTAACCTACCTATTTTACTCTGCTTACCTTTTGGCTCAGATTAATTCCATGGCAGTCTGTCACCCAAATATTACTGAAGAACATTGGATGATTTGGTACATCTTTTGAAAATACCAGTACTTGCCGGTCAAATTTCAATCTGTTGGATTATGAAAAGATTAATTCAGCTCATGATCATCTAGTTGTAATTGAAATGTTGCCACATGAATCAAACATAAAATTTTTAGTGTGATCGATCTGTCATATATTTATATTGCGTAGTGTTATCACAAATACATTTGTAATTGTATTTGAGACTGTTAATGTGGACATTTATCACTTAACAGATTTGATGATGCTCTGAACTATTGAAAACTGTTATCAGTGGAATAGGTAAATTGCATTAAAAATAAATAATAAAGATAGTTACAGTATTCTGTTTTCAGTCATCTTCCTAATTATTTCTCTAAATTGGAAAATTAGTATTTTAATTGTTTTATCTTCTAATTTAGTGTGACAGGTTCCTTTAGATTGTATGTTTTATGTTTTAAAGTTCAATGTCTATGAGCATTTTGTTGCAGCCGAGGCACTCAGTTGCTTTTGACCACTATTTTCTACCTTTCATAACTATCCCGTGTAGCTGAGTCAGATTGAAATTTAATTTCTGTAAACCAGAGCGATTTATCGATGCAAATCTATTTACAAGAGTCTGTGATTAATGTGTAGCATAATGGTACCAGCAAGTGATCTTGTGCTCAACCTAATTCAAAAATATGTGTTGGAGATTTGTTTAATTTTCCATTATATTTCATTATTGGATTTTGCTGCATCAACATTGGAGCCACATCGGTGTTTCATTCTTTTTCAATTAGATCCTTACTTCTTTTTGTTGAGCTGGCCCTTCATCCTGATATCATTACAAGGCAGATGATTCAAGTCTGTTCAGATGGATTACGCATCATGTGAAATAAGATTTGCAATCCACCTAGAAATAATTAATATAGATTACTGGGCTATGCAATTTGCATTTCATGTGCTAATTTACAGGTTATCTGCTGCAGAAGTATATGTTGCCTTGATAATGGATTTAAGGGTTTGTGATTGGCTCCTGAGAGATCCTTCCAGGGATCTTTTTGAAGCCCATTTCGTTGAATCTGAATCAAGGAGTTACTGAAGACTAATCATACGACACACCTCGGTATATGGTTTCTCTGATTCTGTCTTATCTAATGGTTGTACTTACCTGTGCTGCTATATCTTATGATTTGACACTTTTTAGACACGTCAATTTTGCAAAGTTTTACGCAAAATTAAATGCAGTTGACTCGACTTGCACGAGAGTGAAGTGAAAGAGAAACTGATTTATGGTGGAGATGTGCTACATATGTATTAATCTTCAGCAACTCCTAGTTTCAGTTTCAGCTAATGGACTTCAGAAAGATTCTTGGAAGGTTCTCTCAGGTGCCAATCACAAACCCCTAAATCCATTGTCAAGGCAAAATATACTTTTGATTATCATAGTTAGGACTTACTCTTGAAACAGTCTTTGAAGCAAATGATCGGTAAATTTTCACATGAATTGCGAATGCCAGAGCCAGTAATCTATAAAACAAGCATTCAGATTTATTTTTAAAGTGACAGAATTGAAAAGTAGTTGGGCTAAACTTGTTTGGCCTTGATGAAACCATGCATGCAGAACTGTGTACATGTGTTGTCACTTTATGAAAAAGAATAGAAGTTAGAGATGTTGCACAAATAATTTACGGAATGAGCCATAAAAGCAGGGTTGTGTTTATCACAGAAAAGTGAACAATTTTGGTCTTATTAGTTCACCACAGCCTTCTCTTTTTGCAAATGAGGTCTTAATATATGTTTAGGGTTTAATGAAATAGACAGTACAAATGTTACTACTGATTACTACTGAAGAGAAAAAACAAAATTTGAGGCCATCAAGCGAGGTAGTTGCCCATAAAGCCAATAGAAAATTCAAAAGTAACTATTTTATGCTGAGAAGGGAGACAATATGGAAATCTACCACAGGGAGTCAGCAGTTGACATGAATCATATTAAATGCGAGAGGGAGTGGAAATAGAGAGTAATGGCAATATAGTTAGAGGACGAAGCATGGCAGAGACTGATTAGGCCACATGGCTGTTTGTACGTAACATGCATCTAAGAATTTTGACGTGCTTCATTATTTTGCAACAAATTCAGTGAGTAATTTTCAGTGAACCGTTGTAATTTATTAACATGCTTCATTTGCCCCTGCTTTGTTTATTTCACCTCTGAGTAACTCTGCCTCCTAATCTGTGCATTGAAGAATATAATCTGCATATTTTTCTCAGCCTCTGTGTCATTTTAGCACATATTTCTTTGTTTTACAGTAGATCGCAAGGGACTGTGTGTCTGTGTCTATGTATGGCAATAATAAAAGTTTATAATACAGGAGTTGTGTGAATTACATCATCTCCTTGTAGTTTATAATATTAAAAAAGTAGGTATACTTTGGAAAATGTCCATCAGTGTGGTGTTTAAAAAAAATGAAATCAAAAGGTTTGAGTGCTTTGTTTGAGCTATCTAGTGAGTCTGCCTGACTGCTGGTTGAATTGTGTTTGCAGTGTTTCTTTACAGAAGTCCCAGAAGATGTTCTATTTGAATCATGTAACATGGGGGTTCTTTTGAAATACGAGAATGTTTTGTTCTGTGTCCGAACTTTCCTATTTTTCTGTTTCTCTCTTTGAAAATTACATGCACTCATTTACTTGACGTTTATTTTGATTGGTCAGAACAGTGGAGACTGCATATTCGCTTGTAATTTGTGACTTGTTGGTATTTTCCCAAAAGATGGCCTCTGAATAAACTGCTGTCTTATCAACTTTTTGGGATGTTGGTTTGACAGCAGAATTGGGGTGGTTTAAGGGCACTGTTACTAAAACAGATTTAAGAAGATAATGGATTGAGTCATTCCGAAATATATAATATTAAAGGCGTCTCGATCTTTTTGGATCTTGAACCTAATCTAGTTGTCCATCCATTAGACCTATGATCAGTATACCACTTTGTAAATTACACCATTCCTATCAACAGATTTCTTGGTAAATATATGCAATTAAAATATCAGAGGCAATTTTTTAAACTTGCTAATTACATCACTTGTGATGGACGGTATGACTAAACTGAGCGTCTGATGTTTTTGGTGATAGACTTGAATGATTTGTGGATTGACCTCATTTTTATTTGATTAATCAGCTTCAGGTACTGAAACATGGCACATGTGCTATTTGCTGAACTGCAGGTATTGTGTTTAAGTAGTAGAAACAGTTGAATGATTGCAATTACAAAGACTTTCAAAATGTGGGACCAGAAAGAGCAATTCTGGTAATGAAATTAATGTTGTATTATTTTTAGCTGCTAATTTTCATTTTGAGTTAAAATTTGCTCAAGCTGAAAGATGATTGGGAACTGCAGTTTTTGGCCTGTTACCATCTTGATCTCTTTGGCAGAAACCCTGAATTTCATCCTCATTGTGTCTATCAGTGTCTGCTTTTTTTTAAATCATGTCCTGAAAGTCTGATTAATCCTTGTTTGCCGTTTAAATGTTGCTGTATCTGGGACTTGTTCTCACAATGCAACTCATTCTTTCTTGCGCACTTTGACAAATCAGCTGCAGGCAGCCTATCTTCAAAAGAGTCTACCCTCCTGATCCTTGCAGTTTAATTCCATACTGGCAGTCTTTGTCATCCATCCAAAGATGCTGCCTCTTGAGCAGGTCTGTCCTATTTGAGTCCCTTTAATTTGTGTCTCAACCCTGAAATTGCCTTTACCAAAGCCAGAGAAAGTATTCCTCCATAAATGAGACTATTATCTATTATTGTTCCTTGTCCTTCTAGATTTCCCTGAAGCCTCCAGTATAATGGACCATCCTGTAATCTCCAACAATTGTTATTTACCCTGTTTGTTTAGTTTAACTGTGGGCAGTGCAATTACAATGGCTGGATTAATTACTTCTCTTCTGAATCTTGCATAGTCTCCTAGGGAGTTCCAAAAGCATTTATCCTGGCGGTTTTGTTCCTCGTCTACACATTACACTTGGTAACATCATTAGTCAATTTTCATGTGTTTGCTGATTACATTCAGCTCTGCCTCTTCACAACCCCTTTTAACCCCAGCATAACTTTGTAAAGTTAAACTTTGAGAAGACTTAAATTAGATGGCTTCAATTCCCATTACAGCTCCCTTCTGCTTGAATTCCATCTCGGCCTCCCTCGTGCAATCTGCTGTGTCTGGTTTGTTATGCAGATTTCTGACATCTGGTACTAGAAGAGTGGAAATTTCCTCAAACTATTAGTAAGACCAAAATAGTTGCTTTCGATTGCTGTCTCAAATGCAATTCTGTTAGCCTTGTATTTCATGCTCTCTTTTTGTTCTCAATGTTGCTGTTCTTATCCCTCAGTACTCCACTATAATGTGTATGAATTTCCCCCAAACCTATCTTTCATTTTACTGTCCTCCAGCCAACCATAATCCATGATACCTTAATCTCAACCCGATGCCCTTAGCCTTCCCTTGTCAGCCTCCCCTCTCTTCTCTTGCTGTATCTCACACCTATTTGCAAACTTCTGCCCTCTTCCCATTCCCATCTTTTTCTTCATCCTTGCTGTCACCTTAACCTCAGGTTTTCACCTTTGAAAGTTTGCTTTCAGGCAGGATCAAATCTTTTTTCGCAAAATAAAAAATGAATATAACATTTATGTCTTGCATCCATTGTATTTATTTGCTTTGTCATTTCACTTCAAGGTCCTGTACTATTTGCCAGAGCTTCCACTTCCTCCTTTGTGATCACACTACCTTTGGAGTAAGATATGTGACTCGCGTGATCCAGCTCAATGGGCAATTTGTTGCTATTCTGAATGGTTGGTAGCAGTCCCTTCCCAGTCTCCTGGGATTAATGCTGCCACACTTGAGGGAGAGTTTCACAATCTCTTTAAAACATTTTCTTTGTTCTTCCCTGAAATGTTTGCTACTTGGGGAAGATGGTAGTGCACTGGTAACATCACTAGAGTAATACTGTGGGGTCATGAGTTTTAATTTCACTACAGCTGTTGGTAGAATTTAAATTCAATTAAAAATTCTGGAATTGAAAACTAATCTCATTAATAGTGATTTTGAAACTTGTGAAATTGTTGTAGGAAAAAAGTCTGATTCACTGATGTTCTTTAGGGCAGGAAATCTGCTGTCCCACAGAAGAGTCGTACCTGACTTGAAAAGTTATCTGTTACTCCCTCACAGATGCTGCCAGTCCCACTGAGCTTCTCCAACATTCTCTGTCTTTGTCCTTGGTTGCTCTGCCCTACGTGTGACTTTTAGATCAACAGCAATGTGATTGACTCTTAATTGCCTTCTGAGATGAAAAATTTTTTTTTCAATTGAGAGCCAAAAAGTACAGGAACTCGTGGATGGAGATGGTTTTTAGCTATCTGTGCACACCATTCAGTCTTTCAGTTGATTTTGCAGGACTTTTGCCTGAGTATTTGTAGAGCTAGCTTTGAGATCGACCCTACCATTTGATTTTATTTTTCCGACATTCATCTTAAGTAATGCTTTGGACCAATCAAAGTTCTTAGATCAATTATCTTATCTTTGATAATTTTGACCCCAATTTGTTGCTCCCTAGTCCTAAAATTAGTGTACCAGATGGAAATCTTTTTATGCCCATGTTACCAACTATAATTCTGAATTTCTTCAGTAAGTTTAACCTATGCTTTATTTAGCTAATATTTTTGTTCTTGGTCCTTTTATTCCAGTTTTAGTTAGAAAAATTCCACACCTTAAGATTTTACCAATTCTTAAAAATATTTAACTATTTGCTTTCTACTAAGAATAGGTTTAATTTGATTAACTTCTTTGCAACTGGGTTAATTCAAAACCTGAAAGCTTTGCCACCTCTTTTTATCCACTTGAACAATTTGTTTTAGGTTTAACTTCGTCTTTTTCTTCCCCCTAAAATTTGCTGTTGTACGTTTGGGAATCTAAATGATGATTTTGTGGTATTGTGAGTGCCAGCTGGTCTTTTTGCTGTTCATTATAAGGTTGAATGAATGTTCGGTAGATAACTTTAATTGACTGAAACAAAAGGATATGTGTCACTTTCAAGGCAGATGCCGTAAGGGAAAAATTCTTCATGATCTGAAACCTTACATCGTTTAAAAATTGCTGCTGAACACAGATTAGTCTCTATCGTCGTTCAGGAAAAGTAACTGCAAAATAGCACTTCAGGGCAGGACAACTGTGAGCGTAATTACACGTTCAGAACGAAAGATGCATTTCTTTGCACTGCAGGTAAACTGAAGACAAAAATGGTTCTTGTCTTTTCCTTGGTCCTTTGTTATCAAAATGTTGTTAATTTGCATGAAAGCTCCTTCTGGTAAAGTAGAAAACAATAACATTCTACTTGTAAATTAAGTCTAGTGTTCTAAGAATGAGTTACTCATCAATTTGAATAATGCAACATAAATAAGAGCAAATTGTGAAGTTTAATGTCAAAACAAGTTTCGGTACAAGATAATGTAAATTAGTCAGTTATAGTGCAGGCAAAGTGGATTAATAGATGGAAAACTAAAATATAAAACAATTTAGCCAGACTTCAGTTCAGTTAGAAGTTTTTCCTGTGCTTTTCAATGGACATAATGAATGAAAGTTTTGGAAGAAAGTATTTAATATAATTTGCAGTTTACACGCCGATCATTTTCAAAATGACTGTTTATTTTGATCCATTAGTACTGCATATTAATCAGTATGAACTGTTTTGAAGGTTGATTTGTATAAATAGATCTGTCTCTGTTTGCAGTATCAAAATGATACTTTTACATCATTTGCAGTATTTTATGCTTTGTGATTTAAGATGTCTATTTGAATGATGCAAAGTTTTTCATTTCCATTACCTGGAAGTCTAGTCTTGTGTTTGTGACTCTGAATTTCTTTATTGGTCTTTAAAATTTACCTTTTTCAAATTTGAACCTGCTTCCTTGTTGTTTTCTTGAAATTTTTTTCAACGTAACAATCTGGATTATAAAATAAAAGATGTTCTTGAGAACCTCAACCAGTCTAACCAATAGCTCTATGAAGGAGGATGAGAGGTGGAAAATATCAAAGCAATAAATATGGTACCCATTCTGTTGTGCCAGAGCTGTTGCATTTCTCAGTGATTGGATAAAACATGAAATTTTATTTCTCAGGATAGAATTATATAGAAAGTTGCCTGCGTTGAAGGCAGTTGATTGATTTTTTTTTCATATTTTAGTGTAGGTTTTTTTAATGCCCAGACAGCCCCTAAATATAATTTAAATGAAGATCATCTGACAAAGAATCAACATCTCATTCGAATCTCACCATTTATTATTTGGTGCTGTTATGCGCTGGAACAAACTCATCAAAATTGGCATCTGCCTGTTGCCTAAACAGTGGGAATCTCTCTGCAATAATTACATTATTTTTCAGTATTTCTTGTATAAGTATGAATAAGTATTTTTAGATGGTTGGATTAGAATCCTGAGTATTTCAATTGAATTAAATAGCCAGGCTTTGTTACGTCTTGTTTCTTCCATCAATATTGACAGCTTCATCAAAGTGGTGGTATGGACTTAATATCACAGTGTCTGTGCAAGTTCATTGCAAATTTCAGCACATAAGGAGCAAGTTATAGGTGACATCTGTTGATATGCAATCTGATAGCTGCAAATTGGCCTGTAGTTTGTTATTTCTCTCTAAAGCCGATAAATGTGCTTGTAAGTCAAAACTATGTAATCTTTCACGTCATTTTGAGCAATGTAGGATTGACATTGAACACTGGAAACTTGCAACACTCAAAGAACTAAAGCCAGCAGAGTAGGTACAGTGATGGGAGGAGGGGGTATATTGTTTAACTTGCACCTTTTTGTTTTTGTGGTAAGGAAGTTGATTTTTAGCTTCACAAGAGATCACAATAGTTAGGAGCAAGAGTAGGCCACATGGAACATCAAGCCTGCTTTACCATTCACTATGATCGTAATTTATCCTGGACTTCAACTTCACCTTAACTTCCCTGCTGCTCCCCATATCTATTGATTTCCCCAAGATACCACAAGTCTGTCTCTTCCAGCCTTAATTATAATCAATAATGGAGTATTCACAACCTTCACGGTGTAGAAAATTTCCAAAATTCGCCACCCTAGACCATAAGGCATAGGAACAGAAGTAGGCATTCGGCCCATTGAGTCTGCTCTGCCATTTGATAGGATCGTGGTTGCTCTGTTAATCCTTACCTTCACTTTCCTGTCTTTTCCAAATAAGTCTCAATTCCGTTACTGATTAAACATCTGCGAATCTCAGTGTTGCAAAGACCTAATGACCGAGCCTTGACAACCCTTTACAAATCTTCTCAAAACTCGCTAACCCTTGACAGTAATGAATTCAGCAGATTCACTGTGCTCTGTAAGAAAAAAAATCTCGTCATCTGTTTTATACGGGTGGCCCCTTACTCTGAGATCTGCCCTCTGGTTCTAGAGTCTCCCCTGAGGGGAAATAACTTGCCACATCAACTGCGTCAAATTCCTAAATAATCTTGTAGTTTCGATAATGTATCCTTTCATTTTTCTAAACTCTAATGAGTCCATTCGACCTCTCTTCTTCAGAAAATACCCACGTACCTGGATTCAACCTGGTAAACCTTGTCTGTACTGCCTCCACTTGCAATATATCTTTCCTTAAGAGGGACCCAAAGCTGTTCTCTGTGTTTTGTGATAACAAGCTGTAGAGCTGGATGAACACAACAGGCCAAGCAACATCAGAGGAGCAGGAAAGCTGACGTTTCTGGTCTGGACCCTTCTTCAGAAAGGGGGGAGGGGAAGGGGATTCTGAAATAAATAGGGAGAGAGGGGGAGGCGGATGGAAGATGGATAGAGGATCAGATAGGTGGAGAGGAGACAAGTTAAGTTAAAGAAGCGGGGATGGAGATAGTCGAGGTGAGTGTACGTGGCAAGTTAGGGTGGAGGTTGGTCAGTCAAGGGAAGATGGACAGGCCAAGGAGGCAGGAATAAGGCTGGTAGGTGGGATGTGGTGGTGGGGGTTGAGGTGGGAGGAGTGGATAGGTGGGAAAAAGGACAGGCAGGTTAGGGAGGTGGGGATGAGCTGGGCTGGTTTTGGGATGCGGTCGGGAGTGGGGAGATTTTGAAGCTTGTGAAGTCCACATTGATACCATTGGGCTGTAGGGTTCCCAAGCGAAATATGAGGTGCTGTTCCTGCACCCTTCGGGTGGCATCATTGTGGCACTAGGGGAGGCCCAGAATGGACATGTTGCCCAAGGAGTGGGAGGGGTAGTTGAAGTGGTTCGTGACTGGGAGGTGTTGTCGTTTGTCACGAACCGAGCGTAGGTGATCCACAACGTGGCCCCCAACCCTTCACTTGGTTTCCCCGATGTAGAGGAGGCCACATTGGGAACAGTGGAGGCTTGGGGACTGCTTTGTAGAACAGTGCATGTGAAAAAATGCCAATAGTGCATTTGCGTTTCTTAAAACGCATTGAACTCACATAATTAGTTTTTTGTGATAATGTACAAGAACTCCCAAATCAGACTCTTGCAGCTTTCAGCAGTCTCTATCCATTTCAATAATAGCATCTCTCTCTGTTCAACATATATATCACCTCACATTTTCCCACATTATATTCCACCTGCAGGGTTTTTACCTGTGATTTAACCTGTCCATATCCCATTGCAGACACATGTTGTCATCCTTACAATTTGCCATGACACCCATTTTTGTGTCATTCACGCCCTGGTAGATACATTCACTTCTACAATCCAAGGCACTCATATAGATTGTAAACAATTGTGGTACCAGAACTGATCCCTGTGGCACTCCATTAGTGACAGTGGCCACCCTGAAAATGTTTGCCTTTCCACACACTGTCATCTATTAGTTAATCAGTTCTTTATCCATGTGAATATACTACCTCCAAAATCGTGGGCTTTTTTTTCATAGAATCCCTATGGTGTGGAAACAGGCCCTTCGGCCCAGCAAGTTCACATCGACCTGGGAGCATCCCACCCTGACTCATCCCTCTATAACCTACCTAATTTACACATCCCTGAACACTATGGACAAGTTAGCATGGCCAATTCACCTAGCCTGCACATCTTTGGACTGTGGGAGGAAACTGGACTACCCGGAGGAAACCCACTGAGACATGGGGAGAATGTGCAGACTCCACACAGACAGTCACCCAAGGGTGGAATTGAACCCAGGTCCCTGGCATAGTGAGGCAGCAGCACTAACCGCTGAGCCACTGTACTGCCCATATTCATGTTGTCACCTTACATGCAGTAACTTATAACACGTATTTTGGAAATTCAGACATATGATATAAAGTTTTTAAGAATATTTGTAGCTTGGTCGTGGATGAGGCTGTAGATTTTCTCACTGAGCCGGTGTGTTTGACTGCAAATGTTTAGTCACCCTGCTTGGCTTCACCGGAGGCACACTGACTATGTAACCATGCAGGGTGAGAAAACATTTGCAGTCAAGCACACTGGCTTGGCGAGCAAGTGTACAACCTCAAACATAAGACACAAGAGCAGAAATTCGGCCATTCGGCCCATCATGTTTCTCCACCGTTCAGTTATGGCTGATAAGTTCCTCAACCCCGTTTTCCTACTTTCTCCCCATAACCTTCAGATCCTTCATATTGACTGTAACATTTTCCTAATACAGATATTCGGCTAACTGGCCTATTGTTAGCTGTTTTATGTCTGCTTTGCATTTTGAATAAGGATGTTATATTAGAAATTTTAAAATCCTTTGGATTTCTCCGGAATCTAAGGATTCTTGGAAGATTACTCCCTGTGTCTTCACTCTTTCTGTGGCTACTTCTTTCAATATCCTAGGACCCAACTCAAGTTAACACATTAAACATCAAAATTTTTGATGTTTTTTATTCACTCGTAGGGTGTGGCCATTGCTGGCTGACCATCCTTTATTGCCCATCCCTTTGAGAAGGTGGTGGTGAGCAGCCGCCTTGAACTGCTTCAGTCCATGTGCTGGAGCTAGACCCATGATGCCATTAGGAAGGGAATTCCAGGATTTTGATCCACTGACAAGTTAGGGGATATATTTTAAAGTCAGGATGATGAGTGGTTTGGAAAGGGGCTTGCATTGCCATGCATCTACTGCCCTTTGTCCTTCTAGATGGAAGTGCTTATGGGTCTGAAAGGTGGTATCAAAGGACCTTTGGTGAATTTCTGCCGTGCATCTTACAGATGGTACACACTGTTGCAACTGAGTGTTGGTGCTGGAGGGAGTAGATGTTAGTGGATGTGGTGCCAGTCAAGTGTGTTGCTTTTTCTTGGAAGGTATAGAACTTCTTGTAGCTGCACTAACCCTGGCAAGTGGGGAATAACCCATCACATTCCTGACTTGTGCCTTGTTGATGGTGGACATTCTTGACAAGTCAGGAGGTAAATGATTCGCTACAGTATTGCGAGTGTCTGACCTGCTGTTGTAATCGCTGTATTTTTATGGTGCATCCAGTTGAGTTTCTGGTTAATGGTAATTCCTAGGATGTTGATCGTGGAGGATTCAATGATGGACAATGCCATTGAATGTCATTAATGATTAGATGATTATTGCCTGGCATTTGTGTGGCGCAAATGGTACACGCCACATGTCAGCCCAAGCTGGATACTGTCCTTGGACAATGGGAAAGGAAAGGTTGAGGTTCAAGATTTCTCTTGTCTTTGATTGCAGAGCAGTTGTGTAGTAGAAAACTGGATCTAGCATGTTGTTTAGAGGAAACAATTTCTTTGAAATCCTGAAAGTGAGGCACAGAGGATATGTTTGGTAGCATTGAGTGGTTTTGAATCATCCTCCATTAGTTGGGAGGTCAAGACAAGGGAAAACTTATTATGGTTCAGGGAATGGAGTGAACGGGCTGAAGGTGGAAGTGTGAACAGTGGGTGCAGATAGTGAGGATGGCTTCATCAGAACCACTGGTTATGAGCCTTTTACGGAATAGTGGTTGCGATGTAGACTTCTTATTAATGTAATAGGTAGTGTGATGGTGTTGTGCTACTGTCATAAGACTAGTAATCTGGACAGCAAGGCGTGTGGTCTGGGAATATGACAGACGGTAAAAATTTAATTCAACAAAATCTAGAATTAAAAGCTGGTCTAATAACAACAACGTAATCACTGTCTTTTGTCGTTTAACCCTGTTTTTGCTGATGTCTTTTGGGGAAGGAAATCAGCCATTTCTATTTGTTTTGTGACTCCAGGCCCACAGCCATGTGATTGATTCTTCACTACCTGAATGGCCTCGCAAATCACTGTTCAAGGGACAATTAGGAATGAGCAAGAAATGCAGGTCTTGCCGTTAAAGAAAATGAGAAATAGCCGGTGTAGGATGTTTTTGGCTGTGCCACCCCCACATTTTCCAAATTCGGTAGCAAAATGACAATTAAACAGCAGCATTCTTTCCCAAGCTTACTTGCCCAGCATTGATGCACATATTAATCCTAACCAGCTCTGCTTGGCGAGATCTGTAGTGTGTATGTTTGACACCAGACCCGAAGGAACATCTCCATTTAAGCCTCGGTTGCAGCAGGAGTCTCTTGGGAGGACAGTGGGTCAAGGATGTCTTCGGACCATCCTTGGGGCTCTTAGGGAGCCGTGTAGGTTACCCTGCCTCTGAGTCAGGAAGACTGGGGACAGGTTCCACCAGCTCCAAAAGTATGTAAAAACGTTTCTGACCGGGTTGATTTGAAATACTTACATCGTACACTGAGTGTTTCAAAGCATCCCTGAAAAGGTTGAATGCCCCTGCTTAACTCACCGGAAAACTTGACCAGTGACCGACCAAAATGGAGAAAGTTCATCTGTGAAGGCATTGAACATGTTGAAAGTCTTCATTGGGAACATGCAAAAGCATGTAACAGTGTTCAGAACTGGGCATTTGTGATGTATATGGCTACCAGGGGCTTGCAAGACTGGGCAGTGTTTAGGAGGCTGTTCATTTTCTCCAGTACTTTCAGTACTGGAGAAAATGAACAGCCTCCTAAAGTACTGGAGAAAATGAACAGCCTCCTAAAAAAAAATCCCCATTAAGCATCATTTGCTGCCCAAATGGCAGAGCTTCCAGATTGTGAATCGGACTTGTCAGTCATATCAGAACTCTTCAAATCAAAATTTTAGCAAGTTGCTCTTCATCCAAAGGGAAAATCAAACAAAAGGAGTTGATGATCTCGTGGCGTTATCACTGGACTGTTAATCTAGAGACTCAGTTAATGTTCCGGGGACCCGGATTTGAATCCTGCCATGACAGATGATGGAATTTAATTTCAATAAATATCAGGAATTAAGAGTCTAATTATGACCTTGAATCCGTTGTCGACTGTCAGAAAAGCTCACCTGGTTCACTTTTGTCCTTTAGGGAAAGAAACTGTTGTCCTGACCAGGTCTGGCCTCCAGACCTATGATAATGCAATTGATTCTTAACTGCCCAGTTACAATTGGGGAAGTAATTGCTGGCCTTGTGATGTCCTTATTCTGTAAGTAATTTTTTTAAAAAAAGGCATGTTTGTGCCCCATGGCTCTTAAAATGCTTTCGACTTCCATTCTCCAGGCCACATGAGCCTGTTTTGTTACCTGACTTTGCACACTTCCATCCTCCTGTTATTTTGCTGTACCAATTTATGTGTACTCTGGACACTCATCTTTTGTTTCTTTACTTGTCTGATTGCTTTTCCTTAAGCATTCTGTCTTTTCCTGACTTTGTACTCACTCAAAAGTTACGTGTATCCAGCATCTGATGAAAGGCAGTTGACCTAAACTGCTAATTCATTTTATGTTCCCACAAATCCGAGCTGACCTGGGTGATTCCAACAGTTTCTGTACTCCTTCCAGATATCCAGCGCCTCAGAGTCCTCATCCTCTCCTTATGTGACAAGTCCTTCAACCTGAGATCATTCATGTTAACCATCTCAGCTCTCCTTCCAACGCTATCCCATTCTTCCTTCCATACAAGGTGCAAAACTGCTCATCATGTTCTGAATGCTGTCTGACCAGAGCGTTATATAACCTCAGCAGTACATCCCTGCTCATAGTCATAAAGTCATAGAGCTGTACAGTGTGGAAACAGACCCTTTGGTCCAACTCATCTATGCCAGTCAGATATCCTAAGTTAATCTAGTCCCATTTGCCAATATTTGGCCCATATCCCTCTAAACCCTTCCTATTCATATACCCATCCAGAGGCACTTTAAATATTGTAATTGTACCAGCCTCCACCACTTCCTCTGATAGCTCATTCCAGACAAGCACCAGTCTTTGTGTGAAAAATATGCCTTTTAGGTCTCTTTTAAATATTTTCAATCTCGCCTTAAACCAATGCCCTTTAGTTTTGGACTCTCCCACCCCAGGGAAAAGACATTATCTATTCAGCCCATCGTGCCTCTCATCATTTCATAAACTTCTACAAGATCACCCCTCAGCCTCTGACGCTCCAGGAAAGATAGGCAAGCCTATTCAGCTTCTCCCTATAGTTCCAACATATGCAACATCCTTGAAATCTTTTCTGAACCTTTTAAAGTTTCACGACATCCTTCCTCTAGCAGAGAACCCAGAATTACACACAATATTCCAAAAGTGGCTGAACCAATGTCCTGTACAACCGCAACATTACCTCCCAACTCCTATGCACTGAACAAAAAAGGCAAGCATACCACACACCACCTTCTCTATCTTGTCTACCTGTAACTCCACTTTCAAGGAACCATGAACCTGCACTCAGGTTTCTCTGTTCAGCAACACTTCCCATTATCTTACTATGAAGTGTATAAGTCCTGCCCTGATTTGTGTTTCCAAAATTCAGCACCTCTCATTTATCTTAATTAAACTCCATCTGCCCCTCATTGGCCCATTAGCCCATCAGATCAAGATTCCATTTTATTCTGAGATAACCTTTTTTGCTGTCCACTACACTTCCAAATCTGGTGTCATCTCAAACTTACTAACCATTACTCCTATGCTCAGATCCAAATCATTTATATAAATGACCAAAAGCAGTGGACCCAGCACTGATCGTTGTGGCACACCGCTGGTCACAGGCCTCCAATCTGAAAAGCATCTGCCCATCACCGCTCTCTGTCTTACACCATCGAGCCAGTTCTGTATCAAAATGGCTAATTCTCCCCGCCTTCCATATGATCTAAACTTGCTAACCAGTCTACCATGAGGAACCTTGTTGAACGCCGTAATGAAGTCCATATAGAGCATGTCCAGTGCTCTGCCCTCATTAATTCTCTCCGTTATTACTTCAGAAACCTCAATCAAGTTAGTGAGATCTGATTTCCCACACACAAAGCTCTTGTGCTCTCGCCATCTTGAAAGGATTGCTAACATTGCATTTGTCTTCCTAACTGCCAAGTGCACCTGTATGTTAATCTTAAAAAAAAACCCTGAACTAAGACTCTTATGCCCCTTTGTGCTTCATATTTCCCAAGGCTTTCCCCTTTAGAAAGTGGTCAGTGCCTCTCTCTTCTTCCTACTGAAGTGCATGACCTCACACTTCCCCACATTGTATTCCACTTGCCACTTCATTGCCCACTGTTCTTCCCCTCTCCAAGTCCTTCTGCAGTCTCTTGCTGCCTCAGTACTGCCCAGTCCTCCATTTCTCTTTTTGTCTCCTGCAAACTTAGCAACAATGCTTAAAGTTGTCAAGAAGGTTTGTAGCTTGGTTTGTGAATAACGTCACCCAGCTAGGTAACATTGTTAGTGTGCCTCCGGTGAAGCATTGGTGTTCTGTCCCACCTGTTATTTATATGCCTCAGTTTGCTGGGTTAGTTGTATTATGTACGGTTCTGTTTTTCAGCAGTTTGTATATATATTGGGTCCAATTCAATATGTTTGTTGATGGAGTTCTGGTTGGAATACTAGGTTTCCAGGAATTCCCTGGTGTGTCTCTGCTTGGCTTGTGCTGCTATGGATGTGCTGCCCCAGTCAAATTTCTGTTCCTCGTTATCTGTGTGTAGTGAGGGAGGAAGGAAGATTGCTTGGCTGGGAAGGAAACTTGCAGGTGATGATAAAAAAGGTGCTGAAAAACTCAGCAGGTTTTGCATCATCTGTGATTTATCATTTGAAGTTGCTGATCTTTCACAAATACTGGAAATGATTAGTGATATGCCAGTAAGTAAGTAGATAGAAAGGAAGGGAAAGAACAAACGTGAATCTGTGATTGGGTGGTGGTTCAGCAGATTAAGTGACAAAATACGCTATGATGCAAGGTGCTAGTTGATGGTATTTGAGAAGAAGCAGAAGATAAAGCCATACAGCATGGATACAGACCCTCCAGTCCAACTTGTCCATGCTAAGTTTCCCAAACTAAATTGGTTCCGTTAGCCTGCATTCCATATCCCTTTAAAACTTGTCTTTTAAATGTTGTAACTGAACCTATATCCACAACTTCCTCTGGCCGTTTAGTCTACACACAAACCACCCTCTGTGTGAAAAAAATGTCTCTCAGGTTCCTCAAATCTTTCTCCTCTCACCTTAAAAAAATAGCCCCAGTTTGGAACTCCCGACCTTAGAAAAAAGACCTTTGCTATTCACCTTATCTATGCCCCTCATGATTTTATGAACCTCTATAAGGTCACCCCTTATATCGTGAGTTTTTTTCTGAACCCACTCCAATTTAATAATATCCTTCCTATAATGGGGCAACCAGAATTGCACACAGTACTCCAGGAGAGGCCTCGACAATGGCCTGTACAACCTCAACATGACGTTCCAACTTCTGTGTTCAATCATCTGAGCAATGAAGGCAAGTGCACTGAGCGCCTTCTTAACTGCCCTGTCTACCTATGACACAACTTACAAAGAACTATGTACCTGAACCCTAAGGTATTTCTGTTCAACAACACTATCCAGGTCCCTACCACTAACTGGGTAAGCCCAATTGTTGTTCGTTTCACAAAAATTCAGTACCTCTCATTTATCCAAATTAAACTCCATCTGCTCCTCCTCAGCCCATTGATCCAATTGATCAAGATCTCTTTGTAATCTGAGATAACCTTCTTCACTGTCCAATATACCAACAATTTTGGTGTTGTCTGAAAACTTACTAACTGTGCCTCCTAAATTTTCATTCACATCATTTATATCACTTACAAACAACAGTGAACGCAGCACTCCTCCTTGTGGACCATTGCTGGTCACAGGCCTCCAGTCCATAAAACAATCTTCCATCATCACCATCTGTCTCCTACCATCAAGCCGATTTTGCTTCAAGTTGGCAAGCTCTCCCTGAATCATGTGTTTTAACTTTACTAATCAGTCTATCATGTGGAACTTTTTCAAAGAATTTACTGGTCTATGTCAACAATGTCACCTACCCTGCCCTCATCAACCTTTTTGGTTATGTCCTCCAAAAACTCAATCAAGTTTGTGAGACACTTTCCCATGCACAAGGCTGTGCTAACTATCCTTAATGAGAAAGGTAATAATCATGACCAGCTACTTTCCAAAAACAAAAAAATGATACAAAAGAGAGAAACTCTGTTTTGACTAAGGAAAGCTGTGAGATACCTAATTAGTAGGTGTGTTGTAGTTGAATGGATTTATGGGCAGCTTATTTGGAAAAGTGAAGCAAGTTGATAGCATAGAGGTGAGAGTGGGCTGGAGAATGTTTCCATCATTCTCCAGCCCACTCTGTTGTGATTCAGATTTCCAACATCAAGTTATGACTTCAAATTCTTCTCTGGTGTTTTGTATTGAAGAAGGGAATTGTGAAGAATTGGTCAGATAATGGAATATAAAATGTTCAGATTGAGAATTTGACAGCCTTTCCTAAAAAAAACATGCACAGGATTTAAAAAAAAATAAACAGAATAACGTCTCTACCAGTGTAGAGTAAAAATACAGGGAGATGTCTGATTTACTGTGATTGCACTGTTGTTGTAATTATCATGCAGCCACGGCAATCTTTTGGTTTTTAAGTGTGCATCATTTACCATTCACTCTCCATCTTGTATTTTCTTATTTTCCTCAATCTTAAAGTGCAGGTAACAGTTTAAATGTGTGATTAAAACATCATCCATTTGTTCCCCTGCTTTTTGATAACCAACAAGAGCTGAAGAATCATGGGCAGTAGCCTCTAAAAGTTGTTTTTTGTTTAAATTTTCCTTTAATCTGCTTTTAAACAATGCACTGAGATTAACCATATGTAAGGCAGGAAGCAATTTCAGAAATGTGTGCGAGATTTTTTCTGCAAAAGCACATTATGCATTTCTAAGCTGTCTGCTTAATTCTCCATGGCAACATGTGTTAAATAATAATTTCAGTTTGGATGAGGTGAGTCAACATTTGCAGCCTTTCAGGTTGGCAGAAGATATGCTGTTACTATCACTCAGTCGTGCAGACATTATTTGTTTTTATTTGCCTTTGAGGCTCTGCCATCAAAAAACAGAATGTTTTCCAAGAAAAAATGCTTTTTCTGTGAAGCTTGATAACACCTAATGTGGCGATAATGCATCATATTGGCACAAAGCCTTTTGAATTAATTTAGACATCTGTATAACTCTTCTTAACAAATTTATGTGGCTATTTACAGAACTCTTGCATTATTTTCTGAAATATTTTACATTTGAGGTGTATGGAAATGGGTAATCAATGGCAGGTGGCATTGAACATGGGTTTTCTTCTCTACTTTGTACTAATTAAGGTGCTAAAATGACAGTGTGGTGGCTGAATCATTGTCCTGTTTTGTTTGCAGTAATATCAATATAGGTGACCCAGACTATATTATATGTGCTGCTAATAAAGGTAAAGTTATTGTGGGCCTCTGTCACAGAAAGGGGTGGTGACAATTTACCAGACTACCCTGTTATCATTTACTTTCTAATGTTAACCTTTACGTTTTTCCACAAAAGTGAGTCGCCGGAGAAATGAAATAGCTCCATCTCGTGGAATATCTCCACTATTCTAACTTGGAACTATGTCACCATTCACCCTCTGTTTCTAGGCCAAAATGCTTGAACTCCCTGCGTAACAGCATTGTGGGTGTCCCACCACACCAAGCACTGCAGTGGTTCAAGTAGCCTCCTCCAGGGCAACTTAGGATGGGCAATAAATGTAAACCGTTGCCAGCGATGTCCACATCTAATGACTAAATACAAAAAGAGTTGGTTAAGTTAGTTTGTGCGTCCTATATCTACTTAATTGACTTTCAGTAACGTTCAGGCTAAATGAAGGAATGGAATACAGTTAAATTCTGAGCATTCTGTCTTACTTTAAAAAAAGTTTTTGTTGCCCTCTAAATAGTTGAGCTGAGGTTTAAAAAAGATTGTAGCACCTTTCCCAGATATAGCCAAGTGCTTTGCAGCCAATTAGGTGTTTCTGGAAGTTTAGTCACTGTTAGAATGTAGGAAATGAAAACGTACTTAATAAAACCCTAGTTCCAACAAATTTGGCCCAGGCAAATAAACTGGATCATTATTTGGATAGACAGGTATTCAGATAAGCCCATTATTTATTGCTGACAAATACTGAGCTGAGTTTAGGGATCCATTGCAACCATATTATAACAGGCATTATTTAGACTGTGGAGTTACAAGTTCCACAAAAAAAGTATTTCATTTCCATTATTTACAAGGTTTGAATTAGGAGTAGGCCATTCAGTCGTTCGAGCCTGCTCCACCAAACAATAAGACCATGGCTGATTTGGTTGTAATGTCAAATTTGTATTCCTGCCTACCCCTCATAACTTTTCACCTCTTACTTAACAAGTATCTATTTACTTTTGCCTTAAAAATATTGGAGAACTCTCCTTCCATTATCTTTTCAAGAAGGGAATTACAAAGAACAGAACTGTTCTGTGCTGTACTGTTCTATGTTCTATGTTCTAACTCGGAGCAGGAGTAGGCCATCCGGCCCTTCAAGCCTTCTCCGTCATTCAATAAGATCATGGCTGATCTTTTCGTGGATTCAGATCCACTTACCCACGTTCTCACCGTATCCCTTAATTCCTTTATTGTTCTGAAAAAAACTACGTTAGCTTTAAAAACATTTACTGAAGTAGCGTCAACTATTTCACTGGGCAAGGAATTCCATAGATTAACAACCCTCTGAGTGAAGAAGTTCCTTCTCACTTCAGTCCTAAATCTGCTCCCTCTAACCTTGAGGCTATGCCCTCTTGCTTCACCTGCCAGTGGGAACATCCTCTCTACTTCTATCTTATCTATTCCCTTCATAATTTTATATGTTTCTATAAGATCCCCCTTCAGCCTTCTGAATTCCAATGAATATAATCCCAAAAGACTCATGAGCCTTGGAGAGAAGACAAAGTCTGGCTTATGTTAAATAGGTGATCCCTGATTTTTAAACAGTGACCTCTTGGCTTAAATTTTCCCATAAGAAGAAACATTCTTTTCACATCTACTCTATCAAGACCCCTCATGATCTCATATGTTTCAATCAAGTCACCTATTGCTCTTCTCACCTCTAGTGGAGATAAGTGTAGCTTGTCCAATCTTTCCTCGTAAGCCTTTCAGTCCAGGTGTTGGTCTGGTAGTCTGAACTGCCTCTAATGTATATACATCCTTCTTTAAATAAGATGATGCATACTGTGCACAGTACTTCAGATGCAGTGTCATCAATGTTCTGTGTAAATGAAACATAACCTTCCTGCTTTTGTATTCTATTTCTTTAATGATAAATGATAAGGTTTTATTAGCTTTCATGGGTTCACTAAACCTTCAGCTTTGGAATTATCATGGGCATCTTTTAAATCGGTACTATTTTTCAGAGGGAGTTTAATTTGTGTGTTTGATTGGGTCCAAGTGAAATCCCAACAGAAATATTATAATGGAATTAAGTAAAAAAAAACAAACCAAAGAATTCATATTAACTCTTTGGCATTTGTTTTGTACATTACATTATCATATACATTTTTATGAATGTTAATTATCTAACATAACTTCCTTTATAACATTAAAACCCGTAGACTAGCCTAACATATCCAGAGTAACAATTTATCTAACCCTCTGAATTCTGTAATTTAAATGGGTACTTTGAGGGCTGTTGTTCAGGACGAATTACCCAGCCAAATTTTCAATTTTCAAGGCAACTGCTTTGGAGTCTATTATGCTGGGAATTCTGCAGGGTCCTGCATGCAGCTCCCTTTTGGAGTTTACTGGCCGTCGGAAAATCCACTGTTGCTATTGAGGGTGCTCGCATATTTCTACTCAGTGAATCTGTTTTTCCCTTCTGACATTTATTGTTCTTTATTATTCTTGAGTGGTTTATTTACACACTCATCCAAGGCAGAGTAACACTCGTAAGACATCCAGGAATAACTGCCATGCTGGTGTTTATCAATCTCACATTACTGATTACATTGTCAATGAGATGGGATTTAAACATTTCCCAGAAGAGCAAGCATTTTTTTCTTGCATACAACACCTGGTCTCATTCCAGCAGTGATTTCACTGCTTTTTGGGATCACTTTAATCCATCCAGAATACAGATGACATTGCATTTTTAATTGTTTTCTTTGGAGACGCATTTTATGCGTGAATATCACCCACTATTTTTCATTTTGCCATACGAGAAAGAACAACAGTGCATCATGCATTCTTGTGGCTGTCATCTTTCCAAGGATAGTGTTACTTTTGCCGTTCTTGGTAACAGGCTTATTTTTATGTCGAGTTCAGATGACAGACACTGTGATTTTCTAATGGAGGACAAAATCATGTGGTTTCATGGATCTTGTGCCTTGTATTTTGTAAAACTGTCTCTCTTTTCTTTTATAAAGGTCTAAAGTTTAATGACCTTAAAGGTCTTAAAAACTTTATTTCTTATAGAACTCGACCAGGTGTACGGAGGACTTGTATTTCCCCTTGTTAGGGAGTGTAGAACTGTGGAGAGATTCTCAGAATAAGAACGGAGAACACAAAATACAGGAACAGGAGTAGCCATTTGACCCCTTGACCCTGTTCCATAATTCCACGCAATAATCGCTGATCATATACCTCCATGCCATTTGGAACTGAGATAAGGGTGGGTTTCTTCACCGAGTGGGTGATGAGTCTTTGGAATCCTCTGTCCAAGAGGGCTTTGAAGACTCAGCCTTGATTGTATTCAAGACAGGGATCAATAAATTTCTGTCATCACAGATATGAGGATAGTATGGGAAAATGGCATAGAATTAGATAATTAGCCATGATCTAGTAGAATGGTGGACCAAGGTCAAGGGGTTGAATGAATGGTTATGCCCGCTTCCATTTCTTCTGGTCTCTGTCCTTATTCAAAACACCTACTTGCCTTGATGTGTACTTTTTTAGCCAAATATAGCAGTGACATTCTGAAGTATTACATTTTTTTTGCATTGGTAGAACAATATTTAGAATTTTGTGTTGCGTTGAAGGTGCATAGTAAAATGGAAAAAGAATCAATGGTGAAAGATGGCACAGACTAGGTCATGGTATAGTGGTTCAATGATTGCACTGAGACCATTTCGGCCATTGCATCCAAACATGTTCCAGAAGTGACCCCATTTTAGTGCTTTAGACTTCCTGTGACCTAGGGTGAAAATTTGTAAGATGGGTATATACTTAGGAGGAAGTTTATTAATGTGGGGTGAGAGCTTCAAGGCATTGGTTAAGGAGTAATTGAGTGCAGGTTGATGCTGCAATTACTGCGTTCTTGAGTGGGCCAGTTATGAGAGATTTTCAGTGAGGACTGGTATTTGTTGAACATGGGAAAGGGAGTGTAAAACTATGGATTTATTCTGAAAGGAGGCAGAGGCCCACCGTTTTCAGGTTGTGTTTCTCGCAGCAATTGGACCTCAGACAACAAATAGTTAAGTCACACTCACTGACAAAAATAAACAAACCTTTGAAAGGGCCTCAGAGCTCACATATCAGGTGGAAGTGAGGGTTACAGATCCAGATTTTGGAAAACTTTGATTTAGGCAGCTTTTAGAACCACAGAACCCATGAAAAGAAGCGATTCAGACCATCATGTGAATATCAGCTGAAAAAGGAGAAAATGAGCACCTGCCGTTCATTTTAATTCCACCTTTCAGCATCTGGTTGGTTTGTTGGTTAGTTACACTGTTTCAGATGGTGATCCATGTAACGTTTGCATGTGTTGAGGATTTCTACTCCAATAGTCAAACTGGATATTGAGTTGTGGGTGAAAATTGTTTTCCTCATCTCTCCTTGAGTCCCTGCCTGTCACCTTGGCTATATGAACTCAACTTCCTCTGTTCTAACGAAAACAACCTGAGCGGATGCAGTGTTTCTTTACACAGTTCTATTTGTTTATGTTGACCTGATGTAAGTCAATATCCTGCCTGTTTTGATCATAAAATAAAGTGTGGCCCTGCTTTTGTATTTCCCTATTTAAGTTACTTTGTTATTTAGACGCTGATAAAAAAGGGTTCTGTTGGTCAGAGAGTCAGATTTTATTTAGCCCTAATCTGACCAATTGGGAAAAAGATATATGTATCTAATCAACTTCTGCTTTTTACATTAAAAAAAAAACCCTTTTAATTAACTGGTCCAGATATTGTAGAGTCGAACTTTTAAAATGGCAGGCGGGACCCCGATGTGAAATCCGGTTCACATTTTCAGACTTCATTTTTACCAGTCCCTAATTCAGCAGGGCCTTTTGAAATTTAAAACATTAGCTACGTTGACAAAATGTCTCTAAGTCCAAAGATATCGGCATAAACAAGTAGGACTGGCTGCTGCAGTTTTCAAGACTTGGCAACGTTTTATAAATCTCCTCAATTCTCTCTCCAGAGGCAACTATGACATGACCAGAGCTGTACAAAAATTCTAGCTGTGAATTAACCAGCAGTTTATACACCTCCAACATGACATCCCTGCTTTGGTATTCTGCTTTCATCCAATCGAGGAAAGCATGCATTTACTTTATTTACCACCTTATCCACTGACTCACCATCTCCAAGGGCCTCTGGACATGCACTTCAAGGCCTCTCGCTTCCTGTATCCCACTCAATATCCTCTCAATTCCCTTAGATTTGTCACTTTTCTGCCAACTGCACCAAACCATTGATAATATTCTGGAGTCTCATTGTTAGCTGCATGGTCAATTTTTGAAATATCTGCAGATTTTCCAATCAGGTCTCCCACGTTGAAGTCTACATTATTAATATACATGGAGTACTTCTCTAATCTGGCAGCTTTGAGGCTGGGCTTTTGCTGCAGTGGAGATTTTGCCAGGTTGTGGGAGGACCCATGTCAAAGTCAATACTGTCATAAATTGAATGCAAGTTATTCGCTTTAATACCAAGATGAGTGACTGACATCTTGATAACATTTTTTAAGCTGTCAAAAATATCAATTTCATTTAATGTGCAAACAATTTATGCCATGATTAACTAGACTTCGCTTTGTACCAGCCATATGTCAAATGGATGATTGATTTTCCAATTGGGTGCCAAAAACAAAATTTAACGTATGAACTAGAACAAAGTTCTACAGCAGTAATATGAATGAAGATTGATGCAGAGCCCTAAATGCCACTGGAGGGAGAACCAGAAGTACTGAGGATGCCAAAACGGTGTATGTTTGATCAGGAAGGTGCAATTTTCATACACCAAACAGCAATGGCCCCAACTGAGCCCTGTGGAACACCATTGGAAACCATTTTCCAGTTGCAAAAGCATCTATCGACTATTGTTTCTTTTTTCTGAGCCAATTTTAGACCCAATTTGCCATATTCCCCGTATCCCAATGGATTTTACTTTTCTCAACAGTCCGCCATATGAGATCTGTGTCACATATCTTATTAAAATCATCCAGACAGCATCCATGGAACTATCCCGATCAGTCCTCCTGTTACTTCCTTAAAAATTCAACGAGGTTGTGAGGAATGATCTACCCTCAATGAAATCATGCTAACTACCCCTGATCAGCCTGTGCCTTTCTAAGTGAGATAATGCTGTCTGTCTCAGTTGATTTCAATAATTCGCCTGTTACTCCTGTCAGATTGACTTGTCTATAATTACTTGACCTATTCTTCACACCTTTTTTTAAAAAATGGTTCAGTGTTTGCAGATTTCTCATCCTCTGATACCTCACCTGTATCTAGTGAGGATTGGAAGATGATTCTTCAAGTATCCATTATTTCCTTCCTGGCTTTCTGTAAGAGCTTGGGATATAACCCAAGTTTAGCCACTTAACCACCTTCAAGAATGCCAGTCCCTCCAATATGCTTGTTGTTTCTAATGGAGCACACTACTCTTTAACTAATATATTTGCATCAACCCTTTCCTTGGCGTAATCAGAGACAAAGTACTCATTGAAAATCCTGCCCTCATCTTCAGCATCAATCTAAAAGAAATATAAACATCTCTGACCCCACACTTTTGTTGTATTTACCTTCCATGTAAATTATCCAAAAGCAATTTGGTGCTCTGGGAAGAAACAGGGACACTCAAATGTAACATTATCATCATTATTCCTTTTGTGATTTTATTTGATTTCTTTTAAGAAAAAGAGTGAGCTATTTTGTGCAAATAAAAGGACGAATAGAGCAATGGTATCTTCCAATTTTAGATGGGTCATCATATATAATGCTGTTTGTAACCTATCCTTCCAGCTTTACCAATAGAATATGTCTTTGTGATGTTTGTGAAGAATATTTTTTGTGCTTGAGTTGTTGGTACTATTTCACATATTCCTTGTGGGAACCATGATACCCTGTATTGATTCCTCTTTCTATATTGAAATGACAGAGTGGGTGTGTTGTAC
This sequence comes from Stegostoma tigrinum, assembly GCF_030684315.1. NCBI lineage: Eukaryota > Metazoa > Chordata > Chondrichthyes > Orectolobiformes > Stegostomatidae > Stegostoma > Stegostoma tigrinum. The sequence continues at coordinate 67,352,415 of NC_081361.1, read as the reverse complement.
ACCTGTTTGGTTCACTTAGTTTTAGAGGAAACAAATGTGCACATCCTGGATTTAGAGGATGTGGAAAGTGCAAGCCTTTCTGTATTTTCTCTTCCATTAGTGGTTGGCAATACAACGCTAGTGTAGTTGTAAGAAAATAGATTAGCTCTTAGAGATCTCTTCATCGAGCACCATTTTCAAGAGCCTTAGTGGCATTATTGCATTGTATCATCTTTATTGTCACTTGGTCCAAGTCCACGAACTCCACAGTTTCACAAAAGTGTTAGGGTGTAGAAGGAGGCCATTTGGCCCACTGTGCCTTTTGCCCTATCAGTACCGTTGCAGTTCAAGAAGGCAGTTCACCACCCGCCAAGACACTTCGGGTTGGGCATTATGTTTTGGATAAGCTTACGTTCTACTGTCAATTGTACTGAACACTCAGCTTAAATCTCATAAGCAAAATATTTCATTGATGAAAATAGTGCGTACAATTTTATTTATTTTATTAATTAACGGGCAACACAAATGCCACTTCTTATATACAAGTACTGAAAATAAGCATGAGAAATTGTTCGGCTATGTTGAATTTTTGTTTCACCAAGTCACTAAATATACGTTTCTAAAACCAAATAGCTAATAGTGAAAAAGCTGATAGAAGTTGGATTTTTGCTAACTCTAGCACAAAGAGGGGCCAACATGCCTCAATACTTCATTTCCAAAGCTTGTCATTTGACTCTTGTCCCACTTAGAAAACCATGTCCACATGTGCCAAAGACACCAAACAGAGCATCAAACAGAACAAAGTCAAACATTCCAGACTCCTGTCACATCATTCCTCCACAGTTCACCTCCAAAGGCACAAACCTCATTGGGTTTCTTTTTTGATGAACTACTAACTATAGAAGATCCCAAAATGTGCAGTATAATAGTAACACCAACTTTTATATTTAAATTAGCCTTGGTTCCACCACAACCTGTTATTTGGACTCTCCAGTAGGTATCAAGTTATTGACACGTTAAAATTTTGTCCAATTGAGTACAAGTGAAAAAATGCTCACTTGAGTCAGATAACTTGGTATCCTGGACCCAAATGCAGCCCTTGCAAGGTCCTTCTTGAACTTACATGACCAGATGCTGTACAGCTTTAGTGTGAACTAGTCCAGCCTCATGTATGGTTTATTATCACCAGAATCAATTAGACATGCCTTTCTTCCGAATTCTATATGTATAAACCCGAACCAAAAAGGCCGCAAGTCACATTCTCTTTAGCACCGATGTTATGCTGCTATCCTGATGGCCCCTATCTACAATGTTTGTACTCTCCTCTGCCAAATACCTTTGGATACTTTAATTTAACAATTCCGTTTATATAATAAATACATTGACCATTAATCCATAAAAGTACACGGTTTATAGCACAAAGCTGATCCTCTGCTCCAGTGAAGGGCCTGGACAATCTTTAATTATTTCCACTGTACTTCACTCTCTCCAGAGCCTTTTGCTGTAAATGCTTCTCCAAGATTCAACGAAAACCCTTGGGCGTCTGGCTTCAACAGCATCTTACACTTTAACATTCATGTTCCAACAACATTCTTAATAAAGTATTCCCTCTCTACTTGTTTTTTAATGTCCACATTTTTGGCAAATGTGGACATGGTTTTCTAAGTGGGACAAGAGTCAAATGACAAGCTTTGAAAATGGAGTAGTGAGGCATGTTGGCCCCTCTTTGTGCTAGAGTTAGCAAAAATCCAACTTCTATCAGCTTTTTCACTATCAGCTATTTGGTTTTAGAAATGTATATTTAGTGACTTGGTGAAACAAAAATTCAACATAGCCGAACAATTTCTCATGCTTATTTTCAGTACTTGTATATAAGAAGTGGCATTTGTGTTGCCCGTTAATTAATAAAATAAATAAAATTGTACGCACTATTTTCATCAATGAAATATTTTGCTTATGAGATTTAAGCTGAGCATTCAGTACAATTGACAGCTTATTAGCCTTTGAGGAAGGCTGGCATTGAAGTTTGTCAAGCAGTATTGGTCAGAATGCAACTATTAGTTGGTTTTTCTCACCTTAGCTAGAAAGTTGGCACCTAATGAACATTGGGCCTCTCCACTTCAGCATGTTAATAGAGAGCAAAATGCAAGAAATTTGAAAAGAAAGGAAATTGTTAAGTAGAAACTTCTCTCTATCTCTGTCATTTATGTTTTTAAAATGCATTTCTTTGAAATTGCTATTTTGTCAGCACATGTCTTGCCAATTTCACAAGGTTGACCCAGGTAATGCTGGGAAAAGTTTGGGACTGAATCTCATTATATCAGGAGCATTTGAAGTTTTAGAAGCTGAGTCTCCCAGAATACTCAATAAATCGTTTTGGAATGAATTTGTGTCTTATTTTGTGATTATGGACAAACATTTATTTCAGCTTAAAATGTAAATGCAGTTACCTGACCCTCTTTTTTTTTTATGCTGCTCTGCAATAACATGCTGGTTTTCATTTCTAGAGCCTGTATTTTGTTTTAGCCTGTGCTCGTGGGATATCGGTCTCATGCTTCTCATGGTTGTGGATCCAAACAAAACTAGTTTGTATGGTGTTTGTGCAGCGATAGGCGACAAAATAAATGAAATACTGTGTATCATTTTCTTAGATTCAACTTCTTTCTAATGAATATCTTTAAGGTGGGAATTCAGTGCACTTGACATCACATTGGCCTTTGAGGAAGGTTGACATTGAAGTTTGTCAAGCAATATTGGTCAGAACACTTAACTGTAAATCTGTTTTATCTCGGAGAACAGACATGTGGGCATTGATTTCCCAGAATGTTGAGGCAGATATACTGGAGTGAGAGAAATATAGTAATTGGACTGTGGGAAGGAACATGCATAGCTCGAAGCGGATTTGTAAAAGCAATTTTTTTTCTGTATGGTAAACGTGACATTGGTGAGACAAGTTCCGACTGCAATATTCACTAAATACCTGATAGTCACATCAATTTTGTACGTGTTGCTTGAAATAACTGCAAATAATATATTTAGAGTTTGTGAACTGTTAGGAGGATAAATGGAAGGAAAAACCAAACCAACTGTTTGCATGATGGACCTTCTTCTGTTTTAACACTTCCATTCTCTTGGGAGATACTATTGTATCTATTGTACTATTGTATTCTATTGTAGATACTACCTTGTGTACTTAATTTTCTCCTTTTAGTTGAGGCTGTGCTGTTTAAAGCTTAATCTTTTATACTTTAATAGTTAACTGAAAATACACTTCTGCAGAAAACATGCCATGTTTAATTCTTCATAAGCTTTTTTTCTGGGTTAGGCGTCTTTATAAGTCTCATTATTATACAAAACTCTTAAAAACGCAGTTCACTTTTGTGCTTAAGAAGTGCAAGAAGAGGAAAGACGTTTGTTTTATATAGTAATTAAATGGTCTAGCATGTTATTGCAAATGTTGCCTTAAAATGCAGAGTCAATTTGTTAGAGTCCTGTTGAACACCACCAACCTCATCAGCAAGGACGACATCATCAAGTTAGTGGACCTATGCCTCACCACCCACTTCACTTTCAATAACAAAACCTACAGACAAACCAACGGTACACCCATGGGATCTCCGATATCAGGGTTCTTAGCAGAGGCAGTAATGCAGAGACTCGAACAAACAGCTCTGCCAATCATCCAACCCAAACTTTGGGTCTGCTATGTGGATGACACCTTGGTCATCACTAAACAAAACCAATTAGAGGAAACCTTCAAGACCATCAATAATACCCTTAAAACAACAACAAACTGCCATTCCTAGATGTCACAGTAGAGCGAACAGCCAATGGGGGACTCCAAACCAGCGTCTACAGGAAAACAACACATATGGACCAAATACTGAACTACAGGAGCAACCATCCCAACACCCACAAATGAAGCTGCATTAAAACATTATTCCAACGAGCCACCACACACTGCAGCACAGAGGAACTACGCAGAGCAGAGGAAAATCACCTATACAGCGTATTCAAAAAGAATGGGTACCTTATGAACACAGTCCGCCGATTCCTCAGCAATAAACCCAAACAAACAGACAAAGCGGGCTCAGAAACCATAACCACTCTCCCCTACATCAAAGACATTTCCGAAATGACTGCCAGACTACTCGGACCTCTTGGCATCAGGGTAGCCCACAAACCCACCAACACACTAAAACAGCAGCTAATGAACTTAAAAGACTCTATACAAACAACAACTAAAACAAACGTCATCTACAAAATACCTTGCAAGAACTGTGACAAACACTACATTGGACAAACTGGCAGAAAGCTAGCCACCAGGATACATGAACATCAACTAGCCACAAAATGACATGACCCACTATCACTCGTATCCTTACATACAGATGAGGAAGGACACCACTTTGATTGGGACAACACATCCATCCTAGGACAAGCCAAACAGAGACATGCGCAAGAATTCCTAGAAGCATGACATTCCAACCGGAACTGCATCAACAAACACACTGATTTGTAGCCAATCTACCATCCCCTGAGAAAAAGAACAGGAAATGACATCACCAACACAGGAAATGACATCACCAACCCAAGGAAACCTAACCAGATAAATAGAAAGAGGGACATAACACCAGCGCTTCATCGGAGGGTCACTGATGATGTTACCTAGAATGGTGACGAAACGTCTGAAAACTAACCTTCCAGCACAGCGAGCAAACTCACATCCTGAATCTAATTTTATTAATGTCTTTTAACACAGAGTGCTTTCTGTATCTCATGCTCTAAATACCCTTTATGTTCACTGTTGTTTTATTAGAATGCTAATGATCCTGGAGTATTATGAGTTCACTCTAGTAGAGCTGCTTGACTAATTAAAGTATGGAAGACACAGTAATCCCAGGAGGTGGTGATACACATTGTGTCTCCACCAATATTCTTCAGAGAAAGTTTTGTGGGGGACCAAATATCATCCTGGAACAATGCATGATTTGAATCAGAAATGTTGCCTACTTTATCACAGGATAATGGTAAATTAGACAGTAAAAAGATTGAGAGCATACCTGTTTACTAGGCCACATTGGGACACTATTCCAATGAGTAAGGCAGAGGAGCATCTTTACAGCATCTTGTAAGCTGTGACCAATATCCTTTTAGAAGGGGAAGAGCGTGATTCTTGACCTGTCTTGTCGTCAAGAATATTACAAAGAAAAGAAAAAAAATTCCCTGAAATGTCAAAATGAAACAAAGAACTGTGGACGCTAAAGATCTGAAACAACAGAAATTACTGAGAAACTTAGCAGGTCTGGCAGCATCGGTAGAGAGCAAACAGAATTAACATTTCAAGTCCAGTGATCCTTCTTCTGAACTGATTCTGCTGTGTAATATCAGGATCTACAAGGTTTTTTTTGTAAATATTGGAAAAGTTGCAGAGGAAACATAATTGATTCTAAATGAGAGAGATAAAGGCAACAAAACTGTCCCTTCTAAAGCTGAGAGAATATGGTTCAAGGAGAATTTCAGTGAATAATATGAACAGCTAGATATAATATAACAAAAATATTTCAGGGTAAAAAGCCAGTAAAATTTTATATTTTGTAAGAGGTCAGTTTTTTTTAGGATGATGAATAGTTGTCTCTTTAAACAATTGGACAATATGATGGAGATGCAGGTTTTAAATGTTGGAAATACAGTTGGGCTAGAACTGGAAGTTAAGTGCATCAAAGGAATCTTCTTTTAATGGGTCGAATCGCTTTTCTTTTTGCTTATCTATTTTCTTTTATCTATTTTGTCTTCTGATCAGCAGCCAGCTGATAAAAGATTATTTGAAATGATCTGCTTTAATAATTGTTCATATTATGATCAAATTAAACTTTGACACATCTTTCCCATGATATGGCAAGGATTTCAAAAACCAGATTCAGCTCCTATGACTGAAGCAGTCCACGTCTAAGGATCAGAACTTTTGTCATATTGCTACCATAACAGATCCCTTGTGATAATATTTGCTGTGCATACTGAGAAGGATACAAAATATTCAACCAGTTGTTCATTTCTTTAAATTCCTTTATTGTTGGCTGTGCAGTGAAAAATAATTAGCTAATGATGATTATATCTTGTAACTTTGAACATTTTTGCTGACAGTTTGGCATTTTTAGTCAGAAATTACTACTTAAAATAAATTGAGCAGCAATAATTTTGTGTAACTTTCCAATTGAACTATGGAATTACTGTAGTTCCTAACTGAGGTTGCCATACTCTCTGGAAATGGCCTGACATCTCTAGGAATTGAAGGTTAATCTGAAGTACAATGGTGCAATCAACTCGTGGCCATTGTGTAGATCAAGAGTGTTCCTAATACTGAGCCAAATTGGGGGTACCACTATATACCTTGCTCCTGTCCAAAAAACAACTGCTCATCACTGCTCTGCTTGTTGCCACTCAGCCAGTGCCACCACAGTCCCTTTCATTCAATGGGTTTTGGCTTTGCTGACAAGCCTGATGACATAAAACATACAACATAGAACATTACAGCACAGTACAGGCCCTTCGGCCCTCGATGCCGACCTGTCATACCGATCTCAAGCCCATCTAACCTACACTATTCCACGTACGTCCATATGCTTGTCCAATGACGACTTGAATGTACCTAAAGTTGGTGAATCTACTACCATTGCAGGCAAAGCGTTCCATTCCCTTACTACTCTCTGAGTAAAGAAACTACCTCTGACATCTGTCCTATATCTTTCACCCCTCAATTTAAAGCTATGCCCCCTCGTGCTCGCCGTCACCATTCTAGGAAAAAGGTTCTCCCTATCCACCCTGTCTAACCCTCTGATTATTTTATATGTTTCAATTAAGTCACCTCTCAACCTTCTTCTCTCTAATGAAACAGCCTCAAGTCCCTCAGCCTTTCCTCGTAAGACCTTCCCTCCATACCAGGTAACATCCTAGAAAATCTCCTCTGCACCCTTTCCAAAGCTTCCACATCCTTCTGAGAATGCGGTGACCAGAACTGTACGCAATACTCCAAGTACGGCCGCACCAGAGTTTTGTACAGCTGCAGCATAACCTCTTGGTTCCGGAACTCGATCCCTCTTTAATAAAAGCTAAAACACGGTATGCCTTCTTAACAGCCCTGTCAACCTGGGTGGCAACTTTCAATGATCTGAGTACATGGACACCGAGATCTCTCTGCTCATCTACACTACCAAGAATCTTACCATTAGCCCTGTACTTTCCATTCCAGTTACTCCTACCAAAGTGCATCACCTCACACTTGTCTGCAGTAAACTCCATTTGCCACCTCTCAGCCCAGCTCTGCACCTTATCTATGTCTCTCTGCAACCTACAGCATCCTTCGTCACTATCCACAACTCCACCGACCCTAGTGTCGTCTGCAAATTTACTAACCCATCCTTCTACGCCCTCATCCAGGTCATTTATAAAAATGACAAACAGCAGTGGATCCCACACCGACCCTTGCGGTACACCACTAGTAACTGGTCTCCAGGATGAACATTTCCCATCAACTACCACCCTCTGCCTTCTTTCAGCAAGCCAATTTCCGATCCAAACTGCTATATCTCCCACAATTCCATTCCTCTGCTTTTTGTACAATAGCCTCCTGTAGGGAACCTTATCGAACGCCTTGCTGAAATCCATATACACCACATCAGCCGGTTTACTCTCATCTATCTGTTTGGTCACCTTTTCAAAGAACTCAATAAGGTTTGTGAGGCACGACCTACCCTTCACAAAACCGTGCTGACTATCCCTAATCAATTTATTCCTTTCTCGATGATTATAAATCCTATCCCTTATAACCTTTTCCAACACTTTACCAACAACTGAAGTAAGGCTCACTGGTCTATAATTACCAGGGTTGTCTCTACTCCCCTTATTGAACAGGGGAACCACATTTGCTATCTTTCAGTCATCTGGCACTATTCCTGTAGACAATGACGAGTTAAAGATCAATGCCAAATGCTCAGCAATCTCCGCCCTGGCTTCCCAGAGGATCCTAGGATAAATTCCGTCTGGCCCAGGGGACTTATCTCTCTTCACCCTCTGGAGGATTTCTAATACCTCTTGCTTGTGAATGTCAATCCCACCTAGTCTAGTAGCCTGCATCTCAGTATTCTCCTCGACAACATTGTCGTTTTCTAGAGTGAATACTGTTGAAAAATATTCATTTAGTGCTTCCCGTATCTCCTCTGACTCCACACACAACTTCCCACTACTATCCTTGATTGGCCCTAATCTTACTTCGGTCGTTCTTTTATCCTTAAATACCTATAGAAAGCCTTAGGGTTTACCCTGATCCTATCCGCCAACAACTTCTCATGTCTCCTCCTGGCTCTTCTGAGATCTCTCTTTATGTCTTTCCTGGCTACCTCGTAACCCTCAAGCGTCCTAACTGAGCCTTCACATCTCATCCTAACATAAGCCTTCTTCTTCCTCTTGACCAGAGATTCCACCTCCTTCGTAAACCACGGCTCCGCGCTCTGCAGCTTCCTCCCTGCCTGACAGAAACATACTTATCTAGGACACACAGGAGCTTTTCCTTGAATAAGCTCCACATTTCTAATGTGCCCATCCCCTGCAGTTTCCTTCCCCATTCTATGCTCCCTAAATCTTGCCTAATCTCATCGTAATTGCCTTTCCCCCAGCTATAACTCGTGCCCAGTGGTATACGCCTATCCCTTTCCATCACTAAAGTAAACATAACAGAATTGTGATCGCTATCACCAAAGTGCTCACCTACTTCCAAATCTAACACCTGGTTGGGCTCATTACCCAGTACCAAATCTAATGTGGCTTCGCCCCTTGTTGGCCTATCTACGTACTGTGTCAGGAAGCCCTCCTGCACACACTGGACAGAAACTGACCCATCTATAGCACTCGAACTATAGTGTTCCCAGTCAATATTTGGAAAGTTAAAGTCCCCCATGACAACTACCCTGTCTCTCTCACTCCTATCAAGTATCATCTTTGCTATCTTTTGCCCTACATCTCTGGAACTATTCGGAGGCCTATAGAAAACTCCCAACAGGGTGACCTCTCCTTTCCTGTTTCTAACCTCAGCCCATACTACCTCAGTTGACGAGTCCCCAAACATCCTTTCTGCAACTGTAATACTGTCCTTGACCAACAATGCCACAACTCCCCCCCTTTTACCACTTCTCTGTTCTTATTGAAACATCTAAATCCCGGAACCTGCAACAACCATTCCAGTTCCTGCTCTATCCATGTCTCCGAAATGGCCACAACATCGAAGTCCCAGGTACCAACCCATGCTGCAAGTTCGCCCACCTTATTCTGGACGCTCCTGGCATTGAAGTAGACACACTTCAAACCAACGTCTTGCTTGCCGGTGCCATCTTGCATCCCTGAAACTTTATTTCGGACCACCCTACTCTCAACCTTCTTTATAGTCAAACTACAATTTTGGTTCCCATCCCCCTGCTGAATTAGTTTAAACCCACCTGAATAGCCTTAGCAAATATCCGCCCCCCAGGATTTCGGTACCCCTCTGGTTCAGGTGAAGACCATCTTGTTTGTAGAGGGCCCACCTACCCGAGAAAGAGCCCCAATTATCCAAGAATCCAAAACCCTCCCTCCTGCACCATCCCTGTAGCCACTTGTTCAACTCCTCTCTCTCCCTATTCCTCGCCTCACTAGCACGTGGCATGGGCAACAAACCAGAGACAACAACTCTGTTCGTCCCAGCTCTCAGCTTCCACCCTAGCTCCCTGAATTTCTGCCTTAAATCCCCATCTTTCTTCCTACCTATGTCGTTGGTGCCAATGCAGACCACGACTTGGGGCAGCTCCCCCTCCCCCTCCCCCTTAACGATCCCGAAAACGTGATCAGAGACATCACGCACCTTGGCACCTGGAAGGCAACACACCAACCGTGAGTCTCTCTCATCCCCACAGAACCTCCTAGCTGTCCCCTTGACTATGGAGTCCCCAATGACTACTGCTCTGCTCCTCTTTCCCCCTTCCCTTCTGAGCAGCAGGGACAGACTCTGTGCCAGAGACCTGTGCCCCACTGCTTTCCCCTGGTAAGTCGTCCCCCCCAACAGTATCCAACATGGTATACTTATTGTTGAGGGGAATGGCCACAGGGGATCCCTGCACTGCCTGCCGGTTCCCTTTCCGTCCCCTGACCGTAACCTATCTGCCTTTTTCTTGTACCTGAGGAGTGACTACCTCCCTGTAACTCCTCTGAATAACCCCCTCTGCCTCCCGAATGATCCAAAGTTCATCCAGCTCCAGCTCCAGTTCCCTAACGCGGTTTTCAAGGAGCTGGAGTTGGGTGCACTTCCTGCAGATGTAGTCAGCAGGGACACTGGTGGTGACCCTTACCTCCCACATTCTGCAGGAGGAACATTCAACTGCCCTGACCTCCGTTCCCATTATTCTAAATTCCCAAGACTGGTAAAAAATAAACAATAAAAAATAAACTTGTTACCTTACCAATCAGGCACACAGAACCATTTCTTTTGGTTAGAGGGGCACACAGAACCTTATTTTTTGGTTAGTTTTTGGTTTTTGGTTTGAATAAGTAACTGAACAGTGTTCAGTTAACAGCCATTTTACTACATGTATGCTAGTTACTTAGAGAAATAGGTCTCTTAAATGGCTGTTAATTGCTTTGGCATAATGGCGTGAATGAAGGGAAGCTGTTTCTTCCAGTTGGCAAGTCAGTAATGAGAGGCAGTCAGGTTAAGATTATGACTAAGTGGATAAAGAGAGATGTTATGAGAAACATCTACCTGGAGGCTTGATGAAACATGGATTACTTACCACTGAGAGGAAAATATGAAGCTATGGGGTGCTAATGAGGCAGAGGAATTAATTTTAAATGCCACAGAAAAGCAACCAGAACAGATAAGGTGGTTTCCAACTGTCTTGTCAATCTTTATGGTTTTATAACCATTCTTGATACATACTGTGCATCTCTTTGCAATGCCTCAAAGGCAGAATTGTTACACAAAAGAACTCATGAGAATTATATTTCGTTGGTATTCTCAAAGGTTGCCATATAGAGGTATGGTGTCTGATTGTGACTGTATATGAACGAGTGTTAAAATAAATCTTGCTTACACTCCCATCGGTGCTCATTAATATCTAATTATGCTTATTAAGCATCTATTAATTCAGAACGAGTGCAATTCTGATTAAGTATGCTGCCACCAGTGCTCTTGTAGCATAGTTGGTCGCATCCTGACCTCTGGGCCACAAAGCCCAGGACCAAGTCCCACGTCTGCTCCAGAGTTACGTCTGAACATGTTGATCTAAAAGTATCGAGGTTTTAAGTAAGTCTAAAATATTACAGAAAGAAAAAAATCCACAGCTCTCAAGACACTGTGATAGCTTTCCTGAAGCAGCAACCTTAATTTTTTGTGAATCAAGGCAGAGTAGATTTTGATTGAATAATTGAGTCCAACTAAAAAAATCCTGAAATCCCAAACAATTAAAAGGAATGTAATGGATGAAAGCACTTTGAAACGGAGCCTTTGTCAGGGCTGTAATTTGTCCCTGAGAGTCATCTTTTTTGGAACTGATGTTCTTTTTTGGAAGATTTTGCCATTTAGTATTGGAAGGGCGCTCGGATCAGTGAACCAGTAATTATCCTAGACAGTATTCATGGAAGGGCAGCAGGCAAATCCAGAACCTTTTGATCTTAACTTCCTCATCACACAAATTTGGTTGGGAGCAAGACCGTCTATGTCTGCTTTCTTGAACAGCCTTGCATCTAAATCATATTGACATTTACAGTACTAACTCCCTGCTGCTATACATCAATCCTGGTGAGTGACCAGATTTGACAATGCCTTTGTCATCAAAAGGAGGTCAGACCATGAAATCATGAACACTATTTACTGAGTAATACAGAAGTTAATGCAATTATATCATTTAGCCTGAAACAGTAAGACTACTGAAGCTACATGAAGACTCGATGGGCCAAATGGCCTCTTTGTACACTGTCAGGATTCAATAATTCTATGATAAATAATCCTTCGTTTTCACCTAACTGTCATCGGGTACCCATGGATGTTCTTATAATTTGTACTGACTCCCCTGAATTCAGCATGATTATTGCAAACATGCTTTTAAAATGTTGGAGGTCCATCATACAAATAGGCCATACAGACAACCTCTAACTGTTGTCTGTTCAACACGTAACTGTCCATGTGAGCAAATAATCCAACTCAGATTTACTCGTGTTTTTCAAGTATCTCCTTGTCCATGTTGCCTTCCCCTGGATACCAAATCTTCTTTAGTGTTGATTGAATTGCTGCTTTTAATCAAAGAAATGAATTTAACACCCTCTCAAATCTTTCATCAGACCTTTTCTGCTCACTGTTGGAAGTCTGTTGCCCTGAGTCTCATTATTAATAGCGTAGTGATTATGTTACAGAAATAAGATATTTAAACAATCTAACAGCAGCTGGAAAATTTAAATTCAGTCAATTAAATAAAAGTGGAATTTAAAAAGAAATTCTAGAATCCGTCATAATCGCAATCGGATTGGGGAGAAACCCAGTTAGCTAATTCAGGGAAGGAAAGCGGTTTTGAAGGAGCGTCACTGGACCCAAAACATTATCTCTGCTTTCTCTCCATAGACACGAACAGATCAGAGTATTTGCAGCAATTTTTGTCTTTGTTTCTGATTTCCAACATCCGCAGTTCTTTGTTTTGTTTTCTTTCTGTTATCCTTACCTTGTCTGATCTATATATAAATCCACACCCACAGCAATTGGTGAGCAAACCAATCAGATGTCTAAACCACTCAGCACGTGGACTGCTGCTGTTCAAGAACAATGCTCACTTCACCTTTTGAAGTCCTTATTCAACATCATTTCAACTTTATAATTTATTCATTCATGGGACACGGGTGTCATTGGTTGGTCAGCATTTATTACCCATCTCAAGCTGCCCTTGAACTGAGAAGATTGCTACATCATTCCAGAGGGCAGACCCAACCACATTGCTGTGGGTCTGAAGTTTCATGGAGTCATAGGCAGACAGCGTAGTGAAAAAGCCATTCAGTATGCTGACCTTTATTCGGCAGTGCATTGCGTATAGGAATTGGCAGGTCATGTTGCGGCTGTACAGGACATGATTAGGCCACTTTTGGAATACTGTATTCAATTCTGGTCTCCCAGCTATAGGAAAGATGTCGTGAAACTTGAAAGAGTTCAGAAAAGAACAGGTGAGGATGGCAGATTTCCTTCACTGAAGGATATTAGTGTGAGCCAGATGGGTTTTCCTGTTAACTAGCAATGGTTTCATGGCCATTAGCAAATTCGTAATTCCAGTTTTTTTTTCTATATTGAACTCAGGTTCCAACCTCTGCTGTGATGGAATTTGAGCCCGGGTCCCCACGATATTTGATGAGTTTCTGGATTAATAGTCTAGTAATAATACCTCTAGGACATCATTTCGCCTCCTACTACCACTTGGTGACATGTTACTCCAACTTATCGGTATTCCATTACAAATTCCTTTTGATCTTTTCAACCAATTTAGTTGGCTATTTCTACTTGCCCTTGAGAATTTGGTGGTGAGCTGCTTTTTGAATCACTGCAGTCAATGCTGTGTTGCTCATCTAAGGAGTTCCAGAATTTTGACTCAACCTCAATGAAGAAAGGACAATACAGTTCCAAGAAAGGATAAAAACAGAAATTGCTGAGAAAATCAACAGTCTGGCAGCATAGAGTCATAGAGATGTACAGCATGGAAACACAGCCTTTAGTCATCTTGTCCATGCTGACCAGATATCCTAAAATAATCGATCAGTGCAGTTCCAAGAACTATTAGGAAACTTGACATGAACTACGACAAAGCAGCCTGCTTGATTGGCACCACATCAAAAAACATTCACTCTCCCCACCATAGATGGTCAGTTGTTGTGCCATGTACTGCAGAAATTGACCATGGATCATTACAGAGCATCTTCGAAACCCACAAACATTGCCATCCAGACGGACAAGGGCACCAGGCAAATTTGCATCCAAGCCACTTACTATCCTGACTTTGAAATGCCACTGTTAATCTGGCATGGTCAGGCAAAAATCCTGGAACTTACTTCCTAATGACATTATGGTCCTACCCACACCAAATGGATTGCAGTGAGTCAAGAGGCAGCTCACTACCAACTCCTCAAGGGCAACTCGGAATGGGCAATAAATGCTATTGCATATCCTTTTGAAAGAGCATGAGCAACTGTTGAGTGAGCAACTGGGTTACTGTTTTGAGTCTGATATGACTCTTCTACAGAATTGAAAGTGGCTGGAAAATTGTGGGTTTTATGCTGTTGACAGAGGGGGCGGTGAAACAGGTGGGAGTGTACCCAGAGCAAAAGACAAAGGGAGCGTCAGTGATTGTAAGGAAGAGATAGGGACTAAAATAGGAATATAACCATTCCCTCTGCAATACCCTGGCCCGTTCCTCCATTGCTCCTAATGCTTTCTCAACCCCCATTGTGCCACCTCCAAAAACGTTCAGCCCAAGTTGGAGGAACAACGCAACGTTGAGTTCAACAAGTTCAGGGCATGATCTCTGATCCATTTTGATACGCTCATCACCAGCTGTGTTTTGTTAGTGTCTTGTTGGCTTTGCGCTCAGAAGAGCAGTCCAATTTTTCCGAGTTCTGAGCTGCTAGATCTGTTCTGAATTTATTCCACAAGGCATGATCAGAGAGCCACGCAACATAGTTAGGAGTGTCCTCAGAATGAAGATCAAGTTTTTAAAAATTTATCATCAGTTTTACATTATGTTAAAGTACTTTGCCTACAATATGTATGATTTTGGAAAACTTATAAGGAATGTATATTGTTGGAAAACTTATAAGGACCAAAACTATATTCAATAATGACAGAGAATTCTCAAAATGCTTAGCAAGTCAGACAGTTTTCATTAAGAGAGAAACAGAGCCATTATCTCAGATTGGTGACCCTTCATAAGTAAGCAGGCAGTAGCTTGTAGAACACAAACTGAACAATTGAATTAAGTTCTGTCAGGCTTCCTTCAAATGGTACTGGAGTGTGTCAACCTGAAATGTCCCAATTTATATTCTTTTTGCTCCAACAAGTTGATATTGGACCAAAGGACCCCAATGATCTTTGCAGCTCTGTTCTATTCTCTTGAGCTTCACCACTGTACAAAAAAAAGTAGATCTGTATTGTTGAACTTCTTGTGAGTAGAGAATATGATGCCTCTCATTTGAGAAACCTGTTGATTCTTATTGTTCCAGGCATGTCTATTAAAAGTGGTACAGTACTAGAACAGTGCTGGTGTCAGTAGGGCTACTAGCACGAGCATGCCCATGGTTACTGCTTTATCGAGAGGAAATAATTAAGAACAAAGAAAAGAAAATGTGAAGACTAGCATTTTGATGATGAACTATGTTGTTGAATCAGTCTTAATCTAATGCCTTTAATGTACCACTATGCTGTACCTTTTAGAAACACCTTGGAGTCTCGTATATGGTAACCTACTTTGAAATGCCATTGTAGCTGGTATGTATTAAACTAAAATGTTTCAGTGGATAATTCATGTATGTTTTGGATGTGTAGGGTAGTATGTATCTTTTCAATATATATGTGAAATAGTTGTAGTATTTACAAATTATTTTAACAAAAGCGTAGGTACAAGAACAATTCCTTTCTAGTGCAGGCCTACTTTTCTGTCTGGGATGCGCTGTCGCTAGCTATTTGTTCTGTTAGAAAGCTGTTGCTTCCAAAATAAACAAAAGAAGACCACATTTTATTCTGAGATAGTAGGAACTGCAGATGCTGGAGAATCTGAAATAACAAGGTGTAGTGCTGGATGAACACAGCAGGCCAAGCAGCACCAGAGGAGCAGGAAGGCTGACGTTGCAGACCTAATTTTCTGAAGAAGTGCCTAGGCCCAAAACATCAGCCTTTCTGCTCCCCTGATGCTGCCTGGCCTGCTGTGTTCATTTAGCTCTACACCTTGTTATCTCAGATTCTCCAGCATCTGCAATTCCTGCTATCTCAGGATCCTAGCTTGCTTGAGTGATTAAGTAACAAATTACATTTCTTTGAAATTATTGTCCCCCTGGATGTGAATTTGCTCGCTGAGCTGGAAGGTTAGTTTTCAGATGTTTCGTCACTTTTTTTTATTTGAAAAAATATACTTTATTCATAAGATGTACAAAAAATAAAACATATTTATACACCTACCCAGTCATGCAAGCTGCTCCGGGTTACCCGGGGGTATGTACACCAACTAAAGGAAAAAAAAACAAAGAAGAAAAAAAAACAAAGCAAATAAAATACCCCGGCAGTTCTCACCCCGCACAGTCCCAGTTGGCCCCCTGACCAGTTGGGGAAGACGCCAGTTGGGCCCAGTTACCAGATAGGGCCCTCTTTTCTATTCTGGATGAGGGGTTTCATACGGTGGTCTTTCCCCACCGCGCCTTGGCGGCGGCTGCCCCAAGCTTTAGCACGTCCCTCAGCACGTAGTCCTGGACCTTGGAGTGCGCCAGTCTGCAACATTCGGTCGGGGTCAGTTCTTTCAGCTGGCAGACCAGCAAGTTGCGGGCAGACTAAAGAGCGTCTTTCACCGCATTGATGGTCCTCCAGGCGCGGTTGATGTTGGTCTCGGTGTGCATCCCGGGAAACAGCCCGTAGAACACGGAGTCCCGCGTCACGGAGCTGCTCGGGACGAACCTCGACAAATATCACTACATCCCCCTCCAGACCTCCTGCGCATAGGCACACTCCAGAAGGAGGTGATCGACAGTCTCGTCTCCCCCGCAGCCACCTCAAGGGCAGCGTGCGGTGGCGCAGAGATTCCGGGCATGCATAAAGGATCTCACTGGCAGAGCCCCTCTCACCGCCAGCCAAGCAATGTCCTTGTGCTTGTTTGAAAGTTCTGGCGATGAGGCATTCTGCCAAACAACTTTGGCAGTCTGCGTGGGGAACCACACGCGGGATCCACCCTCTCCTTTTCCCGAAGGGTCTCGAGGATACTACGTGCTGACCACTGCCTGATGGCCTTGTGGTCAAAGGTGTTTCCTTTCAAAAATTTCTCCACAAAGGACAGGTGGTATGGAACGGTCCAACTACTCAGAGCGTTCCGCGGCAAGGAGGCCAGGCCCATTCTTCGCAACACCGGGGACAGGTAGAACCTCAGTAAGTAGTGACACTTGGTGTTTGTGTGCTGAGGATCTACGCACCGCTTGATGCAGCCGCACACAAAGGTAGCCATCAGGGCGAGGGTGGCGTTCGGCACGCCCTGTTTCCCCCCTTTTCCAGGTCTTTATACATGGTGTCCCTGCGGACCCGGTCCTTCCTCGACCCCCCAAATGAAGTGGAAGATGGCCCGGGTGACCGCAGCGGCGCAGGTCCAGGGAATAGGTCAGGCCTGTGCCTCATACAACAGTACCGAAAGCCCCTCGCACCTGACAACCAGGTTCTTACCCGCGATGGAGAGGGACAGGAGCGTCCACCTGCCCAGCTTCTGCTTCAGTTTGGTGATACGCTCCTCCCAAGTCTTAGTGCACACGCCAGCTCCACCAAACCAAACACCCAGCACCTTCAGGTAGTCTGTCCTGACGGTGAAGGGGATGAAGGAGCAGTCATTCCAGTTCGCGAAGAACATGACCTTGCTCTTACCCCTATTGACTTTGGCACCCGAGGCCAGTTCAAACTGGCCGCAGATGTCCAACAGCCTACTCACCGACCGACGATCGGTCCAGAAGACGGCGACATCGTCCATGTACAGGGAGGTCTTGACCTGAAGGCCTCCGCTGCCTGGGATACTCACGCCCTTCAGGCTCACGTCCTTCCTGATGGATGCGGCGAAGGGCTCCACACAGCACACGAACAAGGCAGGAGAGAGCGGGCAGCCCTGCCTGACTCCAGATCTGACGGGAAAACTGTCCAATTCCCACCCGTTGATCGAGACTGCGCTAACGATGTTGGTGTCGAGCAGCCGGATCCAAACCCTAATTTGGAGAGGACATCCCACATGTAAGCATGAGAGACCCTGTCGAAGGCCTTCTCCTGGTCCAGGCTGACGAGGCAGGTGTCCACCCGCCTGTCCTGCACATAGGTGATCGTATCCCTGATGAGCGCAAGGCTCTCGGCGATCTTCCTGCCCGGCACAGCACAGGTTTGGTCAGGGTGAATCACCGACTCCAGGACAGACCTGACCCGGTTGTCTATGACCTTGGCCAGGATTTTGTAGTCCACGTTCAATAGTGAAATGGGGCGTCAATTATTAATTTCTTCCCTCTCCGCCTTACTCTTGTAAATGAGGGTGATGATGCCTTTCCTCATGGACTTGCACATTTCCCCTGCCCGAAGCGCACTATCGCACACCTTCAGCAGGTCCTGGCCGACCAGGTCCCACAGAGTGGAATACAGCTCGACCGGTAAGCCGTCGCTCCAGGGATTCCTATTCCTCTCCAAGGACTTGAGGGCTCCGGTCAGCTCGTCCAGGGATATCGGCTGGTCCAGCCATTCCCTCGTGCCGTCGTCTAAGACCTCCATGATAGACAACAGGAACGACTCGGAGGCCGTGTTGTCCGTGGGCTTCGTGTCATACAGTCTGGCGTAGAAGGATCTGCTGATCCTCAAAATGTCGGGCCGAGACGACGTCACCGAACCGTCGTCCTCCTTCAGCCGGCTAAGCACAGAGCTCTCTTTGTGCACCTTCTGAAAGAAGAAACACGAGCACGTCTCGTCCTACTCCACGGAGCGGACCCTGGACCGGGAGATTATCCTGGAGGCCTCCGTGGCGAAGAGCGAGGCTTGCTGGCCCCTCACCTCGCGGAGGTCCTCCGTGACATCGACCCCCATCAACTGCAGAAGGAGCTGGTTCTGCACTCTTTTCTGGAGTCGGGATGGCTTTCCCCACCTCTCTCTCGCCTTCCGAACACCCTTGAGGACAAAGAACCTCTTGATGTTCTCCTTCACCGTCTCCCTCCAGTCGCCTGGAGACTTCACGGTTCTCCAACCGGCATACTCCCTCTCAAGCTCCTCGACGTTCTCTGGAGTCAACAGAGTCGTGTTGAGCTTCCACGTCCCCTTGCCGGCCTGCTGGTCGTCCTGTAAGTGACAGTCGGCCAGCAGGAGGCAGTGGTCAGAGAAGAACACCGGCTCGACGCCGGTGGACCTGACCGAGAATGCCCGTGACACAAACAGGAAGTCTATCCTTGAGTGAATAGACCCATCTGGCCGCGACCAGGTGTACCTCCGCTGCGCTCCGTCTGCAGGGGTGCTGAAGATGTCGAGCAGCTTTGTGTCCTTGACCGTGCCCATCAGGAATCTGGACGTGACATCCATTTGACTCCCCCCACCCGCTGTCCCCACGCCGGATCTTCCATCTGCTTCGATGATGCAGTTGAAGTCTCCGCCAAGGATGACCGGCCTGGACATAGCCAGCAGGGGTGGAAGCTGCTGCAGGACGGCCAACCGCTCACTCTGTACCGCTGGGGCGTACATGTTGATCAGCCTCAGGGGAGCGTTCCTGTCGGTGATGTCAGCCGCTAGGAGTCGCGCCCCCCCCCCCCCCCCCCCCACCCCCACAACCTCCTGAACTTGAGAGATGGTGAAGTTGTGCCCCCGCAGCAGAATAGCCAGGCCTGAGGAGCGACAGTCATTACCCCCCTGACCAGATTGAAGGCCCACAGGTCCAGGCGCTGGGCCATTTCCCGTACCTGCTGAGGTGCGGTATCCCGCACTCCTGCAGAAACAGGAGGTCCGCCTTGATGGTGGTCAGGTAGGCCAGCGTGGACACACATCTTGCGGTGGACTTGACGCTGCGCACATTAATGTTCGCAACTCGTACCCCCATTGTGGGCAGTGACCGCAGTACCCTCCCCAAGTCCAAGGTCCAGCCCCTCCATCTTTCCCTTCATGCCCATTGCCCGGGCTAACTGCTGGACGCTCTCCGGGCTGAGGAAACCATCCGTGCTGCCTTCTGGGTGGTATCCCCCCGTCGGGGGTACGGAGGCAGGAGAGTCCGGCTCTGGGTCAGGCTGGGGACGCGCTGTTTCCTCCTTCCCGCCTGGAAGTTCCGGGGGGCCCTCCAGTGCCATCAACTGCTGGCACATGCGGGTTGTATATGTGTACAGTCACCATACGGCTCCTCTGCGCTGGCATCACAAACAGCGGGACAGCGGTCAATACAGAGAGGGGGCCCTCACCTTCTTTCTCCTTGAAAACCTCCGGGAAGCGCTCGCAAGGCTTGGCACTCCTGAAGGTTACGTCGTAAAAACCTCCTCCGGGGAAATCCTGCAGGCAGTAAATGTCCGCAGCAGCGAACCCACAACAGTCCAACAGGACCCTCTTCACGAAGAAGGTGCGGTCCACTGGTGCAACTTCATCCACCTTCTTTACGGAAACACGGATGGTGTTCTGGACCCCCTGACCTGGGGCACAAGCACTTGCCGCAGCCATCGTTGCATGTTGGCTGCTCCCCTGAACCAGCGTTAGGCCGAAGCCAGCATTAAGATCCACCGGTTGCAAGGGTGCACAGCCAATCCGACATCTTCCTTCCACCTCCAACACAGCACTCTCGTCCTCCTCGGTCCACAAAAGAGTGGGTCTTTATTTTGTTCCGGATGTAAGCTGGTTCACTAAGCTGGAAGGTTTGTTCCCAGACGTTTTGTCACCATTCTGGGTAACATCAACAGTGAGCCTCTGACAAAGGGCTGGTGTTATGTCCCGCTTTCCACTCATCTGTTTAGGTTTCCTTGGGTTGGTGATGTCATTTCCTGTTCTTTTTCTCAGAGGGTGGTAGATTGGCTCCAAATCCATGTGTTTGTTGATGGAATTCCGGTTGGAATGCCATGCTTCTAGGAATTCTCGTGCGTGTCTCTGTTCGGCTTGTCCTAGGATGGATGTGTTGTCCCAATCAAAGTGGTGTCCTTCCTCATCTGCATGTCAGGATACGAGTGATAGTGGGTCATGTCGTTTTGTGGCTAGTTGATGTTCATGTATTCTGGTGGCTAGCTTTCTGCCAGTTTGTCCAATGTAGTGTTTGTCACAGTTCTTGCAAGGTATTTTGTAGATGAACTTTGGTTTATTTGTCGTGTGTATAGGGTCTTTTAAGTTCGTTAGCTGCTGTTATAGTGTGTTGGTTGGTTCGTGGGCTAGAATGATGCCAAGAGGTCCGAGTAGTCTGGCAGTCATTTCGGAAATGTCTTTGATGTAGGGGAGAGTTAGAAGAACCGAAGACACATACACCAGACACCACCAACCTCATCAACAAGGACAACATCAAGCTAGTGGACCTTGCCTTACCACCCACTTCACTTTCAATAACAAAACCTACAGACAAACCAACGCTACACCCATGGGATCTCCGATATCAGGGTTCTTAGCAGAGGCAGTAATGCAGAGACTCGAACAAACAGCTCTGCCAATCATCCAACCCAAACTTTGGGTCCGCTATGTGGATGACACTTTTGTCATCACTAAACAAAACCAATGAGGGGAAACCTTCAAGACCATCAATAATACCCTTTACTGGCATAACATTCACAAAAGAGGAGGAAAACAACAACAAACTGCCATTCCTAGATGTCACAGTAGAACGAACAGCCAATGGGGAACTTCAAACCAGCATCTACAGGAAAACAACACATACGGACCAAATACTGAACTACAGGAGCAACCATCCCAACACCCACAAACAAAGCTGCATTAGAACATTATTCCAACGAGCCACCACACACTGCAGCACAGAGGAACTACGCAGAGCAGAGGAAAATCACCTATACAGCGTATTCAAAAAGAATGGATACCCTATGAACACAGTCCGCCGATTCCTCAGCAATAAACCCAAACAAACAGACAAAACGGGCTCAGAAACCATAGCCACTCTCCCCTACATCAAAGACATTTCCGAAATGACTGCCAGACTACTCGGACCTCTACGCATCAGGGTAGCCCACGAACCAACCGGCACACTAAAACAGCAGCTAATGAACTTAAAAGACCCTATACAGACAACAAATAAAACAAACGTCATCTACAAAATACCTTGCAAGAACTGTGACAAACACTACATTGGACAAACTGGCAGAAAGCTAGCCACCAGGATACATGAACATCAACTAGTCACAAAACGACATGACCCACTATCACTCGTATCCTTACATACAGATGAGGAAGGACACCACTTTGATTGGGACAACACACCCATCCTAGGACAAGCCGAACAGAGACACGCACGAGAATTCCTAGAAGCATGGCATTCCAACCGGAATTCCATCAACAAACACATGGATTTGGAGCCAATCTACCACCCTCTGAGAAAAAGAACAGGAAATAACATCACCAATGCAGGAAATGACGTCACCAACCCAAGGAAACCTAACCAGATAAATAGAAAGTGGGACATAACACCAGCGCTTCGTGTTCATGTCTATCTGTGAGGGAACTAGGTTTGTCAGCCTTGGGCTATGTACCAATGGGTGTGATCTCCAGCACAGTTCCAACCAGCTGACATGAGAAGTACAGTAAAGCTTAGTTTTATTTAGGGCTTCATTGTTCAATAAGTAATATGAAGTCTAGACATCACCAAAGTCAATTGGATAGTACACAGAAATTGTTTTAAAATGGTCTGTGGCTGCTCACTTCTGTCATGTATGCTGGCTATCAGATCAGTATTGTCTGTCGACTCTCATATCAGCCACTGATGTCGGTCGAAGGTAAATAAAGTCAGTTATCTCAGCAGCATTGTCATCTACTTATTGTACAGTTGATCTTGTGTGACGGACAGGAGCAAATGACTGATTTCTGCAACCTGAACTTTTGTAATTTAAGACATCACTCATGCCTAAGAAGGAAATTCAGTTATTAAGTTAGTTGCAACTGTGGCAGTGATGTCGTGCAGCTTAAATTAGCCGGTTCTGTCTTGGCCTGTTGAACAGTGTCTAAAGAATATTGATGTCTTCAGTTGTGCAGATTGCATCTGTATGTGCATGTCCAACTTGCCATGGAGGCTAATTTCATTTCCGGCTTTCAAATTAATTTTTTCTGTGCAGTAGATGAGCCTGATGTTTCGCAAAATGCTTTGAGATTTACAGAAGTATGGTTGGCTGCCAGTGACAGATTTTTAACCCTACAGTATCTCAAGTAAGTTGTATGATTCTGCCTGAGTGTGTTAACTTTTATTCATTAGTAGTTACTAATTGTATAATTTTAAATCAGTAATAGTGACTGGTGTAACAAAGTTACAGTACTCACAGCAGTCTTGAGAGGCCCTTGTTTTATTTGGGCCCTTTTTTAGGATCTCCAAGTTTGAATCCCATCAGTTTCATTTCTGCCTGTTCACAGTCCCAAAATGCCTCTCTAGGATTTTGTTTCTGACTTTGATGTGACTGACAAAAATGTACTATCTCATCATGTCTTTCTTGATCATGATTTTCACCATTGTCCAATTGGATTGAATTGTACTGACTTGGTTTCATTCTCATCTGTAATAATCTCAGAGTAGCATCAGAGTGCCACCTGCATTGATTTCTCCCCTATTCACACACTGTTATCTCTGGTGTCGTCATCTGTGACCATTCATGGGTATGTCTGACTTAGCAGCAGAGTATAACTATCAGATATTGAGCCACAGTGCTCTACTTGCTTTACAAGTGGATGCTCTTGGCCCCAGCGGCTGATATCAGCTTGGCGTTATTTCGTATCTTCAATGTTCTGGTTGCCTGTTTCTAATGGGAGTTTAGGTCCACTGGAGTTATTAAACCATGTAAACATCCCATTTGCTGCAGTTCATGGAAACTAAAGCTTTGAAACAGTTTCGTTCCACTTTCTCATATTTTGCCAGTGTTGCAGCTGATTGCTGAAGTGTTTATGCAGTTTCCTTTTGAAAGTTATTCTTGAATCTGATGTCAGCACTGCATTCCAGATCATCATAACAAAGTACACATGAAAAGTATGTTTTCTCTTGAGTCAGTCCAGAACTAGGGGGTCACTGTTTTAAAATAAGCAGTTGCTCATTCAGGACATAATGAAAAGAAACTCCACTCAGAGTACTGTGCTAACTTTAGAATTCAGCCTTAGAAGGCCACGACAGTGGGGTCATGGAATACGTTTAGGAGATAGGAGGATAGATGCTTTAGACAGGGGAATCAAGACTTACCAGTCTTGATTTTTGTCTCTAATCAGGACTTAAATGGGAATTTCAAATTTGAAATGCAAACAAAGCCATGACCTGACTCAAGGCAGAGCGGATTTGATGAGCCAATTGATTAACTATGACCATATGCTAGCTGAGCAACCTGTTCCTCTTCGTACTGCCTCTGATTTTTGTTGTGTTCTCGTTTATATTACACATTAATCTGTTCTGATATGTTTTCTGGCACCTTATTTCCTTTTCCGGTATAATTTCCCATCTTTTGCTCCCTCCTTACATAAACAGTGGTGTTTCCTTAGCCATTTTCCAGTTCTCTGGGACCCGCTCCGACTCCACTGATTCTTGATAGATCACCACCAATGCCTCCATAATCTTCTCAGATTTTTCCTTCAGAACCTGGGGTGTAATCCATCTGGTCGGGATGTTTTATCCACCTTCAGCTCCCCTGGAATTTTCTCCTCAGTGATAGGCTCTATACTCACCTCTAGCCCCCACTTCTCTTGAAGTTCTGGTATGCTACTGATGTGTTTAACTGTGAAGACTGTTACAAAGTAGCTGTTCAGTTCCGGCACCATTTATTTGTTCGCTATTACTACTTATTCAGCAGTCCTTTGTCTACTCTTGCTTCTCTCTTACGTTTTATATATCTAAAATAAACTCTTGCAATCTTCTTTTATATTACTAGTTAACTTAGCATGATATTTCATCTTCTCCCTGCTTTATTGCATTTTTAGTTGTCTACTGCTGTTTTTAAAGACTTCCCAATCCTCTGTCTTCCTGCTGATCAACACCACATTGTATGCCTTTTCTTTTGCTTTTATGCTGTCCCTGATTTCCCTTGTTAGACATGGATTGTTTTAATTTCGCTGTGTTGTGGATTCAGGGTAAGTGAGTCTGATTTAGTCAGGCTTGCTATCCATGTATCTATCCTCAGATCAAACAGAGGTAGCTAACTGGAGGCTGCTTCATGAACATTTCCAACTGTGGAAGTCACCAGGTTACAGCATTTGCAGATTCACTGAACACAATGAAATCTATTGACCAGGGCATCAATTCAAGATATATTGCTGAAGACAGACTGAACTATTCAAGTACAACTATGACCATGGCTTCTGTCTGTCGATGTCGAGGACTGACCTATGAAATCCTATCAACAAACAGCTCTGAAAATAGGCAATTACTTTATAATTGGCTTCTTCACAGTCGTTAGTAAAGTTATTGAAGGAAGCGTCAATTGTGTCATCAGGAAACATCGGTGCTGCAAAAAACTGCTCATCGAAACTCAGTTCAGTTTTATTCAGCTCCATAACAGTCTGAAAGATTTAAATGCTGACGACAGCATTGGCTAGTTACTGTCAACATCAATGCAGCATTAAACAACGATGACACCAAGAATCCCATGCCACATTGAGATTTGTAGGGCCAAAGGAAAATCCTCTTATGCTAAAGTCATACCTGATAAAAAGGATACGATCATGGCCCTTGGAGGCCAATCACTCAAGCTGAGGATTTTTTCTCCATTTTTTTTAGGGCAGTATTGTCAGCCTAATGACCTTCAACTTCTTCATCATTAACCACCCCTTCGTTATTTGATGAAAAGTTTGTCAGAATTTACTCTGAAACATTTAAACAATTCTACTTTTTCTTTAATTTTGTGTTGAGATATCTGCATATCCCAAATATGCATCCCAAATTGCCTGCACAATTTTATTATTAGACAAGTTGCTGGCACTACGTTAAGATTAGTCAAGATGGAAGGGCTGTTTCAGATCTACAGTGTGCATCTTTGAGGCTAAGTATCTTAAGTGTAAAGTAATTTTAGAGGTTCCATCTGCCCACTTTGAAACTTGTTTGAAAATGCATATATTTTCCTGTTTGTAACAGAATAAAATTTTCATATCAAGTTGTGGTTGGCCGAATATTCTGTTTTATTTTTCACAATAAAGTTAGCACTTAATTTCCTGATGTGAAGAAAAGTTTCCTACTTAATTGTCTTCGGTTCAGACATCATGATTTAATTTTTGTTGTTTGGTCTGTGAGCATTCTTCAGCTGTACAAATAGCCTGTTCCTTTACTTTCATTATTGCCATCAGAATCCATAATTATACAACTGTGCTGAAAACAATTCTGCATAAAATTGCACTGTATGATTTTAAGCAAATATTATGCAAATACATAAGGACAGTTGCTTTCACTGACCATTTATGGCCATTGAAATTTATATTCTGCCACCAGGTTTTGCCTTGAAGGAGGTACAAAAAGTGCCAAATGCTACCCATACTTTCTCCAATTAAAATGTTGTGCAAGATTTAGAAATCAGAGAAAGTATTCTAATTGTAGTTGTTGTAGCTCAAGAGTACATGACCAATGAACTTACTTTAAGCAAGTGACTTGGAGACAGTAAGGACTGCAGATGCTGGAAGCTAAAGTCAATAGATGTGGAGCTGGCAAAGCATAGCAGGCCAGACAGTATAAGAGGAGCAAGAAAGTCAACGTTTTGGGCAGAAACCCAGGTTAGAGCATTTGCAGATTTGACTGAACACAACAAAATCTATTGACCAAGACATCAATTCAAGATGCATTGCTGAAGACATGCAGAGGGTTTCGGCCCGAAACTTTGACTTTCCTGCAATCTTGATCAGCTGTCCTTTTCCAGCTCCACATTTATTGATGTGAGATAGTGACTTATGTTGCACTTAACTGTTAGAAGCTATCTGCCACCTGTCATGTTTGTAGCAAAAAGTGTCTCTCTTTCTTTAATTTTTTTTCTTTTTTCCTACCTTTTTCCTCCACTTCCTCATGCTTCAAACTATCTCATTCCATTTTGTCTTTCAGTTTTCTATCTCACATTTGGACTTAAGGTCTAGGTGAGCACTGGAAGATCTTACAGAGAGCTCATACATGCTGAATAGGAGGATGGCTGTGGTTGTTGGAGGTTAGTCATCTCAGCTCCAGGACATCCCTGCCACGTTCAGCTGCTATGTCAATTACCTTCCCTTATCATAAGGTCAGAAGTGGGGATGTTCACTGATGATTTCACAATGTTCAGCCTCATTCGCAACTTCTCACATGCAGAAGCAGTCCATGTTCAAATGCACCAAGATCTGGACAAATTCCAGGCTTGGGCTGACAAGTGGCAGTTAACATTTGCACTACACAAATGCCAGGCAATGACCATCTCCAACAAGAGATCATCTAATCACCACCTGTTGCCACTTTGGTGTTGCCATCACTGAATCCCTCACTATCAATATCCTGTGGGTTGCCTTTGACCAGAAAATCAACTGGACTCAACACATAAACACTGTAGCCACAAGAGCAGGTTAGAGTCTAGGAGTGCTGTAGCAAGTAACTCACCTCCTGGCCCTGAAAAGCCTGCCCACTATCTACAAGGCACAAGTTAGCAGAGTATTGGAAAACACCCCACTTGCCTTGCCTGTTGCAGCCCCAGCAACACTTGAATCTTGACCCCATCCAGAACAATGCAACCCACTTGATTGATACCATTTCCACAAGCATTCAACCTGTGCCAGTAACTATTCTCCTGAAATGCCTCTTGTCCAAATAGTAATTTCACCTTACTCTATAAACTCAAACTCACCTAGTTTTCCCTTAATTCAAAAACTAAATAAGATGGTTAAAAGTTTTGGCAAAGATCTGTAGCTCGGGTTGTGGGTGAGGTTGTTCACTTACTTGCCAAACTGGCTTTTTATTGCGCAAACTTTTTGTCACCATGCTAGGTAACATTATCAGTAAGGTCTCCAATGAAGCGGTGTTGTTCTGCTCTGCTTGGAATTTACACTGTTTGGTCTGTTGTGGTGAGTGGTGTCATTTCCGGTTTAGTTCTGTATGGGTTTGTATATGGAGTGCAATTCTGTATGTTTGTTAATTGCATTATATGCGGAGAACCATGCCTGTAGGAATTCCTGTGCATGTCTGTGTTTCGCTTGGGCTACTATGGTTACATTGTCCCACTTAAACTAGATTTGTGCCTCATGACACACTTCATCTTCAATGGTCAAGTATACAAACAGATCAGTGGCACACATAGGGAGTCACCCATTTCCCCACACATCGCACAGGCAATAATTCAAAGACTAGAACACACTGCCTTCCCCTGTATTCAACCTAAACTCTGTATCTGGTGCATAAATGACACATGTCATTATTAAACGCAACAAACTGGAAGAGACCCCCACCTCATCAACAACATAGTCGCAGGGATTAAATTCATGAGAGAAGAAGAAAACAACAATCAGCTTTTGTTTCTGGACGTCAGAGTTGAGCATCTGACCAACGGGGAGTTCCAAACCTCAGTATATAGGAAAGCAACCCACAGCTTGAATCTTCAACTTGCACAACAACTACCCCATTATCCACAAGGTTGTACTAGAACTCTATTTAAACCAGCCACCACTCACTGCAACACTCCAGAACTACGCAGGAAAAGGGAAGGGCACCTGTATAAAATCTTGGCTATGAATGGATATCCCCACAACTCCATCCGCAGGTGCCTACTAAGCAGATAACAACAGGAGGACACAGTACACCCTAAAACACTGGCCATACTTCCATCCATCAAGAACATCTCAGAACTGACAACGAGACTCCTAAGACCATTAAGAATCATGATAGCACACAAGCCCACAGCCACTCTACGACAAAGCAACAAAACAGCACGGCAAAATTTCCATTATATCAGTACACTCAGACAGTGAAGGCTATCAGTTTAACTGGGACAAGGTAACTATAGTAGCCCATGCCAAACATAGACATGCACATGAATTCCTAGAGGCAATCAACAGACGTTTAGAACTGGACCCCATCTACAAACCCATACAGAGCAAAACCAGAAAATACACCACTCACGGTCATGTACCAGGCAACGTAAATATCAAGCAGAGTAGAACAACATTGCTTCACCAGAGACCTCACTGATAATGTTATTTAGCATAGTGACGAAACGTTTGAATGAAAGCAAGCCAGATTGGCGAAAAAGTAAATATGATGGTTTTCAACGCTCTTTAGATAAAGAGTTTTCTCTTAATTCCGTATAGGATTGATTAAGGACTAAGTTATATTTATATTTCTAGTTTTGAACAAATCCACTAGACAAAGCAACATATCTATATCTCTTATGTCGATTCCTTTCAGAATTTTAAAAAGCTACATTCTGTAACCTTAGTCTTGTGTGGAGAAAAGAGTTCCAGCCTTTAAAATCCCAAAATTTTACTGCATTTCATCAGGCCATTCAGCCTCACCATTTAGGCTGTGCTTTTTGAAATTTTAGACTTTGCTGAGAATTATGCACTGTCTGTGTTTATGTTGCCCTTGTAAACGTTTTTGTACTTTTTCCAGTGCTCCCTTATTGGCTTAGTGATTTGGAGAGAAGAATCATAGAATCCTTACAATGTGGAAACAGATCATTTGGCCCAACAAGTCCACACCGCCCCTCGGAAGAGCATCCCACCCAGACGAACTCCTCCTACCCCTGCATCTCCCATGTCTAACTCACATAACCTAAAAATCCCCGAACACCGGGCAATTCAGCATGGCCACTCCACCTAGCCTGCACACCTTTGGACTGTGGGAAGAAACCAGCATACCTAGAGGAAACCCAGGCAGACATGGAGGAAATGTGCAAACACCACACAGACTGTCGCCCAAGGCTGGAATCAAACCCAGGTCCCTGGCTCTGTGAGGCAGCAGTGTTAACCACTGCCCTGAGAACTGAGACTATTTGCTTTTTGGATATTTTCCTATTGCATTGAGGATAAATAGTGATATAAACTAGTTGTGCTCATCACCTAGTCAAGATTTGTATCCCTTGGGGTATTGCTAGGAGGAAAAGTCCTTCTGTTCTCCTCAAAATTTGTATAGAATGATACCAGAGAATACTACTGTTCCCATCCCATACAACTGGTACTAGACCAAGGGAGGTGCACGTCACATGTTAACACAAATCATGATGAATCTTTTCATTCCCCTCCTGCTCTGCCTACCAATGACTGTCTTTTTACTACTTTCAGCATTTAAATGCCAGGAAGACGGCACAATGTCTAAATCTAAACTTTGAAATTGGCAAAGGATATAATAAAAGACTCTAATTGTTGCATTGTGGACTAGATTTGAACATGAGTCACAGTTGGAAGGTCTATGTCTTATTTGATGCATGATTCAGTTCCCAAACTTAGACATTAAGGAACCAATGAACTACTTGTAAACTTCTCGTGACAAATTGTTTCATAATGTATTATTTTCCTGCTGTGGCTAGCTGTCTTGACCCATTAAAATGTTTAAGTAAGCATAGTTTAAGATCAGTTACAAATCTGTTGAGAGAAGATTTCACTTTGGAAGGGACTTGTCAAAGTCATCTTCCATCACTGTCTGATGAAGGGTCTCGGCCCGAAACATCAGCTTTTGTGCTCCTGAGATGCTGCTTGGCCTGCTGTGTTCATCCAGCTCCACACTTTGTTATCTTCCATCACTCTGCTAATAGTTGGGAGCAGATTGATGGGATGATAATTAGCCAGGTTAGTTTGCCCTGCATAGTTTACATTTTTGTGCCTAGCACATGGATGGCTAGTGCAAGACGTATACACATGAAATGTGAAAAATGAAGTCCTCTTAATAATGTACTCCTATAGACTTGAACACACTTATGACGTAAGTGCTTGTTAAATATATATTGAAAATGTTCAGAAAGGTTACTGTAACAATTTTTTAAAGAACAGAACTGTAAGAAACTGATAGCCAAAAACTTTAGCATTGATTCTATGGAATACAACTCCATTTCTATCAGTCAAAACTTGCGTTCAAGTGTAAGTAGTAAAATAACATTAATTAACACAGGCCTCTAAGTAAGGTCCTGCATTGGCATTGCATGTGATCACGTATTCACATGGATCGCTCTTTGAACTGGGATACAGATCAATCTCAGCACTCTTTTCATGGCCATTATTTTATAAAAATTACAATTGCAAGTTATGAAAGGAACATAATTCTGCAGTGAAATAATATTCTTTTATGCATGTCTTTGAAAGGGTAATAATGCTTATTTTGGATAGAATTATCTTACAGTTATTTGGACAGTACATAGCAGTGAAATATTTAATGAGCTGAATTAACTTCATTTGTTATTTTCCTGTTAATTAGCCCTTGCATCATGGTTTCCTGCTCCATTTCTCCATTGTTTTGTTTCATTACTGAGATTGATTCATGTAAGGCTAAAACTTTGTGAATCAGCAAAAAAACCTCTCAAATAGTTTTTTTATGATTTACTAAACCTCAGTCAGTTGCAGTTTGTAATCAAGTACAGTGATTAGAAAGTTCAAACACCTTACGTTCCAATTCATATAATCATGAGATTTCCAAATTTTGAGCTGCAGGGTTGCTTCTTTGTAGCTGAATCATATGACATATTGGTATGCTTTTAAGTGCAATTGTTCTATACCTCTGCAAGCAAATTCTACCCACAATGGCTTCAGAAGTGCTGCTTGTATTATGGTTGTTGTAATAAATTGTGCATGAAGGCATCAGTGCCTCTTGGGGGTATGATGACTTTGATGAAGGACTTGAGTTTCCTGCTCCTACATTTGACATCTGAACTCCAAGTGTGTTGCTGCCTGCTATCAGCCTATCCATTATCTCGCTTGAAATGAGCCACATATGAAAAATAGAGGGAGCTAATGTTCAAATCCTTTAGCCCAAATCACTTTCACATTCATGACCATAATCAAGCTTTTTTAAAAAAAATGCAGTTTTATTGTTGGATCATGTTTACAAATTGCAATTTTGAATTTGATTTAAAACCTAATTAAGCAAGTGGGAATGAAAACTAAGCAAGATAAAATGTTAAACCTCCAAAGCCTAGAATCTGAAGTCAAAAGTAGTCACTGAGTTGTAACATCAATATTTACTTGTAATTTAAAAGCTAGTGCTTTGTGTGTAGAATTGTCAAGGTGCTTCCAAACATGGGGCTTTAAAGGCTTGAGCTCTTTTGTTGCTGATAACTGTCATGTGATGTATGTTGTTAACTGGTAAGCTTCTACGTATGAATTAAACAGTAGTTCTAAATTATCTGACAGTGTAGCCTTGACTCTTGTAGAACAGAGAGACCCAGGGGTTCAGGTACACAGTTCATTGAAAGTTGCATCACAGCGTGGTAAAGAAGGCGTTTGGCATACTTGCCTTAATTGCTCAGACCAAATATAGGTGTTTAGGACATTTGTGTTGTTGTTGTATGCGATGTTGGTGAGGCCACTTTTGGAGTACTCTGTGCAGCTTTGATCGTTCCGGTGTAAGAAAGATATTATCAAATTGGAGAAGGTACAGAAAAGATTTACAAGGATATTACCAAGAACGGAGTGTTTGAGGTATAAGAAGAGGCTGGATAAGCCGAGATAGCAAGGTGCAGAGCCGGATGAACACAGCTGGCATCAGAGGAGCAGGAAGGCATAGGATGTTGAGGGGTAACCTGACAGAGATTTATAAAATCATGAGGAGCATAGATAAGGTGAATAGCAAAGGTAACATGAATAACAAAGATCTTTTCCCTAGGGTGAGAGAGTTCAAAACTAGAAGGCATAATTTTAAAGTGAGATGAGAAAGGTTGAAAGGGATCTGAGGGCTAACATTTTCACACGGAGGGTGTTTCACATGTGGAATGATCTGCCAGAGGAAGTGTTAGATGCAGGTACAGCTACAACATTTAAAAGACATTTGGATAGGTGTATGAATAGGAAAAGATTTAGAGGTGTTTAACAATTTTATGGAGAACAGGAGATGGCTGCATTTGCATGATAATTAACTTCTAATGTCCTTTACACTTGATTTAGGTTTTCCCAAACAATGTCTAGCTGTAGCTGACTTCATGAAAATATTAACAAGCAATGACTTTTTTCTATCAATTGTATTATTTCACATCTCATTAATTATAGCTAAATATAGCCATGTTTCCATAATATTTGTCCTGTATGATCAGTGTACTGTGGGATCTGATGCCAGCTGTCTTTCTTTTGCAATAATTCTTTGGTAAGCATAACAGATTGTGTTACTTAAGTTGATCCTGTATATAAGATAACATCATTCTTTCAGTATCAATGCACATGTTTAGGACTATACTTGATATAAAGTTAGCCATATTTAAGCTAACAGCTGAGTGTTTGGGACGTACAGTTCCGACTTTGTCTCTTTCTTAGCTAAGACAGGAATGTTTAATACTATAGTTGATTATAAGTTGCTGCGTGGGGTTAAGCATGTTTTCAGACTATTTGCCAAGCAGAATGTGAGAATTTCACAGAATCATAGAATTGTTATGGTGCAAAAAGTGGCTAGTCAACTCGTCACGTCTGCACTAGCTCTCTGTGGTGGCAATCCCCTGCTTTATCTCCATAATCCTGTACATTGTTTCTATTTAAATAATCGGCCGATACCCTCTTGAATGCCTCAACCGAATCTGCTTCCACCACATTTCCAGACAGTGTATTCCGTATCCTAATAACTTGCTGTGTAAAAGCGGTTTTTCTCATCTCACATTTGCTTATTTCTATAAAACACTTCAAAACTGTGCCCTCTGGCCTTTTACAAGTTACTGTCTATCTGTTCTATCCAAAACCACTTAATTTTTAAAACTTTTATATCAAATCTCCTCGTGGTCTTCTGTACAGAGAATACTGTCCCAGCTTATCCAATCTATCCTCTTAACTAATGCATCTCTTGTCTAGAAACATTCTTCTGCACTCTCCAATACATTCCTGTCCATGCTAAAGTGTAGCGCCAGTCCTGTATACAGTACTGCAACTGACGTTTAACCTGTGTCCCATGTAAGTTTAGCATAATTTCCTTGCTCTTGTACTCTATGCTCCCATTAATGAATCCTAGAATAGTGTTTGCTTGATGAATGCTGTACTTCTCCTGTCACCTTTTAATGACTTATGCGCACACCCACCCAGGTCTCTCTGCTGATGCACATCCTTTGGATTTATACCCTTTATTTTATAGAGTTTTTGTGTTCCTTGTTATCACGTGTCACCTCGCACTTATCCACATTGAACTTCATTTACCATGTAATACATTCTATTTATAAATGTTGTTTTGAATCTCAGCACTACCTTTCTCACAGTTTGTATTCTCCCAATTTTTTATCATCTGAAAACTTTGAATTGTCCCCTGCTCTATAGAAAAAGACCAAGATCATATATATGAATATAGTTTAAGGCATGGTCATACAGAGCACATTGTAAAGGATGACTGACAAACAAAGGTGCACTACCCACAGTGTTCATTTTTTTTAACAAGGTAACCCTTAATTTTGGAAAGATTTTTTGAAGCTTCAAAGGTTGCTACGATCTATGGTAATATAAATCATACAATTATAGAATCAAAAAATTACCCTTTTTTAATAAGAGCTGTAAGACAAATTTACTAAGAAATTGTCAACTAGGGCAAGGTGAAGTATTGATTAAAACATATATTGCGTAATTGTGAGTCAAAATTATGCACACTTAATGGATGAAAGCATTTAAGGGATTGAATTACTGACCTCCATATTGAGTGCTGTGTGCATTCGTAATGTAATGTAGATAATGTATTTGAATTGACAGCTAAAGTAGTTCTGTTATCCATATTATGTATGGTCAAATCTTGACACTCAACTATTGGTTTCAGATTGCGTTATTTCAAGAACAAGGTGAAGGCAATGTCATTGAAATGTACAGTTGACAAAGCTCCTTTTAAAAGCATTCAGCTTCCAATGTAAATGAAAATAATGTCACCATCTGTAGAGCCTTGAAATGTTCAGGATCCAGCTAATGATGATGATGAATTCAGAAATGAAATAGTAATAATTATGCATCATGTTTGTTACCTAGGGGAAATATGTTGTGCTTCAGAGCACAGCTGAAACATAAAGCATATTAAAAGCCTTGTGTCTCTTATGTCAGCTTAATTTGGTTTCCTTTTGATTTAGTTTTCTGTTGTAGTTAGCTAGGGAATGATTGAATACCCTTTAGTCGAGTTGTGATTTGCAGTTTTACTAATCTAAATATATCATTGTAATTTATGATGCTGGAACACTAGATCAGAGTTTAAATCTTTCACTTTTATGCAACTAGGCAAGGCATTGAAGACTCAGAACTTTACAGGCAATGCTGGTATAAAGACATATCAATACTGTGTTAAGTTATTGGCAAGAATCTGAGGTTACTTGCCTACATAATTGCAAGTTCTTGTATCGATAGCACTATTTATTGTAGATACATTTTCAATAGATTTGAATGGGAACTCTGGATTTCTGCCTCCATTTTTGTTTCTTTTTTGCAAGGAATTTTTTTTTCCTTTAAGCACTCTTTCATATTTTCGTTAATTGGGCCATGAAACTGAAGTATTAACTGAAATAAGATAACAAAGTGTGGAGCTGGATGAACACAGCAGGCCAAGCAGCATCTCAGGAGCGCAAAAGCTGACGTTTTGGGCCTAGACCCTTCATCTAGGCCTGAAACGTCAGCTTTTGTGCTCCTGAGATGCTGCTTGGCCTACTGTGTTCATCCAGCTCCACACTTGTTATCTTGGATTCTCCAGCATCTGCAGTTCCCATTATCACTATTAACTGAAAGAAACCTTCCATCAAAGATATTCACATAATGTTTTGTTTCATGACTTCTTCGTGCTTGCATATTTGTAAATTATGTACAGCATATTTTTTGAAGCCTAGTAGTTGAAAATTAAATTGTTTTAAAACAAAAAATGAAACCTTCTAAAGGGAGGTGTCGAGGATGTAAAAAAACAGAGAATCAGGGTCTATGTGTGATATTTGAAAGGTGAAATTTACATATTATATACCAAGGCTCTCCAAAAGGTGGGTTGCGTTGGGAGCTGAAATACGACATAACAATAAATGTTTTGAGTCCTGCATATTGCCTTTAAATTCTTGAATTTTTTTTATGTGATGCCGACAGCCGAAGTGGCTGAACTTTGAGGGCTAATTTCTGTCCTGAAAAGCCCAGTAGGTGCTATTTCCTCAAAAACCTTGCAAAATGGGAAAAGGGCACATGAATAAAGAGGGTATTTCATTTAATGACAATAAAGAAGGTAATAAAATTGCACCAATTAAAGTGTTAGTTCTTGGTTTGCTGCTTCTGTGTTGTCATATTTTGAGGTGTTGGGTTTATAAGCGTGTACTCACTACCACCTAGTGGTACATCTTTGAATTTGTACAGTGTGCAAGACTGCATACATTAAAGCCTTTCCTTCTCTCTGGCACAAATCAATCAATACATGATATTTTCCTAAGAGATTGTTGTGTGTTCTTGCAGGCTGCAGTAAAGATATCCATAGATGATGCAAATTAATGAAACATTCCTCATGGCAAATTTGAAACACGAGAATATAATATGTTTTTAATGGTTAAATTTAGATAATCTGTCTGTTTTCAGTTCATTTCTTTTGCTACCAATTTGTGAATTTATTTTTAAATGTTGCACTAAACTCAATAGAGTTGAGAGTTTGCTTGCACGTATAGTCATGACTTGTTGGTACTTCCAGCTGTCTATTTTCAGGAACGAGTAGTGGTCAAGTGGATGAGTAAATGTGAGAAGTTAAACAAGCATTTAATGAATTTGTGGAAATCTTAGTTCAGCAGTGATTAGATGGTTGATATTGAAGCAGAGAGGAGAAGATGTCATCTGGTTAGATTGTAATCATTGTGCCCACAATGATCCGGAAGGATTTCAATATTTTTTCTCATTTCTGTCCGAATGCTGTAGCATGATTTGTAAGTGAATGGTTTGTGCTACATTTAAAAAAAGGATTTATTAATAATCTATATTCTATCAGCATTGGATTGTGAGTCCTGCTTTCTCACACGGTTTGCCATGACAGAATGACAGAATTGAGCTTTAAGCTTACAGTGCCATGATGCCATTTTATTGTTCCTACTAGCTCAGGATGTGATATTTATGCATGCCTCTCTTCTTAAATGAAATTCTACTGAAACAGTGCTAAATTAAACTATTTGTTGAAATAATGTGCATCTTTTTGTGTTTATTTTGCAGAAAGAATTAAGTTTGCCAAGAAAAGGAAGTTTGTAAGTATGCACTTATCATATTCAGAACTTTGGAATTGTGGTGCATCAAGAGTTTAAAGCTTTATTTTGTGAATTTTACACTCCAAGTTAAGACAGTTAATGCTGAAATTAAAGCATGTTTCATTTTAAGTGTACAGGGCATGCATCAAACACCACCAGTTCAAGTGAAGAAGTTGTTTAAATGAACGAAATGCCGTCTTCTCATTCGACATTATGATCTTGCTGAACTGAAATTACAGTTTCCAGTTTCCAACACCAGCTCCACTCCTTCGCAATCCTCCATATTCTTGGTCCCACCATTTGTTATGGTCTCTGAGCTGGTTCCTAGAAATTTCCTTTAGTGCCTAAATGGTTATTTTCGTTGCAAATCTGCTTATTAAATTTTACTAGCCTACTTAACAGTGATGAATGATGAACTTAAGTGTGAGTTGATATCACTTATTTCACATCTGTGAATTTTGAACAGGTGGCTTGGGTTTGCTCTGTGTCTGAAGGGGTTTAATAATTCACTCATTGGTATTTCTCTAGCCATGGTGAATACTTCTTAAAAACAGCCTGAGAGTGTTACAGTGGAGGCTAATAGGAATTTGTTTACATTTGGGCGGGTTTGAGCAAACAGAGTAAGCAATGTAAAATAACACAGTAGAGCTGGAGGAACACAGCAGGTCAGGCAGCATTAGAGGAGCAGGAAAGCTGACGTTTCGGGTTTTGACCGTTCTTCAGAAATCCCTTCTGAAGAAGAGTCCCAACCTGAAATGTCAGCTATCCTGCTCCTCTGATATTGCCTGGCCTGCTGTGTTCCTCCAGCTGTATACTTTGTTATTCTCAGATTCTCCAGAATCAGCAGTTCCTACTATCTCAGAGTAAACACTGTAGTGGATTAAGCTTCCAGAAAGAATATTCCAGAAGTGTGTTTTGGGCTTAGGAGACACACCCATAGTTTCTGTCATTGTCATCGTCTACAGGAATAGTGCCAGACGACTGGAGGATCGCAAATGTGGTTCCCCAGTTCAAGAAGGGGAGTAGAGACAACCCTGGTAATTATAGACCAGTGAGCCTTACTTCAGTTGTTGGTAAAGTGTTGGAAAAGGTTATAAGGGATAGGATTTATAATCATCTAGAAAAGAATAATTTGATTAGGGATAGTCAGCACGGTTTTGTGAAGGGTAGGTCGTGCCTCACAAACCTTATTGAGTTCTTTGAGAATGTGACCAAACAGGTAGATGAGAGTAAACCAGTTGATGTGGTGTATATGGATTTCAGCAAGGCATTCGATAAGATTCCCCATAGTAGGCTATTGTACAAAATGTGGAGGAATGGCATTGTGGGAGATATAGCAGTTTGGATCGGAAATTGGCTTGCTGAAAGAAGACAGAGGGTGGTGGTTGATGGGAAATGTTCATCCTGGAGACCAGTTACTAGTGGTGTACCGCAAGGGTCGGTGTTGGGTCCACTGCTGTTTGTCATTTTTATAAATGACCTGGATGAGGGCGTAGAAGGATAGGTTAGTAAATTTGCAGACGACACTAAGGCCGGTGGAGTTGTGGGTAGTGACGAAGGATGTTGTAGGTTACAGAGAGACATAGATAAGCTGCAGAGCTGGGCTGAGAGGTGGCACATGGAGTTTAATGCAGACAAGTGTGAGGTGATGCACTTTGGTAGGAGTAACCGGAATGCAAAGTACTGGGCTAATGGTAAGATTCTTGGTAGTGTAGATGAGCAGAGAGATCTCGGTGTCCATGTACACAGATCCTTGAAAGTTGCCACCCAGGTTGACAGGGCTGTTAAGAAGGCACACAGTATTTTAGCTTTTATTAATAGAGGGATCGAGTTCCGGAACCATGAGGTTATGCTGCAGCTGTACAAAACTCTGGTGTGGCCGCACTTGGAGTATAGCATACAGTTCTGGTCACCGCATTATAAGAAGGATGTGGATGCTTTGGAAAGGGTGCAGAGGAGATTTACTAGGATGTTGCCTGGTATGGAGGGAAGGTCTTACGAGGAAAGGCTGAGGGACTTGAGGCTGTTTTCGTTAGAGAGTAGAAGGTTGAAAGGTGACTTAATTGAGACATATAAGATAATCAGAGGGTTATATAGGGTGGATAGGGAGAGCCTTTTTCCTCGGATGGTGATGGCGAGCACAAGGGGGCATAACTTTAAATTGAGGGGTGAAAGATGTAGAACAGATGTCAGGTAGTTTCTTTACTCAGAGAGTAGTAAGGGAATGGAACGCTTTGCCTGCAACGGTAGTAGATTCGCCAACTTTAAGTACATTTAAGTCGTCATTGGACAAACATATGGATGTACATGGAATAGTGTAGGTTAGATGGGCTTGAGATCGGTATGACAGGTCGGCATCGAGGGCTGAGGGGCCTGTACTGTGCTGTAATGTTCTATATTCTATGTTCTGTGTTCTAGGGGAAGCAAAGATACTTGCCATCTATGGAAGGTTTGCAAATGCTCAAGAATGCTCAGATGCTCAAGAAGCATCATTGCAGCTCATAGTTAAAATAAGCCTCATCGATGTGAAAGAGAGGGATATTTTATTTGGTGTAACTCCCATAAAGGAACATTTTTAGGATTAATTAGATTATATTTTACCGTATTTCTAAATCTTTAAGTTTGCATTATCTGTAAATAGTTTGCTTTGTCCTATTTTATCTTAATTCTTTTGTGTAATAAACATCTGTTTTATTGTTAAACATCAGCTAGGATTGTAACATGAAGTGCATCTTAGTCATCAGATGGTGATGTGTATTGTTTTAACCACAGCTCACTGATCACAATCCAGAATATAGACAGACTGACACCTCCCCATCCTAAACCACACAGGTGCTGAGGCTAATTGCAGCTGTTGCTTTGATCCTGACCAGTCAACGAGTGGCAGAAAGTGAAATGAACCTAGTGAAGCTGATGAAGGGTCTAGGCCCGAAACGTCAGCTTTTGTGCTCCTGAGATGCTGCTTGGCCTGCTGTGTTCATCCAGCCTCACATTTTTATTATCTTGGAACCTCCAGCATCTGCAGTTCCCATTATCTCTGAACCTAGTGACTTTTGTTTGGTATGTGTTACAGTTATGCAGATATAGCCACTCAGAGATAGCAAGAACTGCAGATGCTGGGGTCAGAGTCAAGAACAACAAAGAGCAAAGAAAATTACAGCACAGGAACAGGCCCTTTGGCCTTCCAAGCCTGCGCTAAACCAGATCGTCTATCTAAACCTGTCACCTATTTTCCAAGGATCTGTATCCCTCTGCTCTCTGCCCATTCATGAATCTGTCTAGATGTATCTTAAATGACGCTATCATACCAGACTCTACTACCTCAGCTGGCAATGCGTTCCAGGCACCCACCACCCTCTGCATAAAGAACTTACCACACACATCTCCCTTAAACTTTTACCCTGTCACCTTGAAATTGTGACCCCTCATAATTGGGTCCCCCACTATGGGGGGAAA
The DNA here is from genome assembly GCF_030684315.1 of Stegostoma tigrinum. NCBI lineage: Eukaryota > Metazoa > Chordata > Chondrichthyes > Orectolobiformes > Stegostomatidae > Stegostoma > Stegostoma tigrinum. The sequence goes on along the minus strand of NC_081361.1, from coordinate 67,311,753 downwards.
AAAGCTTCTTCCTATCCACCCTGTCTATACCTTTCATGATTTTGTAGACCTCAATCAGGTCATTAGAAAGATGGAGGTTGAGGGGAGACCCCCTCATGATTATCCTAATCTACTCAACCTCTCCTCATAGCTCGTGCCCTCCATACCAGGCAACATCCTGGTGAACTCCTCTGTACCCTCTCCAAAGCATCCACATCCTTTTGGTAATGTGGTGACCAGAGCTGTATGCAGTATTCCAAATGTAGTCGAACCAAAGTCCTATGCAACTGTAACATGACCTGCAAACTCTTACACTCAGTACCCTGTCCAATGAATGAAAGCATGCCATATGCCGCCTTGACCACTCTATCGACCTGCGTTGCCACCTTCAGGGTACAGTGGAACTGAACACCCAGATCTCTGCGCATCAGTTTTCCCCGGGGCTTTTCCATTTACACTCTTGAATTGGATCTTCCAAAATGCATCACCCTGCATTTGCCTGGATTGAACTCCATCTGCCATTTCTCCGCCCAACTCTCCAATCCATCTATATTCTGCTGCATTCTCTGACAGTCCCCTTCACAATCTGTTATTCCGCTAATCTTCATGTCATCTGCAACACAGTGTGGAGCTGGAGGAACACAGCAGGCCAGGCAGCATTACAGGAACAAGAAGGTTGAGGTTTCGGGTCGAGACCCTTCATCAGAACATCTAATAAAAGGTCCTGACCCAAAACCTTGACTATTCTGACCTCTGAAGCTGCCTGACCTGCTGTGTTCATTCAGCTCCACACTGTGCTGACACTTTACTATGCAGATGATGTTTAACCAACAACCCACTGACAAATCAAAGAAGTTTGACACATTTATCTGCCGTTTGATTATGCCAGAAACATTTGTTAAGGTATAATATTGAATTTTTATTCGCTCGAATAGTTTGGACGTTGACTCGGAACCTGAAATGTATAAAATTAAAATTAAATTTTCTTGCATTTACAGTGAAACCAATAAATATTGAAAGCTCATTGCTGCATCCACCAGCACTGTTTCTCCAAACCGTCCTTTTGTGAAATTGACCTTAGGGGCAATTACTGTCAGTGTTGTTGACAATACCTTTTTATTGTTGTTATGCAATGCAAGTAGCAAATATTGCTAAGTTCAGGCATAAATTTCAAGTGAAGTTTCAAATGTACTTTAAAAGACAATGCCTCAAGGATATATATGCATGATAAATACTTAGATATGTGTTTACATTAATGTTTGGAGAAATGTGATATCTTATTTGGGAGATTATCAACGTTATGATGAGTTTTAACAATAAAATGTAATTTTCACATCAGATAATTGGAATAAAATTGAGGGAAGACTACTTCTTTCTTGCAACAATTGCCACTGGATAAAGGTTCTTCACAGAAGTTTGTGGAATTCATCAGATTTTTTCCATTTCAGATGACACAGTGCTGTGAGAGTGGTGCTGTAAAATGTAGCTCTGAATGTTTCTTTTTCTTCTTTCGTGCAAGAATTCTTATTTCACTTGCTGCATACAAACATTAAAAAATTCTGAAATTATGGAGAGCTGACAAGAGTGGGTAATGTGGTGTACGTAGTGACTTAATTAGGCGAAGCTTCAATTTCACTTCCTCAATGACAGATTTTGAGTATAATTGAGTGGTTTCTTTGTGGGGGGTCAGGCCGCATGCCATTCAGTGGCGGTTTATTACTTGTAATTCAGCTGTGTGCAGTAACTGCTCGTGGAAGTAAAACTTTTTTTTTCTAAATGCATCCTATGTTCATGATAGTCATAATCTAATGGCACCAAATTCTTATCTGTTTAAGGATGACATGGGACTGTCAGCTTTGTGCATTTGTGGTTCAGGTCTGCAATTTTTCTTGAGCTATGCAGCACAAGGGAGGGGTGCTGGAAAATGTCACCTTGCCTGGAGGCTTCGGGCTGGCAACGGTGAAGTGGGAAGGCCTTGGCATCTTGGGTGTGTTGGGGAGTTATGGGAATAGTCAGTTAACAGGGAACCTAAATGGCGGTGCCAGTAATGTAGGCCTGTCTCATTGTCTTCATAAAGCTTTGAATTCACCTGCAATACTGGGTGCATCTTCTAAGCATCCTGTCGTCATCAAAGATGTTATATAAATGCAAGTTCTGTTCATGATAATAATGAAGGATTGTGTCTCACCTGCCATTATTTGGACAGGAGAGTCTGGACCAAATGTCTCTGTCCCTTGAGAGTGCAAGTTGCATGCTGGATATATAAAACAGACAAAAACAAATTGCAGAAGAAATTTGGACCCTTAGATACAGCAGGCCTGGCAGCATCTATGGAGAGAAGACTGAGTTTAGTGACCTTTCTTCAGAATTAGAGTATGACCCTGGCTTACCAAGCTGATTGCAGTTCCTAGAGCTCTGACAAAGAATAAATTTTCATTAATTTAGGAAACAAAGATGTCAGCTTTTAAGAACCAAGATTAAATTATGTTACGATTGATGTAGAATCACTCGGGAAATGAACAGATGTAAGTCTTCCTTAAATCTGCAGACTGGTAATGCGGGCAATCTAACAGTTAATCTTGGTGTGACCTCTAACTCAAATTGATCTTACTTCATGGGGTCAGCTAATATTTGGCACCATACTGAAAGTCGCCAACAATAAATTAACTTAGAATGTTTAATTAAAGCTATTTTTGAAATAATAATTAGGAAGCAACTTCAAAGCTTGAAATTTAGAGGGGTCCTCTTGACATTTATCTGTATTAAAATGTGGCATAATCAGTACTTCCAGTAATCTACCGATGAGTATATGATAGGCTAGAGAACACATTTTAGAAACTTTTTTTTTCAGTATTTTTATGTATAGTTAGGTAGCTGCTGTGTGTAAATGTTTGGTTATTATGTGCCTAAGAATTGGTTTGACACATAGTGTTAACATGTTACATGTTGACATAATTTATTCTTTCCACCATTTACCTCTTGCTGAAGGACAGCCAGAAGTCTGACAACCATTCAGAGAAGTTGTCTGTCATTTATAATTTGCAGGCTTAACAATTTAAGATGCGAAAGCTATACTGATGAACAGCAGAGGAAATCGCTGTTGTAGCAACTTTGCCTTTGCAGGATTAAATTCTGTAATTACATTTAAAGCTGGAAAAAAAATAGAGTTGTATGAAAACTGACATTTGAGTGAAATATCTGAACTGGTAATGCAAATCAGCAGATACTTCTAGACCCAGTTTACCCCCTCCCTCCTTATACCTGTGACTTCTCGCATTTGACATGGGAACGTCTAATTTTAAAAGAGTGGCCCCTAAATCTGCACTCACTCACCAGCATAAACACCTTTCCATTTTCAAATTGCCAATAATTAATAGTTGATAAGAGCTACAATAACATTCTTTGAAATCTGCAGATCAAAATTGTAGCCTCAATAGGAAACGAATTAGCATTAGAACAGTCTAATAATTAAAACCAGATGAAATGTGCTATGTCCTTAAAGGATTAATTTATCCTTGCAGTAGTTTGTCCTGAAGCAGTGAAACAGCCACGAAAGAAAAACAGGGTCTGTGGATATAAGTTCTGCCTGCACTGAGACAAGTTGTGAATTCTCTACCCGTGGTGTGCAGTGTACGTTTAAGGCATAGGTAGACAAATTTTTGATCTTGCAAAGAGTCGAAGGATATGGGGAACAGACAGAAAAGTACAGTCGAAGGATAAAATCTGCTAGGATCAAACTAAATGGCAGGCCAGGTTCAACAGGCTGCATGCTCTCTTCCTGAACCTATTTCTTCCATTCTTATGAATGAACATAGCTTAGAAACACTGAACATTATTTTTACGTTTGTATATGCCCACCATGTCAGAAATTCTCAACAGGAAGTCAAAGAAACATTACCCATGATTTTCTGAACTATCAGAAGGTCTACCCCTTTGTGCAGAACTCCTCAAGTTTGCAAACATTTTTGACTTTAGGATGAATGAATGAGAAGAACTGTTCACAATTGAATCTCGACACTTGCAGTCGAACTGAAACTGAACATTGTGATGTCACAGGTGGGAGCAGTTCTATCCAAACTATCTGCTTCAAATGAAAAATTCCATGTAAAGGATAAAGCGGGAAATGTCAGGGTGATTATGAGACACCGAGAAGTTAATATCCTGTAAATGTACTGACAACATGTTCGAGGGAGTTAATTTTTAGTTGTTTTTGTTTAATCCTGACAGACGACTTTCGCAGGTTGAGAAAAGTCTGCCAACAACACACCCATCTCAAAGTCGTGCAGCGTGTAACAGCAATAATACCATTGTTAAAACAGCTAACCAACCACTTATCACTCTCCAACCCAGAAACCTAGGTTAAAATTTTCCTGTCGAGAGCACATCCCTCTGCATTTTTCTCCGCAAATTATTGCTTAGTACTTGGTTGCAATCTTCTGCTATAGAACAAGTCCACCAAATTTCTAATGGTCTAATTATTAAAGCAGCACAATTAAATATGAAGTCTCTTTTTCAGTGTTACTTTAAGTTAAATGTTTCAGTAAATTAAAGGAACACTGAATTTTGTTGCATACCTTTCAATTTTTGTGGTAATATATATTGATCATCCACCAAAGTCTCCTATGATTTTCATGACTGTCTAAGCTAATTATTCATTTTCAATTTACATTTTCACCATTTTTAAGTATGCTAAACCCACTGTAATCATACGTGTGTATGAACACTGGTTGAGGTCAAAAATCAACTATGGTTATAAAATAACAAAGTGTGAAGCTGGATGAGCACAGCAGGCCACGCAGCATCTCAAGAGTACAAAAGCTGACATTTCGGGCCTAGACCCTTCATCGGAGGGGGGGGGGGGTGGAGAGAGGGTTCTGAAATAAATGGGGAGAGCGGAGGAGGCGGACTGAAGATGGATAGAGGAGAAGATAGGTGGAGAGGAGAGTATAGGTGGGGAGTAGGGAGGGGATAGGCCAGTCCAGGGAGGACAGACAGGTCAAGGAGGTGGGATGAGGTTAGTAGGTGGGAAATGGAGGTGCGGCTTGAGGTGGGAGGAGGGGATAGGTGAAAGGAAGAACATGTTAGGGAGGCGGGGACGAACTGGGCTGGTTTTGGGATGCAGTTGGGGGAGGGGATGAGATGGGCTGGTTTTGGAATGCAGTGGGGGAAGGAGAGATTTTGAAGCTTGTGAATTCCACATTGATACCATTGGGCTGCAGGGTTCCCAAACGGAATAGCAGTTGCTGTTCCTGCAACCTTCGGGTGGCATCATTGTGGCACTGCAGGAGGCCCATGATGGAACAGCAACTCATATTCTGCTTGGGAACCCTGCAGCCCAATGGTATCAATGTGGAATTCACAAGCTTCAAAATCTCCCCTTCCCCGACTGCATCACAAAACCAGCCCAGCTCATCCCCTCCCCCCGCTGCATCCCAAAACCAGTCCAGTTCGTCCCCGCCTCCCTAACCTGTTCTTACTTTCACCTATCCCCTCCTCCCACCTCAAGATCCTTGTGGTACACCACTCGTAACTGAGCACCACAAACATAGAACATTACCTCCAATTCCTACCTACTAACCTCATCCCGCCTCCTTGACCTGTCCGTCCTCCCCGGACTGACCTATCCCCTCCCCACCTCCCCACTTTTACTCTCCTCTCCACCTATCTTCTCCTCTATCCATCTTCGGTTCGCCTCCCCCTCTCTCCCTATTTATTTCAGAACCCTCTCCCCATCCTCCTCTCCGATGAAGGGTCCAGGGCCGAAACGTCAGCTTTTGTGCTCCTGAGATGCTGCTTGGCCTGTGTTCATCCAGCTTCATACTTTGTTATCTTGGAATCTCCAGCATCTGCAGCTCCCATTATCTCTATGTCTGAGTTACGTTTTCATTTATCCCCCGTCATTTATAACGTTCCTAACTTAAGTCTTGGAGATTTTGTATAGGCTTGGGGGAGTCAGGAGATAGGTGACTGAATATTGTCGTCCCCCCGCCCTCCAGCTAACAGCTATGTCATTTAGGAACCAACCAAACTGATCAGTCGTGCCAATATTGAGCTACTTTGGCTGTTTGGAGTCAATTTTGAGCACTGCCAGGGCAATTCCCTCCTAGTTGTGGACACAGTAACACCACTCCTGCCAGTCTTGCCCTACTGGTGCAACAGGACAGAGCTAAGGATGGTGATGACTTCATCAATATGGGAATGGTGTAATTCTGAGAGCATGACAATGTCATGCTGTTTCTTGACACCCATGAGATAACTCTCCCAATTCTTTCACTGACTCTGAGAGGTTATTAAAGAGGACTTAGCTGGGCTGGCAAGTTTGTTTTTGTCCATGTCATTTCTGGTGCCTAGGTCGATACCACATGGTCTACCTGGTTTCATTTTTGTTTTGTCTTTCTAGTGGCTTGCTGGACCATTTCAGATGATCGTTAAGTTATTGCAGTGGATCTAGAGTCACATGTAGACCAGCCTAAATAAGGCAGCAGTTTCCTTCCCTTAAGTTACTTGGTGAAACAGGTGGGTTTTAGAAGACGCCAATCGAAACTGGTATCTATTTCAAGCCCACCCACTCCCACAGCTACCTGGACTTGCACCTCCTCCCCTCCACCTTCCTGCAAAAAGGTGATCTCCTATTCCCAATTCCTTTGCCTCCTCCATGTCTGCTCCCGGGATTGGGTGTTTCACTTATGAACATCCCAGATATCCTTGTATTTCAACAACCTCAACTTCCACCCTTCAGTGGTCAAAAATGCTCTCGACTGCATCTCTTGCTTTTTCTGCACCTCTGCCCTCACACCCCCTCCCCACAATAAAAACAAAGACAGAATCCCCCTTGTCCTCACGTATCACCCTATCTGATTTAACATATCATTCTCCGCGATTTCCACCACCTGCAATCTGACCACACAACCAAGGATATATTTTCATCTCCACCCTTATCTGCCTTCCACAGGGACCACTCTCTCCGCAACTCCCTCGGCCACTCTACACTCCCCACTAGCCCCACCACCCCCGGCACTTTTCCCTGCAAACGCAGGAAGTGCTACACCTGCCCCTACACCTTCCTCCTCCTCACCCCCATCCAAGGAACCAAACAAATGTTCCACATCTGACAGAGGTTCACCTGCACATCTGTCAATGTGGTCTACTGCATTCGCTGCTCTAGATGTGGCCTCCTCTACATCGGTGAGACCAAGCAGAGGCTTGGAGACCGCTTTTTGGTGCACTTGGGCTTTATTCGTGATAAACGACTACACCTTCTGGCCACGAGCCATTTCAGCTCCTCCCCCAACTCCTAGGTTGACATGTCCATCCTGGGCCTCCTCCAGTGTCACAACGCCAACACCCAGAAACTGGAGGAGCAGCACCTCATATTCCGCTTTGGCACCCTACAATCCAGTGGCCTCAATGTGGTTTTTATCAGCTTCAACATCTCCCCACCCCCAGCCTCATCCCATGTCCAACCCTCCCTCTCATCCCTGCCTCCTTGGCCTGACACAGCCTGTCTATCTTCTGTCCCATCTATCCGCTCCTCCCACCTCACTGGCCAACTCCCACGACTGCCTACCTGCACTCACCTATCACCGTCCCAATACCTTCTCCAGCCCCACCTCTCCTCTCTCTTTATTTCAGAGCTCCCTTCCCCCTCCCATGTGTCTGAAGAAGGGCCACAACCCGAATCATCAGCTTTCCTCTGATGCTGCCTGTCCTGCTGTTCTCCTCCAGCTTCACACTGTGTTAATTCTGCCTCCAACATCGGCAGTTCTTACAATCCCTGGGTTTTAGAAGCCAATCTGTTTAACTCCAGAAATGAGTCAGGTGCACTTACTTTGAACTGTTTCTTACTCACCAGTATTCTTAACTAAATTAGGAGATCAAAACTGTATACAGTACTCCAAATTTGGCTTCTTAAATTCTTATCAACAACTTTCCATTTGCTGCCTTAATTACATGTGCAAGACCCTAAGAGTTAGGAGCAGGAGGCCAGTTGGTCCATTGGGTGTGCTCCTCTCTTTGTGGCTGATTTAATGAACCTCAACTCCACTTTCCTGCCTTGTCCCCATGATCCTTGATTCTCATACTGATTAAAAATCTGTCTACCTTGCTCAGGAATGTATACATAGACCCAGTGTCAACAGCGCTCTGCTGTTAGAAATTCCACAAATTGACCATTCTCTGAAAGAAAAAACATTCCTCATCTCCGTCTGATATGGCTATCTCCTCACTTTTTGGCATTATGGCTTCTGTTCCTAGACTTCACACAAGGAGTAACAGCCTGTTCACATCTACCCACTCAAGCCCCTTAAGAATCTTACATGTTTTAATAAAGTCTCGTCGCATTCTGCTAATCTGCAATGTGTACAAACCCAACCTACTTGACCTCTCCTCAGAAGAGGATCCCTTCATACCTGGAGTCAACTGGTGAACCTTCTTCTTGGACAACCTCCAATGCTAGTATATCTTTCCTAAGGTGAAGGTACCAACATTATTTGCAGAATTCCAGCTGTGACCTGACCTGCGCCTAGTACAGTTATAGCAAGCCCACCATATTTTTGTATGCCATACCTGCCATACAACATTTTTATCATTCATGTTTCAGGACTTCGAAATCCCTCTGCACTGCAGAATTCTGCCATGTCTGTAACCTGAAGTAACAAGCTTTTTTTAAAAGACCAAAAGAGCTGCGGATACTGTAAATCAGGAACAAAAACAAAGTCGCTGAAAAAGCTCAGCAGGTCTGGCAGCATCTATGAAGAAAATATCAGAGTTAACGCTTCGGGTCGGATGACCCTTGCTCAAAACTCATGGCTTCCGAGCAAGGGCCAGCAGATCTGAATGATTAACTCTGATTTTTTGATCACAGGTGCTGCCAGACCTGCGAAGTTATGTTTTTTAAATTCTTCCTTACAAAGCGGGCAATTTCATAATTTACCACATGGTTACTCCGGCTGCTAAATTTCTGCCCACTTACTAATCCTACATGGTCCTTTTGCAGACTCCTCATGTCTTCTTCACAATTTACTCATAGCTGAGCACCTAAATAAGCACTTGTCATTTATCTTGGGCAATATCCGCTTCTTTGATTAAGTCATTGGAAAGGAGAATGCAGTTGAGTTGAAGGATGAGCTGACAATTATTCAAGAGGAAGCTAATGGAAAGGGTATTGTATTTAAAGTTGGAAGTCATTAGGTCCTGATGGGGTGCAACCTAGAGTTCTCAGAGAAGTGAGATCAGAAGCTGAAATAGTATGAGCGATAATCTACCAATCCGCTTTAGATACAGGAGTGGTGCCAAAGGCTGGAGTGTTGCAAATATTACATCCTTGTTTAAAAATGGGTGTAGTATTAATCCCAGCAACTACAGCAAGTCAGTTTAGTACTGTATTTGAGAATCTTAGAAATTATAATCTGGAGAAGAATTAAGAGCTACTTGGACAGTGTGGATTAGTTCAGGAAAATATGGATTTATTAAAGGCAAATCACAGTTAACTAATATTATCAAAAGACATTTGATGAAAAGTGTTATAATCAGCTAGTCAAGAAAGGTGAGGCACAAGACATAAAAGCAGGAAAACGAGAATGGTCGACAGGTGAATGGCTGATTTTTAGTTGTGTGGAAATATGCAGTTGGGTTCCTCAGGATGTCGGTCTAAGGATCATTGTTTTTCTTGATCTTTATTAATGACTTTACTTGAGTATACAAGGCACAATTTTAAAATTGTAGATGATATCAGATTTGGTAGTGTTATGGGCTATGTGGAGAATGGTGATGGACATCAATTTGTCAAAGGCAAGCTAGCAGAATGAGTAGACAACTGGCAGAAGTGTTAAGTTGTACCTTTTGTTCGGAAGAATGAGAGGCAGGTCAAGATAAAGGGTATGTTTCTGAAGTGTTGTAACAGAGAGAATGGGACACATGTATGCACAAATCATTGGAGATGGCACAGTAGGATTTTTAAAAAAATGATAAAAAGCATGTGACATCTCTGACTTTTAAAAATAGAATTCTCAGAGTACAAAAGCAAGAGAATCCTCATAAGCCATTGTAAAACTCTGATTTGGCTCTAACTGGATTATTGTGCCTAATTCTCAATGTTGCACTTTCAAACAGATGTGACAGCCTCAGGTGCAGAAGACATGAATGAAAATAGTTCCAAGGATAAGAGACTTCAGTTATGTACGTGTGTAAGACAGGCCAGTGTTGTTCTCTTCAGAATAGAGAAGGTTGAGTGGCGATTTTATAGTGGCATTCAAAATCACGAATCTCAACAGAGTAGTTGAGGAGAGATTTCTCAAGGTGACTGTAAGGAATTGATTGTCTAGTTGGGAGGTAAAAACTAGCTGGCTGGTTCAGAGGGGAAGACCAGTTGAAACTGGGAGAAAATTTGTGCAAGGACCAAAATTTAATGTGGCTAGCAGCAGAATCAAATACAATATGAAAAGTTTTTGTTATAAGAAACAAGGGGTGGAGCTGGATGAAAACAGCAGGCCAGGCAGCATCAGAGGATCAGGAAAGCTGACACTTCGGGTCTGGACCCTTATTTCTGAAGAAGGGTCCAGACCCAAAACGCTAGCTCTCCTGCTCCTCTGATGCTGCTTGGCCTGCTGTATTCATCCAGCTCCACACCTTGTTATATCAGACTCCAGCTTACTGAAGTTCCTACTATCTCAAAGTTTTTGTTGTGCCAGGAGAGGTTACGATCTGGAATGTATTACCTGAGAGGGTGGTGGGCACTGAGCCAACTGAGGCTTCCAGAAAAGAATTAGATAAGTACAAGAAGGGGATAAATGCAGTGCTATGGGATAACAGTGAAGAGTGGAGAGCTGGCAGAGAATCGACAGGCTGAATGGTCTCCTTTGTGCTGTAACCATTCTATGATTTCATAATTGCAGTAAAGGAGAATAAAAGGTGTCATTAGCTTTAAGGGTTAACGTTTTCATGATGTCCTTTTCAATTAAACTTACGAGAATGCAAATGCTAGAAAGAAGAGAACGTTTGAAGTACTCAGCAGATTTGGCACCATCTATAAACAGAGAAGCAGATTTGGCATTTCGAATCAGATGTAAACCTAGTTTAGTTTTGAAGACGATTCTATATACCATGGTGTGTGACCAAAAATTTAGTGCACAGGAGTTGGAAAGAGCAAATTGCTGTGTTGAGGAACAAAATTATGATGGTGACTTTGAGACCATGGTATTTGCATTTCATTTAATTTGAAATCCAATATTATTCTTCATTTTGAGGTTTTTGAGTCAATGCTTATTTGCTTTCAGTCAGATTTCATGGTGTCGCATTTATCATATTCTTAATATCACCCTTTTGACATTGTGCTGAAGAGTTAGATTGGCACCTTACGTGACATTCATTAGTCATAATGAGCATTGGTGCAGGCTAGCTTGAATTTCTGACTTTTAAATATTCATTGAACTGATTTTTTTTAAGTAAAGAATTTACTAAAATTGTTGCCAGGGCAAAGTTGGTTGAAAAACAATAATTCATGAGATTTTAAAAACAATTAAAATTTTGCACATCAAAAAAGCATAGTTCTTTGTGGATTAATCTTTATCTTCAGTAAGCATATTCCCATGGGAGATCATGCAATAAATGTGCTGTACTAGATGTAGCTAATTAACCTGAGTAGCATTATTAATAATACTTTGCACACTGAAAAAGGGCATCATATGCTAATGAGTTATATGATGATAAGTGAAAGAAGTGAACTTTACCTGAGACGATGTTTTTTTGTAGGGTAAGGAGAGCAGTTTGCTGTGCTTGCACAGTCAGCTTTTTTTTTGCAAAGGACTCAAAATGTAAATGCTCTTATAAACGTTTTGAGTATTTTAACATACATTTGGCTTCAAGGATGTTCACATTATTTTAAAAAGCTGTCTACCTCAGGTCATTAGGTTTAATACAGGTCTACACATCTCATTATTATATGCTTAATTGCTTATGGTTTATGCAGTACGTACAGCCTCAAAAAAAAGTTATATTCTGACTAGGGTAGTTGAGGAAACATGAAGATCCATATTCACTGCTAGCTTTCTGAGCTGTTCTGGAGCAGATGCAAGCATAACTAAAAGATATACAGTGAAGCTATTTTTGAGTTGCAACAAAGAGCCGACGATCTTTGAAGCGTGCCAGAGCACAGCGTTTTCTTGCTGTGTTGACTGGTTTACCACCACAATTATTGTAAAAGATTAATAAAAGCACTGGAATTTGAAATGTGTTTTAATTAAGTGATTTCATATAGTAGCATCGTATCATCTGACAGTTCAAAACTGTGGTTAGGATAGTGATTATTGCATGCTGGTTAATCTGATTTCTTTAACTCTGATTTTTCTGAACTGCTCAAAATATTTCTAAAAGGATGATAAGAAATCTTGTTCCCTTGAATTCCCGAAAATCCAAGATAACAAAGTGTGAAGCTGGATGAACACAGGCCAAGCAGCATCTCAGGAGCACAAAAGCTGACGTTTCGGCCCTAGACCCTTCATCGGAGAGGAGGATGGGGAGAGGGTTCTGAAATAAATAGGGAGAGAGGGGGAGGCGAACCGAAGATGGATAGAGGAGAAGATAGGTGGAGAGGAGAGTAAAAGTGGGGAGGTGGGGAGGGGATAGGTCAGTCCGGGGAGGACGGACAGGTCAAGGAAGCGGGATGAGGTTAGTAGGTAGGAAATGGAGGTAATGTTCTATGTTCTGTGGTGCTCAGTTATGAGTGGTGTACCACAAGGATCTTGAGGTGGGAGGAGGGGATAGGTGAAAGTAAGAACAGGTTAGGGAGGCGGGGACGAGCTGGGCTGGTTTTGGGATGCAGCGGGGGGAGGGGATGAGCTGGGCTGGTTTTGTGATGCAGTCGGGGAAGGGGAGATTTTGAAGCTTGTGAATTCCACATTGATACCATTGGGCTGCAGGGTTCCCAAGCAGAATATGAGTTGCTGTTCCATCATGGGCCTCCTGCAGTGCCACAATGATGCCACCCGAAGGTTGCAGGAACAGCAACTGCTATTCCGTTTGGGAACCCTGCAGCCCAATGGTATCAATGTGGAATTCACAAGCTTCAAAATCTCTCCTTCCCCCACTGCATTCCAAAACCAGCCCATCTCATCCCCTCCCCCAACTGCATCCCAAAACCAGCCCAGTTCGTCCCCGCCTCCCTAACATGTTCTTCCTTTCACCTATCCCCTCCTCCCACCTCAAGCCGCACCTCCATTTCCCACCTACTAACCTCATCCCACCTCCTTGACCTGTCTGTCCTCCCTGGACTGGCCTATCCCCTCCCTACTCCCCACCTATACTCTCCTCTCCACCTATCTTCTCCTCTATCCATCTTCAGTCCGCCTCCTCCGCTCTCCCCATTTATTTCAGAACCCTCTCTCCACCCCCCCCCCCTCCGATGAAGGGTCTAGGCCCGAAATGTCAGCTTTTGTACTCTTGAGATGCTGCGTGGCCTGCTGTGCTCATCCAGCTTCACACTTTGTTATTTTATAACCATAGTTGATTTTTGACCTCAACCAGTGTTCATACACACGTATGATTACAGTGGGTTTAGCATACTTAAAAATGGTGAAAATGTAAATTGAAAATGAATAATTAGCTTAGACAGTCATGAAAATCATAGGAGACTTTGGTGGATGATCAATATATATTACCACAAAAATTGAAAGGTATGCAACAAAATTCAGTGTTCCTTTAATTTACTGAAACATTTAACTTAAAGTAACACTGAAAAAGAGACTTCATATTTAATTGTGCTGCTTTAATAATTAGACCATTAGAAATTTGGTGGACTTGTTCTATAGCAGAAGATTGCAACCAAGTACTAAGCAATAATTTGCGGAGAAAAATGCAGAGGGATGTGCTCTCGACAGGAAAATTTTAACCTAGGTTTCTGGGTTGGAGAGTGATAAGTGGTTGGTTAGCTGTTTTAACAATGGTATTATTGCTGTTACACGCTGCACGACTTTGAGATGGGTGTGTTGTTGGCAGACTTTTCTCAACCTGCGAAAGTCGTCTGTCAGGATTAAACAAAAACAACTAAAAATTAACTCCCTCGAACATGTTGTCAGTACATTTACAGGATATTAACTTCTCGGTGTCTCATAATCACCCTGACATTTCCCGCTTTATCCTTTACATGGAATTTTTCATTTGAAGCAGATAGTTTGGATAGAACTGCTCCCACCTGTGACATCACAATGTTCAGTTTCAGTTCGACTGCAAGTGTCGAGATTCAATTGTGAACAGTTCTTCTCATTCATTCATCCTAAAGTCAAAAATGTTTGCAAACTTGAGGAGTTCTGCACAAAGGGGTAGACCTTCTGATAGTTCAGAAAATCATGGGTAATGTTTCTTTGACTTCCTGTTGAGAATTTCTGACATGGTGGGCATATACAAACGTAAAAATAATGTTCAGTGTTTCTAAGCTATGTTCATTCATAAGAATGGAAGAAATAGGTTCAGGAAGAGAGCATGCAGCCTGTTGAACCTGGCCTGCCATTTAGTTTGATCCTAGCAGATTTTATCCTTCGACTGTACTTTTCTGTCTGTTCCCCATATCCTTCGACTCTTTGCAAGATCAAAAATTTGTCTACCTATGCCTTAAACGTACACTGCACACCACGGGTAGAGAATTCACAACTTGTCTCAGTGCAGGCAGAACTTATATCCACAGACCCTGTTTTTCTTTCGTGGCTGTTTCACTGCTTCAGGACAAACTACTGCAAGGATAAATTAATCCTTTAAGGACATAGCACATTTCATCTGGTTTTAATTATTAGACTGTTCTAATGCTAATTCGTTTCCTATTGAGGCTACAATTTTGATCTGCAGATTTCAAAGAATGTTATTGTAGCTCTTATCAACTATTAATTATTGGCAATTTGAAAATGGAAAGGTGTTTATGCTGGTGAGTGAGTGCAGATTTAGGGGCCACTCTTTTAAAATTAGATGTTCCCATGTCAAATGCGAGAAGTCACAGGTATAAGGAGGGAGGGGGTGTCCATTTATAGACGCGCACACAGCACTTTTTTTTAACCCAGAAGGTGGTTGGTACCTGGACTATGTTGCGAGGGGAGATGTTAGAAGCAGATATGATAGCACCGTTTAAGACGCATTTAGACAGGTGTGAACATAGAACATAGAACAGTACAGCGCAGTGCAGGCCCTTTGACCCACAATGTTGTGCCAAACTTTTACCCTAATCCTCGGGCCTGTCCAACCTCCACTCCCACCTTATACTATCATCCATATGCCTATCTAATAGCTGCTTAAATGCCCCTAATGAGGTCAACTCCACTACCCTCTCCCACAATGCATGCCATGCCCTGACCACACTCTGAGTAAAGAACCTACTTCTGACATCTCCTCTATATTTACCTCCTCTCACTTTAAAACTATGCCCCCTCGTAATAGCTACCTCCACCCTAGGAAAAAGTCTCTGGCTGTCCACTCTATCTGTACCTCTGATTATTACGAGCACCTGTATCGAGTCACCTCTCATCCTTTGTTGTTCTAAAGAGAAAAGCCCTAGCTCTCTCAACCTTTCCTCATAAGACCTTCCCTCCATTCCAGGCAACATCCTGGTAAATCTCCTCTGCACCTTCTCCAACGCTTCCACATCTTTCTTGTAATGTGGTGACCAGAACTGGACACAATATTCCAGATGTGGTCGAACCAGGATTTTGTATAGCTGGAGCATAACTTCATGGCTCTTAAATTCAATCCCTCAATTAATGAAAGCTAACACACTATACCCCTTCTTAACAACTATATCCACATGGGTGGCAGCTTTCAGCGAACTGTGGACATGAACCCCAAGATCCCTCTGCTCTTCCACACTGCCAAGAATCTTTCCATGAACAATGCATTCTGCTTTCAAGTTTGACCTTCCAAAATGAATGATCTTACACTTTTCAGGGTTAAACTCCATCTGCCGCTTCTCAGCCCAGCTCTGCATCCTGTCAATGTCCCTTTGTAACCTAGAACAGCCCTCCACACTGTCCACAGTGCGACCTACCTTCTTATCGCAAACTTACTAATCCACTCATCATCTCCTTCATCCAAATCATATATAAAAAGCACAAATAGAAGAGGACCCAGAACAGATCCTTGTGGTACACCACTCGTAACTGAGCACCATAGAACATAGAACATTACAGCACAGTACAGGCCCTTCGGTCCTTGATGTTGTGCTGACCTGTCATACCGATCTCAAGCCCATCTAACCTACACTATTGCATGTACGTCCATATGCTTATCCAATGATGACTTAAATGTACCTAAAGTTGGCGAATCTACTACCGTTGCAGGCAAAGCGTCCCATTCCCTTACTACTCTGAGTAAAGAAACTACCTCTGACATCTGCCCTATATCTTTCACCCCTCAATTTAAAGCTATGCCCCCTTGTCCTCACCGTCACCATGTTGAACATTTTCCATCCACTACCACCCTTTGTCTTCTAAGGGTCACCTAATTTTGAATCCAGTCTGCCACATTGCCACCTATCCCATTGCCTCCTTACCTTCTGCATGGGCCTAGCATAGGAAGCTTTATCAAACACCTTACTTAAATCCATGTACACCACATCCACTGCTCTATCTTCATCCATGTGTTTTGTCACCTCTTCAAATAATTCAGTTAGGTTTGTGAGGCATGATCTACCCCTCACAAATCCACGCTGACTGTCACAAATGAAACTGCCTTTCGAAGTGTTCATAAATCCTATCTCTCAGACCCCTTTCCAATAATTTGCCACCACTGACATAAGACTAACTGGCCTGTAATTTCTGGAGTTATCCCTATTCCCTTTTGTGAACACAGGAATGACGTTTGCCTCTCTCCAATCTTTCACCACTATACCCGTGGACAGTGAGGATGAAAAGATGATCGCCAAAGGCCCTGCAATTTCTTCCCTTGCTTCGCATAGAATACTTGGATAAATCCCATCAGTCCTGGGGGACTTACCTGTCCTCAAGTTCCTCAAAATTCTTAGTACATCTTCCTTACTAACATCCACCTCTTCTCGCCTACCAGCCTGTTTCACACAGCCCTCCTCTATAACTAAGTCCCTCTAAGTTGTGAATGCCGAAGAAAAGTATTCATTGAGGATCTCTTCTATTTCTTCAGGCTCTGTGCACAAATCCCCTTTACAATCCTTGATCGGCTCTTTCTCTGTTCATTTTCTTATTCCTCACATCCGTTTAAAAAGTCGTGGAGCTTTCCTTGATCCTATCTGCCAAGGTTTTCTCATGCCGCCTTTTAGCTCTCCTAAGCCCTTTCTTCAGCTCCTTCCTGGATAACTTGTATCCCTCTAGAGCCTTTTCCATTCCTTGTTTCCTAAACCTTACATAAGCATTCTTCTTCCTCTTAACTAGTCGTTCAACCTCTCTTGAGAACTAAGGCTCCCTCACTCGACTGCATCTTCCCTGCCTGCTAGGGACAAACATATCGAGCACATGCAGTATGCTCTCCTTAAACAATCTCCACAATTCAATAGTGCTCTTCCCTGACAGCATCTGTTCCCACTTTGTTACCCAATTCTTGCCTAACAGAATTATAATTACCCCTCCCCCAATTATAAACCTTATCCTGCTGTACGTACCTATCCTTTTCCATGACTATTGTAAAAGTAACAGAGTTATGATCACTACCACCAAAATGCTCTCCTACTAACAGGTGTAACACTTGGCCTGGTTCATTGCCAAGCACCAAATCCAAAGTGGCCTGTCCTTGTGTTGTTCTATCTACACACTGTCAGGAATCCTTCCTGAACGCACTGGACAAAATCCGCTCCATTTAAACTAATACAACTAAAATGTTTCCAATCAATATTTGGAAAGTTGAAGTCACCCATGGCTTCAACTCTGTGACTTCTGCACCTTTCCAGTATCTGCCTCCCAATCTGCTCCTCCACTTCTCTGCAACTATTATGGGGTCTGTTTCACAAAAAAAACCAACAAAGTGACTGCTCCGTTCTTGTTCCTGACCCCAATCCAAACTGACTCTGTAGACATATCATTCTCAAACTGTCTTTCAGTAGCTGCTCTACCAGTCCTGCCTGGCAATGCCACTCCCCCACCTCCTTTACCACCCTCCCTATTTCTTTCATAAGCGTCTAAATCCTGGAACTTCCAGCAACCGTTCCTGTAGTTCCGAGTACTGACCCATTGCTCAAAGTTCATCCACCTTATTTCTGATACTTCTGGCATTGAAGTATACACACCTGAAGCCATCTCTGTGTCCACAATTATGCTCCATCAACTGCATTTCTTTATTAACAAACTCACTCCCTGTTGCGCCTGTTGGAAGGCTGAATACCTCATCTTCTGAATTACAAATGGGGTTCCCCACCCCCTGTCAACTTAGTTTAAACCATCCCGTATGGCTCGAGCAACCGCCCCCCCCGCCCCCGACCAAATACTTGTGCCCTTTCGATTCAGGTGCAACCCATCCTTCCTGTACAGGTCCTACCTTCCCCAGAATGTGCTCCAATTATCCACATAATGGAAGGCCTCCTTCCTATACCGTCCCTGTCGCCACATGTTTAGCTGCACTCTCTCCCTATTTCTTATCTCGTTATTACGTAGCACTGTAGTAATCCAGAGATAACTACCTTGTTTGTCCTGCACTTCAGCTTCCAACCTAACTCCCTGTACTCGTTTTTCACATTCTCAGTCCTTTTTCTCCCTGTGTCATTGGTACCGATGTGTACCATGACTGCTGGTTACTCACCATCCCCCTTAAGATTCTTGAAGACATGATCTGAGACATTACGGACCCTGGCACCTGGAGGCAACATACCATCTGTTCATCTTGTTCGTATCCACAGAACCGCCTGTCTGTCCTCTTACTGTTGAATCCCCCACTAAAATTGCCCTCCTGTTCTCCCTCCTTCCCTTGTGTGCCACAGGGCCAGGCTCAGTGCCAGAGACCTGTCCACTCTGGCCTTCTCCTTGGTAGGTCGTCCCCCAACAATATCCAAAATGGTATACTTATTATTAAGGGGAATGGCCACAGGGGATCCCCGCACTGTTTGCCTATTCCCTGAACTGGCAGGGAACAGGATATGGACTGCGTGCAAACAGATGGGATTAGTTTAGAATGGCATCATGGCCATTGCAGACACGTTGGGCTGCAGGGCCTGTTCCTGCGCTGTACTGTTTAAAAGAAAGAAAATAAAACTTCCTCAGAAGTCAGTTCAGGTGGGGTGTTAAATATTTTAAGGTTGAGAGATTCTAGTTATTCGTGGGAAGCAAAATCTGTCATCATGGATAGGAATGTGGAATTCAGAGCTCAAGATGATTCCCCGTGATCTTATTGAATGACCTGTTCTGCTCCTACTTTTGATATTTCAGTGAATGTTTGCCTACAACTCAGGCTTGCGTCCAGGAGGCTGACACGTGCCCAATTGAGGAATCAGGTGTTGTTACTTGAGTTTGTGTTGACCTTTGGAATAATGCAGTGCGCTGAATAAGTCACTTTATTGTGAGAGACAACACAGTGTGGAGCTGGAGGAACACAGCAGGCCAGGCAGCATCAGAGGAGCAGGAAAGTTGACGTTTCAGTTCGGGACCCTTCTTCAGAAATGGGGAGGGAGAAGGGAGCTGGGAAATAAATAGAGAGAGGAGGTGTGGGGCTGGGGAAAGTAGATGGGATGGTGATAGGTGGGTGCAGGTAGGGAGTGTTGGGGATTGGTCACTGGGATGAGTGGGATGGATAGGTGGGAGAGAATTGGACCAGTTATTTCAGATCAACAATGCAGGGATGACAGGGAAGGTTGGACATGGGATGAGGTCAGGGATGGGGACAGTTTAAGACTGGTGAAATCCACATTTAGGCCATTGGGCTGTAATGTCCCAAGGAGGAATATGAGGTGTTGCTCCTCCAGTTTCTGGGTGATGTCATTGTGGCACAGGATGAAGCCCCAGGAGGAGACCCAGAGAGTGGGAGGGTGAGTTAAGATGTTTGGCGACTGGAAGGTGTTGTCGTTTGTACAGAGCGTAGATGCTCTATGAAATGGTCACCAAGTCGACGCTTGGTCTTACTGATGTAGAGGAGGCCACATCGGGAGCAGCAGATGCAGTAGTCCAAGTTGGAGGATGTACAGGTGAACCCTTGACTGATATGAAAGGTTTGCTTTGGGCCTAGAATAGAGCTGAGGGGGAAGGTGTCGGGGCAGGTATAGCGTTTCCTGAGGTTGCAGGTGAAGGTGCTGGGGGTGATGCGGTGAATGGGGAGTGTGGAGGGGACAAGGGCATCAGGGAGTGAGCGGTCCCTGTGAAAGGCAGCTAGGGGTGGGGAGGGAAATATCTCTTTTTAGTTGTGGGGTCAGACTGTAGGTGGTGGAAGTAGCAGTGAATGATAAATTGGATGCGGAGGCAGGTGAGGTGATAGGTGACAAAAAGGATGATTTTTGTCTTTTTTTTGTGGTGGAGGGGATGTGAGAGCAGAAGTGTGGGAAATGCAAGAGATGCAGTTGAGGATATTTTCAGTTGCTGGAGAGGAGGATTTGTGGTGCTTGAAATAAGAGCACATTGGGATGTCCGGTAGTGGAATCCTACATCCTGGGAGCAGATGCAGCAAAGGCAGAGGAATTGGGAGCAAGGGATTGCATTATTGCAGGAAGGTGGATGAGACAAAGTATAGTCCAGGTAGCTACAGGAGTCAGAAGGCTGAAATAAATGTCAGTGTTGAGGTGCTTACATAGAACATAAAACAGGACAGCACAGTACAGGGCCTTCGGCCCTCGATGTTTTGCCAACCTGTCATACCGATTTGAAGCCCATGTAACCTACACTATTCCATGTACGTCCATATGCTTATCCAACGATGACTTAAATGTACCTAAAGTTGGCGAATCTACTACCGTTACAGGCAAAGCGTTCCATTCCCTTACTACTCTGAGTAAAGAAACCACCTCTGACATCTGTCCTATATCTTTCACCCCTCAATTTAAAGCTATGCCCCCTCATGCTCGCCATCACCATCCTAGGAAAAAGGTTCTCCCTATCCACCCTATCTAACCCTCTGATTATTTTATATGTTTCAATTAAGTCACCTCTCAACCACATTCTCTCTAATGAAAACAGCCTCAAGTCCCTCAGCCTTTCCTCGTAAGACCTTCCCTCCATAGAAGGCAACATCCTAGTAAATCTCCTCTGCACCCTTTCCAAAGCTTCCACATCCTTCTTATAATGCGGTGACCAGAACTGTATGCTATACTCCAAGTGCGGATGCACCAGAGTTTTGTACAGCTTCACCATAGCCTCTTGGTTCCGGAACTCAATCCCTCTATTAATAAAAGCTAAAACACTGTATGCCTTCTTAACAGCCCTGTCAACCTGGGTGGCAACTTTCAATGATCTGTGTACATGGACACTGAGATCTCTTTGCTCTGCCTTCCGGTTACTCCTACCAAAGTGCATCACCTCACACTTGTCTGCATTAAACTCCATTTGCCACCTCTCAGCCCAGCTCTGCAGCTTATCTATGTCTCTCTGCAACCTACAACATCCTTCGTCACTATCCACAACTCCACCGACCTTAGTGTCGTCTGCAAATTTACTAACCCATCCTTCTATGCCCTCATCCAGGTCATTTATAAAAATGACAAACAGCAGTGGACCCAACACCGACCCTTGCGGTACACCACTAGTAACTGGTCTCCAGGATGAACATTTCCCATCAACCACCACCCTCTGTCTTCTTTAAGCAAGCCAATTTCTGATCCAAACTGCTATATCTTCCACAATCCCATTCCTCCGCATTTTGTGCAATAGCCTATTGTGGGGAACCTTATCGAATGCCTTGCTGAAATCCATATACACCACATCAACTGGTTTATTCTCATCTACCTGTTTGGTCACCTTCTCAAAGAACTCAATAAGGTTTGTGAGGCACGACCTTCCCTTTACAAAACCGTGCTGACTGTCCCTAATGAAATTATTCCTTTCTCGATGATTATAAATCCTATCCCTTATGACCTTTTCAACACTTTACCAACAACTGAGGTAAGGCTCACTGGTCTTTAATTACCAGGGTTATCTCTACTCCCCTTCTTGAACAGGGGAACCACATTTGCTATCCTCCAGTCATCTGGCACTATTCCTGTAGACAATTACAAGTTAAAGATCAATGCCAAAGGCTCGGCAATCTCCTCTCTGGCTTCCCAGAGGATCCGAGGATAAATCCCATCTGGCCCAGGGGACTTATCTATCTTCACACTCTGTAGGATTTCTAATAGCTCTTCCTTGTGATTCTCAATCTCACCTAGTCTAGTAGCCTGTATCTCAGTATTCTCCTTGACAACATTGTCGTTTTCTAGAGTGAATACTGTTGAAAAATATTCATTTAGTGCTTCCCGTATCTCCTCTGACTCCACACACAACTTACCACTACTATCCTTGATTGGCCCTAATCATACTTTTGTCATTCTTTTATTCCTTAAATACCTATAAAAAGCCTTAGGGTTTACCCTGATCCTATCCGCCAACGACTTCTCATGTCTCCTCCCGGCTCTTCTGATCTCTCTCTTTAGGTCTTTCCTGACTACCTCGTAGCTCTCAAGCGCCCTAACTGAGCCTTCACATCTCATCCTAACATTAGCCTTCTTCTTCCTCTTGACCAGAGATTCCACCTCCTTCGTAAACCACGGCTCCCGCGCTCTACAGCTTCCTCCCTGCCTGACAGGTACATACTTTTCTCGGGGTCACAGGAGCTTTTCCTTGAATAGGCTCCACATTTCTAATGTGCCCATCCCCTGCAGTTTCCTTCCCCATCCTATGCTCCCTAAATCTTGCCTAATCTCATCGTAATTGCCTTTCCCCCAGCTATAACTCGTGCCCAGTGGTATACACCTATCCCTTTCCATCACTAAAGTAAACATAACAGAATAGAGTCAACAGCCAGAGACTTTTCCCCAGGGCAGATTGACTGCCATGAGGGTTCATAGCTTTAAGGTGTTAGGAGGAAGGTGTGGAGGAGACGTCAGAGGGAGGTCCTTCACCCAGAGAGTTGTGAGCGCATGGAATAGTTTGCCAATGGTAGTCGTGGAAGCGGAGTCATTAGTGACATTTAAGCGACTGCTGGACATGCACATGGACAGCAGTGAATTGAGGGGAATGTAGGTTAGGTTATTTTAATTTTGAATTAGGATTATTCCACGGCACAACATCGTGGGCCGAAGGGCCTGTACTGTGCTGTACTTTTCTATGTTCTATGTTCTAATTGTGATCGCTATCACCAAAGTGCTCACCGACTTCCAAATCTAACACCTGGCCGGGCTCATTACCCAGTACCAAATCTAATGTGGCTTCGCCCCTTTGTTGGCCTACCAGAGATGGAGGTACAGCGGTCCAAAAAGGGGAGGGAGGTATTGGAGTCGGTCCATATGGATTTGAGGTTGTGGTGAAAGGTGTTAGTAAAGTTGGTGAACTCTTCAAACTCTTCATGGGAGCACGAGGCAGCACCAATACAGTCATCAATGTAGTTGAGGAAGAGGTGAGGGAATAGTGCCAATGTAACAGTGGAAAAGGGACTATTCCACATATCCGACGAAGAGGCAGGCCTAGCTTGGGCCCATGTGGGTGCCTGTGGCCACCCTCTAAGTCTGAAAGAAGTGGGAGGAGTTAAAGGAGAAGTTGTCCATGATAAGGACAAGTTCTGTTAAGTGAATGATGGTGGTGGTAGAGGAGAACTGGTTGGGACTGCTGGAGAGGAAGAAGCTGAGGGCTTGTAGGCCATCTGCGTGGGGGATACAAGTGTTCAAGGGTTCGATATCCATCGTGAAGATGAGATGTTGGGACCAAGGAATTGGAAGTTTAGGAGGAGGTAGAGGGCGTGGGTGAGGTCCTGGATGTGAATGGGGAGTTTGTGGACCAGGGTGGATAGGACAATGTCAAGGTAAGTGGAGATAAGTTCACTGGGGCAAGAGCAGGCAGACAATGCGTCAGCCAGGTCTGTTAGGTTTGTGAATTCTCTCCCACCTTACTGACCAATCCCCACCACTGCCTGACCTGCACTCACCTATCACAACCTCACCCACCTTCCCCAGCCCCACCCCTCTTCTCTCTATTTATTTCCCAGCTCCTTTCCTCCCTCCCCATTTCTGAAGAAGGGTCCTGATCCAAGATGTCAACTTTCCTACTTCTCTGATGCTGCCTGGCCTGCTGTGTTCATCCAACTTCACACTGTGCCATCTCTGACTCCAGCATCTGCAGTTCTTGCTATCTTCGACATTCTTTTGACAGCAAGGTGGAGGTTAAAACAGCAGATGACCAGAAGCTTTGCATTATGCTTCCAAATTGAATGGAGGTGTTCCAAAGAGTGGTCAGCCAGTTTTGTTTTGGGTTGGTGTCCCCATTCTTAAAGCAGAAAAATGTGGGAAATACTCTGCATCTCTGGTACATCTGTGGAGAGAAAAACTAGATTAAATGTTTTGAGTTGAATATGACTCCTTTTCAGATCTTTGATTTTATTTTGATCTTCCCATTGTTACGGGGAGCAAAATCAACTCGGGGATTTGTTTTACTTTATTCATTTGTATGTGAGAATTGTTTGAAACTTCTGAAGTAGGCTATTTGACTAATACTGTACATGTGGTTACTTAATCATTTGTATTTTAATATATACTTTCAAACTGTCATTGGTTTAAAATAACCAGTTTTCAAAACAAGATTCGAGTGACTCGATGCCCCATGCTTGCCTTTACCTGTAAACTTACTTCAAAAAAGGATACAGAAGAGTACTTTAGATTTCAGCAACTGTTTAATGGTTTTATATTTGGCTTTACAGGCACAATCCATAGAGAATAATTAGCTAGTTGTGAACACTTTGGACAGAGAACAGTATCAAGGATAATAACAGAACTAGGATAATGATTGGTTGCTTGACACTTGTATTTACTCCTCCTCATTCTTTACTGTTAATAGGATCCTGAATCTCTCTCACCCCAAAGACTGTTTACTATTTAGACAGCAGACTGGATTGGTTTGTTTAAAAGTCAACTTGTACTGCTGTTCAAGCGGCTGCTGCTTTCTAATTTTAGGGAGAGTTGTGCTGAGGGTGAGTAGACTGGCATATCCTCTGTGCGAATTGAAGGAATTAGTGATCTTGGGTCTTGTTTATTTACTGTTAGTATAATAGAATGTTTAGAATTTGTTCATATATGATTCTAGGTTTCCTGGGAAACTCTTCAAAGTTGAACTTTGCCAGACATGGAAAATGTGGCTCTGACGGTTAGTTATATATGCTAATTTATTGCAAGGGTTGAACTAACTTTACACTGACAGCCCCTATTGCACAAAACACAGCTGCCAGTATTTCCTGAGTGATGTCAGTCTTATGATGGTATGATTACTGTAGCCTAGTTTTTCTTGCTGTGAAAGTATCAGATAATCCAGCAATGAAGAAGAGACGAGATAGACTTGGGGCCCCACGCTTGCGGATTCAGTAAGAACTCTGTAAATTTAGGTCTCTCATGAACTTTTTTTAGCCAAATATTTTATGTTGTGTCAAGTAGATTTTTGGACATGTTTTGCATGTTATCATCATGGTTTGCACAGTGCTTAAACGGTAACTTTGTAAAGTGATTATAAATTTAATTATTCTTTTAAATTCCTCAATCTTGAGCAAGTATTATTCGTCTTAATATTTGACAAAATTGTGCAGTGTTGGCGTACTGAATGGGCCATACATTCCTCAGTGTGAAATAGAATAAAAACCCAATATCTGTTTGAATTTTTGTGAAACAGAAGTTAGCAGAAGCACTGGTCTTGAGGAAATTCCTCATTCAATTCAAAGGAGTCAGATTTGGCAAGAATTCAGTTTGTACTGTGCAAGATTGATCCAAGTGTTCAATTTAAATTACTGGTAAACATCTGACTTTTGGGAAATAAACGTCCTTTTAAAAACCAGTATAGTCTAAGAAAGATACTTTGAAAAATAGAAATATTACCGGGCCTTTAAAACATTTGGCTTTGATTGTTTAGACTTTTCTGCATCTGTTCTTTGTGTCTCTCAGCTGAAGGCACTGAGATGTATCTATCACAAAGTGCTGCTGATGGCGAAGGTAAATGGTTTGTCTCAGCAGCATTTGTAGGTCAACTTGCAAGCACTATTTTTGACACTGCTGTTCCTTAAAATTTCTCTTGGACAGGGACAGAATAATTACATGAGGTGTGTTTTATTTTTGACTTCATTCTGTCTGGTAAGCACAGCAAATTTAATCACAAAAATAGTTGCTCAGTGATTTAAGAAGAACAGAAATTTTACGTAAATGTCAGGGATCAAATTCTGTATGCAATGACTTTGGTGTTCTGGGAAGCTTGCTTTTATCAGCTTTAAACATAATGTTGTTCATGGAAGAGAACCACGTTATAATGCAAAAATATGAATAAAGAACATGTTCTCCATGTACTCCTCTCTTTTTAATGTTTGCCAAAGTGAAGGTGATTTCACAAGTTTGTTAATGTGTTAAAGGTTGACCAATTTGAGAACATGTTCAGCTTTTGTCAAGGTACTGATTACCTTTGAGGCATTTCCAGTAACACAAAAATGTGGAAGATAGGAGCTGGAATAGACCATTCAGGCCTTTGACCCTGCTCTGCTAGGCAATATGATGAGGACTGATCGTCCAGCTCTGTACCGCGTCCCATTCCTCCCCATACCCTTTGATCCCTTCAGTCCTAAAAGCTATATCTAACTTCTTCTTGAAAACATTCAGTGTTTGGCTTCAAATACTTCTGAAGTCAGAGACTTCCACATGCTCACCCCTCTCTAAGTGAAGAAATTTTCCTCATTTCAGTCTTAAAGGGCATACCCTATAAATGTAAATTGTGACCATTCATTTCTAGACTCCCTGAGAACAGAATCCTTTCCCATTGAGAGCATCCTCCCTGCACTCACCCTGTTAGAATTTTATACGCGTTTGAGATGACGGCATTGTGAAGTCTCGTGGCATCAAGTCTGACATAGTCTAGGAAGCCTCCTGATGCTTACCACAAACTGTCCTCCCTTGGCTGATGAAACAGTACTCGTTCATGTTGTACAACACTGGGAGGAAACACTGAGTGTAGCAAGGTTACAGAATGTGCCCTGGGTGAGGGATTTCCCTGTCAACCACCAAGAGTGGTTTGGCAGCAGCACTACTGATCGAGCTGGTCAGGTCGTAAAGGACATAGCTGCTTGACTGGGACTACGGCAGGAGGTGAGGGAACCAACAAAAGAGAAAAGCATGACCTCATCCTGATGAATTACCTGCTACAGATGCATCTGTCCATAACGGTACCAATTGTAGTGACCACTGCAGCGTCCTTGTGGAGATGAAGTTTCACTTTCACATTCATAATATCTTAGATTTGTGGTGTGGCTCTAACACCATGCTAATTAGGAATGATTCTGATCTAGCAAATCATGACTTTGCATCCATGAGGTGCTGTGGACCATGAGCAGCAGCAGAATTTTGTGCTGGGCCATGAGGTTGTAGATTGTATTCATCTGTGATGAATACAATCTACAACCTTGTGGCCCAGCACATCCCCCGGTCAAGCTAGGGAATCAGTCCTGTTTCAAAGAATAGTGCAGGACGGCATGCCAGGAGCAGCACCAGGTATACCTAAAAATGAGGCTGTTAAAGCTACTAAACAAGACTACTTGCATGTAAAACAGCATAAGCAGCAAGTGATAGACAGAGCTAATTGAGTTACGACCAGTTTAGATCAGATCTAAGCTCTGCAGTCCTGGCACATCCAGTTGCGTATAGTTGTGGCGCTCAGCAATGATCCATCTTGGCCTTCTCGAGAGGTCCCCCGCATCACAAATGCCAGTCTTTGGCCAATTTGATTCTCTCCATGTGATGTGAAGAAATGCTTGGAGGGACTAGATACAGCAAAGGCTAAGGGCTGTGACACTATTTCAACTATCGTACTGAAGACTTGTGCTCCAGAAGTTCCCATACCCTTAGCTAAGCTACTCTAGTACAGCTACAACACTGGCACCTCCCTGGCAATACTGAAATTTGCCCTGTTATGTCCTGTAAACAAAAATTAGGTCAAATCCAATCTGGCCAATTACCATCCCCTTAATCTAGTCTCGATCATCAGTACCGTAATGGAAGGTGTCATGAGCAGTGCTATCCAATGGCACCTCCTCAGCAATAAGCTGCTCACTGATACACAGTTTGGGTTCTGCTAATGCCACGAAGCTCCTGACCTCATCACAATCTTGGTTTAAACACGGATAAAAGAGCTGAATTCCGGAGGTGAGCTGAGGGTGACAGCCCTTGACATCAAGGTTGCATTTAATCGAGTGTGACGTTGAAGAACTCTAGCAAAGCTGGAGTCAGTGGGAATTGGGGGAAAACATCTCCACAGCTTGGAGTCATACCTGGCACATTAGAAGATAGTTGTGGTTGTCGAGGTCAGTCATCTCAGCTGCAAGAGTTGATTGAGGTGGTGTTCTTGGCCCAAGCATCTTCAGTAGCTTCATCACTTACCTTTGCTCTATGATAAGGTCAGACATGGGGATGTTTGCAAATGATTGCACAATGTGTGGCACCATTCGCAACACCTCACATATTGAAGCAGTCTATATCCAAATGTATCCTTGAATGTACCGCTGTCTACATCCTGGGGGCGTTACTATTGACCAGAAACTGAACTGGACTTGTTATGGAAACATCATAGTTACGAGAGGTGGTCAGAGATTAGGAATATTGCAGTGAGTAACTTACCCCCTGACTCCGCAAGAATGTCCACCATCTACAAGGCACAAGTCAGGAGTGTGATGGAATACTCCCCACTTGTCTGGATAGGTGCAGCTCCGCCAACACTCAAGAAGCTTGACATCACCCAGGATAAAACAGCCCGCCTCATTGGTTCCACATCCACAAAACATCTACTCTCTTCACCACCGACACTCAGTAGCAGCAGTGTGTGCTGTGTACAAGATGCACTGCAGAAATTCAGCACATTCCAAACCCACAACTACTTCCATCTGGAAGGACAAGGGCAGCAGATGCATAGGAATGCAACCACCTGCAAATTTGTCTCCAAGCCATCAACATTCTGATTTGGAAACATATTGCTGTTTCTTCAGTGTTTCATTAGTTTAAGTACTCTGAAATATCCAAATATTTCACTTTTGTGTTGCCATACAGAGTTAGAGACTTTCCCAGGTTTCTTTGAGTAATTCAGAATAATTTGTTTATTATAACATAAAACTCATATTTAAAATCAAATGACAAAACTGGTTAAACTATAACACAACCAGAAATTGTTGGAAAACCACAGCAGGCCTGGCAGCATCTGTAGAGAGAAATCCAGGTTAAAATTTTGGGCCCAGTGACTCGTCCTCAGAACTGATGGTAGCTGGGAAAATGTCAGTTTATATGCAGAAGACAAGGTGGCGGGACGGATAAGGAGTAAATGATGGGTGAGGATAGAGCCTACTAAAGTGAGAGAAGAATAATTCGACAGACAAAGAATTCCAACTGTCCTTAGGCCAGAGATTATGGTGTAAATTCTCATTCAAAGTGACTGTGGTGGCTATTAAAAATTTTCTGTCAGTTCAATTTGAAATTTTCCAAAATCTTCACTTCTGCGCTGTTCAAACTCTCCAGACCTTTCTCTTTCTCAAACTTTTGGCTATCCTATGTTGCGTCCAAGTAGTGCTATTCAAAGTCATGCCTTTGTACTCTGTAACTGTCACAGAAGTGCTCTGCCTTTAATTTCTCCCTTCAGTATTTGTTACAATTAACCATGTTTTTTAAAAAAATGCTACTCAAAAACCAATTCTTTGACCAATCTTCAGAACTTCTTCCTGACTGTGTCCACCCATATCTTTGTGCTTTTGATAAATTTATGTATTTTTCCTTGCCCTTGGGTATGTATGCGTGCCGTGTTTTCAGTGACCTGTGCTTTTTTGTGGTAGTGATGGGGATCAAAAACGATATTGACATTCAACATTATGCCACATTAGGTATCATCTACTAATTTGAAATAATATCCTACATGGACAGGTCATGGACATTTCTCTGAGTGGCTAAGTATTTTGTTTTACTATCATAACAATAATTCTAGAATGGCCCACAATTTCTGAATGAAATTTTCTATGATGCAAGGGTGCTGGGGTCTTTGCACTCTGAGTTCTAACTCTTTAACAAATTGAGACCAATTTTCAGAGGTTGACCACTACTTTGATGGGTCTTTTATTTCACACCGGTATCTTTATCACTCAATATGATTTTTGCAATTTTAAAAGTTGACTTTAAGACAACTTCAGCCCCAAACTACTCACTGTGTGAAAACTGCAGAAATAAACAATCCATTAATAAACCTGAGTGACCATGTATTTTGGCACATTGTCTGAAATTTCAGATTCCAAATACTACGAAGTATGTTGAGCGCCAGAAAATTAATTTTCTCCCATATTTGTTGGCATCCATAGGCAGCCTTACATTTATGTCATCAAACTGAAGGACAACATTGATTGCCTTTCCCTTATTCAAAACACTCCACTGCTGGTTCGTTAATTATCATGCCACCTGAAATGTTTTGCACTTGTTAATGACGACTAATGGTAGTTAATGTGCTCCCTAGTGGATTTATTTCTGTAAATTTGGGCAATCAATTTGCACTGCTGTCATCATCGTATTAGTAAAGTTAATAAACTATGCCCTTCTGGTGTTATGCAGAGCACTGATGAAAGTAAACACGTAAAAAAAATTAATGATTTGTGAATTTCTGCAATAACTGGAAGCTTGAAATTCAGAGTGAAATTTTACTGCAGTGATACAAATAGGCAAATAACTGAAATGAAAGAACAAATTGGCAGTGTTGTAAAATGAGTTGTTGATCATCTGTCACCTGCTTTGTGCCACTGGCTGTCATCAGGACCAGATGCATTCAGTCACAACATAAAGATTTTTTACAAGTCCTTTGAGAATCCAGTACTAACAGTTGCAGTCATCTTTCAAAAATAGTCATTTAATAAATTGGTAAGCATCAACTATATGAGTCAATGAGGCTCAGAAATGAGTAATGGTGAAAAAAGCAGGAAGATGACTGTAACATTTCACACTCTAAAGTAAAACATATTTTGGAGGAAAGTGTATACAAAAGGAATTTGATGACATAGGATAGGTTTTGAAGAGGCAAGAGGGAAACCATACATGGATTTACATATTGTTAAATATAATTAGCTCCTGAGTAATTTGATGCTAAAATCTGTTGTATGTCTACGCTCATGCAGTTCAATCAGCTAAGAATTCTATGTTTCTCTTTATAAGTTGGATGGTAGTCACACCTAGATGCTCCATTTCCAACATACCATTTCAGACAGTGCCCTTCCCTGATATCAAACAATTATTTTCATTTTCAAGGCAGTCACTGCTTCTTTTTGTCTGATTAACTACTTGTCTGGTATTAGAAAACATTATGTCCATCTGTGTATAAACTGAAACAGATTATTTATTGTGCTGTAAATATAGTACATCCTTTTGCAAACTTGAATTGTCCGTGTTGAGTTGAAGAAGGCCATTTAATGACTTTTTTCTATTTATTTTGTTCCGGGCAGATAGTGAATTTCAAAAAAAATCTCTCCCTATTCTCAACCAGCTATCAGTAAGCAAATTGTTATTTAATTTTGCCCTTTTTTAAAAACAGTGGGGGTTGTATGCGCGATCAATACTCAAGTTAATTTAGGAGCAGGGTTATTTTCACGCACTCTCAGACACTGGTGTGGGCAGATGATCACACAATTTAAGCAAACCAAGGGATTAGATAAAGGGATTGTTCAGTTAGTAACAACTTAGATACAATACAAATGAAAGCTATCAGCTGATCAATGTCCTTCCTTTCTGGATTCCAGAAGTCCAACATTGGAGGCTACAGTCTGGAATTCCTCTCTGAAAGTGGGTTGATTGACTACTCAGTAGTTGAGGCTTGTTGCTAGTTTCTTCTCTGTAAAATTTCTTTAAAGCCTTCTAAAGAAGCTTTTATTCAACTGTGACAACTGCTTCACTGTTTTGGTTAAAGGAGGTCTGGTGGCTGTTTGTACAGATTAGAGGGTTTTTCTTTATAGCCTGGAGTTAGTGGTGTTGATTTTGTCAATGGACATGAAGTGGAACAGCATTGACCTCCTAATTGCCTGCTATTTTAAAATTGTATAATTAGAAAGTCAGTTGAGCTCTGCCCAGGCCTCCTTGGAGAACATGAAGAAGTTACAGTTGGAACTGAGGCTCGCATTGCAGACAGCCAGCTGTCTCTGGGCCATTGCAGCTAAAGTGGAAAGATGTTAACGCAGCTTCTTATATGTAGATACGTAACTTGCAATTCCGCTGTGGGTCTTTTTTTTGTTGTAGACTATCATCTCCATGGCAGCTTATAAATCAACAATTTAGCACTCCGGTCTCATCAGGAGGCACCTCAGGTGCTGGTTGTCAGCTGCCACTAACTTCTGAGAAAGATCCAGTTCAATCCAATTGCCTGATTAAAGCAGAGATAATGGGAACTGCAGATGCAGATCTGAGATGACAAAGTGTGGAGCTGTATGAAGACAGCAGGCCAAGCAGCATCTTAGGAGCACAAAAGCTGACATTTTGGGCCTAGACCCTTTATCAGAAAAGGGGGATGGGGAGAGGGTTCTGAAATAAACAGAGGGGGAGACGGACCGAAGATGGATAGAGGAGAAGATAGGTGAAGAGGAGACAGACAAGTTAAAGGGGTGGGGATGGAGCCTGTAGAGCTGAGTATAGGTGGGGAGGTAGGGAGATGGGATAGGTCAGTCCAGGGAGGATGGACAGGTCAAGGAGGTGGAATGAGGTTAGGAGGTAGGAAATGGAGG
Source organism: Stegostoma tigrinum (assembly GCF_030684315.1). NCBI lineage: Eukaryota > Metazoa > Chordata > Chondrichthyes > Orectolobiformes > Stegostomatidae > Stegostoma > Stegostoma tigrinum. Next base: position 67,278,933 of record NC_081361.1, on the reverse strand, counting down.
TGCGGCTTGAGGTGGGAGCTATCTTTGAGGGCTGTTTCTTGTACTTTTAAAAGCAATGACTAAATTATGTATATGTGCTGAGCAAGCATTTATTGTCCATCCCTTTTGGTCTTTGAGAAGGTGTTGGTAAACTGCCTTCTTGAACCATTGCAGCCCATGTGCTGTAGATAGATCCAAGGTGGTGTTAGAGAGGAAATTCCAGGATTTTGACACTGAAGGAACAGTGATATATTCCTAATTCAAGATGGTGATTGGCTTGAAGGGAAATTTGCAGATGGTTGCGTTCCTATGTATCTGCTACGCTAATCCTTCTAGATAGAAGTGACAATGGATGTGGAAGGTACTATCTAAGGATCTTTGGTGAATTTCTACAGTGTATCTTGTAGCTGGTACACACTACTGCTACTGAGTATTGTTGGTGGAAGGGAATGGATGTTTGTTGATGTGGTGCCATTCAAGGAGGCTGCTTTGTCCTGGATAGTGTCAGACTTCTTAAGTGTTGTTGGAACCAGGCAAGTGGGAAGTATTACATTACATTTATGACTTGTGCCTTGTAGATGGTTGACAGACATTGGAGAATCGGGAGGTGAGTTACTTGCTACAGGATTTCTAGCTGCTGACCTGCTGTTGTAGCTACTCTATTCATATGGCTAGTTAAGTTGAGTTTCTGGTTAATAGTCACCAACAGGATGTTGAGAGTAGGGATTCAGTATTGGTATGGAATGACAAGGGGATTGCTACATTGCCTCTTATTACTTAGCATTTCTCATTGCCTTGCATTGTGTGGCATGAATATTATTTGGCACTTTTCAGCCCAAAATTGAATATTGTTCAGGCTTTTGTTCCATTTGACATGGACTGCTTCAGTATCTAAGAAATCATGAATGGTGTTGAACATTTGAGATTCCTCCACTAAGTTTAAAGATGTAAAGTAAAATTGTTTTTTACACTGTGCAATAAACAATTCCTATACATTTTCAGGTTTTCTACAAACCATTATTAATGAAATTATAAATGTTAGGCCATAGTGTGAAGATGCAGCAGGAAACCTAATTGTAAATGACCTGCTAAGCACTAAGTCTTGCAACACTTGAAATCCAGGAGCACGTTCTTTATCAACCCATTTCCACTGAACTCTGCAGCATTCGTTTTATGCGTTCCCACATATTCACATAGCTGCTTATACTCTGTAGCTTTAGGATCGTAAATAACACAAGTTGTGCCCCCCTGCCTTATCACTGCTAACCTTTTGGGATACTTATTGGTTCATTTTCATTTTTTGACTTCACAGACGAATTTAATAAAAGTGCTTCAATCACTATTCCTAGAAACTATTCCTACCATTATAGAACGCTATATTTGAGATCATACAGATTGGTTATTCTGATGTTATTCATCTCCTAGTTGGACTATAACTGTAACTCAGAATATTCACTGCCTGTAGCTAAAAATGGGTTTTTTAATAACTATTTTTTCCTTTTGAGGTATTTCACAAAATGCAGTCTTCTAATATATTCCATTCTGGGAAGTTGAAGGGAAATGTAACATTAACACATTATTCATCAGTTAATATTACTTCTTAAGTTTTTTTTTCTTATGTATCTTTCCTTCCTTTACTTGTCCTATGCACATATTATTACAATAGACCACTACCCCAGACTTTCTGGGAGCAATTGTGCAATCTTACAAGGTAGTTACAAAACACTGGAAATTGACACCAGGAGCTCAACAGCTGGACAATCTCAAATTCCTTTAAGTGTACAGCTCTGTCATACAATTTGTGACACTGTCTGCCTTCTCAGTTGTTATGATAGCACTTGCGTGAGTTTGAATACAACTGATTTTCAAGTCTTCTGCTCCGGTATTCACCAGCTCCATTGTGCACCTGGTGGAGCGAACAAAGTGTCTCCAACATGGCAGAAATTTCTGTTCGGTATCTTTGTTTAACAAACTAATTTTCAAATTATTTAATTAGACAAATATTTCTTATACTTGCCTTTTCTAAATATGCAAATTGCACATTATCCAGGGAAGCACTAGTTGTTGTGTAATACCTTTCTGTTACAACTTTGGGGTAGCATTATTTGTAGTTAATTCTGCTGCCAATTGTGCCCATAGCATGCACCACGAGAAGAGGTGAGATAACAAAGTGTGGAAGTGGATGAACACAGCAGGCCAAGCGGCATCTTAGGAGCAGGAAGGGCCGAGACCCTTCATCAGAAATGGGGGAGGGGAAGGGGGTTCTGAAATAAATAGGGAGAGAGGGGGAGGCAGATCGAGGAAGGATAGAGGAGAAGATAGGCGGAGAGGAGACAGGCAAGTTAAAGAGGTGGGGATGGATCCAGGAAAGGTGACTGTAGGTGGGGAGGGTGTAGGTCAGCCCAGGGAGGATGGACAGGTCAAGGGGGCAGGATGAAGTTCGTAGGAAGGAAACGGGGGTGTGGCTTGAGGTGGGAGGAGGAGATAGGTGAGAGGAAGTACAGGTTAGGGAGGCGGGGACGGGTTGGGTTGATTTTGGGATGCAGTGGAGGAGGGGGAGATTTTGAAGCTTGTGAAATCCACATTGATACCATTAGGCTGCAGGGTTCCCAAGCAGAATATGAGTTGCTGTTCCTGCAACCTTTGAGTAACATCGTTGTGGCACTGCAGGAGGCCCAGGATGGACATGTCGTCTAAGGAATGGGAGGGGGAGTTGAAATGGCATACAACTGGGAGGTGCAGCTGTTTATTGTGAACTGAGCGTAGATGTTCTGCACAGCAGTCCCCAAGCCTCCGTTCGGTTTCCTTGATGTAGAGGAGGCCATAATGGGTACATCGGATGCAGTATATCACATTAGCAGATGTACAAGTGAACTTCTGCTTGATGTGAAAAGTCTTCTTGGGGCATGGGATGGTGGTGAGGGAGGAGGTGTGGGGGCAGGTATAGCACTTCCTACTGGGTGTGGTGGGGCTGGAGGGGAGTGTGGAGCGGACAGGGGAGTCACGGATAGAGTGGTCCCTCTGGAAAGCAGACAAGGGTGGAGATAGAAAAATGTCTTTGGTGGGGTCGGATTGTAGATGGCCGATAGTAGATCGGAGGATGATGTGTTTGATCCGGAGTTTGGTGGCTTGGTACGTGAGGACTAGGGGGATTCTCTTTTGGCGATTATTGCGGGAACAGGGTGTGACGGATGATTGCGGGAAATGCGGGAGACACGGTTGAGAGAGTTGTTGACCACTGCAGGGGGAGGCGGGGGGTGCTGTTGCGGCCCTTGAAAAATGAGGACATCTGAGATGTATGGGAGTGGAATGCCTCATCTTGGGAGCAGATGCGGCGGACGCAAAGGAATTGGGAATAGGGGATCGCATTTTTGCAGGAAGGTGGGTGGAAGGACATGTACTCTAGGTAGCTGTGGGAGGCAGTGGGCTTGAAGTGGATATTGGTTTCTCGTTGGTTACTGGAGATAGGGATAGAGAGGTCCGGGAAGGTGAGGGAGGTTTAGAGATAGTCGAGGTGAACTTGAGGTTCGGGTGGAAGATGTTGGTGAAGTCATGAACTGTTCGAGCTCCTCGTGGGATAGAGTCATCAATGTAACGGAGGAAGAGGTGGAGTTTAGGGCCAGTGTAGGTGTAGACACCACCCCAAGGCTGCCTACCCTCCCTTGACCTCTTCATCTCCAACTGCCGTCAAGATATCAATCACCTCAACCTCTCCACCCCTTTCACCCAGTCCAACCTCTCCCCCGCAGAACATGCAGCCCTCCACTCCAATCCCAACTTCACCATAAAACCTGCGGACAAGGGCGGCACAGTTGTAGCATGGCACAATGACCTCTATATCGCTGAGGCCAGATGCCAACTCTCCGACACCACCACCTACCATCCCCTGGATCATGACCCCACCCCTGAGCACCAAACCAACAACTCCCAAACCATCCACAACCTCATCCCCTCAAGTGACCTCCCACTCACAGCCTCCAACCTCATTGTTCCCCAACCCCGCACGGCCCGCTTCTGTCTCCTTCCCAAATACCACAAACCTGCCTGCCCTGGTCGACCCATTGTCTCCTCCTGCTCCTGTCCCACCGAACTCATCTGCACCTATCTGGATCCCATTTTCTCCCCCTTGGTCCAGGAACTCTCGACCTATGTCCATGACACCACCCACGCCCTCCACCTTCTCCAGAACTTCCAATTCCCCAGACCCCAACACCTCATTTTTAGCATGGATGTCCAGTACCTATATACCTGTATTCCCCATGCAGATGGCCTACAGGCCGTCCGCTTCTTCCTATCCCGCAGGCATGACCAGTCCCCCTCCACTGACATCCTCATCCGCGTAGCCTCACCCTCAACAACTTCTCTTTCAATTCCTCCCACTTCTGACAGACAAACGGGGTGGCCATGGGTACCTGCATGAACCCAAGCTATGCCTGCCTCTTTGTAGGTTATGTGGAACAATCCCTCTTCCATACCTACACTGGCCCTAAACCCCACCTCTTCCTCCGTTACATGGATGTCTGTATCAGCGCTGTCTTGTGCTCCCACAAGGAGCTTGAACAGTTCATCCACTTCACCAACACCATTCACCCCAACCTTAAGTTCACCTGCACTATCTCTATCCTCTCCCTCACCTTCCTGGACACCTCTGTCTCCTTCTCGGGTAACCACTTAGAAACCAATATCCACTTCAAGCCCACCGACTCCCACAGCTACCTCGAATACACCTCCTCCCACCCACCTTCCTGCAAAAATGCGATCCCCTATTCCCAATTTCTTCGCCTCCACTGCATCTGCTCCCAGAATGAGGCATTCCACTCCCATACGTCTCTGATGTCCTCGTTTTTCAAGGAGCGCAACATCCCTCCCGCAGTGGTCAAGAATATCCTCAACCATGTCTCCCACATTCCCTGCAACTCATCCTTCACACCCGTCCCCGCAATAACCGCCAAAAGAGAATCCCCCTCGTCCTCACATACCACCCAACCAGCCTCCGGATCAAACGCATCATCCTCCGACACTTCCGCCATCTACAATCCGACCCCACCACCCAAGACGTTTTTCCATCCCTACCCTTGTCTGCCTTCCGGAGAGACCACTCTCTCTGTGACTCCCTTGTCCGTTCCACGCTCCCTTCCAGCCCCACCACACCCGACACTTTTCCCTGCAATCGCAGGAAGTGCTACACCTGCCCCCACACCTCCGCCCTCACCCCCATCCCGTGCCCCAAGAAGACTTTCCACATCAAGCAGACATTCACTTGCACATCTGCTAATGTGGTATACTGCCATCCGCTGTACCCGTTGTCGCCTCCTCTACATTGGGGAAACCCAGCGGAGGCTTGGAGACTGCTTTGTAGAACGCCTACGCTCGGTTCGCAATAAACACCTCCCAGTCGTGAACCATTTCAACTCCCCATCCCATTCCTCAGACGACATGTCCATTCTGGGCCTCCTGCAGTGCCAAAACGATGCCACCCGAAGGTTGCAGGAACAGCAACTCAAATTCCTGTTGAGAACCCTGGAGCACAATGGTATCAATGTGGATTTCACAAGCTTCAAGGTCTCCCCTCCCCCCACTGCATCCCAAAACCAGCCCAGCCCGTCCCCGCCTCCCTAACCTGTTCTTCCCCTCTCCTATTCCCTCCTTCCACCTCAAACTGCACCCCCATCTCCTACCGACTAGCCTCATCCTGCCCCCTTGACCTGACCTCCTCCCTGGACTGACCTACCTCCTCTCTACCTCCCCACCTACACTCACCTTTCCTGACTCCATCCCCGCCCCTTTAACTTGTCTGTCTCCTCTCCACCTATCTTCTCCTCTATCCATCTTCGATCTGCCTACCCCTCTCTCCCTACTTATTTCAGAACTCTCTTCGCCTCCCCCATTTCTGATGAAGGGTCTAGGCCCGAAATGGCAGCTTTCCCGCTCCTAAGATGCTGCTGGGCCTGCTGTCTTCATCCAGCTCCACACTTTGTTATCTTGGATCCTCCAGCATCTGCAGTTCCCGTTATCTCACTAGAAGAGGTGATTTGGTCCATTATGTTTACCATTTGCTTTACTTCCATAGCCGTGTGTCTCCTGCTGTTTCAGATGCTTCTGCCCTTTTCCCCGCGTTGGTTTCTGCGTCGCCGATCTCCATGACTGTGAAATCATTGTGCATTAAGAAATTTCTCCCAACCCTCCTTCCCTGCTTAGTTACAATTTAAATCGACCCTTCATTATTGTCTCTCATTTGAGGTCCCATTCAATCTGTCAGCAGGCTTCAGAATTTTTTTAAAAAATTCCTCCACTGAAATCTCTTGCCTTTCACTATGGAAGCAGAATCAGTATTGCAGTTTGTTACTGTTACTTGTTCCAGATAAACCACGTAATCCTGTATTGGTAGCATCATTATGCATCAAAGCACAAGGCAATGTTTCTTCATTTGGTCGTGAGTTTTGTTACTGTTGTGGTGACTTTACTTATGATTATTTCACCAAATTTTGTGTGTTGAAATGGTTACTCTGGACTGCCTTTTTTAAAACTTTCGGCAAAGGAGCACTATGTTAGTAAACACTCATGCAGTTTTATCCAGCCACTTGAGCAGAGGAGTTTGTAATCTCGTGTTGTCTCCTGAAGTGAGGGCTGCTGCTGTGGCTGGTTTCTTTCCTTTTTGACACTGCCGGTTCTCCTGATTGCTTTCCCAAATCTTTTAGGTCAGTGTTTTGCTTCCTAAATAGAAACGAAGAGTGAAGACCATTGATGTGATCCAAAGACATGTACTCGCATTTAGTCTTGGTTATACTTGCACATTTTCATATATTTGCAGGTAAAATGACAGCCAAGTAGGCAGATGTTTTTGATCATTGTGGTCAAGTTTATTGATTACTGAGTGACAGTCGAAATTTGAGTAAATTTGACCTGTTGGTTAAATCGGCATTTATTATGAGTGCGGTGCTGTCTGCTGAGATGGCTCCTATGGGGTAGATGATTTAAAGGTTTATGTAAAAGCAAAACAAAATTATGCAGACGTTGTGGTATGTACACCTAAAATTCTATAACATTCAAATCTATGACAGAAAAACTTTCTAATTCAAAGTTTCTTTCATTTATGGGATTCCAAGATGGCACTGGTCTTGAATTTGAAGCTTGATTAAAACTGGATTTTCACTTCACCTTTGATTAAATCAGCTAAAGTTATAGAATTTGTCAAAATATCAGAAAATTTTTATAAGCAGATTTCCTTCTAATATTGCTTAATTATTGATTCTTGTCTGTACTACTGTACTTTGTTAGAATCTGGCCCTCTGAATACCGCCTTTCAGAAGAAATCTCATCACCACCTTCAGCCAGCAACCCAAATTACCTCACTGTTCCCAGCAATCCAGATGCCACTCTTTCTCAGCATTGTGCTGCTTTGGGTATATTCTCAAATGTGTACAGGGCTTGCAGTCCCTGCTGTCAAGCGTATTACAGTCGTTTCCAGTGGAGGTAAGAAAGTAGCATGATGAGCATTGAAGCATCATGAGTGTGGTTTGTATCCGGTGCAGTCAAGAAATTTGTTCTCGGCCCGCAATTAATTTCCCTTTAATACTGCTTGTTTTTTATCCGCTCAATAATTAATAACATGAAATAGAAATAATTTACTGCCTAATTTGGCTGTTTTTGAATTTGTTGCAGAGCTAGGATGTGGTTCAAAAAGTTTGATGCTTAATTTCCCGATATTTGCTGGTGTTGTTTTGACCTTTGCACCAGTCTATTGGTAGTGGATAATTGTAAGTCGTCAGCGCTTAAATATGAGCCTGAATGTTGAGGTCACATTTGCAACTTCTGAGATTTTGATTGTTTCCTCAATACTCTATCTCCAGTTTTTCTCTAGGAATCCTAGTTTCTTTATTTGCACATTCACTGGTTTTATACTTGTAACATGCCCTAGCAAGGGGAACTTTGCAGAAAGGAAAATGGACAGTAAACCACCCAAATGTGACAGTGTGAAACCTGGATTATTGTAACTCCTGGCCTCCAGTTTTGTGCATGCTCTCTGCTGTATGTGTATGGACAGCATTTGCTGGTTGTGCAGTGTTGAGCAACTGAAACTGAAGAGATGGTGCCAAAATTTAGGTAAGTGTGTGGAGAACTTGGTGTTGCTACCTTTTGCTTTGCTCGTGCTCATTTGGAAGTTAAGTGTAACAGCAAAATATATCCTTATTTTGCTGAAATATGTCAAATCTTTTGGAGCTCCAAGAACTAACAAGCTTTACGGCTTAAACAGGAGCCAAGGATGGTGGTTATACAGAGACACCAATGAAAAGAAAAGCAGAAGTACTGTTCCATATTGTATCAGAGATGATGGGAACTGCAGATGCTGGAGAATCCAAGATAATAAAGTGTGAAGCTGGATGAACACAGCAGGCCAAGCAGCATCTCAGGAGCACAAAAGCTGACGTTTCGGGCCTAGACCCTTCATCAGAGAGGGGGATGGGGTGAGGGTTCTGGAATAAATAGGGAGAGAGGGGGAGGCGGACCGAAGATGGAGAGAAAAGAAGATAGGTGGAGAGGAGAGTATAGGTGGGGAGGTGGGGAGGGGATAGGTCAGTCCAGGGAAGACGGACAGGTCAAGGAGGCGGGATGAGGTTAGTAGGCAGAAAATGGAGGTGCGGCTTGAGGTGGGAGGAAGGGATGGGTGAGAGGAAGAACAGGTTAGGGAGGCAGAGACAGGCTGGGCTGGTTGTGTGATGCAGTGGGTGGAGGGGACGAACTGAGCTGGTTTCAGGTACATTAAAAATCCAAGTTTGCAATATCTGATTTATTGGTATAAATGTGTAGATTGCAGATAAGAGCAATGGTAACAACTTCATGGCAACCTTCACCATGGGGAAAAAAGTCTGCATATCAAAAACAAAATTAACCTTTTAGCTATTTCTGTTGAAAGTGTCACTCCTACTTGTTGAAATTTGAAATTCCTTCCTCTGGGGAGACTGTCTTCCAAGCTAAGACTAAATAGGTTGGGACTCTACTCACTGGAATTTTGAAGAATGAGAGGTGATCTCATTGAAACGTACAAGATTCTTCAGGGGCTTGCCAGGGTAGATGCCCAAAGGATGTTTCCCCGGATGTGAGAGGCTATGACCAGAGGACATATTCTCAGAATAAAGAAACACCAATTTAATTCTGAGATGAGAAAGAATTTCTTCTGTCAGAGCATTGAGAGTCTTTGGAACTCCTTGCCGCTGAGAGCTGTGGGGGCAGACACAAGGCCAAGATGGATAGACTTTTGATCAGGAGAAGAATCGTGGGTTATAATGGAAGGGCAGGTAAGTGGATGTGAGGAATGTCAGATCAATCATGATCCTTACAGATGTTGGAGTGAGCTTGCGGGGCCGTACTCCTCGTTTTATTTCTTATGTTCTTTATTAGACCTGTCATATCACACACCAGCTGTTGATGAGAGATTAGTCAATATAACTTGTTTTATATTCAGCAATATCACTCTGAAATTGGACACGTATCTAATTATTATTTGGCCTGCGATCTTGGTTTTATTATTTATTTGCTTACTGTGTGCGAAGTGTTCCTTTAGAACTCAAGCAATTGGCTGTTGCAATTTATTAATTAGAATGAGATGAAGTTCAGTCAACAAGGATGCCCAGTGCAGATTTCTTGAGAGAGATTGTATTTAACTAACTTGATTGAGTTGTTGTGTGAGTGATAATGGGAGCTGCAGATGCAGGAGAACTCCAAGACAACAAAATGTGAGGCTGGATGAACACAGCAGGCCAAGCAGCATCTCAGGAGCACAAAAGCTGACGTTTCGGGCCTAGACCCTTCCTCTCTGATGAAGGATCTAGGCCCGAAACGTCAGCTTTTGTGCTCCTGAGATGCTGCTTGGCCTGCTGTGTTCATCCAGCCTCACATTTTGTTGATTGAGTTGTTTACTGGAATGGCAAGAGTTGATGGTAAATACTTCTGATGCTGTGTACATACCGTCACATCCTTCCTGAATTGTGGTACCCAGAACAAAACAAAACACTTCAGTCAAGGCAGTTGAAGTGCTGCACAACAGACTTTGGACAAAGTTAGGTTCATGGAACATAATGGGGAGTAGTCACGTGAAACTAAATATGAAACTTGGAGACTGCTGGGCAGTGGGTGTTGTTTTGTATGGGCAGAAGATTTACCGTAAGTTCTCCAGGGGTTGGTTTTAGAATTCTGCTCCTTCTTGCATTGACTTAGTGTAAAGGGCATAATGTCATAATTTGGAGATGATCAAAAAATTGTGTGTTGTGAAATGAGTAGGATCGTGTACAACTTGAAAATAGCATGGGCAGACAAGTTTGATGTAACAAACACAGAGAAAATGTACAATAAAGGGTACAGCTCTAAAGAGATGGAATTGGGTACATGTGCATAAATTGTTTGAAGGGCAGGATAGCTTGATAGAGCAGCTAATAAACGTTTATGGCATCCTAGGCAATAACAATAAGGTCTTAGAGTACAAAAACAAAGACATTATATTAGCACATTTAAAGTAGCGGTTTAGCTTTGACAGAAGTATTTTGTTTTGTTTCGTTCTGGGTACCACAATTCAGGAAGGATGTGAGGGTATTCATGAGAGTGCACTAGGTTCATATGAATTATTCTTGGAATGAGGAATTTTGGCAATGTAGATAATTTCGAGAGTAGATGGGACTATTTTATCATGAGTACCCTGTTTAAATGGTGAAACAGTGGCATCAATGAAGTTTTGAGAACGATAAAGTCATAGTAGTTCTAGCAGACCATAGGCTGCTGTCTCATTGAGAGAGAGGTTTGGTGGGGTGGTGGTGGAAGGGGGAAGATAAGATCGGGGAAGGCTGGCGGTGGTTTAACCTAAGGGTCACCATGCTCAAGTGAGGGGAGAGTTTGAGAAGAAGGAACCTTCACTGTAATCTCAGCCAAAAACTTTTATACAATTGAAAGTACAAAATCCTTGTAACAAACCCCAAATTCCATGCACTGTAAAATAGCTTATGTAACTCAAGGCCTTTGTTGTCATATTGTCGGGCAATACATACAGTCTGTGTTATGTGTTTTTTGCTTATTTTGCAATCAAAGTGGATATACTTTAGAATATGCTTTCATTTTTTTCAAACTGATATTTTGAGAGTGAGACAATCTTATGAATTACATATCTTGATCAAGGTTTTTAAAATCATGAACGGTCTGGACAGAGTAGATAAGGGGAAAAACAGTTCCATAATTGACAAAAGCGCCAACGGTGACATGAGAAAAAACATTTTCACACAATGAGTGGTTAGGATCTGGAATGTGCTGCTTTGAGAGTATGATGGAGAAAGGTTCAAACAAGACATCCAAAAGGCATTTGAATTGTTAAAGAAAAAGAGCAATGTGGAGGACTGTGGAGAGGAGGCAGATGACTGATACAAAGTGAATTGTTCCTTTTGGGGAGTCAGTATCAATGGAGTAGGCCAAATGGTTATAAACGTTTTGTGTTTCTAATTGACAAAATTTAATATTTACTGCGCTTGCTTTATTTTTGATGTGCTCACATGAGCTAGAAATCAAGTATTCCTTCTTAATCAGTGTCCCTTTGTAAAACTGTGACATAATGGTGACTGCAGGCTTCATTGAAATTTTTATATGAGGTATACCTTGTAATAGGACCCAAATATCTTGGACTATAAAATTTCCTATGTTACTAAAGGCCTTTGATTTCATCTTGTTGGGGGTAAAGCAAATGGTCCGTGTTTGTTTACTTTGCAATCAAACTGCATACAGATGAGAATCTACTTTTCAAAATGACGTTTTGCCTGTCAGTCTTCTGGACCTTTTCCAACATATGGAAAATCAGTTTACAAAGAGACGTGAAAAATTGATGGACTCTTTCCCCGATGTGGAGTCAGTGAATCTGAGGTGATCAGTTGAATCATTGCTGGAATGAGTTTACTTACTAAGTTGTGCCAGTGATAGAGTCCCAAATTTTTCAGCTGAATTGTAGTCACTCCCATCAAAACTAATGGGATGAGTTAGAATCGTGTGACCTCTTTCATTTTTTTAAAGATATTTTGAGCTGTACCTGCTGACTTGCAGTTGATATTAAAACTCTGTCATCATCCTCAATATAAACTACAGCTTATGAAGTAATGTGAGATTTGGATGGTGTATGTTCTGATAGATCGCATCATAGATATTAGGTTCCTTAAAACAATCCCAATGGACAGATCCCTTTATCAGACAAATGATCCTAACCATTTGTTATTACCTGAGACATCAAATACAAAGGCAGCGCTTAAAATATCATCAGCAGACTGGCTATTTTCTAAGAACCATGCTGACTGCTTCCAGTAAACATCTCATTTTGCAACAGAAATAGACGCATGTTGGAACCTACAGGACAAAATAGACTAAACCGCCCTCTGGTGCAGTTGGAAATTGCCTGTATGGGTGTTATCTTTTGACTACCTCCATATTTCAGGACCTTGACCATGTATGGTTGATCCCAGAATGGTCAGCACTGCTATCTCACAGCGCCAGGGACCCAGGTTCAGTTCCACCCTCGGGTGACCATATGTGTGGTGTTCGTGCGTTCTCCCCATGTCCGCGTCGGTTTCCTCCGGGTGCTCTGGTTTCCTGTCACAGTTCAAAGATTTGCAGGTTAGTTGGGAGGCCATGTCAAATTGCCCATAGTGTCTGGGCTGGGAAATGCAGGCATAGGGTAATGGTGGGGTATGTATGGGATGCTCTTCAGAGGAGCAGTATGGACTCGATGGGTCAAATGGCCTACTGCAACACTGTAGGGATTCTGTTTTTGAAACTATTTGTGACCAAAGGTGATACAGGAACCAGTGTGTGTAATCTGTAAAAGGAGCAAACTCTGTGTATTATGGATCTTATAAGAAGAGGAATAAATTGAGTCAGGACAATTTAGTAGAGCCGGACCTGACTTCTAATCATAACTGACGGTTTGAAGCTGCTCCCACATTATTCATAATATGAGGCACTAATTAATTCTGTTTGCACTTGTAATGACTGCTGTCAGAAGTAAGCAAATGATAATCAAACACTAAAACAGTGTTAACCATTGTTGAAGTGTGAATTATTTGGTCCGATTGGACAGTGCGTACCTTTCCACAGGTAGATTTGGTACACTGCGACTCCAAAAGTATTGTAGTTTTATGGCCCCTGGGTCTTAGTACAGAATCTCTTACTCAACAGGTATTTCCATTACTTAGCAACATAAATACTAACATTAGCTGTAATTGATGTCATTACCCAGCTGGTAGCTGTCCATCACAACACTATTATTAACCACCAGAACTTCCCAATCAAAGTGAGATCAGGTTGTAGATTATACTGCTGGCACATAGAGTGAACTTTCTTGTCCAACCAGATACCACTGTAAATGTTGCTTAAACATGATATGTCTTAATATGGCTTTGGAAACAGAATAGCTAATATTGCAGTTTTACTGCAAACCACATAAAACTTTAAAATCTGTATGTGTTCTCAAAATCATCTGTGGACTTGATGTAAGCAGAATTAAAGAAGAGGGACGCTTGCCACTGTGTCAGTTCTGCTGTTTTTGATGCAAGCAGGTTTGAGGAATTGCGGTAGTGAGTTCTTGCTTAAATTTACCATGCAGCTTATTGTACAGGCTCAGATTCAGAAGTCTTGTCACAGTGACCCAGGGGTAACATCAAATAAAGAACAAAAACAAAATGCTGCAGATTCAAAAATCTGGAATTAAAATAAAACTTTGGAAATACTTACATCACAAAGAATCTGAGAGGAGAGAAAAATAGATATTTCTTTCATGTTGATGATCTTTCAGTTCTGATGAAATGTTATCAAGGGCATGCACGTTAGGACCTTGCAGTGGGAATAACCTAGGAGGTTCAAACTTCCAGTGAATAATTTCCTGCTGTCTGGGATCCTCTGCAAATGTCTGACCCTCAGCTCAGGTTGGAAACTTGGATCTGTTATATGTTAGGCAGCTTGAAATCTGGCATAACACATGGCTAATTCCACAACCGAGTTTGGATGCACTTTTCAAGACCTGTGACATTTATATTACGTGTACATTCACTCCTTTCAAATTTCAACCGTTTATTGCCTGAAAAGCTGACCTTCTCAACGAATTCACAGTTCAAGAATCTTTTTATTTTAAAGCTGCCCCTACTTTAAATAAAGCATAGGTTCAATGGGAAAATGGCAAATAATAGAAAATGGGAATTAGAACATTTAGGAGAAAAGCAGATTTCATCTTAAGTTTGGGATATGAAGGAATGTAGAGTTGAGGCTAAATTAAGAGCAGCCATGATCTTACTGAATGGCAGAGCAGGCTCTGAGTGGCCTACTGTTTCCCTTGTTCTTCTGTTCATTGATTAGAAAGGAAGACATAGAAATCACAAAGACAGGACTGAGTAAAGGTGAAATCTTTAAATATTATTTGTTCACTGATGGAAACCTATTACTCAGGAAATGGTGAGCCTACGGAATTCTCTGCTAGAAAGCATTTGAGGCCAAAATATTGCATGTTTTCAAGAGGAGTTAGGCATAATTCTTACGTATTACTGTTAGGGCTAAAGGGATCAAATGGTATGCAGTGAAAGTGGAAAAAGGTTCTGACTTGGCTGATCAGCTATGATCGTATTGAATGGTAGACCAGACTCAATGGGCTGAATGACCTGCTCTTGTGCCTATTTTCTGTGTTTCAGTTACCATATTAACATTAGTCATGAAGTTTGAGGATCTTTGAAGTACAACTCAAGATTTATTTCACATTATCTGGCGGTTAAAAGTTGGTGATAAGACCTTTTCCTAAATTTTGAATAACGTTGTAAAAATGCATTCTAAATGTTCTCCAATATTTATTGGACGTTATTCCAAAGATTGTTGAAGATTAGTTTTTCGTTGAGTGTACATGGTTATATTGATTCATTACTTTTTGTACAAATGCAAAGTATTCAAGTCATTTAACAAACTGTTGTGAAATTAAGATAACAAGGTGTAGAGCTGGATGAACATAGCAGGCCAAACAGCATCATAAGAGCAGGAAAGCTGACGTTTTGGGCCGCGACCCTTCTTCAGAAAATTATATTTGATGTGTGCGTAGAGTTCATATTTAAAAGAAGTTGTCATTTAATGACAGCAATCCTCAGAAATATCATTTTTAAAAACTTTGTTCCTGGGGAAAAGTAGATTGAGGGGTTACATAGTAGAATTTCTTAAGATTTTGAATGCATTTCAATGAATAGAGTTAGCAATGATAGAGACATAGAGTCCTCACACAAACATAGAAAATAGAAGCAGGAGGAAGCCATTCGACTCTTTGAACCTGCTCTGCCTGTTCCTGCTTTCTCCCCATACCCTTTGATCCTTTAGGAACTATCTCTAACTCCTTCTTGAAGACATTCCAGTATTGACTTGAACTGCTTTCTATGGCAGAACTCCACAGGTTCACCGTTCTCTGGGTAATGAAATGCCTCCTTGTCTTGGTCCTAAATGGCCTACTCTGTGATCTTTGATTTTGGTCTCCCTGGTCATCGGGAACATCGATCCTGCATTTGCCCTGTCTAGTCTGGTTGGCATTTTATTGGTTGCTGTGAGAACTCCAACCCCACCCCCAACGGCATGTTTCTGAATTCCAGTGAATATAATCGTAGCTGATGTAGTGCCTCTTCATATATCAGTCTTGCAATTCCCAGGTATCATTCTGGTAAACCTTCATTACACTCCCTTCATATTCAGAATGTCCTCCCTCAGATAAAGAGACCAAAACTGACCTCAGTATTCCAACTGTGTCTCAATCATTGAGAGGACGTGATTGCTTAGTGGTAATGTCACTGGACTGGTATTGAAGAGACCTAGGTAATGTTCTGGGGATCCAGGTTCGAATCATGTCACTGCAGGTAGTGGAATTTGAATTCAATAAAAATCTGGAATTAGGCGTCTAATGACGATCACAGATCCATTGCCAGTTGTTGGAAAAGGTTCACTGATCTCTTTTAGGAAAGGAAACTGCCAGCCTCATGAGGTCTAACCTACATGTGCCTCCAGACCCTCTCTTAACTGCCCTCTGGATAACTGGGATCGACAGTAATTGCTGGCCAGCCAGTGATGCACTCATCTCAGGAATGAAAAATAAAATAAAGAAGTATAAAATAAATCACCCAGACCCTGTGCAATTGCAGCAAAGCCTCCTTGCTCCTGTACTCGAATATTCTTGCAATGAGAGCCAACCATTTCCAGTCTTTACTGCCTACTGCTTATTCTGAGCAACTAGAGGAAAAGAGCAACAAGGTTTCATTGAACCTCTCCCTTCCCCAATATATTACCGATCAGATAATAATCTGCCTTCTTGCTTAAAGTGGATATCCTCACATTTATTCAGATTATAGTACATGTGACATGTATTTCTGTCCTCACTCAATATGCCCAAATCACATTGAAACATCTCTGCAACTTCTTCATAGTTCACCTGCACACCCAGCTTTGTGTCGTTGGAAAACCTGGAGATGTTGCATTTAGTTCCTTCATTTAAATCATTAATATATGTTGTGAATAGCTGGGGTCCAAGCACTGACCCTAAAGGTATCCTACTAGCCATTGCTTGCTCCTCAGAAAAAGACTGATTTGTTCTTACTTTTTGATTCCTGTCTGCTAACCAGTTCTATGTTCATTCAGACACTGCCCCCATTCCCATGTCCTTGAATTTTATGTGCTAATTTCTTATGTATGATCTTTCGCAAGTCCAGATAAACCACACCCACTGCTTCCCAACTTTACTAATTATATCTTTCAAAACTTCCAGTAGATTTCACCATAGAACACTCCAGTCTTTCCCTATTCCCAGCTCTATGATCTTGGTTCTGCACGTTTATTTCCTTGAGGTGCCTGCCTAGTTTTCTTTTGAAATTACTGATGGTTTCTGCTTCCACCACCCTCACAGATAGTAAATTTCCGCTCCTCTCTTACGTAAATCCTTAGATCTGAATCTCCTTGTGCTGGAAGGTGGGATGAGTGTAGATTTAGTGTAGCTTTGGTGGAACAGATTTGATGGACTGAAAGTCCTGTTCTTTGTGAAGGTGATTCTATGAAAAGCACCATGTCCTTAAGCTCGATATCAGTGCTCTATATGACACGCTTGTATTAGAGGTCTCCATTTTACTCTCTATTCATTCAGCCAGCCAACGACTTAGTCAGGGAAATATCATTACTGTCACACCAGGAGATCGAATCTGGTTCAATGAAGAGTGCAGGAGGACAGGACAAGAGCAGCAATGCACAGAATTAAAAATGAGATACCAACCTGGTGAAGCTACAGATTATGACTCTTTATGTGCAATGACATAAACAGCAAGACCTGTCAGGAATAAACAATTCAGTTACCACATCTAAGCTTTGCAGTCCTGCACATTCATTGTGAACTCGAGGAGGTGGCTTCACAAACATTCTCATCCTCAATGATAGCAGAGCGTACTACATCAGTGCAAAATATAAGGCAGCCATTTTCAGCTAGATGTGCAAGTGGGTTATACATTTTGGTTTCCTCCAGTGGTCCCCAGCATTACAGATACCAATGTGACTCACTCGGCATGATATGAAGAAATGGCTGGAGGCATTGGATACTGCAAAGACTGTGCAGCCATGACAGCATTGCAGCAATAGTATTGTTCCAGAAGTTGCTGTTCCCCTAGCCGAGCTATTTGAATACTGCTACAATGCTGACATCTACCTGACACTGTGGAAAATTGTCCAGGTAGTCCTGCACACAAAAGTTCAAATCCGAACTGACCAATCACTGCCTCATCAGTCTACTTTTGATCATCAGTAAAGTGATGGAAAATGTCCGCAACAATGCTATCCAGCAGCACCTGGTCAGCAATTAGGAAATAGCAAGGACTGCAGATGCTGAAAGTCAGAGCCGATAAAGTGTGACCGATAAAATCAAGTCCTGGTGAAGGGTGCCGAACCAAAACATCAACTTTTCAGCTCCTCAGATGCTGTCTGACCTGTTATGCTCCTCCAATTCCACATTTAATTGACCTGGTCAACAATACATGTTTCGGTGACGCCCAATTTGGGTTCTGCCAGGGCCACACAGCTCCTGACCACATGGCAGCCTTGGTTCATGTGTCCCCTCCTCTATTATTATCATCAGGCCAGGGGATACAACCTGGTTTGAAGGTTAGTGCAGGAGAGAATGCCAGAAGCAACTTTAGGCGTTCCTAAGAATGAGGTGAACGTATCAAACCACATAAGCAAAAGATAGGCAGAAATAAATAATCTCAAAACTAACAAATCAGATCTAAGCAGTGCACTCCTGCCAGATCCAGTTGTGAATGGTGGTTGACAATTAATCAACTCATTTGAGGTGGTGGCTCCGCACATATCCACATCCTCAAGGATAGAAAAGCCCAGCACGTCTGTAACCAGAATCTTACAATCTTTAGCCAGAAGTACTGAGTGGATGATGCATCTTGACCTCCTCCAGTAGTTGCTAGCAGCACGAATGACAGTTGTCAGCCATTTTGATTCACTCCACATGGTATCAAGAAAGCGTTGGAGGCACTCTGTACTGCAAAGGCTTTGGGCCCTGACAACATTTCGACTGAAAGATGTCCACTCCAGATCTTGCTGCTCCCTTTGTCAAATGTTCCAGTACAGTTACGGACACTGACATTTAGCCAACAATGTGGAAAATTGTCCAGGTATGTCCTGTACACAAAAAGGAGGACAATTCAAACCTGTCAATTACCACCCTATCAATCCACTGCCAATCATCTGTGAAGCTACAGCACAATTAATGAAGCCTTCTGTCAAGCACAGTTGGCTTAGAACTTGCTGACTGAGGCTGCGTTTGAGCTCCATCAGTGCTTTTTAGCTCCTAACCTCATTAAAGTCTTTGTTGAAACATAGACGAAAGAACTAAATTAGAGAGATTAGATGATGACAGTCCTTAACTCCAAGGCCACATGTGACTTTGGCATCAAAGAGCCCAAACATAATTCAAATCTTTGGGAATCAGAGAGAAATGTTGATGGTTTTGGAGTCATACAGGAACAAAGGAAGGTGGTTATAATGATGGGAGGTCAGTAATCTCAGCTCCAGATGATCATTGCAGTAGTCCCTCCAGTGTGGTGCTCTAAGCCCAACCATCTTCACCTGCTTCATCAAGGACCTTCCCTCCGTCTTCAGGTCACAAATGGAGATGTTCACAGAAGACTGCCCTATGTTCAGCACCATTTATAACTCCCTAGATGGTGAAGTTGTCTATGGAAGAAGAAACAGAATTAATGTTTTTCTGCGATGCAAATTATCGGCATGAAATGTTAACACCTTCTTTCTTCAGAGCTTCTAAATTTGCATGAAGTGTACGTGTTTTAATTTTTCACTGAAGAAATTATACATAAACTCAGCCACTAGAGGGAGGAAGTACACAGACTGCTCACTTCTGTTCCTTTTTTTATTACTGGGGCAGTTTTATAATTCATTTCCATAATAATTCTGGCTGAAACAGAACTCATTACCCTTCATAGGTGAGCTGAATTTGCTTATGATTTATCTCTACTTTGTCACTTGCTGAACAGGAACAGGCTGGTTTATTCAGGCTTATATGTCAGCAAATGAACATACCAGCTGAGAAAGGCTAAAACTCCTCTCTCATTGGTGAGCTGTAAATTTAAGATTTACTAGGATTTAGTCAGATTCTATCTGTATATTTGGTGATTACTTTGCTTGTGTAGAAGTTAGGAGAAATATTGCATATTTAATTAAGAATTTTTTGCTTATGAGCTGCTGTTTTATATTTTGTTCTTATCAAAACATCTGGAGCTAGTTGACGCCATAAAATTTCTAAAACACTAATTGCCTTAATACATTTTTTTTGTATTCATTCATGGGATGAGGGTGTCGCTAGCTAGACAGCATTTATTGCCCATGCCTAATTACCCAGAGGCTGTTAAGAGTAAACCTGTGGATCTGGACCACATGTAGGCCAGACCAGGCAAGGTTGGCAGTTTTCTTCCCTCAAGGACGTTAGTGAACCACGTGGGATTTTCCCACCAAACGACAATGGAATCATGGTTATCATTAGGTTCTTAACTCCAGATATTTATTGAGTTCAAATTCCACCATATGCTGTGATGGGATTCGAATCCAGGTCCCAGACTGCAGTCTAGGTCTCTGGATTAGCAGTCCAGCGATGATATCACTAGGCCATATCCTCCCCTAATGTTGGTTAATTATTGTAAGATTTGTTTTATGTGCAGTGGTTTGAATGTGATTTGTTCTATTAAGCCGATATGTTTTGCCATTTGGAGACCCCCAGAAAGATGAACTCCTCAGTGCACGAAAGCACCTTAGTACTTCATATGCAGGCAGTCCCTGACTTACAAACGCTTATGCTAATGCACAAGATCCCATATTACTATTAATTCTAATAATCTGACTTGTGAACATTCAGTTTTACTTATAAATGGCTATTTTATATTGTGCTGTATTGTTTTTCAACTTGTGCACAAGTCAACTTAGGAACATATTCCAAAATGGAACCCGTTCATAACCTTGAGTCTGCCTCAATAATATATGCTAAACTCATGACTTTGTGGAATTTATTTATCACACTTTCCTACTTGTATCACAATTTTTGTCACATTCTTAAAAGTAAAACGTATTTATACCACTTATATTTACAGTGATGTACCCAATCTAATCTACAGCTCTTTCAACCTTGCTATGCTTGGTTATAACATATGTCCTTCTCCAATGGAGAGAGATGCCTCCGGTCTTTTGTGGACCAGTGAGTTGCTTACTTGGTTTCCACTATTCTTTCGTTACTGTTGTTCCTGTTTCCAGCCTCTCCAAGCGTAGCCTGCTACCATGAAATGAACAGAAAGTGTTGGAGAGAAACAGCAGGCCTGGCAGCATCTATGTAAGAAGAAACAAAATTCATGTTTTGAATCTAATATGACTTCCTCAGATGTTCAGTTATGTAAGACAAAGTCAAATTTGTTTCTGTCTCCAAAATTGCTGCCAGAACTGCTGAGTTTCACCAAGATTTTCTCTGTTTATGTAAGAGCTTGACCATTTGCAGCACTTGATTTGTATTGTAGCACGCTAGCAATTTAGTTGCTTGCTGTTTGTCAAATGCAGAAAACATCAAAGAAAACTTTCAGAACTTTTGGTCCAGATAGTTAGTTTGTTTTTGTTTAGATTTTACGGCTTGGTGCTTTAAAAGTACTGAACAGTTTCTTTCTTTTTGTTAAATAAAAATCAAAAGAACTGAGGTTGCTCTAAATCAGGATCAAAAACAGAAGTTGCTGGAGAAGTTCAGCAGTTCTGGCAGCATCTGTGAAGAAAAAATTAGAGTTAAAGTTTCTTTGAGGAAAGGCCACCGGGCCCGAAACGTTAATGATGCTGCCAGACCTGCTGAGCTTTTCCAGCAACTTCTGTTTCTGTTCATGTGAATTAAATATTTCACTCAATGATTGTTGTGTGAGAGAAAGTGCGATGTAAGGGAAGCGCTTAAAACCTATTAACCTTGAGACTCCTGTTTCCACAGTGTTTACTGTCAAGTGCCTTAAATATCCTCAGTTTTAAAATATTTTCTCACGTCTCCAAGAATGCATTAAAAAATACAACAATGGCCTAGACTTTGTGGTCAGTGGCAGAGGACATTCACTTCACTGATAGCCATCCATAAAGATGCTCGAACAGAAGATTGACTCGATCTAATGTGGCTTCTGAGAAACAGCATGGTTCTTCAATCTCACTGAGGCACATAGAGTGTAAACCAGGAGGTATGCAGTAGGAGGTGCGAATCTAATTTACATCATGTGCAGAAAGCAAAATAAATGTTTGTAATTGGAGGTGGTATTAGCTGAGAAAATTATATTGGGACAGGTAGAAACTTGTTTTAAAAAAGCAAATTTTAAAAAATGATGCCAACAAAGAAAGTGACTAAATTCAGACAAAACACAGTCTCCATGTTTTTAAAATTATTTTTTCAGGACCAGACCGGGTGTTGACGATGATCACCACATATATTGTCACACCTCAATGGACCAGAGTACTGGAAATCAGGCTCTGCTGTTCCCAGAATCATTACAAAAGTTACAGATTTTCAAATATGTACATAAAATCCCTCAATTTACCTGATGTTTAGACCCATGTTGCCAGAGAACAAGGATCAGACTTCTCTATTTGACAAAAATTACTATTTAATACAAGTATTGGACTCTAGCTACAGGTAAGTACATTATGAACCATCAGAATCTAGCACCACAATTTAAAACTCAATCTCCTTAGAAACTACCCTTTATATACACGCACTCAGACATGCACACACGCAAACAGATAAACAGGTGGGAAAGTAGCTTATGTGCAATGGAAATTCGGAAGGCAGTTCAATGATTCCTGTTCATGAATTGCTGAGATGAATTTTGCTTCTCATTCACTTTTCTCTGGATGCTTCCACTGGTTTTCAAGAGACACAAGGTGTTTGGTACACTTATAAAAGGTCACAGACATATGAATTAAAAGTCACAGCTTACAAAATGTATTGAAGGAAAGATGAACTTGTTTTCTTAAGCTTTAAAATGAATTTTGACTGCAGAGAATAGAGAAACAGAGATCAAAGTACTTATTTCTGTCTTGTTCTGAGCTCCAAGCTGCTCAGTTAGCTGAGAACCAGTCATATGGTTGTCAGCAGACAAAAGGCTTTTATCATTGCTAACTGGTGGCTAGTCCATTGACAAACTTACTTCTTGTGACCACCTAATTGCATCTATACACAGAACTCCTTGCCTCCAATTGCCTACAAGCCCTTCCACAAGTGTCAGGTTACTTACATTAAAAACATTTTGCAAACTTTCAAAATTTCTAATTTAAGCTTTCGTAGTTTTCAAAAGCAGAAAATAAAAAAAAGTCTTGCAATATCATGCTGCTAAATTTCTTCTACATGTACTGACTCTTTCTTTTCTGCTATTCTTAGCATAGAAAATTGAAATATTGGGCAAGTACCCCATGTGTTTTACACCATGTGTTGATTTCACTGTTATGTGTATTGGTGCAGATGCAGCACTGCACCATATGGAGTTGAGTTTCTCTGGTAGGAACTTTCTGAAGATTTGCATTTCATTGCACATGCAAGGTTGATTGGAGTTGCTGTCTGATTTATTCTGGTTTAATAGTGAGTGCTAATACCATCATAACATTAACATAACTTCTGGACAGGACGGGTCTTGAAGTTGTTTAAAAAATGTTTGGAAACCAGTAGAAACTTCACAGAAACCATTCAAATTTTTAATCACATTTTTGCTCTTATTGTACCTTTTGGTAGTTTTAGTATGCTCAAAATATCTTTTTTTTTATGTTGGCAAGAAATAAAATCTAAAGTTCCAAATATGATTCCCAGGACGCAAATTGACTCATGAAGGGATGTAATCGGATTTCTGCCCCACTTATCATGATGTGATTTTTTTGTTGATGGATCAACATATTTTGGATGCTGAGCATCAATAAAATATTTTCCCCAGTATTACATTCCTGTAGATATCTAAAATTTGAACAGAATGACAAAATATACAACACGATGGGTGGCGTGGTTGCTCAGTGGTTTAGCATCGCTGTCTCACAGCGCTAGCGACCTGGGTTCGATTCTACCCTCGGGTGACTGTCTGTGTGGTGTTTGCACGTTCTCCCCGTGTCTCTGTGGGTTTCCTCCGGGTGCTCCGGTTTCCTCCCACAGTTCAAAGATGTACAGGTTAGGTGGAGTGGCCATGCTAAATTGCCCGTAGTGTTCAGACATGTGTAGGTTAGGTGTGTTATGAGGGATGGGCCGGGATGGTGTGGACTTGTTAGGCCAAAGGGCCAAATACTGGAGGGATTCTGTGATGTACAATTCAGAACTGAAACAGCCCCTTCAACCCATCAAATCTGTGCCAATTCCTAATCTTTATTTAGACCAGCTACTCATTGCCCTTACACAGTTTTTATCCTCCTTTTGCCTCCCATTTGTGTGTTTATCAAGATACGCCTTAAACATTACTAACATGCCTACTTCCAGGTACCCACGACCCTCTGTGTGAAAAGGTTCCCCTGCACTTCTCCCTGAAACTTTTCCCCCTGTCACCTTGAACTTGTACCCTCTTGTAGTTGACCTTTCACCCTGGGGGAAAAGCCTCTGACTATCCACTTTATTATTGCCTGTCATAATTTTGTAGACCTCGATCAGGTCACCCTTTAGCCTCCATCTTTTGGGTGAAAACAATCCAAGTTTATCCAACCTGACCTCATCCCATGACCGGTCAATATCTTGGTAAACCTTCTCTGCATCCTGCCCAAAGCATCCACATCCTTCTGATCATGTGGTTACCAGAACTGCATGCAGTATTCTAAATGTGGACTAGCTGAAGTTTGATACACCTGTAACATAACTTGCCAACTTTCATATTTCATGTCCTGCACCGTATGTCTTCTTGACCACCTTCTTCACCTGCATTACCACTTTCAGTGATCTGATTTCCTTGTTAATCATAAATATCCTTAATTTGCTAAAAATCACTAGAATAATTCAATCTGTGTCCAAAGTTTAAAGCATAAGCATAACAAAGGCCTCCCTCAGCTCATCTGCTGCTGCTGAAACACTCTATCATGTCATCTTTAACTCTAGATTTGACTATTCCAATTACTTGTGATTGTTCTTCCTCATTTCATCTCTTGGAGAAATCCGCCAAAACTCTACAGTGATATCTTAGCTTGCATCAAGTTGTATCACCCCATTGCTCATTGACCTACATTGGCTCCTCGTCAAGTAATATCTTGATTTTAAAACTCTCATCAGTATTTTTAAATTCCTCCATGTCCTCTCATTTTCTGTCTGTCTATAGCTTTTTCAACCCATCAATCTTCCAACTGAGAGATAGTAGGAACTGCGGATGCTGGAGAATCTGAGGTAACAAAGTGTAGAGCTGAATGAACACAGCAGGCCAAGCAGCATCAGTGGAACAGGAAGGCTGACGTTTCAGGCCTAGACCCTCCTTCAGTTCATCCAGCTTTATACCTTGTTATCTCAATCTTCCAACTCAACAACCTTCCATCTGCACTAGCATAATTCTGGCCTTTTGATCATCCTCAATTTTAATTACTCCTCCATTGGTAGATCTCCAAGTATTCTCCCATACGACTCCACCTTTCTATCATGTTTTCTGTTTTTTAAGATCTAAATTATTGACCAGACTTTTGGTTATCTGACTTCAAATCGTATGTGGTTTTCTGTTTGTTTTATAAGGTTTCTGAGATATCCCTTGGAAAATCTTATTATGCTGAAGATGTGACTTAAACGCAAGTTGCAGTTTCTATCTGAAGATCATAGCATCACATTTGGACTGCAATTGTTATGTGGTATGCTACCAATTCTTAAACAGCCATTGCAAATGAACTCTAGGAAACTAATTTGCTACTCAGAAGTAAGTTTGTGTAAATTAAATGTTGTATTAATTATGCAACCTGTATGCTATTTGTTAGTATGTGAATAATTTGGATAGTTTGGATTCTGTCAAACTGGAATTCTTAATGTTGATTTCAAGGCAGGATCAGTGCAATGCAATTTATTTAGGTTGACATGTGCTGCCTAACTTTATAAAGTGGCTGTTCAGCAATTCAAGCAGTTAATCCATTTACTGCTTAAGTTTCAGCATGCTTCAGCACCCTGTGAGCTCCAGCCTTCATCTTGGTTGTGAATTCTACCTCATTACATTTCTCTCACTTTACAGAAAAGAAGTGTCATTGGAATGTGGAGTCACAATCAAGCTTCATTCTTCTAGTTATTGCTGTTTTTAATTCAGTACACATTTTCCTAATTCCGTACTGAAATTTTCTGCAGAATGTTTTACTTTATGAATACACAGGCTCAGTTTGAAACAAATGTGATGGGAAGTTCAGACCCTTATGAAGATATTTATTTTACCTAAGGTATTATGACCTTAGGATATTATGTTTTAATCCTGTGGTCAGTTTTAGCAATTTTGTCTGTACGAACAGCTGGAAATGCTTAATTATCTGGGTGTAAATCAGATACACTTTATAATTTGGTTAGTATTAGATCATGCCACATATCTAGTCTTTCTCCTTACTCCCAGTTGCCAGTGCTGCTCTCTTACCCACATCACTCAGCACACCACTCAATCCTGCCATATTGCTCTGAGGCCTGAAAACCATTGTGGTTCATAACTCTAAAACAATGCTGTTTACTTTTTCTGAATAGAAACAGATTAGAGTGGACAAAGAGAGAGAGAGTGTCTGCAGAGCTTGTTTTCAGAGTCTGACAAAGCCCAATGGATATGAATACTCCACACACCTGTCTGCACAGCAGTTGCAAATTCAGACATGAAATGCTTATCATAACTTTTTCAATCTCCTCTAAGACTTAATATGGCTTGTATTGTTTTCAGTTGTTACTAGGTGATTAGATCAGATGCCACTTACTCCTGATAGGTTAATGCTGGTGGATTGAAGTTCAGTCTTAATTTAAGCCTTTTGAAAGGAACTCTACAATTCATCTGCATGGCAATTTTAGCAGGTGCCATGTAAAAATTCCCCTTCTGGAAGGAAACTGAAGAACAAATTATTACGCATATTTGTCAAGCAATCAGTTTTAATATTTGCCCCTTAGCTGCAGGGAGGTGGCATAGAAAACCAGTAGTATAGAGAATAAGGGGAGATAAAGATAAACAATTTAGATTATAAGTAGATGGCTAGTCACTGGACTTTCTTCATATTTTCTGACCAGCTATCCATTGTGCCTTGAGGAATTCTGGGCAAATGGGCAAGGTAACATCTGGCCTTTAGACAACTAAAGAGCTATAACATTGAATCTATATAAAATTATTGGATAACGTACTTGTACTTTGATTCCAAAACTCAACTCAAAATAGAAAATTATATGTACTGTCAATATGGGAAGTAATTAGTTTGCACAATGGAGCCAGAAACTATTCATAAACGTTTGATTTGATATTTACGTGCTGTATATTTTCGTAGCTTATATTTTGACATGAGCCAGGTATTTTTCCTAATTCACAATTCTTGAAAATAACTATTCCCCACATTTAGACCACAGGCTGATGACCTTTTAAAGCTTTTTACCTGAGTCTCAAAACTTAAATTTGTGCATTATTTAACCATAATTCATCGACTTCAGTCACCACATTGTTCAGCAGTGCAATCAGGGAAGCATTTCCAGTTTTTAATGTGCTGTTAAAAAATATATTGAAACAAACATAAAATGAAGCAAACCCAATAAATTGTTTTGAAATGCTCAAAAAATTGCAATTCAAAGACCCCAAAAAAAGCTTCCTGCAGTTCCAGTAGTAATAGGGACATAAGAACGTAGGACCTGGGAGTCAGAGCATGCTGTTTAGCACTTTGAGTCTTTGCCACCATTCAATAAGAGCATAGCTGATCAGGCTGTAGTCTGAATTGCACTTTCCTCTCTGCCCCTTCTATCACCACTTCTTCGTCTATCAAAAGTTAATCCAACATGGTATTGAATAAATTCCATGATCCAGCCTCCACTGTTTTCTGGGTAAGTAATTGGAATAATGAGCACTCCAAGAACGAAAACGTTCGGAGGATACTCAGAATCATGAAAGGGAATCAGTTTTGTGCTGGGAGATTGACTTTGATGGAAGCCTCAGACAGGTGTGAAAAATCAAAATTTGGACATTGTTGTTAAGTATGTGCTGTTGTGATATCTCGAGTTCTACGATCTTAGAACATAGAACATAGAACATAGAACAGTACAGCACAGAACAGGCCCTTCAGCCCACAATGTTGTGCCGACCATTGATCCTCATGGATGCACCCTCAAATTTCTGTGACCATATGCATGTCCAGCAGTCTCTTAAATGACCCCAATGACCTTGCTTCCACAACTGCTGCTGGCAACGCATTCCATGCTCTCACAACTCTTGCAAGCCATGCAATATTTTTACCCCTGGATTACCTATGCATCGTAGAGTAAGTGGGTGATTATCCATCAGAGCATGAAGATGAGAGAGGAAATGATGTAAGGATTGCCCCAAGTTTTGAAATGACAGGCACAAAAAATTTAAAGGAAAGCTAAGAGAAGCTACAGAATGGTGGAACAAGTGATTGCTTATGAAATACTTTAGTCACACTTGAATGATGATTTGCCCCCTGGATGATTGCTAAAGAGTTTTGTAATCTGTCTGCAAAGATTTTTGAGTGCAGTTATGTTTTATGTTGGGACTGAGCATGTAGAAAGAAATAGAAGGGAAATACTGTAAAGGCAACCTCAGCATGCATCTATGATTGAAGATGTAGACATAAAGAATTACAATTTCTGAGGTATTTTGCTCAATTTTGTATTAGCAGTATACATGGGCAGTATGGGCTTCACCTAAACAAATCTATCATTATCCTGTATAGTTGCTGTACCTTCTCTTCAGTTGTTTCATTTCGAGTCTCATTGTGACTCGCCTGTCTTTTCTGAAAATCAGTATAGAATGCCTTATGGTTTTCCTTAATTCTACCCGCCAAGACTTTTTCATGCCCCTTCTAGTTCTTCTAAGGCCATTCTTCAGTTCCTTCCTAGCTACCTTGTAAGCTTTTAGAGCCCTGTCCGATTCTTGCTTTGTCAACCTTACGTAAGCTTCCTTCTTACTTTTGACTAGTTCCACATGTCTTGTCATCCAAGATTCCTTCACCTTACCATCCCTTCCTTGTCTCAGTGGGACAAACCTATCCAGTACTCGTAGCAATTGTTCCTTAAACAACTTTCACATTTCTGGTGTGCATTTCCCTGAGAATATCTGTTCCCAATTTATGCTCCATAGTTCCTGCCAAGTAGCATTTTAATTCCCCCCCCCCCCCCCCCCCCCCCAATTAAATACTTTCCCTTACTGTCTATCCTTCACCATGACTATAGTAAAGGTCAGGGAGGTGTGATCACTATCACCAAAATGCTCTCCCACCAAGAGATCTGACACCTGGCCTGGTTCATTGCCACGCACCAAATCCAATATGGCCTCCCCTCTAGTCGGCCTATCTACATAATGACACACCTGACAAAGTCTGCTCCATCCAAACGATTTGCACTGAGGAGGTTCCAGTCGATATTAGGGAAGTTGAAGTCACCTACGACAACAACCCTGTTACTTCTGCACCTCTCCAAAATCTGTCTCCCAATCTGTACCTCGGTGCCTCTGTTTTTGTTGGGGGTTCAATAGAAAACTTCAAATAAAGTGACTGCTCCTTTCCCGGTTCTGACTTCCACCCTTGCTGACTCAGTGGAGAAATCCTCCTCCACGATCTCCCTTTCTGCAGCTGTGATACCATCCCTGATTAGCAATGCCACTCCCCAACCTCTTTTACCTCCCTCCCTATTCCTTTTGAAACATTTCAACCCCGGAACATCCAACAGCCATTCCTGCCCTGTGATATCCAAATCTCCGTAATGGCCACAACATCAAAGCTCCAAGTACTGATCCATGCTCTAAGTTCATCATCCTTATTCCTGACACTTCTTGTGTTAAAATAGACACACTTCAACCCGTTGCACTGACTGCAACTTTGCCCTATTAACTGTCAGTCCTTCCTCACAGACTCTCTGCTTACTGTATCTGCCTGTACACCAGTGACTCCATCCTCTGATCTGTAGCTCTGGTTCTCATCCCCCTGTCACTCTAGTTTAAACCCTCCTGAAGAGCTCTAGCAAACCTCCTGCCCAGGATATTGGTGTCCCTCCAGTTGAGGTGCAACCTGTCCTTCTTGTGCAGGTCCCACCTTCCCCAGAAGGTATCCCAATGATCCACATATCTGAAACCCTCCTACACCAGCTCAGTAGCTGAGTTTAGCTGTACTTACTTATTATTACTAGCCTCATTAGCCTGTGGCACCATTAGTAATCCTGAGATTAATACTCTGCTCATCCTGCATTTTAGCTTCCAACTTAACTCCCTGTAGTCACCTTTCATGTCCTCATCCCCTTTTCAAGTTATGTCATTGGCACCGATCTGTATGATCACTTCCGGCTGCTCACCTCCCCCTTAAGAATCCTTTAGACTTGATCCAAGACAGCCCTGATCCTGGCACCCGGGAGGCACCATCTGGGAGTCTAGTTTGCAACCACCGAATCTTCTGTCTGTTCCCCAGCCATTGATTCTCCTGCCACTATCGCTCTCCTGTTCTCCTCCATTCCCTTCTGCGCCTCAGTGCCAGAGACCTGGCTGAAGTGGCTTTCCCCTGGTAGGTCATACCCCGCGCCCCCCCCCCCCCCAACAGTATCTACAGTGGTATACTTGTTATTGAGGGGAATGACCACAGGGGATCCCTGTACTGTCTGCCTATTCCCTTTGCCCTTCCAGACAATCACCCAGCTACCTTTATCCTGTAACTTAGGTGCGACTGCCTCCCTATAACTCCTCTCTATCACCCCCTCGGCCTCCCGAATGATCTGGAGTTCATCCAGCTCCAGCTCCAGTTCCCTAACACGGTCTGTGAGTAGCTGGAATTGGGTGCAGTTCTTGCAGATGAAGTCAGCAGGGACATGCGTAGTGACCCTTACCTCCCACATTCTATAAGAGCATGCACCTGCCCTAGCTTCCATCCCTTCTGCCCTAGACTGCCAAGAGATAAAGAGAACGAAAAGAAAAACTCACCTTATCGACTCTCCACACAGAGTCTTTATTTTTGGTTCGAGGAGGAGGATCGGTAGGAGACACTACATGTGTTGTGTTTCAGGTTTAGCCACTGCCTGAATATATTCGTTCACTTACCCAGCAGTCCCCGTTCCCATGTCTGTGTTTGCTCCTGCTCAGCCTATTCTCAAGGCAAGTTTTTTTCAGACCAAAGCCTTACCTTCCCGGCTGCCCCCGGCTTGTGCTGTCACCACTGCCGCCGCTGAATTTTTTTGTGATGTCCACTGGTTCTTAAACTTTCTGGGAGATACCTTCTTCTAGTCTACCTGGATGTGAACAAGACTATGGCGGAGAAACAGTCAGCTAGACTGATCTTGGACTTTGAGATGGCCTCTTTTGCCTGGCCTAGGAGCAATCTCACTGGCAGGTTGTTCAATTTGGCCTCTGGCCTACCTTCTCCCGCACCAACTCTGTACGGGTGGCCAACTTCTAATCAGGAAGAAGAAGGCTGCATATATTGGGTTTAAGTTTTTCCCTGGGCCTGATCAAGTCAGGAACAGCAAGGGAGTAGTCACCTCGTTAGGGGTTTACTACAGGCCCCCCAATAGCAGCAGGGAGATTGTAGAAAGCATAGGTCGACAGATTTTGGAAAAGTGTGGACGCAGTAGGGTTGTTGTAATGGGTGACTTTAACTTTCCTAATATTGATTGGAACCTCCTTCGAGCAGAAGATTTGAATGGAGCTGTTTTTGTAAGGTGTGTTCAGGAGGGTTTCCTAACGCAGTACGTTGACAGGCCGACGAGGGGAGAGGCCATTCTAGACTTGGTGCTCGGAAACGAGCCGGGGCAGGTATCAGATCTTGTGGTGGGAGAGCATTTTGGTGATAGTGACCATAACACTCTCTCATTCTACATAGCTATGGAGAAGGAGAGGATTAGGCAGAATGGGAGGATATTTAATTGGGGAAGAGGAAACTATGATGCGATTAGACACGAGTTAGGAAGCATGGACTGGGAGCAGTTGTTCCATGGTAAGGGAACTATAGACATGTGGAGATGGTTTAAGGAACAGTTGTTGGGAGTGATGAGTAAATATGTCCCTCTGAGACAGGCAAGACGGGGTAAGATAAAGGAACCTTGGATGACGAGAGCGGTGGAGCTTCTAGTGAAAAGGAAGAAGGTAGCTTACATAAGGTGGAGGAAGCTAGGGTCAAGTTCAGCTAGAGAGGATTACATGCAGGCAAGGAAGGAGCTCAAAAATGGTCTGAGGAGAGCCAGGAGGGGGCACGAGAAAGGCTTGGCAGAAGGAATCCGGGAAAACACAAAGGCATTTTACACTTACGTGAGGAATAAGAGAATGGTCAAAGAAAGAGTAGGGCCGATCAGGGATAGCATAGGGAACTTGTGTGTGGAGCCTGAGGAGGTAGGGGAAGCCCTAAATGAGTTTTTTGCTTCTGTCTTTACGAAAGAAACGACCTGTGTAGTGAATGAAACCTTTGAAGAGCAGGTGTGCATGCTGGAATGGATAGAGATAGAGGAAGCTGATGTACTGAAAATTTTGTCAAACATTAAGATTGACAAGTCGCCAGGCCCGGATCAGATTTGTCCTCGGCTGCTTTGGGAAGCGAGAAATGCAATTGCTTCACCACTTGCGAAGATCTTTGCATCCTCGCTCTCCACTGGAGTCGTACCTGAGGACTGGAGAGAGGCAAATGTAATTCCTCTCTTCAAGAAAGGAAATAGGGAAATCCCCGGCAATTATAGACCGGTAAGTCTCACGTCTGTCGTCTGCAAGGTGTTAGAAAGGATTCTGAGGGATAAGATTTATGACCATCTGGAAGAGCATGGCTTGATCAAATACAGTCAACACGGCTTTGTGAGGGGTAGGTCATGCCTTACAAACCTTATCGAGTTTTTTGAGGATGTGACTAGTAAGGTTGATGAGGGTCAAGCTGTGGATGTGGTGTATATGGACTTCAGTAAGGCATTTGATAAGGTTCCCCATGGAAGGCTCATTCAGAAGGTCAGGAGGAATGGGATACAGGGGAACTTAGCTGCTTGGATACAGAATTGGCTGGCCAACAGAAGACAGCGAGTGGTAGTAGAAGGAAAATATTCTGCCTGGAAGTCAGTGGTGAGTGGGGTTCCACAGGGCTCTGTCCTTGGGCCTCTACTGTTTGTAATTTTTATTAATGACTTGGACGAGGGAATTGAAGGATGGGTCAGCAAGTTTGCAGACGACACAAAGGTCGGAGGTGTCGTTGACAGTGTAGAGGGCTGTTGTAGGCTGCAGCGGGACATTGACAGGATGCAGAGATGGGCTGAGAGGTGGCAGATGGAGTTCAACCTGGATAAATGCGAGGTGATGCATTTTGGAAGGTCGAATTTGAAAGCTGAGTACAGGATTAAGGATAGGATTCTTGGCAGCGTGGAGGAACAGAGGGATCTTGGTGTGCAGATACATAGATCCCTTAAAATGGCCACCCAAGTGGACAGGGTTGTTAAGAAAGCATATGGTGTTTTGGCTTTCATTAACAGGGGGATTGAGTTTAAGAGTCGTGAGATCTTGTTGCAGCTCTATAAAACTTTGGTTAGACCGCACTTGGAATACTGCGTCCAGTTCTGGGCGCCCTATTATAGGAAAGATGTGGATGCTTTGGAGAGGGTTCAGAGGAGGTTTACCAGGATGCTGCCTGGACTGGAGGGCTTATCTTATGAAGAGAGGTTGACTGAGCTCGGTCTCTTTTCATTGGAGAAAAGGAGGAGGAGAGGGGACCTAATTGAGGTATACAAGATAATGAGAGGCATAGATAGAGTCGATAGCCAGAGACTATTTCCCAGGGCAGAAATGGCTAGCACGAGGGGTCATAGTTTTAAGCTGGTTGGTGGAAAGTATAGAGGGGATGTCAGAGGCAGGTTCTTTACGCAGAGAGTTGTGAGAGCATGGAATGCGTTGCCAGCAGCAGTTGTGGAAGCAAGGTCATTGGGGTCATTTAAGAGACTGCTGGACATGCATATGGTCACAGAAATTTGAGGGTGCATCCATGAGGATCAATGGTCGGCACAACATTGTGGGCTGAAGGGCCTGTTCTGTGCTGTACTGTTCTATGTTCTATGTTCTATGTTCTAAGTCCATACTCAGACGTGCAGGAGGCGATAAAAGAAATTGCAGAAGCCCTTGCAGAGATTTTTGCTTCACCTTCTGCCACTGCGGATGATACAAAATGGGACAATATCATTGATAGTGAGGATGGTTATCAAAAATTACAGAGGGATCTTGGTCAGATGAGGAGGTGGGCTGAGGATTGGTAAATGTGATTCAATACAGGTGTGAGGTGTTGCATTTTGGAAAATCAAACCAAGGTAGGACTTAGACAGTAAATAGTAAGACCCTGAGGAGTTTGGTGGAACAGGCAGACCGATGAGTACAAATAAGTAGCTCGTTGAAAGCAGCATCACAGGTGGACAAGATGGTGAAGAAGGCATTTAGCGTGCTGGCCCTTCATCGGTTGAGGCATTGTGCATAGGAGTTGGGATGTTATGTTACAATTATACAAGTAATTGGTGAGGCTGCACTTGGAATATTGTGTACTGTTTTGGTCACCCTGCCATTGTTAAATTGGAAAGTGTCCAAAGAAGATTTACAAGGATTTTGCCAGGACTAGTAGGCCTGAGTTATAGGGAGAAGTTGGCCAGAATAAGACTTTGTATCTTGGAATGTAGGAGAATGAGGGATGACTTTATTGAGGTGTATAAAATCATGAGGGTCATACATATGATGACTGCACGTAGTCTTTTTCCCAGGGATGGGGAATTGAAAACTAGAGGGCATAAGTTTGAGGTGAGAGGGGGAAGATTTAAGAAGGATCTGTGGGGCAATTACATCATGTAGAGAGCAGTGCGTATATGGAATGGGCTGCCAGAGAAAGTGGTTGAGGCATGTACAGTAGCGACATGTATAAAAACATTTGGATAGGCACATGGATGGGAAGGGTTTAGTGGGATATGGACCAAATGTAGGCAATTGGAACCAGCTGAGTGGGTACCATAGTCAGCATGGACCAGTGTGGGCCGAAGGGCCTCTCTCCATGCTGTATTATTCTGTCACTCTATAAATGATTGAGGAACAGCCCCCTTAAATATCTCAGCAGCTACAATCTCTTGCGTTCAAAAAATACAGTAAATGATGTCTTAACATTGACTCACTTCATGTTGTTTTGTTTTGTTGTCTTTAACAAAGCAGTGGATGCCAAAAGGTTTATTGTCGTCTTTTTCACATTACTGTTGTTTGCTGGACTTGCTGCTTTGTCGTCTGTCTGCTCTCACCCACTGTCTTCCCCCACTCCCCATCCTGTTGCCACTGTGGCTCTCAGCCTTGCTTCCTGCTCTGGTTCATTGCCCTCGCCTTTTCCGCTAAGCCTTTCTACCCCATAATCTGACATTGCTTCTTCTTTTTGCTCCCTGGCCTTGCACCACCACTACCACCACATCCACCATCAATGAAATCACCTTCATGGCAGGAGTTGGTCAGTGCAGGGAATCTTGAAACTCTGCTGATAACTGCACTGACCAACATTGTCCGCTAGATGGAGCTTGGTCAGTCTAAAATACAGTATGGTGAGTGTATTTTTTAATTGCATTTTGTTCACTTTAGTAATTTAGATTATTTTGCCAGTTATTTCAACTAAGAATGAGCAGTACTGCATATATGTAGTAAGATATTTAAATTAGTTCTCTTTGCTTAGCAAGGAATATATCTAGCAATCTAACTCCTCCTTTAACATTGCTTTTTGTGGGAACACCTGTTTTCACTTAAAGTCACAATGTTCACAAACGCAACCACAACTTAAGTGAGGAAATAATATTTGTGCAACATTGCTTCATTCTGCCACATATTTAAAATCAAAATAAATGTTGCTATGATTTTATGCTTACAAATACAGAAGGGTTTTTGTTTCTGCTGCGATTCTGTTGTATACTGAGTTTGAAAACACAGGTGTGGACACCAGACGCATATTGTATACTAATCATTGCCTTTTTCTTGAGGGCAATGGATTTTTTTTTTGCACAAACTCCAGCTAGAAAGATAATCCCTCATTCTTTAGAACTATGTTTATACTTGGGAGCAGATTTAGCTATGATGCCTTTCAGCTTTAATTAGCCTGTGTTACAAAACACCATTTTACCAGATGTAAAAACAATTGTTTACCACAGCTGGCGAGCTCTAATGGGATCAAACGTTTTCATGTGTATCTCAACGTAGGTGTCTTTGTCTGACATGTTAAAATACACTCGGGATTGTGGTTCTTGAATACTGCTGGATTTTCAGGCTTTCTATAGGTTCAAAAAGGTTTGTTGTTCTTTGTCACTTGGACTCAATATGTGCATAATTGGCTATTTAATTGAGTTCAGTACAATTGACTGGAAGCATACCACACAACTAGCACTAAGAATTCTAAGCCCTGAGCCATTGACTCTGGCATAAAACAAACCTGAAAAAGATATGTGGTTACAATGCAATCCAAGTGCTAAACAATGCTATGACAATTTTACTGATGTTAACTGAAATGTGACATTCTAGGGTATTCAGCCGTTTATTATTATCATACGACCAGCATTTTAAGACCATTATGATTAAAATGTTCATTTTTTGTATATTAAAGTTGATTTCTCCATATCTGAAAATGCAAGAATAAGAAGTTATTGTATAATTTTTTTTCCCGAATCAACTTCTCTGACATTTAGCATTGCGTGTAAAGTGGTGATGATGTTAACTAGCAGCAACAAATGCAAGTTTTGTGTTTTTAAAACTGCAGTGGAAATTCTGTACCCTGGGGTGCCTTCCTCGTGATATGATGCAATCTTCATACGCAAGTCCTCTTCCTTCTTTTATCAGTGTTTGTTTGGGACAGTGTATATATTGAAAAGCTGTTAAAAAATGACCTTATTAACTGCAGTGTGTATGAAAATTTTGAAATTAGACTTCATAATGATTTTTATTCAATACATTTCCTCAGCACCACATACAATCACTGCAAAAATAAACAGTGTTTGCATTATTCAGTAGTTTTTGCATATACATTCATTATCCTGACAACCACAGGGAAAATATTTTAGAGCTGTTCCACTTTAATAAATACATGCTCTTGCTTCTTATAACATCTATATGTTTTGTACAAGAGTGTTGAGCATTAGTTACACATTGTATTCTATAGGTCAGAGAGAGCACATGAACATTGACTGATTTTATAAAGCAGGTTAGCCAGAAAAAAGGTTGAATTGTTAATGTAGCAGCAATCGATCCTTTGGTCTTGAATGTCTTACAGTACAGCGAGCTTCTGAATCTGCATCTCGTCCAGCTTGAATTTCCATCACCTGCACACGCAGAGAGAAGCAGGCATAATCAATAGACAGCAGAGCAGACAATACTGGCATTCTGCCTTTCTGACTAACCTTAATGGAATAACTTAGTGGTCTGGAGGGAATAGCTGAACGCTTCTTAGTGGTTAGACAATACCGTATTCTGCAGGCATGACAAGTATAAAGGATCATGTCTGATTCTTTTTGGACTCTGCTCTCAAATTTCTCTATGCCGGATACAAGCATGCTCCGACGTTCAAAAAGGTACAGTATTTTACATTCCATTCTGCTATAAACCTGCCATGCTGTGTCCCTTTTTCTTGAAATAATGCAACTAATTAACACTTACCTGCATCCCAGAAAATTGTTCTTGCAAGTGTAACAGTTAGCAAAATGATATGTGCTTCAAAAGATGTAAGAAAGATTTTCTAAATTATGCTGTAATTAATGGCATTGTTTACAGATCATTAGTTGTGAAAAGAATGACTGTGATCTGATGATCTTTTACATAGGGCATGAATCTTCAGCTAAAGAAATTGCATATCGAAGAAATATTTAGGTTTATTCTAATAGTTGAAGGGCAATGCGGTGATCTGTAGCTTGTGCTGTAGAGAACGCTGGGTAGTTGTGCTATTATATACTGAGAACAGTCAAACTGGGTTAGGTGAATATTGAAGGATAATGAAGGGATGACCTTTCTAGAAATGGATAGAATGTTACGTTGTTCAGCAATTTTAATAGTCTCATGCTTTGAATTGTCCTACTTGTCAATTTTTCAAGCTGCAGTTCATATCTACTAATCACGTTTTATAAAACAAAAGGACTTTGCCATAATTCAGTGACTGAACTGATCTCCATTTTCAGTTTTCTTTGATTGGAAGTTTAATTGCAAATTCTTTGACTATACGTTTGGTCTCTTCAAAAATAACAAAGTAAATGTTATTGAGCTTCAGTCATTTTGTGCCATTGTGTCTTGTTTTGTATTTTCAAATATTAATATCTTTCTTTCCTCACTTGCAATTTGGCCCAAAATAGCATTAAACTTAGCCCTCAATCTGGCCAGATGACCCATTTTATATGTTTTTGTAATGAACCTACCCCCTGACTACTTTGTCCATATCTTAAACACAAGGACGCTCAAAATGTAATGTTTGTTTTTTTTTCTCTCTTCGGGTTTAAATAATGGCTTCCTTTTGTTCCAGTCAGCAATGCCTTGCTAATGCTGGGAACTGTGTACTTTTCCAC
Source organism: Stegostoma tigrinum (assembly GCF_030684315.1). Taxonomy (NCBI): domain Eukaryota; kingdom Metazoa; phylum Chordata; class Chondrichthyes; order Orectolobiformes; family Stegostomatidae; genus Stegostoma; species Stegostoma tigrinum. The sequence continues at coordinate 67,240,703 of NC_081361.1, read as the reverse complement.
TTGTAAAAATTTAGTCACCATCAATCTGTCATGAATTGCGTATATTCTGGTCAGATTCAGAAGATCTGTCTACTCCACCCAAGTGAACAATTATCATTATACATCCCCAAAGTGCTGTGGCACAGAGAAATCACTAAATCATCCAGAATTTGGAATAGCTTTATGATTTAGGCCAGCGCTTCTAAAGAAAACTGTCCAAACTCATTCATTAACTGAGATATTTGGTAGAGAGAGAAGAGAGCTCCTCACATCAGTTGGCGTTAAATTATTTCCTAAAAGCACGAATCAGTCTAGACAGCAATTGTGTTTTTCCTTTTACAATTTTTCCACAAATTCTCACCTGCCTGTGTGTGTCTTAATGTGCCAATAATAGCCAATTTTTGAGGTTTCTTTTACTGGCTAGTGTACTTTTCATGTATGGAGCTCACTTGATTTAAAAGGAGGTCAAATTAGTGGTTAGAAGAGACAATCTAAGTTGTGAAACTGCAAAAAATACTTTGTTTCAAAAAGAAAAGGCCTGGTAGTTCTACAGTGAATCTTTAGGGGATTAATTGAAACTAGGACGTGCTGCTTGAAATTTGCAACCAGAAGCAAATTTTCCCCCTCCTTGAATTTGAATTAACTATACTATTTTTGGAAGGCTGTACATTGTATCGCCCCAAAGCTTTGGTTTGTATTTTAAAATAACCAAAATGTAGGCCTTGGTGCAACGTGGTAAATTGAGTCTGAATTAGCTTTGCATAAAACATATTTTGAATTTAAACTATAGATTTGAACGTGAAGAAGTTGGGAGGTCAAATTCAAAGTGAGAACAATGCTTTCGTTGCGTTGACTTTTTTTAATGCTTGATATCAATTTGCTGTTATCTCTTTTCACCACAATAAAACCCATTTTTACACTTTTTGATAGGAGGATTAAATCCACTGATGATATTTTGGGTTTCTACAAACTATTCTGTTGGATTCACTAGAATCTCCCTTAAGTGGACTCATCATCCTTGATGATCATGATTTTACCTCTAAAACTGGTTATCTGATCGTAGTTGTGAAGTGTTGACTTAACCATGAAAACTGTCTTTTATATGCACTTGATGCTGTCATGTCCCTTGTGCTTTGATGCCTATTTATACTCTGTTTTGGAAAACAGATTTAACAGTCCCTGATGAGCTAAGGCCAGTTGAAAACCATTTTTTGTTTACATATAATATGTGAATTAATAGAATACAAGTTTCAGTGAAGTATATTCTATTTCACAATACTGTTTTTTTCATAAGTGGACCAGTTTACTTTCTGGTCAATAGTAACCCCCAAAATGTTTTTAGACAGTGTTTCCGCAATGATAATGCAGTTGACTGTCAAGCTGAGGCAATTAAATTCTCTCTTATTGGGCATGGTCATTTCCTGGAGCTTGTTACTTGCCGCTCGTGAAACCAAATCTCAATGTTATGGGATTCTTGCTGTAATTTCAACAGACATTTCTTCAGTATTTGCGGAGACATGAACGGTATTGAATATTATACAGTAGTCCGTAGTCATCCCAGTTCTGAAGTCGTTGATGAAGTAGCTGAAGGTGGTTGGGCCTAGGATATTGCATAGATCCTTTTGGTTTAAAGTTTGGGCCTGTTGTGGCACTGTGTTAGAGTCCCTAACTCTGAGCAGGAAGGCCTAGGTTCATATTCCAACTGCACCAGACATGTGTAATAACATTACTGAACAGATTGATCCAAAATTAACTGCATTGAGATGCTCCAATCACTGATAGTGTAGTGATAGCATTCTTATCACTGGACCATGAGCCCTGGATTCAAGTCCCACCTGCTCCAGAGGTGAATAATAATATCTCAGAAGATTGATTCAAAAATATGTCCTTGGAGGAACTAATGCAACAATGTCCAGAGGCTGAGATGATCATCCCGCAACAACCACAACCATCTCCCTTGGTGGTCAGCAAGACCTCAACCACTGAAGAATTTTTTCTGTGGCTCCCATTGACTTTAATTTTGTCAGCATCTCCTTATGTCATACTTGGTCAAATGCTGGTTTGCCATGAAGGGCAGTAATTCTTGCCTTAACTTTGGAGTTCAGCTTTTTTTTCGTCTGTGTTTGAACCATGTGGCTCTGATGGAACTCAAGCTGAGTGTCAGTAAACAGGTTATCACTGTGTAAATGTCACTTGATGGCACTGTCCATGGCAGCTTCCAAGAGTGATCAAGGGTAGACCGATGGATGGCAAGTAGCTTGCTGATTTTTCTTGAATTTTGTGGTGTAGCGTGACTGATTATTTCGTTTCATGAATAAATAGTCAGCAATTTAAAATTCTCATGAAAGGGTTAAGGAAAAATGTTAGGGGACATTCCACAGAGTGGTGAAGGCATTGCATGTTTCTCCACAGGGAATATTTGGGATGGAGATAAACATTTAAACCGAAGTAGATTTTGAGTTATTGGCAACAAGCTAACTGTTACAGATCCAATAGCCAATTGGTTTTCTTCTGTGCAATAAAGGGCTTTAGTTGACTAACGTTGTGTGTCTTATAGAAGCGTCTACTATCATGATTTCCAAAATCTTTTCTATTGGCAAGGAATTTGAGTTTATAGATTCACTTTCCTGGTTGCTGTATTGAGTTTTAAGTAAATATTTTCATTGCTGATTGATGAATTACTTTGGGTTATTCTGATTTCATCTATGAGGTTGCTGAAGCTGCAAATTGTTACAGCACAGGAGGAAGCCATTCTGCATTGCCAATACCCAGTTACCTTCCTGTAATCCTGCGCATTCTTCCTCCTTGAATGATAATCCAATACAACCCAGTCTTGAAGACGTCAGTTTTAACCTGTTTCCACAATACTGTCAGGCGCCAGATTCCAGATTGTAATCACTAGCTATGTGGAAAAAGTTTTCCTTTTGTCCCATGGGTTCCTCTTGCCAGTTACCTTAAATCTATGCCTGTCATTTTTCCACCAATTCCACCAAAGGGAACAGTTTTTCCTTTGTGCATTGTCCAAATATATCCAAGTTTGGAATGCTATTATTAAATCTCTTCTAAACCTCTCATCTCTAAAGAAAACAGTCCAAGCTTCACTAAAGAATCCTAATAACTGAAGTTGCTCATTTTGGACACCATTCTTCTGAATATCCTTTGCAGTTATTTCTATGTCTTCAAATCTTTTCTCAAGTGTTGTACTGTGATATGGACACAATGCTCCATTTGATCCGAGCCAGTGTTTATTTGGGTTTTATATAACTTCCTTGCTGTTGTACTCTATATTCCTGTTTATAAAGCTGAGGGTGCTCTCTGCTTTATTAACCATTCTTTAAATCTGTACTGTGCCCTTTCATGATCTGTGCCATTTCCACAATACCTTTGGCAAGATGCTGCGTGGGAGACTCCTACATAAGAGAAGAGCCCCTGGTGTTAGGAGCAGGGTAGTACCATGGATAGTGGATTGGTTGACTGGCAGAAGGCAGAAATTGGGGATAAAGGGGTATTTTTCAGGATGGCTGCTGGTGAGTAGCGAAGTTCCATGGGGGTCAGTCTTCCATGGGACTATTCACAACTGTTCACATTATCCATTAACAATCTGAATAAAGGAACTGAAGGCGTTGCTGCATAGTTTGCAGATGACACAAAGAAAGGTGGAGGAGCAGCGAATGTACTGCAATGTGGCGAAGTGTGAGGCTATACGTTTTGGCAGGAAGAATATAGTCATATACTCTTTTTTTTTTAAATGGGGAAAGGCTTCGGAAGTCTGAAGTGAAAGAAACTTAGAAGATTTAGTTCAGAATTCTCTCAAGGCCCACTTGCAGGTTCATTTGTCAGTTAGGAAGGTAAATGCAATGTTCATCTTCATTTCAAGAGGGCTACACTGCAAGAGCAGAAGTGTACTGCTGGGGCTGTAAAAGACAGTTGTCAGACTGCACCTGGAGTATTGTGAGTGGTTTTGGACCACACATCCAAGGAAAGATATGCTGACATTGGAGGGGATTCAATGAGATTTGCAGGAATGACCCTGAACATGAATGACTTGTCACGTGAGGCCCAGCTGAGGACATCCTGTCTATACTCGATGGAGTTTGGAAGGATGACAGGGAAGATCTGATTGAAACTTAGAGAATCCTGAGGGGCCTGGATGGAGTGAACATGGAGAAGATGTTTCCACTCAGGAGAGACTAGGACTTGGGCACAGCCTGAGGGTGAAGAGACAACTCTTTAGAACTGAGATCAGGAGGAATTTCTTCAGCCAGAGGGTGGTTACTGTGTGGAATTCATTGCCATAGAGGGCTGTGGAGACCAGGTTGTTAAGTATCTTTTAAGGCAAAGGTAGACAGGTTTTTTTTAAAAGGGGGGGGCGTTCAAGGCTTCCAGGGAGAAGGTAGGAGAATGGAGTTAAGAAGCATATCAGCCATGATTGAATGGCAGAACAGACTTGATGGGATGAATGGCCTAATTCTGCTTCTATATTTTATGGTCTTGTGCCCATTTATGCCAGGACCCTCTTGCTCCAGTGCTCCCTTAGAATTGTATCTTATTTTTGTATTGTTTCCCTGTATTCTTCTTACCAAAATTAATCACTTCACATTTCTCAACATTAAACTTCCTCTGCCAAATGTCACTTCATTCCACCAACTTTTCTATGACCATTTGAAGTTCTACACTATTATCCTTATTGTTCATATTGCTTGAAAGGTTTATATCACCCACAAATTTTGAAATTGTTTTTTACACCAATGTCTACTGTATTAATATTATCAGGTAGAGTAAGAGTCCCAACTTTGCAGAGAACTGCACTCCAAATGTTCCGCCAGCATGGAAGACATCCATTCAATCTCTGAGATAATGGGAACTGCAGATGCTGGAGAATTCCAAGATAATAAAATGTGAGGCTGGATGAACACAGCAGGCCAAGCAGCATCTCAGGAGCACAAAAGCTGACGTTTCGGGCCTAGACCCTTCATCAGAGAGGGGGATGGGGAGAGGGAACTGGAATAAATAGGGAGAGAGGGGAAGGCGGACCGAAGATGGAGAGTAAAGATAGGTGGAGAGAGTATAGGTGGGGAGGTAGGGAGGGGATAGGTCAGTCCAGGGAAGACGGGCAGGTCAAGGAGGTGGGATGAGGTTAGTAGGTAGCTGGGGGTGCGGCTTGGGGTGTGAGGAAGGGATGGGTGAGAGGAAGAACCGGCTACCCCCATCCCAGGCCCCAAGATGACATTCCACATTAAGCAGAGGTTCACCTGCACATCTGCCAATGTGGTATACTGCATCCACTGTACCCGGTGTGGCTACCTCTACACTGGGGAAACCAAGCGGAGGCTTGGAGACTGCTTTGCAGAACACCTCCGCTCAGTTCGCAACAAACAACTGCACCTCCCAGTCGCAAACCATTTCCACTCCCCCTCCCATTCTTTAGATATCATGTCCATCATGGGCCTCCTGCAATGCCACAATGATGCCACCCGAAGGTTGCAGGAACAGCAACTCATATTCCGCCTGGGAACCCTGCAGCCTAATGGTATCAATGTGGACTTCACCAGTTTCAAAATCTCCCCTTCCCCAACTGCATCCCTAAACCAGCCCAGTTCGCCCCCTCCCCCCACAACCAGCCCAGCTCTTCCCCCCCCCCCACCCACTGCATCCCAAAACCAGTCCAACCTGTCTCTGCCTCCCTAACCTGTTCTTCCTCTCACCCATCCCTTCCTCCCACCCCAAGCCACACCCCCATCTACCTACTAACCTCATCCCACTTCCTTGACCTGTCCATCTTCCCTGGACTGACCTATCCCCTCCCTACCTCCCCACCTATACTCTCTCCACCTATCTTCTTTACTCTCCATCTTCGGTCCGCCTTCCCCTCTCTCCCTATTTATTCCAGTTCCCTCTCCCCATCCCCCTCTTTGATGAAGGGTCTAGGCCCGAAACGTCAGCTTTTGTGCTCCTGAGATGGTGCTTGGCCTGCTGTGTTCATCCAGCCTCACATTTTATTATCCATTCAATCTCTGTTTTGTGGCACTCCTCCAAATGTGTATTTAGGTTGCTGACCTGTTCATTTTTCTCATGAGCTCTAACTTTGCTGGTAGAATCTTAACCATAAATGAATAAACCTTGTTATATTGGCCATTGATCTGAAAGATCTGATTCAGAAGTTTTTGTATATCTGCAGTCACTGGCGTAGTTGAGACTGCCTATTGGGTGGAGGTAGTCAGCCAGCTCCATACTACAGTTAAACTCTGTGGTCTGCAATATGTAACTTTGATCTAACTACTGTCTCTAAGGAGAAATTGGTGTCTTTTCCCTAATGTAAATTTAGTGACCTAGCCTTAGTCAACTGTAACTTGCTATCTTACTACTGCGTAATAAGCTACTACTTGTTACTCAATTATCTGCCTTTCCTGCTGAGACTTCCACGTGGTAATACTTCACAGATGAATGTGAGTAACCCTTTGACTGGCGCTCAATGAGGCTGTCATTTGGCAGCTTTGTACCCAAGAAACATCTTTAAGATGAACATTTAGCATTGTTCCCCCAGCTTTCGGCTTCACTTCACTTGATGAAGGGGCTGTGCTTTGAAAGCTTGTGTTTATAAATAAACCTGTTGGATTGTAACCTAGCCTCGTGTGATTTCTGATCTTCACTATCTCTTTCAAATGGTACCAGTGGTGCAGAGCTCTATCTATGTCAAGAAAACACCAGCCATCAATTAATCCACGGAAATCCAAAGGGAAAGATGTGTAAAATCCATTAATACACCGAGCTCACAACGGAAATAAAACTAGCTGTCTCTACAAAGAGGTCAAAACTTTATACCAAACATAGTTGAGAAGAAATCTGATTGCCAAGATTCCTTTCCATTAAAATATGTTTTCTCAAATCATGACATACCTCCTTTCCAAGAAGTACCACAGTCATTCCTTGAGGAAGTAGGCAACCTTTCTGAACCAGACATGACAGAGCATGTGAGTATCCTTGGAGATTCAGTTCAATTCTGGCTTGATATAGGAGTGAACCCTCATTGTATTATCTGCCATGTGTTACACAGGCAGGCAGAATACCCCCAAGACTGAAGAAATTTTAAATGTCTTTGAAACAACAAGATTATTAGTTTGCAGAAAATGTTTGTCATTTCAAACTATAAAATGTAACTTCGGAGCAGAAAGGCATGATTTTCCTTGAAGTCTTAAAATTCAAGGAAGAATTCCAACCGTGGAATTCTTCACCAAGGAGGGCTCCCAAGATTTGGGTTACTAAGTATGTTCAAGGTTGAGATAGACAGATTTCTAATTGTTAAGAAAATCACAAAAAAGAAAAGGCAGAAAACTGGAGTTAAGGATTATCAAAGCAACTTTGAACTCACTGAACGGTGGAGTGAAATCGATTGGATGGTCTACTGCTGACTACATTTCGCGCTTCACTTGGTATTAAACATTTCTCACCACACAGATACAGGATGATTTTGACCAGGCAGGTTCCATGCTGATCTTTATATTTCTGTCATCATTCTTACTCTCACTATTCTTTTTCCCTTCCATCGTTTGACCATCTTCCCTTAAATGCATCTATGTTGTTGTTTTAGCTGTTGTTTGCTTGATAGCAAATTGCATCTCAATCACAAGGTTCTGGGTTCAAGTCCTATTCCAGGGCTTGAACGCAGAAAATCTACACTGGAAGTCCATACTGGACTAAAGGAATGCTTTTGTATGGGACATGAAATCAGTTACCCATTTTTTTGTCTGCACGGTTGTAAAAGATCTCATGCTTTTTTGAAAAGGAAGAAGAGAGTTATTCTTTGTCCCCTGGTCAGCATGTAACTCTCAATCAACATCATAAAGCATGATCTTCTCTTGGTCATGTTGGTTGTAGGAGTTTGTTGAGCATAAATTAGCTGCCCTATTCCCTACATTAGACCTGTGATTACAGTTTGAAAGTACTTAATTGGCTACACAGTGCTTTAGGGCATCTGAAGGTCGTGAAAGCCCCATATAAGTGCAGTATTTTTAAAAATGCCTCAAATCCTGCTTGTGGTTGTATGCTTCACATTCTAATCACTGGGTAAAGTTTATTTGAATTCCCTATTGGATTTATCAATGACCATCTTACATTTGTGATTTCTAGATCTGTGCTTTCTCTGTGGATAAGCACAACTTCTTTTTGCTGTCCTGTCAAATCATTTCATAATTTTAAAAACCTCTGTTAGCTTGCCTTTTTCTTTTCCAGAAGAAAGCGCCCTAGTCTGTTCAATCATTCCTAATGGATATAGCTCCATTGTTCTAGTTTCATTCTCGTAAATCTGCTGTGCATCTTCTGAAGTGCTTCTTTTTTTTTTGTCTCTTATTTTGATATGGTGACCAGACTGCTTCTGACCAGAACTGACTTCACAGGTAGTTCAAAAGTTATGAGCTGAATTTTAAAAAAATGTGATCCAATTTTTCACTTAAGCATTCTAGTGATGAGCTGAGGCATGATCCTCCTGCCTTGTAGAAGGGATCTATTTTCACACTGAGGTCAAATATTCTATCAGACATTCCTGAAAGTGGTCATTCCTAATGGACGGTGGCTCAGTTAGTTCATGCAAGGCATCCGCTGATGTAGCTTCTGAGGAAATAGGTTGATTCATTCTGTTTTACATATTTTTCTGGCATATTGGTACCATATTTTGGTAAATATGCTCCAAACATATTTCAAAGACTTATTTTGCAGGCATTCAGCTTTGGCCTGTCATTCCATTTAATGATGACTTTTTACATTTGCTATTTGGATATTGTCCCAGCAGGTCCTTATTGAGTTTCAATTTAGTAAAGTCAAAGCAATGCACAGAACGTACAATACAAAAAGAGATGTTTTGGCCCTATCAGTTTGTGATGGCTGTTCGTATCTAACCACTCCCCAAAGATTAATGAATGCAATACTTTGATTCTTGGGATGTATTTGCTTCTTGAATAGAAATTTGCACTATTGGTTTAACTGCATTTAAATCTATCATTGTTATAGCGTACAACTACGGGGTGATAGATAGCGTTAATGTAGTTTGTTTTCTTTTACAGTAACATTCCTTGACTAGTTGTTGGACTGCAAGCCCTGTTGTTGATCTGTCATTTGATTTGACCTCTTGATTGTACTGCTGTGAACTATTTACCTGAGGTCACTTTTCTCTTTTCTAACAACATACAAAAACATATTTATAAACTATTTGAATACCTCCTGTGTTATTAGCTTTCACGCAAAAGTACAATGTAGATTGCCGTGGTAGACCTTGATTCTTATGGTACAATGAATTGACATCAAGGACCCAAATAGATAGTTAAATGTACCTTTCATTGATAAATCTTGCGGCTTACATAATCTGAGGGAAAGTTTAATAATTCCACTTGTTTCTTCTTTTGAGTACAAATCCAGGTACTCTTTGATCTGATCAGAATGGCTAAATCCTTGACTGTCCCAAGTACCTTTGACTATTAGTACGTTGAAAATTGTCCACATTTATAAAAAATGTAGCTGTCAATGGAAATCTTATTAGCTTCAACTTTGTCTTTCAAACTGGGATATCTTCAATGTAGTATGCAACAGTGGCTTTAATAATGAATGTCAAGTCTTGTTCAGCAAGCTCAGAGATAATTTATTCACAGGAAAATTCATTATAGATATAGTACAAGCCTTTCGCAGGAAAATTCATTATAGATATAGTACAAGTCTTTTGGCCGCTTGATCCTATCGTTCTAGAATGCCGATGCATACATTTAATCGTTGCCACATCAGTCTGCTTCCAGTGCCCAGTGTTGTTGTTCTTGCTGGTCATCAACCTAAAGAAATATTTGCTAGCATATGATCTACAAACTTTTCACAACGTTGAACCTGTGCCCTATTGTTCCACTGCCTTGGCAGAAAGTTTTGTTCCAGGTTTGCATTCTTTGTTCTGTTGAATTGTCTCTACAGGGCATATTGTAACATCTTTCATTTTTAAGCCTAAGCAACCACAAAATATCAAGTTGTTTCTAAAACCAGGAATTGGTGTAATAGCCCTCTTCTGCACTATCTTTGATTATCGTGGCCTGAACTGACCCTAATTTCAGGACTTTTCCTGCATATATTTTAAAGGTGAGCAGAAGTGCAGTGATTGTTCTGTCATATGGCTTTATGACATAATCCCAGCAATGGTCACATCATATACATAAAAGATAATTGGATAATGGCTTCTGTACTTAAATTTAGAAAGGAAGAAAAATGAAAAATGAACACCATACCATCTTAACATGGCTTGTAGATAGTCAGGTGACTTCTGTTTGTGGTTTATGAATATAAGAATAAGGAGTAGGTCATTCAGCGCTTTGAGTATGCTGTGCAATTCATTAAGATCATTACTAAGCTGATTGTGGCCACGGCTCCACATTCTGATCTACCAAGGTCGGGCAGAGTTACAATGTCTACAAAATTACCTAAAAATATGTGTCAGCTTTTCTGGCTGAAATTGACAGTCATCATCAGATCAACAGAAGAGATTTTAACAGAAGATAGATATTAGACTTGTCTAGACCATGACAATGAAATGTTAAAAAAGTCTATTGATCTTCATAACCAATATGTTTGATGGTTTATCAGTCCCTGTTATGTATCACCATAGCTCCAACCCATCATGTAAACAATAGGAGGCACTGAACTTGCCAACAAAAGATTAAAACTAGTTGATGGGGAGCTGAGACCTTATTACCCCTGAGGTAATCCTGGTTTCTGGTGCCCTCTTGCAAAGCACTGAATTTATGTGGCTGGTGTAGTTCTATTTCTGGTCAATGGTAACCCTCAGGATATTAATAGTAGGAGATCAGTGATGGTGATACTTTTTGAACGTTAAGGGATGCAAGTTAGTCTCTTCATAGACTTGGAATTGTCTGGCACTTCTGTGAATATGACAGTTAGTTGCTACTTAATGCCCTACCAACACCCCAATACACATGATATTGTCTGCAAATGTATCTCTCTTGCTTCAGCACCTGAAGGTGTTTGGTATGCTTGCTTTTATTGATCAGTGCATTGAGTATAGGAATTGGGAGGTAATGTTGCGACTGTACAGGACTGTTAGGCCTCCTTTGGAATTCAGTGTGTAATTCTCGTCTCCCTGCTGTAGGAAAGATGTTGCAAAACTTTTTAAGCGTTCAGAAAAGATTTACAAGGATGTTGCCAGGGTTGGAGGGTTTGAGCTAAGGGAAGAGGCTGAATAGGCTGGGGCAATTTTCCCTGGAGCATTGGAGTCTGAGAGGTGACGTTATAGAAGTTTTCAAAAATTGTGAGGGGCATAGAGAGAGTGAATGGACAAGGCCATTTTCCCAGGGTAGGAGACTCCAAAACTAGAGGACATAAGCTTAATGTGAGAGGGGAAAGATTTAAAAGGTGCTTAATGGGGCAACCTTTTCACGAGACAGTGGTGTGTGTGAAATAAGCTGCCAGAGGAAGTGGTCAAAACTGGTGCAGTTAGAACATTTTCAAGGCATTTGGATGGGTATGTGAATTTGGAAGGGTTTTGAGGAATATGGGCCAAATGCTGGCAAATGAGATTAAACTAATTTAGAATATCTGGTTATCGTGGATGAGTTGGACCAAAGGGTCAGTTTCCATGATGTGCACCTGTATGACTTTATGACTCTAAAAGTGACAATCTAGCTTGTGAGTCATGTTCTAACTCTGTTTCTTGAGTGGTGTGACTGTCTTGGACTTGTATTGGATTGTACAACTAGCTACAGACTCACCCTGAGACACTGGAAGAGAGTCATCCACATTTGTGAGGGACCACCAATAATGATAGATATTGCAAAGCTGTACAACTGCTGATTCCATCATTGTCTTTAAGGTTGTGATGTTGCTGTCATTTGAAAAATTCTTCATAAGGTTGTTGAATTTTGCAGCATAGAAGGAATTCATTTGGTCTAATACAGGCTTTCTGAAATATCGTTAATGTAAACTATCTTCCATTTTAGCTTTGATCATTCCCAACACCTGTTTTCTAGTCATTGAATTCAGAGTATTGTGTCTAAAGTTACCAAGTATGGCTGTGGTATTTTTCTCGAAGAGGGGAGTTAGATTTGCTTCATCAATTCTTTTGATATTAACAGTATTAACTGACTCTGGCTGTGTCTGAGTGTTGACCCAACTGGTTTAAAAAAAATTGCCATTAGATAGATGCCTTGCGTGCCTGCTACTACTTTTTCACCCCTGTATGGTTATAATAGGCTTTGAACTTCCTCCCTGACAATTCTCATGCTGCAAGTGTTTTGGAAAAGAAAACTCTTCCAGTTAATTTGATTCCCTTGGCCTTTCCCCTTATAGTTTTATTATTTGTTTACTGAAATAGGTATTTGTTCTTCTCTTTTTAAAACATTTATAATTATTTTTCTATCCCTGCCTCCATGTCATCACTATCAACAGAATCAAAATATTCTTAGTTACTTTGGTGATGCTATTTAAAATTCTGTCTTGACAGTTTCACAGACTGACTGTAGCTGTGTTGCCCTTGGTTGCTGGCAGTGCAGCAGAAATGCTATTTAGTGTACATCCTAAGGAACAAGTAACCAGGAGTATTATGAGCAGTTTTGGGTCCCGTATCTAAGAAAGGATAGGCTGGCCAGATACGGTTCCCAGATGATCTCGGGGACGAAGGGCTTGAGGACTCACATCTGTGCTGAGTGGAGTTTAGAAGGATAAAGGGGCACCCCATTGAAACTTACAGAATACGGAGAGGCCTGGATAGAGTGGACGTGGAGAAGATCCCTCCACCAGTAGGACAGACTAGGACCTGAAGGCCCAGACTCAGAGTCAAGGGATGACCCTTTAGAATTGAGATGAGGAGGAATTTCTTCAGCTATAGGTGGTGATTCTCTGGAACTCTTTGCCACAGAAGGTTATGGAGGCCAAGTCATTGACTGTATTTAAGACAGAAGGAGATACTGGGTTAGAAAGGGGATCAAGGATTATGGGAAGAAGGCTGGGGAATGGGGTTGAGAATCATGTAAGCCATGATGAAATGATAGAGCAGGCTCAATGGAATGAAAGGCCTAATACTGCTCCAATGTCTTATAATCTTTTAGCTTTGAGGAAATTTCAGACCCATTCCTTTCCTGATCACTGCTGAAACTCTCATCCATGCTTTTGTTATCTCCACATTTGACTATTCCAATGCACTCCTTGTCAACCTCCCGCTTTCTACCCTTTATAAACTCACGTTGACACACAGTTCTCTTGGTCATGAAGTTACTCGCGTCAAATTCAATTTGTCTGCAGCCCCTGTGCTTTCTCAACTGTGTCAGATCCTGGTTAAACAACATCCCAATTCCAAATGTTCTCATCATGTTTTCAAATCCTAGCATAGTCTTACTCTTCCCTATCTGTGCATTTTCGTCCAGCTTCTGAACAACCAGAATCTGGCCTGTTTAGTATTCTAATTTTAATTGTCCCATCATTAATCACTACTTTTAGCAGCCTTGGCCCTAAGCTGTGCAAATTCCCTCCCTAGAGCACTCTGCCGTTTTAACTACATTTGCTCATTTAAGATGCTCCCTAAAATTGGCAAGTCTTGACCAACCTTCTGAGGGCTAACTCCCCTAATATCCTCTTATAATAGTCCTGTGAAGCAATTGAGACATTTATTACTTCACAGTTATTATTATAAATACAAGTAGTTTTTGAATGAAAATAGTTATTCCAAAGTTACCTGATGAAAGCAACTCCTCTCTATCCTTACCTGCTTTGAACTTTCCATCTTGAGTCAAAAGGGTGTTACATTTACCATGAAAATGTTAACTGTATCTTTAATAGTTATGTTCTATTCAGCTACAATTGTAATTTTATTTTCTATTTTGTTAAACAGTGCAACAAAATAATTGGAAGGTATACAGGTTAAATCATAGATTATTGTAAGGTTTTATTTTACTTCTCACCATCCATTTTAGACCAATATTTTATAAGAATGTTAATATCCTTAGAGATCCTATCTCGTTTGGTACAAAAGAAGCATCTGACATCAAAACAACTTAGAACCACATCAGTTTTGTTCTTTTGGAAGTTGTCTCTGTTGTCATGAACCTTGAATGGACTGACAACTTCAAAAAACAAATTTGAACATCGAGTTAATTGTGCTCCTGGCAAATCTCTCTCTCCCTCTCTCTCTCACCCCGCCCACCATCCCACTCTAGCATCCTAACTTGTCTGTGATGCTGTCATGTTTTAGGAAAGTCTTTGAGTTTATATTTGTGATATTTGTACAACATAATGACTTCCAGCATCTTTGACAAGAAAATTGTAATTTGATTTGTGCAACATATTGATCTTAAAAGAACTGTTAGCATAAGCCATTTTTTGCCAGTGCTTTAATTTTTTAAAAAAATCTGTTCTTGTCAGCTTGTATAGCCACCTCTTTATTTTATATATGCACACTTGAGTGGAATACAGATCATTACTCTGTGAAGCCACAGCACTGACACCTCATTTTCTTCACATTAAAAAAAATCATTGTGCAACAATTTCGTAGCACCACTAATGATCAATTATTGTTGATGCAAGATTCAAGCAAACATTAAAACTGAATGTAGGTATGTATAGCTATACATATGTATGTCACCAAAATAAAAATAATTATTTTTAATCAACCTGCTTGGCATATTGTGACAAACCTCCACAGCAGTGGGACTTGAACCCACACCTTCTGGCCAAGGGGTAAGAACATAGCAGTGTGCCACGAGTGTCCCAAAGTGGGGAGATATTATAAGAGGTACCATGGTTCAGCAGCAGTAGGTTTGACAAATTATTTTTAGCTAGAAACATTTTTTATTATCAAAGTTATTTCACTGCTGTATAAATGTCATTGATTTTGACAGTGATGAATGTGACTTTGTTTAGGTGGTTTGAACTATGCTCTTCATTTAAATCTAACATTCCTGGTTTGGATTGTTGCCTGTTACGTGCTATGTATAGTAAATAATGAATACCCAAAAATAAGGCATTTATACTTTTTTACCTTATTACTTTGTGTTGTTTATCTAGAAATATTAAGATTTCTGCTTGATGTGCTTTATTATCCAGGTCATAATGGCTGTTTAAGCCATCCATTATGTTATCAGCACACTGTGTTCATAGGAAGCACTGACTGCTGTTCTGCAGTTAGTCTTATTATTAATTATGCTTTCTCATTCACTCCTGCCTTCTCATTTAGTAGCATTTCTGCCTGAAATAAATAATACTGATCTTCTGTTTCTAGAAATATGCTAATTGTATTTCAAGATTAATATTAACTGGTGGCCAATGTTTCACAAACGAGACAGACTGGCACGCAATCTGTGTAGGTTTTAGGTTGCTGTATGTTTACGTAACTTAGAAGGAACATTGCTAGT
Source organism: Stegostoma tigrinum (assembly GCF_030684315.1). Taxonomy (NCBI): domain Eukaryota; kingdom Metazoa; phylum Chordata; class Chondrichthyes; order Orectolobiformes; family Stegostomatidae; genus Stegostoma; species Stegostoma tigrinum. The sequence goes on along the minus strand of NC_081361.1, from coordinate 67,225,341 downwards.
GACATTACACACTCCTACTGTTGAAAGAAGCTGCCTGTGTAAAAATATGATGTAATTTTGGTATATGTTAAGAATATGACTATAAAATATGCATGACATATATACAATTCTGTGACGTTTTTAATTTTGCTAGAAAACACTTTGAACCATACTATTATTTTTGACATAACTCAGTTGACAGAATTGTGATTGCATGCTAAAACCTGTTTATCTTGGAGTCCCTTATTTTTCCATTGTTGTGACTGTCATTGCATATAAGACTTGGTTATACTTAGATCGCCCTATGTAATTTTTAAAATTATCTTGAAAATGTACAAGAAATGTTGGCACACAGTGATGTACAGTTTTAAGCTGCAGCATGATATGACGCAGGTTTGACATTGCGACTTCCAATGCAGTGTGACTTCCAAGCTTAACAGTGACATTATTGCATGGGCTGCCTGCATCTTCATAGAAAGGGAAGGAAAACTAACATGTATTATTTTCACCTTCTATGTAGTTGATTGAAAGACAGTATTGACAAGCTTAAGGATCAATAATGAGTTTGTTCTCTCAGGATGGATGTGCTCAGATGTGAAGATGGGAAAAAATATTGTTACGGTCTTATGTTTAAAAAAAGAACAAAACAGAATTTTGTTTTGATTTTATCATGATTTAATCATGAAATTGTCACTTGTTTAACCAGCAAGAGGGAGATGTCTCTATTTTGTTTGCATTTTAGTAGTTGAAAATAATAGTTGTTGATTAGAAAGGAGACATTGTTACATCAGTATGGAAGAGTCAGTTGAAACAAAACATGCGTGGCATTGCCCCTACCAGCAGCATAAAGCCCATATTCAAAAGATTATCCTGTCCTGCACCAGGCAGCATTTTATTTCTTTCCTCATTCAACATTGACCTTTTGATGTTGGACCATGGACAGTCAGGTGATGTTCATACATGCCCATTGAGACCAGAAATTAGAACATCAGTTGTTTGCTTTGTCTGGGTAACTAGTAAAATAATAGTTGGAAATGACCCTGTCCTCCTCCCTTCCCTGAATTTAACTTTATTGTTCTGTAACACTGGAATTTTTAGCTGATAATTTACACCTTTTACCATCTTTTAATATTGTCAATATTTAGCATAAAGTAATGTCAAATGTTTAGTTAACTGACCTTTAATGCAGTTCTTGGCCTTGACACATTATTAGGAAACTGTTTGGTTTGAGCAAGTAGTAACATCTTATTTGGGTGCGTGGAGCAATGAACAAAATGGCTGTAAAACAGTGACAAGTACCTGGGAATCTTCTGTAATCGTTTCAATATTCTGCTTTCGACAGTGTGTTGCAGCAACTCGTTCACAAATATTTATTAGAATGGTAAATACTAGAGTATTATACTGTCAGTTTTAGTACTTTATATTCAGATTAACTCTTAATTTTTCTGCTGTTCTTTGAATATAATCTTTTATTGGAGGTGACCTTGGTTGTCTCTCATGGACTACAAAATCACTGTAATTTTGACAGAGAAATCACCAAACACTGTTGGATTTTTATTAACTAAAACAGCCAGATTTCAAATACTAGGATTTCAAACATCTTCCAGATGGTATTTAACAAACCAGCAAATATAATTGTATGCTTCACAAATTTAATCTCTGCACTAGTTAAGTTTGACTTATTTAAACAGTATAAGAGCAACTAAATTTGCTCCAAGTCAGACTTAAACTTTGGAAAATTTGTTTTTTTTTTCTTTCACTCATGAGATGTGGGTGTCCTTAGCTAGCTAGCATTTCATTGCATATCCCTCCCTGGGTGCCCTTGAGAAGGCGGTTGACAGCTGCCTTCTTGAACAGCTGCAGCCCATGTCCTGCCGGTAGATCTACAATTCTGTCGAGAAGGGAATTGCGGGATTTTGACCCAACAATACTGAGAGAATGGCAAGTTAGAATGGTAAGTGGCTTGAAGTGGAATTTGCAGGTGATGGCATTCTGACTAGACAACAGGCAATGCATTGTGATTTAAAATTTTACAACTGGAATATGACAACATCAGTATTTGCATGAGGCTATTTAAGGAAACCTACAAGCCAGAATGTGCAAATTGCTTTGGCACACTGTGCTGGTTCGCCGTTACTGCAATACTCCTACATTGTATGCCCTATTATGTAAAAGGACATCTTCAACTTAAAAATGTTTACTTTTCAAAAACATTCCAAGATCATTATCTGTGGGATGGTAACAAGAGTAACATGAAGAGGAGAAGGCAACTGTAGATTTTGTCCAGTTTCACCTTTTATTTGACCACTGTTAAATGATGGCTGGTGATGTGAGCATCAATATGTTATCAGCTGCCACTTCATTTCCCAGGGATGCACTTTTGCCCTACATTCAATTCTACAACATGGTGTGTATCAGATGATAAATTGGGCAATAGGGGAATGAAAAGAAAAGTTGCCATCTGGATGAACTGAGCACAAATGATAGATTTAGGAAGTGGCACAACAGAAATGGTTTGAGTAAACGTTTTGCTTTATTCTGTTTCAGTTGCCGTACAAGTAACAGGAAGAGCCTGATTGTGACTTCAAGTACTTCTCCAACACTACCACGGCCACATTCTCCGCTGCCAGGGCACACAGGTAAGGAACAAACCATCACTAGGTTTTACTGTGTGTATACCTTTAAAAAGAAAACTGCTTCCAGGTTATTTGCAACATTTTAAGTGTGTGTCTAAACATCAGTCCCCTTCACCATTCATGACAGTCTATAGCAAGCACAGTCTATGTGATTGACTGCAGCAAGCCCATCACCTAGAAAGGTGAGGATAATGATACGTAAGAACACCATCAATTCCAAACATACCACCTGAATTTGATGTATATCACCATTACTTCATTGCTGTTGCATCACTGTAGAAGGTCTTTGCTACTTGGCCTTCTTTATGCTTTCATGAAATGTTGATATTACTGACTGGGGCAGCACTGGTAGTCTATCCCTAAGTGCTCTTAAATTTAGTGGTTTGTTACGCCATTTCGGAGAACAGTGAAGAATCAACCACACAACCATCATCAGATGTAGGTCAGACTAGCTCAGATGGCACATTTCCTTCCTTGAGGTGTATTAGTGAACTAGTTGGATATTTACAACAATGAATGATGGTTTCACAATCACCATTACTTGACTAGCTTTCAATTTCAAGTATTTTAAAATTAGAAGAAAATACCACGAGTTGCTGTCCCAGAACATTAGCCCTAAATCTCTGGATTGCTAGCCCAATGAAATTAACACACTGCCATTGTCTCCCCATACAGATTAGAGAAGATAAGCTTTAAAAAAAATCAGTCATTAGTGGGGAAACCCCAACTGGTGAAGGATCATACTGGAACCAGCCTTTATTCAGTCTTACCTTTGTTTCAAGTGAAATATTATGAGCATACTCATCTTGATTCAGTTTCAATAAGTTTATCGTTAGTTTTTTTAAAATCAGCCTATTCAGGAATTGTATGACACCCCTCACTGGCAGGTGGTACTTGAACCAGGCCCTCTGGCTCAGAGCTAGGGACACCACCACTGGGCCTCAAGAGTCGTTAAAGTGTTTCTTTTTGCCTGTGCTCAAATGAAAAGTAACTTAATACCCACCAGCTCCATATGATTAATCAGTTAATATATGGTTAACAGGGATGGGTAGCAAATGCCAGTGATGCCAACGTGCACGGAATGAATGGATAGATTCAGTGTAATTTTTCACTTTCACCAAAGTGTGGAAATCATCAGGCAGACCGCATCATGGTGTTCGTGAAACTATCATCAATTGTTGTAAATATCCATTTGGTTCACTAATGTACCTAAGGGAAGGAAATCTGCCACCTGCAGATCTAGGACATTGTTCAAAGGATGCAAGCAATATTTTGAATTCATGAGATAGTATGATAACACAACAAAAAGCTGCAGACATATTCAACTGATTTATTACCATTGTCATTGAAGATCTAAATTTGCTTTTGATCACCTAAAACCTGTAATTTAAAACTCTTCTCAGGTTCATTTTGGCCCTACCTGTTCTTATGGCAGTAACCTGCTGAAACCTCCTGCACTTTCAGTCATATGAGTTCTATGTCCATGAATGACTTTCTTTTAGGTCCTCTGCTTCCCTCCTTTCATTGTGATCCTCCTTAAAACTGATCTCTTCGAGCAGGTTTTTAATAACTCTGTGTTTGGCTTGGCATCCATTTCTGTTTCAACAAACAGCTGTGGGGTATCACAGTTCGGTTTTCTGTGTTAATGATGCTGTATAAGTGTAATCCCTTTCTTAAAATGATGGTGCAGTCACGAAAGAATCGTTAGCAAAATTGTCAAAAACAGAGTAATGAGATAACAATAAATGTGAGTAGGAGTTTAAAACAGACAAACAGAAATTCTCTGGAAAGGGGAACCTGCTTCAAGGAATTGTTCCTGGCAGAGAAGTGGCAGTAGATTAAGCAATTTTAAACAAAAGGCAGAAAATTATTGAGGCTGGATTTCTGATACTAAAACAAGACAAGTTGAAAGCTTAGAACAGTACAGCACAGGAATGGGCCATTGGCCCATAATGTTGCGCTAAACATGACACCAAATGAAACTAATCCTTTCTGCCTGCCTTTGGTCCATATCCCTCCATTCCTTGCATATTTGTGTGCTTATCTAAAAGCCCCTTAGATGCCCTTATCGTAACCGCCTCCACCACTTCTGGCGGTGCATTCCAGACTTTCACCATTCTCCGAGTAAAAATCTGCCCCCCCCCCCCCCCCCCCCCAACCACTTACACACACACACACACACACATATCTTCGGGCACGACAGTACGTCAAACCCTTCTTTCACTGTCTTCACCTCTGTGCTCACTTCTTTGAACAAGAGTCCTCTCCCCGTCCTAGGGACCCCTTTGCTTAACTCCAACGCAACCCCTCCCTTCGGCCTTTTACCTGCACTCTATCTGTTCATTGAGAACTATAGATGTGTCATTCGTCACCCCAATTTCGCTGCCCCTCTCACCAAATCCGATCTATCTCCCTCCGAACTGACTGCATTCCGTGGCACTCAGATCTAACCGTGACTTTGTCATTAAGCCTGGCTATTCTGTGGAAGGGTCACTGGACCCAAAACGTTGACTCTGTTTTTTGCTTCACAGATGCTGCCAGACCTGCTGAGCTTTTCCACCAACTTTGTCTTTGCTCATAATTTCTAAAATCAAATCTCCCCTCCGCCGCCTCCACTCCAGAGAAAATAGCCCGAGTTTTTGCTGTGTCTCCTTATAGCTCATACTCTCTAATGCAGGCAGCATCCTGGTAAATCTCTTCTGCACCAAAGCCTCCATATCCCTCCTGCAATGTCACAACCGGAATTGAACACAATACCCCAAGTGAGGCTTGACCACAGCCTTATAAAGCTGCAGCATGACGTCCTGACCCTTGTGTTCAATTCCCCAATCAATAAAAGTAAATATGTCATGCACAGCCTTTACCATCCTATCTACTTGTGTGGCTGCAAGCAACATTCAACAACTGAGTCAGAATCTGGAGAGAACGAATGAGCTACACTTTCAGATGTGGACAAGCATTTTTCTCGTTCTGATATCCAGCCTTCTTTATCTATATTGATTAAAGAAGAAAATAAAGTCAGTACATTATGAAGCTGGAACTATGTTGCAAAGCTGTAGCATAAGCTTAATATTAAAATAGAAAATAATACAGACACACATTAAGATCACTGACAAAGCGAACAGCATATATAGCCCTTTGGAGGAGAGTACTATATGAGAATCAAGTTGATTAGTCAATTTACCTTCATTAATCCATCCTGAGAAATCTGAATCTCCTTGAGCTATGAATTCCAGCTGTTTGTTGAGTAATTCTAAATGTTCATTTCCATCTGAAATGTCACTGTACATGTTGAAAATTACTTCTCTGGGCAATGAACAGAGTCACAGTAGTTGACTGTCTGTGTCAAATGCCTATACTTCTCTAGTTTTCACTTGGTTAGTTTAGTGGAGAGCCTCACCAGGAGAGAGTGATGGTATCAGAGGTTTGGGCACAATAAGGATGGCAGATGCTGGAAGCCAGCGTCCGTAGATGTGAGGGTGGAAAAGCATAGCAGGGCAGACAGCATCCAAGGAGCAGAAAAGTTGACATCTGGGCGAAACCCTTCGTCAGGAGTTGGGAGGGGGAGGGGAGTCCAGAAATAGAGGCGTTGGGGTGGTGCTGGGGGCAGGTGGATGGGATAGTGATAGGTGGATGCAGGTAGGGGATTATCGTGATTGGCACATGGGAAGGGTGGAGTGAATAGATGAGTGGGAAGATGGACTGGTGAGGGGCAGAGCTGGACGTGGAATAAGGCTGGAGGTGAGGGATTTTGAAGTTGGTGAAGTCAATGTTGAGGCCATTTAGCTGAAAGCTCCCAACTTGAAATATCAAGTCTTGTTCCTCCAGTTTGCTTTTGGCCTCATTCTGACAGTGGACATAGCAAGAACTGCAGATGCTGGAGTCCGAGTCAATACAGTGTAGAGCTGGAGGAACGCAGCAAATGAGTAGGAAAGTCGACGTTTCGAGGAAGCCAAGGACGGACATGTGATCAGGGGAGTGGGAGGGAGAATTAAAATGGGATGGCAACCAGAAGATTGGGTTGGTTGATGTATGCACAGTGCAAATGCTCTGCGAACCGGTCCCCGAATCTGCATTTGTTCTCCCTGATATAGAGGAGACCACATCGACAGCAACAGATGCAATAGATCAGGTTGGAAGAAGTGCAGGTGAATCTCTGCCAGACCTGGAAGGATTATTTCTTAGACGGAGGTGAGAGGGAAGATGTGGGAGCAGGTGTTGCACCTCTTGCAGTTGCAGGGAAAGGTCCTGGGTCTGGTGGGGAGTGTAGAGCTGACAAGGGAGACATGGAATAAACAATCCCTGCGGAAAGTGGATGGGGTGGGGAGGAAAATATTTTTGTGGCCGTGGGGTCTGATTGTCAGTCACAGAAATGTCAGAGGATGATGCATTGGATACGGAGGTTGGTGGGGTGATACATGATGACTAGGGGGACTCTATCCTTATGGTTGTTGGGGGTGGGGGTTTTAGGGCAGAAGTGCAGGTGATAGAGGAGATGTGATTGAGAGCATCTTCAATTACAAAAGAGGGGATGTTAGATGTGATATTTAGGAATGCACTTGTTTTCTCTTTGCTTCGTGACTACTGGCTGTTGGAATGAGTCTGTGAAGTCTGTCATGATAATTGAATGCATTGAACCCAAAAAGTAAAACAGGCATTCAATAGTTTTTATCCTTTGTGAGGCAGTGTTTTGAAAATGGGGCTGTGTTTCTAATTGCAGGGGGCAAACTTTGGTACCTCCACAGTGCAGCATTCCGCGTAAACTCTGCTTTTGCCTAGGTTTTAAGCTTAAGTCCAAGGAGTGAGACCTTTTGACTGAATCAAATTGTGTGTTTATTTTTATATACTTCATACAGTATATGCAAGCAAGTACAGTTTTGTTTTTGAGTGCTTACAATTTTAATGTATTTTGCATGTTTTCCCTTTCATCTTCAGAGGCCAGTCTTGAATTTTTTTTAGCATTCTATACCAGCTCCAGTTTAAGTCTATATCTATATCCATTCCATAGCATATTAGTATTTCTGTGTATTTGTAAATTGAAATAAGTGATCTTCAAAGATGTGAAACCGACTAAATCATTGAGACAAATACAGCTTGCTACTGTGCTGCCCATCTTGTTGACTGCCTTTCCAGCCTGCTCCCAAACCTTTCACCATTGGTGCTTCATTTGCTACTTGCCTCACTGCCCTGATTCCTGGACAAAGTGTGAGCTGGTCAATGAGATTGGTGGCAACAATGCAGCAAGGAGCCCGGGCAACTGGCTGATGAACAAAAGGCAGCAATAATGAATGGATTCACCTATGATTCCTTCAGCACTCCACTGATTACATTTTACCAACTTGCAAATCACCCATTCAACCTGACTTCCTATTTCTTGTTAGTTAAACACGTGATTTAACATTTAACGTTACACCAATTCCATGAATTCTTACCTTAAATAATAACCTTTTATTATTTTGAATGCCTTTTGAAGTCCAAATACATGAACTATGCACTTCTCTTTGTTCGCCCTGCTTGATGCATCCTTATAAACTCTAATAAATGTGGCAAACTTGATTTTCCTTTCACATGCAGGATTTTCCTCGTAATGGATGTGAGACCATCAGGCTAATAATTTGCTGCTTTGTCTCTCCACACCCCCCCCCCCTTATAAATTGTGGTGTTACATTAGTACCTATCCATTCTTCCTTTCTAGAATATAGGAAATTTAGAAAGTTTGTAGTCAATCTATCTACTACGTCTGTGATCACTTCATTTATGAGCCTAGGATTCAAGCTATCAGTTTCATGGGACATGGCAGCCTTTCGCCCCACTAGTTTTTCAAGGATTTCTTATTTAGTCACCGTGACTCTTCTAAATTCTTTTCCCTGCCAGCACCCTTCCCCCAACTCTGCTCCTATTCTTTGGATGTTTTCCATCTACTGTGAAGAATTCTTCAAAGTCTCTGCCATTTCCTCCTTTCCCATTAATTACCCCTTCTTGTTTTGTAAGGGACGGGCACTAAGTTTTGTGACCCCTTTATCCTTTTTTGATTTACACAAAGGATGTGGGCATTGTTGGCTGGGCCAGTATTTACTGCCCATCCTTAGCTGCACTTGAGAAGCTGATGGCGAGCTACCTTTTTAAAACATTGCAGTCCATATGCTATAGGGAATAGATGCACAATCGAATTGGGGAGGGAATTTCAGGATTTTGACCTCGAAAAAGAGGAAGCACAGCAATCTATTTCCAAGTCAAGATGGTGAGTGGCTTGGAGGGAAACCTGTGGTCGTGGTATTCCCATTTACCTGCTACCTTTGTCAGTTTAGGCACCGTTTCAACTCCCCCTCCCATTCCTAAGACAACATGTGCATCGTGGGCCTCCTGCAGTGCCATAATGATGCCACCGTAGGTTGCAGCAACTCATATCCGCTTGGGAACCCTGCAGCCTAACGGTATCAATGTGGATTTCACCAGCTTCAAAATCTCCCCTCCCCCCACTGCATGCCAAAACCAGCCCAGCTCGTCCCTGCCTGCCTAACCTGTTCTTCTTCTCACCTATTCCCTCCTCCCACTTCAAGCTGCACCTCCATTTCCCACCTACTAACCTCATCCCGCCCCCTTGACCTGTCCATCCTCCCCGGACTGACCTACCCCTCCCTACCTCCCCACCCATACAGTTCTCGCCACCTAACTTCTCCTCTATCCATCTTCAGTCCGCCTCCCCCCTCTCCCTATTTATTTCAGAATCCTCTCCCCATCTCTCTTTTCTGATCAAGGGTCTAGGCCCGAAATGTCAGCTTTTGTGCTCCTAAGATGCTGCGTCTTCTGCTGTGTTCATCCAGCCCCACACTTTGTTACCTTCGTCAGTTTTGTTGGAAGTGGGCATGAGTGTGGAAGATATTATCTAAGGAGTTGTGGTGAATTTTTGCAGTGCATCTTGTAGATGGTATACACTGCTGCCACTGAGCATTGGTACGTGAGGGAATGGACGTTTGTGGACGTAGGGCCAATCAAACAGGTGTCTGTGCTGGATGGTGTTTGATATCTTGAGTGTTGTTGGAAGCGCACTCATCCAGATAAGTGAGGAGTATTCCTTCAAACATCTGATTTCTGCCTGATAAATGGTGGCCTTTTTTGTTGAGTAATGAAGTCAGTTACTTGCTACAGAGTTCCTAGCTTCTGACCACCTCTTGTAGCTACTGTATTTATATGACTAATTCATTCAGTTTCTGGTCAAAGTTAACCCCCAGAATGTTGATTATGATGGTAACACCGTGTCGAGGTGCAATAGTGAGGGTGTCTTGTAAGACATGATAATTGGCATTTGTGTGATGAAAATGTTACTTGCCACTTTTTGGCTCAAGCCTGAATATTGTCCAGTTCATACTGCATTTGGACATAGGCTGCTTGAGTATCTCAGGAGTTGCAAATGGTGCTATATATGTGCAGTCATTGGCAAACATCCCTATTTCTGGCCTTGCGATAGAGGGAAGGACTGGATGTGACATGACAGTCATTTGCTGTTTATGCTGTTCGCTCGCAAGTAGTCCTGTTGTTGCTTCAGCAGGTTGACCCCTCAGTTTTAGGTATACGTGATGCTCTTCACTGAACCACGGTTGATCTTGTCGCTTGATGGTAATGGTGGAATGGGTGATTTGGAGGACCATGTGATTGCAGATTATGTTGGAGTATGACATTTTTGGAAGCTTGCTAACTTCGTCTTGTATCCCAATTTCACTTATCTTTTTTATAAATCATTTTTGACTATTTGTAAAATTATCCCATTTTTCAAGCCTGTCACTGAGCTTTGCGGTTGTCTGGATATTTTCTTTAAATTTGATTTAATCTTTAACTTGTACAACAGGAGGCTGGAAGAACAAAGGCAAGCCAGGCAACACCTGGAAGAAAAGAACGGTCAACTTTTTGGGTATTACCCTTTTTCAGGAGTGGATATCGGTGTAGGGGGATCTACAGATAAAGAGGGAGGGCAGGGGAAAGATTGGAAGCAGAATAGTGGTGATAGGTGGACACTGATGGTAGGTACGACTTGAATGGTCAATAGGAGGGATGAATCCAGTTGGTGGCTGGAAAGGAGGGTCAGAAGGTGGATTGGGAGGGAGGATGTAGGGCTGATAGGGGAGTTGGGGGATGGGTGGGTACGTTATTTGAAATTGGAGAACTCAATGTTGAGTCCTCTGGGCTGGAGGGTACCCAGTTGGAAGATAGTGTTTTTCTTCAAATTTGTGTTCCGAGCCACTGTGACACTGGAGAGGCCAAGGATTGCGAAGTTGAAATGGACGGTGACCGGGGAGGTTAAGCTGGCCGTTACAGCTGGCCAGGTGAAGATGCTCGGGGAAATGATCACCTAGTCTACGTTTGGTCTTGCCGATGTAGACTAGGTCTCTTCCTACCACCAGTGTCCACCTATCGCTACCAATCCACCTCCAACCCTTCCCCTAGCCCCTGCTTCTTTATCTGCAGCTCCCCTTACTCCCATATCCAGAACTGAAGAAGGGTAATACCTAAAACATTGACTGCTCCTTCTGTCCTCCCTTGCTGCGTTCTTTCAGTCTCCTGTTTGTCTATCTTGGATTCCAGAATCTGCAGTTTCTTTGTCTTAATCTTTAACTTTCTTGGTTAGCCACAGATAGCATGTCCATCTCATGTAATCTGACTTTCTCAATGGAATCTATTTTTGACAAGAATTATTTCTGTGACTGCCTGCCTCATGGATTGGATCCACACATTGGACTTTCAAAAAAAAGCACAGCTTTTGTTGAAATCGGAGACTGATTCACCAAAAAGTGACCAAATTTAATTTGTTTGATGACACATTACACATTCCAACTCTGCGGAAAAGAGACAGCCAGTCAGTGAAATTCATTTTTGGCACAGTGGTTAGCACTGCTGCCTCACAGCGCCAGGTACCGGTTTCAATTCCAGCCTTGGTTGACTGTCTGTGTGGAGTTTGCATGTTCTGCCCATGTCTGTGTAGGTTTCCTCTGGGTGCTCCAGTTCCCTCCCACAGTCCAAAGATGTGCAGGCTAGGTGGGTTAGCTGTGGTAAATATGGGTTTACGGGGATAGAATAGATGGTGATTCTGACTGGGATTCTCTTCAGAGAATTGGTGTGGGCTCGATGTACCAAATGGCTTGTTCCCACACTAAGGATTCTGTGATTACAGACATGGACACTCAAAGGGGATTAAAAACAACCTTCTTCCTGCCTTATGAATATATACGGAAGCACCTTCCATATTTATATGGCTAGCCATGATTGAATAATCAAAACCAATCATTCAAATGCTAATTGCTTTTGCTAATTGGACCTTCTTTGGAATAGCTCCCAGACCAGATTCAATTACATCATGATTAGAATATACAATAACTTAATGAATTACTGGCCATTGGAGAAAGATGTCACATGACAAACTGAGTTCTCTGTGTGTATTTAAGTCAATATTTTTAAGGCTGAACAGAACTCACAATTGAAACAAAGCCCATAAGACATAGGAATCAAAGTCAGCCATTTGACCCATCGAGAGCCTGAAGTGGAAGCTCTTCCCAATCTCTCCTTCTTCACCACAAACTTGGGTCATGTGTTTCCATTCTACAATAGACAGAAACTTACTTTCATAGGAATATTTCACTTCCAACTGCTGCAGTCCATTTAAAGTAGGTAGCTCCACAGTGTCCTTGGGTAAGTAATTAAAGGATATTAATTCAATGACACTGAAGGAATGGCTATATTTGTCCAAGTCAGGATTGTAAGTGGATTGGAGCTAAACTTGCAGGTGGTGGTGTGCCATATGTCTGCTCTGTGTGTCCTTGTAGATGGCTGTAGTCTTGGGTTTGGAAAGTGCTGTATAAGGAGCCTTGCTGAATTTCTTCAGCGCATATTGTGGATGGTGCACATTGCTGCTACTGAGCATTTTTAATGAAATTTGTTTCTGTGACCCTTAGCATCTAACCCATTGAAATGAAGCCAAAGAGTAATTGTCAACAGCCTTTTCTATGGTTGACCATTGTTTTGTGTCCACAAAACTAACTTACAGTTCAGTCTCTGAGCTGTGCTCAGTTAATACGTGTGGGACATTCCCTTATAAACACTGCAATACCCAGCAATGATGACCTTAGGTGAATTAAAAAAAAATACACTTGTGCTGTGTAGTATCCAACCATGTCATCCTGACTTGATTTTTTTTCTTTAAAAGGCAGAAGAGATTTTTGTGTTGAAAGGTTTTTGTGACTTTTTTGATGTAATAGATTTTTAATGTAGATAGCTGTTAGGGTCTGGAATGCATCATCTGATATTGTGGTAGAAGCAGATCCACACGTCTTTGAAAGGAGAGTTGGAACATTAGGAAGAGGAAACATTTGAAGAAATACAGTGAAAAGGTGAGGGTGTGAAACAAAATGAATTACTCATGCAGAAACCAGGTACAGATAGATCAAGAAGCTTCAGTCTGTGCTGCAATCATTCCGTGATCTATGTGTTTTGCATTTATTGAGTTTAGGTGAGGGCAGAATTGAATGCGGTTGTATCACCCCCCACAATAAAATATCCTCCTAGCACATCCTGGGTTCATGGACAGGATGTACACCAGAGCTCACTAGATAGTGATCTTGTGTTTGAATCTTGGTTTTTTTTAATCATCCGCATGATCCAAAGTATATAAACAAAAGCACACTGTAGTGTCAAAGTTGTTTGCTCTTCGATATCTTTGCAGAGATTAGAAATTGGAGGAAAGCCTTTATGGTGTTGTATGATGAAGATATTCTGGATTTTAGTGGAGTCTTCTGAGAAAGCTAAGCCATACAATAAAATTGAGGAATACAGAAGTTTTGAGAGCAATAAATATTTAATCCTTGTTTTCATGCATAACTCTTAAAATTCAAATTTAAAATAATTTAGCAAAAACTTGCACCAAAAACGATTAAGCAACATTTTTAAGCATTATCTGTGGGAAGGAAAGTAATAATCCTAATTATGTTTTAATGTTGTAGAATTTATTACAGATTGCTTGTTTTACACATGGCACCCTCCAGTATTTTATTTAAGCAAATCATTTATGTTTGGCTAATGTTCGATCAGATTGTTGCCTGGAACCTTGTATTATATCGACCAACCAATATGATCATTTTTAGGAGATTAATTAGCTGCCGGCTTATTTAGGTTGTACCAAGTTGTCTTATGTATTACATGTATTTATAGAGACTGCACTAAATTATTGTATGTAGAACTAAATACTTTACTTGTAAAAATGTAAAACAAAAAATTGTTAGACAACAAGGTATAGAACTGGATGAACACAGGCCAAGCAGCATCAGAGGAGCAGGAAAGCTGATGTTTTGGGTCGAACCCCTTCTTCAGAAAATAAGATGTTGCTTGTTTTTGTTGCCTGTGTTAAGCAGGCATGCATGTAAAGCTTGGTCTGACAAAGCAGTACATTTTTGAGAAGACTGCATGGGAAGATCTTTCATACAAAGTAGGCCTCAATTTTGACCCCTGGTATTTCCAACTTTCGGAATCCACTAATAGGCTGGATAAATTAAGCCACCTACTTAGCACCACAGTCTGAGAAGATGAATATTAAGAGGCTAGATCTAAATTATATTCTGAATAAACAGAGCTTATGAATGCCTGTCAAAATTCATTTGCTATGTTTCATGATAAATATATTTTGGCACCTTTCTTTTGAATATATAATTCATATTAATGTAACCATGAAATTAGCTTACTAACTGCAAGATGGTAGATGAATTATTTGCATTTCCTGTTGGGTAAACTGTACATTGCTTAACTTATCATGTAGCTGACTTTGACCTGTCAACTGAAAAGGCACAGACTTTAATGAAATGTATGTGCTGCCATGTCTAGGGTTTTCAAAAATATTTGTAATGTTACAGCTGTAAATACGTCAACACATCTGAACTTTGCTATCTTGCATTTTTAATTCAAAATCACATTTATTTACATTTCTTTGCCAATTTTGTGTATTTGGGGATGGTTGGATGCATGAATAGCAATCAATATATATCAAGTAAAATTGTTTCTCGCTTGATGTTGCTGCTGTTAATCATTTTTGTTCTCTTCTTCCTTCCCTGTGGGCCCCCCCTGCCCACCCTCAATCAAATAGGAAATATAGAAAGACATAATGAAATAGTTGAGCCCTCCCTTCTGATACTTGTTATTTTCAAGGATTTGGAGGTGAATGTTCCAAGTTGTTCCTTGATGCTGTTGCCCTGTTAGCATGTTCTACAAATGCAGGTTTTTAAAGATTTCATTACAGCAACATACATTTATGTAGGACCTATCGCAGAAGGAAATGGCCCTATTTTTCTGATCAGCCTGGGCAGAGATATCATTACACACCTCTGGAGCAGGTCGGTCCATGGGTAGGGATGCTACTACTACACCACAAGAGGGCCCCATAATGAAATATATTCTTCCAGTCAACCTGTTCAGAGATGTTATTATATACCTCTGGGGCTGGTTGGAACTGAACCTGGGCTTCCCTTTCCGGGGCTAGGTATAATACCACTGATCCACAAGATCTCTATCATGAAATGTATGCTGTTGAGTATTATTAGCACTATCGGGGCTCTGGCCAAATTGTTAAATAGTAGCCCTCTTAGTCAAAATCAGTTGTGTTTGAAGTGTCATCGCTCATGAGTGTCAATGGATAGTTTGGAGTTTCTCCTGATTTATGATTTTACAAAATTAAACATTTCGGGATCTTCTATAGTCTAAAATGATTAAAGGAACACATTTATTCAAAATGAATCCCATGGTTGATACCCATATTGGCTGAATGCGAAATATTCACGTAATTCTCTAAATTAGATTGAATTAAAAATGGAGGAAAGCAACAGCTCTGTTGATAAATAACATTTGAATTTCAGTCAGGTATGATGTTTTACCCTTCAAAAATGTTCAATTTGCAACAAAAGTCACATTGCTACACTATGAAATGGACAACAGAGATTTTAGTCATTTCTGGGCATGGACACCATGGGATTGAAGAATCCAACAGAAATTTATACAAACATTACATTCCTCAGGCACAGAATTGTCTGGGCTGGTATTAAACTACTCATCGCAGCAGTATGTCATGTTTCAGAAGATCTGAGGCAGAATGAAGTGTGAAATTTTTTTGGCCACTTGATTTCATGCAGTGATGATGTCATGAATTTATCTCTTAAAGGCATACTGAATACTGACAGTAAGACATACCACAACAGGTTAGCAGAATGTTAGTTTGTTGTTTCAATTCAACAAAAGCTAATGTATTAACAAACCAGGAACAGCATTTTGTACTTGACTGTTCCTTTTACTGCACTCACTGTACTAATCCTTAATTATCCTCATACAGTTCTTCAAATACATGTGGCGTAGAGCTTCACTTCCTATTGGCAATGCTGTGATTGCTATCTCAAAGGGAGCTGCATATTCATTTCCTGCACATTGTCTTGAGTCATTTATGAAAATCAAGTCAAGATGAGTGCCAGTTCTCATTGCTCTTTTACACACATAGTTGTAACTCTTCATTCTGAATGCCTTTTTTCATAAGATAATGCAGTGGCTAAATCTTCTTTTTCTTCAAAAACACATGAATTACATTTAGCACATAACTGATGTGTAAAGTGTGGACACACCTGTTGGGTGGATCTTGGAAACATTTAATCTGGTGGTTTTTAATTCACTACATCAACGTTTATGCTTTTACTGAAAAAAACTACTTTACTTCACCGGATCGGATAACATAACCTTGGGATCATGTGCTATTCTCTTTGCCTGAAAATGACTCAAAGCAGATTTGGCAAGCTCAGCCACATTGTCGTTACCCTTATTTCTTCAAGGCTTCTCTGTCCAGTACTTTTCCATTCGGCCACAGCTGCAGACTGTCTGAGACAACACTTCAGTTCCTTGACTTTATCCTTTTACGCCAAATTGTCACAGTTTCCTGGGTTTCTGCTGCCTCACCTTTTCTAGTTGACAAACTCAAAGACATGTGTCTCATTATTGCATGACCAACAACTGGCTGCTAGGATGTATGTTTGTGTAACTGTTTGGGTATGCCAGCTCAAGCTAATATTACTGTAATTAGGTCCATTATAACCCACACGTTAGGCATTTTTATTGCCCCTAAGAACCTAGATAAGGGAATTCAGTTTCCGGATTGTAATTATTATTTTCTTTCAACTTAGTAATCTTGATCTCTTTAGCCTGCTATTAAAACTGGTTTTCCTGTTTTGTGAAATTCCAAAACAGACATATTTAAAGTCTGATCAGAGATAATGGGAACTGCAGATGCTGGAGAATCCAAGATAACAAAGTGTGGAGCAGGATGAACACAGCAGGCCAAGCAGCATCTCAGGAGCACAAAAGCTGACGTTTCGGGCCTAGACTCTTCATGCTTTTTTGAAGGGTCTAGGCCCGAAACGTCAGCTTTTGTGCTCCTGAGATGCTGCTTGGCCTGCTGTGTTCAACCAGCTTCACACTTTGTTATCTTATATTTAAAGTCTTCACTTTAACATTATCTCTCCCTTTCACCTTTGAGTTTTGCTATAATATTTCAGGTACGTTTTTTTTAAATGCTATCTGTATCCAATTTTGGTTTTACTTTTTGGCTGCTTTATTTTGGATATCTTTTATGAACACTTACCCCATTGTGCCATTTGTACACAAGCTTTCTTTTTGTAGTTTAGTACCGCGATTCACTTCCCTTTTAACATCAGTTTTTCTCAGTTGTTGCCTGTTCTAAAGTTCTGTCCTTAGAGTAAAAATATAGATTATGCTCTTGAGACAAATTTACAGAAAATGCAGGTTTAGACTCTGTTATGAGCAGGGCAAAACAGGAATCTATTTTGGAAAGCTCTTGTTACATCCTTGCCATCTCTACCCGTGCCCACTCTTTTATATTTCAGAGGTAGGCCCAGTGGCATCCATTAGGTTTCTTGCTATCTTGCCCACTGCTTCAGAGTCAATTAAGGGTATATTGAGGTAATCATATTTTTTTTACTGGTCAATGCTAAGACCCCATCTGAGTAGTGTATTCAGTCTTGGATTCAGAATCTGAGGACCATTGTATTAGTTTTGGAAGGGAAGCTGCAAATTTCTTATGCTGTTGCCATATTTAAACGGCTCGATAATGAAAAAATGTTGCATAAGCTTGATTTTAACGCCTTTCAGTTTAGAAGGTTAAGGTTTGACCTAGCTGAGGTATCTAATATAGTTTGGAATCCAGTATGCTTGATACAGGAAAAGTACTACTTTTAATTGAGGAATGAAAGATGGCATTTAAAGTGTTTTACCCTTTTGAATTCCTACACAAACTGTGTTTAGACTGGAGGCCTTATGGTGGTACACAAGGGATGTGGGAATGTAAAATTACATACATAGTTCCTGAAATAACTCCAGACAGGCCACTATTCTGTTAGCAAGACAGCCTTTATTTACACATGGAGAGTACTTGACATGAGAGCAGCTTCCTCAGAGCCAGCTCTCAGAGTGAACAGAACCCCTGACACACCTGTTTATATCTGTCAGCCACGTCTCCCTGATTGGGGCTGTCAATCTGGTCCAATCAGGGAACTCATATTCTATGAGGTCCACCTGGCTGACCTTGTTACAATAACTATATCCCTCCCCCTCTAAGCCCAATGAAGTAGGCTTATTCTTTTTCTTGTACTCTGTCCTTGGAGCGTTTTTGCACCGGTTCCTCCGACTCAGTTTTGGATATGGGAGGCACTTACCAGACCTTAGCCTTTTGTGCCCAGAACCTCTTGGAAGAAATTCATCCTCTTCTTCAGGTGGCAAAGGTTGTGACATTTGCCGTGTCTGTCTTAGACTCCGAACTTGCTTTGACACTAGCCGGAGGAAGAGGACCCACGGATTCTGACAGCCTTTCCGGCTGTTCTGAAGGGCCAAGTATGTTTGCTCCTGCCCTGTTTGAGAGTTTGCAGCTTTCATGTGGTCCACGTGCTTGTTCAGGACTGTGTCTCCTACCGGAACTTTTTATGTCCCAGGACCTGTCCTCGCTTCGACCATGCCTCTTACCCATGCAGAGCCATTTCCATGGTATGGGCACCAAACTTCGTCCCCTGAAGTAAACCTTTATTAGAAGAGTCTTGTGTCTAGTGTTGGCATTCCTGACACCATTTCACCTCCCTGCTACACTCCTCTCCTCCCCCCTCACCACAAAAAAAGTCCAGGAAGATCAGATTTAACCTGACATGATGTCTTCTCCCCCAATAACAACTCTTCTGGAGCTAGCTCTACATTTGCCTGAGGGTGCTCCGATAATCACATAGGAACTGGGAACAGTTTGGCATTGAGTGAAGCTGAAGGCTGTTTCTTTAAGCCTGCCTTCAAAGTTTGGTCTGTTCTTTCCACCAAATGCCATTTGACCTTAGGACATACTTGAATTCCCTGCTGGTAATTGACGGTCACTTGTCTGTGACCAGTAGTTCCGAGAGCCTGTGTACAGCATAAAATGTTTGCAGCTTCTCTATTATTGTCTCCGTGTTTGACGAATGAACTCTATGCGCATCCGACCACTTTATATAGGCATCCACAATGATTAATAATATTGAGCCCATGAAAATGCTGGCATACTCGACGTGTAACCGAGTTCAGTGTTTACCTGGCCATTCTCTAAAATCTGAGGAAGCCGCTGGCGGTAATTTTTGTCCTTGTTGGCGCTCTGGGCACTGCTCCACCAAAGCAACTATGTCTGCATCCAATCCTGCCCACCAGATATAACGTCTTGGCAATATCTTAATTTTGGACAGTCCTGAATGACCCTGGTGGTGTTCAGCCAGCGTCTGGCGGTGACCTTTGGTTGGCACAGTCATTGTTGTTCCCCATAATAAAATGCCAACCTGTATGGTGATCTTGTCTCGCTGTGTCCGGAAAGGTTGTAATTTTGTTTGGGATGGCTGTTTGGTTTCCCCCAACACCACTGGATCTTTTAGTTTTGCCAGGGCTGAATCTTTTTGTGTTCACAGTCTGACATTGTCAGCAGTGACCAAAAGGGTGTCCAGAAAGCTTAAGACTAGAACAGATTCTTTCAGTGGTGCATCTGCCAGTGGGAGGCAGCTCAAGGCATTTGTACTTGCTACTTGGCTTCCGGACAGTATCCCAACTTGTAACGGTATGCACTTCAAATGAGAGCCCACCACTGAATTTGGCCTGAAGCTATGGGTGGCATGGCTTTGCCCTCTTTGAGTAGCCCTAGCAGGTTTGTAATCTGTTTCTGTTACAAATTTACATCTATGAAGGCATTAACGGAACTTTCTCATCCCAAAGATGACCGTCAAATCTTCTTTTGCAATCTGGACCTATTTGCGCTCTGTGTCAGCCAAAGTCTGGGAAGCACACACTATTGGGCGCTTCTGTCCATCGGGCCATCTGTGAACCAATACTATACCAATACCATCTGGGGAGACGTCACATGTGAGCACCATGATCCCACTTGGGATCACAGTGTGCCAACACCTTAGGTGATGATAGCTGCTTCTTCATTTCCCTAAAAGCTAAGTCTAAGCTATGAGACAATTTCCAAGGCCAACCCTTTTTCAAGAGCAATTCTATGTGTTTCAAGATGGAGGCCAGATTGTGCGTGAACTTTCCATAATAATGCACCAATCCAAGGGAAGACCTAAGCTTTGGTACAGATGTGGGAGCTGCAGTGCCTCTGATCGCCCTCACTTTACCTTCCAACAGGCCCAGTCCTGTCAACTCTGTAGCCCAAGTAGGTCACTTGGGGTGGTTGGAACACACAGTTTTCCCTTCTAAGGCATATGCACACCTGGGAGAAACAACTAAGGACTATGTCCAAGTTCTCTAAGTGCTCTTTGGTGGTCTTCCCTGTTATTAGCACTTCACTTGGGGCAGCACGGTAGCTCAGTGGTTAGCACTGCTGCCTCACAGCACCAGGAATCTGGGTTCGATTCCACCCTCGGGTGACTGTCTGTGTGGAGTTTGCACATTCTCCTCGTGTCTGCGTGGGTTTCCTCTGGGTGCTCCGGTTTCGTCCCACAGTCCAAAGATGTGCAGGTTAGGTGGATTGGTCATGCTAAATTGCCCATAGTGTTCAGGGATGTGTAGATTAAGTGGGTTATGGGGGAATGAGTCTGGGTGGGATATCTGGGAGTTTGTGTGGACTTGCTGGGCTGAAGGGTCTGTTTCCATGCTGTCAGGATTCTGTGTTCTAGAGAAGTGGTTCTCAGTTGACTGCTGAAAAATGTTACAGGCTGATGATACCCCAAATAGTTGTCTCGCATATCGATACAAACCCTTCTGGGCATTAATTGTAGCAAACATCTGGGAATACTCTCCAAATGCATTTGAAATACTCACAGCTCATGTCCAGTTTCGTGAAGGACAACCCTCCTGCCAGCTTTGCCAAGTCTCTTATGTGAGGGATTGGGTATTTATCCCGGTACAAGAAGCGGTTAACTGTTAGTTTAAAATCCCCACAAAGGTGAGCCACCTTGTTGGACTTCACACTCCGTGTGACCGGTGCCATTCATTTGCAATCTGGACAGGTTTGATGATTCCTTCCTTTTCAAGCTTCCTGGTTTCTGCCTGTACTTTTGCTCATAAGGCAAATGGCACTGGGCGGGCCTTGAGGATTGTGTATTTGCTTCCTCGTTAATATGCATGGTGGTCTTGGCTTGTTTGATAGTCCCTAACTAGACCTTCCTGATAAACGTCTAGGTATTTAACTAGGACTTCATTCAGGCAGCCATTTCCTAATCAAAAAATATTGAGCCGATCTAGGCAAGTCTTTCTCAACCGATTTCGGCTTGGACCCGAGCCTATTACTACAATCTGTGGGAACTGAATCAGTTGCTTCTGATATGAGATGGGAGCGGAAGTTGTTCCCTGAATCTGTGAAGGCTCCCTAGTATAGCTTCTCAGTCTAGACAAGATTTTACACAAACTTAGGGCGAATTTTGTCAAAGAGTGGCAATCGCTGAAACGGCCGCGGTGGTATCAATCTCATTAGAACTGGGCGACTATTTAACCAGATTTTATTTTGATTGGTTCTGATTTGGATGTTGCGAAGCAAGTTAACTGTTCCAAGCCAGATGTAGGTGGACTTTCCAGAGTGTGCACTCTACTGGATACAGTTCGATGAGTTCTCTGACTCAATTAAAGCCTAGTGGGACTCCTTTGCTCTCTCAAGTCCATATACCGGCAGCAACTACAATGGCTTGCTGGTTCTGATCCTGAAGAACATGTTAACCATTTGGCTGAGGTTTTGATTTGTTTTGAGGTTTTGCTGTGGGTTGACCGACAGTCCCTCTGTTTAGGATATGCCCTGAGGGAGGCTATGCAATTACCTTCACTCAAGTGATGTCCCCCAAACTCAGACTGCCTGGCAAGGCTGTCCACTTCCATCAGCATACCCTGTAACTCATGTGCTCTGCATTTTCTAATGACAAAGCCAGTTGTGGTGCCTGATTGTAGTCCAGTTGGGCTTCAGCTAGTAGGCACTTTTGCATGTCACATCATTAATCCCATATACCAAACGGTCTCTCAGTATCTCATCAAGGGTTAAACCAAAGTCGTATGTCTCTGCTAGTCATCTTAACCTTGGCAAAAATCCTGACACAGAATCCCCTGTTTCTCAAACTGCTGAGTAAAACTGATTGCACCTGAGAATTAAAGAAGTTGGGGGTTGTACTATTCCCAACTAAATCCGTTAACTCATGCAAGATTTTCGTATCTGGTGCCTCAGGAAATATCAGGATCCTAATGACCGAAAAAGCTGTAGATTAACAATCTGTCTGGAGAATTACTTATTGCTTTTCACCTGTCCCAATGTCATTTGCCCAGAAAAAATAACGCATTCTTTTCACATTTTGGACCCAGTCTTGACAGCAGTATTGAATGAGTCAGGCTTCCCAAATAATTGCATGATGCCAAAAATGTTTACCCCATTTCAAAGACAGCTGTTGGAAGCAAATTTCTTCAAAGTGTATTTTTTTCTCTTCATGCCACTGAAATAATTCCATCACTAAGTCACTCTTTATTTACATGTGCATAGCTCTTGACTCTTGTCCGGCTTCCTCAGAGCCAGCTCTCAGAGTGAACAGAACCCCTGTCACTCCTGTTTATATCTATCAGCCAGCCTGCTTAAACCAGATTAACAGCCCTAGGCAGGGAACCTATATTCTATGGAGATCCACCTGGCTGACCTCATTACAATCATTACAGTTGTAAGATTATGGAGAGAGCTTGGAACAGTAGGATTACCTTTGGATTTTGCTAGTTTAGAGCGAGCACAAACAGATCCTCTGACCATAAACCAGGATTCCAAATGTTTGCAATATTGTGGGAAATCAGAACTCAGGGATATAATCCTAAAACTAGGGCCAGGCCAATTAAAAATGAAATCAGGAAGCACTTTTTCTGACAACGGATATAACTTTCTCCTCAAAAGGTTGTGGATTATGAGCCATATAAAGCTTTTCATAATGGTAAAACAGTTTTTTTTCCATATCTCTCAATCTTTTAATATGACAAAGGCAGACAATGGATTTGAGGTCCATAGCAACCTTAGTGTGATTGAATGATGGATCAGAATTAAGATGATAGAATCTGCAAGACCCAAAAGATATAAAGTGGCGATGCGGGTGACACTTTGAAAGAACAAAGGCTAATCATTGCAGTTTATTCACTCACCAACAGGATCATTGTACTGTAGTGTTAACAAAATGCAAATTGTCCTTGTTTTCTGTGTTAAAAATATTTCATACATGTAAACAAATATGCATTTTTATAGTATAATTCTTGCAAAATTGACAAAAGCATTAAAATCTTAGGAGTGCTAGAAAAAGGGTGATGTATGTGTGGAATGAGCTGCCAGAAGAAGCGGTCGAGATGGGTACAATTACAATGTTTAACGCCATCTAGACGGGTATATGAATAGGAAGGGTGCAGAGGTATATGGACCAAATGCTGGCAAATGGAACTAGATAGATAGGATATCTGATTGGCACGGATGAGTTGGACCGAAGTGTCTGTTTCCATGCTGTATATCTCTCTGCTTCTCATTGGAACATAAATAATGTAGAACTTATTCAATTACAAACTACGGTTTCTGATTTTTGACTCAAAAGAGGCTGAAAAAAAATGCTTGGCTTCTTCTCAGTGCCCATCAGTTTAAATGAAAGCAAATGCAAAACTATTTCTTAAATCAGAACATTGGCCTGAAGATAACCTTGTAAAATGAGAGTAATTAATGGAAATATTGTTTTGTAATGCTCAATATTATAAAATGGCAACAAGGTTATGAATTTGAAATGTGCAAAATTGTAACATTTACTTCTGATGCTTCCAACTTACCATGATCTTATTTTTGTTGTCTCTCCATACCCAAAATGTGGCCAAACAGCAAGCTAACGTTTCCAGAAAATGCTGTCTGCTTTTGTTAGAAGGTCATTGTACAGAAGCAAAACTGGCATTTTGGTACCTTAAAATGGTGTTGTTTTCTTCACAGGCAAATTACTTTAAAATAATGGGATTAAATACATTTTCCCTAAATTACACGAAGCACGGCTACAGCCGATGTGTTTTTCACTCTTAATGATTGGATGTCGCATCATATCAAAATGTTATAATTCCATTTGACATAAACTACCAAGAGAGTGTCCATGATGAATTATTAATAACCTACAGGTTCCTCTAGGATTATTGATAACAGATGTAACCCAAGCTCAAAATAAAAATTAATAAGGTTGGTTAATTATATGGGGAATTACTATTTGTCATAGTTGTGGCTTGTACATGGCTGAGGACCCTTTCAGCCACAGTGGTGGGGAATCTTCGGTTGAGGAAATAGGTGGACACTTTGCACTCCACCCAATTTACGTCTCAAATTTAGTACTAATTTAGTCAGCTTGCTTTCTGACACAGTCATTCAGCTGCGTGTGTGGAGTTTGCACATTCTCCCTGTGTCTGCATGGTTTCCTCCAGGTACACCGATTTCCTCCCACAGTCCAAAGATGTGCAGGTTAGGTGGATGAGCTATGCTAAATTGCCCATAGTTTCAGGGGATGTGTAGGCTAGGTGAGTTAGCCCTGAGAAATGCATGGTTACAGGGATAGAGTATGGGGGGCGTGGGGGGTGATGGATGGGTCTGGGTGGGATGCTCTTCGGAAGGTTGTTGTAGACTCACTGGGCTAAATGGCCTCTCTATCCTGCTTGGTAACATTCATGATGGACTAATAAGCTGGTAAATTATTAATATTTTAATTGTTAACATCTGTTTTCTCTATATTTTTGATTCTGAACTCCTTCGTAAAAATAAACTTAAGTATAAGCCCAGAGGAAAATACAAATGGGTGAAAAAATGGCAATGGAATTCATCAGCTCAAAGATGAACACACTTGTAAAATAAAGTGCTGAAGAAATTCAGTACTTCTGGCAGCATCTTTGTGAAGAGAAACAGAGTTAATGTTTTGAATACAATATGATTCTTCTTCAGTAATGAAGAGAACCCTTTGCCATGCTGCTGAGTTTCTCCACCCCCTTCTGTTTATATTTCAGCTGTCCAGCATCTGCAGTACTTTGCTTTTAACTCATGAATGCATTCCTGACTGATAGAGGAATTGAAATCTAACTTGATGGATGCTACACGCTTTGTTTAATTAGTTAGGTAGAAGATAGCCAACCATAATATGCACAGTGTGCAAGCTGAACATGTGTGATCTCCATTTAAAAAGAATATTATGTTCTCAGTTTTAGCATTCTTTGACTACTAACTGGTGCACTGCACTGTAAAAAATGGTACCAGAATTTCTCAGAAAATGATGGGTGGCCCTCCATGGAATGGTGTTCTTTTGCTTTCACCAGCATAATTGCTGGTGAAATTCAGCATAATCACCAGCATAATTGCTTCTCAAAAGATCGGTATGCCCAGCATGGGATCCCAAAACCAGTCCAGCCTGTCTCTGCGTCCCTAACCTGTTCTCCTCTCACCCATCCCTTCCTCCCACCCCAAGCCGCACCTCCATCTCCTATCTACTAACCTCATTCCACCTCCTTGACCTGTCCGTCTTCCCTGGACTGACCTATCCCCTCCCTACCTCCCCACCTATACTCTCCACCTATCTTCTTTTCTCTCCATCTTCGGTCCGCCTCCCCCTCACTCCCTATTTATTCCAGAACCCTCACCCCATCCCCCTCTCTGATGAAGGGTCTAGGCCCGAAACGTCAGCTTATGGAAGTATTCCTGCTCTTACCTAACACTCATTGTGAGTGCTGTTTTTGTAGATGCCAGTTTGAGCAGTGGGGAAATTCTAGTTACAGACAAGCAAAATCAGGGAGTTATGACTGGAAATTTGTCTAACTAGTAGCTGATTGGTCTGTGATATGGTGATCTGTTGCCAATGACAAAAAAAAATGATTGGCTCTCAGGTAGCTTAAGATGCACATGGTTCAAGCAGAAGCCATCAGATTTCTGAGAGGGAAGCTGTGATTTCACCCTGAAGTAAAAAGCATTTCAAGCCTGAAGACAGCTAGTTTATTTCATTTCATCAGTTGCTGGAAGCTGTGACTTTTAACTAATAGGCCAGAGACCTTATTTATAAATGTGAACCAGCCACAGTGTGTCTCCTACAACCAAGTGAAAGAAGATCAATAAACATGTTCCGGTCAACAGAAAGATCATCTCAGTAAACTCTGTGGACTGGGTCGGGTTGACTGCCTTTCCAGTCTATTCTTCCACAGATACCACCAGTTTTGTTTTGTGTGTGTGAGAGTGCGTGTTCGTGCGTGTGTGTGTGTGTGTGTGTGAGAGAGAGAGTGCATGCTCGTGTGTGTGTATGTATGTGTGTGAGAGAGAGAGATAGAGGAGTTGGGAGAGTTCTATAAGTGGTTTAAGTTTTGACTGGTAGAGTTATTTGTTAATCGTCCATAATTGTTTACCTATAGCTGGAATCTATTTATTTGTAAAAAATAGTAATTCTTGTTAAGCACAGAAACTTGTTCTTTCTATCAATTGGATTTAAAAAACAAGAAAATTGGAGAATTCTGCATTGTTTTAAATAAAAGTCTTTAACAACTTTGACAAGTACAGTAATAGCAGGGCATGATTTCCTACTGTCATCTCAGAAAGGTGTAATGATTGTCAAGCAACTGTGGGTATTTAGAAAACCTGACGATATCATCTGTATTCTACACAATAATTTTTACTGTTGCTTCTATCTGTAGGTAACGGACAGCTCTGACCTTGGCCATTGGAGTAACTAAATATTGGAGAGACTTTCTGTTGTATTTAATTTATTCAAGAGATTTAAACTGCCTGTGACCAATTTGTCCTAAACTTTCCTGTATTCCTATTTCATATCTGTCAAATTTCTGCAGACATTTACCCCTGACAAACTGACTTTTCAAACCATTTTGTATTTGGATTGTGTATTATATTAAGGTCTATTCCTGCTTCCATTTCTTGTGTTGTTTTGAATTGAGAATTTACACTGTTCGTATATAGGTCAGGTGGGTTAGCTATTGGAAATGCAGGGTTACAGAGACAGGGTGGGTCTGGGAGGAAGCTCTTCAGAGGGACAGTGTTCGTTTTTAATATTGCATCTGGAAAGTCTACAGTGTGACTGATTTTGTCACTTCAGTTCCATTTTTAAGAGTTTTTATGCTATTTGATTGTTTTATTTCAAACCAAACATTGCTGCTGAAAATAAACATTCTGTTTCTTTCTTAAAAAACTCTTATCCATTTGAATTTCCGGTATTGTTTACGGCTTGTGTGTGATCAGGAACTGTGGAGTTTGGTGGTATGTGTCCGTCCTTATAGTTCTAAGTATAAATGTCCAAAAATAATCATGCAGAACATTCAGCCCATCAAGTCCACACTGACCCTCTGAAGAGCATCCTCCCAGACCCACACTCCTTCCCTATCTCTGTAACCCTGCATTTCCAATAGCTAACCCACCTAACCTGCACATGTTTGGACAGTGGGAGGAAACCAGACCACCTGGAGGTAACCCCCGCAGGCACAGGGCGAATATGCAAACTCCTGACAGTCACCTGAGGCTGACATTGAACTCGTGCCTCTGGCGCTATGAGGCAGCAGTGCTCATCACTGGGCCACTGTGCTGCCCCAATAATTGAAACAAAAATGGTGAATATGTTATGGCAGGTGCAAGCTGTTTGGGTCTGATAACTTATTTTTGATTGATGAGGAGTAGTAATTCAGTCTGTCTGTTTTGTTACATGTTCCCACTGCTGAACATTATCTGTGCTCAATATAAATCAGTAATTTTATTGTTAAAACACTGTAAGGCAACCTGTCACAATATGACACCAAATAACTGACTCAAATGTTCTGCTAATAGTCATACTTGATTTACCTGCAGAGTAAGGTATGACGTGGCTGAGTGATTCTGGCACAGCCTCCAGAACGGGCAAGGAGGTCGGCAGCAAGTGACGAAATCTGAGTATGGGGATCCACTACGCCACCTAGTGTCTAGATCTGAAACTGCACTGACTGTGGTTGACAGGCAAATCATTGTCAGCATTCAGAGATAGCAAGAGCTGCAGATCCTGGAGTCAGAGTCAATACGGAGTGGAGCTGGAGGAACACGGCAGGTCAAGCAACATTAGAGGAGCAGGAGAGTCGACGTGTCCAGTCTAGACTCTTCAGGACTTGGGGTAGGGAGCTTGGAAATAAATAGAGGAAAGAGGGGTGGGCCTTGGAGAAGGTAGCTGTGATGGTGATAGATGGATGCAGGGAGGGGTAGTGTGGATCAGTCAGTGGGAAAACTGGGGCGGCTGGTCGGGGAAGGAGATGGACAGGTCGTGTCAGGTCAAGGAGGTAGAGGTGAGAGGCGGAGTTGAACATGACATGAGGTCGGTGGTGGGGAGATTTTAAAGCTGGTGGATTCA
Source organism: Stegostoma tigrinum (assembly GCF_030684315.1). NCBI lineage: Eukaryota > Metazoa > Chordata > Chondrichthyes > Orectolobiformes > Stegostomatidae > Stegostoma > Stegostoma tigrinum. Next base: position 67,196,825 of record NC_081361.1, on the reverse strand, counting down.
GTGTTTAGCCCATCGGGCTGTGGGCTGTATCCGTTGCTCACAATGTGGCCTCCTTTACATCAGTGAGACCCAGTGTGAATTCAGTAACAGACTTGCGGAGTCACCTGCACTCTGTACGCTATAGTCAACACCTTCCGGTTGCTAACCATTTTAACTCCCCCACCCACTCCCTGGGTGACATGTCCATCCTGGGCCTCCTGCAGTGCCAGAATGACGCCACATGCAAACTGGAGAAGCAACACCTCAAATTCTGCCTCGGGAGCCGACAACCCAATGGCCCAAACGTAGAATTCACCAGTTTCAAAATCTCCCTACCTTCGGCCTCATCCCATGTCCAACCCTCCCTCTCATTGCTAGCTCCTTTACCTGACACACCTATCCATCTCCTTCCCCACCTAGCCACTCCACCCTTCCCACTGACCAATCCCCACTACCCCCAACCTGCATCCACCTACTGCCATCCCAGCTGCCTTCCCCCAGCCCCACCCCTCTTTCTTCCTCCTCCCCAATCCTGATGAAGGTTCTAGACCCGAAAAGTCAACTTTCGTGCTCCTCTGAAGCTACTTGACCTGCTGTGTTCCTCCAGCTCCACACTCAGCATTGTTACGAACAACAAAAATAGAGCAGATGTACGTAGATTGGCACAATTAAGCTGTGTTAAACAAACAATGTGACGAGACGATGTGGGATATAATTTCATCATTGTGGCCTAGATGGAGACAGTTTAGACTATAGGGTCTGTGTCAGATCTCAGTACAGCTATCCAGTCGCTTGTTATTGTGCATACTTTATGCTTATATACTCACTCAAAAGGATATAAATGTGTCCATGGTTCCTCCTCATATGCCTTATGTTATCACAAAAGGGATTAAACAGATATTTATAAATGGCAAAGTTCTAAGTGAATTCTGATCTTGTTGAATGAATAATCATGAATTTATTTGTTTCACTGCAGACCATTTAACTCGTGCTACATATTTTAAAGCTTCCAGCGACCTGCCACTATTTCTTATTTCTCAATGTGTACTTATTCCTTGTCAATTTTCTGCCTGTCATCTACTTCTGAAGGTATTGATTCTTTGCTGAACCTCTGGTTTTGTTCCAAAATAACTGTTATGCATATACGGGTTTTGCAGTAATGTCAATCCCACCGTCATGTAAATCAGGAGATATCCCCCCACCAAAAAAAAGTTTTGACGTGAGTTTCTGCTTTTTAAAATGTAAAACAATATAAGTTGTTTATGAACCTCCTAAATGGCTTTTAAAATCTTATTAATCAGATCAGAATTGTTTCCTGTTATGATTTCAGCTGATGATACAATGGACAAGTCAAAGTGTAATCTAGCCTAATAGATCATTTTTTGTGCTGATTATTCACTGAAACATCACACAAAACTACAATGTTTTTTGTCAATAAAACACACATTTATTACACAAGAGAAAAGAAACAAGAAAAGCCAGTTAAATGCACAATTTGGAAGATGTAAAAGCACATAACAAAACAAAGTCTATCGCCCAATGCCTTTGCCTTCACTTTACTGTATTTAAAATCCAGAGAAATTACTCTTCTGTATCATACCATTTAGGCTTGACCTCACTGTTTCTGTGTTGTGAACTGTGAAGTTTTACATGAATAATCTCAAGACTGACACTTTAAATTTTCTCAGCCTTTTAATAATTTGCACATATCTCACCGAAGACTTCTGGTTTGGAAGTTTCACAAGCTAAGCTTCTACAGCAAGATGACTGTGCTTTCCCTGAACTGTCCTCTACTTCTTCCTTGGAGAGAAACTATATTATCCCTCAGGCACCAGTCTGGTCTCCTCCAAAGCTGCTCTAAAAGCTTTTAGTCTCTATGTTCTAAGCTGACATCAACCTTTTGTGTGTTCTAAACCAAAATCAATGTTCCTCTCAATGTTTACACTCCCTGTTGTAAACACTGCAGTATGAATAATCTTAAGAGTCTGTGGATTTTGCATCATTTTTTCTATTACCCATAATGAATTAGATCAGTATTCCAGAAAAGATTCTTTCATTTTTTTCAAAGCTTTTCACAAAAGTAACAAGCATCCATGTGTCGCTAATTTGAAATACAAACTTTTAAAATGTTATTTATAAATCACATACCTTCAATCACATTACGGAAACTTTATAACTGTGTGTATTTGTAAAATCTGTAACATGTATTTAAAAAGAGACTTTTAGGAATCTGCCTTGCTATATTCACTTGTTAATGAAGAATTCACTTTCTCTTCACAAACAATATTGGCTGAAACAGGATGAAATCTGCCAACATAATATATTAATAATGCATTTATCTATAATGGAATTTGATCAACAACTTGAGTTACTCAAAATACAACAGTGGCAGCTGAGTTAATTCAAACATGCATTGTAACTAGTAAGTTTAAAAAGTCCATCTTACCTGTCACCCCCAAGTGTATCATTTGTTTTTACCCCCAAAAATCTAGTGTAAAGATTTCAGATACAGTTTCAATGATCAAATTTAACCTTTTCATTTTTGTTCTCAATATCTTGAAATAATTTAACGTAACAAATGGACATGTAGAATAATAGATACTTAGTGAGTAGTGCACACATATTGTTGTTTAAGCATTTTCTCGTGATTTTAGAACAATGAAGTGATCTCTAAGACAGCCGTGATTCTGGAGGTGCTTTGTAGCATAGCTGCTCAGATTATTTCTATTGACCTGAGAGTCTAAAGCACAGGATCACATGCATTGGCCGATCATTTAGGATTTGGATTGTGACCCTTTAGAATTTTCTCCCCCAGAGAGTTGTGGATGTTTCATCCAAGACTATGTTCTGAAGAACAGTTAATTCTATTTCTCTACAGACGCTGCCAGACTTACTGAGTGTCTCCAGAACTCCATGTTTGTTTCAGATTCCCAGTATCCACAGTATTTTGCTTTTAATATAATTAAGGCTGAACTACTTAAACATTTTGTCTCTTGATGTCCACAGATATAAGGAGTGGGCAGGAAAATGGAGTTGAAGCCTGTGATAAGCCATAATCATTTCTGCTGTCAGAACTTGTGTAAAGGGCCACATGTTTTCCTGTTTTTGGTGTTGTATCATTAGTCAACAACCTACAGTTCTGCAAAATTCCCTCTATGGGACAGTCCCAAAGTTCTTTCTACTGTAGATGTGAAACAATGGTAGATGACGAGGAAGGAAGTTTTAAAAAATAGAGTAGGTTGGGAATCCAAAGTCCCAATGCAAGAGATGTTCCTTCAGGATCATTTTTAAAGCAAAGAGTGTGGTGAGAACTAAATAGGGTAAAAGTATTGTGGCTAAATGAGGAGTCTTACATGGCAAATGAGTGAAAAACAATAAGACACTTGGTTTTGCAGATACGGAATCCAGGAAAGAATTTGAAACTTAGGTCAGAACTTTGTCAGCTCCATAGGGTTTCCATAATGAGCCAAGTACACACTAAGTGGCAGTAGCATTCTGATTGACTTAGGTTCCCGTATTCACGATAGTCCACTGAGCACTGTTCCCACCCAGGACACTCGCATTGTTGCTATTCTGTGTGATGAGAAATAAAAGGCAGTGGCAACTTCAGGGTCTTGCATCGTCACTCTCTGTCTGCTGATTCTCTTCTGTAAGACAATCAACATTTGGGTCTCACCCTGGCTCCCCTAGCAAATGTCAACAACAGAATGAGATTTTGCACCGCACTTCCTAGACTGCAAGTGAGACTGTATTTTCTGAAGAGAAATTAGCTGCAGGACTATGGTGAAAAGACCGGGAATTGGGGCTAGCAACTTTCATAGAGATAGCAGAAATGACAGACTGAATAGCATTCTTCTGTGCTATGACTATTCCATCATTCACTTTTCTCTCCATCATATTACTAGAATTTTGTGTCAGCAGCTATTCAGTTTTCAACTCCTATCCACGTCCTGGCGCTTCTAAGTCGGAACAGTGGATAGTTGTTCTGTGGTAAGAGCCTTTAAGAATTTTCTCTTTCTAACCCAAGGGACATGCTCATTTCAAATTCATTCTGCTGATTGAACTTACACCAACTAAATCCATCTCATCTGGGAATTGAACTTAGAACCTCTGTCATCTGGTTTGACTAATTAGTGGATGACCTCACTTCAGAAGCCACAAATAGTCATGTTTAAATGCGCTACCTAAAACTGGCTCTAATTTCACATTTTTTTATTCTCAATTTGCCGACAGGTAGCAGCCCTCTTGACAGTCCAAGAAATTTTTCTCCAAATGCAGCAGCTCACTTTTCATTCATACCAGCACGAAGGTGAGATTTATTATTTCACTGTTTTTTTTAAATAATAGCATGCAAGATGATTTAGATGTTGCATGGAACACGCTCAGGTTGCACGCAAAGTTAATGAGATGATGGTAGGATATTAGTTTACATTTTTGCCTGGCTTGCTGCAGCTGTTCAACATTAGATGTGAGCAGCTGATGTGTTTACCATGTATCCATCTTTGCAAAGTGATGCAAATAACATTTTGAACAGTCAAGAGCAGAAATTAATTTCAGCATTGTAAAAGATAGGGTAACCCCACCTTATTTGATGACACTGATAATAAAATAATGAAGGTAGGACTTGTTGAAATACTCAACAGGTTTGACAATGTCTTTGGAGAAAGAAACAGTTAACGTTTCAGATTGATGACCTTTCATCAATGCTGATAATGCCAGACCCACTTCGTATTGGAAATGGATTGGAGACAGCAGCAAATATTGCCAATTGACTGACAGGGATTCAGGCATGCTAACATAGAGGCCAATTTGTTTGTCAGCATGTTGCTTGCTGATATTTTTAATGGCTGCTAACATCTTAGAATCTTTTGGAAGAATGGTTTTGGTTAACTGTTGATCCCGACAAGTTGTGTTTGCAAACATCCTGATCTTAGCACAGCATCCACGAGTGAAAATGCTCTGAATGGAAAACACCCATCTCAGTAAAGTCTGCCAACAGAAACAGCAGATCCTTCTGAAAAGCAACAGAAATAAGAATCCGATAGATAGTGCAGCTGGCTTTCCCACTGAGCACACAGTCATTTATCCTGCACCTTCTGCTCATCCAAGCACTTGTCTTTCTTGAGATCAGCATCAGTTTTCCCACTAACTTTGATTTGAATATGTAAGTGATTTATTTGAATATGCAGCTCCTTAAAATGTTGTTGTACAATTTTGTGTCTCTCGCACTCTACTGGAGCCAACTTACGTGCAGCCTGCAAGCAGTTCTTTTGGGTTATTATGAAGCTTATGGAGAATAGTGGTCAGATAAGCAAAGACAATTTCCTCGGGCAGGAACAACTAGGGCTGGGATTGAATGAGCTAGCTCACTGTGTCCCAATTGTAAAAGTGAGCAGGGATGTCTGTTGTGGAAGATCACCTGTTTCTGGTAGCAAACTTTGTTCAGCAGGGAGCTGCTTCTCAGGTACTTTAAGGTGGGACAGATGTTTGGATATCATATAGCATCTAGTAAAAAGGTACAAGTTGCACTGTCCTACCAGATCATAGGGCTGCTGTCTGAATAGAAGGTCGCCACACCCCAAGTGGTGAGGAGAAGTCAAGAGGGTAACCTCAGCTGATACCATGAATTTCAAACCAGCCATTCAGCCAGCTAAGCTTATTGGCACCCCCATCCTGGCATTAGGTAACGACAGAAGGAACATTCATATTCATCAAAATTATTTGTAAAGCACAATGTAGTTGTAGCAATGTAGTGGAGTAATAATGGTTACTGGCTTGTACCTAGTAGGTGAAGCCATTATATGATCGAACATTAAGTCATATGGGTCACATGGGTTTCAAAATTTGATGCCTAGTCAATGCTGAAGTTGCTGATTTCATTTGGGGACACATTGCTGCCCTTAGTCAACATTCCATCTAAGCGAACAAGGTGTAGAGCTGGATGAACACAGCAAGCCAAGCAGCATCAGGGGAGTAGTAAAGCTGACGTTTTGGGCCTAGACCCTTCTTCAGAAATGGGGGAGGGGAAGGGGGTTCTGAAATAAATAGACAGAGAAGGGGAGGCGGATGGAAGATGGATAGAGGAGAAGATAGGTAGAGAGGAAATAGACCGGTCAAAGAGTTGGGGATGAAGCCAGTAAAGGTGAATGTAGGTGGGGAGGTAAGGAGGAGATAGGTCAGTCCAGGGAGGACGGACAGGTCCAGGGGGCGGAATGAGGTTAGTAGGTAGGAGATGGGGGTGGGGCTTGAGGTGGGAGGAGGGAGTAGGTGGGAGGAAGGACAGGTTAGGGAGGCAGGGACAAACTGGGCTGGTTTTGGGACGGGGTAGGGGGAGGAGGGATTTTGAAGCTTGTGAAGTCCACATTGATACCACTGGGCTGAAAGGTTCCCAGCAACTCATATTCCGCTTGGGGACCCTGCAGCCCAATGGTATCATTATGGACTCCCACAAGCTTCAAAATTTCCCCTCCCCCACTGCATCCCAAAACCAGCCCAGCTCATCCCCGCCTCCCTAACCTGTCCTTCCTTCCACTTGTCCCCTCCTCCCACCCCAACTTCACCAGCTTCAGAACATAGGGAAAGCACTTTTGAAAATTCATTGCATTAAAAGCACTATTTTATGCTGAAGTTTGGTCCAAATTACTAGTTATTAGAACCCAACAAAACCCTTATTGATATGTTAAAAAATAGTCCTAAACTATTATTTACTTCATACAACCAACATAAAGCCCATCTTCTACCTACAATAGTCAGCAAGGTTCTGTGTTCCTCAAGTTAGCAAGCATTATTATCCTGTTTATTGACCTTGGTTGTTGAAAAAAAAATTCAGAAAGACTAAAAGTATTCACCTTAGTATTGCTAACAAGGTTGTATAATAATTTTCCACTTCTTTTCTAAAGTTTAAACTTGTCTTTTTTTATGTTCCCGTTTTGGATACAGGTGAAAGCATTAAGTACTGCTTAGTGACATGGGACATGGTTCAAATCCTGCCTATAGACGGGTCGTAGAGCTACATTTAACAGCTGGCCATCACGTTGGTTAGGAATAGTAACCGACATGAGGCCAAATATAAAAGGAGAGAAAGCTAGAAAGTCTCTATGTTAGATACAGTATCACCTTGTAAACCATCAGTTTTAACTAGTTAATCTCATGAACTTCTTCAGCCCTACTGTGTGGCTTAAACATATATTTAAAAGCATTTTTACAGTTTTAGATACAACAAAGCACAGGTGTGTTAACAGAAAATGAAATAAGGAGGTCCCAGGCTGCTGTGTGTGGTGAGGGAGGAAGTTATAAGGGCTCTGACCCAAATTTTTAATTCCTCTCTGGCTGCAGGAAAGGTGCCAGAGGATTGGAGGACAGCTAACGTGGATCCACTTTTCATAGAAGCATGACAAGAACAACCAGAGAATTACAGAGCAGCAAGTCGTGGGGAAACTATTGGAGAAAATTCTGAAGGAGAGAATAGATTCCCACATGGAGAGGCAGTTTGATTAGAGACTGTCAGCATAGCACATTATAGGAAGGGTGTAATTGTACGGGAGGATGTGCAGAGGAGATTCGCTCGGATGTTTCAGGGATTGGAACATTTTAACTATGAAGCGCAGCTGGATAAGCTCAGGTTGTTTTCTTCAGAGCAGAAGTAGTTGAGGGGGGAGCTGATTGAGGTGTATATGATTACGAGATTATGGATAAGGTGAATTGGAAGCATCTGCTCCCCTTTTGTTGAAAGGCCAGGAATGAGTGTGCACACTTTTAAGGCCAGGGGCAGGAGTTTAATGGGGGATTTGAAGAAAGCTGTTTTCACTAAACAGGCAGTGGGAATCTGGAATGCATTGCCCAGGAATGAAGGCAGGAAAACTCATAACTTTGAAAAAGTGTTTGGATGAGCACTTAAAATATCATAACATTTTCTTTATGGGCCAAGTGCTGGAAAGTAAAATTCATGTAGATCGGTGGATAGGAGTTTTTTTTTCGGCTGCGGACATGATGGGCCAAAGGCTCTCCTCTTTACAGTATGGCTCTATGACTGTCTTACACGATGTACAATTATTAATTTTTCATTCTCCTATAACCTACTGGAGCTATTCAGAGCATTAAAAATTGTGCCTCATTGAAAATAAAGGACTATAATGCTAATTTTAAACTTAAGAAATAAATGACTTTAAAGTTTTTGAGAAGATTTGAAGCTTGGATTGTGAATGAGGTTGTTGACATACTCGCCGCGCCAGTGTGTTTGGTTGCAGATGTTTTGTCATCCTGCTCGGCAACATCATCAGTGCACCTCCGGTGAAGTGTCGGTGTTCTGTCCCGCTTGTTATTTATATTTCTCAGTTTGCTGGGGTGGTTGGCATCACAACTGGGTCTGTTTTTCAATGGTTCATATATCTGGTCCAGTTCAATGTGTTTTTTGATGGAGTTCTGGTTCGAATGCCAGGCCTCCAGTAATTCCCAGGCATGTCTCTTTTTTGGCTCGTGCTATTACCAATGTGTTGTCCCAGTCGCATTCATGTCCTCCTTTGTCTGTGTGGATTGAGACCAGTGAGAATTGGTTGTCTCTCTTGGCGGCTAGTTGGTGTTCGTGTATGCTTATTGTCAGTTTTCTTCCCGCTTGGCCCATGTAATGTTTCTCACAGTCCTTGCATGGTATTTTGTATAATAAATTACTTCTATTGGTTGTGAGTAGGGGATCCATTATGTTCATCAGTAGCTGTTGCAGGGTGGTTGTTTGTTTGTGGGATATCCTGATACCTAGGGGTCTGAGTAGTCTTGTAGTCATTTTGATATGTCCCTGATGTACAGTAGGGTGACTAGCATGTCTGGCCATGTTATGTCATCTTCTTGTGGTCAGTCACGGAGGTAATGGCGGATTGTACTTTTTGGGTATCTGTACATCAGAGAAATATTGGAGATGACCAGAAGGCTACTCAGACCCCTAGGTATCAACGTAGCCCCACAAACCAACAAACACCCTGCAACAGCTACTGACGAACGTAAGTGATCCCATATCTAAAACCAGTGAAGCTTATGTAATATACAAAACACCATAGGCAAAACTGGAAGAAAACTGACAATAAGGATACACGAAGACCAAATTGCCACCAAGATACACAACAAATTCTGACTGGTCTCAGTGCACACAGACAAAGAAGGACATAAATTCGACTGGGACAAAACATAACAGCACGAGCCAAACAGAGACATGCCCGGGAATCTTGGCATTCCAACCTGGACTCCATCAGCAAACAGATTGAACTGGACCTGATATACAAACTACTGAGAAACAGGACCAGAAGTGATGCCAACCACCCCAGCAAACCGAGGCAGATAAATAACAAGCAGGACAGAACACCGATGTTTCACCGGAGGTGCACTGATAATGTTACCGAGCAGGGTGATGAAATGTCTGCAATCAAATACACCGGCTCACTGAGCAAGGCTACAACCTCAAGTAAATGACTGTTGTGAACTTGCTAAGCTAAAACCAAAAGTCATATTTTGTTTGACATTGTATACTGTGTGTTAGAATTAAGTACAAACACTAAAACTGTCGATTTTCCATATGACACAGGTAAACATTTGAGAAATCCAGTAATTTAAATGTATGTCACTTTGTATTGCATTGATTTGTTAGTCATTAATGTATTTATATTTCTTTGATGCAGCCATGGTCACAGAGCTGACAGGTAACACTCAGATACGTGTTGCTGTCATATTAATTGCATGGTCGGAGCTATACTTTGGATGTTTGCGCATGGAAATGCCATGTAGTGCTGAAGTAAATGTTTTGCTTTTAGTTGCTTCATGTGTACAGAATGTTGCACCTCCTGAAATTTTCACAATATTTCATGGAGGACTATGCTTACAGGCAGACGTAAAAAAAGCTGCAATTGGTAGGAAATGTCATTCCTTGAAGAATTATTATTTGATATTACTAGATCTGCAGCTACATATCTGTTGATGAATGCCAAGCTCCTTTTCTGCTTCCTGGGCTAATCTGTGCCCATTTAATACAGCCTTAATAGAGCTATTCAGCAGTTTGATATTTTTCGGGACAAAAGCCTCAGCTTCAATTTACTAACTCTGTGTCTATCAGTTTTATTTCATAATATTCTGGCATTTACTCTCAATGTTTTTACAAAACATTATCTTTTCTAAGTTTTGTCATGAAGTATTTTGTAACTTGCCCTCTGTTTTAAGTAATTTCTAGTTGAAGCAAAACATTGTTATAGCATTCCAGAGCATCTTTCACCATTAAATAATTAAATTTCCATCCAGTTGGCAAAGCCACAAAACCGGTACTTTTCAGAATTGGTTATGATGATATGACATTAACACCTTACCCATTCTCTCCCCCCGCTTCAGACATAGAGGAATTTAACTTCAGAGTTGTCAAAAACAATTCTACTTGCCTTACAGCACTATATCACACCGGGAAAAATTATGAATCATTCTTTTTAGTGGTGCAGTGATTTTGTGTGATGTTGTATTTAATGAGTCCTGTCCTTTGTATAGTTTTATATGTTTAGAGATCGATACTTTGACCTCTATTAAGTTCTTAGCTTTTCAATTCCTGTACTGATTCAGTTGTCACCCTGCACTAATTTCTTTCCTGTACATGTCAGCAACTGGTGTCAGGATCAGCTTTATTGCCATGAACCTTTTCTTGTAATGGACATTCGCAAATGCCAATCATCACACTGACAGGTTTATTGTCACCAACAGAAGTCAAAGGCTGTTTTTATCATATAGAGTTCTTAAAATTTTTCCAGAGCTTATGTAACAACATTCCATGATACCAACCGCATATAATGTGAGCCACTGCTTTTTGTTGATCATTTTTTAATCCCTGGTGTATAGATTTTGAGTGACAAAGAAACCTTGTTCTTCTCAACATGGAGAACAAAGCATGGGAACACAGGGTGGGCCATTTGACCTTTTGAGCCTGCTTCCTCATTCAGTACAATTTTGGCCTTTTTCCTGTACCCATCCCTTTTTCTTTACACATAATTGATGTTTAGAAATTAGTCAATCTGTAGTTTTAAGCATTCTTAATAACTGAGCTTCTCCGGATCAGTTGGGTAGAGAATTTCAAAGAATCGCTACACTCCGAGTAAAAGAAAATATTCTCCTCATTTTGGCACTAAGTGGCTTCACCTTAATTTAAATTTACGACCCCTGGTTTTAGATTCAGGTGAAACATCTTGACTGCGTTGACCATCTTTCAAGTTTTTTTGGATTTCAGTGAGATTGCTTTTCATTCCTCAAAACTGTAGCGAATACAGGCCCTGTTTCCCCAATGTCTCTTTATAGGACAATACTGTTATTCCAGAACAAGTTTGATGGACCTTTATGGCACTTCTCTGTATGGCAGTGATATCTTTCATAAGACAATGGGACCAACAGTATACACAGTATTCCAGGTGTGGTCTAACCAAGGTGTTAAACAATTGAAACAAGACTTCGCTACTTCATGATTTGAACCCCCTACAGTAAAAAAAGCTGCTATTCCATTATTCTTCCTAATAGCTTGATGCACCTGCAGTTTCTTGTTGGTAATTACACTCAGGTTGTCTTTGTGCATCTATACTTTCTAATCTCTTAGTATTTAAGAAATACTCTTCAAATATATACTTCCCACCAAAGTGGATAACCTCACATTTTTCCACATTATATTCCAATACCATGTTCTTGCCCACTAACTGTGTTTGTCCAAATCTTCTTGCACCTTCTTGATGACACATACTCCCTCTTGGCTTTGTGTCATTCCCCGCACTTGGAAATATTACATTTGGACCCACAAATGAACTATTGACATATATTGCAAATAGCTAAGACTCAGGAAGAATTATTTATGATAGTAAAAACAGTGGTTGAGAACCATACATTTCTATATTGGCTCAGAACACCTCAGAATCCTTGTGAATTTCCTGTTATTTTGGCCTGCGAAGTGATAATATTTCTTCAAAATAGGTCGCTCTTTAAACCTGTCAGTCATGGATTCCACCGTTGTGGATCACAACCAGACTAAATCTAGGAAATTGTATAGGTAGGCAAACCTCTTTCCCAAAAGAAGGAAGTAATGATCACAATGATTGCAGCGAAGAATGAGGTTATTTGGCACATCGTGTCTGCCAACCTTTTGGAAATGCAAGTTAGTTGCTCCAGCTCCCCTCTGGTTTTGCTGTAGTCAGGCAATTTTTTTATATTTACGTCTTATCCAATTATCTTTCAAAGACCACAATTGAATCTGCATCCATCACAATCTCTGGCAGTGTATACCAGATTCTAACCACATGCTGCAGGAAGAGATTTTTCCTCCTTGTAGAATCATAGACATATACTGCACAGAAACAGACTCTTCGGTCCAACTCGTTCATGTCAACCAGCTATCCTAAATAAATCTATCCCCATTTGCCAGCACTTGGCCAATATCCCTTGAACCCCTTCCTATTCCTATATCCATCCAGATGCCTTTTAAATGTTGTAAATGTACCAACCACCATCACCACTTCTTCTAGCAGCTCATTTCACACACACCCACTGCATGAAAAATGTTGCCCCTTAGATCCCTTTGAAATCTTGCCCCTCTCTCCTTGAACCTATGACCCCTCATTTTGGACTCCCCCCACACCAGGTATAGACCTTGTCAGTTTACCCTATCCGTGCCCCCTATGATTTTGTAAACCTCTATAAGGTCACTCCTCAGCCTCCAACACGCCAGGAAAAGTAGCCCCAGTCTATTCAGCCTCTCCCCACAGCTCAAACCCTCTAACCCTGGCAACATCCTTGAAAATCTTTTCTGAACCCTTTCAAGTTTCATAACATTCCTTCCCAGGGACCAGGATTGCATGCATTATTCCAAAAGTGACCTGGCCAGTGTCCTGTACAGCTGCATCATGACTTCCCAATTCCTATACTCAATGTACTGCCCAATAAAGGCAAGCATACCAAAGATTAGAGTACCTACAGTGTGGAAACAGGACTTTTGGCCCAGCAAGTCCACACCACCCTTGAAGCATCCCACCCAGACCCATCCCCCCTATAACCCACACACCCCTGAACATTATGAGCAATTTAGCATGGCCGATCCACCTAGCCTGCACATCTTTGCACTGTGGGACGAAACTGGAGTACCCAGAGGAAACCCACGCAGACATGGGGAGAATGTGCAAACTCCACACAGACAGTTGCCCGAGGCTGGAATTGAACCCTGGTCCCTGGTGCTGTGAGGCTGCAGTGTTCTTCACTAACCTATTTACCTGTAACTCCACTTTCAAAGAACTATGAACCTACACCCCAAAGTCTCTCTTTGTTCAGCCACACTCCCCAGGACTAGCCCTGTTAGAATTTTATATGTTTCCCTGAGATTCTCTTCATTCTTCTACGCTCCAGTGAATGTATTCATAGCTGATCCAGTTTGTTTGTTTTCATACCTCAATTTTGACATCCAAGGAATCAATCTGGGAAACTTTCAGAGTCTCTGTCGAGGGCTAGAACATCCTTCCTCAAGTAAGGAGGCCAAAACTGCACATAATACCCCAGGTGTGTTCTCACCCATACCCCACACAATTGTAGCAAGACGATCGCTGTTTCTTCCCCTGGAATCCTCTTATTATGAAGGTATATTTGCCTTCTTTACTGCCTGCTGCACCTGCAAGATAATATAATCTTACTGAATGGCAGAGCAGGGCCAAGGAGCTGGTTTATCCATTCCTGATCTCACTATTTTTATGTTCTTACAAACGCCATTTCAGTGTGACGTTGGGAATTACATATGCATGTAATGACAAGACGTAAAACATATTTATGTAGCAATTTGTTACACCCAGTATGCACTGCCTGAAAGGGTAAGAAACTGGTTTAATCGTGGTTTTCAAAAGAGAATTAGGTAAGCAACTGAAAGGAAAGAAATCATTGATTTATGGAGTGTGAACTATGGAATGGTCATAGCTACATTGCTGTTGCAGGGGTCAGCATGGATTCAGCAGGCCAAATGACCACCATCTGTTGTAACCATCCTATGATTCCGAAATTCTGTTCTTTTCAATATTTTCCAATCAACCATTTCAAGCATCTTATAACACACCTGTGGAACATTGGGACTTGAACCTGGGCTTTGTCGCTCTGCATCACAAAAATCCCAATTCTTTTAATTTTAATTTGTGACCACTTGCTTTGTACTGATGGGCAGTTGAAGGCATTTTACAAGTAATATTGATCAATTAGACCTGTAGCTTAATCCCACTTGCCTCTGGACTAATATCAACTCTCTCATTAAATCTCTAATAAGAGTTCCTAATGGAATTTCATCCTTTCTAATTTTGTTTCCTCCTGCCTTTAGACATCCCTTTAGTGTTTTTTAATTTTTTTAATCAAGTTGTTCAGATATGTAATGATGTACCTTTTGAAGGAGGTGGGATTTAAACTGGGGACATTACCAAAGTGCTACAAAAACCTTACAGAAATCCCTTTGACTGAAATTCTTTTACAGCTATTCATATCCCAGTAATCTTGTCATTTGTTGCTCCATAACTGGAGAATTATGACGAAAAATTAGTTCAACTCCTTGCCTGAATCCGAGGCCAGACAGTCTTGTTACAAAGTACCAGCCTCCACTGTTTTGTTTGAAACTTCCAGAACTGATGAGTGCTAATGGGAATTATCACTTTGATGAATGATAAGGACCAAATCTTTTTTATTAGTTTGACTAGGCAGCTTTTGTATTATTGATACCTTTCCCTTGGTTGGTAATGCTGGAAGCTCTTTCTATTGGTGCAGCTTCAAATTAGACTTGTGCTTCGGAGATATCTATAGTGTTGAATTTCTCTTTGGACGCATACGATTGTAATTTCAATATTTTAGTTTTGATACATTTTGCATTTATATTAAGTCTTTTAAAACCCAACAGTACATTACTTATAAGTCTGCTTCTCTTTCTGTCATTCTTTATGGTTAAAAATACCTGAGACTTCAATATAGGGAATAGCATGTATATTTCTGCTGTTATTCAAAGGATAGGTCTTTTGTAAATCATTGACTTTGAGCAGATGGCAACATAGTATTAAGGAACTTCAACCAGGCAGAACTAATACCCACCTCCTCTGCTGTGATGCCATGCAAATCTAAGAATTTCATAATTCTCTTCACTCAGCACTTCTTGCTCAGCCATCTGTAGGTGAGGATCAAATAAATTAAATCTATGTGTAAAATAATATTGTTAAGATCCCCATGGAGAGTAATGACTTTAGAAAAGAAATTTTAAATTCTGCTGAAGATTTCTGACTTAGGCTGTTTCAAATAAACTAAAACTAACACTAACTAAATAAACACTCCTGTATTAGGCAACTTATCCTGTAAACAGTAGAAATGATTTCCCCATTTATCATTTAAAGTAATTGAATATCTCTCTCCAAGGTTACTGTTTACTTCATTCTCCAAGTAAATACCCCTTTTCAGAATGAATCCAAAGTAAAAGCCTGGGGGCTTGCTTACTTTCTTTTCCCTTTTTAAACCAGATATTCCTAATTTCCAAGGGTTACCCTCCAGATGCATCTTTCTCTCCAAAGCTTGCTAAATCTTTTGGTCTTTTACGGATACCCATCAGCTGAGTCTCCTCAGTTCAAGCTTAGCTCCCACATACATGATTGTGTAATAAACCGGTAACACTCGTTGCCCCTATCTCTCTGTCTCTAATTCTTGCAGACTGAGCCTGTGATTTTCCATGAATAATCTGCAATCCAACTTTATGATGGTTTCTAATGGATTGTTTCCCCTCACAATCCCCATCTCAATGGTGGTGTGAATCATCTGAGCTTCTTATTCAAGTAAAATGCTATTCTGTCTTGAAATTAAATAAGCAATTTGAAGTATAACTGTTTACACAACTTACATTGCTATCACCACCATGGGACTTTGAAGACTAACAGACTATTCACAGTCAGCACAGTTGATGTGATCCTTGCTTACAGATATGAATATCTTACACCTTCTTCCCATTGAACAGTAGGGGCCTCCCTTTAACAACTTAGCTTGTTGCCAGCAGAATTCGTAGCAGGATACATGCCACCCTGTATTCCTCCATTTACTCTAAAAGATACAATCCCCAGACACAACAATCTTTATAAAATCTTGTATTCATCATAATATTGTGTTCGTGTAAATGACCTCCCTGTACAATTAATTTGCAGCTTTTTCCTATTCAATATGATTAAAAAAGCTAAAGTCTTTATTCCCTTGTTTATTATTCATGATTAGTAATCTAGTAATAATCACCTGGAAATTATAAGAATCAGTCCATATTATGTCAGATGGAATGTAAATAATCTAAACATTGTTCAGGAGTGAATATGATTATTTACTGAAATGATTCATAATCCTGAGTCTGTTTCCCATGTGGAATCTACTGATAGTGTCTGATAGAAAATCCAATTCCACTAAAGTTATTTACATCTACTATTTTGATATTTTGTCCTAAGCCATCAGTATATTCTTTTAATCTAGATATTTTTGATGATAGAAATACGCTGGCTGAAAATTTGCAACTGTATTTTATGAGCAGAATCCATTATCTGAAGACCAACCATCATGTGCCCTGCATCTATAGTTCACACTTCATACTTTCTTATGCATGTAGCAGTGTATTTAGTATGATGTAGTTGAAGATTCCAGCCAGTATTGATCTTCTAAAGAAGGTTGAAGCTTAAGGTCAAAACAAGTAGGAAAGGACTAAGATGGTATTTTGCTGGTTTTATAACAAAGATGATGTATGAGACTAAGTCAACTGTCTGTCATTTAATTCCTATGCTAACCTTCCATGAAACCAATAAAGGACTTCATTTGCTTATCAGCAATCAATACTGAAAAATTATTGAGAACATAATTGCTATTTACTCTCCTTTTAAAAAAGCTGAAATCTTTTAGTGTGCACACACTCAAAAATGAAACCTATATTTTTGACATATAATGTGAAGGATCTCTGTACACCAACCTAAATCTTTACTATTGCTAACACTGTATTCTTGCCAGAAAGACTCATGTTAAAAGTGCACTTTGTTTTACGTGTGGGAGGATGGCATGGGGTGCATGTTAGTCTCACCATCTGTAACCTTTTTTATAAACAACTGAGGCTACCTTTTGATTTAAAAAAAACTTGTAGTTTGTTCCCTTGTGTGTCTCCTTTTATGTGTAGTTTCTTGAACGTTGGGTATTAAAATGTGGCTGTAAATTTAAATAAAACCATGATGTTGTTCCTCTTGTTGGCATAAAAAATATCTTTTTCTTAATCAACTTATCAACTTATACCTGTTGCCTGCTTTATAAGGATCATTGGTGGAACTTGGTGGTATTTGGAATTTCACTCGATGGGATAGGGCCTTGGAGGTGCATTGCATCGAAAATACTATGACTTTCGCCTTTTTAGAAGTTGTTTACAAGTTACTTAAAAGTAGTCTTTGTCTATTTGGTTCTTATTATTTTGTATTTTCTGCCTCCAAATCTCCAGGACTGATGGACGCCGATGGTCCCTGGCCTCCCTGCCTTCTTCTGGATATGGAACCAATACGCCCAGTTCCACAGTATCTGTATGTATTGATCATTTTGCCATAGATTATCATCTGTATGAACTAACGATAGACCATGCATGCCAAAATCCACACCTCGGAGTTCTGCTTATACTATCGTCATGTAATCCAGTACATTAATTCATAAAATGTAGAGCAATCCAGCAATAGTAGGCCATCATCTACCCCATGCCTGTGGAGGGTGTTAGAGAAAGAGATTTCCAATTAGCTCCACTTCCCTGTTCTTTGCTTATAGTTTTATGTGTGGGAGGATGGCATGGGGTGCATGTTAGTCTCACCATCTGTAGCCTTTTTTATAAACAACTGAGGCTACCTTTTGATTTAAAAAAAACTTGTAGTTTGTTCCCTTGTGTGTCTCCTTTTATGTGTAGTTTCTTGAACATTGGGTATTAAAATGTGGCTGTAAATTTAAATAAAACCCTACTTCACGCATCAATCTGACTTCCTTTTAGTAAGTTACTACTGAAGGTGCTTCCACTGCCCTTTCAGACGAGACAGTCCAGATCATCATAACTCACCGTGGTATTTATTTTTTCCTTGCATTGCTGCTGGTTCTTTTGCTGGCTTCCTGACTCAACCACCGAAAATGGTTTCTTTTTATTTATTTTGTAAAAACCCTTCACGATTTTGAGCATCTCCACCAAATGTCCATTTAACTTCCTCCATTTTTTTTCTGCACATTCCCTAAAGCTTAACATCCTTTTTAAGTATGATGCACAGAATTGACCACACTGCTGTAACTCAGGCCTAATGTCATAATTAAGGTTTTGCATAATGTCATTGTTTTACTACGCACTTTATTTATAAAGCTAAGGAGTCTAAATCCCCTTCTAACAACTTTCTCATCTTGTCTTACAATCTTCAAAGACTCGTACATGTAAATCTCTGGGTGTCTCTTCCTACACCCACTTTAAAATTGTGTCGCCTAGTTTAAGGTTGCTTCTCTTCAATCTTCTGACCAAAAAAATCATTTTCCACTTCTGTGTGCAATATCATCTACTATGTGTATACACATTTCACAAATTTGCCTATGCTCTTCTGAGCTACTGCCTTTCTTGTTATTTACTGCATTTCTAAGTTCTGTGTTATCAACAAGTCCTAAATTATGCCTTGTGTACCCAAGTCTAGGAGATTAATATATAAATAGTAAAGATGTCAGCACTAACTCCTGAGACAAAATCACTGCACATTTTCCACGCCAAGTCTAGAAAAAGGCTTGTAACTATTCCTGAATTTTCTGAAGAAGGGTCCTGACCCGAAACGCCAACTTTCCTGCTCCTCTGATGCTGCCTGACTTCCAGGTCCTCGCTGTGTTATCTATATATTACTGTTCCTCCCTGTCAATTCATGCCGCTATTGGCCCTATAATATTATGGACCTAGATTTTGCTAGCATCTATTATAGGTTATTTTACCAAATGCCTTTGAAAGTTTATATGCACAACATTGATTGCACTACCCCCGTTAATCCTCTCGTTACTTTGCAAAGAACTCAACCAAATTAGTCAAACATGATTTTCCTGCAATAAATCCATGGTGGCTTTCATTTGTTAATCCATATTATTTCCAAGTGCCAATTTTGACCTTCTTTGAAGTCTCCCAAAATGCCATCGGGCTGACTAATCCACTGGGCTTCTGTGTCTTCCCTTTATGAGCAGAGATATCACACTTCCACTCCTTTGGAGCCACTGCCATATCTAAAGAGGTGTGGAACATTGTGGCCAGTGCTTCCACAATTTACGCGCTTACTCCCTTTAGCAACCTCGAGTGCGTTCTAGCTGGACTGAGAACATTTTCTTCTTCAAGTCATATCAATCTTCTAAGTTAACGAGGTGTAGAGCTGCATGAACACAGCAGGCCAAGCAGCATCAGAGAAGCAGGAAGGCTTACGTTTCGAGCCTAGACCATTCTTCAGAAAAATGAATAATTCTCCAGCATCGGCAGTTCCCATTATCTCTGCATTCTTCCTTGCTAGGCATGAAAAATATTGATCAAGAGACTTGTCGTATACAGTTTTCAGTAATATCTTCCCTGCTTTGCTGTTTACACTGTTATTCCTAGCCCACAAATCACACCTACCATAATAACTACTCCAAAATTCTTCTATCTTTCTATAAGTTGCCTGCAAATGTACTCTTTTGCCTTTTCATTAATTGGTGGACTTTCGTATGCAACCAGCGATGCAGTAGCTCCTTGATTACTATTTAATTCCAATCAAGTTGATGCTGTCTTTTCAACCCTCACATGCATCAACCTTTTCCAATGCTATAACATTATCTTTCTTGAACATTGCCACCCCAACATTAATCTTCAATAGCTTTCCAGAATACATTGTAATTAATAGGACTAAATGTTCATAATCTCATAGATTGAGGCGTATCTCCATTATAGTAACTATCATAATCCCATATGGTAGCTTATTCATGGAATTTACCAACCTTATTCAACACACTTTTAAGCAGCCATGCACATATACTCTAAATCCATCTTAATCTGTCATAGATTCCCTATCATATTTCTCCAATGTCTGAGCAACTCTTTATTCTGTTTGTCTCCTCTATGCCTCTTGTATCTTTTCTCCACAAAAAATTGTTTCCTCACTTTAAAAATGTCAGTGCATTTATAAAATGTATTTACTCGTACTTTCATACATTTGCACATGCCATTGTGCTTTTATATTTAATGATTCAATAAATGCTGGCAGCAGATATTGCAGATTAACCCCAAACAAGATATGTTGCCATAGTTAGTGAGAGAACTTGCCTTTTGTTATAAGTATGATATTTTTGGGACACCTCTGATCAATGAATATCAGCAGTTTTTGGTGTCAATTTTTGGCCATACTTATTCAAATCTAGGCTGTTGTTTCATTTTTCATTTATGCGACAGGTTTCAATCAAATATTAGTTGTTATTACCAGGAAATAATAAATTTTTTGCAGTTACTATTAATGCTACTTTCTATTACTGAAGATGTGAAAAATGAGAGGCTTTACCGTTAATGCTTGATTTACCTCAAACTATAATAATCCTTACATTATCTAAATTGAATGTTGAAAATAATTCTGTATATCATTTTGGTGGAGTTTGTCTTGGATTAAAAGCATTTGAGTGTGTATCAGTATTCATCTGATAAAATCCCATATTTTTCTATGAAGTGATTTAAAGGATAAATAATAATGAAATAAAAATGGTTAGAAATCCAGAATAAAGATTAGAATGCTAGAAATATATGCCATCAGCATCTAAAAAGACAGATTCTGACAATTTTGAAATGCATACCTCATCAGGCTGAAAGCTGAGAGTTGTGTTGGCATTTTACTAAGGATGGGGAAAATGAAAAGGGGAGGAAAGATGACAAGATGACCAATTAAGAAGCCAATCACATGAAGTGACTTACTTTGTTTGGAAATTTTTGAGTAGTGAGATAAATCAATGCATTCATGCAGAACGACTGAAAATGTACAAATAGTTGGAAACAAAAAGACGAAGAAGAGAGGTTTTTTTTTTAAATTCACTTATGGGAGGTTGGCATTGTTGGCAGGGCCAGGACTATTTGCCTGTCTCTAGATGCTCTTGAGAAGGTGATGGAGAGAAGCTGCCTTGAACCTGCAGCCCATGTATTGAAGGTAGACCCACAATGCCCTTGGGAAAAGTTGCAGGATTTTGACGTGGCAAAAGTGAAGGCAATATATTTCCAAGTTAGAATGAGGTCAAAAATCACACAGCACTGGATTATAGTCCAACAGGTTTATTTGAAAACACAAGCTTTCAGAGCCTCTGTCCTCCTTCAGATGTTAGTCGGTGTTAGAAGGGCTGATGCTCTGAAAGCTTATATGTTCAAATAAACTGTTGGACAATAACCTGGTGTCATGTGAGTTCTGACCTTTTTCACCCCAGTCCAACACCGGCACCTCCACATCAAGCCAGGATGGTGAGTGGCTTGGAGAGGAACTTGCATGTAGTGATGTTTCCATACATCAGCTGCCTTTGTCCTTCTAGATGGAAATAGTTGTGAGTTTGGTAAGTGCTGTCTAAGGATCTTGGGTGAATTTCTGCAGTGCACCTTTAAGATAATGCACACTACTGTGACTGAGCATTGATGGTGGTGGGAATAGATGCTTACTGATGTGGTGCTAATTAAACAGGCTGCTTTATCCTAGATGATTAGATTAGATTAAATTCTGTACAGTGTGGAAACAGGCCCTTCGGCCCAACAAGTCCACACCGCCCCTTGGAGCATCCCACCCAAACCCATCCCCCTATAACCCACACACCCCTGAACACTATGGGCAATTTAAGATAGCTGATCCACCTAGCCTGCACATCTTTGGACTGTGGAAGGAAACCGGAGCACCTGGAGGAAACCCACACAGTCACGGGGAGAATGTGCAAACTCCGCACAGACAGTTACCCGAGGCTGGAATTGAACCCTGGTCCCTGGCGCTGTGAGGCTGCAGTGCCGCCCAAGCTTCTTGCGTGTTGTTGGAGATGCACTCATCCAGGCAGGTAGGGAGTGCTCCATCACCCTCCTGACCTATGCCTTGATGGTGTTAGGTTAGACAGGCTTTGGGAAGTCTGGAAGTGAGTTCCTCCCAGCAACTTGGTAGCTTCATCAAGTTGACGCCTGATTTTTAGGAATGCCTGATCCTACTCTCTGTAGAACCAAGGTTGATATCCTTGCTTGATGGTAATGGTTGAAAGGGGAATATGCTGGGCCATGATATTGTATTGCATTACAATCGGCACTTCTGCTGTTGTTGATTGCTCACAGCACCTCATGGATGCCTAGTCTTGAGATACTGGATCTGTTTGAAGACTTGCCCCATTTAGCACAGTGATAGTGCCACACGCACAATAACACGATGGGCAGTATTCTCAATATGAAAGCAGGAGTTTGTCTTCACCAGGACTGTGTGACAGTTGCTGTTACTGATACTGTCATGGACAGGTGATTCTGCAACCAGAAGATTGGTAAAGATGAGGTTGAATATGGTTTTCCGTCTTGTTGATTACCTCACCACCTGCTGCAGACCCAATCTAGCAGTTATATCCTTTTAGACCCAACCAGCTGAGCCACTCTTGGTGGACCTTGAAATCTTCCTCGTGGCATACGTGTGCCCTTGCCACCTATGATGCTTTCTACAAGTATTGGTGATTCATCAGCCAACAGAGGACATTGCATGGTAATCAGCAGGAGATTTCCTTCCCTTGTTCACCCTGGGTCCAGAGTTAACGTTGAGGACTCCCAGGGCAACTTTGTTCCAACTTTTTACTACTGTGCTGTCATCTCTGCTGAGTCTGTCCTGTAGTGGGCCAGGACATGCCCAGTGATTGTGATGGTGGTGTCTGAAACATTGTCTGTTAGGTTTGATTCCATGAGTTTGACAATATCAGGCAGTTGCTTGTCTGCGAGATAGCTCTCCCAATTTTGACATTAGCCCCCAGATGTTAGTGAAGAGAGTTTTGCAGGGTTGGTAGGGCTGTTTTTGCCATTACAGTTTCTGGTGCCTAGGTTGATGTCAAATGGTCCTACGGTTTCATTTTTTTGTTGAGACTTTGCAGTAATTGATACAACTGAGTGCCTTGCTAGGCCATTTCAGAGGTTAGTTGAGAGTCAACCACATTGCTGTGGACCACATGTTGGCCAGACCAGATGAGGATGGCAGATATCCTTCCCTGAAGGACACTATTGAACCAGATAGATTTTTCCTGACAATTGACTTGTGCTTTTCTGGTTGTTAGTAGATTCTTAATTCCAGATCATTTTTATTAAATTCAAATTTGAACCTTCTGCCATGGCGGAATTCAAACTCTAGTCCTCACTGTATTAGCTGTGTTCCTGAATTAACAGTCTAGCAATTACACCACTAGGCCATTGCCTCCCCATGTTATTGTTAATGCACAATGAAATGCATGAGGATACAAATGAAGAAGGCATTCAGTAAATCACTTGGCCATCACCACTCTGTTTAACATCAAACATTATTTTAGTTGAGCAGTTCTAGCTATTCTCTGTCTGGCTGATGCTCTCTTACTGCAAAGCGGAAGATATGCATAGTTTTGTTGAGATCTTCCATCTCACTGCAGAAGCTTTAGACCAATCCACATCCAACAACCTGCTCTTAAAAACAGTGCTCATGTTTTGTCAGTTGTGACAAATTGTGCACAGCAACTGAGGCAATTCATAACATTCTAAAATAATCAACAACTTTAAAAAAAATTAAATCTTATCCTTTAATATCAGCAGCTGTTTATAAAGAGAATGAAAAACCTCGATTAATTCAAAAAATGCTAGTGCAGATGTTTAAGACCAGTATACCCAGCAGAAAAATTTGGCCCAGTTCTTGAAATTCATCTGACTAGTTCAAAAGATCAAAGGCAGAAAAATCGGAGCAAGAACGTGTGTTGTTCTTAAATGTAGTGAGCCATAGATAAGTCAAGGTCGTAGTTCTACAAAGAGCAGAGTTGCTCATCAAAGATTTTAATGAAGCTGTAGCTGGTTTCCTCAGTGTAGAGAAAATTTAGAAGGTGAGCGTTAAGTGAAGTATATCACATTAAAGGCTGAAGGCCATCTTGGTGAGGGATTGAACTGTAAAGCGACTGTGTGTTGATTAAATTTGTTAAAGCTGTAGAAGACTTAAGAGGAGATGTGAATATTAGTGGATACAGCGTGGAAATGGTGCAAGAAGGTTTGTGTCAATCTTTTGAGGAAGAGATTTGTTTTGTAGATAGAGCTAGGCTGGAATAGCAAGGATAAATTTAATGAAATTTGTCTGACATTGGCAAGATCGGACATTACTGGTTTTGTAACTTGTTTAGCTTTGTCGTAGCTGAAGCTAATGGAGAGTAAAACCTCTGCCCTTTCCTTTGGCCTTCGAGCCTGTTGAGTATGCTCAAAATCAGCCACCCTTTCTGTTGGGACAGTACTTCCTTTGTATTTTGAGGACCAAATAGGGGAAGGATTGATGGGTAGGTTGGGGATGAAATTGGACAACACAGAGTTGGGAGTTTTCCAGACATGATAGTATCAGTAACACCTTGGGAAATGATTACTTTGAATTGATCCATGGTAAAGTCATGCTCCAGATATCATGGTCTGAATTCACTGGCATTGAATTACATTGTATGCATCTGGATCCCACACCATTTTGGAAGTAATCCCCTGGCAGGATTTTTGATGATCTAGCAGTCTTAATTCCTTTTGCACTTAACACTTATTAAGCTTAGTACAGTTGTTTCCAACCCAAGTTTTTTTCCCTTTCAAACTGAATGCTAGATTTTACATATTATACTCAGTCTCCTTGGGGATCATTTACCCTGACATCATTTATTATACCTACCCCATTATGCATCACCAAAATAGCCTGATTACTGATTGTGTCCACAACATACTGTTCTTAGAGCCTGCCCTGAATACATTCCATGACGTCCTTTACTCTTCTGAGTATCCCAGTAAACGTGAAGATTATAGTCACTCATATTTACAGGGAAGGAAAGAAAAGAGCTTTTGCTGAAGTGTGGAACAAGATGACGAAAAACTGAAGACCAGAGTAACTACAGCATATATTGCACAGAGGCCAAAAATGTTCATATGAGCTTGCAGAGAGGGTAGTTTGCAGGAAATACCGACAACAGGAGCCAGAGTATCAGTGTGCAACTTGAAAGGTTTCAGTGGTCATAAATGGATCCAAAAGAAGGATAAAAATTAAACTGCCGTCCACTTGCTGTTGGTCAATGGTTGAGGCAGATGTTGAGAAGGAAGCAATGTTCCAGGAAATAAGAGTGATAGACAAGAAAAAAAAAGGAAAGCAGTGAAGTTGAAACAGAATAAAAGAGATAAAAAGAGGTCAAAACTTCCTCAGAGCTGGCACTCGAGGGAGAAATAATGGTAAAGCGGATGAAGTTTTATTTTTCATATTTATTGTTTACTAATTGTGCTATCCATTGTTGTACTAATTGTGCAAAATAAAGCTTGTACTTAGACCCCTTCAGTCATAACTGTTACTTTCTAAGAATCAAAACAACCTTGTTGGGATAATTACAGCAGAAATGATGATTCAGGAGATCCCTCTTGATAAATTTTTGAACATTTCCTGGGAAAGCTAAAAATCAAAATCTTTTTACTTGTTATCTCCCAGAATTAGGGATTGACAGTAAATACAGGTGTAGCAAGCAGTACTCTGTTCCATGAATGAATAAAAAAATGTTTTTGATTGAACATATGTGTATTTATTTCAGCGGCAGCATTTTGAGAAAAGATATGCTGTTTTAAAAATTACACTTTACCTTTGTAATAAATGTGCTTTGCTTTACAGCAGTGGGGTAACTGTGATGTAATCTTAATTATGTAGATAACATTAGTCAAATTTGCTGTAGCAGGTAGCATCATATTCATTCATTAAATTAGCAGATTTATTTAGTATTTTTATTCTACCTTGAATGCTTGGTTTTTTCCATATTTCCATGTTTTAGTAGTTTAGAACAGTGGACTTGAGTCTGATGAGAAATAGCACTTAGAACGATTTTATTTACTGCACACAGTCATCCTGCTCATCACAGGAAAAACTTCACCAGCTGCCATATCAGCCGACAGCCGATGAACTGCATTTCCTCAGCAAGCACTTCAGCACAGAGAGCATCACAGACGATGATGGACGACAGTCTCCTGCCATGCGTCCTCGGTCACGCAGCCTCAGGTTAGTAGAACAAGACAAATCTTTGACAAGCCACACCAGTTAAATGTAATTATTACTTCACAAGTACTTACAGAAAAAAGAGATGATGCTGTTGTTTGAATTCATGTAGACCTGAAACATTGACTTTTTTTAAAGGAAATATGATTGATTAGAACTGAGAGTGCAATAATTTTCACAGAAGACAAGCTTCTATGAAGCACATCTACCTCTTAACAAACATTAAGATAATGGATTGTAAATTAAGTTCTGGGATGATACTTACAAAATATGTTTGTGATGTTGAATGGTAAGAAATTGCTTAATTTGAAGAAAAGTATGTCAGTAATTTAATGATTTAAGACAGAAATTATTAAAATGATTTGTTCTTTTAGTAGCATTAGAGACTTCCAATCATGGATTAGCAAATTTATATTCCAACGTTGATTAACATAACTGTTTTCTCTCTATGCACCTGGTTTGATTTTGTCAATCCTTACTTTTGTCTGGAATGGAGACCATTTTGAGGGTGTTCTGTGATAGAAATAATCCTTCCTCACTGTTTTGCAGTTAAAATATTATACTTAAACATGACAATTATTTTCATGATGAATTTAAACAAATTTAACATGAGATTTGCAGTAAAATATCTTCAAGAACAGAACTTTTCAATGGTTATCCAAATCACACCATGCAACACAAAACTCAGTGAAGGCTGTCAGTAACAATTGGTGGTGCCTCAGTTTCAAAGATGTGTCTGTTCTTACTGTTTTGAAGAAAGACAGTTGTGTCATGTTGCTTCATGCTTTCTGTGACATGTAGAAATCATTTTTAAGAGACTAGGTTGGCAATGTTTTGTGGCTGCTAACAGTGTGGTATTATTTACAAAACTTAAAGGAAATGGGAACTGAAAGAACTGTGGATGCTGTAAATCAGGAAAAAAAACAGAAGTTGCTGGAAAAGCTCAGCAGGTCTGGAAACATCTGTGAAGAAAAATCAGAGTTAACGTTTTGGAAGTGGTGACCCAGATTTTTCTTCACAGATGCTGCCAGACCTGCTGAGCTTTCCCAACAAGTTCTGTTCAAGGAAATCGGGTTTGGTTATTTGTTTGGCACAAATTCAATTAACATAAATTCATTTCAACTCTTAATATTGTCTCATTTCTACAACCGAATTAGTGAGTTGTCCATGATTTGTTGACAATTACAACAGAAGCTGTCCAATTCAAGCACTTAGAAATAATTGATTGTAAATCTGATCATTATTCATCAAGTTTGTACAAATAAAGAAAGCTTGTAAATTTCCTATCATTTTTCCCACTCTGCATCTCCCTAACTTTCTCAACCATTCATCCTGCTAACTTGTAGCCATGAACAACATTTTGTTTGATTGTGCCCATCGTCATATTCACATTCGGAGTACTATAACTTGGATTTTGCAGCTTGATTCAGATTAATTCTTACATTCAAAGATGTTCCACAAATGTTTAATGAGCATTTGAGGAAAAATGTACAATAATTAGACAGTGTTGTGACCTCTACAGGGGATTTAGGCCTATTGATTAAGAAAGACTTGCACCTTCAACAAATCATACTGATGGATCCTTAGTAGGCATGCAGAGTCGAAAAAAGGAGTGCAAATTAGAATATTCCATTTAATATGAAATCAGTACATTTCCATTATAATTGAAATTGTAGTAAGCAGTATTTTCAACTGCATCTTCATCATATTTGCACACAAATATTTTGTTTATTTTCTCAGCAAGCTTATAAAGGTATTGTGTATAAGAGCACCAGGATTTTCATATCCAGAATGATACACAACTTCAGAAATAAACTGATGAGAGAAGTCATCAATGGGTTATGACCAGTCTTCTCAGTGGGGATCTTTTTTGTAATCACGTGATTCAACATTACGCATTACAGAATCAGCATAGGAGACCACCATTTGGCCCATGATGCCACCGTAGATTATTTGAATGCATGGCCCATTTAAGTTCACTCTGCTGCTCCCTCCCCATAGACCTGTATTTTTTCCCGTTTAGGATGTATGTCATTTCCCTTTGAACATTACTGTAGAGCCCAGTATATAAAGATTTAGTATAAACCCCCTAATATTGTACCATATTCCTCTCTTTTAAAAAGAGTCCTGGTTGCTTTCTTTTACTAGCCTAATCAATTTGACATGCTGCTTTCAAAGTGTCTGCTTTTTCTCATCAGGATTGTACTGTTTATTTGGTATTGTCATTGCTCATTTTTCCTGTCAAAATACATAGGATTACATGTATGGAAGTTATGTCACGAAAATATCTCTCCATATTAGCCCTTGCTGGCATTTATGCTCCACTTGAACATCCTCCCGTTTTACTGCTTTAAATCGAGGATTGTAACCCTCTTTTCCTTCTCCGGCTTCTTTTCCTAAAATAAAATGTATTACAGTATTTAGTTTAGATTAAGTAGTTGTTTGAGGTATAAGTAGTAGGGTAAGATCCTTGGGTATATATTTCATATTTCTTGAACTAAAGGAAGTAAAGGTAAATGGAATAATTTAAGGATAAGTGATGGCAAGGCAGATGGAATGCTGCCCCTGTGTGATATGGGAAGTTGGGGAAACTTCCAGTGCCCTAGGTGACTACACGTGGTGGAAGTGTTTCCTGCTGCTGCTGCTTGAAATCTGTGTTTCAGCTCTGGAACAGCGGCTGGAGTCACTTCTTGATGAGTTGGTCACAGTGCAGGTAAAGAATGTACAGGCAGAAAGGGAATGTGACCACTCGAAAGTGCAAAAGTATTCGGTAGGTAGTGCAGGAGACCACTGGGTCCATCTCAGTAGATTTTCTGTTTTGGATACTGTTGGGGCTCATGGTTTCTTGGGAGAATGTAGCATGAGCCAGTGGCTCAGCTGCCTGGGAGAGCAATAATGATAGAGGATTCTGTCATGTGAGACACAGACAGACATTTCTGCTGCTGTTCCACATGTGGTCAATCTCTTATTTTAAAAAAACATCTATTTCACCAACCACATCTACGCTACATAAAATACCACAGCCCTTTGCTGGGATGCAGTTCTGGATATAGTGAAACTCAGTCAAACATTCAGAATGGGTCCAGAGATAATCATTGACCCAGGGAAACGTAATCAACAGGCTATTGAATCTTTTAAAAGAAACAGTATTTTCTTAAGCTATATCAGATGCCCTATCAATAAAAGCAGTTCAAGAACAGTGAATATTTTTATCTAAATGAAAGTTTCTGAAAATTTGTTTTCCCTTTTTAAAATGACTCCAGGCATTTACATCCTCACATCACACAAGGTTCTAAGTAGTGTTTTATGCAATTTTGAATGTTTAAGAGCATTTTCCCTTAAGTTTTTAAGTATGTCTTGATACACGCTTACAATGAAATAGTTAGCTATTTAAGATAAAAGTCTATAATCAGTCACTGCAGTTAAATGTCAACTAACTTACAATATAGCATTTAAACTACTGAAACTGAGCAAACAGACATTTTAACATGTAATTTAATGCCTGTTTATGAAAGAGTTCGAGGAGCAGGTGACTTATTTAGCTCACCACTTGGGATTGGATTGTCCTGTAGCTCATGCTTTTCCTGAAATGCTGCGGACAATGTATTCTTACTGAAAAGGCACAACCGAACGAAAATTGGTTGGTGTGTGGGATTGTTTAAAGTTTCTACTTCAATAATAGAGCGAAGAGAGATGGAGGTGCTGCAACTACCCACACCCTTGTATAATGCTTGTAAACATGTTTGAAATGGGAGATGGGAGTTCTGGAATCCAGGCCCACTTGCTAATTTTAAAGGGCTGCAATTCTACCTGGCTCAGCAAAAATCTGGCCCAATCTGACTTCTGTACAAAGCACATAAAATAATATGAAGTTTTGACATGTTGTTTCTCAGTTTTCTGGAAGTCACGTTTCTGCTTGGCTGTGCCTGCACATAATTATAGTATCATACAACCACTCTACTACAGAAGGAGGCCATTTGGCACATTGAGTCTGCACCAACCCTCTGAAGAGCATCCCTCCCAGCCATGGCTGCTATTGTGTTGCGTAACCCTGCTTTTTCCATGGCTAATCCATCTAACCTGCACATCTTTGAAGTGTGGGAGAAAACCAGAACACCCGGAGGAAACCTGCACAGACAGAGGAAGAATGTGCAAACTCCACACAGGCAGTTGCCCGAGGGTGGAATTCAGCTTGGGTCCCTAACGCTGTGAGGCAGCAATGGTAATCACTGAGCCACTGTGCCTTTCCTTCAGAATAAGAAATCTAAATTATAAACATCATGATAAACATATTTGTGTCCTGAATTAAACAGGTGGAACCTGCTCCTAAGTTAGAAATCTTAGAGACATGTCTTAAATACTTCTTGTGTGGCATAACTCTCCAAACTTCAACACCACATCAATGATTTTGTCTTAATGTTTTCCATACTGTAGCTGCTCATGAATGCTTCAGCTACACGCCAGTAATTGAAACACAGATGTGCTCCTTTGTAGGAATTCACTTCAATTTGCTGTCATCTTCCCTCATTTCTCTTCCAAGAAATACTTATTGTGCAGTAAGTCAAGACAGAAGGTCTGCTGTGTATATCTTCAAAATTATTAGTCTTTTTCAATATTTCTATAGCATTTCTTTCAAATTCCCATTGCCCCAGAAATGATCCAATTAAATGGCACGTTGCATGCAGCAGGTTTTATCATTGTTAGTCCACAAGTAACCAGCAGATAAAATGGCCCTGAATTTGATTGATAGCCAAGTTACAGGCTCTTCTCTGCTGCTATTCTTTTGACACCTTTGCTTTCTTCTTGCTGCTGTGTGCTCACTGTTTTGTCTTCTGCACACTGCAAAACAAAATGATGACTCTATTAAAATTCCATTTGTGAATGCTGGTCCTGCTTTTTTGAAAGCTCTGTTTCCACAGGAAGTGGCACTTGTATGAGATGCTATTGGCTGAGATACTGGCCATGCAGAGAGCCAGACTGCTGCGATGTATGGAATGTGTGCCTGTCTCTGTGCAAAGCATTCTGGTAGCACCATTACAATGAAAGGAGTTGGTGCACTCAAAGCTACTGATGTAAAGAAGATAACAATTCGGAGTGAATCAGAGATGTATCACAACAATGTAGTGAGCCTGGTGCGTGCTCAGTGTCAGCCTCTGTGGATGAAGGTTGTAGATGATTACTAGCTGTGAAGCATATCTTGGAATGTTGGGGATTACTGTCCAAGATGGAGGCCTAAGAGGTGCAAGTGGCAAGCTGGAGCTGCCAAGTATCTGCTCTGATTTCAATGTTGGGAATTGTTGCTGTCTAGTTTCTCTCCACCACTTGAGAGAGTAGCAAACTGCATAGAAATAAGCTGTGAAAGGGTAATAGTCAGATGTTAGTATATTCAAATGGGCCTCTCACCACTGACAAGCAGGATTCTCATCTTGTCATTTAAATATTACATGCATAAGTGAATTGTTTTTTTCTCAACATAAAAATCTCACATTTTCCCAAATTGCCATATTTACCCAATTGACTCAGCATCGCTCATGTTGTTCAGGGACTGACTAAATTCCACTCCCAGTACTCCATCTATAAATACTTCTGATTTTTAAAAAAAAATTAATGTCCTGTGTATCAGGTTCCTTTAATAAAGTTGTGATTGTGAAATGATTGACTAAGTCTTAGTAATTTGAATCTAAGGAAATAGCCAAATTTATTAATTAAACTGCCTTAATTAATTTTTCCTGGTACACACACTTTCACATTTGCTGTTCTCTAACTTCCATGGCCTTTAGTACTCCTAGATTGCTTGTCTGATATCCCGTCTTTGAAAAGCTTCAGTGTTCTTTTGCTAACTATTAGAAAAACAAAGTAAATTGTTTTCAATCCCTTATTATGGGCTAGACCAAACCTCCTTCAGCTATATCAAGGAGATAGCCGAGATTCTAACTTAAAGGCAAATGTAAGGTGCTGTGATCCAGATGTAATTTGATTGGTTACACCACAGCTTTAAGCAAGACACACTTTACTCTTACTCTACAGTTAAAATACAAACAAAAAGAGGAGAAATTGATATAATTTCAACTTTAGTGGAAGACTTTGTTCCAATACAGTGACATCCCAAACCACACTCTTGGCAAAAGCAACTTCAGAGAAAATGGATTGTCTCACATGCAATATTTCTTCAGTCCAGAAAGAATGAACATCAAGAGAATTCTGGCAGAGAGACCTCAAGCATTTTGCTGAAACAGGGAGAGGTGTATGGCAGATTCAAAACCCCCAACAACTATTGAAAACTAAAGAAAAACCTTGGTTCTGTGGGAGCTTGACTCCACCCATTCATGTTGCTTCTGTTGTTCCAACTTCTTTAAGAAAAGCTCCAGACCTCTCAAGCTGTTTACTTTATTGGCTTGGAACACATTGTTCAGTGTCTCTTCCTCAACATGCTGATTCGAACAGCTCATGTATAAGCACAGCTCCCAACTGCCTTTTCTCTGCATCAAGGAGACTGCATGCTGCTATCTCCATTGCACTGTAAGCTTCAGCTACTGCCTTGATCTATCCACTGTTGGAATTCTCTAGTTGATGAGCCTCCCAGTCTACACCATTCATCGATTTCAATTGATCTAAAAACTTTGGTGCCAAGAACTTTCCCACACTCTTCAACTTGTCCATGAGCCTTGTCCTAACTAACCAAAAGTAATTCTCATTTTTCCAACATCTAAAATTGAAAACTCTCATTTCTGTGCTTACACCCTTGATGGTAGCCTCCATTCCTTACCTCTGATTTTTTGTATCTTGACACTCTGTCTCCTACCTCTCTGTTCCTGTGAATATGACATCTTTATCCATTCCAACATTAAGGATCATGCTCCATCCCTAAATTTCACCACCTCTAATAACCCTTTGATTATTATCATCTTTCTCAAAGCTTGCAATCCCTTAATAATCCCACTTAACAGGTAACAAAGAAAAAACAGAAATTTCTGGAGAAACTCAGCAGGTCTGTTAGCAGTGGGTTACAGGGCTCGAAACACTAACTCTGTTTTTTTCTCTGCACAGATGCTGCTGTCCTGTTGAGTTTCTCCAGTAATTTTCGTTTTTGTTTGTTTCAGATCTCTAGCATTTGCAGTTCTTTGTATTATCTTTGAAATCCAGTTAATGGATTGTTACTTTCACACATCCAGGATTTTAAAATTATTAGAAATTCATTCTTTCGACATTAAAACAAAATCATTTCAATTTATCTTCATTAATTTTGAAAAATTATAGTGCAACAAATATGATTTTCAAATGAGTTACAATTTTGTTATAAAGCAATATAGTAATATATTGTGTGCTGTACTTATGTAACGTAACTATACTTTATTGGTACAGTGTTCATGACAAGTTAAAATATATCTTATTTATTTGCGAGGTAATGGGGATAAAAAGGACGATGTTGCCCTTTAAAAAGTGGAATTTTGCAGAAATCCAATAATGTTTTCCATTATCAATGAATTAAAACCTGTGCCAATTCCACTGCTTGGGTGACGATAACACAGTTGGCCTGGTGCCATAGTATACAAAGTTCTTTACCCAATTTACCATATTTGTTGCGACCTTTGAAGCCAATTTTATTCCAGAATATAGTAGTCCATCTTTGTTCCGCTCTACCCAATTTTCCTGTGGTTTGACCTGCTCATGTTATAAGTGCAGCATCAGTTTAATGGGCAAGCAATGTAGACACTGTGCAATAGATGCCAGGAGTGTAAGCTTCATATCGATAGTTATGACTTTTTCTACTACTACTGAAGAATAGTTTTCATGGAATATGTCTTTGTACAAATTTCATTCTTTTATATATAAAGTATAATTTAAATAAGCAACTCAGAGGCTTCATTCAAACATATCTTTTTAAATCAAACCAAGCCTTTTTAAAATAAACCTTGAAATTAATCTTTTGTCTTTGATATTAGCATATTCTAGCTGCTTTCTGGTAGTTATGATGATGTGACTCAAAGTCTAACTCTATAAATGAAGTGACAGTCAGGTTTTTTTACTCACTTTATGAATTGCCCAACAATTAATCAGAGGAAGACAATATTCAAATTTGGCGGTTATTAATTTATTAGACAAGCCTAACTGAGAAATTATTTAAATGTCATTACTGTCTCATAGATTTATAACTGTGAAAGATGTTGTGGGGTTAGGGGGGATGGCAGGGAATACAATAGCTTGCTTACTCAGAGGTGAGGTCACCATCAATTTGTCAGCTTTCCTGATATTCCATGCATCATTTCTAGGGTGACAGAAGGAGTGATGAGGATGAAAATAAAAGTGCTGCATGATGTTGATATGAAACTTCTCAAGCACAGTGTTGGTGTAGGAATATTTTCCTTTCCCATTGGGATGGGATAAAATTGTTTTTAAAAAAAAGGTTTCCACTGAATGACATTTTAAAGGTACTCATTAAAAACATTTTACTCTTGCAGGCTATTAACAGTGCACTAAGACAATAGGAAGAGAAAATTACAATTTTCTGATTTTTTTTGCAATAAATACATGGGACATGGTAGATAACATAATCTGATCGATGATGAATATTAAAAAGGCAGAGATTCTGAAAAGAGAAAGAAGTGAAGAGTTTTTTTTCTTTTAATTTCTGGTGCCTTCTTTGAATCTACTGCAGATCCTGTGATAAAAGTTTTTATAGGTAATAGGTTCTCGAGTGAAGCCTAACTCCCAATGCTACTCATAATTTGGCACCAATTTTCCTTAGGGTTGTGATTGCTGATGTGGGAAGTCACCTGGTAACTTTGTGCTGAGAAAAGCACTCAAGGTTGGAGTTGAAGCACTTTTTTGGGGGAGAATAGGATGAGATTTATATTGCTTTTAATCACTATTATACCAGTTGGAAATGTTTAATGGTAGCACTGCATTCTAAAACTACAGAACCAAACCAGAAGCGACTTTGAATAGCTTTATATGCTGGGTTCTTCAACTACAGGAAACATACTTCCTAACTAGCAGAATAGCTAATGAACTGAAAACGATAGCTTACATTTGTAACACAGTGTGGAGCTGGATGAACACAGCAGGCCAGGCAGCATCAGAGGAGCAGGAAAACTGACTTTTCAGATCTGGACCCTTATTCAGAAATGGAGGAGGGGAAGGCGGCTCTGAAATAAATCGAGAGTGGGGGAGGCGATTGTAGGTGGATAGAGGAGCAGATAGGTGGTGAGAAGACAGACAGGTCACGGGATGGGGATGAATCCAGTACAGGTGAGTGTAGATAGAGAGTTGGGATGGGAGTTGGTCAGTGAGGAAGGAGGGGCGGATATTTGGGAGGGAAATCGGACAGGTCAAGGAGGCAGAGGTAAGGTTAGTAGGTAGGAAGTGGGGGTGGGGGTTCGTCAGTGAGGTGGGAGGAGCGGATAGGTGGGAGAAAAGACAGACAGGTCAAGGAGGCGGAGATGAGAAGGGTTGGTTCTGGGATGCAGTGGGGGAAGGGGAGATTTTGAAGCTTGTAAAGTCCACATTGATACCATTGGGCTGCAGGGTTCCAAACAGAATATGAGACGCTGTACCTCCAGCCTTCGGGTAGCATCCGTGTGGCACTGGAGGAGGCCCAGGATGGACATTTCATCCAAGGAGTGGGAGGGGGAGTTGATGTGGTTTCTCTCCCCACCCTTATCTGCCTTCCGGAGGGGCCACTCTCTTTTGCGACTCCCTCGTCCACTCCACACTTCTCACCAGCCCCACCACACCCGGCATTTTTCCCTGCAGCCGCAGGAAGTGCTACACCTCCCCCCTCACCCCCATCCCAGGCCTCAAGAAAACCTTCCACATCAAACAGATGTTCACCTGCACATCGGCTGTTGTGGTATACTGTGTCTGCTGTTCCCGATGTGGCCTCCTCTACCTTGAGGAAACCAAACAGAGACTTAGAGATTGCTTTGTGGAACACCTCGTGATCAATGACAACACCTCCCAGTCGCAAACGACATCAACTCTCCACCCAGACTTCTGCATTGGCAGTTCCTACTGAGCTTACATTTATGTAGTCTCTAACAAAGTAAAACATTCCAAGATTCTTCATGGGGCATCAGTCAAAGAGATTTGACACTGAGCCACATGAACTGAAAATACAGTTGCTAGTTGTGGAAAGATTACAAATGGAATTGCATCAAAAGCCAAGGTTTGAGGTGCACAGAGATCTTATTGTGTGGATAGGAAGAATGAAGACATGAGGAATTTTGAGTCAAGCATAAGAATTTTAAAATTGAAGTAATGTTGAACTGTGATGTAAGGCAGTGAGCACTGGGGGTGATGGTGAATGATAGTAGGTGTGATAGGATGTGGCAGCAGAATTTTGATTTCGGTCAAGTAATGGCAAATGGGAGATGACCAAAAATATTTTGTAACTGTCAGGTCCTGAGGTACCTAAGGCATAATGTAAACAAATAAACTGAGGCGGGGTCGAGTCAGCCCATGTAGCGAAGGTGAAAATGTATGGTCTTGATCTTGGTATGGGTATGTGATTAGAAACTCAATTCAAGATTAAATATGTCAACAAGGTTTAGAACCAGATTATTGCCAGTGTAGATAATAAAATGTGAGGCTGGATGAACGCAGCAGGCCCAGCAGCCTCTCAGGAGCACAAAAGCTGACGTTTCGGGCCTAGACCCTTCATCAGAGAGGGGGATGGGGTGAGGGTTCTGGAATAAATAGGGAGAGGGGGGAGGCGGACCGAAGATGGAGAGAAAAGAAGATAGGTGGAGAGGAGAGTATAGGTGGGGAGGTAGGGAGGGGATAGGTCAGTCCAGGGAAGACGGACAGGCCAAGGAGGTGGGATGAGGTTAGTAGGTAGGAGATGGAGGTGCGGCTTGGGGTGGGAGGAAGGGATGGGTGAGAGAAAGAACAGGTTAGGGAGGCAGAGACAGGTTGGACTGGTTTTGGGATGCAGTGGGTGGAGGGGAAGAGCTGGGCTGGTTGTGTGGTGCAGTGGGGGGAGGGGACGAACTGGGCTGGTTTAGGGATGCGGTGGGGGAAGGGGAGATTTTGAAGCTGGTGAAGTCCACATTGATACCATTGGGCTGCAGGGTTCCCAAGCGGAATATGAGTTGCTGTTCCTGCAACCTACGGGTGGCATCATTGTGGCACTGCAGGAGGCCCATGATGGACATGTCATGTAAAGAATGGGAGGGGGAGTGGAAATGGTTTGCGACTGGGAGGTGCAGTTGTTTATTGCGAACCGAGCGGAGGTGTTCTGCAAAGCGGTCCCCAAGCCTCCGCTTGGTTTCCGCAATGTAGAGGAAGCCACACTGGGTACAGTGGATGCAGTATTGCCCTCCAACCCCACCACACCCAGCACCTTCCCCTGCAACCACAGAAAATGCTACACTTGCCCCCACACCTCCTCCCTCACCCCTTTCCCAAGCCCCAAGATGACTTTCCACATTAAGCAGAGGTTCACCTGCACATCTGCCAATGTGGTATACTGCATCCACTGTATCCGTGGTGCTGCCTCTACATTGAGGAAACCAAGCGGAGGCTTGGGGACCGCTTTGCAGAACACCTCCGCTCGGTTCGCAATAAACAACTGCACCTCCCAGTCGCAAACCATTTCCACTCCCCCTCCCACTCTTTAGATGACATGTCCATCATGGGCCTCCTGCAGTGCCACAATGATGCCACCCGTAGGTTGCAGGAACAGCAACTCATATTCCGCCTGGGAACCCTGCAGCCCAATGGTATCAATGTGGACTTCACCAGCTTCAAAATCTCCCCTTCCCCCACCGCATCCCAAAACCAGCCCAGTTCGTCCCCTCCCCCCACTGCACCACACAACCAGCCCAGCTCTTCCCCTCCACCCACTGCATCCCAAAACCAGTCCAACCTGTCTCTGCCTCCCTAACCTGTTCTTCCTCTCACCCATCCTTTCCTCCCACCCCAAGCCGCACCTCCATCTCCTACCTACTAACCTCATCCCACCTCCTTGACCTGTCCATCTTCCCTGGACTGACCTATTCCCTCCCTACCTCCCCACCTATACTCTCCTCTCCACCTATCTTCTTTTCTCTCCATCTTCGGTCCGCCTCCCCGCTCTCCCTATTTATTCCAGAACCCTCACCCCATCCCCCTCTCTGATGAAGGGTCTAGGCCCGAAATGTCAGCTTTTGTGCTCCTGAGAGGCTGCTGGGCCTGCTGTGTTCATCCAGCCTCACATTTTATTATCTTGGATTCTCCAGCATCTGCAGTTCCCATTATCACTATTGCCAGTGTAGAGTTTGGATTTGAGGCAAAGGGACAAAGTTTGTGCCAGGGACTAAACATTAGCTTCTGTCAGCCCAGTATTTAGTTTGAGGAGAAGAGGAAAGATGTGTCCATCAATTTTGAACTGAGGTTACTGTAATTTGCCAGTATTACCTTTGAGCTTTCCATATTTTGCTCATAGTTTATTGCTTGTAAAGAGATACACTTCAATTATAATTTGTTGCCTCATCATGCTCTAGCCAATTTCACAGAAGTAGATTTGAAATAAGAAGAAATGTTGGGTCAAACTAAATAATCAAGTCTAAAATGGAGCAAATCCCACTTCCAAGACACTAGTATACACTTAGTGAACAAACAGACAATGGAGTGCACCTAAGTCTTATGGTTGGCTTTGAAATTTTGGTAGTCTGTGCACTGAAGCATATAAAATAAATGTAATAATACATGTATATTTAGCTGAGGGGATTGTCATTCATCCCTGGTCAAAAACAAAAATAGTTAGGTTCATACTAAGTATTGCATTTTCCTTAACCTAACATTAAAGATATTGCTGCACTCCACCTCAGTGGTGTCAGAGTTAAAATGAAGCAAATACTTTTCCTGTGTGATAGTGCTGCAAGTATCTGAAACATGAGTTTTTTTTCAGCGATTT
This sequence comes from Stegostoma tigrinum, assembly GCF_030684315.1. Lineage (NCBI taxonomy): Eukaryota > Metazoa > Chordata > Chondrichthyes > Orectolobiformes > Stegostomatidae > Stegostoma > Stegostoma tigrinum. The sequence continues at coordinate 67,157,675 of NC_081361.1, read as the reverse complement.
GCAAGCCTGAAACAAAGCTGCTTAACTTGCTGAGACTAATTGCCTGGAAGACCAGGGGAAAAAGAGTTTTAGTTTTGCATGTTGCCACGTGTTTGAGATTATCATTTCAAGAACTGTGTGGTTTAATACACAAACACCTAATGAATAGCAAAAGGATCATTCACAGTGTGAGTCACTTGTGATCAGTTACACTGTCAGGCTGATTTAACAATGATCTTTTTTCTAATTAACACCTTACATTGTTGACAAAGCCTCTCGTGTCTGTTCGCATTCGTTCTCTTTGTCACAGTTATATCTGGAGCAGTCTGTATGCATTCCTGAGTTTGGGATAACAGAGTTTGAATTGTTTTTAAAATGTGCTATTTTCAATTCACTATGTGTATAACCATGTATAAAGCCTGGAAGACACAAGTCAACCAGATCTTTTCAGTTAATGAAAATTTCTGCCCAGAGTGCTTCTAACCCAGTTTGGGGGATAGTTGATGAAATACTTGTTCAGGAGAGTACAGTCCAACTTGGACAAGGGTGAAGTGCTTGGACAATTACAGGGGTCAGTGCTGACCCCAGTGCTGGTCAACATATATAGAAATGATCTGCTTGTTGCAAGATTAATCTGTGCTAATGACAAGTGTTTTAGCTTTTACATCCCAACAAGGACATAATGCAGTTCCTATTGAGGCAGTGATTTAGTGGAATCTACTAAATGAGTGTCTGTGAAATGGGAGGGCCATAGAAGTGGAGGAAATAATATGTAATGAAGCTGAGGAAGATGTTCATGTTTATTAGACAACTGAAATCAACTTAAATTTAAACCATTGAATGTAAGACAAGTGGAAATTTTAAATGAATTGATTAAACCAAACTCTGTTTTACACTGAACCACATTGTATAGAAATGCAACAGGGTGAAAAGATAGTTGGCTCTTGTAGTTATTGTATTTCCTGCCCTATCATCACTGTATCTTCTAATTTTATGTTTTGGAGTGTTTGAGGGTGTGATCCAATTAAATGCTGCTGCATGGTCAGATATATACTGTGATTAAGAGATGACAAGGTGTAGAGCTGGATGAACACAGCAGGCCAAGCAGCACGTTAGGAGCAGAAAGGCTGACATTCCGGGTCTAGACCCTTCTTCATATACAGTGATTCAAAAGACTGACTCGAGCGACTTGAGCAGACTCGAGCGACTTGAGCAGGTGGTTGGAATGTGAAGCTCAGTTGGAAAGTTGCCACTTATGCAGTGTACAAATATGAAAATATTTTGTAGAATTCCAAAATATGATAGAAAAAAACTTAAGCTAAATTTCTTAAGGTGAATTGGAACAGAAACTGAGTTCCCTAAGGGACAAAATATCTTAACTCAATGATTCAATAAAAAGAATTAAACGAAAACAAAACCTCTTACCTGACACTAATATCTGAGATGCCAGATGAAATTGTCAGCTTTACTGTAATATTGGCTACATTAAGTCCTGGAAAAAGTGATTAAAAGATGAGATGCACATGCATAATGAAAAGTAAATGGGACCAAAGCACTATTATCCTATCTTCCAACGAGCTACTGTGAATTAAAACTCTATGACATTTGCTCTTTATTCAAGAAATTAGCCATGTAATTACATTCTGATTGAGTAGATGTGGTCTGTAAACTTTCCCATAACATAAAGCATTACCTCACTCAATGTCAGATCCAACGAAGCAGGAAATGACTCTAAAATTACTGTAGTTACTGATTAAATTCTGCCATATTCTAAAAATGCAATAAATTTAATATTGTTTGTAACTTACACTTTTTGTGTGTGTACTTTTGCTTTTAAAATCACAGCCCTGGACGATCCCCTTGTTTCTACGATAATGAGATAGTAATGATGAACCATGTGTATAAAGAAAGATTTCCAAAGGTGAGTAGTGATTTTTTTAAGGGCAGCTCATTCATTCTGTCTTTATGCATATATGTAGCTTATTACACATTTTTCTGTGATCAATAAAAGTAAATCCATAAATGTCTGTTCCCATTCACAACATGTCAGCATAAACAGAATATTTCGAACATTCAGTACATTTCAGTGGCGCCTGCTATTTTGCTTATTATTAAGGACGAGATATTGAAACAATTTTCACAGGCTGTGAAATTTTTAGTTAAATGCTTTTTTGATAGAATAGATCACCTTCTCAAACCATTGTGTTTTAGTCCAATAAATCAAATTGACTGGTTGATCTTTGAATTATGTGCCTCCTTTTCTTGATCCAGGTACAATTTTGTCCTCTGTCTATTCAGATGAAAGAACTGATATTACTTGAACTGACATGGAGAGTTGTGTAATCCTCTCTCCCTCTTCTGTCAGATTTAGTACTACATTTGATTGAGTCATAGTTGTCACTGTGTTGTTTCTTGTAAAGATTAGTTGTTTACAACTACTACTTTGATCATAGTAAAGCTTGTGCATGTTGTAGATATAATATTAGAGTTGCTTCATCCTTATTAAGAAGGAGAGTCAGCAATTGTCTCAATGCAACTACAACAATTCCTCCTCTTGTTCACTAGCCAAAGGTGTAATATCCTCTGTGAATCTTACTTCGCACTGCTGTTCTGAGAATGCACTTCTTCACTCTTTGCAAGAGCAGTTGTCCTTTTTAACTAATTTTTTTACCTCCGGCTAAAGACCAACAAAAACTAACTTAGGTTTATATGTGCATTTCACAGAGTAAAACATCTGAAAGTGCTTAACAAGAGTGAAATCAATAAAAAGATTTTTGACATTGAGCATTGGAAGATTTTAAGGATCATCCTAAAAGAAGGGAGACAAAAGAAAGGTTTAGGGAATTCCAGAGCTCAGACCTGAGACAGCTGAAAGTAGTCACCATTATGGAGTGATTAAGATCAAGGATGTGCACAAGGCCAGTAATAGATAAATAGATAACATGAAAACTTGTAGAGAAATGGGTAGGGCGTGAAACCAAGGGTTTTGGAAAATCTGCTGAGGATGTTAAAGCTGACGTATTGTCAGTCTGGGAATAGGGATGGTCAGCTAGCTCAGGACCGAAGGAGCAGCAAAGTTTTGGCTGAGTGCATGTTTACATATGGTGGAAAATGGAAGTATCTCCGGGGAAATTTTGGGGTTGTTGAGTCTTAAGGTCTGAAATGAAGTTACGGATGACTGTTTTATCGCAATATGAACTGATGCAGAATTGGAATTGAGTAATACTGCAATGGTGGAAATAGGTAGTCTTGGATGAAGATTAAGATTGGGACAAACCCAATGCCAAGGTTGTGAATGGTCTTGATCAGTTTATAATAATTGCCAGGAATGTAAATAGCCACCTGGGAATGGATACTGGGCCATTATTCAGTTGAAGGAAATTTCTGCACATCCAATATTACATGTTGAGCAAGCTGTGTCAAATTGGAGACAGTGGAATGGGGCCCAATTGATGGATAGTGATTATCAGTCTGCATCACTTGCACTTAATGGAGTAGAAATGAGAAGCCTCCAAGGAAAAATGATTACGGTGGGAGATTGTTACATATCTAATAAGGATTAGGGCATTAAAGGTGGTGAGCAGGGTGTGGTTTCGAAGTCAATCTCAGTCAATTTGGTAAAGCAGTTTTTTTTCCACTGTGTTATTCTGTACAGTCATCAACATTTATGCCTGCAAGACTTTAGTTTGTATTAAAATCTCTAATCATGGTGATTTATTTCCCATTTTCCTCAAAATGGATGCTTTTGTATGAAACAATCCCATGTCCTTTTCACTGCTTACATAATCCTAGTCAACCTTTCAATGTACTTTGAAATATAGAAATAGAAGTGTACAATTTACAAAAAAAACCATTACAATCCATACAGCTACTTCCAGTTAGTGGACAATAGCTTATTCTGTAGTACTTTTTTTCCCACATTCTGCTAACTTTTTTCCAAATTTATTTTAAAGAATGTTGTGGCCATCATTAGGCACCTTGAAAAGGTGAGGCTGGATCTTCTAGTTGGTGAAAGAGTTGCCACAATCAACTTAATTTCTTTGTGCCCATTCAGTCCTTAACAAAGACAAACCCTTTTAGTTAATTATTGTTACCTGTTTTGGTGTAAAGTTGCAGATGAGCAATAAATACACTTCTGCCAACATCTTCCCCAACTTGAGATGGAATTGATGCTGCTATAGTCAGGTCTTCTTTGAAATTTATATTCTTCCTTTTTCTTTGGCCAAAAACACTATTCGACACACTCCTTTTCTTACTATGTCCCCCACAGTCCAAAAATTGTGATGCAGCACTTAATTCATCCCACTGTTTCCTGGTACTTCACAACTATGAAAAATCTTGGCCTTATTCTCAATGTATTTTTTAATATGGGTGGCTATATGAAAAACTTCAGAAGCAGATCAACACTCCCATAAATTGTATCTTTATTTGACTGTACAAATATTCTCGAGATGAGCATTCAATTTTTGTCACAGTTACCACGTCCCTGATCTTTCCTTCTATCTGCAACTTTTAACCTTCTAAAGGCTGATTTACTGCATATGTTCTTCTCAACCTTAACGTCATCAGCCAAATGAAAATGCTCTTCAATTTTCTGCCTTTCTTTCAAAGCAAACAGTAATTATAAAATGCTTCATGATGTCCCGACACGGGTGGAAAGCATTTTGTAACTACCAGTTCTTCTTTTATGCATCTGAAAAGTGTCTCATAAGACAATACATGGCAATGGTTCCTCTTAAGCAAGACTTTCATTTTATTTAAAAATTAGCTGAGAATGCTAGAAATATCAGACAAATTATATGAATCAATTTCAATCAATAGGCCACGGCTCAAATGGAAGAGAACCTCCAGGAATTCATTACATCCAGTGCACCTGAAAATGTGCTGCCTCTCGCAGATGGGGTTCTCAGCTTTATCCACCATCAAGTTATTGAATTGGGTAGGGATTGCCTGGCAAAATCCCGAGATGGGCTCATTACCTCCAGATACTTTTTTGAGCTGCAAGAGAACCTCGAGAAGCTACTGCAAGATGTAAGTCTTTTTATTTGCTTTAATTTACTTATATGACCATGCTATAACTTTAACAAGGCTGAAATGAGCTCATAAGATGGATACAGAACTGGCAGACCATAGAAGACAGACTGTAGTGATGGAAGGATGTTTTTCTGATTAAAGGTCTGTGTTCACTGGTGTTGCTTAAGGATCAGTGCTGGGACCTCCATTGTTTGTAATATAAAAGACTGGGGGAGAGTGTAGGTCGCCTGGTTAGTAAGTTTGCGAATGATACAAAGAATGGGAAATCTGGAGATAATGAGGAGGACTGCTAGAGGATTGAGCAAGATTTTGATTAGCTGATAGAAACTTGGGCTGAGAAATAGCAAATGAAATTTACACTGGCCACATGTGAAGTGCTACATTTTGGAAGGTCCCATGCAGGATGGAAGGATACAGTACATGACAGAGCCCTTAGAACTATTAACATACAGAGGTATCTAGGTATACAGGTCCACAATTCCCTAAGAACAGCAGCATAAGTGGATAAGATGGTCAAGAAGACATAGGGCATGCTTGCCTTCGCCGGTCTGGGCACAGAGTATAAAAATTGTCAAGTCATATTGCAGCTGACAAGAACTTCATTTGGGTCACATTTGGAATATTGTGTACAGTTCCAGTTACCATACTACCAAAAGGAAGTTGAGGCTTTGGAGCGGGTACAGAAATGGTTTACCAGGAGGTTACCAGGTTTAGAGGGTATTAGCTATAAAGAGAGACTTGGACAAACTTGGTTTGTTTTCACTTGGGTGTCGGAGGCTGCGGGGGCCAACCTGATAGAAGTTTACAAAATTTAAGAGAAGCATGGGTAGAATAGATAACTGGAGTCTTTTTCCTTGGGTAGAAATGTCAATTAATAAGGAACATAGGTTTACATAGGCTTAAGTTAAATGGCTTAGGATGGGTGGATTCAATAGCAACGTTTAAAAGGCATCTTGACGGATACATGAATAGGCAGGGAACAGAGGGATAAAGGAGCTTGTAGAAGCAAAAGGTATTTATTTTTGAAAGGCATTATGTGTTGACGTAGGCTTGGTGGGCTGAAGTGTGCTGTTGTGCTGTTTTGTTCATTTTTTTGTTATATGTTAATATCAAGTCACATTAAAACTTTTCCTCAGTCACCAAGAACTAAATATTGTTCGAGTCAAACTACAAAGCACCCCTGCAAATATAAATAAATAGAAAGAAACATAAAATGCTGGGAATCTGAAAGAAGAATACGTTTTTCCTAACCAAAATTTTCCACTGGCTTTTCCCTTTGTAGATGCTATGTAATTTCTAGAAATCTTTGTTCTTGCTGCAGATGCAAGCTAATTTTGATATTTCAACTCTGTAAATAAAATGCTGATTTCACACTGCTTAGTTTTTGCTGAAAATTGGAAATGACCACTTTGCATGCTCCCATCCCTCATGCAAATGTTGCATACAGTGGTGGAGGTCAACTTGCAGTTAGACAAATATCACTGTTGCTTGTATGAAAGCCATTTCGGTGAGGCAGTAACTAAAGTTGCGATCAATAAATCTGTAACAATTATGCTGATTATGGGAGACCGTTAATGACATTTAATACAGTGCATCAGAAGACAAAAAGGACACAATGCAGTTCTTTCAATAACTGTATATGTATTAATATTATCTGTATTCTGCATGTGATCTCTAAAAGTGATAGTTACTGTGGGTGCTGATTGATCTAGCCTTCATGAACTGTGATTTGAGCTACGAATTAATACTCAGGTTCCAGAATGAAATGCAAATTCACCATTCAAGATGTTAAACCTGTAAGACAAAGGCAGTACTAAATTTTGACAGTTTATGCTTATCAAAAGCCAATATGTTCAACAGTGTACAGCACAATTTGACGTATGTTCATTTTGGTGATCTGTTGTCTTCTTCAATTCTATAAACAGCAGTAGGATCTACTGTATCAGAGATAATGGGAACTGCAGATGCTGGAGAATCCGAGATAACAGTGTAGAGCTGGATGAACACAGCAGGCCAAGCAGCATCTTAGGAGCACAAAAGCTGACATTTCGGGCCTAGACCCTTCATCAGAAATGCCTTTTCTGATGAAGGGTCTCGGCCGGAAACGTCAGCTTTTGTGCTCCTGCGATGCTGCTTGGCCTGCTGTGTTCATCCAGCTCCACACTTTGTTATCTATAGTAAGATCTACTTTCACGGTTGAGCTGCTGTCTCCAACTGAAATGACCTGAGTATAAAACAGGCGTATTTCTCAACTGTAATCTTGCTTTAAATCTCCTTGGATTGATCCTAGAATTGCTTTGGAATAATGAATTTCTCTGCAAATCTTACCTTTGAATTGTTAATCATATTTAACTTCCAATCTTCCTTGTAATAGTTTCTGTCTAAAGCTTTTACTAGGCAATTTAAAGTTTGGAGTGCAAAATTATGACGTAATACAAGACTTACAGTTACTTATGATTTGATATTATAATGAAAGCTTGAAAGTTTAAAACTTACATGAAATACATCAAAGAAATTAGCTAAACTAAACAATCATTGTCTTTCACCCAGAACCCAAAATACACCTGGGAACAATATCAATGGGCTGAAGCAGTTTATACTGAATATGTGTCCATAGGCTGATGTAATTTTCTGCAATAGCCTTTAACGCAAGAAGACCATGGTATTGTTGTTTGCATCAAAGTATCCAGTCTAACTGTATCAAAGATGTTGCTGTACAGTTTGATAGATGTTGAATCATACAATTATGACTTCTAACAGTGCGCATCTACTGGACACTAGACATGTGTTAGTGTATCACATCACTGATTTGTATTATGTGTAATTTCATGGGGCAGAAGGTTATCTTGCAATATACCCTAATTTTTTACCTGCATATATTATGCAATAGATAACATATAGGGAATATGAAACTGTGAAGATTTTTCAGTTTGTGGTCCAGTCAGCATCACCTTGGATTTATATAGTGGCTTTACTGTATTAGAACACCCCTGCTTCTCAGGAGCATTATCAGACAAAAAGTAAGAGACTTACAAGAGCCCCCACTTGGAGGAAGGCAGGGTCCTCTAGGGAATTTAGGACTGGAGAAGATAACAGACCAAGGGAGAGTGGAGACCGCAGGAAGGTTTGAACACTGCAAGGAGTATTTTAAAAACAGGACATTGTTGGATAGCAGTTGGTGGCAGTCATTGTGAGATGACAAAATGGAACTTGGTGTGAATTAGGATATGTACAGCATAGTGTAGATGAGATGAAATTCATGGAGAACGAAAAATGGGATGCCACCTGTGTGAGCATTAAAAGAGTGAAGGTTAGTTTAACAAAAAGTTGAATTGGGATTTCAGCAGCTGAGGGCTGAGATAGTGGCAACCCTGGCAGTGTTCCAGAGCTGGACGTAAGTGAAATGGATCAGAGTGTCAGCTCTGGTGAGAATAGAACGCTGACATTGAGAATGGGCTGTTTCAGCCTAAGGTGAGTAATAAAATTTGTGGTTAGGAGGGCTTAAGACAGTAGTCTTCCCACTGTTTAATTGGAAGAAATTTTTGGCTTATCTAGGACTGGATATCAATAGGCAAGCTGACAGCGGCAGTAAGATAGAACCGAGTGTCATCAGTACACATTTGGAATCTGATATGTTTTTGGTTGATGCGTCTGTTAGGCAGCATGCAGATGAGAAATAAACAAGGTCAAGAGTAGAACCTTGGGGCACTTCAGACGTAATTATACCTCGGTAGGAACAGAACCTTCTTCTAAACATCAGTACCCAGCTTTTCATATACTGAGTACATAATTAGAGTCTAAGTCATGCATTAAAGTATTATTTCATTATTTACATCTCTAATGATGCTTTTCAGATTGAGAGAATATACAGAGACCCTATTATATGTCAAGAATCTCAGCAAATCCACCCTTTACAATCAACAACGAGTGTTAAGGTCTTAGATGGGGAGGAATTTGTTATATGTGTACAAAACAGCTTTCTTATTCAATATGTGGATGTACCTTGTGGAGAAGGAGCAATATTTGACCTTTTTGGAAATAAGGCAGGGCAAGTGGCTGAAGTGTTGGTTGGGGTGCACTTTGGGGCAAGTGATCATAATTCTGTTAGTTATAAATAGTTATGGAAAAAGATAGAGCTGATCAAAAAGTTAAGTTCCAAATTGGTGTAGGATTAATTTTGACAGTCTCACACAAACTTTCAAAGTTGATTGGGGAGGCTGCTTGCAGGTAAAAGGATGGTTGGGAACTGGGTGGGGGTGTCTTTAAAGATGAGACAAGGAGAGTTCAGAGACAGTATGTTACTGTTAATGCAAAGAGCAAGGTTGGTATGTGTATGGAATGCTGGGTGACTGGAGAAATTGAGGCTCTGTTCAAGAAATAGGAGGAGGCATATGTCAGGTATAGACAACTGGGATCACGGGAATCCCTAGAAGAATATAAAGGCAGTGGGAGTATAGTTAAGGGGGAAATCAGGAGGCCAAAAAAGGGACAGGAGATAGCTTTGGCAAATAGGGCTAAGGAAAATCCCAAGAAATTCTACAAATATATTTAGGTCAAAAGGGTAACTAGGGAGAGAATAGGGCCCCTTAAAGATCAGCAAGGTCTTCTCTATGTGTGGAGCTAGTTAGTAATTTTGCAGATGACATCACAATAGATGGTGTGTAATGAACAGTGAAGATTATCCCAGAGCACAACAGGACCTTGATAAGATGCGCCAATACGCTGAGGAATGGCAGATGGAATTTAATTTAGATAAATGTAAGGTGTTACATTTTGGAAAGGCAAACCAGGGCAGGACTTGTACAATAAATGGTAGGGTCCTGGGGAGTGTTGCCAAACAAAGAGAGCGAGCAGTACAGGTGCATAGCTCCTTGAAAGTGGATTCACAGGTAGACAGGGTGTGAAGAAGGCATTTGGCACACTTACCTTTGTTGGTCAGAACAGGGAATTGGGAGGTTGCTGCAGCTCTATGGACATTGGTGAGGCCACTTTTAGAATACTGCATACAGTTCTGGTCTCCCTTCTATAGGAAAGATGTTGTTAAGATTGAAAGGATGCAGAAGAGATTTGCAATGATGTTGCTGGGACTGGAGGGTTTGAGCCATAGGAAAAGGCTGAATCGGCTGGAGTTCTTTCCCTGGAGTGTCAGAGGCTGAGGGGTGACCTTACAGTGGTTTATAAAATCGTGAGGGTCATGGATAGGGTGAAGAGCCAAGGTCTTTTTCCTAAGATGGGGGAGTCCAAAAATAGGGGGCATCAATTTAAAGTGAAGGGGAAAGAGTTAGAACAGTACTGCACAGTATAGGACCTGAAGGATAACACTTTCACACAGAGGCTGGTGTGTGTATGGAATGAGCTGCCAGAGGAAGTGGTGGAAACCGGTACAATTACAACATTCAAAAGACACCTGGATGGGTATAGAAATAGGAAGGGTTTAGAGAGACTTGGGCAAAATGCTGGCAAATGGGACTAGGTCATATTCGGATGTTTGGTCGGTGCCAAATTTGGAATGAAGGGTGTATTTCCAAGCCGTATGTCTGTGACACTATAAATTCAGAAACAAGATTTGCTTCTGGATTAATTTAGTCATCATTTTGAATAGCATTCCTTATTGATACTTTGGTGTTTAATTTTGCTGCTGTGATTTATCAGATATCCTGGTATGAAAAAAACCTAAATATTAATTTGAAAGTGAAAAATACATATGGATTTTAATAGCCAGCAAGAGTAAAAAGTGGAAGTTTTATTGAACTATTTAAAAAAAACAAAGCAGAACATTCTTTTCAAAGATAAAAGATGTGTTTTGTGCTTTTCTCACCTTTGAAACACATTATTATTGCTTTTGATCTGCCTGTTTTGAGTCTGTTTAAGATGGAACATGATAAGGACCTGGAGGGGAGGGGGAATGGTGGGTCATTTTAATTTCGTGCTCCAGTGATCACTGGTCGTGACGGATGGTCTTTCAGACAGAGTATGACTTAACTTGGTAAATTGTTCTGCTGATGATTATGTCATTGGGATTCACTGTGTATAGGAATGACATAGGCATTCCTCAGACAAGCATGACATCAACTTCAGGTGCTAATGATTCTGTGCTGCTTAATATGCAGACTTGAATGAGGTTTTGATATGTAATCTGGCATGTTTCAATAGGGACTTAGTCTGTGTCAAAACAACATGTTCAGATTGTCTTTTCAGCAAGATAATATCTTGCTGCGAACTTTTGAGATTCAGAGATTTGCACGATTTTTGACCAACACGGTGTTACCAGTTGAGTCCCATTGTTCTTTCTCTCTAAAGATTTTATTTTGAGACAGACTGCATTGTGTGGTGTGTGTATGAATAGCAATGTTTATTGTTACAGTGTTAAGATTTGTGCTAGCTTAGTACATCTTTTGTTGAAATGTTAATGTGACTTTTATTTTACAGGCTCATGAACGGTCAGAGAGTTCGGAGGTAACATTTGTGACCCAACTGGTAAAGAAGCTGATGATCATTATTGCACGGCCAGCGCGACTGCTTGAATGTCTGGTGAGAGTAACCCCTCATGTACTTATTACTTGAATGTCCATTAATAGAATATTAATGCCAATTGAATCTGCAAGGTTAATGAATGTTCAAGGTCCTCCAGATCACTACAGTCAAAAACACAAATTAATGGAAAAAAGCAGCAGGCCTGGCACCATCTGTGAAGTGAAATCAGAGTTAATGTTTCAGGTGCAATGACCCTTTCTCCAGATCATTATAATCTTTGTTCTATATTTTTGGGTTTGAATTTTGTCTTGTAAAATAATACAGGCAGAAATGATTGGTTTAAAGTTAATGTAACCATCCTCTAAACATGTGATTAGGTGATATTTGAATGCAGATTGCTTTATTATAGTATGAAATGTACCAGGCTTCCAACTTGCTAAGCTTTCCTTAGCAGCTCTTGAATCAAATCTGCATTTGTTATAAATGAGTGTGTCACAGAACACTGCAGCAATATATGTTACATTGATCTTCCCCAGAGGAGCAATTCTTACTCTCTTGCAAATATATTTGCAGATATGAGTAAGCATGTGAATACAAAATGAATGTGTTATGTTTGGCTAATGGTGTTTGAGGCTTTTGGTAGTGGGGCTTTCAAATGAGTAAAGTTTAAAAAGAAGAATGACGTTATTAACAGAAGGAATATCAAAGATGTAAGTGCTCCATCTATCAATGCTTCACCAGTGATTTCATGATTTAAAATTTTGGTTGAGCATTTAATCATGCAGCAGCCTAAATGTTAGTATCAGATAAATGATCGTCATTCTTAGATAATTAATGGCCAAGTACATTAATCAGCTTACATTGGTACTTTGTTAATTTGATTTCTCAATTGGCTATGCTTTGTATTTTTCTGTTCATTAAAAAGAGCAGAAGTGTGACCACTCGAAGTAATTGTTAGCTTGTAATTTACTGGCTGTGAAGGAATGAATGCGTGGAGATATGTAAATTATCTTCTTAAAAAATTTTATTCCAAAACATTTCAAAAGAACAAATAATCTTTAGAAATTATTGAGTTTCTACATTAAACCTTTTAATTTATTAAAGAGTACACTTTACCAACTACTACGTAAAAATTAAGATGGATGCAGATTTTAAAAAGTTAGATAGATCAGCCATTGAGAGCGTTAGACAGATTAGTTGATCAGAAAAGAGCTTTAGTGAAAGCAGGAATAGAGTACTGAGTTGGAAGATCAGCCATGACAATCTTGAATAGTGGAGTAGTTTCAAAGGGCAAAAGGCCTACTACTGTTTCTATTTGACTATATATCTACGAAAAACCAGAGAGATTAATCATGTTTTTTTTAAATCTGCAATCTCCTTTTAATGATATTGAACTACTTATTTGAATAAATATGCTTTACTGTTCATGGGTTGCAGTAATATTTTTGAAAGCCTTTTTGATGCAATGATATCTCAATTTATTGAGGATTTTCGGGCATTGTGTCCACATTCCTGCTTAAAAAAAACAAATTATAATGTTTATACAAAAACAGAAGTTGTTGGAAAAGCTCAGCAGTTCTGGCAACATCTGTGAAGAAAAAAAAATCAGAGTTAATGTTTGGGGTCCAGAGACCCTTCCTCTGATTTTTTTCTTCACAGGTGCTGCGAGACCTGCTGAGATTTTCTATCAACTTCTGTTTTTGTTCCTGATTTACAGCATCTGTAGTTCTTGATTTTTTTTTAAATATATAATGGCTGTACCTTGTGGATAGTGGACAGGTTATGGAAGTCAGGTGGTGAGTTAATTCTTGCAGAATTCCCAGTCACTGATTTGCTCTAGTAGATTTCTGGTCCAGTTAAGTTTCTTGTCTGTGGTACTCTCCAAATGTTTATGTTGTGGATTCAGCTATGGCAGTGCCATTGAATGCAAAGGATGCAAGGTTAGATTCGGTTTTGTTGGAAATGGTCATTGCCTGACACTTGCATGGCACAAATGTCGATTGCTACTTACTAGTCTAAGCCCGAATGCTGACCAAGTCTTGCTGCACATAGGCATGTATCTGAACACTGTTGTCAACAAACATTTCCACTTTTCAATGGAAGAAGGTCTTTGACTTTGTTTTCCGACTTCTGTCTGCTCTAGTTCACTCCAGTTATTAAATCTGGGAAAATAATTCTCCCTTGGTGCGTCTCTTGACTGATGCAAAAAAAATTACCACTTTTTGCAGCCAATTGAATTAAAAAAGTATTGGTTTATGATTTGAAGTTTGCCATCAAGGATTGCGTCTATTCCACCCTTCCATTGCCATGTTTTGTATCTGGATGCCTAGATTCTATTTAAACTAACAGGACTTCTCCATCATGACGCAACTCATTGTAAAATACTTGTGTTTTCACTAGCACCTCGAGCACAGGTTGGGCATGTACCTAGTCGCATCAATGCAGATTGAGGTGTTCAACTATAACCAGTTACACCTCTGCATCTTAGTTCTAGCCAGTAATACTCTGACTTGATGATCTTCTGTTACCATGAATTCTTGCTAAACATGCTCCAGCAGCTATTTGCAGACCCAGTATTTTGGAAAGATCTTCTGCAAGCAATTTACCATTTTTCAGTTATTCGGATGCCATACCAATCTTAGGTCAGTGCGGTGTACTATGTTTACCAGCTGTGTAATACAGGTCACTTTGAATGGCTATGTTCCCTTACAGCATGGTCAACAACAGGAAAGGAAAGGAGAAAGGAACACTTCCATGCAAGAAGCCTCAGGACCACAGGGCCCTCGGAAATGTCTGCATCTTTGAGTTAGAGTTGAACTTCAGACTGTTCCGGTGTACCTTCATGGCTAGTAGTTACCTAGGCAATATGTTTAGAAAGATCCTCACATAACTCCTGGATAACAACATAACTGGTGCCCAATGATTTTCACTGACTCTTTTGACCTCCTCCTCATTATATTCCCCCTCATTAGTCCTCCTGACTCAACTGTCCCTGCAACCCGACTTGAAGACCTGCCATGGCCCAGCTGTTCTCCAAACTGACAGAGCCTGACTATCCCCCAACCTGATATGACAAACTCCTACTACCTGACTAACCTTCTGACCAAAATTGACTTTGTTTCATCACCTGATGAAGGGGCTACGCTCCAAAACTTTGTGATTTCAGATAAACTTGTTAGACTATAACCTGGTGTTGTGTGACCTCAGACTGCATGGCTCTGTATGAGGGATGTTGGAAAGATAGTGGCAAGCTTCAGATGGCTAAGAGAGGTGTTACCCAAAATGAAATAGATTGTCATCATTTATATTTGATTTGTTGTTGGAACCATAGATTTCTGTAAATGATGTTCAGCTGCTGTTGAGTGCTGCAAGATTTTCTCTGAAGTTGTATCACATGATGGGAAAGGGAAACTGAATGAGACAGAAATCAGCTATTGTCGTGATCACGAGATTGATGTAAGGGAAAGATCTTACTAAGAAACTGTACTTCTTGTGATTCTTTCTCACTATTTAATGATGGATGTCAGTTGTGCAATGATATGCAATCAATTCTGAAGAAAAGCCATTTTAGAGTCAAAGCTTTCTTTTGATTTTATGTCCATAGAAACTGCTAGACTTGAGGTTTTCTAGCACTTTGTTTTTATTTAATATGGTTTAAATGTCTCCATTATGATGATGATGACATTTTTTGCACGGGTGTCCGAACACACAGATGATGAATTTTAGAAGGCCTTATACTGAACACATTGGTTTGTCAAAAATTCATTTGAACAGTCATGTTTATTGTAGAAAGCACTTATCATAAATTCTTACTTAAAAAGCCCCACTGAACTTTGCAGGGAATTGACAGGATAAGGGTAATATCCGAAATGTTAACTGCTGTTTTCTTCAAAATGCTGCCTGGCTTGCTGTGTTCTTCCAGCCTCCTGTTTGCCTACGTTGGATTCCAGCATCTGCAGTTATTTTGTCTCCAAGCAAGATAATGCCAATACCTGCTGCATATCATAATAGCTTGTATATTCTCAGAATAATAAAGTTGCACGATATGCAGAGAGTCTCTAGCTTCCATTTTCTGCCACCTGGTCCTAACACGCAGTCTATACTTTTTTAAATGTATTAATTGCTTTGTTTTTGCAAGAACTAACAAACTGCAATAGATTTGAATTGTTCAGGGTCATAGTTTGTGGTTCTGTGAGATTTTAAAAATGTAACAGGCACATTGCCAACATAGTCATATCTTCTTCCTATTAACACTCAGGTTCTGTATGTAGGTAACTGTTTTAAAATAGACATAATTAGCACATCTTCAAGTTGAACATCATATAGATGCTAAAGCTTACTTCTGGTGTACACTGCATTAATGAAAGCCAAATGGTTTCTGATTGAAATTTACTCAGGCCAGTAATTCCAGCAATCTGCAGTATTCTTGTAGAAAACTCAGTAAGCCTGAACGTATGTGGCACCACTTTTACTGAAATAAATGGCCTGGACTTTCTGATGATCAGCTAGTTATTTCTGCAAAAGCGATGGGAGTTGTGTGTCCTCTGGAATCCCAATGTGTTATGCTCTGACACATTTGCCCAGAATATTGAAGATTCCGATGGTCAATTCTTCATCTCCTGGAACCATTTGAAAGTATGCAGTTACATTGGAGAATGGGAGAGTTTTGCTGCGGTTAATAATTGCCCAGAAAAGTTAGACCATTAAAAACCTAGTGTAACTCCTTGGTAACTGTTAGCACCTCAACTTGCCACAGGCAGCCCCAATGATACTTTTCTCACAGAAAGACTGTTACACCCCTTGGGACCTTACCTGACAGCAGCCCGATGCTGCTACCTGCCCAAAAACAGACACACACCTCCATTTGTTCAGGACTCGGCATCCCCTCTTCCTCTTCTCCTGGCTGGAGTCAACATTCCTCCCCCACTATAACAAAGTGTGAAGCTGGATGAACACAGCAGACAAAGCAGCATCTCAGGAGCACAAAAGCTGACATTTCGGGCCTAGACCCTTCATCAGAGATCTCTGATGAAGGATCTAGGCCCGAAACGTAAGCTTTTGTGCTCCTGAGATGCTGCTTGGCCTGCTGTGTTCATCCAGCTTCACACTTTGTTATCTTGGATTCTCCAGCATCTGCCGTTCCCATTATCACTCATTCCTCCCCCACTGCTGGTGGCACTTCCGGCTTTCCCAGAGAAATAGTTGATGTAAACTGTAGATCTGAGAGTAAATATTTTCTTCAGGATTTCATATTTTACGTGGGCATTTTTTGACATTGAAAGTAAATTAAGTTGCGACAGTTCAAAACAAAGATACAAACCATTTACTCTAATCATGTTTGCAACTGAAGTAGTTAGGTTTTTGCCTTGAATGCTTATTTAAAAACTGTGGCATCAAATGCCACAACACTGCTGATGCTGGATGGTTTTCTGTTCTCAAGAATGTTTGAGGAAAATGCTGAAAAATAAGGAAAGAAAACAAAGAGTGCTATGATGACATCATTTACTATCATTATATTTGATTCAAATTGAAATGTTGAAAGAGATGGGTTTTGTGTTTGCAGGAGTTTGATCCTGAGGAATTCTATCATTTGTTGGAAGCAGCTGAAGGCCATGCCAAAGAAGGGCAAGGAATCAAGACTGATATTCCCCGTTACATCATCAGTCAGCTGGGGCTCACCAGGGATCCCTTGGAGGGTAGGGAATTTTACAGAAGATACAAAATTACTGATCTAGCAAAAGTACCTTTCATGCAGAAGGTCTGGGGTTCATCAATGTAAATGCTAGTTAGAACATTTTTTGGACTGAAAATTGTTGACAGTAAGAATGGATTAAAATCAAATATGGTGCTATTAATATTTGCATGCAAATTTAAGTTAATAAGAGTGTGCAAAATACAAAACCTGTGTAGAATTTAGTTGATGTTGTTTAGGCTGTCTCAGCAGCAGTCTCTCTACGTTTGAAATGTTCATATTCTGGCTATTTATGTAAAGCAACATCTTACTCAAAATAATAAAATGTGAGGCTGGATGAACACAGCAGGCCAAGCAGCATCTCAGGAGCACAAAAGCTGACGTTTCGGGACTAGACCCTTCATCAGAGAGGGGGATGGGGAGAGGGAACTGGAATAAATAGGGAGAGAGGGGGAGGCGGACCGAAGATGGAGAGTAAAGAAGATAGGTGGAGAGAGTATAGGTGGGGAGGTAGGGAGGGGATAGGTCAGTCCAGGGAAGATGGACAGGTCATGGAGGTGGGATGAGGTTAGTAGGTAGGTGGGGGTGCGGCTTGGGGTGGGAGGAAGGGATGTGTGAGAGGAAGAACCGGTTAGGGAGGCAGAGACAGGTTGTACTGGTTTTGGGATGCAGTGGGTGGAGGGGAAGAGCTGGGCAGGTTGTGTGGTGCAGTGGGGGGAGGGGACGAACTGGGCTGGTTTAGGGATGCAGTAGGGGAAGGGGAGATTTTGAAACTGGTGAAGTCCACATTGATACCATTGGGCTGCAGGGTTCCCAGGCGGAATATGAGTTGCTGTTCCTGCAACCTTCGGGTGGCATCATTGTGACAGTGCAGGAGGCCCATGATGGACATGTCATCTAGAGAATGGGAGGGGGACTGGAAATGGTTTGCGACTGGGAGGTGCAGTTGTTTGTTGCGAACTGAGCGGAGGTGTTCTGCAAAGCGGTCTCCAAGCCTCCGCTTGGTTTCCCCAATGTAGCGGAAGCCGCACCGGGTACAGTGGATGCAGTATACCACATTGGCAGATGTGCAGGTGAACCTCTGCTTAATGTGGAATGTCATCTTGGGGCCTGGGATAGGGGTGAGGGTGGAGGTGTGGGGGCAAGTGTAGCATTTCCTGCGGTTGCAGGGGAAGGTGCCGGGTGTGGTGTGGTTGGAGGGCAGTGTGGAGCGAACAAGGAAGTCACGGAGAGAGTGGTCTCTCCGGAAAGCAGACAGGGGTGGGGATGGAAAAATGTCTTGGGTGGTGGGGTCGGATTGTAAATGGCGAAAGTGTCGGAGGATGATGCGTTGTATCCGGAGGTTGGTAGGGTGGGTGCAGGTTCACCTGCACATCTGCCAATGTGGTATATTGCATCCAGTGTACCCGGTGCGGCTTCCTCTACATTGGGGAAACCAAGCGGAGGCTTGGAGACCGCTTTGCAGAACACCTCCGCTCAGTTCGCAACAAACAACTGCACCTCCCAGTCGCAAACCATTTCCAGTCCCCCTCCCATTCTCTAGATGACATGTCCATCATGGACCTTCTGTACTGCCACAATGATGCCACCCGAAGGTTGCAGGAACAGCAACTCATATTCCGCCTGGGAACCCTGCAGCCCAATGGTATCAATGTGGACTTCACCAGTTTCAAAATCTCCCCTTCCCCTACTGCATCCCTAAACCAGCCCAGTTCGTCCCCTCCCCCCACTGCACCACACAACCAGCCCAGCTCTCCCCCCCCACCCACTGCATCCCAAAACCAGTACAACCTGTCTCTGCCTCCCTAACCGGTTCTTCCTCTCACACATCCCTTCCTCCCACCCCAAGCCGCACCCCCATCTACCTACTAACCTCATCCCACCTCCTTGAACTGTCCGTCTTCCCTGGACTGACCTATCCCCTCCCTACCTCCCCACCTATACTCTCTCCACCTATCTTCTTTACTCTCCATCTTCGGTCCGCCTCCCCCTCTCTCCCTATTTATTCCAGTTCCCTCTCCCCATCCCCCTCTCTGATGAAGGGTCTAGGCCCGAAACGTCAGCTTTTGTGCTCCTGAGATGCTGCTTGGCCTGCTGTGTTCATCCAGCCTCACATTTTATTATCTTGGAATTCTCCAGCATCTGCAGTTCCCATTATCTCTCATCTTACTCAAAATGTTCAATTTGTTACTTCTACTAGTTTGTCCTGGCCTTCTTCATACTTTCGTATCTTTTATCTTCATAACCTCCCTAACATTTTTGGTTCTGGCAATAATTAGTTGTTTTCTCTTCATTTCTGAAGGATGAAAATGCGAGATTGTTTCAGAGGTGCAAATGTCCATGAAGAAAGCCTTTTGACTATAAAATAATACATTCACTTGCTCTTTGGATATTGCAATAAATTTATCCTCATGAAATTCTTTTCCTTCACTGGAAGGAGGCAAGCACAATCTAAGCATTGAAGCACAATGATAGTATCTCACAGTCTTGTCCAATATTTCCAACAATTCTAGAAACCATGCGAGGGTTACATTTATTCTTGCTATCGACACTAAAGTTGGTCTTAGCAAAGTGATATTTGAATAGTTAGGTAAATTCTGGGAATTTCTTTCCCAAAATCTGTAATCTTCAGAAATTGTTTTAAATTGACGGTTACAAATTAGTACTAAATCTGGTGAAGTACTAGTATCAATCTTAGCTCTTCATTTTATGAAGATTTAAGAATAAGAACAGAAATATTGAATGCTACATATTTGAAGTCATTTTGGGTAAAGTTATTTACTTTTATATGTTATCAGGGAACTTTGGCTAAAATAGTTCTGTAAAGGCATTTCATTTTAGACAGTAATCATAGTCATAGAGTCGTACAACATCAAAACAGATTTGGAACACAAGACAAAAGAGTAGGTATACATGCTGGGAAACCGGAATTGCCTGTTAACTGAGCTGGTCTATCCAAGTAATGCATTCCCTCTTTACTCTTTTATATCTTACTGTTAGGATTCATTCAAATGCTTATTATATTGTAGCACCATAATATTTTACTGTTAAATGTGGACTTCTGACTTTAAAATTTTAACACTTTTCATAGGAATATGTGCAGTTTTAGGATCATCCAGTTGTGCTGTATTTTCTGCTTTCCTTCTGCAAATAATATGTTGCCTCTACCTTGTCTAAATAGAAATGGCCCAGCTGACAAGCTATGATAGTGGCAATCCAGAGGCCCCAGAAACTGATGATTCTATTGATGTGAGTATTGGTGATCAAAACCAAAAGACTGACTGTTGTTTTGAACAAGCTATCTCAATATGTACCCAATTGCCCACCAGTGTGCTTCATAAAAATTTACAGTATCTGAGTCCATTACTGGCATTACTGGACAGTTGTATACAGTATTCTGAATGAGGTAAACTCATTAAATAAGTTGCTAACTAGACTAATCGCTTTCTTTTCATATAATAACTTGTGTTTATGTAGCACCATTAGGATAATGTCATATTCCAGGAGTGTTTGCCAACAGAATTTGACACCGAACCACATTAGGAGATTTTAAGGTAGATGACCAAAAGCTTCATCAAAAAGTTTTTGGCTTTTTCAGCAGGAAAAAGAGGCAAAGTAATTTAGGGAGTGAGTTCCAGAGCTTATAGCCCTGGCAGCTGAAGGCACAGCCGTAAGTGGTTGAGTCAATTAATTTGGGGGTGCCGAAAACGCGAGAATTGGATAAGTGCAGATATCTTGGAGAGTTGTAGTCTGGAAGAAATGACAGGATAGGGAGAAGCAAGCCCATGAAGGAATTCGAAAATAAGATGAGAATTTAAAATTGAGGCATTGGTGGACTAGGAACCAGTTTTAGCTCACAAACACAAGGGTGATGGGTGAATGGGGCTTGGTATGAGTTATTAAGAGTGAATGACAGGAGGGCCACTGGGCACGTTGAAATATTTAGGCCTAGAGGTAACCATGTCATGGATGAAGGTTGCACAGAGATAGGAGGGTAACTACAGAAAGATAGGATTTACATGCATTTGGATAAGCAAGGACTTATTAGGGATAGTCAGCATGATTTTGTGTAAGAAAATACCTGTTTCAAAAACTTGCTTAGTTTTATTTGATGAAGTAATGAAAAGGATTGATGAGGGTAGAGTGGTAGATGCTGTAGTAAAGCCTTTGACAAGATTTCTCTTGGTAGACTAATCAATAAAGTTAGATCAGATGGGATTCAGAGTGATCTTGCCAATTGGATACAAAATTGGCTTGACAGTAGGAGACAGAGGGTGGTGGTGGAAGTTATTTCTCAGACTGAGGTCAGTGTCCAGTTCTAGGTCCACTTTTATTGGTCATTTTATATGCAACTTGGATGAGAATACAGGAGGTATGTATAATAAGTTTGCAGATGACGCCAAAATTGGTAGTATAGTAGAAAGTGAAGAAGGTTATTTTAAGTTACAAAGAGATCTTGATCAGTTCAGTCAATGAGAAGAGGAATGGCAGATAGAATTTAATTTGGATAAATGTGAGGTATTGCATTTTGTTGAAACAATTAAGGGCAGGACTTGTACAATTAATGGTAGGGCGCTGGTCAGTGTTGTAGAACAGAGAGATCTAAAGGTTCAGGTGCACAGTTCTTTGAAATTTGCATCACAGGTAGACAGGATGGTTAAGAAGGCATTTAGCATGCTTGCCTTCATTGCTCAGACCTTTGAGTGTCGGACTTAGGATGTCATGTTGAGGTTGTACAGAATGTTGCTGAGACTTCTTTTGGAGTGTGGCATGCATTTTTGGTTGCCCTGGATGAGGATATTATTAAATTGGAAAGCGTTCAGGAAAGATATACTAGGATGTTGCCAGGAATGAAGGGTTTGTGGTATAAAAATAGGCTGGATGGGCTAACCTATGAGGTTGGTGAAGTTAAAAAGGTTTATAAAATTGTGTGGGGCATAGATAAAGTGAATAGTAAGAGTCTTTTCCCTAGGGTGAAGGCATTCAAAACTAGGAAGCATAGTTTTAAGGTGAGAGGAGCAAGTTTCAAAAAGGACATGTGGGGCAACTTTTTTTACACAGCATGGTTCGTGTGTGGAATGAACCGCCAGAGAAAGTGGTGGATGCAGGTACAGTTACACTATTTGATCGACTTTTGGATAAGCATGTGAATAGGAAGGTTCTGGAGGGATATGGGCCAAATCGGGGAGGCATGGTGGCTCCGTGGTTAGCACTGCAGCCTCACAGCACCAGGGACCCGGGTTCGATTCCAGCCTCGGGTAACTGTCTGTGCGGAATTTGCACATTCTCCCTGTGTCTGCGTGGGTTTCCTCCGGGTGCTCTGGTTTCCTCCCACAGTCCAAAGATGTGCAGGCTAGGTGGATCGGCCATGCTAAATTGCCCGTAATGTTCAGGGGTGTGTGGGTTATTGGGGGATGGGGGTGGGAATATGTCTGGGCCTGGGTGGGATGCTCCAAGGGGCAGTGTGGATTTCCACACTGTAGGGAATCTAATCTAAAAATGCAGGCAAGTGGGACTAGTTCAGCTTGGAAACATGGTCGACGTGGACTAGATGGACAGAAGGGTCTGTTTCCATGCTGTATGACTCTATGGCTGTAAGTTGTGGCATTATCTTTGCATTCCGGACAGAAACAGAACCCTTTGATACTTAGAATAATCTAGCTACATCTGCTAATGGGAGACTTAACCAGCTGTCTGCCATATCTGCTCAAGTTAGTGATAGGCCCCTTAATTGCATCATTAGGCTACCTGCTGCTTGTTGGTTGATGGTTGAGCTGATGACCCAGGCTCCTTGAAATTGGTCTAGAGACAGGAAGAAGCCAAAAAACCTGCAAGCTACTCTCCCACATTGATTCTTTTTTTGCCCAGCATGCTCTCCATAGACATTTGTGAATCCAACCCCAATTGTACCATGGTTAAGTATTATGGTCTACTAAACAGCTGAAAAGTTAAATATTTGGCAAGAAAATTAAAAAGATATTTTCAGATTTAAATCTCTGAAGAACATGCAAGTGTCTCATAGAATTACTGTTCAGCCTCAGTTAAGAACTTGTGTTTTGGACAACTTACCTTGTCCTCATTTTAGGTTTTCGTTGCATCTACAGGGTAAGCTGGGTTTAAAAGTTTCTTCTTATATTTGTCATACTTTATTCTTTTACCAATAGCTCCTTTCTGTAATGTTTAGGATAATGCAAAGAATAACCCAGTGCCAGTGACAGAATATCAGATTTACTTGTTGAGTTTGTTTGCTTTCAGGGTCAAGGCGCCGCAGTTCACACAAAGAAAACTCCATGTGAGGAAGACTTTGAAAACTTAAAGCTAATAAGCAATGGAGCCTATGGGTAAAGATTTTCATACTTAAGAAAATAGAAAGCCTAGTGAACCCTATTTCATTTTTGAGAAGAAATGTTTTCTGTAACTGGCTAGCATTAATGACATTACCATTGGATATGATTTGCACCATAAAGCAATGAAATGAAATTAAAATGACACAACCATTGGCAATCTTTTTGTGGCTGTTCTCAGTAACTACCAAAACATCATTACAATTGAAGTAACTAAAAAATCCAAAGGAAGCTAAATGCCACATAGACTTAAAACTGGCTCTGCATGAAATCACCTCTATTGTAATGACCTTGAATTTTCTGTTTTGGATATAACCCAGAAATTAGATCTAAAATTGCACTTGTTCCTACGATTCAAGAAATATTAACCTAACCGACTGAATTGATATCTCTGAGTAACCTTCTAAAACATTGCCATTTTATTAGGATTGTTCTGCTACTTATACCATATGGCAGTTTTTAACAGATGCTATGAATATATTCCAGAGCTGTCTACCTTGTAAGGCATAAGGAAACTCGACAGAGGTTTGCTATGAAGAAAATTAACAAGCAGAACCTAATTCTAAGGAACCAAATCCAACAAGCTTTTGTTGAAAGAGATATCCTTACCTTCGCTGAAAACCCTTTTGTTGTCAGCATGTTTTGCTCGTTTGAGACTAAACGGCACTTGTGTATGGTAATCGAATATGTAGAAGGTTAGTTATTGAATTGCTTATGCATGTGGTCTGTCTTTGAAAAGTAATAATGTGCCTGTTTTAGAATTGTGTTCTTTCTTAGAAGATTTAAAATATGGTATGTTATTTTCTGCTTATTAGGGAGAACAGGGAAAGGGAGAGGAAGTAAACAGTTACTTCGTGCCTTTCTTCATGGAATAAGATCAGAAAACTCCCAGAAACGATAGGCAACCAAGAGACCTGAGTAACTGAAAAGCTGTGGAAATTAGCATTAATAAAGAGATAATACTTGGAACATTAACTGATTTGAAGGTTGATGAATCTTCCAGATCAGATGAGCTTCATCCCAGAGTGTTGCTTGAAGTATCAATAGAGATAGTAGATACATTGGTGATTATGCTACTTAATTCTATAGATTCTGGAACTATTCCTACTGACTGGATAGTGGCAAATGTAATCCCACCATGTAAGAAGGGAGGCAGAGGGAGAGTATAGAATTACATATGTGTTAGCTTGATTTTAGTCAGAGGGAAAGGTTAGAATCTATTGTAATGATGTAATTGTGTAATATTCAGAGAAGAATAGTAAACCTGTGCTGAGTCAGCAGAGATTTTGAAAGGGAAATCATGTTTGACAAACTTACTGGAGTTTGTTGAGGACATTACCTCAACAGCAGACAAAGGAGAAGCAATAAATATTTTGTATTTGGATATTCAGATGGCTTTCGATAATGTCCCATACATGAAGTTAGTAAATAAAAATTGGAGTGCACGGGATTAGAGGTGATATGCTCGTATTGATTGTGAATTGGTTTACAGTAGGAATAAGAATCATTTTCAGGATAGCAGACTGTTAGTGGAATGCTGTGAGGATTTTAACTCGTTTCTCAAATTGAAATATCTACAGAATCCCAGATATTTTCCTCATTAGTGTGAATATTAATGTTTAAATACAATTATTTGAATAATTTAGTCATAGTGTGACAGCATTAAGTTGATTACCTAAGGGCTTACTGTTAAGCAGTTGACTGGCTGGGGAGTTGAGGGCGTCTCATTAGATTAGTAGAACGGAAATGTTTACATGTTTTCAAAGAATATTTTTTCACTATCTATGAAATTTGAACTGATGGGCCAATTAGTAAATAAATTGCAGCAGTGTTAGCCAATAGGATAGTTAGTACTACAATAGGATCAGTTAGTACTACAATAGGATCAGTTAGTACTACTACAATAACTGCTAATACACTGAACCAAATCTTTAACACCACAGTTCCTGAAACCAGCTACTGCTGTATTAATATTAATGGAATTATTGGTATTTTGATGGTTACAGAAGTTCATAGTTCAGAAGTAGCCACTGGAAATGAAGCATGGAAGCAAAGAACTTCTGGGCTCTAGATTTCCCATGTTAATGGGATATATGACACAGTGTCACAGACTTTAAAATATGTTAATCTGGTGAACTTGGAGGCATGTGTAAAATTTTATGGTATTTATGTTATTCATTAAAGGTATATTTTCAAAATCAGATTTCTACCACTGATAACTAATGATGCATTTAAATGTGTCCTTTTTACATTTTGTACAATAGGTGGTGACTGTGCAACTTTATTGAAGAATATTGGTGCTTTGCCTGTTGAAATGGCCAGGATGTATTTTGCAGAGACTGTGTTGGCTTTGGAGTACCTACACAATTATGGTATTGTTCATCGAGACCTCAAGCCAGACAAGTATGAACTATTGTACTCACTACTAATACCAGGGTAATAACTTGGGTTTAGCGTACTTTAGTGATAGGCTGATCCTTACAATTACTAAATCTACAAATCAGCATAACACCTAACAATCACATGATAACAATATAAGTGTATATAGTATTTTTGAGTTCTCAATACAGTTGTTTAAGGATACTTAAGAACTCTAAAGATTTACAGCATTGAAGAAGACCAGTCTATTTAAGTCCTAAGTCTATGTGCTGGCTCATCACTCAAGTGATCTAAACCAGTCCCATTTTGCTGCTTTCTTTCCATAACCTGATACATTTCTCTCTTGAAGCATTTTTCAAGTCTACTATTAACGGTTTCGGTAATCTCTGTCAACCACTCCCTATGGCAACCAGTCCATAACAACGGACTCTGTGAAGAAATTCCAAACCCTTCTCCTTGTCGTCTTTGTGACATCACTTTTAACTTGAACATTGTCACAAGCAGTCTAACCAGAGGAAATAGTCTTTCATAGAACATAGAACATAGAACATAGAACAGTACAGCACAGAACAGGCCCTTCAGCCCACAATGTTGTGCCGACCATTGATCCTCATGGATGCACCCTCAAATTTCTGTGACCATATGCATGCCCAGCAGTCTCTTAAATGACCCCAATGACCTTGCTTCCACAACTGCTGCTGGCAACGCATTCCATGCTCTCACAACTCTCTGCGTAAAGAACCTGCCTCTGACATCCCCTCTATACTTTCCACCAACCAGCTTAAAACTATGACCCCTCGTGCTAGCCATTTCTGCCCTGGGAAATAGTCTCTGGCTATCGACTCTATCTATGCCTCTCATTATCTTGTATACCTCAATTAGGTCCCCTCTCCTCCTCCTTTTCTCCAATGAAAAGAGACCGAGCTCAGTCAACCTCTCTTCATAAGATAAGCCCTCCAGTCCAGGCAGCATCCTGGTAAACCTCCTCTGAACCCTCTCCAAAGCATCCACATCTTTCCTATAATAGGGCGCCCAGAACTGGACGCAGTATTCCAAGTGCGGTCTAACCAAAGTTTTATAGAGCTGCAACAAGATCTCACGACTCTTAAACTCAATCCCCCTGTTAATGAAAGCCAAAACACCATATGCTTTCTTAACAACCCTGTCCACTTGGGTGGCCATTTTAAGGGATCTATGTATCTGCACACCAAGATCCCTCTGTTCCTCCACGCTGCCAAGAATCCTATCCTTAATCCTGTACTCAGCTTTCAAATTCGACCTTCCAAAATGCATCACCTCGCATTTATCCAGGTTGAACTCCATCTGCCACCTCTCTTTCCCTAATCATTGTATAAAACCTATGAAGGACCTCTATGAAATATGCTTTTTAAATTCTTTTGTCCACTGAAAATAGTTCAAGTACTCAATTGCCAATATGCTTCACAATTTCTTGGGCAAACTGTTACATGTCGCTCCCTGAACATAGTGAGGGGTTACCTTAATTTAGCTCCCAACCGAATGAATCGTAATGTTAGCAGATAGCAAGCACTGTATGTACGGGAAGTCAGAGTCGATACACTGTGGAGCTGGCAGAACACAGCAAGTCAGCAGCATCAGAGGAGCAGGAAAGTCACTGTGTTGGGTTAGGACCCTTCGTCAGAACTGGGGAGTCGACTTTCCTGCTGTTCTGATGCTGCCTGACCTGCTGTATTCCTCCAGCTCCACACTGTATCGAATCTTAATGTGAATAAAGCGTTGGCCGTTTATGTTTTCTTTTACCTATCCCAGAGCAAGCCATCTTTATGGGTGTAGTTTCTTTCAATTTCCTTGTAACTTATAACACCACAATTAGGGTTTTTTTAAAGAAAGAAATCAGAATTTGAGTGTCATTAGACAAAAGGTAAATGCTTCTGCAATTGCATAAAAAGGTGAGCAATCGAAGTAAACTTTGCCCCCTCAGTGGATGAGACTAGGAAGTTAATAAGAAAAATGGAAGAAACTTTATTTTACATCTATCTTCAGATAGAGGACACTAAAAGCATCCCAATAACAGCAGAAGATCAATAGGCTAAGGTGAGAGAAAGCTAATAGGACTAAAAGCTGACTAGCTCATTGGACCTGATGGCGCTCAACCAAGGTTGTTAAAAGAAGTGGCTGCGGAAATTGATTGTAATGTTGCAAAATTCCCTAATTCTGAAAAGCCACTGGCAGATTGAGAAACTACCAATATAGGAGTCAGAAAGGGGAGATAGTAGCAAAGTGGTAATGACACAGTATTAGGCAAATGCTTTGGGGTATGAGTTCAAAATTAATTCAATTAATAAAAATAAGCACTGGAACTGAAGTTCTAATGACCAGAAAACTAGCATTGATTGTCAGAAAGACCTCTCTGGTTCTCTGATCTACATGAGGAAGAGGTATCTGTCAGTTTTACCTGGTCTGGCCTTCATTTGACTTATGGCCCAATTCAGCAATGTGATCAATTCTAACCTCTACACTGAAACGATTTCGCAAGACACTCGGCTCGTCTATTTGGAATGGCAAAAAACGCTAACGACAATGAATAAATAAAAGCAGGAAACTATGGACTATCGTATGTGATTGGGAAAATATGAAATATTTTATGAAATCTGTTACTAAGGAATTAGTAGCAGGACATTGAGGAAAATCTTACCCCTGACTTTGAACTTGGTAGGTTCAAATTTCACTCCAGAAATTTGAGTATTTAATATAGTTAGACAGTGCAATGCAGTATGGAGGGAATGCTGCACTGTCAGAGCTCTGTTTTTGGGAATGATGTCCAACTAAGACCCCATTTGCCCATAGCTGAATGTAAGAGTCTTTAACACATTTCAAAAAGAGCAGAGAATTCCTCACAGTTCCCTATATTTATCTATATTTATCTATCAACCAACATCATTGAAAGGATCAAAATGATCAGTTTTTTTGTCATTGTTATTTGTTCTCAAGTAGACAACTCATTTACTACTTTACAACTACAACTTTACTACAAATAGTTCATCGAACCACAAACATGCACAGAAATTCCTAGAGGCCTGGTTTTCAACCTGTAATGCCATCACCAAACATGTGGAAATTAGACCCTGTATACAAACCCATGCAAAAACGAACCAAAAATGACACAACCCAACGTAATAGACCATATCATATAAATTCCAAGCGGTGTAGAACAACATCGCTTCATCCGAGGCCACATTGATGATGTTACCTAGCACGATGACGAAACGTCTGTACAAAAATCAGCCAGCTCGGCGAGCAAGGCAACAACCTCATCTTAAATGGTCTAAATGTACTCACCAGGAAGAATAGTTCCAGATTTTCCACACGTTTGTCTGATCACTTGTAATAATTAGTCAATGTAATTCATGCATGAGGGGCAAAACTTCATGAAAACTTATCTTGGCACTCATTCTTCCTTCCCTATTACTAAACACCCCTCATACAGCACCACTTCAAACTTCAGCCCCTTAACTTTCTTCACCCAAGATACTAACTTCAGTTTATCTAACACTCCAAAAAGAAAAGTGCTGCTGCTGGCTTTTCTGTTTACGTTATCCTCTTGCTTTTTTGCTCATAAATACTACCTGTGGGTCTTTCTGTCAAGTTCTATAGACCACATCTTTCCTCCCTTCATCCTCCTACTCTAGTTTCATACAAATTGCTGTTTGTGGCTCTTTGACTTTATTCCCTTTTAAGTAATCCTATTGGAATTGCTTCCCCTACCATTGCACCCATCTTGAAAGTTTAGGATTCAGCTGTTTCTCTCTCTCGATCCCGTCAAAAGCTCTTAGTCTCTACCTTATTCTTGCTAACCCATACCTTTTGTAAAAGTGATCCTTGTAATGAGTTACACAGGACCAAAATGCTTGTTTTGGCTTTCATTCTTTGAAATTAGCTTTGAGATGCATTGTGGCTGTTAGTTAATCATTAACACTATGGTAAACCCCAGTAAATAGCTGGTAAATTCTGACCAAAACCTTCCTACATTTGCCATTGGGCATCCATGCATATTGTTCAAGATTTCTTGTACCAAAATGCATCAGGATATTGCATAAATGCCATATTTAAAGACGCCTGCTATTCCTTGCTTCAGCAACTTAATTGGCCCATATTTCTTTGAAATAATGCATCTAGTTGATGCGCATATCAAATGGATAAGTTTCAAGCCAGACAAATGTTTCCTCTCAGATGTAGTGGAAAACAAAAGTAGTTCATTCAATGTCAATTCCCTTATTAAAAACCAGCTGCATGATTGTAGGTTACATTCACTACTGTCTTTACATTTGTGCCTTGTCCAAATTGTTGTAGTCAGATAATTTATGTAATGGAACACCATTGTTTACAATTTTTGACAATCTGTTTTATGTTATAACATAGCTAGTTTAAGTATATAACACTGGATTCCTCCGATTGTTTCAACTACATTAATCTTGCATTCATGAAGAATCATAAATGTTTTGAACATTGGCCTAAATTTGTTATAACCATCATAGCAAACCTAAGGTTAGATTAATGTCTTGAAATTAATCCACTGTAGCTACGTGTTATTGATGCATTCACATCTAAGTCTGTTGTTACATTGACAATTTTCAAGTATTGACAATTTAACACCATTAATTAAATTGAAGATATATGTGAAGTTTTAGAAGGATTCTGGACCTTTATACAATCATCTAGTACATTGCAAAACCTTTCATGTATGTATTACCTCTAATATTGACTGAGTTATTTGTTCTTACAGTCTGCTCATCACTTCCATGGGTCACATCAAGCTGACGGATTTTGGACTTTCAAAGATTGGCCTGATGAGCCTCACCACTAATTTATATGAAGGACATATTGAAAAAGATGCAAGAGAATTTCTTGACAAGCAGGTGATGACGGACAATGATTTTCTACTGCACATTTTTGAGTGTTATTATTATTGATCTGTTTTTGTGGCATAATCACTGTGAAATCCATCTCATGTTAATCTCAATGTTATGACTCTGACTAACCATAATGTCCTCTGCTTTATTTTGTTGACTTACCCATAATTTCTATCTGAAAACTTTGGAGTAGGTAATTTAGTAAGAAACAATATTTCCTTAAGAAATCTTGACTATAATGTACTAAGCATCAAGAAATCAGTTCTGAACAGTCACTAGACCCGAAGTGTTACTCTGCTGTCTCTCCACAGATGCTGCCAGACCTGCTGAGATTTTCCAGCAATTTCTATTTTAGTTGAAGAAATTGTCCCACTTTGTTGTAAGGAATGAAGTGTTGCTTGAGGCTATCAACCTGCAATCTCAGTGCATTATTAATTTTCTTCCCGTTAATTTGTTTTCAAGTTGTTTCTTTTAAGTTTTAGTTGGTCATGTCTACTTGGAAAATTGTCAAGCATCCATCATTCTGTCTTATCAGCTGACAATTGTCAAATGTTCGCTAAATTAATCTGTATGTATCAGTTATCCCATCCTATATATTCTAACACGATGTAGGATCAGCCCTTGCTTCTTACAGTGAATGGTATGCTACATTTTTGTGATACTTTAAATATTAATAAATCAGCTAGTTTATTGAACCGTTTCATTTTCTGAAAATGAGTCGTTAGAAAATCTCCTAAAATGAATATTTTGTTCATTTCTTCATGTTAATGTTTGCTAAACTGAAAAACCTTTTGTTGAGCCGTAGATTTTATTAAAGAGGGTTTATATGTATGGAGATATAAGCTTTATAAAAACAGGACTTCTTTTTGTCTTAACAAAGGTATGTGGAACTCCAGAATATATCGCTCCTGAAGTGATACTGCGACAGGGTTATGGAAAGCCAGTGGATTGGTGGGCCATGGGTATAATCCTGTATGAATTTCTAGTCGGATGTGCTCCTTTCTTCGGAGATACTCCAGAGGAACTGTTTGGACAAGTGATAAGCGGTACGTAATGTTTTGGATTTTTGGTCTTCTTTACACCAACTATGATTTGTGGAGAACTTCAGAGAAAAGCAGCAAATAAATCCTTCAGTCTTAAGTTGCTTCCAGAATCCTGAAACTTTGTTGATTTTGAAGTAATAATGACAGTGAAACTGCTGACCTCTGACATTATGACATTACTGATGTCAACAGTAGCTTCAGGATTCTGCTGTATGATTCTGTGCACAGACCACCACAGAAATATTGAGCTGTCAGTGATTCTATGCTGCTTAATGGGGTGTGCTTCTAGATTGGCAATCCCTCAACAACCAGTAAATTTAGAAAGAAATCCAATTTATTATTGTTTGTCTTGCTGTAAAACCTTTGACAAAGTAAGTAACTTGAGTTTTTCAATGGCACTCAAAGTTCATGAGTATAGTTCAGCAGCCTCACTGGCACTGACAAGCTGGTTTTAATTTTATGGAAATCCTAATTTCCCCATTATGATCTAAAAACAAAATTCCACAATTATACCAGCTTTTTAAATTTGCTTTAATAGAAACTAAAATATGAATTAACTATCTTATTTCAGTCAGAATTGATTTCACAACCTGAAAATTTAAATTAGAAATTATTGTTGTTTGTGGTTTTAACTTCCTACATTGCTGTCCCTGAGAATATTTTTGAATGATTGCAAGCAGAGCAAGCTGCTGGATACATTGTTCAGGAGGTCCCTTGACTTCGTAGCTGGTTTAAACTTCCTTGATTTGGTGCCAGGAAAGATGAAATCCATAACACAGACATTGTTCTTCTTGGGCAACTTCCATTAATGCTGTTGCTTCACAGTTGACATCAAAGGTCAATGGTTATTTCTGCTGTGGAAGTCGAAATCCCTTTATACTGTTCATTGCCATCCAAGGAAAACTCCAGGTTTCTTATTGTCTTAGGGTAGTCTATCCACTAAGTGCAGTTATTGCTGCTTTATTTTAGGCACACACAAAAATGATTTGTGCATTATTTTAATAAATTTGTAAATCTAGTTTTAAATGTCTTAACAACTTGTTTAAGTAATGGAAATAATAGTTTAGTACAAGCGTGATTAACAATGTGTTAGAATAATATTGAGTCAATCTTACATACAATTACTTTGAAATTATACTACAGAGACAAATGGTACTAATCTTCCAGGCAAGCAGTAATCTTAATTCATGTGCCCACCCTGTTCCCATACCCCTTCATTACCAACTCCCTCAACCATCTATTTTATCCATTTTTAAACATTAACTCGGGTTCAGTTTTAACCTGTAACACCAATAGAACATTTCACTTCCACAGAACCATTTTTTATTTTGCATTTCTCCTACCTTCAATGCTAATTTTCTTGTAATTAATCTTGAATTTGGGTCCTAATTTTAGTCCCCATCTTTTGAATCGACTATTCAGTTATTTTCAGATGGTATGGAAAAGTGGGAGCAATGCATGATAAGATTGAGTTCCCTGGGTCTTTGCTCTCTCTCGACCTCTCACTCGTGGTCTCACTCTTGTTCTCTCTCCCTCTCCCTGTCTGCAAAACAGAAAACTGAGAGGGGCTTTGACAGAAATGTTTAACATTATTAGAGGTCTGTAAAAATTGGAACTAGATAGTTTTTTCTTCTCAGATATTTATGTTATTGATAGTAACAGGTGAGGTGCTGGAAGACTGAAGGTTGGCTAACATTAGGGATAACATTACAGCTGTGCTTGGGGAGGATATTCCTGGGAATATGTCCAGGGAAATTGTTTGGGTGGAACTGAGAAATAAGAAAGGGATGATCACCTTATAGGGATTGTACTAAAGATCCTTCAATAGTCAGCAGGAAATTGAGAAACAAATTTGTAAGGAGATCTCAGTTATCTGTAAGGATAACAAGGTGGTTATGGTAGAGGATCTTAACTTTTCAAACATAGACTGGGACTTCCATAATGCTAAGGCTTCGATAGAGGAGAATTTGTTAAGTGTGTACAAGATATTTTTCTGGTTCAGTGTGTGGATGTACAAATAGAGAAGGTGCAAAACTTGCCCTACTGTTGGGAAATAAAGCAGGGCAGGTGACTGAGGTGTCAGTGGTGGAGCACTCTGGGGCTACTGACCATAATTCTATTAGTTTTAAAATAGTGATGGAAAAAGATAGATCGGATCTAAAAGTTCAAGTTCTAAATTGGAGGAAGGCCAACTTTTGCTGTTTTAAGCAAGAACTTTCAGAAGTTGACTGGGGGGGGCGGATGTTCACAAGTAAAAGAACAGCTGGAAAATGGGAAGCTTTCAAAAATGAGGTAACAAGAGGCCAGTATGTTACTGTTAGGGTGAAGGGTAATGCTGGTAGGTATAGGGAATGCATGATGACTGGAGAAATTGAGGTTTTGTTCAAGAATAAGAAGGAAGCATATGTCAGGTATAGACAGCAGAAATCGACTGAATTCCTAGAACAGTATAAAGGCAGTAGGAGTATACTTGAGAGGGAAATCAGAAGGGGACATGAGATAGCTTTGGCAAATAGGGTTAAGGAGGTATTCCAAAGGGGATTCTACAAATACATTAAGGACAACAGGGTAACTAGGGTGAGAATAAGGCTCCTTAAAGATCAGCAAGGTCATCTACATGTGAACAAAAGAACAAACAGAAGGAAAACATAGGAACAAGCCCTTTGGCCCTCCAATCCTGTGCTGATCATCATGCCGTGACTAAACTAAAAAACAAACCTTTTGCCTGAGTTTGGTCCATATCCCTCTATTCTCTCCCCATTTATGTAACCATCCAGATGCCTGTTAAAGACGTGGAACCGCAGAAGGTGGTGAGATTCTAAACAATTATTTTCCATCAGCGTTTACTTTGGAGAAAGATTTGGGAGATAAAGAACTTCGGGAAGTAAATAATGACATCTTGAAAAATGTCCATATTACAGAGGAGGAGGTGCTAGACATCTTAAAATGCATAAAGGTGGATAAATCCCCATACCTGATCAGGTGTACCCCAGAACTCTCTGAGAAGCTTGGGAAGTGATTGTTTGGCCCTTTGCTGAGATATTTGTATCATTGATAGCCACAGGTGAGGTGCTGGAAGTCTGGAGTTTGGCTAACCTGGGTGCCACTATTTAAGAAAGGTGGCAAGGGAAAGCCAGGGAACAATAGACCCGTGAGCCTGACATCAGTGGTAGGCAGGTTGTTGGAGGGAATCCAGAGAGACAGGATTTGCATGTATTTGGAAAGGCAAGGACTGATTAAGAAAAGTCAATATGGTTTTGTGTGTGGGAAATCGTATCTCATTAAATTAACTGAGTTTTTTGAAGCAGTAATGAGGAGGATTGATGAAGGCGTTCAACAAGGTCCTCATGGTAGACTGGTTAGCCAGGTTAGATCACAAGGAATAGAGGGAGAACTAGCAATTTGGATATAGAACTGGCTCAAAGGAAGAAGACAGAGGGTAGTGATGGAGGGTTGCTTTTCAGATAGGAAACCTGTGACCAGCAGTGTGCTCCAAGGATTTATGCTTGTCCACTGTTTTTTGTCATTTATATAAATGATATGGACATGAATATAGGAGGTATGGTTAGTGAGTTTGAAGTGGAGGTGTAGTGGACGGTGAAGAAAATTACTTCAGAGTACAACAGGATCTTGATCAGATTGGCCAATCGGCCAAGGAGTGGCAGATGGAATTTTAATTTAGATAAATGTGAGGTACTGCATTTTGGAAAGGCAAATCAGGGCAGGACTTAGACAACTAATGGTAAGGTCCTGGGGAGTGTTGCTGAAAAAAGAGACCCTGGAATGGAGGTTCATAGTTCCTTGAAATTGAAGCCGCAGATAGACAGAACAGTGAAGAAGGTGTTTGGTATGCTTGCGTTTATTGGTCAGTGCATTTTATATAGGATTTGGGAGGTCATGTTGCAGCTGTACAGGATATTGGTTAGGCTGCTTTTGGTATACTGTGTGCAATTCTGTTCCCCCCACTACAGGAAGGATATTGTGAAACTTGAAAGTGTTCAGAAAAGATTTGCAAGGATGTTGCCGGGGTTGGAGGGTTTGAGCTAGAGGGAGAGGCTGAATAGGCTGGAGCTGTTTTCCCTGGAGCTTTGGAGGCTGAGGGGTGACCTTGTAAAGGTTTATAAGGGGCATGATAGGGAAAATAGACAAAGCCCTTTCGCTGGGTGAGGGAGTCCAAAACTCGAGGACATAGGTTTAATGTGAGAGGGAAAAGATTTAAAAGGGACCTAAGGGGTATTGTTTTCACGCAGAGGATGGTTCGTGAATGGAATAAGTTGCCAGAGGAAGTAGTGGAGGCTGGTAGAATTACAACATTCAGAAAGTATCTGGATGGGTATATGAATAGGAAGAGGGATGCGGGCCAAATGCTGGGAAATGGGACTAGATTTATTTAGGATATCTGATTGGCATGGACGAGTTGGACCAAAAGATCTGTCACCGTACTGTACATCTCTATGACCCAAATAACTGAAGAGTTACTTGCCCATAATTGGAATTCAATGATGAATGTGCAATGGCATCGTCTGATGACACCAACTGTAGGCAACTAAGCATGAGCGCTCATTCAAAAATGCATTGCTGCCATCACATAGACTTTACAAGTGGCGTCACATATAAATGGACAGAGAAGTGTGAGATGTTGAACAATGGTTCATTGGGGAGATGGTGCTCAGGCTGGAGGGGGAACCTCAAAGTGAGAAAAAGGAGGGCCCAGAAGTAGTGGTGGGGTGTAAGCTGAAGAATACTGTCATTGGATGGACCACATAAGCCAATATCTCTCCTGCCTGTAACGGTTACTGTGTATATTGTGCTATGTTCCAAAAGATAGATTTCAATTATATAAATAAGGAAAATCTAAATGTCCTGGCTAAATAAATTCCAAAAGAACTGCAGATGCTGTAAA
This sequence comes from Stegostoma tigrinum, assembly GCF_030684315.1. NCBI lineage: Eukaryota > Metazoa > Chordata > Chondrichthyes > Orectolobiformes > Stegostomatidae > Stegostoma > Stegostoma tigrinum. The sequence goes on along the minus strand of NC_081361.1, from coordinate 67,120,938 downwards.
TCAGGAACAAAAGCAGAAGTTGCTGGAAGCTCAGCAGGTCTGGCAGCATCTGTGAAGAAAAAAAAATCAGAGTTAACGTTTCGGGTCTAATGACCCTTCCTCAGAACTCAGGAGGAAATGTTCTGAGGAAGGGTCATTGGACCCGAAATGTTAACTCTGATTTTTTTCTTCACAGATGCTGCCAGACCTGCTGAGTTTTTCCAACAACTTCCGTTTTTGTTCCTAGGTGTGCTGACCCTGCCGTAGAAACTAGAGGAGCATGAATTTAAATTTGTCCCCTCAGAACTCAGTGGTATTAGGAGGTTTTCATTTTTGTACAGAATGATGTGGGGAACCAGGATTTGTCACCAAGGAAAATGGTTGAAACAAACTAATTTTAAGCCTTTAAATGGGGTATTTGCAAATTTAGAAAAAATAATAAATTTAATGCGTAAATTGGGGAAGAATGAGGTTATGGGATCAAGTGAATAACAGTTTTATTAAAGAGCTGACACTGGAGTAATGGGCATCCAAACATTGTAATATAAAATTATGCATTTGTATGATCTAGAGGTGAAGTTTTTCATTGTTTTAATTACAAGCAGGCAAGATTTCATGATTCACATGAAATTTTCCAGTGTAAACTTATGCTTCATTGTTCAGATGAGATAGCTTGGCCAGAAGGAGATGATGCTTTACCACCTGATGCAGAGGACCTCATCTCAAAGCTGCTAAGGCAAAATCCATTGGAACGACTGGGCGCAGGTAATGATTGAGTGTACCTTAGAAAAGTAAATGCTCATGTTAGAGATTCTTGTGGAAATTTACTGAACTTGAATTTTTGAAATAAAGACATATTTTGCCAGTGTTATGGCCTTGCACATGTGACAATATTTTGGACGATAATGAATTCAAGGGGAAGACCAACATTTATTCTGTATAAGAGGACATTGTTAATCAGCTGGCAAATAGACTCTGATTGCGAGACACATTACCATAGAGAATGCATCCATTAATGGCGGTTAACAGTTGACTACTAGGCTTCTTTAAATTTTAAACCAGCAGATTGACTCTGATTTATCAGAGCATATCCTGGGAAACGATCAACGAACGGCATGCATTTTGTTGAGTTGAAACAGGCACAATACATGTACACTTTCTTTCTGTCTGCAAAGAACAGTGCCCTGTGCATTAATTAAATATTGCTTTCATTGCATGCAAATGCACCACCCTGTGATCCCAAGTGACAATCATTAACTGATTTTCTGCATAATTCTTTGCACACTCAGGATTATCCAGCAAATGTTCAATTTCAAAATCACATCTAATATTGGATACTTGTGATATTTATGACTGCAGCTGGTATAATCAATATTTTGCTTGTTGCAAACAGCCAGAGGACTATGCTGTTTGATTCAATCCACCAGTCTTTCAGATGTGTGATCTACATACCTAGCATCACACCAGTACTTCAGTTCATATAACTCAAATACTCATGTACATGGTTCAAAGTCTTCGAGCATAATCCAAGTATTATATCTAACAGTAACGTTGTTTACACTAAAATCTTCCTGTGTTTGTGCATATTAATTATTACCCTCTCCCCATCTCTCTCTTGTCTACTTCCAGTGCCTATATTTCTTACTTTTATTTGAATTTCTTTTGAAATCTCAGTGTCAACCTTTTTTCTAGCTATCAGTGCAGTTCCATAGTGTGAAGAGATCTTGCACTAAGAATAGTTAAACTGTGCATGTGCAAGCTTATTGTTCTGCTATTGTATTTTTTTCTGTAAAGGAATAACTAAATTAACAATTTGAAAATGCTTACTTTTTCCTTTCGTGTTCATATAAGATGAAGGATGGTGGACTTGAATAGATATAGAATTATGTTTTATTCTCCTTAGGCAGTGTGTATGAAGTGAAGCAACATCGGTTTTTCACAGAACTGGACTGGAACAGTCTGCTTCGTCAGAAAGCTGAATTCATTCCTCAGCTTGAGTCAGAAGATGACACCAGTTACTTTGACAGTAGGTCGAGTGCAGAAACGTGGCTTAAAGTCAAAAGATCAATATATATTGTTAATCTAGTTTAGGGCCTTAATTATGATTAATGATGCCTTATGCATTCCAAGCTTCAACCAAGTCATCCTCATTTCAGGGCCGTTGTAGGACATCAGAGGAAGGTTTCATTCTTATTCTTTTAGGTTGCACATGAGATGATCATAATTAAGTTAATCCTTCTCCCAATCCTCAAACTCACAAAAATCAAACTGAACAGAGCAAATGGTCTAATAGTTACCTTGTCTTCAAAACCAGATGGACAGGACTTGGTTTATGTATGGACCTAACACCATGGGTTAAACAGATTTGTTCCAACCTATTGCACCATTCAGTCAATCTTTAATAACATATACTGTTGGCAACACTCCCTGCTCAAAATTGTGATGATAACTTTTGGTACTTCGACAATGTTTGCTTGTTTTTTTCCTATTAATGTCACTAATATGTAGGCTAGATAGTTTAATGTTTGTTGTCTATGATTTGATTGATTATTTTCAATAGTGCTTAAATAGCTGACTTGTTGCCATTATAAAGTTTCTTATTGAGATGTGTGTGCAAAAACGGCAATTTAAAACTAAGTTAGAACTCATTTTTGTTCAATACCTTTCTCGTTGTAGCTCGATCTGACAGGTACCATCATCTTGATTCTGATGAAGAAGATGACACTAACGAGGATGACCGGTTAGAACTTAAACAGTTTTCATCATGTTCACCAAGATTCAGCAAAGTGAGTATGATATCAAAAACAAAACGTTACTCAGTTTTCTCTCCACAGATGCTGCCCGACCCACTGAGTTTCTCTAGCAATTTCTGTTTTTGTTTTGGATTTCCAAAGTCTGCAGTTCTTTGTTTGATTGAACAAGTATGATTTCCAGATGACTTAATGTGAGGGGTACAGTGATTATAATTCAAGAAGTAAATTGAACATTATTGATGTTGTAAACTCTGACGTACAAGTAGGAGACTCGGGCTGTCATGCTTGCTGTGCCAGTCAATAACTTGATGTTGTTCTGAATAATTCACCTTCCCACCTACCCCCAACAATCTAATATGGTCCAAGTGGTAACCAGAGACTTTGTGGAGAGACATTAAAACAGAGAGAGATGAGAGATGTTTAATAGTCCATGGAAAAGAATGTCTTCACTGTTGAAATCCCCTAAATACTCTTTAAATAATACCTATTCTTCAGTACCAAAAGGGAGAAAGAATTGTACTCTGACTTCTATAACAGGATCCAGGTAACATGAGATCATTAGGATCTGAGATTATTTGTGAATTTCAGCCTTCACGGTAGATTACAGGGATGATCAACGTGGAGCTGAGTGACTTGTCATGATGAGTAGTCATTGTGACTAACTTGTAAATGGGTTGATAATTATAGTTGTATTGTGTTGAATAGTTGAGCAGTTTGATACTGTACGTCCATATGGGCCTATTATTGTCTGTTGTCTATTCACTAATGGAGTTTGAGATCATTGTCAAGACCAGCATTTGTTACCTGTTCCTACTTCTCCTTGAGAAGTTGCCGCCTTGAATCACTACAGCCTGTCAGAATTCCAGGATTTCGACTCAGCAGTGACAAAAGAACAATGATATATTTCAATGTCAGGATGGTGAATTGATAAGTGGGAAACTTGACGGTGGTGGTATTCCCGTTCACTTGCGCCCCTCATTCTTTTAGGCGGCAAAGAGGTGTGCGTTTGAAAGGTGCTGTTGTCAAAGAAGAATTGGCACGTTGCTGCATTGATACTAAAGGCACAATGCACCAGGGATAGAGGAATGAATGTTTAAGATGGTAGATAAGGCACTGACCTAGTTTCACTGCTTATTAAGCTTCTTGTGTGTTGTTGGAGCTGCACTCATCTAGCCAAGTGGGAACGCGCCCGTCACACTTTTCTACCTGTAAATGATGGAAAGGCTTTGTACAGGCTGTGAGGTGAGACCATCAGGCTGTTGACAGTGGAAGATTCAGCAATCCTATTGACTGTGAAGGGGAGGTGATTAGACTCTCCGTGAACAGGGTCATTACTCGGCACTAAACAACCCATGCCTGAATGTTGCCTGGCTCTTGATGCATGCAGGCTTGGATTACTTTCATATTTGAAGAGTACTTGAGCAATGTGTAATTCAGCGAATATCTTCAAATTTGACTTAATGATGGAGGAAATACTAGTGGTCAAACAGCCAAGAGATGGCTGGATACAGGAAATGACCCTGAAGAGTTCGTGAAGCATATGAAGATAAAGATAATTAGCCTTCAACAATCAGGTGAAAATTGTTGTGAAAAATCAAATTTCAGGAATCTTTTCCTTTGGTCCTTGTTATTGAGTTTCTGCAATTTTAATGCAAAGTTGCAAGTTACGTTAGGCCCTACAGAAACTAATAAATACCTCCACCCTTTAGGTTTACAGTAGCATGGAACGGCTTTCCCTACATGAAGAAAGGAAAACACCACCTCCAACCAAACGCAGCTTCAGTGAGGAGAAAGAAGATCGAATCGATAAGTTGGATGGTCTTGGCACTCTGAAGACCCGAGATAGGAGCTGGATAATTGGATCGCCTGAAATGTGAGTTAACTGTCTGCTTTCAGATCAAGAGAGCAAATAAAACTCTTGAGTGATGTACTATCTTCTTTACGACTCAGGTACCCTGCAAGAATTTTGTAAATTTCATGTGATCACCTCTCATTCTTTGAAACTCTAGAGAAAGTAGACTCAGTTTCCTCAGCCTTACCTCATAAGACAATTCTACCAAGGAGCCCTGAATCTCCATTCCACTCCTTCTAAAATCTTGGATAATGAGACAAAACTGTACACAATACTCCAGACAGGTGTAGTTTCACAATATGATTGCAGTACTTGCGATGGAGGCCCACATACCATATGTTTTTTGTATTTATTGTTGCATCTGCTTGCAAACTTTCTGTGACTCATGAACAAGGACATCAGACCCTTTAGGATATCAAACTCATCTTGTAAGAAATATAACTCTCAAACCTCCTGCCATTCTGTTCCAAAATGGTTAACTTCATACTTATTCACATTTCTGTTTCATTGACCATATTCTTGCCTATTCACAGTCTCTGCAAGTCTGTTTGAAGCTTCCTTGCATCTTCCACTCAACCTACATTCCACCTAGCTCTGTGTCATCTGAAATCTGAACATGTTACAATTGGTTCCTGCATCCACATCATTTATGTAAAAGTGTGAATAGTTATGACCAAGCAGAGATTCTTCTAGAACCTCACGAGTAACAGCCGTGCCATCCTGAAAATGACCCATTTAGCTTTACTCTTTGCTTTCTGTCTGTGAACCAGTTCTTGATTCCTGCTAATATATTACCTCCATGCACTTTTAATTTTGGTTACAGACTTCTCGTGTGGGAGCTTATGAAAGGTCTTCTGAAAATACAAAAAAATCACATCAGTTGGTTCTCCTTTATCTAGGCTAAAAGTAACTTTCTCAAAATAATACTCGCAATGATTTTGTCAAACGTGAATTCCTTTAATAAATCCATGTTGACTGTATCCAATTTTTTCAAAATTTTCCTAAGTGTCCAGCTATTATTCTAACATCTTTCCTACAACTGATGTCAAAGTTACAAGTATTTTGGTCTCCATTCTCCCTCCCTCCTTAAACAGTAGGGCTGCACATGCTTCTTTCCAGGCTATAGGAACCTTTCCGAAATCTCATGGAATAGAATCATAGAATTTTACAGTATAGAGGGAGGCATATGACCCATTATGCCTGTACCAATTCCTGTAAGAGCTACCCAACTCTCCAGCCTACCTCCATAACCCTCTAACTTCTTGAAAGAGCAGCACCAATACGTCCACTATATCGATAACTACCATCTTCGACTCTCTGGGGTAAAGCTGACCTGGTCAGGATGTTTACCAATATTCGATCCAGCTAATGTTTCAAAAAATAACTGTGCACTAATAATTTCTTTTACTTCCTCCATTTTACAAGTCTCTCGTTACCTTGTATTTTGAGAAGATGTTCTGCGTTATCCACTGTGAAGGCAACTGCACCAGCCACTGTTTAGTTTCTACCATTTCCTAGTTCTCTACTACAAATTCTCCTATCTACTTTTGTAATGGGCCTACTTATCTGTCAGATCATCTTTTGCTAGGTCTACATGTTCCTAATTTTCAGAGGCTTTCCACTTGCTTTAATCTAATGCAGTTTTTAAATTATTTTGTCAACCATAGTTGATTCATTTTTTCTTTTAGATCTTTGTGCCTTAAGCACATAGGTGTCTGTGGTAGACCATTTTATAAAATACTGGCTCTTACTTGTCTACAGTCAGATCTTTTAATCAACTTGCCCCTCACATTTAATGTGAAATTCTACCATACTTGTATTTACCCTTTTATTACCTCGAGGAAGTGTCAAAACTGATGGAAGAATGGATCAGGTGTCATGGATGAAATGTTCCCTGTGGAATGCTGTTGGTTGAGGGGAGGGGAAGATATGTTTGCTGGTGTGTCCACATACTCCATAATACTCTTCCTTGTATTTCTTCCCCTATCTTTTTACTTCCTTGTACAAATTACTGTTGCTTTGCTGATCGAGTGGATATATTATAACCTGCATCATTTATACTTTACCCTATCCCTTAAGCAGACACTCTATTCTCTAAGAATAAGTGCCAAAGATATGCTTATCTCCAAATGACTTTGTTCCTGTTTCCTTTTCCAGCGGGTAATTTCCAATCTTCAAACTGACTTTCCTGTTAAACGCTTCCATTTAGATCACTCCCTCTAACCAAAGCTAGTCAATTCTTCCAGTTTTGTTTAAATTCTCATATACTGTCTCCAACCCGCATTCTTCTTCATGAAAATAAGAAACTGGCAGTCTCCCCCCCCCCCCGCCTTCTCTCCTCTCACTCTTCTATCTGTCTTTTTCTCCACCTATCCATCTCTCCTGCTGTCTATCTCGCTATCTCGATCTCTGTCTGTCTGTCTCTCTATCTCAATTTCTCTGTCTTTCACCCATTTCTCTGTGAAACTCAGAGAAATCAAGAAAATCCTGTAAGTTGTTACTACAGTGGCTTGCTATGGAACTCTTGAAAGCCTGTCTGTATGGCAGTATGAAGCACATGGGCCTCATATCCAGGTAGAAATGCTAATTAGCTACTCTCTGGATGCCCAATACCATTCTACTCTGGAATTAAATAGGCAGTTTAAAGTATAACTGTTTATAAAACCTAACATTGCTAACATTCCCCATTGAGACTCGAAGCCTAAAGGTTGATCCACTATCAGTAAAGCTGCGAAGATATTTGTGCGTATTAACATTTTGTTCCCTCTTCCCAAGTAAGACAACCTGGGAGCCTGTTTAACCTTTAACAACTAAGCTACCCAAGTTTATTGTCAGACAGAATTCAGAGAGAGGTTACATGACTCTCTTTCATTCTTCATGTAACCTAAGTTAAAGATCTAGTCCCGTATATAATAATCTCATAAATCTAATACTACTAACACCATATTCATATAAAAAGTATTTTACTTTTGGATCATTTTATTTCATAGTTGATGTACATCAAAGGTGCTGATGAATTCTCAAACTTTTAAATCTGATTTGTAAAGGAAAAGGAAGAATTCAGCTACTCTTTTTTTTAATTTTTGCAATCACATAGATAAACTGGTTTCATTGAGTCATGGGGCACAGAAACAGACCCTTCAGTCCAACCAGTCCATGCCGAATATAATCCCATTTGCCTCTCATGTTTATTTTGAATCTCTCTCTTCTCACCTCTAAAGTATGCCATCTAGTCTTGAAATCCCCCATCCTAGAGAAAAGACAACTGCCACTAACTCTACCTATACCTCTCATTATTTTATAAAATTCTATCAGGTTGCCTCTCAACCTCCTGTGCTCTGGTGAAAAAATCCCCAGCCTATCCAACTTTTTTTTTAATCAAACCTTTTATACCCAACAATATCCTGGTAAATCTCTTCCTAGTAAACCTTTCTAGCTTAATAATATCCTTCCTATAACTGGGCGACCAGAATTGGACACAGTATTCCAGAAGAGACCTCACCAATGCCCTGTACAACCTCAACAAGACTCTCCAATTCCTATGCCCAAAGGTCAATTTACCTATTTAACTGCTCTGTTTCTATGTGACGCAAACTTCAAATAATTATGTACCTGCACCCTTACATCCCTCTGTTCTACAACACTATCCAAGGCCCTACCTTTAATTGTATAAGCCCTACCGTTGTTGGTGTACCAGAATGCAATACCACGCGTTTATCCAGGTGAACTCCATCTGCCATTTTTCAGCCTATTGACCCTTTTGTAATCTTGGAAAACTGTCTTCTTTGTCTACGATGCCACCAATTTTAGCGTCATCCGCAAACTTACTAACCATACCTCTATATTCTCATCCATACTGTTTATATAAATGATGAACAAAAAAGGACCCAGAACCAATCTCTGTGGAACAACACTGGTGACAGGCTTCCAGTCTGAAAAGCAGCCCTCCACCACCATCCTCTGTCTCTGGTTACAAAATACAAAATACAGACTCTGGTGAGATTGTTGACTTCCTCACCGAGCTGGCTTGTTCTTGTTGAGATGTTTCATCACCATGCTAGGTGACATCATCAGTGGAACCTCCGATGAAGCGATGTTCAGCTCTGCTTGGAATCGCTTCATTGTAGGCTCCACTAATGATGTCACCTAGCATGGTGATGAAATGTCTGAACAAAAACAAGCCAGCTCGGTGAGCAAGTCAACATCTCACCTCAACCCGAGCTATAAATCTTTGCTAAAACTTTGAATGTCAGTCATAATGACTTAGAGAAGGCTGCTCTCTAGCATAAACTTTGAATAGACTCTGGTGTCAGGAAATATGACCATTGGTTTCTTTGACAAGGTGTACAAATATTTTACCAATTGCCTTATAACTCTCATTTGAGTATATCTCTTTAAGACACCCAAGGAGATACGTGTACAGTCTTTGAAGGTTATTAAGCTGCAAAAGTGTAAACTCTTCCATGTAAATAGATATACCTTCTGAGTAGCAGAAGGCAAGGCTAGAGTTTATGCTGGAGAGCACCCTTCTGTAAGTCGTTATTACTGATATGCCACTACATTACAGCCCAAATGATTTTGACAGTCTCATGTAACAATGCATAAGAAAATTTGTTTATCTGATTTTGTGACTTATTTATCTTGCGTTGTTCATGTTTCTTCAGTATCCGAAAGCGCATGTCATTGTCAGAATCGTCACACACTGAAAGTGACTCCAGTCCTCCACTAACAGTCAGGCGCCGTTGTTCAACATTAATAGAGATGCCACGTTTTGCTATTTCTGGGGAAGATGAGGGAAAGAAGCAGCAAGCAACTAGAACATGGGAAGACGTGCCCTTAACTATACCAGAACAACCCGCAGAGAAAGACCTCACACTGGAAGTGGATGTTAGTCCTGCCACACCAGCTTCGACAATCAGTAACATTAGCAGCTCAACTTTAACTGGTAATATACTCCTGTCAAAAAAGATTGTAGAGAACTGCAGATCAGAAAATAAACTATTGTGTTTTTCCATAGCTGTAGATAACATTGTAAAAACAGTATTAAATGCCCATTTGCAGGTTCAGTTAAAATATTGTGAGTCAAGTAAGTGAAACTGGGTTATAGGTAGCCAGACCAGATAAGGGTTGATAACCTTTCCTTCAAAAAGAACCTTGGTGAACCAGTTGAATTTTCAATCATCCAGCAATTTTAATGCTTATTACATCTGTCGTAAATGTGGAATGCCAGAGGTACTGAATTCAGTCAGGGTTTGATCAATGGTATGGTTTAAATCAAACAAATAATTCCTAAATTAATCTAATAGAGCCCTTGATTTTAGACCAAAAATAATAATGCAAGAATTAAACAAAAACAGAAATTGCTGGAGAAACTGAACAGGTCTGGCAGCATCTGTGGAGGTAAAGCAGACTTTTTCTGATGAAGGGTCTAGGCCCGAAACGTCAGCCTTTGTGCTCCTAAGATGCTGCTTCGCCTGCTGTGTTCATCCAGCCGCACACTTTGTTATCCCTTATTTCAGTTAAGTGAACCCGGTTCTGAAGAAGGGTCACCAAACCCGAAACGTTAACTCTGCTTTCTTACCCCAGATGATTCCAGACCTGCTGAGTTTAAACAGCAATTTCCATTTTGGTTTCAAATTTCCAGCATCTAGAGTTCTTTGTTTCATTAATTAAAGGGCAGTTGTATATTATAAGTAGACATCATTCGTAATTTAAAGAGATGACTGAAATTTGTGATTTCTACTTTGCAGTCATCAATATCTATTTTCAATAAGAACACCAGCTAGATAATGCACAGATAACTAAACATGTGAAGTCCATTTAGTCAATATCTCAGTCTATCTGTTTTGTTAAATCAGAAACTTGTAGCTTCGTGGTGCGCAGATATGGCTATGACATAATCATTTTTGCAGCTCAGCTGAGAACCAGCTAAGCTCCAGTTGGGATTGTTTTTGAATGGGTGGCAGTGTTTTTTTTAGGATTTCTGTTCCAGTTGGAATTTAACCTTTCTGGAATTGAAATGGAAAATTAATACATAAGCCATAAAATATTTCTGATATTTTTATTATGGGACTTTAAAGGAGAAAATAGATGACAGGTTTAGACAGTGGATCTCGATTGGCGCAGGCACGGAGGGCCGAAGGGCCTGTTCCTGTGCTGTAATTTTCTTTGTTCTTTGTTCTTTTGAGAGTGGAGAACATGCTCAGGAAATCATGATATGATTAAGTAGGGTGAACATTGATTTGTGGAAAGGAAATAGTATTTCATTTATTTTACTCTTTTGAGGAAATAGCAAACAAGGATGAAGGAGAACCTGTAGACATGAATACGTGGTTTTCTTAAGGTGGTTGATTAGAATCTCTTGCAAAGTTCCCTTTGTAAACTCTGAAGTAAGAATGTTTGCTGATGATTACAAAGTTTCAGTTCATTTCACAATTTCTTCGATGAAACAGTATGTGCCAGCATGCAGCAAGACTTCAGCTGAAAAATGGCAAATAATATCAGCCATATTAGCGCCAGGCAATGACTATCTCCAACAGTGATTATCTAACTATTTTCCCTGGGCATTCAACAAAATTGCTGTTGCTTGCCAAATGACATTATCTGGCAATGCCTAAACCAAATCACGTTAGCAGCAGTCATTTGAAGATCATTAGTTAACAGTGTTGGTCCAATGGTGCAATGTGGTTGAGTTGGGCATGACAATTACATGAAACAATTATTTATAAGTGTTGGAAGTTCGACATACAACTTTTTGTAAACCACCAGACCTCATGTAATATTGTTCATGATGAATCAGATCTTCTGCAGATTGTTAGGCTTGATAATGCACAATATTTGTATTAAGGCTAAAGACTGTTGTATGTTTAGCTAAATAGAGTGTGCATCTCCCCATATGATGGATTTGCTGCCAGCAACATTTGTAAGTGTAGGGATCTATAGAAGGTGGTAAGTCTTGCATGAGAGAAAAGCAAACTTCCTTGTCTCACTTGAAGAAGCTCCTATATATTAGTAACTCGTCACAGTTTACATGGAGTTGGTAGACATTGTTTCTGTGATGGTTTAGAGTATTATCGTTTGTAGACTTGGATTCTAAAGTAGAGGTAAATGAGTTTTTGGTTCTAGTTCTGTGAAGTTGACTTTTTTAAAAAGATCAGACAGTAATTTTTAACGGTCCATTCAAATAAGTATTTCCAAGAAAGCATGTGGCTTAAGCTAAATGAGCAATCAAAGCAACTTATGAGACAATTATCGAAGTGCTTCCAAAGTTGAAATTTAATTATCCACGGAAAGAGAGACTGAAGCCACACATGCATGTTTGGTTCAGGACACAGAGATCAGTCTCAACTGAAAGGTGGTTTTAAGTGAAATGGAATGAAGTCCTGAGCTGTTTTGGCCATCCAAGTAGGCAGGACTAGGGAAGCTGTAAGCTTTTAGAGTTCACTCAGAAAAGTCAATGAGTTAGTGTGTGTCTCTGAAACAGATAAAAGGAATCACATCCTGTGAATGCGCACAAAGTAGTCAAAAGGGGATACCTGTCAGTTGGGTAAAATATTTTAAAGTGAAGACAGAAGTAAAGGATTTTTCTGGGGAAATGGGTTTAATCTTTTAGTTGTTTATATAAACACACACACACACACACACACACACACAGACACACACACAGAGATAATAACAAATTTGTGCTCTTTGGTTAAGAGTACATTGGCAACATTTTGTGGAAATATATAGTTCATGACCATGGTAACTGAACTACAAAAACAAACTGCAAAAAAAAACTATTACTTATCAAGTAATACAAAACTTGATAGTATTACCATCAAGTAGGATCTTAACATTGTTTGGACACAGTGAGGCAGACCTGGATAAAAGGTCGTACTGCTTTATCACTGTAAGCTGCTCAACACACAAATCCACTCGACACAATCACAGCAGGTGTTGCTTGTTACAGTCCTCAGTACTGATCCTTTCAGACCCATACAGAGCACTGGCCTGCGATGACTGAACAAATCATATTCAGTCTGTCAAATCAATGAAATGTCTTAAATAAAATACTTCAGGAAGTGAGAGAGTGCATAATGCAACTTTTAAAATGTTACATATGAAAGATTATCTCTGCAGTAACAAAGATTTTGAACATTGTCTAAACAGAATTTGTATGAGAAATGCATCCGACGATGTTTTCAACTTTTTGTGGACCCAAGAGTTTGCTTTTTACTGCTAATTTGTGAAATGATGTAAAGTTTTGAGGTAGACCTCAAATAATGAAAGCATCCCTATTGTGTAAAAAGGAATGTTCAAGAATTCATGAATTCCCCCTTGTTCTTAAAAATACTTCAACTTGCACTTCCTGCTCACACTTTGCATGTCTCACTAAAGATGCTTCATACTGATTGGTTGAGAGGTTACATAGCTTCTTACCCGGTTAATGTAGATCCAAGATCCCCTCTCACAAAGGGGCTGCACCAAAATGGCTGTCTAGGTTTTGCAAGTTCCTCAGCAAAATTCCATAAAAGTTATTAGGGCAAGTTACTAGTGAATGTCTGATGCTACTTGTTCATCATTGACCATATTGTACAGGCTGCTGTTAACTTGCTTTAACTTGTATTCCAGCTGGCAGCACCACTGATCTATCTGATCAGAGGTCTCGCAGCAACAGCACTGAGGGATCAGACACTTCAACTCCAAAAGCAATCAGTGACCTAGCAGTCCGCAGAGCTCGGCACAGGCTAATGTCTGGGGAATCGACTGAGAAACGCAGCTCGAGGCCAGTTAATAAAGTGATCAAATCAGCCTCTGCAACTGCCTTGTCCCTTATGATCCCTTCGGGTAAGGATTCAAGCTGGACCTCTGCAGTTTTTTGGACAATTTAATGAATTTGGAGGCTGCTGTTTGGAGCCTAAACTTTCATTAGCACAGATTTATTTGCACTCAGGAAACTGGTTAAAGCAAATGTTGAACACTGTTGCATTGATATAGCATTAGAACTGTGCTTAAATTTTTAAATTATTTACCAGAATTGGAGGGAAATCTGAGGGCTAATAAAAATGAATGAATTTAAAAGCAATCGATACATGGCAATGAAAATGACTAGGGAAACTTAAGTTGTTAAAAGTGAACCGATCCCTAGGACCTGGTGGCCCAGATTCCAGCAACTCAGGACACTTAAGATAATATTTAATAAAGCAGGGCAGCAACTTTACAAGATTACTACAGGCCTTGCTTCGGCTTAGGCCATGCAGTCGACACTTAGTTGTCCATCTGCCCCTAACACCTCTCGTCTTCTGCTTCCAACTGGACAAACTTCAGTGTCAGAGATAACAAAGTGTGGAGCTGGATGAACACAGCAGGCCAAGGGTCTAGGCCCGAAACATCAGCTTTTGTGCTCCTGACATGCTGCTTGGCCTGCTGTGTTCATCCAGCCTCACATTAGTATTGAATCCCCTGCTCAAATGATAAATAAGCCTTGCCTGGGCCAGTATTAAAAGTAATAATGTCATTGATTATTTTGTGGGCTGAGGTTTAGAAAGAATTAACAAGCACTAGCTTTTAGTGATCAATGTGCATGCAGCGAGTTTGACACTGAAGTTTATGATCAGAGATAATGGGAACTGCAGAAGCTGGAGAATCCAAGAAACAAAGTGTGGAGCTGGATTTGTGCTCCTGAGATGCTGCTTGGCCTGCTGTGTTCATCCAGCCTCACATTTTGTTATCTTGGATTCTCCAGCATCTGCAGTTCCCATTATCTCTGATTCAATACTAATCTCTGATTAACCCTTAAGGGTGATGGGCATTGAATGCAATCACTTTCCACTGTCCCTTGATTGATTCCTTAGGATGTCAGTTATCCATAGGATGATCCTCTTCATTTTAATCCTTTGCTATGGTAAAAGGATATTTTCCTTGTGCTGTAGTTTAGGGTAGGGGTTTTGTATGCTATCATATCCTCATGATTGATGTTCTGAGCCCATTGTTTCAGTTTTTGCTAAAATTTAAAGAGTCCCTCGTTAAATCCAACACCCATCTGTGACTACTTATGTTTGAATGCCAACTTGCTCAAAAATATGCTTTTACTAGTAGCTGTTCGGGCTTGGAGCAAGTTACTTTATTTTGTAAACAATGGACATAGCATAAAACCTGCTTATAAACCCTAAACTATAGGAAGCTGATACAGAAGGCCACAAAGCATTAAAGCAATAAATTACAAAGTAGATTGTGTAACTTTTATTAAGTGTCAGTAAAGTTTAATTGCATAATAAAGTGTATAAAAGATGATGTACATTCAGTGACTATTCAGTCTTTAGTAATCAAACTTTAAAGAACTGTATAGCCATAAACTTAAACATACATTGTTATAAAATTACATCTAATAAGAAAAGTTATATTTAGCCAAATATAATTGCTTCTGTTTTTAAAATGTGTGAATTAAAACAAAGTTAATGTAGAGTACAACTACAATTTCCTTTTTATTCGTCCCTTCCCATAGTAAAGCACCTTTGTTGTTAACACCAGAGCCTTCTGATCAGGATTTAACAAGTTGAGAAGATGTGAGCATATTAAGCATTCAAGATTGCACGTTATTGCAACCTGGCTGTGTAAGATGAAATCAAAGTAAACAGGGGACCCTTGCCATTTACACCATACTTAATTCATTAGTGTGTTACCTTCATTCTGATCAAAATCCTATGATGCACATCATGTTGAAATGAGACAATGCAGAGTCATGTTATCTTAAAGTACTAAAGTCTATATAGGCCAAATAATATAATGCTAGGTTAATCAATAAATACACTGGATTGCATGGCTATAACTAAAGTAAATCAATAGTGAAACTCATTCTCCCTATTAGTCATGCACCGGTTATGATTTTCCAAAATTCACTACATTCTATTAAAATTCTGCTAGATTAAAAGTTAGCAAATGTAACATTGCTTTCAAGAAAAGAGATAGAAATAGGAAGCAGCATTTCTGTTAGCCTGACATCTGTCACCAGGAAATACTTTAATCTATTCTGGGGACTCTTAACAATGTGTTTGATAATGTTTAGTGTGATCATGCAAAAGTCAACGTGGTTTCCAAAAATAAAATTGTACTTGAAAAATTCATCAGAGTTTTTTTGAGAATGTAACTTTAAGGGTAGACAAATAGGCCATTTTCCCATTGGGGTGCTTTACCATTCGATTGGCTTTAATGATAAATGGAGCAATTTGAAGTTAGTAGGCTGTGACTTGTGCAGTGCCACAGGAATCTTTGCTGGTATTTCAGATTTGTCCAGTCCATATTAATGATGGACAAAGAGACCAATGGTAATGTGTCCAAGTTTGTTGTTG
This sequence comes from Stegostoma tigrinum, assembly GCF_030684315.1. NCBI lineage: Eukaryota > Metazoa > Chordata > Chondrichthyes > Orectolobiformes > Stegostomatidae > Stegostoma > Stegostoma tigrinum. Next base: position 67,105,024 of record NC_081361.1, on the reverse strand, counting down.
ATCTGAATCTAGTTGGGAAAATAAACTGGAAGGAACCAATGAGTCTACAAAGCAATAGAGACAGTTTTACTGTGCAACAAAATGACAGATGCCATATATCATATGGACATGAGATTTTTCACTTCAGTAGTCAGAATAGAGATACAGAATATTTTTTCAAAAGTTTGAAATTTTAGATGTGATGTTCAGAGAGACTTGGGTGTATTTTTAAAAAATACACAAAAAATTAACATTTGGGTACAGAAAGCAGTAAGAAAGGCAATTGGCACATCAATGTTTATTTCAAAGAGACTGGAGTACAAGAATAAGTATGTTTTGTTACATTTATCTCAGACTTTTGTGAGCCCAAACCTGGACATGAGGAGTACTTACATCTCTATGGTTAAGGAAGGATATATTCGCCGTGAGTTTATGCAGCAAAGGTTCACTGCATTGGTCGCAATGATGAGACGCTAAGCAATTTAGGACGCGTTCTAAGAGACAGGGTTGATTATTTAAGACTGAGATGAAGAGAAATTTCTTCACACAGCAAGTTGTGAGTCTTTAGAAATCTCTTCCTGAGAATTTGGCTGGTCCGCTCTTATGTATGTTCAAGGTCACGTTGGACAGATTTTGAACTTTCAGACTCAAGCTATAAAGGAAGCAGTTTGGAAAGTGGAGTTGAAGCCAAAGGTCATTGGCACTGAATAACAGAGAATTCCTAATTCTGATATCCTTGTTGTGGTTTGGGAATAATTTTAGACATATAGATTAACAAAATGCTGAATAATACTTTTCTGTTGCAAGCATTTAACAAGCACAACAGACTGCGAAACTCGTCCATAAATGCCCAGAAGGGTGTATGAAACAACAGAAATCATGATCAAAGTCCACCTTAATTTCCTTGTTAAGTTCATTTTCTTCAGTGAAACATTTAAATATCTTATGATAATTTGCTTTAACTCAGCAGTGGACAATTAATATGGATTGATCCAACTAGGTTCGAATGATGAACGTAAAGATCTCAACAAAAGTAAGATTTGAAAATAGTACAAACATTTAACGTGTCCTGCTGTTGAAATATCTAATTAACATAGTTCCCTCATTTAATAAAGTAGGCTGGGATGAAGCCAACTGTTGTTCTGTACTCCAGCAAGGCACAAGTTACAGATCCTATTTTTAATACTGGAAAATTTTAGACTATTTCAGAGCAATTTCTGTAACTTTTTAAACTAGTTGAAACACATATTTAAGGAAGTCAATTCTAGATATAGATCAACAGAAAATCTTCATGTAGTGCTGGATAAAATGGATAGACTAATTAGTTAACTAGCCAAAAGCATAATATTATTTTTGGTAATTAAACTATGGGAAGTAGCCTTATTGAATGACTGCTTTTCTATACTCTATTTACTTAGACCACCATACTGGTTCTCCCTTAGCCAGCCCTATGTCACCACGCTCTTTGTCGTCCAATCCATCCTCACGAGATTCCTCACCAAACCGTGATTTTTTTCCTGCCGTGAGCAATCTGAAGCCTCCAATCATTATCCACAGAGCTGGAAAAAAATATGGCTTTACCCTTCGAGCTATTCGAGTGTATATGGGAGAGAGTGATGTCTTTACAGTTCACCATATGGTTTGGGTAAGTAGATTTACTTTGTTTCTCAGCAAATCACAATGACATTTCTTTTATAAATCAGAACAGCTTTCTTTGCTGAACAATACTTCTTTTGTATTGCAGCATGTCGAAGGAGATGGACCTGCTCATGAAGCTGGCCTGCAAGCAGGGGACCTGATAACTCATGTCAATGGGGAGCCTGTCCATGGCCTCGTTCACACAGAAGTGGTCGAGCTCATATTAAAGGTAGTATTCATTTCCTTCCGTAGGAAATATCTGATGTAAAAGTTAATAGACTATGTTTTGTTTCCAACTGTGGCTAGTGTGAACACCGTCATTCATGCAAGTAGCCTATTTTCTGTACTGTGTTTGCTGCAGAGGGTGCACACACAGCTCATGTGATTGCACTATATTATTAATGTAATAGCAACTTGCTAAACACGACTGTTCTCAAAAGACATCACTGCCGAAGGCATTGAGACTCACTGACTGTTTAAGATCCATAAGTGTACATGTAATATTAAAAATGTAAGAATTACAATGTTTAGCGGCAAGAGCTGGGATGTATCTTGTATGCACAAGGCCAGCAAACAAGACAGTGAGTGGGAAAGGGAATGCAGAACAGCATGGGAAGAAAGAGGCAGCAATAATAGGTGCACCACTTCCAGTTGTAGTGCAGGCACCAAGTTATGACTTGAAGAGCACTGACCTCCTGTTTCAGTGCATTGGCGGGAGATGTAATGAATTTCTAGATGTTGAATTCTCAGGCTTGTTTTGTTAATTCTGAAGTCTGTGTAGAATACTAAACCAACATATTTCTGCTGAGATTCTGAGATTGCAAATATCTTCATCTGATAGCCAAATCTAGTTTGCTGGCAGGACGCTAAATCAGACACTGGCGTAGGTGCCTCAGAACCACAAACCTTCCACAGCTAGATTGGATTTCCAAATGAGTAGCTTTATCTGTGAACAAAGTGATAAAATGCTATTGTTATTTATGAAAGGTTTACATTAAACTTTAAATTGTATACATTGTAATATAAAATCCATCCATTTAAAATATCTACATTTTCTTTGTTTAAAATTACAAAAGTCAAAATGTATTTAAAATATAGGAAGAAGAGGCAGATCCCAATGCATGAATGCAAAAGTCAAGGCTGAAGCATTTGTATTCTCATTCAGGCACAAATACTGAACAGATGGTCCATCTTTGCCTCCATAGGCCCTTCATTCAAAGTTGGCAATTAGATTCTCTTCACATAATGTCAAGAAATAACTGGATACTGTATGCTGCCAAGGCAATAGGTCTTGACAACATTCCTCTTGCAATGTTAAGTACTGGTGCTTCAGAATTGGATATCATCGTCGCCGAGTTGCTCTAATACAGCTACATATCTACAGGAATGAGAACACTGCACAAATATGTCTGATACACAAAAATAGGACAAATATAATCCAACCAAATGCTGTTTCATCATTGTACTCTTAATTAGCAGCAAAGTCATGACATTGGCAGTGCTATCAGTGGAACTTACTCAGCACAACTGAGCTGGCCACTTTGGGTTTTGAGAGGGCCACTCAGTTCCAGACCTCCTCATTACCCTTACTCCAATAAGGTCAGAAAAGCTGAACTCCAGCAGTATGGTTTGACCGACCATCATTGACACCAATGTAACATTTGTCTGATTGTGGCATCAAGGAATCTCAGTAAAATTGATATCAGTGGGAATTGGGGTAAAGTTCTCCACTGGATAGATTCCTACCTAGAACCAAAGAAAGTAGCTGTGGTTAGCTGGTGAAAGCTAACCATTTTCTTCATTTATCCAGTTCCTAATGGCTCTGTTTTTGGTGCAGCCTTCTTCTGTGGCTTCATCAATGATGTTCCCTCCATCATAAAGTCAGAAACAGGAATGTTTTCTGATGTTTGCACAGTATTCAGTCACATTTACAACTCCTATAATACTGAAACTGTCGATCATCATTTGCAGCAAGATCTGGCCAACATTCTGCTTTGCAGTGATGACTGGCACACAAGGGTCAGGCAATGACTATCTCCAACAGGAGTAAATCTCACTTTTATATTCAGTGGGATTATTAACATTGAATTCCCTCATGACTAACGTTCGGAGAGTTGGTCAGACCTGTCCGTCGTCTAAAAGATACAAGTCAGGTGTTCAATGAAATACTTTTTACTTACCTAGATAATTACAGCTCTGACCATCAACAATCTTGACTATATCCAGGATCATCTGCTGGATCATTCACTCCTGGCACCAATAGCACACACTGACAGTAGTGTAGTCCACCAGAAGATGCACTATATACCATTAGGCCATATTCTTTAACCAAAAGCTCAACTTAACCAGGACAGCAGATTTATCACATCCCCACTGCAAGTTTCCTTCACCCGCTGCAAGGCTCCAAATGTCCTCACTTGGAACTAAGTTTTCATTCATCTGCTGTCACTGGATCAAATGTCTAGGAATCCCTTTTTAATAACATTGTGTGTGTACCTACACCAATTGGACTACAGTGATGTAAGAAGATAGTTTACCACTGCCACCACTAGTGACACAAATAGAGATAATTTATTATTAGACACGTGGTTACAAGGTGACCCAGACTGGGAGCTAAATATTCCAGGGTACGCAACATATTCAAAGGACAGTCAAAACAGAAAAGGAGGAGTAAACCTAATCATATAGGCTAACTCCTGGATGGAAGTGAGAGATTATCAAATAAGCCAGAATGCCATAGAGGAAGAATTCCTGGATTGTATACGGGATGGTTTTCTTGACCAACATATGGAGGAACTCACTCGAGAGCAGGCAATCTTAGACTGAGTACTATGTAATGAGAAGGGTATCATTGCCAATCAAGCTGTGCAATGAAGATGAGCAACTATAATATGATACAATTTTTATCAAGATGGAGAGTGAGGTAGTTGATTTGGAGATGAGGGTGCTGAATCTTAGTAAAAGAAAACATGAAGATGTGAGGTGTGAGTTGGCCCTGACAGATTGCGGAGAGTTACTTAAAGGGATGACAGTGGATAGGCAATGGCAAATATTTAAGGAATGCATAGCAAAACCGTAGCAGGATCTTGTCAAAAATTTGTAGCTCAGTTTATGGTTACAGATCACATGAGAGGATGATATAAATTTGGAACGGAGCAGAACACCAACCCCTAGAATAGAGGTCACACTGATGATGTTGCCGAGAATGGTAACGAAATGTTTGCACACCACGGAACAGCTGGCTCGGCGAGCTAACAAAGAACTGCGGTGGCAGGATCAGACAGAGTCAGCATGGATTTATGAAAGGGAAATCATGCTTGACAAATCTGTTGGAATTCTATGAAGATGTAACTAGTAGAGTTGACAAGGGAGAGCCAGTCAATCTGATATATTTGGACTTTCAGAAAGCATTTGGTGAAGTCCTGTATAAGAGATTATTGTGCAAGATTAAAGTGCATTGGATTGGGGGAAATGTATTGAGATGGATAGAAAACTGGTTAGCAGAGATGAAACAAAGAGTAGGAGTTAATGGGTCCTTTTCAAATTTGCAGCCAATAGTGCCACAGGGATTGGTGCTGGGACCCAGCTATTCACAAAATATATTAATGTTTTGGATGAGGTAACAAATACAACATCTCAAAGTTTGCAGATGATACCAAGTTGGGTGGGAAGGGTCAACTGTGACGAGGATACAGAGATCCAACGGTAGTAGATTCGCCAACTTTAGGTACGTTTAAGTCGTCATTGGACAAGCATATGGACGTACATGGAATAGTGTAGGTTAGATGGGCTTGAGATCGGTATGACAGGTTGGCACAACATCGAGGGCTGAAGGGCCTGTACTGTGCAGTAATGTACTATGTTCTATGTTCTATATTCTATCCTTCAGCATAATCTGGACAGGATGCACTATAATTACAAAAAGGCAGATTACTACCTGAATGGCTGTAAATTGGAAGAGGGGAGTGTGCAGCAGGACCTGGGTGTCCTTGTGCACCAGTCGCTGAAGATAAGCATGCAGGTGCAGCAGGCGGTAAAGAAGGCAAATGGTACGTTGGCCTTCATTGTGAGAGGTTCGAGTACAGGAGCAGGGATATATTGTTGCAGTTGTACAAGACATCGGTGAGGCCACACCTGGAATATTATGTGCTGTTTTGTCTCCTTTTCTGAGGAAGGATGTTCTTGCTTTTGAGCGAGTACACCAAAGGTTTACCAAGCTGATTGCAGGGATGGCAAGACTGACGTATGAGGAGGAATTGACTAGGTTAGGATTATTTTCACTGAAGTTCAAACGAACGGGGGGGTGGTGGGATGTCATAGAGACTTATAAAATTCTAACAGGACTCGACAGGGGAGGTGCAGGAAGAATGCCCCCGATCGTGGGTGTGCCAAGACCAGGATCACAGTGTGAGGATTCGGGGTCGACAATTTAGGACAGATATGAGGAGACATTTCTTCACCCACAGAGTGGTGAGCCCGTGGAATTCATTATTACAGAAAATAGTTGATGCCATAACGTTGAATGTATTCAAAAGGCGGTTAGATACAGCACTTGGGGAAAATGGGATCAAAGGCTATTGTGAGAAAACAAGATTAGGCTATTGAATTGGACGATCAGCCACGATCGTGATGAATAGCGAAGTAGACTCGAAGGGCCAGCATTAAGCAAGAAGTAATTGGAATAGTCACTTGGGGTTACAGAACATGAGTAACGCTAAAAAGTAATGGATGTGCTGTCAACATTTTTCATCTGGCATTCTTCAAAACTGACACAAGAATCCAAAATCTCAAGGACAACATTGTTTTACCAAGGGTGTTGATTGGTCAACATGTTGACTGCGGTCAAGATATTACCATGGAGAGTGCACCCAGGTGACATTTACCCCAAAATCTTGTTTGAAATCTCAGGCAAGGCAAGTTGCTTGCTACTGACCCTGATGTGCTGTGGGAACTTGCCATTTAAATGGACTGCTTTGCCCTTGATGGTGTTGTTAAATCTGCATTCATCTGGGCAAAGGAGATATCGCATCACACTTGGATTTGTGTTTTGTTATAGGTGATGAAGAGTCAGGAGCTAAGTTACATGCCATTGAATTCTCTGTTGTTGCATTGATATGGCCAGTTCAGTGAGTGTTTTGGTCAGTGGTGACCTTCAGATATTAATGATGAGGAATATAATTGAAATGGTGCATGAAGTTGCCTAAATATTTGCTGAATATATGAAGCAAATAAATTTTTCTTTTGCAATTAATATCTGTTCATAGAGTGGAAACAAGGTTTCAATATCAACAACTCCTTTTGAGAATACTTCAATCAAAATTGGGCCAGCTCGGAGATCTAACTACAAGACAAAGATGGCAAGGAGAAACAAGAAGGGTAAATCTAAAGATGGCCAAGAAAGGTACTTTTCAGCAGAAAATGCAGAATAACACCAGTTTTTCCCATTTAATTTTGCACTTCTAGGACTCTTACTGTTGAAATGAGCCAACAGGCTTTAAAACTTTACAATAATGAGTTGTTTAAGAATTATTGATGAGTAACTAGCTGTTATTTGGTTCAGCAGCCATTTTCTTTATCACAACACTGTAGGAAACATAATTATTGAATTTTGAATGAGAATAATTATTGTCTATTTGCTTTCATTTTGCTGCTGCTCAGAATCAGTAAGTAACTGAGCAGGAAGCCACAGTGGTGAGGATACAACTCCTGCCTTTGCAGTGATCATTCCTATATGACTGTTTTGTAGTGACAATTTGAAGGAAGATTGCATAGCCTTATATTTACTAAAACATAATGCAAAGTAAAACATGGCTCTCTATTTTAATTTTTGTCCCTAAATTCAGTCGCAAGACCTTTCTAGCAGCATTACAATTGGATTAAAAACTGGAAAAAATAAATTATCGCAAAGCATACATGTCAGCGCATCTTAAATGTAGTTTTCCAGTTTTTCTAGTGTCAGGTGGTCCTTAACTGTTTAATTACAATTATTGATATCACTGCAAGTTGTCCATTCTTCTGTATGTATGATTTGGTCTCTCTGGCTAACTTCTGTCATTCCTTTTCATGGCCAATTCAGACTGTTATACTGCAGAAAGCTAACTTACAGAGTGGCCAGTGCACACACTGTCACTGAATGATACATTGCTTAGTAGCTAAAGTGACAGGTGATATAATTTTCTCTGAATCCATTTTGTGCTTTGCTTTATTGGTGGAAACATTGAGTTACCCTTCCTTGCCTTTTTAAAGCACATCAGGCTTTTAACTCTATTATGTTCAATTTATTACTTCTACTTTTTAATTTGCAGTAAGAAAAGAAGCTCACTCTTTCGAAAGGTTACAAAGCAAGCGACATTGCTACATACAAGTAGAAGTTTGTCCTCCCTGAATCGATCGCTTTCATCTGGAGAAAGTGTACCAGGTTCACCAACCCACAACCTTTCCCCTCGCTCACCAACCCAGAGTTATAGGTCCACACCGGACTCTGTACACTCAGGTAGGTACCATTTCTGCATTGAAGTAACAGTCTTATTCATATTGTGGAGATGCTGAAGACACCGTGATTAATTACAGGAAAATGTTCCAAGATATTTCAGTAGGAATTGTTTTTGCAGCTCACATATTATTTTCACTGCTTGTATTTAAAATTCTAGAACTTCACCAGTTAAGGTTAGGGATTTCTTTTATTTATTGATAAGGGTGTCACTTGTTATAGCCCATCCCTAAATGTTCCAGAGAACATAGAACATAGAACATTACAGCACAGTACAGGCCCTTCGGCCCTCGATGTCATACCGATCTGAAGCCCATCTAACCTACACTATTCCATGTATGTCCACATGCTTATCCAATGACGACTTAAATGTACCTAAAGTTGGCGAATCTACTACCGTTGCAGGCAAAGCGTTCCATTTCCTTACTACTCTCTGAGTAAAGAAAAGGTGGTGGTCAGTTGCATTCTTGAACTGCTGCAGGCCTTGGGCTGTAGGGACGTTCACAGTGCTGTTAAGATGGGAGTTCCAGATTTAGGAAATAACATTAGAAAATAGGATAGTTTCAGGACACAGTATAACAGTGCTGTGCCAGGCTCCTGTGATGTGTTGTCTTTCCTTTAGTACTTCTCACTTACATCTCTTGATTTTAAATCATAACATCTGCAATAACAGAATGACCTTCTTGAAAATAAGTGACAGTATAGACAGTACTCAAGATCAATGAGGCAATTTGCAATCTGGGCAAATGATAAACTCAGAGATAATGGGAACTGCAGATTCTGGAGAATCCGAGACAACAAAGCGTGGAGCTGGATGAACACAGCAGGCCAAATACGCTAAACTCAAATGTTTATATTTTCTACACTTAAACTAAATATTTGTAAAACTCTTGACATCAAAAAAGTAGATGAACGATGATGATGAGATTATCCACATGCAAATTATAACACTTAGTGGTGGATACCCAACATACTTGTTATAAAAAGTTAGCCTGTCCATTCCAGCATAAATGTAATTTTAAGAGAGTGATAAGCCTTAATTAATAACAAACTCTGTTGGATTGAAAATTTGTACCTAGAAAGTGGAGCCTCGTCACTCAGATCTAAAGCATTGTCAATTTTTAAAACTTTTGTTTTCCATCAATTTTAACTCTAACTTAATCTTAAGATTAACTTCCCCTGTTTTGCTTTGTGTCAGTGATTCAGTGTTGTATTGAATAGTCTGTGGATTTTATAAATGTGATGGGGGTATAGATGTCAGCAATCATTGTTATTACTCTATGAAATTGTCATTCTGATTTCTGTACATGCACTCTTAAATACAGCAATCTAGAAGCTGCTGTTAGTCATTCTTTAGTCCTCTATATGGTCCATTATTGAGGTCACCAGCAATGATATTAAAACAGAAATCAATTTAGTGTCATGATTCTGGGATAACTTACCACCTTCAAACTAAAAACACCTGAAAACCTCAACTGTTGTGAGCAAGTACAAACAATCTGTATGCCTTTCACTCATTCAGAGTTACACAAGATGATTTTGAATTTGAAGAAACTTATGCAGAGCATATTTCATGTTTGGTATTGTCAACTAGCAGGATACTGCTGTCCAAAAAGAAATTCTGCATTCCACACAAATAAGTAATATGGTATATGAGTTTCAGTGATGGTGTGGTGCCAAGTACATAGGCTGTACATCTTACAATTGGCAAACAGTATCAAGTAACACACCCCTTTTGGCTATCCACAAGAAGCAGCATTTTGACTGTGCTGAACTCAATCCGTGCTTGCAAAATTTACCACACGTCTTTCCCTATAACGCTGGATTGACTTATTGAATGAGAAAAACCTGTCTGTCTCAGTTTTGAATGTACTTAGCAGTCCATTCTCAACAGCCTCTGGTGAAGAATTCCATGGATTTGCTACCCTCTGAGAGAAGAAATTCCTCCTCGTCTTTGTCTTAAATCTGTGACACCCCACCCATCTTATTCTGATTAGATTAGATTAGATTAGATTCCCTACAGTGTGGAAACAGACCCTTTGGTCCAACTTGTCCATTCCAATCAGGTATCCTATATAAATCTATTCCCATTTACCGATATTTGGCACATATCTATCCAACCCCTTCCTGTTCATGTACCCAGCCAATGCCTTTTAAATATTGTAATTGTACCAGCTTTCACCACTTCCTTTGGCAGCTTATTCCATACACAGACCACCCTCTGCATGAAAATGTTGCCCGTTAGGTCCCTTTTACTTCTTTCCCCTCTCGCCTTAAACCTATGCTGTCTAGTTTTGGACTCCCCCAACCCGGGAAAAGGACCTTGCCTATTTACCCTGTTGATGTCCCTCATGATCTTATAATTCTCTACAAAGTCACCCCTCAGCCTTCTGCACTCCAGGGAAAATAGCCCCAGCCTGTTCAGCCTCTCCCTATAGCTTAAACCCTCCAACCCGGGAGCATCTTCATAAAATATTTCTGAACCCTTCCTTGTTTCAAAACATCCTTCCTACACCAGTTAGACCAGAATTGCACACAATATTCCAAAAGTGGCCGAATCAATAACTTATACAGCTGCAACATGACCTCCCAAATCCTATACTTAATGCACTGACCGATTAAAGGCAAGAGTACCAAACACCTTCACCATCCTGGCCACCTGCGACTCTACTTCCAACGAGCTATGAACCTGCACCCCAAGGTCTCCTAGTTCAGCATTCACATATGTAAGCCTTACCAAAATGCAGTACCTCATATTTATCTAAATTAAACTCCATCTGCCATTCCTCAGCCCAGATCCCATTGTACTCTGAGGTAACCTGTATTCTTGTTTGATGACTATTTGTAACCAAAGCACTCCAACCTGGCCCTTATTAACCCTGGCTGGAAGTAATCCTGTGCAAGATCAATGGCATCCTGAACTCTAATTCGCTTACTCATGCATGAACAGGTCAGAGCCACTCTTGAATTGGTTAGGTAGGGTATGCCCAGTTTTCTGATATGTTTCTTTAAAAGCGTGTACCATTTAGCTAACGTCACTTCCAACAGTCTCCTGATTGATTCTTTGACAAGCCATTTTGTAAGATCACCTCTTTTGTAATTGTTTGCCAACTTACTTTACTATCTACAAAGATCTTTACAAGAGAAGATGATATGAGTGAGCAATTTTATGTATCTGCTTACATGAATGTTTAACCATCATCTAAAAATAAAACAAAACAACTACAAAACTCAGCACAGAACCTAATTCCAAACTAAGTAAATTATATACATACAAAAATACCCATAGACAAAGTAAGAACTGCCAATGCTGGAGTCAGAGATAGCACAGTGTGGAGTTGGAGGAGTACAGCGGACATATACTCATAGCCCTGTTACACACTTGGTTAACAAACTAAATCATTTTGAACATAGCTTTGTCTTTGAGGGAACCCATTCTCACGTGTGATGAGCTAAGTTTAATAACGCTGACCCATAAAATAACAATAAAACGCTAACCCTTACTTATAACATTGATTTCTCCCTACTGGAAATGTTTACAACTAACCACGATGATGCAGGATATAATTTAAATGATGGGCTGCTATATTGTTGGAGTTGTCACTTTTTAAATGACATTTTAAAGTTGGACCGTGTCTGGTACATCCAATAAACATAAATGCCCAAATACTATCATTGAAGAAAACCTGAGCAATTACCACAAGGCTCCTCAGACACCTAGGTATCAGGATATCCCACAAACCAGCAACCACCCTATGACAGCTACCGCCAAATGTAAAGGATCCCATATCCACAACCAATAAAGCTAACGTAATATACCAAATACCATGCAAGGACTGAGAGAAACATCACCTAGGTCAAACTGGAAGAAAACTGAGAATAAGGATACATGAAGACCAACTAGCCACCAAGAGACACAACTAATTTTCACGAAGAAGGATACAAATCGAATGGGACAACACATCCATAATCGCACAAGCCAAACAAATACATACCAGGGAATTCCTGGAGGCCTGGCATTCCAACTCCATCAACAAACAGATTGAACTGGACCCGATATACAAATCACTGAGAAACAGAACCAGAAGTAATGCCAACCATCCCAGCAAACAGAGGCATGTAAATAACAAGTGGGACAGAACACCAGTGCTTCACTGGAGTCGCACTGATGATGTTACCTAGCAGGGTGTCGAAATGTCTCCAAACAAATTCACTGGCTCTACAACCTCATCCGCAACCCGAGCTACAAATCTTCTCAAAAACTTTTAACACCTACGGGCACAACACCCTAAAACTGGCCCACAGATGGGAGGCAAATGCCATCTGACTGAGCGCGACCTGTGAACATCTATACTTGCTGCATGAATGTCTCAGAAAACAGGTACTACCACAAAACTTAAAATATAAACCACCTGTCAACAATCCAGAAGCACGGAGAGTAGCTGCGCAGGAAGCCTGCAGAATGATAAAGGTTATGATCGAAGATGCCCATAACCACCACCACAAATACGAGCGGGAAATTACGTGCAAAAAAACTTCATACTCCAACACAACTGACCAAGAATGGACAACCACACTGGAACACGCCATCTTCATACAACAAAAGACCAGATCAAAGAAAAGAATAGTGTTACAAGAAAAAACTATCCAAACTCACCTACAGCAATGACATGGCCAGCACAGAAACATGGATCAAGATCACCTTAGACCGATCACTGAGAAGACCATCCTAGTACATGGACTGAATTATAACTACAGAGGCGCCAAAAAGACTGACCTCCTGGCTGCATTGGAATTGACACTAAAGAGCAACGGACTCACGGAAAAAGTACAACAGAACATCAGACAGACGATAGTCTCAGCACTGAGCAGGAAAGGTAACAGAAGCAAAGAAAGGCAGAAACATTGTAATCCTACCGGTCGCCAAAGGACGCATGACAGTAATCCTTAATAGAGCCCAATACATTGAGAAAGCCAGTGCACTATTCGCAGATACTGACACCTACCAACAGATGTCAATAGATCCAACGCCACTGTTAGAGAACTGGATACACCAACCCTGAAGAAATTGCACAACGCAGGGGATATCGGCAAGACAGACTACCAAAATATGAAGCCAGAAGGATCCAGCACACCCCAATTAAATGGACTCCCTAAGATACACCAACCAGGGGCTCTCCTCAGACCCATTGTCTCACTACCAGGCACGCCAACATATGGACTAGCCAAAGAACTACATTAGAAATTGAAATACTTAGTTGACAACACCACCAACTCCATACATACAACGCATGCATACGAACCACTAACTCCATCGACTCATCCCAAGAATTCTTCAACACCATCAAGAACCCCTGAATAGAAGAGGATGAGATGATGATATCCTTCGAGGTAACAGCACTATGTACATCCATAAACACAAACCTAGCCAAAAAGACAGTTGCCACGCTGCTGGACGAGCCAGGAAGGCAGGCACCCCACACGCCAGCAGCATCACAACCCACTTCACCATCAGCGACCATATATTCAAACAAATCAACAGAGCACTAATGGGATCCCCAATAACTGGACTGACCGCAGAAGCAGTAACACAAAGGTTAGAACAGACAGTGCTGCCCACTTTCTTTCTTTCTTTACTCATTCACAGGATGAGGGTGTCACTGGCTAGGCAGCACTTATTTCCCATCCCTAATTGCCCAGAGGGCAGTTAAGAACTATACAACCCAAACTCTGGGTCTGCCATGTAGATGACACCCTTGTGATTATCAAACGCACAAGAATAGATGAAACCCACCAACACATAAATAACATCCTCACCAGAATGCAATTCAAAAAGAAGACGAGAACAATAACCGACTACCCTTCCTAGACATAACGGTAGAATGTAGGAACAACGGGGAACTCCAGACTAGGGTATACAGAAAGAGCACACATACGAACCAGATACATAATTACACCAGCAAACACCCTAACAACCATAAATAGAGCTGCATCAGGACATTATTCAAATGAGCAACAACACACTGCAGCAATTCGGAATTGTGCAAAGCAGAACAGGAGCACTTATACGGAGTTTTTAAAAAGAGCGGATGCCCGAAAACCACTATCCACCATTACCTCCGTGACAGACCACAACAAAAAGACACAACATGGCTAGACACACTAGTCACCCTACCATACATCAGGGACATATCAGAGATGACCACAAGACTACTCAGACCCCTTGGTATCAGGATATCCCACAAACCAACAACCACCCTGCCTGCAACAGCTACTGACAAACATAAATGATCCCATACCTACAACCATTAAAACTAATGTAATATACAAAATATCACAGGTCAAACTGGAAGAAAACTGGCAATAAGGATAAACAAATACCAACTGGCCACCAAGAGACGCAACCAATTCTCACTGGTCTCAATACACACAGACAAAGGATACAAATCGACTGGGACAACACATCCATAGTGGCACAAACCAAGCAGAGACATGCCCGAGAATTCCTGCCGGCCTGGCATTCCAGCTCTGTCAACAAACAGATTAAACTGGACCAGATACACAACTCACTGAAAAACAGAACCGGATGTGATGGCCACACCCCAGCAAACTGGGGGATATAAATAATAAGCGAGACAGAACACTGACTCTTCACAGGAGGCTCTGACAATGTTACCGAGCAGGGTGAAAAAACATCTGCAACCAAACACACCGGCTCAACAAGCAGGTCTACAACCTCTTCCACAACCTGAGCTATAAATCTTCTCCAAAACATTAAATATTCCCATTAATATTGTCCTTCAAGCAATGTCATCAAAAATAAACTCCTTAATTTATTTATTCTTCTGTAGTTTGTTATTTTCAAATTGTTAGCCATATTTGCATGCTTATCAGCAGTGGCTGATTCAAAATATTTTTCAATGTACAACACTTTTGACCATCCAGAGGAAATACAGGAAGAGTCACTTAATTTGAAACATTGACTCTGCTTTCTTTCCATAGAAGCTGCTGGTCCTGTTGAGTTTCTCCAGCAATTTTTGTTTTTGTTTCAGATTTCAGCATCCATAGCTCTTCGTTTTAGATTCGGATAGAGTAAATACTTTCCAGTCTTATTTTCATGATCTTTGGGTTGTCTAAAACAGGGCTGAAATTATTATTCAGTTAAGACAGACATGAACCAGAATCATGGTTCACAATTTTTAAACTCAGATGAGCTGAATTGTTCTGCATTTGTAGCTTTAAGGATGTCATTCTTGTAGTATTTCAAGGGCCCGTGCAGCTTGAAGTTATTTTGAGATTTTGTTACTTGGTAGCTGATGAATCATGCTGCAGAATTGTGTTCAGTTCTGGCTGCCTCATTATAGGAAGGATCTGGAAGCTCTAGAGAGGGTGCAGAGGAGATTTACCAGGATCCTGCCTGGACTGGAGGGCAGGTCTTATGAGCAAAGGTTGAGGAAATGGAGCAAAGAAGGATGAGAGGTGACTTGATAGAGGTGTACAAGATGATGAGAGACATAGAGTGAATAGCCAGAGACTGAATTCCTAAGGCAGAAATGGCTATCATGAAGGGGCATAACTATAAGGTGATTGGAGGGAAGGTATAGAGGAGATGACAGAGGTAGATTCTTTACACAGAGTGGTGGGTGTGTGGAATACACTGCCAGCTTTGGTAGTAGAGACAGATACATTAGGGATATTTAAGCAACTCTTGGAAAGGCACATTAATGACAGCAAAATATGCAGGTTAGTTTGACCTTGGAGTAGGATAATAGTTCGGCACAACATTGTGGGCCAAAGGGCCTGTATTGTGTTGTTACGTTCTATGTAGAACACCAATCCAAAGGTCACCTCATATCACCGAAATTAGCAAAATCTATGCAGTTTGCTGAGAAAAGAATCTGCTCTAAAATCAAACGTTGAATTTTCTTCTCATCTAATTGCATCAAAATAAAGCATTGAGCTGACTATGACTATGTTTATTGAAAATTGCATTTTCTTTCTACTACTATACTCTAAATAGGGAACATGTTGGATTTAATGAGCTTTTTTTTGCTTCATGTTATATAATCCAAATGAGAAGTAGTTCTGGTAGCATTTGTGGAAAGAGAGCCATTGTGTACATGTCCTATTGACAATCTTTCATTATAAGTGGAAAATGTTGGCGATCTAAAGCGTTTTAAATAAATGCAAAGTCCAGGGGTGTTATGACTTTTGGCTTATTGGGTATTCAAAGTCACCTATTTGCTTTTCATCCAAATGCTTTTATCATCATTGAGTGAACAAGGACTGAAATGTTTAACCAACACATTCCAAATTCTGAAGAACTAGTTGTTATGCAGTTAATTATTGTCAAATATATTATGGCCAGACCATTATGAATATGTTAATAAAAATTATGCAGACAATACATTTACTGGATCACTCACTTGTCTCTCACATTAGTAATTAGGTGATGGTAGAGTGATGAAATGACAAAGACAGAATTATCCAAACAGCAATTTTTACTTCCTTCTATGCCTATGATTGAGAACGATAAAGAAATTATTTAAATTTATTTATTATTAATTGGAGACGAATAACTAGCTTTGCAGGTTTATTTTATTATTGTATGGTTATGTTTAGCAGTTTTCATCTCATGAACATCATTTGGATATGATCTTTAAGTTATTGTCTTCTTGTTGAATAATAATCCCATGTTTTGCTTTCTGTTGTTCCAGTTGGTGGTAATTCTTCACAGAGCAGTTCTCCAAGTTCCAGTGTGCCAAATTCTCCAGCCAGTTCTGGTCACATTCGCCCAAGCTCCCTCCAAGGATTGGCTCCCAAACTTCAGCGACAGTATAGGTCACCCAGGCGCAAGTCTGCAGGGAATATCCCCCTTTCTCCTCTAGCTCGTACACCATCACCCACTCCTCAGCCAACGTCTCCTCAGCGCTCCCCGTCTCCCCTGCCTTCACATTCTCTGGGCAGTTTGAATGCAGCACAATCATTTCCAGTTAAATTACACTCTTCCCCACCACTGGTGCGGCAGATCTCCAGGCCTAAGAGTGCAGAATCTCCAAGATCACCTTTATTAAAGAGGGTGCAGTCAGCTGAAAAATTGGCTGCCACTCTGTCATCTGAAAAGAAGTTGTCATCTTCCCGAAAACACAGCCTGGACATTTCACACTCAGAATTTAAGAAAGAAATGCTGCAGAGAGACCCCAGTCTGCAGAGTTTACAGGAATCTGCTAATGAGACGCAAGGCAGCAAACGTGGCCCTGCGGAAAAGGGAACACTAAAGCAACCTGCTGCCCGAAAAATCGGTAGGCAAGAATCATCCGAAGGAATGAGTAAGGGAAAATTGAATGACAAACTGGTAGCAATAAGACATGATAGGGCAGAAAGAAGAGAAGCATTACAAAAGCAAGATGCCATTCACGAGGTAGACATCTCTGAAGATGAAAGTGATGAAGGTTCAGAAGACAGCCAGGAAGGGAGAAAGTTGCATCGGTCTTCTGCTCAAACTGACGTTTCGAATTTACTTGAAACGTGTTATAATTCACGTAAAGCAGAAAGTAGAGATTCTTCAGAGGATGATCTCAGCTCTATGTTCTTATCAGAGTCTAAAGAAATGAGAAGTTCAGCACCACGTAAAATAGCAGAACAATATCAGTCAGAAGAATCTTCAACTTACACTGTATCTGGGGAAAAGGCTGTACTAGAAGATGATGTCTTGAACATAGAGAAGAATGGCCCGAATAAAACAGATTCCAGAGACTTGAAAACTATTGAAGTAAAACAGCCTATAATGGATTGTGTTACCACAAAAGTTAATGATTCACCCAAAATACTTTCAATGCAAAAAGCCACAGAGGAACCATCAAACCAAGAACTCAGGAACACAGCAGCATTCAAAATACATCAAGACATTCAAATAGATTTGTTGGAAGCTGGTATTGTTAGCAGTAGCACTCCTCTCAATCAGCTAATGCATAGAAAACCTACAGAGGATGAACATTACAAACTACCGGAAGCAGATGATCAACATCAGCTTTTCAGTTTGGTGTCATGTCATACCTTAGAGCATCCCCAGAGAATTGATGATCCTAAAAAGGATGCCATGCGAACTGATTGCAAGCCAAGTGTTGAGGTCAAAGGCCAAATTGTGAATAAGCAAAAAGATTCATTTGGAATTGGTGCAAAGTCTTTTCATTCAAATAATGCCAAGTCTCTTAAACATTCCACTGTAGAGGAAATGGACAGAAGATCAAGCCAAAGTGAGCAAATATTAAACGAAAATGAGAGGCCTGACACCAAAACTCAACCTGTGATAAATATGGAAAGCACCGGTAGCTCAAAATGCTCTCCAGCTAGCTTTGTTAAAACGCCTTTTGTTTCCCATTTAGCCACTGTTGCCAAAAATGTATTGGGTCCAGTGAAGTTGGCCATCCCTGGGATAACAGAGACTGAGAGGAGGAAAGAAGTAAGTTCACATGATTTGGTAGCCAGGAATGATAAAGAAGGGCCACATTTTAACACATTTAGCCCTGCTACAGTGTCGAGCATCACAACACCCTTATCAAAGCCTGAAAGTTCAAAACTGAAATTCGAAGAGAAGGGCATCGTTTATGGTTCACTGTTAAAACCTGAGCCAATTGTGGAAGCTTCATGTGAGCAAAAAGCTGTGCAAGATACTGCAAGAATTTCATCACCAGAACAGCAACAGAATGTGGAAAAGTGTGGGAGAGATCAACCTGGGAGCTGTCGTGTAAAAAGTAAAGAATCAGTAGACTGTAAGACAGGGCAGAACTTGCAGCTGTCACACAAATTTGCATGTGATAATTTCAAAAAAACATAGTTGATAATTTCCAGCTTGAGGCAAGTGGGTCATCAGCATTTAACTATAAATACCTTTTTTTGGAGGTTACTTAAAGCTGCATGTTTGACTTTGTATCCAGACACTATTGCAAACAAAACAAAAATCAAATATGTATGAATAGTTTAGCATTTTCTTAACACTATAGTCAGTTTTGGGGGAAAGCCCTGCGCTGCTGATCTGCTACTGTTTTATTTTTTGTTTGGAAGCGAGCTAACATTTCAAACAGGGTAGCTGGCATTTTTTTCCTACTCTATTGCGAATACCAATTTGAGTTTAAGTTGGACCAAGGATCCTTTTGAAAATTGCAAATTGGTGGTAGTTCCTGTGTACACTGTGATTTTATGAGAAATGCCATAATGCGCATTAATGAATACAAGACATTTAGCAGTCATATCATCTCTGTTTTCCTCATTTTCAAATTTAAGTGACTCCTATCTGCGAAATGTCTATGATGCACATTGACAGCGGTATACGTGCAACCCAAGTTTGCCAACAAAGCCTTGCGAGAGGCTTATCGTTATTATTTACTAGATTCTTTGTTGTCATGGTGTTGCCTGAACTCTTAGCTCTGTAATGTAACTTGTCACTGTGCAAGGTAATACATTCCTGCAGAGCATTTGACAGTGTACTGTATTTTGTCCTTCTTTTGTATTAATGTATCAGAGAAATGTATCTTATTTATTGTAAATATATACACGACAGTCTTGGATGTCTTTCTGGGTTTGTGCCACATAGATATTTTGTTTTCCTGGAGAAATGTTGTGAATATGTAATGGAAGTACTTTCACAAAAAAGTGAGAAGCATTTAAAAAAAACGTTTTAGTACTTATTTAATCAATATAGAACGTTACCATGAACTGTTGCAGTAGGGGCTTTTGTGTTGCATTATTATTGGCATGTTGAATTTAATGTCATCCCTTTAAATATAAAGAATTTTTTCATATTTCAAAACACATGTTGAATAATACCTAGATGACCTAAAATATTTATGGCAGTTTGCTTCACTTTTTTTTTTAAAAGCTCCCATTACAACAATATAACAACTTTGCGATAGTTTTATGTAACTGTTAGTTTTCAGTGATGTGAAAGTTTTAATTTGGTTTCACTTTTTCTTTTTCCTTTGTTTCTCCCTGCCAATCCCCTCCCAACCAAACCCTGCCCCTAATCATGTTGCTGTTATGATGTATTGCACTAATAGAACTCGGAGCTTCTGCTAGCCTAACAATCGTAGATTGCTTTGTTTCATTAGCAGCTACATTTTGCTAAATGTGTCAGATAGTTGAACTGAGTAAGTTAGACTGTTATCAGTTAATACTGACTGATTTTAATTGCTGTGTTTAAATTTTTAAAATAAAAAAGGAAAAGTGCAGGTTCTAAGGACATTACAGTACTGTGGAGCTCCTTCTTTTATTCACAGTACATCTAACTTTCAGCTATAATGTTTTCACTCAAAAGTTAATGAGGAAGAATACTTGAAATAAAGGGGGTGTGTTTACTGCCGTGAAAAGGGGTATGGCATTTTCTTTTGTGTTGTCTTTCATATTTCTTAATTTGGAATGAAGATTTGTGCTTGTTTTCTAAATGCTTTAATGCCTCACAAGACCACAGACAGTACTATGCAACACTCTAGTAGTGTTCATTATCTAAATGGCAATGGGTGTGCACCTGCAATTATGACAGATATAAAAAAAACTTATAAATTACAGATTAATTGTGTTTAATTTGTTCTTTGATGTGGCGGTTAAGACATAATTTGCAACACTGTGACAAAGAAATGTGATTAATTTCTAAATTGTGCATAAATGTGGTATGATTCAGTTATTTTTAAAAAAACCAGTATTCCAATTTCAAC
Source organism: Stegostoma tigrinum (assembly GCF_030684315.1). NCBI lineage: Eukaryota > Metazoa > Chordata > Chondrichthyes > Orectolobiformes > Stegostomatidae > Stegostoma > Stegostoma tigrinum. Next base: position 67,084,207 of record NC_081361.1, on the reverse strand, counting down.
ACGTCATTTGCAATAAAGACACTTCTTAACAAGTAAAAATAATTTAAAATGAATTTAAATTAATTGAAATATCCTGTTCAATCTGCTACATTTTGACATAATAAGAGTTAGTTATATATCACCTCCGAGAAATGTCTGAATGCTTTTTGTACACAAAGGATCAGTTGTGATGCCCTCAGTATGGATTCAATTCCAACACAGGCTGAGGTTAGCATGAACTATTCTCCTTCTCAGCCTTTCCCCTGGCCTGAGGCATGGTGACCCTAAAGTTAAACCACCACCAGTCGTCTCTCTCTGATGAAAGAGCAACCGTATGGTCCTATGAGGCAATGACAACTATGTTTTACAGCAGTTGACTTCCAAATGCAGATCTATGTTATAATGCATAAGCATATGTATTGGAAAGGGCTTTTAGTCACAGAGCACGCGTGTTCTTTCCATAGACTACATATATATCAATGTAATTCTTAAAGCCTCTGAGCATGTTGAGCTATCACAAATGAAATCTCTGAGAAGAATAAATAATGTAATCCTTTTTCTAAAACCTCATAAAATAATATAGTGAAATTTCACAGTAACTTTCTAATATTACAGCTTATTTTACTCAATCTTAACCACTTTAATGATATTATTGACATTTATGCAGCCTCGGCATAGTACAGAGTTATATTTTTTGAAAATTGCCTATTGACTGATATAACACAAAATGTTTATATATGCCCTTGTTAATTAGTTATTTATCCAGTTTCTTTTTTGCTTGAGTTTAGGAACATAAAACTATTAAAAGGGCAATATCCATACAACTTTCCTTTGTACGTTGAAAACAAGTTTAATTTTGTGCATTTTTGCTTGTAACTTGGTGAGATACTTCTGGAACCTCTGTGATTCCTCCAATTTTTCTGACATTTTTTTGAAGAGCGAGTTGTGAGAATTGTGCACAATATTCCCAATGACCTTTGCAATGAGTTATGTGAAAGTAAAATAGTTGCTTGCACATCTAATGTGGTTCTTTACACATTGAGTTCTATGTTGAAATAGCAGCAGTGAAGTGCTTTGACCATAAAGAGGCACATTTCGGCAGTTGGTTTTTATCCAGGCCAATATTACTCCACTGGTTCAGACAAAATAAACGGTAGAAGTTTACCAAATGTTCTGTAATAATAATGTGGCTGAGTAGATGGGATGTGTTTCCATACAGAGTCAACAATTACGCTGCATTAGGCAAACACATTTTACAAATGTGGATTATGTGGTCTTTTAGTTTGAAGCCTCTTAGCCATAGTAATCTGTTTCAGTCTGTGCTTTAACCAATTGACCAAAACTAAAGTTACTTCACTTTGTGGTTTCTAAGAGTCTTTGCTACGGATCAGGGGTTTCCCTTAAGGAGAAGATTATCCAAAGTTTCCTTCAATCTCAAAGGAGAAATATTTCTTGAAAATCAAATGTTTTGGTGAATTCAAGTTGAATTGAAACTTAAGTGCTGTCTTTCTGTTTGTTTGATTGTTAATGAGTGCCTCCTCCATTCAGTTTGATTATTTCTGGTTCACAGTAATACAAAAATAAAGTCACATAGTACTTTGGTCACCAAAGTGCATTTCTTATCCTTCATTGGTCAGTGTTTATATGAATAAGTCCCCTTTTCTGACTATTTCTCTTTCCCATGCACACACCCTGCCTGTAACTAAACCATGGAGAGTAACCTATCTACAGACTAGCCACTTACATAACAAGATGGCTTCAATCAACATGCTAATGCACACGGGGCATTCCATTAAACTGAGACTGAAAAAGGAAGTGAAAAATACCGGAAAAAAAAAATCGGTCAGTGGAATTCCTTTGGTCAAGGAAATATGGTGTTGATCGATTGTAAAGACACTATTGAATGCAGGCTCTATATTAAGACTTCTTTTGGTACACTTGTTCAACATTTGTTCCAATTCCAAGATGACAGTGGGTACTCAAAACCTTTAGTTTTGTGCATACACCTACCTAGCTGAAGTTTTCCAGATAAGAGCTTACTTGTTTTCTTTCACTTCTTCAGCTAGATTTTTCAGAAGCCCTGTCCACTGATCACAGCAGCCCTGCAGCCTTGTAACATCCCATGGATTGTTAAATGACTGCACTTGGGACTTCAGCCCATAGTCAGGAGCAAGTCGATCCTTGGAAATCACTGTAGCACCAGTAGTGTAAGGACTGGAGCTAGAAACTCCCACAAAGGAATTTTGTTTTTTGCCCTCTCTGCCTGCACACTTATTGGCAGGGGACTAAGATTTCTGCCTCTTGTTTTGCCCAAGATCCAACCTAAATAAACAAAAGCAAAATGCTGCAGATATTGAAAACCTGATTGTATTAAAAATAACTGCTGGAAAAACTCAGCAGGATGGACAACATCTGTGAAAAATAAAACAGGTTATATGTTTAAGATCAATGAGCTGTGTAATTAGAACTGCTTGAGGGATTTAAGTGTAGGAAATGCGTTATTGTGAATGAAAATACCTATGTAAATAAAGAAAGTATTCAATGCAAACATCTGTTGGAGTAAAGTAAGACAGTTCTGATGAAAGGTCATTGAGCTGGACGTACAGGCATGGGTTAGGAGCAGTCAAAGGCCATTAGGCCCACTCAAGTCTCCTCCTCCACTTAATAGAATCATGGCTGATCTGATTCGAATCTCAACTCCACCTTCCTACCTATCCCCCTTTCTTCTCAAGTCTGTCTACTTCTGCCTCAAAAATAGTCAAAGATTCTGTTTCTACAGCCTTTTGCAGAAGATTATTTGAAAACCTATGACTCTCTGAGAAAATCATGGCTGGATTTTTGTGGAGTTCAGGAGACTTTGTAGAACTTTGAAAAAGGTGGTTGGGAACATTTCCGGGGACCCAGCACCCCAGTTATTCTCACTGTGCGATAATGGCATGGGCTGGTACAGATCGCAAACCTGGATGCTTGAACTGTCAGACTCGATTGCAGACAAAGGTCTGTTCTAGCCCTCTACAACTTTCATGAAATCAAGCGAGGTTTCAATGAGGAATAGTAGACAGCTTCTTAAAGTTGCAAAGAACAATACACTGCAGGAACAGGCCCTTTGGCCCTACAAGCCTGCACCAACACATCTTGCCTTTCAATACTAAAACTGTCCTCACTTACAGGATCTGTATCCTTCTATTCCCTTCCTATTCAAGTAATCATCCAATTGCTTCTTGAATACTGCTATTGGGTCTGCTTCCCCCAATGCCTCTGGCAATGTGTTGCAGGCACTCACCAGCCTTTGTGTAAAAAACTTGCCTCACACAACTCTTAAACTTTGTTGTAAACTGTAGTCTGGATGAGGGATCGTTTTGAAAGGTAATTTCAAAATGTTTAACCCATGCCCTCCGTGCTAATCTGCGACCCTCTACTCAGCTGCATTGACCCCTGTTTTCCTTCATGCCAACCAATGCCCCTGCACCCACCCTAGTGACCATGCACATCTTCTGTGCCAACTTATTATACTTAATGTCCATTTACTCAGTTTACACATTGTACAGAAATAATAAACCAGTGTCACTGGTGGGAAAAAAAACTTCCAAAATTCAGTCATTCACAACTTTGTGACAAAAGACTCTTTTACTACAGGCCTACAGAAGTGTCACTCAACCAGTCATTTAGTAATGTATCAACCCCAGAAAGTACAAGCACTTGAAACTTCTAAATCTTGTGAAAATAAACATTGAAAAAATGAGAAACAGATCTGAGAGAAAAACCTGTCAATCAAGCAGTGCTTTCCTTTAAATATTCTTTTAATAAACTAATGGATGTTTATGTTCTCATACAAGCCGAAATGACTAACAAAGGACTAACAATCCAGAGATAGCAAACCTGGTCAGCTACCCGAGAGCCAAATCGCACAGTTGTTGGCAGGTCTTTGTCATCAATAACTGGCCCCTAACACACAGACCAGTCAACTACTTGGTGGCGAATCTGCATTTATTTACAGCCCACTGGATCAACTTGTCCATAACTGAGCTTTCCCCAATACTTGAATCAAGAGTTTCGTAAACAATACCTACAATAAATGCTCAGGTAACTTGCTTACAAAATGTGCAGCAAACCTTCAAAATTCCTTGGCTTTTAAACCAGTATGTTTCCCACTTCATTTCCTAAACAAAATGCAGAAAATTAAAAAGGTACAGACTTCACAATGGAGGGGAACTCATGATGAAACGGCTACAGATGTTTAGGCCTCAGAGAATTAATCTGAGAATCTTCTGCAGTGTTGTCCTGCAGCTGAGCTGATTGACCTCCAACAGCACAAACATGTTCCTTTGTGTTCGGTATAACTCCAACCAGCAGAAAGTTTGCCTCCTGAGTCCAGTTGACTGTAGCTTTGTTAAAGTCTTGATGCCATTTTCAGTCAAATGCTGTATTAATGTCAAGAGCAATCACCTTTAAGGAGCTGTCTACTATTCCTCATTGAAACCTCGCTTGATTTCATGAAAGTTGTAGAGGGCTAGAACAGACCTTTGTCTGCAATCGAGTCTGACAGTTCAAATGCCTCTGTATTCTTTTCATTCTCATGCTTGCACTCTAGTTTGTTGACATGCAAACACTCTCAAACGTTCTGCTTTCTCTTTGAGACGCTCCGATACCCTAAATCACAATTACTTCTGAAATCCTTTTGTTTGAGCCATGCTTAAACTTCAGAAGACATTGCTACCTGGATCCCAAATCAAAATATACTTTTCTAGTCACCTATGTTGTGATCTTAATACATGCAGGTTGGTGGCCAAAGGCAGAAATCAAAACTTTGTCAGCTATTCATTTTGGGGGTAATTGAAACTATTTTTAAGCTTGCATATCAAATTCTAATCTAAAAATCCATATGCTGACATACTTTTCAGATGCCTATAAACTTCTAATGCAGCTGTATATGCTATGGCAAAGTCACATGATATTACTAATGCGATATTACTAATGCAATATCAGCATTAGCATATCCATTTCGCAAATCCATTCAATTTGAGGAATAATTTTAGTCATATCTTTAATTTACAGTTGAATGCATTTCATCTAAGCATTTAATTTAGAGTTTGCATTCAATGTTAATGTTTTCTGCTCCATTTTCCCAGAGCTGTCTTATTTCTGTTAATTGCTTTAGGCGGCACATAGGACATATCGACATTTTCGCATGAATATTCCTGGCTTATCTTTACAATGTTAATGCATTTCAATCTTTTAGATGAGACTTTCTAAATTAGACCAGTATTATTTTCCTTGGTAATGGAGCTAGTGTGTCACTTCAGATAAAGCATCTATAAGGTGATGAATGAATTGTAAGTAAAGCTTAAAACTGAAATAAAATTATTCTTTCCTCAGTTATTGTCATGGTCAATCTTGCAAACATGACGTTATTTTCTCTTTGCACCCAATACAATCAAATACATGATTAATTATTACTTAAGTGTACTGTGTGGCTGTATGGCATACCATGATATAATTTCAGAACAAAAGATCATGGGGTCAATTTCAAATGTTCCTTGCAGGAGGTGGGTCGAACAAGTACACTAATCCAGATGGAAGTGGTCAGACCAAAGGCTTGAACATTTCCCGCAACACATCCCTCACACCCCGCCCCCGCCACAACTGCCCAAAGAGGATCCCCCTCGTTCTCACACACCACCCCACCAACCTTCGGATACAACGCATCATCCTCCGACACTTCCGCCATCTACAATCTGACCCCACCACCCAAGACATTTTTCCATCCCCACCCTTGTCTGCTTTCCGGAGAGACCACTCTCTCCGTGACTTCCTTGTCCGCTCCACACTGCCCTCCAACCCCACCACACCCGGCACCTTCCCCTGCAACCACAGGAAATGCTACACTTGCCCCCACACCTCTTCCCTCACCCCTGTCCCAGGCCCCAACTCCACACTGCCCTCCAACCCCACCACACCCGGCACCTTCCCCTGCAACCACAGGAAATGCTACACTTGCCCCCACACCTCTTCCCTCACCCCTGTCCCAGGCCCCAAGATGACTTTCTATATTAAGCAGAGGTTCACCTGCACATCTGCCAATGTGGTATACTGTATCCATTGTACCCAGTGTGGCTTCCTCTACATTGGGGTAACGAAGCGGAGGCTTGAGGACCGCTTTGCAGAACACCTCCGCTCGGTTCGCAATAAACAACTGCACCTCCCAGTCGCGAACCATTTTAACTCCCCCTCCCATTCTTCAGATGACATGTCCATCATGGGCCTCCTGCAGTGCCACAATGATGCCACCCGAAGGTTGCAGGGACAGCAACTCATATTCCGCTTGGGAACCCTGCAGCCCAATGGTATCAATGTGGACTTCACCAGCTTCAAAATCTCCCCTTCCCCCACCGCATCCCAAAACCAGCCCAGTCCGTCCCCTCCCCCCACTACCAGCCCAGCTCATCCCCTCACCCCACTGCATCCAGCCTGTCTCTGCCTCCCTAACCTGTTCTTCGTCTTACCCATCCCTTCCTCCCATCTCAAGCCGCACCTCCATTTCCTACCTACTAACCTCATCCCACCTCCTTGACCTGTCCCCATCTTCCCTGGACTGACCTATCCCCTCCCTACCTCCCCACTTATACTCTCCTCTCCACCTATCTTTTCTCTCCATCTTCGGTCTGCCTCCCCCTCTCTCCCTATTTATTCCAGAACCCTTACCCCATCCCCCTCTCTGATGAAGGGTCTAGGCCCGAAACATCAGCTTTTGTGCTCCTGAGATGCTGCTTGGCCTGCTGTGTTCATCCAGCTCCACACTTTGTTATCTTGGGATCTCCAGCATCTGCAGTTTCCGTTATCACATCACCATGGAGCTCAGCCAATACATTTCATAATGGCAATGGTAGGGTGGGTTTTATCAAGCTTTCTTTTCCAATTTCTTTTGAGCAACCTGCATCAATTCCGTTAAGAACTTCTCAACCACCAGTGCCAATGAACAAAACATGCATTATGCACGCTTAACCTGATGGTATTTCAAAATGACTGAAAATTAGCCCCAGGTGTATTAAGCACATCTTGCTGTTTTCTGTAGTGACCTCTTTGAGGTTTTACAATATGAATCATAAGGAAGACACTGCTCTGGAGTGTCCATGGAAAAACAAACTAAAAACGTTATTGTTATCTTCTGTCACGTATATTCTTTAAATAGTTCCTTCTACTTTAACTTGATAGTAAATGATCTTGCTCCTGTAGTATGAAATTGAATATCTTTTATTCACTTGTGAGATACGGGCATGGTTAGCAGGACCAGCACTAACTCCCCATCCCTAATTGTCCTTGAAAAAAATGATGATTAGCTGCCTTCTTGAACTACTGCAATTCATGTGCTGTAGATAGACCCACAATGCTATTAAAAAGGGAGTTCTAAGATATTGATCCAGTGACAGAAGGAATGGCAGGTGATATATTTCCAGGTCACAATGATGAGTGATTTGGAGGGGAACTCGCAAGTAGTGGTGTGTCCATGTATCTGCTGCCATTGTCCTTCTACATGATAGTGGTTGTGAGTTTGGAAGATACTGGCCAAGAAGCCTTCAAAAGTATGTCTTGTAGATAGTATACACTGCAGCTAAGTATAACCCTTTTCTTTCCTCTTAGCCCAACTGAGACTTAGGCTCCTTTGTTTAGACATTTATTCATGCATGCATGAGAGATGTATACCTCAGAAAATTTCATAGAGCTCAAATCTTTATTACAAGAACAAAGTTTCAAACAATATTTACAGATAACAAACTTTAAACTGATTAAATGTAATCATTTCCAATTCAAGTATTGCATATTTATTCACCCATAGCTGTACACAAACATGTTTGATTAACCAATACATGTGATGATATTATCTAAACCTATTTAAGCTAATAAACATGATCCCGTAACCAGTCATATTATCTCATATCCATGCCCCAAACTTTAGCATGCACTATGAGATTTGTAGGAAACCATGCTGTATATTTTTTGCCTTTTACTGTATCATTTCTACCACTTAGAATTTGCTTACTGCATCATGGGATATCATGGTGACAAAGCAAAAGGCTGTCATTCTCACTCCTAGAATTGGACACCTCAGCTATAAAAATGGACAAGATAAACCTATTTGCAGTAAAGGGAAGAATTAGGTCAAATGAGATGAGACATTCCCTTGATAACAAAGTGTGGAGCTGGATGAACATAGCAGGCCAAGCAGCATCTCAGGAGCACAAAAGCCTAAGATGCTGCTTGGCCTGCTGTATCCATTTAACTCTACACTTTGTTATCTCGGATTCTCCATCATCTGCAGTTCCTATCCTCTCTGAGATATTCCCTTGGTTAGTATTTATCTCCCAATCAATGCTACTAGAAACAGATTATATGGTCATTTTCTTATTGCAGTTTGTGGCCTTTAACTTTGTGCAAATTAGCTGTGCATTTCCTATATTGTTATAATTACTACATTTCAAAAGTGCTTCAACAGTTGTTGAGGGGATAAAAGGCTGTGAAAGATGTGGATAAATGCAAGTTTGTTGAAATAAATCAAGGCTATTAACAATACTGGAAGATTTCACTGAGAAACTGTTTACTATGACCCCAAGCAGAGTAATGAAAGGACATCTCCAGGGAGATGGAAGCTGCTGAGATAAATGTTTGGAACAGATATTTCAGAAAGGTGATTGGGCTGAATATATCATGAATCTTAAAGGAGAGTGATAGATATTGGATGACAAAATTGATTGAGGGATGTGAACTTTTTTCGTTTTTGATCTTTGGTGCTGGCCACATGTACTGTTTTTTTTCTAACCTTACATGCTCTTGTATTGATGCTGTTCAATTTTCCTGACACATCACATTTTATTCAAAATGCTTCGAGTTGTAAAAAGGGCCTGGCGCCCTGTTCAGAACAAATGGTGTCATGAAAGTCCTTTTTCAGGTGCAAAACCTGATGTCAAATTGCACAGCAGCTGAAATTTAATGCAGAGAAATGTGAAGTCATGCATTTTGAAAGGAAATGGGGAAAATGTTATTTAAAATAGTACATTTTCAGAAGAAGTGCCGGAACAGAAAAGCCTGGAGATTTATATACACAAAGGTTTGCAAGGTGATAGCTTGGTGAAGTTGGGAGAATGTGGGATTAAACTAGGCTTTATATATATAAAAAAAGTAAAGTACTAAATGGTAAATATCTAAAAGTTATCGGACCTCGGCTAGAGTACTGAGTCTGATTCTGGACATCACAATTTAGGTTAGGATGTCAAAAGCCTTGGAGAGGACCTGAAAAGGTCGACTAATATGGTAACAGAGCTGAACAGTTTCAATTACGTGCAGAGATTGGAGAAGATGAAAATGTTTTCCTTAGAAAAGCAAATTCCGGTTAAGGAGAAATTTGGTAGAAGTGCCTGCAGTTGAGAGGTTTTGGTAGACTAATTTGGAATAAACTGTTTGTGCTGACAGGAGGGTCAGTAACAAGAAAATGCAGATATCTGCCAAAAACCAAGGCGAGAAATGTGGATTTTCTTTATCCAGTGAGTAAATATGAGCTGAATGTACTCCATGAATGGATGGTGGAGGCAGGTTCAATAGTAACCTTTGAAAGGAAATCAGATACATTAGCAAAGTCATTGATTGTGAAAAATGGATATCTCTTGAAGAGTGTCAAGGCAGTGAGGTAATGGACGTGAATAGCCCTTTTCTGTATGTGTGATTCTATGATTGATCATTTGTCCTTTCAATTGTCCACTTGCTAGAGAGTGGACATTCGAAGCCCTTGCCTGTATTTAGCAGAAAATTACATGGGTATTGTTTGAAATGTTCTTTCCGGTGGGATTGCTGATATATATTCAGGACAGCAATGACTCCCTTCCTGGACTTGGAAAGGATTTGGAAAATGTTACAATTGTGGTATCTACCTGCCAATGTGAAAAATTGCCCATGTATGTCCTGTACACAAAAAGCCGGATAAATACAACCCGGTCGATTTTTGCCCTGTCAGTCTACTTTCGATTATGAGTAAAGTGATGGAAGGTGTCATCAACAGTGCTTTGAAGCAGCACCTGCTCAGCAATAACCTGCTCAGTGTCACCCAGTTAAGGTTCCACCAGGGCCACTCAGCTCCTGACGTCATTACAACCATTGTTCAAACATAAAGAACTGAACTCCAGGGGTGAGGTGAGAGTGACAGACCTTGACGTCAAGGCTACATTCGATCAAGTATGGCATCAAGGAGCCTAGCAAAACTGGAATCATTGGTTATCGGGGGCAAACCCACCACTGGTTTGAGTCATAACTGGTACATAGAAAATGGTGCACTAAAACTGAAATTGCTGGAAAAGTTCAGCCGGTCTAGCAGCATCTGTGGAGAGAAATCAAGAGTACTGAGGAAAGGTCACTCAACCCAAAATGGTTACTATTATTTCTGTCTACAGATGCTGCCAGAACTGCTGAGATTTTCTAGCAATTTCCGTTTTTGTATCTGACTTATAGCTTCTGCAGTTCTTTTGGATATTACATAAAAAAAGGTTGTGGTTGTTGAAGGTCAGTCATCTCTGCTCCCAGACATCTCTGCAGGATTTCTTTAGGTAGTGTCCCAGACCCGTTCATCATCAGTTGCTTCATCAATGACGTATCCTCTATCATAAGGCCAGAAGTGGGGATCGTTGCCAATGATTGCACAATGTTCAGCACCAGTCACTATTCCTTAGATACTGAAGCAGCCCATGTTCAACTGAAACAAGATCTGGATAATATCTAAGCCCATTTCTGGAGAAGGCCCCGAACCAAAACATCAACTTTCCTACTTCTCTGGTGCTGCCTGACCTGCTGTGTTCCTCCGGCTCCATTCTGTGTTATCTCTGACTCCAACATTGGCAGTTCTTATTATCTCTGCATCAATATCTAAGCTTGGGTTGACAAGTAGCAACTAACATTTGTGCCACACAAATGCAAGGCAACATCCATCTCCAATAAGAGACAATCTAACCACAGGCCCTTGACATTCAGCGGTATTGTCATCACTGATATTTTGCTGAACACATTTAGCAAGGTGTAGAATTACTTACAAAACCTCAAATTTCTGTCCGTTTTTCAATTTCATCGGTGTTCAGATTAATCTAACCTCACTGTAGCCCATAATATTCTGAACTACATTTCATATTTCAGCGAATTTGGGCGAAGGCCAAAAGATTGGATTCCAACTCAGATTTCTTAGTGATAACTACATCAACAATCAATAAAGTTAGGCCATTTATAGTTACAACAGTGGTAGAGAAATATGTTGAATAAGTGTTAAGATGTAACTCAGTGATCAAAGGGTAATAAAAAATAAATTGATTGCAACAAACATGCTCAGGCCCGGTGGCCATTCCATAAGCCACATCCATCTTTGTACGAATGATTGTGCTTTCAGGGGAAGAAATGCTTTTTATTTCAATCTTTGTCCAGCATTGATAGATGGTGCTATCTACTCCCATAGAGCCTTACCTTAATGGGACGAGAGCAGTTTTGTCAACATCACTACTGTGACATACAAATGGCCAACTTTGGTAAATTCAAACAGCATCATTCATCAAAGCTGGGGACTACAGCAATTTGAAATGAGTTCTGTTTCTTTGTGGATCGTTAGCTCAGCTTGTTGATGAACATGTCAGTGATAGTCCCGATTATGTTTCTCACTTGTCTTTTATTTTCCTTTCTGTACACTCACATTGCTCTTAGTGTTTAAATTTTGGTTCTGATCGATTTATCTTTTGTCATAATTATTTTGTTTCTGTTTAAAAATATTCCTTTATAGGTTTTGACAGTCATTTGATGAACTTCCATTCTGGCATTCTGAAAGAATACAACCTCCAGGATACACTCAGTTCCAATCGGTACTAGGTGATAACATTCAGTTCTATCCAGCAACAGGGTTATCAATTAATAGGCCTATTGCAAGGCTTTCTGCAGGACAGATTCACTGTCCTGTGACCTAGTCAGGACAGATCAGGGTTTGGTGAATGACAGTCAAAGGCTATAATCTGTTGGAGAAAGGGACAAGAGATAATGGGAACTGCAGATGCTGGAGAATCCGAGATAACAAGGTGTAGAGCAGGATGAACACAGCAGGCCAATTCCTGCTCCTATGATGCTGCTTGGCCTGCTGTGTTCATCCAGCTCTACATCCTGTTATCTCAGAGAAAGAGACAAAATCGACTCGTGTTAGACCATGCTATTATTACTACACTGCTGTGAAGGCAGATAAACTGCACATAAACTGTGTGGAGTACTAATTGAGAAGTCAAGAGCAATTGAATGACTCTGTGCAAAGAGTTTAGGAATGAATTGTAGGGATTAGTAGGCAGTCAAATGTTGGACTTAAAGCTCAGGGACATCCTAAGAGATGTCAAGAGCTCAAAAGAAGTCCATGCACAATTAATAATCAGCATACCTGAGAGTGGGCATTGAAAAGCAATGTTTGTTTGATTGACTGAGCATGATTAGAGCTTTGATGCAGTATTAGCTTGGTGAAGCTAGTTGTTAGGGAAGACTGGAGTTATAATTGTGAGTGTGTACTGAAGTGCAGTATCAGAGACCAGGGGAGTGTAGACACAAGAATAGGGAATAGTTGTTAAGGCATAACACAGTGTGGAGCTGGAGGAACACAGCAGGCCAGGCAGCATCAGAGGAGCAGGAAAGCTGACGTTTCAGGTTGGGGCCCTTCTTCAGACCTGAACCCGATCCAAAACGTCAGCTTTCCCGCTCCTCTGATGCTGCCTGACCTGCTGTGTTCCTCCAGCTCCATACTGTGTTATCTCAGAGTCCAGCATCAGCAGTTCTTACTATCTTTGAGTTGTTAAGACATGCTGTGATGGCTTGAGACGGACTTTCAAGACTAGATCAGCAAAAGAGAAAAATTGTAATCTCTTGCACCATCTTGTCATTAATGTCTAGGGGAATGGCTAGGAATTCCATGGAATTTTTTAAAATTGCTATTTGCTATTTGATGTGTGCTGTTGTGTATTTGACCTGAGTTTACTTATCATAACAGAAACTATGTGCTAGAGAACCTCAGCAGGTCTGGCAGCATTTGTGGTGAGAGATACAGAGTTAACACTTTTAATCCAATATTGAGTCATGTTGGACTCAAAGTTAATTTTGTAAAGTATCCAACGCCACTTTCTCTCATTACCCTCTGAAGGGCATGTGGGTTACATAAATAATAAATAGTTGAGACAAAGAAACAAGGGTCTGAAAAAAAATGGGAAGCAAAAAGATGCTGAATTTGTAAAGTGGAGTTCGTTGATGCAATTAATTTTTAAAAATTGGCATGAAGGTTGATTGTAGTAATCAAAGCTTAAGTGATCTTTAATATATAAGAACTGGTGATCTTGATTCCAAGCTGACATCATGATTTAACATGATGTAACTGTATTTTTAATAAAGGCACTGAATGGATGAAAACCTGTAAGATGGTGCTCTAGATAAGATTAAATAATAAACTGATAAGTTAAAGTTATCATAAAATTTGTAACAAATGCAATAAATAGATTGGAGATTATTGGCTTGATTGTCCCAGGAAGGCTGGAATAAAGAGAACTAGCTATGTAAAAAAAGAATGATCCTCTTAAGATACAACTGGCCAATTGCTGAATCTCAAGAAGTCAGGTTCAGCCTCACTGAAGCTGATCATGTGGGTAGCAAGCAGTAAGCAGGTTAGAAGGAATTGTACCCTGAGTTGATAGCTAGCTAGCTTGTGATAAATTGGGCTGAGACTACTCGGACACCTGAAGGAATGAACTGATCATTCCCTCTGTTCTAGCTGGTGGACATGGCCAGGCATCCTTTGCACATGCAGACATGTGAACACGAGTTTTCTTGAGTATAAATTTATTTTTGTCAATTAGATATGGCATGCAATTAGTCATATAAGAGTAAATATTGTAATTATTGATAACCAGAGTAAAACTCTGAACCAAGAAGGGAATATTACTTCCAAAATGGTTTCTTTTAGTAGGTTACAACATTGGAGAGCCAGGTATGAGGTTGAAGGTAATGGTGCAACTAGACCATTGATGGATTGGTGTGGATTATGTAGGGAAACAGGTGCCTTTTAGGGAGTGAAGGATTCAAATTATCCTTTGAAGCAAGGACTCCAAGGGTATGAATTTTTTGCAAAAGAAATCGTGTTGTAACTGGTGGAATCAATGAGGGAGAATTAGTGGATGTGGATTTTCATCACAGAGAATTTGAAGCTGGCAAGAGACGGCTGGACATCTTTTCTACTGAAGACTATGTTTGTGTTCAAATCTAATGTGCAATATCTCAGGAAATCAAGTAATATAACATTTGCTTGTGTAGAGGCTATCTTCAGTTTTTCATTAATTCAGTAATTCTGAGTGACCGGGTTAAAGGTATGTTAGATGTTTCAAATTTACTTTTCATAACATTTTGCTAATATGGACTCATGGGGTAAATACTGCAAAGTAAATTCCATCACCTTAATTGTCTTCCATTTAAAATTGAGGAGGCTATTGGTTCAGCAAATTCTGTTATTCATTTGCTAAGTGCTTTAATTTTCCTTAGATTTGATAATAAGCAGGTTGCACTTCAAACCTTATGAAAAAGATTCACGCATCATCAACTGGCATCTTTGTTTTTCTGCAGCACATCCCATTTCATTGTCTCTTTTTCTTTTGTCAATGATTAACAAGTCTCTCCTTTATTCTGTTTCTTTGCTTTGGTGGTATTCTGTCAATTATTACATGCTTGCCATACCACTTATCTCTCCTTTTCTAACAGATGCATTTCCCTCCATTGTTATTTGCTATTTATGTATCATTCTGTATAAAGCATAAAATAAATATAACAGTCATAACACCAGCGCTGCTTTTCTGTTTGAAATGATTATTAGCAGTGTTAAATAAGAAAGGATTCACAGTTTATAATGACATACATAGGTTTTTCTTCACTCCTAAACAATAAAAGGATCTTTGATATGTTGTGTTATAGCCAGTCCCTGGGGGTGGGGGCTATCCCTAGTTTGTTACTGTTCCAAATGGGGTTCCTGAATCTTAAACTCTCAGATGAAAATGGGTAAATTTGTTCTCTTTGACTAGGCACCTTCTCCCTTGGACACAACAAGGTTGATTAGGGGATATTCCCTTGTCTTACCTTGTCTTTACATTTCTTCCAGATCCAAGCACACTAATATTTAAAATAAACTATTTTAACCAGGTTTTCTCAGGTTAAAAAAATGTGTATTATTTTTTCTTCCTGTGTTTAGTAACTAATATAATGCACACACACATTATAAATAAGAAGTGAATCCAACAAAAGATAAAAATTCAAGAATACACAGTTCAGTCACTGAGTTGACCATGAACACTGGATAGTAACATGTTGAAGCCGTTATGGTAGATGTTACTGATCGCTTTGATGTTGGTAGTTGAACAGTTGAGTGAGATTCTTGGCTTTGTAGTTTGACTGAAACTCTTCTTTTCCAAAGCTTTTTCTGAGCCCTGACTTGTAGTATTCAGAGCAGAATTGAATGCTTTCCTTTCTCTTTACCTGCAATGCAAGAGTATTTAAATGATTTTTATAAAGTCACAGAGATTTACAACATGGAAACAAGCTCTTTGTCCCAACTTGTCCATACCGTCCACTTTTCACAATTAATCTCGTCCCACTTGCCTGCATTTGGTCCATATCGCTCCATACTTATCCCATCCATGTACTCATCCAAATGTTTCTTAAATCACAAAATTGTACTTGCATCCAGGACTACCTCTAGCAGACTATTCCAGACACTCACCACCATCTATGTGAAAAAAGTTACTCCTCTGAACCCATCTGTATCTCTCTTCTCTCACCTTAAAATTATAGCCCCTTGCTTTAGCCTCCCCTGCCATGGGGAAAAGCTGTTGGCTATCTAACTTATCTGTGCCTCTCATGATTTGATAGACCCCTACAAGATCACCCCTTGGTGTCCTATGTTACAGGGGAATAAGGTCCTAGCCTATCCAGCCTCTCCTTATAACTCAAACCTTACAGTCCAGGTAGCATCCCAGTGATTCCTTTCTGCACTCCTAGTTTAACAATATCCTTTCTATAGTATGGCAACCAGTACTGCACTCTTACAGCTGTTACTCTCATTGCCCATTCATCTACCTACTTGATATCAGAACATTAACATATTTAGACCGGGGTCAAATCTCACTATTTATTTTTGTCCTGGTATATTTTGGACGGGGGAAAAGGCAAATAATTGTCTTGCTCAGATTGCTGTCTATCTTTTAACATCACATTCTCAGTTTGAGATGCCATTGGGGATTACAAATTCAATTTGTATTGTATTTTTTTTCCCTTTGAAATTTCTTTAATGCCTTATCAAGTATGACATTCAAGAGTATCTGTCTCCAGGTAGCCACTGAATTTATATCTGCTGTGATTTTTATAAAGAAAAACACACCTTGTATTTACAATGCTGCATGTATAAAGGTAATGCGGGTTTATGATCAATGCCCACTGCATTGTTTTCTAATATTAAGTGCATTTCCTCAAAATTTGAGACGCAGTAATTTTATGGACACTGTGAATACAGTGAGACAATGAGAGCACAGATCTACCGTTCTTGAAGCTGAACTGATAACTAAGAAGATACATTGAAAATCATTATTCCTGCTAAAGTGCTGGCAGGCACCATTTAAGATAAACGTTTGATAGATTTTGACGAGGGAAATAACCACAAGCTTGTGAACCTAAATTACTCAACACTGGGTTGTGTCACATGACCAAACCTCTTCTGCATTTTGAAGGATCTAATTGTGCTTTGTCAGAATTCCTGAATCGATGCGATTTCTCTAGTCCAGTAAGCAATAGACTCCCCAGGCCACCATTGAGGTCTGCCTGAAGGTCAAGCTTTTTCAAAACCTGATTTCGAGAAAGACTCCTGTATATTGAACACCATGTATAGGCCAGATTCAGAGTGGTGTCTGGCTGGCCTCATATGTGTGGTAAAGAGCTCGAAAATCGATTATACTTCTGAACACCAATCTCAAGGCTGCTCTTCTAAATCTCTTCCCAACAGATTTCATTTACAATTATTTCTCCATGCATTTGCAATGCACGTGGAGTGAACATGCTTAGGCTTCAAATGCTAATCTGCAGACATGCTTTGCACCATGCCCTCAGTGTTTGTAAATCTAACATTTCTACCAGCCTTTGCACCATTAAATCTGGACAGAGTACACTGCATCATCCTGGCATGCTGTGCTTTATACAATTGGAGCAAGCTATGAGGTAATGTGTTGGGTGTTAAGGAACTGGAGAAATGGGAATAGTCTTCCAAGAAAATGGATGAGGGCACCAGAGGGAAGGAAACATTCCTTTTACTCAGCTTTGTTTGGTGTTACAAGATGGACAGAGTCTAATTGACAACCAGTTCCACAGATGAGAACTGGGTGCTGCAGCTAGTCATGGACTATTGAATTAGTTGTTGGTCATCATGTCAATGTTTGGTTTGTATCGTGTGAGCAAACTGTAGCCCCAACTTGTTTTGTTTGTGTTCCTTTTTGCTTGCCCTAAATGAAAGCTCATATTTGGAACTGCCTAATTGCGTGCCTGTCTGTGAGGCCCCCTACTGGAGAATGACAAGTAATGGCTGTCCAGTTGACATTGGGAATAGAGTAGTGGTGTTTTAGACAGAGTGTTCAGATGGGATGTGCCTAAACCATATGACCTGGTCGTTAAACAGTAACTAGATTCAGATTTAAATTTTAGCATCACATGTACTCAAGTACAAAAGTACAGGCTTATAATGAAAATTGTATGATCTCACCACACATGGTGTGTTACGGGGCCACAGTGGTTAGCACTGCTGCCTCACAGCGCCAAGGACCTAGGTTCAATGCCACCCTTACGTGACTGTCTGTGTGAAACTTCTCCCCGTGTCTGCGTGGGTTTCCTCCCACAGTCCAAGGATGTGCAGGCTAGGTGGATTGGCCATGCTAAATTGCCCGTAGTGTTCAGGGATGTGTAGATTAGGAGGGCTATAGGGGGACGGTTCTGGGTGGGATGTTCTGTTGGAGGGTGTGGACATGTTGGGTCGAAGAGCCTGTTTCCACACTGCAGGGATTCTATGATTCTATAACAAGGTGCCATCCAGGTACAGAATCATAGAAACAAGGCAGAAAGAATAAACAAAGTTAAAAGCTAAACATTACAATCTTGTGACGTTGTTTAACCAAACTGGGACTGCGCTTCCTACAAGGACTAGGCACCCTCCTCTTAGCCATGTACTTCCCAGTTCAGTCCATTCCAGGAGTCTCTATACTGGGCCTCTCATGCCGTCACCAAAGCACCTGGCTAAACTGAGAGAATGCAGTTGTATGTGTGAAGCAATGTCATGCCAGCTGACAGCCATGAGCAATGTGGCTTTGTGCTGCTGTGTCATTATATTGCTGTGAGGATTGCCAATACCAGGTTGGGTGCACAGTGACCTTTTAAAGATGGCCTGAGTATCAGCGATCCTGGTCTTTTGGCAAATAACTGCTGAGTAATGAGACAATCCGGAAATGCCCTGTGGTATATTGGGGTTAGAATCAGGTGAGACGGATGCCATAGATTCATGGAAGGTAGTTAATAAGACCATAAAAGAAAAGGAACAGCAGTGGACTGTTCAGCCCCTCGAGCCAACAGGCTGCTCTAACATTTCTCATGTCGATTTTCCTGCATTTCTGCATAACCCTTGATCCTTGATTCCCTTACTGATGAAGAATCTATCTGTCTCAACCTTAAATATATACAAAGACCCTGCCCCACAACTCTGTGACAAGGAATTCCAAAGAATCACAAACATCTGAGAAAAGAAATTTCTTCTCATCTCAGTCTTAAATTGACACCCCTTTATTCCCAAGAGGGAAAGCAACCTGTCAGTGTTTACCAAGTCAAGCCCCTTAAGAATGCTATATGTCCATGATGGAACTCTATATATGTCCATCCATACTATCCCTTCATACTAAGGATCATCCTAGTGCACTTTCTCTGAACTGTCTCTAATGAAATACTATCTTTCCTCAAATAACAAAATGAATTTGGTAAAATATGGCAATAAATTGCGATGAATTTCTTGGACGGCTTTTCAATGTAACTGGTACTTACTCTGCAATGGTTGTTTCTGGATTAAACTGCCAATGCCTTCAAAACACTTATCTTTGCGTTTTCTCTTGAAAGTTCCAGAAAGTTCAACTCTGTGACTCTAAGATCATTAATCCAAGGATCATAGAACGTAGAACAGTATAGCTCAGTACAGGCCCTTCAGCCCATGATGTTGTGCCGACCTATTATCCTACTAACATCAATCTACCCTGCATACCCTACATTTTACTGTCCTCCATGTGCCTATCAGAGGGTCACTGAAAAGTCCCTGAATTATCTGACTCCACTGCCACGGCTGGCAGCGCATTCCACACACCCACCACTCTCTGTGTGAAGAATCTACCTCTGACATCGCCCCTATACCTTCCTCCAATCTCCTTAAAATTATGGTCCCCTCGTAGTAATCATTTCCGCCCTTGGAAAATATATCTGACTATCCACTCTATCTTTGCCTCTCATTTTCATGTAAACCTCTGTCAAGTCACCTCTCATCCATTTTCGCTCCAATGAATAAAGACTTAGCTCCATCAACCTTTCCTCATAAGACCTGCCCTCCACTCCAGGAAGATCCTGGTAAATCTCCTCTGCACCCTCCAAAGCTTCCACATATTTCCTGTAATGAGGTGACCAGAACCGAACACGTGTTCCAAGTGTGGTCGAACCAGGGTTTTTATAGAACTGCAGCATAACCTCACTGCTCATAAACTCAACTCCCCTGCCAATGAAAGCCAACACACCATACACCTTCTTTACAACCCATCAAATTGGGTCACAGATTTGATGGATCTTTGGACGTGGAGCCCAAGATCCCTCTGTTCCACCACACTGTCGAGAATCCTTAAATCAACCTGTATTCTGCAATAAAATTTGACCTTCCAAAATGAATCACTTCACACTTTTCTGGGTTGAATTCCATCTGTCACTTCTTTGCCCAGCTCTGCATCCTGTCAATGTCCCATTGCAACCTACGACAGCCCTCCACGCTGTCCACAACTCCACCAACTTTCAAGATAACAAAGTGTGGAGCTGGATGAACACAGCAGGCCAAGCAGCATCTCAGAAGCACAAAAGCTGACGTTTCGGGCCTAGACCCTCCTTCAGAGAGGAGGTTGGGGAGAGGGTTCTGGAATAAATAGGGAGAGAGGGGGAGGTGGACCGAAGATGGAGCGAAAAGAAGATAGGTGGAGAGGAGAGTATAGGTGGGGAGTTAGGGAGGGGATAGGTCAGTCCAGGGAAGATGGACAATCCAAGGAGGTGGGATGAGGTTAGTAGGTAGGAAATGGAGGTGCAGCTTGAGATGGGAGGAAGGGATGGGTGAGAGGAAGAACAGGTTAGGGAGGCAGAGACAGGCTGGGCTGGTTTTGGGATGCAGTGGGTGGAGGGGATGAGCTGGGCTGGTTGTGTGATGCAGTGGGGGGAGAGGACGAACTGGGCTGGTTTTGGGATGCAGTGGGCGAAGGGGAGATTTTGAAGCTGGTGAAGTCCACATTGATACCATTGGGCTGCAGGGTTCCCAAGCGGAATATGAGTTGCTGTTCCTGCAACCTTCGGGTGGCATCATTGTGGCACTGCAGGAGGCCCATGATGGACATGTCATCTGAAGAATGGGAGGGGGAGTTAAAATGGCTCGCGACTGAGAGGTGCAGTTGTTTATTGCGAACCGAGCGGAGATGTTCTGCAAAGCGGTCCCCAAGCCTCCTCTTGGTTTCCGCAATGTAGAGGAAGCCACACCAGGTACATTGGTACAGTATACCACATTGGCACATGTGCAGGTGAACCTCTGCTTAATATGGAAAGTCATCTTGGGGCCTGGGATAGGGGTGAGGGAGGAGGTGTGGGGGCACGTGTGGCACTTCCTGCGGTTGCAGGGGAAGGTGCCGGGTGTGGTGGGGTTGGAGGGCAGTGTGGAGCCATCTACAATCCGACCCCACCACCCAAGACATTTTTCCATCCCCACCCTTGTCTGCCTTCCAGAGAGACCACTCTCTCCGTGACTCCCTTGTTCGCTCCACACTGCCCTCCAACCCCACCACACCCGGCACCTTCCCCTGCAACCGCAGGAAGTGCCACACTTGCCCCCACACCTCCTCCCTCACCCCTATCCCAGGCCCCAAGATGACATTCCATATTAAGCAGAGGTTCGCCTGCACATCTGCCAATGTGGTATACTGTATCCATTGTACCCGGTGTGGCTTCCTCTACATTGCGGAAACCAAGCGGAGGCTTGAGGACCGCTTTGCAGAACACCTCCGCTCGGTTCGCAATAAACAACTGCACCTCCCAGTCGCGAGCCATTTTAACTCCCCCTCCCATTCTTCAGATGACATGTCCATCATGGGCCTCCTGCACTGCCACAATGATGCCACCCGAAGGTTGCAGGAACAGCAACTCATATTCCGCTTGGGAACCCTGCAGCCCAATGGTATCAATGTGGACTTCACCAGCTTCAAAATCTCCCCTTCCTCCACTGCATCCTAAAACCAGCCCAGTTTGTCCCCTCACCCCACTGCATCACACAACCAGCCCAGCTCATCCCCTCCCCCCACTGCATCCCAAAACTAGCCCAGCCTGTCTCTGCCTCCCTAACCTTTTCTTCCTCTTACCCATCCCTTCCTCCCACCTCAAGCTGCACCTCCATTTCCTACCTACTAACCTCATCCCACCCCCTTGACCTGTCCATCTTCCCTGGACTGACCTATCCCCTCCCTACCTCCCCACCTAAACTCTCCTCTCCACCTATCTTCTTTTCTCTCCATCTTCGGTCCGCCTCCCCCTCTCTCCCTATTTATTCCTGAACCCTCTCCCCATCCCCCTCTCTGATGAAGCGTCTAGGCCTGAAACGTCAGCTTTTGTGCTTCTGAGATGCTGCTTGGCCTGCTGTGTTCATCCAGCTCCACACTTTGTTATCTTGGATTCTCCAGCATCTGCAGTTCCCATTATCTCCACCAACGTTCATGTCATTGGCAGACTTAGTAACCCACCCTTCTACTTTCTCATCCAAGTCATTTATAAAGATCCAAAAGAGCAGAGGTCCCAGAACTGATCCCTGCGGAACACCACTTATCACCGAACTCCGGGCTGAATACTTTCCAGCTACTACCATCCTCTGTCTTCTGTTGGGCGGTCAGTTTTGTATCCAGACAGACAAATTTCCCTGGATCCTATGCCTCTTTACTTTCTGAATGAGCCTAACATATGGAACCTTATTGAATGCCTTGCTAAAATCCATATAAACCACATCTGCTGCTTTACTTTCATTGATGTGTTTTGTTACATCTCAAAGAATTCAGTCAGGCTTGTGAGGCATGGCCTGCCCCTCACAAAACCATGCTGACTATTTCTAATCAATTTGTGCTTTTCCAAATAATCATAGATACTATCTCTCAGAATCCTCTCCAATAATTTGCCCACCACAGAAGTAAGACTGATAGGTCTGTGATTTCCAGGATTATCCCTATTCCCTTTCTTGAACAAGAGAATGACATTTGCTACCCTCCAATCTTCTGGCACTACTCCAGTGGACAGTGAAGATGCAAAGACCATTGCCAAAGGGGCAACAATCTCTTCCCTTGCTGTCCGTAATAACCTTGGGTATATCCCGTCTGGGCTAGGGAACTTATCTATCCTTCATGTTTTTCAAAATTTCTAGCACATACTCATTCCTAACATCAACCTGTTTGAGCATATCTGCCTGTTTCATTCTGTTCTCACAAATGTCAACATCCCACTCACTGGTGAATACTGTAGCAAAGTATTCATTAAGGACCTCCCCTACCTCCTCTGACACAAGTTCCTTCCACTATCCCTGATTGGCCCTACCCTCACTCTGGCCATTCTCTTGTTCCTCATATAAGTATAAAAGCCTTGCAGTTTTCCTTGATCCTACCTGCCAAGGTTTTCTCATACCACCTTCTCGCTCTCCTAAGTCCATTCTTCAGTTCTTTCCTTTTACCCTGTAGACCTCTAGAGCCCTGTCTGATCCTTGCTTCCTCAACCTTAAGTAAGCTTCCTTATTCCTCTTGATTAGGTGCTCAAACAAGGGTGGCACGGTGGCTCATTGGTTCGCACTGCTGTCTCACAGCGCCAGGGACCGGGTTTGATTCCAGCCTCGGGTGACTGTCTGTTTGGAGTTTGCACATTCTCCCCTTATCTGCGTGCGTTTCCTCTGGGTGCTCTGGTTTCCTCCCATAGTCCAAAGATGTGCAGGCTAAGTGGATTGGCCATGCCAAATTGCCCATAGAGATGTGTAGATTAGGTGGATTATAGGGGGATGAGTCTGGGTGGGATGCTCTGAGGTTCGGTGTGGGCTTGTTGGGCTGAAGGGCCTGTTTCCACACTGTAGGGATTCTAATAAAAAAAATACACATCTTGTCATCCAAGGTTCCTTCACCTTACCACCCCTTCCTTGCCTCAGTGGAACAAACCAATCCAGCATTAGTAGCAACTGCTCCTTAAACAACCTCCACATTTCTATCGTGCATTTCCCTGAGAACATCTGATTCCAACTGGTACTCTGTAGTTCGTGCCTAATATTATTGTCACCCCCTCTCCCCCAATTAAATACTTTCCCTTACCATCTATCCTTTCCCATGACTATAATAAAGGTCAGGGAGGTGTGATCACTATCACCAAAATGCTCTCCCACCAAGAGATCTGACACCTGGCCTGGTTCATTGCCACGCACCAAATCCAATATGGCCTCCCCTCTAGTCGGCCTATCTACATAATGACACACCTGACAAAGTCTGCTCCATCCAAACGATTTGCACTGAGGAGGTTCCAGTCGATATTAGGGAAGTTGAAGTCCCCCATGACAACAACCCTGTTACTTCTGCACCTCTCCAAA
Organism: Stegostoma tigrinum; assembly: GCF_030684315.1. NCBI lineage: Eukaryota > Metazoa > Chordata > Chondrichthyes > Orectolobiformes > Stegostomatidae > Stegostoma > Stegostoma tigrinum. The sequence continues at coordinate 67,060,239 of NC_081361.1, read as the reverse complement.
ACCTGTCTCCCAATCTGTACCTCGGTGCCTCTGTTTTTGTTGGGGGGTCAACAGAAAACTTCTAATAAAGTGACTGCTCCTTTCCTGGTTCTGACTTCCACCCTTGCTGACTCAGTGGAGAAATCCTCTTCCACGACCTCCCTTTCTGCAGCTGTGATACCATCCCTGATTAGCAATGCCACTCCCCAACCTCTTTTACCTCCCTCCCTATTCCTTTTGAAACATTTCAACCCCGGAACATCCAACAGCCTTTCCTGCCCTGTGATATCCAAATCTCCGTAATGGCCACAACATCAAAGCTCCAAGTACTGATCCATGCTCTAAGTTCGTCATCCTTATTCCTGACACTTCTTGCATTGAAGTAGACCCACCGCAACCTGTCACACTGACTGCCACTTTGCCCTATCAACTGCTTATCCTTCCTCATAGACTCTCTGCTTGCTCTATCTGCCTGTACACTGGCTACCCCATCCTCTGATCCGTAGCTCCGGTTCCTATCCCCTTAGCAAATTAGCTTAAACTCCTCTGATGAGCTCTAGCAAACTTCCTGTCCATGATATTGGTGCCGCTCCAGTTCATTTACAACCCATCCTTATTGTACAGGTCCCACCTTCCCCAGAAGGTATCCCTATAATCCACAAACCTAAAGCCCTCCCTCCTATACCAGGACTGTAGTCACACGTTCAGCTGCACTTTCTCTCTTTCTCTAGCCTCACTAGCTTGTGACAATGGTAGTAATCCTGAGATTACTACTCTACTCATCCCACCTTTCAGCTTGCATCCTAACTTGCTCTATTCACTTTTCAGGTCCTCATCCGGCTTCCGAGCTATGTCGGTGGTGTGTATCACAACTTCTGGCTGCTCTCCTTACCCCTTAAGAATCCTGAAGACTCGATCCAATATATCACTGACCCTGGCACCCGGGAGGCAACATACTATCCAGGAATCTCACAGAATTTCCTGTCTGTTCCCCGAACCAGTGAATCTCCTATCACTATTGGTCTTCTATTCTGCCCCCTTCCCTTCAGAGCCACAGAGCCAGGCTCAGTGCCAGAGACCTGGCCGCTTTGGCTTTCCCCGGTAGGTGGTCCCCTCAACAGTATCCAAAACGGTATCACAAAGTGTGGAGCCGGATGAACACAGCAGGCCAAGCAGCATTTTAGGACCATAAAAGCTGATGTTTCGGACTTAGACCCTTCATCAGAAAAGGGGGATGGGGAGAGGATTGTGAAATAAATAGGGAGAGAGGGGAACGTGGACTGAAGATGGATAGAGGAGAAGATAGGTGGAGAGGACGACAAGAGAGTTGCAGTGGTAGAGAGACCCCCTGAGGTTGCTCCGGAGGAGGGGGGTAACTTCTTCGGGTTGGGCATCCTGGAAGATGCTTCGCAGTGAGGTTAAAATTGTGATCAGAGATAATGGGAACTGCAGATGCTGGAGAATCCCAGACAACAAAGTGTGGAGCTGGATGAACACAGCCTGATGAAGGGTCTAGGCCCTTTTCTGATGAAGGGTCTAGGCCCGAAACGTCAGCTTTTGTGCTCCTAAGATGCTGCTTGGCCTGCCGTGTTCATCCACCTCCACGCTATGTCGTCTCGGATTCCCCAGTGTCTGCAGTTCCCACTCCCAGGGACAGCATGGTGGCTCAGTGGTTAGCACTGCAGCCTCTCAGCACCAGGGACCTGGGTTCAATTCCAGCCTCAGGTAACTGTTTGTGCGGAGTTTGCACATTCTCCCCATGTCTGTGTGAGTTTCCTCCGGGTGCTCCAGTTTCCTCCCACAGTCCAAAGATGTGCAGGTTAGGTGGATCGGCCATGCTAAATTGCCCATAGTGTCCAGGGGTGTGTGGGTTATAGGGGGATGGGCCTGGGTGGGATGGTCCAACGGGCGGTTGTGGACTTGTTGGGCCGAAGGGCCAGTTTCCACACTGTAGGGAATCTAATACATAAAAAAAAATTATCTCTGATCCAATTTTAACCTCACTGCAAAGTCTCTTCCAGGATGCCTAACCTGAAGAAGTTACCCTCCTCCCTCTGGACAAACCTCAGGGGATCTCTCTCCCTCTGCAACTCTCTTGTCGTCCTCTCCACCTATCTTCTCCTCTATCCATCTTTGGTCCGCCTCCCCTTTTCTCCCTATTTGTTTCAGAATCCTCTCCCCATGCCCCTTTTCTGACAAAGGGTCTAGGCCTGAAACAGCAGTTTTTCTGCTCTTAAGATGCTGCTTGGCCTGCTGTGTTCATCCAGCTCCATGCTTTGTTGTCTCAGATTCTCCAGCATCTACAGTTCCCATTATCTCCAAAACAGTATACTTGTTATTGAAGGGAATGGCCTATTCCCTCTCCCTTTCCTGACGGTCACCCAGCTACCTTTGTCCTGGACTTTGGGTGTGACCACCTCCTTATAACTCCTCTCTATCACCCCCTCAAATTCCTGAATGATCTGGAGCTCATCCAGCTCCAGCTCCAGTTCCCTCACATGGTTTTTTAGGACCTGGGGTTGTGTGCGCTTCTCGCAGGTGAAGTCAGAGGGACACCAGCATTGACCCTTACCTCCCACATCCTGCAAGAGGAGCATGTAACTGCCCTAGCTTCCATTCCCTCTACTTGAGATTTCCAGAAGAATAAAGAAAAAAATGCCATACCTCACCAGCCCTCCACACAGTTTTTTTTGGTTGGGGAGGAGGATGGGTGGGAGACACTACACCTGTAGTGTTTCGGGTTTAGCCACTGCCTGATTATAATAGTTCACTTCCTGGCTCGCGTTCTCTCCACTCCTGATGCTGAAAGCAAGAAGGCCGCCTTTTCACAAGGTAGGTTTCTATATAGAAAATCTTACCTTTCCAGCTGCCCTCTGGCTCATGCTCTCACCACGCTCGATGCTGAAAGCAAGAAGCTGTTTCATTGTCCTCTCTTCTGTCTTAAAGTTAGTAGCTTCTATAACCTTAGGGTCCAGGTACATAATTCTTTGAAGTTTGCATTGCACATAGATAAGGTGGTTAAAAAGGCATTCAACACGCTGACCTTCATTGCTCAGACCTTTGAAAAAAGGAGTTCGGATGCTAATGATGGGATTGTACAGGACATTGAAGCCTGTCTTGGAGTACTGTGTGCAGTTCTGGTTGCCCTGTTGTAGAAAAGATATTATTAAGCTGACAATGGTTTGGAAGAGATTTACCAGAATGTTGCTGGGAGTGGAGGGTTTGAGTAGTGAGGAGAGGTTGGATTGCCTGGGATTTAGTTCAATGGGAGGTTGGGGGTGTGACTATTCAGATGTTTATAAAATCTTGAAGGGAATTGATATGGTGAATGGCGGGGGGAGTGGATTTCAAACTAGGGGTCATATTTTTACACTTACAATGTTTAAAAGACATTTGGATACATACATGAATAAGAAGTGTTTGGAGGGTTATGAACCAAACATGTAGTTGGGATGTTTAGTTTGGGATTATGGTCAGCAGGGACTAGTTGGACCGAAGGGTCTATTTCCATGCTGAATGACACTCTAACTCTATGACTGTATAACCAGACAGGTCAAGCAACATTTTAGCAGCCCTTATCACCAGATTCTTGTTTCATGAGCAGTGCCCGCTTCAGCCTTGCACAGTGGGACATTGTTTCAATGAGGTTGACCACTTTTTCCCATCATCCTTGTAGAGACTTAGCTGTTAACCTATCTGCTTAGGAATTAAGATGTGGCCATTTGGCTATACACCATTTTTGAACTGTTACAGTCTGAATTTGTAAATACACTCAGAGTACCTTTAGTCTGGGACTTCCAAGATTTTGTCCCAGTAACAGCAAAGGATCAATGGTAAAGCTCAAAGTCAGGGTGGTGTTTGGTTTGGAGGGAGCTTGAGGGTGGTGGTGTTCCTAAGCATCTGCTGCCTTTTTCCTTCTAGGTGGTAGAGTTTGTGGGTTAGGAAGTTGCTGTTAAAGGATATTAAACAGTGAGTTGTTGCAGTGCACCTTGTGTATGGTGCTCACTGATGGCACTTTGCCATGAAAGGGAGGGAATGTCTGAGGTAATGAATGGGAATGGATTTGGCATCTGAAAGCTTGATAGAAGCCGCACAGAAATTTGGTTTAACTTCCACTGGGACAAATGATGGTGGAAAATACTTACTAGGTGCATGTGTGGAATGTGTTCACTAACATTCCCAGTGTCTAGATATTGCATTAAAGTTCACTACAAGAACAACATCCGATAATCTATGTCTATGGTAATTAAATAGAGAAAAGACCTGTTGGTGTACGCCAAGGAAGACCTTGCATTGGCATTCTATCATGTTTATAGACTTGATTTAATGGGGTATTGATACTCCAAGTGTGGAGATGCTCATTACTGGAATTTCTGAAGGCCAATAAGTCCCCAGTCATATATAAATCAAATCAATGTAAATGTATATTTAAGGCTGTGATGGTTACGAAATCTGTTTTTTAGTATTCAATGACTGTACCGTAACATGTAGTTAAATTCAACCAGTTACTCCTTCACTTCTGCTTCTTCGTTCACTGAATAACAATGATATTGCATTATCCTACAACTTTTTAAATGATTTGTGCAATATATTCTGCTGGTTGCATTTTTCAAGCTTCATTAGAGTTTAAAAAAACACCTCAATAATTTACTCACTGAGATTGCTGAAAACAAAAGGCTTATAAGGACTGGCAACATATCCCAAAATCACTCATGCAGGTGTTTTACAATGGTCATCTTTAATGGTGGTGCCATAACTTCCACATTGAGAGCAAACATCCTATTAGTAGATATCCAGGGAAAAGAAGTTCACAGAAATCCTGCAGGGTATTTTTAACTTTGTTTTTTACAGTGCAGTTGTTTGCAAAAGCAATGGAGAAGGTGACCCTGTCACAGACACAAACAATGACAGAAAATTCACTTGGCATTGACTAACAAGTTCCTTTTTAAAGAAGAAGCATGTTTTCTTCATGAGCAATATTATGCCAACTCAATGACGGAAATGTACTGTTTATGTTAGAGATGTACCAGAATGTAACATTTGACTGTTGAACTTATCAGAGACAATCAGGGCTGAATTACTGTTCTTGTCTCCTGATTCTCGTACGAGGGTGAGTTACTATGAAGAACCCTCACTATTCGGAGTGTGCATCACTGCAGTGTGTTTTATTGAAATGACGTTTAAGCTTCTTGCCCACAGGATATGGGCCTCAAGGCAGAAGCCACATTACTAGGGCTTTTACATGATTATCTTTGGATTGAAATACAACCCTTTTCATAAAAATAAAAAGAAAATGGCATGCATTATCATGTACATTTTCATTTACCCACATCACCAATTATATACAACACTGCTCTTATGCTTTAGGAGACTGTGATTTCCATCAGTCTTTGCATATGCATAGCACACAGTACTTTAAATCACATTGGTTTCTTAATTGTATGTGTACTTGTTGTTGGCTGTTCATTTGAGTGATGTTTCACCAGGCTGTACCATTTCTGTGTCATTTGTCATTGCTGTGATAGCTATTCATAAAATCATAGAATCCCTACAGTGTGGAAACAGGCCCTTTGGCTCAACAAGCCCACACCAATCCTTGGCGGATCCCACCCAGACCCAAACTCCTATAACCCACTGAAGCTACACATCCCTGAATACTACAGGTAATTTAGCATGGCCACTCCACCTAACCTGCACATCTTTGGACTGTGGAAGAAAATCAGAGTACCCGGAGGAAACCCATACAATGTGTGTGAACGTGTGCAAGCTCCACGCAGATAGTCACCTGCTGTTGGGGGACAATTGGTCGTATGTGCCTGTGATGTGACAGCGTGTCTAGTTGTTCACTTCCATCCCACACATGATTGAAGTGACAGCAGCTCCATGCAGGTCTCCAGTTACTATTTGGGCTGGCCTTCAGTGAGATCATTAAATTTTTGTTCCCTGACTGGCTTTTATTAATAGAGGGATCGAGTTTCGGAACCAAGAGGTTATGCTGCAGCTGTACAAAACTCTGGTGCGGCCGCACTTGGAGTATTGTGTACAGTTCTGGTCACCGCTTTATAAGAAGGATGTGGAAGCTTTGGAAAGGGTGCAGAGGAGATTTACTAGGATGTTGCCTGGTATGGGGGGAAGGTCTTACGAGGAAAGGCTGAGGGATTTGAGGCTGTTTTCGTTAGAGAGAAGAAGGTTGAGAGGTGACTTAATTGAAACATATAAAATAATCAGAGGGTTAGATAGGATGGATAGGGAGAGCCTTTTTCCTAGGATGGTGACGGTGAGCACGAGGGGGCATAGCTTTAAATTGAGGGGTGAAAGATATAGGACAGATGTCAGAGGTAGTTTCTTTTCTCAGAGAGTAGTAAGGGAATGGAACGCTTTGCCTGCAACGGTAGTAGATTCGCCAACTTTAGGCACATTTAAGTCGACATTGGATAAGCATATGGACGTATATGGAATAGTGTAGGTTAGATGGGCTTCAAATCGGTATGACAGGTCGGCACAACATCGAGGTCTGAAGGGCCTGTACTGTGCTGTAATGTTCTATGTTCTAGGTTGGCTCTGCAAACTTGTCTCTAACAATGGTTTACCAGTCTTCTCTAACTAAAATTTAGCTTTCTGCCATTTCACCTTGATTTTGTCATGTGCATCTGTGACTTTTTCCAGCTTCAGTTTCTGACTGGAAGACTAGTTTGTGAAGACCGTTACATCAGTTTTAGCACTGGTCTGCTCCCCATGCCTTCCACAGACTTTTTTTCTCCACTCAAGCAATGCCTTTCATGCACCAACAGGATTTGCTTGATTCCTTTGTGACTCTTTCAGTGATGTTCACTCTCAGCTCAGCTCTGCCATTTGACTGAGGATAGTCTGGAGATGAGGTGTGGTAGTAAATTTCCCACTCTTTCAGGAAGTGACTGAATTCTTCTTTCATGAAATGAGGGTTATTGTCACTCATGACAATGTCACAACGCCATAACAGCTGAAAGAACTTTTAGGCATTTAACAGCCTAAGCTGTAGTCATTTGAAGTGAACTGGCCCACCTCCCAGTGATGAAAATGGACATTTACTGTGACAAGATGATCAGTTCTTGCAAGAGTGAAGACATCTACTTCCAGCCTCATTTATCGATCTGTCTGGGATGTTGTGTGTCATTGGTGACTGTCTAACTTATGAACTTCATGCTCATTACAAGCAGTGCAGGCCAATGTGGCCCTTGGTTTCATTGCTCATGTTTGGACTGTGGAGCGCATCTCTTGCCTTTCTCAGACTTGATTCAATGTCTGGTGGCATGCATGGATATGCTTTAGCATCTGTCCAATCAGCTCCCTCCAGGGTAATTATGCTTTTTCCTTTGTATAGCATGCTGCCTTGGACTGTCAGTTCATCTCTACAGGCTCAGTGTACTTTACAGAACCAGGCGTGTCCTTGATGCTTTCTGTCTATTCTTGTATCTGTACTTTTTGTGACCGTAGTAGATTTGTATCTTGTTGGATAGATTACTTGATTTAAGCATGGGATTTGCTTGTCAAATTAAGTGTACCTGCTTAACTGAGATCATGGTAAGCTGCTGCTTCATGCTGAGCACAGAAATTTTCACAAAATCCTCAACTTTTACATTGGAAGGGCTGCTCTTGGCAGCATTTCTGCAACGTGCATCTGCTTCCCTCACGTGTAAATCACATTCAGATAATATATCTGTAACTAAAGTAACATTCTGTACCAATGTTATGGAACAGACATGCTTTAAGGAGAATGTTTGTTTTAAAGTAGTTTGTGGTTGGACTGGGCTGTCCCTGTATCTCTTCCAAGAAGGTAATGATGAAAATATTCACAAGCAAAGATAATGACCAGGCTCACTTCATCTGATCATAACATCTTACTGTTTGTGTTGATATCCTGTTCGACCTTCCCAGATTAGATTTGTTCCAAGTCCTATCTCACTGCAGGTTGAATCCATCATTTATGTTGTGACATTCCAGCATTTCTGTTGGCATTACTAGTTGCTTGATATTAATGATTGTTGCAGCTTGTTTCATGCCCCAAAAGCAGTGCATGCCTTTAGCTGTGCATTGGCATAATGGTTTGCAGACTGATGACAAATTAGGCAAGAATTTTGCCAAATGAATCCAACTAAATTTTGCATTGCTTTTACATCTTTTGTTCTCTGGATCACTGCTACAGCTGTCACCTTTTTGGGATCCAAGCAAGGAACCTTTGCTGTCGGTACATGGCTTATGTACCTGACTTTGGGCATTTTTAACAGTAACATATTCTGTTCAGCTTTAGTTTCACCAGTGAGCTCTTTTGAGCAGACATACTAGATTTTTATCATGATCAGCAACGGCTTTTCCGTTGTGCCTCTGCATTCATTAATTAGCAGCTCATCCGCTATAGCTTTCACTCCAGAAGATTACTAAATATCTTGTGTCTGAGTTAATATTCTTCTAGAGTAGCAGAAGTGCCAAATGCATTTGCAATCGTCTGTATTTCCTTAGGGCATCCAGGATGTAGTAAGAAAGTTATTGCTTCCATCCAGCTTCACTTGAAACTAACCATCCGTTGTATCTGGAGTGAGGAAGAATTTTGCCTTTGCAAGTTTTTGCCAAAATTCCTTCAATGGTTAGCATGGGGAATTGAGATCTGAACAGGAAATGACATCACCAACACAGGGAATGACATCACCAACCCAAGGAAACCTAACCAGATAAATAGAAAGCGGGACATAACACCAGCGCTTCATGGGAGGCTCACTGATGATGCTACCTAGAATGGTGACGAAATGTCTTGGAACAAACCTTCCAGCTCAGTGAACCAGCTTACATCTGGAACAAAATAAAGACCCACTCTTTTGTGGACCGTGAGGAGGAGGGCGCTGTGTTGGAGGTGGAAGGAAGACGTCGGGTTGGCTGTGCACCCGTGCAACCGGTGGATCTTAATGCTGGCTTCGGCCTAACGCTGGTTCAGGGGAGCAGCCAACCTGCAACGATGGCTGCGGCAAGTGCTCGTGCCCCAGGTCAGGGGGTCCAGAACACCATCTGCATTTCCGTGAAGAAGGTGGATGAAGGTGCACCTGTGGACTGCACCTTCTTCGTGAAGAGGGTCCTGTTGGACTGTTGTGGGTTCACTGCTGCGGACATTTACTGCCTGCAGGATTTCCCCGGAGGAGGTTTTTACGATGTGACCTTCAGGAGTGCCAAGCTTTGCGAGCGCTTCCTGGAGGTTTTCAAGGAGAAAGAAGGTGAGAGCCCCCTCTCTGTACTGACTGCTGTCCCGCTGTTCGTGATGCTGGTGTAGAGGAGCCGTATGGTGACTGCACACATGTACAACCTGCATGTGCCAGCAGTTGATGTCCTGACCTTCCTTGGAAGGTATGTGAAGGTGGAAGGGGACCTAGCTGACATCATGGACCCCTTTGGCATCTGGATCAGTAAGAGGCAGGTCACGGTGACGCTGAGGATGGGCGCGGACGGGAACATTGTACACCCACCGTCCAGCTTCGCGATTGGCGGGAGCAAGGGCTACCTGACCTATGCAGGGCAACCTAAAGTCTGCCATGCCTGTGGTAGGTCAGGTCACGTGGCGGCCGACTGCAAAGCCAACATCTGCAGGGAGGAGGGACACCTTGCAAAGGATTGCCCACAAGAGAAAAGCTGCAACCTTTGCGGGGAAGTGGGCCACCTCTATAGGGCATGCCCGCAGCGGGGGACCACCTACGCCCAGGTCGCCGGCAGGGGCAATGTGGGACCAGCCCCCCTGGAGGAGAGGAAGGCATCAGGGCCCTGCAAGGACCCCACTAATGTGCAAGAGGGCCAGGTCGTGCAGGAGGGCCCAGCCCCGCAGGATGGGCCCGAGGCCAGCAAAGTGCCCCTCCAGGCTCCGATTCCCCCCGACAACCCGGAGTCGATGGAAGCGGTGACAGGCGACCCAGGGGAGTGGACGACGGTCCAGAAAGCGAGGACGAAGGTGCGTCGGCGGGCCCAGGAACTGCAACCATCAGGCGGGAAGAGGCAGCTACAGGGGGGCTATAAGAGCTCCTCTGACGAGGGAGATTCGGAGAGGGCCCACCCAAAGCAGAAGCTAAAGATCTCAAGGGAGAAGGAAAGCAGCACCCCACTTCCAGGTGATGGGAGGCGTCCTGAGGCTCCCTCCGACACCCAGTCATGTGCCGCTGGGGCCCTGGAGGGCCCCCCGGAACTTCCAGGCGGGAAGGAGGAAACAGCGCGTCCCCAGCCTGACCCAGAGCCAAACTCTCCTGCCTCCGTACCCCCGTCGGGGGGATGCCACCCGGAAGGCAGCACGGATGGTTTCCTGAGCCTGGAGAGTGTCCAGCAGTTAGCCCGGTCAATGGGCATGAAGGGACAGATGGAGGGGCTGGACCTTGGACTTGGGGAGGGTACTGCGGCCACTGCCCACGATGGGGGTACGAGTTGCGAGCATTAATGTGCACAGTGTCAAGTCCACCGCAAGATGTGTGTCCACGTTGGCCTACCTGACCACCATCAAGTTGGACCTCCTGTTTCTGCAGGAGTGCGGGATACCGTACCTGAGCAGGTACGGGAAATGGTCCGGCGCATGGACCTGTGGGCCTTCAATCTGGTTGGGGGGTAATGACTGTCGGTCCTCGGGCCTGGCTATTCTGCTGCGGGGGCGCAACTTCACCATCTCTCAAGTTCAGGAGGTGGTGTAGGGGGCGCCTCCTAGTGGCTGACGTCACCTACAGTAACGCTTCCCTGAGGCTGATCAACGTGTACGCCCCAGCGGTACAGAGTGAGCGGTTGGCCATCCTGCAGCGGCTTCCACCCCTGCTGGCTACGTCAAGGCCGGTCATCCTAGGCGGAGACTTCAACTGCATCATCGATGCAGATGGAAGATCCGGCGTGGGGACAGCGGGTGGGGTGAGTCAACTGGACATCACGTCCAGATTCCTGATGGGCACGGTGAAGGATGCCAAGCTGCTCAAGGTCTTCAGCACCCCTGCAGACGGAGCGCAGTGGAGGTACACCTGGTCGCGGCCAGACGGGTCTATTCGCTCAAGGATAGACTTCCTGTTTGTGTCACGGGCATTCTCGGTCAGATCCACTGGCGTCAAGCCGGTGTTCTTCTCTGACCACTGCCTCATGCTGGCCGACTGTCACTTACACGATGACCAGCCGGCCGGCAAGGGGATGTGGAAGCTCAACGCGACTCTGTTGACCCCAGAGAACGTCGAGGAGCTTAAGAGGGAGTGCGCCGGTTGGAGAACCGTGAAACCCCTCTTTGAGTCTCCGGGCGACTGGTGGGAGACGGTGAAGGAGAACATCAAGAGGTTCTTTGTCCTCAAGGGTGTTTGGAAGGCGAGAGAGAGGCGGGGAAAGCTGTCCCGACTCCAGAAAAGGGTGCAGAACCTGCTCCTTCTGCAGTTGATGGGGGTCGATATCACGGAGGACCTCCGCGAGGTGAGGGGCCAGCAAGCCTCGCTCTTCGCCACGGAGGCCTCCAGGATAATCTTCTGGTTCAGGGTCCGCTCCGTGGAGCAGGACGAGATGTGCTCGCGTTTCTTCTTTCAGAATGTGCACAAAGAGAGCTCTGTGCTTAGCCAGCTGAAGGAGGATGACGGCTCGGTGAAGTCGTCTCGGCCCGACATTTTGAGGATCAGCAGATCCTTCTATGCCGGACTGTACGACACGAAGCCCACGGACAGCACGGCCTCCGAGTCGTTCCTGTCGTCTATCACAGAGGTCTTAGACGACGGCACGAGGGAGTGGCTGGACCGGCCGTATCCCTGGACGAGCTGACCAGAGCCCTCAAGTCCTTGGAGAGGAATAAGACTCCCGGGAGCGACGGCTTACCGGTCGAGCTGTATTCTGCTCTGTGGGACCTGGTCGGTCAGGACCTGCTGGAGGTGTACGATAGTGCACTTCGGGCAGGGGAAATGTGCAAGTCCATGAGGGAGGGCATCATCACCCTCATTTACAAGAGGAAGGAGGAGAGGGAAGAAATTAAGAATTGGCGTCCCATTTCACTATTGAACGTGGACTACAAAATCCTGGCCAAGGTCATAGACAACCGGGTCAGGTCTGTCCTGGAGTCGGTGATTCACCCTGACCAAACCTGTGCTGTGCCGGGCAGGAAGATCGCTGAGAGCCTCACACTCATCAGGGATACGATCACCTACGCACAGGACAGGCGGGTGGACACCTGCCTCATCAGCCTGGACCAGGAGAAGGCCTTCAACAGGGTCTCTCGTGCTTACATGAGGGACATCCTCTCCAAATTGGGGTTCGGGGAGGGCATCCGCAATTGGATCCGGCTGCTCTACACCAACATCGTTAGCGCAGTCTCGATCAATGGGTGGGAATTGGACAGTTTTCCCGTCAGATCTGGAGTCAGGCAGGGCTGCCCGCCCTCTCCTGCCTTGTTCGTGTGCTGTGTGGAGCCCTTCGCCGCATCCATCTGGAAGGACGTGAGCCTGAAGGGCATGACTATCCCAGGCAGCTGAGGCCTTCAGGTCAAGACCTCCCTGTACATGGACGACATCGCCGTCTTCTGCGCCGATCGTCAGTCGGTGAGTAGGCTGTTGGACATCTGCGGCCAGTTTGAACTGGCCTCTGGTGCCAAAGTCAATAGGGGTAAGAGCGAGGTCATGTTCTTCGGGAACTGGGACGACCGCTCCTTCATCCCCTTCACCGTCAGGACAAACTACCTGAAGGTGCTGGGTGTTTGGTTCGGTGGAGCGGGGGCATGCACTAAGACTTGGGAGGAGCATATCACCAAACTGAAGCAGAAGCTGGGCAGGTGGACGCTCCTGTCCCTCTCCATCGCGGGTAAGAACCTGGTTGTCAGGTGCAAGGGGCTTTCAGTACTGTTGTATGAGGCGCAGGCCTGGCCTATTCCCTGGACCTGCGCTGCTGCGGTCACCCGGGCCATCTTCCACTTCATTTGGGAGTCAGGGATGGACCAGGTCCACAGGGACACCATGTACAAAGACCTGGAAAATGGGGGAAAGGGCGTACTGAACGCCACCCTTGCCCTGATGGCTACCTTTGTGTGCGGCTGCATCAAGCTGTGCGTTAGATCCTCAGCACGCAAACACCAAGTGTCACTACTTACTGAGGTTCTACCTGTCCCCAGTGTTGCAAAGGATTGGCCTGGCCGCCTTGCCGCGGAACGCTCTGAGTAGTTGGACCGTTCCATACCACCTGTCCTTTGTGGAGAAATTTTTGAAAGGAAACACCTTTGACCACAAGGCCGCAGGCAGTGGTCAGCACGTAGTATCCTCGAGACCCTTCGGGAAAAGGAGCGGGTGGATCCCATCGTGTGGTTCCCCACGCAGACTGCCAAAGTTGTTTGGCAGAATGCCTCATCGCCAGAACTTTCAAACAAGCACAAGGACATTGCTTGGCTGGCGGTGAGAGGGGCTCTGCCAGTGAGATCCTTTATGCATGCCCGGAATCTCTGTGCCACCGCACGCTGCCCACGAGATGGCTGCGGCAGGGAAGAGACTGTTGATCACCTCCTTCTGGAGTGTGCCTATGCGCAGGAGGTCTGGAGGGGCATGCAGTGGTATTTGTCGAGGTTCGTCCCGAGCAGCTCCGTGACGCGGGACTCCATGCTCTACGGGCTGTTTCCCAGGACGCACACCAAGACCAACATCAACCGCGCCTGGAGGACCATCAATGCAGTGAAAGACGCTCTTTGGTCTGCCCGCAACTTGCTGGTCTGCCAGCTGAAAGAACTGACCCCGGCCGAATGTTGCAGACTGGCGCACTCCAAGGTCCAGGACTACGTGCTGAGGGACGTGCTAAAGCTTGGGGCAGCCGCCGCCAAGGCGCGGTGGGGAAAGACCACGGTATGAAACCCCTCGTCCAGAATAGGAAAAAGGGCCCTATCTGGTAACTGGGCCCAACTGGCGCCTTCCCCAACTGGTCAGGGGGCCAACTGGGACTGTGCGGGGAGACGACTGCCGGGGTATTTTCTTTGCTTTGTTTTTTTTTCTTCTTTGTTTGTTTTTTTTCCTTTAGTTGGTGTACGCACCCTCTGGGTAACCCGGAGCAGCTTGCATGACTGGGTAGGTGCATAAATATGTTTTATTTTTTGTACATCTTATGAATAAAGTATATTTTTTCAAATAAAAAAAAGGTGACGAAATGTCTGAAAACGAACCTTCCAGTTCAGCGAGCAAACTCACATCCAGAAACTCAACCTGAGCTACAAATCTTCTCAAAACTCGCTAGGCTTTCTTTGTAGATACTGGATTCTTTTTGGATTCTCATCTGTTTCAAGATGGTGTCCTTCTGGACATCATCCTAACCTTGTGAATACAGCTGCCATCTAGGATGTGTTCACGATCAACTGTGATGCATTGAAATATCTTTTAGCACATTGACAGTTACCAGAGGCCGGCCCCATTGCATCCATAGCTGCTCTAAGCCAAAGAAAGAGAAACTCACTATGGCTGATTTCATCTGCCTCATGTTCCTTCGGACGGTAGAGAATACTTACACAGCTTGTGAATGATGTCTTCTAGTTATATTTTGGGCAGTTAGGCATCTCACTCATGGAGACAATTTACAAAAGATTATTCTCCATCCACCACACACTCCACTCAAACTCAGGCTAAGAGATACAGAAGTGGCCTCTTAGTGATTTAGTAAATGGACATTAGAACTGTCACAGTGTGGTTAATGATGTGGAGGTGCTGGTGTTGGGCTGGGGTGGACAAGTTCAGAAGACACATGGCACCAGGTTATGGTCCAACGGGTTTATTTGAAATCATAAGCTTTTGTAGCTCTGCTCCTTTGTCAGTGTGATTTAGACATCCTGCCCCCACCTTGTCCTCCACCAATAGGTAGCATATCTTCGATTATCCTGAAGGTACCTGTCACCCAGTTATGCCTGACTCTTTGTGCTCACTTATCCTTCTTTGAAATCTCTGCAGTGCTGCCACATCCGGTCATAATAGTGGTGGGCAATTAAACAACTCACTGGAGGAGGAGGCTACACAAGTATTCCCATCTCAATGATGGAAGAGCCTATCACATCAGTGCAAAAGATAAGGCTGAAGAATTCGCAGCGATCTTCAGCCAGAATTGCCGAGTGGATGATCCATCTCAGCCTCCTCCAGGGGTCCCCAGTGTTACAGATACCACTCTTCAGTCAATTCGGTTCACTCCACGTGATATCAAGAAACGGTTGGAGACTCTGGGTATTGTAAAGGCTATGGGCCCTGACAACATTCTGGCAATAGTACTGAAGACTTGTGCTCCAGAACTTGCCACTCCCCTAGCCAAGCTCTTCCAGTACTGTTACAACACTGGTATCTAACCAACAATGTGGAAAATTGTCCAAGTATATCCTGTACACAAAAAGCAGGACAAATCCAACGCAGCTAGTTACCGCCCCAATAGTCTACTATCAATCATCAGTAAAGTGATGGAAGGTTTCATCAATATTGCTATCAAGCAACACCTGCTCAGTGATGCCCAGTTTGGGTTCCACCAGGGCCGCTCAGCTCCTGACCTCATTATAGTTTTGGGTCAAACATGGACAGAAGAGTTGAATTCCAGAGGTGAGGTGAGGTGAGGTGAGAGTGACAGCCCTTGATATCAAGGCTGCATTCGATTGAGTGTGGCATCAAGGAGTCCTAGAAAAACTGGAATCAATGGGTATCGGGGGCAAAGTCTTCAGTGGTTGGAGTCATACCTGACACAAAGGAAGATGATCGTGGTTGTTGGAGGTCAGTTGTTTCAGCTCCAGGACATCTCTGCAGGAATTCCTCAGGGTAGCGTCCTTGGCCCAAGCATCTTCAGCTGCTTCAGTAATGACCTTCCCTCCATCACAAGGGCAGAAGTGGGGATGTTTGCTGATGATTGCCCAATGTTCAGCACCATTCGTGACTCCTCAGATACTGATGCAGTCTATGTTCAAATGAAACAAGATCTGGACAATATCCAGGCTTGGGCTGACAAGTGGCAAGTGACATTCGCGCTACATAAATGCTAGGTTATGACCATCACCAGTAAGAGACAATCTAACCACTGTCTCTTGACATTCAAAGGTGTTACCATCACTGAATTCCCCCACTATCCACATCCTGGGTGTTATCACAGGCCAGAAACTCAGCTGGACTCACTACATAAATACAATGGCTACAAGAGCAGACCAGAGGCTAGGAATACTGTGGCAGGTAACTCACCTCCTGACTCTCTAAAGCCTGTGCACCATCTACAAGGCACAAGTCAGGAGTGTAATGGAATACTCCCCACTAGCGTGGATGACTGCAGCCCCAACAACACTCAAGAAGCTTGACACCATGCAGGAGACAGCAGCCCATTTGATTAGCAGTACATCCACTAGCATTTACTCCCTCCACCACTGACACTCAGTAGCAGCAGTGTGTACTATCTACAAGATGCACTACAGAAATTCACCAGAGATCCTCAGACAATAACTTCCAAACACACAACAACTTCCATCTAGAAGGACAAGGGCATCAGATATATGGGAATACCACACCTCCAAGTTCCCCTCCAAGCCACTTACTGACTTGGAAATGTATTACCATCCCTTCATTGTCACTGGATCAAAATTCTGGAATTCTCTCCCTAATAGCATTGAGTTAACCTAAAGCAGGAGGAATACAGCAGTTCAAGAATGCAGCTCACCACCACCTTCTCAAAGGCAACGAGGGATGGGCAAGAAACGCTGGCCATCCAGCGACACCCACATCCCACAAATGAATAGAATAGAAAGAAGACCTGAACCTTCTTCATCCACCACCATCCTCCTGTGCTTGGCTGGGAACATCCTCACTTTGAATAACTTCTCCTTTTACTCCTCTCAATTTCTTCAGGTCAAAGGTGTGGATATAGGTATTTCAGATCTAATTACACCTGTCACCTAGTCATACCTGTCTGTCTTTGGGAAAAATAGAACATTATTTGTTCCAGTCTTAGCCCGGGTCTGTACCCACAATTCTTTCTCCTGCACATCTTTGGTACAATTGATGCTGCTTCCCTCTCTCATCTGAAACTGGAAAAGATTATCATTTGCAACCAGTTTCCATTCAAAGGCGCAACCTGGCACAATGGAGCATTCACTTACACAACCTACACCATAGGCTTACCTGATGAATGCCCACACTCAGGGAGGTATCCTCGCTCTTCTGGTCATTTTTAATAGAGAACCATAACCTGCTTCTCTCTTTACCTCCACTGTTAAAGGAAGAGATGTTTCATCCCCATCCCAACAGTAGGACACTATTCAGTGCCACAGAAATTGTCACATATTTGCTGGTGGCCAGGGATGGAGCAATATGTGAACCAATGTAAATGAATTTCTAGATCACTCCTCTGTCTCAGACTGATCACAGATCACTTAGGCCTCAACCGCCCTTTGCTGGTCGTTCGATGTACTACAAACTGATTGGACAGGACTATTCAGTTGAATGGTCAGATTAAAGTTCAGGTGAATTTTGCAGAATCTTTGGTGGTTATTGATCAATTTAGTAAATGGATGGAGCATTTCCTACCTGAGATAATAAGGAATGAATTGTGGCAAGTATTTTGTTCCATATGTGGGAATATCACTCCAAGTGGGTAGGAGCCAAGTTTTAGAGTGAATTTCACAATTTTACAATGTTATTGCAGATTCAACATAAATTGTATATAGGCCATTGTGCATAATCTTGAGGAATTATGGAAAGAGGAAATAGAACTGCAAGGTTTACGTTGAATATGTTATTTACCCGATACCCCTTTCAATGGATAGATATGCTTCACACTATTTACTGGCATTTGGCTCAATCCCACAGACAACTTTGGTATAAGTCAATATCAAACTTCGTTAGGGCAGCAAATGAGAATTGCAGTACTTTAGACCTTTGGAGTGAATATCCCATGTAATCAGAGCTGGCTATAGATTTTTATTGAACATGTAATTGAGATAAGGGCGACTATCCTTGATATCAAGGCCATATTTTGACTGGGGCATCAAGGTGCAAGACTAGAGTCAATGGAAATCAGATGGAACACTCTTCCCTAGTAGGAGTCTTACTTGGTGCAAAGGAAGATGTTTGTAATTGTCGAAGACAGTCTTCTCTACTCCAGGACATCTCGGCTGGAGTTCCTCAGGGTTGTCTTAATCATCATCAACTGCTTTATCGATTACTGTCCCTCCATTATTAGGTTTGATGTGCAATCATCAGCAAATCTTCCCACAACATTCAGCATCAGCCACAACTCCTCTACTGAAACAGCCCATGTCCTAACGTAGCAAGTCCTGAGCAATATCCAAGTACGGGCTTAAAAATGGCAAGTAATTTTTACCCCACAAAAGCACCAGGCAATGCCTATGCCCAACATACAAGAATCTAAACATCGCTCCTTGATATTCAATGGCATTACCGCCACTCAATCCCCTAAAAACATCTGTGGGTAGGAGTCACCATTCACCACTCATCACTTATCAGAAACTGAACAGGACTTACCATGTAAATACTGTGGCTACAAGAGTAAATCCAAGGTTAGAAATTCTGCACCTCCTGCCTCCCTAAAGTGTGCCTACCATCTTTCAAGGCAAAATCAGGAGTGTGATAGAAATTTCAAGAGCCACCAGGGATGGGAAATAAATGCTGATTCAGCAATCAAAAGCCCATATCCCTAATTGATAAACAAAACATAAATAAATTAGGAGCAAGTTTATATAGACAATGTATGGGATGAAATTAAGACTTTTGTATCAAAGAGGTTAAAACATTAAAGTATAATGTTGGAGATCTTGTGATGTTGAGGAGTTTTGCATCTAAGAAACATTTGAAGTGGAAAGGACAGTATGCAATCATGTGAAAATTGAATACTGCTACTTATCTGCTCAGTGTTGTGTTTGGCACAAAGAAGAATGAAAATTGATACAGTTCCACATTTACCAATTGAAAACTGTGGAAGCATAAATATTTCACTTCTTTCGGTTTCAGATCAATTAGAAAGATGTATAGACTGATGGATTTGCTGATATTCATCAATGGTGTCTCAGTAACAAGTATTTCTGTTTGATCATCTGGATGTCTTTAGATAAGCATCATAAGTGCAACCACAATAAGAGATACATGGATTGTATGAATTACTGTGACATGAATATTTAGGGTAACTATTGCAAATGAGATCCATCCCTCATTAACGATGAAGAACCAGTACAATTGATTTGAAAAGAGTAAAGACTGAAGATGAAATGTAATTGTTTCAGAAGGTTATTGAAATAACAACTAGGTTTGAATTTGGAAAGAGTACTCCGAATGCTATAGATTATCATTTTAGATTATTAAATGTTGAAATTTGCCCAAAAGATGCAGAGATTCCATATTTTAGATCAGATTTCAGAACTTTAAACTGGCACAAAATGATAATAAGATACTTAATGATATCATTTGCCTTTGAGGGATTTAGAATAGTTTAATGTGACATAACTACACTGCTACAAATTCTTGATGTAGAGGAAAATGAGAAGGCTATGAACAACAGAGGGTCGAGCAACAAGAGCCAACTTTTGGGTCAGAAGTTTCAAGTTCAAGTGCCTTGTTCACTTCACAGTTACATATTCAAGTGCAAGTTCACTTGCTCCAAAGGTGTGTCGTAACATCTGAACAGATTGATCATTAATATATTGAACTAAACCTGATGCTACTTCTCGAAGAGAGTGCCTAAAGTTAGACACCAGGCTAACCAATATTTGTACAATGTTGCGAGGTTTGAAATAATACCGATGGTGTTACATTTTTGAGATACTCCTCTCTGCCAAGTGCGACGCCAACTCGAATATTGGAGATAAAAACTGAAAGAACTGTGGGTTATGATTAACTAGTCGACTGTTTTAAATCTGTATGGGGTAATGATCAAATTATTGTGTGACACATCAAATGCACAGGCATTTTCAATGTCAAGATGGGAAAGTGCAAGTACAGAGTTCCATTATTATTCGGAACCAAATTACTATTCAGAACCAAATTATCTAAGTGTGCTTTTCTGTTAGGCTTAACTTCTATTAGTTGAACTTCTATTAGTTGTTGATGAGTTTTCTAAGTATACAAGTTATTTTTACTTTTATACTTGTGATTGTACCAACTGAATTGTTAAGTATATTTTATCTACCTGGCCTTGTAATTACCAATGATTGCTATATGCTTCGGTCGCACTGACTTTAGTATTACTCACAGTATAATTGATTCTCTATATTAGTTTGATATTTCATATCATAGAATCCTAGGATCCCTACAGCGTGGAAACAGGCCAATTGGCCCATCAGGTCCACACTGCCCCTCCGAAGATCATCCCAACCAGACCCATTCCCCTCCCCTTTGCCGATAACCTTGCATTTTCAATGGCTAATCCACCTAACTTACACACCCCTGGTTCTTTCTTTAAGTTATAAGCCACATTTCAGTATTTTTAAGAGTAAAGAATAACTTTGCAATCTGGTTTTAAAGGTAAAGTAGCCATTCCAAACATATGAGTCATGATAAAACACAGCAAACTGAAAGAAAGACCCAATGAACAGTCATTTAAACAGAACTAAATCCTGTCAATCCATTAGGAGGAATGCATAGGCTGAAAGGCCATCCATTTTCATATGACTTTCCCAGGAGCCAGGTTAGAATGTCTTGTGCTAGTGCATGTATGTTAAATCGAACCCCATCACTTTGCCCTAGTTCCAGCTCCTTCATTAGTGACCAGGATATAGAGGTCTTGTCTTTCTCATTTTTGCTTTGCTTCTTAAGTGAAAAGGCAAAACAAAAATGTTTTTATTGGTTAACTCTGCTGCTAGGAACCTTTTAATGGTCATTTTTATTATTTTGCCCTCTTTTTGAAAACTATCAATCTGTTTCTTTGACATTTGGTATGTTGTTTAGCAAGTTGTTTTGTTTTGTTTTGAAAGTTGTGTTTTATGTTGTGCCAAACCAAATCTCCAACAGCTGCTGCTGGGTCTGTTACTGAAGGGAAATGAAAAGCTCAAAAGAGGTCTGACTTCTGAAGTTAGGCAACATCTGTGCATAGAGAGACAAAGGTCAGTGACTTTTCGTAAGAACTAGTACAGATTGTTGTCCGCAAACATTAACTCTATTTCTCTAGCCACATATGCTACCACTCCTGCTGATTGTTTCCAGGATTTCTGTCTATATTTCAGATTTTCGCCATGTGCGCTATTTTGCTATTGTATTATATACACGATGCTATGCATTTGTAAGATTGGTTAATTTTGATATAAAATTAGAACTCAATGTAAAGTGAAATTTTTCTGTCAACAAAGCCTAAGTCTTTTGGAGATTCCTTTTGGATGTTCTATGATGTAAAGTGTATAATTTATATATATTCATATCATTTATTTTAGGGTTTGGATTTTGAAGTAGTGGCATATGTGTTTTGGTCTGTGTGCATAAGGGGATTTAGTAATTCCCACATCAGTGTTCGTGGAGCTGTGATTTTAAGCCAATGTGTTTCAGAGAGCAGCTGACCCAGCAAAATGCTGAAATCATAAATGGGATTTATATTGTATTAGAGCAAACCTTGAATAATATCAGCTAACTTTTCAATTACAGGATTTAGGAATTGATTTTTGCTCAGATATATCTTAGCGTAGAAGGTGATCAGTTTGCAGAAGACCTGACTGGGGTCAAATATATGAACTGTTTCACCTGGAAAAAGGAGCTATGTTAGACAGTTAGGAAATAGGTTACCTCAGCATAAGGGTGTTAGCCTGAAAATTCCAGACCAAGAGACTGTATAAAGATTATTTGAAGTGAAGAAAATTTAAGAAGACAAGTGTGAACAATCAAGAAAGAGGCTATCAAGCTCTCAAGGCAGGAATTGAAAGAAAGAGTCAAATGATAGATGTGGTAGAAGAGGGGTCATTCAGATAATTGAGCACAGTAAAGGATTGACAGGATTTAGTTCTGTTGCGCATTTCAAAATCTTTCAAATTATGTTGCATATAAATAGAAACTGAATAAACCATGGATGCTGGAAACCAGGAACAATAACAGAAATTGCTGGAAAAGTTCAGCTGGTCTGGCAGCACCTGTAGAGAGAAATCGGAAATAATGTTTTGGGCCCAGTGAACCCTCCACAGAACACTGAGGAAGGTCTGTTCTGAAAAGGGGTGACTGGACCCAAAATGTTAACTCTGATTTCTTTCCACAGATGCTTCTGGACATATTGAATTGTTTTAAGTAATCTTTGTTTAGAAGAACAAAGAACAAAGAAAATTACAGCACAGGAATAGTCTCTTCAGCCCTCCAAGCCTGTGCCGATCCATATCCTCTATCTAAACCTGTCACCTAATTTCCAAGGATCTGTATCCCCCTGCTCCCTGCCCATTCATGTATCTGTCTAGATTCTTCTTAAATGATGCTATCGTACCCACCTCTACCACCTCTGGTGGCAACGTGTTCCAGGCACCCACCACCATCTGTGTAAAGAACTTTCCACGCACATCTCCCTTAAACTTTTCCCCTCTCACCTTGAAATCGTGACCCCTAGTAATCGGGTCCCCCACTCCAGGAAAAAGCTTCTTGCTATCCACCCCATCTATACCTCTCGTGATTTTGTAGACCTCAATCAGGTCCCCCCTCAACCTTTGTCTTTCTAATGAAAATGATCCTAATCTACTCAACCTCTCTTCATAGCTAGCGCCCTCCATACCAGGCAACATCCTGGTCAATCTCTTCTGCACCCTGTCCAAAGCATCCACATCCTTTTGGTAATGTGGTGATCAGAACTGTACGCAGTGCTCCAAATGTGGCCAAACCAAAGTCCTATACAACTGTAACATGACCTGCCAACTCTTGTACTCAATACCCCGTCTGATGAATGAAAGCATGTCGTATGGCTTCTTGACCACTCTATTGACCTGCGTTGCCACCTTCAGGGCACAATGGACCTGAACATCCAGATCTCTTGGCGCATCAATTTTCCCTTTGGCTTTTCCATTTACAATATAGTTTGCTCTTGAATTGGATCTTCCAAAATGCTTCACCTCACATTTGCCTGGATTGAACTCCATCTGCCATTTCTCTACCCAACTCTCCAATCTATCTATATTCTGCTGCATTCTCTGGCAATTCCCTTCACTATCTGCTACTCCACCAATCTTAGTGTCATCTGGAAAACTTGCTAATCAGGCCATCTATACCTTCCTCCAGATCATTTATGTATATCACAAACAACAGTGGTCCCAACACGAAACTCTGTGGAACACCACTGGTCATAGTTCTCCATTTTGAGAACCTCCCTTCCACTACAACTCTCTGTCTCCTGTTGCCCAGCCAGTTCCCTATCCATCTAGCTAGCATACCCTGGACCTCATGTGACCTCACTTTCTCCATTAGCCTACCATGGGGGACCTTATCAAACGCCTTACTGAAGTCCATGTATATAACATCTACAGCCCTTCCCTCATCTATGAACTTTGTCACTTTCTGAAAGAATTCTATTATGTTGGTAAAACATGACCTGCCCTGCACAAAAGCATGCTGCCTTTCACTAATAAGCCCATTTTCTTCCAAATGTAAATAGATCCTATCCCTCAGTATCTTCTCCAGCAGCTTCCCTACCACTGACGTCAGTCTCACCAGTCTATAATTACCTGGATTATCCTTGCTGCCCTCCTTAAACAAGGGGACAACATTAACAATTCCCTTGGGACCTCACCCGTGCTTAAGGATGCTGCAAAGATAACTGTTAAGGCCCCAACTATTTCCTCTCTCGCTTCCCTCAGTAACCTGGGACAGATCCTATCTGGACCTGGGGACTAATCCACCCTAATGCCTTTTAGAATACCCAACACTCCACACCCCCCCCATGCTGACTTGACCTAGAGTAATCAACCATCTATCCCTAACCTCAACATCCGTCATGTCCCTCTCCTCAGTGAATATTTGTTTTTCACCAGCAGCAGCGCGAGCCAGAGCGTCGACAAGAAGGTAAGGATTTTTTTCTCTCTCCAGTATGTATATTTGGGTGATTGCTTTACCTGAAACAACATCTATAACCGAAGAAAAAAGGTTCTGAGTGCCAATTTGGTAAGGATACACTTTTTTTTTCTTTCAATAGTCTGTTTGGGAATTCAGAACCACTAGTGTCCCCACTGACTTCATCTGCAGGAAGTGCACCCAACTCCAGCTCCTCAAAAACTGTGTTAGGGAACTGGAGCTGGATCTAGATGAACTTTGGGTCATTCGGGAAGCTGAGGGGGTGATAGAGAGGAGTTATAAGGAGCTGGTCACACCCAAGGCACAGGAAAAAGATAGCTGGGTAACTATCAGGAAGGGGAAAGGGAATTGGCAGACAGTGCAGGGATCCCCTGTGGCCATTGCCCTCAATAACAATTTGGATTCTGTTGCAGGAATGACTTACCAGGGGTAAACCATGGAGTACAGATCTCTGACACAGAGTCTGTCCCTGTTGCTGAGAAGAGAAGGGGGAAAGGAGGAGAGCATTAGTCATTGGGGACTCCATAGTTAGGGAGACACATAGGAGATTCTGCGGGAATGAGAGAGACTCGCGGTTGGCGTGTTGCCTCCCAGGTGCCAGGTCCCGTGATGTCTCTGAACATGTTTTCGGGATCCTTAAGGGGGAGGGGGAGCAGCCCCAAATCGTGGTCCACATAGGCACAAACGACATAGGTAGGAAAAGGGATGGGGTGTAAGGCAGAGATTCAAGGATCTAGCGTGGAAGCTTAGAGCTAGAACAAACAGAGTTGTTATCTCTGGTTTGTTACCTGTGCCACGTGGTTGCGAGGTGAGGAATAGGGAGAGAGAGCAGTTGAACACGTGGGTACAGGGATGGTGCAGGAGGGAGGGTTTCAGGTACCTGGATAATTGGGGCTCATTCTGAGGTAGGTGGGACTTCTACAAACGGGATGGTTTATATCTGAACCAGAGGGGAACCAATATCCTGGGGGTGGGGGTGAAATTTGCTCATGCTCTTCAGCAGGGTTTAAACTAATTCAGCAGGGGGATGGGAACCTGAATTGTATTGCCAGTGTACAGGAGGTTGAGAATAGTGATATCATGAATAAGGTTGCAAGGTTGAGGGAGTGTACTGGCAGGCAGGAAGGTGGTTTGAAGTGTGTCTACTTCAATGCCAGGAGCATCCGGAATAAGGTGGGTGAACTTGCGGCATGAGTTGGCACGGGGGACTTCGATTTTGTGGCCATTTCGGAGACATGGATAGAGCAGGGACAGGAATGGTTGTTCTGGGGTTTAGATGTTCCAGTAAGATCAGGGAAGGTGGTAAAAGTGGGGGGGGGGGGGGGGGGGGGGATGTGGAATTGTTAGTCAAGGACAGTATTATAATGGCAGAAAAGATGTTTGATGAGGGCTCATGTACTGAGGTAGTATGGGCTGAGTTTAGAAACAGGAAAGGAGAGGTCACCCTGTTGGGAGTTTACTATAGACCTCCAAAAATTTCCAGAGATGTAGAGGAAAGGATTGCAAAGATGATTCTGGATAGGAGCGAAAGTAACAGGGTAGTTGATATGGGGGACTTTAACTTTCCAAATAGTGACTGGAAACACGATAGTTCGAGTACTTTAGACGGGTCAGTTTTTGTCAAATATGTACAGGAGGGCTTCCTGACACAGTATGTAGATACGCCAACAAAAGGCAAGGCCACATTGGATTTGGTACTGGGTAATGAACCAGGCCAGGTGTTAGATTTGGAGGTAGGTGAGCACTTTGGTGATGGTGACCGCAATTCGGTTATGTTTACTTTAGCGATGGAAAGGGATAGGTATGTACTGCAAGGCAGGAGTTATAGCTGGGGAAAAGGCAATTATGAGGCAATTAGGAAAGACTTAAGATGCAGAGGATGGGGAAGGAAACTGCAGGGGTGGGGCACAATTGAAATGTGGAACTTGTTCAAGGCATAGCTATTGTGTGATGTTGATAAGTATGTACCTGTCGGGCAGGGAGGAAATAGTTGAGCGAGGGAACCGTGGTTTACTAAAGAAGTTGAATCTCTTGTCAAGAGAAAGAAGGAGGCTTATGAAAAGATGAGTTGTGAAGGCTGAGTTAGGGCGTTTGAGAGATACAAGTTAGCCAGGAAGGGCCTGAAGAGAGAGTGAAGAAGAGACAGGAGGTGCAAGAGAAGGCTTTGGCAGGTAGGATCAAGGAAAACCCTAAAGCTTTCTATAACTATGTCAGGAATAAAAGAATGACTAGAGTAAGTTTAGGGCCAGTCAAGGACAGTAGTGGGATGTTGTGCGTGGAGTCCGAGGAGATAATGGAGGTGCTAAATGAATATTTTTAGTCAGTATTCGCACAGGAAAAAGACAATGTTGTCGAGGAGAGTACTGAAATACAGGCTATTAGACTAGATGGGATTGAAGTTCAGAAGGAGGAAGTGTTAGCAATTCTGGAAAATGTGAAAATAGGTAAGTCCCCTGGGCCAGATGGGATTTATCCTAGATTCTCTGGGAAGCTAGGGAGGGATTGCAGAGCCTTTAGCTTTGATCTTTATGTCGTCATTGTCTACAGGAATGGTGCCAGAAGACTGGAGGATAGCTCAAGAAGGGGAGTAGAGGCAACCTTACTTTGGTTGCGGGTAAACTATTGGAGAGGATGAGATCATAGAACATAGAACATAGAACACTACAGCACAGTGCAGGCCCTTCAGCCCTCGATGTTGCACCGACCTGTGAAACCAATCTGAGGCCCATCTAACCTGCACTATTCCATTATCATCCATATGTTTATCCAATGACCATTTAAATGCCCTTAAAGTTGGCAAATCTATTACTGTTGCAGGCAGGACATTCCATTCCCTTACTACTCTCTGAGTATAGAACCTACTTCTGACTTCTGTCTTATATCTATCACCACTCAATTTAAAGCTATGTCCCTCATGCTAGCCATCACCATCCGAGAAAAAAGGCCCCCACTATCCACCCTATCTAATCCTCTGATCATCTTGTATGCTTCTATTAGGTCACATCTTAACTTTCTTCCCTCTAACGAAAATAGCCTCAAGTCTCTCAGCGTTTCCTCATAAGACTTTCTCTACATACCAGGCAACATCCTTTTAAATCTCCTTTACACACTTTCCAATGCTTCTGCATCCTTCCTGTAATGCGGCGACCAGAACTGTATGCAACACTCCAAGTGTGGCCGCACCAGAGTTTTGTAAAGCTCCAACATGACCTCATGGCTCCGAAACTCAATCCCTCTACCAATAAAACCTAACACACCATATGCCCTCCAAACAACCCTATCAACCTGGGTGGCAACTTTCAGGGATCTATGCACAGGACACCGAGATCTCTCTGCTCATCCACACTACCAAGAATCTTATGATTAGCCCAGTATTCTGTATTCCTGTTACTCCTTCCACCTTGGTTTCACAGTCGGCGTAACATCAAGGGCCGAAGGGCTGTACTGCACTACAATGATCTATGTTCTATGTTGTATGTCATACCGACGCAAGTACCCATTACGAATCTCACTCATTTTCTCTGACTCCTCACATAACTTCCCTCCTTTGTCCTTGAGTGGGCCAACTGTTTCTCTATTTACCCTCTTTCTCCTTTTGTACAAATGAAAGGCTTTGGGATTTTCCCTAACTCTGTTTACCAAAGATATTTCATGACCCCTTTAAGCTCTCTTAATTCTTTGTCTCAGATTGGTCCTACTTTCCTGATATTCTTCCAAAGCTTTGTCTGTTTTCAGTTGCCTAGACCTTATGTATGCTTCCCTCTTCCTCTTTGCTAGTCTCACAATTTCACTTGTCATCCATGTTTCCCTAATCCTGCCCTTTCTATTCCTCAGTTTCACAGGGACATGTCTGTCCTGCACTCTAATCAACCTCTCTTTCAAAGCTTCCCACATATCAAATGTGGATTTACCCTCAAACAGTTGCTCCCAATCCATATTCCCCAGCTCCTGCTGAATTTTGCTATAGTTGGCTTTTTCCCAGTTTAGCTCTCTTCCTTTAGGACCACTCTCATCTTTGTCCATGAGAATTCTAAAACTGACGGAATTGTGATCGCTATTCCCAAAGTAATCCCCTACTGAAAGTTCAATCACCCGGCCAGGCTCATTCCCCAACACCAGGTCCAGTATGGCCCCTTCCTGACTTAGACTATTAACAACTGCTCTAGAAAACCCTCCTGGATGCTCCTTACAAATCCTGCTCCATCTAAACCCCTAACACTAAGTGAATTCCAGTCAATGTTGGGAAAATTAAAATTTCCCATCACCACCACCCTGTTGCTCCTACACCTTTCCATAATCTGTCCACATATTTGTGCCTCCATCTCACGCTCGCTGTTGGGAGGTCTGTAGTACAGCTCCAACATTGTTACCGCACCCTTCCTATTTCTGAGCTCTGCCCATATTGCTTCACTGCTCGAATCCTCCATTCTACCCTCCTTCAGCACAGCTGTAATATCCTCTTTGGCCAGAAATGCAACTCCTCCATCCCTTTTACCTCCCTCTCTATCCCGCCTGAAGCATCTGTATCCTGGGATATTTAGTTGCCAATCTTGCCCCTCCCTCAACCAAGTCTCAGTAATAGCAATAACATCATACTCCCAGGAACTAACCCAAGCCCTAAGTTCATCTGCCTTACCTACTACACTTCGCGGATTAAAACAAATACACTTCAGACCACCCATCCCTTTACATTCATCATCTGCTCTCTGCCTCTGCTTCCCCTTAGTCGCACTGACTTCATTATCTAGTTCCCTACAGGCTTTAGTTGCTGCCTCCTTACTGTCCACTAACCTCCTCATTTGGTTCCTATCCTCCTGTCACGTTAGTTTAAACCCTCCCCAGCAGCATTAGCAAAAGCAGCCTCTAGGACATTGGTTCCGGTCCTGCCCAGGTGTAGACTGTCCGATTTGTAATAGTCCTGCCACTCCCAGAACTGGTTCCAATGTCCTAAAAATCTGAACCACACCCTCCTGCACCATCTCTCAAGCCACTCATTTATTCTGTCTATTCTTTCATTTCTACTCTGACTAGCAATTTGGCACTGATAGCAATCCTGAGATTACTACCTCTGAGGTCCTACTTTTTAACTTGGCTCCTAACTCCCTAAATTCTGCTTGTACGCCCTCATCCCATTTATTACCTATATCATTGGCACCTATATGCACCACGCCAACTGGCAGTTCACCCTACCCCTTCAGAATGCCCTGCAGTCAATCTGAGACATCCCTGACCTGTGCACCAGGGAGGCAATATAACATTCGGGATGTTATTTGACCACTCGTTTTCGACCACAGAACTGCCTACCTATTCCGCTTACAATTGAATCCCCTCTGACTATAGCCCTTCCACTCTTTTTCCCGCCCTTCTGTACAGCAGAGCCAGCCACGGTGCCATGAACCTGGCTACTGCTGCTTTCCCCTGGTGAGCCATCTCCCCCAACAGTATCCAAAATGGTATACTTGTTCTGGAGGGAGATGACCGCAGGGAACACCTGCACTGCCTTCCTGCTTTTTCTCTGCCTTTTGGTCACCCATTCCCTTTTTCCCTCAGCAATCCTAATCTGCAGTGTGATCAATTCGCTAAACGTGCTATCCACGATTCCCTCAGCATCACGGAGGTTCCAAAGTGTGTCCGTCCGCAACTCCAGAGCCGTCATGCTGTCTATCAACAGCTGCAGCTGGACACACTTCTTACACGTGTAGGAGTCAGGAACATCAGCTGCGTCCCTGAGCTCCCATATTGAGCAGGAGGAGCATAACAGGGTCTGGGATCTCCTGCCTAAATATGTCAATGCACTTACCTTTCGAGAGCGCAATTCGACTGCTCCCACTCAGCTCCACTCCCGAAATGAAGAATTTACCTCCCAGCAGGCACCTAGTCCTCGCTCTCACTGCTCCCGCTGCTGCTGCTGCTGCAAAAAAAGGAGGCCGCTGACGGCACAAGGTAAGTTTTTAACAGGGAAACTGTTGCATATATATAGATTATATGTTGTTTATGTTGCATGTATATAGATAGTTTGTTTTATCGTAACTTTTGTTTTGTGTCTAAAGTTCTGTTTTACTGTTAAAGCTAAAACTGCTGTATTTCTCACTTAGTTTTTCATTGAAAAACTATCAGATTGAATTGAAACAATGAGACATCAAACCTGATTTCAGTCTGGGATCTGATTCGTTCCACTGTAAAGTCAGTGATGTTTATAATAATTGCATAGTCCCAGGTTAAAAGACGGCAAACTGGCTGCATCTGAATGACCATGGTAGGGAGTATGGGTCTTTCAGTGTGGTAGACATAAAAGATGTCATACTGAAGCCTGAGCTTTTGATATATTTTATAAATAGAGGCATAGAGTACAAGTGCCAAGAAGTTTTGCTGAACATTTATAAATCATTCCAACTCTACTATGACTCTGGATCCATATTCGGGACATCCGAAGGATGTGAGGAGAATAATTAAAGTGGGTATAGGTTGGAATAAGGGGTCTGGAAGTAAACAAAACATTGGGACTCGTGATTTCTCTCTTTTGCCCTGCTGTGATTAAAAGGAGATCTGATGGGTGTGAATTTAGAATACTTAGAATTCTAGAAGGCACATGGCAAGTAGTTATATCAATTATTATTCCAGAGAAAATTGCTCACAATGTAGAGAGTAACGTGTAAGTTTGGATGGAAGATTAGCTAGCTACGAGAAAAAAGAAAGAAGTCACGAATATCACCAGAAGTCACGTTTTCTGGTTGGCAAGGATTAACAGTTGGGATTAACAGGGATTAGACCAGGGACTTTGCGGTTTTACATTTCATATAAATGACTTGGACGTAGGGATGGAAGATGTGGTAGCCAAGTTTGCTGATGAAACAAAGGTAGGTGAAAGAGTAAGTTTTGAGAAAGACCACAGGAGTCCATAAAAGCATATGAATTGGTCAAATTAGTGAGTGAAGTTTTGACAAATGGAATATAAGGTGGGGAAATGTGTAATTCTTCATTTTAGTGGGGAGAATAAAAAAGAAGCATATTATCTGAATAGTAGAGATTGCAGAGCTCTGAGATTCATAGGGCTCTGGGTATTCTAGTGTGTGAATAGGTTATAGTAGTTGCAGGCACAGCAAGTAATTAGAAAAAATAATAGAATGCTATCATTATCATGAGGAGAATTAAATATTGAAGTCGAGGTGTTATGCTTTAGTTATACAAGGCATTAATTAGAACACATCTAGAGTACTGCGTATGGTAGTGTTCTGTTTGTTTAGGGAAGGAAATAAATGCAATAGAAACAGCTTGGAAGTTTATGAGACAAATACCTAGATTGAATGGGTTGTCTTATGAGGTAAGATTAGGCAGCTCGAGGAAGAACCTAGTATTAGGGCCCACTTTAAAAGTATGAGATCAACCAATTAAAACTGAGCAATAGAGAATTTTTTTCCCAAACAGGTTTGTGAAAACTTGAAATGTTCTTCATCAAAAGCTATTGGAAACAGAGCTTTTGAATATTTTTAAGACAGAGTGAGGTAAATTCCCAACAAGAAAGTGTGAGAAAGGCTATCAGGAGAAGCAAGAACATCGGAGTAATCAGATCGGTGTGAACTAATTAAATGATGGAGCATGCTTAAAGGGCTGAGTAGCTTACTCCTGCTCCTAATTCATATGTTCATGTGCCCCTAGCTGGACAAATGCAGTGATAGTGGGAAGGACTGTACCCAAACAGGCCCAGTGCTGAAATTTGCATTACTTGCTTTACCAGCTGAGGGGAAATCAACTGCGAGTTCTGGGACACCATTTATCTAATGTGAAAATGCAAACACAACATTTCAGGGAGATCTTCTGATTGAAATCATTGTTTCCAGCTGCTGCTACCATTTTGTATTTTCTCTTTGCAAATTAATTCACGTGAAGTGGAAGGTTAGATGCAGATCTTTAATGGAAGGCTTGTCCAACTGCAGTTACACATGTTACTCACTGTGCAGGCAAAGAAAGATGGCTGCTGCATCATGTTGTATTCTATCTTTCCAGCTCATGGCATAACCATGAACATAACAATATATTTAAATGAGCATACTTTACGTATCAGTAAATACAGAACAACAAGAGCTGTGCTAGGTTCCAAACACATGGCAATTCTCACTTCATCCAGGGAAAAGGTACTTCCTGGGCAGTATATCATGGCCCCAGCTGTGCATTGAATGTCTCAATGACTGGGGGAAAGAGTGAGTGCAACAAACTTGACAGCTATTGCCATATTTCAGGACTGGGCATAGCTAGCTCCCAGGCTAAGGCCATTGCTGTTCTAGTACTATCATTCCAGTTAAACCAAGTTCCTGGTTCAAGACCCACTCCAGGAGCTGAGCTCACAGATCAAGGCTGGCACTCCAGCACAATGCCGAGGGAGTGCTGCACTAGTTGAGGTGTTGTCATTTGGATGAGCTGCTAAAACATGGCCTTCTATACCCCTCTCAGGTGGAAGTAAACAATCCCATGTTACGATTTCAAAGAATTGCAGAGTATTAAATGTTTTTTGCAACCAATATTTATCCCTGATCAATGCCATGAAACTGGGGAGGCAATGGCCTAGTGCTATTATTACAAAACTATTAACCCAGAAACTCAGGTAGTATTCTGCGGATCCAGGTTCAAATCACACCATGGCAGATGGTGGCATTTAAATTCAATAATCAACTGGAATCAAGTGTCTAATGATGACCATAAAACTATTGTCAGAAAAATCCATTAGGTTCACTAATCTCCTTTATGGAAGGAAATCTGTCATCCTTACCTTTTCTGACCTACATGTTACTCCAGACCCATAGAAATTTGGTTGACTCTTAACTGACTCCTGGGCAATTAGGGACGGACAATAAAAGCTGGCCAAGCCCCTCCATCCTATGAGTGAAGTTTAAATAAACTATTCATTGTCACATTACTGCTTGTAAGGACTTAGTGTGTGAAAATTGATTGTCCCATTTCTTATCTTACAGCAATGAATGTACTTCATTGACTGTAAAATTCTTGCTTTCAGGCATTATGGCAAAGTTCACCATAATGGTTCAGTAAATTTAGCTTCTGTATATCTATTTTGCCTCCTTATTTTGCTACCATCAGCAAATTTTAAATGTTTACATTTAATTTTAATGGTAAGTTCATTTATCCTGAGTAGAAACAGCATGAACCCTGCATTATTTTGCTCTCTTCTATGTTACAACCAGCTCGTCATCAAATTCCATTTTAGGCTTTGTTGTGTTTATTTAGAATCTTTTCAAATAATACTTGATTGAACGCTTATCTGGAGGAAATTTAATCTCCTCAATTTCCTTCACAGAGGAATTCTTTCCTATTAACTCAAATAGTCGTCCCATATGTAATCTAGGGGACCTTTTACTCTCATGAATGTTCCCAATGGAAGAAGGCTGCTCAGTGGAAACAAATTGTCATGACGAGTCTTCATTTTATGTTTGAGGGTTTATGTTAAAAGATTGTGAAAGTGGTTTAGTTGAAAAGGCTGAGAAGATGTTGGAATTGGGTACTGGAAAGTTTGTTATAAAGGTTCACTTAAGGGCACATTGGTCATCTTTTTAAAGTCACTTCTTGGAAGTCAGATGCCTAAAGCGAATTGCTTGATCTTACTTACCAGAAATCACATCCCTGGTTCATGGTTGTTAGATGTCAGTTTTTGTTTGGATATTGTTTGTTGTTCATTTGAGCTACAGCCTGCTGAGAGGGAGGGGTTACCCACCTCATCCTTTGCGCCTCCAAGAAAATCCTCCTGACGGTCTAGTGTGAAAACTGAAACATTGAACTAGCTGTTATTCTCAAAAGCCTCTGAAAGAATTCTTCTTGGCATTTCCTGAACGAATTGCATTAGTAAAGGGCCCGATGACAACTGCCTGTTTCTAATGATATCTCTGTATGCGTGTGTGTCAAGATGCCAACTGAAAGCCATCTCAACATACCTTATCCTATTTCCTTCTGGAATTAACCATTATTTGGCCAACATGATTTTATGTGTAAAGAAATCTGTTGAGAACTGTTATTTGTTCATTACCTCATGTAAAATACCTGTGAGAGAAGTCATGTTATGTATTTGTTTGATTTGCATCTTTGCTGAATGTGTCCTTTTCGCAACAAATCAATAGTTTTTCTCATTAAAGATGGATTTTTTTATTCTAAACTTTATGCAGATCAAGTATAATTGCCCCTTTGGTTAATTGGAAAAGATACTTAAATTTAATTTCTGACCACTGGAGTGATTGGACCTGGGAATGAGCAGTGCACTTTCCAACCTTGATCCTAACAAAGCATTTACATTATTTATAAGTATCCTGAATTTATGAGCCAGCTGATTTCTTTACAACCATATCATAAACCATGCGGACATAAGTCTGACTTCCATGGAGTTTGATTTTGTGCAAACAAATTTTCATTCTCACTCTGCAGACAAAAGTGAAAGTTGCCATAGTCCCAGAGGACCATAGGCTGCTCTGTCATTTAGCGTATGAAAGCTTTTCACTTCATCTTGTGGCGTAGATTTTGCATTTTCTTTTTTCTTCTGTGGATGTCTTCCTGGTGAACTAGATGCTTCTGTATTCTCATTTGTGTTACTGGAGGATTTCTCATTACTTAGCATGATCTCTCAGTGGTACTGAGAAATCTTCTTGGTATGATAGCAAATCCTTGGTCACACTTTTGTTCTTGTTGAATTTGTTTGAGCCTCTTATAACTTGCCAGCTATTTATTCTTCTAGGTCACATAGAACACTTCTTTTATGGGTAGTCTCAAAAGATTCTTTCTACTTGGAAGCTTGATGAAATTTGTACCAGTTGACTGTGTGGATGAGAATATTTTGTTCTTGGATCAGTTGCTCCCTTGGAACCAATTGAAATCCTTCTGCTACTTCAAGGATACTGAGGTCAAGTTATGCAGGCATACTCAAAAGTGTGAACTGTTGATTGCAAATACATAAACATTTTCAACTCTCTGATGCTGTTTTTGCTGCCATGTTATTTATAGGCTTGGGAGTCAGTTTACTTAGTTGGCTGGACAGCTGTCTTGCCTTGCAGAATGATGCAAACTGCATGGGTTCAATACCTGAATGAAGGCCCTGCCTTCTCAGCCTTGCCGCTAGTTTAAGACATGGTGATCCTCAGGTTAATGTCGCCACTAGTTGTCTGTCTCTAATGAGAGAGCAGTGTTATAGTCCTCTGGGACCTTTAAAGTTCACATTTTACTTTTAGTCACGTTGAGTTTTTCCACATAGATCATATTGTCTCATTCTGAAGGCTTCTTCAGCTAGGCTCTTCGAACTGACACTTGGTGACACTTGCCTTTATCAGTATAAAATTATGAGAGATGCCCATTAAGTTAAACAGGTTCTGTCAAGCATAAGTTGTTTGAATTATTAATTTTGTCTAAGTAAGCCATGGGTATCTTACCTAACAGTGGTGATTCTTTTACATTAAAACCATTGTATGACTAAGCATTTGGCTTTTTGATGGTCCAAAATTTTGTCTCTCCTCTCCTGACAGTTTTACAGATATAGCATTCTTTTGTTATGGCTGGATATTATTTGCTTATGGGGCTTTTGTTTCTCATTCACAGCAGTGGCACTGATTCTCCATGTTCACTGTTTGGGCTACTTTTTGTATTGGCTTGTCATGTGTGTCTTTAGAACATTGATACCTTTTATTTTGGTTTTTGTCACCATCCTGTGATA
This sequence comes from Stegostoma tigrinum, assembly GCF_030684315.1. NCBI lineage: Eukaryota > Metazoa > Chordata > Chondrichthyes > Orectolobiformes > Stegostomatidae > Stegostoma > Stegostoma tigrinum. Next base: position 67,024,602 of record NC_081361.1, on the reverse strand, counting down.
AGGTTGTCCCTCTTCTCTCTGGATTCATCCGAGAGCCTTTCGGAATCTATCTCCAGCATAAGTGGAATGGCTTTCGCAAACTTCCATTTTCTTTAGACTTTAACAGATCTGACAAAGACTCATCAATAGTTGTAAAACCGATGCTACTTTTTGAGTTCAGATTTCAAAGCTCCATTGTCACAATTTTACATTTAACTTGTACAGGTCACCAACAAAATTGTCTATGGATTCCCCTAGCTGTGGAACTCTTCTTTCATATCTTGCTTATAAAAGAATTTTACATTTTCTCTGAGTAAAATGCTTGTCAAAAGCTGTTGGAACTTCTTCAAGACTATTTTTGCCATCTTTTATACATGGTGACATGTTATAATCTAATCCTAAAAGTCAAGTCAGGTTCTAATCTAAAGTCTGTCTTGATAGATCATATTTTGTTCATTTTTGTTTTAACAAAGTAGACTTACACTGAAACACCAAGACACAATGCTGTGGATTTGGATTTAAGAATAAAATAAGTGTTTATTATGCAAAAGAAATTAAGATAAAATAGAATAAACCAAACTTTTTATGTATAACAGAAGTTCAAAAATTTTGAATCACGTGGTAATCTACTTTTGCTTTAAAACTATTAATTCCAAAAGACTCCTTCTCAATTCCTACAACACAGAAAATTCCCTTCCTGTTCACATCTATCAGGCTTGATTTAGCTGTGGCCTCAATTCCCTGTCTTGACAATCTGGCAGCCTCCACCTGGAGCCTTCATACAACTGAGGTTACATTTTGTCAGCAAAACGCTCCATCAGGGTTTTAGCCAAGCACTTCTAGTCTAGAAATTTTAAACTAAACTCCTCACACCGCATAAACCTCTTTCTTAATTGTCCCAAACGATTACTGTTTCTCCCTCTCTCAAAGGGGAGATGGTGGCCTAGTGGTAGTTGGGGCATAGTGGTATTATGACTAAATTATTAATTCAGAGATTCTAGTAAAGTTCTGGGCACCTCGGTTCAAATCCTGTTATAGCAGCTAGTGGAATTTTAGTTCAATAAAAATCTGGGACTAAGAATATGATCATGACCATGAAACCATTGCTGATTGTCAGGAAAATCCCATCTGGTTCACTAATGTCTTTTCAGGAAGGAAATCAGCCATTTTAATCTAGTCTGGCTGACATATAACTCCAGATGCGGACCAATTTGGTCAACTCTCAACTGCCCACTGGGGAATTAGAGATAAGTAATAAATACTAGCCTGCCAGCTACTTCTACATCCCATGAATATTTTTTTAAAAAAGTACAGTTTTACATACCTTGTTCCAGTCAAAATGTCTGTAAAATGCCTACAGTCAGGAGCGAAGAAGCTTTTACTCCCAAACAATGGGTGTTTCTCTTAAAATCAATTCCTGACCTCCGAACCTGAAAAGCTAATGGACATCCCAGGACATTATGGGAAGTTAGGGAAGAATTTGCGGGGTGCCTAGCAGAGATATTTGTATCAGCTACAGCTACGGATGAGATGCCTGAAGTCTGGAGGGTGGTTAATGTTGCGCCTTTATTTAAGGAGTGGTGTAAGGAGAATCCTTGGAACTATGGACCTATGAGTCTGATGTCAACGGTCGGTAAGTTGTTGGAGAGGATTCTGAGAGATAAAATTTACAAGCAAACATAGCCAGCATGGCTTGGTATGTGGGAAATCATTATGGATAAACTTAATTGAGTTTTTTGAGGATGTAACCCCAAAGATTGAGGGCAGAGCAAACAGATGTTGTCTACGTGGACTAAGTAAAGCCTTTGACAAATTCTGCATGGTAGACTAATTAGTAAAGGTAGATCACATGGGATTCAGGGTGAGCTTGCCAATTGGACTCAAAATTGGCTTAATGGTAGGAGATGGAGATTGGTGATGGAGGATTGTTTTTCAGACTGGAAGCCTGCTATCAGCAGTGTTCCACAAGAACCAGTGATTGGATCACTTCTGTTTGTAATCTATATTAATGATGTGGATGAGAATTTAGGAGGCATGTTGGGAAAGTTTGCGAATAATACCAAAATTGGTGGTATAGTGGACAGTTAAGAAGGTTATCTAAGATTACAAAGAGATCTTCATCAACTGGGCCAATGGGCTGACAAGTGGCAGATGGAGTTTAATTTGGATAAATGCCAAGTTGGATTTTGGTGAAACAAACAAAGGCAGGACTTATACAGTTAATGGTAGGGTCCTGGGCAGTGTTGTCAAACAGACAGACCTATGGTCACGTACATTGTTCTTTGAAAGTTGCATCACATGCAGACAGGGTAGTTAATAAAGGGGTTTAGCATGCTTGCCTTCATTGCTCAGACCTCTGAGTGTAGGAGTTGGGACCTCATATTGCGTTTGTACGGGACGTTGGTGTGGCCAGTTTTGGGGTGTTGAGTACAGCTCTGGTTGCCCTGTTACGGGCAGGCTTTTATTAAATTGGAGAGGGTTCAGAAAAGACTTACTGCTGAGACTGAATGGTTTGAGTATTAAGGTGAGGCTGGATAGGCTAAGACTTTTTTCACTGGGACGGAGGAGGTTGAGGGGTCATAAAGTTTATAAAATCATGAGGGGCATTGGTAAGGTGAGTTCAAAACTAGGGGGCATATTTTTAAGGTGAGAGGAGAAAGATTTAAAAGGGATCCTCAGTCAACTTTTTCACACAGGTGATTCATATGTGGAATGAGCTTCCAGAGGAAATGGTAGATGTAGTACACCTTCAACATTTAACAGAAATTTGGACAGATACATGAATAGGAAAGTTTAAGAGGGGTATGGGCCAAACACAGGCAAGTGGGACCAGTTTAATTTGGGAAACCGTTTTTAGCATGGATGACTCGATGGAAAACTGTTCACATATTTTGCTCTTGAACATTTCCCAGTGTAAACAAGTTCCCATTAGCCTCCCTCACCTATCTCTGACAGATTTAATTCAAAAACAAAATCACCATGGCTACAGAAATACCACAAGTCGATTGGGAAAAGTATCTACACCTTACATTTGAGTTATAGAGTGGTGGGACTAAAGTGCATTTCTCCAACCTCAAGTGTAAAATTGAAACATTGATACTGTGTTTAAATCTAAAGGCATGTCTTCAAATTACTTTGTTTCAAATGAGATGACAATACTTGCATCTAAATACTCATGTAGAAAGATATTATCTTGCTTCAAGAGCTTTAGGCATTAATTCTTCAGTTAAAGCAAAATGACCCTAATGCATTATTCTATATTTCCTTGTCAGAAACAAGATAAAAATTGTCCATTGCATTAGTTTTAGCTGGGAACCCATGTTACATTAATACAGTCACTCAAATAAATAAACTGTAAATTAATTTTTTAACACAAGGTACTTGTATTTGAAGAGAGTGCAGACATCAGGGTGGGGATGTGCTCTGCTTAGTTCAGTCGCTCTAAAGGTAGCAACACTTAACAGTGAACAGGGTGTTTTGCTTTTCTGTGTCCCTTGCAGCAGCAGTTCATTTGTGATTCATTCTGTAATTGAAGTTTGTATATATTAAAAAGTATCACATTAGGACATAATATTGGACAGCATTGAAAACCATAATACAATTCTGATATGTGTCAAAGAATCCAAGTATGTGAAAGCATAGTTCCTTCCTAACAGTTTTAAAAATATGTTTATGAGATTGTGGCTTATTTATTACCCAACTCTAAATGCCTAGAAAATTGATGTCAGACCTTCTTGAACTGTTGCCATTCTTGGAATGGTGTAGCTCCCACAAGGATGTTAGGAAATTCCAGGATTTTGATTCTGTGGGAATTAAGGAAATATGACGTATGTAAAAGCCACCATGGTTTGTGATTTGGAGGTCATAACATTCTGTTGTATTGATATTATTCATTCTTCTTGTTTGTGGTAGAGGTCAGAGACAGGGCTAATGGATGCTGTTGATGTAAGAACATAACCTGCGTGTCCCCTGTGGTGAATATATAATGTGTCAGAGATACCAATCAAGGTCACAGATTTACCTTGGTAGAAGTTGAACTTGAGCGTTATAGTTTCACCTATTCAGGTGATAACTGACTATTGAAATATACTTCTGACTTGAACCTTATGGGTAGTGAAGAGGTTTATAAGATGCACGAGGTGAATTGGCTTGTTTCTGCCTTGAAAAATAGACAGCTTGTGGAAACCAGTCTGGTAGACATTTTGGTGTCTATTGGTAAATTAAGATGATCAACAATCCCTTCTAAATAGGCAAATTGAGACCTTGAGGCTAGTTATTGGATTTTGTATGCAACTGTAATGTTTGTATGATGGGATAGTGTAGGGGGAGGGGCTTAGATTAGTTCACAGGTCAGCGCAACATTGAGGGCTGAAGGGCCTGTTCTGTGCTGTATTGTTCTATGTTCTATGTTCTTTGTATGTGTGGAGCGTACTTTCTGCATGTTGGACTGTTTTCTCTGCTGGTCGTAGTTAGTGTCCAGTATCCAGTAGCCTAAATGGTAGCCACTGAGGAGCCTCTGGAGGTTGGTCAGGAGAAACAGAGTTTCTAGGTTTATTTTCAAAGTTTATTCGTTCTACTTTGTCAAGTTCGACAGCCCAGACATTGTTTGCAAAATAACAGCATGCTTAATATCAATGCCTTTATTAATGAATAAATTATCCAGCACCAAATGTTAATGAAGAAATATCCTGTGAGTATAAATTACTAGATGATTTGTAATGGAACGTTCTGGTTTAGAATGTTCTGAAGAAGAATCACCGGACTCAAAACTTTAACTCTGCTTTCTGTCTACTGATGCTGCCACATCTGTTGAACTTCTCCAACTATTTCTGTCTTTGATTGTTTCAGATCTCCAGCATCTATAATCCTTTGTTTTATTATAACCAGGATGTTGTCAGGACTTTCAGATTTTCTCTGTATCTAGTGTAACTTAGTTGCATTTTTCCTGGACACAGCCAATTTTGAGGTAAATGGTGCATTTGACATTTTTAGTTGAATTTGTCAGCACTTCTGGAGTTGTAGAATGGATGCAATACAGGAAGGAGAATATTTGCCTTGACCTGTCCCTACAGGTTTCCTACAGTTACATTCCCCTGACTTTCCCCCATAAGCCTGCAAATATTTATTTTATTGTTAATAAATCAAAATTATAGTATATTAGAATCATTGATAAATTATTTAATATTCTTTTGAAAGCTGTGATTTAACCTGCTTCCTCCACACTCCAATACTTCACTTGACACCAGACCAGTATTTTGTACATGTTCACCATAATTTTGCTTTTGTACTTTATATTTATATTTATAAAACTTAGGATTCCATTAGCTTTGTTAGCTAATTATCAATTTAATTTAATTTCTTACAAATAAGGCCCACTCTCTCTGCCCATCTACCTCTCCTTTCAATAGGCCATGTATCCTTGGACATTTAATTCCCAGTCCTTATCGTTTTGCAGCCATATCTCTGTGATACCAATAACATCGTACCTGCCAGTTTCAATCTGCTGTATAAACTCATTCACCTTGTTTCGTATACTGCATGCAACTGACTGGATCATACCTACTAGCAGTGTCCACCTATCACCACCATTCTGCTACCCCCCACCCCGTCTCTTTATCTGCAGCTGCCCCTACACCCACGTCCAGTCCTGAAGAAGGGTAATACCCGAAACATTAACTTCTCTTTTCATTCAGATGCTGCTTGGTCTGCTGTGTTCTTCCAGCCTCCTGTTTGTCTACCTTGGATTCCAGAAACTGCAGATTTTTTTTGTCTCTAACGGGTAGAGATAATTTGAGCAAAGGCATAGTATATGGATACATGGCTATGTCCTAGTAACCAGCCTGGATCATCAGTGATGTCAGGTCACGTAGAATTGGGATCTGAGGGAAAACGTTTCTGACAAAGTCCTGTTCTACCATGCTTCTGTTTGTAGTTTACTAGTGCAAACACTAATTAACTATTAACGTGTCTGTTGGTCATCTGTCTGCTGTTCCCAGAACCTGCTTATCAGATTGATACATCTCTCCTTTCTTAAACAGTAGGGTTACATTTTCTATTTTGAATCTGCAGGATCTGTTCCCAAATCTATTCACATACCAATCCAACATAAATGTTTTGCAGGAGTCTTCCAGCAATGGTTCATATGTCAATGTTGGCAGTGCACATGAAGCATTCTACTTCAAGCCCATTCTATATATTAGCTTCCATCGACAGAAGGATTCTGATTCATTAGTTGAAGAGAAAAGGCAATAAACAATCAATAGCAACAAAAACAAAGTTGCTGGAAAAGCTCAGCAGGTCTGGCAGCATCTGTGGAGGAGAAGACAGAGGTAACGTTTCGGGTCTGGTGACTCTTCCTCTGAATTGGCTCTGAGTTCCCAGTTCTGAGGAAGGGTCACAGGGCCCGAAACATTAACTCTGTTTTCTCCTCCACAGATGCTGCCAGACCTGCTGAGCTTTTCCAGCAACTTTGTTTTTGTTCCTGATTTACAGCATCCATGGTTCTTTTGGTTTTTATTAAGGAATCAATAGCTTTGTTTAACCTAAAGCTTTGGAACATATGGAACCTAAAGTCAATGAAAATGATACTCTGCCCCTCTTCCATCTGTGCTGTCATATCGTTAGGCCTCTTCTATTTGTAACAGTGAGGGGAGTCTGAATCCTGATTATATATGATTCTTTCAGAGTGTAGTTTGACTAGTTGTTGTTCAACTGTCCTAATGTCTAAGTAATTATCAGTGAGTAGGACTGTTTTTAGATTTCACTGAGCTGAGATTGTCTACACCTTGCCCTAATATGCCATGTTTATCAGAGATCTTAGTGGAGATGCTTACAACTGACAGGACTGCCACCTCACCACAGACAGCATCAAGTGTCAACTGTAGAATTTAGAATTAGTATCACATAGAGACCAGATGTTGTTCAAGGACACCAGTGCACCATTTGGCTTCTTATTGTGGTTACATGGTCAGATTTTCCTGTGCCAGACCACTACATTAGTTGAATTCAATGTCACCATTTTCCATGGAAGAATCTGAACACACTCTGGGCTCAAATTTAGTACCAAAACTGCTACATTATTGTACTCATTATGGTCATATTTGACAGGAATGTAAAGTCATTGCCTTAGGTGGCTGGAACAAATATTAGTTGAATACTAAGTGCAAGAATCATCAGTGTGACAACTATCTTAACTCTGCATAGTTACAGTAATAGTCTCTTAGTGCACATAGTAAGGTATGAATTTGAATTGAGCATTTGTCCTGGGTAAACACTTGTTCAGTATTACGTAAAGATAGTAGGAACTGCCAATGCTGGAGTCAGAGATAACACAGTGTGGAGCTGGAGGAGCACAGCAGGCCAGGCAGCATCAGAGGAGCAGGAAAGTTGACATTTTGGGACCTTTGATAACAAAGTGTGGAGCTGGATGAACACAGCAGGCCAAACAGCATCTCAGGAGCACAAGTGCTGACGTTTCAGGCCTAGACCCTTCTTCACCCTTCTTCAGTCCTGACCCAAAACGTCAACTTTCCTGCTCCTTTGCTGCTGCCTGGCCTGCTGTGCTCTTCAGTATTACGTGATTGTGTTGCTGTGGTTGTGAAATTCTTATAAAAGATTAAATCAGGAAGAGAAATTATGGTTTCAAAGTAGTACATGAGTAAATCCTCAGTAACATACGTGCCACATGTGTGTCTGTTTTGGTGTAGATGTCTGCCTCAATATGCATGCCCAAAAATTTTTATAGACCTGATTTTGAACACAGAGCTCTATTCTCCATAAAGGTTACCCTGGGAACTAATTAGGAAATTCAGATTTTGAAAGATTGTTCATCATTAATAAGTTACCACTGGAAGTTAATTTTGTGTCATTTTCAATTTGCATGAATCCATTTACAATTGTACCTCAAGGAATAATTATTCTAGACACTGATTTTTGTGAGGTGCAATTCACAATGCACAGGTATTTATCCTGATTTTTAGTTTAGCGTTTGATGTTTGCTTGCTATTTTTAAGGGAACATTTATTTTTCCAGTTTGCTCTTATTTGGCATCAGGCCATCAGCCCTAAGTGATTAATGTGATTTAAAAATGCCAGAAGAGAAAAAACTGAAGACTTTGTCCTGTAGCCAGAAGGTTGAATAGAAAATTTCTAGTTAAATTGAACATGAGTTTGAACCTTTTCCAGTCTGCCCCAAAGGGGAAAAAAAACTGCCAATAGTAATATTTTCTGTGTTTAGGCACATTCCTGAATAAATGTGCACCAAATTGTTTGGAATTTATGGACATGTCATCTAAATAAAAGGATTGGTATTTTCATCATCCTCAGTACTATAACCAAGTTATTTTAATGAGAGATAGATTTAATAATTTTGTATAAACCTCTTTGTATCACTGCTGCCCTTTTTTTTGCAAAATGTTGTAGAAATGAATCAATTGTTTTGAGGTAATTTGAGGATGTGATTACAGCAAGGGAACTCTGAAGCCATCATAACTTTATCATATTGGAAAAAAGTTATTCAAAACAAATTGACCCTGGGACTTTCCTGCTTTTTGTAGTCTGGTAGCAGGCCACAAAGTGCAGAAATCCATTGGCTATCTAGATAGGGGATTCCGAGCTTAAAGGAAATGGGCTCCTCAGTTTTATTAACTCCATAAATTGGAATTTCGAATTCTAAAGGACAGATTTTCTCTTTAACCAAGAGCTTACTAAAATAGAAATGCCTGCTAAAAATGAACAGAAAGAGGGAGAAAATGTTGGAAAGTGAAAATTTAAAGTACTTCTAAAAGATGGAGTGCTAAAAGCAGATGCTTTAATTAACTACATTACAGGGCAAGTGGTAGGGTGGAATTTCATGAGTTGAAAGCAACAGAATTCCAATGTCTATTGCTGTCAATGTGTAGTATTGGGTCTAGTAATTAAAATAGATCTTTAGCCCATAAGAATGATATTCAGAATAACTGTAAATAGTTCCTTGGCTGTTCCCTGAGGTAAGTACCTGTCTGAAAACCACAATCTAATTGAATGGTGGGTCATTCCCCTTGGGGTTTGAACGGCCTACTCCTGTTCCTATGAAAGAAGAAAGTAAAAGCTTCCAATGTAAAAGGTATTTCACAATGCATGAACACAATTATTAAAGCTGTCGATACTACACCAATGGTTATCCTATCTGTCAATTTAATGTCCGTTTCAAGAAAATCCTGCTCCCCCAGGAATTCATAAGTTTCCAGAGGAGATTCAAAATGAAAATCATGAACAGATAATGTTATTATAAGCAATAATGCAGCAGATGGTGTCCCTAGTCTTGTACTGCTTAATGTTCGAGGATAAAGAAATGAACTTGCATGTCACTTACATGATCATGGGCAATATGTTTGGCTGTGCTTTTCTATAGCAAACAACTCCTTATGCAGCAATGCAAATTCTTCTGTACATAGGAAATGTCATCTGAGGTTAAGCTGCAAAAAGCGAGAATCTGTGCCTAATTATTCCCACTGGGATGTCAAATGGTAAACATCACTCTTAGTTTAGTGTATGATTTTGTTCTCCAGGCAATTTAAAAAAATGTTATATATTGCAACATAATAAACATTACATTTCAAACCTATCTTTTAAAAAAATCTTACTACAGCTTATATTGAAATCATGTTGATTTAATCTGACAACTCAAGGAATGGCATTAATTTTACACTAAGCATAAATCTCATTAAGATGTTGTCGACAATGAAGGCAGTGGTTGTCCTGTGAGAAGCACTGTTTGTTAAATAATTTTCCAGTAGAGGTCAGTATTAATCTGTAATAGCTATTAGTGGATTGGTACAACTTCCTGTCAGACAGTCCCAATGTCCATTTGACTTGTTCGCGGTAAATGCGACGTTACATCACGGTCAAGATAGTTTATTATGAAAACTTGTCACACAGGAAACAGGGGTTTGTTTACCTTGACACATCATCAAAGTATTTTTGAAAATAAATGACAGTTTAATAAGTAAAAAATTATATTGTCAAAGCTAAGAACTGGAGCACAAATAGAGCTTGATGCTGTGCTGTTTAATGGCTGCAAGTTGGAGTTGAATCCTAATATAACATGAGGCAGAAATTGGGCGCAATTACGGAAAATAAGTAGGGACCCACATTTAAATGTAATAGATGGTCTGTTTGCACTGTTCATTGGCAGCTGGTTTAAATGGAGTTTTTAAAACAAGAACAAAAACAAAGTTGCTGGAAAAGCTTAGCAGGTCTGGCAGCTTGAGATCGATATGACAGGTCGGCACAACATCGAGGGCCGAAGGGCCTGTACTGTGCTGTAATGTTCTATGTTCTATGTTCTATATCGGGTCCGGTGACCCTTCCTCAGAACTGATGCTGGCTGGGAAAACATCAGTATATGTACAGAACATAGGGAGATGGGTGGGGTGGGGAGTAACCGATAGGATGGAGCCCGAAGAGAGAGAAAGACAGTTGGACAGACAAAGGAGTTGCTAATGATCAGGCTGGGACAGTGAATAGTAGTTAATAGGGACTGTTAGTGACTAACAGCAGGGGTGTGTAATGGCAGGCTATGTGATAACAAGTTCTGGTGTGTGGGGTGGGAGGCTGGGACATGGGAGAGCTCAGGCCCTAACATTATTTAACTCAATATTGAGTCCGGAGAGCTGTTGGGTCCCCAAATGGAAAATGAGGTGTTGTTCCTTCAGCTTGTGCTGGGCTTCACTGGAACACTGTAGCAAGCCAGAGACAGAGATGTTGGCCAGGGGACAGGGTGGTGCATTGAAGTGGCAGGCAACGGGTAGTTTGGGGCCTTTTTAGCGAGCAGAACGTAGATCTTCTGCGGAGCGGCCACCAAGTCTATGCTTTGTTTCCCCAGAGTAGAGGGGACCACACTGTGAGCAGCAAATGCAGTAGACTAGGTTCTGGGAAGTGCAGGTGAAGTGTTGTTTCACCGGGAGGGTATGTTTGGGCCCTTGGATACTGGGAAGGGAGGAGGTAAATGGGCAGGAGTTGCACCTTCGCCAGTTACAGGGGAAGGCGCCATAGAGCTGTGGGGAGGTGTTGGGGGTGAAGGAAGTGTGGACCAGGGTGTGTCGGAGGGAATGGTCCCTGAGGAAGGCGGACAAGGGAGGGGAGGGGAATATGTGGCGTCTTTCTGGAGGTTGCGGAAATGGTGTCTGATGATCTTCTGGATGTGGATGCTGCTGGGATGGTAGGTAAGGATAAGGGGAACCCTATTGCTGTGGCGTGAGGGAAGAGAAGGGGTGAGGGAGATGGGTTGGACCTGGTTGAGGGCCCTGTCAACCACGGAGCTGGGAAAACCTTGGTTGAGGAAGAGGGTGGACACTTCCTTCATCTCCAACACCTCCCCACAGCCCTACGGCACCTTCTCCTGTAACCGGCGAAGATGCAACGCCTGCCCATTTACCTCCTCCCTTCCCAGTATCCAGGGCCCAAACATACCTTCCCGGTGAAACAACACTTCACCTATACTTCCCAGCACCTAGTCTACTGCATCCACTGCTCACAGTGTGGTCTCCTCTACATTGGGGAAACGAAGCGTAGACTGTGTGACCGCTTTGCAGAAAATCTACTTTCTATTTGCAAAAAAGGCCCCGAACTACCCATTGCCTGCCACTTCAACGCACCACCAAGGGGGGAAAGTTGCCAACATCTCTGTCTCTGGCTTGCTCGGTTGAGGAAGAAGGTGGACATTTTGGAGGCTCCCTTTTCGAAGTTGGCCTCATCTGAACATATGCGATGGAGACAGAGGAACTGAGAGAATGGGATGGAGTCTTTACAGGAAATGGGGTGTGAAGATATATAGTCCAGGGAGCTGTGGGAGTCAGTGGGTTTGTGACGGATATTAGTGGTCAGTCTATTCCCAGAAATGGAAACAAAATGTTGAGAAAGGAAAGGGAGTAGTCAGAGATAGGCCAGGTGATAGCGAGTACAGGGTTGAAATTGGAGGCGTAATTGATTAAGTTTTCCAATTCCAGACAAGAGAGGGAAGCAGCACCAACAATATCATCGATGTATTGGAGAAAGATTTGTGGGTGGAGGCTGGAATAGGACTGGAACAAGGAATGTTTTTTAAAACCTTTTACTCATGGTGCATGGGTGTCCTGACTAGGCCAGCATTATTGTCCCAATTACCTTGGAGAAAGTGAGTGTGTTCTTAGGTGTCAGTACGTACACAGTGCTGTTGGGATGGGAAAGCCAGGATTTTGACTGAGCAACAGTGAAGGAATGGCAAGAGAGATAAGGGGAACGGCAGATGCTGGAGAATCCAAGATAATAAAAATGTGAGGCTGGATGAACACAGCAGGCCAAGCAGCATCTCAGGAGCACAAAAGCTGACGTTTCGGGCCTAGACCCTTCATCAGAGAAGGCGATGCGGAGAGGGTTCTGAGATAAATAGGGAGAGAGGGGGAGGTGGACCGAAGGTGGATAGAGGAGACGATAGGTGGAGAGGTGGGGAGGGGATAGGTCAGTCCGGGGAGGGTGGACAGGCCAAAGAGGCAGGATGAGGTGAGTAGGTGGGAAATGGAGGTGCAGCTTGAGTTGGGAGGAGGGGATAGGTTAGAGGAAGAACAGATTAGGGAGGCAGGAAGAGCTAGGCTGGTTTTGGGATGCAGTGGGGGGAGAAGACGAGCTGGGCTGGTTTTGGGATGCAGTGAATGGAGGGGAAGAGCTGGGCTGGTTTTGGGATGCAGTGGGTGGAGGGGAAGAGCTGGGCTGGTTGTGTGGTGCAGTGGGGGGAGGGGACGAGCTGGGCTGGTTTTGGGATGCAGTGGGGGAAGGGGAGATTTTGAAGCTTGTGAAGTCCACATTGATACCATTGGGCTGCAGGGTTCCCAAGCGGAATATGAGTTGCTGTTCCTGCAACCTTCGGGTGGCATCATTGTGGCACTGCAGGAGGCCCAGGATGGACGCGTCATCTGAGGAATGGGAGGGGGAGTTGAAATGGCTTGCGACTGGGAGGTGCAGTTGTTTGTTGCAAATTGAGCGGAGGTGTTCTGCAAAGCGGTCCCCAAGCCTCCACTTGGGTTCCCCAATGTAGAGGAAGCCACAACGGGTACAGTGGACACAGTATACCACATTGGCAGATGTGCACGTGAACATCTGTTTAATATGGAAAGACATCTTGGGGCCTGGGATGGGGGTGAGGGAGGAGGTGTGGGGACAAGTGTAGCACTTCCTGTGGTTGCAGGGGAAGGTGCCCAGTGTGGTGGGGTTGGAGGGGAGTGTGGAGCGGACAAGGGAGTCATGGAGAGAGTGGTCTGTCCGGAAGGCAGACAAGGGTGGGGATGGAAAAATGTCTTGGGTGGTGGGGTCGGATTGTAGATGGCGGAAGTGTCGGAGGATGATGCGTTGTATCCGGAGGTTGGTGGGGTGGTGTGTGAGAACGAGGGGAATCCTCTTTGGGCGGTTGTGGCGGGGGCGGGGTGTGAGGGATGTGTTGTGGGAAATGCGGGAGACGCGGTCAAGGGCGTTCTCGACAAGGATAAGGGGAACCCTATTGCTGTGGCGTGAGGGAAGAGAAGGGGTGAGGGAGATGGGTTGGACCTGGTTGAGGGCCCTGTCAACCACGGAGCTGGGAAAACCTTGGCTGAGGAAGAGGGTGGACACTTCCTTCATCTCCAACACCTCCCCACAGCCCTACGGCACCTTCTCCTGTAACCGGCGAAGATGCAACGCCTGCCCATTTACCTCCTCCCTTCCCAGTATCCAGGGCCCAAACATACCTTCCCGGTGAAACAACACTTCACCTATACTTCCCAGCACCTAGTCTACTGCATCCACTGCTCACAGTGTGGTCTCCTCTACATTGGGGAAACGAAGCGTAGACTGTGTGACCGCTTTGCAGAAAATCTACTTTCTATTTGCAAAAAAGGCCCCGAACTACCCATTGCCTGCCACTTCAACGCATCACCAGGGGGGGAACGTTGCCAACATCTCTGTCTCTGGCTTGCTCGGTTGAGGAAGAAGGTGGACATTTTGGAGGCTCCCTTTTCGAAGTTGGCCTCATCTGAACATATGCGATGGAGACAGAGGAACTGAGCGAGAAACCAGCACAGCTCTTCCCCTCCATCCACTGCATCCCAAAAGCAGGGGGGGGAAGTTGCGGTCCTTGAAGAACTTGGACATCTGGGATGTGCGGAAGTGGAATGCCTCATCCTGGGAGCAGATACGGTGGCCGGGAAGGAATTGGGAATGGGGATGGAATTTTTGCAGGAGGGTGGGTGGGAGGAGGTGTATTCTAGGTAGCTGTGGGAGTCGGTGGACTTGAAATGGACATCAGTTTCTAGCTAGTTGCCTGAGATGGAAACAGAGAGATCCAGGAAGTTGAGGCATGTGTTGGAGATGGCCCAGGTGAACTTGAAGTTGGGGTGGAAGGTGTTGGTGAAATGGATGAACTGTTAGAGCTCCTCTTGGGAGCAAGAGACGGCGCCGATACAGTCATCAATGTAACGGAGGAAGAAATGGGGTTTGGGGCCTGTGTAGGTGCAGAAGAGGTACTGTTCCACGTAACCTACAAAGAGGCAGGCACAGCTTGGGCCCATTCGGGTGTTCATGGCCACCCCCTTTGTCTGTAGGAAGTGGGAGGAATCGAAAGAGAAGTTGTTGAGGGTGAGGACGAGTTCGGCTAGGCGGATGATGGTGTTGGTGGAGGGGTCTGGTCAGGTCTGCGGGACAGGCAGAAGCGGAGGACCTTTAGGCCATTTGCATGAGGAATGCAGGTGTATAGGAACTGAAATTGAGGTGATGGGGACCAGGGAATTGGAAGTTCTGGAGGAGGTGGAGGGTGTGGGTGGTATCACGGACATAGGTGGGGAGTTCCTGGACCAAGGGGGAGAAAATGGAGTCCAGATGGGTGGAGATGAGTTCGGTGGGACAGGAGCAGGCAGAGACAATAGGTCGGCCAGGGCAGGCAGGTTTGTGGATTTTGGGAAGGAGATAGAAATGGGCCGTGCACGGTTGGGGAACAATAAGGTTGGAGGCTGTGGGTGGGAGGTCACCTGAGGTGATGAGGTCGTGGATGGTATCGGAGATGATGGTTTGGTGCTCGGGGGTTGAGTCATGATCAAGGGGGTGGTAGGAGGTGGTGTCGGAGAGTTGGCGTTTGGCCTTGGTGATGTAGAGGTCAGTGCGCCATACTACAACTGCGCCTCCCTTGTCTGTGGGTTTGATGGTGAGGTTGGGGTTGGAGTAGATGGAGTGGAGGGCTGCCCGTTCTGCGGGGGAGAGAGATTGGAGTGGGTGAGAGGGGTGGAGAGGTTGAGGCGGTTAATGTCTCGATGGCAGTTGGAGATGAAGAGGTCTAGGGAGGGTAGGAGGCCTGGGGATGGTGTCCAGGAGGAGGACTTGTGTTGGAGGTGGGGGAAGGTGTCAGTGGAGGGAGGGTTAGGCTCACGGTTAGAGAAGTAAGCGTGGAGGCGAAGGTGGCAGAATAACTACTCGATGTCCAAACGTGACTGGTATTTGTTGATGTGTGGGTGGAAGGGGACAAAGGTGAGCCCCTTGCTTAGGACCGACCGTTCGTCTTCCGTCGTGGGAGGTCTGGGGGAATGGTGAAAATTCGTCAGGGCTCAGTGTGGCTGTCTTCTCTGGGGTTGCTGGATGTCGGCATTGTGAAGGAATGGCAATGTAGGTTCTAGTCAGGACATGGTGGACTAAGAGGGCAATTTGGTGGTGTTCCCAAACATCTGCTGTCTTGTCCTGAGAGTGGTAGATCTCATGAATTTGGAAGATGGAATGTGAGATTTGCTTTTGTTGTAAGAAGTTGTAAGTAAACTTTTGGACAATGGCAAGAAGCAGCAAGCATCACCCAACTGGCACTCTTATTTTCAGATAATGCATTAGGGGTTTTGCATGAAAATGTTCACAGGAAGACTCATATCTTCAATCCGCCAAGCAAACTCAACTTACTGGGACAACAGGATTTGGCAAACATGACAAAATATGACAGCATGAGATGTGTTGCCTCCATCTCGTGGCTGCAATATAGAGAAAAGAAAGTAATAATTTCACCAGGATAGACAAAGTGGCCCTTAAAACATACCTTTCATTATGCTTTTTTATTCATTCACAGGATGAAGGCATTGCTGGCTAGGCAGCATTTATTATCCATCCCTAATTGCCCAGAAAGCAGTTAAGAGTCACCCATATTGTTGTGGGTCTGGAGTCACACGTAGGCCAGACCAGGTAAGGATGGCAGTTTGCTTCCCTAAGGGACAGGAGTAAACTGAGTGATTTTTTTCCCCCCAATAATCAACAATGGATTCACGGTCATCTGTGGATTCTTAATTCCAGGCATTTATCAAATTCAAATTTCTCCATCTGCTGTGGTGGGATTTGAACCCAGATCCCCAGAACATTTAAAAACCAAAAGAACAGCAGATGCTGTGAATCAAGAACAAAAACAAAGTTGCTGGAAAAGCTCAGCAGGTCTGGCAGCATCTGTGAAGGAGAAAACAGCGTTAATGTTTTGGGTCCGGTGACCCTTCCTCAGAACTGATGATGACGAGGAAAATGTCAACTTATATGCAGAACATAGGGGGGTGGATGGGGTAGGGAGTAAACGATAGGATAGAGCCCAAAGAGAGAGACAAGGAGTTGGACAGACAAAGGAGTTGCCAACGAACAGGCTGGGAGGGTGAATAGTTGTTAATGGGGACTGTTAGTGACTAACAGAGGGTGTGTAATGGCGGGCTATATGGTAACAAGGCCTAGTGTTTGGGGTGGGGGGCTGGGACATGGGTGAGTTTAGGCCCTAAAGTATTGAACTCAATATTGAGTCCAGAGATCTGTAGGGCCCCCAAACGGAAAATGAGGTGTTGTTCCTCCAGCATGTGTTGGGCTTAACTGGAACACTGTAGCAAGCCAGAGACAGAGATGTTGGCCAGGGAGCAGGGTGGTGCATTGAAGTGGCAGGCAACGGGTAGTTCAGGGTCTTTTCTGCGAACAGAACGTAGATGTTCTGTGAAGAGGTAGCCAAGTCCACACTTCATTTCCCCAATGTAGATGAGACCACATTGAAACATACCTTTCAGGTGAAGCAACACTTCACCTGCACTTCCAAGAATCTAGTCTACTGCATTTGCTGCTCACAGTGTGGTCTCCTCTACACTGGGGAAATGAAGAGTAGACTTGGAAAATGCTTTGATACCTAGGGATAATATCTAGAATTACAGAAGCCAAGTGTAGGATGTGTGGCATTAATGATAATTCATTATTTATCAAACCCTCCTGTTGTCTGCTAGACTGCCCGCAGAGATTGGAAAGGAATACATCAGGCTAGTTTTCAAATAGGTTTAAGTCTATTTTTTCCCCTTTTTTTCACATCTCCTGGAAAATTATCTGACTGCAGGAGGTGGGCAGGAACATGGTGTTTGGTTTGGATGGTCTTTTCCTGCTCTCCTTCATGCATATTGGATGCAGCTGATTTTGTAACAAGTCCTGTTGTTGAGGTCATTGCATCCTGGTCTTGATATAGTAGGTTAGTCACAGGCTCTAATGACCTTGGAAGTGTTCAGTCCTGCACCTACGCAGGGTTTCAACACATGAGAGTGGCACTCTGTTCCCTTGGTGTTTAATAGAACATGTTTCTTTTGTGAAAACCAAAAGAACTGCAGATGCTGTAAATCAGGAACAAAAACAAAGTTGTTACAAAAGCTCAGCAGTTGTGGTTGCATCTGTGAAGTAGAAAACAGAATTAACAATTCGGGTCCGGTGACCCTTCCTCAGAACGGTTGTTTATCTTTCTTTTGTGCATTGTTGTCTAGATTTCTAATCTTATCAGCAGGGTTAAATCGATGGGAAAGAAATATAAGGAGTTTGTTCTGAATCAGTAATTATAATAGTGTAAAGACCACCTCATTTTATTCCCTTTTTTTTGACTGTGGACTAAAATTGGAAGAGACTGCTTTAAACCAAGGACACTGTTCAAAAAGATGGCCACAGTATTACAAATTATGTTACTGTAGCAAGTTGTGAGTTGTATGCAATGTTGCAATTTTCTGGAACAGTAAGAGCAGAACAGACACCTGAAGCCAATGGGTTCTAAACTAAAGGGATAATTGTTTGGCTTCAGCATTTTGATTGGTTCCTGAGCAGGTGGCCATGGCTTGTATGAAGTTAGTAGAATGCTGCCTAGCATGCAAAGATGAAGCATTAAAAAATTCTTTTTCTTGCTTTCTCTTACGTAGAGGAATCAGATATTGATCCTGGACACTGAGTCTTTGACTCACCTTTCTCTGTAAATCCCCTGCTGAAGAAAAACTAAAATGTCTTTAAAGATAGTGAAAGGGGAAATTTTCAATCAGTGATTGAAAAAACGCATCAGTGTGCAAACAAACTTGTATGATCTATTCACCTAATTGTTTGGCAGTAAGACATGAACTCAAGTTTGCGAATCCTGAAATTGACTCAGACTTCAAGTTGATATTCCAAAATTATGAAAAATGTTGTCATGATCTTTGTAGTCATCATCAGAAATACCAGAGGGTTTTATTCTTTGTAATCCTTTGGTGCCCAAAATGAAATAGAGGTTTTACTGTCTGTTGTCTCTCAACAGTTATCTGCTGGCTTACATAATAAAGATTGACTTTCTTTTCTTTGAATAACAAAATTTCTAACAGAATTCTTACAGTGGTAAGTTCAAAAAGTAAAGTCACCATTGTCCTACTGGACTGTAGGGTTATTCTCTCATTAGAAAGAGACAACCGGCGGTGGTTTAACCTGGCCGTCACTACACTTCAGGTGAGGGGTAAGGTTGAGAAAGGATGTCTTCACTGTAACCTCAGCCAGTGTGGGAATAGAACCCATGCTGTTGGCCTCACTCTGCATCAAAATCCAGCCGTCTGGCCAGTGTGCCAATTTATGGCATTAAATAGAAAGTTGGTAATACATGCAAAAAAGGTGCTGCAGTAATAATGGATGATTTTAATGTGCACGGAGACTGGGCAAATCACATTAGCAACAAAACTGTGGCAGTGCAGTTCGTAGAATGTTTTGGACCAGTAAGTTGAGGTATCAACTAGGGAACAGATTATCCTAAATTTGGCTTTATGCAATCAGAACGAGTTCATTAAAAATCTTGTCGTGAGAGGAACTTTAGGAAAATGAGTGCTTAACCATAACATTGGGCTATCTGAAGTTTATTTACAACGCTACTTATGTGGTTGCAATATCACAGGCTTACACGCATAGTCTGTGTTCTGTTCTTACTGATGTTACTGTGCGTTACACGCACACACAGCAAACTGATCACACTGATTCTTACACAGAGTTGCTGAAATTAGGGAGAGTACCTTTATATCAGAAAGTCTCATGATTATGATGCTATGTAACTGAATTAAAGGTACAGACTTGTCGCTGTGGATTTGTGTCATAATACAACATTAACAACCAATAAATTACTTTTGAGAAAATGCAATTTGCGCTAAGCAAGTCCCATAAAACAAAAGTGAGATCTTGATCACATCATCTATAGTTAGTATCTGCTGGGTTACAATTTACACGCTCTTCTACTTTTACTTTCTTCGTTTTTTTTATGGTGGTATGTTTGTTCCGTGACCCTGCTAATATTTTGCTTGTTCACTGTTGCATTTCTTTTTGCTGGATTATGTTTTGAGTACAAGGAGTTCTTTTGCAAACATCAGCACTCTGCCATTGTACTAGAAGTCTCAAAATAGTTTATTTTGGACTATGATGCCATCTTCCCTGAGTAAAAGGAATATAAAGGAAGGATGGGAGTGCACTAGAGAGGGTAAAGAAGAGATTCGGCAGGATATTGGCTGAATTGGGGTGATACAGCTCTGAAGACAGAATTGATAAGTTGTATATATTCCCCTTAGAGCAGAGAAGGCTGAAAGGGCACCTGATTGAAGTGTACGTATTTCTGGGGGATATGGACAGAATAGATAGAGAGAAACTTTTCCCCTTAGTAGAGTGATCAAAAACCAAGGGACGCAGTTTAAAATTAAGGGGCAGGAGTTTAGACTGGTTTTGAGGAAAACCTTTTTTCACCCAAAGTGTGATCAGAGATAATGGGAACTGCAGATGCTGGAGAATCCAAGATAACAAAGTGTGAAGGTGAATGAACACAGCAGGCCAAGCAGCTTCTCAGGAGCACAAAAGCTGATGTTTCGGGCCTAGACCCTTCTAGGGCCCAAGCCCAAAACGTCAGCTTTTGTGCTCCTGAGATGCTGCTTGGCCTGCTGTGTTCATCCAGCTTCACACTTTGTTTTCTCTTTCACCCAAAGTGTGATGGTATTTGGAACTTACCGCCTAAAAGGATGGTAGAGGTAGGAACCTTCAAGACATTCGAGAACAATTTAATGAGACAAAGCATTAAAGCTACAGACCAAGTATCGGAATATGGGGTTAGAAGAGATGGATGTTTGGTGACCAGCATGGATGCAATAACTGAAAGGCATTTCTAAGTGCTGTAAAAGCTCTATGATTCTAGAAGTCAGACACAGAGAGGCTATTGCATCCCTAGATCCTTTAGAAAGAATCATGTCCTCAACAGACAGTGGATGATGTAAATCTTTAAATATTATTAAGGCAGAAGTAGATCGATTCTTGATTATCAAGGGGAAAAAAATAATCAGGGATATGCAGGAACATACAACTGGGGTTAAAATCAGATCAGCCATGATCTTATTGCATGGCAGAGTAGACTATAAGGGCCAAGTGGCTAATATTTGTTCTTTGTTCATATTTGTATTTAAGATAGTTTTCATAGATTCACAGAATCCCTGCAGTGTGGAAACAGGCCCTTCAGCCCAACAAGTCCACACCAACCTTCAGAGCATCCCACCCAGAACCATTCCCCTATAACCCACCTAATCTACATATCCGTGAACACTGCGCACAATTTAGCATGGCCAATCCAACTAGCCTGCATATTTTTGGGCTGTGGGGGGAAAGTGGAGGAAACCCATGCAGACACAGGGAGAATATGTAAACTCCACACAGACAGTTGCCCGAGGGTAGTATCGCACCTAGGTCCCTGGCACTGTGAAGCAGCAGTGCTAACCACTGACTCACAGTGCTGCCCTTGTTTAGCCTTTCCAGAGATTGTATTGGTGGGATAAAGTGGTAATAACAAAACCAAAGCAAGTCCGTTAATGAAACAACTGAAGATGGTTGAGCCTTTGGCGCTACACTGACGAACTGTTGAACTGATTCTTGGATCTGAGACAATTGACCTCAAGCAATGGCACCATTTTCATTTGTGCCAGATAGTACTGTAACCAACACAGAAATTCTGCCCCTCCGATGCTCATTGACTTTTAGTTTTGAAAAATGCGGCCTTGATGTCAAGGTTATTCACTCTCATGTCACTTCTTGGGTTCAGTTCTTTTATTCATGGTTGGCTAGAAATCAGGTCAGGAGCCGAGTGGTCCTGATGGGATACAAACTGAGTATCAGTAGGTCAGTTATTGCTAAATAATTGCCACTTGATAGACTTACTGATGACTCCTTCTGTCACTTTGCTAAGTGGTAGCGAAGACTGTTGGGGCAGTAATTGCCTGGGTTAGATTTCTTCTGCTTTTTGTAGACTGGACATACCTGGACATTTTTCTACTTTGTGGCTAGATGCCAGTGTTTTAGCTATGGTCAAGCAACTTGGCCACGGGTGCTTCAGTCTTCAGTAACATTGTTAGAAGGTTGTCATTGCCAATACTGCGTATTCAGCCATTTCTTTATATCATGTAGAGTGAATGGGTTTGTCTGAGGAACTGGCATCTGTCACGCTGGGACGAGATGAATCATTGTCTTGGCACCTCTGATGGAAGGTGGCAACACCTGTTTCAACCATTTCTTTTGCACTGAAGTGCTTGGCACCCCCATCATTGAAGATAAGGATATTTGTGGATCTTTCTGTTATGCAGGATTGACAGGGCTTGGTTTGCCCAGGTGGTTTCCAGTAGTGGTGTTGATACTTGGTGGTCTGTCTGCTTTCGTCCTTTTAATATATTTTTGTATTTCCTGTTCTCATGAGCAGGTCATTCAGTTTAATGAACCCATACTCCATTCATTCATATCTAGGCTGATTTAGAGCTTAACTCAATCAACCTGTCCTTATTCCATGAGTCTGAACTCCTGCCTGAACAAAAATCTATCAATCTCATGTTTTTAATATTTATTTGATCTCTAGCCGCAACAGATTTTTGAAGGTTGAGAGTTCAAAGTTTCCAATACCCTTTGTGTGGATAACTTATTCCTGAAATCAACTCTGAACAACATAACTCTCATTTGAAGGGTATTCCTCCTTGTTCTGGCCTCCCCATCAGAGGGAATAGTTTCTCACTGTCTACCCTATCAATTTCTTTCATCAAAATAAATTTTTACCTTGTTCAGATCATTTCTCATTCTTCTATATTCCAGGAAATTTGAGCCTAGTCTGCCTTCATCATTTAAGTCTTTTTCGTGCTGAAATCATTTTAGTGAATCTGCATTACACTCACTCCAAAGGCCAAAACCCTCCCTGCTGTCTGGTGCCCTAAACTAGCACTCCAGATGGGAGTTAACTAGAATCGTGAATAGCTATAGCATAATTGCTTTTTATTATATTCTTGCCCTTTTGAGATCAAAGGAAACATTCAATCCACATTTTTGATTGTACTGGTCTCCTATCGTGATTTTTGCATTTCTCCCACTAAATATCTCTGCTTGTCCACAATTCCGAGCTCAATGTTTATATAATAGTCTCATCTATTTTTCTGAAGTCCGTAGTAGATGATCTCATAATTTCGCAAACTGAGCTCCATCTGCCATAGTTCTACCCACTTGCTTAATCTGTCAATGTGCCTTTTGTGCAACATTTTGTTCTCATTTACACTAATGACTCTGCTGCATAAGAGCCATCAGCAAACTTAAATATATGGTGGCTCCCTGTTCCTTCATCCAACTCATTTATAAATATAAGCTGTAACATGGATATAGGATCCCAGGGGATACCACTAATCACAGCCTGCCAGTTTGAGTACATGCCTATTATCCCTACCCTCTGTCTCCTACTTTCCATCCAATTCACAATCCATTCCAATAGATTGCCTCCAATTCTGTGCAATCTCATTTCTGTGAAACCATTTGATAGAAATAATTTGTTCCCGTTTATGCAGAAGGAAAAATGAAAATGCTTCACTCAGTTGTTTGATATATGTGTGAAAGCACATCGGTCAATATATGTCTGCAGTATGCCAGTGGCAAAAAGAAATTGAGGATATCGATGGTAACTTTGCTTGTCATTGAGTGCTATTTCAATGACACAGATTTGCTGTTGGCATTCTTGCAGCAGATGGCAAACAAAAAAAAACTCTACAACTAGATGTCTGACAATCCGGAGTCTACAGATGCAATTGTCCTTAAGACTTTGGCAGGTAGGCTTGCCAGGAATTTTAGTTATGGTTGGTGGCATAATGGCAGCTGTGACCAGAGTGGCTCAGGTGCCTATTGATCTCTGTGGTATACTTTCATTCATAATACTCAGCCATAAAATACCGCTTTTGTGATTTATGCAAATCAACCACACCATTAACTTTATGCTTACTGGTCACTTACAATGGAGCTGTGCAGCACATATCTAGTCAGTCTCAGCTCCAGTGCAAGTTGGCATTGGAGAGCTGCCTCTTTTTCCATCTATTCCTACCCAAATGCAGTTCCCGAAACCCTTTAGCATGAGTAAAAGAAATATTGAACTGACTATTTATTCAGAAGAACTGGAAACAACAATGTTGCATTGAATTTCCTCCCTAACCACTTTGTGGGCTTACCAACAGCGTATGGACTGCAGTGGTTGAAGAAGGCAGCTCATCACCACCTTTCCAAGGGCAACTGGGGATGGGCAATAAATATTGGCTGGCCAGCAGCCCTCACATCCACGAGAGAATGAGAAATATGTAACCAGCATAGGGCCAAGGCTCTTTTGAATAACAAACTGGATTCAGTGAGTTCAACAGTACTATTTACCATCAGGCAAGTAACAGGACATTTATCACAACTTTGTTAAGATTTTCTATCTAATCCAGCACTCAAATTTTCTTTTTGGAAGCAAACAGTTTACATTTACATTTTTAAGATAGTGCCAAAATTGAATTATTTTTGTTGACATTAATAGTCCTCAGATTTCTTGTATCACCTTTCAACAAGCAAAATTCTTTAAAATATTCAGTATGAACATGTTAATGTGAACAACGTACACAGGACAAGAATGACATTTTTTTTGGGAGTGGAAAATAATTTACCACTGAATGTTAAATAGAGATAAGGCCTTTTTGGGGGATAAAAAGGCAAGGAACTGGAATCATGTACAGCAGCAATCCATTGGGGAAGGTCTGTGTACAGGAAATCAAAAGCACAAATATTAATTAGGCACACTGCAATGCAGAATGAATAGATTCCACAGTACCAGAAACAAAGACATTTCGGAAATGACTGCCAGACTACTCAGGCCTCTTGGCATCACGGTAGCCCACAAACCCACCAACACACTAAAACAGCAGCTAATGAACTTAAAAGACTCTATACAGACAACAAGCAAAATGAGCGTCATTTACAAAATACCTTGCAAGAACTGTGACAAACACTACATTGGACAAACTGGCAGAAAGCTAGCCACCAGGATACACGAACATCAACTAGCCACAAAAAGACATGAGCAACTATCACTAGTACCATTACGTACAGATGTGGAAGGACACCACTTTGATTGGGACAACACATCCATCCTAGGACAAGCCAAACAGAGACACGCACGAGAATTCCTAGAAGCATGGCATTCCAACCGGAACTCCATCAACAAACACATTGACTTGGAGCCTATCTACCATCCTTTGAGAAAAAGAACAGGAAATGACATCACCAATGCTGGAAATGACATCACCAACCCAAGGAAACCTAAACAGATAAATAGAAAGTGGGACATAACACCAGCGCTTCACCGGAGGCTCACTGATGATGTAACCTAGAATGGTGATGAAATGTCTGAAAATGAACTTTCCAGTTCAGCGAGCAAACTCACATCCAGAACCTCAGCCTGAGCTACAAATCTTCTCAAAACTTGCTAGCATCCAGAACCAGAAACTATTATTTATATACACAAGAAACTATTCTTTGTGTGTTAAAAACATACATTGGAGTTGCTTTGGAGACCAATAGTGTAGAAATGCCTTGTATATCTTGGGCACCACATTGTCAATTTATCAAACCCAGCTCTGTGTTCCTGAATTTACCCAGACTTATGAAAGGCTCTGGATGGAAGTTGATGGGTTGAGACAAAAGGTGCTACATAGACAGACAGAGAGAAAAAAACCTGAGGGGCTGTTTTTTGAAGTCATTTGAATTTTAAATTTTTATTTAACCTATTTTTCCTATTCGCCTGTTCAGAGATGTTGTTACACATTTTTGGAGCAGGTGGGACTTGAACCTAAGCTTCGCAGTCCAGTGGTAGAGAGCATGAAGGCATTTGATGATAACTCATTCAATTTCAATCAGCTGCAGTGGAGCAAATTGTCTTTCTCTCTTGTAGCCGCTGTTACTTTTATGGTTTATTCATTTACTTGCATAAGTAACAGTTAAACCATGACTGTAAAAATAAAATGAAATATTTTGTTCATATATTAGGCCTGGTTTTAGCTCATTTAAAACCAATTCACCAACAGAGTTAAAGTCTGGTCTATTAGCCTCAAAGAACAAATTCTATTCTGGGGTCACCTGTTGAAAACTGCTACAAAATAGTTCTCTGGCTTCTCATAATTTAAAGTTGAATACTTCCAATTTCCTAATTCTTTTTAGCAACAAGGTTCAAATTATGTTGCTTTATACCGAGTGCCTTGGCTCATGGTTGTGCTTCAGCTTCTAATCTCAAACGAGTTTGTGATTTGTGTTCCCTCCAAGGACATGAGCATCTACTTCAGTCAATATCGAGAGATGGATCTTCATCAGATGTGCAGTGCCACATCTGTCAGGATACTGAGAATTTGTTTAAAAGGTAAATGGCTTCATTTATTGCTCTAAGGAAGAGCATGGAGAAGGCACAATATTTCTCCAATGTAATCGGGATCTTTCCTACTTTCTGGCCATAGTATTGAAGATTTGTGCTTCAGAACTTGCCGCACCCCTAGTCAAGATGTTCCAGTACAGTTATAATGCTGGCATCTACCCAACAATGTGGAGAATTTCCCAGATACATCTTGTACGCAAATTCTACACCAGCCATTAGTAGCAAGGGGGATGGCTTTACTCTGCATCCTACTTACAGGAAGAGACAGCTGCATTTGGAGGCAACCCTTTCTCCCTTGAAGTTCCGCACGTTCCTTACTTCTGGACTGACCGTGTCCTATCCATTTAAGCCCGAATGATGAGTGACAAGTCCCCTGACTGGTATCTGTACAGCTCCCCCACTGTGTTCCTGCAACTCTCTGGTTGCAGGCGGGTTGTACTAGAGCTGTAGGGCAGACTGAGTCCGACTCCCTGCTAAAGAGGTACGGACTCCTGAACAGGTACCTGTCTGTGCCAAAGCCCCTGGACTCGTGTTGGATAACAAAGTGTGGAGCTGGACGAACACAGCAGGCCAAGCAGCATCTCAGTAGCTTTTGTGCTCCTGAGATGCTGCTTGGCCTGCTGTGTTCGTCCAGCTCCACACTTTGTTATCTTGGATTCTCCAGTACCTGCAGTTCCCATTATCTCGGACTCATGTTGGAACCTGCTTTTGAATTACTGTGTCAGGACATCAGTGATGACTATGGCCCTAAGAATTTGAGACCTGGCCTTTTCTTGAAGCTGATGCAATGTGTTTCCAACAAGAATAGTTGGCGCATGGTGTGGTGTGTGATTTCCATAGCAAGGTGCTGTACAGCAACATGTCCATCACCTTGACTGCTAAAGGGTTCCAGCTGCAACAAGCTATCTGCCTTTGTTTCAGCTGTAAATAACAAGGCAAGAGAGTGGGGTTTCAAGCCTTTAAGCTTTGACTGAGGGAGCAAAGTGCAAAAAGGAAAGCCAAGGCAAAGTAGGAAAGTTACCAACATCAAGACAGGTACTTTGTGAGTGAGTGCAAACCTGCAGCCCTGAGATGCCCCCGATCCAATCTGCAGTTTTAGATCCTGTCCCTGCGCACACATTGTCCTTACAGTGGCATCTCAATGATAATTCCTAGTGCGCTCCATAGTGCAGCAATAAAGTGTAACAGCACTGTGCACATGCTTTGGAGATATGCCATGTTGGCATGGAGAGGTAGGCATGTGCCAGGTGTCTGCATCTTAGATGTGGGATGTGTGAAGCCATGACCGGGAGTATGCTCTGAGGCACTGGGGCCAGATGTCTAAGGTGGCATTCCAGAGGAACAAATGGCGATCTAGTACCTTCTCAGACTTCCATGTCGAGAGATCCCAGTGTCCAGTTTGACAGAACATAGAACATAGAACAGTACAGCACAGCACAGGCCCTTCGGCCCACAATGTTGTGCCGAACTTTTACCCTAATCTTAAGGTCTATCTAACCTCCACCCCTACCTTATACTATCATTCATATGCTTATCTAATAGTCACTTAATTGCCCCTAATGAGGCCGACTCCACTGCCCTCTCCGGCAATGGATTCTACGCCCCGACCACACTCGGAGTAAGGATCCTACCTCTGATGCCTCTTGATGTAACCAATAGGTAAATCCTATGTATACCTACCTAGAACAAAAGATTTCAAGAAATCTGTCTGTAATTTCGAAAGGAAAATGTTACCTTTATCATAATGAATGGGTAAACAGCAAACACCATTTCAGGTCTAACTGAGGTCAATCCAGAAAGTTTTCAGTGTTTCTGCTACGTACAAAACAGCTATATTTAAAACAGCATCCATGCATTAAAGGAACATATGTGATTGATAACTCATTTCCCTTGGATAAAGCGACTGAACTGCAGATTGCAATAGATGTGGACCTCAGCAACAGATTAATGATGTGGAATACAATCTCGATATACGATGGGCAGGTAAATTAATTCAGGGTGACCCTGCATTAAAATTTTATAGTTAAAAGTCTCAGCTATAATAAACTGTTATACAGACTGCTTGTTTAATTATGTGGTTCCACAGAAATGTTGAAGGGAGAGCATTCACTTTTTTCCATATTATTGAAGTTATACATCAAAATGCTTATACATAAAAAACACACCATTTCTTTCTCAATTGTTACTCAGAATATTTCCATTTTTAATCGTCTGTCATCATTGCCACTTGGTTCCTCACTTCCTTTTCTTTGTTGCTTGTTATGGTTTAGGGCCAGATAAGGCACTTTATATGTGATTGTGACTGTGCATATGAAATTGTATAAGATACGGGTGAAATGTAGTCTCACCAGGACTTGTACATGGTACTTTACATCAAAACCAGTCATCGAAAAATAGGTGGTGGAAATCTGAAATGAAAGCATAGCAGGCAGAAACTGTAGAGAGAGCAACAAAATACCGTTGATGTTTCAGTTTATACATCGCAATCTGAAATGTTAAGTTTATTTCTGTCTCGATCTACCAAAACAGTGAATGAAACTAGTTCCTGAGGCCTACAAATACTCCCATCCTACAATGCGAGAGGTTGGATAAACATGGCTTGTTATTGCTAGAGCTTCAGAGGCTATGATTTGATTTATTTTGATTTGATTTGATTTATTGTTGTCACACTCACCTAAGTACAATGAAAAGTTCTGTTTTGTGAGCAGTACATGCAGAACATAACAAGCAAGGAATACGGATCATAGGATACTTAGAAAAAGCAAGACATGCAAGGTTACAACTGCACAGGAGGTGCACTACAGCAATGTCAACATTAGATTTGAAATTAGAGATGTCCATTCAGCAGGGAAGAAGCTGTTCTTGTTGGTGCATGTGTCCAAGCTTCTGTATCTTCTATCTGATGGAAGAGGTTGGAGGAGAGTATTACTGAGTGTGGGAGGGATCTTTGATGATGTTGACAGCCTTTCCATAGCAATGAGAAGTTTAAATAAAGTCCATGGATGGGAGGTTGGCTTCTGTGATGGCCTGGACTGTGTGCACACAACTTTGTATGGTTTTTTATGGTCTTGGGCAGAGCAGTTACTGCACCAAGCTGTTTTGCACCCAGATAGAATGCTTTCTATTGTGCATCTGTAAAAGTTGGTAAGGTCCTTATGGACTTCTTGAATTTCCTAAGCGTCCTGAGGAAGAAGAGGTGTTTTTGTGCCTTCTTGACCATCACATCTTCGTGGGAGGTCAAGGACAGATTGTTGATTACCATCACTCCAAGGAACTTAACGCTTTTGACCCTTAGCTCGTTGATGTAGATAAGGTTATACCTCCTCCTCCATCCCTCCCAAAGTCAATGGTCAGTTCTTTTGTTGACATTGAGAGAAAATGTCATCATTACAACAGAATGAAGCATGCTCTCTCCTTTCTGTATTCTGTCTCATCATTGTTTGATATCCAGCCTACAATGGTGATGTTATCAGCGACCTTGTAGATGGGCTTTATATGATATTTGGCCACACATTCGTAGGCTTACAGGGAGTACAGTAGGGGCCTGAGTACGCATCCTTGTGGGGCGCCCGTGTTGAGGACTATCTTGGAGGACACGCTGCTGTCTATCTTCTGATTACGGTCGATGGGTCAGGAAGCTGAGGACCCAGTTGCAGAGGCTGGAGCTGAGACATGGTCCTCGTACTTTTCAGATTGGTTTGATTGAGATTATATTGTTGAAGGCTGAGATGTAATTGATAAGTAGGAGCCTGATGTAACAGTGATAGTGGGAACTGTGGATGCTGGAGAATCCAAGATAATAAAGTGTGAAGCTGGATGAACACAGCAGGCCATCAGAGAAGGGTCCAGGCCCGAAACGTCAGCTTTTGTGCTCCTGAGATGCTGCTTGGCCTGCTGTGTTCATCCAGCTTCACACTTTATTATCTAGGAGTCTGATGTAGGTGTCTTTGTTATCCAGATGTTCTAGGGATGAGTGTAGGGCTAGAGAAACAACACATGCTGTGGACTTGGTTTACCAGTAAGCAGGGTATCTAGGCAGGCTGGGAGGCTAGGGTTAATATTAGCCATGACTAAACTGTCTAAGCATTTCATGATTATAATGGTCAGAGCCACTGGCTGGTACTCATTGAAGCACGTTGTGGGTCAACCTGTCGGAAGTACATAAAATTATGAGACACATGGATAGGGTGGATAATCAGGGTCTTTTTCCCAGGGTGGAAATATTAGGGAACATAGATTTAAGGTGAGAGGGTTAAAGTCTAAAGGAGATGTGTGAGGAAAGGTTTTTACTCAGACAGTGGTTGGTGCCGGGAACATATTGCCAGGAGAGGTGGTAGAAGCAAATAGGATAGCAAAGGTAAGAGTTATTTAGACAGATAAATCAACAGGCAGAGAACTGTGTGATATGGGCCATGTCCAAGCAGCTGGATTAGTTTACAATAGCATCACAGTTGGCATAGACACAGTGGGTTGAAGGGCCAGTCTTCTGTTGTACTATTCTATGTGCTGGGTTCTATCCCTCTGGTATCTAATGGTTTCAAAAGGCCTTGGGAATACTAGAGGATACCAGGATACCTTCTCCAGAACCACCGGAACACTGAAGGGAAATATTTTCCCCATTCAGAGTTCCCTGCACCAATGCTCGAGCTGATTCACCAGAATTATATGAATTTCAGGAACCTGTGTTCAGCAACAATAGTGAGCTGAGTTCGCAATTTGTTTTAAGTCTCAGGGAGAAACAAAAAGAAAAATAAAGATTATATTCTATTAAGGCAAGTTTCTGTCTGGGATCCAACCTATCCAGTATTACCATAACATCAATGAATGCTTTGCTATAAAAGTCTAAAACTTATCTGGCTAATGCTCAAGTCTACATGTGGTCTACTCCACAGTTTGCACTTGAGTTACTCAGGCTGGGGTACAGCTTCTCCAGACTTTGAGGTGGAATTCTTATGTTGCATGGCTACATGCAGCACTTTAACTATCTCATGCTCACTTAGGTCCCCAACTCAGTTTGTCTTCCACAGTGCCACTGCTGTTCCTCCTTAGGTTTGACATTTGTCTAACATTGACCTCCATTTAGGGTGCTCAGCAATCTAGGGCAATGTGTCTGACGTTTCCAGAAAAACCAAAATTCCTTTGACCCCTGAGAGAACTGTCTTTGGCTTTTCCTCCTCTTGTTTCTGCATTGTGGGTGTTACTCTATAACTTGTCCTGTTCCTGCCTGCCTGATGTGGATCTTCTGTTTCTGAATGGACCATGGTGTGTAATTTTACACATTGGACTAGTCTTTCATGTTAGCTGACCCTCAGTTACATAGTGATCTCCAGGGTTATACCAGTTTTCCATCCATTCCTTTATCCATAAGTGTAGTCTATGAGGGATATTTACACTTGGTTTTGTTTTCTCTAAATAATTGGTTCCTCAACAGGATCCCTCCCATCATTTGATTATATATTCTCCACTTTCACCCCGCAAGTGATCCTGTCTGCTACTAGTTGTGCAGTGCTGTGCATGTGCAGAGGATCCTTGCCTACAGCTAGAGATAGACAACGTTGGCTGAATGGGCACCGTGCGACAATTGCCTGACAGGGGTGTTCCGTCCCAGTGGGGAAACACTTCAGCGGTCGAGGGAATTGTGCCTTGGATCTTCAAGTAAACATCCTCCAAGGCAGACTTTGGGACACACAACAGAGATTCGCCGAGCAGAGGCTGATAGCCAAGCTAAATACCTAAGATGTTTGCCTCAACTGTGATCTTAGGTTCATGTTGCACGACAGGTGACCCCTCCACACTATACACTCCACCACACACACACATGCACTCACACACACGTACTCACACACACGCACTCACACACACGCACTCTCTCACATGCACTCTCTCTCTCTCACACACACACACACACACACACACACACACACACACACACACACACACACACACACACACACACAAGTACTTGCAGATGCATTGTATTGTGTTCAAAAAGCACACAATTTGTAGACACAGTCCGTCAATGTGGTGTTTTATAAATTCCTGCTTTAGAAATAAAACCAGTATGACTCCAGGTTAAACACAGACAGATTGTGAACAAGGCCTCACACCTAAAATGCATTGTCTGACCTGAGATCTCACCTCCTGTACACACTGATTAAAACCTTTAGTTATCTTGGGGCAGTGACTTGAAAGAAATTCTGGGATTTGCATTTCAATCAAACTAAACCCGCATCCTCTTTCTAACTGATTGAAGATTTTACAGGAGGGAGTCAGCTAGCCATTTTACATTTGCATCAATTGTATGATCCCTTGACCTTTTACTTATAAATTCTGGGTCTGGATGCCTCTCTCACTGCACCTGAAGAAGGAGAGAGGCTCTGAAAGCTAGTGTTTTCAAGTAGACATGTTGGACTATAACTTAGACTCGTGAGATTTTTGACCTTGTCCAATCCAATCCAACACGTGCACTTCCACATCACCTCTCACCACAACACAAAAAATAAAGAATTTTGAATAAAAGTTAACAATTATGTTTGGTTAAGTTAAAATGGACTGAGGACCCATGCAAGAATTTAAGAATCTCTTTGACTTAATTCCCTTTCCTCTTTTTTAGTGGATTGAAGTGCCTTTTGAAACTCAACCTGTTTAACTGTTATGGCTGACTATGACACTACCTCACTGCTTTAAATATCAACTCCAGAACAGCATTTGTGATAACGTCTCATAGGACACTCAAAACATTCTAGGGAGGTTAACAATGGGTGCGAATTCAAAGTGGAAAAATTCATTTCTCTTTTGATTCCCCCCACCGCAACCTGTTCTCATTGGGACTGATATATAATACTGAACCTCAGCACTTTATTTTCATTTTTGTACATAAATACAAATATGTGAACTTCTATCGGATGCCACTGTCTTTACGCATGCTATTCAAGTTGAAATTGGATTGTGGAATGGAATTATAATTCAAACAACATTCTGCCATTACATATTATTTATTTTCATCTGGCAAAGTATCTGCCACTGTAAAGATATTTGTTTATAAATTTTGTGGCATGGGTCTGAGATATTACAGCAAAGAATACAAGCCATTCTGTTACGCTTGAAGCGTCTTCTGAACTTCTTATTGTGTTCTTGCTATGGAAATATGTGTAGTGATTATAACAAGGTCAGCAGGTGGACCTCAGAATATGAGCTCCCTGATTGGGGCTGTTAATCTGGTCCAATCAGGGAGCCCTGTCAGGCAGTTAAGAACAGAAGTGTCAGACATCCTGTTCACTTTGAGACCTGGCTCTGAGGAAGCTGGATCAGTGTCAAGAACTCTCCACATGTAAACAAAGGGTGACTTGATTTTGGGATACCAGCCTTTGTAGAATAATTTCACTATGTTTAAGTCATTTTGTTATTCAATATATGGAAATAAACAAATTAAAAGAGTTTTAGCAAAGTTCTACATGTATGTTAAATTGATGGCGACCAATGGCTTGGCTAGCGTTCCATTTTCTTTGCTGCATAAACTTGAGATCACCTGTAAATCTGCTACCCATTGTTTAACCTGCAACAAATTGCATTCAGTCACCATGCATCCATTCAAGGCCTCAGCCACTGTTATCTTCGTAACTTGCCCAAACCTAACAACTCTCAAGACCTTAATTAAATTGCTGTACCATTTCTGGTGTGCCTTCAATTGATTAGGCTCCCAGGTCAACAACAGTTTGTTTCTGGACTGGTTGTTCTCCGGAAGGCAGGAAAGCTCCATCTACTCTTGAAGTTGTGACATATATGCCAGGCCAAAATGAACTTGGTTGATTGTGAACAATGTGTAAATATTTAGCTCTTTTAAATGTGTTGCATTGTAGTGTAACTTGTAGGATTCTTATGTTACTGACAGTTATTCCATCGATGTCACAGAATTTCATCTCTGTTGGCAATAGCTGCTGTTTTTTTCAGCCTTGGTAACTTGAAATGTTAGCTGTATCCTACTTCTGCACTTTGTGTTTGAATTTGAAACAATGCTGTGTCTTCAGAACTATCACACCCATGAAGTCCAGTGTAATGTTCTGGATGGTGTTTCTCTGACCTTGAATTTGCTGGAAAGTATTCGATCTTTACAATCCTTCTCAATGTGTTCATTAAACTCAATAAAGCCAAATAGCTGTTTTAAATCCGTATCATTTGAAATATTGTTTATAGTCTATTCCTTGAGCTTCTATTCTAGTATATATGAGTGCTGTTTTAAATTCAATCATTATAGATCTTGCTAGGCTTTGTGCAGCATTTTTTACCAATCTTTTTAATTTGTTTTTTTTAATTCTGTATTTCTGTATTGAATTCTGGAATGAAGCTTTAAATTGTATTGCTGGCTGAGTGTTTTTTTTGTAATTTACTGCTTTGTAGCATTTTAATTGTTTCTCCGTAATACTGATTTCTGTACTGCTTGCTGGGGTTTCCTGCCTCTTTCAGGATTTCACTACATTTTTAATGAACAGAATGCTGGCTACCTGCTTCTTTTAGGATTTTTTTTTCCATGTGTGTAGCCAAGGTAGAGTTTTCTCATCTTTACCTGAGTAAATTGGAAATCTTCCTGCCTTTCATTGTCAAAAATCCCAAGCACTTTCTCCTACACAAATTTTAAAAAAAATGTCTGGATACCAGCCTTTATAAATCTTCCCATCAAAATTGCAGCTTAATTATTGAGCCCTTGTCATTTTATATCTTTAATGTTCAGGATTTATTCATCTTCCTTTGAGATTTTTCTCTAAATTTCTTTCAATTTGCTTGTTTTTGGCTTAAATATACTCTAGAGCCTTCGGAATTCTGAGCTCTGGTCTAAACTTCATTTCTGGTGTTTTTGCTGCTTTGCGCAACTGAGATTGTGAGACCTAACGTTGATGAGAGTAATGCTCATTGTCAGAGATGAGAAGCTTCTTTTACAGTCCCTTACATTCCTTTTCTAGCCTTTGTACCATTTTTATAGAGCTATTCCATTTCCACTTCAATAAGTCTAAATTCACTATTTGAAGCCTTCAGTTGCTCCTTAAAGAGCCACCTTCACTAAGTATTTTCAAAGTGTAGGTAGAATCATAGAATCCCTACAATATGGAAGCAGGCTATTCAGCCCATTGAATCTATGCACATCCTGCAAAGAGCATCTCACCCAGACTGACCATCTACCCTATCCCTGTAACCCTGCATTTCTGGTGGCTAATTACCTAGCCTGAGCACTATGGACAATTCACCATGGCCAATCCACCTAGCATACACATCTTTGGACAGTAGGAGCTGGGGGACGCAGAGGAAACCCATGCAGACTCAGGGAGAATGTGCAAACTCCACATAGACAGTCACCCAAGGTTGGAATTGAATCTGAGGCCCTATTGCTGTGAGGCAGCAGAGCTAACCTCTGAGCCACCATGTTGCTTGTCTCTCTCCCACTCTCTTCCTAATTTACCTTGTTGCCCAACACATTTGTATCAGCTCCTGAATGAAATTTTGTCTCTGAACTGCTTGTCTTTTTGTTGCTTCTACGTCTGCTGCTATAATGTGGATAAACATGAACTTGCCCACCATGGCAGAAGAACTGAAAAGCAGAGTATGATGTAATGGGGTGAGTGACGTAGAGTTTTACAGTACAGAAACAGACTCTAGATATCTGACTAGATATCCGAAACTAATCTAGTCCCTTTTGCCAGCATTTGCCCAATATCCCTCGAAGCCCTTCTTATTTGCACACCCACCCAGGTGCCTTTAAATGTTGTTAGTGTACCAGCTTCCACCATTTTGAGATACAGAAGAATGGTGTGTCCTTGCACAGGAAATCATAAAACATTGGTACACAGGTACAGTAATTGAACAGGAAGGCAAATAGAATGTCAGCCTTTACTGTAAGAAGAGTGGAATATACTTGTAAGGAAGTTTTGTTACAATTTTGGTGAAATCGCATTTGGATTACTGTCGTGGTTTCCTTAGTGAAGATAGGATATAATTAGTTGAGCCAGTTGATAGAAGTTTCATTCAATGGATTCCTAGAATGAAGGGGTTATCTTATGAGAAAAACTTGGACAGTTTGGGTCTGTATCCACTGGAGTTTAAAGGAATGATGGATAATGTTATAGCAATACAATATCCAGAGAGGACTCGATGGGGTGAGGGAATAAGAATATGCTTTCCCTTATGGGAGATATTAGGATGGGAAACACTATTTACAAATAAGAAGTCTTTAAGATTTTTTTTCTCTCTCATAGGATTAGGGATGAGGGAGTCTGTGAAATTCTGATCCCCAAAAAGCAATGGAATTAGTGCCACAGAATTCTCTCTGCTGGTGAGCACATTTCAACTTTTGATAGCCTGTGTCTTCTTGAAGTATCAATGCTGTTAAAGTGGTAAATGCAATTTCTTGACTTTTTCTATTTTGATCTGGATTTCTCCTTAAAGTGGCAGAGTCAGATGATGCTGCAAACACGTGGCATTTTTCAGATGAGCACTCCTGCTACTTTATGGTGTTTTCTACCTCAATCTGTATGTGGTGCTGAATAAAGGTTATTTGAGGTAGTTTTATGCCACCAATCCTCCTTTGACTTTGCTTGCTTTTGAGCATATCTAGTGGTAGAGGACACATCATCAATAGAGAATTGAAAGAGGAGTTACCATTCTTTGATATCAGGAAGGTTTATTATATAAGAGCAATAAATACACCTCCTTGTGCTCAGGCATAAATACTAGGAATACCCATCTATCCTCTCCAAAAATTGGAGTACAGCTCCTCATCTCCAGCCAACACAACACAGACATTAACCTTTTCAAAACATTTCCTTGCTCAACAATGCACTTGTTGAAAAACCTTGTGACATTTCACTAAATTATAGGTACTATATAAATTCAAGATACTGGTGATATAATTGTTAGAGGGGTTGGAATAGATTTTTCTTTCTTTTCATTGCTGTAAATCACAATCATACAAATTGAAACAATATTCACCAATACTTCACCTGGACTGACAATCTCCTCTGTTCCTGAGCATTAAAAGTTTGGTGAGCGTTTGTACTGTGCTTGATCAGCCTGGAAATAGCACTATTTTAAAAGTTGCAAATGTGAAAGAATGCAATTTGCTCAAACTTAGAAAGAATGATAATGGAAAGTGACTAGGCTTTGCAATTAGGGTCAACAGGAAGAATTTCACGCTGGATGTGAAATCCCTGCAACACCTCCCGACATATAAGTCAGTGTTGAGCCCACCTCTGTGTGGCTGGTTCACTCCACACCATTTAATTGTTGTTGGACAGCTAATTGGTTTAAGGTGGGCTTTCCACTCCCATTGGAGTGGACATCTTGCCTCCAATAGTGGTCGGCCGTGCAAAAGGCTTGCAGTCCTCTTGCTCCAACAGAACCAATGGCCCTGCTGGTACTGCAAGAATTCCTCAAAAGGGGACATCGATGGAGCCCAAATTTAAAGATAAGTCTGGGGTCTTGCTGGGACCAGACCCATAAGCTCCAGCAAGACCCCACCTTTACCTTACGTCAGGGTGCCCATAAAGGATATACCCAGTTTCCAGACTGCCATCTTTCACCTTAGTGCAGGTAAAATCCCATCTAATCTGCAGTGAGAAGGAGGTTCCTGCACTACTGCTCAATCTTAACAGTTTTTGCTGCCCTATCCCCACAGATATTAGAAAGTTGTACTTCAGCAGGCATGATGTTATGTCCATCATGTTTTTCAACTGCTTAAAACTCACTGCAACAATTGGTGCAGGAAGTAGAAATGGGAACATTGTTTCACAAAAAATGTAATTTTTTGGGGTTGCTTAGTAAAGGAGTTTAACCTTATTCCTAGATGCTATTGTCATGTCTTACTGGGGTAGCAGACTGGAAACTGAGCCCAACTATCCTTAGATTGTTCTATAACATGTGAAAAGGTTCAATCAAGTTATCCAAAATCCGCACGTTACCTCACTGATGAATCTAGGTTAAAAGAAAACACTCACCCTGCTATAGGAACGATGTTGTGAAACTTGAAAGGATTCAGGATTTGCAAAGATGTTGCCAGGGCTGGAGGGTTTGATTGAGAGGGAGATGCTGAATAGGCTGGGGCTATTTTCTCTGGAGCATCAGATGTTGAGGTTTGACTTTGTAGAAGTTTATAAAATCATGAGGGGAATGGATATGGTAAATAGACAAAGTATCTTCCCTGGTGGGGGGAGTCCCAAACTAGAAGATATGGTTTTAAGGTGAGAGGGGAAAGATTTAAAAGGAACCTAAGGGGCAATTTTTTTCACACAGAGGGTGATGCCTGTATGGACGAAGCTGCCAGAGGAAGTGGTGGACGCCGGTATAATTAAAACATTTAAAAGGCATCTGGATGAGCACATGAACAGGAAGGGTTGAGAGGGATATGGGCCAAATGCTGGCAAATGGAACTAGATTTATTTATTTGGTTATCTGGTTGGCATGGACGAGTTGGACCAAAGAGTCTGTTTCCATGCTGTATGTGTCTCACTAGGTCTCTGTCCTTCGCAAGAAACCGGCTATTTATTGCAAGTGCATTGTTTTTAACCAATGGCATAAAAGAAACCGAAGTTGCTAACTTAAACTATCTATAACTTATATTCAGAGGTAGTAGGAGCTGCAGATGCTGGAGAATCTGAGATAACAAGGTGTAGAGCTGGATGAACACAACAGGCCAAGCAGCATCAGAGGAGCAGGAAAGCTGACGTTTTGGGCCTAGACCCTTCTTCAGAAAATGCTGAAAATCCCTCCCCACAGTGCGAATAAAGCAACATTGTAGATCCAACCATTATGGTAACTACATTTTTGAACTGTGAACATCATCTTCCATGGTTTCCTTGGGTCAAATGAGCATTTTTTCCCTTTTTTTGGTCCAGAGTCCAGAAAAAATAGAAGTGGTCTTTACAACATACCTGATGGTTGGGTTGGGGGGGGGGGGGGGGGGGGCGTGGTGGGAGGTGCGGGGTGGTGTGGTGGTGGGGTTGTTCAAAATGATGTTGTGTTTCTGCCGTGACAAATGTTCCAGTCTTTATTCATTAGCTTCTCTTAACCTGATGAACATAAAATCCACCCAAATAACTTCAGCAACTAATTAAATTCAAATGCATTTTCTTCTTGTCAGAATTGGAGTTTTTGCTGCTGGCTGTGGTTGCTCTCTGTAGAGAATGAAGATGAAAGTCATTTAATTATTCAGTTCCTTACTGGGGAATATGAAATATGGAACAGTGCTGAATAAAAAAAAACTGAGTGGAAGCTGTAAACATTCAACCTCATAACCTGACCCTTTGATCTGTGACGATCAGCTGCTTTGACATGTTAATTTTTTGACAGCCATAGGACCTGCAGGGAAACTTCAAAATCATGTTGAATGATGTAGAACAAAGAGAATTACAAACAATTTTGAGGGTTGGCCTGAAGGACTATAGCATCGTGTGACAGGTACATTGATATAAATCCAATGTTTGCTTCAATATATTTTATGGGGCTGTCCCTTTTATTCAGAGATGGCTTAGGGAATTTGTCAAAGTTGTAGAAGTTGTTTCTGTTCAAAACTAAATGCAAGCATTGTGACTTCATCCATCCAGTCTTATTTACAATGCCCGAGTTCCAATTTTGCCTGTTCCTCAGAATATAGCAATTTACACTTCTGGTTAAGTTGATGAGAGGCCTGACCATTTGTAGCATGGGTAGTAAGAATAAAGCAAAGAGACTGTGGTATGATGAAGGGTCTGGGCCCAAAATGTCAGCCTTCCTGCCCCTATGATGCTGCTTGGCCTGCTGTGTTCATCCAGCTCTACATCTTGTTATCTCAGATTCTCCAGTATCTGCAGTTCCCATTATCTCTCATAGACCCCGCGTCAGGCTGTAGTATTTCCACGTTGATCCACCCACTGAATCTCGATAGATGCAAGGATCCCTATCGCGTTAACAAAGTGTGAAGCTGGATGAACCCAGCAGGCTAAGCAGCCCCTCCCTACCTCCCCACCTATACTGTCCTCTCCACCTATGTTCTCCTCTCTCCATCTTTGGTCCGCCTCCCCCTCTCTCCCTATTTATTTCAGCACCCTCTCCCCATCCCCCTCTCTGATGAAGGCTCTAGGCCCGAAACGTCAGCTTTTGTGCTCCTGAGATGCTGCTGGGCCTGCTGTGTTCATCCAGCTTCACACCTTGTTATCTCGGATTCTCCAGCATCTGCAGTGTCCATTATCTCTGATCCCTATTGTGTCATAAGTATGTGCAAAGAAAAGGTTAAAGAAAAATTCAATCTTTGAAAACATTCCACAATGTTTAAAATAACATTTTCCCCTAGAGGGAAATAAAGGTGGCAGTCATCCAGGACTCTTTTAAGGTCCCAAAATCTGAAACTGAAGGCATTTGATCCCTCTTAACCTTGTACAAATAAATATTCTGAAACTGATAGCAGAGATCACTCAGTCAGTGTTGGCAAGCGAGAGCTCAGGTGCTTCAACAAAGTACTGGATGCCTAGACTTTCAGCCAGCACTCATTAATTCTTATCTGAGAGCACAGACATGCAGTACTTTGTTGGGGCACCTGAGTTTTAATGCTTCATCATAATCCACAATAATTGTGTGTGTTGCCATCTAATGGAGCAAATTACATTTATAATGGGGCAGTTGGAAGACTGTGTTTTTCTGGATGAACTAAGAAGCTTTACCAAATGGAATACAGTTTTAAATTTGATTATCAATCACCTTATGACTCAACAGTTCTCATCTTTAATTGATTTAATATCCTTTTCAGCTGAGCTTTCTATTTTGGAAAAGAAGTGCCATGATTGATTGATTAATTTATTGTGATATGTACTGAAGCACAGTGAAAGACTTTGTTTCCGAGCATTCTAGGCAGATCATATTGAGCAAGGATGTACAGATCAAAAAGAGTTTGAGGCATTCAGGTTACATTATACAGGGCATGAGCTAGGCAAGATCAATCTTAACAAGATCAGCGTAATTCGAGGCTAGAGGTTCCAGTCATTAGTCTAATAATGGCTGGGAAGATGCTGTTCCTGAACCTGCTGATACATGTTTTTAGGCTTCTGTTTCTTCTACCTGACAGAAGAGGCTGTAGGACATCAATATTGGTGTGTGGTGGGTCTTTGATGACTTTTGCGGCCTTTCTGCAGCAGCAAGCCATGCAAATGGAGTCGACAAATGGAAGATTTGCTTCTGTTTTAGTTTGGGCTATGCACACCACCTTCTGTCACTTCTTAGAGCAGTTGCCATGCCAGGACGTGATGTATGCAGACAGTATGCTTTCATTGGTGCATCTGGAGAAGTTGGTGAGGATCCTTATGGACATGCCGAATTTTCTGAGCCACCTGAGGAAGAAGAGGCATTGTTGTGCCTTCTTGACTACCGCATCTATGTGGGAAGTCCAGGACAGGTCTGAGGAACTTGATACTGCTCAGCCTGATGAAGGCATGTTCTCCTCCTGTCTTTCTGAAGTCAGTGATCATTTCTTTAGTTTTGCCGACTTTAAGAGAGAGGTTATTCTCTTTGCAACATGTCACCAAACCTTCGTCTCCTTCTGTGTTTTGCCTCATTGTTGTTAGATATCCGCTCTACTACAGTGGTGTTATCAGCAAACTTGTAGATGGTGTTCATTCAGAATTTGGGTGTATAGGGAGTACAGAAGGGGGCTGAGAACACCTCCTTGGGGGACTCCAGTGATTCGTGTTTTTGTGGAGGAGGTGCAGTTGTCAATCTTCACTGATTGCAGCTGACGGGTCAGAAAGCTAAGGATCCACTTTCAGAGGGTGAAGCTGAGACCAAGGACACAGAATTTTGAGATCGGTCTAGAGGGGATAACAGTGTTGAAGACAGAGCTGCAGCTGATGAGCAAGAGTCTGACGTAGGTGTCCTTGTTGTTCCAGGATGAATGCAGGA
Organism: Stegostoma tigrinum; assembly: GCF_030684315.1. NCBI lineage: Eukaryota > Metazoa > Chordata > Chondrichthyes > Orectolobiformes > Stegostomatidae > Stegostoma > Stegostoma tigrinum. Next base: position 66,982,707 of record NC_081361.1, on the reverse strand, counting down.
TTAGGGATATGGCATCCAGTATGAACTTATTACGTTAGTAAGTAAATTGCAGGATGCCGAGGAAGGCTGGGAGACTGGAGTGGGCCATGACCAGCCTCTCAAAGGACATCCTGACTATTGAGGTTGGAGCCACTGGGCAGCAGTCATTAAGGCATTATGGTGTTTTGAAGCAGGTGGGGACTTCAACTTGTAGAAGAGAGAGGTTGAAGGTTTCGGTGAATGCCTCCGCCAGTTAGTCCCCACAAGGTTGAGTGCTTGGTTGAGGACAGTATCCAGGCTCCTCACTTTCCTTAGGTTGACTCCCAGGAAGACCGATCTGACATCTGCAGCTGTGGTGGAGGGAACACATATGTTCAGGGCTATCAGGGCAGGGCTCACTGCACAGCTGGCATTCTGCTCGAACCGAGCATAGAAAACACTGAGCGCATCAGGGAGGAATGGGTCTTTGTCTGGTATCTTGCTTTGTTCTGTTTTGTCGTTTAGGCCTTTGGGAACCAATTTGGTAGGTTTGGGCCTTTAATCTTCTGCAGTACTGCTTCTTGGCATCTCTGATAGCTTTATGGAGGTCGTATCTGAATTTCCTGTATTGGTCTGAGTCTGATGCTGCACATCTGGCCTTCAGCAGAGAGCAGATTTCCCAGTTCGTCCAAGGGCTACAGTTGGGGAATACTCAGATTGACTTCGTTGGTGCATGGTCATCCACGCATTTGCGCATGAAGTCTGTGATGGTGCAGGTGTACTCACCTAGACGTTCTGCTGAGTACTTGAACACGGTCCAGTCCACTGATTCTGAGCAGTCCCAGGACAGCCTTCCACAGGCTCGGACCAGCATTATACTTCCTTTTGTGAAGGGTTCTGCCGTTTCAGCTTCTGCTTGTAAGCTGGGAGGAGGAACACAACATTGTGATCTGATTTTAGACCATAAGACCATAAGACATAGGAGTGGAAGTAAGGCCATTTGGCCCATCAAGTCCACTTCGCCATTTAAATCATGGCTGATGGGCGTTTCTACACCACTTCCCAGCACTCTCCCCGTAGCCCTTGATTCCTTCTGAGATCAAGAATTTGTCGATCTCTGCCTTGAAGGCATCCAACGTCCCGAAATGTCCTGAATTTTCTGGAATGTGGGAGGGGGATTGAGCAGTAGTGTCATTTATGGTCCAGGATGTTCAGTCCTCCAGTGGGGCAGGAGATGCGTTGGTGGCACTTTGGCAGCACCTTCTTGAGGTGGGCTTGGTTGAAGTCACTGGTCACAATGAATAGGGCCTCAGGGAATTTTGTCTCTGCAGTTTTTATGGCGGTGTAAATCATGTCTATAGCATTCTTTGCATCCGCATGGAGTGATTAAGAGAACTCTTGTTATGCAATATTTTACCTTTGCTCTTTACTTGTTTGCAGAAAATGTTATGGTGTGTTAACTATCAATTTATCATTTTCTTTATTGATTTAGCGACTTTTCAAAAGACCAAGGTTTATATATCTTTCCCAATAGATGTGGCACATGCACATCCAAACCTTACCGCTACTCAGCAGGAAAGTTGATTGAGAATGACTGGAAATGATCACGTGTCCTGGCACAGCAGAAGTGGCAGGGAGCCCTGGAACTTGATCAGAGAAATTGCTTGAAAAAATACTAAGTTATTCACCTCATGGTGAGCAAGACTATTTTGGAAGTTGTCTAAGCTTAACTTCTCACTCACCAACAACCGTTACTTGAACTTTAACAGTCATTCTTTGAAGGCTATTTTAAAAATAATGTTTTGATTTTTCTGAGCGAGGTTATATTTTCATGTGTACATTTTAACACAGAAGTAGTGTTCTGAGGCAGCTAGGCGTTGGCTTTAGAGACTTGACTTCAGAGCCTTAATTAACCTTTTCCTACCAAAGTTTAAGTCACAACCAGGAGGAGGCAAAGCAAATTTTTTACCTTTAAGTGCCTGTTATTAGCAATAGCACACGATTGACTTTTCATGGCAGATGCTGTAATGGTAATGATTTCATCCATGGAAAAAAGATCAATCCAATCAAACGTCTCTCTCTCTCTCTTTCTCTCTGTCAATTAACTCCCCACCCTTAAAGGTGCAGGAAACAGATAACTCACATCTTTCTGTTCTGGGACAGGATGCTATTGGAGTTGAGGGAGGACAATTCATATTTAGCATGGGTGGCCAGCAATTCCCATTTTACAGCCTCTCAAAGGGTTGTAATCCGATGCACCTCGAATCCACCTTCCCAGGCGATGAAGTTTTGGGGTAGAACTTGAACCTGAAGCTTCTGGCTCAGAGCTAGGGACGCTACCCACTGTGGCTGACTACCATACCATTGCTAAAATCAACTGTCAGTTGCATATTCCTACCAAACCCAGATTTACAAGCGCAGTTGTGCAAATATTTCAGCCTTGGTGGTGTGACTGTCTTTCAGCTCAAAATTTAAACCCCAGCTGAAAATTGTTTTGTTCCTTGGCAAGAGTCATTTTAATTGATCTCTGCTGACAGACCACTGAACAAGGCAAAAGATCTTAATGGAAGTAATGAATGAGAAGGTGTATGTTCATTGGGATTTTTACCATGCAGGTGTTTGTCTTGGCACAAAGCGAAGCTGAGCGCTGAAATAATCTTTGGCGTCGTACAAATGCAATATACACATGCCTTTTTGTTCACTATTTTTGAAGGTATAAACCTGTTACCTACCAGCAATCTTATACAAAAGTGTTTCCATTGCAAAGTGCTACGTCATGTTTTCCTTTAATATTTTGTTCGAAGGTTTATTGGTAGTATTCATAATCTTGGCATTTGTAGCAATAGACGCAAATCACCTTTGCCCCTGCACAGTCTCAACATAGATCAATTTAATAGATGTTTACGTTAAAAAAAAACTTGCACACCTGATATATACTCTCAAGCATATGAAAATCATTATTTTTTTCATAAAATGTGATGTGGAGTCTCAGTTTGGGGCCTCGCGATGGGTTATGTGTAGGGTGGAAAATGTCACACTGATGTAAGCCTAAAATTTAAATGATGTTGTTGAGCCAGACTTTTCTTTATCAGTACAGTTGAGAAAACATTTCCTTGATCATTACTGTTGTAATGCTAGATGTTTGAAATGTGTGCCTTATTTTTCCCTAGATTTGTATTCCTGGATAACCAGAAAAAATTAGTAGAATAAAGAACAAAGAAAATTACAGCACAGGAGCAGACCCTTTGTCCCTTCAAGATGATCCAGATCCCGTATCTAAACCTGTCGCCTATTTTCCAACAGTCTGTATCCCTCTGCTCCCTCTCCATTCATGTATCTGTCTAGATACATCTTAAATGACGCTATCGTACCCACCTCCACCACCTCCGCTGGCAATGTGTTCCAGGCACCCACCACCCTCTGCGTAAAGAACTTTCCACGCATACCTCCCTTAAACTTTTCCCCTCTCACCTTGAAATCGTGACCCCTAGTAATTGAGTCCCCCAGTCTAGGAAAAAGCTTCTTGCTATTTACCTTGTCTATGGTCCTCATGATTTTGCAGACCTCAATCAGGTCCCCCCTCAACCTCCATCTTTCTAATGTAAATAATCCTAATCTACTCAACCTCTCTTCACAGCTAGTGCCCTCAATACCAGGCAAGTATTCCAAATGTGGTCAAACCAATGTCCTATACAACTGTAACATGACCTGCCAACTCTTGTACTCAATGCCCCGTCTGATGAATGAAAGGATGCTGTATGCCTTCCTGACCACTCTATCAACCTGTGTTGCCACCTTCAGAGCACAAAGGACCTGAACACCCAGATTTCTCTGTGCATCAATTTTCTCCAGGGCTTTTCCATTTACCACATAAGTACATAAGAATTATAGGTACATCTGCTGGGTAAAGTTCATTTTCAACAGTTGTCCCGCTGGATACATCGAGCATGCAAGGGCTGAATTTTAATAGCTAAAAAAAGTGTTTGGAATCAGATCAGGTTATTTAAAAAAATCTGAAATAGGAATTTATCCTATCCTGTAACGCTTCATTCCTGGTTTATATGGAAGTGGAATGAAGGGGATGTAGATCAACCCATTTGTGAGGAGTAATTTGTCCATTTAGATACTGAAACATCTAATATTTAGAATGCTTTCATTTTAACAGTTGCTCCATTTTTAATGACACACCGCAGGAAACCAGATAGTTTAATGGAGGCAAGAAAGATGGAATTAACAAGTGCATTTATAGCAGCGCTCGTGGGCCAAGAGCTGCAGGCCTGTTTCTTTCAGATCAAACAGCAACTCAATAAATCAGCCCTCCTGTGACCTCTCTGCTCCCTGTGTCAACTATTTTCCCAACACCTAGCCACTGTCCATTATGCCACAGTCTGGATCTTGGACCACTGAGTGTGGTCTCTCCTATCCTCTTCCACGATCTGGACTGATCCCTAACACCATGGGATTGTGTCCAATCAGACCACTTTTTGGGAAACCATGCTTTTGATCTGGATTAAGCCAATTCCCTGAAATTGAGACTTCACTCTCAGATTCTCTCACTTCACCAATACACCTGCATGTTGTCGTCGCTTTCAGAACTGTGAAGCAAGCTGCCTGTAAATGGAAATGGAAATCTCACTTAAAGAAGCCTGCTAGACATTTGGATTTCCCAAGTTCACATTCGCAACCCCTGAGCCCTTTCAGAACTCCCCTCCAAGTTGAAGTATGGGCGCAAGTTACAGAAAGAATATTTTAAAATGTTGCCCCAAAAGGAAAAGGAAAGATTTGCATTTATGTAGTGGCTTTCATCACCTCAGAACATCTCAAAGCGCTTACACCCAGTGCTTGCTTTTGAAATATAAGTGGGAAGTGCTGCAATAGTCAGCAGGTCAGGCAGTATGTATGGATGCAAATACAGTGTGTGGTATTCAATGCACTGTCCTCAGGTGAGTTTGGATGCACGGGGATGATTTAGGTGGACTAGAAAGTGTAGGCTGGGGATAGTACCACCTTCCCATCTCTGTTCTGAATAAAACTCAGTGCCTTTCTGTCTTGATGCCAATCAAGACCATTACGTGGAATGAATGATTTATTAGCACATGTATTTTTCAGTGAGAAAACCAGTAAAATATAGTGATAAGCGTAGTGAAGGCCTTAACTTGCAACGGTCTAGGCCCGAAATGTCAGCTTTTGTGCTCCTGAGATGCTGCTTGGCCTGCTGTGCTCATTCAGCTCCACACTTTGTTATCTTGGATTCTCCAGCATCTGCAGTTCCCATTATCTCTTTAAAATCCCTCACATGCCTTTCTCCTGGGAATAGCATGAGTCTCTATGCACTGTGGAAACTGCATTCCTATTCTTGTAAAGTACCCTGGTGATTCTTATCTCTGCCTAACCTGAAGGCTGGAGATCTCACCCAAAAGGCAACACCTCTGACTGTATTGCACTTCCTCAGTACTGCAGTCTGAAATACCTGCTTGAATTTTTTTTTCCACTAAATGATTTAAGAAAAAACATTTTTTTATGAGCAACCCAGTAAATATGATCTTTAATTCTTGTCAAGTGACAAGAACTGAAAGTTTGAGTTTAGAATTCTGCTCAAAGTTATCCCTTAAGAAGAAATTGATAGTACAGTTCTTGAATTTATGAAAGTGGTGATCCTTTAATAACTAGTAATATCTAAAATTAGACTTGAGTTTGAGAGAGGATCCAGTTGAGGGTCTCCCATTATTAAAATCTGTGGCGTAAGAAGGAAAGTTTTGACCTATCTATTCTGTTTCCTACATAAATGACATCCCAGTTATATCAACATGGATTCTTGAGTGTTTGTGCATTCACTTGCAAGAGAAAATCCACAATGTTATTTGAAAAGAAAGGATTTTCTTTTTACATAAAGCCTTTCACGTTGTCACAACATCACAGAATGCCTCACAGAAAACAAAACGCTCTTTGAAGTGTACTCACTGTTCTGCAAGTAAGGACTCAGCAAATTTGTGCAAGGAAAGGTGCCAGAAAAGATAAATGATTGCACAATAATGTGTTTGTGGAACTTATTCAAACATAAATATTGATTTTCAGAATACTCCCTAATCTTCAAGCTGTGCTATTTGATCACTGACAGCTTAAGTTATAAAAATCTATGCAAATAGTTGTCTTTTTTAATACTAGCTCTGAAATGTCAGTATACATTATATACTCAAGATTTTACATTTAAAATCAACAACCTATTGATTTTGAAATGAGAGTGTAATCATTCAGCCAATGCTGGTTTAAGAACGTAAGAGCATGAGAATGTGGTTCATCAGGCAACTAAATTATTCAAGTTCCGTTTCAGCACCTAATCTGAACATTTTTCATCTTTCTACTTTAATTGCTGGATCATTAGTAAGGAAATTTGAGGCTTGAATAGCTACAGTAATAATCCAATGCCTGTGGCTATCACCTCCATCTCCAGTGAATTCTGTACAAAGACTTTGAAATTCCACATGCTGAGTTGTGCCAATGGAAATGAGTTCCACCCACTGTTGGTCTAGCCAGTTAATCACATCAGAACTTTCAAGGCCAATTCAATTGCAGATCCTTTTGTGATTTCTGTAAAACCTGTTTCGGTGACAGTAATGTTCTGCGCTGCATGGATATTAAATTGAAGCAGTGTAAAAATGTTCTAGCTGTAGCTTGTAAGCTGGGGAAAAGCATGTTACTCAGGGACACTGCTTGACTCAAGGGAGTATTTTTCTTTCAGGTTCTTGGACGTGAGAAAATGATAAGAAAGGCCAGTGAGCTGGTGACTGGACACATTCCTGCCTCCCCATAATTTTCCTGGGAATGTATTGCTTGCACTGACAAAGTTACTGCTTTATGAACTGAATACACTAATGAACTAAGGACCAGGATGACCACACATAACCAACAACTATGAGGACTCCAATCAACAACACTTTAGTCTAAGGCTCTATGCATTACTTGGCCTGTAAACCCAAGTTTTCAGTTTATTGTTATGAACATACATAGAACATTACAGCACAGTACAGGCCCTTCGGCCCTCGATGTTGTGCCGACCTGTCATACCGATCTCAAGCCCCCTACACTATTCCATGTACGTCCATATGCTTGTCCAATGATGACTTAAATGTACCTAAAGTTGGCGAATCTACTACCGTTGCAGGCAAAGCATTCCATTCCCTTACTACTCTCTGAGTAAAGAAACTACCTCTGACATCTGTCCTATATCTTTCACCCCTCAATTTAAAGCTATGCTCCCTCGTGCTCGCCGTCACCATCCTAGGAAAAAGGCTCTCCCTATCCACCCTATCTAACCCTCTGATTATTTTATGTTTCAATTAAGTCACCTCTCAACCTTCTTCTCTCTAATGAAAACAGCCTTAAGTCCCTCAGCCTTTCCTCGTAAGACCTTCCCTCCATACCAGGCAACATCCTAGTAAATCTCTTCTGCACCCTTTCCAAAGCTTCCACATCCTTCTGAGAATGCGGTGACCAGAACTGTATGCTATACTCCAAGTGCGGATGCACCAGAGTTTTGTACAGCTGTACATAACCTCTTGGTTCCGTAACTCGATCCCTCTATTAATAAAAGCTAAAACACTGTATGCCTTCTTAACAGCCCTGTCAACCTGGGTGGCAACTTTCAAGGATCTGTGTACATGGACACCGAGATCTCTCTGCTCATCTACACTACTAAGAATCTTACCATTAGCCCTGTACTTTGACTTCTGGTTACTCCTACCAAAGTGCATCACCTCACACTTGTCTGCATTAAACTCCATTTGCCACCTCTCAGTCCAGCTCTGCAGCTTATCTATGTCTCTCTGCAACCTACAGCATCCTTTGTCACTATCCACAACTCCACCGACCTTAGTGTCGTCTGCAAATTTACTAACCCATCCTTCTACGCCCTCATCCAGGTCATTTATAAAAATGACAAACAGCAGTGGACCCAACACCGACCCTTGCGGTACACCACTAGTAACTGGTCTCCAGGATGAACATTTCCCATCAACTACCACCCTCTGTCTTCTTTCAGCAAGCCAATTTCCAATCCAACAATTTTCAAGTAAACATCATCAATGTTACTTACCCATCTGATAAGATGGCAATTGTGTGTTAAGGGAAGTAACACAAGAATGCAACATGGTGATCAGCTGGAACTTTTCCTAAGAGAAAAGAAGGCAGTGATGCAAACTAGAAAACTCCAGGAAAAAGCCTCAGACAATATTTGAAACAGTGCAGATGTTACATTTACATTTGGATCCCAGAGCAAAATAGAAGTCACTGCACAAATGGCATTGGCTTTAAAGTGCGTACTTGATTTGTCAGCTTGCCAGACTGGTGATCCTTGCGGGCGGTGAGTTGGCTATGAATCAGGCTGTAGACACTGCAAGGCTGTCAAGACAACCTCCATGCTATTCCCACACAGAGAGAAAAAAGCACACAAAACAAAACCAAAACACAAGCCAATGCCGAAACAACACAGGGAAGAACTTAAAATTTTTTAAAAAATGATAATAAGCACAACAGCTGCTTTTGTGGATCTCTACACAGGATAGGCTTGCAGTCTTTTTACAATAAATCCCCTGCACATTGATAAAATTTGCAATAGACAAGGAGTATCATGTAAGGCAACACATTTCACTGTATCTCGGTACACAGAGTAACAAATCAAATCAAAGGGTGGCCATCAGGTTTCCTAGCTTGCATTAGAAAGCTTATTTAAATTTAAGCATTTTAAACAACAGGTGGAACTAGGACTTTTGGATTTATCCATTGCAAAACCGGATAAGCACACAGCAAAAATAAAGATAGACATTACAAATGAGACTTTGTAGAAAGTCAAGCAAATCAGGCCTATCTGAAGAGGGCCAGAGATATCCTGCTAAAATTTTAGAAATCTCCATAAATACTGTGGCTTGAAATGCAAGTCAGGGGCTCAGGTTCCTGCAGTGAGCAACTCACCTCCTGACTCTGAAAATGTCTGTCCACCGTTTGCAATGCACAAGTCAGGAAGGTAATGGCATATTCCCACTTGCCTGTAGGAGTCCAACTCCAACAATACTTAAGAATCTTAACACAATCCAGGACAAAGCAACCCGCTAGATTGACACCACATCCACAAGCGTGATGTGGTGGTAGTGACGCCAATGTTCCATCTAAGCTGCACATGCACAGCTGCTGCTAGTTTGCAGACATAAAATGGGCATCAACATGCCTATCATGGCTTGGACTTCCTTTTCCAGAAGTTGCTGCTATACACAGACCTTGGAATCCTGTGCAGCCAGCAAGAAAATTGAAGGGAACACTAATTATTGCTGGACTGATAATTCTAATTTCTTGCATGGATGAAACCAACATCCTTTTGGACCACATGACTCACAAAGATCTGGGATCACAGAGCAACTTTGTATAATGTAACAGGCCACACTTCACATACAGCTTGCTTGCTTTCTGCGTTCTGACTAGCATGCCTTTATTGGTAACTGCACCCAATGTTTGTAGAAGCCCATTATTTGTTTATAATGTCTTCTTATTTTACACCTTCTTTTGTCACTGTGTTAATTGTGATTTTTGCTTTTCTCCAAGAGATATTTTTCAAAAACTAAAATGAGAGTTGAAGTTATAACCAGCTTCATTATCTGCTCAGGCAGCTCAGCCTCTGGAAATTAAATCACAACACCTACTGATATCTGCTTGACTGATTCTTGTGGTTGTTACTTGTAAGATGCCAACTGTAGTTGGTGAATTCTAAAGTTCACATTCACCAGGAAGCCGATTCTCCGGTATTATTTAAAATGAATTCACTGGATGTTTGAGTCACTGGATGGTGCAGTATTTTTTACCCATCCCCAACTGCCCTGGAGAAGGTGCCTCCTTGAACTGCAACCATCCATTTCATGTGGCACCCACCCTGTGCTGCTTGGAATGGAGATCGAGCGTTTTGATCCACCGACGACAGAAGAATGGTAATATATTTTGAAATCTGGATGACGATAGATTTGGGGAGGAATTTGCAGGTGATGGTGTTCACATGTCTCTGCTGCTCTTGTCCTTCTAGATGGGAGTGATCATGGATTTGGAAGGTGCTCGGTGAATTTTCCGGTAGAAGATACATTCTGCTGTGACTGAGCCTTGGACGGAATGTACATTTGAATCAAGACATGTTGTAACAGTTATATCAGGGACAAAGGGACATAGAGTGAACAAGACACCTGGCAATGGGATGCTGTGCGTTGGCCAGGGATCAGCATTGACATCGAGAATGTGCAGGGCAATATGTGTGGGGCAGATTGTCACAGAGGCAACCAACATGCTAATGACAGTTTCCAAGACACTTGTAACCAAGGACATCGAAGTGTGAAATCAAAATCTCCAGAAGATCTGCAAATATTTTCAAGCTACTAAAACATGATACAGATTCTTAGATTGTTAAACTTAAAAAGTTATTTACACAAAATTTTATAAAATTTATATCTACCAATTACAGGCAGTTCTCAGGGTGCAAACAGGTTCCATTCTTGAGCCCGTTTGCCACTTGATTGTCACACATGTTGGAACAATATATAAGAGCCGATTGTAAGTATGAGGAAACATTTATCTGCCAGATTTTTAAAGTTACACCCCTGTATGGGAATGCCCTTATAAATATGTGTATTTGTGAGTTGGACCGTCATAAATCAGGGATCCCTGTATATATTTTCATTTGAGTGCGTATAATTTCATTTTGGAGGGATACAGGGCTAACATATTACTGCTTTAAGAGCTGATTGTGTTCATGAACCAAGGGCCAGGGTGACACCACATGATCAGTAGCTCTGAGGACTCAAAGCAGCAACATGTTAGAATAAGGATGTGTACGTAACTTGGTCTGTAACTGCAGTGACTGTTCAGTAAACCTGTTTGAGATTTTAAAGTAAATTGCATCTACATGACTGACTAATCTGATATGAGAATGCTATTTCTGTGTTAGGGTAAATTTCATAAGAAGGCAATAAAGGCAAGAATACGAAAAGAGGGACTGCCGCAGTGAAAACAACAAGCAGTGAAAGATTAGGTGGGTGGCACAGAACAACCAGAAATGGACTAGGTGAGCATGTGCTGTTCAGCATTGATTCTACCAGAGAGTATTAGAGCTTGACAGATGAGTGCCACCTGTCTGGAAGGCACTTTAACATCTCTCAGCTGCACTTCTCTGCTGCCAGCCTTCAGAGTGGCATGGGATCAGCTCATGTATCTGTAAAATCCCTCTTTGTTGAGGACCTAGGGCAGGGGACTTCCCATTACAACATGCACCAGCTGCAGATGGAACAGTACTAACAGTAGCACCAGCTGCTTTCTCCTTTGCCAAATGTCCCTTCATACGGCCGAGGGGATAGGAACTGAGATGCAGGTGGAAGGAGGCCAGCTCTCCCAGCAGACAGTGTAAAGACAATGGACCAGCTATCTTGATACCTGACAGCAGCTGCAGTTAACATTTGCTTGTTCATTCTTCCAGATTACCTAACAGAACTGTGGGTGTAGCTACGCCACATGGGTTGAACTGAGTCAAAATGGCAGCTTACCACTACCTTCTCAAGGGCAGTTTGGAATGAGCGACAAAGAGCTGGCCAAGCGAGTGATGCCCATATCCCTCAAATAAACAAGTAAATAAAAAGAATGAGCTTCTCACTAAACCACCCAGACATTAGCTTTAATCAGTTCAACTTAGCTGTATCTTACTTTTATTTTGGACAAGTCCAAGTTGCTTTGAGGTTTTCGGAGGATTGCAGTTCGTTGGTTCGCCGAATTGAGTTGTTTTCACGCAAATGTTTCGTCTCCCTTCTAGGTGACATCTTCAGTGCTGTGTAGCCTCTGCTGAAACGCTGTTGTTCTGTCCTGCTCTGAATTTATATGGTCTAGTCTGTTGTGGTGGCCAGTCTTGTTTCTGGTTTTGTACCGTAGCGGTATGTAGATGAGGTCTATTTCAACATGTTTGTTTATTGCAGCAGTGGCAGTGCAGAGAGAAGCTATTTGGCCCATTGGGTCTGCACCAGCCCTCCAAAGAGTATTCCACCCAGACCCCACATCCGACTCCATCCCTGTAACCCTGCATTGGATTTTTTTGTACCGTGGCAAATCCACCTAATGTACATGTCCTTGGACTGTGGGAGGAAACCGAAGCACTCGGAGGAAACCCACACAGACAGAAGGAGAATGTGCAAATTCTACACAGGCAGTCACCCAAGGCTGGAATCCAACCCAGATCCCTGGAACTGTCAGCAGCAGTGCTACCCACTGTGTCACTGTGCCACCTGTACCTTGCCAAAATTGTCAAATGAATTTCCTACCCTGCCCCTTGGCCTCTGTCACATTTGACTAGCAGCCCTTCTTTCCATGCACCATAAGACCGTAAGACCATAAGACATAGGAGTGGAAATAAGGCCATTCAGCCCATCAAGTCCACTCCGCCATTTAGAACATAGAACATAGAACATAGAACAGTACAGCACAGAACAGGCCCTTCAGCCCACAATGTTGTGCCGACCATTGATCCTCATGTATGCACCCTCAAATTTCTGTGACCATATACATGTCCAGCAGTCTCTTAAATGACCCCAATGACCTTGCTTCCACAACTGCTGCTGGCAACGCATTCCATGCTCTCACAACTCTCTGCGTAAAGAACCTGCCTCTGACATCCCCTCTATACTTTCCACCAACCAGCTTAAAACTATGACCCCTCGTGCTAGCCATTTCTGCCCTGGGAAATAGTCTCTGGCTATCAACTCTATCTATGCCTCTCATTATCTTGTATACCTCAATTAGGTCCCCTCTCCTCCTCCTTTTCTCCAATGAAAAGAGACCGAGCTCAGTCAACCTCTCTTCATAAGATAAGCCCTCCAGTCCAGGCAGCATCCTGGTAAACCTCGTCTGAACCCTCTCCAAAGCATCCACATCTTTCCTATAATAGGGCGCCCAGAACTGGACGCAGTATTCCAAGTGCGGTCTAACCAAAGTTTTATAGAGCTGCAACAAGATCTCACGACTCTTAAACTCAATCCCCCTGTTAATGAAAGCCAAAACACCATATGCTTTCTTAACAACCCTGTCCACTTGGGTGGCCATTTTAAGGGATCTATGTATCTGCACACCAAGATCCCTCTGTTCCTCCACGCTGCCAAGAATCCTATCCTTAATCCTGTACTCAGCTTTCAAATTTGACCTTCCAAAATGCATCACCTCGCATTTATCCAGGTTGAACTCCATCTGCCACCTCTCAGCCCATCTCTGCATCCTGTCAATGTCCCGCTGCAGCCTACAAAAGCCCTCTACACTGTCAACGACACCTCCGACCTTTGTGTCGTCTGCAAACTTGCTGACCCATCCTTCAATTCCCTCGTCCAAGTCATTAATAAAAATTACAAACAGTAGAGGGACAGAGGACAAGGACATTAGCTTTAATCAGTTCTTGTAATAGTCCTCTACAAGGACAGAGCCCTGTGGAACTCCACTCACCACTGACTTCCAGGCAGAATATTTTCCTTCTACTACCACTCGCTGTCTTCTGTTGGCCAGCCAATTCTGTATCCAAGCAGCTAAGTTCCCCTGTATCCCATTCCTCCTGACCTTCTGAATGAGCCTACCATGGGGAACCTTATCAAATGCCTTACTGAAGTCCATATACACCACATCCACAGCTCGACCCTCATCAACCTTTCTAGTCACATCCTCAAAAAACTCGATAAGGTTTGTAAGGCATGACCTACCCCTCACAAAGCCGTGTTGACTGTATTTGATCAAGCCATGCTCTTCCAGATGGTCATAAATCTTATCCCTCAGAATCCTTTCTAACACCTTGCAGACGACAGATTTAAATCATGGCTGATGGGCATTTCAACACCACTTCCCTGCACTCTCCCCGTAGCCCTTGATTCCTTTTGAGATCAAGAATTTGTTGATCTCTGCCTTGAAGGCACCCAACGTCCCGGCCTCCACTGCACTTTGTGGCAATGAATTCCACAAGCCCACCACTCTCTGGCTGAAGAAATGTCGTCCCAGTTCAGTTTTAAATTTACCCCCTTTAATTTTAAGGCTGTGCCCATGGGTCCTAGTCTCCCCGCCTAACGGAAACAACTTCCTAGTGTCCACCCCTTCTAAACCATACATTATCTTGTAAGTTTCTATTAGATCTCCCCTCAACCTTCTAAACTCTAATGAGTACAATCCCAGGATCCTTAGCCGTTCATCATATGTTAAAGCTACCATTCCAGGGATCATCCGTGTGAATCTCCGCTGGACAATGTCCAGGGCTAGTATGTCCTTCCTGAGGTGTGGGGCCCAAAATTGGACACAGTATTCTAAATGGGGCCTAACTAGAGCCTTATAAAGCCTCAGAAGCACTTCGCTGCTTTGATATTCCAACCCTCTTGAGATAAACAACAACATTACATTCTATTTCTTAATTACGGACTCTGCCTGCAAGTTAACCTTTAGAAAATCCTGGACCAACACACCCAGATCCCTTTGCACTTCTGCTTTGCGAATTTTCTCACCGTTTAGAAAATAGTCCATGCCTGTATTCCTTTTTCCAAAGTGCAAAACCTCGCATTTGCTCACATTGAATTTCATCAGCCATTTCCTGGACCACTCTGCTAAACTGTCTAAATCTTTCTGCAGCTTCCCCACCTCCTCAGTACGACCTGCCTGTCCACCTATCTTCATATCATCAGCAAACTTCGCCAGAATGCCCCCAGCCCCTTCATCCAGATCATTAATATATAACGTGAACAGCTGTGGCCCCAAAACTGAACCCTGCAGGACACTGCTCGTCACCAGTTGCCATTCCAAAAAAGAGCCTTTTATCCCAACTCTCTGCCTTCTGTCAGACAGCCAATTCTCAATCCAAGCCAGTAGCTCACCTCGAACACCATGGGCCCTCACCTTGCTCAGCAGCCTTCCGTGAGACACTTAATCAAAGGCCTTTTGGAAGTCTAGATAGAAGTCTAGTCTGTGACTAGAAAAGTTGATGAGGGTCGAGCTGTTGATGTGGTGTATATGGACTTCAGTAAGGCATTTGATAAGGTTCCCCATGGTAGGCACATTCAGAAGATCAGGAGGAATGGGATACGGGGGAACTTAGCTGCCTGGATACCGAATTGGCTGGCCAACAGAAGGCAGCGAGTGGTAGTAGAAGGAAAATATTCTGCCTGGAAGTCAGTGGTGAGTGGTGTTCCACAGGGCTCTGTCCTTGGGCCTCTACTGTTTGTAATTTTTATTAATGACTTGGATGAGGGGATTGAAGGATGGGTCAGCAAGTTTGCAGACGACACAAAGGTTGGAGGTGCTGTTGACAGTGTAGCGGGCTGTTGTAGGCTGCAGCGGGACATTGACAGGATGCAGAGATGGGCTGAGAGGTGGCAGATGGAGTTCAACCTGGATAAATGTGAGGTGATGCATTTTGGAAGGTCGAATTTGAAAGCTGAGTACAGGATTAAGGATAGGATGCTTGGCAGTGTGGAGGAACAGAGGGATAGTGGTGTGCAGATACATAGATCCCTTAAAATGGCCACCCAAGTGGACAGGGTTGTTAAGAAAGCATATGGTGTTTTGGCTTTCATTAACAGGGGGATTGAGTTTAAGAGCCGTGAGATCTTGTTGCAGCTCTATAAAACTTTGGTTAGACTGCACTTGGAATACTGCGTCCAGTTCTGGTTGCCCTATTATAGGAAAGATGTGGATGCTTTGGAGAGGGTTCAGACGAGGTTTACCAGGATGCTGCCTGGACTGGAGGGCTTATCTTATGAAGAGAGGTTGACTGAGCTCGGACTTTTTTCATTGGAGAAAAGGAGGAGGAGGAGAGGGGACCTAATTGAGGTATACAAGATAAAGAGAGGCATAGATAGAGTTGATAGCCAGAGACTATTTCCCAGGGCAGAAATGGCTAACATGAGGGGTCATAGTTTTAAGCTGGTTGGAGGAAAGTATAGAGGGGATATTAGAGGCGGGTTCTTTACACAGAGAGTTGTGAGAGCATGGAATGCGTTGCCAGCAGCAGTTGTGGAAGCAAGGTCATTGGGGACATTTAAGAGACTGCTGGGCATGCATATGGTCAAAGAAATTTGAGGGTGCATACATGAGGATCAATGGTTGGCACAACATCGTGGGCTGAAGGGCCTGTTCTGTGCTGTACTGTTCTATGTTCTATGTTCTATGTTCTATAACATCTACTGGGTTTCCCTGGTCTAACATACTTGTCACCTCTTCAAAGAATTCTAACAGGTTTGTCAGGCACGACCTCCCCTTACTAAAACCATGCTTACTTGTTTTAATCTGACCCTGCACTTCCAGGAATTTGGAAATCTTATCCTTGACAATGGATTCTAGAATTTTACCAACTACCGAGGTTAGGCTAATCGGCCTATAATTTTCCTTCTTTTGCCTTGATCCTTTCTTAAACAAGGGAGTTACAACAGCAATTTTCCAATCATCTGGGACTTTCCCTGACTCCAGTGACTTTTGAAAGATCACGACCAAAGCCTCCGCTATTTCCTCAGCCACCTCCCTCAGAACTCTAGGATGTAGCCCATCGGGGCCAGGAGATTTATCAATTTTTAGACCCTTTAGCTTTTCTGGCACTTTCTCTTTTGTAATGCCTACTGTACTCAACTCTGCCCCTGGCTCTCCCTAATTGTTGGCACACTACTCATTCCCAGAATAACTCGAATCCCTTGCATTTATGCCATTGTAAAAGGCCTCTGTGCACTTGGATGAACACTAGCATTCTAAAGTTGTCCTGCTAGTTCAAGGGAATGCTGAGAAGAGGATGATAACAACATGATTCTCCAACAGAGACCTGTAGGTCCTGGTGAATGGAGTATTGCAGAGGAGGGAGATCCTCTTCCTGGAAGACTGCAAGGGGTTTCTGCCACCAGAGCATGGCAGGCCAGTCCAAGGTTGTCAGCTGTGTTAATGCTTCTCCAGGATGTGGAGGAATGACTAGCAATGCAGTAAGAAGATAAATGACCTGCCAAAGGAGTGCCACACATTGCTGTGGCAGAGACATACTGAGTGTGAGGTTGCAGTGTAACCAGCTCCCACCAAAGCTCACCCTCGGCCACTATCACAACTGCATGTAACATCTTCTCTCACTTACCTTTGATCATCCCCAGACTCTCAAACCACTCACCCCTGCTGCTTCCTCGGTACCTCAGAACATCTCAACACTTTTCTCCCCACATGCACCAGCACTAACAACCGTGCTACCCACTGTTAACTCACTCATTCCTCCTCTCATTGCATAAGGAGACGGTCCACAACAGTGCAGGGCAGGGCTGGACAGTTTCCCAAATTTGGCTCCTCCCCACTGTGAGGAGAGAATCCTGTCTTCACAGGAGAAGACTGGAAATTTTGTGGAATGCAGAGAAACCCAAGTTCTGCAAAACGAGTCAGCCCCATTCCACATTCCACAGGCACTCTCCCATTTCCCACACTGGCCCTGGATAATGGCATGGATAACGATTTATGGGTGGAGGCCAGCCAGAACAAAGGTTGTGGCACTGTGCCTAGTCCAGCTGTTCAAAGTTGAAGGAAGAAGTATGAAAGAGTAACAGTGGTTGGGCATTCATTAGTGATGGAGTAGACAGAAGCACTTTTGTAGCTGTAGACATGACTTCAAGATGGTATGTTGCCTCCCAGGTTCCAGAGTACAGGAGGTCATGGAACAGCTGCACGGCATTCCGAAGGAAGAGGGTGAAAAGCCAAAGGTTGTGGCCCATTTTGTGACCAATAACATAGGATGAAAAAGGCATGAGGTCTCACAAGTAAACTCTAGGAAGTTAGGTAGGGAATTGAAAAGACAGTAACCTCAGGATTACTGCTGGTGACATACATTAGTGAATATAGGAATAGAAGCATAGAGTAGATGAATGTGTGGCTGGAAAGATGGTGCAAGCAGAGGGCCTTAGATTCCTGAGGTGTTGGAACCAATTCAGGGGGAGGTGTTGACATATTCAAGTTGGCTGAGTTGTATCTGAATAGAAATGGGACCAACTCCTTCATAGGGAGATTTGCTAATGCTGTTGGGGCAGGTTAGCAGAGGGATGCGATCCTAAAAAGTAGTTCAGAGAAGGGAAAAGCTGAGATGGAAGTCAAAATTGTAAATATGATTGAGTCTAAAAATAATAAGGTAGTAATATTAGAGAATTTTAACTATCCAGGTATTAACTGAAACAGTTTTCATCTGCAAGGTAGGAAGGGATCAAAATTCTTAAATTGCTTCCAGGAGAACTTTTTTCATCCAAGTATGTAGAAAACTCAATAGGCATTTCTGTACCTAACATTTAGAAATTAGCCTGGACAGATTGAGGATTTATTAAAAACCAAAAGAATTGCGGATGCTGTAAATCAGGAGCAAAAACAAAGTTGCTGGAAAAGCTCAGCAGGTCTGGCAGCATCTGTGGAGGAGAAAACAGAGTTAATGTTTTGGGTCCAGCGACCCTCCCTCAGAACAGATGTGTGTTGAGGATTTATTAAGTGAGGAGGATTTTGGAGATAGTGACCATAACTGAGTGGGTCTTTGGACAGGATTTGAAAACGTTAAGGATAGGCTGGAATAAATGTTCTAAACTGAGGTAAGTGATGATATTAATGCTATAATATGCCATGTGATATTCTTGTATAAAAGTATCAATTCTATACTGTCCTTTCTAATTCATCAGCAAAGTCAGTCAGTCAACAAGCTTGAGCCCAGACTATACCAATGTCTGTAAAATATTTCTTGCATTGTACATCTGATACTGGTTCGCAGTAAGAACCAATTCTCAGCATTCATATTAAGTGAACATAATAGTAAAACTGAAAGAATAAATGATCATCTCTAAGTTCTTCTTTCATAAACTAAACACACCCTGACCTTTGAACTACTGTTCAGTGACCCTTGAACTAATCTAGATAACCTATCAAAGCTCTCCAAAAGAATCCAGAAGGAACAAACGTTTTAAGCATGGGAAGATCTTATACTTAAATGTTACATTCTCAACAGGCTGCCAACACTCATCAGTTTACATGTATACCAGCTCCTGAAAAGTTTCCACTGTGAAAATCTCCACCAATGGAGTGGCTGACTGAAAATCTCCACCAATGGCTTCACATAGTTAGACGCATTAGAATTAAGTAAACTGTAGGTCTTTATAGGTCAACTGCCAAGCCACATCTGCAAAAAAATCATTCAAAGAGGCAGAAATCATTATTGAAAGTTTCCACTTTGTCCAGCCTGTCTTGGCCAAACCTGGTACCAGCTATACTTCCTAAATATCATTGCAGCTTGTCCTGCTGGTGCAAATTAAAGAAATTTGGAGCTGCATTGTCACTTGCCGTCATTAAAACATGAGCCTGTTTTGATCTTGGTGGATTTGGAAAGGCCAACAGGTAGAGAGGGATTTGAGAGAATCAGTTTTGGAGAAGAAATTGCTGCCGTCTCATTTAACTGTCAAAGAAAATTTAATGTCCAAATTATAAAATGAAATTCTGAGGAAAACCAGGTGGAATGTATAGGCCAATGTTTTCAAGCTAATCCTTCCAAAGTGTAAAACATGGCAATGAAAGGTAACTGAGAGGCAGTGATATGTGTGTGTGTGTGCGTGTGTGTGTGTGTATTTCCTTGAATATTAATTTCCCATTGAACAAAATTACATTTTTATGCCACAAAAATAATGAAAAGACATATTAAATGTGAAATACAGACCTGGTAGCCACTACCAATAATTCCCATATGTTGTCACTAAAATGACATCTTCAGTTTGCGGATATGTTCCACAGTGTTCTAAATGATTAGAAGTGTGTTACATCTAACTGTTAACAACGTAAGCTACAGGAAATCATAAATTACTGTTT
Organism: Stegostoma tigrinum; assembly: GCF_030684315.1. Taxonomy (NCBI): domain Eukaryota; kingdom Metazoa; phylum Chordata; class Chondrichthyes; order Orectolobiformes; family Stegostomatidae; genus Stegostoma; species Stegostoma tigrinum. The sequence goes on along the minus strand of NC_081361.1, from coordinate 66,962,874 downwards.
CAGCCTTCAGGCAAGTGCTTCACAACAGATTGAGAATATTTACACATTGGAGACTGAAGTGAATGAATCAGTTGCTGCTGATTTCACCTGAAACTTGTGAAGTCCCATTGCAGCTGAGTTTAGGCAGACCCTGGAGTCAGGTAGATGGTGCTGCGGGGAGGGAGTTGGTGTATGAGGGGTCCGTATTTATCCTTGCAAGGCCTAGAGCAACACTCCTGTTCCACCTGAGTCAGCAGTTAAAATAAAAGATATGTTTTGGAGCTCCTGTTGGAGAAGCAGCTGTGGAAATACGGATGCAGTTGTAAGGAGTGAGTTTTCAATTGTTTATTTAAAATGCATTTGGCTATGTGCTGCAATGCCACATCAAAGAATTATCTGAATCACATAAAACAAGATACATGGATTTGAGTACCTTTTTGCATCCCTTTTCTTGTCGATTTCACCTCCCTGATCTTTGGCACACCAAACTGCACCATGATTAAAACAGTGTATTTCCTCCAATTTCCAAATGAATGGACGCTAACATGCTGAGGCAGAGCTGGAAGCCACTTGTCGAAGAGCCTTCGCTGTCACTTTCCATTATGCTGAAAATCGAAAATATACAATGGGGAAGAAAATGGCTGTAGCCACAACCATTCATAGTGACCTGAAGAGAGCCCTGCTTTAAATTGGCTCCTTTAAATTCATTTCGCCTGGGAAATTAACATTGTGGGAGGAATTAAATAGAAAGGGGTGACAGTTCATCTCCGCTCCTCCCTCTCCCCACCCCACTTGGAAGCTGGGCAATTGAGACTATCCAATCTTAGACTGGCTGTAATGATATAATTAGTAAATATGGTTGCGTTATCACAGCGTGCTGATACATGTGGAATGATTTTTCAATAAGCAAAAATCAATAACTGAACAGGGCCATGAAAGAATTTAATGGTGCCATTGGTTTTTGAGTGCCCAGGCAGATTTCCTTAGCTCCTAAATATAGTTTTATTGATGTTATTAAATCAGTAGCAGGAGGAAAAAAAAAGTAGAGGCTTTGTGGTTGCTAAGTGCTGTGCAAATCTTTTACTAAATTATAGTGAATATGCATTACAGTAGGGTATAACTTATTCATAAGTACCCTTGGGACATTAGTAGCTCAGCAAAAATGTAGGTGAGGTAAACCTCATTAAGGAATCAACTGTATGAAAACCCAAGTGGCCACAATTTCATTACAGCACCTGACAGCAGCTGCATCTTCCAATACTGTGGAGAATTAATTCATAATAGCAGAGGGATAACACAATATTCTGGTTTTGGCAATACTGTGGAGAATTAATTCATAATAGCAGAGGGATAACACAATATTCTGGTTTTGGCAAGGTATTACCCATTCTATATCATGTTCTCTGACACTATGTGTAGCTCTGTTCTTTTCCATATTCTGACTGTATTTAACTTTCTGAATGCTGACTATCTGTTCTGGCATTAACAAAGTGCAAATACGAAATGGTGACACTGTAGTGAATACCTGCTCAGTGGACAGTTCAGTAAGTTAATGACAACTGAATAATGAGTTTCTATATTGGCAGAAAAGGAAAGCCCTTCAATATTGAAAGTTTGGAATAAAAATATAAAGGGATAGTTTTTGACTCTGTCTGACAATGTGACATTGCCAGCCTGAATTGTATCTCTTTTGCATGTTGACTTTAATAATATTGATAATCAGGGAGACAATGTCGAGCTGGATTTAAACATAGGCTTTAGGGATCCTGACGCTGGGATGAAATAGGATTTCCAATCTGTACTGGCTGCCTCTGGTCACTTTATCCAATTAAGGATAGTAGTTCCAACCCAAGGTTCTTCCAACCCAATCAGAGACTGTCAGCGGTACTGGGAGTGGTGGGTGCTGCGGAGACAACTCAGGGTATGATATGATGCCATAACATGGAGATGTCTCGGACAGTTAAGTATTGAATTAAAAATTCGATGGGCCAAGTAAGCAAGAGTTGTACAAGAGCGAAAGGGTCGATACTGAGGTCTGATTTAAGCACCACCCACAACGACAATGTCATGCAGACTTGGTGGGAGAACCGATTAAGATCTCTGATTAGTAAAACTTACAAACCAGATCAGCCTCATAATCTCATCAATGTCTATCATATCAGTGCCACTTGTACTTAGTTTGCTAACATGCTATAAACAACATTTTGTTTAAGACAAGAAGTTCTTCTCGATAGATTAACAAGTAGTTTTCCTCTACCACATCAGATTAAGGGTGTACTGCAGATTCCTGCCCTAAGAGAGAGTGGTGATAGCAAACCTATCCCAATGTAAGCAATAATGAAGACAGCCACAGAAAAAGGCCATTCAGCCCATTGTGTCTGCTCCAACTGAATAAGCTTAGCTGTCCATTTTATTTCCACACTCCTGTACCTGATTGTACCTTTACAGGTTCAGGTGAAGATCCAGTTTCCTTTGAAATGAGCCCAGGGTTTCCACCTCAACCATCAAATCAAGCAATGAATTCCTACCCTCTAGATACTTACCACTCTCTGAGTGCAAAAAAAAGTTTTGTGTTCCCTCTAATCCTTCTACAGATCACCTTCAATCTGTCTCCCCATAATTAACTTCTTCACTGTATGAAATGTGCCTGCCCTGTCAACTCTATTTAAAGCACTTGTTATTTTGTATACTTCAGTTAGAAACCGGTCAGCCTCCTCTGTTTTAAATAAAATGACTGAGATTATCCAACCTTTCCTCAGCTGCAATTTTCAAAACCTGGATATTCTTTAAATATCCTCTGTACCGTCTCTAGAACAATTATGTCTTTCCTGTTATGTGATGACAGGAACTGTACATAAAGCTCCAGCTGTGGCTAAACAAATGCCTAACAAAAAAAAACAAAATAGCAAAGGGATCGCATTCATTCCCCTGCACCCACACGGAAACAAATTCTGTGCACGTCATGATATTGAGCTCTTTTTCAGCTGCCTCCGCTTCTGCACCTATTTCTTTGAATGGAAATCCAACCCACCCTCCAAAGACCCCTTCTCTTGCTTTCAGCAAATTCCAGTCTTCTGAATACCCGCTCCTGACCTCCCACTCCCCCTCAACTCCTTCATCTCAAACTGCCACCACAGTATCAATCACTTGGATCTCTCCCCCTGTCACTTATTCCAATCTCTCCCCACCGGAACGCACAGCCTTCTGGTCCCTTCGCTCCAACCCCAACCTCACTGTTAAACCCACCGATAAGTGGGGTGCTGTGGTAATTTGGTGAACTGACCTCTACATTATTGAGACCAGACGCCAAATCTCTGATACCTCCTCCTGCCGTACCCTCAAACACGATCCCACCTCTGATCACCAAACCACCATCTCCCAGACCATCAACAACCTCATCACTTCGGGATATCTCCTGTCCACAGCCTCCTATCTGATAGTTCCTCAATGCCTTACTGCTTGCTTCTATCTCCTACGCAAAATCCAAAAACCTGACTACCCCAGTCAACCCATTGTCTCTGCCTGCTCCTGCCCAACCAAGCTCATGTCCTCCTACCTTGATTCCTATCTTTCCCCTTTGGTCCAGGAACTTGCAACCTACATTTATGACACAACTCATGCCCTCCATCATTTCCAAAACTTTCAATTCCCCCGCCCCCAACACCTCATCTTCACAATCGAAATATAGTCCCTTTACACCTGTAATCCCATACGGAGGGTCTTAAAGCCCTCAGCTTCCTCTCCTGTCGGCCCAACCAGTCCCCCTTCACTGACATTCTCATTTGCTTGGCTAAACCTGTCCTCACTCTCAACAACTTTTCCTTCGATTCCTCCAACTTCCTACAAACCAAAGAGGTGGTCAAAGGCACCCACATGGGCCCAAGCTATGCCTGCCTCTTTGTGAGATCTGTGGAACAGTCCCTGTTCCACAATGACTGTGGCACGATCCCTCACCTCCTTCTCTTCTATATTGATGATTGCATCGGTGCGTCCTAGTGCTTCCATGAGTTCATCAACTTTGCCAACATCTTCCACCCTGCCCTTAAATTCACCTGGGCCATTTCTGACACCTCCCTACCCTTCCCAAACTCTCCGTTTCCATGTCCAGAAACCGACTCACCACTGATATCCATTTCAAACCCACTAACTCCCACAGCTACCTCGACTACACCTCCTCTCACCCACCATCCTGCAAAAATGCTATCCCATACTCCCAATTCTTCCGCTACATTTGCTCCCAGGACAGGGCGTTCTACACCAGGACATGCCCGATATCTTCCTACTTTAGGGACAGTAATTTCCCCTCCTCTGTAATTAAAGATGACCTCAACTGCATCTCCTCCTTTCCCTGCACTTCTGCCCTCAAACCCCCTCCCCTCAACAACAATAAGGATACAGTGCCTCTACTCGTCATGTACCACCCCACCTCTGAGTCCAACGCATCATCGTCCAACATTTATGCCACCTACGATCAGACCCCATCACCAAAAAGATATTTCCCTCCCCGCTCCTGTCCGCTTTCCGCAAGGACTGCTCATTCCGCGACTCCTTCGTCAGCTCTATGCTCCCCACCAATTTCTCCACCACACCCGGTACCTTTCCCTGCAAATGCAACACCTGCTCCTACACATCCTCTCTCACCTCTGTTCAAGGCCCCAAACAATCCTTCCAGATCTGGCAGGGATTCACCTGCACTTCATCCAATCTGATCTACTGTGTCCGTCGCTCCTCTCGATATTGGGGAGACCAAACGCAGACTGGTTCACAGAGCATCTGTGCTCTGTACACATCAACCAGTATGACCTTTTGGTTGCCATCCATTTTAATTCTCCTGCTATTCCCCTGATGACATGTCCCTACTTGGCCTCGTCCATTGTCAGAGTGAAGCCAAACATAAACTGCAGGAATAAGACCTAATATTTCGTCTTGGGTGCTTAGAGCTCAATGGCCTCATAATTGACTTCACCAACTTCAAAATCCCTCCAGCCCCACCTTATCCAGTGTCCAATCCTCCCCTTTCTCCCTGCCTCCCTGACCTGATGTAACCTGTCCGTCTTCCTACCCACCTATCCACTCCACTCTTACCACTGACCAATCAAAATAACCCCCTATCTGCATCCACCTATCACCTTCTCAACTACCATTCCCCAGCACTACCCCACCCTTCCTCTTTTTTTTTCTGGGTTCCCCTCAAAATCCCCAGTCCTGACGAAGGGTTTCATCCTGACATGTAGATTTTCCTGCTCCTTGAATGCTGTCTGACCTGCTGTGCTTTTCCAGCTTCAGGTCTATTGACTCTGGCTTCCAGTATCTGGAGTCCTTACTGTCTACAAAACACTACAGATATTAGAAATCTGAAACAAGCACTGGAGAAACTCAGCAGGTCTGGTAGCATTGGTGCAGAGAAAAAAATACGTTTCCAGTCCCGTGATCTTTTTTCAGAAGGAAATTGAAACGTTAATTCTGTTTTTGCTCCACAAATGCTGCCAGACCTGCTCAGTTTCTCTGGCCATTTCTGTTTTATTATGCAGCAAACGTCACCATCCAAAATGCAGAAATAAAGCGTACATTCTCTATGAAGTTTCTAACTTTATCAAGCTCTAAAGCAGAATTGATGGTGTCATTGCTGTTTTGTGGACCTTTGGAACAATCCCCTAACTATTTTTAAAGTCAGGGACTTGCTCACTAAGGTATAAATTTTGTTGGCAAGCTTGCAGGTATCATTTTCCTCAACATCCAAAATGCTAGAAGTGGTAATATTCCTTTAGACTGCAAAATTCAGGCCTTTCTGACTTCTTCATGGAATAAAATTAGATTACTGAATAGGTTCTGGGTTACAAAGTTATTCATGTACTCCCATGAATTCTGATGTGGAGATGCTGATGTTGGACTGAGATGGACAAATCAGGAGTCACGTGACACCAGGTTAAAGTCCAACAGGTTTATTTGAAATCATAAGCATTCAAAGCTCTGCTCCTTAATGTTCCTTGATTACTCGTGAATCCTAGCATAGGAATAGCAGTCGAACTGTACCACTTTGAAGTGCATGTCTGTGCAAAAATGGCTATCAAGAGAGGAACTTAAGATTTCTAAAGGTATCTTTTTGCTTCACAGGCAAGCTTGGAGGATGATGCAAAACTTTCAAACAGCAATTCACAAATAATTACAGACTGTTGTGGCCTGTATAACTTTGATATTCGGAAAGGGTTATTTATACAATGCTAACATTATCTTATTTTCCCTTGTGTAATCATTGAACTTCTTGTGAGCCTTGTTGACAGTCCTGGAGATGAGAGAGTTAGTACCCCATGCTAGTTCCATCTCTCTCCAAGTGGCAAAAATTATATTCCTGGCTGGACACGCTGGCACGGATGTCCAGAGCTCGTGTATCTTTAAATAATTTTCTGTGAAAAGGACAGAACAAAGAGAAAATTCTACTCTTTCTGGGAATCTGGATATAGAACTTCTGTGGAACGTGAAAACTTGAAATGAAACCAAAAAGTTCTGTAAATATTCAGCAGGTCAGGCAGAATCTGTGGAGAGAAACAGAATTAATGGCTGAATGTTCATCATTGAGATGAGAAGCTTCAGGTGATAAATTTTCCAACACTGCAGAGCAGCCATCATGTAAATGGTTCCAAGTGTGTACTATCAGAATGTGTCTGGCCTGTTAATCCCAGGAGCAGTTTAGAAGTAGCCACAGTGACAGATGTGTATAGAGGCTGAGTTAGAAAACCTGTCTCAGTCCTTTGGGCCAATAAGCCAGGGACATTGTGATAAAGGCTATTAAACTTGCTAATCCTGACCCTTCATACCCTTCACTTTCTACCCACTCCTCATGGAACTTACATACCCCTACATTCTCATTCCTTGGTTCTCTCCAGGCCCTGTTCCTCAATCCCCTTTCTCCAGTGTGCTTTTCACAGAGTTGGACTGATTGTAGAAACCTTAAAAATGGGTTGGGCGCAGAATATGACTATGGGACTCCCACCTTCATTCCCAGAGATGACAATTTTTGCTAGCGCATGGTAAGGGAGTGGGTAGTGAGCCCACACTTTCAACTTGGCCAATTCCATTGGAGGACTAGTATCTCCTATCCCCACACGCTCTACAATTTTGGTGGGGTTGAGGCAGCTTTTCAAGAGCACGTGGTTTATGACCTTTCAGATGAGTTGTTGCTAATTGTTTTACTGCTTCACAACCCCAATAACGATAGCTTGCACACAATAACAATTTAAAGGAATACAAAGACCAGACCTCTTGAGATTTGACTTTCGGGAGCATTTTATTGCATGATTTTATACGCATAATATATGATCTTGAATATGGGTCCTGTGTTTTGATAAAATAATGAAACATATTCTTTGTTTGAGAAAATAATGCAAGGACTACGTTTAGTAAAGGAGTAACTAGATTTGGGACGGTCACTGTATTGTGGAACAGTGGTAATGTCCCTATCTCTGTGCCAGGAAGCCATGATTCAAGTTCTCTCTGCCCCAGAGAAATGAAATAACATCTCTGAACAGGTAGATTACAAAATGTTTCTATGTACCCGCTAAAGAGGGCTGTTGTGGTACGGTGGCAATGTCCCTATCTCTGAGTCAGGATATCTGAGTTCAAGTCCCAACTGCTCCAGAGGTGTGTGATAGCAATTCTGAAAAGGTTGATTAGGCATTTTTGTACTGACACAATGTTGAGAAGGATTATTTAATACTAATACTTAAAAACAATTCTGATTTATGTTGCTGGAAAATTTTGGGAAATTTTGATATCTGCTTTGCCTAAGATAACTCTCCCTCAATTACTAAAATCATCTATTACCAACTAGGCCAGTGTAAGACCTAAGACTAGGGAGAAAGATCTGCCATTTCTATGTTGTATAGCTGATTATGGTGCATATGGTGTCAATAAAAGTACAACTGGAACATGAAATCATTCACTTAAAGAGATTTTATTACCTCAGTGGAAATGTTTAAGATCTAGTTCAGTATCTGTGATGGTTTGCTCTGGCAGTGGCATTGTATTTGATGCCCCAGTGAATTTGTTGTATAGCATTTATTAAATAAGCTCTTGCATCATCTCCGAGTGTGCAATCTTTATATTTTCATTTTATTATAAATGTGTTGTTACCCTTTTAAGAGAAATTTAGTGTACAACATTATATTTGGATTGGAATTAATTTATAATGTTATATAAACTTGACTGCAATGAACCATAGGTTTTTGTTTGTCACATTCTCTAATCAATCCAAATTGCCACATTATGTTCTTTTGAGGTTGAAACCTTTGATCTCTATATAGCTAAGGCTTGTTGCCCAATGCCTCAGTGAAGTCTGCCAAGGCAAACCAAATTGAATTGAATTTACACATTTAGGTTAAAGGAAAATAAGGAAAAAAATACTGATTTTGTTTGTTATTTTCACTCTTTGGAAAACAGCACACCTGATATATTTTTGTGCCCTCTCACTTTTTAAAGCATGCACTCATTCCAGAAGCTGATGGTAGCTACTGAGTTATGCTGTTTTGGGGGGAGTTATATTTTGAAAATTTGTGAACTGTGCAATTGTAATTCAAGCTTGGCCACAAATTGGCAATTTGGCCTGGCTTTCTAGCTATAGTTTGATGATAAATTGGCCTCACATTAGGAAGGGGGATGGAACAGAGATTTTTGAAGCAAAAGCAGATTTTCAAAACAGAGAACTAAGTGTTGAGGTATCAAGTTACCAGATGACTAATGGCAAGCAAAATTTACAGCTTAGTTGCTTTCCTGCCAATCTTTGTTGTTTGTTATTACATCTGTTAAGTACATACTCCTATCCAGAGTCAAAGTGGTAGTAAAAAGGTTGGCAGGTATACTTGAACTTATATCTATATTAAAACCTTTTTATTTCCTATGCCAGCTTTGAGTCTTTGATTCAATGTGTCAGTACACACTGTTTCACAGTTTGAAGGCTTTTGATCAGACTATAATGGAAATTTGGTATTAAAACTATTCCAAGTACTAGTTGTTGGGAAAATGTAATTGTTCTCAGTGACTGACTTGCTTGCTGTCATCGTGTGACTTCACGGGATTTCTAAAGAAGGGCCTAGGCCCAAAACGTCAGCCTTCCTGCTCCTCTGATGCTGCATGGCCTGCTGTGTTCATCCAGCTCTGCCCCTTTGTATCTCTGACTTCTACCTCTGTTGGGAGTCCCTTTGTGTGCAATCTGTGGCAGCCATGAAAGATGCATTACTTGATACATGGTGTTAGGACTGGTGCATCTGAAAACATATGGGTTTTCAGAGAGCCAGCTACCAGGAAAAAAAAGCAAGGAAGAAATAATTGTTAAAAAACAACAATCTATAACTTTGTTTTTATGTGAGTCAAAATGGCTGTACTTTTCCAGTCTCTGCATATGTGAAATGAAAGTAAATCTCAGGCATAAGTGGATTTTTCCCAATTTGAGTGGTGAAATTATGAAATAGGTACAGAATTAATTAATAAAACTCTGCAAATAAGGGAGCAGCATTGTTCTTAGTGCCTGGGAAAGAAGACTACAAGCTGTATTGCAGTCTAGATCTAATGGAAGAGCAGAAAAGCCAGACTACAGAGATTTTGGAGGCTTTGAAGACACATTTCACTCCATTTTAATATTAGTTCTGAATAGTATATGATGAGCATTAGAGTTCAGGGTGGGGAGAGACAAATTATTGCAGAGTGTGTGAGCGTACTGGTATGTGTACCTGAATCTGGTCTGTTTTGAAAACTGAAAGATGATCTCATCAGGAATAACATTGTCTTAAATGTAAGAGGTCTTGCTGTGAGAGCAGATCTGCTGAAGAAGTTGAAACTTACTCTTGAGAAAGTTATTAACACTTACAGCAGCACTGATGTTGGTTGGAGGATATTAATCGGAAAACAGACAAGGCTTTCAATTAATCTGAGTCATTTCAGGCTGAACAAGAACAACGTAATGGAAAAAGGAGAGAAATACATGCAGAAAGACCAAGATCAAGACCAGAGGTCAGAAGGTAAGTATTGTGAAGGACATCACACGATGGAAAACCTTTCCAGCATGGAAGAAGCAGTGATAGAAACTGAATCACTTTGCATGCACATATTTAGCTGAAAAGAAGAAAAAAACACATTATTAAGGGTGGCTCCTGGAGAGATGTCAGCCAATGATTCTAACAAGTCACGTTATATCATATAACACATATCTGTTCTGATAAAAGGTCACTGGACCAAAAACGTTAATTCTGCTTTCAGTCCGCAGATGCTGCCAGATCTGTTCAACTTTTCCAGCAATTTCTGTTTTTGTTTCCAGTATCCACAGTGCTTTGGCTTTTGTTTACACCATATCACAGGCTTGTGTCACGAGGTCTAAATGTAATAAATGGTTCGTGACTGTTAGAATGATGACTGCAGAAGGATAGTGTCAAATTAATGAGAATTGTCAGGATTGACAAAAGTGCTTTGTGCAATATCATAAACTTTGCAGATCTGTGTGAGGTGACAGAAGAAAGTGACACAAAAGTGTCGGCTTTAAAGTAAGAAATCACATGGTGAAAGGATAATCATCTAACAAGAACAAGTGAAGTTCCGAATAGTAGAAGTTAAAATCCATCTCAGATGAGGCAGGTCTAAATCTTGGATGAGAAACCCTGAAAATGTTTGTCGAAAAGATCCTAGAAGATTACAAAATTTTTTTTTACCACCTCAGCATTTGGTTTGGGGAGTTCCAGCTGCCTTTATTCCATGTGGAAAGACAAACTAGAACAACAGCAAAAGAAAGGACAAGAAAGTTCTACAGAATGGGTTAACAATGACAAAACAAAATCCCAACAGAACTCATAGCTCCAGAGTGTCGTAATAAAAGTTTGGTGTGTTCTCATGGCAACAAATGAAGATATTTTGCCACAATTTTCCAAGGCAAAATTCTTTACTACCCTTGACCTGAAGGGTGTTTGCTGGCTGGAGAGATGGATGAAAGTGATAGTTTTCCACTTAAATCCTGGACCCCATTCGGAGATTGATGTTCCACATCTCATTTCGCATTTACACAGCTCCAGAAGAAATCAATTCCAATAATATGAGATAATCAATGGTCTTCTCAGAGTGGAAACTCTGATGCATGATCTGTTGGTCAATGCATGTGGAGACTTGATGGAAGAAGCTATCATGGCTGACAATCAGCACCTAGTGTCACTGCTAGGGAAAGTTCATCAGATGAACTTACTGATTAACAAGAAAAAGATCCAATTAAAGATGGCTGAAATGATATACAAGGAACATGCCCTGATAATGAAACATAATGCCTGAATCCAGACTTGCTGAGAATAGGTCAGAGAGGCAGCAATCAATGTATCTGAGAGAAGTACAATTTGTTGAATTTTTGAACTATTGTGAAAAGTTCTTGCTTAACTTGGTAACAGCATGTGAACCTCTAATCAAGCTCATTGTTAAGAATGTGCATTCGTTTGGAGTACAGAATAGGAAACAGCTTTCGTTCGAATGTAAGCATCAAAGCTGAGGTCCTAAGATATCAAAAATGAAGTCATCTTGCACAATGATGCAAGGAAGATAACGATGCTTATGTAGCAAAGACATTCAGTAATGTTGCTTTCAGGTCTATAATGCAAATTGAACTATCCTATGCTCAGATACAGAAAGTGTGCTCCATACTGTGTTTACTTCTGATCATTTTAATCAATATTTGTTTAGAAGTGACAAAATGACTGTTCAGTCTGACCACAGCTACTTTTAAAGTCACTTAAAAGATTTTCCTCAAATATTTCTATCTGCTCCAAAGCATCTGCAAAGAAAGTAGAGGCAGGAAAGCTGACGTTTTGGGCCTAGACCCTTCTTCAGAATTGACTAGAGCTAACACAGTCTTATCTGAAGAAGGGTCCAGGCCCAAAACGTCAGCTTTCCTGCTCCTATGGTGCTGCTTGGCCTGCTGTGTTCATCCAGCTCTATACCTTGTTATCTGAGATTCTCCAGCATCTACAGTTCCGACTATCTCTGCAAAGAAAGTAGCTTCATTTGCAGAGATTTCATCTGGACCTGATGCATAAGCATGGGAAACAGCAAGGGAATCCCTAATAAGAAAGTAGAGGATACTAAGACAGCTTGTGAAAGTGTACTAAGCCAATGAGAAGCAACAGCTTGACATGCTATGGAAGTCATCAACCCAGTGGAGACATTGAATTTAAAGGAAAAGTGGCTTGCTCAAATCAAGCAACCTTAAGAACAAGAAACAACTCTGAAAATGCTGCAGGAATTAGCAATCAAAGGATAGCCTGAGGGCACTAAGCATACACAAGTTGCTCAAAACATGCATTAGACAGTGATGATGTGATCGCCTAACATGACATTTTGTACAAAATAAATTGAATCAATATCCCAAAGATGATTGGAAAGGATATGCTGAAGTGCACCCATGCAAATCATCAAGGAGTTGAATGTAGCCTGAAGAAGCCAAGAGAAATGCTACACTAGCAAACACGAACAATGAGATTAAGGACAACATTAACAAGTAAAGTGCTTATAATATACACTAAGCTAAGTTAGCTGAAGAGTCATTAGTGCTACATGATATCCCAAACAGGCCATCAATGCAACTTTGAGAAGACCTGTTCTCACTCATGGCAACTGACTGTCTCATCTCCGTTAAATACTAGTCTGACTCATGGACATTAAACTGTTTTATTTCATGGACTACCGGTCAGAGTGTAGAGTGGCTGGAAGCACACTCCAGTTGTTTGGCCATTCCAGAGATTGTGTTGAGGAGCAATGATATTCAATTCATGAAAGATAAAATTAGCCATTTCTAAAGGTTTGGGAAATTCTCCACACTACCCCTAGTCAACTGGAAAGGCAGTGGTGGCAGTAAAAATTGCCAAAGGGATCATAAAAAAATTGAGTAAATCCATCACATACTACTGTAAGACCATTGTTGAGTGAAGAAATACACTGAATAAAGCCATGAAAATTTGTCCAATCTAAAGTCTAATGTCATAAATCTCCCAAGCTACTCTTCCCATAGTCAGAAAGGCTAGAAGTAGTCTCTGACATAAGTGACAAATCTTGATTGTCCAGGTCAATGTGAATGATCAGATATATAATTCCAACAGCAGGTACCTAGGTACAACTGAAGAAACACTGCTCACTGATCAGGGAGAAATGATTGCACCACCTGCACAGAATACAGAGCCACCATCATTGCCAGCTATCTGCTGTTCCCCTGCAAAGGAAATGGATCTGCAGGAACAGTTACCATGTCAACAGCATTTGTCATGGGAACATATTTCCTGCGAACATCACCCCAAGAATGAACAGACGCAAAGAACAATGTCAATACGTACCATTAGGATGTGCATTATTTAAATACTATGTATAAATGCATACACAGAGACTGAAAGTGTGAAATTGACTAGAGCTAACACAGTCTTATTGAAGAATGAATGATAAGTTCCTTGGGCACCATGCTTTTTGAGCAGATTGTAATTGGAAATGATTATGCAAGCTATTTGTTTTGAGGAGAATGCTGATTGGAGAAATGGGCTGAGGTCAGAAACAGGAGAGGAGAGGTAACACTGCTGGGAGTTTTTTATAGGCCCCTGCAAAGTTCCAGGGACGTGGAGGAGAGGATCAGCAAAACTATTCTGGGCAGGAGTGAAAAGAACAGGGTGGTCATTATGGGAGACTTTTAACTTTCATAACATTGACTGGAAATGCTATAACTCTAGTAGGTCGGATGGATCAGTTTTTGTCCAATGCGTGCAGGAGGGTTTCCTTACTCAGTATGTCGAAGGGCCGACAAGAGGAGAGGCCACACTGGATCTGGCACTTGGTAATGAACCAGGCCAGGTGTTTGAGTTAGTGATAGGTGAGCACTTTGGAGAGAGTGACCATAATTGGGTTATGTTTACTTTAGCAATGGAAAGGGATAGGAACATGCCACAGGGCAAGAGTTTTAGATGGGGGAAGGGCAATTATAATGCAATTAGGCAAGACTTAGGAGGCATTAAATGGGTTAGCAAAATGCAGGGGATGGGGACAATCGAAATGTGGAGCTGGTTTAAGGAACAGATATTGTGTGTCCTTGATAGGTATGTCCCTGTCAGGCAGGGAGGAAGCGATAAGGTAAGGAAACTGTGGTTTACTAAAGAAATTGTATCTCTTGTTAAGCGGAAGAAGGAGGCTTGTGTGACGATGAGACGAGATGGTTCAGATGAGGTGATGGAGAGTTACAGATTAGCTAGGAAGGATTTAAAGAGAAAGTTAAGAACAGCAAGGAGGGGACATGAGCAGAATTAGCAGGTAGAATAAAGGAGAACCCTAAAGCTTTCTATACGTATGTGAGGAATAAGAGGATGATTAGGGTAGGAATAGGGCCAGTCAAAGACAGAAGTGGGAAGTTGTGTGGGGATCCTGTGGAGATTGGAGAGGTGCTAAATGATTATTTCTTATCTGCTTTCACTCAGGAACAGGAGAATATTGCAGAGGCGATGACTGAGTTACGGGCTACTAGAATTGAAAGGATTAAGGTTAGTAAGGAGGAGGTGTTATCAATCCTAGAAGGTCTGAAGGTAGATAAATCCCCTGGGCCAGATGGGATTTTTCCGAAGATTGTCTGGGAAGATAGGGAGGAGATGGTGGAGCCTTTGGCCTTGATCTTTGAGTCCTCATTGTCTACAGGTGTAGTACCAGAGGACTGGAGGATTACACATGTTGTGCCCTTGTTCAAGAAGGGCAGTAGGGATGAACCAGGTAATTATAGACCAGTGAGCCTTATGTCTGTTGTAGGAAAAATTTTGGGAAGGATTATAAGAGATAGGATTTATAATAATCTAGCAAGCAACAATTTGATTGGAGATAGTCAGCATGGATTTGTCAGGGGCAGGTCTTGTCTCACAAACCTCATTGAATTTTTTGAGAAGGTGGCCATGCATGTGGCTGAGGGTAGGGCAGTTGATGTGGTGTACATGAACTTCAGTAAAGCCTTTGATAAGGTTGCACATGGTAGGCTATTGGAGAAAATACAGAGGCACAGGATTGAGGGAGATTTAGCAGTTTGGATTAGGAACTGGCTTTCTGTAAGAAGTCAACGAGTGGTGGTTGATGGAAGATATTCAGCCTGGAGTCAGGTCACTAGTGGTGTGCCTCAAGGATCTGTTTTTGGACCACTGCTGTTTGTCATTTTTATAAATGACTTGGACGCAGGCATTGGTGGATGGGCTAGTAAGTTTGCAGATGACACTAAAGTCGGTGGAGTGGTGGACAGTGTGGAAGAATGTTGCAGGTTGCAGGGAGACTTGGATAAACTGCAGAATTGGGCCGAAAGGTGGCAAATGGAGTTTAATATGGATAAATGTGAGGTAATTCACTTTGGGAGGAATAACAGGAAGGCAGAATACCGGGTCAATGGAAAGATTCTTGGTAGTGTGGATGTGCAGAGGAATCTTGGTGTTCATGTACATAGATCCCTGCAAGTTGCCACCCAGCTTGATAGTGCTGTTAAGAAGGCCTACGGTGTGTTAGGTTTTGTTGGTGGAGGGATTGAGTTCCGGAGCTGTGATATCATGCTGCAACTGTACAAAACGCTAGTGCGGCCTCATTTGGAATATTGCGTGCAGCTCTGGTCGCCCCATTACAGGAAGGATGTGGAAGCATTGGAGAGGGTGCAGAGGAGATTTACCAGGATGTTCCCTGGTCTGGAGCGCAGGCTCTATGAAGAAAGGCTGAGGGACTTGGGTCTGTTCTCATTGGAGAGAAGGAGGCTAAGAGGGGATTTAATAGAGATATACAAGATGATTAGATAGGGTGGACAGTGAGAGTCTTTTTCCTAGGATGATGTCTTCAGCTTGTACAAGGGGGCATAGCTACAATTTGAGGGGTGATAGATTTAAGACAGATGTCAGAGGCAGGTTCTTTACTCAGAGAGTGGTAAGGGCGTGGAACGCCCTGCCTGCCGGTGTAGTTAACTCAGCCACATTAGGGGCATTTAAACAGTCCTTGGATAAGCATATGGATAATACACAGAACATAACAGCACAGTACAGGCCCTTCGGCCCTCGAAGTTGTGCCGACCTGTCATACCGATCTCAAGCCCATCTAACCTACACTACTCCATGTACGTCCATATGCTTGTCCAATGACGACTTAAATGTACCTAAAGTTGGTGAATCTAATACCGTTGCAGGCAAAACGTTCCATTCCCTTACTACTCTGAGTAAAGAAACTACCTCTGACATCTGTCCTAAGATAATAAAATGTGAGGCCGGACAAACACAGCAGGCCAAGCAGCATCCCAGGAGCACAAAAGCCGACGCCCCGGGATAATGATGGGATAGTGTAGGGAGAGGGGCATAGATTAGTTCACAGGTCGGCGCAACATCGAGGGCTGAACGGCCTGTTCTGCGCTGTATTGTTCTATGTTCTACGTTCTACGTTCTACGTTCTATGTTCTAAATGCAACTGTGCTTTTTATATTTACTGGTTTGCCAAAGCCATGTGAATTCACCTCTGTTTAAATTCAGTGTGTGGCAACCATTAAAGATCCATCATTTGAAACACTACTTTTTTCATAATCATTCATTTGATGTGGGTGTCACTGGCCAGGCCAGCATTTATTGCCAATCCCTAATTGCTCGGAGGGGAGTTAAGAGTCAACCACAGTGTTGTGCATCTGGAGTCACATGTAGGCCAACCAGGTAAAGATAGCAGTTTCCTTCCTTAGGACCATAAGACATAAGAGCTGAAATTAGGCCATTCATCCCATTGAGTCTGCTCTGCCATTCAATCAGGGCTGTTAATTTTCTCAACCCCATTCTCCCGCTTTCTCCCCTTAACCCTTGATCCCCTTGATAATCAAGAACCTGTCTATCTCAATCTTAAATATACTCAATGACCTGGTCTCCACAGCCTTCTGTGGCAATGAATTCCATAGATTCATCACTCTCTGGCTGAAGAAGTTTTACCTTTTCTCCGTTCTAAAAGATCTTCACTTTACTCTAAGGTGTGCCCTCAGGTCCTAGTCTCTCCTACCAATGGAAATGTCTTCCCAACATCCACTCTGTCAACACCATTCAGTATTATGTAAGTTTCAGTTGGATCCCCCCCTCATCCTTCTAAACTCTATTGAGTATAGACTTCCTTAAAGGACACTGGTGAACCAGTTGGATTTTTCCTGATAACTGGGAGTTGTTTCCTAGTCACCATTAGACTCTTAATTCCAGGGTTTTTTAAAATTCAGATTCCACCATCTTCCATGGCAGAATTTGGGTCCAGGTCCCCAGAACATTATCTGGCTCCCTGGCTTAATAGTCTACTGATAGTACCACATGGTCATTGCCTCTCTCAATTGGTAAGTGTGGCTTTGTTGAACAGAGAGACCTCTGGGTTCAAGTACATAGTTCTTTGAAAGTTGTGTCACAGGAAGATAGGGAGGTAAAGAAGCTGTTTGACATGCTTACCTTCACTGCTCAGAACATTGAGTTGGTATGTCATGTTGCAATTGCACAGGATGTTGGTGAGACCACTTCTGGAGTACTGTGTACAGTTCTCATCACCCTACTATAAGAACATTATTATTGGAGGGAGTGCAGAAAAGGCTAACAGGGATGTTACTGGGACTGGAGTGTTTGAATTGTAGGGAAAGGCAAAGTAGACTGGGAATTTTTTTCGTTAGAGTATAGGAGACACAGGGAGTGACATTATAGTGTTTGTAAAATCATGAGGTGCATAATAAGGTGATTAGCAAAAGTCTTTTCCCAACTGAGGGGAGTTCAAAAAGTAGACGGCATACTTTTAAGATAAGAAGAAAAATATTTAAAAGGGACGTGATGGACAACTTTTTCACACATAGGGTAGTTCATATGTGGAATGAACTGACTAAGGAGGTGGTGGATACAGGTGCAATTATAACATTTAAAGGACATTTGGACAAGCACATGAATAAGAAAGGTTTGGAGGGATATGGGCCAAATACAGGCAAATGGGACTAGTTTAGTTTGGGAAACTTAGTCAGCATGGATAAGTTAGACTGAAGGGTCCGTTTCCATACTATATGGCTCTATGAATCTGTTTTTGTTCTTAAGTGAAGTTTATTGCTTCCCTTAACTCTGCTGGCCTTGCTACTGTGCACAATGGACTTGGAACAGATTACATTAGGCACAGAACAGCCACTATTTATCATTTAGATTCATTTATAATAACATCAGAGTGTAATGACTTGGCCTTGTACCCTGACTAGTTTAGAAGCAGTGAAATATGCAGTTAATTGGCAGATTCTGCTTCATCTGCGCTATTCTTCTCATTCTAGTCGCCACTCCACATTATATTTGGAGCCATAGTGACCACTGCTTATATCTTCCATCTTCAGTGTGGGTAGATTTGTTAATAATTATTCAATGCGTTTAATTGTTTAAAAGTAAAATACAATTTAAATGATTGTGAGTATAGTTGCAGAGTGCTGACTCTGAAAAGGAATCACACAGGCAGTGGATACTTAGATATCGCTGTCTGTTTCATGCCAATGCCATGTGTTTGCCTCTGCACCAGGAAGTCTAGGAGTCTTCTCCTGAACATAATTCATAAAGGGCTTAGGCTTACCCAGGAGAATACACATTGCTCTGATCAACTGTAACCCATCACTGATGCATGATGTTCCAATGAACTAGCATTCACATAGTCACATAAGTATTTGACAGACATATTTTAAAATTGGCAGTGACAATTTTTTTTAGACCATGGCCTGAATGCTTTCTTGGATCTTCTGACTCCTACTCCCTTTCTTAATCAATTCCTTTGTCCTCCTTTGCTGAATTCTAAATTGCTCCCACTCCTCTGGCCTGTTGCTTTTTCTGTCAATTTGTATGCCTCTTCTCTGGCTCTAACACTATCTCTAATTTTGCTTGCAAACATGGTCTGACCATCTTTCCAATTTTTTTTTGCATCAGACAGGAATGAACAATTGTTCACCCATGTGCTCTTTAAATGTTTGTTGTTGCCTTCCCACATTCATTCCTTAAAGCAACATTCCCAGTCTATCATAGCCAACTTGTGCCTCATACTATCATACATTCCTCTATTTAGACTCAGGACCCTAGTCACAGAATCACTTACGTCACACTTCATCTTGATGAGTCCAATTGTATTATAGTCTCTCACCCTCGAGGAGATTTGCACAGCTAGACTGCCAATTAATTCTCTCTCATTACACAATACCCAGTTAGTATGACATGTTTCCGAGTTGGATCCTCAATGTATCCGGCCAGAAAATCATCCCATACGCAATCCAGGAATTCCTCCTGTGTGATATTATTGCTAATTAGGTTTGCCCGATCTATGTACAGATTAAAGTCACTCATAATTATAAATGTTCCTTTATTGTGTGCATCTGTAATTTTCTGTTAATTTAATGCCTTTCCTAAAATCATCCCTGCAGTTTGGGTTCTACATATTAACCCCACTCTTTTATGGCCTCTTGGTGTTTCTCAGCTCTACCTGTACAGATTTGATATAATTGGACCTAATTTCCTTCCTCACTATTGTGTTAACTTCCTCCTTAACCAGCAATGCAATTCCACCATTCTCTGCCTTTCTGTCTGTCCTTCCTAAATAATGAATGCTCCTGGATGTTCTGCCCCTGCCCCATCCCTTGTCACCCTGCAGCCATGTCTCAGTATTCGTGAAAATATCATTGCTATTTTCATTTATTTGTGTGATTAATCCATCCCCTTTAATACAAATGTTCCACACATTAAGGTACAAAGACCCTAGAGTCCTTGTTCCCTCATCCTCATTGCTATAGAATGTAGTCCTGACAAACTATAAACTACAAAATAAAAACAAAACGCGAAAAACATCTCTTCACCTCTGTATTGAGTTCCAAGTGTTCTCCAAATTCCTAGTAACACACATGCACTCTGGCTGTGTCTCACTCAAGATGTGCTGTCTCCCAAATGTTCATGAGTAGTGAATTATGCTAGAGACCTTAAAAACGCAAAAGAAAAATGAAGTTTAAACATGGGGGTCGGCAAACGTGATAATTAACACAGCCCATGTGAGAGAAGGTTGGGAAGCATAAAATAGTTATTTAAGTACTTAAGCAACGGGTACCAGTTTATCAATGTCCTTGCTCATAACGTAGAGTCTAAAATTCCAAAGTCGGAGTTAGCAGTCTTAAATTCCATTGTGAGGGAGAGTGGCTGACTGGTTAGGCAACAATTCAGGAGATTTACACAATTTATTTTCTTTAGGAATTTCTATCAATGTCTTTTAAGGAATATGGCTTCTATTTGACAGCTGGGGAGTGGGGGGCTGTGGAGATGAGTTCATGTTGAGAGCACAAGTTGTTGGCTGCTTTTTTAAGTCCGGAGGTTTTTCCTTTATTAACTTTAGTTGAATGTTTTAACATCATCAGTTAATGTTGTAAGGAGCAGTGATTGAACACTGAAATGACTAATATTTCATAATTATGTGGTTAAAGTGCAGCATGATTCAGTATTCTGGGAGACATGTGGTGAAATCTTTGAGAATGGTTGGGGGAAGGAAGGGGACATAGGCTTGCAGGTGGCACAGTGACTCAATGGTTAGCACTGCTGCCCTCACAGTGCCAGGGACCCAGGGCTCGATTCCAGCCTCGGGTGACTGTGTGGGGTTTGCACATTCTCCCCATGTCTGCATGGATTTGCTCTGGTTTCCTCCTACAGTCCAAAGATGTGCAGGGCAGGTGGATTGGCTATACTAAATTGCCCACAGTGATCAGGGGTGCTTAGGTTAGTTGGGTTAGACATGGGAAATGGAGGGGTAGGGGACTGGGTCTGTGCATTGTTGGGCTGAATGGCCTGTTTCCACTCTGTAGGGGTTCTATGGTTCATAACCAACTGTCTTTGGTCCAACTCAGTGGTTAAATGGTAAGTTATTAACACTCCATTAACGCTCCATCCCCGCCTCTTTGACCTGTCCGTCTCCTCTCCACCTATCTTCTCTATCAATTTTCTATCCGCCTCCCCCTCTCTCCCTATTTATTTCAGTACCCTCTTTCTCACCCCCATTTCTGAAGAAGGGTCTAGGCCCGAAATGTCAGCTTTCCTGCTCCTAAGATGCTGCTTGGCCTGCTGTGTTCATCCAGTTCCACACCTTGTTATCTTGGATTCTCCAGCATCTGCAGTTCCTAATATCTCTGAGATTATCCCAAGCTGTTCAGGGAGCAAGAAAACAGCTATCAGGAGTCCTGGCAATAATTTTAAAAACGTCTCTGACTACAGGTGAGATGCAAGAGGACAGGAGGACTGCTAATTTCCCATTTTTAAAAAGAAGGAAAAAGGTGTAGACCAGTCAGTATATTCTCAGCGGTGGGGGAATTATTAGAAAGAATCCTGAGGGACAGAATATATCTGAACTTCGAGAGAATGAGATTAATCAGGGATAGTCACCATCGATCTGTAAAGGGAAGGTCATGTTTGCAGCCCTTGCTGTTTGTCTTGTACATTAATGGTTTGGATTCAAATGTAGGGAGTATGATGAAGAAGTTCACAGATGACTTAAACATTGTTAGAGTTGTGCATAGTGAGGAATATAGCAGTAAATTCAGGAAGGTTTCAATAGATCAGTCAGCTGAGTAGGGCAATGGCAAATAGAATTCAACTTGGTGGAGGTGGGGGGGAAGTGAGGTAAATCATTTGGGCAAGGCTAACAAAACAAGTGATTGCACGATAAATGGTAGGCCCCCTTGGAAAATATCCTTAGCCAGTTTATCCTAGCCAATGGGAGCCTGATACCATCAAAATTGCCTTCTTTAAAGTTCAGGGCCATATTTTCAGGTTTAATTGTGTCCGTCTCCATCTTAATGAAGAATTCTACCATATAATGATCACTCTTCCCCAAAAGATCTCACAACACAGTGTTGCTAATTCATCTCCTCTCATTACACAATACCCAGTCTAGGATGGCTTGCTCTCCAGTTGGTTCCCTGACATATTGGTTGAGGAAACCATCCCTCATACATTCCAGGAAATCCTTCTCCATCTCATTGCTACCAGTTTGGTTAGTCCAAACAAAATGTAGATTGAAGTCACCCATAATGACTGTTGTAACCTTACTGCATGCATCTCTAATTTCCTGTTTGATATTATCCCCAACATCATAATTATTGTTTGGAAGTCTGTATACAACTCCCACTAATGTCTTTATCCCTTTGGTATTCTGCAACTCCACCACACTGATGCCTCATTGTCCAGGCTAATGCCTCCCTTCCTATTGCGCTAATCTCCTCCTTAGCCAGCAATGCTACCCCACTTCCATATCCATTCCATCTATCTTCCCTGAAAATTGAATGACCCTGGACATTGAGTTCCCATCCTTGGTCACCCTGGAGCCAGGTCTCTGTGATCACAATACAGCATATCCATTAATAACTGTTTGCACAGTTAATTCATCCAACTTATTACAAATACTCGTCACATTAAGACACAGGCCTTCAGGTTCATTTTATGTCGCCGTTTTTGATTTTTGTCTTTGGTTTCTCTGTCTTCCACTTTTCCCCCTTGCTGTCCTTTCTGTCCCCACTTTACTTCCCTCTGACTTCCTACATTGGTTCCCATTTCCCCACCATATTAGCTTAAGCCCTCCCCAACAACACTAGCAAACGTTCCCCCGAGGACATTTGTTCCAGTCCTGCCCAGGTGCAGACTGTCCAGATTTCACTGGTCCCACCTCCCCCAGAACCAGTTCCAATGCCCCAGGAATTTGAATTCCTCCCTCTTGCACCATGCATCAAGCCACATATTCATTTTAGGTATCCTGCTATTCCTCCTCTAACTAGCATTGTGGCATTGCTTGCAATCCTGAGATTACTGCTTTTGAGGTCCTACTTTTTAGTTGACTCCTAATTTCCTACATTCAGCTTGTAGGACCTCATCCCATTTTTTTAACCTATTCCCTCCTCCCACCTCAAGTCCCACACCCATATCCTTCCTATTAACCTCATCCCGCCCCCTTGACCATAAGACCATAAGACATAGGAGTGGAAGTAAGGCCATTCGGCCCATCAAGTCAACTCCGCCATTTAAATTATGGCTGATGGGCATTTCAACACCACTTCCCTGCACTCTCCCCGTAGCCCTTGATTCCTTTTGAGATCAAGAATTTGTCAATCTCTGCCTTGAAGGCATCCAATGTCCCAGCCTCCACTGCACTCTGCGGCAATGAATTCCACAAGCCCACCACTCTCTGGCTGAAGAAATGACCTGTCCATCCTCCCTGGAATGACCTATCTCCTCCCTACCTACCCACCTACACTCACCTTTATTGGCTCTATCCCCGCTTCTTTGACCTGTCTGTCTTCTCTCCTCCTATCTTCTCCTCTATCGTATCTTCTCCTCTATCCATCTTCTATCCGCCTCCCCCTCTCTCCCTATTTATTTCAGAACCCCCTTCCCGTCCCCCATTTCTGAAGAAGGTCTAGGCCTGAAACATCAGCCTTCCTGCTCCTATGATGCTGCTTGGCCTGCTGTGTTCATCCAGCTCTACACTTTGTTATCTCAGATTCTCCAGCATCTGCAGTTCCTACTATCTCAAAAATGGTATACTTCTTTTGAAGCGAGATGACCGCAGGTGACCCTACTCTGCCTTTCTACTCTTCTTCTGTCTGTTGGTCACCCATTCCCCATGTTCCTCAGTCATTTTCATCTGAGGTGTGACCAACTTACTGAATTTGCTATCCACGATTTCCTCAGCCTTGCAGACGATCCAAAGTGAATCCAGTTGTGGTTGCACAGGAGCTAAATCTGGATACACTTCCTGAACAGGAAGAAGTCAGGGACATCAGAATGATCCCTGAATTTTTACTTTGCACAGGAGGAACGTACACAAGTCTGGGATCTCCAGCTATGACCTAACCCTGTAGTTAACAGCAATAGCAAAGCAAAGAGAAAATAAGAGAGAAGAAAAGCTACGCACCGGTCGCCAGCCAGTCACTCACCAATTGCCTGTGGCTTCACAGTTAAACTCCCTTCTACTTCTCCTTTACTCTTGTGTCTTCACAGCTGCAATAGTTCACTCCTCCTCTGATTGTTTTACCTCACTTCTGTTTGCCCTCCTCACGGAAGCTCAGTATTCCCTTCTGCCTACACTTAAACCCTCAGCAGCTCTTCCTCCACAAAGCTGCCCTTCTCAAAATGGCCGCTCCAAAAATGGCTGTGCTGCCATAGCTTGTCTTTCTTTTATTTGTTCCTGGGCAGTGACAGAGACAATTCCTACCAGAATCCTTCTCGGCAGTGCCCTGAGTCTGACAATGTGGGGATTTCCCTTACTCTGGCGACTAAGTACGCTTTCTGTAAATTGGTTTCAAGGTCTTGAATATTTTTAGCCCGTATTTGGTGCGTTAAGGTATTAAAAAGATAAGACACAATATTGATTTCCTATGTGTCTGTAGTAGTGATAGCTCTTTTAATATTTTAGCACACGTTAACAGAATAATACAAAGCAATATATGTATTTAAAGTATGTAATGACATGAGAGCATTAGAGTTATTTATATATCTGAATTCATTTGTCCTGATGACTTCGACAAAGAATTTTCAACAAGAACTCCAGTAGAGAGATACAATCATTGCTGAATGAAATATAAAACCATTTTGATATTTTGCCATCAATTGCTGAGTTTTCTGGAAGCAAACAAAGTCATCTTGCAGACAGAATAGACGACCAATAGCAAGGCTACTGGTTCTTATAACCCAGCTGTTCATATTTCTGTTTGATCAGGCCCCTCGGCTCTTTCCATACCCTGCAATGTCTAATTCCTGCTGATCGATTCACCTCATTTTCCACCTTTCTCTTTTTAACTTGACTGTGTCCTTTTACGATTTCACCCAAACTTCTTACTGGGGGAAAGGAAAAAAAACAGAACTTAAAGTCCTTCTCTCTCACAAATTTGGCTCCCTTTCAATGGCATGGATCTCCTGGTCTTGTAATAAATTCTTGTGTAATGATCCTGAAGTCTGAAGTATTTGACAGAGCAGGATTGTGAGAAACATCAATTAACCCTGCTTCTCCTGCATGCAGCCATGCTGGAAGGATCCATGAGTAGTAAATAGTTTGACCAGGCTGTTGTTTATTATTCTATTTTCTTGCTGTTCCCTCCTCCACCAAACTATTTTGAATTTTATAAAATGATTCTGTTACGTCATTGGCTTTCCTTTGGTTTCCATGCATCATTCTTCATTCCTAAAGAGAGACAGTTATTGCCACAAAAGAATTATTCATAGGAAAATTGAGAAGCTAGCTAAAAACAAAGTTAACTACCAAAAACACACTACAGTGAGGATGATAATGTATAATTTTAAAGCACTTATTGCTAAGCAAAGTATGTTATTTAAGGATATATATGTATATATATATAATATATATATATTATATATATATATTTATATATATAAATATGATTTCCTTTAGAGTTTGAAATTTGAGCGAGTGACATGTGTATTTTGATCTTTGTGAATGGGAAGGTGCTCTGATAATTGGCTTGTCAGTAGTTTGGGAGCCAATTTTTTAAAAAAGGTTGTATGAGAAAGGGGTCCCTCATAATTTATTTGGTTTGCGAGCATTTCACAAGTCTGATGAAGGGCCTAGGCCCGAAACGTCAGCTTTTGTGCTCCTAAGATGCTGCTTGGCCTGCTGTGTTCATCCAGCTCCACACTTTTATCTCAGATTCTCCAGCATCTGCAGTTCCCATTATCTCTGTGTAAACACTGATGATGTTTTCAATTTGAAGGATCAAGCACTTCTTCTCAGCTTCGGGGGAAAACACATAGCTTTTGCAGTCAGTTTGCAGAGACCCTCATGGTAGTTAGATGTATGAAACAGTTTCAGCTGTAGAAAGAGGATAGTTTAGAACAGTTAAGGAATGGGTCCTCTCAGGGTGAGAGTTTTCGTCTGAAAGTTTCATACGAGACGTGTTTGATTTAGAACCAAAAGGGGATAAGTTGAACCTAGAAAGTCTAAGGCCAGTGTGTCATTATTGGAAAAGGCTATCAAACTCCCAATACTACGGCCAACATCATTTGTATGAGGGTGGGGGAGGGGAAGGTGGCAGGAAGAGGTTTGTTGAGAGTTTAAACTAGTTTGGCAGCAGAATGGAATGCAGAGTGAGGTATAGTAGGAGGTGGTGCTCAGACAAATGTAGAAGAGAAGTCAAATCAGTTTGGAAGGCAGAGTCTGCAAAGTCAAATTATACAACAAGGGAGCATGACAAAGCTGGAGGGCCTGTAGTTTAATAAAAGGAATCTTGTGAGTATGGCAGATGAGTTGAGGGCATTGATTAACACATTGCATATGATATCATTGAGACACAGTTAACGAGGGGCAGGTCCTATGTTCTATATTTCATGTTTGGCAGCTCAATATTCTGAGATATAGAATCTTCAGGTAGGACAGAGAGGGGTGTGAAAATTGAGGAAGTGTCATGATATTGATTACGAAATGAATTACTGCAATGGGGCAATGATATCTGAGTGGATTCTTCAATTGAGACCATATGGGTGGAAGAAAAGAATAAAAATGAGGCCAGGACATTGTCTGGAAAGTAAGATGAATCTTCACACAGTCAGTGAGAGAAAGAAGAACAGATATGCAGGCAAACCTCAGAATTTTTTTTAAAGAGAATACTAATAGGGTGGGATTCGAACTTAGAGACAAATGTTACAAAAGCATAAAAAAGTCCTTTTTGGTTCGATCAGTCCATGCTGACCATTGTCCTAAGCCGAACTAGTCCCACCTGCCTGTACTTGGCTCATATCCCACCAAACCTTTTTTATTCATGCACTTAATCCAAATGTCTTTTAAATGTTGTAACTGTACCTGCATCCACCAATTCTTCTAGAAATTCATTCCACACACAAACCACTCTGTAAAAACATTGCCCCTCATGTCCTTTATAAATCTTTCTCCTCTCCCTTTAAAAATATACTGCCTTGTTGTGAAATTCACCACCCTAGGGAAAGGGCACCCGCTATTCATCTTGTCTATAACCCTCATGATTTAAAAAAAACCTCTATCAGGTCACACCTCAACCTCCTACACTCCAGCAGAAAACATCCCGGCCTATCCAGCCTTTGCTTATTACTCAAACCTTCCGTTCCTAGCAACTTGCATAGACAAAGTATGAAAGGTCAAGAGTAGGTGGTATTCTTAAAATATGTCAAGTTGTGTTTCTTTAAACCGGCACATTTACACCACACCCTTGGCTTTTTTTTCCCCCAAAGGTTAGCTCCAGTTCCAAAAAGATGGTGCTGGAACTAATTTTCGAGAACAAAGTCTTGAGAGTGGTGGCAGTGTCAGCGAGAAACGTCTGGTGATAGTGACCATAACTCAGAAAGATTTAAGGTCATCATGGGAAAGGAAAAAGATGAATCAGAAAGAAATTGTCTGATCTGGGGGAAGGCCAATTTGGAAATGATAAGAAAGGATCTACCAAGGTGGACTGGTGGCAACTATTTGCAGGAAAATCTATGTCGGAGCATTGGGAACATTTCAAAAGGGAAATAATGAGACTTCAGGCCCAACATGTTCCCTGAAGAGTGAAGGGTCGAAACCACTAGTGGTGAGAACCTTAGATGTTAAGGAAGGTACAGGATTAGATATGGGGGAGAAAAAGGAAGCTTCTGCTTGATGCGAAGGGCTCAAAATACCAGAAACCCTAAAGATGTATAGAAAATGCTGAAGGTTACTTAAAGAGAAATTAGGAAAGCAAAGAAAGGGCATGAAAAAAATCACCTGCAAGTAAAATAAAAGAAAATCCAAAGGCAGTTTATATGTAAAGTAGGAGCAAGAAGAAAACGAGGGAAGCAGTAGGGCCCAGAGTGCCAATCTATGTGTGGAAGTGACCGATGAAGTTGGGGTTATAAAAGAGCACTTTGCATTGATATTCACTACAAAGAAGGACAATGTTTGGCCTTGATGAGGTGTAACCCAGGCTGATATAAGAGCTGAGGGAGGAGATTGTAGGGACCTGATATTAATTTTCAAATCCTCTCTGTCCGCAGGAGAGGTGCCAGTTGACCGGAGAACAGAAAATGTTATTTTTCAAAATTGTTGGATGATATAAACCAGAGAACTATAAGACAGTGAGTTTAACAGCAATGATCGAGAGGCTTTTGGAAATAAAGTTCCGAAGAGCAGAATTCATTTCCACTTGAAAAATCAACGATTAATCATGGATAGTAAGCATGGCTTCACCAGGGAAAGGTCAAGTCTGACATGTTCGAGTTTTGTGAGAAAGTGATTAGGTGTGTAGATGACGGTAATGTTGTTGATTTAGTCCATGTAGACCTTAGAAAGGCTTCCAACAAACTGTCCACGTGAGACTGGTCAAGTAGGTAAGAGTTTATGGGATCCAGGGCCATTCAGTTGTTTTTGTGAGCTGTTGTCCATGTTTTGGACACTTATACCAGTTTACATATTAAAAACACTTCATCTAAGCTGGTGAGATGGATGAAAAGATGCAGAATTCAGTTTGCAGTTCAACTCAATTTTGTTAACAAAATATTTTGTATTGAACACCACGTAAGCATTTTTCAAATTCCCACAATATTTACTCTCTACCTAGGTGTGTCTGTCTTGGAAAGGACATCACCCACAACTAGCCATGCATTTGAGCTGGGCTATTGGATTCTCCTCCTCTTCGATGTAGGGCTAGCTTTCTTTCACGAAGGTGAGTCGGATCTCCTCCTGGGTCTTCTTGGCTTGCTGCAGTCTGGCTGCGAGTCTTTGCTGAATGGATGCTTCCAGGTGTTTGACTTAACCTTCCCTTACCACAGACCTTCCTGAATGTCATGTAGCCTTTGGACAATGGGGTTATGCTCTGAGTTCAAATCCTCCAACGGAATTGTGCCAACATCCTTCACTGTTGCTACTCTGGGAGGTATAAAGTGCACATTCTCAGACACTGGTTGGAAGTCTGGTTGATACTCCTCCAGTACACAACCCTCAGGCTGGTTATAATTGGTCGCCCCTGAACTTTTGCGATCTTTTTGGTTTTCACATTCTCTGCAGCCATTAGGTGCTAAATGCTGTTTTACTTAGTTTGGCTAATTTTCTGTCAGGCTTGATTTTTCAGGCTGTGGGTCAATTTAAAATGTTGGGTCTGAGGTCGCTTGACCACAGGGTGGGAACCTGCATTCATTCACCCACAGCAGTATATGATGCTGTGCCCCTTGCTGCTTGTAATTTAAATTACTGATCGAGACATGAACGTGGAATGCTGATCAGTAAGTTTGCAAATGCCATAAAAATTTGTGGTATTACAAATAGCAAGGAGGAAAGCCTTAGCCTACAGGATGATTCAGATGGACAGAACCGTGGCAATCTGGAAAAATATGCGGGGATGAATTTTAGGAGGTCCATCATGCTGAAGGATTATGTGCATGGAAGGACTGTAATGTGATCAGAAGGACTTTGGATCCTTTGCGTGTTCATAAATCCTTGAAGCGAACACTACATGTGAACAGGGTGGTTAAGAAGGCCTATAAGATATTTGCCTTTATTAGTCAGGATAAGGGAGGTTATAATGGAGCTGAAGGCCACACCTGGAATACTGTGTGTGGTTCCAATTGCCACACTGCAGGAAGAATGTAACTGCACTTGAAAATGTACAGAGGAGATTCGCCAGGATAGTGCCTGTGCTGGAGTGTTTCAGGTATGAAGAAAGATTGGATAGGCTGGGAAGCTTTCCTTGGAATAGAGTAAGCTGAGGGGGAACCTGCCTGAAGTATACATCTTTATAAGGGACATAGGTAAGGTAGATAGGAAGTTTTTTAAAAATCCCTGGTGGAGTAGTCTGTAATCAAGGGTTATAGATTTAAAGGGCAGGAAATTTAGAAATGATTTAAGGTTTTTTTTTCACCATTGATGTCTGGAACTCACTGGCTGAAAAAAAAGGCGGGACTATTGAGTGTTTATTAAGTTTTAGATGAACATCTGGAACACTATTACAAGGATATAGACCAAATTCTGGAAATTAGAACTAGAGTAGATAAGTGAATGATGACTAGCACAATGGATCTGAACAGCCTCTTTCTGTGCTGTAATACTCTTGATTCTATGAAATTTTTCAAGATGTGCTATATGAAAATAACTTGGGTATTGTATTTTATTTTCACTTCTTCTGTGAGACAAACTTCTGTTTTACTGTTCAAACAAATCTGCAGCATTGGATGCTTGCGTTTCAGAGAAAGACCATTTTGTTAAGCAAAAACAAAACCAAAATATGACCTATCAAGCCAGACTTCAGTTTGGAATCTGACTTGGTCAGTAATAACATCAGCTGGGATCATAATTGTATAATGGTCATTTTCTTTGTACTAGAATAGATGTAAAGGTGTCTCAGCAGAATGGAAGAGACTGTACACAATTGGGGGAAGTAAATAGTTAATGTGTCATCAGGCAGATAATGAAAATGAACCATTGCACTGAAAAAGGTAAAATGAACATCAATGAGCTGTAGTGAAATTAATTTATTGCCCTCTAATGAATCTGCCATTCCAATTTCTCTCACACCAGCATTTGGAGATATTTCTGAGTGATAACCTCATGGTGATAAATGGTTGCTCATTGCTTTAAATGTACATATTATTGCCTCTGATTATCATAACACTATGTAGTTCAAATCAGCTCCAGTTCACTGTCTAGTTCCACCTTAGAAACTAGTGAATATTAAGTGGAGTATTCTCTCAAGTAGACAAGTTGTTAGCTGTCACATTGGCTTCACAAGTAAATACATTCTCCATTGCAGTTCTTCGTAACACAGATCAGAAAGATCTCACACCAGTTTTCTGTCCTGAGCTAGCTGGTCTCAATTATGTAACAGTAGATGCTACAGATATGACGAGTCGTCAAAATAAATAGCATGGATACTCGCTTACATGAAGTAATCTAAAGCACTTCATTCAGTGAATGACTTAGAAGTGTAATATCTCTAGTGAGCACTTGCTTGTTGTATACTTTTATGACCCCATCCATGACTCAAGGCAGACTGGTCAAGGAGAAGAGAACTGTCTTTAGGCTTAGGCTGCTTCATAATGCTGTTTATTACATATTAAAACTAAATACTAAAATACATGGTATTCAGAGCTACACCAGGTTCTAATCTGATTGTTACAATATTGCAAGACTATTCTGTGAACTCTACCATATTATTCTCATTGGTCTGCTCCACTTGCTTCTCTGCATCTGTTTGTAAAGCTCATATGGCTGGACTTCAGGCTTCTACCCAGCTCTGTGTGTTTCACACTTTTCCTTTGCCCTCCTTTCTTAACTCCATTCACACTGCCATTTAATCCCATTGAGGAACAGCTCCGTTACATCATCACAATAGTACTCTGAGGTCTTAAAGCATGTGCACATTAAGTATGGTTGCCCATGTGAAATTAAGAGTTGCATTTGTACAGCATCTTTTGACAATTATCAGTCATCTCAAAATGCTTATGAGTGAAACACTTTCTCAACCGTAGTCCCTGTTGTTGTGTAACAAAGCAACAGTCAATTTGCGTAGCAAGCAACACTGTGATACACCCAGATTAAACTATTTTTGTGATGTCAATTGAGGAATAAACATTGACTGACACAATGGGGATAACTTCTCTTTTCTTCTTTGAAGCACAGCCGTGGGATCTTTTACATCCAATTGAGAGGACAAGAGTGGGCATTAGTTTATCATTTCATCTCAAAGATGCACTTCCAACAGTGCAAATCTCCATCAGTACTGCACTGGAGTGGCTACTTTTCATTGATGTGTTGCAGAGTGGGACTTGAATGCACAATCTTCTGACGGAGAGTTTGGGAGTGTTACCAACTATTACCAATTAGGTACATTTTATTTGGCCTTCAACAACAGGTTGGTGAGGGTTTCGATAGCTGAAAAATAGGAATGTAGGGGACATCAGACATTGGAGGATAGCCCTTTTCCTCAGTGGTCAATTTTAGTTTTCTTATTCACTCACAAGATGTAGATATTGGTGGTAGGCTCAGATTTATTACATCCCTAGTTGCCATTGAGAATGTGGTGGGAGCTAACTTCTTGAATCAGCTTAGAGTTTAACAGGGCAGATTAGAAAGAACATTGTCCCTAACCTTACTTACCTTGTTCTGAGGCAATGTATTGTTGTATCTCATGGCTGGGACAGTCCAAACAGTTCAGAGTTTTAAGGATCAGTATCTCTTCGGCATTCGTGAAGAATAGATTGTGGATCGTTATAGTTGAACAGTTACTTTCAGGATTCTTGGTTTTCAGCTTAATTGAAATCCTTTGCCCTGTTTCTTTTTGACAGCAGTTGGCTGGTATCACATAGGAAGAGGATCCTGTTTCCTTTCGATTAGCTAGCTGGCTCCTAATAATCAGAGTGAGGGGGTACACTGCAGGGGTGACTGGTGGACGGTTCTTCGACTGTGACCTTTACAGCACCTTTGCACTTAAACCCAATTTGTGAGTATCTCAGCTCGTGAGCACAGTTTTCTCCATTAGGACACACAGGCCAGGGCTGAGCTGTCTTTAAACTCATGTCTTGTGTCTCTGTGACACAAAATATATGTTTCTTGTCCAGCCTGCTGGCTTTTCTCCCGTGTTCACAGTCTGAGATACCTCCATGAATTTATTGTTCAATTTGTTGTGCATTCCTCCCTTTTAAGTACATCCATTTGAAGCTTCCTTAATGCCTTGTCATGTGCCAATCCAGGGTCGTTCTGTCCAGATAGCCACTGAATTTATATTTGCTGTCATTTCAGTCTTCTTTTAGAAAACTAATGTTACAATTAAGGTTCAACAGGCAATCCACAGTTATGATTCATCGTAATGATATCTGACACAGTCTCCTTATCTGCTTCTCTCAACCAGTCTTGCCTTTTGGCTATTGCCTTACTGAATTGATGGAGATAATCTCAGGAAAAAGAATTGTATTAAGCTTCACCCATCTTCATGGCACTGTAACAAACCTGGCCTGTTGCCAGGTAGAACTGAAAATTAATTGACTTTGTATTCCAAAGATTTCTTTCATTCTGTGAAAACACATGAAAATCATGTATCTTTTGCTCTAGACATCATGTCTCTACTTCTTCAGTTAAGTAAGCACAACTCTCATTTTATCATGAGATGGTAGGAACTGCCGATGCTGGAGCATCTGAGATAACAAGGTGTAGAGCTGAATGAACACAACTGGATGAAGAAGGGCCCAGACCCGAAACGTCAGCTTTCCTGCTCCTCTGATGCTGCCTGGTCTGCTGCGTTCATCCAGTTCTAGACCTTGTTATCTCATTTTATCATGCCACCTTTTCAGTTGTGACCTTACCCAATATATAGAAGTTAGCTTTTGAATTGTAATTACCCTAAGTCTGTGTAGTTTGCCAGTTTTTTTAATATTTACCAGAGATTTTCACATTGAACTTAACGTTTAAAGTTCAAACATATCATCCTTCCAGAAATATGTCAACATAGTTAAGTAAGACACATGTACAAGTTTAATTGCACTGGCCTGTGTCTCTGCTGGCAATCATTGTCTGGACTTTTGTGAGAAAATTTGATCTCGAAGAAATTCCAGAGAAGTGTTGATCATTATGGATCTGTTTACGAGCATACTTAGCTTGAGGAAGTATGAAAGAGTGGGTAAACCTTCTCCTAACTGGTGGTCTGCCTGTGAATGCGGATATATTTCACAATGTACCCTCTGACACATTGTAATTGATAAAGGATATGTCTTGCTTGGGAGGTTATCACATAATAACAAAAATGGGCAATTTTGCAACAATACACAGTGATTGTTTTTGTTGGTTTGGCTTCAACTATTGTTATATAGATACCTGCAATTTAAAAAAGGGTTAGATTAAATGTTAACAATGTACATGCAGAAGAATAAGCTTTGCTACCGATAATCTAGTAATGTCTCAGCATATTTGTCTTCAAAAGGCAATCAAAGTAAGAATCAAAACCCAGGTAGAATTGATGTAACCAAACTACACCCTTGAGCTGTTCATGAAACAAAACCACATTTGTTTTATTTTGGAAGTAAAATGTTAAACTTTGAGTCTTCCCTGAAATTTTGCTGAGCAGTAGACTATAGAGAGCCTGTTTTAAAATAATACTATTGTCTATTCACTCATTTGTGAGAGTTAGGGTGAGGGGGCAGTTAATTCTTCTACTGGCATTCCTCCAGTTATTAGAAGAACTATGAGCCACTGTCTAAATCTGTTGCTGACATCACAGCTAAAACTAGAGCATTAATTTGATTTGATTTAATTTATTACTGTCATACACACTGAGGTACAGTGAAAAGAGTTGTCTTATGTGCTTTACCGGCAGATCATTGCCATGTAGTGCAATATAAATGTGTATCTTTCCCTTATTGCTGAGGTGTTTTGCTGTGCTAATCTGTGTATGGAATCATAACCAATTTACACTTGGTTTGTGAATCTGAGAGATTCACAGAATCATACAGTACAGAAGAAAGTTAGGTCCATCACAGCTATGCTGGCTCTTTGGAGAGCTATCCAATTAGTTTCACCTTCTCCAAAGCCCTGCAAATTTCTCTTTTCAATTATGAAAGCGGATGCTTACAGATTTCAAGATACTTGTATTTTGAAACCCAACAATAGCATGAACGTTGTGCTTCACTTGTTATCACAGCTGGATGCCCAAAGGAAATATCGATCTGTTCACCAGACTACTAATACTGTTGTACCTAAATAGGTGGTTTTGAAAGTGGAGGACAAACTAATTTTAGAGATATCATCAGTCAGTGTCTGAAAAGACTTTACGTAGTCAAAAGGTGGGCGTTAGTGGGTCATAACCATTGTACTATGGCTCCTGACTTTGCTGCTCTCAAGATTTCCCCTGAAAGGCTTCACATACATCTGCTGTGTGCTGTTTCTCAGAAAGATAATGATGCAACACACGTGTCTCTAACTAGCCTGCCTGGAGGAATAAGCTTGGTGATAAATTTGCCCCTCAGAATAAGGTCAGCTCCTCCAGATTTTCCAGCAGCAAGATAGCAATGCTTATTACAGGCATCCTGAACAACATAACTAAAACATATACAATAGCTGGAAAAATGATGTAGAAACAGAGAATGCTGGATATACTCAAGAGATCTGGCAGCATACATGGAGAGAGAAACAGAACTTATGTTTCAGGTTAATGAACTTTCATCAGGACAGTTATCCTGAAAAACATGAATTTGCTTGAGTACAGTTGCACAACAAGATGGTGGTGTGACTGCAGAATAATTTTACCAAGTAGATCAAATGAAATAAATTGTTCTTTAAAGCAAGCCAGAGAGATTCTGCAGAGGAATGTGGACTAGACAGGGTAGATAAAAGACAGATGTTTGTGATGGCAGGAAAGTTCAGAGCCAGGGGTCACAGTCCAAGGATACAGGGTAAACTAGTTAGGACAAAGATAAGAAGAAATTCCTTTACCCAGAGAGTGGTGAGCCTGTGGAAGTTACTACCAATGGAATTAATTAAGGGCAGAACATTGCATGATTTCAAAAGGGCTTAATCCTGTTACTATTTTCTTTGTTCCTTTGTTTCAGTGAAAGTTATGCTACCAGATGAACCTATGTGGCCTCCATTAAGCCCAGATCAAAAGTAGCTTGAACCCTTCCAAATCCCTGCTCCACCCATCTGCCTCCTTTTCCCCCCAATCAATCAGACTGCCTTTTTCACCCATCTCAAGCAATCTACTCTTCCTGGGTTTTTCCCATCTTAATCCTGTAACTATAATGACACTCTTTGCTCTGCCATCTTGCGATCCTTTCCCCCTTCTCCCACTTCTCATCCTAGGTATTGTTGTTACACTCCTGCCCTATCCATATCCTAACCAATGCCAATGTTGGATTTCTCTCCATTCTCTCATATGACTATTGACACAGGCCTTCCAGACAATTACCAAGTAATGTCATTTGAAACAACACAGCCATATTGTAATTAAAAATATTTCCAGGTAATCCAAGGTTATATTCCATGGTTCTGACCATATATCTGGTGCCTTTATGATTAGTAGACATCTCAAAGCTCTCTAAAGCCAAACAATTCCTTTTGAAATAACAAGATGTAGAGCTGGATGAACACAGCAGGACAAGCAGCATCAGAGGAGCAGGAAAGCTGACGTTCGGGCCTAGACCCTTCTTCAGAAATGGGGCAGGAGAAGGGGGGTTCTGACATAAAGAGGGAGAGAGAGGGATGTGGATGGAAGATGGATAAAGAAGAAGATAGGTGGAGAGGAGGCCGACAGGTCAAAGAGGTGGGGAAGGAGCCAGTAAAGGTGAGTGCAGGTGGGGAGATAGGGAGGGGATAGGCCAATCCAGGGAGGACAGACAGATCAAGGGGGCGGGATGAGGCTAGTAGGTAGGAGATGGGGATGGGACTTGAGGTGGGAGGAGGGGATAGGTAGGAGGAAGGACAGGTTAGGGAGGCGGGGACAAGCTGGGCTGGTTTTGGGATACAGTTGGGGGAGGGGAGATTTTGAAGCTTGTGAAGTCCACATTGATACCATTGGGTTGCAGGGTTCCCAAGCGGAATATGAGTTGCTGTTCCTGCAACCTTCGGGTGGCATCCTTGTGGCACTGCAGGAGGCCCATGATGGACATGTCATCTGAAGAATGAGAGGGGGAGTTAAAATGGTTCGTGGCTGGGAGGTGCAGTTGTTTCATGTGAACCGAGCGTAGGTGTTCTGCAAAGTGGTCCCCAAGCATCTGCTTGGTTTCCCCAATGTACAGGAAGCCACAACGGGTACAGCGGATGCAGTATAGCACTTTAGCAGATGTACAAATGAACATCTGCTTGATCTGGTAAGTCTTCTTGGGGCCAGGGATGGGGTTGAGGGAGGAGGTGTGGGGGTAGGTGTAGCACTTCCTGTGGATGCAGGGAAAGGTGCCAGGTGTAGTGGGGTTGGAGGGGAGTGTGGAGTGGACAAGGGAGTCATAGAGAGAGTGGTCCCTCCGGAAAGCAGATAAGGGTGGGGAGGGAAAAATGTCTTTGGTGGAGGGGTCAGATTGCTGACGGCGGAAGTGTCAGAGGATGATGCGTTGGGCCTGGAGGTTGGTGGGGTGGTACATGAGGACTAGGGGGATTCTGTTTTGGTTGTTATTGCGGAGAGGGGGGTGTGAGGGATGAGTTGTGGGAAATACGGGAGACACGGTTGAGGGTGTTGTTGACCACTGACGGGGGGAGCTGTTGCGGTCCTTGACAAACGAGGACATCTGAGATGTTCGAGAGTGGAATGCCTCATCCTGGGAGCAGATGCAGTGGAGATGAAGGAATTGGGAATAGGGGATAGCATTTTTACTG
The DNA here is from genome assembly GCF_030684315.1 of Stegostoma tigrinum. Lineage (NCBI taxonomy): Eukaryota > Metazoa > Chordata > Chondrichthyes > Orectolobiformes > Stegostomatidae > Stegostoma > Stegostoma tigrinum. The sequence goes on along the minus strand of NC_081361.1, from coordinate 66,925,575 downwards.
GAAGGTGGGTGGGAGGAGTTGTATTCTGGGTAGCTGTGGGAGTCATTGGGCTTGAAATCGATATTGGTTTCTAGATGGTTGCCGGAGATGGAGACAGAGAGGCCCAGGAACATGACAGAGGTGTTAGAGATGGTTCAGGTGAACTTAAGGTTCGGGTGGATGGTGTTGGTGAAGTGGATGAACTGTTCAATTTCCTCGTGGGAGCACAAGGTGGGGCTGATGCAGTCATGAATATAACGGAGGAAGAGGTGGGGTTTAGGGCCAGTGTAGGTATGGAAGAGAGATTGTTCCATGGAACCGACAAAAAGGCAGGCATAGCTGGGGCCCATGTGGGTACCCTTGGCCACCTCCTTTGTCTATGGGAAGTGGGAGGAATTGAGAGAGAAGTTGTTGAGGGTGAGGACGAGTTCGGCTAAGCAGATGAAGGTGTCAGTGGAGGGATGTGGTCGGGTCTGCGAGACGGGAAGAAGCGGAGGGCATTTAGGCCATCTGCATGGGGAATGCAAGTATATAGAGACTGGATGTCCATGGTAAATATGAGGTTTTGGAAACCAGGGAATTGGAAGTTCTGGAGGAGATGGAGGGTGTGGGTGGTGTCACGGACGTAGGTGGTGAGTTCCTGGACCAAGGGGGAGGAAATGGAGGTGAGATAGGTGGAGATAGGTTTGGTGTGGCAGGAGCGGGTGGAGACAATGAGTCGACCATGGCAGTCAGGTTCGTGGATTTTGGGAAGGAGATAGAAGTGAGCGGTGTGGAGTTGGTGAGCGATGAGGTTGGAGGCTGTGGGTGGGAGGTCATCTGAGGTGATGAACTTGTGGGTGGTTTGGGAGATGATGGTTTGGTGGTCAGGGGTGGGGTCATGATCAAGGGGGCGGTAGGAGGTGGTGTCGGAGAAACAATTCCTTTTGAACTTTAGTCACTTGTGTAATGTAGGAAATGTGACCACCATCTGCACACAGAATGCTTCCCCAAACAGTAATGTGATGATCTGAATGTATTAGGTTGTTTGAGGCCGCTCAGGATAATTCCCACGTCCCTCTTCAAAATAACACCAGGGAATGTTTTAATGCTTAACTGAAGGGGCTGAAAAAGGCTTGGTTTAAAACTACATCCAGAAACCAGCAATTCTGATAGCACACCACACCCTCAGTCCTGCCATGGAGTGTTTATATTTCTTTTCCAGCTCGAGCGCTGGAGTGTGCTTTCACCCACAGACCTACTGAGGTACAACTGAGGAAAGCCAGAAGGATGATCCCAATCTGCGTATTGAAAATGGATTTGATGTCCCCTTTGGGTCGTTCTCTCCAGAGACACATACAGCTCAGTGTGGGGTGGGGAGTGGTTTGCGAGTTGCTGGTTCTTTAAGGCCAACTTCAGCCAGTTGCAGTCCTTGAAGGCCCATTGCTGCTCAGTGGGAACTGGATCAGCAGGTAGTTAGAATTGTGAGTGAGGCTTACCCACTCATTAGGGTGGAGTCACAAGAATTACAAATCTCTGCAAGGATTCTTGATGCATATCCCACAGGTTTCTAAAACCCATCTGGGATAAAACTGCCCCAAACAACAGATAGGGATGCATCAGGTCTTAGTTTGGGTGGTCACCCATGGGCACCCGCATGGGCCCCAGCTATGCCTGCCTCTTTGTAGGTTACGTGGAACAGTCCCTCTTCCGCACCTACACAGGCCCCAAACCCCACCCCTTCCTCCGGTACATTGATGACTGTATCGGCGCTGCCTCTTGCTCCCCAGAGGAGCTCGAACAGTTCATCCACTTCACCAACACCTTCCACCCCAACCTTCAGTTCACCTGGGCCATCTCCAGCACATCCCTCACCTTCCTGGGCCTCTCAGTCTCCATCTCAGGCAACCAGCTTGTAACTGATGTCCATTTCAAGCCCACCGACTCCCACAGCTACCTAGAATACACCTCCTCCCACCCACCCTCCTGCAAAAATTCCATCCCCTATTCCCAATTCCTCCGCCTCCGCCGCATCTGCTCCCACGATAAGACATTCCACTCCCGCACATCCCAGATATCCACGTTCTTTAAGGACCGCAACTTTCCCCCCACAGTGATCGAGAACGCCCTTGACCGCGTCTCCAATATTTCCCGCAACACATCCCTCACACCCCGCCCCCTCCACAACCGCCCCAAGAGGATCCCCTCGTTCTCACACACCACCCTACCAACCTCCGGATACAACGCATTATCCTCTGACACTTCCGCCATTTACAATCCGACCCCACCACCCAAGACATTTTTCTATCCCCTCCCCTGTCTGCTTTCTGGAGAGACCACTCTCTCCGTGACTCCCTTGTTCGCTCCACACTGCCCTCCAACCCCACCACACCTTCCCCTGCAACCGCAGGAAATGCTACACCTGTCCCCACACCTCCTCCCTCACCCCCATCCCAGGCCCCAAGATGACATTCCACATTAAGCAGAGGTTCACCTGCACATCTGCCAATGTGGTATACTGCATCCACTGTACCCGGTGCGGCTTCCTCTACATTGGGGAAACCAAGCGGAGGCTTGGGGACCGCTTCGCAGAACACCTCCGCTCGGTTCGCAACAAACAACTGCACCTCCCAGTCGCAAACCATTTCCACTCCCCCTCCCATTCTCTAGATGACATGTCCATCATGGGCCTCCTGCACTGCCACAATGATGCCACCCGAAGGTTGCAGGAACAGCAACTCATATTCCGCCTGGGAACCCTGCAGCCATATGGTATCAATGTGGACTTCACCAGTTTCAAAATCTCCCCTTCCCCCACTGCATCCCTAAACCAGCCCAGTTCGTCCCCTCCCCCCACTGCACCACACAACCAGCCCAGCTCTTCCCCCCCACCCACTGCATCCCAAAACCAGTCCAACCTGTCTCTGCCTCCCTAACCGGTTCTTCCTCTCACCCATCCCTTCCTCCCACCCCAAGCCGCACCCCCAGCTACCTACTAACCTCATCCCACCTCCTTGACCTGTCCGTCTTCCCTGGACTGACCTATCCCCTCCCTACCTCCCCACCTACACTCCCTCCACCTATCTTCTTTACTCTCCATCTTCGGTCCGCCTCCCCCTCTCTCCCTATTTATTCCAGTTCCCTCTCCCCATCCCCCTCTCTGATGAAGGGTCTAGGCCCGAAACGTCAGCTTTTGTGCTCCTGAGATGCTGCTTGGCCTGCTGTGTTCATCCAGCCTCACATTTTATTATCTCAGGTCTTAGTATTATCTTTTTGGTGGGGTCAAAGTGCACGAGTAAACATGGTTAAATGCATCTTTTTGTGGTGTTTTCCAAACCTATCTCCTGCATTTCTTTAACAACCTATGCAGTGGAGTTAACATTGTTGACAGGCTTGGGAGGCATCACCCAGAATTGATAACCATCCCCAGAAAATATTTCAGTTCAGAGACATTCCTAGGGGCCCATAATGCCTTAATTACTTTCAGCTCATCCTCCAATGGGATGTAATCCCTATACATCTACCTGATAAACTGTGTAAACCACCTCATGTGCCTGAGAAGTGCCCTTCTCTCTTTTGAGGAGCACTCCTGCCTCCTGGAATCTCCTTAACACTTCCTTCAAGTCTGACAAGTGTTCTTCAGTGAGTCCTGTTACTAAAACATCATCCAAGTACACAACAATGCCCAACAAAGCTTGCACTGTACTCCACAGTATGGGCCCCTTGGAAAGTCTCTGAACTCAAATATTTTCTGGGGATGGTTATCAATTCTGGGTGATTCCTCCCAAACCTGTCAACAATGTTATCTCCGCTGCATAGATTATGAAAGAAATGCAGGAGATAGGTTTGGAAAGCACCACAAAAAGATGCATTTAACCATGTTTATTAGTGTACTTTGAATATAACACTTGCTGATGAAGCTCCACAGGGGAAGCAGGTATTACACCCTCCAAGCTGCCGTTCAGTTCCAGCTGCCAGTAGACGAGACTCATGTCTAACTTAATGGAGGTTTAAACTTTTGAGCATATTTATTTTCAATTGATGAAGGGGTGGTTATTCAACTTTGAGAACTGGTTCACCATCAGCTTGATTGCCCCTCAGATATGAATGGTTTTATCCAGTTTCATTACTAGCACAATGGGTGCTGCCCACTCTGAAAATTGCACCACTTGATTGATGCTTAGGTCTTCCAGGCTTTTCAATTCCATTTCAACTTTCGCCATTCACGCATAGAGCACAGGCCTAGCTCTGAGAAAGGTGTGGATGTCTTCCAGATTCATGTGAACTTTTGCCTTCATTCCTTATATTTTTCCCAGTTCTTCCTGGAAAGCATCACGGTGCTTATTAATGATCTTGTGTAACCTCTCGTCTTTGAAGCTGAAAATTTCCAATCAGTTTAATTTGATGTCTTGGAGCCAGTCATGCCTCATTGAACCAGGTCCCGGGCCAGACCCCCATGAGTAAAGGCAGCTGAGTGGTTTACTGTCAGTAGCTCACAGGAACACCAGCGGTACCTATTATCTTCATGGCTGCCCGTATATGTTGTCAGCCTGGACTCAGTGCTCTTCAACTTCAACTTCTGTGGGTAGACTCCTTGCTCAAACCACCACCTGCTGTTTATGGTTTCCCAACCATTTGCTCCAAATACTTTTCTACTCCTGGGCACCCTTCTCTACACCATCCATAGCTAAAACCATCTCTAGCAACCTGTTTGAATCTAACTCTGATTTTGCCTAAAAAATCTTCTTTTGATTGGCTTTACTATTAAGGCCACATACTCGATGACCTGTTAGCATGTCATTTAACGTAGACCCAAAAGTGCAATATTCTGCTGTCTCCTTGAGTGTCATCACTGAGTGTGTGATGGTCTTCCCTGGGGCTCTCTTGGTTGAATTAAACTTGTAATACCGTAAGATTTACTGGGGCATTTGAGCTGGTAGAGTCCGTTGAGAGACTTAACGTTCTCTGCAAATGTTCTGCTATCAGGGACTTCCAGGGGTGTTAAGCTTTGAATCACACTGCACGTCTGAGTCCCACATCTAGTGAACAAAATCATTTCCTGTTTTCTCCTCCCCCTCTATTTCAATTGCACAGAAAAAGAGCTTTTTATGTTCTACACACTGTAACCAATTTTCTGGAGTCAGATTGAACAGCTCCAATTTTCTGAAAAGAAACATTTGATTTCTCCACAGATTGGACTTGTCTGGCATTTTTATTTACAATATGAGGTCTTGCCCTTACCTCCTCATCACAGTAATAACTGCAAAGCTTGGCTCTGCCACTTAACTTATAAAACAGAATGATTTAGTACGACAATATTTATTTACAGAGTACATTACATGACCCCTAGATGCCCAGCTCTCCAATAAAACTGCAGGGCGGGTCCCCACGCAACTTGTGCACATTTCCCACTCTGTCCCTGATTGGATTCATAGGTCACATGACTCTTCCCTCAGAGCTTAACCTTAAAGGGGTCAAGTATCACATCCAGGGTCAATGTGGAGCACATCCAGGGCCATTGTCTCTTGTGTGTAAACCACTGTGCCTCCACCTCTGAAGCGTCTGTGATATCACTGTGACTGGACATACCAAGGATAGGGATTGTGTTGTCTAAAACATTCAGTGAAGGGTATGATTCTATGAGCATGACCATATTGGCTGTTGCTTGACCAATCTATGAGAAAGTTCTGCCAATTTTGGGCATATCTCCCAAATGTCGGTAAGGAAGACTTTGCAGGATCAACAGGCTTAGTTTGTTTTTGTTGTTTCTGATGCCATAGTTGATGACAGACATTTATGTTGTCAACACACTGGATAGCTTGTTAAGTCTTTTCAGAGGACAGTTAAGAGCCAACGACATGACTGGAGTCTAGAGCCACATGTAGGCCAGACTAGGTAAAGATGCCAGTTTTACTTCCCAAAAGGTGTAAAAACCATGTATTTTTATTTTTGTCCTTTTTAAAATTGTGGACTGAAATAAGGGAGAACTGCTTTAAAGCTAACACTGTAGAAGGATTGCTGCATGTTAACCTGACACTCATGGCAAACATTATTTTTTTGATAATTTTTCTGATGAAGGGTCTAGGCCCGAAACGTCAGCTTTTGTGCTCCTAAGATGCTGCTTGGCCTGCTGTGTTCACCCAGCTTCACACCTTGTTATTTCGGATTCTTCAGCATCTGCAGTTCCCATTATCTCTCATATGAGTGACAATTACATTTTTTTTTCTGCCAACAGCCATGTGATTGGTTCTCAAGTAACTGAGCAACTTAAAAACATTAAGTTTCGTAATTACTCCAGGAATGGCAGGGCTTGGTTTCCAGTGCACGATGCCACTGAGACATGACAATGGGCATTAGTGAACCAGAAGGGTCACAACAATAGTTTCATAGTCATGGTTAAACTTTGAGGTCAAAATTTTTGTTGAACTCCTATGCCATTACCTGCAACGATGGGATTTGAAACTGTGGGGTGGCCTTCTTACCAACATCCTCGGGTGAAGTCTTCCTTACCAACATCTGGCTGTTACTTCCATATCTCACAGACTAGTCAAGTGACAACTGACATAGTCATATTCACAGAACATTACCTGGGTCTCTGGATGACTAGTCCAGCAACAACAACACTATGACTTTGCACCCTCTACACCCCACAGTTGTATAACTGCCGCACCTTTTCTTCATTTACCCTTGTGTTATATTCAGTTTTCCACTTCTACTGTTGCTGAAGCATGCATAATATTCAAGTTAAAAACAAATTAAGAAGAATGGCCCAGGTCAGCAAGCTGGGATATGTTAAACTCCAAAGGTTAAATTAAGACTTTACTGCTGCTCAGCAACTAAATTCTTGATGCAGTTCAAATTATTATGTTGCAAGTGAACATGATCTCATGAATAAGCACCACTGTCTTATATTCAAACTCAAATATCCACCAGGGATAGGCTAAATAAAATTAAACATGAAAAATCAGTCTAATTGTGTAAATATTCAGTTTTTTTTGCAAGTCAAATTTTAATTGACCTTAGAGTGTAGTTTATGAGATGAACGTTCTGAAAGAATGTGGGGAAAAATATGCTCTGGTGCCCTTGAAAGTTAATTTATCTTTAATAAGGAGAAAAATGAATGCACTTAAAGAGGATCTCTTTCAATGTCACTACTGCTTTTCTTTAAAAGAGGTGTGCATTTCTCTGCTCTATCAGTTAGGCCCCTGTCTTCCCCACTCCCACTATCAATGCCGCTTGCTGCTAATTAATGGAAGGGTATGTTGTTCTGGATGTCACTGGTCTTCACGCTAGGCTTCTGTCATCCTGAGGTAGCGCCTTCCGTTATTATGAGATCAGGAATTTCACCCATTAACTTGTCTGTCCCTCAGTAAATGGATGTGTAATGTAAATTGATTATCAATGGAGCTGAGTGCCATATCCTTGTATCTGAATGGAATTTTAACAGGAATGTGATGGAATCAATGAATTTGTGTATCTATTATTTTCTATTCAAATACAAAGTGGCAACTGAACAATGTTCCAGAATTATAGCTGTTGCATTGGAATCTAAAATGGCTGTGCCACACATGAAAGGCCACATGATAATATTTGAGATTTATCAAAATTACATTTCCAATACATTACCCACTTCTATCACCTTTTAAGAAAATAAGCAGAAGATTTGGAGTAGGCAATTTGACACCTTTTTGAGCGTTCTCCAGTATCAACAAGATCATGGCTGATTTTCTACCTCAATTTCACCTTCTTGCAATATCCTTCATTTCCATTGTACCTAAAAATCTATGAACCTCTCTCTTGAATGTACTCGATGGGTGGATGTACACTCTTCTCTAGACAAAATAAAAATTCTGAAGATTCTTAACTGTTTGAGTGAAGAAGTCCTCTTCATCCTTGTGCTGAGTAGCTGACAACTCACACGAAGAACACAACTGGAATTTTCCATCATGGAGTTTAGATCTAGAAGTAGGTGTCCCTTTCCTAAGAGTTGAAATTTCTTGCAGGGTCAAAGGGTTTTCCCATATATGTGCAAGTTTTCCCTGTATTGGGTAGGGCTGAACAGAAATGTCCTGCACCTTTGGCGATTCCATATTTCAAAGGCCCAGTTGCTTATTGTAGAAGCCACTGAGACATGCATTTGCTCATTGCAAGCCAGGGAGTTCCATCAGCCTGTATTTGCTTCTTACCCTCAACCCTCACCTAGGGGGGAGCCTTGCAACAAGTAGAAGCTACCCTCGTGATTCTATTGTAGGCCATTCAGGAAAGGCGAGACGTGCTCTTTCCAGGGGTCGCAGTAGGAGGTGCTCCTATCTGACAGTGACGACTCTAATGGATGTCTCAATACAGCCATACCTGGTACCTTCACAGAAGAATCTGGATCAAGTGCAGGAAGGGGATTAATGCTCACGTGCAATCTGTAAGGGTAAGTAATGTCATGCGTCACTGAGAGCTGACACTGCCAGTGCAGAGGCGCATCAAATAGGATAATTGCTTGCAAGCTGGGCACGTATATGGCTGACATAAATTGAATCTGTAACAACCACCTTCTGGTGTCAATGTTTTACCAGGTCCTTGGTAGTGTGCTGGTTCATCAGTTGCTATGGAATGATCAAGACCAGGCATAGCTACGCAGGCTCATGAAGCGCGCCTCCCCCTATTGTAATGACACACAGGAACACAGGAAATAGGAGCAGGAGTAGGACATTTGGTCAATTTAGTCTGGTTGGCTATGTAAACTTATCAGACTGATTGTCTGCTCCATGTCAATTCTCCCCGTTATCCCCGAATACCTTGATGTTATTACTAATCATAACCTATTGAATCCTGTCTTCAATATGCTCGGTGGGTGAGCTTTTGGAGCCTCTTGGAGTAGAGGATTCCAAAGATTTACCACCCTCTGAGTAAAGAAATTTCTCATGATCTCAGACCTAAGAGGTTTGACACTATTTTGAGATTATATCCCCTGGTTCTAGATTCACCAGCCAAGGAAGCATGTTACCCTTCTAAGAAATTTGTAAGTTTTAATGAGACCACTCATTTTTCAAACTCCAGAACAAGTTTCTTTGATTTCACCTCATAAGCCATATTCTCCATTCTAAATTTTCTTGTCACCACTTATGATGTCATTTGTTCTTCCAACTTTTTTCCTTCTCACACAGGAATAGCAAGTCAACCCAAATCAGCTTCACTACCACTGGATTCATAACACAGTGAAATTCAGACATTCAGTGATCCTCAATATTGCACAATTGTTCCTGATTAGACTTAAAAAAGACAGCACTTGGATGTCATGTTCACAGCATATAAGAAACCAATTATTAAGAATGTAACTTTAGCAGAACACAAATAAACAACAAGGCAATCTAATTGAGATGCTGCTTGGCCTGCTGTGTTCCTCCAGCTCCACACTTTGTTATCAGGCAATCTAATTAATTCCATTGTCTAAGCATGATTATCTTTGGTCATAAATCCTGAATCATATTCCACAGACAGATATGGCTGAGGAATAACTTTAAAAAATAAAATAAAATAATCATGTGTTCCCATTTCAATATCTATTGTACCAATGAATACCAGGCCTTCACGAAATCCCTGGATGATGGGTTCTAATGCAGGCACAAGGGATTGTATTTATTACTTACTTCTTACAAACCACTTCTTTTCTCAGAACTTTTAACAAATCGATAACTGAAGAATAATTTAAGATAGCAAAACTAAAAAAAAGCCAGTCTAGAAGCTCCTAATCAAATCTGCCTCTTGCCCAAAACCCAGTCAGAATCAGTTCACTCTTTGCTTTCTCTTTTTTTCCCCTCTCACTGCTTTCTGTGGTTGGCTGGCCAGCACTGGCCCTCCCTCTATTGACCAGCTCAACATCCAACCAGCTGCCATTCCACACACAGAAATATTTCAGCACCTACAATGTCCTTACAGCAATAATTAACCTACATTAACTTTCCAGGCTGTTGTTCAAAGTTCTATTATTAAACAACAGCTCACATTTCCAAACTAAAAATGGAGAAGACTAAAAGAAAAATAGTATAAAATAAAGTCTCAACAACATACCTGAAGAAACTTTTACAATCTGCATTTCTGTTCCTCACTAGCTTGCATTTGTATCAGCTTTTCCATTTCTTCGTCAGTTTCTCGGTCATCCTTTGCTGAATTCTAATTTTCTTCTCATCTTCAGGATTACCACTTTTCATTGAAACCTAATTAGTCACTACTTTGATCTAATGTAATCTTTAGCAGGTATGGTTAACCCAGTTGAATCACCTTTCACTGTTCATTTTTGTGTCTGAGCAGAATGTATAGTCATTATAAATGATGTAATACTTCTTTAAATAATAGTCATTGCCTGTCTGCTGTCAAATCTTTTGAATATATTTACCCAATCTTCCATAGCCACCTTGTCCTTCATATCTTCATATTTTTCTTAGTTTACATTTAGGACACTAGTTTCAAAATGAACTATTGAACCTTCAACTTAATGTAAAATTCTTATCATGTTGTGTCCACTATTTCTTCATAGCCCCTTTGCAGCAAGACTATTAATTAGACCTTTCTGGCTACATAATAGCAAATTTAAAAATAGACCATCCAATTGGTTCTTCAAAGTATTGTTCCAGAAAACCATCTTGTACTCATTCTAGGAATTTATCCTTTATAGGATTAAAGCTGATTCAGTTTTCTGTAATGTAATATGTAAATTGAACTCACACATTATTGCAAGCAACTTTAATTATTTCCCAGCTTATACTGTACCCAGTATTGCTATAATAGTTTGATGGCCCATAAACAAAACCCATGAATGTTTAGTGTCCCCTGCTGTTTGTTAGCTTTACCCAAACTGATTCCACATCTTGATCCTTTGATTTAAATCCTTTGTCACTGATCTTGCACCTTATTTAGAATATTTCCCACCTCCTTTTCCACTTGGCTTAGCCTTCCAGCTTCTAAGTACCCCTCTCATTCTTACATGTACATTCACCTCCATTTTCTTCCATCCATCCCAACAGTCCCACTCCCTTAACTCTTCATGGTCTCTGTGCTGCCTACTCATTCACTAAGACCAACAGTCACTTACCCACACCTGCACTAGCATGAACAACTGTGCCATTCACTTTCATCTCACACAATTTTTACCTTCCTCTAATTCCAAAAGAAAACAGCCCAGAGGAGGGCAGACAGAGGCAAGATGGTTGGTGGGCTTCCTGACATTTGGCTCCTCTCCCTCTATGCTGACATGATTCTGACTCTGATCTCCATGAGTGGCTGAATGACTGTTGCTAAGCCTCTGGACTTACATCAGAGGCTGGCCTTAACATATTGTACTGGGGCACACTGACTGAAGGCTGTCTTCTTTAACTTGCCTGAGGATTGTTGACCATCATGACAAGCATCCTACATCAAGTAGCAAAGCAAGTCAGAAGTAGGATGAGCCAATTAACATGGGCAGCTTGGTGGCTCAGTGGTTAGCACTGCTGCTTCACAAAGCCAGGGACCCAGGTTCGGTTGCAACCTTGGGCTGTGCAGAGTCTGTGTCGGTGCGGAGTTTGCACATTCTCCCCATGTCTGTGTGGGATTCCTCTGGGTGCTCTGGTTTCTTCCCACAATCCAAAGATATGCAGGTTAGGTGGATTGGTCGTGCTAAATAGCCCATAGTGTCCAGGGATGTGCAGGCTAGGTGGGTTAGCCATGGGATATGCAGCGTTACAGGGATAAGGTAGGGGGCAGGGTCTGTGTGGAATGCTCTTGGGATGGGCAGTGTGGACTCAATGAACCAAATTTGCACACTGTAGGGATTCTAAGTCTGTGGGCAAAACAAAAATACTGCATTCGTTTGATCCAAAGGTAAGGATGCTGTGAACATCCAGATCGGCTCAAGGTGAGTGAGCCTTAAGAGAGCAAGTGAACAATGATGTACAGCCTGGTTCAATCCACAAGCTGGTTGTGTGTGTCCACATGCAAAGTATCCTTACTGCAGCATTTCAGTGCTATTTGTTGGTGTGCTCCAAAGTGCAGGTTTGAAGCACAGAAGCGTCCTGAGAATTGACCAGGAAGGTACCATGAGTGTCGTGAGAGGCTGGCAGGTGTCAGGTGCCAGCATGTGAGGATGTGGCAATGAGTACAACAGGGGCCCTGGAATTTGCCCTGAGACATTGTTTCTGGGTATTGACGATGGCAACCCGGAGGCTCGCCAAATGGTGACCTGAGGTTGACAGGTAACCAGTCTGATTTTCACTTCAGGAATTATTGGTAATGAATTTCCATGCAGCAGATAGTAGGATGGGAAGTTGTATATTAGAGAGATGAGGTTTGCAGTTAATGAGGCTGACAACAAGCAAATAATGAATGACAAACAGAAATTTCTGGAGATCACAGAGGGTCAGGCAGCATCCATGGAGAGAAAGCAAGCTAACGTTTCAAGTCTAGGTGACTCTTCATCAGACTCTTCATCTGAACTCAAAACGTTAGCTTGCTTCCTCTCCATGGATGCTGTCTGACCCTTTGTGATCTCCAGCACTTTTTATTTTCAGTTCAGATTCCAGCATTTGCAGTAATTTGCTCCAACAAGCAAATAATCCTTTTTTCCAGCACTTTCCTAGTTACCATCAGTTCTGTAGGAGGATCACTGGACCCAAATGTTAATTCTGATTTCTTTTCACAACTGGTGCCAGACCTGCTGAGATTTTCAAAGCAATTTCTGTTTTTAAAGCCAATAATCCTCATTACTCAATATCTCATCAGTCAAGAATTTGTCTCAACACCCATAACTCTGGAAGTGCAATAAGTTGCTCCTGATGTTGAGAAAAGCCTCACCTTCCCATTAGATTTTCCCAGACTTCCAGGCTGTAAACCACATTGTTTACAATCCTATATGATTTTGAGGGCACAGCTTCCAAGCAAAGGGACGACTCTTCATAATTGAAATGAGAAAGAATTTCTTCAGCCAGGGGGTGGTTACTTTGCAAAACTCATTGCCAAAGACGGCTGTGGAGGCCAAGTCATTGAGAGTAATTTAAGCCTGAGATAAATAGGCTCTTGACTGGAAAAGGGATCATGGGTTACAGGGAGAAGGCAGAAAAATGTGGTTCAGAAGCATATCTGCCACAAGCGAATAGTGGAGCAGAATAAATGGGCTGAATGACCTAATTCTGCTTCTGTGTCTTATGACACAAAGTTTCACATTTGCAGATTTTGTTCTGTAACAATAAACTAAAAACATTACAAGCAGTATAAGATAATAAATTGTGAAGCTGGATGAACACAGCAGGCCAAGCAGCATCTCAGGAGCACAAAAGCTGACGTTTCGGGCCTAGACCCTTCATCAGAGGGTTCTGATGCTGCTTGGCCTGCTGTGTTCATCCAGCTTCACACTTTATTATCTTGGATTCTCCAGCATCTGCAGTTCCCATTATCTCTGACACATTACAAGCAGTTCTCCTTTAATGCGGTAGTTGCGTTCTTGCATGACCTCATGCTATAGAAACTTGTGCTGTAGGACTATTGAGTATACTTTATTGTCATGTACTTTCAAAATAAAATGCAGTGAAAAATGTGCACCATCGCTTGTACATAAGTGCCATTCACAGAATAAAATAAAGAAAAATAACTTAAAGACAGTCCAAGATAACAAGGTGTGGAGCTGGATGAACACAGCAGGCCAAGCAACATCTTTGGAGCTGGTTCCCAACATTCCTTTCTACTGCTGTACCAACACCAGAGTCTTGTTCCAGGCATTCCAGCCCACGCTACGCAGGCGAGAGAGTGTCCTGCTCCGGGCTACAACAGTACATGCCATGTCCCTTTCGGGGGCCTACTCCACATGAAAAATGATGGCTCCAGGCCTCATAGCCACTGCCTCTGAAAATGCTGCCGCTGCTCTGGAGCCCAATGAAGCCGCTGCACTGTTGAAAAAGGTCTCTCAGCCACCTGTCGCTCCGGGACTAGGCTGCCATGATGCCCCAAGTACGCAGCCCTTCTGCCACTCTGGGTCAGGGCCCCTCTGGGATTCACTCCAACCCAGGTCCGATCCACCACCGTCTCTCCAGTTCGCACTCGCTCTGCTGCCGCTGCAGGACACAGCCCGCATGTTCAACTTGCACTCGATCACCGGAGGCAGCTCCTTTCTTCAGGTAAGAGTTAAATAGGTGAAGTTAAAAATAGTTATGGAGGTTAAGGCAGAAAACATGTAAAGGGAAGAGGGAGCCAGAAAGGAGAAGAGGAAGGAAAATGAAACTGGTGAGCAGAGGAGCTCCAACTGGAGTGTCTTACCCTGCTGCAACCTTGTTATTGAAAGTCATTGAAAATTATGTTATAGGGAAATCGCTATAGCTGTACAGCAGGAAGTTTGCATTATCCAAACAGTGCCCATTATTCGTCAATCATGTTACAGCCACTTCGTGTTAACGAAACACACGTTATAGCACAACTATAATCTTTGTCACAATCTTTGTAAGCAATATATAAACAACACAATAGGACATTCCTACTTCATTTTAACACAACTGAAATCATGCTTCAGGAATATACCTTTTAAGGAGGTGTTCAATTCTCTCAGAGAAAGGTGATTCTTAACACCTAAGTGTTCTGTTCTTTTTCTTTCTCAGTGGGGAGTTTTTAACCTTTGAACAGTGAGATAGTTTCTGCAGAAGTTCTTCCTCCGTTGCAAGTTAGGTGACCTTTTAGCTATTTTACCTATTCATGAATTTGGTCTTTCCAATCTGACTTTTCTCATCTGCATTCCTACATGGTGAGACACAGGGATTTTCAGTCCCCAGTTGTTTCCTTTCTCCAGGATGCTGTTCTCTTAGATGGTGGACTCATCAGTAAATTTTCAAGGTATCTTGGACTTTTCCCATCAAGGTCAATCTCCATGGCAACAGCAATTTGAATCATAAAGGCCTTCTATCCAGGTACAAATGTTAATTAGCTTTGTAAATAATTTATTTATGGGATTTTGTCGTGTCTCTCATTAGGGCAGCAGTTATTCCCCATTCTTAATTATCCTAGAAAAGGTGGTGCTGAACTGTTTCCTCGAACTACTGCAATCCTTGGGGTATAGGGATGCCACAGTGCTAATAAGGAAGAAAGTTTCAGGTCATTAACCAAGTGACAGAGAAGGAATGTGAAGATAATCACAAGTCAGGATGGTGCATGGCTTGGTGGGGGTGGTAGTGTTCTCATGCACCTGTTGCCCTGGTCCTTCTATTTGGTTGGGGTCATGGATTTAGAAAATGGTTTCTGAAGGATCCTTGGTAAATTACAGTAGTGAGTCTTGCGGATGATGTGAGTTGTGGTCATTTTACATTGGTGTTGAGGGAGGGAATTTTGGGGATGGTGGGTGTGCCAAAAAAGTGGGATGCTTTCATCTGGATAGTGTAAAGCTTCTTGAGTGTTGTTGGAGCTGCACCTTCCCTGGCAAGTGGAGAGTATTCTGTTACACTACTGACTTGTGCTTTGTAGCTGATGGACACTGCAGTGACAGGAGGTGATCTGGTCACTGTAGAATTCCTATACTCCTGATGGTGAGTCCTCAACATGCCACATATCAACCATGCACAGCAGGATTACCCCTGCGCTGGCCTTATTAATTGAAGTGAGCATTCCCAGCAATTTAAAATCTGTTCGTGAAACTGATTAGAATATTTGTATTCCTTATCTCTAAATATTACATTCTGGCAAGCCTATTCAGTGCCTACTGTGCAAATGTGCAAAACTGTGATCAATTTTTTTTAGCCTGTTACATTAATGTGTCTTTTCTGTTTCAACAACTGATAGGCTGACAGGACTTCTGAAATAAATTCATATCAGACTCGAACTTTTAACTCCGTTTCTCTCTCCACTGATGCTGTCAGACCTGCTGAGTTTCTCCATCATTCTGTTTTTGTTTTAAGTTCTCTTTGTTTGTCTTCAGTCACTGATAGGGGTTCCAGGGTTTCTTTTTACGCAAATGGAGTTTTACAGCAAGTAACCTACTCAGCATGATAACTGGCTTTCAATTCTGAGGAAACTTGTAATATTCTTGAAATCTTCTACATTGATATATTTTGTAACATTACATATATTTTGATAGCTTTGAATAATAGGCTGTTAAAATTGTTAAAAGGATATTGCTCTTTTATTACTGCAGTACATTTCATTGTGATTGCAACAGTTGTAAAACCAGTCAATTTAACTGATGTTTTTAAGCTGCATTGTACTCCAGTGTGCCAGAGAAAACAATCAGATGAAATAAAAGGACTGTTGTTTCACATCAGCACAATTAGAATCAAGATGAATGGAAAAAGTAACAGATCCATTGCACAATGCTGTCTACAAAATCATATTATTACTAGAGGTATGTTAAAGTGGTCTTCTGAGAGAGGGAGGGAGGCATAAGAAAAATGTGTTGTACTAATGAGTAAGAACTGGAGTCGTTGCCTCATGCACAGAGTCACATACAACGGTGGATTCTAGAGACAGAAGCAAGTGCTTGGTCATTAGCAGAAATACAAGTAAATCATATGTCTAAAATACAGTCCTTTAAAGATGCATGTGTTGCATGCTTGGATGGATTCCGTCTTGTTCCTTGGATGAATGGAGCTCGAAGACTTTAGGTTTCCTGATAAAGTCGTTAGTAGGCTTCATTAGGGGGTGCCTTTTGCTGGGTGAAGACAACGCAGCCTCTCGCTCTCTGTTTCTGTGCCTGGGTTCCTTGGTTGTTCAGGCAAGAGCCTATTGTTCTTGCTGAAGGAATGGTCTCTCTCACCCTCTCACAAATACTAAGAACAGTACATCATAGGACCAGTCCCTTTGGCCTATCAAGACTGTACTGGCACATGATGCCTTACTAGATGAAAATACTTTTGCCTCTATGCATTCCATATCCCTAAATTTTCTGCCTATTCATACATCTGTCAAGATGCCTCTTAAACATTGGTATTGTATGACTTCCTCTGACAGTGCAATCCAAACACTTTATGCCGTATGTGTAAAAAGACTTGCATCTCACTTCTCCTTCAAACTTACTCCATTTTACTTTAAACTTATGCCCCTATTAATTGACAGTCTACCCTGGGAAAAACATTCTGAGTATCTGTTCTATCCATACCTCTCATAATTCTGTAAACTTCTATCAGATCACCCCTAACCCTTTGATGTTCAAGTGAAAACAAATCAAATTTGTCCAAGGCATGCCAAATGCTTTCTTGACCCACCTCCTTCACTAGAGAATCTCCAGCAGATTTGACAATGCATGCTGGAGATTCTCAAAAGCCTGCAATCCCTTAGCTTGTCCAGGAACTCTATGCAGTTGTGAAAAGTGAATAGGGGATCAAAGCAAAGTCTTCTCCAGGACATCTTAGGACAGCAGAGATGTTACTCAGACATTTGAAGACTGTCTTTGGAAATAGGTATTTCCTTGCACAAGACTTCAGCTGGTTATGCTCCTGCTCCTGATGAACCTGATGTGCCCTGCTGGTGTCAGTACCTTTTGCATTCTGCACTGGTTCATTTCCACAGGGGTTTCTCAGGATGACTGATGCTGTGAGGATTGACACCAGCAGGGTTTTCTCCAAGTTCTGCCCTGCTTGCTCAGCCAACCTCCACAAACAGGTAGGCCTGGCTAGTTCCTGAGAACAAGTGCCACTGTCCCTTTGTACCGGTGTCACACACACTCTCAGTCATTCCTATTCCATTCACAGACCCTCAGGATGCTTGGCAAGCTGGGATAGAACTGGGCTTTTCATGTACTTCCATTAACCAGCCCGAGATTTGCAGTCCTAAGGATTTCATGTGCCGTTAATAAATTTAGAAAAGTGTGGTAAAATTGCCACGTGGCTACTTTAACTAAGAACCCATGATGTCCCTATCAAATGTTTGCCATTCAAATTTCATGCTGCTCAAATAATCTGGAAATGGGATTCCAGCTGAATTCATCCCTACTGTATTTATGACTGCTACAACCCTCTACACCATCACTGCCTCTGACCCTGTTCTTAGTCACCCATTGTAACTCCAAACCAAGTATTTGTTTGATATCAGTTATTTCATTATTTCCTACTATATTTCTATCTACTTTTGCCAATTTTTTATGCGTATAGAAGCTTTCACAAACTGTGGTCATGAAAGAGCCCATCAGTTAGCCTAACTGTCTAGCTCTTTCTCTATTGCTCTACAAATTTCTCCTCTTGAGATGTGAAATTTCCACTTATGTACTGTCATTATTAATTTTTTTTTAATTACAAGAATGGAAAAGAATGTTATTTCTATTACCATCAAAAGAAATGAAATCCTCAGTTTCATGCTTTAAATCCAACAGTAACTTTGGTTTGAAGTGCAATGACTTTAGTTATGTATACAAATACAGTAATTAACTTGTACACAGACAGCGGATGAATATAATTCATTTTACTAGTTTGAGGAGCAAGGATTGTTGGTTGGGATATAGATAATTGCTCTTTTCAAATTATGCAATAGGTTTTTTTTCTGTATCTATTTACTAAAGCTCACTTTAACTCTTTTTATGATAAACGGCATCTCTGTCAATGCAATAGCATTTAGTACTGTCAACCTAGATGCTTCAATCTAGTATAATAAAATGTGAGGCTGGATGAACACAGCAGGCCAAGCAGCATCTCAGGAGCACAAAAGCTGACATTTCGGGCCTAGACCCTTCATCAGAGAGGCTCTCTGATGAAGGGTCTAGGCCCGAAACGTCAGCTTTTGTGCTCCTGAGATGCTGCTTGGCCTGCTGTGTTCATCCAGCCTCACATTTTATTATCTTGGAATTCTCCAGCATCTGCAGTTCCCATTATCTCTGCTTCAATCTCGTCGTTGACTATAACCTTTAACATTTTAACTTAAGAGCAAGAGCGTTTTGAGTTGCACTAAACTGATGCACAATGATCTCCTTCTCAAGAGAATTGACAGGTTTTTCAATGTACAATTGGCCTGTGCTAATCCATAAATTATTTTCCTCAATTGTGCCAGTATATTTTACTGATTTTACTCTTCTTCTGAAAATTTGCATCCAGTTTCCATTTTTGAATGTAATGCAGTAATCTGTCTTATGCAATCCAATGTTCCTCCTGGGTTTAAACATTGAGCAGCTAGACTGGATAGCAGTCCACTTGCTGAAGTACTACAATGATGTGTGTACAATTATCCATCTCAAAATTTGTAGTCTTGCCATCTGTGATCCACCACTATTTATCTGTTGTCATCACACAAGCGGATTCAGTTCAGAATTATTTCTGATGATGTTATTATACATAACTACTTTAACAACCTTTGTGTGACAGACCATTTAAAAATGTGTCAGTTTATTACATTTCCTGCACCTTCAGTTGTGCACTTTCAAGTTTTGTTCTCGCCTGTGCCTGTGATTACAATATGCACAAGTTCAGGTACACACTGCTTTAGTGGAAGCTTCTCGTTCTGCAGAGTATTCAATTTCCTTTCTTCTCCAATTTTAAAACAAGACTTCAATGCAACCTCTTCCAACTCTTTGGTTGGCTTCTGACCTGCTACTTGGCATTTTGTCAGTTCTGAGTGACAGATTATTCAGACTATGGCATCAAGCACAGGCTCAAATTAATTTGCAGTTTCTGTGACAGACTTTTGACAGAAATTCAATCACAATTCTGGTCTGAGTATGTTCATTTTAAGGTGATCCAAATTCACCACATTCAGCTAGGATATTTTGGAAATATAATTCAGCACATTTTCTCATTTTCTGGATGAGCTAGTAGAATAATTTCCTTTCATAGATAAGTTACGCTTAGTATCAAAGTATTGATCAAAGTTTTGAATTACTGTTTGATTAGAATGAGAAAGTTTTATAAATATATATTATTCCCGCAGCATGTGTAAAGCTGTTTTGATGTGCATCTCTGCCTTCTGGGTCGTTCCAAACTATGAATTGTCACTCCATGCTACCCAGGGAAATGGCTGCCTGAAGTTAATAGTCTTTGACATCCAGAATAATTTGTGTTCTTTGTAAGTCATTGCAGTTTTAATTTAATTCGACATGATGGGGATCGATTTTTAACCCTACCTGTCTGGTGGAGGCAGGCTGATGGACAGCTAAAAATGAATAGTTATTTACCTGCTCAGATCCTGACCCTTGCATCATTTTGGATTTAATCTGTAGGGTTCACTTTCTCAATATCTCCTTCAGTGACTAGGTACCATGCTTTGTCTTATGTAATGTTCCTGTGAAGTGCCTTGGGCCATTTTATTATGTTAGAGACACTGTGTACATCTGCAGCAGGAAGCAGTGACTGCATCACTGTGCGCTACAAATGTAAACCTCTGAAGTGCGGTGGCAAGAGATGGGGGAGTTAAATATAGGACCAATGAATTTGAGAAAACAATTAGGGAATTTATGTTCTTAATTAAAAAGGCATTTTGTTTTCTTCCATTTTTAGATCAGAGTTATTGATTATTAAATAGAAACTTAAATTTAACTTGAATGCATTATTGTCATAGAAATATTATAATTTCCCCAGATCATCATTTATAAATGTATCACCGATTTGTAATTCATTATTTGGATTTTCTCTTCAGGTATCCAGGTCTTCATTATATTTTTCCCTCAATTCAAATGAAGAAAATGTGTTTCAGAGCATATTTAAACTAACTATTTTCATATAATAGGACAGTTTCTGAATTGTCAACTTTTGTGAAATTGCTGTTAAGACTTGATTAATTCTTTTACTTGCTGTGCCCAAACTCGTCTAAGTGCATAACATTTTGCATTCCAAGGCCTCTGAGAAATCTGCCCAAACAGATGCAGCAAACTATGTGATGTCATTTTGAATTCAGCACTAAGCAGAGGAGATCTCCACGTATCCAGCTAAGTAAGCAACTAATTACATTGAAATAAACTCAGAGAAACAAACTCGAAAGTAACAATGCATTGATTTTTTTTCTGTTTTAATTAATAGTTTACACAATGAAATATGATTAAAGGTGTCCAATATAGATTATTATTATTTTTAGAAGTTGTAATTTAAATTAGAGGAAGAGGGATTTTGGCCATTTATGTGAAAGTGCTTTTTAAAAAAGGTCAGAAAGTTATTCTGGAACAGTGGCCCAAGTGTATTATTTCTAAGAAAGCATATGACGTCAACCAGTTGCCCAGCAGACTCTTGTGATGTTAATAGATAAGGTGCTTAAATAAAAACCAAAGGAACAGTGGATGCTGTAAATCAGGAACAAAAACAAAGTTACTGAAAAAGCTCAGCAGGTCTGGCAGCATGTGTGAAGGAAAAAACAGTTCTGAGGAAGGGTCACCTGACCTGAAACATGAAGATGTTTAAATTGTTTGGTTTATGATAGTCAGCAAATAATGAATAAGGTCATTAGGTTTATTTTGACTTCAGAGCAGATGAATCAATTTTCAGTTCACTTCAGAAAAAAAGAACGAGTGTAGTACAGGTCAGAGAAGACAGACATCACAGCAGGTGTGTTTTCTAGTCTGTGGAGTTTCTGAGACAGGAGAGTTTGTATAGAAATCTTTCAGTAGTTAGAACAGAGACTGTTTAGACCTCCAGAACTATGAAAGAATAATGTCAGCAGACTCAGAATGGAATCAAGAAATTATTGCAGCAGTCTTTGAAAAAGAAACTAGAAGGTATCAGGTGGGTAGAAACTTAAAGCACGAAGATATAATTATAATTTCTATGGACTTGAGCCTCTATAATGAATAGTATTGAGAAGCAGATTGAAACATTGTTTTATATTTGTGTAAAGACCTTTCTAACTATTATATATATATAAAATATGCATCTATATATTTATATAAATATGCATGTATATGGAGAGCTTTTTTGTGAAATAAGCATATGTTTTGTTGTTAACAAACATTTTGCAGTTTTTTAAAATGTATTTCAGTGATTAACCATCATGTTAAAGAATTGCAGTAAATGAATGTACGATGAATCCAGCCAGGTTTTAGTCTGAGATAATGGGAACTGCAGATGCTGGAGAATTCCAAGATAATAAAATGTGAGGCTGGATGCACACAGCAGGCCAAGCAGCATCTCGGGAGCACAAAAGCTGACGTTTCAGGCCTAGACCCTTCATCAGAGAGGGGGATGGGGAGAGGGAACTGGAATAAATAGGGAGAGAGGGGGAGGCGGACCGAAGATGGAGAGTAAAGAAGATAGGTGGAGAGAGTATAGGTGGGGAGGTAGGGAGGGGATAGGTCAGTCCAGAGAAGACGGACAGGTCAAGGAGGTGGGATGAGGTTAGTAGGTAGCTGGGGGTGCGGCTTGGGGTGGGAGAAAGGGATGGGTGAGAGGAAGAACAGGTTAGGGAGGCGGAGACAGGTTGGACTGGTTTTGGGATGCAGTGGGTGGAGGGGAAGAGCTGGGCTGGTTGTGTGGTGCAGTGGGGGGAGGGGACGAACTGGGCTGGTTTAGGGATGCAGTAGGGGAAGGGGAGATTTTGAAACTGGTGAAGTCCACATTGATACCATATGGCTGCAGGGTTCCCAGGCGGAATATGAGTTGCTGTTCCTGCAACCTTCGGGTGGCATCATTGTGGCAGTGCAGGAGGCCCATGATGGACATGTCATCTAGAGAATGGGAGGGGGAGTGGAAATGGTTTGCGACTGGGAGGTGCAGTCTGATCTGACTTGTCCAACCAGAAAACATACAAATGTTTTGAACATACAGATATGATTAAAGTAGATGAAATATTGTTTTGAACATACAAATATGGTTAAAGTAGATGAAATATCATAAACAAACAAAAATAATTGATAAGTGTCAGAGATAATGGGAACTGCAGATGCTGGAGATTCCAAGATAATAAAATGTGAGGCTGGATGAACACAGCAGGCCAAGCAGCATCTCAGGAGCACAAAAGCTGACGTTTCGGGCCTGGACCCTTCATCAGATAAGTGTTACTGGTTTTATGGTGGAAAAATTAACATTGTATAAATATGAGGTCAGATTTACCGGGCCAGTTAGACTGTCCAGGGGTAATTATGACATTAGCACACTGTTAAAAACCTAATTAATCTTATTTAACAGGGCATTACATTTTTAAGGGATCTTACATCCACTCCAAAGGCAGTTAATCTCTCAGTTCGATCCAAAATGTTGGCAGTGACCACAATATAGTGGTGTCCCAGTACTGTACCGAGGTGTCACATCAGATTGATGTAGATTTTACTGTACTAATAACAGTGAAAATTGTCAGCATTGCTCACCATTACTCCTCTGAAACTGAGACCAACATCCAGAGATTGCATACATGCAAAACACTTTAGAAATCAACAGCTATTATCAGTGGTTCTACACCTTACCAGCACATTTAATGTTGAGGACCCCTAAGCATTCAGTAAATTGATGACTCTGTCACTTCTGTGGCACTTGACCTGTTGTGAAAATCCTTCAAATAATTACATCTTGTTGAATAAAGCACGATTGCATTTTGAGTGACGTGTTACAGGAGTCACTTTGTTTGTAGAGTTCCTGCTGAGATTTTCTTGATGGATAATTTTTGATGTTTGGGCTCTACTTTTAGGTTTTCAGGAGCTCCTTTAAAATTTTCACTAACGCCTTCTTTAGATGATGCAATCATATAATGACAATACCTTCTGTATTGTGTCAATCTATGAGGGATTTGAAGCTTCACATAATTGATCAATAACTTCAATAATCACCACCATTCCATTAAATGTATAGCCACAGTGTTAATTTCCTTCACACTGCAGTATTTAAATTGGCATTAAAAACTGGCATAGGTTAACAACTAATTCCTTGAAAACAAAGATATAACTGACATAGAAATTGATACAGAAAAAGCCATGTGCTGAAATATGGCTTCCAAGCTCTGGTGAAGTCACAGAGAGAATGTTTCATTTTTATGCCTAACATAGTCACTGCACCTCAAATTATCTACAGTATATGAGATACATTAGTATATAGCACATAAATTCAAATATTTATTAAAAAATCTTCAATATGAAACAGTATTCAGCACAATGTCATCCACAACATTTATTGTACACTCAGTAGGTTCCGAACTCGTGTAGCCTTAATATAGAGACTCTACATGCATTTGCAAG
The DNA here is from genome assembly GCF_030684315.1 of Stegostoma tigrinum. Lineage (NCBI taxonomy): Eukaryota > Metazoa > Chordata > Chondrichthyes > Orectolobiformes > Stegostomatidae > Stegostoma > Stegostoma tigrinum. The sequence continues at coordinate 66,901,553 of NC_081361.1, read as the reverse complement.
GAATTCATTCTTCTTGGCTCCAGTCAGCTGAATATTCCTTTGTTGAAAGTATTGAAACAGATTTTCTCTAATGCACCCCAACTTTACAGCTTCACGTCCCCCCAGTCTTGATCTCTTCATCCTTGCTTCCTTGGAGTTTGAGCACCTGGTTCCCCTGTCCTAACCTCATCAGTTTTACTTCTTATTCTCCTTCTAATGTTCAGCTTTGCTCCTCCCTGCCTGGGAGTCTAAAATTGCAAGCCTTGCTTTTTGATCCCCCACAACCTGCATTATTTCTGGCCTCGCTGCTGCTCTAGTCATAGGTTACTTCTCTCCTGCATTTGTTGCTGATAGATCCATTATAAATTAGTTTAAATACATTAGTCTCTGATGGAGGGATCAACTCCTCACAGATTCTATCCATTGTACCAGTGTGTGTGGTTTTTTTCTGATTGGTCATCCCCTGGTTTGGTGACTTTTGGGGATGAATTTTTCCACTTCTAACCCTCCCCCCCGACCATGTACTTTGAACGTTGATGCACTTTCTTTAACTTTATAATCATTCCTACACAATCTCACTAACTCTGAAAAGCTCATTCTATTTGTGGAATCTCAAATTTCTCTATTATTACAAAATCCACATTTCTTTCAAAAATTATGTTCTGCTCAGGATATTTTAGGATTGTTGTAATACAACTGAAGTCTGAAAATTTAAAATAGAATAAATTATAATCACTGGTTTCAGTCCTTGTTTTGCTGTCTGTGAGAATACTTCAATGTTATTGGATGCTCAATTTATTTGATGACATCACTGCTGCTGGATGGTCAGAGATCTTGAGTTAAACTGATGTTGAGAATAGAAAATCTATGCTATGGAGAGCATTGGAACATTGGAGAAAATTTCCTTCCAGGTAATTAGGATTCAACATCACTTCATGAAAGTGTTAGAAACTGACTAGACTTGCACTGGACTTTAAGTAGTTTGTTTTTATGTTGCCAGTTGACACATCCCAAATTATTTTGACTTATTTTCAATCAATATATCTATCAGGGAGTGAAACTTTAATGCTATCAGTGTGAGCTTGAATATTCATGCCAGAGATAAAGGAACTGTCCTTAAATCCAATTCCTATTTCAGGATTCTGCATGGTATGTTAAAGTTACAATCAATACAAAAAAGCCCTTTCTAAAGCTCTGTCTTTACAGAATCTATTACGTTATATACTAATACTTTATTTTTATTTGCCATAAATTACAATGCAATTAACAAGTAACGTATATAAATTACAGTACTAACTTGTAGTTTTTTTGTAGTTCTGCAATTACCAATGTGTTATAAATTAGTAAATAATAGCAATATAAATGAAACCACTACATGCTAATATTTTTGTCATTATCAGATCTTGCATTGCAGATGCATGACATTAATGAAATTACACATTAATAACTTTCTAATTGCATTTTTATTCGTGGGGCTTAAAATAAATTGCTGCTGGTTTTATTGCAATAATCCATTTGCTGAAGATAGTACTTCTAAATCATTCCGAAATAGTTGAAACAGTCAACTCATTCTGAGTTCCTGAAAGTGACTTGAAATTGACAACATCTCTACTGGGAAAAGAGATAAGGGAGCAGTAGTCTTAAAGAGTTTTGTTCAATTGTCGTTCACATCACTTCCCTGTTCCAACAAATAAATGATTAATTTGACCTGTTTTATTGGCAATTAAAATGAAAAAAAGATTATTTAGCTTGCATTGTTTGTTTTCACCAGCGAAGCTATTGTACTCTATGGCCTATTAAATTATATCTTGACCATTTGAAGGATACAAATATTCTATTGATCTTACACATTTATCTTATATCTCTGAGTTGCCACTCACTAAATATGTTGATACTGACAATTGGAGCTCATTAGTGAATAATACAGTTATGTCAGCTGCCTAGCATGATACTGCCTGGGATTTTCTTTTGACCAGCAATATGAAGAAACAATTCTATGTTCATCTGAGGGAAACTATTTTCTTAATGATTCACAAAAGAGTAAATATTTACACGATAGACAAGTAGTTTTCAGATATCTGAAAAACTACAATAGGTGCCAATTTAAGAAAAATATTTATTGCTCAAATGGTTTTCATTACATTACAGCACATTTTCTGTGATGTGTGAGATATATTTTAACGTGGTCTCTTCTGTAATTTATTTTTTCTCATGATATTAGAATAGGTAATTATGTTTGAGAGGTAATTTATAGATATTTTTTATTCAATCATGGGATGCAGACTTCACTGGCTAAGCTATCCTTAATTGCCCAGAGGTCAGTTCAGAGTCAACCACACTGCTGCGGGTCTGGAGTCACATGTAGGCTAGACAAGGTAAGGATGATAGTTTCCTTCCCTAAAGGACAGTAGTGAACCCGATTGTTATTTTCCTTTACAATTTATTCTTGGTCAACAGTAGACTCTTAATTCTAGATTTCTTTTAATTGAATTTAAATTCCCCCATCTTCCATGGCAGCAATCGAACATGGGTCCCCTGAGCATTATCTGGGTCTCTGGATTAACATCCCAGTGTCATTAGCGCTATGCAAGTGCATCCCCTAGCTGGTTAGAATCCACCTGAGTCTTTGTTTAGTTTTGTTATGGTAATCAAGGATCACTGATCAGCAATACTGCAGTCTCCCTGGATTTGGAAACATTGCTTTAGATCTGTGAATCACTCTCGAAAAGATATATTTGGATAAGCTGAGACAACGGGAACTGCAGATGCTGGGGAATCCGAGACAACAAAGTCTGGAGCTGGATGAACACAGCAGGTGAAGCAGGAGCACAAAAGCTGACGTTTCAGGCCGAGACCCTTCTAGCTTCTAATTCTTGCTTATAATTGACATATCCTAAATAGGGCAAATTTGTTCCCAGTTAAAAGAGTTTTGAGCAACAGCAACCTGACAGAGGACACTCAACTACAGGTCCACCAAACCTATGTCCTTAGTGCACTCCTTGTCAGTATGAAACCTAGCCAACTTACGGTAAGCAAACCAAAAGGTTAAACATTTCCCATTGTCACTGGCTAGGATATATACTCAGTGAGTCTTAGAGATCAAGATCACCAACTCCGAGGCCCTGAAGCATTTTTAAATCAATGCCAAGCTCATTGATGGATGATGATAGTGTATCCATTGAACTTCAAATGATGAACTGGCCGTTGGGTCGCAACCTCTGTTGTGCCCATACATCTACATATGGAGGTGATGGGTACTAACACAAACAGGTGAAATGGTTGGGACCTCTGGAGGCTGATGGTTCACAGCACATTGGAATAAATGAGGAAAAATAGAAAGCTCAGCTGATTGAGAACAGGAGCCAGAAATTAGAGAGGTGGCATCTTCTCCTGAGCCTTCTTAGCACATTGACGTCATCTGCAGCAAATGTGGTAGAAACCATTATGTCAGGGTGGCATACCAGCTGATGTTTGACATGGTTGATCACCAAAGTGGAAACTATTGTCTTACCATTTGGAAGGCTGTCAGAACTAATAACGTGCCTAGATATTTTGTTATTTAGAAAGTGACATTGCAGAAATAGTCACACAAATAAATAATTGAGAACTTCCTTGAAGCTTAGAATACATCTACAGTTGGTTCTACTATAACGTGATAGTTGTGTTCCTGCAAAATAATACCTCATACAAAACTGCGCTACAGAAATAATAGGGCCAATAGGAAAAACGGGGTTGGGGCAGACCACCAAAAAATATCACTTTTAAAATCACTCAAAAGCCTAACACAAAGGATAGTGCTATTTGAATAAATGTTTAATTCATACCTAATAATGAAATAAAACTAAATTTAACACTTTACGTTGAAAAAAATGAAAGATGACTTGATCGGGGAGGAGGTTTTGAGGTTACTGTGTTGTTAATGCAGGGTCTGAGGGTTGTTATCATCATCGTCACCTTCAGGTGCAATTGTGGTTGCAGGGTTAGGGCGATAAATAGTTAATCCAGAGGTGGGTGGCTGAGTTCATTGTCTACTGACCGTTTCTTGGGGGTTGGCTTAAAAAAGACATCCAGTTTTTGCTGCTTTGCCATTTTTCTTCTTTCATGAAGAAGATGTTGATAGCATGTCAAATAAGATCTTATTCCACGAACTGCTGCCCTGCTGCATTCGGCATTGTAGTCGTTGACTTCTAAGAGCTGCAACTGGTTCTCAATTTCCCTCAAGATAGAAAAAAAAAACAGGAGTGCAAAACTCTCATGGTGCTGCATCCTGGACTTCATCTTCTTCATCTCCTACTTCCACTTCCCCCTTAGTGACAGGTTTTTGTAGATTAGCTATGGAGTGGTCTTCATAGTGCGATACAAGCAGCTCTTCAACATCCTCACTCTCTACCTCTTCAAAAATTCACTTTGCAAGCAACACCATTTTCTTTTATTCTTGGGATCTCCTCTTATGGATCAAAGCCTTTAAAATCTTGGAAAAAATGTGGGAGAAGCTTCTGCCAGACTGCCTGCCAGCAGTCCTTAATTACATCACCCCAGGTTTCCACGATAGTGTCAATTGCATTCTAGATGTTTAAGCTCTTTCAAAATTGAAGGAAACGCTGTTATTATCCTCCTCTGTGGCTGCAATCAACCTCTTAAATGTGCACGTTAAATAATAAGCTTTAAAAGCTGCCATTGCAGTCTGTTCCATAGGTTGAAGGAGAGAGGTTGTGGTTGGGGGTAGAAATAGCATTTTGATGTTTTCAGAAAGCTCACCGATTGTGGGACGATGGCTTGGCACATTATCCAGGATGAGGAGAATCTTGAAATCCAAATTTTCTTTCCTCCAAACATCAACAATGAAGTCAGTAAAAATTGCCCCGTCATCCAACCTCTTTTGCTTGACCTTAAGTGAACACCTAGAATAGACTTAAGGTAACCCTTGCAGGGCTCACGGTTTGGCAGAGTGGGACACCACCACAAGTTTAAGCTTTAAGTTTCCACTGGCATTGGCACCCAACAGCAGTGTCATATGATCTGTTGCCACCTTAAAGCCCGGAGTGTGTGCTTCATTCATAGGAATGTAGGCTCTTGATGGCATTTGCTTTCAAGGTACACCTGTCTCATCCAAATGGAAAATTTGATCTAAGTTGTAGCTTGCTTCGTCATTTAATTTTTTTACTATGGGAGTAAATGCCCTTACATGCTCCCCGGATGCACTGGCAGCTTAGCCACATAGTGTTATAAAAAGCATAGCCGTTCTTAAAAACCAGCAAACCAGCCGATACTAAAGGCAGACACATCTGAGGGATTTTCAGAGACAGTAGGAACTGGCGATGCTGGAGAATCTGAGGTAACGCGGTATAGAACTGGATGAACACAGCAGGCCAAGAAGTATCAGAGGAGGGTTTTTCAGCTTTTTTTTTGTTAGATCTTCATAAATTGATAAAACTTTCTCTTTTATGATGACAAAGGTGGTCCCAGGTCGCTTTTTCATTTGCTCTTCTATCCGCAAACGTAGAAGCCCCACCATCTCCTCAAGTTCCTTTGTCCATGACCTCACAGATTTGCTAGCACTCCAACTTGTTCCAGCAATAGAGCCTGCTTTAATCTTTTCTGCATTGTCTCTAATGGTGCGCAAGGTATGCTCCTTTATTCCTGTTACACAGACTATATCACGTGTTTTTTCATTACACTCAAAACACTTTTTTTTTACATCTACCTTCTCTTCCAGTGTTTGAGCCTTTCTTTTTCCATTCACCACCAGCATGCTTCTTGCTAACATTCTTCTTACTTTGTCCTTACATTTTGTGGCACAATTTGCAAAAACAAAATGAAAATCATAGAGTAGTGTACTTCATAACAAAGTCTGTGAAATGATCACATGATGCTGGGTGAGGAGACTCTTTTGGTGCTAATATTGCGCATATTCAGGACAAAGCCCACAAAACAATCATATGATGTCGATGCATATGCCTCTGTGCACTGATGGCATCATGTTAGCCAACACAAGTTCACGTTTTGGAAAATAACGTTCCCTTGTTCATCAGTCATGCTATAGCTAATTTGCGTTGCTGGAACACGTTATAGCAGAACTGACTGTATTTCATTTATGAATGCAGACTAGAATTCTAATCTATGTGGGACACTTGCCAGCTGATTCTTGGTTTACAATAAGTGTGCATTGAATTTGATGCAGAACTATTTAATTTGATAATAGGTTTGCTTTGGGAAGTTTTTAGTAATGCTCTTATATTTCCTCTAATTGATGAATCCAATATCTCTATTTCCTGGATCAATGAGTTGATGAATTATGAATGCTGAATAATACATCTATTTACTGGAGAAATTGATATTCATCCCAAATCATTCCTACTCCAACACAAAGTTTACCACTACTTGAAATGTGTCTTTATATGGTCGGTTGGAAATGAATATAATAAAATTATACAGAAAAGTCATTCAAATGACTTAGCCCACTTTAAGATTTAGATCTTCATTATAGCACTTTGTTCTTTCAAGTTTTAAGGAATACCTTCCGTTCTTTGTAATGTTGTACTTCCTCCTCTTTCATGCTGAACAAGTAACGCAAGGTATTCTATTTCCTGTCATTCTTTTTTTAGTCTTAAAATAGGGTGTACCATCTACAAGAAGCCCTGCAGAAAACCATCTAAGTTCCTTAGGCAGTAGCTTGCAAGCTAGTGACCACTATCATCTAGAAAGACAAGGGCAGCAGATAGATGGGAGCACCACTATCTACAAATTCAAACCCGATCCCCAGAAAATTCCCTGGATTAACCGCCTTTCGACAACTCCAATACATCACCTTCCCAGGTATTCTACTAGGAAAATCTGGGGATTGTTATCTTTTACCATGGCTTCCCATTAAAAAGAAATGGCCATTTCGATTCAAGGGCTGACTTTTACTAATACCAGACCTATGAAAATAAAAGCCACAATTTTGAAAATAACCCGTGTGGTGAACTTGATAAACCCAACCAATGGTTTGTCTTCAGTCCACATATGTACAAAGTAACTACAGACAGTGGTATTAAAAGCTAAATTCAACAGATTCTGTAGATCCAAAAGGAAAACACAATTTGCTGGAGAGATGTAACAGTTTGGTAGCATCTGTGGTGAGAAATGCAGAATTAAATTTTCAAGTTCAAAGACCCCTAATCAGAAAGGAGGGAAAGAGAGGTGGAAAATTTGTGGGTTTTATGCTGTTGGAAAGGGGAAGGGGTAGGTGAGACAAAAGGATGGGTCAGCAAAATGTTATGGGAGATTGGAGATCAAAAACATCAAAGAACTAAAGGCAAAGGGAATGATAATTGTTGTGGAGAAGCATGACATAAACCCAGAGTAGGTGCTAATGACAAAATAAAGTGGACTCTGGTTGAAAGTAAAACTATGACAAACAAGTTATAAATCCCAGATCAGAGAAGCATCAAAATTGAGGATAAGGTTCATGGCTTGAAGTTGTTGAAATCAATGTTGAGTTCAGAAGATGGCAGAATGCCTAAACAGAAATTAAGTTGTAATTCTTCTCACTTACACTGCGATTTACTACAACATTGCAGCAGGCCTAGGACAGAAATGTGAACATGAGAACAGAATAATGTATTGAGATGGCAAGTGGCCAGAAGGCTGGTGTGTTGTCCACAGACTGAGCTGAGGTGTTCTCGAAGCAGTCATCCAATCTGCATTTGGTCTCCTTAATGTAGATGAGAAGGCATTGTGAGCAGCAGATGCAGAAGACAAGGTTGAAAGAAGCTCAGGTAAATTGCTGCTTCACCTGGGAGGAGTGTTCAGGGTTTTAACAATGAGGAGTGAGAAGGTAAATGAACAAGTGTAACACTGTTTGTGATTGCATGAAGGGAGATGAGGTCTTAGAGATGATCGAGGAGTGGACCAGGGTGTCAAAGAGGGAATGTCCCAATGCAGTGGCAACAGGGGTGAGGCCTGTGTTTGGTGATTATATCATGCTGGATGTGATGGACATGTGGGAGAATGACCCATTGAATGTGTAATAGGATACTGAATTAAAGATGCTTGATAGCGACAAACCGCAATTGTGTCTCTTCAGTGATGGGGAAGACAGCACCTAGATCGTTATGAATGATTGGGGTCCTAAGGCCAGGAAAGATGTTACCCTCAGGGATGTGACTATCAGCCCTGGCAGGGGTGAAAACCTGAAGCTGAAGAAGCTTGGGGAACAGATTGCTGAGCAACAACTGGAGATCCAATCCTTTTTCCACATTAGGCCTCACAGCCAATCCCACCCAAAAGACACTTTGAAGAGGTGTAACAAAGGAGTGGTTAACCCTCCTCGGATAACTGAAACCGAAACATACAAAGAGGCTCATCTCGTAATCTGTTAAAGGAAATGTGAAAAATGGTATATCTGCCACTCACCTCCCAGTCTCTTATAAAGGAGTGGACAAATGAAAGAAATCCCTGATAGTCACTTTATAATCAACAAGTAACAATTCATTTAACTTACTTTAACAGTAAACAAATTAACAGAACTACTAACAAACCAAACAATTCACCCTTAACTACTAACTATTCCCAAATAAAACAAAATTCTAATGGTATTTCTTTGTCTTCTTCACTGTTCTCCAGTCAGGAATGCCTTCCTCCATCAAATTTTTACGTCAGGAATATTAGCGAAGAGTGCCATAGTATTTTTATTTAGATGGTGCTAATTCGGCGATCTTAGAGACTTCTATGAGGGCCAGTGATTTTCTCTTTCTCTTGGACTGATGGCTATTGGGAGCTCTTCTCTTAACAGATGGCAGTTAGCTCTCACCTTGATTTTCAAATGCCCTCTTCTTTTATACCCTTGATGACCTATTAATTTCTTATAGTAAGTGTTGTCCAAAGTTGTCAAAATCATCAGATTTAAATTTAATTGGGCTTTAGTGTATTGGGCCTGGTTTAAATTAATTGGCTAAATTTAAAAACCTGTTGTTTTGTTAAAAATGCTGTTGTACCTGATAACAGTGTAGCCTTTTGATACAAAGTTTTAATTTCAAGAACTCCCTCTGCATCTGCTGCTGCCTGCAGACGATTTTGTTAATTTCTAAGCCAAACAAAAAAAAACACTTCTTTTCAAGGGACAATGCTCTGCTCACCTCATCATTTTACTAACAAATTCTAGCATCCTACCTTCCAATCCACAAGTACTATACCAAATTCGCAACACAGGTGCAACAGGGTTAGACATTTCAATGAGATTGCCTTCAACAACCAGGAGAAGTAAATATTTGGAGCCATTGGGTTCAGAGATCCCATTTCAGTGCAGAAACCTTTCCTCCTTACCAGGTGCTGACCTAGTTAGTCAACCTCCCACCGAGGGCAAAGTTCTTTCAGGAAGATGTTCAGCTTTCTGTAGATCACTAGGAGCTTGCTTTATAGTGAGCTTGAAATTTAGTAATGTAGAAGCCTAATGCATAATTGACACAGGAACAGAGGTGTTAACTACTTTTCTTTGAGCATCTTACTGAGAAAAGCAGGCAGATGTATTACACCTCACTGGGGTATCACACTAGAAATTGAGCCCTGGTATTTCTAGAGTTATCACAAAAATTAAAGACTATATAAAAGTACTCAATACAGTGGCTTAGTGGTTCGCACTGCAGACTCACAGCAGCAGAGTCCTGGGTTTGATTCCAGCTTTGGGTGACTATCTGTGTGGAGTCTGCTCCCTGTCTCTGCATGGATTTCCTTCCACAGTACAAAGCTATGCAGGTTAGGTGGATTTGCCAAGCTAAATTACCCTGTTGTATCTGGGGATATGCAGGCTAAGTGGATTAGCCATGGATAATATGTAGATAGATTGGTGTCTGAGTCAGGTTGGGATGCTTGGTAAGGGTCGGTGCAGACGCGATCGGCCCTATGGCCTTTTTCCACACTGTAGGGATTCTATGACATACAAAATTCCCAATATAGCTGTCTTTTACACCTAGGTTAGCAGAAAGTATAGAAGGGCTTTGTTTACTTAACAAGATTTAATATTTATTACAAATATATAGATTTTAACTGCAGATAAATAATAATGAACTGTCAAGATATAACTTTACTTGTTAAACTCTAAAACCCTTCTAAACCTCCTACACCCACTTATAGACACAGACACGAAATAAAGGGTGTTACTGGTGCAGGGAACGACCTGGGGAGGTCTCTGTTCACACAGTCCAATGAAATGATCCTTTTGCCTTTTCAGAACTTGTTGCTTTTCAAACTTCCTTCTTCAGGTACTTTCACCTGTTTGCCAGAGACACAGGGTGACTAGTTCACATTTAGAAAGATCTTCGACTTGTTAATTAGGAGTTACAATTTATATCAACTGATAAGGTGAAATAAATTGACGATCTTCAGCCTTGAGGTGATTTCTTAAAATAAAACATATTTTTGAGTTAAACGTTAACAATGCCCATGGTATCTTAGGATCCTAATCCATCATCATAATTCACACATAACTGACTTAGATGCACTTTTCACTCTGGCCATTCACTGGAGTGTTGTTAAGCTTCTTAGCAATCTCACAGTTACTTGACCTATCTTTATGCTGTTCAGCTTCTAAGGTTAGCATAAATCTGCTACATAAGTATCTTGTAAAAATGTAAGTTTTTTATGTTAGTATAGAACATTCACGTAATTGGCTTTCACTTCATATGCATGTATGTAATGGTACAATTTATTTATTATTATTACACGTAGTTCACAGACTTCTGCAGTGAACTTCACCTGGGGCTGGATGGGTAAGAGTTGAAGCTGTTTCATGGTGTGGTCAACAATTTCTTATCATTTCCCTCTCTTAACTTTATACTCACAGATTTCCATTCTCAGCACTGAAAACCTGCTCTTTATACTATAATTAATACTGCTACTATTCTTCTTCACTTACCTTTCCTCCTTGAAAGTGGTTCTGAGAATTCCAAGCTGGAGCAGCAACAAAACATCCAAATTTCCACTCGGAATCACCGCACAGCACTTTTATCGGGAGGTGTGCATCTGCAGACACAGATAGGGATAGAGTTGGACTTGGCTAACTGTTCCCAAACAGTAGATTGATGCTCATTGTCCGACTAACACATAAAGAATAACCAATTGGAGAATATGCTTGTGAATTCTGGTGAATGTGTCATTGTGTACATCGGAACTTCGCTTGCGGACAAATTGACTGCCATAATTCCTATAATAAAACAGCTACTATTCTCGGATGTAAAATGTCACGAAAATGGCATAAGATGGATGTCCAAATATCTTTGTAAATGTCAGACTTGACAATTCTAATGAACATTTGGCCATCTTTCATTTCCTGCCCTTCATAAGTTTGATCTCATCTGAAACTTTACAGCATCTATTCTCATTTCACTGGCCCCTCTTCTCCCTCCAGCTCTGTACTCACCGGCTTATCGTAGCTCTTGATTCACGAACACCTCATTTTCAACATTTCCTCCACGTTTTCAAATCACTGTGTGGAGTTACTTCTTCCTGTCTCTACATCCTCCATTTGACAACCTTCTGACAGCTCTGCACTCATCCAACACGCTCTTGGTTGCCTGTAATTATGTGCAGAACCTCCTGTTCTTCAGCACAAATTTGGAGGTAAGCATGGATGTGAGCAGCTCTTCCATTTTGGTGGGCAGGCAGGGAGTTAACACCTCACCTTTACCTCATAGGATCAAAGGTCCTTGCACATGCTTAAAAGGCACCCAGAGAGGCATTCAGTTCCTGCAAGACCAGGACATCTCTCAGGCTTTTGAAGCAGATGCCTGAAGCTGGAGAATTCTGGTCATTCTGCCCCTTTCCTGGTGAGCCTGCCCTCCATCCTTAGACAGACATCCACCCTTGGCCACATAAACTTGAGTCCTTGGCCAGCTTCGCCACTGCATCGCGCCCTTCTTCTACTGGTCATCTCCTGTGTCCACAAAGTTTGGGTGACTGCCATCTGATTACAATCATGGCCTGTCTGGCAGAAATAGATGACGCCCAGAAGGGATAAAACAGCAGCTGCTCCCTCCAAAGTACAGCAAGTTACTAACTTAGCCTGCTGCGTATCTCCTGTGTGTCATGTAGAATCTTAAGCTGTATATTGAAAGCCCATATCTGACTAAATTGAGAAGGGGAACTTACATTTGACAAGCAGGCTTACTAATGAACATATATGACATGCAAAAAGAATACTGAAGCTCGCAGTTGAAAAGCTTAGCCCATCTTCTGAGAATTTAGTTGCAAACTCTCATCCCATCAACAGGAACTTGGTTTTTGGCCTATCACACAGTTAAGCTCCCCCATCTGCCTTGCTTCCTGCTCCCAGCAGCGCCACAAGATTCTACTTAATATCTTGTTCTGTGACTTGGCATTAAATTTTCCTCCCGTAAAGCACCCAGTGCTACATTAGACGGCCTGTATTCACGTAACTTGCTGTTATAAATGTAAGTTTTTGCCATGTTTTTGGGCAACATGAGGAGAGAAATTGAGTGAAGGGGTTAATCAATCTCAAATTCACAAAGACCTGTACAATGAAATCAAATTTGAGCTTGCAGACATTGAGGTTATTTTTGATGTGTATTCTTTGCTGTGTTGTGCTATGCATCAACCGGCTGAGAGCAAGGCCATTCAACCAGCTGCAAGGAGTGTTAAAGTATTGATTTTGGTCCTGCTGCCATGTATTTTGGTGCCCCAAGTTATCTGCCTGTCTTTCTGTCAGGAGATCCATTTGTCCCCTGATTGAAGCTTCATTGTGGTGCAGCTGAGGCAGGAAATAATCAGTGTTGGAAATTATAATCAAGCATCTGTGTTCAAACAATCATTGGCACAGTATGTTGAACTTCCAAAGTGCAATCGCACTGCCCAGAACTTGTTTATTTCACTCAGAAACATTAATTGAAAGCCTTAGTACCCTTTACAAGCTCAGTTGGACTGATGCCATTCTTTGGAATCAGAACTTTCTGCCTAACCGCTTTTACACTGTAACTTCTTGAGAAACATGCATCGCTGTCTGTTTAAATATTCAGACCATAGGAAGGCTGCCATTGATTGTGCCAACAAAACCAGATAGACACAAAAATCAAACTTAAAATCATGGCCAGTGTCTTTTTGACTCTGCCTGTGTTGTATGGTTGAGGTTTACCCCCGCCCCCGATCAGGTCGATATATTGCAAGTGGGGACTTTGATGGCAGGAACTTTTGCATTGCATTTTGCCAATTTAATCTGCTCGAATTCAGCCATAGATGGGTGTTCCTACAGTTGCAACACTTCACTCCCCCTATTTCTCCTTCCACCAAGAGGATCAGGGCCTAATATCTCTTTCTGTGAGTTGGCATTAAATTTTTCTGCTGTAAAGCACCCAGTACTACATTAGAGGGCCTGTATTAATACAACCTGTTAGTTGTAGGCAAAGCTCTTGCCTTGTTTTCAGTCAAGAGATGAGGGGAGAAATTGCGTGAAGGGGTCAATCGATCTCAAATTCACAAAGACCTGCAGAATGAAATCAAACCCTAAAGTCATACCCGAATGCTATGAATAAGGAATGTCATTTAAACAGCTATATAAATTCAGGCCTTCACAGGCTTAAACCTTGCATCAAGAAGGCTGGATCCAGGCTGCTGGAGATTGAAGTGATAATTTACTTTTTAATGGTTTCTTGTGAGGGAAGACGGTGTAGCAGGAACTCCTTCTATGAATTTATCCACCCCTCAATAATGGGCATACTGTTGAGGGAGAACTTCAATAGTGGCGTGACTCGGCCCTTATGGGTTTTCAGTGCCCTCCTCACCCTGTTACCATGCACACGCCCTTTCGACAGCCCCACTGCCCCAGTGTAATTCCTATTAGCTTCAGGTTGGGAGAGAAAGCCTTGATACAGGAACACAAGATAAAAAATACCCCTGGCCTCCCACTCCACAGGGTTTGGGTGTGCAGTTGTTTGGCACTAAGGTATAAACCACTTTTGCTCTCTCGCTGCTAATTCCCATTGAGGATTAAAATTAAGGCTATAGTTTCCATCATTCAATTGAACTATTGATAATTTTATTAAAATATGTATCAAAACAAGGTGAAGGTAATATTGAAAATTGTCAATTTATACCAGCTTTCTGGAATAGCCTGAACAGTCCCTTTGCCATGGGCAGTGTGGCAGTGTTTTAATTAGATTGTGTTGACAGATGCACAGCTCATCCCCCTATAAATTAGTTTTATTTAGGAAATGTCTCATGCATTCATTGGATTTGACTGGATATAGCTAGGAACTGAACATATCTGCATAGACAATCCTCTTAATAAATTATAAGTGCACTATATCAACGTGGAAGGCGTCTTTCGAGATCAACTACTCCAGTGGATAAATTTTATTGTGGAGAAGTTCAGAGTGATTCCCAAATACTGTGTTACCTGACTGAAATTAAATATAAACTGCTCAATCTGGCATTTTAAAACTGAATGTGAATTATAGGCCAGAGGGTCAAGAGTATTGAAACTTGTTCCGTGAGTGTGTGAGGGCTAAACCACTGCACAGTTCAGTCATGTTTTCATGACATACTCCTTTTGTTTTAATTGAGTGAGATTTATGTTTAAAATAGGAACGTGTATACAAGAGAATCTGATATTTGTGTACTAATGTGCTTCATGGAAAATAATGAGCAATAGGGAGACTTTCTGTCAGTGCATTTTACAGAATTGAAAACAATAGCAGAGGAAGAGGATATGTAAAACCCATTCTGCTGAAACCCTAAAACAATTTGCTGTCCCTGTTACTCTTTATTACACAAATAAATTACTGAACTAGGGCTTATATGCAAGGGTTGACACAAGTTGAGGGAACACAGAGGAAGGTAAACTGCCCAATTATGATAAATTCATGTTTTAGTGCACCTAGCAGACAGACTTGATTATTCCATTATTTTTAAATAATGCTAAACCTACCCATATGCAACCTGTACATTGTGTCAGTTTCTGTTTACAAGTTATAAAATAATGTACTACTTTTGTTGACAAGTTGGATAGAGTTAGCTTAATTTAACCAGGCTGGAGGAGTTACCAGGACTGCAGGAGCTGCTGGGACGGCAGGAGCTGCTGGGACGGCAGGAATTACAGGGACGGCAGGAGTTACAGGGACTGCAGGACTGCAGGAGTTACAGGGACTGCAGGAGTTACAGGGACTGCAGGAGTTACTGGGACTGCAGGAGCTGTTGGGACGGCAAGAGCTGCTGGGACTGCAGGAGTTACAGGGACTGCAGGAACGGCTGGGACTGTTGTGAGTTACAGGGACTATGGGAGTTTCTGGGACTGCAGGAGTTACAAGGACTGCAGGAGCTCCCAGGACTGCAGGGGTTACTGGGACGGCAGGAGCTGCTGGGACTGCAGGATTTACTGGGATTGCAGGAGTTACTGGGACTGCAGCAGTTACCGGGACTGCAGGAGCTGCTGGGTCTGCACGTGCTGCTGGCTCTGCGGGATCACAAGGGCTGAAGGAGTTACCGGGGCCGCAGGAGCTGCTGGGACTGCAGGATTTACTGGGACTGCAGGACCTGCCGGGACTGCGGGAGTTGCCAGGGCTGCAGGAGATGCTGGGACTGCAGGAGTTACTGGGACTGCGGGAGCTGCCGGGACTGCGGGAGTCACAAGGACTGAAAGAGTAACCTGGCCGCAGGAACTGCTGGGTCTGCAGGAGCTGCTGGGACTTTGGGAGTTACCGGGGCAGGAGTAGCTGCTGGGACTGCAGGAGTTACCAGGACTGTGGGAGTTACTGGGACAGCAGGTATTATGGGGACTGCAGGAGTTACTGGGACTACGGGAGTTACTGGGGCTGGAGGTATTATGGGGACTGCAGGAGTTACTGGGATTGCGGGCGTTACTGGGTCTACGGGAGTTACTGGGGCTGCAGGAGTTATCGGGACCGTAGGAGCTACTGGGACTGCAGGAGCTGCTGACACTGCGGGAGTTACTGTGTCTGCAGGAGCTGCTGGGACTGTGGGAGCTGCTGTGTCTGCAGGAGTTACAGGGACTGCAGGAGTTACTGGGACTGCAGCAGTTACCAGTACTGTGGGAGCTACTGGGACTGCAGGAGTTACCCTGACTGCAGGAGCTGCTGGGACTGCAGGATTTACTGTGACTGTAGGAGCTGCTGGGACTGCAGGAGTTACCTTGACTGCAGGAGCTGCTGGGACTGCAGGAGTTACCTTGACTGCAGGAGCTGCTGGGACTGCAGGATTTACCGGAACTGCAGCAGTTACTGGGACTGCAGGAGTTACCTTGACCACAGGAGCTGCTGTGACTGTAGGAGTTACTGTTACTGCAGGAGCTGCTGGGCCTGCAGGAGCTGCTGGGACTGCAGGAGTTACCTTGACCGCGGGAGCTGCTGGGACTGCAGGAGTCACTGGGACTGCAGCAGCTAGTGGATCCTTGCAGCTCCTGCTTATTGACTCAGATTCAGGAGCACCCTCAGTTCCTATCAAGCCCCATGCTCCCTGTTCTGACAGCTGGCAGACACACAACTAAAGGATTCCAATTGGCTGCTCGTTTCTCTGACAAAACACTCAGGCAACCGCAAATAAAATAGTGCCATCCATTCCTCTGGGAATGTGACATACCTGAAATGTCCCAGATAGAGATGTCAGTGAATCATTCGCAATTTTCAAATTTTTTCTTTAATCTGAAAACCATACACAAACTTTAAAGCACTTCTCTTGTTCACCATATGCTTATAAAATCTTTGTTTGATCAGGAGAATTATATGAATAATTATATTTCTGACAAAGCGATGCAGTTTTCTCAGACATACTGTCTTCAGTTCTAAAGCTAAATCAGACCACCATGTCATATTATGCCTTTCATTCTTGTGAATCTGACCTTGTAAGTACACATTGATGTGTATGTGTCTTAGATGATTTGATATATTTTAAACTCCAGAGTTTCAATCCTCTTGTATTTCCAGATTTAATTTTGTTGAAACTAAACATTTGTGCAAAATATGGATCAGAATAGTGGGCAATTTTGCAACAATAATTCACTCACTTGTGTATACTTCTATTAATCTCCCACTCAGCGCTTTCTGAATTAAATTGGAATTCTTACATTCAAAAATGCTTATTAATTTTCATTTTATTGTATTAAACTGTACCACCCATCCTCTTGCTTGATTGCCAAAATTAAGTATGCCCTTTTTTCCAATGTTTTTGCTTCTCAATTTACTAGGCCTTTTGATTAAACATTCATCTGCACAATTGGATGTATAGTGCTCCATTCATGGCCATTAGAGGAAAATCAGTATTTATCTCAGAAAACACTGCAAGGCGATGTTAAGCATAAGTGGAGTTTGTGCAGCTGGGACCTTGTGATAGCCCAGAAGTAGTTGGTCCATAGATCTATCAATTAACATGTTTTTTCTGTTCTCTTAGGGTTAATTACCCCAAGACTCTTCAAAATTAGTCTTCTAAACCTTCTTCTTTTCAACACAGTTCAACACACCGCCTTGTTTCCTGGCCAACATCTCTGTCTCAGGCTTGATTCTGTAGTGAAGCTCAGCGCGAGCTGGAAGAACAGCAACTCATTTACAATCTTCTGGCTCCAATACCAGCCTCAACAATATTAGAGCTTGAGGGCCCTTCTCCCATATCCTTAGCCCAATCCCTACTGACTAGGCCTTATTATCACATGGTCTGCTATTACATACAACCCATTGCTAGCCACTAATAATCCCAATAAGTGGTTATACATTTACCTACACTGACTGCTATCCACTTCTTTCTCTGTCCCACTGTTCTTCTCTCTATTTGGATCCTTTCTCCACCTATTGTTTGCTCCTTAATCCCTGCCCCCTCCCTATTCTCTGCATAAAAAATACAACTTTTTCTTACCCACCATCGGTTCTGAAGAGTCACCTGACCCAAAATTTTAACTCTGATTTCTCTCCAAAGACGCTGTCAGATCTGCTGAGTATTTCCAGCAATTTCTGTTTTTGCTTCTTCTTTGTTTGTTGATACAATTGGCAATAGTCTTAGGGATTGTATCTGGTTGGCTTCTCAAAACTGTATTACTATTATTGCATCCAGTTCTGGTCACCATACCACCAGAAGAATGTGGAGAGGGTATGGAAATGGTTTACCAGGATGTTGCCTTGTTTAGAAGATGTTAGTTATGAGGAGAGATTGAATGTCAGAGGCTGAAGGACTACCTATTAGAAGTTTAAAAAATTATGAGAGGCTTGAATAGAATGGTTAGACAGAGTGTTTTTTCCGAGGATGGAAATGTTAATTACCAGGGGACATAGGTTTAAAGTAAAAGAGTGTAAGTTTAAAAGATATTTGAGAGGCAAGCTTTTTACGCAGAGGGTGGTAAGTACCTAGAATGTGCTGCCAGAGGATGCAGATAAAATAGCAACATTTAAGAAGCATCTAGATAAACACATGAATTGAGAGATACAGATTGTGTCGAGGTAAGGGGATTTTAGTTTAGAAAGGTGTCATATGATGGCACAGGTTTGGTGGGCTAGAGAGCCTTTTCCTGTGCTTTACTTAGTTCCCTTGTTACCTGTTCCCCATTGGTTATAAGAACAGAGGCTTTGGGCAATTAGATCAAATAAATACAATAAATTAAATTGCAGAGATGCCAATACAAGTACACAATACAATTAAGATATTTTATAAATATTCTCAAAATTTGATCACAATATTTCTTGGCATGTTATATTTGTAAGTTTATTTTTAAAACATTATCAAGAACTTACCACGGACTAATTGCTACCCTGGGACATATTTTGTACTCCTCACTGGGAATAACGGGTAGCTGTTGTATTTCTAAGGCCTAAGTTTGTCTTTTTTGGTTATCGAGAGGGTTAATGCAAGGGAAAGCAGCAGCTGTGATTGGGACCAGTGTCACTGTTATTATGCCACTTGCCATTTCCTTCAAGTTAATGAGTTATATGCAGTACAGTAAATAACTGGAATTTTAATGAGTATTAAAATGCAAACTTAAATATATTAATAGATGATTGTGAGTAACCCCAGATCACTTCCATCAAACATTCATCATGGATGAGCAGTCATTTAATGTACCTGAATCTGCATGGTAATTAAGAAATAATAGCACCACAAAGTGATTTATATTTGTAGATTAAATGTCAAGGCACAAAAGTTGCTCTTGAGGTCTATCGTCATTAAAATGGTGAGTTTTGAAACCTCACATTTAATGTGTGTGTGTGAATTTAACTGAACGGAGCTCACTCTCAGAATCTGCTAATGGCCCAGGTTGCAACACTTCAACTTATTGAGGTTTCAATAGTTTTGTTCATTGTGGTGTGCTCTGAAGCTCATTACAAAGATCCACCCACCACAATCCACATCTCATTAAAAATATGTAAAAGGGCTCTCTCAGTCTGACTGCTAGAGCTAGTCAAAATGCCAATTAGAAGGAAACAGGACAAGAATGACTCTCTTGCTCTGTGAAGATTGTAATACATAGAAGCAGAATTAGGCTATTCGGCCCATCAATGAAACAGGACAAAAGGAGAACTCCAAAGAAGAGAGTCCCAAAGTCAACTGTTCAACTCTTTATGAATGACTAGAGAGTCAGTTCCATAAGTCTATAACTTTTATTTTCTTTAAGCCTCAATTCTTATTTCTAATCTCTGTTTGTGTGTGTTGCATTATTCTTTTTTGAATTTAGAAACTAATAACTTTTTTTTATTAATTCTGAATAGCCTGGTTAAATTTGTTCTTTTTAAAACATAAATTCAGTTGGTTTGGGAGAAAGGCACCCACAAAGGAGGTGTTTTTTAAATTAACCTTGTTGTGACAAATCAAAGGTGCAGGTCGATAAAGGTGGGGAGTCAGTTCATTCCTCTTTTCCCAGGAGCTAAAGGATTGGGACATATAACTGGAATCATAACAACTTTGAAGCCTCACCTGGTTTCTGGCCTTAACCTTTGCATCTCTATTACCATTTCTCCAGCAAATGAACCTTGGGAGGTCCCAGGCCCTCTGGCCCCAGTGCTTAAAAAAATCATCTTTATGGCTGTCTTTTGCAAAAAGGACTTTCCCCTTTGCAGGCAAAAGGGGATTACTCTACCCCTTAAACCAAAAATGTTTATTCTTTGGTTTATTTTGTTGTATTTGATATTTGTATGCTCATTGTCCCTTCAGTTTTATGCAGATTTTATTCTATTTTTCTTATCACTATCCATCTCCCAGAATGTATAAATAAGCCAAGGATTCCTTTACGTCTTTCAACCATCTCACCATGATTAGGTGCATTTATCATTAGACCACATGATGTTTGAGCTTTAATTAAAAGCTTTATCTTGCTTCCATCTATTTGTCTGGCCAATATTAATAAAGCTAACAGGCATTTACTGATAAAATTCAGAACTTGTAGAAAAGAACAGGTTGTTAATTATTCTTTAAAATGTAAATGCATGATGGGTTTGTCATTTCTTCACTGCTTGTATGGACTATTCAGTAGCATCATCTTGAGTGAAGCGTCCCTGTGCTAGATGTTGAGAATACTGTTGTTGCTAATTTATATCAGTGACTTAGATTAAGGAATTAGAAGCAAATTGGTCAAAATTTGTAGCTCATACCAAACTGGCAAGGATAGTGGAAATTAGTAGCCGTTCAGAAATTACAGAATGATTTGATGCAATGTGTATTTGAGCTGAATTAAGGCAGATGGAATTCATTACATATGGATATAATGCACTGCACTTTGGAAGGTAAAATGGGCAATATTCATATTCTGTGAAGTGTTGAAAAGCTGTGGCTGAATCTAAAGGAGATACAAAAGTCTTAGAGGACTTAATGTCAAACACTTCAACTAATGCAGAGCAGCAATCAACAGCAAGGCAATACATATTGAACCACAAGAAATTTTATATAATGTGAATGATATTGTGACCAAACTACACAGCACCAGTCAGACCACACTTTCCACACTATGCCCATTTCTAGTCACTGAGCACAATGAAGATAGTCCAGTCTTTGAGGTATTTAGTAAAAAGCCACATGTCTGATCTCTAGTGTCAAAGTGCTGAGTTATGAAGAAATACAGGGGAAAAAAAGTAGGCTTGTTGGCTTGAAAAAGAGTGAATTTTCACTGTTGTTGACTGGTAAAAGACAGATGGTGACAGATGAACTGCAGTTTTCACACTTCACTTCTAAAACCAATGGTAACCAGAACAGTGCAGGGTAGAACATAGGTGGGTCATAAAACCAACTGGATTTGAAACAGATGGGAAATAATACAAACCGCATATAAACAGGCTGCATTCAAAATAGATGGAGTATAAAACAGTCAGGATATAAAATCAGGTAGTGGATAGAAATACGGTACAAAGTGATGGGGTATCAAATAAACAGGATATAAAATAGTTAAGCTATAAACTAGATGGCTAATCTGCTATGACACATTTATCACCTAACAGGAAAAATGACAGTTCACTCTTTTTCTTTTTTTTTGGCTTACTTCATTAGAAAAGGCATAAAAACTCTGAAGTTTTAAAGAAAGCAAAAATTTATACTGCATGAGAAAAAGGTACTTGTTGATTAGCAAGTTGACACTGATTGTTTGATGCAGGGCAATGGAAAATGCACCAGGGAACCATCAGCCTTCATTTCTTCATTTAATTTTAAAAAATGCAATGCCTGGAAATTTTCTTTTTCCTGCAGAGGATGGAACTTTCAGTTACTAGTTGAAAGAATAACACGGCATGATTTTATATTTTAACATTTTACAGTAACAAATGGCTAAAAGCAGTATTGACAAAACATAATTTTCTTTCAAAGTTCTGGAGTGTGTAATCTCCACTCCACACAGATTGTAGACAACTCTGCTCCCAGACATGGGCGAACAAACCCAGACCATTCATACCACACCTTTTACCCTCCTTTCCATTGAGCACCTCATTCCCTGAAACCTGACCAGATAACCCTGACTACCTAATGACAACCCCAATCAAACCCCCAGCCTTACTGTCAGGCAGATCTCAGAGCTGGTTGCATGATCCCCTACTGTTGCCCTGAATTTAAAGCTGCAATCCCAAAAGTACAATAATCTTACAAACTCATAATTGTAGCTGTTAAAGTGTAAGAAATGAGAGTCATACAGGTTTACAGCATGGAAACAGGCCTTTCAGCCCAATTTGTCCACGCTGCCCAGTTTTCACAATTAATCTAGTCCCATTAATATGCATTTGGTCCTTATCCCTCCATGCCTACTGCATCCATATACTTCTCCAAATGATTCTTAAATGACAAAATTGTACTCTCCTCCACGACCACATATGGCAGCCTGTTCCTGACACTTACTATCCTGTCTGTGGAAAAAAATGCCCAACTGGACTCTTTTGAACCTCTCCCTCTTACCTTAAACCTATGCCCTTCAGTTTTAGACTCCCATACCATGAGGAAAAGCTGTTGGTTTTCCACCTTATCTATGCCTGTCATGATTTTATAGACATCTAAAGGGTCATCCCTCAATCTCCTATGCTCCAGTGCTAAAAGGTCCCAAGCGTAGCATTTCCTGTGGTTGCAGGGGAAGGTACCGGGTGTGGTGGGGTTGGAGGGGAGTGTGGAGCGGACAAGGGAGTCACGGAGAGAGTGGACACTTGTCCCCACACCTCCTCCCTCACCCCCATCCCAGGCCCCAAGATGACTTTCAATATTAAGCAAAGGTTCACCTGCACATCCGCCAATGTGGTATACTGTATCCATTGTACCCGGTGTGGCTTCCTCTACATTGGAGAAACCAAGCGGAGGCTTGGGGACCGCTTTGCAGAACACCTCCGCTCGGTTCGCAATAAACAACTGCACCTCCCAGTCGCGAACCATTTTAACTCCCTCTGTCATTCTTCAGATGATATGTCCATCATGGGCCTCCTGCAGGGCCACAAGGATGCCACCCGAAGGTTGCAGGAACAGCAACTCATATTCCGCCTGGGAACCCTGCAGCCCAATGGTATCAATGTGGACTTCACCAGCTTCAAAATCCCCCCTTCCTCCACCGCATCCCAAAACCAGCCCAGTTCATCCCCTCCCCCCACTGCATCACACAACCAGCCCAGCTCATTCCACACCCCCCCACCCACTGCATCCCAAAACCAGCCCAGCCTGTCTCTGCCTCCCTAACCTGTTCTTCCTCTCACCCATCCCTTCCTCCCATCTCAAGCCGCACCTCCATTTCCTACCTACTAACCTCATCCCACCTCCTTGACCTGTCCGTCTTCCCTGGACTGACCTATCCCCTCCCTACCTCCCCACCTATACTCTCCTCTCCACCTATCTTCTTTTCTCTCCATCTTCAGTCCGCCTCCCCCTCTTTCCCTATTTATTCCAGAACCCTCACCCCATCCCCCTCTCTGATGAAGGGTCTAGGCCCGAAATGTCAGCTTTTGTGCTCCTGAGATGCTGCTTGGCCTGCTGTGTTCATCCAGCTCCACACTTTGTTATCTTGATTTCTCCAGCATCTGCAGTTCCCATTATCTCTGATAGAAATCTATCACCACCAGCTATCTTCTCGCTTCAAGCCAATTTTGTATTCATTGGACTAGCTCTCCCTGGATCCTGTGAGATTTAACCTTACTCACACACCAGGTAGTCCCTTGTCAAAGGCCTTGCTAAAGTCCATGTAGACAATGTCTACCACACTGCCCTCATCTACTTTCTTGGTCTCCTTCAAAAAATTCATGAGACACAATTTCCCATGCACAAAGTCGTGCTGACTATCCCAGATAAGTCCTCGTCTTTCCAAATGCCTGTAGATCCTGTCTGTCAGAATTCCCCCTAACAACTTGCCCAACACAGACATTAGGCTCACCAGTCTCTAGTTCCCAGGCATTTCCCTGCAGCCTTCCTGAAACAATGACACAACATTAGCCACCCTCCAATTTTCAGGCACTTCACCTGCAGCTGTTGATGATACAAATATCTCCACTAGCTACTCCACAATTTCCTCCCTAGCCTTCCACAAAGCTGTGCAATATCGTTTATCAGGTACTGGGGATTTATCTACTTTAATGCATTTTAAGACTTACAGCACCTCCTCCACTATAATGTGAACCCTTTTCAAAACTGTATTTCCCCAAATTCCCTAGCATCCATGCCTTTCTCAACAGTAAATATTGACGAGAAATATTCATTCACCCATCTCTTATGGCTTCACACATAGACAACTTTGTTGATCTATAAATGGACCTTTACTCTTTTGCCTTCATGTCCTTGTAGAATCCCTTTTGATTACCTTGTCTGCCAAAGCCATCCCATTTTAGCCCTCCTGATTGCTCTCTTATGTGTACTCCAACACCCTCTGTATGCCTCAAGGAATTTACCTGATCCCAGCTATCTATAAATGTCATATGCCTCCTTCATTTTCTTGATCAGGGCATCTAGCTATCCAGGGTTCTTTACTCCCACCAGTATCACCCTTCACTCGAAAAGGCACAAGCTGGCCCTGAACCTTCATTAACTCACTTTTGAAAGCCTCCCAACTGCCAGCTGTCCCTTTGCCTGCAAACAGCCTCTCCTAATCAACTTTTGAAAGTTTCTGTTCAACACGACCAAAATTGGCATTGCCCTAATTTAGAACTTTAACTTGTAGACCAGACCTATCCTTTTCCATAGCTATTTTAAAACTAATGGAATTATGGTCACTGGTCCCCAAATGCTCCCCCACTGACACTTCCACCAATTGCCCTGCCTTATTTCCCAAGAGGAGGACAGGTTTTGCCCCTTTTCTAGAATGGTTTTCTACATACTGCATGAGAAATTCTTTCTGTGCATAATTAACAAATTTCTCTCCATCCAAGCCCCTAACACTATGGCAGTCCAATCAATGTTAGGAAAGTCAAAATCCCCTATTATTTCAACGCTAATATTGGCAGTAAGGTAGCTTCCATTCATAGAAAGGTCTTCAATTTGGGATCCAAGTATCCTGTTGTAGAAGTGAGAGGTCAGTTGATGAAGACCACACCGAAGTATTAGTTCCAACTGAAGGATAGATCATGCTAAAGTTGTACCTGTAGAATCATTGTATTCAGAAAACTTTGAATGAAGGAAACCCTAAACAGATGGCTATCATTTTTAAAAAAGTATTTCAATGTTTGCTGTTTATACTGACATATGAATGTGAAAGTTCTCTCCTATGTGTGTGTGCATGCATACAAATGCCCACCTCTCCAGTTATCTGCCGCTATAAACAAAATATATTACTGTTCTAACAGGCCACAATGAAATTGGAAGGATTTGCTATTGTTTTTGTAAAGCTTGCTGGATCTGGTAGTGCTAATATCTAAATGTCAACATTGTATGCATAAAGTGTCTTCATGGAACTGCCCCAAGAAATACCCATTAACTAACACCAGATGTATTCTTCAAGCTTAAGTGAATTAACAACATGCAATAAAGCATGATTTAAACCTTTTTCTTTCTTAAAATGTACAGTAATTTTTATTTTCAAAATCTGAATATGATCGTATCCTGTTACAAACTGTGAAAGGAACACAGAGGAAAGACTGATGAGTGGAAAAGTTCATTGTATTGCCTACATTTTGACATTTGAAAAATGTTTTATTTTAAAATGTTATTTTCCTGCGGTTTGGAATTACACCTTGTTAGCCAAGGATTTGAACTGTGTGCAGAAAAGTACATTGAAACATTTCTCCTGTTTCTTTTCAGTGCAGGAAATGTTTTGCCCTGCTATCTGCTGGGTGAATATGAGTTGAATACAAGAGCCTTGAACTGCTGTGCTCAGATATATATTTTGTTGTTTGTTCCTGGCCTAGTGCCAGCAACCAACAATCTCAGATGACACAGTCCCCTTCACAAGATTCAAAGCAAAACGATATTTGGCGAGCTTCTCTACTGTAGGGTCCGTATGGATTTATAGCAAAAAAAACCCTTCACAGTCAGCACTAAATGAAGTTACAGGAGTTTGAAAGTTTAGCTGAAAAGTCATGATCATTTAAAAACTAAGAAAGATAAATGTTATATCAGCACAATATGTGTTCTGTGGATGGCATTCACTCAACATTTAACAGTCAGATCTCTAATTCTGTATGCCACTAACCCATAGGTTTATGTAGTCAAATTACAGGTTTTGCACGTAAAGTGGTTTCAAAGTTGAAGTTAGATTATGTCAATAGCAATTTCATCTAAAAATGGCCAGAAATATATCAAGGAATGTAAATTTAAAACTATTCTTAACTGATGTTAAAGCAAAATGACTTCTTTGTAAAAGTGCTTTTCCAACCTTTTCTCATCTGCTTGCAATTATACAATAGACATACAATGCACTCCAACACATTATGGCAGCAGTGGAACTTAAAATAGTTGCATGTTTGGATTATTCTTCAAACAATGAACACCTTTTTCATGAATATGCTGGCTATATATGTTCAGTCATTGTCCCTCTGATTTGAATCTAAAATTGCAAAACGATGGTAAGCAATTGTTAGGCCACATTAGCAGCTATTCATTCTTCCAGACTGGTGTTTACCCAGTCCTTCATCTGTCAAGATAGTAGGAACTGCCAATGCTGGAGAATCTGAGGTAACATGGTGTTGAGCTGGATGAACACAGCAGGCCAGGCAGCATCAGAGAAGCAAGAAAGCTGACGTTTCAGGTCGAGACCCTTCTCCAGAAAATCATTTCTGAAGAAGGGTCTAGGCCCGAAACGGCAGCTTTCCTGCTCCTCTGATGCTGCTTGGCCTGCTGCGTTCATCCAGCTCTACACCTTCATCTGTCGAACTGGTTTTCTCTCCCTTTGAGCTCTATCTCCACACATCCGTTACTCCTGCCTCCCTCCCTGCACAACCCCACCATCGGCCCATCTTCTGCATAAATATCAAACTTTTCCTAGCCACCATCAGTGCTAAGAAGGGTCACTGGAGCCAAAAGTTTAACTCTATTTTCTCTCCATAGCTGCGGTCAGACCGGCTGAATTTTTCCAGCAATTTCTGTTTGTGTTTCTGTTTTCTAGCATCCACAGTTCTTTCAGTTTTTTGTTCAGCAACTGGAATTTATGGACAATTGCATAATTTTCAAAATGTGAACAGTTCGTAATCTTGGGCAAAATGTTGCTTCATATTCTGAGTCTCTGCTCAGAATTTGACAAAACATTTAAAATGCTGCAAATACTCAACAAGACTGGCAGCATGTGTGGAGAGAGAAACAGAGTTAGCATTTCATGTCAGTCACATTTTATCAAAGCAGGAACAAGTTAATGACATAATTTATTTTAAGTTAAAGAGGCAGAAAAAGGAGGATCAGCAAACAGAGAAGTATATAATTCAGGTAAAATCAGAAGAGATTAAATAACAAAAAGATTAAAAGTAAAAATATATTGGCATCCACTGACAATGTGGAAAATTGCCCAGGTATGTCTTGAACACAAAAAGCAGGATTAATCCAACTGGGCCATATACACCCTTTCAATTTACTCTTGATCATCAGAAAAGAGATGGAAGGTGTTACCAATAGTGGTCTCAAGCAGCAACTGCTTAACAACAGCATGTCCACTGTTGCTCAAATTGGATTCTACTCAGGCCACTCAGCTCCTGACATCATTACAGCCTTGGTTCAAACACGGACAAAACAGCTGAATTCCAGAGGTGAGGTGAAAGTGACAGCCCTTGACATCAAGGCTGTTCTAGGCTGAGTGTGGTATTAAGGAGCCTGAGCAAAACTGGAGTCATTAGGAATCGGGGGGAAAATTCTCTGCTGGTCGGTGTTAGAGGCACATAGAAAGATGTCTGTGGTTGTTGGAGGCCAGCTGTCGCAGCTGCAGGACATTTCTGGAGAAGTTTCTCAGGGTGATGTCCTCGGCCCAACCATCTTCAGCTGCTTCATCAATGAAAGGTGACTCATAAGATCAATGAAATAGCTCCACGGAGGTCAGTATCCCATCACCAAGTCACTTTATTTACATGTGGGGAATCACTGACACTGATCCAGCTCTCAGAGTCACCAGGTTCTCTGCCACTCCTGTTCTTATCTGTCAGCAGGGCTCCTTGATTGGACCAGGTTAACAGCCCCAATCAGGGAACTCATATTCTATGAGGTCCACCTGGCTGACATTGTTACAATCACTATAGTTAGAAGTGGGGATGTTTGCTGATGATTGTACAATATTCAAATACAATAAGATCAGGTGAATGGTCAGGTTTGGCCTGACAAGTGGCAAGTAACATTTGTACCACAAAAGTGCCAGGCAATGAACATCTCCAATAACAGCCAATTCTACCTCTGTCCCTTGATATTCCATGTTGTTGCCATCACTGAATCCCCCACTATCAACATCCTTGTGGTTACCATTAACCAGAAAGTCAGCTGGATTTGCCAAAAACATACCTAAGGAAGGGTCACCAGACCTGAAACGTTAATTCTTTTTTCTCCTCCACAGATGCTGCCACTTCTGCTGAGCTTTTCCAGCAAATTTGTTTTTGTTAGCCAAAAGCATGTAGTGGTTACAAGAGCAGATCAAATGCTAGGAATATTGGGGTGAATATCTCACATCATGACTGCCCACAACCTGTTTGCCATCTACTAGAAGGCACATGTTCAGAGTATGATGGAATACTCCCCACATGCCTGAATGGGTGCAGATCCAAAAACGCTTAAGAAACCTGATACCGTCCAGGTCAAAGCAGCCGTTTGATTGATGAGTATCTACTCCCTCCACCACTGATGCTCAACAGCAGCAGAGTAGCAAGTTGCACTACAAAAATTCACTAAAAATCCTTAGAGAACACCTTCAAAATCCATGATCAATTACATTTAGAAGGACAAGGGCAGCAGATACATGGGAACTCCACCACTTGCAAGTTACCCTCCAAATTATTCACAATCCTGACTTGGAAATATATCGCTGTTCCATTATGAAAGTTGGGTTATAATCCTGGAATTCCCATTCTAACAGCATTGTGGGTCAACCTAAAGCATGTGGATTGGTTCAAGAAGGAAGCTCACCACCAGCTTCTCAAGGACAACTAGGCAGGCTGTAGACGTTGACCCTTCAGAGAAACCTACATTCCATGTTATGAATAACAAAAAAGATAACATTGCAAGACAAAAACAGAATTGATTTTTCTTGATCCTAGGAAATGCGATTCACCGGCAAGACCAGAATTTACTGTTCATGCTTACTGTACTCAAGAAAATGATGGCAAATTGCCTTTGTGAATCATTACAGTCCATGTACTGTAGGCGCACTTATAGTGATGTGCGGTGGAAATCCCAGGATTTTGAACTAAAGAGGATGAAGATAATTGACTGCAACTGGTTATAAGAGAAGGTGGCAGAATGGACATACAAGCGACAGAGCATAAAGAATTGTGGGCTGAAGCAATTTGGCATAAAGGATAGAGAAAGGCAATGTAGATTTAATGGCACAGTTCTAAATAGGCAGACTACAGATTACGTGACATAGAGTCATAGAGGCGTACAGCATGGAAACAGACCCTTTGGTGCAACTTGCCTATACTGACCAGATATCCCAAATATATCTAGTTCTCAATTGCCAGCATTTGGCCCATATCCCTGTAAACCCTTTCTATGCATATACCCATCTAGATGCCTTTTAAATGTTGCAATTGTACCAGCCTCCACCACTTCCCTGGCAGCTCATTCCACATACTCTCCAACCTCTACAAGAAAATGTTATTGCTTAGGTCCCTTTCAAATCGTTCCTCTCTCACCTTAAATCTATGTCCTCTAGTTTTCAACTCCTCTACCTGAGGAAAGATCCTGCCTATTTACCCTATCCATGCCTCTCACGATTTTATAAACCTCTGCAAAGTCACCTCCCCCAAATCTGATGCTCCAGGGAAAATCGCCCAAGCCTATTCAGCCTCTCTCTGTAGCTCAAACACTCCAACCCTGCCAATATTCTTGCAAATTTTTCTGAACCCTTTCAAGTTTCACAACATCCGTTCTATAGCAGGGAGACCAGAACGGGACACTGTATTCCAAAAGTGGCCTGATCAATGCCCTGTACAGCTATAACATGACCTCCCAACTCCTTTACTCAATGCACTGGCTAGTAAAGGCAAGCATATCAAAAGCTTTCCTTACTATCCTGTCTACCTATGACTACATTTTTAAGGAACTATGAACATGGACTTCAAGGTTTCTTTGTTCAGAAACACTCCCTAGGACCTTATCATCAAGTGTGTAAGTCCTGTCCTGATTTGCCTTTCCAAAATGCATATGCATTGAACATCAAAGGTGGAAAAACATACTAAGAGACTAGTCTGAGAAGTTTGTGGGAGCATGGACTTCATGGAGAAGGATTGAATGTATGTTACTTGTTACAGTTAATACATCAGCATATTTTTAATAGACATATAATATTATTACTGCATTATAACATGTGATCTGAGAGTAAAAGTTTAAGACTTCATCTTGTGCAATTTGATGCAAGGCACATTGATAGAAACATACTACACCCTGTAATTGAGCAATCTATGTCGGCCAAAATACATAGTTTGTATACATCAATAAACATTCTGTTGGATTCTTCATTGACACATTACCCACATCTAGTTTCTGTGTTACAATGGATAATGTAAGCATTGCTGCATCAAACAAATACCCTACTGGAAGCAAACTGTTCGTCACTGAGCGCAGAAGTAGGGAAATTACAATGGACTTTTATAAAGATTTAGTTAGGCCATAATTAGAATATTGTATCTAATTCTGGTTGCCACACATTAGCAAAGCTGGGGTGGACCACTTGGGCCTTCAAGCCTGGTCCACCTTTCAATAAGATCATCACGGATCTGATTTTAACCTAAATTGAGCATTCCTATTTACAGCCTATAATATGTTATCTCTTTGCCTATCAAGAATTTATCAATTGCTGGGAAGTGGCTCCGATGTCCCTGCGCATGAAGCCTCAGCATCTGTCTGCCTTATTTCCAACATGAGCCTGTTTTTGCAGATTGCAACTCCAAAGTACAGCCTACACCAAGCATTGCATTATTTCGCATGAGTGTGCAGTCCTGGGCGTGAGGTAAGATTGCAACATCGGGAAATGCCCCAGCTCCCAAGTTTCACGTCCATAATGAAAATCCATTCCATGGTCTTTCCCTCCTCTTACAATGTTTATTCTTTTGAAATTCAAATTTAGTTATAGCTGGCCTCTGCATTCCAATCAGTGCAAAGGGAGGCAATGGCTTAGTGGCATTATTGCTGGACTGTTAATTCAGAGATCCAATATGTCTCGGCACCTGGGTTCAAATCCCACCATGGCAGATGGTGGGATTTGAATTCAATAAATATCTGGAATTAAAGGTCTAAGGATGACCATGAATCCATCATCAGTTGTTGGAAACCCTTCTGGTTCATTAATGTCCTTTAGGGAAGGAAACTACCATCCTTAGCTGGTTTGGCCTGCATGCGACTTCAGATGTCTCAGTAACAGTTCTTCAGCTTGACTTCTTAATGAAAAGATCTTGGGCCTAAAATTACACCATGTTTTTTGTAAATAGGTAAAAAGAAAATTGGGGATTGATGAGATAGTGAAATAGGTTTGTTCTGATAGTAGTGATTCCAGGAAACTAAACTGTAATACATTAAGAGATTGGAAAGAGAAAGTTACAGCTAGCTAAGATAATGAACTGCACATTCTGTAGGCAGCATGGGATTCATCACCAGTGGAACACAATTGGTACTGTATTGGCTAGAAATGGTTTCCAGATATATTTAGATGAGCTGATAAATGATAAATGGTATGATAAATTGGCATTTGATTAAGAAAATGTGTGGCAGTTTGAACCTATCAATGTAGTACAGAGGGTGGTTTCTTTGTGGAATGAACTTCCAAGGGAAGTGGTGGATGTGGGCACAATTACAATGTTTAAGAGACATTTGGATAAGTATGTGAATAGGAAAGGTTTGGAGGGATACGAGCCAGGAGCAGGCAGATGGGACTCGTTTAGTTTGGGATTATGTTTGGTGTGGGCTGGCTTGACCGAAGGGTTTGTTTCCACGCTGTATGACTCTAAGTATGGTATTGACGGTTTTAATATTATTGATTTTTTACAACTCTAGCTGCATAATGGAACTTGTCACCTGCTCTGGAAATGACTGTCATTGAGGCTAGAGAAGAAAAATGAAATTAAAATCAAGTTTGAGCAGCAAAAATCCACTGTGAGCCATAATTCTGTTAGCTGAACCATTGACTAGCAATTTCCACCCCACTTGTTGAAGGATTTAAGCTTTTATTTCAGCTTTTCCTCCTTCCCTGAGAACAATGACATTATTCCTGCTGGCTCTACACCAGGATCTCACTGTCTCTTTGTAAATGTCCATTCTTAATGTACAAAACACAACATGAAGTGTTAATTTGTTATTTGATTATAAGAAGAATCATTACAAAAGCTATGTCTGATCTCATTAATGTCCAATCAGTTGCATTTTCATCAAGACCGCTGGACTGAAATGACTGGATATATTGTATCAGTGATAATGGGAACTGCAGATGCTGTAGAATCCAAGATAACAAAGTGTGGAGCTGGATGAACACAGCAGGCCAAGCAGCTTTTGTGCTCCTGAGATGCTGCTTGGCCTGCTGTGTTCATCCAGCTCCACACTTTGTTATCTTGACTGGATATATGCCTGCTTATCTCCATTACAGAAAAAAATATATTACGGCAGTGAAAATTTTAATTAAAAAAATGCATGTATGATGTAGATTTCTCTTCTTAACATTGACAGTATTCCTAAGGCAAAACACATGTACACATGCACTTCTATGCACAAATGCACAGGCATGCACCTTATTTTACATGTGTGCATGTAAATCTCCTTTCCAATATCATGTCACTGGAATTCAGAAGCTCATTCATCACGGTTTCAGAAACAGTTGTGAACATCTTGTTATATCACAGATGTTAATTCTGATGCTCTGGGGAACAGATGGATGGCATAAAATTGATTAATAATTCATTACTACATTAATTTTGTGACATCACCATACTGAATTAATTTATTTTGTATAATGTCTGATCAGAACAGCAATCTAAGATTTTATTTTAAAAGTGATTCCAAATTATTTAAGGGCTTAACTGCATTTTTAATTCTAAAGGCAATAGCCATAAACTTAGTTAAACTTAAACTCTGGAGGTGAGGAATTTGACAATGGTTAAAGGGATATTTAACAGTGACTGCTGTTGTCGTAATGTCAAATGATTATTTGTTAACGAAAGTGATTATATCTCTTTACCAAATAAAGAAATTAACCAAAAACAGCAATCGAATCTCATGCTATTAATTGCATCTTAGAAATAAACGATCACAAATAATAATTAAAATTAATAAATATCATATATTATACATGAAGGCATTTACAACAATTTCTCTGGTCACAGGAAAGGATAGTAGGTTGAAGGCAGAGCATTTCCAATGCTATATGCTGTCTGTCAGAGCCTCAAAGAGTAGTCTGGTTCAACAACAATTCAGGGTTGGAGAAAATGGGAAGATCTTTGCCAAGTAAAACGTAAAGAACAGCATGATATGGAACACTAGGAAACAGCCTCGATGAATCAGAAAAGAGTTACTGCAGTGTGTGGCTGGAAAGATGCAAAAAAGAGCTAGCATATTTAGGGGTTAGAAGATAGACTATGTTGAAGTATGCAGAGGGAGGTAAAACAGCACACTGTACTATTCTGTAAAATATGAACTATTATATTTCTAAAAACTGGTATAATTTAAGTACTCTATCCAAAGCACATACCCTGCTGTGTTCTCTTTTTACAATGAAGATATTAAAGGATAACAGACTATTTTTTCGCTGGGTAGGTAGGGTCAAGGTGCAGATTAAATATGATTTAACTAAATGAAGGAGCAAATTTGAGAGGAAAAATGAGGTGAGGATCAAATATAAAATCAAAGTTCAGCAAGTGATGAATAAGTGAGGGCAGTAATAGTATGAGATTTCAACTACCCAAATATTAACTGGGATAGATCTAGTGTGCAAGGTATGAGGGAATGAAACTCTCAAATTGCGTTCAGAATATTTTGACCCATTACGTAGGAATGCCAGCGAGAGAGGGGGTAGTTCTGCACCTAATATTCGGATATGTGCCCAGGCAGGTGAAGGTGTATCAGTAGGGGAGGAATTAGGGGATAGTAACCATAACTCAGTTAGATTTGGGATAGTTATGGAAAAGTATAAGAATGAGTCCATGATAAAAGTTGAACAAGCGGGAGGCTGGAAAAACGTAGCAAGTCATGCAGCATCTGCAGTTTTTTAGTCTCTAACAAAAGTTTTAAACTGGGGACAGGCTAATGCCACAACAATTTGACCCAAGTGGACTGAAAGTAGCTACTTGCAGTTAAAATTACGTTAGAGCAATGGGGGGGGGGCATTCACACAGGAGATAGAGAAAAATAGAGAGAGTAAGTATGTTCCGCTAAAGGCAAAGGGTGTGACCAAGGCTGGAGAAACCTTGGGATCAAGGGACAAAAAAGTTAGGATTAAGACAAAAAGGTATCTTATGGATGATCAATATAGACTTCAGTAAGTTGTTTGAGAAGTTTCCTCATGGTAGACTGGTTAGCAAGGTGAGATCACATGGAAAACAGGGAGAACTACCTACTTGGATGCAGAACTGGCTCAAAGGTAGATGGCAGAGTGTGGTGGTGGAGGGTTGCTTTTCAGACTGGAGGCCTGTGACCAGTGATGTGCCACAAGGTTCGGTGCTGGGTCCGCTGCTTTTTATCATTTATATAAATGATTTGGCTGTGAACATAGGAGGTATAGTTAGTAAGTGTGCAGATGGCACTAAAATTGGAGGTGTAGTGGACAGCAAAGAAGGTTACCTCAGAGTACACCGGAATCTTGATCAGATACGCTAATGGGCCAAGGAGTGGCAGATGGAGTTGGAAAGGCAAATCAGAGTAGGACTTACATATTTAATGGTAAGGTCCCAGGGAATGTTGCTGAACAAAGGCACCTTGAAGTGCATGTTCATAGTTCCTTGAAAGTGGAATTACAGGTAGATAGGAAAGTGAGGAAACCTTTTGGAATGCTTGCCTTTACTGGTCAGTGCATTGGATTTAGCATTTGGGAGGTCATGTTGTAGCCGTACAGGGCATTGGTTAGGCCAATTTTGGAATACAGTGTGCAATTCTGGTTTCCCTGCAAAAGAAAGGATGTCGTGAACTTTGAAAAAAGTTTACAAGGATGTCGTCATGGTTCGAGGGTTTGAGCTATGAGAGACGCTGAATAGGCTGGGGCTATTTTCTCTGGAGTGTTGAAGGCTGAGGGGTGACTTTGTAGAGGTTTATAAAATCATGGGTAAGATAAATAGACAAGGTCCTGGCCCTGGAGTGGGGAGTCTAAAACTATAGGTTTAAGGTGAGAGGGGAAAGATGCAAAAGGGACCTAAGGGACAACATTTTCACGCAGAGGGTAGTGAGCTGCCAGAGGAAGTGGTGGAGGCTGACACACTTACAACATTTAAAAGGCATCAATCTGAATGGGTATATGAATAAGAAGGGTTTAGAGGGCTATGGGCCAAATGCTGGAAAATGTGATTACATTTACTTAGGATATCTGGTTGGCATGGAAGAGTTGGACCTAAGGGCCTGTTTCCGTACTGTACAGTTCTACGCTTCTATGAGATTCCAAAGGCTCGATATGACAAAATCCCTGGAATAGTATAAAAACTTGGGGAGGGGGTACTTAAAAGGAAATTAGGAACGCAAAGAGAGTGCATGGAAAAGCATTAGGATGTAGAATAAAGGAAAACATAAGGGCTTTTTAAAAATATGTCAAGTGCAAGAGAAAAACTAAGGAAAGATGGGGCTAGTTGGGGATGATAGAGTGTGACAATACTATGGCTTTCAGAGTTGTGTTTTGTCCTGGCTTTCTTTTATGATGAAAGGGTGAGACGGAGGTAGAAAACAGTCTGCTCCAAATCCAATAAAGTTAACAGCTTGTGATCCCTCGGCTTTTTTTTAAGTTGGAACAATAGAAGCAGTGTGAATGGGTGGGGTCAAGCTTCCAGGATTTTTAGATTTAGCTTTCATCGGTTGCCGGGGTCTTGAAGCTGGATGTGGAAACTCTTATTCCTCTCTCTGTTACAGCTAAAAAGCTGAGGCTGTCTTCATGCTGCTAGATTGCATGTGAGACAATCTAATTTACTGAATTTGCCTTTGCCAAGGTTATGGTTATGGGAAGTAACTAACTATGTTGGAACAGTTAATTAGTTGTAGTTCATATATATATATGCACTTTGACAGAGTTACAGTTAAGCCAATTTTTCTTTTACTTTTATTTTGTCTGTATTTTAACTGTAGTTTAAAAGTAAAGTTTGTTTTGCTTAAAGTTGAGTAGTTTGACAAATCAAATTACATCTGGAACACAACACCTTAAACTTATTTTAAAATCAGAAAAAGTTAGGCTCTACGCCCACTTCTTAATATATTTTGAGGGCTTTTGGACTGTTTCATTACAAGAGATAATGTGTATGAGGATTTCGGAAGATCAGATCCTCTATGAATACTTTGCTTCAGTCTTCACAATGGGAAATGCCACACAGGTATGGACATCAGGGTGGAGGGTTGCAAAATATGAGAAGAAATTAGCAGAGAGAGAAAGAGAGAGGAGGTATTTGCAAGTCAGGGGTCCTCATGGCTGGTTACTGGGGGAAAAGGATTATCCATTTTAAACATAATATAAGAACATAAGAACTAGGAGTAGGAGAAGGCCATCTGGCCCCTCAAGCCTGTCCTGCCATTCATTAAGATCATGGCTGATATCTTTGAGACTCAGCTCCACTTAGCCGCCTGCTCACCATAACCCTTAATTCCTTTACTGTTCAAAAATTTATCTAGCCCTGCCTCAAACATATTCAATGAGGTAGCTTCAACCGCTTCACTGGGCAGGAATTCCACAGATTCACAACCCTTTGGGTGAAGAAGTTCCTCCTGAACTCAGTCCTACATCTGCTTCCCTTTATTTTGAGGCTATGCCCCTTAGTCCTAGTTTCACCTGCTAGCGGAAACAACCTCTCTGCCTCCACCTTATCTATTCCCTTCATAATCTTATATGCTCCTATAAGATCTCCCCTCATCCTTCTGAATTCCAATGAGTATAACCCCAGCCTACTCAGTCTCTTCTCATAATCCAACCCTCTCATCTCTGGAATCAACTGAGTGACTCGCCTCTGCACCCCCTCCAGTGCTAGTGTATCTCTTCTCATGTAAGGAGACCAAAGCTGCTCACTGTACTCCAGGTGTGGCCTCACCAGAACCC
Source organism: Stegostoma tigrinum (assembly GCF_030684315.1). Taxonomy (NCBI): domain Eukaryota; kingdom Metazoa; phylum Chordata; class Chondrichthyes; order Orectolobiformes; family Stegostomatidae; genus Stegostoma; species Stegostoma tigrinum. The sequence goes on along the minus strand of NC_081361.1, from coordinate 66,864,331 downwards.
TATCCAGCTGCAGCATAGTCTCCCTGTTTTTAAACTCCATCCCTCGAGCAATGGCAGTCAAAATTCCATTTGCCTTTTTAATTACGTGCTGCACCTGCAACCCTACTTCCAGCAATTCATGCACAAGGACACCCAAGTCTCTCTGCACAGCAGCATGCTGCAATTTTTTATCAGTTAAAACATAGTCCATTTTGCTGTTATTCCTACCAAAATGGATGACCTCACACTTATCAACATTGTACTCCATCTGCCAGACCTTTGCCCACTCACTGAGACTATCTATATCCCTCTGCAGACTTTCAGTGTCTTCCGAACACTTTGCTCTACCACTCATCTTAGTGTCATCTGCAAATTTTGACTCACCACACTTAGTCCCCAACTCCAAATCATCAATGTAAATTGTAAATAATTGAGGTCCCAACACTGATCCCTGAGACACACCACTAGCCACTGACCTCAAGCCACAAAAACACCTATTTACCCCTAGTCTTTGCTTTCTACTAGTCAATCAATCCTCTATCCATGCCAATACATTACCTGTAATACCGTGCAACTTTATCTAATGTAGCAGCCTTTGTTGTGGCATCTTGTCAACTGCCTTCTGGAAATCCAGATACACCACGTCCACAGTTTCCTCATTGTCCTCCATGCAAGTAATGTCCTCAAAGAATTCCACCAAACAGGTTAAACATGACCTACCCTTCATGAACCCATGCTGGGTGTTCCCAATGGGAGAATTTATACCCAGATGTCTTGCTATTTCTTCCTTAATGATAGATTCAAGCATTTTCCCCACTGCCGAAGTTAAGCTAACTGGCCTGTAGTTACCTGCTTTTTGTCTACTTCCTTTTATATACAGTGGCATCACATTGGCTGTTTTCCAATCTGTGGAAACCACCCCAGAATCCAGTGAATTTTGGTAAATAATTACTAGTGCATTTGCTATTTCCCCCATCACCACTTTTAGTACCCTGGGATGCATTTCATCAGGGCCAGGCGACTAGTCTACCTTTAGCCCCATTTGCTTGCCCAGCCCTGCCTCCTTAGTGATACTGATAGTTTCTAGGTCCTCACCCGCTATAACCTTCTTGCCAACTCATGAAATCATTGATTAACACTCCGACTGGCATAGAGTGCAAGTGTTAATCCAGGGGTCTAGATAATGTTCTGAGGACCTGAGTTCAAATCCTGCCATGGCAGATGGTGGAATTTGAATTCAAAAAATATCTGCAATTAAGGGTCTCATGATGACCATGAATCTACTGCTGATTGTCAGGGGAAATAAAACAATGTCCTTTAAGGAAGGAAAGTGCCAACCTCACCTGATCTGGCCTACATGTGGCTCCAGACCCACAGCAATGTGGGTGACTCTTAACTGCCCTTTGGGCAATTAGGGGTCGGCAATAAATACTGCCTAGCCAGAGACACCCCCTTCCTGTGAATAATTTTTTTAAAATCTAGAGAGAATATGCTGCATAGTCCTAGAGCACTGGGCTGTCCTCTGCACAGTTGGAACAGGTGATGGGGCTGGATGCAAAGGAACTTGGGTAATATGAATAGTTTTCTGTGGAGGAGGAGGAAGACATTAAAGTGGAGGAAGCTGATGTTTCCATGATAGAGCTCAGCTGTGATAGATACCACAAGTCAAGACAGAACCTCATTGATATCCACTTTAGTAGAAGAAGGGTGGATACAGCAGCCACATTGACTGTAACATGCAATGAGGGTGAGAAAATGGGCTTGTATGCCTGCTTGACTGTCAACCAGGGGAAGAGCAGCCTTTCAAGAGATGGTGTATGTGCAAGCAATGCCAGTGTATCAGTGTCTGTCTGCTGAGTGATGAGTTGATGTATTGTAAAATAGGGTGGAAATCAGACATGAGAAACACCATAAGGGTACGGTAGATATTTAATATGGCAAGTTTGGTAAAAACCAGCTGGGCCTCGCTGCAATTAACCCTCCAAAAAACAATGCAACTCAGACAAAATACAAAATCTAAAATGATGTCAGGCTTCTATTTCTCCCCCATACTTGCACATCCTACGCAACATCTCCTTCCCTACTCGCACCTCCACATCAAGAGAAAACATTTTGTCCATTCTGAAGCACCACTTAACTCACTAATTTAGTTCAAAACCATAATTATAATTTCAGGCCTGATTGTAACCACAATAATATTGGAAATACAAAAGGTCATCAACACAAACCTTATCTCTTCCCCCCTTCAGAGATGCTATGAAGCTCATAAACTCATAGCGCTGAATCCTATGTCCTAAAAAGGACATAGGATTCAGCGCTATGAGTTTATGAGCTTCATAGTTCTGATTGGCTGATTCATGATCTTTATCTTTCTATGCTCCTGCCTACTGCAAATTTCTGTGACGTCCTTTCAATTTCAATTGTCTCAATTTAATTTTCTGATGTGCAAATATCCAATTACATACAACTGTATCATTTATTCTATATAGTTGCATGTATAATTGAGATTGAACTTCACTTTGAATTTCTTCCACCTAATATGTATGTATTTTGGTAAGTTCAAATTTCTTCAAAAGGATTTAAACCAAGTAAAAGGTAATCAAATCATTCAAAATACTTTTTGATATAAAATGCTGCTCTTTTCCACCTGCCTTGGTAAAGCTTTTAATGCATGTTATTACTTGCTTAATTTTAGATTCAGAGAAACTATTAGAGACGGAATGCTAGACAGTACACAGAAAAATAAGGCAGAGAAACAAGTTTTACCACATTCATGCTCCTCGTTTAGCAAAATCAAACCCAGAAACTCCTTACATCCAATGGTGCTAAAGCCTTGGATGCCCTCACAGTTTTACAAAAACCTGAACATCATTCGGCATTGCTCACAAATGATTCAGTGCACCTAGAAACAGGAACAAGAAAACCTGCCTCCTAGCCTTTAAGAAATGTTTACAAGAAACTACGGGTACAGAGGTTTGAGAGACTGACCTATTTTTATGGATTTATAATTAAATCCAGCTCATGTTTCTGGGGAAAAAAGTTCTTTTTTCCTGAGGTTAAGCATCATATTGTTTCTCATGAAAACTGTATATATAGCAATTATGATGAAGTTTCCTTCCAAAAATATTAATTTATAATTATAGTTACTTAATGTATTATTTTTGAAATGATGACTGTCCTACTAAATGCTTCCATTATTTGTAGTTTTGTTTCCATCTTGAGAAAGTTAGCTGATGTGTGGTTATGTAGTGCTTCCTAATTAGTCAGCCAAAGATCTGACTGCTTTGTGGACATGGAATTGAATCCCAACTCAGCAGGTGTTGAAAACTGAATTTAATTAATATCTCTGGAATTAAATATTAATCTAAGGGTGACCATGAAACCATAATTGACTTTTGTAAAAACTCATTTGGATTACTAATGTGGAAGCAAATTTGCTGTGACTTTAGACCCACTTGTTTTATGGGCTATTAGGGCTGGACAAAAAATGCTAGCCTTGCCACTGATGCCCATGCCTTAAGAAAAATTAAGGAGAAATATTCAATCCAGTGTGGGATTGGAGTTAAAAAGATTGTTAGAGGATGACATAGGTTCATGTCTCATCATCTCCACATCAACGGAACTGAGTGCAAAATGATTCTGCTCCTACCTTTGTCAGAATTTCACGAGATCCGACAAACTAGATCTTGGGTTAAATTTTGGCCTGCACATCTGGTTTACACATTGACACCTGTACCCCACACCCAGGAATCTGGATGGCAATATCTGTAATTGAGGTGTGGCAACCTGTTCCGGAACCATCACAGCTGGCTAAGCAATTCATTGGGAAAAATTCCTGTATCTAAATTCTGTATAAAACTTGGCTTTATTCAGATATCACTTTGCCATTTCTGAAGAGATTGAGGTATTTAGATACTCAAATTCAAATGACCTTGAAGTAATTGCTATTTAAAATATTAATCTCTCAACTACAGGCAGATGTAGAAATATGAACTAATTTACCACAGTCTCTGTAGGCTAAAGTTGACTTGATAAAATGATGATTGCTTCCAAAGTAAATTACCTATTAAGTGTGCCTCCAAATCTCTTCTCAGTATGACTTTAATTTGAACGCTTTCAAGAATTTAGGAAGACCTGAACTTCTGTATAATTTTGAAATGTGATCTGCCTTATCTGACAGATTGGATCATATCAGTCATATCAGACAAATAAAGGACGTTTGCTGATGATTTGCTGACATGAACTCATAAAGACATGTTAAAACCAGCAATGAAGCAGTGTGCAGAACAAATGTTATGGAAATATTTGAGTGCATGAAGACTATAAATCAAACTATGAGAGTAGTGAGTTTTATATAATTGAATGATTACGCTTGGAAAATATTGCATGATATTTTAAATTATGCGCAAAAATTGTTTATTGTAGCAGCAATGTGTATGGTGTCAATAACTGGTTTTCTTCTGAAAAAAGGAAATAATATTTTAACCCACCTGGCTGTTAATTTAGAGAAATAATAAAGCACACTGAGAAAACTGCTGGAGAAAAAATATTGTATTCAAACTTGCTGATATTTGAAGCAATTTTATATTGTACAAAATTGCTCTAAAATGGAACCAAAAAGGAAGGAATGTTAAAATAACCACAATCTATTGCTAAAATAAATTAAAATACAATTTGTGGTTGTTATTCTGAATCCTGTGTTAGTTATTCTCAATTGGTGCCGTAATAGAGTGAAAAAATTTGTAGACAGCACAATTGTTGTTCAGAATAACATATCACTAAAGAGAAATATCCTTATCACTCAGGCTGACTTGTTATAACTATTCTAATTCTTCTATCCCTTCAATTTCAATTATTTCGTCGACCTGGACAGAAACTAATTCTCTCATTAACTTGAAAATTTAATCATTTATTTTCAAATCCTCTGTTGTATGTGAAGATTAAGATCCAGATTTTCATCCAATCATGAATACTTAGTGGCCTTATGTTATTGTCGCTAGACTATTAACCCAGCAGACCCTAGTAATATTCTGGGGATCTGGGTTTGAATCCTGCCACAGTAGAATTTGAATTCAATAAATATCTGGAATTAGGAGTCTGATGATGACCATGAAACTATTATTGATCGATGGAAGAAAAACCTATCTGCTTCACTTGTGTCCTTTGGGGAAAGAAACTGCCATCCTCACTTTATCTAGCCTACATCTGACTCCAGACCCACAGCCATGCAGTTGACACTTAATGCAATTAGTGATGGGTAATAAATGCTGGCCTGGCCTGTGACACTCAGATACCTTGAATAAATTTTTTAAAAACTTTGAAAATAATGGACAGAATCCAATTCCTGAAATCCCATAGTCCACAGGAGCTAATTTTAGCCTGTAGGGGAAAGGAGGTAGACACACAAGGGAAACTCAGTGTTGGAGTTCAAACTGACTCCTGGTTTACTGCAGCAAGAACTTTAACTCTCACATGGGAATTATGAACTTTTGTCATAGGTGTAAATGCTCTTTGAGTGCCGACAAAGTTTATCGATGTGTCAGTCTGTAAAATTATCTACATTTACAGTCCTTTAAAGTTAAAAAGTTTGGCTGCCAGTATCAGTGAGAGATGAGAAATAACAGTTCCAGCATTGTAATAGACTTTTGATGACATTGCTGCAAACATTATCATTGTCACATTATTAATTCTTGTTTGTTTGCCACAACCTATCATTATCTCAGTAAGGGATTCTAAGTTCACAGTTTGGTTGACTGCTGAAAGAGGTTATTAAAATATTAGCTGGCTTTAATATAGAGGTATGGATATAAGTCTGTTTTTTATAAGGAATTTAGTGTTTGTATGTTAAATCTGTTGAATAGATATTAATGAATGGGCTTCTTTTAGTATTGTGGAGACTAAAATAAATATTTGGAAGTTTAAGTTATTTCATCTCAACATGACTTCTGAGGTCAACCCATAGTAGTTAATGGGTGAGTGGCATGCAATGTGTAAAGCAAAACATGGGGATTTGTCATTTTAAATTGATATTAAATTGACATGTGGGTGAAAATGGTCCATAGAGTTGGGTAGGACATATCATAAGAAGGAATGGAAGGTAGGAGATGTGATTAGGAGATGGGCGGTCATTTGTTCTCATGTATTTGCATTGATGTGGCTGAGGAGGTGTGAGAGTCAGGACTAGAGGGATCAATATTTGATAAAAAGCTGAAGATAAAGTCAGAATAATGCTTCCAGAACATAGCGACACTCTTTCATTAGAGAGAGAAAATTAGTGGTCATTTAACCTCAGGGTCGTCGCGCCTCAGGAGACAGGAGAGGCTGAGAAGGGGAATTCTTCAAGGTAACTGCAGCTGGTACATGAATTGAACACATGCTGTTGACATCACTCTGAATCACAAATTAGCCATCCAGCCAACTGAGATAACCAACCCTAAACAGCTAACTGTGACTCCCAGAAACTCACAGTGGAGCTTTTAACTAACACACCTTGGTATTTGGCTTTCACTTGGTTGATGCCAATTTATGCCTTGAGCAGTAAGTCTAACTCCAACCAACATCTGAACCCTCTGAACTGAAGATTCCATTCTTCATGTGAATTGCTATAAAGGCAGTGGAAAATTTTCTATCCCTACCTGATTCAGAAGCATAAGTTCAGACCTAATATATCAAATGCAGTTTTCATGATGCCTCACTGTTTCTAAGACTTTAGTTCTGTCTTGTCCAAGCCTGGCAGTACAACTTAAAAACCACTAAGGCTCTTGCGAAGATTTGTAATTCGGGTTGTGGGTGAGGTTATTGATTTGCTCACTGAACTGGCTGATTACAGTTCAGACATTTTGTCACCATACTAGGTGATATTGTCAGTGTTGCCTCCATTGCAGCGATGTTATTCTATTCCACTTGGCATTTATATGATCCGGTCTGTGAGGTGTTCTGTGTCATTTCTGGTTCATTTTTGCATATGAGGTCTAATTCTACATATTTATTGATTGCATTATGGGTGGAGAACCAGACCTCTAGGAGACACAAATGGTCTTTCAAGTGTAGCTATCGGGTCCTCATCATGCTGACTAATGTTCAATATGAATCTTCACACTGCATAAACATGTATAGCTGCAGTTTCAAAGACCGAATGGCATCTTACTACATTCATCCCCATTGAAGATTCAGGAATTCTCTAAAATCATATGTCATGTTGCATTTCTGTATTATATTGAAAAGCTCCATTCATGACTATATGTGGATTTTTTAAAAGATGTTGTATGCTGCAATATCACTTTAAGAGAATTTTCAAATGGTGAACATGACACTGCAAAAGTGAGATGCAAAGCAAAATGTGACCAGCCAGCTGTTGCTGTCAGAATTACTGGAGCTTGCTGTTGAACATGCTGAAAACCCAGAGAACACCTGTTTACTGACTTCTCCCACAGCCACTGCAGATGCAGTGGTTCAAGTCTTCAGGAGGATAGAACCTGCTTATAATGTACTCATTCTATGTAAAGAATTTTAAAACACAACAATGTTCAACAACAGTTGCCATGCATAGCTCTACAATATGCCATGCACCGTCTGCTACCAGGTGGATCTATTCTTATAAAAATCCACTACCAACATGCTACCAACAAATTTCTGTGCAATATAGCACTGCTCATAGTATTATGTATTGGAATTCTCCTAGCCGCTAAATAGCATGGGCAATGGTGAGTCTATTGGGAAAATGTTGCAAGATTGGAATATGAGATTCTTAGCCTAGAGAAAAATATGTCCAATTGTCCTCCAAAGGTTTGAACGTAAGAGCCTTGCTAATGAGTCACAAGATACTCATTTGCATCCGTTAACAACTCATTTTTATCTATCCCTGCTTCTTTCATTTGCTGTCTGCTATTCTCCCGCGTGAAGAGAGAAACGAGACAGCGACAATTCCCAACATGGAAGTTAAAGTGGGCATCTGCTCCAATTCACTGCTTCTCCAGCAGTCCCCAACATATCAAGTCACATTTCGTGGACAATGACCCCCTGCAAACGCAGTTCACAAAAGTTGGTATCAGGCAGGCACCAGCAACATTATATCATCATGTTATACTTTGAATCACTTAATACAGCTCTCCACTTACGCTGCATTTTGGAGAGCACTGGCACTTAGAATTGTAACACTGCTGTTAGGATATTTTGCAGACAGCACAGACACCCATCTCATATATCAGAGCATGGTGTGCCACATGAAACTTTTCTTTTGCTTTCATAATGCTTACTCACTTTGCTACTGGATGCTCACACCATCTTTCCCTTGCCTTGTCTTTATTTGTATTTCACTCCCTCAGTGAGACCATAAAGGCTCACAGAACTTCTTGCCTTGCCTTTTCATGCAGATACAAAGCCAGGCAGCTTGTCAATGTTGCTAGTACTCAGCAGTCAAAGGGGATGGATATCTTGCTACATGGCACTGTGTGATGTCAATCTCACACCTGCAGCATATGTACAAATACATTGCATATGATTCAACCAAATGGCAAGGTCTCTAAATCTAAGTGGAATAATTCTTAGTCAGGCCAAAGGGAATCAGACTTCTGTTCGGGGATTCGGGAACATTAAGCCAAGAGCATTGTTGTTCAGCAGGAAGTCACAGATGAAGGTCCCCTCAGAATGCAGAGGAAGTACATGAGTGCCAAACTCAATTGCCCTTAATGGAATTTTCTCCATATGAGTGAGGTACATGTGTCGCTGCAGACTGAGCATGTCCAGAACCTTGTCATAGAACTTTGCCAGCTGCTGGAACAGGACCTGTCACCTGAGGGAATGGTGGCCATCCTCTCCTGGTGACCATGAAGCTTACAGTTATACAACTTGCTGCTTTGAAGGAGTCACAATGGCCTTGTGTGGGATCCCTAACTCATTGACTCACTAAGGCTGTTACTGATAGAATTTGTGTCAGATCGCAATGTTTTCACCTTGTTTGCCTGTGACAAGGTCGGCAATGCAGCCTAATAAGTAACATTGTCAACAGTACTGTATTCCCCCAGGTACAGGTTGCTGTACACATGTCACATTGACAACACCTTAACATAATTGGGCTGAGTTCATCATTAGAAAATGGTCCTATTCCATCAATCTTCAAGGCATCTGTGATCACTGGGATCACATTGGCCATGTTGTGGCAGGTTCCCTGGGAGACGCTGTGATGCTCATTTTGTAGTCTTCTGAAATCTTAAATTCCTCATGAATTGTCAGACAGTGAACATGATGAGTCTAAGTGAGTAATTAGTTCTGTGTTATCGTCTTTCACAAATATATAAGAACAAGGGTTAAATGCCAGTTCAACCGGGGCCTGTGTGGGCTCACGGAAGAAGGGTTCTCATATGTACATGTGGGCTAGAATAATTGCACCTACTAGCCTCGAGTTGTTTGCCACTTTGCTGTCAAGGTCACAGAACCAGCCAACTATGCACCTCCATGTAGTAGGTAAAAGGAATCCCTCACTCTGAGTGATGAGCCACCCAACAGGAAACAGGACAAGAAGCCCTCTTTAGCCCTAAATATTGCTAGCCAGCAACCATCGAAGAAAACAAGATAAAAGGAGTTCAACTGAACTAAAAGCCAACAATCCTCAAATTGGTTATTCAATTTTGATTTTATATTATCTACTCTTCATTAGCCAGAGACTGCTGTGTAAACCTTTTAACTTTCATTTTTGAACACTTTTCTCATTTCTAAACTGTTTGTATGTCTGTTGAATCAGTTTCAGATGGCCAGATATTCAGAGATAGGAGTTGCATGTTGGACACCTACAGAATCTCCATCAGAGCAGGCTCTGAAGGAAATGCATTGGAAGTGAAGCGATTGATTTACAAAGAAGGGGAGCTAGCGCATTTCTGAAGAAAGGTCCTGGCCCAAAATGTCAGCTTTCCTGCTCCTCTGATGTTGCCTGACCTGCTGTGTTCATCTGGCTCCACACCTTGTTATCCCAGACTCCAGCATTGGCAGCTCCTACTATCTCAGAGTTAGCTCAAACCTCCTCACCTGGGAGCTTAACAATTTGAGGCATCACGTCTGGAACCATATAACCTGGGGAACCTAATCTGGGGTTTGGTGACAACTATGTTATCAGCAATACCCTCATCAACCCTCTCAGGTACATTGTCAAAAGACTGCAGCATGTTAATTAAATATTATTTGTCCTTAACAATTCCACAATGGTTTTCTTTAAGTAACTCACATTTGCTTAAGTAATGACTAATTTTGTCCTGAAATTTTATTTCTATAAGCCTTCCTGCTGCTGATGTTAAACTGACTGGCCTGTAGTTTCTTCGCTTATCCTTACACACTTTTCTCAATAAAATCATAAAATTTGCAAGTCCCTCGTCTTCTGGAACCAATTTTCAGATGAAAAATTTTGGAATATCTGGATTTTCCACTCTCACTTCCTTCTCCCATCTGGACTTGATACTTTATTATTATTAAATACAAACAGCGCATTCAACGTTTGCCCTCTATCAGTTTTAAACGCTTCTTGTACCTGAGCTGTTTCCTCTTTCACCATGAACTAAATGAGTAAATGACACTGGGTTAACCTTGTGTGTTTTAAGTCTAGATAAAGGAGTGGATTTAACAGTACCTCTATTCAACAGGACCCATCAACACGTTAGCATCACTTTCAATAATGGAAACATACGCAAAGTAACCTTTTAGTACTTCAGCAATTTGTTGTGTGTTTTTCAACAGGATAACAAAAACTGTATTACTCTTACTTATCTTGGCCTGTTAAATCTCTTAAAGCATCTATTTAGTCATAAGTTGTTTTCTTGTTTCTGGCATAAGTGAAAAAGGCTATCCCATCACCAGGAAAATGGTCAATCATTTTTCTAGATTATTTTCGGCATTTCCAACATTTGCTTCATTTATCATAAACTGTTATTGATGCATATCTCTGATCACATAATATCTCATGAAATATTTCTTTTAGAGTTTAATTTTCCAACAGATATCCTTTTTCACCATTTTGATTTTGCTCTACCATATATCCACCATTTTTAGCTGAAGAACTTACAAGACATCCCCGTATTTATATACAAATTTAAATAATCTCCCCATTCCTTCTGTATCATTAATTCCATTTTCACTGTATTTTCCCTTATACTTTTTAATTAAGTTTTCTTAAAATCTAGTACTCATGCTAAAGTCATGAAGTTAACCCAGGGTGGGCTTGTGACTTGTGGGTTTGGAGGAAGAGAGAAGCATCATCGATAATGCCACCAAGAGGATTGAAGTACTGTCACTCACTGTTCTAATTTTAAATATCATACTAATGATTCCTGCGTAAAGCTAGAGGGCTGTATCAGAAAACTGCATTTTTCTGGGCTGCTACTGGGGATTCATGGAAGCTATATGTAGCAAATTTAATGAGCAGGGAATTCCTGCTGATTATGAGCTTTGGGAGGCATTCAGCCTGAGGCAGTTAGAGCCCAATTCTCTGTAGTGCTGGAACTCCCATGCTTTCTGGGTGGCCCACAAGGAAACTTAAAAAAATATATATCTGCACCTCTTGTGGCCAAAGATCTTGTTTGTCTTTAGTATTTGCTGGCAACTCCAAGCCTCTATCCAATTTTCTCATTTCATTCTTATCATAGTGTAAAAATCCAAATTTTATTATTGTTTAAACATTTATTAGTCCCCCATAATTTCAGCGATGCAGGTAGGGTTCAAAATAGGCTTGTAAATTATCTGGCATGGGTTTTGACCAGGTGATTCAATTCCTTGCCCATTGAACGGTCAAAAGTACGGGATATTAGCATAGCTTCCAGCCATTTGTACTCTAATGAAAATCTTCTTTATAGTGAGGGACTTAGGCTAAGCAGTTAGGAAAACATTACCAAAAGTTTTAAGAACCGAAAGAACTGCGGATACTGTAAATCAGGAACTAAAACGAAGTTGCTGGAAAAGTTCAGCAGGTCTGGCAGCATCTGTGGAGGAGAAAACAGAGTTAACGTTTTGGGTCCGGTGACCCTTCCTCAGAAAGGTTTTACCCCATTGAGGTGAATTGTTCATAGTACACAATGATGGTGATCAACAACACAGGTACTGACTCACAGATCTATGAAAGGGTCCGTTGTAATTAAAATATTCCATTCTAAAAGTTGTAATGGATGTAAGTTGTAATTAATAGTCCTTCACATTTGTATATATTGGGAGACAGTTGGAAAAATACCAGGACAGAGTTGGACTGCTGCCAAGAACATTATGTTATATAATTATAAGATGTGTAATCCATTTAATGTCTTAGAATGAATCAGTAGTATGTCAGATTTTGTTATTTCTGAAACAAATAGTCTGCAGAAATAATGATCAGTTAGTTATTTTGTACTGAATTGGGCCTCATTTGTTAAATAATGTCCCAGCTTACAACAAGTCTTCAGTCACAATATCTTCTATTTAATGAAACAATTACGAAAATGTAGTTTTATATCATAATGTATCTGTTGACTTGATGTTGACAGTGTGCCATGACCTTTAGGTAGTTGTGTCGTTTATGTTTGGATTCAGCTGAATCAATTGCTTTTATACAGTATGTAGCCTCTGGTAAAATGAAAAGAAACCTCTGTTGAATATAAAGGAATTGGTGAATTCTGAAGACCTGTTTTACATGGGTTTTCTCTTCATGCCAAAACAGTGCATGGTTGGTCAGAAAATATCAAATCTAGCTTTCATTTAGAGTATTAGGAATAAAAAACTCAAAGGTACCAACTCCAGTTGATGAACCGTCCCCCAGTTATACACTATACAGTGTTCAGAAACCCTTTTCAATCCTTTTTGACTTTATAAAACCAATTTTTAAGTATGTATCAAACACAACAACAAGGGTCCCGACCTGAAATCCCAGCTTTCCTGCTCCTCTGATGCTGCCTGGCTTACTGTATTCCTCCAGCTCCACACTGTGTTATATCTAAATTCTATTTATAATTTTTCCCAACCAATTGTGTTTTATTAACTTACTTCACAAGACATAGGTGTCACCGGCTAGGCCAGTTTTATGGTCCATCCTTAATTGTGCAAAGGGCATTTAAGAGCCAACTACATTTTGTGGCTCTGGAGGTATATGTAGGGCAGACCAGTAATTTCCTTCTATAAAGGTCATTAGTGAACCAGGTTCTTCTGGAAAGTCAACAATGATTTCATGGTGATAATAGGAACTGCAGATGCTGGAGAATCTGATATAACAAGGTGTGGAGTTGGATGAACACAGCGGGCCGAGCAGGAAAGCTGATGTTTCGGGCCTAGACCCTTCATGAAGGATCTAGGCCCAAAACGTCAGCTTTCCTGCTCCTAAAATGCTGCTTGGCCTGCTGTGTTCATCCACCTCCACACCTTGTTATATTCTAAATGGTTTCACAGTCATCATTAGACTGTTAATTCCACGTTTCTATCAAATTCAGTTTTCACTATATTCCACAGTAAGATTTGAATCCAGGGCTACCAGAACATTATCTGGGCTTCTAGATTAACAATGATGGTAATTGTAATAATATTGATAGCTTCCGGTCAAGATGGCACTGGAGTAGGATCCTCCAGCCGAAGCTGTTTTGCTCCTTCTGTTTATTTTCTGTTTTATTCCTTTTTTTTCGGTGTTCTCTCCCTGAGGTAGAGTCTGCTGGAGGCATGGAGCAGAGCAGACTAGAGGCCTGGGCGTAGCAGGGTTAACCAATGGCTGGAGGCTCACATGGAGCAGGGATGACCAACGGCTGGAGGCTCACATGGAGCGGGTATGACTATTGTCCTGGAGGCTCACACGGAGTGGGGACGACCAATGGCTTGAGGCTCACATAGAGCGGGGATGACCATTGTCCTGGAGTTTCACACGGAGCAGGGCAGTTGTTGGAAATGGGACCTATATGGTAGCCAGCAGCTTGTGAGCTCAGTCAGACCACGTGTGGAAGTCCCCTGCACTGATCTACTGCATGCCCTTTGTGGAACTCTATAGCGCTTATGTTTTTAACTTTATTCTCATTTTTTCCAGCTTATACAATGAACAACAATAAATAAGGTAACATTTCTTCTCCTTTCTTTTTCCCTTTATTTCACTATTCTGTATCTAAGATCTGTACCTAGGATTTCTGTACCAAGAAGGCATTAAATGGAGCGACATTATAAACCATTCACTGTACTCCTGCACTTCTGTACTTGAGTACAGAGACAATAAAGGATATTTGAATTCTAATATTCTAATGATACCACTAGGCCATTACTCCAGCTTCCTGGGAAGCTTTCCAACACTGCTCACTAATCTCTCATCATATATTTGACTCCGGCAACGATATAGTTTTCAATCAGTTCAACTTTGAAATTTGAAGAAGTATTATTTCAGGTAATTTGTTGAATTCCAATGTTAAGTTTGCTATAACAAGGTGTGGAGCTGGATGAACACAGCAGACCAAGCAGCATCAGAGGAGCAGGAAAGCTGACGTTTCAGGCGTAGACCCTTCTTCAGAAAATCCTTAAGTTTGCTGTTGGCTTGTTTTAATGTTAGAAATTTCACTGAACATAAGATATTTGTGATCAAAGCTGTACAAAAGTATAAAATACATTTTACTCTCCAGCGGTTTGAGAATGAAACACAATGCTGTATACTTGCACTACTGTAAGCAGACATCAACTAAGATATAACTATAGCTAAAACAGCTGTGAAATGTATGTACAGCAAATGCTTTATTAACCAGCATGTATGGGATCAGGAGTGAATTGGTTGATCAAATATTCCGGATGATTAAGAGGTCCACATAATCAAAATAAAACACACTCGATCTAAGTAACCCAGCGGTTTCCACATCACTGTTATATTTTATCTGCAGCATAAAGCACTTAAATACTAATACAACTTTGACTTAAATAAAACTTAATAGCAGAGAGCCTTCTCACTCACACTCTCAACTGACTACATAGGCACCGTGGAGATTGTGATAATACAGTAAATTTCAAGGTACACAATTTTTGCCAGTTTATCAAGAGCGCCGGTTCATAAGGTGCCAGTTAAAGTAAAGTTTGCTGTATTGTCATACATCAGACATGATTGATTACTCAATGTGCATTGAATAAATAAGATGCCACATGATCCGATTTCTGTGGAAGACCTTACAGGGTGGATTTCGGATGAGTCTGAACCTTGTGCCTGCACCGTCGACATGCTGTCTGCCCCGATCCCATACTCCAGGATCACGGCTATTTACACAGATGGAAGGGGTGCTTTCCCCATTAATGACACAAGTGCAATATCCACCTCAGGCTGGAGCAGGAAACAGAATCCCTACTGTGCAAACACAGGTCATTTGGCTCATTGAGTCCACATCAACCCTCTGAAGAGCATTCCCCCCAAACTGAACCTCATGTCGTGTCCTTATAACATTGCATTTCCCCTGGCTATGAGACTAAGCCTTCACATCCCTGCACACTATGAACAATTTAGCATGGCCAATAAACCTAACCTACACATCTTTGGATTTTTAGAGGAAATCAGAGTACCTGGAGGAAACTCATGCAGACTCTGGGAGATTGAGCTAGCTCCACACAGAAAGTCACCCAGGAATCGAACCCAGGTCCTTGACACTGTAAGACAGCAGTGCAATAGGACTGGACTGCAGGATTAACAGACAGGGTGGGATCTACTTAAAGAACTTTTTCCCATTTGGTATGGATAGAGGAAAAGCAAAGAGCTCTCTTTGTTCACAGGTGGCCCAATTAAGAACGCACACCTTCTTATCTATATGGAGCTCCCTTCCTTTTTGAAGCATTGAAAATAAATATCCTTCATAAACGTTGTCATATAGCCATAGAGCCATGCAGTGCAGAAACAGATCCTTTGGGTCAACAAGCCGAGCATAATCTCAAACTAAACTAGTTCCACCTGCTTGCTCCTGGCCCATATCCCCCTAAACCTTTCCTGTTCATGTACTTATCCAAATGTCTTTTAAACATTGTAATTGTACCAGCATCCATCACTTCCTCGGGAAGTTCATTCCACACGCAAACCTAGCTTAAGAAACAAAAAAAGTCAAAAGAATATAAATTGAAAATGGCATTTCTGTATAACAGTACTATTTTGAAATGAACACAAATAGTGGCAGTTGGTTTTAAGTTGGCATTGCTCATCTTTTGATATCGTCTGAAGCTGGTAGAAAGAAAGACAAATATGTAGGACCTGGTCAGAGTGATTAGATTTATAATGTTTACATTGAACTAACCTTTAATTCTTAACTTCTTTTATATGAGATCTTATCAAATGCTAGTTTCCCTTTAACTCATAACTTTTCCAGTGCATTCTACAAAATGGTGGCTAATTTAGGCTGAAAGCACATTTAGCTTTTCTTTACAATGTCCAGTTTACCGAATGCAAAAAACAATTGTGGTAAATCAAGCAAGATGAAACAGCACACCTCTGCATCCTTGTAATCTCACAACAGCAATAACAAGGTTATATAAACGAGCGATATGTGATTATGAGGAGGACTCATTATGAAGGCATTCATTATTGTGTTTTTAAGAACTTATCATTAGTTTCATTTTACAATCAGAATTTGTTTTTAACTGCCATTGCACAATAGTGGAACTAGAAGTAATTAAACAATAACTACAGATAAACAGTGTTAAACCTTTGACATTTGACACTGCTAATTACAACTCCAATCTCCTTATAAATTTCCCTTCCACACACACACACAGGGAGAAATAGGTCAGAGGAAACTGGGAATGTGTCTCAATAGTCTTTGTTCATAAGAGCTATTGTGTTGGTTCTGTCTGATAAGAGGGTTTCTTCTTGGCTTTTCTTTTTGGAATGCTTCTGCTGTTTTGCAAGAGATACACGATGGCTGGTTCACTTATAAAAGGTTAAAAAAGACTGGTTCGCTTATAAAGACTTAACAGTTAAAATCTCAATTTTCTTCCTGCTGGAGGAAAGATAAACTGGCTTTCTCCAGGTTTGAGAGATAGTAGGAAATGCAGATGCTGGGGAAGCTGAGACAACAAGGTGTAGAGTTGGATAAACACAGCAGACCGAGCAGCATCAGAGGAGCAGGAAAGCTGACGTTTCGGGCCGAGACCCTTTCTGAAGAATTGTCAGCTTTCCTGCTCCTCTGAAGCCGTTTGGCTTGCTGTGTTCATCCAGCTTTACACCTTGCTTTTTCCAGGTTTGAAGTGGGTTTAAATGGGATAGAACAGGGAGACAGCTCCTGAGATCTGATCGTTTCCCTGTATCTTGTTCTCAGTTCCAAGTTGTTAACTTCTCTGAGAAATAATCACACAGTTGTTGGTAGACAAAAGACCTTCATTATTGATAACTGTTCACTAGTCCATGAGCCCATCAACATCTTGTTATCAACCAAAGCTCCTATTGAATACACTAGCCCTTGGTAACAAAGTGTGGAGATGGATGAACACAGCAGGCCAAGCAGCATCTTAGGAGCACAAAAGCTGACATTTTGGCCCTAGACACTTGGCTCCAGTTTGATTGCAACTTAAACTTCAACAACTGCTTGTTCACTGGATTGTGTAAACAATGCTTGCCACGAATGTCAGGTTATGTATTTTTCAAACCTTGTAGTAAATCATTGAAAACCAATGGTTTAAAACAGTGTCAGAGATAATGGGAACTGCAGATGCTGGAGAATTCCAAGATAATAAAATGTGAGGCTGGATGAACACAGCAGGCCAAGCACGTCCGACCCCACCACCCAATACATTTTTCCATCCCCACCCCTGTCTGCTTTCCGGAGAAACCACTCTCTCCATGACTCCCTTGTTCGCTCCACACTGCCCTCCAACCCCACCACACCCGGCACCTTCCCCTGCAACCGCAGGAAATGCTACACTTGTCCCCACACCTCCTCCCTCACCCCTATCCCAGGCCCCAAGATGACATTCCACATCAAGCAGAGGTTCACCTGCACATCTGCCAATGTGGTATACTGCATCCACTGTACCCGGTGCGGCTTCCTCTACATTGGGGAAACCAAGCGGAGGCTTGGGGACCGCTTTGCAGAACACCTCCGCTCAGTTCGCAACAAACAACTGCACCTCCCAGTCGCAAACCATTTCCACTCCCCCTCCCATTCTCTAGATGACATGTCCATCATGGGCCTCCTGCACTGCCACAATGATGCCACCCGAAGGTTGCAGGAACAGCAACTCATATTCCACCTGGGAACCCTGCAGCCATATGGTATCAATGTGGACTTCACCAGTTTCAAAATCTCCCCTTCCCCTACTGCATCCCTAAACCAGCCCAGTTCGTCCCCTCCCCCCACTGCACCACACAACCAGCCCTGCTCTTCCCCCCCACCCACTGCATCCCAAAACCAGTCCAACCTGTCTCTGCCTCCCTAACCGGTTCTTCCTCTCACCCATCCCTTCCTCCCACCCCAAGCCGCACCCCCAGCTACCTACTAACCTCATCCCACCTCCTTGACCTGTCCGTCTTCCCTGGACTGACCTATCCCCCCTCCCTACCTCCCCACCTATACTCTCTCCACCTATCTTCTTTACTCTCCATCTTCGGTCCGCCTCCCCCTCTCTCCATATTTATTCCAGTTCCCTCTCCCCATCCCCCTCTCTGATGAAGGGTCTAGGCCCGAAACGTCAGCTTTTGTGCTCCTGAGATGCTGCTGGGCCTGCTGTGTTCATCCAGCCTCACATTTTATTATCTTGGTTTAAAACAGTTCTTTCTTATTCCAGTCCACAATTTTAATTAGTGCCTAAGTAAAAGGACACTATTTATATATCATTATGATAACAAAACTCCATACATTTATGAAATAATATATTTTTTGAAATTTTTTGAACAGCAATGGACTGCACTGATTGAAGAAGGCAGATCACCTGCACCTCCTCAAGGGCAACTACAGATAGGCAATGAACACTTGTGTGTACACCCTATGGGTGAATTAAATTGTGGATCTTTTAACTTCTCTCTAAATCCAATCGTAATCACTTATTGCAGTATTCGAACATTTAATTTAAAAGCAAAGGAATTCAGTACTTCTTTTAAAGTACATTTACTCCTTGGTTTGCTGTTGGTAACAAAATTTTAATGTGATTTGCTTCTTACCCTATTTGTTGACAGCATCGTTGCTTAATGACTGGAAATGCCCCTGACTTGATGCCAAAGTGAAACTGGCTTTGAGGACTACAGAATCCACAGAGGATGTAGAAGTTTTATGGTAGCTGCCTTTGTGGTCAGCAGTGAGTGCTGCTGCTCTGTTGCCTGCAAAATCCAATCCAGGATATTAGTTAGTGGAGTAGAAGTAAGTTCAAGCTAGCAAAGTTGCATGAGGTTGCAACTTAATGATGCAAATGACATTTCTCTGATTTCCAGTTGTATTTAAGAATGTCATGTACTGTTTAAGCCAGTGTTTGAGCTTAACCAATTTGTCTGATTGCAGGGACAGCTGGAATATTTATAACAACGGCAAAAAGATAATAAAGATACAAATGAGACCATGACTGGTTGTGACATGAGGTAATGGGTGGCCCATTGTTCACAAAAGCCACAGGGAATAGACAACACAGTTAAACTCTGCTATCCTGGAAAGGTAGATGTCTTATCCAATCCTGAAATTTGTGCTGTAATTGACAATTGATAAATATGGCAGAACAGCACAATCAGCAGTGACATGGACATTCCAATGACCAGACTGTTATTGGAGCAGTACTACCTGGAGTTGTGCATCAGGACCATGTGGAGTCCCCAATGAGGCTGACTGCATAGAACTGCTGAGGAAATTGAAATTTCAGAAAGGCAATTTCTTTATGTCCGGAATCCTCCAAACAAGTCTATTGAAGTGAGAGGGTTGCACCTCACTTAAACTAAGTGTTACCCAGGAAATGTCAGAGAATTAAAAACAAAGTCTATTTTTTAAAAAACTATTAAGCTGAGCTGGCGCTCCCACAATGCACCTCGGACTGCATAACTATACCCTGATCCATTCCTGATCTGTTACACCCTCAGACCCCTGACGACAGCCCTGTGACCAGAATCTCCAATGTTCTGACCCAATTGTGCTGCTACCCACGATCTGACCCTGCTGAACCCACCCTTTCAGAATATAATCTGCTTACCCCCAACCCAAAGCATAAACGTTTCCTCAGACCCGCACCCACTCCGTGTGTGTGTCTGTGTGAGTGTGTGGATATGTATGCACGTGGGGTTGTGGGGGAGTGTGGGTGTAAGTTGGGGGAGTTGATTGCAGTGCAGGGATGGAATGCAATGGAAAAGGAAGGCTGTTCATTGTCAGTAGTTGGAGTAAAAGAGTTGTGCTCACTGTCAGGGTGTGGGGATTAGTACTCACTGTCTGGGTGTGGGAGTGAAAGTGCCCAATATAGGTGCGTGTGGTGGGGGAGGCTCAGTGTTGGAGTGTTGTGGGGGGGAGTGCTCATTGTTGGGGTATGGGGGTGATGAGTGCTCACTGTTGGGGCGTGGCAAAGGCTTGGGTGTAGGTCCAATATCAAAGGGTAGACGATTAATATTGTCCAATGGGTGTAATGAAGGAGGCTAGCAGTGTTGAAAGTTGCAGAATCATCTGTTGGGATCCAGCTTGGTGAAAAGTCCTACCTGGTTCAATTTGCACCCTTTGTGTGAATTCACTCCCACATTAGCATTATGTGTTTGTGCTGGTGAGTAATTCCCCCAGGAAACAATTGCACTCAATGTTTCATATCTCAAAAGAGAATTACATGTTGCAATTCACATGCTGTATCATGTTGCTTGCTACAATGGACGTGAAGGCAAATCTCAAAAAGACAGAGATTGGTTACAACATTGCCAACATATTTCTCTGGCTTAGAGGTAGGGACACTTCCACTGCATCTCAAGAGCCCCTGATATCTACTCGTTTCTAGATATTTTTTGAATCAACCTAGATATTGTAATATATGTTTGATACAGTTGGGATTTGAACTCAGTCCTGCACTTACTGAAAAGTAGGGACGCTATCACTGTACCACAAGAACATTCCTAATTTCTATGACATCATGTTGCATGTATGTCAGCTGTTTAAACTGACAATCAGTAACCTTATGATAAAAAAATTTTGCATTTCATAAAATTAACAATCAACTTTTTTACTGCCATAGAAGATCGTTAGTGTCAAACAATCAGATTGATTAGTTTTTCATGTTGAAAGAAGGCAGCTTATCAGTGAAATTACACATTCTTCTATTGTTCACTTCAGTGAAAGGATTGAAGTAAAAATCCTTCAAATGAGCTGATATTTTCTGAGAGTTACAAATTACAGTTACAATTATTTAGTCTTCTCCATCATGATACCACCTATTCCTCCTGTCCATTCCCTTCCCCAGTCAGCATTCAAAAGGGACCATTCCTTCCATGACATCCTCATACTATTTGAGGTGTTCACACCTCAAATATTTCCAAATCGTATTCCCTTCAAACAGCACCTTGTTATGCAATCACATGAGATGCAACACTATCCATTTTATCTCCTCTTTTCTCAGTGTCCAGGCCCCAAACCCACTTCCAGGTGAAGCAGCAATTTATTTCCTTCAATGGTGTATACTGGATTGCTGCTTGCAATGTGGTTTTCTTACTTTGGGAAATTAAACACCAATTGAGTGATCACTTAATGGAACAATTGCACTCAGTCTGCAAGCATGCTGATGATTTCTTGTTGCTTGTTATTTTAATTTACCACAAACTTTTTAACATTTATATCAGAGATATCTTGGGCGCAAATCCATCACTCTTTGAAAGTGGCAACACAGGTGGTTAATAAGGTCAAGAAAATGTATGACATGCTTGCCTTCGTCAGCTGGGGCATTGAGTAGAAATGTTGACAAGACATATTTCAGCTGTATAAAATTCAGTTAGGCCATATTTGGAGTATTGTGTACAGTTCTGGTTGCCACAGTACAGGAAGGATGTGGAGGGTTTGGAGAGAGTGCAAAGGAAATTTACTAGGATGTTGTCTGGATTAAAGTGTATTAGCTACAAGGAAAGGTTGGACAAACTTGGATAGTTTCACCAGAGCATATGAACCTGAGGGTTGACCTGATAGAAGAATATTAAACTGGGAGAGGCATGGACAGAGCGGATAGTCAGAACATTTTTCCCAGGGAAATGACGTATACTAGAAGCATATGCTTAAAGTGAGAGGAAGAAAGTTTAATAGAGATGTACGAGGCAGGTATTTTGTGCAGAGGATGGCAGGTACCTGGAATGCACTGCCAAGGGAGGTGGAAGAAGCAGATATGGTAGCAATGTTTTAGAGGCATTTAGACAGGTGCATGAACAAACAGGGAACACAGCAATATGGACCACATGCAGGCAGATGGGATTAGGTTAGAATGGCATTATTGTCGGTACAGACATTATGGGCTAAAGGGCCTGTTCCTCTGCTATACTTGTTCTATCTACACTCACATATCTGTCCTCAGCCTTCTGCACTGTTCCAGTGAACCTCAATGCAATCTTGAAGTACAGGATTTTATCTTCCAGTTGGGCACTTTACAGCCTTATAGACATTGAGTTCTACAATTTTAGACCATGAACTGAACAATTTCAGACATCCGAATTAGCTTTCAATCCAAATGGAAATGAGATAGGTTGGTTGACACCACATGGTGAAAAATAACGTAAAAGATTAAAAATGTTTAGAGGCAATGTCTTGACCCTTTGGCCTTCTTGAAGTATGACCAGTGGACAAAGAAATAGACTACAGTTGTTAATCAATTATCTTTAGTATGGTTCCAGATTACTTGTACTTTATAGATTGATATAACCCCAAATGTAATATAAAATAAATTCCCTCATGTATTCCACAAGAACAGTGGCATTTAAAGCTCTGTGGCACAAACTGTTTTTACAGAGATCCAGACATCCAAAATACTGTACTCTAAGTTGCAACTGCAGTGTTTCCCCCAACCATAAATCTCTCTGAACTGATAGAAACTAAACAGTGATTATACACTATCCAGGGGAACAAATGCATTGAAGTCTTTTAATGGAAGATAATGTTGCCCTAGCAATTGCGACCTACTGCTGACCAAAGCTCTAAGTCATTTGCAGATGTGTGACCTTGCCCCTTTTTTATGTTATTGATTATCAAGCAATTATTTGAAGAATCCTTGCACTCTTATTGAATGATATGGCGGGCAACTGGGGATTCTGGTGACCAGACTGCTGTGGAATAGGGCAAAGGTTACTCGTGCGGTGGGCCATATCTCCAGGCAATGGTGGATAGGAATGCAGAATACCATATCTGTCAAAATGTGATGAAAGCTGAAGGATCTATCTCTATAACCACAAAGAGCCATGGCCTGTGGTGTCGCTAGGCAGCTGCCTGAACTTTGAACTTCTCTAATGTTACTTTTCCTGTGCTTGTTTGCAGAGCACAGTTTCATCTTCGAACTGACATGTAAATTCTAACAGAAACAAAACAAAAATAAAATAGCTGCATTGTGTTATAATCAATCATCTCACAGCAGTTGTCAGGGGACCTGGCTGTTTCTATAATTTGCTTAATCCTTTCAGATCTGAAGTTCTATCAGTCAAATTGCAAGATGCAAACTTGTTTTCCAACACGTGATAAAAGGTCATTTAGAGATACTTAAGGTTGTGTTCCCAAAGGATCTTTCCAAAGTATAATTTTTTGTGCCTGTGGACTGGAACAAGTTTTTGTACAATTACTTTTAGAGTCAATGAAAATCCCCTCTTGTCATGATTGACTGTGATATTGTAAGGCCTCTGCTTGCTAGGGGCATGTGCAATGGAAATTTTCAAGCAGGCTTTGATTTAGGCGGCCTGTGCATCACCGGAAACAATAAGTAAATATGTTCAAGGGTTCTGTATCCAGGACACAAAAACTATTTCGTTGGCATTTTGTTATTACCAGCACTACAACCTGCCCACATAGAGTGGATGATACAAATTTAGGGAAACTCAACTCGATTTATAAAAAGAGGTCCTTAACAGGTTCCAGATAATTAACTGGAAATTGTTCACAGTTTTCTTGACATTCCTCGACTGTAGTACTTTTTGGACCCTGGCATGTGTGCATTTGCTTTCCTGGCAGCTGTTGTGATGCCTTCAACTTCATAGATGTCCTGTGGACAAGACCTTCACAGCAAGTCAAGTCTAAGAAGTGCGCAGAGAGCAGCAGCAAACTTTGTACATGGCCATTTTCGACTTCAGAAAGGCCTTCAAATGGGAACCAGGAGTGATTTTGAAACATCCTTCTCAAATTTGACTGCCTACAGAAATTATCCACTATTTACTCAAACTGTGATCACCACCAATTGGTCCAACGTGGGTGAAAATTCAGGTAAAATAAAGTTGTGTCATTACATCAAAGCTCTTCTCCATTTCCTCACTTCAACATTCGAGACTGACGTTGTTTAGCAGGGTTGTGAAAAAAGAAGCAAATGTGAGATTGACCAGTGAGCGGTCTGGTTTGGAATGGACTGCATGGAAATGTGATGGAGGAGGCTCAGTTGAAGTAGTATATAGGGAGCAATGGATGATTATTTAAATAGAAAAACGTACATAGTTATGGGGAAAGGTAGAAGTTTTGCATTAAGTCAAAATGCTCAGAGAGCTGGTGCAGGCACCATGAACAGAATGGCCTCCTTGTATACAGTGACAATTTTGTGATCCTGTGTGAGTGGAAAGTTAACTATCCCTTTACTCTAAAATTAGCTACTGAGGGAATGCATGAGGATCTATGTCACGATGGCGTTTGATTAGGGTATCCAAGTCTGGAGGGTCCAGGAATGTCCTCACAAACCATCTCTTATATGTGGTTATACTCAATAATGCTTGTTGTTGGTCGGTGACACGACTGTGGACCATTTTCTAATAACAGCGTAGACCTGATCTTATTACATGGTGGCGAGCAGACCCATAGAACCAGGGGTAAGCAGCAATGGTGTACCAGATTGAAGCCTTGTTGTAGTGCAAAGGGTGAAGGACAAGCAGGAACCTGACTGCAACAGGGGCAGAAAAAGCTGAAGAGGCACCCAGAAACAATGTAAAGCAGCGGGTGAAGAACTTTGAGGTGAACCCAGTCATCAGATTGCAAAGGGAAGTACCTTGTACAATTCTCACAAAGCACAGAAAAGCCAGCATCAGAACACTGCAGTTGAAAAATCAGTTGGCTATGGTGAGTAACAGATTACAGCAGAAGAGAAGTCCTTACAAAAATGAGAAATGAAAGGATACACAAAAAAGTCTGTTAGCAGAAAGCATGGTAAGAACAAGTCATGGCCAATGAATAGAATGTAGAATCCCTACAGTGTGGAAACAGGCCCTTTGGCCCAGCGGGTCCACATTGAACCTTGGAGCATCCCACCCAGACCCATCCCTATATAACCCACCTAATCTACACCTCCCTGACCACTACAGGCAATTTAGCATGGCTAATCCACCTAACCCGCACATCTTTGGACTGTGGGAGAAAACCCACACAGACACAGGAACAATGTGCAAACTCCACACAGATAGCTGCCTGACGCTGGAATTGAACCTGGGTCCCTGGTGCTGTGAGGCAGCAGTGCTAACCGCTGAGCCACCGTGCCAGCCATTGATGGGAACCTTGGGCACAAATAATACGGAGGTCATGAGTACTGGCAGAGGAACCAATACAGGATCAGCAGAGCACAAATTTTAAAACAGATCACAGCTGCCTGTGAGTGCACAAGGGTTTAAAGATACTGAGAAAAAAAGGATTAATTCTTCTTAGGACAATGTAAGAGATTCATTGCATGTTTTAAACTCTGCTGATAATGCAGATATACAAAATGAATTCTGGTATGCAATTGTCATGGTTCAGGGCAAGAAACTAAGTTTAAGTTGGACACAGGCAGATACACTCTTTAGATTCAACTCTGCAGTTAAAGTCAAGATTTCTCCAACTGTCTTCCATTCAACTTTGGGGCATAGGAGGTATTCAAATCAAAATGAGAGAGCCAATGCAGACCACGCTTAGCTGTAACTGGAGGGAGATCACCAACACTTTAACATCATTTAGACAGGCTGGATTTCACCTCACTTCCACTAGCAGATATCAACCATGTGTGGCACGTCCTTAATGAATTCAGAGGAAAATGTTCAAATCTTGAAAAAGTCCATCTAGAGATAATTCAACAACAGCAAACAGTTGGCAAAATGTTATTCAGAGAAAATACCTAAGTTCAAATTAAATCAAGCCAATATCAAATTTCTGAGATTATTAAAAACAAGAACAGTGGATGCTGTAAATCAGGAACAAAAACGAAGTTGCTGGAAAAGCTCAGCAGGTCTGGCAGCATCTGTGAAGGAAAATAGAATTAATGTTTCAGGTCTGGTGACCCTTCCTCAAAACTAGAGCCTAGATCCAAAATGTCAGCCTTCCTGCTCCTCTGATGCTGCTTGGCCTACTGTGTTCATCCAGCTCTACACCTTGTTATCACAGAATTACCCAAGTTTCTTTCTCAGTAAAAGAACAACAGTCCAAGCTACAGTTTTATAGAACTGAAGAGTATCTTAGAAAAGCTTAAAGTTGAACATGAAATAGAACAGGAACATATTAAAATTGAGCAACAGGTGCAGAAGCCCAGCTTCCTAAGAGCGGCTGTTAAACTAAAATCAGGCACACAGCACTATCAAGCTTCAGAGACTGAAAAGAAACACACAGAGAAAGTTTCTGTAAGTCCTGTTGGAGAAATGGACCAAATAGAGAGATATTGTAAGGGTGGAATAAGGCTGTCTTTTACTAAAATATTCAGAGCTCAAAGATGACTGTGAATTGCTCACTGAGGAAAATATTCACTGTAGAAGTCTATTCCGGAAAAGTGCACTCTCACTAATGGAAGTTATCAACTATAGAATGACGATGGCTTTTTGAAGAAGAAATTAAGGAAGAAAGGAAGGTAAAGATAAAAAATTAACCTTCCAACAGCAAGACAGTCTAAACTCTTGAATTTGAGTTTTTAAATTGGGGTGTGGATAACTCTAGATAGGCAGAATTTATAGGCTATTCCTAATTTCCCCTGGGAACTAAGTGGCTTTATAGGTCGTTTCAGGGGGCCACAAAGAGGCAAGTATATTGCAGTTGGTTTGGAGTCCCTCTTAGGCCATACCAGGCAAAAATGACAGACTTCCTTCCCTATAGAGCGTTAATAAACCAGGTGAGTTTTTTAAAATGAAAATTTAAAATGACAATGAATGGTATTACAAAAAGTTGGAGGCAATTATTAAGGATGCAATAATTGACCATTTGGAAAGTGGTGACAGAATTGGCCCTAGTCAGCATGGATTCACTAAAGGAAAATCATGATTGAGAAATCTTTTGGAATTTTTTTGAGGATGTGACCAATAGAGTGGACAATGGTGAATCAGTAGATGTTGTGTACTTGGACTTTCAAAAAGCTTTTGACAAGGTCCCACACAAGAGATTAGTAAGGAAGATTAAAGCTGATGGTATCAGAAGTAATGTATTGACATGGATAGAGAATGAGTCGGCAGATAGGAAGCAGAGAGTTGGAACAAGCAGATCCTTTTCAGAGTGGCAGGCAGTGGCAAGTGGGGTATCGCAGGGTTCAGTGCTGGGGCTCCAGCTGTTCACAATATACATTAACAATTTGGATGAAGGAGTTGAATGCAATATCTCCAAATCTGCAGATGACACTAAACTGGGTAGCAGTGTGCACTGTGACGAGGATGCTAAGAGGCCGCAGGGCGACTTGGACAGACTAGCTATGTGGGTAATTACCAACTACCAAGTGCAATAAAATGAGGATAAATATGAGGTTATCTACTTTAGTGGCAAAAACAGGAAGGCAGAATATTATCTGAACAGTGGTAGTTTAGGAAAGGGTGAAGTGCAATGAAACGTAAATGTCATGGTGGAACAGTCACTGAAGGTTGGTATGCAGGTGCAGCAGGCAGTGAGGAAAGCTAATGGCATGCAGGCCTTCGTAATGAGACAATTTGAGTGTAGAAGTAAGGATGTTTTACTACAGTTATACAGGGCCTTAGTGAGGCCACACATTGAGTATTGTGTGCAGCTTTGGTCTCCTAGTCTGAGGAAGGACATTCTTGCTTTTGAGGGAGTCCAGCAAGTGTTCACCAGACTGATTCCTGGGATGGCAGGACTGACACGAGGAAAGACTGTGTCAACTGGGCTTGTATTTGCTGGAAATTGGAAGAATGAGTGAGATCTTGTAGAAACACATAAAATTCTGATGAGTCTAGACAGGGTAGGTGTGGAAAGAATGTTCCTGATATTGGGGAAATCCAGAACTAGGGGTCGCAGTCTAAGAATACGAAGTAAGCTATTCAGGATAGAGATGAGGAAGAATTTCTTTACTCAGAGAGTTGTGAACCTGTGGAATTCTCTACCATCGAAAGCTATTGGGGCCAATTCATTTGATATATTCAAGAGGGAGCTGGAAATGGCCCTTGTGGCTTAAGGGATCAAGGGGAATGGAGAGAAAGAGGGAGTGGGATACTGAAATTGCTTGATCAGCCATGAGCATATTAAAGCCAAATGTCCTACTCCTGCATCTATTTTCTATGTGTCTATGTGACAAACTTTAAGCATCCTGCTATTATATAATCTTGTATCAAGTCTATAGATCAAAGTACTTGAGGAGCTTCCTATAGATCCCAATACAGATAAAAATGTCTGAGAACATCTCATTCCCTTGAAACCTCAGTGTTCATACCATTTTTAATGATGGTGTTGTCCTACCACTTGATGGAGACTCTGACATATCATTGTCATAGAAATTCTTTGTTTCCTCATCTCCTGAATTGCCTTCACAATACTCTGCATTTTTCATTTTATCTCACAGGTTTTTCTCTAGAGACAGTGCTGAATGATTCTTTTATTGTAGTAGTCTTGGACAACACAGAAGTGGAGTTCTTGATTGGAGCACTTTATTTCATTCTTCCATTTACTTTCAAGCCCACACTTTAACCTGTCTCCAGAGTGTGATACAGTAGAAGAGGAAATTCTGCATTTCCCTTTGTCAGCTTCCTCTTCAAAGGAATATGATGTTTTGGGGCTTGAGGTTTGCTTCCTGAAGCAGATTTTTCTTTGTTGGTCTTTATTCAGGTCTTTTGAAGTGTCTTGTCGCAAGAACTGTCTGCCTTGAAAAGTTGTCATTCAATTCCACCTTCCAAGGTTACCATGGGGGCTTTGGAAGAATGAGTTGGATGAGAACTTAGTTCATGTGGTTAACAATTTGTGAGATGCAAATTTGGGGGAGATATGGAGGAAAGTGTGCGCTATACTTCTACTCTCAAAAACTACTGATCATGAATTTAAAGAACTATATTGTGATAATATAAGATCACATAGAAATAGAACTCAAGTCTGTGTGGTTCCAGGGATGCCATCTCTTACTATTTCTTGAATATATTATCTTTAAGAAAGGTTGACATGCTGTCAACTACCTTAATACATCCTGCTTATGTGTTTCACAACTTTTATGAGAAGCCAATGCTCACCATTGAAAACAAACGACACAGCCTTCTTCATACAACAAAGAGACATTAATAAGGGGCATTTCCCCATCCATTTTGTGAACATTGGGATCCATTCCACGATGCGTGGAAGAGGAGAGGCTGCAGCTACAGGGAGAGCAAGCAGAAGAAAGAGAGCTAATATGAATTATTATTGCCCTGAAGTTTTCCCTCCTGGGACATCACATCTTTAGTTCTCAGAGGGACATTGCATAAGGACACATCACCTCTCCAGTGCCTGAATTGTGCACTTCACAACAATATTTTGCAGCCAATAGGCAGAACTATCGCAATTACTAGGTAACGTGACCCTGTGTCAGGTAACATGACCCTGCCTGGAAAGGCTTTTTATCCAGCTCTTTACAAGCTGCCAAACAGAACATCGGTAACAGCAGATGGTTTTTAGTCCTCACCTTTTCTGAACAAGTACATTTTTTACCTTCTTTCTGAACAACCATATACAGCAAGATACGTTTGCAATGTTTGTACAAATTGCAGGTTTCCCCCAGGTCTGGAACATCGCCAACTGCACACATGACCTTGGAACCTACCCGAATCTAAAGAGCTTCCATGCTGTGAATTTGTATTGGATGTGTGCTGGCTAGCAGCGCAACATGCATGTCTGCATCTGCGATCCTGGCCCTTGTCATGATATCTTTGCACAATGGCAGTCATCCACACCTGTAGTCTTTGGCTTCCCAGATCAAATCAGAGTGCTGTTCTTTCTGCACACCTGGTTCACACATCCTCTGAGACACCTGCGCTCAGTCACAGGAAATGGTACAAAGTGGCCTGTACCCCTACAAGAATCCTAATCAAGCAGACCATTGGACTGCAGAAGGAAAGATTCCATTGATGTGACAGGTCTGGTGACACACAGAACAGATAATCCAGTCCATATGCTATCCTACATTAGAGCATAATTAAAAAGTCTGACTATCAGTATTCATGGTGAATCATCAGTCAGTTGCTCAATAACATTAAGCCCATAGGATTTTAATGAAAGGACAGGAAGATTAATTGCATTGTGTACAAAGTGCATTTATGGAGGAAGGTGCTTTGCATCTTTTTTACGAAGCAATTTGATTATAGAGAGATAGCTTGCTTTTATCAGTAATTTAGTGCATATAAATGGCAAGGGAATAATCTAAATTTGTGATACCCTTAAATTGCTGTTAATCAAAACACATTTTGATAGGGCAAGTTTCTTATATGGAGAAACCCAATACTTAATTTTAATTCTCCAGTTTCAACCATGTAATGGAACATTTCAGGTTACATTCTTTCCTCGGCTATCCAATCGCTTGACAAACTTTGTGGAAATTTTGAAATTACTTATTCTATAGTGTGTGGGATGCAAGCTGCTTTTAGCTGTTTTAATCTGTGGGACAACATAGAAACAATGAGCAGAACTGGGTTACTGTCAAGCAGAGAAACCTGAAAGAATTGTATCCTTATGGAGGTGACCTTCAGGACAAAAGACATTGTTAAATAAGCAGTAATACTGTTGAGGGTAATATTAAATGCTTGTCCAGAGGTATTTGGTGAATGGGAAAATAAGCAATATTTCTATATTGTAAACTAATATACATTTATCTGATTCTTTTCTTAAGATTTAGATTTTTGCCCTCACAATGTAAACTCATGGTCCAACCTAATTGGTCTAGTCTAGTGACCAAGTCGTTTCTGCAGCAAATGAATTATCCAGTAAATGGATCTAGTAGTGGGATAGCAAAATCCTGTCTGCATTTGTGTCTGAGATTCTTCCTTTTGCAGTCGCACCTTATCTTCATGGATAACCTCTGGACAAGGTGTAAGCAACAGGGACAGTACAAATCTCAGTGTAAATAAGACCAGTGTACATTGTATTGATTATATGTTAATGAATGTTATGGTGCTGTTGCTAGGGAACATTTTGGTCAACCCAGGTTATCGGCCAAATTCAGCAGTAAGAGAGTTGAAATTACTGTCACTACTTATTTCTAATAGCCATCATACTATTTTACTTTGACATTCAAGTAACAGTATAGGTGAAATGTTCGGATTTTCAGATCTAATGAGACATCTAATGAGTATTTGAGATAAAGTGCAAAATTCCTCATTAAATTAACCTAGATAGAACAATTAATCTAAATTGTGTCTGCTGTCCCAGGAGCATTTTTGTTGTCCCTGCTTCTTTATAATGGATGTTCAAAATAGCAACAATATAATTATCTTGTGGTGCAATTCTACTCTAAGCTGTCAATTTTAACACTCAAAAGCACTTCAATGTTAACATTTTTGTTGAAGTGAAAATTTTAAAAATTGTTAATTGAATATTGCCATTCTTCTGTAGAATTTCACTATATTCATTACACAGTACATTTTACTGAAGTAGCATTACAAATGAGGAAGATGAGTTAACTCTATCTGTAATTGGGTGACATGCTCCAGAGACTATTGGACCTTGAGCCAGATTATGCCTGAAATCCCCTATGCAGTGAGAAGTTGATCTCAGCCACTCTAGTGAAAGGTGGCACATCTGACTGAGGATCAGGGTTAAAAATAGTCCCATCTTCTCAGCTGAGGATGGGGCAGAAAACCTGATGGAGAAAATGAAAGACAACAAGTAAAAGCTGGGTCTGCTTTATTTTTTAAACCAATCAACCTGGTCATAGATGTTGTTGCACACTTCAGGAGGAGGTAGGACTTGAATGCAGGTCTCCAGCTCCAGAGTTAGGAACATTGTCACTGCACCACAAGAGCCCTTTTCTGGGTCTGTTTAATAATGGGGTCAGTTGATGAGTGCTTTTTTTTGAGAAAGCTCATATTCAACAAGATCCATGGGGACATCAATGATCAATTCACAATAAGCCTTGACAGAGTTATCATATCCCTCACCCTCTCAGCCCAAGGATTTCCTCTCACTCCTATAATGTTAGGGATTGTTTTGCCCATGACCCCATTCCTGTTGCTTTTTGTGTCAGAGCCACGTAATAAGTAGGTGAATGTCACTTCCATGAAGACTGTCGAAGGGTCACTACAGGGGGCTTTCCCTCAGTGGCAAGTCCAGTGAAGCAATCACCTCTCTGGAGGTGTTCAGTGTTTTCCCTGGATTTAACCATATACGATACTGTTACCATTATTTTCAGGTTAACTTCTTGAATTCATGTAGTAATTCCTGGCACCTAGGAAAACTTCAACCCAGTTGTGTTCCTGGGATTTGGGGCCCCTTTTTATGGCTTTCACCTTCTCTTCTTTTGGGTATAATCCATCCTTGTTTGCCCTGTGCCTGAGGCGCATTCCCTCATTTATTTGGAGCACATATTTTTCTCTTTTTGGCTGGAAGCAATTCTCAGGAAAAAAAAGTCATAAGACCTCCTCTGACCTATCTGTACATCCCTTCGCAGTAACTCCTGAGATTAAACATCATCGAGATAGACTGCTGCTCTGGGCACCCCTGCCACTACTGCCACTCTGGGGGCCCATACCACTACTACCACTCTGGGCACCCCTATCATTACTGCCACCCTGGGGGCCCATACCACTACTGCCACTCTGGGCACCCCTGCCATTACTGCCACCCTGGGGGCCCATACCACTACTGCCACTCTGGGCACCCCTGCCATTACTGCTAGTCTGGGGACCCATACCACTACCTTTTGAAAGACGGCACAAGCAAAGGTACCCAAAGTGCAAGTGAGTGTCCACAGACAGTCATTTGTAAATGTTTATAGGGACATTATTTCAGGATAACACCTCAAACCCCAGTAGGATATAAGCGTTGCTCATATTCAATTCAGAAAATATGACCCCCAGCCAGCTTGTTATACAAGTCCCCTACATGTCATAAGATATCTTCTAAGCGGGCTCATCTGTCCACTGTCAACTCCTAATCTTCACAGAGACAGATTGAGTTGACAGGTTTTATAACTGGGACTACTGGCACAGCCCCATTTAGCAGGTTGCATTGGACGTACGGTGCTCAGCTCCTCCAGATGTTCCAATATGGCCTCTGCCCCGGACCATAGGCATAGGGGATCTTTCACGTATTTAGGTTGGGCTTCTAACTGTACGTAAACCTTGGCTTGCCATCTTTTATTTGCTTAAGACCCTCTTGAAGCATTTTGGGATACTTCCCAGTGGCTTCATATAGATTGCCAGTATACATTTCATAGATCTGTTGCCAATCCAGGTGAATCTTCTGCAGCCAGTCTCTTCACAGAAGGCTAGGACCTGGTCCTTGAACCACTATTGACAGGCATCAGACTGTCTGCACCTCCTGTGTAACTGGTGTTTCTGTGGTTCCAATAATATGTAAGGGCTCTTCACGGCTTGTGGTCAATTTAGCCATGGCATCTCACAGGCTTAAAGGCAGAATTCCCCACTGGATTTTTCTGAAAGTTTGTTCCCCAACAACAGATACAGCAGAACCTGTGTCTATCTCCATGTCTGGGGATGGCCATTTACCTGGAGTTTCATCTGGAGTCACTTGCGAGTAATGGTGTAGTTCAGAAAGATCTATTTCTCATCCTTGGGCTGATTTGTTTTCAAAGCCCTGTCTTGAGGTTGTTTCACCCTAATGCTTGGGCAGTGTATATTTTTTCCTGTTTCAGTAGCCTTGTCTGTGGTGAACCCTATGACTACAAGTGCAGAATGGACATTGTTGCCCCTCATTGCATTGTGGAGGAGCTTCATGTCCGGTTCTGGAACCTTGTGGTCCAATTGCCCTTCCTTGGCCACCATGTCCACAGGGGACTTGGCTTTGTGGTGTGGGGATAGCCCAAGGCTGAGGATGGTACTGTCTATGGATCCCTAAAATTCCTGAGCTCCTTTTTTGGTGTTTTTGCAGGAAAGATCCAGTTAAATGGCTTTCTTGAGATCCAGATCTGGTTTAGATCATAAGACCGTAAGACATAGGAGTGGAAGTAAGGCCATTTGGCCCATCGAGCCCACTCCGCCATTTAATCATGGCTGATGGGCATTACAATTGCACTTCCCTGCACTTTCCCCGTAGCCCTTGATTCCTTATGAGATCAAGAATTTGTCGATCTCTGCCTTGAAGGCATTTAACGTCCCGGCCTCCACTGCACTCCGCAGCAATGAATTCCACAGGCCCACCACTCTCTGGCTGAAGAAGTGTCTCCTCATTTCCATTTTAAATTTACCCCCTCTAATTCTAAAGCTGTGCCCACGGGTTCTAGTCTCCCCGCCTAACGGAAACAACTTCCCAGCGTCCACCATTTCTAAGCCATACATTATCTTGTAAGTTTCTATCAGATCTCCCCTCAACCTTCTAAACTCCAATGAATACAATCGCAGGGTCCTCAGCCGTATTTGGCCAGTAACTTCCTGCTGTGCTCTGCTTTGCTTTTCTTTCTAAATTTCTTTCAGTTTTCTTTTGGAAATGTTAGTGTTTACCTATCCTTTAATATCTTTTTTCAACCTTCTAATTTTTACTCTCTCTTTCAATTTTCCTGGTTGCCTCTATTTCTCCCCTAAATAACTTTCTCCTTCTTTCCATCTGTTTTTTTCTGCAATTAGCTCGCTGAGCTGTTAAGAATATAGTCATTTAAAATGTTATTAAAGGTGCTGAAATTCGCTGTAATTTAGATTTTGAATGCATCACATCTATGACTGTTTGCCACTTATTTCAATTTAATCTGTATAATGATTGAATCCCACTGTCAGTACTCAGAAAACTGACAGCAATGAACAGCAATTTAACTGAAAACTACCATGTCTAAGCCTTAGTAATTATAGTTTGAAATGTTATTTGATGTAGAGATATTTTGATGTATTCCCCCATGAGGGTCCAGTCAACAGTCCTTAATGCTCAACCCTTCGTACAAAACAGAAAGATTTATTTTGATGGTTAAAAGCTTCTTTTCAGCTGTCATTTCAGATTTTTTTTTAAAAATGACTTTACAGTTTATGCTCATCAGGGTGAGGGATGTCACTCTAGGGAGTAGAATGGTTTTCATTTCCAGACTTAATATTACAACAAGAGCATACTAGTTAGGTGTTGTCCTGTCACCAGGTACAGAAAAAAGTTTTCTTCATTCCCCAAAAATGTGCTTCAACTCAACAATCTTAGAGGTAATATTTTCATTTAGTAGTTTAACACTTTTTCCATTTCCCTTATCAATTATATTTAGGTTTGTCTGAATAATCAATAGTGCCAAATGTGTTGCAATATAATGTACATTAATCTTTAAAGTAATGCATTTTAGCTTTCCGTCACCTCGGCAGAATGTGCTGTATATGTCACAAGACTGATGTTGAAAATTGGGGTTGCCCTTAAATCTGTGTTCACTTACCATTCTATATTTAGAATAAAACCTCATTTAACTGTGTCACATTAGCAACTAGTCTTCTGCAGATATAAACAAATCTCTAGAATATGAAAACAGAAAAGAGAATCACTGAGATCAGGACTCATATCAAAGATTTGTCAGGCACCACCTTATTTAATTATTCACACAGTGCATTGGAAGATAAGAAGGTTTTATTCTTAGAAGGAATGAAAACCAACCATCAAATGGAGTTAGCAAGGGGACAATGGTCATCCTGACATTATGAGTAGCAGCCCATGGTCACTGGCCTAGAGGGTATGGACAGGTCATCCACACAGTGGAGTTGCCCAGTCACAAATTAATCTGTATCAATAGGTATAAGTTGGAAAGTAGGGATTTGAGCAAGAATGGGGGACAAGCCATCTTCTTGAAGGAAGACCAAGGACCTGACATCAGCCTGGGGGAAGTGCAAAGATGGCTGCCATCAAAGAGTACCATGAAAGACTGCAAGACGTTGGGATGTGGGAGAGTGTTGACTCTACTCCATTCTATAGATGGCTTTGGGATCATCGAAGCATTCTAATCTGCCTTTTGCCAGTTAACTGCTGCTTTATATTTAAACAGCTGCTTTTTAACAAACTCAGTAAACTAGCAGAAAATTGTGACAAATTTTGGCTGTCTTAATTAGGTAACTGTGGTCAGAAAATCCCTCAAATCGACATTGGTAGTCAGACTGAAGAAATTCTAGTCGAAATCAAATGTTTTATTCTTAGCTCCTGGTGAACATTATCCTGTATAGTTGTCTTTAACTAAAGTACTTTAGTATTTCAGCAGTCCTTATCCCCACAGAGTTAAGGAATTTACATTGTAAACCTACACTCTGTGGGAAGACATTTCAGAAAGAATCCTCACAACAGAGGCAAGGAGGAGGCCACTCAATTTGTACCTGGCCATCAAGATAGCCTAGCCCCAAATACTGATTGTCGAAGTCGATGAAAGCATACGCTTTAGAGTTGTTGCTATTTCCATATGTTTGAGGAGCATGTTTGCAGGATGTCCACCACTCTATTACAATGATGATATGCAAGCCATGATCCTCAGCAACAGAACCTCCACAGACTCTATTGTTGAAGCAAGGGTCAAGCAAGGCTTTGTCCTTACATCAAACCTTTTTTTCCATTTTCCTCACTGCAATACTGAACTTTACCTCCAGAAACTTACCCAAAGGCATGAAGATCATGAACAGAATAGAAAAAGAACTCTTTGTTGCCTTCAGTGCAAAGTCAACATCACTCCATCCTCAGTTATTTAGCTCCAGTATGCAGGTGAATCTTGTATGTGGGCTCATATGAAAACGGAGTCCTGGATCTTTGTTGACTCCCTCTCGCCTTCACTGTAACTTGAGACAATGCTCGCAACAATGACAGGATTTTTATTGTTACTTTTAATATGTTGATGTTACTTTCAATTTTTCCAACTCTGTGTCAAACATTATTATAGTCGTATTAATAAGTATGTTAGATTTCCATTGAAAACAATTTCACCTATTTTTAAAAAGCCATCCTAATATTGAAAGAATATTTTACTATTGTGCTTAGGTTAGAGATTATGCTTTTACATAAGGCTCAATTTACTTTTCTAATTGCCTTATCAACATATTTTGCACTATTTCTGCTTTTATCACAGCTTTAACAGAGAAAAGCATCCCGAGTCATTTCACAGAGGCTGGGGTGGGGTGGGGTGGGGGGGGGGGGGGGGTGGTTAGCGGTGGTGGTGTGGGGTTGTAGGTGCTTTAACCAATGGTTCCATCAGGGAAAGAAGAAAGCAGGTTTCACAGTAATTGCCTTCTGCATTGTCAAGGAAGAGTACCATTTAGAATGCAGTTAAACAGAGTAATGACAACCCAACATAGAAATTACTTTGTAAAGGATGTCAATTCTGAAGGATTTGTGACATTAACAATATCCTTCTAAGTTCCAGTTTAAACTGGTAAGACTTACATTTCACACATGCTTGGTGACCGAAAATTGTTGATTGTACAAGAGAATAACTATTCAAAATGGTGAAATGCATGCAATTAAATTCACAAAGTAATAGACTTAACATGGTGTACAAGCAGTGAGCGCAGCCGAACAAAGGATAATAACTACCTGTACTCAGTGCAATAATCAATTGATCATGGCCTGCTAGCAACTACAGCAGCCAAACAAAAGAGAACAACACTCAAGACATAGTGTGCTGAGTAGCAGACAATCAGTTACTACATTTGACTGTAATGTAAAGTAGGTCAGTGATGGTGATGAAATATAATTATCTTGGGCCATGACTGCATAGGATGCTGATGATAAATTTTCCTGAGAATAAGTGACAACCTTGTTAAGAAGTGGAATAGTTTTGCCTGCTTCACAGCAGAGTTGCTAAGTGACATCTTTCATTAGAGGATGGGGGAAGGGTGAACTAAAGTCTTCATTGGAGAGTTTTATTCAATACGCTTGCAACGAGTTTACAAAATCAAAACCTGCAGCAAACATGAACACTGTACAACATTCACAAAGAGTTAGGTTCATGCATTCCTCATTCCAAACTGTATATTTTCTCTGTTATTTGCCTGTCATCAGATTCTTTCATTTTATTAAGTTGGGGGTGAACCATAACAGTTGCAGCTGTCCTGTTGGTAGAAAGCATTTGATAAAAGGTCAATGAACTCGGCACGATAATGAGCCTGGAATTGCTGCAAACCTGTTCCTCACAGTCACATATTAATAGAGTGAATCATTATTAACAATTACATTTTCACAAAGTAATTATTTATGCCGTACCAGAGCTTGCTGGGATATATGAACCAATGCTCATATTGCTGCAACTGCTTCTTGTTGTTGACCGCATTGTTACAGGCAATAGCCATGAGGATTTTGCTGGATTTGCACCAAAATCTCTGTTAAGGTTGAAAAATAATGGTGTGACTGATCTGATACTGATATGATTTATAGCCCTAAAATGACTCTCAACCTGGGAGGCCATTAAAGCCGTGGAGCTTCGCTCCAAAAGTCTGGAAATCGTTCCTTTTCTAATTCTCTCAGTTTTGACAGTTACCTTTGGCCAGTTTTTGACATCGACAATCCCATTACTGTCTGAAGGCAATTAATTTCAGAACCCTCATTTTTTTCTGCATGTGATGAATGTGAAAACATAGTAATGATCTATCCATCGGGAAATCCCTGTTTATGATTGGTATGGACAGCTTGGAGGAGGAGTAGAGGTACAAACATATTGTTTAAGGCACCCTGACTAGAGGTTGATTTTCTTGTAGCCCCAAGCCCCTTAGAAAGTGTACAGGAAGCAGATGTCATTTGAGGGACTGTCTGTGCAGCTAAGTGAGTGAAATATGCATAGAAGTGATTGGCCATTGCTGTGAGAAGCCTTGTAAGTACTGTCATGGTCTACCTCCCGGTGGACCTTGTCAGTGGTTATGAAGACCCCAATTTCTACAGCTCTGGCTCATCAGTCAGTCACTGGAGACCCTTGTGACATCATCTAAAGCACTGTGAGGGCCTGCAAGTGACAGATGTGGCCTTTTTTACTCAGAGTGCTCAACTTGATTAAAGCAGATAAACAGGCAGATCCATTAATTTCCAAGGCGTTGCTGTCTTCCCCAGTGTGCAAGGAACTCTTGATGAGAATTACATGCAGCTGGAGTCTCAAATTGAAAGATCTGATCAATAGTAAGTACTATTCCTCAATAAGCTAATTGTCCACAATGTCACATTGAGGATGCTTTGTGTTAATGCACATTGAAGGTGCTTCATGTTAATGCTATTCTGGAAGCTATCACAATGCACTTGTCGTTCACTGCTCCTCCTCGCATGCAGGAAGGGTATAAGTGCGGTGATAGTGGATGAAGTTGGATTTCGTGTTGGGGCTGAGAGAAAGCATGCCGACCACATCTCTTGCATTTCCCACACTTCTGCCCTCAAATCACCTTCACCCAAAAAGTAAGGACAGAATACTATTGGTTCTCACATAACACCCCACTAACCACCACATTCAGTGCATCATCCTCCACCATTCCGCCAACTACAATCTGACCCCACAACTAAAGAGATATTTCTCTCCCCACCCTTATCTGCCTTTTGTAGGCACCACTCATTCTGTGACTGCCTTGTCTGCTCCACATTCCCCATTAACCCCAGCACCCCGGCACTTTTCCCTGCAACTGCAGGAAGTGCTGCACCTGCCCCTACACCTCCCCTCCACCTCCATTCAGGCACAAAACAGACCTTTCATATTAGACATGGGTTCACCTGCACATCCGTCAACTTGGTCTACTGTGTCCGTTGTTCCCAATGTGGCCTCTCTGGATCGATGGGACCAAACATAGACTTTGTGATTGTTTCATAGAGTATCTGTGCTCTGTATGCACAAACAACAATAACTTCTGGTCGCTAACTGTTTTAACTCCTCCGTCCCACTCCCTGGGTGACATGTCCATCCTAGGCCTCCTCCAGTGTTGCAGTAACACCACCAGCAAACTGGAGGAGCAACACCTCATATTCCACCTCGGGAGCTCACAGCTGATGGCCTGAACATGGATTTCACCTGTTTTATAATCTCCCTGCCCCGACCTCATCCCATGTCCAACTCTCCCTCTCATCCCCGCCTCCTTGACTTGACACAACCTGTCCATCTTCTCTCCCACCGATCCGCCCCTCCTACCTCACTGACCAAACCCCAAAACTCCCGACCTGCACTCACCTATCACCATCCCACCTACCTTCCCCAGCCTCACACTTCTTCTCCCTAATTATTTCCCAGCTCCCGACCCCCTCCCCATTTCTGAAGAAGGGTCCTGATCCGAAACATCAACTTTCCTGCTTCTTTGATGCTGCCTGGCCTGCTTTGTTCTTCCAGCTCCACACTGTGTTACCTCTGACTCCAGCATCTGAAGGTCTTGCTATCTCCAAATAAGCATGTGTGATCTATACTCTCAACTCAAATGTGCCAATCAATTTAAGCTTCTGGGTTTTATGTCTCCAAGCTGTATTGCAGGCATAGTGCATCCCTATGTGAAGTGATCTTTGCTGTATCTGAAGGGACAATACACAATGCAAAATGGATGTGTTGGGAAAATGATAGATGTGGAGCAAGGCCAGCACTTAAATTCCTGACAGGTTATTGGGACACTGTTTGATGCTGTCAGGAGGAGGAGGAATATACTTATTTCCCCAGCAATAAGAAGAAACCTGCTGTTCAAAATAAAGTAGTCCACTGAAGGTAGCTAGGTCATTGTATCCTGGTCATGTAGGAAGCAGTTTACTGACCAAACTGGGCCAGGAAAGGTTCATCTACATTGCCAGCTTTGATTCCCACCACAACTTCTCACTGGATACTGCTAAGTCTTCTCTATCATTTCACTCCTCACATCCATTCAACTTTTACCAGTTTTCACTTTCCGTGGACATCATCAACTCCACAATTATCCATCCATCATTGATATTCAACCAGTCCTTATGTAATGTGATTTAAAACAGAAGTAACAATTGCTGACAAAGCTGAGCAGGCCTGGCAGCATCTGTGGCAAGAAATTGCTTCAGATCAAGTGGCGCTTCCTCAGAACTTCTGAGGAAGATTTTCTTGACCCATAATATTAACTCTTATTTCTCCCCACAGATGCTGCCAAGCCTGCTCAGCTTTGCCAGCTGTTGTTATTTCTTTTTCTGAATTACAGCATCCCCAGTTCTGTTGGTAATGTGAAAGAAGTTGCTCAGCCTCACCAAGTGTATTGTATCCATTGCAAACAAAAAGAGGAGAGAGGAATGGAGATGAGGCATCACATTTAATGCAGTTCACAGATGCAGAGGAGAATGCCTTGAAGATAAGGGACACATCTACAACCCTTTCAGTAATAGACGAAGAAAGAAAGAGGTTGCAAATTGTTTATGGCGGAATTCCAACTATTTCTGGCACATACAGTAGAGTTGTAGTGTCGATGGGGTCATGTGTTTTGGTTCAAAAGCAGGTGAGACCTCATATCACCTCTTTTCTGGAAAGCTCACTATATCTCACCCCATTCAGGCTTTTGATAGGCCAGTGATGGGCCAACCCCTGGAATTATTGGGTGATGGGGTGGATAACCCATCTAAACCAGAGGCTAGTAGCTCCTCTATACGCAGAAGCACCGTCAAGAAAGCAGTGGCTGCTATCAGGGTACGGTACACACCAGAGGTTTTGATTCGATCCAGGAGACATGCACAGTTGAACGATGGTGGGAAGAGGTTTTGGAGAAAGTGAGTCGGGGTGGGGTGGGGGAATGGGGATATGGTTTCTGCAGCAAGGGTAAAGGGTGTCTCTCAATCAACAGCAACTTCCTCATGTGGGGTCCCTTGATCAGGCACTGAGTATCTTTAATTTGGGGACGATTTGCCCACTCCCTATTTCCATAAGCAAACACACCACTGTTTGCGAGTTCTGCTCACGGAATGGCAATCCTACCACCCATTGCTTGCTTAATTATATTAATTGTGCACGTAGGGGCCTCAGTTGGTAATGGTGTGTGGAGGCCATCCAGAGGCCACCCCACCATGGAGTTGAACAGGCTGATGGTGGGTTTCCCAGGGCCCAACCTCACTTCTGATAAAAATGGCCTCCCATCACCAAACTGGGAGGAGGATACAAGATTCCATTCACACTGAACTATGAGAGACTGAACTAGTGATAATCAAGATTGTGACTTATTCACCAGTAAAGTAGATTTCCGCCTTTTGTCTTTCAGAGCCTTCACACATACAAGTGTCACAAAACATTCATGAAGAGGATTCCTCAGAGTTTTCTGTGGGTGCACCTTCACAGGACCTACAGCCATGCATCAGTGTTTGGTAGGTGCAATTAGAGAAGTTTCTCATTGATGATTCACACAATGAGCGCAGGTACACGCTGATGGCAGGGAAAGATGTAAAAAGATGAAGGTGGTGGGGAGCAGCATGATCCTCCAAGATGTACACAAATGGTTACCATTCTTAAACCCCAGTGTTCATTGTTGTAAGGGAGGCTGCTAGAGATACAACAGCATTGTGGCCAGGTATTGATGGTGTGCACTGCACACACTCTCCACAATCGCAGGGGCAATGGAGGAGGCCAGTTTCAACAGTGATAGCTTGCACCAACTTTGTGCATATGACAATCATACAGACAGTGGTCACCTCCATGAAACTTCAAGCAAGTCTTTCAAATGAGTCCATGCAGGTCACGGAAACACTGCGCAGACTTACATTTTTCAACCATTGCTCCCCATGGGCTTAAAAATCCAGACATCATGGGCCAAAAACATCCCAGAAATTCCAGCAGGGATTTAAGCAGCCCACCTGTACTACCTCTGAACGCACACAAGATGTGCGGCATGAAGTGTAAGTTGAATTAATATTATTCATGAAGCATACAGACACAATGGACCAAAGTACCTCCTTCTATGTCATAATTCCTTTTTGATTCTGTAATGTTGCAGAGCAGGGGATATTGTATCACAGTCCCCATAGGAATCCAAGGTCATATTGTTTTCTGTAATCCTATGGTCAGCAAATAACTCCAAGTTGCTCCAACAACTCACCACAGCAGCTTTAAACTTCCCCTTAACTAGTAAATCAGAAAGCACTTCAGCTGCTTTTTGTGGAGTGGTCCTGTGTTCAGCCCCAGAACATGGCCCACCCTGTTTCATAATGTTTGCTGATGCAGGTGTGAATAAGGTCGATGCTGGCTGTACAAATATTGACCAGTTTTGATGTCTTGCTACAGCATCAATCCATTTGGGTTAATGATATTATAACCTTCTTTCATTGCTTTCACCAATGGATTCAACGCCACTGGGTTTGCGTGATGTTTTCCTGAAATGGAGAGGCACATGACAGTTCATTCCTTACTAAAGCACTGAGATCAGCAGCTCTGATCATTTTAAAGGTCACTAACATTGTTACCAAGCTGTTTGACATGGACATTTTGCTGCTGATGCTACAACGAACTTGGCTACAACAGATGGGTGTTCCATTGTTTGAGGCCAAGTTAAAAGAAGGCCATGGACATTTTGCTGCTGATGCTACAACGAACTTGGCTACAACAGATGGGTGTTCCATTATTTGAGGCCAAGTTAAAAGAAGGCCATGCTACACTGCTGTTGGGGGATTACATCCTGAGTTCTTTGGGGGCATCCCCACCAAAAATGTTA
This sequence comes from Stegostoma tigrinum, assembly GCF_030684315.1. Taxonomy (NCBI): domain Eukaryota; kingdom Metazoa; phylum Chordata; class Chondrichthyes; order Orectolobiformes; family Stegostomatidae; genus Stegostoma; species Stegostoma tigrinum. The sequence continues at coordinate 66,820,365 of NC_081361.1, read as the reverse complement.
ACTTGCTTCATTCCTTCCCACTTTCCATCCAAAAGCCAAGACCTTACCTGACCCTCCTCCCTGGGCTGCCCAATCTTTCACCTCGCAAAAAGATCTCACTTATGTGCTTCCAGAGTCCAACTTTTCTTCTGGATGGACACACTTTGTAGTTGTAACAGAGCCCACTATTCAGTTCTTTTTCTGCTAGGATTTCTCGATCTGCTGGCTAACAGCTTGGCCAGCAACTCACGGGAAAGGAGTTTCACTGAAAAGTGAAAGTTGGCCTCTTTACCTGTCTAGGCTGCTGTGCATTATGGCTATGTGTGGGCTTCTTTCAGATACATCCTCTGCCGACTGACTTTGCTCTCACTAGAAGGGGACGGCGTGAGATTCCCTGTCCCCTTTAAAATCCAGCCCTCGGTCTGCCAACTGTAACACTGCTGTCGTATTTCAGATTGACAAGCTTATTTCTGACCCAGGATAAAACATGGGAAATATTCTTGTTTGTATGGATGAGCAATTTACTTAGTAATTGGGATTCCAGTAAAACAGATGTAAAAGTCAAAAGAAGTTAGTGCATTTCGAAATTTGATTTCTTTCACTGGGATTTTGATTTTGTCACCACCTTGGAAGATCGTACAGGAAATTTAGAGGAGCAACACTTTGATTTACTTTGGACTTTTGACGACAGTGGAAACAGTGGAGGGGGGGAAGGTCGAGGCAGGAAGCTAGAGACAAAATTAAAAACCATTACCATATGTGTTTTATGTCTAATTTTCACCCAAATTGTAATGGAAGAATCACTGATGAATGGATGACTAATGTATCCTATGATTCACTTTAGTCTCAGTGAGTGGGATCAAGGACGCCTTTGCATTTTCAAAAGCAGCAGTGTCACAGTGCAAATTGGAGACAGAAATTTCCCTTGGCCTAAATATGAGATATTTAACCCAATAACGATCATCAATGTGACACTAACTTAGTGCAATATCTTTGCATTGTTCCTAATATATGACTTACATTTGAGGAAAATTGGATTAGGCTTGAAAATTGATGTGAAGATCATGTAGCATGGTTAAACTGCATCTATTTAGCATAACGGAGGCAGCATGTAAACTTCATGTTGCCTGATTATTTGAGTGTTAATAGTATGCATCCCAATGCCAAGCGCAAAGCTGAGTGGCTGCACATTTAAGCAACTGGCCTCAATTCATGTGAATTTAAGCAGAACTTGAAAACTAGAGCTCACTAATAACGACACAAAGTGAAGATACAGTTTAGCTGCAGCGGGTGCTGCAAGGAGCTATGGAGAGTTTCAGAGCAAGAATAAAATGTGCAACAAGTCAGATAGAATGCCCCAAGATTGTCATATACACTGCTTGAGGTTTTGGTGCTGGTGGGTTTTTTTAAAAATTAATTTGTGGGATGTTGGTGTCACTGGCTGGCCAACATTTGTTGCCTATCACTAAATGCCCATGGGAAAATGGTGGTGAGCTGCTTTCTTGAACCACTGCTGTCCATGTGCTGTGGGTTGACTCACAATGCTGTTACGGAGGGAATTGCAGGATTTTGATCCAGCAATGCTGAGAAACTGTGATATATTTCTAGGCCCGGATGGTGAGTGGTTTGGAGGGGAACTTGGAGGTGGTGGTGTTCCAATGTATCTGCTGCCCTTGCCCTTCTAAATTAAAACACTTTTGGGTTTGGAAGCTGCTGCCTGAGGATCTTTGGTGAATTTCTGTAGTGCATCTTGAAGATTATGCACACTGCTGCTAATGACTGTCGGTGATGGAGGGAGTGGATGTATGTTGATGTGATACCAGTCAAGCAGGCAGCTTTTTCCTGGATAGTGTCAAGTTTCTTTAGTGTTGTTGAAGTTGCACCCATCCAGGCAAGTGGAGAGTATTCCATTACAGTCTGGACTTGTGCCTTTTAAATAGTAGATAGGCTCTGGGGAGTCAGGAAGTGAGTTACTTGATTGTCCCTTATTGGAGATGGTCTTGCCTGGCATTTGTGTGATGCAACCGTTACATGCCAGTTGTCAGCTCAGATCTGTCCAGATCTTGTTGTATTTGAACATGGATTGCTTCAGGTGGACAGAGAAAAGATGTTCTGTCTCCATGGGGCTGAGGACTTTAAGACAGAGGGTGAAAAGTCAGTGATGGTAAATAGCCATCATTGTTAATGCAGACATGATACCCCAAGGACCTAAATATAATGCAGTAAGATTCAAAGACTTTAAGCACATAGTCAAGGTCAGTTAATGCTTCGTCACATGGTCATATTCTTGGTCTAAACTCGTATTCTCACTGACTGCTCCAAGGAGCACCTCCTTATTTTTCTTAGGGCACTGAGATTGGAAACATTCCTCTGGTTCAATGGATTCTGAAATGCCTAGTAAGTCCAATGTGTGACCTTCAGGTTCTGTCACATGTACAATAGGTGGGGTGAGAAAAGTTGAGTAGATGGGCTGTTCATAAGTTTGCATTCTCACTGATACCTTGTCTGCCACTTTGCCAGACAAAGTCCCTCATTGCGTTTTGTGTCTTCCTGAAACAAATAAAATTCCCTCACTCATAAAACAACCTCATTTGGTGGACTATTGAAGCCATTTTTCAGTGAAATGGGCTCCATGCTACCTACTGCTGCTTTCAGGTGTGAAAGTGAGCACTAGAGGAGATGACAATGAATGAAGGATGAGGAAGCACCCCACAGTACCGCAGTACTGGTGGTATTCAGGTGGAAGCTTTAAAAAATAATGTAGTGGTAGCAGTGAACATGATGTTTAGGGGGATGAATAGCGTTCTCTGTAGCTGAGCATGTGAGTCCCAAAGGCTGTACTGCTTGTCCAGTTTCAGGGTTAAGGACATCCCAGGGCTGGAGAGGAATTTGGAGCAGTAAGGGAAGGATCTAGTTGTCATAGTCCACATGGGCACCAATGGCATAGTATGACTAAACAGTGGGTCCTGCTAAAGGAATATGAGCAGCAAAAGGCTAAAAGAAAGACAGGTAATATGATCAAAGAATGAATATATGATTCAAAGAGTGGTGCAGGAGAAATTGATTTCACCTTATGGGGCACTGACGAAAGAGGGAGTTGTAATGTTCAGACTGCCTTCACTTGAAGTATGCTGGGACCAGCAGGAATCAAATAGCCAGGAGTGAAAAAAGGGCTAAAAATGAAATATTAGGAGTTCTTAGAAAAAATACATTCAAACTGGTATCCACCAGCTGAAGGCCTTTACAGGACTAGGCTAATTACTCAGGTGACCATGACAACTGCCTGCCCTACCCACTGGATGGTCTGTACGCTGGTCTGCAGGAAGATACTAATCCTAGCTCTCCTCCAAAGGAGATAGGAACACAATTAGGATGAATAGACAAACTACTGCAGCACCTATCTCTATGACTCAGGGATTCCCTCAGTGACTTCAATGGAGTGAATTATATAAACAGTTCATGGGATAGAGTGAAAGACTTGAGGGGAGATGCAGCAGTGGAAAATTGGCATATTCTAACTGCCAGACTACATTATCAGTAATGTCAGATCACATACAACGAGGCTCTGAGTGAAGAAGGATCTAGTGAAAGCCTTGCTTTATCAGGACTCTGTACATAGTCTAAATACTAGTAAATGTTCATCAGTTCTACTAGGATTGCGTCTGGCCCTCATCTGTCGAAGGCTCCCCGAACAAGCTCATTATTCTAATACAGCAGCTATACAAACAGAAACAGAGCCATTCAAGCTCAGAAGTTGTAACTGATGGGTCCACTGGTGAAGTACAGGCAAGCTGAAGAAGACAAAGGCCAGACTGGAAACTGGGAAGACTTTGTTGCAGCTATGTTAGTTACTTGAAACTAACAATGCTGGACCTATGCCACCCAGCCCAAGTTGGCATAGTTCTGCAGATTTTTGCCAGTTTTGATGATGATTCTACTTCCAGAACTCAGGATTGGGAACAGGCTAACTCCTGAATGGAAAGGAATTAAATGTTTTTGCTGAGGAAGCCAAAGTTTCAAAGGAGTTTGTGAAGGAGCTAGATAATCTATGTATTTTGTGGATAGTGTAAATATTGTATTTGCCATTTAACATTAAATTTAGAACTGATTGCAATGTACCTGTCAATTTATGTTTAATTTATATTTATTTTGGATGTTAGCGTACAGATTACTGAAAATAGCATTTACTATGTGCGCTCTGTTTCTCTCCTATTTAGTGGAAATTGTTCTGTTTAAATAATAGAATCTTGTGGATTCATTCTTTCAGTACATAACACAGATTTCAGATTACTTATTAAAACCTGTTACTGGCCTCTACCAAGATTTACCAACTTAAACAAGTCAAATAATGTGATGCATAAACTTAAACACAGATTCAATTGTTGTTTATATAATGAAGCAAACAGTTGTATGAATTCATAATTAATTTACACTAAATAGACAATACTCTTCTGAAAACTGAGGTGAAATGTAACATGAATGGTCTTCTGCTCTGTGTTGATAATATGATTTCACAAAAGTGGCATTACAATTAAAATGTTTGCCAACAAAGCCTCATAACAAGGATGGCTGACAAAGACTGCATTCCTTCCAACAAGATAAAATACATGAAAAGAATAAATAGATGAACAATCTGGTTCTGCTTCTATTTTTTGTTTAAGCTAGCATTAGGTTTAGCTACTTTAAAAAAGGCTGTACTCTTAGTGGAAGCCAGTGCTCTGTAATAAATGAATGTGAGTTCAAGGTTGTGCATTCGGCTAAGATGACAAAGTTTTTGAAGGGGTTGGTGGATCATCTTAATGGCCATGCAATAGATAATTTAAGACGGGACTGTTTATAAATGTGGAAATACATATAAAGGCTTTTAATTTTGCATTGGGGTTTATTAACTTTAAAATCATCATCCACTTATAAACAGAAAGACACAAAATGGAAAGCCTAAGTAATAGTTAAAGTTTTATAGAAGTCATATATCATCTAACTGGATATATATTGTCAGGGGCTATTTAAAAAAAAACAGGAAAAGAACATTGTTGAGAGGTCAGGAAGAGGGCAAGTTTAGCACTGAAGAAAGAGAAAGCAAGGACATGAATAAGTGAAAAAGGTCACGTTCTCCATAGACCAGAAAGCAGCTAATAATGATGAATTGTAAGGTGAACGCACTTATGCCAATAAGCAGCAATTGCCAGATGTGTATCTGCAGGATGATTATAAGGTTCCCAGGTTCTTGGTTGATCTTTTACTAAAATTATTTCTGTGGAGAAATGTATTTTCTTGTAGTGATTATTTTGCTGAAATACAAGTATTTGAGGCACACAGCATGGATAAAACTAAAGGAAAACAAGAGAAGCATCAGTGAGAAGGAGTCAGTAAGATATGCTGATAGGGATAGATGTGGGGTGATGAGGTTTTTGTGAAATGTAGATGTCTACATTTGGGCTGAAGGCCTGCTTGTCTGCGGACCCTTCTAGTGCCTCAAATGCATGAAATGTAATCTGGTACAAGTAAGAGATGCCTTTCGTTTGTTTGACTAGAATCAAACTCCAATGTTTATTTCCTTGATATGCTACTACAGAACTAAACTGCATTTGTGCCTATGCATATAGACAAAGTTTTTTTTATGTATATAATGGAAGTTCTGCTGTCTGCTATTACATAAAGCCACCTAAAATATATGAACGTATTTGAACTGAGTTGAATTGAATTGAATTGGCTTTATTGTCACATGTACACAAATGACGACAGTGAAAAGTTTACAAGTCACTGCTTACACTATCTTAGGTATGAGATACCTACCTACAGATTCTTCAGTGCAAATTCTTCAGAAAACATGTTAGAAAAGTAATGAAACAAAAAGTCCAGTATTATAGATCGTAGGAATAAATTAGAAAATAGAGAAATAACAAGTTCAGGACAACAGTCCTTCAAACTAGTCCATGCTGTACCAACCCTCCAGCCTGGGCTGGGCCTTGACCCCAGACCGCATCTGGCTTCACCGCGAGACTTTGGAATCACCTCAAGGCTGAAAGTCCATGCTGGACTAAAAGACTGCCATGGGTCACTGGAAGACCATCACATGGGGCCGTGAATTCACTACATGCTGCTAGGAAACTGCCACATTGGGGCAACAGCTCGCTGTATGCCCCGAGAGACCATCACACAGGGCTGTGAGTTTGTCACGTGCTGCCGGGAAACTGCCACCGTGGGGCAAGAGTTTACCGTGTGCCCCTGAGGCACTGTCATGCCGGGCCTAGGGACAGCCATGCTGAGGCGGGAGACCACCATGCTGGGCCAGAAGACCGCCATGCTGGGTTTGCACTGAGCCCGAGCTCATGCTGAGGCTGGGAGTTCAGGACACTGTTGAGAAGAAACAAGAGAGAAATAAAACACCAAAGAGAACAAAAGAGAAAAGAAAAAGAAATGGACAGAGTAGATGAGCTTCTACTGAAGCGTCCTACTCCATCACCATCTTGTGTCTATTTGTTCGAAAATGTATTGTGATACTGTTTAACTCAATAAATACTGTTCCTTTATCTTCATGAATATTACTTTCCAAGTAAAAGGACTAATCTATTCATTCTCAACTATCTGCTGCTGGACTGCTCACAACAGGTAACTGAGGAGCATCCTCCTCTCTGCTGTAAAGCAGTGTGTTGAATATGGACCACACTTGATCCTAATCCCTGCAGAATACAGTGATCTCAGCTGGGATGGCAATTTGGGTGATATAACTGGATTCAGCATTCCTAAACCAGAGATGAGTGAGCAAAAGTCAGCTAGTGCCCATTTCCTGATTGCTATCCAACAAGTCCTTCCTCAACAACTGCACACGCTACTTTAGGACAAGTATGAGTTTGGATATTCTGCACCACAGCAGCACAAAGCAACTAAAGGCAGGATACATAGACAAGGCCCCTGGCCGCCTGTATTGTGGAAGCAAACATAAGGGTGGAAGTTTGGGTTGGAGGCAATGCAAATAGAAGATTTTTTCTTGACCTTATGTTGAATCTTTAAACTGCATTCCTAGCAGTATTTTGGCAACCATTTCTGGAGCTTGCCTGTGTTATTGGGAGGAAAGAAAAGGTGATTGAGCAATCTCCCTATGTTTGGTCAGAACAAGGTACAGTGAAGGTGACAAACTGAGGAGCAATCAGAGAGTGAGCAGTTTTCAGTGCCAGCACCTGAGTGGAGTGAATTTTCTTACACTGTAAAAAACACCAAGCCTTCCATCTGCTGCTTTACTCATAGGGAGCTATACAGTCATCGAGTCATACAGCACAGAAACAGACCCTTTGGTACAACCAGTCAACGCTGAATATGATCTCAAACTAAATTTGGCCCACCCTGCTTGGGCTTGGCCTATATCCCTCCAAATATTTCCTGTTCATGTACTTATCCAAATATCTTTTAAACATTGTAACTGTACCCATATCCACCACTTCCTCTGGAAGTTCATTCCACACTTGAACCACTTTCTGCGTAAAGAAGAGTTGCCCCTCATGTCATTTTTAAATCTTTCTCCTCTCACCTTAAACATAGGGTCCTTAGTTTTGAATTCCCCCACTGTAGGGAAAAGACATCTAGCATTCACCTTATCTATGTCCCTCATGAGTTTATAAACTTCTGTCAGGTCACCCCCCTCAACCTCCCAGCTCCAGTGAAAGAAGTCCCAGCCTATTTTTATAACTCAAACCCTCCATTCCCGGCAACATCCTGATAAATCTCTTCTGAGCCCTCTTCAGTTTAATAATATCCTTCCTATTACAGGATGACCAGAACTGGACACAGTACTCCAGAAGAGGCCTCACCAACATCCCAGCATCTGTCGCGACACAACAGATTCCTTACAGAAACTCAGCACTCATGGACCAATCGAACTAGAAACATTCCTCATCACAATGGACATTTCAGCACTCTACACCAGCATCCCTCACAACAACTGCATCACTGCTATAGCCTCAGTACTCAGTACCAACTGCTAATTTCCAGACACCATCCTACCACTCATCCACTTCATTCTCAAGCACGCCTTCACCTTCAACAATCAGCTCTTCATGTAGACACACAGAACAGCCATGGCCATCAGATTTGCTCCCCAATATGCCATCAATTTCATGCACAGCTTCAAAGAAAACTCCTTTCCTGCACAGAACCTCCGACCAACGCTATACACCAGATACATTGATGACATTTTCTTCTTTCGGACTCATAGTGACAAATCACTGAAGCTGCTACACAGCGATATCAACAAGTTTTATCCCATCATCAGACTTACCATGGCCTGCTCTTTAGAATCAGTCTCATTTTTGGACACATGCATCTCTATAGGGGACAGACACCTCAGTACTTCATTCTGCTGCAAGCCCATGGATAACCTCACAATGCTGCATTTCTCTAGCTTCCACCCTAAACGTATTAAAACAGTTATAGACATGCCCTATGCATACACAGGATTTGTTTGGATGAGGAGGAATGAGGCAGACACCTGAAGGTTTTGAATGACAACCTCATAGGAACAGGATACGATGCTCAACTCATCAATCGCCAGTTTCGGCATGCCACAGTGAAAAACCATAATGAACTCCTCAGAAGACAGGCATGGGGTGTGTCCGATAGAGTACCCTCATTGCTTAGTACTTCCTGGGAGTGGAGAAACTATGTCATGTTCTCCGCAGCCTTCAATACATTATCGATGACAATGAGCACCTCGCCAAGATCTTCCCCACATCTCCAGTTCTCTCTTTCAAACAACTGCCAAACCTTAAACAGACAGTTGTTCGCAGCAAACTACCCAGCCTTCAGGACAATATCGACTACAACGTCACACAACCCTGCCATGGTAACCACTGCAAGATGTGTCAGATCATCGATATGGGCGCTAGCATCACACGTGGGAACATCACCCACCATGTGCACAGCAGATACTCATGTGACTTGGCCAACGTTGTCACTGTCATTCACAATAAAAACCAAAAGAATTGCGGATTCTGTAAACAAAAACAAAGTTGCTGGAAAAGCTCAGCAGGTCTGGCAGCATCTGTGATGGAGAAAACAGAGTTAACATTTTGGGTCCAGTGGCCCTTCCTCAGAACTGAGGATGGTCTCTTGTCTCTCTCATACGCTGCAGGCAAGGGTGTCCCGGGGTATGGTATATTGGCAATACCAGGCAGACCTACAACAACGGATGAATGGACACAATGCGACAATCGTCAGGCAGGATTGTTCCCTCCTAGTGGGGGAGCACTTCAGCAGTCAGGGGCATTTGGCCGCCGATCTTTGAGTAAGCTTCCTCCAAGGCAGACTTCAGGATACACAAAAACATAGAGTCGCCGAGCAGAGGCTGATAGCTAAGTTCAGTACCCGTGAGGACGGCGGCAGTCAGGATCTTGGATTCATGTCGCACTACAGGTGACCTCACCCCACTATACACTTACACACACACACACACACACACACACACACACACACACATTAGTCAGTTAGGTGAATTTGATTTCACAGATACATTCCATTTTGTTCAAAAAGTGCTCAATTTATAGACAGTGAGTAAATGTGGCATTTTATAAATTCCTACTTTGGAAAAAAAATCAATCTGATGCCAAACTAAAACACAAACAGATTCTAAACCAGGCCTCACACCTAACATGCATGGTCTGACCTAAAATGTCACTTCTTCTTTACACTGATAAAACCTTTAGTTCTCTCAGGACTGTGACTGGAAAGAAATTTAGGGATCTACATATACATAGTAATGAAGTAAAATCTTCTAACTGATTAAAGATTTAACAGCATCTTAGGTTTGTTTACTACATCCTCATCAGCGGGTTGACCCTTTGATCTTTTACTTATAAATTCTGTGTTCTGCGTGCTTCTTTTTCACTTTACCTGATGAAGGGGCTATACTCCGAAAGTGTGTGCTTGCAAACAAACATGTTGGACTACAGTGTCGTGTGATTTCTGACATTGTCTACCCCAGTCCAACCCGGGGCCTCCATATCATACCTGAAAACTGCCAGGGCTATTATTGCTGTGGCTTCAATCGTTGATCTTTGCAAGAGAGCCTGGGCCGTGTTTAATGGATTTGAAACTCCCTGATTGTTCCTTCTTTGTAGGCAGAGTCCATATATCACTCCCTGATCCATCTGTTTTAAGTTGGACTGTGCTCTGCCAAAGCTGAGGGCAGGTGGGCTGGTCTAGTGGGAAATGCAAGTTGCAATTAACATTCCCAGTCGTGCTAATTCTTTTCTTGGATGCAACATTCACTCTGCAGTGTCCAGGTCTGACAGGCATAGATTTGAACTTTCTAAGGTTGCAAATAGTGGTCTTTGAGATTGCTGCCCACAGTAGCCACGACTTCAATTCACATAGAGAGATATCTCAGTGCACCTTATAGATTACGGACAAATGTGAGCAAAACAGCAAAGGTAAAGGGGGACTCAGCAGCAGATGTGCTGATGGAAAATTGGATCGAACTGTAAGGTTAATAGCCAAGAATTTGAATGTCCAGAGGCTAGAAAAACAGGCAGAAAAATTGATGATTCAATAAACTAGATTTGAAAAATGAAAATGCAAGCTTTCAAAATAGAGAAACAATGGTTACAATACATGGAATTACTGAGAATGTTAAGCACCAAAACAGGCCATTCAGCCCAGCTAGTAGACACCAGTGCTGATATTCACAAGCAACCACTAATTCTATTGAACTGATATCATTCTTTCAGCATGTGGACACATTAAAGGAGCTGAAATTGCCCACTTTAGAGAGGGCAAGGATGAGAAGCAATTTGATAGAAGTGGCCAAAATCATGCGTGGTACAAACAGAGCTGATTGAGAGAAATTGCTCCCATTGATTGGCAGAATCGGAGGACACTGATTTAATGTAATCAACAAAAGAACTGAAGACAACGTGAAGAGATTTTTTTAAAAGAATTATTTGGTAAGGATCTGGAGCATACTACCTGAGATGGTGGTTGAGGCAGACTTGATTGTGGTTTTTAAAAGACCCTGAAGGGGAAGACATTGTAGAGCTCAGTGGAAAAGTCTGGGGAGAATGATTCTTGATGTTGCTTTTGCAGGCCAGAAATTTACTGGCCCAACACAGGGCAGGTTTCAAAGCAGTACTGAAGTAAAGTTAGTTGTGTGAAGGGAGATTCCTATGATCACTATCCTTTGGATCATCACAATGAGAGAGGTGTTACACTAAAATCTTTAATGTGTTAAAATAACAAAATCTGGTGGTAGTTTGGAGTACTTGTAAATTAGAGACTTAAAAAAATCAAGCTAACAAAGATTTCAAAGGGCCTGAAAACTCCTTTGACATAATTAGGACGTTAATAATAATGTAGGAAGTGACACTCCCAGTGAGGTAAGTTTTTTAGACTCATAGAAAGTTTGGAACAATGTTCCAGATGAAACACTTGTAATTAGACTAACAAAACACAGAAACGTTTCCTAGATTATGGGATTGAGAATTGTTTAAAAATGGTGAAACTTAATAACTAACCATATTACCATTGAATTTGATAAACACAATACAAATGGGGACAACAAAGTGTAGAGCTGGATGAACAGCAGGCCAAGCAGCATCTTAGGACCACAAAGACTGACGTTTTGGGTCTAGTCCCTTCTAGGCCCGAAACATCAGCTTTTGTGCTCCTAAGATGCTGCTTGGCCTGCTGTGTTCATCCAGCTTCACACTTTGTTATCTTGGATTGTCCAGCATCTGCAGTTCCAATTATCTCTGATACAAATGGAGATTTTCCCTCAGCTACTTGATCTATTTCAAATGCTGCCTGAAATCAGCACCCAGTTCCTCAGCCTTGCCAGTCATATTCCAAGTTGAGAGGTGACTTAATTGAAACATATAAAATAATCAGAGGGTTAGATAGGGTAGATAGGGAGACCCTTTTTCCTAAGCTGGTGACGGCGAGCATGAGGGGGAAAAGCTTTAAATTGAGGGGTGAAAGATATAGGACAGATGTCAGAGGTAGTTTCTTTACTCAGAGAGTAGTGAGGGAATGGAATGCTTGCCTGCAATGGTAGTAGATTCGCCAACTTTAGGTACATTTAAGTCGTCATTGGACAAGCATATGGACGTACATGGAATAGTGTAGGTTAGATGGGCCTGAGATTGGTCTGACAGGTCGACATAACATCGAGGGCCGAAGGGCCTGTACTGTGCTGTAAAGTTCTATGTTCTATGTTCTAAGTTCCTATCTACAAATCAGAGATTACAAATGGACTTTAAATGCCTGAAGACAGAGAAGAAAAATGAGGAGGCTTTGAATCATAATGTCTCCAAGTCAATTCTTTTTGAGGTCTCCAATAGAGCAAGCTGATCTGTCAGTAATTGTGCCTTAACTTGAGCAGTGGACACTGAGCATGCACTTAAGGAGCTATGTCATAGAGAAGTCAGCTCACATGGAACTGAAACTTGAGGCTGTAGAGTTTACAAACATGTCCTCTCTGACTATGCTTTTTAAATAGTTATATTTAACAAAACTTCTCAATGTTCACACTGTGCCATTGTCAGCAATCATTCACCAATGAGTATGTTTTTTGACCGAGGAATGTCCATGACATTCGTCATAGGTTCTGTGAGTCCTTGTGCAACTGATGAATCAGGTCCTAGAGTCACATCTGCAACCACACATTTGGCAGGTGTTTCAAGGACGTGAGATTGGCCTTGAAATTGCTGGCAGTCCTTTCTTCAGTTCATTTTCTGTACTTCCTCTTGCAGACCAGAAGACCATAAAACGGAAGAGCAAAATTAGGCCATTTGGCCCAATGGGTCTTCTGCACCATTCTATCATGGCTGAGATGTTTACCAACCCTACGTGCTGCCTTCTCTCCATAATCCTTGATCTCCTTACCAGTCAAGAACCTACCTGGCTCTGTCTTAAATACACTGAAATGACTTGGCTTCCACAGCCTCCTGCAGCAATATGTTCCAGAGAGTAAAGACTTTCTGGCTAAAGAAATTCCTCCTCATGTCAGTTCTAAAGAGTATATCCCTTCATCCTGAGGCTGTGCCGTTGGGTCCTCGACTTCCCGGCCAGTGGAAACATCTTCTCCACATCCACTCTATCCAGACCTCTCAGTATTCTGTCAGTTTAATCAGACCCCCATTCATCGTTCTAAACTCCATTGAGTACAAACCCAGAGTCCTCAACAACTACACATATGACAAACTCTTCATTCCCAGTTTCATGCTTGTGAACTGTCTGTGCACCCCTTCCAAGGCCAGCACATCCTTCATTAATTATGGGGCCCAAAACTGCTCACAGTATTCCAAATGCGCTCTTATCAGAGCCTTATACAGCCTCAGCATTCCTTTCCTGTTGTTGTAATCTAGCCCTCTCGAAACAAATGCTAACATTGCATTTGTCTTCCTAACTGGCAACTGAACTTGCGTGTTAACCTTAGTGGAATTCTAAACTTGAACTCCCAAGACCCTTTGTGCTTCAGATTTCCAAAGTGTTTCCCCGTTTATAAAATAATCTATATCTCTATTCTTCCGAACAAAGTACATTAATGCACATATTCCCTACTGTATTTCGTCTTATACTTCTTTGCCCACTCTCCTAGCTTGCCCAAGTCCTTCTGCAGCCTCCCTGCTTCTTCAAGACTATCTGCTCTTCCACCTATCTTTGTTTCATTTGCAAACTTATCAACAGCTTAACCCCCGGCTCCTTTGTTCAAACCAACAGGTTTATTTGAAATCACAAGCTTTCAGAGCCTCAGAGATAGTGGGAACTGCAAATGTACTGCATCCGCTGTACCTGTTTTAGCTTCTCTACACTGCGGAAACCTAGTGGAGGCTTGGGGACCACTTCGCAGAACACCTAAGCTTGGTTCGCAGTAAACAACGGCACCTCCCGGTCGCAAACCATTTTAACTCCCCCTCCCATTCCTCGGACGACATGTCCATCCTGGGCCTCCTGCAGTGCCATAATGATGCCACCCGTAGGTTGCAGGGACAGCAACTCATATTCCGCTTGGGAACCCTGTAGCCCAATGGTATAAATGTGGATTTCACCAGCTTCAAAATCTCCCCTCCCTCCACCACATCCCAAAACCAGCCTAGCTTATCCCCGCCTCCCTAACCTGTCCTTCCTCCCACCTATCCCTCCTCCCACCTCAAGCCGCACCCCCATTTCCTACTTACTAACCTCATCCCGCCCCCTTGACCTGTCCCTCCTTCCTGGACTGACCTATCCCCTCCCTACCTCCCCACCTATACTCGCCTCTCCACCTATCTTCTCCTCCATCTCTGATGATCTCATCCACTCTGATGAAGGGTCTAGGCCTGAAACATCAGCTTTTGTGCTCCTAAGATGCAGCTTGGCCTGCTGTGTTCATCCAGCTCCACACTTTGCTCTTTCGGAGACTCAGTCCTTCTTCAGGTGTTACTGAGCGTTTGAAAGCATGTGTTTTCAAATAAGTGTCTTGGAATATATCCTGGTGTCGTGTAACCTCTGAGCTTATCCATCCCAGTCCCATACCAGCAGCTCCACATCAAACCATTAATGCATAGCATGAATAGTTGTAGTCCCAATGCTGACGCCTGTGAAACTCCACTCATCATTGGGTTTGAATCCCACCATGGCGGACAGTGGAATTTGAATTCAATGATGACTAAGAACACACCATTGATTGTCGGGAAAACCCCATGTGGTTCAATAATGTCCCTTAGGGAAGGAAATTGCCATCCTTACCTGGTCTGACCTACTTGTGACTCCAGATCCACAGCAATGTGATTGACTCATAACTATCCCCTGGGCAATTAGGGATGGGCAATAAATTCTGCCTGGCCAGTGCTGCCCTCATCCCGTGAATGAATAAAAGGGATCACCACCAATGCCTCCACAATCTCCTCAGCCATCTGCTTCAGAACCCTGGGGTGTAGTCCATCTGGTCTGAATGATTTATCCAACTTTAGACATTTCAGTTCCCTTAGCACCTTCTCCTTAGAAATGGCCACTATGCTCACTTCTGCCTCTTAACTCTCTTGAAGCACTAGTGTGCTGCTAATGTCTTCTACTATGAAAATTTATACAAAGTCAGCTACAGAGCTGGCCAGAGGCTAGGAATACTGCGGCAAGTAACTTACCTCCTGACTCCTCAAAGCCTGTCCACCATCTACAAGGTACAAGTCAGTAGTCTGGTGGAACACTCCCCACTTTCCTGGATGAGTGCAGCCCCAACAACACTCAAGAGGCTTTGATATCATCCAGGACAAAGCAGCCCACTTGGTTGGCTCTACAACCACAAGCATTCACTCCCTTCACCACCAATGCTCAGTAACAGCAGTGTGTGCTATCTACAAGATGCACTGCAGAAATTCACCAAAGATCCTCTGACAGCACCTCCCAAAACCACAACCACTTCCATCTAGAAGGACAAGGGCAGCAGACATATGGGAACACCACCACCTGAAATTTCCCCTCCAAGCCACTCACCACCCTGACTTAGAATTTCTGCTATGCCTCCCAAAGTATACCCAGAAACCCCTGCCATTGCTGCTGCACCATCTTCCCTGCTAGGTTCCTCTTCCAATCATCTCTGGTCAGCTCTTCCTTCATGTCTTTATAGTTACCTTTACTCAATTGTAATACTGGTACATCTGATTCCAGCTTCTCCCTCTAAAACTGCAGGGTGAATTCTGTCATATTATGGTAACTGCCTCCAGGGTTTCCTTAACCTGAAGCTCCCTAATCAAACCTCCCTCACTATGGCTGTTCCTATAGAATTGCCTTCATACAGCAGCTTCCTCAAAGTTGATTTCATCTGAATGAGGGTCTCCTACACATTGACATTCATGTTTCATTTCTTGAGCGAAGCATTCAGTGAGTCTTTGAAATGCTTCCTTTGTCCCCCTCTCATTCCCACCTGATTGTAAACTTCATCTTACCAATGACAACAGACAGTGACCAGGCTTGAGGACCCAGAGACAAGCAGCAATAAGACCTGAAATGAAACTCATTGATTGAAGGATCAGGGCAACCCAGTATTCCAAACAAAGAAATATGGAAATACTTTTAAGTGAAGCTCAGTGGAAACAGGAAATAGTGAGACTGACATCAAAGTCCACATAGGCACTGGACAGCAGAAGAGGAAAGTCCATGCTAAGGTTAACATATGCTAAAGCTGAAGAAAGTCCAGAGGAACGAATGGGAGAGACAGCAGTGAAAAAATGTAATAGGCCTCAGTGACAATAATAGAGCTGTGGATAAAAGGACTTATAGAATGTGGAAAGGAATGAACATCTGAACTTTCACCAGCGGCAAAGAAGCAACATGATGTGGTCAGTGTTGTTAAGGAACCCAGAAATTCGGTCAAGAGAGACCTTGTAAGAGCTGTAGCAACAACACAGAAAATTCCTTATTTTTCTAATTTTTTTCCCTAAGGATTTGTCCCTAAGAATGTGGACCTAGGTACATTTCTACCTAAGATGGTACCATAAGTGGTGATTTGTAAACTTTTCACTGTGCTCATGTGAGTACATGTGACAATAAACCTAATTGTAATTCTAAATGAAGACCCTAACAGCCTGCAAGTTCCCAGCAATCAAAACACAGAGGAATTCTTCCCGGAGAACGAAGCAGACCCACTGCAACATTTCAGGTCTCCTGTTGGACTGACGTATTGGGTGAATTCTGATATGTGGACATTATGGTTAATGGAAAGTTGGGTGAATTTAGATTGGATACAGGGATAGATCCATTCCTTCACATATAACTACATGGTCATGATTGGTAGCTCTTCGACTGTCCTGCGCTCAACTTTGAGATGTAGGAGCTATCAAAATCAGAGTCAGAGGGCAGATACAGGTTGTACTTTGCAACAATGGATGACAAATCACAGAAACATTGTACACCGTTCCTGACCTGAATGCTTCTTTATTGAGCTGGAATTGTCTGTCTATCTTTAAACATCCTTCATTTAACAGACGTTGAAGACACTGAAGTTGACTCAGTCAGCCCTGGAGCACTCACCATTACAGAATTTTCACCCATAG
This sequence comes from Stegostoma tigrinum, assembly GCF_030684315.1. Classification (NCBI taxonomy): domain Eukaryota; kingdom Metazoa; phylum Chordata; class Chondrichthyes; order Orectolobiformes; family Stegostomatidae; genus Stegostoma; species Stegostoma tigrinum. The sequence continues at coordinate 66,803,365 of NC_081361.1, read as the reverse complement.
CACCATTGAAAGATATTACAAAGCCTTTCATTTCCTTCAAAACAGTATCCGCAAATGGCAGGATGAAACGTGCCAAAGGTGGATGTAATTAGCCACAAGAGGGCATTCTAGACCTTAGTTTGTTCTTTCAGATGGTACACAATGCAGCTATCATTCACACTTGCAGTTCTTGGAAGGAGAGGGCCTTCTGATACCAATGGATTTGGGCAGCTCTGTTCATTAAGATTCCACTGTCTCTTTTCAGGAGAATCACCCCACATCCCTCACACCCCGCCCCCACCACAACCGCCCCAAGAGGATCCCCCTCGTTCTCACACACCACCCTACCAACCTCCGGATACAACGCATTATCCTCCGACACTTCCGCCATTTACAATCCGACCCCACTACCCAAGACATTTTTCCATCCCCTCCCCTGTCTGCTTTCCGGAGAGACCACTCTCTCCGTGACTCCCTTGTTCGCTCCACACTGCCCTCCAACCCCACCACACCCGGCACCTGCCCCTGCAACCGCAGGAAATGCTACACTTGTCCCCACACCTCCTCCCTCACCCCCATCCCAGGCCCCAAGATGACATTCCACATTAAGCAGAGGTTCACCTGCACATCTGCCAATGTGGTATACTGCATCCACTGTACCCGGTGCGGCTTCCTCTACATTGGGGAAACCAAGCGGAGGCTTGGGGACCGCTTTGCAGAACACCTCCGCTCAGTTCGCAACAAACAACTGCACCTCCCAGTCGCAAACCATTTCCACTCCCCCTCCCATTCTCTAGATGACATGTCCATCATGGGCCTCCTGCACTGCCACAATGATGCCACTCGAAGGTTGCAGGAACAGCAACTCATATTCCGCCTGGGAACCCTGCAGCCATATGGTATCAATGTGGACTTCACCAGTTTCAAAATCTCCCCTTCCCCTACTGCATCCCTAAACCAGCCCAGTTTGTCCCCTCCCCCCACTGCACCACACAACCAGCCCAGCTCTTCCCCCCCACCCACTGCATCCCAAAACCAGTCCAACCTGTCTCTGCCTCCCTAACCGGTTCTTCCTCTCACCCATCCCTTCCTCCCACCCCAAGCCGCACCCCCAGCTACCTACTAACCTCATCCCACCTCCTTGACCTGTCCGTCTTCCCTGGACTGACCTATCCCCTCCCTACCTCCCCACCTACACTCTCTCCACCTATCTTCTTTACTCTCCGTCTTCGGTCCGCCTCCCCCTCTCTCCCTATTTATTCCAGTTCCCTCTCCCCATCCCCCTCTCTGATGAAGGGTCTAGGCCTGAAACGTCAGCTTTTGTGCTCCTGAAATGCTGCTTGGCCTGCTGTGTTCATCTAGCCTCACATTTTATTATCTTGGAATTCTCCAGCATCTGCAGTTCCCATTATCTCAGAAAAATGTCAGCTTGTTTTCTCATTCCGCTGTCCCATTATGTTGACCATGTAAGTGAGCGTTCTTTTTATTTACAGTCATGAAAAGCTTGCTGCCATGTCAACAACTTATCCATACACCAAGGAGTTCAAAAGCGCACACATCTTCCTCCCAAAAGCTTACTGTTGCAGACAATGGAGAAGGCTATAGAGATTTCAGCAATTCTCTCTCATCCTGTCCTTAACGCAATGAAATCCCCGATTCTTTGCATAGCCAATGAAGTAATGGTAACAGTGCAGGAATGGCAATGAATAAATTCTGGACAATTCAGGCAGACCATATACGAGAAATGGTTACCTTTCTCCAGGTATTCTGATCATATTCCCATACCAAGCCATCCTGGGCAATCATCTGGGATGTCATTACTGGTCTCACAAGTCGATTTGCTGGTTTTGTTCACTGGAGGAATGAGCAGATTTACCTTGCTTTATGAGAACTGTAATTCCGATGTTTTACCTTTTTATTCAATTTTTTTTATGTATACCTAAGATTTGTGCCTGGGTGTGTTTGTTCTAAAGATAGCACTAGAAATGACGACTTTGCACACTTTTCACCGTACACATGTACTGCAGTACTTGAATAAGGGTGAAACTAAACCTAATTCTAATTCCAATTCTAAAATCTACCTTTTGTCTTATTGGGCCATTTGCTGATCAGCATAAGTTGATGTTCAGCTTTTTCTTGGAACTGGTGAATGACAGATCTCTGGGACTTGGTTCTGGAGATCAACCCAAATTAAACTATCCCCTTAAACAACATACTTTATGGTCATGAAGACACTGAACGTGGCCAGTATGAACACTGGTAGAGAGTGTCCCTGCCTATTGTCCCAACATCCAAATGATACTCAGCTCCTTCCCTTCTTCCCAAATCTTTGGGTCCTATTTTCTGATTTAACCTCCCCCCTCCTGATATTGGGAATGCCAGAGAGATGGGTGAAAGAGATTGAGAGGCTGAAACTATCAGTGAGAGAGCAGAAGAGAGACAGATGAAATACAGATGAAAGATGAGAGAGCAAGAGAGATTACGATTTAGAGAGAATGAGTAAAAGCAAGTGAGAGAACCACAGAGAGTGAGAAGCAAGAATGAGACTGAAAGTCAGCGAATGAGAATGTGTGAAGTGAGCAAGAATGTGAGAATGACTGAGAATGCAAGACAGTATGAGTGTATTACAGCTGGGAGGGAGTTGCCCTGGGAATCCTGATTCCAAACCCCATGAAGTCTCATGCCTTCTGGCTAAATGTGGGCAAGGAAACCTCCTGCTGATTACCATGCAATGTCCTCCTTCACTTGATGAATCTGCACTTGTTCGTGTTGAACACTTGGACAAGCACTGAGGTTGGCAAGAACACAATGTCCATCACCAGAAGAGGCTTGGCAGTAGCACTACTGATTGAGCTGGTTAGCTCTGTAGTAAGGATAGGCAACAATACCTACTCCACCATAATCCTCAACTTTGCTGCATGCAAGGCTACATACACAGACACTTACTATACTCCTTATACACTCACAAGTATGCAGCCAAATTCCACCCCAACTCCATTTACAAGTTTCCTGAAGACACCAACATTGTAGGTAGGATCTCAAACAGTGGCGATACAGAAAACAGGAAAGAGATTGCATGGTTAGCAGTATGGTGCAAAGACAACAATCTCTCCATCAACGTCATCAAAACGAAAAAGCTAGTCATTGCCTTTAAGAAGTAGAGTAGAGAGCATATTCCTGTTTGTATCAATAGTGCTGAGGTGGAGATCATCAAGTGTGCCAAGTTCCTGGGAGTGTTGATCACCAACAATCTGTCCTGGTCTACCCACATCAACACGAGGGGCAAGGAAGCACAACAATAGCTCTACTTCCTCTGGAGGCTAAGGAAATTTGACATGCCCACAAGGACTGGTATGAATTTTTATAGGTACAGCATAGGAAGCATCGTATCTGGATGCGTCACAACTTCGTATGGCAACCACTCTTCTCTAGATTGCAAGAAACTACAGAAAGTTGTGAACACAGCCCAGTCCATCATGCAAACTAGCCTTTTATCCATTGACTCCATCTATACTTCCCGCTGCCTTGGGAAAGCAACTAACATAATAAAAGACCCATCCCATGCCATCTCTTCTAGCTTCATCTGTCAGGCTAAAGGTATAAAAATTTGAAGATGTGTGTGAGCAGATTCAAGAGCAGCTTCTTCCTTGTTGTAATCAGACTGTTGAATGGACTTCTCAGATGTTACTATTGATCTCTCTCTCTTTCTCTGCACCTTCTCTGCAGCTGTAAAACTGTATTCTGCACTCTGTTCGGTTACCCTGATGTACTTTGTATAGTATGACTTGCCTGTGTAGCACACAAAACAACAATAAATGTGGCAACAATAAATCAGTCAGTCATAAAGGACATAGCTGATAGGATAGGTCTACGTCAGTTGGTGAGGGAACCAACAAGAGGGAAAACATACTTAACTTCATCCACACCAATCTGTTGGCTGCAGATGCATCTGTCTTTGACAGTATCACTAAGAGTGCATTCTTTGTGGAGATGAAGACCAGCTTTTATATTGAGCATACCTTCCCTCATGTTGTGTGACACTTTCATTGAGCTAAATAGGTCAGACTTTGCCCACATCAAGCAACTCAAGACTGGACATCCATGATGTGCTGTGGGTCATCAACAGTAGCAAAATTGTACTTCAGCGCATCCTACAACCTCATGTCACAGTATAGCCCCACCCAATAATTACCATCAAACTAGGGGTAAACCTCACTTTGATGGAGAGTGCAGGAGAGCATGCCAGAAGCAGCACTAGGCATACCTAAAAATCAGCCGTCAACCTGGTGAAGCTACCAAACTGTACAACTTGCATGCCAAATGTCATAAGCAGCAAGTGATAGACAGAGGTAAACAATTGAATAACCAACAGATCAGGTCTGAGCTCTGAAGTCCTGCCACATCTGGTTGCGAATAGTGCTGAACAATTACACAACTTACCATAAGAGGAGGCTCTGGAAGTACCCCAACGTCAATGATGGAAGAACCCAATGCTGACAAGCTTGAAGCATTTGCAGCAATCTTCAGCCAGAAATGCCAAGTGGATGATCTCCTCCAGTGGTCTCCATCATTACAGATAACAATCTTTAGCCAATTCACTTCACCGTGCGTGATATCAAGGTACAGTTGGAAGCACAGGATACTACGAGGGCCATGGGCCCCGACAACATTCCAGAAATAGTGCTGAAGGTGTGTACTGCACTAACCATGTACATCCAGTGCAGTTACAACGCATGCATCTACCTGCCAATGTGAAAAAAGTTTCAAGTATGTCCTGTACATAAAAAGCAAGACAAATCCAGCCCAGTCAATGACTGCCTCATCAGTCTCCTCCCAGTCATCAGTAAAGTGATGGAAGGTGTCATCAGCAGTGCTTTCAAGCAGTACCTGGTCAGCAATAACCTGCTCAGTGACACACAGTTTGGGTCCCACCAGGGCCACTCAGCTCCTGATCTCGGCTAAAAAAAATGGACAAAAGGGCTGAATTCCAGAGGTGAGGCGAGAGTGACTGACTTTGACATCAAGGCTACATTTGACTGAGTGTGGTGTCAAGGAGCCCCGGCAAAACTAAAATCAAAGGGAATCAGGGTAAATTTTCCAGTGATTGGAGCCAGACTTGGCTGAGAGGAAGATAGTTGTAGTTGTTGGAGGTCAGATATCTCAGCTCCAGGACATCTCTGCAAACGCTCCTCATGATATTGTCCTCGGCCCAAACATCTTCTTCAGCTGCTTCATCAATGACTTTCCCTCCATCATACGGTCAAAAGTGGGGATGTTCGCTGATGATTGCATAATGTTCAGCACCATTCATGATTCCTCAGATACTGAAGCAGTCCATGTTCAAATGTAACATGATACCCAGGGATTGGGTGAACTAGTGGTTTGCAATATTTGTGCCACATAAATGCCAGGCAATGATCATCACCAATAAGAAACAATCTGATCACTGCCCTTTGACATTCAGTGGCACTACACTGTTATGGGCAATACCAAATCACTCAAAATATTTTAAGAAGATAGCCTAAACCCTAATGTTTTCTTATTTTAAAGGCAGTTTGATTGGTCACATCACCAGTCTTGAGGCAGAACACATTTCCTATATACTACTTAACTTTTAAACAGTAACTGTTCCAATAAAGTTGCTTCCCATAAACTCACCTTTGGCAAAGGCAAATTCAGTGAAACAGATTGTCTCACATGCAATTCTAGCAACAGAAAGAAAACCTTTAGCTTTTAGCTGTAACTGAGAGAGGAAAAACAGCTTCCACATCCAGCTTCAAGATCCCAAGCAGTAACTGCTCCTGAAATACTAAAACTACAAAGTTCTGGTTCTATAGGAGCCTGACCCCATCCATTCAGGTTACTTCCATTGTTCTGACTTTAGAAACATTCTCAAAGCCTCACAAATTGTTTATCGGTTTTGAGCAGACTGCTTGCCATACCTGCCTCAATCTACACAAAAAAAGGGACAAAATGCACCTTTTAAAGCCATAGTAACCATCAACCAGCAACCAATACATTACCATCACTGAATCTGCCACTGTCAACATCCTGGGTTTACCATTGACCAGAAACTCAACTGGACTTACAATACAAATACATTGGCTGTAAGAGCAGGTCAGAAGCTTGGAGCACTGCAGCGAGTAACTCATTTCCTGAAGCCAAGCCACCATCTGGAAGATACAAGTCAGGAATGTGATGGAATACTCCACACTTGACTGAATGGGTGCAGCTCTAATAACACTCGAGGAATTTTAAACCATCCAGGACAAAGCACCCTGCTTAATTGGTATCACATGCACGTAGGAGGGGCAGGGCGTCAGATGGTTAAGGAGGTAGGGCACCTCATAAGGAGCTTGCCAGCTGAGTCAGGTGCTAGTATGCTAGGTATGTAGGGTTCCAGCTGAAAAGGGGCCAGCTAAGGAGGTGATTGGATACCAGGGCTAGGATGCCAGATGAGTGGCACTAGGAGGCCAGGTAAGTAGGATGCGAGGTGGGGAGGGGTAAGGTGTCAGGAATAGGATCCCAGATGAGTAAAGGGGAGGACGTCAGGTATGTAGGGTGCCTGCTGGAAAGGGGAAAGGGTGACAGCCGGGTAAGATGCTGTTTGAGAAGGGAGTCAGAAGTCAGATCGATAAGGGAGCTGGGTTGCAAGATGGCTAGGTAGTGATGTGTTGTTTACAGTCAGTAAAGTGCGAGCAATCACTCCTGCAGGAGGTATAGTGTAAGTGGTCATTTCCAGTGGCAGCGAATGGAGTGGGGGACTCTGGTCAGATTGGGGTCCAGCACCATGTGGAGAGTCATGGTTCTAATCTATAGGGGAGTTGGGGCCTGTGTTTTGAGGTCAGATCAAGTCTGACAGGGTCTGTGGTGTATACATGGTATCAGTGGGAAGGGTGGAGGATGGTATTTAGGGGTGTGTGAAGGAACTGCTGGGTCTGTTTATAGTTATTCAAGACTAACGCTGTGTATTTAAACATTTAACTGTTCCTTTTTATTTACTTTATTTAGTTTCTTCAGAATTCTGATTTAAATGTCTACATCTCCAGATGTAGACAAAATTGCCCAGGGAAAATTTCAATTTCCTGGGCAACTTCTTCAGTGTCTGTGCCCATGGCAATTTTGTAGTTTCCTCATGCTCAACTTCAATTTATGTTGGAAGAACAACAGTCTAGCTGGTGGAAGATCTGGGCCATAAAGTACAACAGCTTAGAAGCTTTGCTAAACTTGTATAAATCTGTTTGACCCCCTCTGACAATGGTACCCAATTCTGGATTCCTGAAAGAAATGAGTGGGTGAAGGAAATAAGGAGCCTAGAATCAAGTGGAGCGCAATGGCCTCTGACCATTTCCCCCAAACCCAACCACAAGGCCACATTTCACTTTTTTACTTCCCTTTACATAAATGATTGCAAAACCAACCCAGACAAGTCAAATCTCATGAGGATGGAAAAGCGAGAATAAAGGAGTAGCAAAAGATTTGATTGGCACACATAAGTTGAATAGTAAGGGGTGTTTCCGTAGGATAGGGAAGTTCAAAACCTGTGGGCATAGTTTTAAGGTGAGAGGAGAAAGACATAAAAAGGGCCTTAGTGGCAACCTTTTCACACAGAAAGTGGTTCGTATGTGGAATGAACTGCCAGAAAAACAAAATGATGGATGCAGGGATGGCTACATTTAAAAGGTATTTGGGCAGGTACATGAATAGGAAGGATTTAGAGGGATATGGATCAAATCAAGCAAATGGGATTAGTTTACTTTGGGAAACCTGGTTGGTACAGATGAGTTGAAATGAAGAGTCTGTTTCCATGCTGTATGACTCTATGACATAGCAAATGAAATTTAGCACTGATAATACAAATTGATATTTTCTCTGTAAGTACTTGAGTAAAGCATAGAGGTTGAATTTTCTGACAGAAGAGCTATTACTAAGAATGTTATCTCATCCTTCTGAACAACATTGCTATCTGAATATATAACTCAAGCTATGAATGAGATAAATACATTTAATTCATGCTCAGTAAAATATTAATTTTTAAAAATCAGAATGTTCAACAGAGCAAGTGGCCTGAGATATCAACAGTACAAATATTTGTATCTTATTCTTCTGTTCATTAATATGCTATTCCAGTGTTTTCTCAGATGTGTAGTGCAAATGTCCAGTGAATTACAATTGTGACCTATTATAAGGCTCCATAATTCAAAACTGGGATTAAAATGATATGTTAAATGTTAACAAGTAGATATATCTATCTTATTATGAAAAGCAGTGTTTGCTCAATAACATCATTTAGAAGATCATCCATAATGAAAAGGAATCATAGAATCATAGGCTTTTATAATACAGACATAGATCATATGGATAGTCATGTCTTTGCAGCCTCCACACAAAAGATATACAATTAGGTATACCTCATCTTCCTTTGCCATCACCCTGCAATATTTTTCCTTTCAAGTATTTATCCAATTCTCATTTGGAAGTTGTTTTTGAATCTTCTCCATCATCCTTTCAATCAGGAATGGAAATGGAAATAAAATGCAATGGAAAGTGCTGCAAAGACATAAACCAAGAGAATAGTTTGTTTGAACAGTGTATTTCGTACTAATGCATACATTTACAAAGTTAAGTATCCCATTCATTTTATTAATTGCTATATGGACTTTCCGTGGCACCATGACTGCTCACTGAATATCCCCCTATGTTTCTTTTTTCTTGAATTTCCTCTGAATGTGTGCCACTATTTTCTCCTTGTGTTTTTCCTCTTGCATCATTTCACACTTACACACATTAAATTGCAACTTCTATGTGGCTTTACTTTCCACCATTCTGGAAGCCTGATACAATCATGCTCACTATTAACAACTTTTTTCAAAGCTTGCATCATTCACAAATTCAAATTTGTTGTTGTAATACCTAGTAAGAAAACAAGAAAAGCAATATCCCCAATACCAAGCCCTTGGGTATCCTACTATATATTACTGTCTAGGTTATAGAGCATCCATTCACCATTATTTTCCGCTTCCTATGCCATAATCAATTACATATCAAATGTACTGCTATCCCTTTAATCCCATGCATTTCTAGTTTATGAATGCTCGTGATTGCTTTATCAAATACACAAGATGCAACAAAAGTTTATGTGGACAACATTCATTGCATTGGCTTCATCAACACCAGTGATCTCTTTGCTATTTCGTCAAAGTTCACCCTACCAAATGGTGCATCTCTCTGTAACTTGCTACATGTCTTCATACAGCAATACTCATGCTCCCAAACTGTTCTCTATAACAGAAGAGTGCTGGAGAGCAGCACACGCTGTGAGCAGGTTGGTGATTAAGATGACTATTTTCATTAGGTTATGCTTGTGTGAGCTAATCACTTAATTCAGGACATGCCTTAATTGCGTAGGCGCCAACATTCTTAATTGGTTTGCGCCTGTGTAATCTAATTGCTAATTGTCTGGAGATGGGATGTGATACAAGTGTTCTTTGTGGGAAAATTATAGCTGAGTTGCAATAACAAGAAAACTCATGTAAACAGATGTTCTTTGTTGAAGACTATAGTAGCTGAATTGTAACTAAACTGAGATAATGGGTAAATTGAGAAATCACTCAAAGGTATCCTTGAGCAGAAATAACCATTCATGGGTTTAGCAAACTTAGTTAGAAAATGGCTGAGCTAATAATTGAGAACAAACTGAAGTCAAGAGGATATTCCACCACAACACACCTCTTCTCCAGATCAAGTGGATATTTTTGATAAAGAAACTCTTTTGATCTAAACATCTCTAGGCATGCTTATTTGTCTGAGGAACTGATTACATTACAAGAACTAATGCATTCACACAAGGACACAACGCCCTGAAAATCTTTTCTTTGTTCAATTGAGTCTGTTGTAAAACCACTTTAAGAAAATATTCCAACAATGTACACGTGTCTTCAAGGAACTGGGATGAAAAGTAACATGTAGCCAGCAGCCTATAGTTGAGTGCAGAGTTGAGTGCAGAATATGCAGCTGTTGCAGTGGGTGATTGTGATTGCTGCTTTCTTGGCCCAAACCTGATTGTTAAACTATCTTGAGACATGTAGCTACCTCTTATTTGTGAATGGTGAAGAAACCAGAAATATAGTGTGGTGGCAATGTTGTGAGCTTGATGACCACAGTAAAAGTTCCAGACAAGATTGGTGTAGTACAGAGACACTACATGCCTTGAAGCCCAAGGGTATGGATTGAGACAGTACTTTACAGAACAATGCGTACCTGATTTGTAGGTTGGTTTTGAGTGGCACGGTGGCTCAGTGGTTAGCATTGCTACTTCACAGTGCCTTGGGCCTGGGTTTGTTTCCACCCTCAGGTGACTGTCTGTGTGGAGTTTGCATGTTCTCCTGTGTCTACGTGGGTTTCCGTGGGGCTGTCCGGTTTCCTCCCATAGTCCAAAGATGTATATGTTAGGTGGATTGGTAATTGCAGGGTTATAGGGATAGCAACTGGGTCCATTGGCTGAATGGCCTCTTTCCAACCTGTGGGGCTTCTAAGAATGCAATATCCATCAACAATTAAACTACAGCTTTAAGCTCAAGCCCAACGCCAAAGATATTTTCTCCCAGTGGGAGGAAATATCTTTTGACAAGTGTTAACTGAGGACCCCAATATTTCAGAAGTTCTAGTGCAAGTGTATATTTTTTTGTTATATGGTTCCTTCCTGCTTTGCAAATGTGTTTGTCAACTTTCTTTATGGGTTCTTCCCAATTTTATGTGAAGCTGTAACATTTAAAATTATTCCTTAATTATTCAGTGAAGATTCTTTAATGAAGTTGCGAGCTTTTATTCAGTCAATTTGTGATGTTTTATGCTTGTTTACGAATATTCCTTTCATTTCTCCCTTATTCCCTCAATCTTTAATGGATCTTGAAAGAAGGTTTACATGTAAAGAAGGAGTTTGATTTCTCATAATTTATGAGTGTTGTTTGATCCTGGTATCTAATTGTATTTGTGTGATTATGATCTTTGCCACTGCTTATTAGTTGGACAGTTCTAGTATTTCCCCTGTAGTTGACATTTATTTTAATGCTGAGGTGTGAAGTTGCCTTGATTCTATCTGGGCCATCTTTTCTGTGACTAAACAATTGTAAATACTGTTGTGTTCTCTGTGCTGAATTCTAGTTTATTAACTTAAATAACAGCATATGCATGTCTTCTCCATTTGCCCTTCTATTTATGTCCTAATTTTAAAGTGGAACTTGACTTTTCCTGAGAACTGACAGGATGTATTTAATGGTTAGCTCCTATCTGAAATTTTATCTTTAAATGTTTTCAATATCTATTTGTACCCTACCTAATTAGTTATATTAATTTTTCAATTAAACTTATATTTCTCATCAGATGACATGAGAGGTGAACATCAGGAAGATGATCACCCAATTTCCCAGCATGTATTAGAAGGCCATGGCTGATCTGAATTTTGGCTGTTTGATGCTTTTAACAATTAAAATCATGCATTATGAATTATGTGTTTTAGATTTACCCATCACAGAATCTGGTAAACAAGTAATAAAAATAATGATAACCATTGAAACAAGACACCTCTTTGAAACGGGATGAATGGAGAAACAGCTTTGTGTAAAGACAAACCTTTGAATACACTGTTTGGAGCTAATGGCTTTCAGACAAGAATCTGCTGATCAGTTTGTCAGCAGGTAATATGGTAAAGGTAAGGATTGTAACCTTTCAGAGGTTGAGCTGTGTGAAGGGATAATAGAGCTCATTATAGCTTCAACACTAATCAAAGCCTTCTTAAAAGCCCTGTTAGAGAAAAAAAGTCACAATATTGACAATCTGCTAAAAGGTGGTAGAAAATATGAAATAATTGTGAGTGTGAAGAATACATGAAGCATTGATTGCAGCTACCAATACAGGTGTAGTGAGCAGGATATGGAAAGTAAGCAATCCACATGGCAAATGCTCTTTTCTGCACCCATCGCAAAGCAGTCCCAAGTTTCAAGATCTTTACAGGGTATACACTATAAAACAACATTGGATTCGCCAATGCAGAAACCTGGTTCCGGTGGTGCAGTCAGAGGTTACACTAAGATACAGCTAAACAAAAAGCACGTGTAGCATTCTGGCCACAACGATACCAAATGTGCCAGCAATCATGTAAAAGTACACCTATATATGAGTTTAGTGGTAAGATACACTGGGGTGAAGATTGAGGGTGGAGAAAAAAATCGGCTAGAAAGCAAAACGACATTCTATATCATGAATGTGGCTCAACTGAGGATGAAGTCAAACAGTTAAAAGCTTTATCAGAATCATATGCACAAAGAAAAGCAACAAATGCAGCCTCCCAGTCATTGTTGGCACAGGAGGTGAGTGCGAACATCTCACCGACCAGAATCTTGATATATTTGGACAACTGGGGTAAATGATTATGATCTATGGCAGCCAAACTGACTGTGTACAATGAGGCAGCCATTTATTGCATTAGTACATTGACAGTGAAATGCAGCAATGGCTAGTCTGCATCAAAACAAGTATTTACCTGCAGACCAGCAGTAGCAGGGCTACCAGTGTATACAATAAACAAAGCATGGCAGTAGAAGACAAAATAATTGAACTGAGTTTTGTCAATGACATACATTAGAAATGGGCAGACAGATTCAACACTCAAGTAAACTTCGGAAGTGATGTACTGCAGTTCTGGAAAGATGTAATCCCAGTAAACAACCTTCCTGGAAAGTGTATTGAACACATATAGGAGAAAGTAACAGTGAGTCGGATGAAATGGAGCATAATGGAACTATACATTATGTGCATCAGCACACCAATTGTTGTATCACAATCTTGTGCACACTGAAAATAGTTGGCACAATCCAGAAATACTTGGACCCAGGGCATCCAACTCTTGGTCTAAAGGGATACCTTTGCAAGATTTGGACATTAGAGGAATTGAATCTTCTAATTTCTCCAAGTTAGATGCCAAACACAAATAGTGGTTCATTCATTTGGCAGAGGGTTCCCAATAAATCACCACTTTCAGGACACCACTTGGAAGATACTGCTCCCGAGATTACATTTTGATTTACCTTAGTCAGATCTATTAGTTTATCTGTTCCACTAGCACTTAGACTGAATAATATGAATAGCCAGTGGAAATACAGGAATGGGTAAAACCAGAGAAAAGCATGACTGAAATTTACAACTCACTAATGGCCCTCATTGTGAGGGAGTCATCATAACAGCAATGAGTAGCAGGTGAACGTGAATCAGATTATACAATCTGTTCTGACCTGAGCAAATGTGAAGAAGTATGTCATGTGCCTAATCTGGAGAATGAAGCACTTGGAGAGATGTCGTTGATTTTTTAATTCCTTAGTTCCATGCATTGCTATCTTTGCCGTTAGAATACCATTATTTTAAGTGCTGACAAGGAAGAATGATCAATATATTTGGCAGCAGAACCGTCATAACATGCTCAAGTCACTTAAATAGGCATTACCAAAAGAGAAATGTTCTGCAATGTTTTTATTCAAGCAAAGACATGATTTAGAGGTGGTAGCATTTCAAAACAGGGTTAGAAGTGGGAATTATTCAATATGCCAAACCAATTGCATTTGGCTCCTAAATTCTATTGCAAGGTAATCCAATTATATGAGCATTAAGGTTGAGACATTCTGCTCTGGTACAAGTTTCCACACATACTTTTTTGATAAATGCTTCATCATGGAAACTGAGAAAAAAACCATTTGAAATGATTTTGGCATAAATATCTGGCAAATGCACGACCCAGACTACAGCAATGTCTAATAAAAATACAAAGATACACCTTCAAAATTGTACAAACCTGCTGACATAATGATTACTTTAGATACACTGAGCAGAATGACGAAATTCAAAAAAAAGGACCAGGACATTTTGCTAGACCTACAAGTAGACAGAATCATAGAATCCCTACAGAGTGGAAGCAGGCCATTTGGCCCATCGAGTTTACATCAACCCTCCGAAGACCATCCCTCCCAGACCCACTCCTCTACCCTATCTCTCTATTTCCTATGCCTATGATACCAAGCCTGTACGTGCCTGGACACTATAGACAATTTCACCTACATGTCCTTGGACTGTGAGAGGAAATTGAAGCACCTGGAGGAAACCCACATAGACATGGGAAAAATGTGCAAACTCTCCACAGAAGGTCACCCTAACGTGGAATCAAACCTGGGTCCCCGGAGCTGTAAGGCAGTTGTGCTAACCACTGAGCTATGTGCTGTCCCAAACAGCTTAAGGTGCATCTTCTACTTTGACACTGATATTGATCTGATGACTTCTGGTCAACAGAACTACTTCTTAGGAAACGGAGAATGATCTACAATCAAAGACGTGATGGAGATTTATTGTGGAAATTTGGCCTTATGTAAAATAAGAATTGTCAGATACTCTCAGATATTTTTGACCATACAGAGACAAAGTGACTATTTCAAGAGACATGATTTTCAAAGGAAAGCAGGCGGTTGTCGCTGAAGCTTTTCACCAGAACATATTGCCACAGCTATAGTAGGGTTATATGGTCATAGAATGTGAATAGAATGTTTAGCATGGGAAATTGTATGAGCCAGGGAGCAATGGTGATTTTGACAAAGTAGTGAGGACAGTTGAAGCATGCCGGAGTCACCAACTAAATGAACATAAAATACATCAAGCAGATGTTCACCTGTACATCCGCTAATGTGGTATACTGTATCCACTGTACCCGTTGTGGCTTCGTCTACATTGGGGAAACCAAGCAGAGGCTTGGGGACCACTTTGCAGAACACCTATGCTCGGTTCGCAATAAACAACTGCACATCCCAGTCGCGAACCATTTTAACTCCCCCTTCCATTCCTTAGATGACATGTCCATCCTGGGCCTCCTGCAGTGCCATAATGATGCCACCTGAAGGTTGCAGGAACAGCAACTCATATTCCAAGATAACAAAGTGTGGAGCTGGATGAACACAGCAGGCCAAGCAGCATCTTAGTAGCACAAAAGCTGATGTTTCGGGCCAAGACCCTTCATCAAGTCAGCTTTTGTGCTCCTAAGATGCTGTTGGGCTGCTGTGTTCATCCAGGTTCACACTTTGTTATTTTGGATTCTCCAGCATCTGCAGTTCCCATTGTCTCTGAAAGCAACTCATATTCCACTTGGGAACCTTGCAGCCCAATGGTATCAATGTGGATTTCACCAGCTTCAAAATCTCCCCTCTCCCTACTGCATCCCAAAACCAGCCCTGCTCGTCCCAACCTCCCTAACCTCTTCTTCCTCTTCCCGTCCCCTCCTCCCACCTCAAGCCGCACTTCAATTTCCTACCTACTAACCTCATTCCACCCCCTTGACCTGTCCGTCCTCCTCGGACTGACCTATCCCCTCCCTACCTCCCCACCCATACTGTCCTCTCCACCTGTCTTCTCCTCTATCCATCTTCGATCCGCCTCCCCCCCCCTCTCTATTTATTTCAGAATCCTCTCCCCATCCCCCTTTTCTGATGAAGGGTCTAGGCCCGAAACATCAGCTTTTATGCTCCTAAGATGCTGCTTGACCTGCTGTGTTCATCCAGCTCCACACTTTGTTATCTTGGATTCTCCAGCATCTGCAGTTACCATTATCTCATACCACCTTGGAGTCATGTCTATGGCGCTATGACCACAGAAACACTCATCTGTTCCCCAAAGTAATGAATGCCCTGTCACTACAGCTCCTTGTTACCTTGTCATTTCCTCTTGTACAGTCCAACTGTTTTTGGGCAACAAGCCTGGCTCTGACTGGTCCCTTGAGGATCCAGCACCCTCAGCAGCTTCCAAAATGGAAAACTGATTTGTCAGTCAGGCACCAAGGATTTCAGGCGCTACCTGCTTGTCTTTCCTGGACTGCCTGGCAGTCACTCATTCACTGTCTGCTTTCACACCCAGAAGTTATGATATGACCCTTCTCTGATATGCTACTGTTAGTCTGTCAGATGTGCACGATGACTCTAGTCATTGCTCAATGTCTGAGATCCAAGCTCAATATTGTGGACTTTACACATATTACAGGCCGTATATTCCACTTGACTGAGCTAATTTGCCACAACTTCAAACTATTTCCCTGATGTGTACTTTGCTCTGCTTTGGTTTACTTATATTGTTTTAATGTTATTGTCTCTGAATTTCACTATTCCTGATATTTCTCAATTAAATCCACTTTAGCTACTTTTAAAAAATAGTACATTTTTCTAATTTACAGCAATTTTAAGATATCCCTTATCGAAGTTTCATACTGGGTAATGATGTTTCAGACTTTCTGTGATGTCACCATTGTTTCTTTCACTCTCCTTTCTACCTCAATGTGTGCTGATTCAGAGTAGCTGAATGGTGGGCTTATTTCACTCTCACATAAATGATGTAAACCTTGGGACCCACCCCACAATTTGCATCCTCCCACTCCAAGCTGCATTTGCACTTGTCTAAAGCCTGTACAACCTCAAGGTTAAGTGAAGCTGGCTCT
Organism: Stegostoma tigrinum; assembly: GCF_030684315.1. NCBI lineage: Eukaryota > Metazoa > Chordata > Chondrichthyes > Orectolobiformes > Stegostomatidae > Stegostoma > Stegostoma tigrinum. The sequence continues at coordinate 66,786,870 of NC_081361.1, read as the reverse complement.
CTCCAGATTCACCATTATCAGCTCTTTGCTGTTTTTCCTGATGGGTTACGTGTGACTCCAGATCCACAGCATTGGGGCTGATTCTGAAAATGACTTAGCAAGCCAATCAGTTGAAAGGCAATTATCGAAAGGCAACAAGCATAGGCATTGGCTGTTTCAGTGACATTCACATCCCATGAAGGACTTAAAATGTAAGGCAGGTTCAGACAACCATGCTAAATGATGACCTTCCAAATTCTCAGGAACATAGGGGAAATGTCTTGAAAAACAAAGGAAATGGCAGAACTGATGAGCACAGCAGGCCAAGCAGCATCTTAGGAGCAGGAAAGCTGACGTTTGGGGCTTAGACCCTTCATCAGATGCTGCTTGGCCTGCTGTGTTCATCCAGCTCCACACTTTGTTATCTCGGATTCTCCAGCATCTGCAGTTCCTATTATCTCTGAGATGGCAGAACTGCCTAGTTTGCTTGTAGGAGTAAAAAACTTTATAAAACTTGGAGAGAACTACGATAAAACTTCTATTCAAGGAACCTGGTTACGATGGAAGTATCTTACATGTGCGGGGTGCCAACAGTTTAGGAGAAATAGAAACCAGCTACAACGGTATGATATCCAGCATGCCAATTACCTCTGGAACATATCCAAAGATGAACTTAACAAGTGAAATTTTATAAGGCAATGATGAAAGTAATTTTCACTCCAGTAATGCTCAGGGTGCAAATGCACATACAAGTTAAGGCCAGAAAAATAAGAAGTCTGGATCTCAGGAATGTTACTGCATTACAACAAAATTAGTAATCTTGTTATACATCATATGGACTCTAAAACACTTAATTGATGAATAGAGATCTAATTTGTAAGCACCATGTGTGTGCTTATTTTCTCTTAGTATAGAGAATGCTATCTTGGAGTAAAAAGAGGATGCTCTAATATCTAATAGAAATCATATACATTGTAATTGAAGATGTAAAGCAGCATGTTTTCAGCAGATTCTAGCTGAGTTATAACAGTTGCAGCTGTTTCTGTTGGTAATGATGATTGTTGAATCCCGAGAATAGGTCTGTTGAGTTATCCTGTAACACATATATGCATTAATTGTGATCTTCAAATAAATTAAACCTAATTATAGTCTATCAATCCTGTGTCTTGTGGCTTGTGAATACGTGTAAAGAAGTTAGGAACAGAGTACAATTTATTTTTGCCATCACAGCATAATTTCTTCCTCTGCCACTTGATGAGGCATTTCCTCAATTCTTCCTTATTCTTCTTGCCACATTATGACATAATCCAATATAGCTATGTCATCGTCTGGTTGAATAAATCCAGATCAAATGTGTGCAGTTTTTCCAATATGACTATAATCTCTATGTGTAACAAAATACTTCTTAGTCCACTTCCTACTTAACACAATAGTTGCAAACTCTGTACAACTTGTACCTAACAAAACACTTCTCTTGGATGCCTACACATATCTATATAGCATTCCTTCAACATGATACTTGAGGACCTGTATTATGTAATGACATTTGTTGCCTTTACTTTGCTGAAGGATAATGAGATTCAGATGGCCTCTTCTCATGGTTCCTAGTCCTTGCACAAAGCGAATGCTGACTACTTCTCTGCTGGAGAGGCCTACAGTGCATCACATGGCACTGCAGAGAGCTCACAAGCAGGAAGTTAGAGGTCTCGCATTGTTGCAGTTGTCCTGAATGGTGGTGGTACCGAGCAGGCCAACTCCAGTTGCCCACTGCCACTAGGCCAGTGTGTCCCCAGTAATCAGTGACGTGGCTAACCTAATGGCTGTGATCTGATTTCAAATGCTCCTAGACATTCTAAATGCAATGGTATAGAAGCTGCAATTCATACTGTGATTCATGTGAACTCTAGTGCCCCCAGAACTGCAGTTTACGCTCCAGTAGAGATGAAGGCACTGCCTACTCCCTTTGTTTTTCAGCTGGGAATCTGCTGCAAATGCAATAAACCTGCCACATGCTTCAATGGTGCTTACAGGAAATAGAAAATGCTGCTGCAAAAAATAGTTTAGACTTAAGAGTTCTTCAAGGACACTCTAGGCCAGAGATATGTAACCATAAACAATTCTCATTGAAACTGTCCTTACAGCCGATTCTCAAACAGTAAAATTTAGAAAAGAAGAAAAGTAGATGGTTGCTGCTCACAAAACTCTAATAATTAAAATGAAGAAAAAGTTAAAAGTGGTTTAATTTTGCTTCTATCTGCAGAAAGCTTAATTTAATGTCTTAAAAGGGTAAATAACATTGTACTTTTGGCTAGTTTCCCAGAAATTATTTGAGAGCTATTGTAGCCACTGGGTTTAGATGGAAGTCTTCAGAGAATGTATAAAAATGTTTACATAATCACCACACTTCAAATTAATTCATTCCAAGTGAAATACCTTGAGATGAATCTAAAAATCTATCACAGGATGTGTAATAATCGTTGTTCTTTTTAATGATAGAGAGTAGCACATACAAGGGAATCAAGTGACATTTGGTTTAAATATTACAACTTATTCCATGATAGAAACATATTTTGGAAAAAGTACAATGTCAACTGGAATTCACTTGAAGAACGGCATGTTTAACATAAAGGTAACTTATTGTGAGTTTAATAGCCTGAAAACCCAAGAATTATATGTTTGGTCAAGCCATGTCAGTGCTGCCTTTTAAACTGAATGGTCACCGCATGTAACGAGTTCTAACTGTGCCATTCATTGGCTTCATATACCAAAACAATAACTTCCTTGCAATAGTTAGAGCTAGCCCACTATCTGTGAAGCTAGACAAGCCATGAATGAAGGGATGCAATGTAGTGAATCAGGTACCCAACAGTCATGGAGGAAGTTAACCTAACCTGGAAAACAATGAAGAATGAAACAGAGGTGAGAGTGGGCACTAGAGGTATTGGTTGAAGAAGTGTAAAGTGGGAGAGATGCTCAATCTGTCCCTTTATTAAGCCCCAACCTGACAGATACACAGTCATAAGGCAGCAGGTCCATCTAGCTAAAAAGGATATGCCAGACTCTGCTGCAGTCCACAAAAAAGTTCAATTATCTCACACAAGGGAGCAAGACCAATGAATGAGAATTAGAACTAAAATAGATTTTATGATCACGTGTATTCAAGTACAGGAAAGTGCACAAATTCACCATTCTTTAATCCCATCTTGGTTAAAAACCAAAAATTAAAGAAAAAACAACAGAAATAAAAGAAACTGAGCCAAAAGGAAAGAAAAACATCAAGATCTAAAAGAAAGAAAAATGTTCAAATCCTAAGGAATCATCTCAATAAAAGTGCATGGAACGCTCAGCCTTTGATGAGTGAACGTATCATCAGATTCTTCTTAATGTACTCTGTCAATCACCAACCAACAATCTCTGTCAATTAAAACAGTTTCAAGTCACAAACCCACCATCTTAGCTTGTACACCATTCCTACACAGTCAACCATGAGTAGTACATTCTGTAGACAGATTGCAGAAATTCACTAACACACTTCGTTATTTCTTTCAGGAGTAAGCTGAAAGTGGGGAGAGGGTACTGAGTGCACCTTCACACTCTGACTTCCATGGATGAGATGCTGTTAGTGCTGACTGGGCCATCCATTGTTGAGGCCACTTGCAGCAGCAGCACTCAAATCATCAAGGGTGATGGTATCCACGTACCAAGCCAGCTCCCAAATCCTACCTCTTCCTTGTCCCACATTCTTGTTTGATTCACACAATACAAATGATGTTAAGTTTGCAGATCTTGCTGCCTCTGCACCCTCATTTCCCAGCTCATCCTTACACTTGAGCCTTTAACTTTTTTATCCAAGAATTGCAACTGACCAGGCAGTAGAAAAAAAAAGTACTGTCGAAGATTCAGCATTTACACTTCATTCCTCATTGGTAGCCATTAGCTCAAATATCGACATTGTATGTACCATAAAGGAGAGATAAGAAACACAATCTGCCCACAGTTAGCACACTATGCCTGAATGGTTTGTAGCTATGGTGAGGGCAAGAGCAATGATAGTGCAGATACCAGACATTGAAATGTTGACTTTGGGAGAGATGAGGGTCTTGCTAAGAGCCACATCATGCTCCTACTACTAAGGGCTCCGCCACCCTCTTTCCCCATTCCACGCGACCCTCCTGCCTTCCTCCCATCGTACCCCCACTGATATCACTGATCTGTGGCCTGAATCACTCTATGATCGAAGAAGTTCAGTTCGTGCCATTCCTGCAGCCACTGGCTTCTCTGTGTGTTACAATCACAAGAGCTATGGTATCTCATTAGCCAGCAACTCAGTCAGTGAACCCTCTGTCCTGGGATCTTAATTCTAAGGGAAAGTCTGCTGCTGAACTCACACTGCTCCATTGAGTTATGTTTTAATGGGCCTTCTCATTAACAGGCAGTACATGTCTCTCACTGGCTCTCCAGCCTACAGGCAGGGCCCCAACACATCAACAAGATTCTAACCATTGTCGTTGTTTTACCATGGTCAGAAATTAAGACATGCTTCCACAAATGTTATTTTTAAATTGTTATTGGCTACCAGACCATGAATTATAAATTTAAGATGTTGAATATAAATTTAGTCCTACATGTATGTATCTAGCCAAACATTAACAAGATTCATATGTAATGTTTATATCTAATAATATGACTAACATTACATAGTACATGTTAGTATTCAACTACAAATTAAACTGTTAATAATACAGTGATGAACTTAGGAATCAATATATTTCCTTTTCTTTAACAAATATACATGCAGAATTTCCTTTCATTCTCAAGCAAGACTAAGATACTTTACAGTAGAATTCATTACTCCAGGGATCAGGGTTGGCAGAAATTAGTTAGGACTCAATAATAACAACTTGCACTTGTATCAGCTTACTTCTGATGTGTTACACTACCGGTGATGTCGCTCATGGTGCAGTGATAGTGTCCTTACTTCTGAGCCAAGCAGCCTGGGTTCAGGTCTCACCTCCTCCAGAGTCATGTAATAACCTCTCTAGTCAGACTGATTAAAATAAATCTATGCCTATGATGGGGATGCATTGGCAACCAATCGCTCTACTCCACATGACCTATATTCGTATAAATGTTTTGATTCAATCATCAAAATGGCTAATTGCTCATTTTCTGTATTATTATGTAGAATAGGCTTCTTTCATGAGGCTTCTTTAATGAACTCAAATAATTTGCTTAATGTGAATCAAAACTCATGCTTAAAAATGATTGCCAAATTTTAACATCTAAGCGATAATCCAGACTTAATCTCTTTTAATTCCAAAACAGGCACATACACACAAAACATAAAAGGCAATAAAGAAAAATAGAAAAAACTGAAGTTTGTCCAAGCCTTTGGATATGGTAACAGATCAACTGTTCAGAGTTTACAAAGTAATTGACATACTGAGGTTCTCAAGTACCTTGGTCAAAAGAGGGAAAGAAATAGGCTTCAACATGTACTGTTGTTTTTGAAGTTTATTCCTTTTCCATAGAATCCCTATGTTTGGGAAACCAAAAATCAAATACAAAAGAATTGCTAAGCAATCATTAGTACAGGGGCCCTCACAATGTCTTTGAAAGTCAGGTTTTACTGAAAATAAGGGAAGTAAACCCCGTCTCTCATCTCACTATAAGCTTTGCTTGGCTATTTTCCAAAATTATTTTGCTTTTTGCAATCAACAGATGAATCACAATCCATATTAAACTGTTAACCTAATTTCCAAAGAAACTTGTGTTCCCTTTAAACTCTTGACAAAACCCTTATTAATTCTGAAAGTGTCCAAATAGTTCAACATCTTCCAGTTCTCCTCACAATTCCTGAATGTAGATGTGTATTCTCAAGATGCAGACATCTCAAAAACCTTCACAAAGGTATTGTTTATATTTGGTGAATCTCACTGCAAACAGCAAACATAAATATTGACATCAGGTTTGAGTTCAATTCTGATGCTGATGGTGGAATGGCCTGTTGATACTTGCCACCAAGACTTAACAGTTTTTCCAGCAGAAAACACTGCTAAGCTTTCTGTTTCTCCTTGACAATTTGCTCAGATACTCAACCTTCAGCAGTTTTGTTGCAAGCATCAATTATTTCCGAGATGATAGAAACCAAAGTTGGCGACCTTGAGACATCTTGGTTACCTTGAACGTCAAAACACGCAATTCCACACTTATTGATCAGCTACTACTTTTTATTCTTATAAACGTAAGTGACAATAATTGGGAATATGTGAAGTCTGGAAAAGGATGGTGAATGCATCTTTAATTTTACAGTGAGTAGTCTGTGCACTTTTTATGATTCCCATTTAAAAATGTTTTGTCACATTTCAGGTAGACTTGCATTTCTGACTGCCTTTAACTTGACTTCCATATGATTGAAGGATTTCTGTTTCTTTTTAAAACCAGAATTCCTGGCTGATATGCCTGCGTGTCTAAGCAATTAGTAGAAGTGTTCATAACTTATTAGTCACAAGTATTAGCTACCTCTCCATATATTGTTTCCTGAACATAAATACCAACTCAGTTTTGTTTCCTCAAAGGCTTCAGCCAAATGTTTGACTAAGCTTCAAGGAATTAAGTGATTGGTGCTTCACAGAAATCGGGATGAATCTCAACCACTAAAATTGCTATTCCTGTCACAAAACATGAATAGGAAATGACATCTTGGCACTGAAACAGAGTTTCATTTCAAAATCTAGTTGAATGAGGAAAATAAAGCTCATGGATAACCTCAGGAAGCACGATTTGAGTTTAGTTCTAGCAAGCTGGTCAGATTTGGACATTAGTCACTGCTTTGTATGGAACTTTAACAAATCCCACATGGAACACTTACAGGAGCATCACTCCAGGGATGGGGAATGGAGGAGGAGAGATTCGATGTAAATGTGGGGGCGAGCTAAGCAGAGTTCATATATAGCAAGTTTCCACTGCAGGAACGTTATTTAACCTTCAAAAATATGTCTTTTTTTGTCTTGTTCAAATATTGGCAGTTGGGAATATCTTACTTTGAGTGTTGTCAAGAAAGTTCACAGTAAATAACTGCTCAGAATACTGATATTTCATTTTGTTTAATATTCATGTAAGCAAACTATTTCCACTTTGCATGTGAAGTCTTGTAGTGGTCAAAAGCACCGACCATTTTTCCTCAAAGTCATGCTTTCACATATTCACTGATTCTCTGTGATATTTCTCTGAATCTCTGTGATAATTTCAGTCTTACTTTGACTTAATTAAAAGCAGATTAGTAGACTATTTTCATGAAGATATTTAAAAATGTCAATACCTCATGATTCTAAAGTGGTGAATTTTCCAAAGAACTCAATTGTTTATATAAATAAGATAAAATATAACATGAAATTTCAGACAAACAATAATTTCTTTTTTTCTAGTAACATTTTTCCTGATTCTCATTTCTTGAGAAGTGCACTGTAGGAACCAAATCTCCCTGTTGACAATGTTTTGACAAACTGTGAAGGCCTTTCAGCCCACATGTCTGGCCTTTGCTCAGACTGACTTGGAAGGCAGCCAACACATATTTAAAAAAGTCTTTATGGGATGCAAACGTTGCTGGCTAGACCAGCATTTATTGGCCATTCCTATTGTTTGGCGAATTCTGCCCCAAATACATGAAGAATTCTTCTTCAGAATTACCTCTGCCAATTTGACTTTCTCAATCTGCATGAAAATTAAAGTTTCTTATAAATGTCGCACACCTTTTTTACATGCCCTGAATATCTGATTTATTCTCTGTCCTACCTTATAGTTGCTGTGAAGAGACCTCTCGACTTACTCCAACTAGTGTCTTATTACCCATGCTATTTCCTACCTCCAACTATATAGATTTGACATCTTCTAATCTGAGATTGTTTCCTGTGATCATGCTTATTCCATTTCATACTAATAAAGCCAAACCTACACCTTTACTACCCACCTGTACTTACAAAATGTCACAAACCCCTGAATGTTGAATTTCCAGTTTTGATTTCCTTGCAACCATGCTTCTGTAATGGCTAGAAGATCATACCCAATAACTTGTCCTTTTACTACTATTTAATTTATTTTGTTACAAACACTATCTGCATTCAAATAAAAATCCTTTAAATTTTTCCATTTCACCTTTGGGTTAGGGTAAACATTTCTGACATCATGCTATTAATTTCGGAAGATTGACTCTTTGATTCTGCCGTCAAAGACCGGGCACAGCATGTGGAAGGAATGTGTTATTTTTTCTGGGCAAATGACATTAGGGCAGAAGGAAAGCGGTGAGTAATTCTCCTGACAGCTTGTGGACCCACAGCTTTTTTGGTTATGAGGACCGTTTTGCTGCCTGAGACACCAGATACCAAAACCTCTCAAGAGTTGATTGATTTAGTTAATGGATATTTTGACCTTCAGCTTCCTCTAATTCTGGTCTGAGTTTTAATTGGTAATTTGAGAACCGGGGAATCCCTATCAGGATGTTTGACTCGGTCAAGATGACTGTCAGAGGCATGTGTCTTTGTATAACTCTTAATGAGATGCTGAGACACTGTCTGGTATGTGGGATAAATTATGTTACCATGCAAAAGTACCTGCTAGCTGAAGCCCGACAGGCGATATCCTTGGAAAATGTGACAAGTGGAACATATGAGTTGCAGGGTATTCTGATAGAAGTGGACATCCTTGTCAGTCTGGCTGTGTTCAGGGAACATTGGTGAGTCATACAGTCAAACAGCACAGACCCTTCAGTCCAACCAGTCTATGCCAAACATAATCCCAAACCAAACTTGTCCTACTCCCAGTAAAATCCCCATAAACATTTCCTTTTCATATGCTTAACCAAATGTTTTTTAAACATGATATTTGTACCCAAATCTACCACTTCCTCAGAAAGATCATTCCACATGCAAACCACCCTCTGTGTAAAAACATTTGTCCCTCATATCTTTTTCAAATCTTTTTCCTCTCACCTTAAAAATAAGCCCCCAAGTTTTGAAAGACCCCATTCTAGGGAAAAGACAAATGCCATTAACTCTATGTATACCCCTCATTATTTTATAAACTTCTATACAGTCACTTCTCAACCTACTAAACTCCAGTGGAAAAAATCCCAGCCTACCCAGCCTTCCTTTATAACTCAAGCCTTCTAAATACCGGCAATAGCCTGGTCAATCTCTTCTTTACCCACCCCATCTTAATAACATCCTCCTATAACTGGGCAATTATAACTGGACACAGTATTCCAAAAGAGACCTCAACAATGTCTTGGTTAACCTCAACAGGATTTTCCAACTCCAATACCCAAAGGACTGAGCAATGAAGACAAGTGTGCCAAATGCCTTTTTAACCATCCTGTCTACACGTGAAGCAAACACTTGAGTGAAGGTAATTGCATGGCCTCACTCAGGACATATCCTGAACAGAGGGACTATTGGTCAGCCCATAGCAAAGTCCCAAAAGAGAGCCAGGTTTTGGCCAAACGGTTAAAATTTTCTTCAGGATCCAAGACAGCAAGCCATTGCATTTGCTACCAGAATGTGGACTTGAGACAGCAAATGAGTCCTACTGGACCTAAAGTGAATAAGAGAACTCATAGGCCAGAATGCAGGAGAGTGCACATCCTGGAAAGTCCACCTACATCTGGTTTGGAACAGTTACATTGCATAGCAACGTGCAAATCAGAACCAACCAAAATAAACATTTGGCTAAATGATCACAGATAATGGTCCATTGTTTGCCAGCAGGGAATCTGAGTATTTTATAAAGTCTAATGGCATTTGTCATATAAGGAAAAGTCCATGTCATCCATCATTCCATGGTTTGGCAGAAAAAGCAGACCAAACTTTGAAGGCAGCTTAAAGCTTCACTCAATACCAAACTGTCCCAGTTCTTATTTGACTATCGGACCACTCCTCATGCAACTACCGAGTTGCTAATGGAGAAAAGACTGCACCAGGCTATGTTTGATCTTCCCTCACCTGGGGGTTTGAGGATGAAATGGCATCAAGAATGCCAATACTGGACACTAGGCTCTGCTAAGCAAGAGAGACAGTTTACTTCAAGAGGCTAAATTTGGTGTAGGAACCACAGGAATTGCGCTGCACGTGTAAGAGGGATGGTTGAAGTGAGGTCAGATCCAGTGATGTATAAAAATTGATTAGGTGTGATGGTCCTGAACAAGCATGTGGACCATGTGAAACCTGCAAACTCACTAACGGTGCAGGAACAAAACATGCCTGGCTCCGTGACTACCTTTCTGATTGTTCCGGTGAAGATAGCTTGAAAGCTGAGATGGACACAGCGGATATTGCTGCCTTTGCTGCCTGAAGAGGAGAATGAATTTCTTCTGAGATGCTCCGGGCGTAAGAGGTGAGCAGCTGCATTACATGCAGCCCATATCAGGCAGAGTTGGAGTAACCTGACCCAGTGCCAAAATGTCCCCGGAGGACCTCCAAAAAAAAAAGAACCAGCTTATGCCCTCGGAGGGAAGGGATATAATGATCGTAACAAAGTCAGCCAGGTGGATCTCATAGAATATGAGTTCCCTGATTGGGGCTGTTAACCTGGTCCAATGAGGGAGCCCTGGCTGATAGATATAAACAGGTGTGTGAGGGGTTCTGTTCACTCCAAGTATTGGCTCTGAGAGATCTGGATCAATGTCAAGGGCTGTTCAAATGTAACTAAATGGTGACTTGGTGGCAGGATACTGGCATCTATGGAGCTATTTCAGTCAGTTTGCCACTGACACAGGTAGCAGTTCAGAAATTATTAACGTAGAGGCCCTGTTTTTAAACCTATCTCCTAACTGCTGAAATTCTTTCACAAGAACTCCTTACTAGTTTTTCTATGTTTCTATGTCTCATTTCTGGGACAGTGAGTGAAGTTCACATTTGTCCCATAATCCATCCAGACAAAATTCTACCAGAATTCAAACTAGGGCCTGGAAGTTAAACTGCCTTATGCGCTTTGCCAGTATTTAATTTTAGAATTGACGCTATCCAAATGAGTGAACTGATCCACAAGTAGTAAAATTATCACTGTGTGTATTAGGCCTGTCAAAATCTGTGTTCCTATTAAACATAGTTTACTTCTACTCATAATTCTGATGCTCATAACTATCTGGCAATATGCAATGAGGCAGGTTTAACAAATAATTTTAGAGTAAAAGATCCCCAAGAAAATAGTCATCATAACATGGTAGAACTTAGCATTCAGTTTGAGTAGGATGAACGTAGGTCAGAAACTACTGTGATAAATTTAAATCAAGATAATTATAAAGGACAGAGCTAGCTGGAGTAGACTGGGAAAGTAGTTTAACAGTAAAGATGGTTGACAAAAGTAGCATTTATTTAAACAGTTAATTCATGGCTCACGTAGAAGAAGGATGCTTGAAAGGGGATGCAACACTTTTGGGTAACCAGGCAATTAAGAATAGCATAAAATTCAAATAGGAAGATATACAATGTGGCAAAGATTGGTGATTAGCCAGAGGATTGGGAAAGTTTTACAAACCATCAAAAGATATCAAAAAAATTGAAGAGGGAGAAAATTAACTTTGAAGGTAAACAATGTGAAATAAGAAAGAAGCTAAAGTCAACTCTGGCTACTTAGAGAACAAAGCTGAGAAAGAAATTATTGGGAACAAGGAAATGGCAGACAACTTGAACAAATACATTCCGTCAGTCTTTACAGTATAGGGCACCAATAGAATTCCAGAAATACTACATAATTAAGGGTTAAAAAGGGGAGAGGAATAAGTACAATAAATTCTACGAGAGAAACCATACTAGACCAATTAAAGAGATTAAGGATTGCTAAGTCCTTGGGATCTGATGGGATATTAAAAGAAGTAGCTACAAAGATAATGGATGCACTGGTCGTAATCTTCCAGCGATTCTGTAAAACTGAAAAGCTGTCAATGTGACAGCATTATTCAAAAAGGGAAAGAATCAAAAACAGGTCAGTGTAGACTAGATAGCTTAACTTTCATTGTTCGGAAAATGTTAGAGTATTTTATGAAGGATGTAAGAGCAGAGCATTTAGAATGAGAAAACATAATACAAGGTTGTTGACATGCTCACCAAACTGGCTTTTTTTCATTCAAACGTTTCATCACCATGCCAGGTAACATCATCAGTGAGCCCTCTGATGAAGCGATGTTATTCTACACCACTTGGAATTTATACTGTCCAGTCTGTTATGGTGAGTTGTGTCATCTCCGGTTTTGATCTGTATGGGTTTGTATACAGGGTCCAATTCTATCTGTTTGTTCTTGCATTATGGGTTGAGAACCATGCCTGTTGAAATTTCTGTGCGTGTGTATGTTTGGCTTGGGCTACTATAGTTACCTTGTGCCAGTTAAATTGATAGCATCCATTGTCTGAGTGTACAGATATCAAGGAAAGCTCATTGTGCTGTTTTGTAGCGAGATGATGTTCGTGTATTCTGATGGCTAGTTTCCTTCCTGTCTGTCCAATGTAATGTTTGTGGCAGTTGTTGCATGTATTTTGTAAACTGCGTTGGTTCTGTATATTGTAGGAATGGGGTAAATAATCCTTGTGAGCGTTTGTCATAGAGTGGCTGTGGGCTTGTGTGCTATTGTGATTCCTAATGGTCTTAGGATTCTCATTGTCAGTCCTGATATGTTCTTCAAGTAAGACAGTATGGCCAGTGTTTTAGGGCATACTGTGTCATCTTGTTGTTGGCTATTTAGTAGGCACCTGTGGATGAAGTTGTGGGGATATGCATTCATAGCAAAGATTTTGTACAGGTGTGCTTCCCCTTTCCGGTGTAGTTCTGGAGTGTTGCAGTGAGTGGTGGCCAGTTTAAATAGATTTCTAGTACATCCTTGTGGATATTGGGGTGGTTGCTGTGGAAGTTGAGGTTTCGGTCTATGTGTGTTGCTTTCATATACACTGAGGTTTGGAACTTCCCGTTGGTCAGACGCTCAGCTCTGATGTCCAGAAATGGAAGCTAATTGTTGTCTTCTTCTCTTCTCGTGAATTTAATCCCAGTGAAAACGTTGTTGATAAGGTGGTGGGTCTCTTCTAGTTTGGTGCAGTTAGTGATGACAAACGTGTTGTCCGCATACTGGATCCATAGTTAAGTTGATGCAGGGGAGGGTATTGTGTCCTAGTCTTTGCAAGACAGCCTCTGCGATGAGTCTTGAGATGGGTAACCCCATGTGTGTGCCATTGATCTGTTTGTATACTTGACTATTAAAGGAAAAGAGTGTGGTGAGGAACAAGTCTAGTAGTTTGAGTATGTTGTCATCGCTAGTGGAGCTGCTGGTCTGCGTTCCTGCTTCCTCTAGTAATGTAGAGTGTTTCTTTGGCTAGTGGGATGTCAATTGATATGAATAATGCTGTGGCATCAAAGGATACCATAATCTCATCATTGCTGATTTTTATGTTCTTTACGGTATTGAGGAATTCTTGGGCTGAGTGGATGGAATGAGGTGATCCATCAACCAGGTGTTTCAGTCTCTGTTGTAGGTCATTGACCAGTTTATGTGTAGGTGTGCCCGGTAGGGAGACAATGGGCCTGAGGGGGATGTTTCAGAGATAGTAGGAACTGCAAATGCTGGAGAATCTGAGATAACAAGGTGTAGAGCTGGATGAACACAACAGGCCAAGCAGCATCAGAGGCGTAGGGAAGCTGACGTTTCGGGCCTCGACCCTTTTTCAGAAATGCGGGAGGGGAAGGGGGTTCTGAAATAAGTAGGGAGAGGGGGGAGGCGGATCGAAGATGGATAGACAAGAAGATAGGGTGAGAGGAGACAGACAGGTCAAAGAGGTGGGGTTAGAGCCAGTGAAGGTGAGTGTAGGTGGGGAGTTAGGGACGGGATAGGTCTGTCCAGGGAGGATGAATAGGTCAAGGGGGTGAGATGAGGCTCGTTCGAAACAGATGGGGGTGGGGCTTGAGGTGGGAGGAGGGTTTAGGTGGGAGGAAGAACAGGTTAGGAGGAAGGACAGGTTAGGGAGGCAGGGCACGCTGGGCTGGTTTCGGGATGTGGCTGGGGGAGGGGAGATTTTGAAGCTTGTGTAGTCTACATTGATAGCATTGGGCTGCAGGGTTCCCAAGCAAAATATGAGGTGCTGTTCCTGCAACCTTTGGGTGGCAGGAGGCCCAGGATTTTCCTGTCATTTGGGGAATGGGAGGGGGTGTTGAAATGGTTCATGACTGGGAGGTGCAGTTGTTTATTGCGAACCGAGTGTAGGTGTTCTGCAAAGCAGTCCCCCAGCCTCCGTTTGGTTTCCCCAATGTAGAGGAGGCCACAACGGGAACAGCGGATACAATATACCACATTACTAGATGTGCAGGTGAACACCTGCTTGATGTGGAAAGTCTTCTTGGGGCCTGGGATGGGGGTGAGGGGGGAAGTGTGGGGGCAAGTGTAGCACTTCCTGCGGTTGCAAGGAAAAGTGCCGGGGGAGGTGGGGCTGGAGGAGAGTGTGGAGCAGACAGGGGAGTCACGGAGAGATTGTTTCCTCCAGAAAGCAGACAAGGGTGTGGAGGGAAAATTGTCTTTGGTGGTGGGTCAGATTGCAGATGGCAGAAGTGTCAGAGGATGATGCATTGGATCCGGAGGTTGGTGGGGTGGTACGTGAGGATGAGGCGGATTCTGTGTTGGTTGTTATTGCGGGTAGTGGGTGTGAGGGATGAGTTCCGGGAAATGCGTGAGACACGGTCGAGGGCGTTCTCGACCACTGAGGGGGGAGGTTGCGGTCCTTGAAAAACAAGGACATCGGAGATGTGCGGGAGTGGAATACCTCATCCTGGGAGCAGATGCAGCGGAGGCGAAAGAATTGGGAACGGGGATGGCACTTTTGCAGGACGGTGGGTGGGAGAACGTGTATTCTTGGTAGCTGTGGGAGTCCATGGGCTTGAAATGAATATTCGTTTCCAGCTGGTTGCCAGAGATGGAGACAGAGAGGTCCAGGAAGGAAAGGGAGGTATCAGAGATGGTCCAGGTGAACAGGTGGTCCAGGTTACATTTATGACTGCCTTGTGCTTCCACGAGGAACTCGAACAGTTCATCCACATCCCAACATCTTTCACCCCAACTTTACGTTCATCAGTTTGTTGTTGTCCTTGACTTTGTGGTGGACTAGTTTGGTGAGTGTCTCCTGTAGCCTGTGTCTTGGTTTTAGAAAACAGCATTAAAGCACCCATTCCCACAAATGTAGCACCAACATAGTTTACAAAATACCATGCAATGACTGTCACAAGCATTACAACGGACAGACAGGAAGGAAACTAGCCATCAGAATTCACGGACGTCGGCTAGCAGCAAAACGACGCAATGAACTTTCCTTAATATCGGTACATGCAGACAACGAAGGCCATCAGATTAACTGGGACAAGGTAACTTCCGTAGCACAAACCAAACATAGACACGCACGGGAATTCCTAAAGGCATGGTTTGCCACGCGTAATGCAATCGACAAACACATAGAATTGGGCCCCCTATACAAATACATACAGATCAAAACCGGAAATGACAGTATTCACCATAACGGACCAGACAGTATAAATTCCAAGCAGAGTAGAATAACATCGCTTCATCGGAGGATCCACTGATGATGTTACCTAGTAAGGTGCCAAAACTTCTGAATGGAAACAAGCCAGCTCAGAAAGCAAGTCAACAACCTCACCCACAACCCAAGCTACAAGCCTTTGCTGAAACCTGTAATGTAGAGAAGTTGTTTCCCACATGGGAGAGTCTAGGGCCAGAGAGATTAACTTCAGAGCAAGGGACATCTGATACAGTAGAGATCAGGAGGATTTTCTTCTCTCAGACAATAATGAATGTATGGAATTCTTTACAGCAAAGGGCTGTAGAGGTTGGGCCATTAATTATTTCCAAGGCTGAGATAGACATATTTTAAATCAATATGGGAATCAGGGATCTGGAGAAAAGGTAGGTTAGTGGAGTTAATTATCACATCAGCCCTGACCTCATTAAATAACAGAGTGAGCTCAATGGGCTGAATGGCTTACTTCTGCTCCTTTGTCTTTTGACATCTTATGTTCTAATTTCAATCGGTTCATTTTTAAACATGAATCAATCTTAGGAATGAATGATACAAATATTTTGGAGTATTTTTGTAGTTCCAAACATCACAGAAAACCCATGAAAGCATAGTTGTGCAGATTAGTTTATTCTTTTTGTATTTTATAAATTTGACATGGAAAAGTGCACCTGCAATAAATCTAATATGATTATATTTGACTAGTTTAGATGATTAAGATTTTCACTTTAAATAATGCTTTGCTGCTACAGATGTGTGTCTGGGTCAGCAGAGAAAAAGTTCCTGGTCAGACACAGCACAACTATTGAAGTGGGTGAGGTGAAGAACAAATAAAAAATAGAGCTGAAACTAAAGCAGAATTGGGCATTGTTCTGAATTAGAATTGTGTTTATTTCCACTTTCTCAGGTGTTAATGGAAATTCCTCAAACCATGTCTCTTGGACCTGCCAAGTACTGAAGGATTAAGGTGGATGAATGTAACTCAACAATTCAACAATGAAGACCAATACCAAGAAAGGGCAGGCATGAAACATATGACAAATGACACAGATGTGGTAATCTTCATCCATTATGCCATGCATACACACACACACACACACACACACACCAATCTCTCCTCTACCATCTTCTTGTTGATTGGTCAGGGCCAGGATGACCTCCTCCATCTTCATCTGCTAAGTTCACCACAGTTCCCCTTTCCTCAGCATTTTTTGGGCACTATAGGCTCACTTCTCCTGTGAAGACAATGAGAGAATGGAGTGTTCTTGGATGGATTAACCCCTAAGATGATTAGCCATTATCTCTGGCGCTCTGTATCACACATCGCAACATTGCTCCCCTCCAGGTAACGTTCCCATCCATCATGTCACAATCCCCAAGAGCTTTAGAGGGTGCTCCAACTCCTTTAGTTACATTATAAATGGCTAAATCCATAATCCACTTCTTTTTCTCCCAGGCAGACCACATGAAAACTCTCTAATAGTTCTGTAAGCAAATTGACAACTAACATCCTGACACACCTTTGCAGAATGTAAAAGCTGACCCCATAAGTAGTGACCACCTCTGCCATCTTCATCTAGTCATTTGTCAGATGGAAAGGTCTCCTCTTGCCACCCAATGGGATAAGAAGAAGGAGGGTGTGCTGGGAATCATCAATAAACTGTTGGGAGATGCATAAATGTTGCATTTTTATCTTGAAAGGATGAATGATTAACTCTCTTCAAGGTCTTGTGGTGTGTGAGCTTCTGTCTTCACTCTCCAGTTTAGTAAATTCATTTGTTTTAAGGTTTAACCCATTTTAAGAAAACGCTTACTTGTCATTTTTTAAATGGTAAATATGTTGCTTTCTGTTCAGCCCCAAAGATCAGAAAGTTTCTTTTGAATCAGCATTACAGTCTCTTTGAAACTTCTAAAACATATTCTGTTCGTCACTTTTTTCGTAGCTTTAAATTGTACCGATGCTCAAGAGATCTGGGAAACATTTGTTACTGGCATGAACTGACATGATGTTAGATTATTGATTGCTTTGGCTGTTGTGTTTTTATTTTAGGAGAGAATTTTATGGGTCTTGCTGTGTTTTAATGAAGCTCTAAAAAGTCTTGTCAAGGTCATTACCCTGGTATAATGATATTGTACGTATGCATTATTTTCCAAATACCATTTGAAAAGACTGTCTTTCATACACTGGTAAATTTAATGCTTTGTCTTCAAATATTTCTCTGCATAATTTTTTGACTTTGGAATTCCTGTTATGCGTCTGTAATGCTGTTGGTAGGTCAATGTAGTGTGCCACTTGAACTATTTTGTCTTCCTTCGTGGTTCCTGCTATTGAAAAACCCTGAGAAACTCAGATGATGAAAAGACCAATTGGATCACCATACCTCCTCTATCCATCAGACATGTTCAGTGTATTGAATAATAGATTCTACCTAAATCAGTGAACTTCCTGCAGGAGTAAGCACTGAGATGCTTGACAGTGGATATCTGCAATCTTTCTGATGGGAATATGGCAGACAGGTTGTGGATTAGGCTAGCAGCCAGATATGCTACATCATAGCCTTCTTTGGGAAGCTCTGCAGAGCCTTTCAAATAGTATTAGGTCAGCTCATTCTGAATATGACCTAGACCATTAAGAAAGCATGGCCAATGCCCCACCTGAAGGACTGGCTGGTCAATCACCTACACTGTCAAGCATTAGGAAAATGCTTTCAAGATTCCTCTGCTCCTTCACAAAGGCTGCCTAATGACATAGGAAATTATGCTTCAAGGATGGGATACCACTAGCCACCCCCATTACTGGTGAAATCCACAGCAGCTTATGATTTCTTAAACATTCATTTCAGAGGCAACTCAAGAACATGTGCATTTCATCCAAGCAATGCAACTACCAAGTGTCCACCTCAAATATGAATGAGATCACAGCCAGAAGTTACGAGCAAAACTACAAAAGAAGACACTTGAATATTTGTTGTATTGGTATTTGGACTCTGTAACTCTGCCCATGACTATACTCCACACGTCATGAAGTCTCATACTATCAGGCCAAGTATGAGCACAAAAACCATCTGCAGGTTATCACCTTTCCTCTCTCAGTTGATAAATCAATACTCCTCACATTGAACACCACTTGGAAGCACTGAGGTTGAAAGGCTTAGAATGTACTCTGTATGGGAGATGGCAATATCCATCACCAAGAATGGTTTGGTAACACTAAATACTGACTGAGCTGGTTGAGTCCTAAAGGACAAAACGGACCCTGAAGCAGGTAGTGAGATGGTCTACAAGGGAGAAGAAGCCACTTGATCTCATCCTCACTAGTTGTCCTGTTGGAGAAGCATTTGTCAATAACAATATCAGCAACAGCAACTACTACACAGTCCTTGTGGAGGCACAGTCTGGTTTTCACAGTGAAGATACCATCCATTGTATTTTGTGCCTCTGTCATCATGCTGAATGGGATCAACTTCAGGCTATTAACAACTCAACGCCAGGCATACATGAAGCACTGGCGGCTATCAGCAGCAGAATTGTATTCAACCATAATCTATAACCTCATAGCACAGCATATCTCACAATCTACCATTACATTGAAGCCTAAAATAAGTCTGGTTCAATTAAAAAATAGGGAAGGCTAGCTATGGTCTGCATGAATGAGGTGACAAACTTGTAAATCTACAACATAAGCAGCATCTGACATAGAGAACTAGGTAATCCCAGAAAGAATGGATCAGATCTAAGTCCTGCTGATAGGAAGAAGGACAAATTCAAACAATCAATGTTCCATCACTCTCCTCTTGGTCATCAGCAAAGGGATGGAAAGTGATGGAAGGTGTTGTTGACAATGCTATCAAGCAGCACTTGTTCAATAATAGCGTGTTTGATATTGCTCAGTTTAAGCTAATGCTTAATTCCTGACCTCATTTCAGCCTTGGTATAAGCAGGGACAAAAGAGCTGAACTCAGGAGGTGAGATAAGACTGACTGGCCTTGATATTTTGGCCATATTTGACCAAGTACTGCATCAAGAAGCCCTGACAAAACAGGACTGAATGGGAATTGGGGGGAAGGCTCTCCACTGATTGGAGTTATACCTGACACCAAAAATGATAGTTGTGGTTGTTGGAGATCGGTTATCTCAGTTGCAATTGAATGGATTGCAAGCAGCACATGGTGATGATGGGCAAGTGTGGCCCAGAGATAGCTCAAACAGTTGTGCCATGACTTCCAGCAGTGTAAGCTGTGAGCAGTATAGAATCATCAAGTCATGGAGCACAGACACAGGCCCTTCGGTCCAATTCATCCATGCTAACCAAGTTTCTCAAACTAAACTACTTCTGAGAAATGGTCACTTGACCCAGAACGTTCACTCTGATTTCTGTCCACAGATGCTGCCAGGCCTGTGGAGCTTTTCTAGCAATTTCTACTTTTGTCTCTGATTTACAGCATGCATAGTTCTTTTAGAATTTAAACCAGTCCCTCTTATCTGTGTTTGGCCCTCAGTAGTTGGGGCTCGGGAATCTGACCTTACACATGGTCTCGAGGTCTATCAGCTGGTATGGGACATAGAACAGTGCAATTAGGAGGAGATCAGGCTATTTTCTTTATCCACCCGTGCCATCACTATTTTTGAAGGTTCATGCCAGCTGTCTCCAACTGGTTGGCACCAGGCCTTGGTATAATATCAAGCATAATATTGCAGGGATCCTACTTGGTATAACTCTGAGAATCATCCTTTTCACCATGGGAGAAAAAGGTAGAGTAGCCATGCAGATCTCTGATTTTCTTAAACCTTCCATAGTCATGGACAGGGGATTGACTGAGGGAAGACATTTCTCTCTATTTCAAAATGGACATTGCAAATTGAAGGAGATCCAAAGGAAGCAGCTTGTTTCTACTTTTTCTGTGTAATGAATAACTTACAATAAATATGATGATGACATTTGATATTGTGACCTGGTAACCCCAGGACTGTGACGAAAGACGACTTTCCAGGAAAGGTTTTGTACTGGCGGAACTCACTCTATTGCTGGGAGAAAATCCAGGTTTACCTGCAGACGTCTTTGAATGAGGTGTCTTCCATATGCCTCCTCACAGGTCTCATCGGAAAGAAAGATAGAAAACCAAGGATCTGTTTTGATAAATAGGCATGAAATGCAAAGAGTCATAACAATGCTTATCCTCTGTCTAGGACTGAAGAAGTCTTGCAAGTGCTCAAAGTTGCAAAGTATTACTGTGGTCTTGATTTGACCTGCTAATATGACCAGCTACCCATTGTTGAACACGACATTGAAAAGATGCCATTCCAGACAGGGAAACGTTGCAAATACTTCAAGTCGTGAGGAGAGATTATACAAATTTGGCCTGTTTTCACTGGAATTTAGAAGGCTAAGTGGTGATCTGATTATAATTTTAAAGCTTTTAACAGTAAAAGGCAGGATAGACGTATCATTTCCACTGGTTGAGGATTTTTGAATTGGGGCCATAGTCTGAGAATTAGAGGCAGGTCATTCAGGAGAGATGTCAAAGCACTTCTACAAATAAAGGGTAGTAGAGGTTTGGAATTCTCATCCACAAATGGCTGTTGATGCCACATTAGTTGTTAATTTCAAATCTGCCAAGGATTTTTTTTATATTAAGCAAAGGAATTAAGGGATTGAGCCAAAGGCAGGTAAATGGAGTTAGGTCACAGATCAGCCAATGTCTCATTGAATGGTGGAATTGCTTAGAATACTGCTGTGAGTAACTCACTTTCTGACTCCTCAAAGCCTGTCCGCCATCTGCAAGGCACAAGTCAGGAGTGGGATGGAATACTCCCCACTTGCCTGGATGAGTGCAGCCCCAACAATACTCAAGAAACTTGACACCATCCAGGACAAAGCAACCTGCTTGATGGACACTATATCCAGAAGCATCCTCTCCCTCCACCACTGACAATCAGTAGCAGCAGTAAGTACTATCTACAAGATGCGCTGCAGAAATTCACCAAAGATCCTCAGGCAGCACTTTCCAAACACATGACCACTCCCATCTAGAAGGACAAGGGCAGCAGACATTTGAGAACACCACCATCTCCAAAGTCCCCTCCAAACCAATCACCATCCTGACTTGGAAATTTATTGTCGTTCCTTTACTGTTGCTGGGTCAAAATCCTGGAATTCCCTCCTGAATAGCATTGTGGGTCAACCTACGGAAGGAGGACTGCAGCGGTTCAAGAAGGCAGCTTGCCACCACCTTCTCAAGGTCAAATAGGGATGAGCAAGAAATGCTGGCCAGCCAGCGACGCCCACATCCTGCAAATGAATAGAGGGGAAAAAAACAGGCACAAGGAGCTGAATGGCCTACTTTTGTTCCCATGTTCTGACAGGGAGAATGTCATTTGGGTTCAAACATGTGGGATAAATAAAGCTTTTGGTGACCTTATTGTCTAGTAATCTGTATATGTACGACATATTCATCTCTAGTTTGATATTCAAGAAGACCCTTTAAGGAGGCAGTGTTGTGGTTTTCTTGGAGTGGGACTCCAGGCGTCAGTGTGATCAGAGCCAGGTACTCCCAGTCTCCAGGAAACCCAGTGAGGATGGACTTGATGGACTCCCGGCCTCGGGGTAGCCCAGTGTAGACTCCCTGCTTTAGAAACACTGTCACGCTGAACATTTATCCTTACTTCTTAAATTTTATAATTTATGCCTCAGGTGTTGTACCTAGGTATCTTTGTACTTCACTTTATAAGGACTGTAATGCTGAGCTTTTACCTTTATTTTGTCATTTTTCTTATTTATACCTAAGATTGCGTACCTAAGATAGCTCCAGAAATGGCAACTTTGTACATTTTTTGCTGTACTCATGAACCCCTGTATTTGAGTGCACGTGGCAATAAACCTAATTCTAATACTGAAAGTCTTGGCTTGCTTGTCATAGTTTAATTAGAAAGTTAAATCGGAGAAGTGCCAACTTTTCTGGACAAAGATATGGTACCTCAGGCACCTCATTACCAAGGAAGGTATTACTTCTGATGATGAGAAAATCTGAGCAGTAAGGGAGTGGTCCCAGTCTAAGTTGGAGCAAGAACTGTGGGGGCTTCTGGGTCCACTGGGTTACGCCAGCATGTTGTTGCCTATATTAGGCACAGTTGGTCACCCAATTCTCCAATTTGCTGAGGAAATCAGAGAATCCTGAAGGAATTGTTTGGAATGTATGTTCAAGACTTGTGAAGAATCCTTTTGTTCTCTCAAGCAGAAGCTTACGATTTACATCTGATTGAGACCTGACCAACATTAAGCTCAATGTGGCTCTGCTACAGGGCCTCACTACAACACTTACCATTTGTTCAAATCAGTGATGCAAGGGAGATTGCTGCTACTGATGTGGACCTGAACATTCTGAGCATCGTGGTGCAATTGAAATCACTAATTGTGCTCAGCAAATGATACTGTGCGCTATGTATTGCTGCCAGGGTGATTTAGAAACAGATATACCACTTTGGAAATCGCTGGAAAAACTCCGTGTGTCTCCCAGCATCTGTGAAAAGAGAGTAATGTTTCAGGTTCAGTGACTGTTCTTCACAACTGATTGTAGCTCGGAAAAGGTGACCCTTCTCTACCTATCAGTTACTCTTTCCCTCAGTTCTGAGGCATGTATACCAACCTTTTCCTAGGTACAATTAGTTCTGAAGAAGGATCACTGGGCCTGAAAAGTTGACGCGGTTTCGTCTTCGCACATGCTGACAGATCTGCTTGAGTTATTCCAGTAATTTCTGGTTTTGTGTCGGATTCCCAGCATTTGTTTTTTCTTAATGCTTTGGATACCCTTGTGGGGAATGACTTATCAGGGGAAAACAGCAGCAGGCAAATTCATGGCACCACAATTGACTCTGCTGCACAGAAGAAGAAAAAAAGTGTTGAAATGCAATAGCCAGAGGGGATTCAAATCTAAAGGGAATAGGTAGGTGTTGCTGAGGAGGCAGTTGGGATTCCAGGATGATATGTTGCTTTTCTAGTGCTAGATTCAAGGATGTCTCAGAGCAGCTACAGGACATCTTGCAGGGGAAGAGTGAAAAACCGATGGTCGCGATGCACATTAGTACCAAAGGCATACATCAAAATAGGGATAAGATCTGAAATGCAGAATATAGGGAATAACAAAGCATTGGTCTAGTCAGAATAGAAATAGCAGGATAAAAAGGTGAGCGCATGACTAAGAAGATGATGTGTGGGAGACAGTTTCAGATAATGGGACATTGTGAGTGGATCTGGGGGAAGTTAGCCCAGTACAAGCTGAATGGATTACACCTGGTCAGGACTGGGACTGATATCTTAGGCGGAATATTCGCTTAACCAAAATTGATAGGGCATGGAAATCTATCCAAGGGGTCACAGGAAAGGGAATCATGTCAAGAACGAAAAAGCAGCAGGAAAAATAAGAAGAGTGATAGGCAAAGGATTCAAGAGACAGAATCAAACAAGGCCATACTACAAAAAGTGAGAATGGGACAAGAAAAGTAAAAAAGACAAGCCTAAATGCCTTGTGTCTGAACACATGGGGTATTCACAATAAAGTGGATTAAATAATATCACAAATAGATCGAAATGGGTATGGTATGATTAGATTACAGAGACATTCCTGGTGACCAGACATGGGAACTGAACATCTGTCATGTCTTTGGTATTTAAGAAAAACAGAAGAAAAGGAAAAGTGGATGGAATTGCAATACTGTTTAAAGAGGATATAAACACATTCTTGAGGTATTAGCTCGGCCGATATAGAATCTATGTGGATAGAATTGAGAAATACCAAGGGGCAAAAATATTATTGGGAGTGATATGTAGATTACCAGACTATAGTTGTGATGATGGGAATGGCATTAACAGGAAGTCATAGATGTACCCTGTAAAGGAACATCTGTAGACATGTGTAACTTTAATCTTCATGTAGATTGGGCAAATCAAATTAGTCACAATACCACAGAGGAGGCAATCTCAGAGTGTGCAGGGATGGTTCTTTGGACCAACATGTTGAGGAATCAACTAGAGAACAGCCAATTTAGACTGGGTATTATGCAATGAGAATGGTGAATTTATGTGAGTGTACCCTTTGGGATAAGTGACCATAATAAGAAAGAATTCTTCATCAAGATAGAGAATGAGGTGGTTGATTCAGAGCTTAGTGTCCTGAATCTTAATAACAGAAACTATGATTGTATGAGGCATGAGTTGGCTATGATTGCTTGGGAAATGTTATTGAAACGAATGACGGTGGTTAGGCAATGGCAAACACTTAAAGAGCGAATATGTGAAAAAAAACATTTATTTCTGTTTATTTGCTGAAATTCAAGTAGACTACATCAAATGTATTGCCCTCATCTACACACCTGGTTACATCTTTAAAAAAATTCAATCAAGTTAGTCAGACATGACTTCCCCTTTACAAAGCCATGTTTTTGATTGATCCCTGCCTCTCCAAGTGCAGATTAATTTTGTCCATGAGAATTGCTTTCAATAGTTTCTCTATCACTAAGGTTAGACTGACTGGCCTTTAGATTCTTGGTTTATCCCTTACTCCCTTCTTGAATAATGGAGCCACATTTGATGTCCCCTGATCCCCTGACACCCCTCCTCTGGCCCAGAAAGAAATCAAAAATTATTCCCAACATCCCTGATAGTCCCACCACTGCCTCACTCCACAGCCTGGAGTACATTTTATCTGGTCCTAGAGACTTATCTATTTTTAAGCCTGCCAGACCACTCAGAACCTCCTCTCTGTCAATGCTAATTTACTTAAGTATCCTTCTCCCTGATTTCCATATCTACTTTGTCCCTCTCGCTGATGAACACTGATGCAAAATATTCATTTAGAAACTTACCTAAGTCTTTCAGTTCCACGCACGAATTACAGACTTGTCCTACAGTGAGTATAAAATTTGGCAAGTTATGCCAGGCGTAACTAACAAAGGAGCAGTCAACCATTATCAAATTTTCTGTCAGTATCTTGCTTAGGGGTTTGGTCAGTCTCTTCCCTCATGCTGCACTCTGCTTCACAGTTGTTGGACATACCCCACCATGGCACATTGAGCTTGGCCTTATTTGTCCTCAATCACATTGTTCGAGTTTCTGATAGGGTTGCTGATCCAAGTTTTTCCTCAGACAGATCCCACTGTTCTGAATAGTTGTAATTGAGTTCCTCTTTAAAAGTGTTGGAAATGACATTCATTCCTCTTGCTAATTAGACCAAAAATGGCATTGGCGTTGTAATCATGTATTACAATCCCCAAGGGGCAACTGTAAACCAAAATTGCTGAAGACTCCCAAAAAAAATTGGAAGAGTTCATGTTTCATAACTTTTAGTTTCATACAGATTAAGACAATAGACAATAGGTGCTGGAGTAGGCCATTCGGCCCTTCGAGCCAGCACCACCATTCATTATGATCATGGCTGATCGTCCACAATCAGTATCCTGTTCCTGCCTTATCCCCATAACCCTTGATTCCACTATCTTTAAGAGCTCTGTCTATCTCTTTCTTGAAAGCATCCAGAGAGTTGGCCTCCACTGCCTTCTTGGGCAGAGCATTCCATACATCCACCATTCTCTGGGTGAAGAAGTTTTTCCTCAACTCTGTTCTAAATGGCCTACCCCTTATTTTTAAACTGTGTCCTCCGGTCCTGGACTCACCCATCAGCGGAAACATGCTTACTGCCTCCACAGTGTCCAATCCCTTAGAAATCTTATACGCCTCAATCAGATCCCCTCTCATCCTTCTAAACTCAAGAGTATACAAGCCCAGTCGCTCCAATCTTTCAACATATGATAGTCCCGCCATTCCGGGAATTGACCTTCTGAACCTACACTGCACTCCCTCAATAGCAAGTATGTCCTTCCTCAAATTGGGAGACCAAAACTGCACATAATACTCCAGGTGCGGTCTCACCAGGGCCCTGTACAGCTGCAGAAGGACTTCTTTGCTCCTATTCTCAATTCCTCTTGTTATGAAGGCCAGCATGCTATTAGCTTTCTTCACTACCTGCTGTACCTGCATGCTTGCTTTCATTGACTGATGTACAAGAACACCTAGATCTCGTGCTTCCCCTTTACCTAACTTGACTCCATTGAGATAGTAATCTGCCTTCCTGTTCTTGCCACCAAAGTGTATAACCACACATTAATCCACATTTAACTACATATGCCATGCATCCGTCCACTCACCTAGCCTGTCCAAGTCACCCTGTATTCTAATAACATCCTCTTCACATTTCACACTGCCACCCAACTTTGTGTCATCAGCAAATTTGCTAATATTACTTCTAATGCCTTCGTCTATATCATTAATATATATCGTAAACAGCTGCGGTCCCAGCACCGAACCTTGTGGTACCCCACTGGTCACTGCCTGCCATTCCGAAAGGGACCCGTTTATCACTACTCTTTGCTTCCTGTCAGCCAGCCAATTTTCAATCCAACTCAGTATTTTTCCCCCGATACCATGTGCCCTAATTTTGTTCACCAATCTCCTATGCGGGACTTTATCAAAGGCTTTCTGAAAGCCCAGGTACACTACATCCACTGGCTCTCCCTTATCCATCTTCATAGATACATCCTCAAAAAATTCCAGAAGATTTGTCAAACACGATTTCCCCTTTGTAAATCCATGCTGACTCTGACCTATTCTGTTACTGCTATCCAAATGAATCGTAATTTCATCTTTTATAATTGACTCCAGCATCTTTCCCACCATTGACATCAGGCTAACCGGTCTGTAATTTCCTGTTTTCTCTCTCCCTCCTTTCTTGAAAAGTGGGACAACATTTGCCACCCTCCAATCCGCAGGAACTGATCCTGAATCTATAGAACCTTGGAAAATAATTACCAACACGTCCACAATTTCTAGAGCCACCTCCTTAAGTGCCCTGGGATGCCGACCATCTGGTCCCGGGAACTTATCAGCCTTCAGACTTAACAGTCTATCCAACACCATTTCCTGCCTAATATAAATATCCTTCAGTTCGTCCATTACCCTCGGTCCTCCAGCCACTACTGCATCTGGGAGATTGCTTGTGTCTTCCCTAGTGAAGACAGATCCAAAGTACCTATTCAACTCATCTGCCATTTCCTTGTTCCCTGTAATAAATTCACCCGTTTCTGACTTCAAGGGCCCAATTTTAGTCGTAATCATTTTTTTTCTTTTCACATACCTAAAAAAGCTTTTACTATCCTCCTTTATATTTTTGGCCAGTTTTCCTTCATAGCTCATTTTTTCTCTGTGTATTGCCTTTTTAGTTATCCGCTGTTGCTCTTTAAAAGCTGCCCAGTCCTCCAGCTTCCCACTCATCTTTGCTATGTTATACTTCTTCTCTTTTATCTTTATACAGTCCTTAGCTTCCCTCGTCAGCCATGGCCGCCCCTGCCTCCCATTAGGATCTTTCTTCCTCTTTGGTATGAACTGATCCTGCACCTTCTGCATTATATCCAGAAATACCTGCCATTGTTGTTCCACTGCCATCCCTGCGAGGGTCTTGTACCATTGAACTTTGGCCAGCTCCTCCCTCATAGCTCCACAGTTCCCTTTATTCAACTGCAATACTGACACTTCCGATTCTCCCTCTCCCCCTCAAACTGCAGATTAAAACTTATCATATTATGGTCACTATCTCCTAATGGCTCCTTTACTTTGAGGGCCCTGATCAAATCCGGTTCATTGCACAACACCAGATCCAGAATTGCCTCCTCTCTAGTAGGCTCCAGTACAAGCTGTTCTAAGAATCTATCTCAGAGGCACTCTACAAACTCCCTTTCTTGGGGTCCAGTACCATCCTGATTCTCCCAGTCTACCCGTATGTTGAAATCTCCCGTAACAACTGTAGTGATACCTTTGTGACAGGCCAATTTCAACTCTTGATTCAACCTGCACCCTACCTCCTGACTACTGTTTGGGGGCCTGTAGATAACTCCCATTAGGGTTTTTCTACCCTTAGAATTTCTCAGCTCTATCCATACTGACTCTTCATCTCCTGACTCTATGTTCCCCCTCGCAAGGGACCGAATATCATTCCTCACCAACAGGGCTACCCCACCCCCTCCGCCCACCAGTCTGTCCTTTCGATAGCACGTATACCCTTGAATATTCATTTGCCAGGCCCTGTCCACTTGAAGCCACGTCTCAGTTATCCCCACAACATCATACTAGCCAACTCCCAACTGAGCCTCAAGCTCATCCACCTTATTTCTTATGCTTCGTGCATTCATATACAATATTTTTAATTTGCTTCTCCCCTCACCCTTCCTATCAATCCTTATTTCACTTGGCCATACTGTACGATCCCTTCTTGAGTTTTCTGCTCTGTTGATTCTGTTGTCCTTCTTAACCTCTCTTATTCTCACTTTCCCTTTAACTTCATTCTTAAATTTCCAGTTTGGCCCCTCCCCTCCATTAATTAGTTTAAACACACTGTGTTGCAGTGGCAAACCTGCCTGCCAGAAAGCTGGTCCCCCGATTATTAAGATGCAAACTGTCCCTCCTGTACAATTTATTCTTACCCCAAAACATACCCCAGTGATCCAAGAATTTAAATCCTTGCTTCCGACACCAGTCCCTCAGCCACACGTTCAGGTCCATTATCTCTCTGTTCCTGCCCTCTCCAACCCGAGGAACTGGAAGGAAACCAGAGATAACCACCCTGGAAGTCCTGCTTTTCAGCCTTCTTCCGAGTTCTCTGAAGTCCCGCTGTAGAATGCTCCTCCTTTTCTTCCCAAAGTCATTTGTGCCGACATGCACCAGCACCTCTGGATCTTCACCTTCACCCTCGAGGATTCTCTGCACTCTATCAGTGACGTCCTGAATCCTGGCACCAGGAAGGCAACACACCATCCTCAAATCTCGCCTGTTGCCGCAGAAACCCCTGTCAGTCCCTCTCACAGTGGAGTCCCCTATTACCACACCTCTCCGTGATGTCTGACTTCTCGGCTCTGCCTCTACAACAATTTTTGACTTGCAGACCTGTCCACCTCGCGGACTGGCAGTGTTGTCTGTCTTGGCAGTTTCCAAGACAGTCAGCCTGTTTACAATAGGTGCTTCCCCTGGGGTCTCTTGTACTTCATTCACGTCTTCCTTTGTCATCGATATTCCCCTTCTCTCTTCAGGTATCCTCGGTATCGTGACCTTGCTGAAGGTCCTGTCCAGAAAATTCTCATTCTCTCGGATGAGCCTGAGGTCTTCTAGTTCTTTCTTCAGTGTTGCAACAACCTCCTTCAGAAGCTGAATGTGTACACACTTACCACAGCTATAGGAGCCAGAAACATCATCAGTGTCCCTGACCTCCCACATCATGCATGCAGCACACTGAATCAGCTTGGCAGTCATGTCTCACCCTCTTCAACAGTGGCGTAATCTCCTCACTGAGCCTCTTCACCGAAAACTCGCACTTTACTCACCAGGCACTTCCCTCAGCCCTTGTGTGTTTGCTGTGAGTCTGTGGACTCTTAATTAGGTTAGAGGAGGAGGGTGGGAGGGAGGCCCTACCGCCTAGGACCTGGGGCTGAGAATACACCTACTTAAATAGCACTCCGCTGCAAAAAGGACCCGCTGGCTTCGAGGTAAGTACTTAAATAGCACTCACTGACCTTCCCAACTGCCTCTCTGCCTTGACCTCACGTCCGCCTGGCTTGCACCGCTCTCCGCTGCATTAAACCCAATGGAAACTAAACATGAATTAACCGGCAAATTATTTTAGTCAGGGAATCCACAGAGTGGAGACTAGGTCAGAGGGAGATGTAGACAGAATAAATAGTTGGGAACTTGGTTTCAGTAGGAATTTGGTACAGAGAAAGAAAGAAGTTATCTTTTTCAATCCTTTTGTACAACTTCCAGTTGCTGAAAATGGCAAAAGTTGGATTAATTGTCAATTAAAAATCTAGAGAATTCAATTTTAGATTTATAACTGATGCAAACTTATAAAAGTTCTTTTCAAACATTCTTATTAACAATGACATGTTCCACAGACATTTAAAGGAATTACAGATTTTCCTTACACTTTTGCTTGCGCTCAAAAGCTGTCGTGTGCAATAACTGCAAAGATCTCCTGCCTGTTTTCTGTAACTTCTCTAGAGAGCACACGAGTAACAGTGAGGTAGCTGGACTTGAAATGGAAATAAGGCTGTCAGAAAAATTAAGTGACTTTGAGTTTTACAGTTTGATTCTCATTTGGAAGTTGAAAAAAAAAGAATAGCCCTGGTCTCTCTGACATTTTGCTTGTCCTTTTCCTGTTTTTGCTATATGTGTTGTAACCAGTTTAGCTCCTTAAATGTTAAGCATTGCAAATTTTAAGTGGGTTGCACTTGCTATGTCATGTTTAACAGAATTTTGGCTATGAGCTTCATCAGTGGTAAATGAGGGTTACATTTCTTCAGCGTTAGAATTGTTCAATCAGCAGATTCTGTTTCTCAGAAGCAGTTCTGTTGGAGAAAAATGTTACACCTCCAGAAGCAAGTGGAAAATCTGGACTGGAGTTTAGGGTTATGGATAAAATTTTTACCACTACAAACCTGAAAGCAGGATCGGCCCTGAGTTAAATAATACATAAATATCTGCAACAAATATTAATTGTTAAATTTTAAAAAATAACAACGGCTTCCAGTAACGAGGTTTTGATTAAATGATTTAAAGTACTAACTTTGCAACTGCCTGGGTTTTACTTGAAGTGGACATAGTCTGTTTGAAAACGCTGACATTTACAATACAGAAAATGAAACAGGCAAACCAATAAAACAAGAAGTAATAAAAGGAAACATCATGGTCAAAAATGGAGTGGTGGATTGGGAAGGAAAGTGCCTCCTTTCAGAGGAACTTTTGAGCCAGTATCAGGATTAAAACTGAATGATCAGAATTATTTTAATGATTTTCTAATTGTGACTACACTCATTTCATACATGATACAGGTTTGGTGAAAGCGTTGATAAAACGAGCAAAATTACCCTGCAAATGAACTGTTATTAAGTTGCAACATTTTTGCTTTTCTGAGACAGCTTGCTACATTGTCATTTGTTCTGGGTTTCAGGACAGTTCATACATTCTTTTGGGGTATTAAGGACTCTGCTCTTCTCATCCTTTCTAGGTCCAACTCATTGTCAAATTTACTTTTAGCATGAAAATGTATTTTCCTCAGATTAGTGGAAGTTGATGTCGGGCAGCGTATTTTTAAAAAAAATACAGGTTGCTCACTAAACATTTCTACTTAATAGACAGTGAATAGTGAGACAGTTTGCAATCACTTTAGTTATCCATAAAGATGAAGATTGGTGTCACTCCTTTGCATTTAATGAAATGGCCTATGATTGAACTAATTAATAGGCAACAGCGAACATAGCAAATGTAGACGTGCTCACTGCTGGAAGCCCAGTTCAGTTGGGCCCATAGATTTATACTGCATTTTGTAAAAAAAATCTTGGGAGACTTACGAAATAATCATGTATTTATTTTCATTTATTAAAACCCAGAATAACCCAGTTGGCTCTAATCAGTAATGATAGCTCTAAGCAAAGTTCCCCTTCGTGCATAGCAGTAAGTGGAGTGGAGTTCCCTTCAGGGTCTTTATACATGCTGTTGCTATTGAAAACTGCTTATTCAGCAGATTCCACTTTTACAATTGGCCGCTTTGTATGTGAAGGCCAGGCTGCCCTTTGTGCACTGTGTTTGCTCTTCTGCCTGAGGGAGCATTTTTTTAAGAATTTGTCAATTTTGTTGATCAGTTGCAGGATCAGGATCAGTGTGAATAAATGCCCTTTACAAACTCAAAAGGAGTAAAACATGTCAAGTCAGTCATAAAAATGGACAAAAAATTAACCGAGCTGTGTTTAGTACTGATAGGTTAAATATGTTTTGTTTTACATCCAAATTAATGCAAATTTTCAGGTAATTGGGCTAACTTCTTGAAATATTATGCTGAATGGAATAGCTTGGCACTTAGAAGATTTTCCCTAGAAACATGGATCGTGTTGTAAAATTCAAACTTTAAAATGTCAAAATTCCACATCTTAAGAATAAAATTTGACTTCACTTAATTTAACAACACTGCTTGCAATTTCTCTGCTTGCCTAGCTTTGCTTTCCTTTGAGTCTACTTTCCTTATGACCTCCACTCTTTCATTTTTGTTGTATTTTCCTCTACAGAGGTAACAGTCTTGATTCACTGTCACCTCAAAGAAAGTGGTTGTGAATTCAAGACTGATTCAGTGACTTGAGCACATAGTTAGATTCACACATCTGTCCAGTACAGAGAGACTTAAAGAACTTATCTTTCAGATGCAAACATAAACCACAGCCCTATCACTCAATCATTAAACATTTGTAGGAAACAAAAATCATGAATACATATATTGTTCCAGAAAAGTCAAAGAAAACCACAAGTAGAGGGAAAAGGAGCAACAAGTTTGCATGCAGCAAGGCCCCATGAACAGCAAGGAGATAAATAATCTGAAAAGCAGCTATTTGGTGATGGACAACATTAGCCAGGACAACAGTCCATCCACTTATTTGATTTATGCCTTGAGGTCCTGCACTTTCTTTTTGACAGGAAAGAAAACCTATCGACGTTAATTCTTCATTTTGTGTCTCATGTTTTATTTTGGAAAGAATAAAGAAAAAAATGTGAGATTTTGGCATTGGAATAATTTCTCATATTGATGTAAGTGTAAAATATTTCTTGGTCAAATGGAATATAATCTGTGAGGACCAAATCTGCTATACCTTTGTCTCTTTACCAAATCCACAACAACCCTTGTTTGGCTTTTGTACTACATGTGGTCTGTTGTTTCATTGCTCCTGGCCTCCACACTACAACAGATCTTTTCCTTTCTTCTTTTTAGTCACTTGCTCACTTCCACTGGCGTTACTTCTCTTCAGGTTTGTTGAAAGATCAATGACCTGAAACAACATTGTTTCTTTCCACAGATACTGCCTGACCTGCTGACATTTTTCAGGTTTTGTTCTTACTTCTCACACTTTCCAGCCATCACTCTTGTGCTCATCTGCAGGATGATCATTCCCATTTTGTCAATTATTTTACATTTTTCAAACTGACAACTCTCCACCAGTACTGACATCTTCAAATTATCCAGGGGAGGCAATGGCCTAGTGGTATTATCTGTTAATCCAGAGACCCAGATAATGTTCTAATACCTGGATTCCAATCCTGCCATGGTGGAATTTGAATTCAATAAATATCTAGAATTAAGGATCTAACAATGACCATGAATTCACTGCCGACTGTTGGGGATAATCCCATCTGGTTCACTAATGTTGTCCAGGGAAGGAAACTGCTATCCTTACCTGGTCTGATCTACATGTGACTCAATGCCCACAGCAATGTGGTTGACTCTTAACTGCCTTCTGGGCAATAAATGCTGCCTAGGCAGCAATACTCTTCATCCCATGTATGAATAAAGAAAAAATAATTGTGATTTTATTGGATTTTGCAGCACTGTAAAAATGTTTTGGAGGAGGAAGGGGGTTGGGGTTTGGAAAATAGAGAAAAGCTGACTCAGGATATCTTCCCGATACAGGAAGCTTTAGTTTTAGATTTAGTTGCTGGGAAGCTTTCCTGGAGTAGGCGGGTGGGATGTTCAAACTGTTGCATATAGACTAATAGAGTTATCGAGTTCTCCAGCGTGGAAACAGACCTACCGGTCCAACTTGTCCATGCTGATCAGATATCCAAAACTGATCTAGTCCCATTTGCCAGCATTTAGCCCGTATCCCTCTAAACCCTTCCTATTCATGCCCCCATCTAGATGCTTTTTAAATATTTAAATTGTACCTGATTCTACAACCTCCTGTAGCAGCTGCACTTTATGGGTGAAAAAAGTTCCTTTTAAATCTTCTCCCTCTCCCCTTAAACCCTTTCCCTCTAGTTGTGGGCTTCCCTACTCTGGGGAAAGGCTCTTCACCCAATCCAGGCCCCTCATGATTTTCTAAACCTCTTTATAAAAACCTCTGACATTCCAGGAAAAAAAAAATCCAGCCTATTCAAACTCACCCTGTATCTCAAACTCTGTAGTCCTAGCAACATCCTTGTGAAAAATCTTTTCTGAACCCTTTCAAGTTTAACAACACCTTTCCTATAGCAGGGAGACCAGAACTGGTGCGAATACAAACACTACCAGCTTATGGTGGGATAGTTTGCTGCTACCATCTTCTTTCCTTGACTGAGTCAAAGGTCCTCCTTAATTTACATTAGTAGAGGAAAACCATGAATGAGTCTTATCAAGAAGAGGCTCGTGTCATTTAAAAGATGTAGTTTATCGCACAATAATAACTATATACAAGTTACATTAACCAATGAATCATTGCAGCAAAGGCTATAATGAGTCTAAGGGTGTAAATCATCATTGTGCAAAGCCCTAGGCTTTCTGCCTTTCCCACATTCAAGTCTGTGTATTATCAAGTTGAGTGCAACTTAATGCAATATTAAAGCGTTCAGAATCATTAACCCGTACAATATGTGCCATGGAGGCAGGCAACCACTTAAAATTATTGAGGGCAATTTTTCAGCTTTGCTGACATTTTGTGGGTGACGTAATTGGTGCAGAGGAAGCCACTTCAATGGAGGCGGCCTTTCTGCAGAAAGTCAGGGGTTCACTGGAGACAGAGGACAAAACAATTCCTCTAAATGGTTTTCCGCTTCTCTCCAAGGTGCCTACCTGCTTGGTTCCATTGTGCAAGTTAGTATTTGAAAGGATTAACTCTCACTCTGCCGATCAGAGTAATAAAGATATTCCTTTGGAAGAGCTAACAAGGTTCTATTCTTGTTACCAAAGCTGTGTAAGAATGATTCTGTTGCAGGAATGTGAAATTACTCTTAGGTTGGGCCTGATGCCACAGGAGAATCAATCACGCATCTCAAAAGTAATATATAATAAAACTGTTTATTGGTCTTTGAGATTAAGCCTAACATCTGCTTAAAAAGTGGCCTAAGTATGCTTTCTTGCATGGGAACTGTATTGGGCCTTAAATGACATGGGCTATGATTTGTGGTAGAATCACACAAGAAATCTGTCAAATCCTACCTTGGCTTCAGCAGTGACTTGCTGCATTTCTTATTCTTTTCACCAGCGGCAAGATGAGTTTCCCACTAGGCAACAATGAGTTGCTAATTAAGGGGAATTATAGCTTGCTGAAAGCTTAATTAGTGGCACAACTTACATCATTAATGGTCAGTTTCCTATCTTACCAAATATGCTGCACACGTTAAATGCAAAGAAGCTTCAATATAAAAGCCAGAGTGGGTACTTGGCAACTTCATCTCACTGCATGCTCCAAAGGAACCCTATGTAGACACTAGGTACTGAGATGTCAGGGGATAATCTATACGTACTGGCCACTCACAATTCTGATTCACAGACATTGAAATCCAATAAGTGCTATTTTCTAAGAGCCCTCTCATCCACTTAGATGAAGCTTCTGCGCTTCATTGCTGTACTTCAGGTTGCACTAGTAAATACCAACGTAATACACCAACAAGAACAGTGTGCATTCAGGGTTATGCACCCAGCTCGTAGCCTGAGCCAGATTATAACTCTGGCCTGTTCACTTATTCTCATGGCACTCACTCATTCTTAGCCCATCTAGTTGCTCACAGCATCCCTGCCTTCCATTGCCATGCCTTGCTTTTTTGCACTTTGCCCCATCAGCTAGAGATGCCAGGCTTACAGGAGTTATATTGTCTTGTCATGAATTATAGACACAAACCCAGTAAACATGCCACAATTGTCAATAGTCCTTGGTCAAGGCAAATGAAATAGCTTACAGTCAGGGGTTCCCAGCATAGTTAGTCAAGGACAGTCTTAAATATGATGCAAGGGCTTAGACACAGTCAATTAGCTGCTTGGGGCAGTTAGAGCCAATATGGTTTCCTCTTCAGCAGTAAGCAACCTAATATCAGGCAGACCATCATCTATCTTGACTCTTTCTGAACTGTTGTGGGCAGTTTCTTTCATGAATGAGTGAGAGAAAGGTAGTAAGGGAGTTGAAAGTGGGTGGCTCAATTGTTACAGTTGATACAGGTGGTAGATTGTCATGAGTGAGCGAATGCCTAACATTTTTTTTTAAAAATTGTTTGCCCTTTCACTTTACCTGTTGACATAAGCCTGAAGATTTCTATTATTGGATTACTGCTGCAGGACTAATTTCACAGCTATCCATTATTATAGTCGGTCCTTGCCAATTTGCAGTTTGATTGAAAGTTGGAGGCAGTTATAGCTTCTTTGACATGGGACTATAGATGAATTTGAATTCCTTTTTACCGTTGTCCACTTGAATGTAATATTTGTTCTTATAAGACATTATCTAGTTAAAGGAACGTACATGTAGGATCTTTTCATGAATGAAAATGTGATTTTTAATATAATGGTCTACAGTATATTCTTAGAACATAGAACATTGTTTAATATAGTTTTGTCTCATATCTGCGCACAGTGAAAGCTAGGCAAGTTGACACAATAGGTGCATTGGGTGTGAAGCATAGGTTGGCATATGTTGGCTCTAATTTGGCACATGAACCATAAGAGATCATGGGAATGGTACAAGAGCATAGGTCAGCATAGCATGTATGAAGAGCCTGGGAAGATTCCACCTGGCAAAATCTTGCAAGGTAATAAAGTTATTTTGAATATGTGACATTAGTGAGGAGGATTGGGCCTAAATATGAAATTAATCGTTTTAAAATACTTTGTATAAAGAATGTAGAAACTTGGCTTTATCACAAATTTAAAATGGAAAAATGGATCTGTAAGTTCAATAATGTCTGCATTGAATCAGTTCTGCTGTACATACATTTACAATGGGATATTTGAATTGTAGTGCATTTTATCACGGCACCAATCTCACCTAACTCAACATTTATCACCTCTCACCAGCTGGTGTAAATAGTTTCTAATGTAAGGTGGTGTTTGGAGAAAATTGGTCTGGATTCTTTCAGAGCTGAAGGTAAAGAGCAGAGCGAACACAACACAGAACTATAGCTGTGATCTCTTAACTATGGTAGCTGTCCACAGCAGTCTTCATCTGCATGACAAAATTGGATGACTACCTTTTTCATGATAAATGAAACCAATATGCAGTGTGACAGGAGTCTTTTCACAAGACTGGTTTGTATAACCTGTGCTGGAGAATTATTTTTGGAAGTCAATATTCCACATAGGCCTTTTTAATTTCCTGCAATGAAATGTATTTGAAGCAAACAATATCACCCATAACAGTACTGCTTGCCAAAAATGGAAAAAGGGTTAATTTAGCGTCTTTTTAAAGAGCAATTTTAGTTAATAGGTATGGCTTGGGAATAGAAGACACTATTTATGGATCATTTGCTGTTTTCAATGATATTGTGTGAAGTAATAAAAAGCCATAATTCATTAAAATTAACTGCTGTTAAAAAAATTGCATCAAAACCACATTAGTTGGTTGTAGGAATGGCTAGTAGCATGCGTTAAAGATAAAAAAAATGAAAGACGAATGGTGTAACCATTGCTCACCATAGTCTTAATCTAAGTTTCTCCATGTGGTTCTCAAAATTGCAGTCACATTGCTTCTTCCATTGTTCAGTTTGTTGTAGGGAATTTTGGTGTTCAGTATTATGAACTAAACGAGAACAAACAATGATTTTCTCTTCTGCATGATTTTGATGGAAGTACTTTGAGACATGTCCGGACAAGGACCACTGCTTGTTAATGTGCTGTAACAGTTAGCTACCAATGGTAGCATAGGATAAAAGATAGTGAAGTACTCTAGCTGCAGTGTTAAAGCATAAAATTGAAATTGTTTCCACGAAAAGGTTACAGGTGAAAATCATGAAACTCCTACAGTGTGGACACGGGCCATTCAGCCCATCAAATCCATACTGAACCCCCAAAGAGCATCCCACCCAGACACAACCTTCATCCCATCCCTGTAATCCTGGATCTCTTCATGGCTAATCTACCTAGCCTGTGCATCAATGGACACTATGAACAATTTAGCATGGAAAACCAGGACACCTGGAGGAAACCCATATAGACACAGGAGAATGCACAAACTCCACACACACAGTCACCCAAGGGTGAATTCAAACACAGGTCCCTGGCTCTGTGAGGCAGCAATGTTAACCACTGAGCCACAGTGCTGCACCAAGGGGAATGCATTTCACTCATCTAGCTTTCCTGAAGAACTTAGCTTTAAAATACATCTGCAATCACAGCTTGCCTTGTTTCCTACAGCTCAGGAGTTTTTTTTCCATAGGTGACTGACAGTTTGAAAGCGGTCTACTTCTTTCCTGGAGTGCGCATGTTCTAAATAAAAAATAACAACTGTAGATGCATATTTCCTGATACTGTATTCCGTGTGAACTGAGGTCATGAGCTGTTAACACTAAGAACAAATAATTGTCAAATGATCTTAGTGAGGAAAGCATGTTTAATACAGTTATGCACAATTATTTTCCGCCAAAATTTCCACATCAGAGTTCAGTTACCTAAATAGATGATCATATGTTCCTAATAATGCCAGACAATTTGAGTTACTAATTGTTTTCTGATATCCTTGATCTCCTCTCTAACTAACAGAAAGTAAAATGTCAGATCTGTGAGCACTACAAAAGACAGCAGTTTGATTTCAAAGAGCAAGCTCTCTTTTGAGGTCCTGTCCTCTCTTGTCACCTACACTTGCCGACTAAAATGATTTATTGGGACAAAACTGAAAGCAGCTCTCATTTCTGAATGAGAAATCTCAGACAATTCAGGCATCAAAAAGAAACAGATCTTAACAAATTACAGTACACCCTGAAACTGAAAGAGATAGACATCTGTTCAGTTAGAAATTACTTCATGTCTTACATAGAATAAGTCAAGCAAGTTATATTTATCATTTCATAAAAGTATGATTTTTGTAACATCATGATTGAAACACACCAAGGGATTGTTCCCCAGATCAATGTTAACATTAGTAAGCAGAATCTGTACAACCTGCATTTTCCCCAGCAGCTTTCAAGGCCTGTAAGTTAGTCCATGTGTGCTTATATTTTGATCAGATTGGGGTATTGTTAAAAGACAGAGTTTGTAATCTCTTGAGTTGTTACTCACTTTCTCCGAAAATGTTGTGGGAGTTGGTGGAGACAGGACAGAGAGAGTAAAAGGAAATGATAAATACAGTTTGGTTCAAGTCTAACTACAGTACTGGATATGTAAATTTTGAATTTTTCTGAAACTGGTAACACACATATCCAAGCTCTTTCATGATAATCCAATCCCACTGCAATATCGTACTATTTCAAAGCTCAGCATGGATCTTAAAAGATTTTTACCAAGTGAATTTTTCTTGGGGAAAGATTTGACAGGAAGTATACCTGCTGATCTGCAAGTCAAGATCACATAAGTTAGATGTTCAGGGAGTCATAAAGTCAAAGTATTTTATAGTACAGAAGATGACCAGTTAATCTGCCCTTCGTGTCCTTGATCTCCAAATAGGCTCACACCTCAGCTTTTTCCCTATAACCTAGCAAATGAATCTTCTTCAAGTACATGTTTAATTGCCTTTTGAATGTTGTTGTGAAATCACAGTGCATTCCATATTTTAATAACCACCGTGTCAGAAATTTCTCATTTTTCTTAGCTTGTTTGCTGATAATTTTAATCTATGGCCTCTAGTTACAAACCACTTCCTACTTCTTCTACCAAAACTGCTCATAATTTTGAATACCTCTCATTAAGTTTCACTTTAGCCGTGTCTGCTCCAAGGAGAACGACCCAACTTCTCTGAATGAACTTTGCCCTGGGAACATTTCCTTTTACATTCTCCAGTGCTTTGTCAGCCTTGTTAATGTCTGTTGCCCAAAATTGGATACAATACTCCAAGTGAGGCCTAACCAGGGATGAAAGCTTAGAGTGGTTTCCTTGTTTTTATATTCAATAAGCTATTTACAAAAATATTCTATAAGCTTACGTAACAGCGTTATAAATTTGCTCGTCTCCTTCAAAAATTCCTGAATAAGTTCTCAATGTCTCTCCTTCTTTCACCCTCTTAAAATAGTCTTTAAATTAGATCATACTGCCTCACCACATTGTTAAGGGCATTAATTCACTTATGCCTACATTAAATTGCATCTGCCTCGGTCTGCCCAATTCATCAGTCTGTCTCTGTCATCTTGTAATCTGTCACAATCATTCTTATCGTTTACCAAGTTTCGTGTCATCTGCAAACCTCGAAATTCTACACCCTCTATTCTTAAATCCAACTCTTTTATGTTTAATAAGACAGGCAATGGGCCTAATACAGATGACTGGGCCAGTCCATCGCAAATTCATCTCATCATAAAAACATGCAAGAAAGAAATAATTTCATTTTGCACTATTTTTAACGACGTATATTTTCCAGCCTCTGTGAGCCAGCTAATTCTTTCATCTAAAACTCAATCATTTAAGCTTGATTTAGGACTAATCCAAAACATGCATCTATTGAGAGAAGTAAATATGTGAAGTGGCAATAGGAGGCTCCATCGTGATGCTGCTCAATGAAGTAAAAACCTTTGTCTCAACTATTTTTAGATGAGAATTAATTATTGAAGCAACATTTATTGCTTGCTTTACTCCTCAAAATGAAATTGAATAATTCAATAGTAAAATCGTCTACTAGTCAATCTACCTTGGTGTTGTATATGGGGAAATTGTGATCACTTGTAGACTTCAGATGGACTGGGGTTGAGAGGATAGAGGTTAATAGGATCAAGGTATACAGCTGTAATTCAATCCCTATGTTATAGTCACACAATCTGTTCTGACTTTTGTTTCTGTTTTGAACTTATGCGACCATATTTATAATGCAAAGAGCTGACCCGAACCTGTCTTGCTTTAATTATATGTTGGAAGTGGTGCTACAGACCCTCCACAGGCAGGTAAGTGTAATTACAAGTTGATCTCCGCTTGAATTTGGTCTATGCTCATTTTGGACTGAAAAGAAGCAACATGTTACAAGCACAAAGCAGATGCTGGAGGTCTGAGGTTCATTTCAAATTGGCTCGGTCAACCTCGCCTCAAAATAAAGGGAAGTAGATGTAGGACTGAGGTCAGGAGGAACTTCTTCACCCAAAGGGTTGTGAATCTGTGGAATTCCCTGCTCAGTGAAGTGGTTGAAGCTACCTCACTGAATGTTTTTAAGGCAAGGCTAGATAAATTTTTGAACAGTAAAGGAATTAAGGGTTATGGTGAGTGGGAGGTAAGTGGAGCTGAGTCTCAAAGATCAGCCATGATCTTACTGAATGGCAGGACAGGCTTGTGGGGCCAGATGGCCTACTACTGCTCGTGGTTATTATGTTCTAACCTACCTGTTTGTCATGATTCCAGAGACAGATTCCCTGAAGCTGGAGATAAAATTTAAGACCGTAAGACCATAAGACGTAGGAGTGGAAGTAAGGCCATTCGGCCCATCAAGTCCACTCTGCCATTTAAATCATGGCTGATGGGCATTTCAACACCACTTCCCTGCACTCTCCCCGTAGCCCTTGATTCCTTGTGAGATCAAGAATTTATCGATCTCTGCCTTGAAGGCATCTATAAGACCATAAGTCATAGGAGTGGAAGTAAGGAATTTAGATCAGCACAGGAAGTGGAATTCATTTAAGTGCTGGGAGGGAAGTGAAGAACAGGAGGGATCAGGAATTCAACAGTGCTATATAACTGGGAAGAGCACCCTTTGTGTGTGCTACTTCTTAGGCCGAGACAACTCTTGTTTTACTCTGTGTGAGAGAAAACAAAAGCTGCATTTACATACTCATTTCGGAAAGACATGGTGTCTCAAAAATACCTTATAGCCACTTAAGTACTTTTAGAGTGTGGTCACTAATATATTGAAATACAACAAACAATTTCTGCCCACAGCAAGCTTCTACAATCTGCAGTTTGATCATGACAAAGTAATCTGCTTTTGTGAAATTGATTAAGAGATAAATATTGGCTCAGACACCAGGGTATAATTCACTTGCTCATCGCATCACAGGATTTTAATAGAATAAACACCGAAAGAACTGCAGATGCTGTAAATCAGGAACAAAAACAAAATTGCTGGAAAAGCTCAGCAGGTCTGGCGGCATCTGCGAAGGAGAAAACAGAGTTAACATTTCGGGTCCGGTGACCCTTCCTCAGAACTTCCTTAGTTCTGAGAAGGGTCACCGGATCCGAAATGTTAACTCTGTTTTCTCCTTCGCAGATGCCACCAGGCCTGCTGAGCTTTTCCAGCAATTTTGTTTTTGTGCAGGATTTTAATCTTCCGGGGGCATAGAGTGAGTTTCACTTTAAAGGCTTACCTCCAACAGTGTGGCACTCCCTCAACACCACACTGAGCTATCTGCTTTGATTTTTGTGTCTAAGTCTTGAGTTGGGGCTTCTAATTCAGAGACAAAACTGTTTGTCAACTGAATCATAACTGATTTCAAGACTCTGTGGATATGCCTGAGGACCTTTATTTGTGTCAGTCATTATTTAACACCCAACTTTGATTTCTGGCCAAATGTTTTCAAATTAATGAGCTGTGGCATAGCCAGTAGCTGCCCACAGGTACTTGTGTTAAGGAACAAAGCAATCAGGGTGAAGACCTTGGGTTGAGGTGGGCCACTGTGAGAGAAGGCCTAGTCAGGTGATTGGGAATACTGGGAGAAAATGGCCAGTTGTGGGATCATTTTTGCAATTGAGAGTTAAACGTCTTGGTGGAGGGTCAGGTTGTGCTCAGTTTGGCCCTGATTTTAATGCATTGAAGAGAATAATATCTCAAAAATCACAGATCATAATTTAACCAAACTTGGTTAGAAATGGAAAAGCAGACTGGAAGTGAATTGCAATGGCCCCCTCTGGCTCCTGTTTCCATAGTAATCTTGTGCTGGCTAGCCAATTAACAGCTGGCATATGGGTATATCCAATCTTTTATTAGCCAGAGGTGGAGTTTGAGGGACGCATCATGTTGTCAGCTAAAATATTAGGATGTGCCTGCACTACATTTCAAAGATAGCACCAGCAAATAACTCCAGGCCAACTGTGTTTCATCACTGTGTCCTGCAAAAGGCCTCTAACTATTCACCCCATCAGCTTGAGAGGAACTCCTGAGGAATGGTGCATTTGTTGTTAGGGCAGAAGGAAGGTCTAAGACGGTCTCATGTTTTATTGATAGCACCCTCCATGTTCTCTTGCAGGCTATGTATAAAATGGAAGGTCCTCTCTTCCCCAGGGACAGAAGGAGGGAATCTCA
Source organism: Stegostoma tigrinum (assembly GCF_030684315.1). Classification (NCBI taxonomy): domain Eukaryota; kingdom Metazoa; phylum Chordata; class Chondrichthyes; order Orectolobiformes; family Stegostomatidae; genus Stegostoma; species Stegostoma tigrinum. The sequence goes on along the minus strand of NC_081361.1, from coordinate 66,743,101 downwards.
GCAAGGCAGGATTGATGTGAAGGAGCTGGCCAATAGCTGTGGGGTCACCTGGGAAACAAGGCTGCAAACCTGCAAGTGACTCAATGATCATCTTCATTCTCTGAAGGTTGTATTCCCATTTGTGGGACAGCCACCAGGCATGTGTGATGGTGCAGCTGCTGGGGAGGGACAGCACACTAGCAGCATTACCTTGGTAAGGTGTGGCTCTGAAAAGGCATGCGGGCCTACTCTCGCAAGGCGACATCCTCTCATATGGCCCAATGCCTCATTGCCTGCCAGTAGCCACAAAACCAGCAGATGTGGTGCCGACTGATCATCTGTACTATCTGCTCCTGAGGTGACTAGCATCACTCTCCAAATGTAAAGCTTCAGAATGGCATCTGCACTCTGGTTCAGCCAGTGGAGAAGAACATTCAGTCTCGATATTGTGGACAACTCCACTGAGTGATGGGTGATTATCATGTTGCTGTGACTGGCCATCAGCTTCCCTGTCTTTTTTTCTTGTCTGAGGATAACTAATTCTTTAGCAACCAGAACTTCCCCATTACTGCAGAGCCAGTAATGTGTAAATTATAGCAGGCCACCCCTTTCCTGGACAACATTACTCAGACTAAATGCAACAGTTCAATGATACAGACACCTAGAATCATCATTTGTGGATCAAGTCATCATAAGGCATCTGTGGTGTTACTCCTCTGCCTCTATGCTAGGATTCCTCAATTGTGTCAGCTTCCATCTCTTCAACTCGTGTCAGCAAGTATCTACCTTCAAATAAGTGGGATTAGTGAAAAGCTGTGCTACCTGAGTACTAGGGTGGTTAAGTATTATGGCTGCTCTCAGAGTAATGCCTACAGGTCTAAAGGATCCACCATCCATAGGTAGTGGTCATAGACCATTTGTATGTTAATGGAATGGCATCCTTTTCAGTAAATGGAGATCACTGATGGCTACATTTATGCAGTGTATTGCACCTTGCACCTGGGAAATCCAATGATGGCACCTAAAGCTCTGCTTTCTCGCCATCCATATTGGTCCAATCTTGTACGTATTGGTTGGACTTTGTCATGAGGACACTGATCATCACCTTGAATGTAGCGATGTATGACTGACTGGAGATGTTGTGTGTCTCCATTGGGGCCTTAGATACAACTTGAGATGTAGAAATCCAAGGCCAATGAGGCATTGGGCAATCACTAATATAACCAGAGCTCACCTGCTCCACCAGGGTGGCACAAAGATAAATTATGGCCTCTCTGACATCTTATCAGTACATTCATTTACAACTATCTAGTTTAGGCAATTAAAGTGATCAGCTTTGGTGATTACCAAATCATTTAAAAAACAAGACAATGCAGGAGGTGCTTTTTCTTTAATAAAGTCAGAACAGAAGAGATCGAGCTATGAAACTGCAGTAGGGTTTATTTAGCTGGGGAAAAAAAGGATAATTAGTTCACAAGTTGTCATGGTATACTCCAAATCTGGTTATGCCATCATGAAAATAAGTGGAGCTTAGGAAGGCTGTCAGGTTTCGGTTTATCTAGGTGTTTTCTGGAAGAGGTTTTTCAGTTTTTGTTTGGACTTCATATAATTTGTAGCTCACCAAGAGAAGTTAAATGAAACAAGTAACAGTTAGACTCACCTGGACTGCTAGAAAAACCCCAACATTCGTTATTGGTGGTATGGAAGTTAGGTGAGGCTTAATCTCAGTTTCTTTTGTGAGGGAGCAAAAGCTAGCAGATTCCCTAGCTTAAAACTAGTGGGAGAATCTCCTATAGACCTCACAATGTCTTATTGGAAAATATAATAAGCAGCAGAATAGTTTAGAAGAATTGGAACTAGAACAAATGACCGAGGCACGCATTCAAAGAAGGGTAAATGAAATTTTTATCTCTGAGAATGACTGGAAGAGAAGAATTCCCTAGAGGACTGTGGAAAACTTGTGGGTGGTCCCTCCAAAAGTATGATTGATGTGTTGTAAGAGAATGCTTGGGAAAAGTAGGAATTAAACCAGAATTCATAACACACATAGTTATAAACCATGTTGATAAGTTAAAAGTGTTGCTTAATTCTTTTATATGTAATAAAATGCGTTTGTTAAAAATAATTAGGATCTTGTGGCTTAGTTCTAATAGTTTAAAGGAAGTACTGAGATACTTTAAAAATATTACCAGTCCCTAACCAGGTCATAATTACCATTATCTCTGAGTTGGAGTCTGTTCCCTGTCTCTTCCCCTCTTGGTTTTTATCTCTTACCCTGCTCAAGTTTTCCCTCCAAGTGGTCATAATGCTGCAACTGTCCTAATCACTATCCCTCCCTCCCTCTCAGGTTCTCCACCTCAATGGGCTGAAGGGCCAGCTTGCCAAATACTAGGCACAGCCCATTGCCACTCTGATCCTTCTAAATTGAGCCCTATGCCAAAAACGTATCATCACAATGCAGCTTCAATCCCACATAAATCTTTGCCTTTCGCTGCTCCATGCTAACCGCTGTCACTATGTGGCTCTCAAAAGACAAACTGCCTCACCCTAGTCCAGCTGATGGCATATGACACTAGCTGCTGACTCATTGCTGCACTTAAAGACCTGCCAAGGCTCCATCACCCCATATCACAAAACCTGAGCATAAAACTGCATGCTATTGGATCTTTAATCGTGGTGAATTCCACTAAACTTCCTACTTCAATACAGCAAGCACTGTTCTCACATTGGCTCCTGTCTACCACTGGTTATATGCTGCGTGAGCATGATTATATCAGACTCTTCCTTGTATTGCTCCATACAATTGTACAGCTACCTTGGCCTTCATTGCTATCCATTTTGGATCTGTAAAATTCTGGCTTGTTTCTCTCATCTATTAGTAAGAGCGTCTTGTTTACATCCGCAGATGAAGCTTCCAACAAGACTGACAAAGCAGCAAGTAAAAGTCATGGGTCCAGACCTTCGTGCTGGTAATTGTACCACAGCTGAAACATTGCTGGAGCATTTGCTGCTCTTGTGGCTTTTCTATACCATACTTTAAAATGGGATCATTAAAAAATAATTTTTCTCGTCTATAAATGCAGCATATGTTAACCATTACACATCGGCACACTACACGCGGCATTTTGGCACACGCATAGCTTTCGAAAGTTTTTCTGCTGAGGATTGATTCAGTGTGCTGCTGTCACTGAGAACAAAGAAATAGATTGGATGCAAACTCAGACAGAAACTTTATTTCCAGTAGGGAAAGATCAGAAATGTGGCATAGAACAGTGTGTTAATCTAAAGTGAAAATACAGTTGGTGCTACTAATGCAATGAGTAAGTTGTTTTTACAAATGATAGGGCAACAGGAACTGGTACTTGTAATTGTAAAAACATCTTTTGATATCATGGCCTGAATGTTGTCTCTCAAGTCAGAAGCTCATTGTCAGAAACTTTCCTGATGCTGCAAGTCTGACTCAGTTGTTCTCATTTTAATTTTGGAAGGACAGGTATTAACGTGAGCCTGTACTTGGACCTTTGACAAAGTGAACTTTATTCCATTGTAGACAGCACAAGCCATGTTGCATACTGTAAGTTTTACTGAAAACCTGATCACCCTCCACCCCACCTCACATATCACCCAAGAAAGGCAGCTTGCTTAAAAGTGCATACTGTCAAAACAGTTCAAGTTGAGAGTACCCAGCTCTGTGCCTTTGTGCTGCTGATGAGATCTTGGATTGTCAAGAATAAGGGGCATAATTTTAAAGTGAAAGGTACGAGGCTGAGAGGAGATTTTAGGAAAAGCCTTTTCACCTAGAGGTTTTGTGCAGGTATGGAATGCCCAGCTGGGAATATAGTTGAGGCAGGAAACTTCACAACCTTAAAAAGGTACTTGGCTGAGCACTTGAAGTGTCATAACACTTAAGGTTATGGGCCTAGTGCAGGAAAGTGGGATTAGCATAGGCAGTGGTATATTTTTCATGGTACAGACTTGGTAGACTGATGGGCCTCTTGTGTACTGCACAATTGTATGATTGTCTTTGTGAATCATGACCTATGAGTTACACTTTAAGGTTGTCTGTGATTAATTCTACTTCACAGAGATGACCATTGAGAATTATTATCCCCTCTGCAGCTTAGCTTGCTGCCTCCAATTCTCACCACAGCATTGGCTCCTGATAAGCCCCCTTAAGTTTAGTGAACTGACACCCTAGGACTGACAAGTTTCCTCCCACTTAACCAACTAGGATGGTCATCTTGATTGGTCAGTGACTGGGTCCCTGACTGAATACCTTATCAACCGACTTACTGAGAATCCTTTGGGCTGGGCCTGCAGGACTATCCATGACCCACTCCTCTGACTATAGTCATACGGAATCCCAGCTGCTAACTGTGCCAAGATAATAAAATGTGAGGCTGGATGAACACAGCAGGCCAAGCAGCATCTCAGGAGCACAAAAGCTGACGTTTCGGGCCTAGACCCTTCATCAGAGAGGGGGATGGGGGGAGGGAACTGGAATAAATAGGGAGAGAGGGGGAGGCGGACCGAAGATGGAGAGTAAAGAAGATAGGTGGAGAGAGTGTAGGTGGGGAGGTAGGGAGGGGATAGGTCAGTCCAGGGAAGACGGACAGGTCAAGGAGGTGGGATGAGGTTAGTAGGTAGCGGGGGGTGCGGCTTGGGGTGGGAGGAAGGGATGGGTGAGAGGAAGAACCGGTTAGGGAGGCAGAGACAGGTTGGACTGGTTTTGGGATGCAGTGGGTGGGGGGGAAGAGCTGGGCTGGTTGTGTGGTGCAGTGGGGGGAGGGGACGAACTGGGCTGGTTGAGGGATGCAGTAGGGGAAGGGGAGATTTTGAAACTGGTGAAGTCCACATTGATACCATATGGCTGCAGGGTTCCCAGGCGGAATATGAGTTGCTGTTCCTGCAACCTTCGGGTGGCATCATTGTGGCAGTGCAGGAGGCCCATGATGGACATGTCATCAAGAGAATGGGAGGGGGAGTGGAAATGGTTTGCGACTGGGAGGTGCAGTTGTTTTTTGCGAACTGAGCGGAGGTGTTCTGCAAAGCGGTCCCCAAGCCTCCGCTTGGTTTCCCCAATGTAGAGGAAGCCGCACCGGGCACAGTGGATGCAGTATACCACATTGGTAGATGTGCAGGTGAACCTCTGCTTGATGTGGAATGTCATCTTGGGGCCTGGGATGGGGGTGAGGGAGGAGGTGTGGGGACAAGTGTAGCATTTCCTGCGGTTGCAGGGGAAGGTGCCGGGTGTGGTGGGGTTGGAGGGCAGTGTGGAGCGAACAAGGGAGTCACGGAGAGAGTGGTCTCTCCGGAAAGCAGACAGGGGAGGGGATGGAAAAATGTCTTGGGTGGTGGGGTCGGATTGTAAATGGCGGAAGTGTCGGAGGATAATGCGTTGTATCCGGAGGTTGGTAGGGTGGTGTGTGAGAACGAGGGGGATCCTCTTGGGGCGGTTGTGGCGGGGGCGGGGTGTGAGGGATGTGTCGCGGGAAATGCGGGAGACGCGGTCAAGGGCGTTCTCGATCACCGTGGGGGGAAAGTTGCGGTCCTTAAAGAACTTGGACATCTGGGATGTGCGGGAGTGGAATGTCTTGTCGTGGGAGCAGATGCGGCGGAGGCGGAGGAATTGGGAATAGGGGATGGAATTTTTGCAGGAGGGTGGGTGGGAGGAGGTGTATTCTAGGTGGCTGTGGGAGTCGGTGGGCTTGAAGTGGACATCAGTTACAAGCTGGTTGCCTGAGATGGAGACTGAGAGGTCCAGGAAGGTGAGGGATGTGCTGGAGATGGCCCAGGTGAACTGAAGGTTGGGGTGGAAGGTGTTGGTGAAGTGGATGAACTGTTCGAGCTCCTCTGGGGAGCAAGAGGCGGCGCCGATACAGTCATCAATGTACCGGAGGAAGAGGTGGGGTTTGGGGCCTGTGTAGGTGCGGAAGAGGGACTGTTCCACGTAACCTACAAAGAGGCAGGCATAGCTGGGGCCCATGCGGGTGCCCATGGCCACCCCCTTAGTCTGTAGGAAGTGGGAGGAGTCAAAAGAGAAGTTGTTGAGTGTGAGGACGAGTTCAGCTAGGCGGATGAGAGTGTCGGTGGAGGGGGACTGGTCGGGCCTGCGGGACAGGAAGAAGCGGAGGGCCTTGAGGCCATCTCCATGCGGAATGCAGGTGTACAGGGACTGGACGTCCAAGGTGAATATGAGGTGTTGGGGGCCAGGGAATTGGAAGTCCTGGAGGAGGTGGAGGGCGTGGGTGGTGTCACGGACGTAGGTGGGGAGTTCCTGGACCAAAGGGGAGAAAATGGAGTCCAGATAGGTGGAGATGAGTTCGGTGGGGCAGGAGCAGGCTGAGACGATGGGTCGACCAGGGCAGGCAGGTTTGTGGATTTTGGGAAGGAGATAGAAACAGGCCGTGCGGGGTTGGGGAACAATGAGGTTGGAGGCTGTGGGTGGGAGGTCCCCTGAGGTGATGAGGTCATGAATGGTGTTGGAGATGATGGTTTGGTGCTCGGGTGTGGGGTCATGATCGAGGAGACGGTAGGAGGTGGTGTCGGAGAGTTGGCGTCTGGCCTCGGCGATGTAGAAACATGCAGGAACAGCAACTCATATTCCGCCTGGCAGGAACAGCAACTCATATTCCGCCTGGGAACCCTGCAGCCATATGGTATCAATGTGGACTTCACCAGTTTCAAAATCTCCCCTTCCCCTACTGCATCCCTCAACCAGCCCAGTTCGTCCCCTCCCCCCACTGCACCACACAACCAGCCCAGCTCTTCCCCCCCACCCACTGCATCCCAAAACCAGTCCAACCTGTCTCTGCCTCCCTAACCGGTTCTTCCTCTCACCCATCCCTTCCTCCCACCCCAAGCCGCACCCCCCGCTACCTACTAACCTCATCCCACCTCCTTGACCTGTCCGTCTTCCCTGGACTGACCTATCCCCTCCCTACCTCCCCACCTACACTCTCTCCACCTATCTTCTTTACTCTCCATCTTCGGTCCGCCTCCCCCTCTCTCCCTATTTATTCCAGTTCCCTCCCCCCATCCCCCTCTCTGATGAAGGGTCTAGGCCCGAAACGTCAGCTTTTGTGCTCCTGAGATGCTGCTTGGCCTGCTGTGTTCATCCAGCCTCACATTTTATTATCTTGGAATCTCCAGCATCTGCAGTTCCCATTATCTCTGCTAACTGTGCCAAGTGGCTGACAGACCATGTCCAAGCCCCCAGTCAGATTGGATACTGCTGTTAACTGACTGTGTCAGGAAGCCCTGACTGACAAGAGTTTACCTCAATGTATTTGAGGTCTACTCCCCTTGGACATTGTGACCTTGGCTGAAGCACATGAAGTGTATTTGTGCAGAAACTGCCACACATGGTGTTGGTGTGACATTGATGTAGCACAATGCAACATATCAATATTTCCACCTGCACATTAACTGATCAATACCACAACATGCTGCCTGCATTGTCTCTGTGTTAATCAGCAAGGGAAGTCAGAAGGCTTTAAATCCAAGCTCAGGTGTTTAAGCGCTAACAAGGCAAAATAAGACATTACATAGATGCTGTGAGCATCCAAGTAGACACAAAATTAATTAGCACAAAGGGAGCAAGTGAGGAGCTCTGAAATTTTGCCTGGTCTATTCCATGAGCTGGGTGCTTGTCTCTGCATGCAAAATGGTCTGGCATTCCCATTACAATGAAAGGTGTCAATGCACTCCAAAGTGCAGTAGAGGCCTGTATTCTTCTTGGGTCAAAGACATTCCATGAGGATAGGGTGAAGCTGGTGTGTGTCCAGTGCCTAAGTCTATGGATAGGAATGCTGGAGGAGAATCATTGCTCTTGGAATGTAACCTGAGATGTTAGACACTGATGTCCAAAGTGGAGGACTGGAAAAGCAGGCGATGAGCTGAAATTGCCAGGTGGTTGGGAAATTCTCCATCAATTTGTCTTTACAGTATGGGAGAAAAGGAAACTATGTATGAATGAGGTCAGGATCATTACAATTGAGATGCTAATGCATGCAAGTCTCGTATTTCTTGATGGAAATCTCATTTTTCTGATCTTATCATTTTCACCTAACCAACTTGCTATTGCCTACGTTATTCAGGAGCTGTGAAAACTCAGCCCTTAGTTCCAGTTGTCAACAGTCTGAAGAAAAACAAAAAATGGCAGTCTGGCCCCCACTCTCTCCTAACCTCTCATCATCCCTCACACATTCCCATGTCCCTCCAGCCAACTCAAACTACCTCGTGCCTTCTATCCAGCCACCCATGGTCTCTCCTAACCTCCACGCCAAAATATTCTCTATATTGAGTCCCATGGCCTCTATATCCTCCCACACAACCTATGTCCCTCTATCCACATTCTGCCACATGCTCTCCACACCAATCTATGCCACCTACATATCCCTGGCACATTATAGTCTATGTCATGGGCCTTGTCCTGAGGGGACAGTACTTGCCACCCAGGATCCAATCTGTACAGGGGCCGCAGGTAGGTGTGGTATCTAGGAATTGCGTAAAATGTTTGAGGTATTAGAGAACTTCATAGGAAACAAGAACATAGCATTTCTTTTGACTCTTGGGGTAACAAACAAGTTGAATGTTAAAGGAGTGAAACTCTTTCTAGCAGAGGGCCATAAGTCTTCTCCAGAGAGCTGTGGAGACAGAGCCACTGCCTATTTTTAAGACAGAGATAGATGGATTCTTGCCTCTAACAAAGGAGCCAAAGGTTATCAGGATTGGCAGCAGTGTGGAGCTGATGACACAATCAAATCTTGATCTTATTGAGTAGTGCAGCAGGCTTAATGTGGGAAATTTCCTGTACTTGCTCCTAATGAGCACGCTCATATGGTTTCATGTGCCACTTCACTACTTAAAACATCCTAGTGGAGCTTTTCGCCTATCTTATTGAGCTGTGAGAGCTCTCAGAGAATCCGATTGTTATTGGAGCAGGGCAGGCAACTGTGGGATGGGAGAAGTTCTGGGGGTGGCCCATGTGAGGGTCATGCATTCCCATTGGGGCAGTTCAGCTGCTCCTGCAACAAATTCCATATGAACAGGTATTCATAACTTTGCCTGTTGTCGTCACACAGTTCATGTTGTGGAATTCTTATTGGCATCATACATTCAAAAGTTTTGCAAACTCATACAGTGGAAGACAGGATTCACACTGAGCAGCACTATGTCTGCACAACAGCATAGGCTTCAAGGTCACCAGCCAGGTGAAGGTGATCAAGAGGAAGGCCATGCAGAGTGTAACCCCGTTGTTTCAGCACAGCCACTCCATACTTCTCCACTTATCCTTGACCTACCTATTATCATCCTGGGGCCTCCCTCCCTGTGCTTGCTCTCCTTTGATCCTCTCTCAGTGACCCTTGAACTACCCTCACTCTTGCTCAATCTGCTCCACTTCAAGCTGGACATCCTTTTCTGACTGTTGACCTGCCATATACAATATGGCTGCCTCAGTGAGACACACCATGCCAAACATTTGTAATAATGGACTCTACCCTATCAGCTGGGACCTGACTCCCTTCAGAAATTTTTTCCTACCACTAATCCCATTCACCCACCCCCACACTTAGCAGCATGTTCATGCACTGCTGTGTGATGATCCAATTTCTTGCTGCGACAGACCATCCAGCTTCATTTCCCTTTGCTGCTGATTTAGACAAAGAACAAAACTTTATTAAAACCTTTTTCAAAGTTTGAACAATCTCTCCAAGTTCAGTCCACTTTTAAACTGTCAGGAAACAGGAATCATGAGTTTCCTGTGTGTCTTTGACTTAATCTTCAAGGTAGGATATAATTTGGTGGTTTCTATTTAATGAATATTCATGATATTCACATAATTGACAACTAAATTTGTGCCACTAGAGATGGCTGCTTCATAAAGCACTGCTAACAAGCTTCTCAAATTCAACATAGGGAAACCGAGATTTCTGCTTTAACTTCATTAAGTCCACCCACCCATCTCATTTCCTAGATAATAAAATGTGAGGCTGGATGAACACAGCAGGCCAAGCAGCATCTCAGGAGCACAAAAGCTGACGTTTCGGGCCTAGACCCTTCATCAGAGAGGGGGATGGGGGGAGGGAACTGGAATAAATAGGGAGAGAGGGGGAGGCGGACCGAAGATGGAGAGTAAAGAAGATAGGTGGAGAGAGTGTAGGTGGGGAGGTAGGGAGGGGATAGGTCAGTCCAGGGAAGACAGACAGGTCAAGGAGGTGGGATGAGGTTAGTAGGTAGCGGGGGGTGCGGCTTGGGGTGGGAGGAAGGGATGGGTGAGAGGAAGAACCGGTTAGGGAGGCAGAGACAGGTTGGACTGGTTTTGGGATGCAGTGGGTGGGGGGGAAGAGCTGGGCTGGTTGTGTGGTGCAGTGGGGGGAGGGGACGAACTGGGCTGGTTGAGGGATGCAGTAGGGGAAGGGGAGATTTTGAAACTGGTGAAGTCCACATTGATACCATATGGCTGCAGGGTTCCCAGGCGGAATATGAGTTGCTGTTCCTGCAACCTTCGGGTGGCATCATTGTGGCAGTGCAGGAGGCCCATGATGGACATGTCATCAAGAGAATGGGAGGGGGAGTGGAAATGGTTGGCGACTGGGAGGTGCAGTTGTTTTTTGCGAACTGAGCGGAGGTGTTCTGCAAAGCGGTCCCCAAGCCTCCGCTTGGTTTCCCCAATGTAGAGGAAGCCGCATCGGGTACAGTGGATGCAGTATACCACATTGGCAGATGTGCAGGTGAACCTCTGCTTGATGTGGAATGTCATCTTGGGGCCTGGGATGGGGGTGAGGGAGGAGGTGTGGGGACAAGTGTAGCATTTCCTGCGGTTGCAGGGGAAGGTGCCGGGTGTGGTGGGGTTGGAGGGCAGTGTGGAGCGAACAAGGGAGTCACGGAGAGAGTGGTCTCTCCGGAAAGCAGACAGGGGAGGGGATGGAAAAATGTCTTGGGTGGTGGGGTCGGATTGTAAATGGCGGAAGTGTCGGAGGATAATGCGTTGTATCCGGAGGTTGGTAGGGTGGTGTGTGAGAACGAGGGGGATCCTCTTGGGGCGGTTGTGGCGGGGGCAGGGTGTGAGGGATGTGTCGCGGGAAATGCGGGAGACGCGGTCAAGGGCGTTCTCGATCACCGTGGGGGGAAAGTTGCGGTCCTGAAAGAACTTGGACATCTGGGATGTGCGGGAGTGGAATGTCTTGTCGTGGGAGCAGATGCGGCGGAGGCGGAGGAATTGGGAATAGGGGATGGAATTTTTGCAGGAGGGTGGGTGGGAGGAGGTGTATTCTAGGTAGCTGTGGGAGTCGGTGGGCTTGAAATGGACATCAGTTACAAGCTGGTTGCCTGAGATGGAGACTGAGAGGTCCAGGAAGGTGAGGGATGTGCTGGAGATGGCCCAGGTGAACTGAAGGTTGGGGTGGAAGGTGTTGGTGAAGTGGATGAACTGTTCGAGCTCCTCTGGGGAGCAAGAGGCGGCGCCGATACAGTCATCAATGTACCGGAGGAAGAGGTGGGGTTTGGGGCCTGTGTAGGTGCGGAAGAGGGACTGTTCCACGTAACCTACAAAGAGGCAGGCATAGCTGGGGCCCATGCGGGTGCCCATGGCCACCCCTTTAGTCTGTAGGAAGTGGGAGGAGTCAAAAGAGAAGTTGTTGAGTGTGAGGACGAGTTCAGCTAGGCGGATGAGAGTGTCGGTGGAGGGGGCCTGGTCGGGCCTGCGGGACAGGAAGAAGCGGAGGGCCTTGAGGCCATCTCCATGCGGAATGCAGGTGTACAGGGACTGGACGTCCATGGTGAATATGAGGTGTTGGGGGCCAGGGAATTGGAAGTCCTGGAGGAGGTGGAGGGCGTGTGTGGTGTCACGGACGTAGGTGGGGAGTTCCTGGACCAAAGGGGAGAAAATGGAGTCCAGATAGGTGGAGATGAGTTCGGTGGGGCAGGAGCAGGCTGAGACGATGGGTCGACCAGGGCAGGCAGGTTTGTGGATTTTGGGAAGGAGATAGAAACAGGCCATGCGGGGTTGAGGAACAATGAGGTTGGAGGCTGTGGGTGGGAGGTCCCCTGAGGTGATGAGGTCATGAATGGTGTTGGAGATGATGGTTTGGTGCTCGGGTGTGGGGTCATGATCGAGGAGGCGGTAGGAGGTGGTGTCGGAGAGTTGGCGTCTGGCCTCGGCGATGTAGAGGTCAGTGCGCCATACTACCACCGCGCCACCCTTGTCTGCGGGTTTGATGGTGAGGTTGGGGTTGGAGCGGAGGGAGCGGAGGGCTGCCCGTTCTGCGGGGGAGAGGGTGAGAGGGGTGGAGAGGTTGAGGCGGTTGATGTCTCGACGGCAGTTGGAGATGAAGAGGTCGAGGGAGGGTAGGAGGCCTGGGGGTGGTGTCCAGGAGGAGGACTTGTGTTGGAAGCGGGTGAAGGGGTCAGTGGAAGGAGGGTTGGGTTCCCGGTGGAAGAAGTAGGCATGCAGGCGAAGACGGCAGAAAAACTGCTCTATGTCCTATTCTGACAGGCACCATTAAATGCTGCCCCCTAAATTTTTAAATGTGGTGGTTATTATCCATAGTAACACTGCAGTTCAATGTAGGTGACAACATCTTCAGACATTGAACTCTGAGCTCATCTCATTAAGGCGAGCAAAATTACAGATATGATCATGGTTCCATATGTCACTTCACTGCTTGAACTATCTTACAGGACTTCATCACCGGTTTCACTTAGAACTGAAATGATTGGCTGATTTAGACAAGTTATTCTTCTTTCACATTGGAATCTGCTTTTTGGTTGATTAATTACCACACATTGGTTCATGGATTTTAATATTTAAGCTGTGGTGACTTCAGATTTTGCTGCATTAGTTATTCAACCTACCTTCAAACTGCATCTCATCTGCCAACTACAGCTGAGTTAGCTGAATGCCAGCAAACTGGACTCTCTGATTAAGCACAACATATTGGTTATCTACCACACACACCTCTCTATCTGCTGGTTTTGAAAGAAGAAAAACAGATAAGTGTAGCAATTTAGCAGAAGATGGCTTATGTATCCAGGATAATGTTGAGGTGATGTGCGTAATACAAGTTCATTATTTTAAAAAATGACTGTGCAGCAGATGGAAAAAGGATCCTTCTCCATCTAAAGATATAAGAGAACAGTAGCCATCAGCTACTTGATTTGAACTAGTCAACCTAAAGTAAGCATTTTGTGTTGGCTACATGGTTGCTGTGTATTTTATGAAGTACAGAGCACGGTGTTGAAGTAGGTGCATGGTGTGAATTTGGGTAGTAAGTTTGGGAGTGCTGCCCATTCTCACTCTAAGAGAGCCATATTGTTGCCTGTTATGATGTTGTGAATACAGAAGTGTAACATTAACTTGTGAGCCAGCTTACTTTGACAACGTGTTGGCTTTAAACAAATTCCTTCTGCATCGTGGACTGATTTTCAGGTTCCAGCAAAATCTTGCTTTTTGTTACTCTCAGACTGTTCTCATGCCACTCCTCAGAAGACTGCCAGCCTCCTGTCCAATGTTCCAGGATATAAATGTTTCAGGTGAGATAGAGAGGGATGTAAAAGAGGTGGAGGAGAAGGGTCTAGGCCCGAAATGTCAGCTTTTGTACTCCTAAGATGCTGCTTGGCCTGCTGTGTTCATCCAGCTCCACACTTTGTTATCTATGGAGGAGTGGTGTTACTGATAGCGGAGGATATCAAAGCTGTACTGAGGGATGACACCTTGAAGGGCTCATCCAGCAGGGCCATTTGGGTACAGCTCAGGAATAGGAAGGGTGCAAATATTTGGATGGTAATGTACAACAATCCTCTCATCAGCCAACAGGTAATAGAGTAACAGATTTACCGACAAATTATGGAAAAATGTAAAAGCAACAGGGTGATTTTAACTTCCCCTGTATTGACTGGGGTTCCCATAGACCCAATTACATGGATTGATGGGGGGATGGAGAGGGAAGAGCAATGTGGATTTTGTTAGGTGTGTCTAGGACGCATTTTTGAGACAATATATAAATGGTCCAACTAGGGAGAGATCATACTGGACCAGGTATTGGGGAATGAGCTTGGCCGAGTGATGAAAGTTTTGGTGGGAGGGTATTTTGGGAACAGTGACTATGATTTTGTAAATTTTAAACTACTTATGTATAAGGATGAGAGTAGTCCTCAGGTGAAATTACTAAACTGAGGGAAGGCTAACTGCCACACTAAATGGCAGGAACATGGGAAAACAGATTGGGGGGGGGGGCGCTGTTGGAAAGTAAATCCACAACAGTCAAATGGTAATCTTTTAAAAGCCAATTGATTAGAGTTCAGGACAAGCATGTTCCTATGAAAATGAAGGATGGCAAGATTGTGGAACTTTGAATGATAAGAGAAATTGAGAGCTTAGTCAAAAAGGAAATGGAGACACAAGTAAGGTTTAGGAAACTGAAGAATATCCCTCAAAGAATACAAAAAAAAAGCACAATAGAACTCAAACAAGGACTTATGAGGGCTTAAAGGGGCCACAAAATTTGGCAGACAGGATTAAAGAAAGTCCCAAAGCATTTTATACATATATAAGGAGCAAGAGGGTATCTAGGGAAACATAGATCCACTCAGGGACAGAGGAGGGAATTTATGCTTGAAGCAGACAATGTGGGTGAGGTCTTTAATGAATATTTTGCTTGCTATTCACAAATGAAAAGAACATGGTGGATGGTCAGTCTTGGGACAGTAGTGTTGATATTCTAGGAAGTGTCAATATAACACTGGAAGAAGTGTTGAGTGTTTTGTAAAAGTATTAAGGTAGACAAGACCCCAGGATCTGATGGGACCTATCTCAGATTGCTGATGTAGGCAGTTGAGGAAATTGCTGAGGCCTTGTACAAAATATTTGTATCCTGTTCAGTCACCGGAGAAATTCCAGAGGACTAGATAATAGTCAATGTTGTTTCTACATTTAAGAAGGGCAAAAGGGATAATCCTGGAAATGACATCAGTGAGCCTTCCATCAGTGTTAGGGAAATTATTGGAGAACAAGATTGACTTACATTTGGAAAAAAGTATCGATTTATTGGGGATACGTGGCATGGTTCTGTATGGGGAAAGTCATGTTTCACAAACCTGATTGAGTTTTTTGAGGATGTGACAAAGATGATTAATGAGGACAGGGCAATGGATGTTGTCTATGTGGACTTTAACAAGGCCTTTGACAAGGCCCCTCATGGCAGACTGATACACAAGGTGAGGTCACATGGGATTCACAGTGAGCTGGTAAGATGGATACAAAACTAGCTTAATCATAGAATATAGATTGGCGGTGGGAGGGTATTTTCTCTGAACAGAGATCTCTGACAAATGGTGTTCTCTAGGGATCAGTGCTGGGACTCTTGTCATTTGTAATATATGTCAAAGATTTGGAAGAGAATGCAGGTGACCTGATTAGTAAATTTGCAGATGACACAAATATCGTGGGGGGGCGGGGGAGCGGGTGGTGCTGCAGATAATGAGGAAGATTGCCAGAAGATACAGCAGGATGTAGATAAGCTGAAGGCTTGGGCAAAGAAATGGCAGATGGAGTTAAATCCAACCAAATGCGAGGTGATGTGCTTCGGAAGGTCTAATGCAGGGAAATATAGAGTAAATGGCCAAACCCTTAAAAGCTTTAACATGCAGAGGAATGTAGGCATACAGGCCCACTGTTTCCTGAAAGTGGCAACACTAGTTGATAAGATGGTCAAGAAAGCATGTGTGGCAAGCATGCCTTTATCAGTTGGGACATAGAATATAAAAATTGTCAAGCCATGTTGCAACAGCATTGAACATTAGATAGGTTACGTTTGGAATATGCATACAGTTCTGGTCGCCACACTACTAGAAGAATAAGGAGGCTTTGTAGAGAAAGAGTTTACTAAGATATCACCTGGTTTGGAGATTACTCGCTATGAGGAGAGATTGGACAAACTTGGTTTGTTTTCAATTGAACATCAAAGATGAGGGATGATCTGATAGAAGTTTCCAGAATTATTATAAGGTTATGGATAGAATGGATAGTTCGAGTCTCTTTCCCAGGTTATAAATGTCAATTATTAGGGAATATAATTTTAACGTAAAAGGGGGTAAGCTTGCAGGAGACAAGAGAGCATGTTTTGTACACAGAGGGTGGTAAATGCCTGGAAATGTGCTGCCAGAAGAGATGATGGATACATTAGAAACATTTAAGAGGCATTTTGAAAGATACATGAAAAGGTAGGGAAGTGAAGGATGCAGATCATGCAGTGGCAAAAGGCTTTTTTGTTTAGAAGGGCATCATGTGTCAACACAGTCTTGGTGGGCTGAGGGGTCTGTTCCTGTGTACTACAATTCTTTGTTCTTTGTTCCTGCTGCAGCAGAGAATCCAAAACTGCAACCATTCAACTCATTGTAACCATCTCCACTCTTCAATAGTATTCCAACCTCAGGGTGACAAGCAGACCTTTAAAACTTACTGGCAAAAAATAATCTCATATTTGTTTAAATACGCTGGCCTTATTTGAAATGAGAGCTTAGCATCTAAAGAGCAGTGATCCTCCTGCCAGACCACCAGGAATATGTTTTCCACCCTCTGATTCCAGAATGCTACATCAAAGATATTGAGACTATTCAACTTACTTTCATACATTTTACCATTATTGCAGCAAACAATAGAAAATCCACATCTTCTGATAGTAAGTCTGCAGCATAAAAGTATGATTACTATAAGGGCCCTGAAAATGTCCAAATGCTGAGGGACCTTCAGTGGCTTTCCTTCTTGGAAAAGCTAACGAACGATTCCCAGTACCAGGAATCTCTTAAGGATACACAGTGCAAGTCCCCAACCTTTCTTCTCCCATTGCATTAGCACTTCAAAGGAGCACTACATTAGACATCATCAGGGACAGTGAAAGAAAATTCTTTGCCATTAAGCTGGGAAGCTTGAGTCAACAAATTTTCTGACTCAGCAGATTGGTTTCCTCTGGCAGTATCCAGCCTATCATATTTTGTAAAATTGCTGTAAATCAGGAACAAAAACAAAGTTGCTGGAAAAGCTCAGCGGGTTTGGCAGCATCTGTGAAGGAGAAAACAGAGTTAACATCTCGGGTCCAGTGACCCTTTCTCAGAACTGAAAGCTCTGCCATATTTTAGACCTGAGGAGGAGGAATAGAATCAGACCTACTACCTTCTGAGGTAGTCTGGAGATGAGAACATCTCTCAACAAGTACCAAGTTGGACTAGTAAGGAGTCCTTATCCCTCACACCTCATTCACTCCCCAGGACATCTCCATGCCCTTTCCATGGCGTTACTCAATCTTCTGTGGCCACTCATCCTGTGCAGTAGAACTAATGAGTCAATTAATGGCAATGGCAAATCTTGAAAGGCACTTAAAAAAATCTCATTCAAAAATCTCCTTTGGAAAAAAATCTGCTGCTCTGACAACCCAATGCAATTAGACAGAGCCATTATCATAGCCATAATGGAAGCTTTGTTTCAGTTTACACTTCTTAATCATGCCCAAATAATTATACAAACTTTGAAAGACGTGGAGGTGCCAGTGTTGGACTGGGGTGGAAAAACAGAACATAGAACATAGCACGCTACAGCACAGTACAGGACCTTCGGTCCTCGACGTTGCGCCGACCTGTGAAACCAAACTGAAGCCCGTCTAACCTACACTGTTCCATTATCATCCATATGTTCATCCAATGACCATTTAAATGCCCTTAAAGTGGGCGAGTCTACTACTGTTGCAGGCAGAGCATTCCACGTCCTTACTACTCTCTGAGTAAAGAACCTACCTCTGACATCTATCCTATATCTATCACCCCTCAGTTTAAAACTATAACCCCTCATGCTAGCCATCTCCATATAAGGCAAAAGGCTCTCACCGTTCACCCTATCTAATCCTCTGATCATCTTGTATGTCTCTATTAGGTTACCTCTTAACCTTCTTCTCTCTAACAAAAACAGCCTCAAGTCCCACAGCCTTTCCTCATAAAACCTTCCCTCCATACCAGGCAGCATCCTGGTAAATCTCCTCTGCACCCTTTCCAATGCTTCCACATCCTTCCTATAATGTGGTGACCAGAACTGTACATGATACTCCAAGTGTGGCTGCACCAGCGTTTTGTACAGCTGCAACATGACCTCCTGGCTCCGAAACTCAATCCCTCTACCAAAAAAACCTAACACACCGAATGCCTTCTTAACAACCTTATCAACCTGGGTGGCAACTTTCAGGGTCTATGTACATGGGCACCAAGATCTTTCTGCTCAACCACACTACCAAGAACACTACCGTTAGCCCAGTACTCTGTATTCCGGTTACCCCTTCCAAAATGAATCACCTTACACTTTTCCACATTAAACTCCATTTGCCATCTCTCAGCCTATCTCTGCAGCTCATGTATGTCCCTCTGTAACCTGCAACATCCTTCCGCACTATCCACAGCTCCACCGATTTTAGTGTCATCCACAAATTTACTAACCCATCCTTTTATGTCCTCATCCAGGTCATTTATAAAAATGACAAACAGCAGTAGCCCCAAAACAGATCCTTGCGGTACACCACTAGTAACTGAACTCCAGGATGAATATTTCCCATCAACCACCACCCTCTGTCTTCTTCCAACTAGCCAACTTTTGATCCAAACCGCTAAATCACCCTCAATCCCATGCCTCCGTATTTTCTGCAATAGCCTGCCGTGGGGAACCTTATCAAATGCTTTACTGGAATCCATGTACACCACATCAACTGCTTTACCCTCATCCACCTGTTTGGTCACCTTCTCAAAGAACTCAATGAGGTTTGTGATGCATGACCTACCCTTCACAAAATCATGTTGACTATTCCTAACCAAAATATTCCTTTTTAGATGATTATAAATCCTATCTCTTATAATCCTTTCCAACACTTTACTGACAACTGAAGTAAGGCTCACTGGTCTGTAATAACCAGGATTGTCCCTCCTCCCCTTCTTGAACAAGGGGACAACATTTGCTACCCTCCAGTCTTCTGGCACTTTTCCTGAAGATAATGACAACGTAAAGATCAAAGCCAAAGGCTCTGAAATCTCCTCCCTAGCTTCCCAGAGAATCCTAGAATAAATCCCATCTGACCCAGGGGAATTATCTATTTTCACACCTTCCAGAATTGCTAATTGCTAACATCTCCTCCTTGTGAATTTCAATCCCATCTAGTCTAATAGCCTGTATCTCAGTATTCTCCTCAACAACATTGTCTTTTTCCTGTGTGAATACTGACAAAAAATATTCATTTAGCGCCTCTCCTATCTCTTCGGAAGCGCCTCTCCTATCTCTACGAAAAAGTCAGAAATCAAATGACACCAGGCTATAGACCAACAGGTTTATTTGAAATGACAACCTTTCAGAGTGTAGTCCGTTCGTCAGGTGAAATGAGAGAGAAGCACACGGAACACAGAATTTATGGGCAGAGAGAGAGATCAAGGACAGAGAGATCAAAAGACCATACAAATGGTGTGAGTGGAGTGCTGAATAATAAATCCCTGCATGTGAGCTGAAGTGTTAGATGGTGTGAGTAAGGTGTCAAATCTGAATAACAAGCGAAGGGATGAGCTATAATCTGATTAAATGAGGCAGAGAGTTAATTACAAACAATTAAAAATAAAGTGGTGCTGGAGACAAACCAAATGGTTAAAATAAGTTGCTATTAAAAGAGTTGCATGCCAAGGTTCTAAACAAAGTAATAAGTAATCCAAAACTGTACAAACTCATTAAGGTAGAGAGATCATAACAATTTGTTCAGGTGATGATGACAAAACAGGGCAGTAAGGAAGATATTACAGATACGGAACAGTGTGGTGGAGTCACATGTAGCACTGCATGAAGCCAGGATCATGGTTGAGGCCGTTTTCATCCCTTTGCTTGTTATTCAGCTGTTGACACTTTACTCACGCCATCTAACACTTCAGATCACCAGCAGGGACTTCTTATTCAGCAATCCACTCACACCATTTGTACGGTTATTTAATCTCTCTGCCGTTGATTTTTCTCTGCCCATAAATTCTGTGTTCTGTGTGCTTCTTTCTCACTTCACCTGACCAAGGGTCTATGCTCTGAAAGCTTGTCATTTCAAATAAACCTGTTGGACTATCACCTGGCATCGTGTGACTTCAAACTTTGAATGAAACAATCATAAGCCTATAACTTATTTCCACTAATAAATCCCCCATATTCAATGTCCTGAGGATTACAAAAACAAAGTTGCTGGAAAAGCTCAGCAGGTCCGGCAGCATCTGTGAAGGAGAAAACAGAGTTAACATTTCGGGTCCGGTGACCCTTCCTCAGAACATTCTGTTCTTTTGGTTTTTATCCTGAGGATTACCATTGACTTGAAACTCAGCTGGACTCACCACAGAAACTCAGTGGCTACAAGAGCAGGTCAGAGGTTAGGAATGCTGCAGTGAGGAACTCATCTCCTGACTCCCCAGAGTTTGTTCACCATCTGCCAGGCACAAGTCAGGAGTGTGATAGAATATTCCCTACTTGGATGGTTTAGCTCCAACAACACTCAAGAAGCTTGACGCCATCCAGGACAAAGCTTGATTGGCACCACATCCACAAACATCCACTTCCTCCACCATTGACACTCAGGAGCAGTAGTGGGCACTATCTACAAGATATGCTGTAGAAATTCACCAAAGATCCTTAGACAGCCCAAACTAGACTTTCAAACCCATGCCACTTCACATAAAAGGATATGTGCAGCAACTGCAATAGGGACACTGCCACCTTCAAGTTCACCCTCAAAACACTCACCATTCTGACTTGGAAATGTATCACCATTCCTTCATTGTCACGGTCAAAATCCTGGAATTCCCTAAGGGCATTATATGTCAATTTACATACATGGACCGCAACAGTTCAAGAAGACAGCTCATCACCAGCTCCTTGAGAGCAACTAGGGATGGGCAATAAATATTAAATTAGAAAGAAAAACCTTAAAAATGCCTATCAATCAAAGAATGCTCTCTTGTTCCACCAGAAGAAGCTACATCCTGATAAGCTATCAATCAAACTGGACTCTGTATTCATAGAAAGAGACAGTAATATTATACATAATGCTTGGTTGAGCTGCAAGATTAATTAACGGATGAGCTCAGCTGAGCTTTATCTGATTACATTTTTATGCAGTTATAAAATCAGCAGTTTTAATTTAAACATATTTATCAATAGTTGTGTTTTAAGTGTTGTTATTGTATGGTTCAATGGCTCTACATTGTGTATTGACATGGAAGATGTGGAGGGGAAGGGAGGGGTTATGGAGAGGATGGAGGCATGTGTTTAATGTTTTAAACACACACTTCAAAAAGTTTACGGATGAAGGTTAGGGTTGGTCACTCGTTTAGGTGGCTGTGAACCACTTACCCTCGAGAAGCTGGCCTCAGCTCTCTGAAAATTGCAGGGGTGTGTGAGATACCTACTTTGCAATGAAACAGATTATGTAAAGGTGCAGACCCAATACCAGCAAAATTTACAAGTACTAGGAATGAGAGATTGTGTCTGACCTTGGTGTCAACCCTGCTGTACAAAAATTTAGCCTTAAGCATTTAATCTCACAAAGGGTAGCAAGCAGAAAGAAATGTAAAACATACTACGTCTTAAATACAAATACTAGACGTAGCTGCAAAAGTACTGGTGCTCGTATTTCCATTAAGAGACATTGTTTTAAACTGAAGCAATTGTTCATTGATGTGGCTGGGAGTCGTCGGCTTTAGCACAAATTATGTCTGTATGTCTGACTAGGGGCAACTTGATCCAGAATGTATCTACAAATTCCCGAGATGAGAATTATTTTTTGTCTCAAGCACAGAAAGCTTACAAGATCGCTCACTGTGTCACTCATTTTCATTCTAATCTGCCATCTCTATACAAGCTAATGGAATCTGTCAAAAAATAACTATGTGTGTCTATCTATATATCTCTGTGGTAGGTAACTCCAAATTTGCATTGACAAATGTATACAAATGATTAGTTCATTTCTTGTTAAATAGAAATTCCACCTCTATCTCAATCCAAAATCACTCCCAGTGACCTCTTTCCTATGTAATTTCTCATCTCTACTTAAACCACTTCTACATCCAGGTTTTCTGAAGTTGAGTCCTGTCTATTCTACTAATACCATCATGAATTAACAAGGCCAACTTTCCACTATTCCTAACTTCTTGCCCTTCCAAACAATAATGAACCCTTCAATATTTAGTTCCTATTTTATGTCATGTACAGTCATATCTTTATCAATGGCTATCAGATTTTGCTCATTTTTTTTCTATTTGGGCTATCAGTTGATATGTTTTGTTTCAAATACTATATGAATTGAGCTACAGAGGCTTCGGTTTTGTTCTTTTTATTATTTTTGTAATCTCACGCCTTATCTGTTGATTTACTCTTCAATTTCTTTTCCTTCCTGTCATGGTCAGTTTATCATTTCCTATATAATTACCTTTTCCTGTTGCCCTGACTCTACTCTTTGATTTACCACATTCTCTGTAGTGAGATTTGAACCCACAATTTTTTGACTCAGAATCAAGTCTATGACTGACATCTTCAAACTATTAAGGGGCTACAAAGCATCTCTGCAACTATCAGAAATTTGGAGGAGTTATTAATTTGTGTAAACACTAATATAAGAAAAAAACACCATTGCAAAAGGTTTAATTTTATATACTGGTTTTAAACTGAGTGCCATTGAAAATCCTTTGGTTTTCACAGAAATTTCAAGCTAGTTTAATCACCAAAATGTTCGAGTAACCATCCATCAAAGACCAGTGCATGACAAGATACAATGAACTATGCAGACTAACCACCAGCTGGGAGCTCTATATCATGTTTCAGGGACAGCAATGAACAGACAGCTATACTATTGTATAGTAGAAAAAAATACTTATTAAAAATCAAAGTAACGTACAACATTCAGTCATTGTGGATATATTTATGTTACCCCTGTAGTCAATTTGTATAAAGGATCCATCACTTTGATGATTAAATGAAAGAGAAACAGTATCTTGGTTTTTCAAAGGAAGAAATAGTGACCTTTGATTTCTATTCTATGATTGATACAAAACTCAAGTTCATCTGCAAAAAGAATGGATATTCATCCCCTTTGGATTTTAAACATTCTCTTTGATACTCAATAACACAAAGGCATGCAGAAGATTTTATAGTTTTATGTTTTAACTAAAAGCCCAAGTTGAAACTGTATTGCAATAGACTGAACAGCAGGTTGCAATTTAAGTTGTCAATTTACATGATATATGCACGTTTAAAACAAACACATATTTAAAATAAACATTGATAAACAGAATAAAAGCCTGTTAATTTAAATGAATACACACCCGTTACAGTGTACTTATTGTTAAATAACACAAAATAAATGAGATTTTTGATTTCAGTTCAAATACAAAATTTAGGCTGGTATGGTGGCTTAGTGGTGACCACTGCTGCCTCACAGTACCAGGGATCCAGGTTCAATTCCAGCCTCAGGTACCTAACAGGGTTTGCACATTCTTGCCATGTCTGTGAGGGTTTCCTTCAGGTGCTCCTCCTAGAGACCAAAGATGTGTAGGTTATGGGGTTTGGACCTGCTAAATTGTCCAGGGAAGTGTAGATTAGTGGATTAGTCATTGACAATGTAGCATTACAGTAATAGGACAGGGGTTGTGAGTCTGGTTGGGATGCTCTTCAGAGAGTTGGTGTGGACTTGTTGGGCTGAATGGTCTACTTCTACACTGTAGGGTTTCTAAAAGGAAAGAAACAAGTATCTATTCAATTTACAGCACTGAAAATTTTGCACTTTCAGCAGATGGTGCAGCTTAGGATGTACTCACATAGGAAATTCAACATCAGTGGGAAATGGTTTAAGTTTTGTAATGAAACTAAACATGGATAGTGCAAATTGGATGAAGGCTTGTACTACAGTCAGAGTCATACAGCATGGAAATAGACCTTTTGGACCAACCAGTCCACACCGGCCATGTTCGTAAATTAAACTAGTCCCACCTGCCTATGTTTGGCCCACATCCCTCCAAAACTTTCTGATTTATGTACTTATCCAAACATCTTTTAAATGTTGTAAATATAGCTGCATCCATCACTGGCATTTCATTTCACATTCAAACTACCCTCTGTGTAAAAAATTTGCCCCTCATGTCCTTTTTAAATATTCCTCCTCACATTAAAAATATGCCCCTAGTTTTGAACTCCCCTAGTGGAGGGAAAAGACCTTTGTTATTCACCTTATCTACACCTCTTAATACTTCATAAACTTTTATAAGGTCACCCCTCAACCTTCTATGCGCCAGTGAAAAAAGTACCAGCCTATCTAGTCCATTTTTATCACTGCAAATCCCTCAATGCTTCTAATATAAATTGTTTTGCACTTAACTTTTAAATTTAAACCTTGTGTGTGATCATTTCCAACTTCACCCTATCCCTCCTTCAGCTTTCGAACTCTTCATTGCTTTGATTCTGACCTCTGGTGCATTCCTCCTATCCCTTCATTCTCCACTGATGATTCCGCCTACAGCTGCCTAAAACTTGGAATTCTTTCCCTAAAGCCCCTCTGCTCTTTGACTTCTCTTTCATTTTTTAAGACCTGCAGTGAAAACCTTTTCTAAACATTTTGCATGCAGAAATTTTATCAAATTTGAAATGGATGGCAGAGGCTTCCTTAAGATTACATTGTAAGTGCAAATTGTTGATCAGTTATACTGTAACAGTACTGTCAGAAGGAGAAAGGTTGTTTTGCACCAACACCACAGTGGCATTATAAATTCACCCATTGAAATAAATAATTATGCTTTGCCCACTTAACTTAATTTTTCTGACCAGTACATGTATAATGCTTTACATAGAATCTAATACAGCATTTGACAGCTCAAAAATGTAAATTATTTTTCAGTCAACCTATGTGGATTTCTTGTGATGTAACTTCAGGGCAAATGGGACTTAAATCTTAAGGCCCACAGGTAGCACAATACCACTGCACAATAAGAGCCCTAAATAAATACAGAGGAACTCAAACCAGCAATACACCAGAGTCAGTTACCTTAGCAATTAGACCATAGCATCAACACACTTAAAAATTACTCAAAGGTGAGTGCCAATTCAGTTGCCCAATTATTTTACACTAATCTTATCATTTTCTCAAATCTTGGAGCTGAAAACATTGTAACTTATATTTAAATGAAATATTGGCATTGTAAATTGTACTGAACAATCCAGCTTGGGGGTAATTTAATAAGTGATATTAATGATAATTATAAATTGATGTTATCAGAAAAACCCTCAGTTCACATGATACCCGGTTTGATATCAATGGCTGCCAGGAAGGTGTGAAGCAATGTCAAGGATGGTGAACAAAAATAGTGTCAGCACAGGAAAGGCTATTGAACAAGAGACCTCACTGAGCAGTTGCAGTACCGATGGGCCTCTGGCAGTTAAGGGAGTCTGTAGCTGTTACTGAGCTTTGGAGTGAACAGGATAATGGGTTATGCCCTGTCTAGCTGAAACCCAAGGCTTCCTTATGAGGCCCAAAGGAACACAAAGTACTCTGATTTCTGGCTCACAAGGTACTCCAACAAATTTAAAATTTACCTTCTGCTTCTGTTGGGCTTAAAGAAAGGTCACAGGAGGTTTACCCAGATGGAGCAGCCAACACTGACCTCACCCATCATTTAGGTGTCAATCTGAAATTACACATCAGGTTTTACTGACATCAACAGCTCAACTTGCATGCACTAGACATGAATCACATTTCTATCCTGTTCAAAAGATTGGTTAGTACGGGAAAGGGAGCAGGGCTGGCAGGGTTTCTATCTCTACATATTTTGAATGCTTCACTTGCCTCTGCCAGGTTGCACACAAAAAACTGGAGAACAAAAGATACACCATTTGATGCAGATCATGACAAAAAATGTTAACCATGTTTCATAAAATCCTTTCAGTGGGTCTGGTGCAACTTTAAAATTATTAGCAATATGAATAATTTTCTGTTCTCTCAAGTATAGTTCGTAAAATTCATCTCTCATTCTACACGATTGGAATAGCTTTTCTCCATGGAGGCAAGAGAACTAGAGAGTGAATGATTAATTTTCAAGATTGATTAGCTGGACATTGGGAATTGGATCAAACACTTGAATGCTGAAACACAGCTTTAGCAAGCTCATTAAAAACATGATATATGTTGGAAATTTAAATCACAAGGCTTTTAAGAAACTAAAAACAAGGTTTTTAGTTCCCAGTCCCTTCACGATTTGAGCCCATGGAAAATCAGAAATAAAGAATGAGTCCTTTCTTTTTCAAGAACTGGGCAGTCTTTCAAACTGGTCTCAGAATTATGGTAAAAGGGAGCAAGGAGAATCTTTGGAATGTAAAAATCAATGCCAATTTACAGTCCTAGCCAACTTCTGACGCTGTTCTGAAATGATTAAACGTCAAATAAGAATAACAGAAAATAAAGAGGTGAACAGGGTATATTTGATTTTGAGTAATAGTGTAAATTGAGTAAGAAAATGTAAGCAGCCTGCCTTTACTAATACTCTTCCTTTGGCTCCATAAACTGTTTGTCGTCAATTAAAAACAGCATGGTGGCTCAGTGGTTAGCATTGCTGCCTCACAGAGCACGGGACCTGGGTTTGATTCCACTCTTGGGTGGCTGTGGAGTTTGCACCTTCTCCCCGTGTCTGCGTGGGTTTCCTCCTTATGCTCCTCTTTCTTCCCACAGTCCAAAAATGTGGTCAGGTGGATTGGTCATGCTAAATTGCCCATAGCGTCCAGGGATGTGCAGCCTGGGTGGAATAGCCATAGGAAATGCTGGGTTATGGGAATTGGGTAAGAGGGTGGGATGCTCTTCAGAGGGTCAGTGTGGACTTGATGGGCTGAATGGCCTGCTGTAGGGATTCTATAATAAAGTAATCATCATTAATATGTATTCCTTCACAATTAGTTCTGACAGAATACTTACGGTTGTGATCGATTTGGTCCTCCCCAGTGTCCACTTCTGTACGCACCCAGTAAGAGCTCCTACTAGCTAACAGAAACAAGAACTCCGGTCCCCACACTAACCCTGGAACCCAATAAGCACTGATCTGATTAAATTTGCAGTAATTAGCCTGGGGGTGGATAAGGATGCTTTGTTTTTGTAAATATGAGAATATGACGGAGGGTAAAAAGGCGTGAATTCTAACAAAAGCAAAATGATTTATTTTCAGAGGTTTCAAGTGGAAAACTCACCCAAATCAACTTTCTACCTGCCATTCTCCGTGATGCTTCTTTCACTGCCACAAGTTGGCACTATCATGGAACGTTCAGCTACTTAAAGTAGCAAGTTTTCTTTTCTCTTTTTCACAAACACAAATAAAAGGAAGCTTGAAAGTGAAGAGAATAAATTAATACGAAAGGCCTGAACAAGTTGATTTTCCTCAATATGCTTCCAGTTGAGGGATAATATTGTAGTCATTGTTTAGTATTTATTTTCAGACCATGCCCGGGGTTTGTCTCTGATGCTTTAATTATCGTTAATATGAATAATTTCTGCTGCAAGTTGCTGAAAATGACTTCACACCTAAGGATAATAAAATGTGAGGCTGGATGAACACAGCAGGCCAAGCAGCATCTCAGGAGCACAAAAGCTGACGTTTCGGGCCTAGACCCTTCATCAGAGATGGGGATGGGGTGAGGGGTCTAGGCCCGAAACGTCAGCTTTTGTGCTCCTGAGATGCTGCTTGGCCTGCTGTGTTCATCCAGCCTCACATTTTATTATCTTGGATTCTCCAGCATCTGCAGTTCCCATTATCTCTCACACCTAAGGAACTGTTTCTAAATCAGCTTTTACATAATAAACTAACTTCTAGTTGTTTAAAATGCATGCTTATGACCTCAACTGATGTCATTAGTAGACAAGTCATTCCCAGGTTGAAATCTGGCTTCATGGA
The DNA here is from genome assembly GCF_030684315.1 of Stegostoma tigrinum. Taxonomy (NCBI): domain Eukaryota; kingdom Metazoa; phylum Chordata; class Chondrichthyes; order Orectolobiformes; family Stegostomatidae; genus Stegostoma; species Stegostoma tigrinum. The sequence goes on along the minus strand of NC_081361.1, from coordinate 66,715,156 downwards.
TTATATTTTCTTTCTTTTGGCTGTAACAAAGTGACATTTCACTGAAACAAAAGGATACAATGTTGCAGCGTTTGCAAAATGTGGTTCTTCTCCACTCTGCCTGACTCTTGGACAGCCATGTCTCAAATTATTTCTGGAATCTTCTGCTAACAGCAAGAGAAAAGGAGGCAAAATCTGCGAAAATTAAGAAGAATAAGGACAACATAAAATTCAGTGCATGGTACAGCAGTAACCTACATATATTAGTCATCATGAACAAAGATAAGGCCGAAAAACTCAAACAATCCCTGCCTCCAGGTCGGGAATGAAAGAGATGAAGTAAGCATCTGGAAACTCTAAGTATTTTTTGGAATTTGTTGAATTTAAAAAATAGACTACAACAATGCAGATTTGGTGTTAACAATGAAATAGAAGTTGATTACTCAAAAGAAATGAAGATAATATATAGAATCAATCAAACAATTTGCATATAACAGACATCTAAAGATGTTGAAATAGATGGTAAAAATAAAATCCAATTAATTTTATCAGCAATGAACGCAAACACTGGACAGAATGCAATTCTCTGTCTCACATAGTGATGTGGATGTGCTGGCATTAAACCAGATTGGACAAGATTAAATATCACACAACACCAGGTTATAGTCCAACAGATTTATTTGTGATTACAAGCTTACAGAGCATTGCTCCTTCATCAGGTGTTGTGAAAGAGGCATCAAGACACAGAATTAATAAGTAAATGATCAAAAGACAACAACACCGCTCAATCTTGTCATGGCAATCTCTATAAAACATGTCAGATTATAAATATAGATACTATCATCACACGTGCGAACACCACTCACCATGTACATGGTAGATACGCATGTGACCTGGCTAACATTGTCTCTCTTATACGCTGCAGGCAAGGATGCCCCGGGGCATGGTATATTGGAGAAACCATGCAGACACTACAACAACAGATGAATGGACACCACACAACAATTGCCAGGCAGGGGTGTTCCCTCTCAGTGAGGGTAACAATGCAGCAGTCAAGGGCATTCAGCCTCAGATCTTTGGGTAAATGCCCTCCAAGGCATACTTCTGGATACAGAACAACACAGAGTCGCCAAGCAGATGCTGACAGCCAGGTTCTGTACCCATGAGGATGGCCTCAACCAGGATCTAGGGTTCATGTTGCACTACAGGTGACCCCACCACACTATATACTCTCACACATGCACTCACACACACACATTCCATCACACACATGTACTGAGACACACACACTCACATAGACTCTCTCTCATATATACACTCTCTGTCCCACACACACTCACACTCTCACATACATATACTCCCACACACACACACACTCTGTCAAACACACATGCACACATGCATGTAAACATGTATACACACACACACACACACACACACACACACACACACACACACACACACACACACACATAAATCCCTTGGGGTGAGTTTGTATTTGCAGACTTGTAATTGCAGATACATTCTATTTGGTTCAAAAAATACACAATTTGTAGACACAGCCAGTCAATAGAGCATTTTATAAATTCCTGCTTTGGGAATAAAACCTGTCTGACTCCAGGTTAAAACACAGACAAATTCTAAACAATGTCTCACACCTCGAATACATTGCTTGACCTGAGATCTCACCTCTTGTATACACTAGTAAAACCTTTAGTTATCTTGAGGCAGTGACTTGAAAGAAATTCTAGGATTTGCATTTTAATTAATTACAACCTGCATCTCCTTTCTAACTGATTAAAAATTTCACAGGAGGAAATCAGCCAGCCGTTTCAGGTTTATTCAATACATTTCAATATATTTCCCACCAAATGTATGATCTTTTGATCTTTTACTTGTGAATTTCTGTGTTTTGATGCCTCTCTCACTAGACCTGATGAAGGAGCAATGCTCTGAAAGCTAATGTTTTCAAATAAAACTGTTGGACTACAACCTGGAGTCATGTGATTTATTACATAGGGTTTGACTTGGCTTCAATTCAGAGTCATAAGAATCTGATAACCTCTTCCTTGATCTGTTATTTAACTGAGCATAAAATTTCTCAGCTTCCAATAGCCCCTTCAGGGTTTTCACCAAGTACTCAGGTCAGGAAGTTTTAAACTAAACTCTGTAGATGGAGGCAATTATTTTTAATTACACCTTTTCAAACCCATCTGCCACTAGTTCAAATTCAAAAACCCAAACTCAAAAATAAGTTTTTGTAATCAGTGGTATTGCAATTTATATAAATCACATACCTGACATCACATTTGAAATAGAAATTTTCAATGTGTTGCAGTAAAATTTAATTAATTTGATTAACAAGAAATGTTTATGTCAATCTCCATGGACTATACCATTTTTTATATTCATTCGTGGATGTGAATGTTACTAGCATTTGTGCGCATTCTTATTTGCCACTGAGAAGGAAGGGGATAAAATTAAATGTGACTGTTCCAAGATAAATACAGCTGAGTGAAGATATTTATCCATTGAGTTCCCACAATTGCCTGCCTTTAAAATCCAACTGTAGTATAAATTAATCTGGGGTTTTTGCTTCCACTGCCTTACCTTGAAGTCATATGTTTGTCATTCATTGCATGAAAAACTTTCTGATAGCAACTGTAAATATGCTTTTTATGGCTTGAAACTATTTCCTCTGGTCCATTTAATATTGTGCACTTGTACAGTACAATTATAGGTGATTTGACCAATCCAGTTGTGCAATTATTTTCTCCGCAAGAGCTACAATTCCATTGTCTGGCTCACACCCATTGCAGTATTCTCACTGCTCAGTTTGAAAAGCATGGTTAATCTTCTTTATTACTGAGCCATGTAAACCTGCATAACATAAAGTCACAGTTGGTTTCATTCAATGGAAATCTATATTTTCAATATTTCTTTATGCCTCACTCTCTACTCAGTTAGGATCAAGATAACTTTTGCTCATATTAATTGTCAAGAAGGCACATTTTGCTTGAGTAAGATATAAATGAAGGTTGAGGTTAAAACACAATAAAGAATCATAATGGTCCTGAGGTTGAGAATTCTGTTCCAATAAAATCAAATATGCCACCATGACCAAACCTGAGACTTTATTGCATTTATTTAATCTACTGTGAAAAAGTTTTACATCAATATTTCCAGATCTTCAGATGTGCCAGCATTCCTCATAAACTTTCCAAAGGAAAATCCAAACTTTAGATAGGAGATAGATAAAGTTCAAAACCAATCTATAAGTGCGTTTTCAAAAGATAAATTTTCTAGTCATTCAACGCTGAAAGAAAAACATTGTTTTTGCTGTCACAGAAAAATCGAGGTAGTTTACAGTAAAATTAAAGATGGGTTCCCTGGCCAAGTTGCCTAATTAATGATGTAGACGCAAGCCTAAGGAGAATAATACATTTAAAAAAAAAGTGGAGTGAAACACCCATAGCAATGTTGGTCAGATTCATCTTGCTGAATGTTACTACTATTTAAAATTATTTAAAAAGAACAAATCAGGGCCTGGTTGATGAGAGTGTTTGCTTAATGTCCGTTTATTTCTGAGAACAAGGTTTCAATGCAGGGCAAGTTAATGGGAAAATCTCTCTTGTCTATGAAAATTGTATGCAAGATATTTGGGCTGTTTTAGATTGGGTTTTAATTGGCATATTGTCGGGACAGAGTGAAGAGACATTTACCCTGTACACAAGGCAAACCACAACTAATTTAAGAGTCTAAACATTCTGACAAAACTATTTGGTGGTAATTCTCCATGAGTGCATTAATAAGGGCCTCCCAATCTCAAATCTCCTTCACATATTGAGCTAATTTTTCAAAACATTTGTGTCTTAATATGATCTGCTTAACAACATAACACTAGCACTGATTTAAGATTGTACTTTAATTCAACCTATCAAAGGAATGCTTTTGAGCTGATCTTGAGCACAGGAAATGAGGCAACCAAAAGGAATGTCTAGGTAAAACAAGCTTTTAATTCAGAGAACAGATTGGTCTTATGTCCAGGGAGTCACATGTGAGACCAGGAATTTAGTTTCAAACAGAAGATTTATTTGAAAGACAATACTTTTCTTTTCTTTGTAAGGCTGACTCCATTTTAAATTTTTAAAGGACATTGTTGACTGAATACTTGAGGTGCAAAACAGATGACAACAATGGAGTCTTAAACTAAAATGTCAGTTTAACCCACGTTTATGGCAAAATGTCATCTTGATAACGGATTCAATACCATCTCTAGGAACATTGAGGCTTGTTAAACAATTGCTATTTAAGCTGCCTGCTAGTGCTTATTAAAAGGGCAACATGGCATTTTGATGGCTAATGTTGCGACAAGCACTGTCACTCAAAAAAGGAAATGTTTGGGTATAAGCAAGGTGTGGATTTCAAGCCCTTATTAAAGGGATACCATCACTTTTGCTGGTCTTATTGTCAATGCTGCAGGATCCTTGAAGATGACCCTGAATCATGTTGGGAAAACTTCTGAGGCACTTTGTCAAGTCTCCATCAATATTAGGGAAACATTTATTTTGGAAATTCGCTGAGAGTTGCACCTATAAAATATTAAGTGTTGAAATATTCCACCTTTTTAGGAACCACTAGATGAAAAAGAGTATATTGTCACAATCTTGTTAGACAGCCTCCTTTGATCTGGAAATGGAGGGTGTGAGGCCAGGCAGGCAGCACCAGCTGCCCTAGGGAGAGACAATGAAAGAGTAAGATGATCCTTTCACCCCTATGAAAATAGGACAACATTCCTGCTCTGGACCTCTTCTACTAAGACCTCCACAATCAGCAAGCTTTACACCCTTCCCTCAGTCTCTGAGGCAATACTGTAATACTTGCTGGATGCCCATTTTTGTACCTTTCTGTTCTAGTATGAGATGGTGTTAGATTTGCAACTTCAGAGGCTTGCCACCTCACAGCTTTTGCAACACAGTATAGTAAAGGGAAGGCTCATAGAATGGGCACAAGTGATGATATAATAAAAGTAAATGAATGGCACCAGAATCAAGCAATTAGTAATTCCAAATTGTTATGCTATTGGCTAAGAGTTGGCTAAGAGGTGGATGAACGTGCCATGGGAAAGGTCCCAACAGATTCACCCTGTAAAAAGTAGCTCAATCAGTTTGTTCAGAATGTTACAATATACCTCTGAAGCAGGTGGGACTTGAGCTCAAATCTCCTTATCTAGAGGAAGAGGCAGCACCACATATCCATCTTTCATCTGTTTCCTAATGATGTGGATTGGAAATAGCTAAGGCCCTATAGAAGTTTAGGTACTGATTAATGTAACTGCACCAGCACCAATCTGTGGCTCAGTGGTAATGAACATAACTCTGATTCAGAAGGCCTAGGTTCAATACCCACCTATACTAGAGGTGTGTTAATAATCTGTCTGAACAGGTTGATTGAAAATAGCTGTGAGAATAAAAGATGCAGTAGTCTGTGTTCATTTTAACTAATAATAATGGCACACCAGCTTGCCTCATGGTTATTTTTCCATCTGCTCATGTGAGAAAATTGACAGGTTGGACAGGGATAATTTTTATCACTGATAATTTTTATTCTGATATGTTGTGCTGCATGGCAGCCAGAGCACTCTATATGTTCAAGTGAAGTCAGCATAAGAAGCCCATGTACACTTTTCCACAAATACAGCGTCTAATCAGCAGTTGAAAGTGAACACTTCAAGTGTCTGTATACTACCTCTAAACTAGTTCAAACTATGATAATCAGTGATTAGGATAACAAACTATGTCTGCTAAATCAGCCTTTCAGACGGGCTAGTCTTAGCTGCTCTGTACCCATTTAGCACCTGATTTTACCCTTTGGTCAAAATAACCTCTTTAGGTCTTATCATCACTCTTTCATTCTCTTGTTACAGTGGGAAAATAACCTTTTGGCATCAATCCATGCTAGCTTCCAACTGACCTTGAGATGACACTTGGCAAATAAATGGGAACGATTCTTCAATTAGATTTGGAAGCACCTTGCCTTAATCTCCCAAGATGACCCAACTGCATCTATAATATGGAAAGTTGAAAACTATGCTCTTAAATAAAGCTGGATTGGATTTAGTTTCAACATATTAATCTTTATGTGCACATACATTTTGTATGTGTGCTCATCCCTGACAATTTCATAAAAATCTATAGTTTCTTCCTATATCACAGCCTGCATTTAGATTACCATTTAATTCTCTCTTCCTCCTTTATGTTGGGAAACAAAATAACAAAATTTTGTTCTGTGAAAGGGATCAAGCACTCAATGTATCTTCAAAAACACTTGAGTACAAACTGAGGTCTCTTTGTACATTTCCTTAGGTATATACTGCATAGATGAATGGATAGATCTTAAGAAACTTATTAATTTTGACGGATATTCACACTCATGATCCTCTACCTGCCTGGGAATTTAGATTTAGTTCTTAAGTGATATTCCTTTTCATCTGGCCTGTGGGCTTTGATCCAATAATGATGCATCTTCAGCCTACTTTATTGGTGTCTGATATTTGAAGTCATTCCGTCACTGACCCTTATAAATTTAAATGATCTTTCTTTCACTGTGTAACAAGTACCTTGTGCTAGTATTGACAACACATCAGCGTATTTGCAATTAGAGCTATTAAGCAGGTAAGTTGTCAGAATTGGAATGTATAAATAATTAGTTAGTTGATGAGACAACTGATGCCTTCTGGAAGATGAACAGAGAAATACCATATTTTCCAGGATTTACAGTAGTCTTCATTTAAAATAAAATGCTCTCTGATGAAGGGTCTAGGCCCGAAACGTCAGCTTTTGTGCTCCTGAGATGCTGCTTGGCCTGCTGTGTTCGTCCAGCCTCACATTTTATTATCTTGGAATCTCCAGCATCTGCAGTTCCCATTATCTCTGAAAATCATCAATGTTGGTTTAAACACAGATTAACAGAATCAGCAAGAAATGTTTTTGAAAGACAGCTTTATTACTAACACTCCACAAAGTGTCTACACGCAATCATGAAATTAGAATTTTCCGTCAACTTGAAAGGGAGTAGAGTTTGGCAGCACTGAGTGGAACAAAGAAATGAGAAAGCTAGAACATCGGCAGCATTAGAGACAGGAAAATGCCACTGTGCTCAACAATTCCTAATCTCTCTAACCATGATACAAACAAAATAGTTAAAAATTAGCACTCTCCACATGATATACGTCACCATATAAATGGTAAAACATACAATATATACAAACTGCTTACGCACGAGCTTTTTTCCAAAGGGTTAAAACCTTGGTCAGCAGCAAGGGTCAGAGAGTGTACACATCATGGCTGTATTAGGGTAGAATGGAGAAGCATGGCTAGTTTAAACAGCTGTGAACACTGCTAATGGCACATAGGTGTGAAAACCAGTGTGTTTAAACAGGTTTCTGCAATCATTACCTGTCTTCAGGTTACAACAGATGGTCTTGCTGAATGTGTGCACAGCTCAGTCAGGAAGGCATGGAAAGAGGCAAACAGAGATGACTAAAAATAGAAGTAAATAACTGGGAATATAAAAGATTCATCACGTTTGAAACCAAATCCCTTATTGTCCATATATCTCAAGTGTAATTCTGAAAATGAACAACAGCAGACACATTACATAGAGAAGGGAGAGAGAATTAAATGGTAAGTTAAGTGCAGGCTGTGATACAGGAAGAAAATATGCTGAGGATAACATTATGAACAAAGTGAAAAATATCTGAACAGACTAGAATATTCTGTATATAAATGTCAGAGATTTTAAGAAAAGTATTGAGGATCTTTAGACCCTTGCAATCCAGGAAAATAATGGTATATTTGACTGGGCAATATAATATTATCATGATTTTAAATTTCTCTGTATGAGAAAATGGAGTATTGTGCTTGATCAGTTACCTACTAAAAATATTTCCACAGTCTTTCCTCAGCAAACAATTTCTGGCTTCAACTTATTCCACATGCATACCAATTGAGAACCCACCCTCATGTTTTCAATCCACCCACAATTACAAATATCTCCAATGTTTCATGTTTCATGAACCACTGTTTGCACCATATCCTGAAACACATAAGCATCTATGACACTGTAGCTAAAATAGACCCTTCAGCCCCTACACCACCATTCAATGTAATCCTAACCTCAACTTCACTTTCTTGTCCCATCCTCATCTCTTTTAGTTTGCTGATCAGTCAAAAATGTGTTGAGTTCAGTCTTAAATAGACTCAACGATAGAGCATCCATAATCCTCTGGTCACAGAATCTCTCAAAGAATTGCAATCTTTGGAGTGAAGCAATTTCTTCTCAACTCAGTCCCAAACGATCAAACTCTTATCCTAAAGCTTTGCCCTTATGTCCTTAATTCCCTTGTTGGGTGAAATAAAATGTCTGTCCCATCAATCCCCTTCAGAAACTTGTATCATTTAATGAGGTTATCTATTATTCCAAATGCCAATTAGCTTTGCGCCTATTTGCACAGTTTTTCATCACACAACTCTTCATTCCAGCAATTAGTCTAGTGAACTGCACTACTTCCAAGTTGCATACATCCCCTTTTGGATATGGAGACCAAAACTTTGCATATCCTCCAGATGTGGATTCACTAAATCTCTATGCTAATATAGTAGGACTTTATTGATCTTCTACACTGATGCCCTTGGAGTAAAGGTTAATGTAACATTCATCCAACTAATTATTGGCTGCAGATCTATGCTTACTTGCTGTGACTCTTGTTCTATATGTCTAAGAGTCCCTGAATGTCAACATTTAAAAGTTTCAAGCCTTTAAAAATATAAAGTACTTTTCTACAAAAGAAAGGAAGTTAAGATAAAATATGTAAAAACGTCTGTTCAGACTCAGCTGGAGGATAGTGTCCAGTTCTGGCTGCCACATTTTGTGAAAGGTATGAAGCCATTAGTGAAGGTACAGAAAAGATTCATGAGAATAGTTCCAAGGAGGATACTTCAGTTGTGCATATTTATTCATGAATTTGGGATGACTTCCCTGGAAAAATGAAAATTGAAAGGAAATTTGATAGACCGATTCAAAATCATGAAGGATAAATACTGAAGACCTGTTCCCATTGGCAGAGCGACAAAGAAATATAGGACACCAATTCAAGATATTTGAACAAAGAAACAAAGGCAACATGAGAAACAAATTTTATGAAATGAGTGATGAGAATCTGGAATGCTCAGCCTGAGAGTGAGGTGGAGGCAGATTCAATTTTGGCCATCAGAACAAAATTGGATAGTTATCTTAGAACATAGAACATAGACATTATAGCACAGTACAGGCCCTTCGGCCCTCGATGTTGTGCCGACCTGTCATACCGATCTCAAGCCCATCTAACCTACACTATTCCATGTACGTCCATATGCTTATCCAATGACAACTTAAATGTACCTAAAGTTGACGAATCTACTACTGTTGCAGGCAAAGCGTTCCATTCCCTTACTACTCTCTGAGTAAAGAAACTACCTCTGACATCTGTCCTATATTTTTCACCCCTCAATTTAAAGCTATGCTCCCTCATGCTCGCCATCACCATCCTAGGAAAAAGGCTCTCCCTATCCACCCTATCTAACCCTCTGATTATTTTATATGTTTCAATTAAGTCACCTCTCAACCTTCTTCTCTCTAACGAAAACAGCCTCGAGTCCCTCAGCCTTTCCTCGTAAGACCTTCCCTCCATACCAGGCAACATTCTAGTAAATCTCCTCTGCACCCTTTCCAAAGCTTCCACATCCTTCTTATAATGCGGTGACCAGAACTGTACACAATACTCCAAGTGCGGCCACACCAGAGTTTTGTACAGCTTCACCATAACCTCTTCGATCCCTCTATTAATAAAAGCTAAAACACTGTATGCCTTCTTAACATCCCTGTCAACCTGGGTGGCAAGAGAAAAAGAGAAAAAAAAGGAGGAACTTAGGACAGAGGAGGAAAGTGGGTAGAATGGGGTTGAGTGGCCTCCTTCAGTCCTGTTGACTTTCTATAATTTGATTTTCTATTCTGGTTCTGAAGTGAATAATCTGATGCTCCATTTTGCCACATTTATCACTTTGTTGCACTTGTTGCTCAGCCAAATATATTCTTTGCAGCCGCGTTGCATTAAGCTCCCAGCTTATGTTCCCACTTAACTTTATATCAACAAGTTTGGTTATGTTATGTTTTGTTCCACTACTTATCTTTGCAGAGCTCTACCAGTTACAGAATACTAATTTGAAAAAACTCCATTTATCCCAACAGCCTGTTTCCTGTTCAGAAATTATTCTCCATCCATGTTAATATATTTGCCTCCAAATGACACAAGCTCTTAGCATGCATAGAAACTTTTTTTGTGTGGTACCTTATCAAATGCCTTTTGGAGTTCAAGTATAGTACATCTACTGATTCTTACATATCAATGCCACTAATTACATCATTAGAAATCGTTAATGCATCTTTCAAACATGATTTTCTTTTTATAAAGCCATGCTGACTGTCTTAACCCCCTTACTACTATGTGTTGCTACATTCATACGAGTCACATTTTAGTTCTAACAATTTGTGATATCTTGAAGTTGCCCAGTCTTACAATTCCACTCCATCCTTCACCCCATTTTGTATTCTAATAAAGAACTATTTTACCTCCATTCTAGAATCAAGGAACACTTAAAGGTAGGTAAATCCCGGGGGCCTCTTCCGGTGTTTCCCAGAACTTTGTGGGAAGCTAAGGTAGAGATTGCTAGCTCCGTTGCTGAGATATTTACATCATTGACAACCATGGGTGGGGTGCCAGAAGACTGGAGGTTGGCTAATGTTGTGCCATTATTTCAGAAAAGTGGTAAGGAAAGGCAATAAAACTATAGGCGAATGAGCCTTGTGTCAGTGACGGGTAAATTATTGGAGGAGACTCTGAGAACAAGATTTACATGCATTTGGAAAGACAAGAACTGACTAGGAATATTCAACATGGCTTTGTGCGTGGAAAATCCAATCTCAGTAACTTGATTGAATTTTTTTAAGAGGTGACAAAAATGACCCAGGAAGGCAGAGTGGTAGATGTTGTTTATATGGACTTAGCAAAGCATTCAACAAGGTTCGGAATGGTAGATGGTTAATAAGATTAGATTCCTTGAAAGTGGAGTCATGGGTAGACAAGGTAGTGAAGAAGGTGTTAGGGACATTTCCCTTCATTGATCAGAACACTGAGTATTGGAGTTGGGATGTCATGTTGTGGCTGTAGAGGACATTGGTGAGGCCACCTTTAGAGTGCTGCATATAATTCTGGTATCCCTTCCTCAGGAAAGATGTTGTTAAACTTGAGAGGATGCAGAGAAGATTTACAAGAATGTTGTCAGGACTAGATGGTTGGAATTGCAAGGAGAGGCTGAATAGGCTGGGGGGGGGGGGGTGCGCAGTGAAATTGTGATCAGAGATAATGGGAACTGCAGATGCTGGAGAATTTCCACCATTACATTGATTACTGTATCAGCGCCGCCTCTTGTTCCCAAGAGGAGCTGGAACAGTTCATCCACTTTACCAACGCCTTCCACCCCAACCTCAAGTTTACCTGGGCCATCTCCAACACATCCCTCACCTTCCTGGACCTCTCTGTCTCCATCTCAGGCAACCAGAAGAAACTGATATCCACTTCAAGCCCACCAATTCCCACAGCTACCTAGAATACACATCCTCCCACCCTGCCTCCTGCAAAAATTCCATCCCCTATTCCTAATTGCTTCGCCTCCGCTGCATCTGCTCCCAGGATGAGGCATTCCACTCCCGCACATCCCAGATGTCCGCGTTCTTCAAGGACCACAACTTCCCCCCGGCTGTGGCCCAGAATGCCCTTGACCGCATCTCCCGCATTTCCCGCAACACATCCCTCAAATCCCACCCCCGCAACCACCGCCCTAGAAGAATCCCCCTCGTCCTCACATACCAACCCACCAACTTCTGGATACAACACATCATCCTCCGACACTTCTGCCATCTACAATCCGACCCCACCACCCAAGACATTTTTCCATCTCCACCCTTGTCCTCCTTCCGGAGGGACCACTCTCTCCGTGACTCCCTTGTCCGCTCCACACTCCCCTCCAACCCCACCACACCCAGCACCTTGCCCTGCAACCGCAGGAAGTGCTAAACTTGCCCCCACACCTCCTCCCTCACCCCCATCCCAGGCCCCAAGATGACTTTCCACATCAAGCAGATTTTCACCTGCACATCCGCCAATGTGGTATACTGCATCCGCTGTACCCGGTGCGGCCTCCTCTACATTGGGGAAACTGAACGGAGGCTTGGGGACCACTTTGCAGAACACCTCCGCTCGGTTCGCAATAAACAACTGCACCTCCCAGTCGCAAACCATTTTAACTCCCCCTCCCATTCCTCAGATGACATGTCCATCATGGGCCTCCTGCGGTGCCACAATGATGCCACCCGAAGGTTGCAGGAACAGCAACTCATATTCCGCTTGGGAACCCTGCAGCCCAATGGTATCAATGTGGACTGCACAAGTTTCAAAATCTCCCCTCCCCCACTGCATCCCAAAGCCAGCCCAGTTCGCCCCCTCCCCCCACTGCACCACATAACCAGCCCAGCTCTTCCCCTCCACCCACTGCATCACAAAACCAGCCCAGCTCATCCCCGCCTCCCTAACCAGCTCTTCCTCTCACCTATCCCCTCCTCCCACCTCAAGCCGCTCCTCTATTTCCCACCTACCAACCCCATCCCACCTCCTTGACCTGTCCGTCCTCCCTGGACTGACCTATCCGTTCCCTACCTCCCCACCTATACTCTCCTCTCCAACTATCTTTTCCTCTATCCATCTTCGGTCCACCTCCCCCTCTCTCCCTATTTATTTCAGAACCCTCTCCCCATCACCCTCTCTGATGAAGGGCCTAGGCCCGAAACGTCAGCTTTTGTGCTGCTGAGATGCTGCCTGGCCTGCTGTGTTCATCCAGCTCCACACTTTTTTATCTTGGATTCTCCAGCATCTGCAGTTCCCATTATCTCTGATAACAAAGTGTGAAGCTGGATGAACACAGCAGGCCAAGCAGCATCTCAGGAGCACAGGAGCACAGAAGCTGACATTTTGGACCTAGGCCCTTCATCAGAGAGCCTCTCATAACACTTTGTTATGCTGAATAGGCTGGGTTTTTTTCCAGGAGTGTATGAAACTGAGGGGTGACCTTATAGAAGTTTACAAAATCATGAGGAGAATGGGTAGAATGAATAGCCAAAGTCTTTTTCCAATGGTGGGGGAGTACAAAACTAGGCAGCATAGAAGTTGTTGGTTGGTTCGCCGAGCTGACCGGTTTTCATGCAAATATTTCGTCTCGCTTCTAGGTGACATCTTTAGTGCTGTGCAGCCTCTGCTGAAGCGCTGTTGTTCTGTCCCACTCAGAATTTACACGGTCTGGTCTGTCGGTCAGGGCACTCTTGTTCCCAGTTTTGTACCGTAGTGGTATGTAGATGGGGTCTATTTCAACATGTTTGTTTATTGCATTGTTGGTTGGAAACCAGGCCTCCAGGAATTTTCATGCATGTCTTTGTGTTATTTGTCCTAGTGCTGTAACTTTGTCCCAGTTAAACTGACGTCCTTCTATGCCAGAGCATATTGAAATGAGGGAGAATTGAACACCAACTCACAACAAAACGACACGACCAACTGTCTCTACAATAGATATTTAGAACTTAGGTTAGTACTTTATAACCTTTCCCCTATTTCATTGTCATGCTGCAGAGCCAGAGCCACCTGAATTAGAGTCACTATTCCTTTTGTAGGCTTGGTATGGACAGATGACAAAATCCTCTTCCACATACCAACTTTATACAATACCCCCAAAACTAAACTACAGTTGGATAGCTGATCATGTGCGCAGATGAATGTATGCTCAGTTGAGAGTGATCGGCCAATACATACAATAGGCTGTTGTGTATGTTGTGATTCCTATCACGACCAGCTTGAAGTTGCCAAGTTTCCTTTTCTTTGACTGTGTCTAAGGCCCCATGTGATTTACAGTGGTAGAGGAAAACCATCAATGTGTCTTAACAAGAACAGCCCCCAATATTAAGCAGGACTTGGTTTGTTCTATGACACAAGTTACATTTTTTAAGAGGGACATTGTTATAAAGACTACGATGAGGCCTCAGAAGAACGCCTGGCCTCTCCAAGATCATTATATGTTCTGCTTTCAACCCACCTAAATCCTTGTGATATGACTGAGTGCAGTTCTGTCCAGTTTCCACATTCATCCCTTCAGAATATACAACGTGAACCAGTGCAATCTAAGATTTCAAACTGTGTGTCAAATCAACTGGAGCTGCGGATTGACATCATATTCTCGCCATCCGTCATGCTTTTCAAACAAACTTGGAATACCTACACGCTTGCCTTCCTAACAGGGACAGCCACACAGGCCACAAAAGAAACAGATCACCTGCATTTTTAATCCACAGGGTTCATAGAATTTCATTGCAATGGAGATCTATATGGAGAATTGTACAGCCTAGAACTATAGCAACTAGACCTGCAGTGCCTGGATTATTGCTGCACCAAAAAAGAAAATTCAGATCTGACCCTCTGCAGCCCTCAATTTGCGCAGCAACCCTGTGAAGAACACACAGTTTAAAAAAACTCATTGCATGTTGTTTAGGACTAAAGCACCATTTATGAGTTTTTTTTTAAAATGCTGATTTGTTAATGAAACCAACTGTAACAAATTCAATCTTTTAACCTTGCTTTACGGGTTGAAACCTGCTGAATAAGCTATTCAGCAATGAAAAACAATTTTAAAGCAGTCATTTTGCAAAGTCAGTGCCGGCTGCAGAATTAGTCCTGCAGTATTAATTTAATTTTGACTGCCAATCCTGTTTATCATCACTCCACACTACATGTCTCTCTTCATACATTACTGTAACTCAATAGTGCACACCACTCTTGGAATAAACATAATCAAGAGAATGTTATGAACAGCACACGAGAAAGTTGGAAAGGTGTAAAAAAAAACAGCGTGTCTGAATGATTTACCAACGCCTTATGGACTTCAAAGTACGTTTGTGCTTTGTAACATCCTCCTGTATGTACTAATTGTTATCTAAAGGTAGTTCTCCTATAACGCGATAGTTGCATTCTTGCGAGACCTCGTGCTACTGAAAATCATGCTATAGAAAGCCGCCTTAGAAAATCATGGTATAGGGAAATCGTTAGAGAAAAATCACTATATCTGTGCGGTGGAAAGTTTGCGTTATCTAAACAGCATCCACTATTCATCTTTCGCGCTATAGCCAATTTGCATTAACAAAAAACTCGTTATAGCAGAACTATCTGTATAGTACTCAGACCCTGTCAACATTACTTGCTTACTTCTGGCAGGAAGAACTCTGTTGGACATGTTTGCAAGTAAAGTAATACTATTATCATCAATGGTACAGATAAGCAATGTGAAAAGGTTTTCACTAGTTGTATCTGACTGCTCAATGGAGTAAGTATGTACCTGCTACTTTGGTACAATTCACCGTTCTGGTTGGGCTGTTACAAAACATATTCCAATGCTCTTGGGCACTACCCTTAAGCTGGTTACATGACATTAAATGAGATGACCTTTAGCAGACTTTGACTTCTTATGATTGTGTGAAATTACTTCAGTGGATAGAAAAATTAAGAGCAAAGGTAAGTTTGGTGGTGATTCACCAAAGCCCATTTTAAGCATTTACACAAATTGAAGAATCATGAATCTAAGACGAGTAATTTTCACTTAAATAAAGGGCAAGTATACAGGCATGAAAGCTGAAGTGAACTGGAATACTAAGCTAGGAGATAATTCACTAAAAAAAAAGTGTTAGACATTCAACAGGATATTTTATGACTCACAATAAATACGTTCTTACTATTAAAATAAATTCCAAAGGAACGACCCTTCATTGTTGAGTTAACTAAAGACATTATGCAAAATATCAAACTAAAGGAAAAAGCTCATACTTGTGCAAAAGTGAGTGACAGGTTAGATGATTTACAGAATGTAAGTATTAGCAGAGAATGAGTTGGAAATAGCAAGATGCTGGAGTCAGAGACAACACAGTGTGGAACTGGAGGAACACATCAGTCCAGGCAGCATCAGAGGAACAGGAGAGTCAACATTTCAGGTTAGGACACTTCATAGGATTCATGACGGGTCTGATTGATGGGTCCTGACCTGAATCGTCAACTCTCCTGCTTCTCTGAATGCTGCCTGACCTGCTGTGTTCCTTCAGCTCCACACTGCAATGAAGCAAAGAATGACTAAAAGGTTAGTAAAGAGGGGAAAAAATGCACACGAGAGGAAGCTAACCAGAAATGTTAAAAGAAATAATAAAAGTTTCTAACAGTGTCTAGAAAGGAAATAATTAAGTGAAGTGTGTATTGGTCCTTCAGAGAGTGAAAATGGGAAGTTAGTAGTAGATAAGAAAGAAATAATAGATTCACATTAGAAAGAGAATGGGCTTATTAGTGATAGGCAGAATTGTTTTGTGCATGGAAGGTCATGTCTTACCAAATTGATAGAATTCTTTGAGGAAGTGACAAAGTTCATTGATGAGGGAAGGGCTGCGGATGTCACATACATGGATTTCAATAAGGCATTTGATAAGGTTCTCCATGGTAGGCTGATGGAGAAAGTGAAGTCGCATGGGGTCCAGGGTATACTCGCTAGATGGATAGAGAACTGGCTGGGCAACAGGAGACAGAGAGTTGTAGTGGAAGGGAGTTTCTCAAAATGGAGAACTGTGACCAGTGGTGTTCCACTGGGATCAGTGTTTGGACCACTGTTGTTTGTGATAGACATAAATGATCTGGAGGAAGGTATAGATTAGCAAGTTTGCAGATGACACTAATATTGGTGGAGTAGCAGATAGTGAAGGGGCAGACAGTGAATGGGGTTGTCGGAGAATGCAGCAGAATATAGATAGATTAGAGAGTTGGTGGAGAAATGGCTGATGGAGATCAATCCAGGCAGATGCGAGGTGATGCATTTTGGAAGATCCAATCCAATAGCGCACTATACGGTAAATGGAAAAGCCCCAGGGAAAATTGATGTACAAAAGAGATCTGGGTGTTCAGGCTCATTGTACCCTGAACATGGCAACGCAGGTCAATAGAGTGGACAAGAGAGCCTACGGCATGCTTTCATTTATCGGACAGGGTATTGAGTACAAGAGTTGGCAGGTCATGTTACAGTTGTATAGGACTTTGGCTCATCCACATTTGGAATACTGCGTACAGTTCTGGTTGCCACATTACCAAAAGGATGTGGATGCTTTGGAGAGGGTGCAGAGGAGGTTCACCAGGATGTTGCCTGGTATGGAGGGCGCTAGCTATGAAGAGAGGTTGAGTAGATTAGGATTATTTTCATTAGAAAGACAGAGGTTGAGGGGAGACCTGATTGAGGTCTACAAGATCATGAGAGGTACAGACGTGGTGAATAGCAAGAAGCTTTTTCCCAGAGTGGGGGACTCAATTACTAGGGGTCACAATTTCAAGGTGAAAGGGGAAAAGTTTAAGGGAGATATGTGTGGAAAGCTCTTTACGCAGAGGGTGGTGGGTGCCTGGAATGCATTGTCAGTGGAAGTGGTAGAGGCGGGCACGATAGCGTCATTTAAGTTGTATCTAGACAGATACATGAATGGACAGGGAGCAGAGGGATACAGATCCTTGTAAATTAGGCTATAGGTTTAGATAGGGGATCTGGATCGGTGCAGGCTAGGAGGGCCAAAGGGCCTGTTCTGTGCTGTAATTTTCTTTGTTCTATGAAATAAATAAATATTTTGCTTCTGTCTTCACTATAGAGGATAAAAATAAAATATTAATTGCTGTTCAATCAGAACATAGAAGGAAGAGTGGAACTTGCTGTAATTACAGTCGCGAAGGATGTAGCACTGAAAAAACTAAGGCAGCTTTGGGCTCCTGGGTCCTGATGGACTTCATCCTAGGATCTTAAAAGAGGTGGCTAATGAGGTAGTTGATTCATTGATGTTAATTTTCCAAAATTTGCGAGATCCATAAAAGTACCCCAAGACTGGGATGTAGCAAACATAACCAAACATACAGAAGGGAGGCATAAAATTGGAAACTACAGGCCAGTTGGCTTGATATTGATCATGGGAAGGTGTTAAATCACTCATTAAGGAGGTTAGAGCTGTACACTTAGAAAAGTTCAAGGTAATCGAGAAGAGTAAGCATGGTTTTATGAAAGGGAAATCACATTTAACCAATTTGTTGAAATTCTTTGAAGTATTAACATATACTGTGGATAAAAGGAAGTCCATTAACACACAGTACTTGGATTTCCATAAGAGATTTGAAAAGGTGCAACATCAAAGATTTTTACACAAAACAGAAGCACAGGATGTAGGGGATAACATATTAACATGGATAGTAGAGACCATGCATAAATGGGTCTTTTCCTGATTGACAGCAGTCCTTTTGAGGTTTTTGCTGGGGCCTTAAATTTTAACAATTTATATCCACATTTCAGGTGAGCAGAGTGAAGGCCTGATTATTAAATTTGCATATTACATTAAATTGATTACATTAGATAGATTAAATGAGTGGACAAAAATGTAACACATGAAATATTTTTATTATTCAAATATATTAAGGGATGCAGGCAAAGCTACTTTGGTATGTTCAGTTGACCATGAGCTCATTGAATGGCAGAAATGTTCCAACCAATCATTCCTGTTTCTATATTAAATATACCTACCTACGTTCCTTACACTTTTAATATACCACATCTGTTTGATGCAAATCAACTGAATAATGAAGACCATTTTTTCAGAAATGAAAATAAGTCTGAATATTTAACAAAAGGATCAATGCTATCCCAACCTGCAGGCCAAGATGAAAGAAACGTTAATGAAACATTACAGGGTCCTGCAAGTAAAGCAACCCATCTCTACTGCTCACTACAAATTAGATCTTAATGATAAATCAATAGAAGTGACCATTGACCAATTCAGTGACTGTCTACATGTAAAAACCACCTTAAAATTTCTCCAAGGTTTTAAGGGACAATTACATTTCGCTGCACCGTCATACATCATATACTGCTGCACAAACAAAATCAGTTAAATTAGCCTGAAGTGACTTCCTTTTTATTAACTTAATGCAAACAGCAACCAATTAGTGTTTCCAGTCATGAGTAAGTCACTGCTGCCAAGGTTGAGAATATAGACATTTAGACAACCACGTATTAATTTTTAAGTTATGCATTTTTAAAAGTTTGGTTCCTACCTTCTATACAATTTGACTGCAAACCAGGTGACAGAAATTAGACAAACATTTGTTTGAAACTGCATAAAATACGGGAAACATATTCTGCTTCATCAACTAAGCACACCAAGTGGAATATTACTGAGAGCCAAACTGTGCATTTGTTATCTATTGTCTGTCTTTCACCATGTGCCAAAATATCAGTACCATAATGTAACCCCTTCCGAGGATGGGGGAAGGGAATCTGGACAAGCCTTTTATTTAAACTTAGATCATTTTTGCGTGTGAGAATAATGAAACTGGGCTTGGGTATGCGTGCATTGAAAGTGGTTTAATCGAATAAAAGACTTGTAAAATTGAGTGTTTTTTTTTACAGCTATCTTAAGATGGACATTATCATGTATTTAAATGTTTGATGTGCATTTGTATACAGTATTGCCATTTCATTTTGTGCTTACCTGCAATGAAATAGCTTTATTTAATACTTCAGACAATTAGCAGCACCATACACAGTGCATCTTTGCTGAAGAGGTCAGCCTGGGTAGGGGGAGCGGTGCCGGGGGGAACGGAGGAATCAATGCAATGATTGCCGCTGTACATTGGTCTCCAGCCTGCTAACGTTGTTCATGTTCACCTTTTTACTTAGCAAAAAGGATTGAAGCTGGCAGATTTTCATGCTTTGTGAAGTAGTTTAAAAAAATCTTTTCTACCTTGCATACTCATCTAATTAGACCCAGATGTCTGGCATGCATTTCCTAGCTCCACCACATTTTTTAACAGCTGCAGTTAAATATGAGTAGAGCCAAATACAACATCCGCTCTTTTCTTTTCACTTCATTTGCTTGGCCCACTGTTAGCATGGCACCAGTTCTATGAAAGACTTCAACCTTAGCTATTGAAGAAAAGCTGTTCTCATTTCCTGTCTGCCCAGGCGGTTAAGCCAATGCACATTTTGATGACAGATTATAAATTTTCCGCCCTGTCCTGTAGTGATAATCACAGGTGCATGAAATATGGTTGAGAATGAAGAATGACATCAGATTAATTTGCCATGCCTGAAACTATCAATGAACCTGTCACTGTTTTATTGTGAAATGTCTGCTCATGAATTGGATCCTTTATATTTCTTCAAAGCTTCAAAAACAAATCACATTCAAGGTATTTATTGTGAGCAGCACTTCCTTTGACAACAATTTCCACTGGAGACATGTTTTGTTGTCTCCAAACCAGAAAATATGAGGATGGAAATTTTTGTTCACCGTTACATCAGCGCATATTAAAAATACAAATCTTGTTACTGTCTTGAAAATGAAGAGATTGTATGAGATTTGAGATATAAGCAACACACTAGAGCCAGGCACAAGTCAAACTTGATGACGTTGCTTCGCCACATTCCTCAATTATGGTAGCCGTAATTTTAGGATCATTTTCATTGAAAACCTATTACGGAAATCTTGTTTTTATTCATTCATGGGATGTGGGTATCATTGGCTAGGCCAACATTCACTGCTAATCCCCATTTGCTAGAGAACAGTTAAAAGCCAACCACATTGCTGTGGAGCTGGAGTCATGTTTAGACTGGACCAGGTAAGGGTGGCAGTTTCCTTCCCTAAAGACTGTTTGTGAACCAAATGGGTTTTTCCAACAATGAAGAATGGATTCACGGTCATCATTAGACTCTTAATTCCAGATTTCTATTGAATCCAAATTTCACTATTTGTCTTGGCAGGATTTAATCCCAGATACCCAGAACATTACTGGTATCTCTGAATTAATAGTCCAATGCTAATACCATTAGGCCATTGCCTCCCCCTGATTGAATGCTTAATTTTCCAATTGGAAGGTTATGTAAATGACAATATATATTACTATGTATTTTGGATGTTTTGTGTTAAATCAATGGATCTGACGAACTACACCTATGTGTTGGTGGGAAACAATCAGGATGGTGAAGTAAAAATGAAAAATAAGAATCCAATTAAGTTCTTATTGTTGGATACGCTGATAATATCCAGTGTAAACAATGGTGTAGTGACAGCACCAGTATCAGAAATACTAAACTGGCCCAAATATGAGTAATAAGTAGCTGTCTCTGACTTTGTAAGGTTGACAGCTATGTGTAAAAGTTGGCTTCCTTAGATTTAAATCAAAAATCGCAGACTATTTGCTACAAAACCTCTCAAAAATAGATGGATGTCTATCAAAATACTCAGATGCATTTGCCAATATTTAATCTGAGGAAATGATGCAAAGTAAATGGGATTAGCTGATTTAAAGATTAAACTGTAAGGTCTCGTCAGGCTAGGCCAATGAAAATAAAATAAAAATCAATTGACAGTGCTCTGTTCTATACCTGCTGACTTATAACAAGCTAGTCTAAATTTGCTTTTAAAGTAAAAACGAACTACTCAGGCAGGCATTTTATCCTTCCAAGGATTTGCACGTGCTAAAGATTGACAGTTTGATCAGCTATTAAAGACTGATAATATAGGAACATAGAACCAGCCAAATTGATTAGTTCATTAGCAGAAATTTCAAACGCTTTCAATGTTCTTTTTTGAAACACTTGCTGTAGAAATCCGTTTTTAGTTGATTACTCAAAGGCCAAACTTTTTTTATTTTACGTGATTTTTTTAAAGGTGTTACACTACCTTTTCTCCATATTAATTCCCATAACTATGTAAACATTATAATGTGAAAATAGACTATTTGGTCCAAACAGGCCACATTGAGGTTTAATCGCCATGTAACTTAATGATTCTCATAACATTTACACTTATTTTTTCAAATCTATACTCTTTCATCTGCCTCACCAATCCAAAAAAAGACCTCCTAATTCTAGAGTCAATGGACTGAAATCTAAAGTGCAGGACCATGTGGGGAGTTGAAATTTGGTGAAGCTCACAAGAGAATGGAAATCTGCCGACATCCAAATCTCACAACAGCACAAATTCCTACATGCGAGCCACCCCCATGAAAGAAGCAAATTGACAGTTTCAATGAATTAATCACTAAATTAATTCAAGATCAACATAGATTTTGCATTTTAAATGTGGGCTCACAGGTTTCCTGCTCTTCCGGGAACTTGCCAGTGAAAGCAAGATGAGAACAATCCAGCGATTGAGGGAGCTGTGACAGGGAAATATGCCAATAAGTTCTAAAAAGGCACAGTTGCTTGCTGGCCTGCTTGTGAAATGGACTTGCTCACAGCATTTATGTTGAGTGGTTATTTTGACAATTAGTAAGGTTTGTGTGTCTGATCTTATCTTACCCACCATGCGCCGTATACAAGCATAGGACTAGTTTACTCAACATATCTGAACATCAGTGTTTTAACAGTTTTAGTGTGTCACACTACTAGTGGCTGACCTCCCTGACCTGACATTTTACAAGTGGCTATTAAAATCACCATGGTCCTCAGGTTCTTTGCCTTCAGGTTATTCCAGGCCTCTGCTGGAGGCATTTTAAAGATTGTTTTGGTCGTCCATCCAAGAGATGGAGAGTGTCAACACTTGAGAGTGCTTGAGCCAAGAACCCACTTCCCTTTTACCATCAACTACTATCTTGCTTTAGAGGAGAGAATTGCATTCAAGGGAGAGACAATGAACTGCGGTTGCCTCCTTAGGCATCTCTTACATTATAGATGCAAAGCAGAATGCATTGGACATAAATGGAATCACAGGTTAATAGTCAGAGATGGGGAGACGGGAGCCTTCCAGCTGAATGACGTTAAATCATTGCTCCTGTGCATACACTTCTGTGATAGCAATGAGTTGGAGGGCATTGCAAGTTGGTGAGTTGTTGAAAGAGCATAACTCAGATTTCATCAATTCTTTTTAAAGTGGCATTCACACTAAGAAAAGTATTAATGATGACCTGTGTGACATGTCCATTTGATTCTTCATGCATCATTTACCACTGATACAATAGCGTCTTCTTTGTTAACTTCCCACAAGGTGACCATTGCTTGGATTTTCCATCCTTGTTGGAGATAGTCTCTACCATCAGCTCTTAAACATATATCTGACATACCAGTGCCACCAAAATATTTGTGCATCCTTGCAGATGCCTGGTCTATCGAGTCTTATGATTGTGTGTCTTCAGAGAGTGACCTCCTCTCACAGTAAACTTTCCCTTCCTGAATCATCTCCTGTGAAATTCCTGAAATTTCTGTCAAAGATTATGAACATGAACTAGAACCGTCAACTAAAATTTTGTCAGCAAACATTGCTGTATGCTTGTGATGGCAAATCAACTTAGTGTAGTATGCCATTTAACATCATTAAAAAGGTAGCTGGAAGACTCCCAACTCCCCATCTCTGACTATTAACCTGTGATTCCACTTATGTCCAATGCATTCTGCTTTGCATCTATAATGTAAGAGATGCCTAAGGAGGCAACTGCCAGTTCATTGTCTCTCCCTTGAATTCAGTTCTTTCCTCTAATGCAATAAGAGAAAGAAAATATCTATCAGTGATAATAATTGCATGTGTATAAACTTATCCTGATTACAGCTGTTCTGTAACTCAAAAATGCATCCAGTTGTATGTTTGGACTGTAACTCTGGAGTTGAAAACACTGTTTGGAAGTCATCATCACAGCCTCCCAAACCAATCAATTGAAAAATAATAAGTAAATATAGTGATTGGATTACGAAGTCACTGACAGACATTCCTTGTCTCTGCTTTCTACAAATGGAATTAGGCTTTTCCACCAACTCTCTCAAAATACATTGCTGACTTCCAAGAGGTGTTTTCAACTCCAGTGTTTGGAGTTAGAGTCCAAACATACAGCTTGATGCATTTTCGAGTTATGTGCAGAACAGATGTAAGCAGGACAAGTTTATACACATGCAATTGTTATCACTGATAGATATTTTCTTTCTTTTCATTTATAGCTTAAAATTCAACTCTGAGATTTTCATATTTTTGACATTTACACATGTACTGTTAGCTCACAGATGAGAGATGTTGAAAAATGTGAACTTTTCACCCTTCTGCCGTATTATATTTTGTGTTGCATTGCTCTCCTACCGAAATTTACAAGGGTAGAAATTCTGATGGTCAACTTTCTGGGACAAACTTTTACAGACCTTTTTAATCAACCTATTGCTGGGCAGGTAGGACTTGAACCCAGATCTTCTGGCCTAGAGGTGGGACACTATTACTGCACAAGAGGCCACAAATTACTGACATACTTTTACAACTCTATACTTCTAACCCTAACCATAACCATAATTAGAGGACAGAACTGAATTCAAGGGAGAGACAATGAACTGAAGTTGCCTCCTTAGGCATCTCTTACATTATAGATGCAAAGCTACAGTTTTGTGTGCTGTGCTTGTGTTCTTTTCATAGACACAGGAATGCATTATGAATGTGTTAAGTATTTGCCTACGAAATCTGCTGATATGCACCATAATTAATGCTATGCAGCAATTTTTGCATTCTAACGCAATGGGTGACCTAAAACACTAAAGAAGCATTTTAGCACAGATTAGATCTTAATATAATATGTCAAATTGGTAGTTTGTAAAAATGCCCAACATTTATACTATTTCAGTAACTTTCAAAGAGCATATTGTATCCTCCTTTGCCACATTGAAATACTTTCCACACAGATGTGTTAGTTTCTTTCCCCAATTAATTATAAATTAATAGAAGTAAATAATTCCTTTTTGACATTTTTGAAAAGAAACTACTATTTATTATAGTTTTATTTCAAGATGCCAGATAGGTGGAGAGAGTGGTTTGAAAGGGAAATAGAATTCTAGACCTTGCAAATAGAGGAAGGGAATTTTGTATGCAGTGTATGCCAACCACTACCAGCTGGCAGCTGGGATAGATTGCTGCCACCATCTTTTTTATTTGCGTGTGTCTAGGGGCTAACTCGGTTTGCCTTGGTAGAAGAAAACCACTACTGAGTCTTAAACAGGCTCATGTCTTAAATAAAATGCAGCTTACTCTGTGATAGTGATCTGGTGCAGTTACATGAGCAAGCTAGACATTCGTTCACCAAGTTTTCTTTTTATTCATTCAGTCATCATGCATTCAGGTCATGTTTTGGTTGGCCAGCATTTAATACCCATTCCGAGTTGCCCTTAGGAAAGTGGTGTTCAGCTTAAATGTAGTCCATCTGGAGTTGGCGCTACCAAAATGCTGGTAGGGAAGGACTTCCAGCATTTTGACCTTGAGACAGTGGAGGATATATTTCTATGCCAAGATGATGAGCAGCCTGGAGTGTAACTTGTAGTTGGTGAATTTCCTATATCAGCTGCCTTTGTCATTCTAGCTCATAGAAGCTGTGGGTTTGGAAGGTGCTTTGTAAAGAGCCTTGGTGTATGTTGAATCTTGTAGAGGATAGACACTGTTGCTGCTGTGCATCGGAGTCCAAAGGAGTGTAGGTTTGTGAATGTGGTTCCAATCAAACAGGCTTTTTGTCCTGGATTAGATCAAAGCTCTTGAGGCTGTGTTGGTGCCTGACCAATTTCAGCTAAAAATGATAATTAGTTCAAGTGGATTATACTGCTTTCTTTTACTCTTTGCCTGCAACTTCTCACAATTTTTAACAGAAATTGATGGAAAAACTCAGCACATCTGGCAACATCTATGGAGAGAAATCAGAGTTACCATTTTGAGTCCAGTGATCTTTCTTTAGAACCGACTGCAGCTAGGAAAATGGTGTTGCATATGCTGAAGAAGGGGTGGGAAGAATAAATGATAAGTAGGGAAGGAGCCCAGAGAGAGAGAAAACAGCAGTTGGGCAGACGAAGGGTAAAAGCCAGCCTGGGCAAACCAAAAGCTGCTAATGGGGACCACGAACACTGCAACAGGCTCAGACAAAGATATTGGCCAGGGAACATGATGGTGTATTGCAAAGTGGTCACCCAGCCTGCACTTCGTCTCCCCAGTTTAGAAGAGACCACATTTTGAGCAATCTAGTAGACTTGATTGAGTGAAGTGCTGGTATAGTACTAGAAGGTGTGTCTATAATGACAGGCAGTGCTACACCTTTTGCAGATGTGTGGGAAGGTGCCATTGAGGTGTGGGGAGATGTTGGGAGTGGAGGATGAGTGCACCAACATGTCCCTGTGGAAAGATGACAAAGGAGGGCAGGGTAATATGTGCGTGGTGGTGGTGGGAATGGCGATAAATAATCTTTTGGATGTGGATGCTGGTGGAGTAATAGGTGAGGTCTGTGGAGCCCCATTGATTTTGTGGGAGGGAAGAAAAGGGGTGAGGGCTGAAGTGCAGGAGATAAATCAGCTGAGGCCCTGAGAACCACTGTGGTGGGAATCCTTAGGTACGGGAAAAGGTAGTCTTTTCTAAAGCCATGATATGACATGGTTTTCTACATTGCAATTTCGAGTATGTAATATCTTTCATTCATTTTATGGTTTGGATTTTAAACTAGTAGCATATGGGTTTTGGTCTGTGTGGATGAGAGTGTTTGAGATTAGCATGTTAGTATTTATGGAGGCATGGCTTTCTGAAATCAGTTCAGACATAGCTTCTGGAGTACTAACATGAATTTGTTTGCTTTTGGAGATTTTTTTACTGAACTGAGATAATATTTGAAGAGCATTAGTTTGCTTTCAGTTAGAAGGATCATGACTTGATATTTATGTACTAAGGAGAAACAGCCATCGCTCAGAAAGATTTTGGCTTCAGTTTGCAGAAATGAGATGTAAGAACACAGTTCTCCACAGTTCAGTGAGACTTAAGTTAGTTGGATCACCAATTTTCTCTGGAAACACATTGCATATCTTCTCTAATTTGGTGGCTTTACTGCATTAACATCTTTCAATGAATAGTCATTTGACTTTTTGCTTCACTGTAAACTGCTCAGTTTTACTCATTCTCCAAAAGTAATTTAACAGATATTGCATTACATTTTTTTATTATCACTTGTAGTTTTCTGCCACTAACCTCATTATTTTTCTAGGTACAAGGGTCGACTTGTTTATATTGTTAGTAAAAAACCACAAATGAATCCAAATAAGAAGGTGTAGTTTATTGGATTATAGCAATGAGGGTTGTTCCATTATTAAGTTAGACATTGTTACTAAGACTACAATGAGACTTAGAAAATTAGTCATGTTGTCCAAAATCATAACATGTTCTGTCTTTCTCCATCCAGGTATTTATCGTAGAATCATAATAGTGCGGAAAGAGGCCATTTGGCCCATCGAATCAGCACTGACTTTGTGAAGGGTGTCCCACTCAAACCACTATCCCTGTAACTTTGCATTTCCCATGGCTAATCCACCTGGCCTGAACACTGCAGATGATTTAGCATGGCCAATCCACCTAATCTACACATCTTTGGACTGTGAGAGGAAACCAGAGCACGCAGAGGAAACCCATGCAGACACGGGGAGAAAGTGCAAACTCCACACAAACAGTCACCCGAGGACTGGAATCAAACCCACATCCCTGGTGCTGTGAGGCTGCAGTGCTAACCACTGAGCCACCGTGCCACCATGGCCAATCCACCAAACCTACATGTCTTTGGACTGGAGGAGGAAACTGGAGCACCTGGGGAGAATGTGCAAACTCCACAAAGTCATTCAAGGCTGGAATCAAATTCGGGTCCCTGGCGCTAGTTGGAAAGTCATGTTGAGGTTGATCAGGACATTGGTGAGGCCTCTACTGGAAGGAATATTGTGCACAGTGCTGGTTGCCCACTGAAAGGAAGGATATTATTAAGGCGGAAAGGGTTCAGAAGAGATTTATCAGAATGTTGCCAGGGATGGAAGGTTTGAATTAGAAAAAAAGGCTGGACAGGCTGGGATGTAAGGTTTGAGAGGCGACCTGATAAAAGTTTTAAAATAATGATGGACATAACCAGGCTTAATGATGGTTGTTTTTTTTCCCTAGGATGGGAGATTTCAAGCCTAAGGAGAGCATTTTTACGGTGAGAGGAGAAAAATTCGAAAAAGACATGAGGGGCAAATATTTTTGACAGATGATTTTTCACATGTGGAATGAACTTCCTGAGGAAATGAGAGATGTGGGTATAATTGTAATATTTAAAGGACATTTGAATAAATATATGAATAAGAAAAGTTTGGAGGGGTTTGGGCCAGGAGCAGGCAGGTGGGTCTAGTTTAGCTTGGCATTGTGTTCAGCAATGGACTGGTTGGACCAAAGGATCTGTTTCAGTGTGTTGTATGACTCTATGACTCTGTGATGCAGCAGTGCTAACCACTGTGTCATCATGAGTAGGTAAAGTTGAATGTGGACTCCAACATTAACCCTTTCAGAAATGGTACTTCACACATCAGAATAAAAAAAACAATTAATGTACGATGAGGTTTTAATAAAATTTTGGTTTGACTTCAATCTAAGCATTGTGTTCAGTTCTGTGCACCTAGCCTTCTAAAGGTGTTCATTCAGTCAGATAGATGTGCTAGACTTTTTCTCTGTCGTGGTTAGTAGGTTGAGAGGTGACACTGTCACTTTAAGAGATTATTTTGTCCTGGTTTTTGTTTGAAGAGAGGTTGTAAGGCTGAAGTGCCAAACTAACTACTAAAGACTAATCTCATCTAAGGAGGAACCCTGGTCAAACATACATTGAGTTTGAAAGGATCAAACAAAGTAATTTTGATTAGGGGGTAAATGTGTTGAAAAGAGATCAAACATATGATGCTGTGTCAGTGATAATGGGAATTGCAGATGCTGGAGAATCCAAGATAATAAAATGTGAGGCTGGATGTACACAGCAGGCCCAGCAGCATCTATTGTGCTCCTGAGATGCTGCTGGGCCTGCTGTGTTCATCCAGCCTCACATTTTATTATCTAACATATGATGCTCTTAGAGAGTCAAGTATTTTGGAGGAGTTCAAAAATTCACTTCCTGAAGTAGTGAGAACTTATGTGGAAGAGCAGAGAGTTAAAAGTGCAAGATTAGCAGCTGAAATGGCCGATAATGATGAGTTGGTTCAGAAAACAAAGTTTGGCTTCCGACATCAATTTCAATCCGTGAGGGGTAGAATTTGGGGAAAAGAGAAATCCTCGAGATGTAAGGGAAAAGGAGATCTAATTGAAGATAATAGTTTACCACAGGGTAAAAAGGACACCCATGACAGGGAAAGAGAAGTGAAAAAGCTCATGTTTTTTCACTGTAATAAAGTGGCCAATGAAGCTAATAAAGTGTGAAGCTGGATGAACACAGCAGGCCAAGCAGCATCTCAGGAGCACAAAAGCTGACATTTCAGGCCTAGACCCTTCATCAGAGAGGGGGATGGGGAGAGGGTTCTGGAATAAATAGGGAGAGAGGGGGAGGCGGACCAAAGACAGAGAGAAAAGAAGATTGGTGGGGAGGAGAGTATAGTTGGGGAGGTAGGGAGGGAATAGGTCAGTCCAGAGAAGACGGACAGGTCAAGGAGGTGGGATGAGGTTAGTAGGGAGTAGTTGGAGGAGCGGCTTGAGGTGGGAGGAGGGGATGGGTGAGAGGAAGAACAGGTTAGGGAGGCAGAGACAGGCTGGGCTGGTTTTGGGATGCAGTGGGGGGAGGGGGCGAACTGGGCTGGTTTTGGGATGCAGTGGGGGAAGGGGAGATTTTGAAGCTGGTGAAGTCCACATTGATATGATTGGGCTGCAGAGTTCCCAAGCGGAATATCAGTTGCTGTTCCTGCAACCTTCGGGTGGCATCCTTGTGGCACTGCAGGAGGCCCATGACAGACATGTTGTCGAAAGAATGGGAGGGGGAGTTAAAATGGTTCGCGACTGGGAGGTGCAGTTGTTTATTGCGAACCGAGCGGAGGTGTTCTGCAAAGCGGTGCCCAAGCCTCAGCTTGGTTTTCCCGATGTAGAGGAAGCCACACCGGGTACAATGGATACAGTATACCACATTGGCAGATGTGCAGGTGAACCTCTACTTAATGTGGAAAGTCATCTTGGGGCCTGCGATGGGGGTGAGGGAGGAGGTGTGGGGGCAAGTGTAGCACTTCTTGCGGTTGCAGGGGAAAGTGCCGGGTGTGGTGGGGTTGGGGGGGAGTGTGGAGCGAACGAGGGAGTCACGGAGAGAGTGGTCTCTCCGGAAGGCAGACAAGAGTGGGGATGGAAAAATGTCTTGGGTGGTGGGGGTGGATTGTAGATGGCGGAAGTGTCGGAGGATGATGCGTTGAGAAAAATAAACAAGAACAGGTGGAGGACAAAGTGGCTATTTTTAGATCAGAGCAATTAACTGAATTACAACAGAAAGATGAAAATGTAAAGCAATTGTATAAAAAAGCATACACAGAAGAAGAATCTGAGTGTATCCCAGAATGTTACAATATTAAAACCGATATCTCAATGAGGAAATGGAGACCATCACACATTCAGGTGGATATGAAATGCGCAGAAATTCATCAAGTTGTGTTACCAGTGGGTTATAGAAAGGAGGTGCTGTGGGTAACACATGAATTACCAATCGGATAACAAAGTGTGGAGCTGGATGAACACAGCAGGCCAAGCAGCATCTCAGGAGCACAAAAGCTGACGTTTCGGGCCTAGACCCTTCATCAGAGAGGGGGATGGGGAGAGGGGACTGGAATAAATAGGGAGAGAGGGGGAGGCGGACCGAAGATGGAGAGAAAACAAGATAGGTGAAGAGGAGAGTATAGGTGGGGAGGTAGGAAGGGGATAGGTCAGTCCACGGCAGATGGACAGGTCAAGTAGGCGGGATGAGGTGGTCGGTAGGAAATGGAGGTGCGGCTTGAGGTGGGAGGAAGGGATGGGTGAGAGGAAGGACAGGTGAGGGAAGCAGAGACAGGCTGGGCTGGTTTTGTGATGCAGTGGGGGGAAGGGAAGAACTGGGCTGGTTTTGGGATGCAGTGGGGGGAAGGGGAGATTTTGAAGCTTGTGAAGTCCACATTGATACCATTGGGCCGCAGGGTTCCCAAGCGGAATATGACTTGCTGTTCTTGCAACCTTTGGGTGGCATCATTGTGGCACTGCAGGAGGCCCAGGATGGACATGTCGTCTGAGGAATGGGAGGGGGAGTTAAAATGGTCCAAGACTGTGAGGTGCAGTTGTTTGTTGTGAACCGAGCGGAGGTGTTCTGCAAAGCGGTCCCCAAGCCTCCGCTTGGTTTCCCCAATGTAGAGGAAGCCACACCGGGTGCAATGGATACAATATACCACATCAGCAGATGTGCAGGTGAACATCTGTTTGATATGGAAGGTCATCCTGGGGCCTGGGATGGGGGTGAGGGAGGAGGTGTGGGTACAAGTGTAGCACTTCCTGCGGTTGCAGGGGAAGGTGTTGGGTGTGGTGGGGTTGGAGGGGAGTGTGGAGCGGACAAGGGAGTCGCGGAGAGAGTGGTCTCTCCGGAAGGCAGACAAGGGTGGGGATGGAAAAATGTCTTGGGTGGTGGGGTCGGATTGTGGATGGCGAAAGTGTTGGAGGATGATATGTTGTATCCGGAGTTGGTGGGGTGGTATGTGAGGACGAGGGGGATCCTCTGGGGGCGGTTGTGGCGGGGGTGAGGTGTGAGGGATGTGTTGCGGGAAATATGGGAGACGTGGTCAAGGGCGTTCTTGACCACTGCGGGGGGAAAGTTGCGGTCCTTAAAGAACTTGGACATCTGGGATGTGCAGGAGTGGAATGCCTCATCCTGGGAGCAGATGCGGCAGAGGCGGAGGAATTGGGAATAGGGGATGGAATTTTTGCAGGAGGGTGGGTGGGAGGAGGTGTATCCTAGGTAGCTGTGGGAGTCAGTGGGCTTGAAATGGACATCAGTTTCTAGCTGGTGACCTGAGATGGAGGCTGCGATGTCCGGGAAGGTGAGGGATGTGTTGGAGATGGCCCAGGTGATCTTGAAGTTGGGGTGGAAGTTGTTGGTAAAGTGGATGAACTGTTCGAGCTCTTCTGGGGAGCAAGAGGCGGCGACAATATAGTCATCAATGTAACGGAGGAAGAGGTGAGGTTTGAGGCCTGTGTAGGTGCAGAAGAGGGACTGTTCCACGTAACCTACAAAGAGGCAGGCATAGCTTGGGCCCATGCTGGTACCCATGGCCACTCCCTTTGTCTGTAGGAAGTGGGAGGAATTGAAAGGTCCGCCTCCCCCTCTCTCCCTAATTATTCCAGTTCCCTGTCCCCATCCCCCTCTCTGATGAAGGGTCTAGGCCCGAAACGTCAGCTTTTGTGCTCCTGAGATGCTGCTTGGCCTGCTGTGTTCATCCAGCTCCATACTTTGTTATCTAGTCTTCCTTTTAATCCTGTTAGGATGGATATAAAATTCCATGGGTATCAAAATAGTAACACACTTAAGATGGTCTTATCATCTTATTAGGTTCTGTTGTCTTATTAGGTTCTTGATTAGTAAGATGATCAAAGGTTACAGGGAGAAGGGTGAATAATGGGATGGAGCAATATATCAGCCATGATCAAATAACAGAGCCAAGTGGTCTAATGTGCTCCCACATCGTATGGTCTTATGGTATGTATAGAGGAAAGTGCCTAGTTGAGGACAAGTGAGGCCAGAGCGGTCCCTAACCAACTTCACTGAGATAAGGCTACTTAGATGTTCTGAAGTGGAGATATAAGGGGCATTTCCCATTTAGTGAGATTGATTTTATTGATTCAATTTGGTTGCACACGCAGTGGGAGCTACACAATGTTATTTTACGTGCACATCTTTTCCTGGGTGGTGTTCTCTGTTGGCATAAAGTGCTACATCACAAAATGTGTCGGAGTTCCATTAATATAGCATTATAAGTATTGCCTGCCTGTTGAAATCCAAAAAATGTTCATTCTTTTTGAAAAGCATATTTAAAGTTGAAGTTTTAGAATTTTATTTATGAAATTGGAACTAATCTTGGACAATGCTCTATTCTTGTGTTCCTGGATGCAGGTAAAGTGGGGAGTTTCCTTGTGTTTGTTCTTACTCATGGATCAGTATTTACAAACTGTGACACAACTACTTGAGACTACCATAAGATCATTGTCTTTTGTAGAAAATAAAGTTCATCATGGAAGCAATGAAACCTTCACCTTATCTGATTACTGCTGCACCTCCTATGAATTTTGTGTCCACCTTTGCTTTTTAGATAGTAATCGTGAAAATAAAATGAAGTCTGAACCATTCAACTTTTTATCATCTTTAGATTAAGGGGGTCAGCCATTTAGGAATGAGATGAGCACAAATTTCTCTATGCAAAGGATTGAGAGCCTTTGGAATTCTTTGGACAGGGAGTCATGGATGCTAAGCTGATGAAACAATTAAGACAGAGATTGATTTTTAGCTATTGAGGAATCAAAGGGTAATGCAAAAAGGTGGACCTGAGATAGAAGGTTAGGCCTAAACTTGCTGAATGGTATTTTATCCCACCTCCTATTCTGCCACCACTACATTTCCAATCTGTGAATTTTCAAGTCACTGAGTGCAATACGTGTAATATCTCACCCATACCCCTAGAGCCAGCATTATATAGATTTCTCCCTGTACGGCCAACCCATTTTCAACAATGTACACTTTTTGTTAGCTCCCGAGCTAGTATTTATCCCTCTCTCAGCTTATCATCAGCTATCTCTTTGTTTGTCTATGCCCTATCTCTTTCTCTCTGCAGGCTGCATCTCCATGTACTCTATTCACTCTTCCCCCACACCCCCCACCCCCAAACCTTGTCATAAACATAAATGCAACTTTCCCAGCTATTGTCAGTTCTCATGAAGGGTCACTGGACTCAAAATGTTCACTCAGTTTTTCTCCCAACAGATGCTGTGTTTGAGATAACAAAGTGTGGAGCTGGATGAACACAGCAGGCCAAGCAGCATCTTAGGAGCACAAAAGCTGATGTTTCGGGTCTAGGCCCTTGTTTGAGTGTTTTTGAGTGTGAAACACCTACAGTGTTCCTCAAAGACTCTCTGTTTTTGTTTACGTTTTCCACCATCCATAATTCTTTGTGTTAATTATGATATGTGAGACATTTATTATTCCAATCCACTCAGGTGCCCATCATTCATTTCTTTTCCTGGAACATTGACATCTGTATTAGTCTAGAATTAAATCTGGAATTCAGACTTTGATAATGACAATGAATCCATTCTCAATTGTCAGAGAACCCATTTAGTCCAATAATGTCCTTCAGGGAAGGAAATCGGCCATCCTTACCTGGTCTGGTCTATATGTTGTTGACTCTTAACTGCCATCTGGGCAATTAGGAATGGACAACAAATGCTGACTAGCCAGTGATATTCTTATCCCATGAATGAAATTTTAAAAAGTGTTGCCTTACATAATCACCTTCACCTGATTCATTTTGATTCATCCCTTCCCTTCCTTGACTTCACTGACTCCATCTCTGACCATAGGCTATTGACTAATATCTATTACAAAACTACAGAGTTTCACAGCTCCTTAGAGCTACAATCCCTCACAGCCATTTTTTCTTTAAAGCCTTCACCTGACTCTTCCTGTTTTTCCACCTCAATTGTTTCTGTTTTGATGTTATCACAATGCCACATGGCTCTTTTAACGTGTGTTCCTCTCTCTTCATTGTAATAAGTCAGGAAGTCTCGCAAGGAATATTACTTGTTGTTAAACACCAAAACAGAGCTACTACTCATGGCATACAAAAGCTAGTCCCAGCCCGAGATAAATAATTTTGTAGAACCATCCCTGGGCCTGCTTTATAAAAGGTTCAGGTAAGATTCCAGCTAGGCAGGCCATTGCTTGTTACCAAGGGAACTCACATTAAATGAGCTCAACAAGGAGATTAATTAGTGATTCCTTATGAACCTCAACTTATCACACTCCTGATCACACACAAACAAATATTTCCATCCAGCATATTGACAGGACCCTCCAATGCATCCAATCCATTTCTCACACTCTGTCCACTCCCCCCAAACTAAAGATAAGGTTCCTGTTATGCTCAGTTCCATCCCATCGATATTTATATTTAACAAATTATCCCCCATCACTTCCACAACTTCTAGCATGATGCAAATCTAGAAAAAACTTCTGCTCCTCTGGTAGCATTCCAAAGGGATGATTCCCTCCATGGCAATCTGGTCCACTCTTCAATCATCCCTTGACACACCCCCATCCTGATAGCACATTTTCATGCAAATGTAGTCGATGAAACACTTGCCTTTTCACATCTCCCTTCTCACTATCCAAGGCCCCAAAAACAACGCACATGAAACGGCATATTACTTGTACTTATAGAGTCACAGAGTCCATAAGACCATAAGACCATAAGAGAGATGTCATAGAGATGTACAGCATGGAAATCTTCGGTCCAACTCGTCCATGCTGAACAGATACCCTAGAATTTTGGAGAGGTTTTGTAGCTTGAGTTGTGAATGAAGTTGTAAACTTATTTGCCGAGCCTGTGTGTTTGATTGCAAACGTTTTGACACTCTGCTCGGTAACATCGTCACTGCGCCTCCAGTGAGGTGTCCGTGTTCTATCCCACTTGTTATTTATATGCCTCGGTTTGCTGGGGTGGTTGGCATCACACCTCGTTCTGTTTTTCAGTGGTTTGTATGTCAGTTCCAGTTCAGTGTGCCTGTTGTTGGAGTTCTGGTTGGAATACCAGGCCTCCAGGGATTCCCTGGCATATCTCTGTTAGACTCGTGCTATTATGGATGTGTAATCACCATTGAATTCATGTCCTTCTTTGTCTTTGTGTATTGAGACTAGTGAGGACTGGTCTTGTCTCTTGGTGGCTATTTGGTGTTTGTGTATCCTTATTGTCAGTTTTCTTCCTATTTGTCCTGTGGTATTTTCTATATTACATTAGTTTTAATGGTTGTAGGTATGGGATCATTTATGTTTGTCAGTAGCTGTTGCAGGGTGGTTGTTGGTTTGTGGGATATCCTGATACCAAGGGGTCGGAGTAGTCTTCCGGTCATCTCTGATATGTCCCTGATGTACAGTAGGGTGACTAGTGTGTCTAGCCATGTTGTGTCTTTTTGTTGGTGTCTGTCACAGAGGTAATGGCGGATTGTGCTTTTTTTGGATATCTATTCATTTTAAAAGCTCTGTATAAGAGCTCCTGTTCTGCTTTTAGCAATTCTGGCTGGCTGGAGTGTGGTGTGGCTCATTTGAATAATGTCCTAACACAGCTCTTTTTATGGGTGTTGGCGTGGTTGCTGGTGTAATTAAATATCTGTCCGTATGTGTGGTCCTTCCATATACGCTTGTCTGGAGTTCCCCGTTGTTCCTATGTTCTACGATTATGTCTAGGAAGGGTAGTCAGCTATTATTCTCTTCTTCTTTTGTGAATTTTATTCTGGTAAGGATGTAGCTTATGTGTTGGTGGGTTTCATCAATTCTTGTGCATTTGATAATTACGAAGTTGTCATCTACATGGCAGATCCAGAGTTTGGGTTGTATGGTGGAGAGTGCTGTTTATTCCAATATGTGCATTAATGCTTCTGCAGTCAGTCCTGATATTGGGGATCCTATCGGTGTTCTGTTGATTTGTTTGAATATATGGTTATTGAATATGAAGTGGGTTGTGAGGCACAGATCCAGTAGTTTCATGGTGCTATCATTGTTGATGTTGTTGGTGTCCTGGGTTGTCTGCTTACTTCATTCATCCAGCAGTGTGGCAATTGTCTCTTTGGCTAGGTCAATGTTTATGGACGTAAATAGTGCTGTTATGTCGAAGGATATCATTATCTCATCCTCTTCTATTCTGGTGTTCTTGATGTTGAGGAATTCTTAGGAGGCATGGATGGAGTGGGTAGTGTTGTCAACTAAGTATTTCAGTTTCCGTTGTAATTCTTTGGTAGCCTATATGTTGGTGTGCCTTGTTAAGAGAGATTGGGTCTGAGGGGGACCCCGGCTTGTGTACCTTGGAGAGTCCATAGAAGCGTGGTGTGTTGGATCCTTCTGGCTTCAGTTCTTGGTCGTCTGTCTTGCTGATATCCCCTGAGTTGTGTAATTTCTTCGGGGTTGTTTTGCTCCTGGTTCACCCTACAGATCGCAGGACTCGTAATCAAGTTCAACAGCTTTAGATAATAACCCCTGGCTCCATTTAGATCTGTTCTGTTCTTCAGTTTCTTTGTCTTTTCTCTTCCCCTTAGTTTTTTGCTGGGTTGATCTTTCATATTTTTCTCTTTATCCCTTCATAATGTATTGGTCAGTTTTTTCACGTAGCCATCATGCCACATTTCAGCAAAATTTTCCTTCTTCATTACATAATTATTTCTATCACTTTTACATTTCAAGAAGGACCAGAAAGGTGGAAATGTTTAACAAAGCAGGGGCTTTATTAAGGAGATAGCAAGAACTGCAGTTGCTGGAGCCTGAGATAACACAGTGTGGATCTGGGAGGAACAAAGCAGGCCAGGTAGCATCAGAGCAACAGGAAGGCTGACATTTCGGGTCTGGACCCTTTCTCTGAAGAAGGGT
Organism: Stegostoma tigrinum; assembly: GCF_030684315.1. NCBI lineage: Eukaryota > Metazoa > Chordata > Chondrichthyes > Orectolobiformes > Stegostomatidae > Stegostoma > Stegostoma tigrinum. Next base: position 66,677,541 of record NC_081361.1, on the reverse strand, counting down.
CCTAACCCGAAACGTCAGCTTTCCTGTTCCTCTAATGCTGCCCGGCCTACTGCATTCCTCCAGCTCCACACTTTGTCGGCTTTATTAAGGAGGTGCTCACGCTGGTTAGATTAAGCTGCTTCCCACCTAAAGTGGCCAATGTCATCATCAGTATGACACATGATCGGACCCTTAAAGCTCTCTTCAATCTCTAATTCTCTTCAGTTCCAATGCAACGTCATAGATTTAAAATATTAATCCTATTTCTCTCTACAGATGCTACTTGACTTGTTGAACATTTCACAGGTTTTTGATCTTTCTTCAGTTTTCTATCACCTGCAGCATTTTATCTTGCTGTTGCACTGCGAGTATTTACTAGGGATGCATAGTTATTATGGTGATTGAAAAGTTTGAAGGCAAGTTGTTATAAAATGTTACCTTCCTCTGAGCTACTAACGCCACTAGGAATTTCCCCTCACAAGTCTACAATAACAGAAACAGCAAACTAGATCTTAGCTGCAGAAACATTTCACACTACAGTGAGCTGGACAGGATATTTTATCCTTACTTTCTGTGTATATTAAATTCCTTTGGAGAAAAGTCGAAAGGAAAACCAGGCTGACAGTATTGCCTATCAGTTACAGAACTCATCTCATTTTCCATCATTGAAGTTCAAAGCAGTTAAAAAAAATGTCAGGCTCTTTAAGGGTGTGGAATCATCTTAATGGGAATGCTCTGTGTTCCACTGAAGCAATAGTTTTACAATCCAATGCCCCATGGATCTAACAAGCACTAAAAAAGTTCTACTATTTATTCATGCATGTTTTAGTAATAGCTGGCCAAAGATCATTCACTTCTGATAAGTGTCTTTGGGGACAATCCTACTAATTTAACACAAATAACTAAGAGCCAAGAAAAGCAGGAAAAGAATTTCAATATTGATTTTAGATTTCTAAATCACAACAGAAAGCATGAAAACAGGTTTTGGTTTAGGAAATTCTTAACTGTTTTAACATAAACAGCAAAAAGCAAACCATTGTTTTGCATCAAATATAAATGTTAACACGACTCAGTCTGAGCCAAATGATGAAGAGAACAATGTGGCTGATTAATTAAACGCCTTGGCTCTTCTTTCATGTTCTAATTAGCTCTCTGACTTTGATTCTAGCATGAAATCTGACGGTTAATACAAACAGAATTTATCAATCTGTGTTATACATAATCCCTACCACTGTCATGCATTGCCAGAAACTATCAAAGTCACTGCCAATCTGTGAACCTTTCTGCCAAGTGGTGTACAATTTCAATCGATACACACTGCTCAGATCTATCAAGGAGACGGTTGATGGTTTTTTTCTCCAAAGCAAACACCTTCATTGCTTTCCCAAAATAAAAACAACTGCAAAATCACTGTACACTGCAATTCTCCCACTCTATGCAATTTCCCCCAGTCCTAAAGTGTATTGTTCTATCTAATCCCCGAAAAACACTGCCAAGGTGTTCATCACCTTAACAGGTTTGTGCGCCATCAATGCTGCTCAGTCCTTGTTCCCCATTGTAACAAGGTATTCATACATTTATTTTGATATCATGTTCTGTGCTTGATTTATGTGAGAGAAAATAAAGACTTGACAACAGCTTCAAGGAGATCACAGCCTCCCCTTATCATTTTGCAATTGAAGCAAGTTTGCATTTTGAAGCTGCATTTCAGGTTCCCGGACACATCAGAGAAGTTTATGAAGCAGATGGAATGGATACCCAAATCATCAATGTTTGCTATATACCACACAAATCTGACAACTAAGAGACTGGCAGAGGAATATGAAAGTAAATTGCTGAGAGGAAAGGTAAGAGTTTTAAAATGTAAAGCGTGATTTCACATAAAAGCTATGGCTGCTTGCCTGTAATTTAGCATCTCACTTTAAGTTACTTTAATAAATCTACAGTCACTTAGAGTCTTGGTGGCAAGGTTAAATAAACAAATCAAACTTTTTGCTACAATTTAGGTGAGATCAACCAATCCATTGACTAGTTTAACTGGTTTTATGAACCTCTTTAAAAGTAGAGTGATCTGAATCACAGAAGTATAAATAAGAGAGGCAAAAGGTTTTGTTGCTTGTGTGCTGTGTGACATTACTACAAGTTTGTTCAAAATGGCAGTTCGGTGAGAAGCAGATTAACTATTCTTGATAATTCAATCCCATTATCCCGGCAATCAGCCTAGTGGGTCTGTTTAGAACTGCTTCTGATGCCAGTATATCCTCTCTTAAATACAGAAACTGAACCTGTAGACAGTACTTCTGGTGCAGCCTCACGAAAACCCTAAACAATTGTAATAGGACTTACCTGTTTCTAGACTTCAAAACCCCTAGCAAAAAAAGCCAAAATTGCATTTATCATCTTGATGACTTGCTGCACCTGGATGCAACCTTTGTTTCATGCACAAGAACATTCAGATCACTCTGTGTGAATATTTTGAGGCCTCTTCTCATTTAAATAATAACCTGTCTTTTGAGTGTTCTTTAAGAGTGCATAACCTCACAATTTCCTATTTTAAACCCATTTTGCTAACATGCAAGAGCACTCAATCTTTACAAAAGAAAATCAAGAAAGAAAATGAGGTCGGATGTCATTATTAATGAAAAACGAAATCAGTATAAGAGTGAAAAAGGATATAATACAGAAAATCTATATGCAGAATCAGCCTGGGTGCAGCTAAATAGTAACAAGGCATAAAAAAAATTAGTGGGAGTTATCTACATGTTCCAAATGATAGTGGTGTGGCAGGGGATGGCAGTTAAAATGAAATTAGCAATGTATGCAACAAGAGAGCAATAGTAGTCATGGGTGAGTTTAATTTGCATATAGACTGGACTAACCACATGAGTAATAATATTGGAGTGGGTGATTTCCTGTAGGGTATACAAGATTGTTATTTAGACCTAGCACATTGAAGAACCAATGAAGGAACATGTTAGTTGTTGTTTTAGATTTGGTTTTATGCAATAATAAGCGATAAATATTTCTATTGTGAGAGGCCATGTAGGAAAAAACAGTCACCGTATTTTGATTGAAGCCTTCATTGGGATAAAAAGTGAAGTAGAACAATTTGAAATTAGGGTCCCAAACCTAAAAAAAAGAAATTATGAGGAGTGCATTGGGTACAATAGATTGGTTAACTCCGTTAAAAGGCATGACAGTCAATGGCTAATATTTTGGGATCTGATGCATGCATTGTTACAGTTATACATCCTTTTCAGGCAAAAGAACACAGCAGGAAAAGTGCCCCAACTGTGGCTAACAGAAGAAATCAAGGATAATATTATATCTAAAGTTTCTAGAAAAAGTAGCAAGCTTGAGTACTGGGAACACTTTAGAAGGGGCAATGGAAGACTAAACATTTGATATAAGAAGGGAAAATTACAGTACAAAAGCAAATATACATGGAAGATGAAAACAAACTGCAAGTGCTTAGTTAATTATGTAAAAAGCAAAAAATTAATGAAAGTAAATATCGACCCCTCAGGATCTGAAATGGGGAATTGATAATGGATAGCAAAGAAATAGCGGAGTGATTAAATATATACAATAGTTCTATTTTCATAGGCGGTGACATGAATAAATTCCTAGCAACTAACTAAACAACGATCTATTAAGGATGAAGAACTGAAGGAAATAAATATGAGTAAAAACAAAAAGAATTTCTGAAGAAATTAATGGGACTAGAAACAAGTGACATCTCAGGGGAATAAATGAGATGGCTATGGAAGTACTATATGTGTTGATTGTCATCTTTCAAAAATCTGCACATTGTGACTCACTCCCCGAAGATTGGAGGTTGACAATTTTTTTATTCACTCATGGGATGTGGCTGTATAACCAACCTTTTTTAAAAGAAAGGAAGTGAAGAGAGTTACAGAATTACAAATCAGTTGGCCTAATATCAGTTGTAAGGAAAAAAACTGAAATCCATTATAAAAGATGGAATAACAGGACACTTGGAAAATACCAGTGGGATCACAGAAAGTTAGTACGGATTTATGAAAGGGAAATTGATTGGCAAACCTACTGCAGTTTTTTTGAGGTGTAACTAATAGATCAGAAGAGGGAGAATCTCATGAGTAGAAGTGGCACGCTTAGATTTTCAGAGAGCATTTGAATAAGTCACATAAAAGTTTTTAATGTACAAAATAAAAGCAGATAGGATTGATGGTAATGTACTGGCATGGACTGAGAAGGGGCCAGCAGAAAGAAACAGAAACAAGTGTGTTTCAGAGTGGAAGGTAATGACAAGTGATGCACTGCAGGGATCTGTGCTTAGGGTCCCCACTATTCATAATATGTATCAACTATTTGATGAGTGAATCATGTCTAATGTGCTCCAGCTTCAGATAACAAAAAAATTGTGGAGGATATAAAGAGGCTTTAAGGTGATTTATACAAGTTGAGTGAGTGGGCAAATGAATTGTAGATGCACTATTAAGTGGATAAGTCCACTTTGGTCAGAAAAACACAATGGCAGAGAATTAGTTAAATGGTGATAGATTGGGAAATGTAATGCTGGATCTGCATGTCTTTGTTCACTGGTCAGAGAAAGCAAGCATTTAGAGAGACAAATGGTACATATATTTCATGGTAGGAGGGTTTGAGTATAGGAATGAGGACATAGTATTTCAGTTGTACAAGTCTTTGGTGAGACTACGCCTGGAATATTATGGTTCATCTTGCTCTCTTACCAAAGAGGAAAAAAAATTCAGAGAGGGAGTGCTGTGGAGTTTCACCAGATTGATTCTTATGATGGTAGGTTTGTTGCATGAAGAGAGATTGGGCCAACTGGGCCTGTATTCACTGGAGTTTAGAAGGATGAGAAGGGACCTCATTGAAATGTATAACACTTTGCCAGGGCCCAGTGGTTTCGGGGATGATGTTTCCCTTGTCTGGGGATCCAGAAGAAGATGTCACTCTCTGAAGATACAGGTAGGCCATTTTGGACTGCGATGAGGAGAAGTTTCTTCAGTGGTGAACCTAGGGAAGGCCAAGTTCCTGAATATATTTAACAACGAAAAAGATACATTTTTAGAGGCTAAAAGCTATCAAGTAGCAGAGCAGAAGTATGGCTTAAAAAGAAAATTAGCCATGACCATGTTCAATTGCCGAATGGGTGCAATGGGCCTCCTCTTGTTCCTAATTTCAATGTTTCTTTGGGCTGAATAGCAACAATTATTTGGGCAACAATGAGTGCAATGAAGCTTTGCATTATAGCATTCTTAAACTAATTCCCATTGTATTGAAGTCAGACAAGTGTGCTACTTAAGTTTTTTAAGAGCAGTGGTCAGAAAATTCAGGTATTACAATTGGGAATTCTGTCATCTGCCGCTAATTTATTGTCATCCGTATGGCACTATCATTTAAGTCACAATGATTCCTGTTGGGTGAGTGAATATAGAAATATGAAATAATACCAAAAGCTGATGATGGACTTCAGTCTGTGGGAGACAATCCATGGTCACGATCTGCCATTCACTTTGTTTTCATCAAACATTTCCAAAATTGGCTCTTCAAAAGTAGACACAGATTGAAGAGTTAACCATTGCTCCACATAGTTTTTGCAAACTTCTACAGGAAATAGGGAAGGGGATTTAAAATTTCATATGATTTGTCAGCAACTCTCATGCCCATTTGACAAGGAGTGTGCTGTTTAGCATCTTGAGCCTGTTCTTCTGCATTCAATATGTTCATGGCCTAATGCAAGGCGATATTTCTCAACACCCAGGATTAACAGAATCTTATCATTCTCAGTTTCAAAGCTAAAACTAAAACTAAAATTTTAAACCAAAACTAACATAGCAACCACTTTCTCATGGGCAACTAGAAATGGACAATAAATGCTGGCCAGCATGTAATTCTCACAACCCAGGAATGAATTGAGCAGCACGGTGGCTCAGTGGTTGGCACTGCAGTCTTACAGCACCCAGGACCCGGGTTCGATTCCAGCCTTGGGTGACTGTCTGTGTGGAGTTTGCACATTCTCCCTGTGTCTGCGTGGTTTTCTTCCGGGTTCTCCGGTTTCCTCCCGCGGTCTAAAGATGTGCAGGCTAGTTGGATCAGCCATGCGAAATTGCCCGTAGTGTTCAGGGGTGTGTGGCTTATAGGGGGATGGGGTTGGGTCTGGGTGGGATGCTCCAAGGGGCGGTGTGGACTTGTTGGGCCGAAGGGCCTGTTCCCACACTGTAGGGAATCTAATCTAATCTAATAAGAAAACATGAACTAGAATCATACATCAAGGAGAATTTTTCCATATTTTTCCATACTTCCTAATGTCACTCCTGGACAGTGTGGCTCTTAGTTTTTTAGGCTCTGTCCCCGCGAGCATAAGTGGTTTGTCTCCATCTATCAATGCCTCTTTATACTTAATTTATGCCCCTTCATGATTTTATAAACCAACATAAGTTCACCTCTCAACATCCTATGCTCCAGCAACAGAAAGTCCTAGCTGATCCAGCCTCTCCTTATTATAACCCAGGCCCTCCAATCCCAGTAGCATTCTTGCAAATCTTTTCTGCATTCTCTCCAATTTAATAATATCCTATGGTTGCAGGGCAACCAGAACTGTACACAGTTCTCCAAAAGTGGCTCACCAGTGTCTTCTGTAACAACAACAATGACATCCCAACTCAATGGTCTGAGCCATGAAGACAAGGGTTACAAACATCTGTCTACCTTAGAAAATTCATGTGACAAGTTTTAAGATTTTTATTGCGACAAATAAACTAAAATCAATATTGAGTAAACATTACTCGAGGGATAACGTGCAATTTTCCACAGAAAAGTTATGCCTTGTTTGCATTTTTTTTAGAACACAATTCCAAATCCCATGCCTTATTTATACTTTACAGCATACTCTGCACAGAATTGCAGTCTTTTCAGGAAACAGTCTGAAGTTACTACCAGTTTCCAACAGGTTCATTTCCACCCAATTCACGGTCTAAACATATAATAACCAGAGAATACCTTATCCCTTAGTCTTCCACGCCATCCCAAACGAAATTCTATCAGCACAGCTCACTCCATTGATTCTTTCTCCTGACTAAGCCAGTGCAAATTTTCCATTCTCCTTAAACTTTGATGAGTTTGTTCTCTTTGCTCAGAGAAAGTATTCTCGTCATCATTTGCTTAGTAGTTAATCGGGAAAAGCAGTCTTTTCCCTCTCCTGTCAGCAGCAGCTGTTTTTCCCAAGTTTCCTCTCTGCAATTCTCTCTCTCTCTCTCTCTGTTCACTATTTCCTTTCGATATCGGTTCACATGAAGCAAAACAGCTGTCTTACTGAGTTTGGATCTGAATTATGACATGACTGCTTCAGTAGGCATTGACCTGATTCCCTGTCCCCATGGCAACCAACATCTTACCTGTTATGGAGTGGTGTTGTATGCAGCTACATACCGTTCCTTTCTTCCATGATGTCCTATTTTATCCAAAGACGAGTCCAAAGCATAACAATCTTATAAAATATTTGCGTTCCTAAAACACTCCTCCAAAATGAGGTCCAGAACTGCTGTCAGTACTGGAGGTGTGATCCAACCAGGGCTCTATAAGCCTGTGGCCTGACGTGTACCCCTGAATATTCTAATCTATTGGATATAATGGTGAGCATTCCTTGCGAATTTTTGATTTGTTTATGCATCTGCTTGTCACATTGTGCACACATCTAGTTCAATCTATTTGGTACTTCCAACTTTACACCATTTTTCACTGAAATGCAGTACTTTTAGTTCCATAGATTATTTCTATCTTATCAATATTGAAATCAATTTACCACAGCATTATCCATTCACTCTATTCATTTTTGTTTGCATTTTGTGCTTCTATCTATACTATTTACAATATCACCTATTACAGTTCTTGGATATTTGAAACTCTATCTCATCATTTCAGTTGTGAATGAATATGGCAAGTAATTGAGGCTCCAACACAAATCTATATGAGATTCCATAAGCTCCTTCCTGCTAATTAGTACTTTTTACTCTCCTGCTGTTCAGTGAATGTCCCGACCAGGTCAATGTTTTTCCCTCCATTCCATAAATTTCAACTTTAAAGTACAACATCTTATGAAAGCTTTTATCAAATGCCTTCTGGAAGTCCATTTAAATAAAATCCAAAGATATTCTGCTGTCTGCTGTTTTAGTCATTTGTCCAAAATATTCAACCAGTTCCATCAAGAATGACTTCCCTTTCACAAATATACATCAGTTGTCTCAAAACAGCTGCAAAGTTTCATTGTCTTTCACTCCAGCTTTAATTATAAACTCCAGTAACTTCCTGAAAACAAATTTTAGGCTTCCAGGTCAATACGTCCCTGGTATCCCTCGTTTATTTTTCTTAATTAACAGAATAATACGCACAACTTTCCAATCAAAAGAAACGTTTTCTGTATTGAAAGAAGATTGGAAGATCATAGTAAGGTCGTCTACAATGATCCCACCTAGATCATAGAAAACCTTGGAAAGAAAGCCATTTGACTTTGGGAATTTGACACTCCTTATATCAGTATTTTCATTATTACTGTTACTTTGATGCCGTTAATTCTGAGTTTTGTATTGTGCATCCGGCATCCTGTCTCTTCCCTCTAATGTAAGTACTGATGGAAAATAATTATTTAACAAATGTGCCATTTTCTTAATTACATTTGTTCTGTCGTTATTGGTTTTTACGAAGCCCACAGCGCTGAAAACAACCCTTGTTCATAATGTAATCATAAAAAAGTTTGTTTTAAGTTTAAGATACTTTGCAAAGTTACTTTTGTACTCCCCTTTTGCAGTCTTGCTATTTGTTTAGCAATATTGTATTACTGTTTATATATTACCCATCTGCCTAGAATTGGGCTTATTTTTACTTTTTTTGTCTGTTGTCTGTTACTTTTTCAGTGGTCCAGAGCAGCTTTTCTGGCAAGTTGAATTCTCGTCTGATAAGCTCTGATGAAGGGTCTAGGCCCGAAACATCAGCTTTTGTGCTCCTGAGATGCTACTTGGCCTGCTGTGTTCATCCAGCTTCACACTTTATTGTCTCGGATTCTCCAGCATCTGCAGTTCCCATTATCACTGAATTCTTGTCCCTTGGGAATAGAAACTGTTTCATATTAAGTTAAATTATTTTTTAAAACACATCCCACTGATTTCCTATCTGTTAACCTGACAGCAAATTTGTCCAATTTACTCTGGATAGTCCCCGCCTCATTCCATTGAAATCAATCTTATTCGAATCTAAAACATCAGATGTTGTTTTACATTTCTCCATTGCAAACACTGTTGAATTCAATCATATTATTCAATCTATGCTTGTTGGGAGACCTTTGCAGGAGTTATTGTTTGAAAAGTAAATGTGACATGATTTCTAGCTGCAAATTCCTACTAGAAAGTGGTCTGTTGCAGAAGTACATGGAACAAACAAAGATTGATATCATTTAGATATTTTGCATAAACCATCAGTCAATGCAGAACAGTTTGCAAGGAAACTTTTTGTGAGATCCATACTTCACCCAACTACTTGATATATGGAAATATGAAATAACATCTTCTTGATGGGCTTTTTTGATGCCTGAAACAATTTTCCGCATCTGCTTCTAAGTGTAATATTGTCAACATGTATAATAACTGCCATCCCCTCAGCCACTGTGTGCACTTATTTCCTCAAATGTTGAATATTGCAACCTTCCTTTAACTCATTTCATGCAACAGTAGTTGCAGCTCTCATATCGAGCCCATTGCTCTGTCGCAGCCTCACTTCAAACAAAACTTTAAGAGACTGTCACAACAGACTTGGGTCAAACTTCAAGATAATAAAATGTGAGGCTGGATGAATACAGCAGGCCAAGCAGCATCTCAGGAGCACAAAAGCTGACGTTTCGGGCCTAGACCCTTCATCAGAGAGGGGGATGGGGTGAGGGTCCCACTGCACCACACAACCAGCCCAGCTCTTCCCCTCCACCCACTGCATCCCAAAACCAGTCCAATCTGTCTCTGCCTCCCTAACCTGTTCTTCCTCTCACCCATCCCTTCCTCCCACCCCAAGCCGCACCCCCAGCTACCTACTAACCTCATCCCACCTCCTTGACCTGTCTGTCTTCCCTGGACTGACCTATCCCCTCCCTACCTCCCCACCTATACTCTCTCCACTTATCTTCTTTTCTCTCCATCTTCAGTCCGCCTCCCCCTCTCTCCCTATTTATTCCAGAACCCTCACCCCATCCCCCTCTCTGATGAAGGGTCTAGGCCCGAAACATCAGCTTTTGTGCTCCTGAGATGCTGCTTGGCCTGCTGTGTTCATCCAGCCTCACATTTTATTATCTTGGATTCTCCAGCATCTGCAGTTCCCATTATCTCTGGGTCAAACTTCATGTTGCTTCTTGCGCCTCTTAAAGAGGGTTTTCATTCCTTATAAGAAAGCTGATGCTGCTGATTGCCTGTTCTGCAAGTGGTTGTGCAGAAGAAGACACCAAATGGAACAACACCCAGGAGCGAGTGCAATGGGTGCAAGGCTCGAGGTTTCTGTTCAGGATAGGGATACTATGTTTTGACAGGTGACCGGGACACTGTTAGAATAGTGCAGGAACAGATAACCTAGCAGGCCCACGCACAGGCTGCCTGGCAATATGGCTGCAAAAAGTTCAATGACTTCCGATGATTGGCCATAGTCAGTGAATCCCTCTTCGTATCATCAAACTGTCAGACTACTGGCTGCCAGCACCCACCCCTGGCACTCTGGATTCAGAATTAACACCCCGATGTTTTCATTCACGCGCCTTCTTATGAGGCAACCACATACCCAAATCACTGCTTCCATAAAACTTCAGCTAATCAGCCATGACATGCACATCTCCTGATGCTCTTCCCCTTATTTTACTGAATGAGGTGGCTCCACCATAGGGTTTGGGGCAGATCCGGAGGAGAATGGGTATCCTACGCCACTCAAGCTCCCTAGAAGGCAGGGTGATCCATGTTATGATGTCATATGCCACAGAAACCACAGCAGCTGACAAGACCATCCCTGAACATCTCTGTGTAAAACCTATTGCTGCACACACTCACGTCTATTTGGAAAATATGAGTTCTGCGTCAGAGATCATTGAAACGTGAACAGGGTTGCCACAGCAGATTGCTTATCAACACGTATAATATTGTTGTCTTCTCAGGCCCAGGAGGTGCTGTTGCCTTGGTAAGGAGCCTAGAGAAATCCATCTTTAACTCGGCTCAAGGATTCACACAGAGTTTGCAACTACCTTCCAGGATGGAATCAGTGCCCACCTCCACAACAGCACTTGCATAATTGTCCTTAATATAGCATCTGCTGAGCACTGCCTGAATATTCCCTGAGTGCAGTAATGGCAAACTCAAGCTGAGGATTTGAGAGGCATGCTTCTCAGCTCTGGCTGCTATCATTGTGGTTCTGAATCTCAATGCCAAACGTGTATGCAGGTAGGTTGCTAGGATTGCAGAAGGACCGCCTGGTTCTATATAGTGGTAACTGTAGCGCACAAACCTTCTGTCTTAGCTTGTCAGAGGTATGCCCTTCCATGCATTCATTTTCTGATGGTGCAGTCTGACCACAGTGTAGTTGTTGGATATCTGAAAGGTGTAATTCAGAAGAGGAAGGATAAAGAAGTGGGGTGGCATGGAAACCTCTTCTTTCTCCTCCTCCCATGATGACATGCCTGAAGATAAGAGCTACATCCCCAATATTGCAATGTTGTGAAGATGCAACTGACCATTACAAAATTTAGAGGCACATTCTGAGCATGGTAGGACTTTCTCTAAGTAGTTCAAGATACAGGATATCACTTTGGAATATAGAGTGTCTTCTCCATAATATTTCTGGTGACAACTTGGGTCTCTTAGTAGGCCCTTTGTTGTTGTATGCTTGAGTGGTGGAAGGGAGACATCAGTCTTATGCATGGGGTATCCCTTATCACCAAGCTGCCAACCTCTGGTTTCCAATTTTGTTCAAAGTTTGCAGGAATGACAGACTGCACCAGGGAGGCACTATGGCTATGCCAAGGTAAAGGACATTCACCAAGACAATTCTCTGGGCATGGTCACACACCAACTTCATGTTGGTATAATCTCAATCAAAAACAGTCTTTCTTTTTGAAGAAGGAATTCAAAATCCTAGATCTTTATTAGAAGAATAAACTCACAAGGTCTAAAAGAGTTTGCCTCAATTTTTTTCTTGATTCAGTCTTCTATAACGAAAGGGGAATGCTGTGACAGAAACTCTGATGTTCTGTAATGTGGGCAGGCCTTCTTCCTGCCTGTAGACCTTCTGCATGCCATTTTTGAAGCTTGTAAAATCAAGGTTGTCACCTATGATTAAAAGGTTGTCAACTATGATTAAAACTATTCCTGAAACAGATTTGTTTCCTCATAAAACTTGACCCTATGCTCTCGCCATCTGACATTATCCTTATGATATACTGCTTTTCTACACAAATTGGAAAACAAGAAGAATTGTAACCCCTTTTGCATGATGCTTCATTCTCAGCCAGATTGCTTTTTTTCCCCATTTTCAATATTTCTATATTTCTTGAAGAGAAACGTTCAAAGCAAATGACAAAATAACAGCTTTTTTTCTCCAGGGTTGCAAACAGCAGCATCCTGGAAATTGTTATTCAATTCCTGGAGACTCCAGGCCAATCCTGGAGAGATGGAAACACTGCCTTTGGCACCTTTTTAAATCGTGGCTTACTTGCTGCTGCATGCTTTCAGATCTGCACACATTATGGTAATTCTTTCCTTTCTCAGAAAGACTGTAGACTGGTTATGACAAAACTCCTTGCTCACCCAAGTGGTAGCCAGTCTGCTGTGTTGCTCGGCACACAGATCCATTGACTGTGTTAATCTCAAAGTCCTTTACCTGCTGTGCTGTATTATCACTGAGCTTCACTTCAGACTATCTGTGCTGTTTGTGTCTAGCTCCAAGGGTATGTCATCATTGCCATCATGTAGTAAGTTCAGCTCTACACTCTTGCAAGTAAATATACACTTTTATTAGGCATATTGCATACATGGAGTTGTTACAGAACCATCTTCTGGAACCTGACAAACTCAGTATCCCGTTCACTATGTCACTAAAGAACTGGGGACACTGGAAATCTGGAATAAAAACGAAGTGCTGAAGAAGCTCAGTAGGTCTGATACTTCCTCCACTCCCAACACTTCCATAAGTTGCCACATCACCTCCCATGCAATTACACAATGTGTAGCATTTGCCCATTTATCTCCTCCCTCCTCACTATTCAAAGCCCAGACACACTTTCCACATTAAGCAGTGATTTAACTGCACCTCATTCAATCCGGTCTACTATATTTATTGCTCACAATGTAGCCTACTGTACACTGGAGAGACAAAATGTAGACTGGGTAACGCTTTGTGCAATAACTATGCTCTGTCCATGAAAATGGCCCCAATCTTCCAGTTGCCTGCTGCTTCAACACATTGCTGTATTCCTTGGCCAACATTTCTGTTTCAGGCCTGCAACAGTACTCCAGTGAGGTTCAATGCGAACTGGAGCAAGAACATGTCATCTTCCATTGAGTATCTCTCAGCGTCCAACATGGAGTTTAACAAGTTAGAAGGTGAACACTCTACTCCATGTTCATTACCTAATCCCCCAACCCTAGATCCCGATTTAGATGGATTGCTCACCGACACAATCAACCTATTTTCAACTATTCACAGTTCCCATTAGCACTTCTCTCCCTCCCAGAGTTTTCTCTCTGACTTTCACTATGTCCTGTCTTGCTCTCTGCACTATCTCTATGAATTCTACTTATTCATTCCCCTCAATCAACTGTTTTAGCCTTAACTTTCATTAAACCATTTGGAAAGCTTTCGTTTCAACAGATTATTCCACAGAATCACCACAACTCTTCCAGACAATGCGAAGTATCTTAGAAGATTGGATGGAATTTTGTGCCACACAGATGATATCCTGATCTATGGATCCCACTCAGACAGAATTTGACACTGGAGTGTGAACTGTGCTGCACCTCCGACAGGAAGCAAGGCTTACATTCAACATCAAATAAAAATTGTTGCAGCTGAATGTTAAGTTTCCTCAAATATGTTGTGTATGCATCAAACGTAGAGTGGGAAGTTTCTGTATTCAGAGGATTTGGCTGATCTTGCATATGAATTGCAGGAAGTTACTTGCCCTATTATAAAGGGAGTGGACGAGTATACGATTGTAAAGTCCATGCAGAGCAGCAATCTGTTCAAACTTTCAGTAGAACAGTTCTGATTAGATTAGATTCTCTACAGTGTGGAAACAGGCCCATCAGCCCAACAAGTCCACACCGCCCCTTGAAGCACCCCACCCAGACCCATCCCCCTATAACCCACACACCCCTGAACACTACGGGCAATTTAGTATGGCCCATCCACCTAACCTGCACATCTTTGGACTGTGGGAGGAAACCGGAGCACCCAGAGGAAACCCACGCAGATACAGGGAGAATGTGCAAACTCCACACAGTACAGTCACCCGAGGCGTGTTTCACCAGATTTTTAATTTAGTCTCAATCCAACTTGAATCTCATTCTGAACCTCGGAATCTCTGTTTATAATTCATAATTGAAATAGTTGAAACACAAATGTCATAAATGAGCATAGTGGACTGAGTAGGAGAGGAGATAGGGTTGAGATGGTCTGTAAAATGCATTTTTGAAAAAATGTTAAATTTTTGATTTGAAACTGCAAAACAAAATGAGAAATGTAGACATTAAAATATATCTTTTTTAAATGTGCATACACCACTTTTTATTGACTTGTGAAGTTGCCGTTCAGCAATGATATCTGCTGTCTATCCTTTCCCAACAAACAGAAACCAGGAGGATGGTCACTGTTTTTGACTTGACAAACATTTGCATTCTTCATTTGGATATTTACATTCTACACAGCAGATGATGTCCCCTTAAAGAACATAAAGAACCTCGAGGGATTGACATTTTCGAGCCAAAAGTATGAAGGGACGCAATAATTGTACTCGATAATCACATGTTTCCAAATGATACTGTACCCTTGTCTTTTTAGTCTGTCTCTGTAATGTCTACTTTGGATAGTGTTTATATTATAAACATCATTACAGCATTACAAACTTATGAGCATAGCAAGAGCACAGTACCTCCTACTTCATTACATAATTCTTAATTGCACAATAAATTACCAACTATCTTGTGGAATCTTTTCACAGAATCACAGAATGCCTGCTGTGCACAAAGATGTCATTCGACCCATCAAGTCTGTACTGATTCTCTGAACAGCATTTCACCCTCCCGCTCCATCCTTGAAACCTTGCATTTAACATGGCTAATCCACCTGACCTGCACATCCCCAGACAAAATGGCGCAGCATCAATACGGCCAATCCCAGTTAATCTGCACAGTTTTGGACTTTTCCTTTCCCCCGTTAATTTTCCTTGCTGATGGCAAACTTGATTTTTTGCTGGGACTCATTACCATTGACCCCAGCCATCCTCTGCTACCATGAGTAAGTGGTCAATTTTTTTGTGAGCTTTGATACCAGGAATAAGTGAATTACTTGATCAGTGGAGCATCAGCGCTGGTCAGAGGTCCACCCAGACCAACTACAATTCAACCCCAACACCCAGAACATCTTCCACTCCCACCCATCTCTGCCTTTTCAAGGACCATTCCCTTTGTCACTTGTTAGTTCACGGCACATTCTTCAGTTGGTGCCACACACTCCCCACCAACCTGGTAACTTCCCCTGTAACTGCAAAAAGATGTACCACCTGCCCAGACACCTCCTCCCTCACCTCCATTCGGGGCCTGAAAAAGCCCTTCCCAAGTGCAACAGAGCTTCACGTCCATCTCCCCCAACCTAGTCCCCTGCATCCAAAGTTCCTGATATGGTCTTCTGTAAATTGGTGAGACCAAACGTAGACTAGGTGGGCATTTCATTGAGCAGCTTTGACTGGCCCATAACGCCAGCCTGACCTCCTGATCACCGCCCATTTAAACTCCCCCTCCGACATGTCTGTCCTCAGCCTCCTCCAGTGTCACAGTGTCTCGGAATACATATTTGAGGAACACCACCTTATCACCTGCCTGGGCAACCTACAGCCCGGAGGACTCAACATTGAGCTTTCCAATTTCAAATAAACTTCCCACACATCCCCTGGCTCACTTTCCAGCCCCACCTCCACCCTTCTATTCCACCTTTTGACCCTCCCTTCCAGCCACCAAATGGATTCATCCATCTTATCAACCAACCAGGTCGTACCTATTACCACTGTCCACCCATCACCACCATTCCACCTCCAGCACTCCCTCCCTCTCTAGCTTTATTTGCAGCTCCACCTAACCCAACATCCAATCCTGAAGAAGGGTAAAACTCGAAATGTTGACTACTTCTTTCCTCCAGATGCAGCCAAGCCTGCTGCGTTCTTCCAGCCTCCTGTTTGTCTACATCAGAACCGAGCCTGGAGCTGTCCTCAGGCAATGTCAGTGCTTGTTCCAAAAGTTGTCACGAGTTTTTTTTCCCCCAGTATTTTCACTTGCTTCTAATACTGTTATCTCAGTCGGAAGGTCGTGGGTTGATATTCCACCCAACAAGCTGGAATTTTAGTGTATATCTGAGATTGTTGCACTGTCAGCAATTCACATGATACATATGGATTTCCCTTGTCTTCTGGCCAAAATTTTCACTCAACCTATACCAAAATATATAAACCTGTCATTTATTCAGTGCTAATTGAAGGAATCTTACTGGCTGTTACATTGTTACATAACAATAGCGACAACATTTTATTTGTGTGATTTGTAATAAGACACTATTTCAACATTAGATTTGTTTGCCTCTCATCACTGTAGTTGAGATATGCTGAATCAGTGCAAAGTTAATTTGTACCTCAGCCAACGGTTTGTGCTCAGGGCCTGATCTCATGTTGAGCCCACACATTGCTCTTGAAGTTTGTACATCTCTTCCATCTTGGTCTGCTGACTGTCGCCAATGTTAAAAGGAGAAGCTGAGGCTGGGATTCAGGAAAACCTGTTAAAATATGAAGGCTGACAGAAGCTTCACCTCAAAGCTTCACCAACAGAAAACAAGCAGTACATGTTCTAATGTTTTGGTGAGGCTCTGCCTCAGCTCCAGGAGAGTTATGGAAGTGTAAGACTGGAAGATGATGGATTTTCAGAGGCAACTGCATTGATCTTTAAAACCGTACTGTACAACGTTACTGACTGATGGTGGAACTGAGTTTGGCTGCACAACTACGCATGTAGCTACAATGTGATGTGATGTGATGGTATGAAATGCTCCAGAGCCACTTGCAAGCTCATGGTAACTCAGCAAGACAACACCAGAAGTAATCCAGTCAGTGCCCTATCGATGTATATCTTGAGTATAGAAGCATGATATGTCAGTATTTTTTAAAAGTATGTTCCTGCTAAGACGTCTTCAATTGCAAAATATTCTGTTGTTTCCTTAACCTTCATGAATAAAAGTTTGTAAAATATTTATCAGTCCTGTTCTTGTTTTTGTGGAGACCAATGTTATATTAATATAATGAAGATAGCATTGCTGCATGTAGGATATAGTGCATATTTCAAGGGTATTTTGTAATTTAGTAAGGATTACTGTGAGTTTATGATTAGGTAAAGCTCCCTTTAAAACCTCTTATCAATGAAGGGAGCTAGGAATTGCACATTAATAGGTGAAGGAGTGCCTCATGTCTGAAATGCAGTGCAGGAAAGACATCTTCCCTGAAAATTTCCAAATTTATTACTTAAAGTAATTAGTTTGTAATGAAATTGAGGGACAGTCAATTGCAAGTGCTTAAAATTAACATGCAGTAATGCTGGCAGGTCAAGTAGGGAAATAATTGCACCAACTATCTGTGTCTGATGGGAGATGCATGCTTTTTTTTCCAAGATTTGCACAGAAAGCTACACTAATGAAATTTTTCATTGTTGGAAGATAGTAGTTGTACCAAATGTCCCCTCTGTGCTCCGAGGGTGGCAAGGTTTCAGTATGTAGTTCAGTTGGGGATTTCAACATCCACCCTGAATGTTGGTCAGAATCCTGGCATTTCTCAGTATTGTGGGTGTGCCTAATCCAAGAGGACTGCAGCTGTTCAAGAAGGTAGAACTGTACCATTTCCTCCAAGACAATTAGATAGGAGCAATAAACACTCATTCAGCTAGTAAATCTGACATTCCTGGGATGAATTAAAACTGGGAAAATGTTTCAATAACATTTTTTTAAAAATGTAAAGCTCTCTAATCAAATTGGACTTTTCATTTTGAACCTACTATTTAAAATGAAAGAGGGTGACAAAACAAATTGCAGACCAGCTCGATTAGTGTTGGAGAAAATGTTGGGGTCTATTAGAAAAGATTTGATACAGAACATGTGGAAGATATTAACAGAGTGGACAAAGTGTGGATTTACGAATCATGCTTAACAATCAGCAGTTTTTTTGAGGATGTAACTTGTAGAATAGGTAGGGAAGCACCAGTGGATATACTGAACTTGGATTTTCAGAAATCCTTTGATCAGAGCCCTCATAAGAGGTTAATGGCTAAAATTAAAGCACACGGGATAGTGAATAATATATTGGCATGGATTGAGAATTGATTTTCATCCAGGAAACAGAAAGTGGGAATCAATGGGTCTTTTTCTGAGTGACTAGTGGGGTACTGCAAGGTGAATGCTTGGTCTTCAACTAATCAAATATAGAAATGGCCTTAATGATGGAACAAAAGGCAGCATTTCCAACTTTGCTAATGGTATAAAACTGGCTGGAGTTGAGCTATGAACAGGATGTAAGGAAACTTCAAATTGTATTAGACTTCAAGCTCGGTGAGTGGGTAAATGTGAGGCAGATGAATTGCAGCGAGACTAAATATGAATTTAGTGTGAAAAACAGAAATGAATAATATTACTTGAATTATGAAAGGTTGGGATGTGTGGATGCACAAAGGAATCCAAGTGTCCTTGCACACCAGTCAATGAATGCAAACAGGTAGATGCAACAGGCAGTTAGGAAGGAATATGGTATATTTGTCTTCATTGCAAGCAGATTTGAATTCAAGAGGATTGCAGTCTCAATTATAGCTCTCTTTGTGCAAATCTTGAAAAAAAACATACATTTCCTGTCAGACACAGATAGTTGATGCAATTTATTTTTCTACTTGACCTGCCAGCATTACTGCATGTTAATGTTGAGCACTTCCAATTGACTGTCCCTCAATTTCACAATAAACTATACAGACTACAATTATAGTCTCTCGACCTAAGGAGGGATATACTTGCCATAGAGTGAGTGCAGCAGAGGTTAACTTAGCTGATACTAGGGATGGCAGGAGTGCCCTGTGAGGATAAATTGGTTCAACTGGGCCAGTATTCTCTAGATTCTAGAACGTTGAAAGGAGATCTGGTTGAAACATAAAATTCTAACAAGGCTAGACTGATTAGATGCAGGGAGGATGTTAGTACGCAGATATTTATTCACACAAGGGATAATTCTCCTGTGAATTCTCCAGCATGGTGAAGTCGCCGAATATATTCAAGAAAGCAAGAGATTTTAAAAAACCAAGGATATGGGGAGAAAGTGAAATCCTGATATTGAGAAAGAGGATAGGTCAGAATCATAATGAATAGAAGAGCAATCTCAAAGAGCCCTATGGCCCACTCCTGCTCCTAGTTTCTATCTAATTGAAAATATTTAAAATAATTAACTGTCCAATCATTAAATGGCCCTCACTGACTTTCACTGTAAATATCTGCAAAATCTACAACCAGAACTATAGCACACTGTATCTAAGCATTTTCTGCAAAACCTGTTCAGAGAGGGAGCCACTTCCAAGCTTTGTGACAGGGAATTTAAACAGAAATCAGCAATTTCATCTATTTTGACTTGACCTTGAATAAATCAGGGCTGCTGGTGTGGGAGTCATGTGCCTGTACCAATCTGCAGTTGCTGTCAAAAGAAACAAGAGTCCAACCTTGGAGTGAGATATAATGCATGTTCCGTCCTGCACAAACTAGCATTAATGTAAACACCATTCATCCTTCCCCAGACAAGACTGCAGGACAGTTTGCGTGAAACCTTCTCTACAGCTGCTGGCAGTCATACATTGTGACAGGCTTATCGGAATCTGAGACAATATAGGCAATGTTAAATTCAAACTGATTCCTATCTGTCCTAATCACCTTGCTCAAGCCATGCATCTGATCATGGATTCGCTATATTGTGCTGTATCAACCAAGCTTTAATTTCCACCAGGCTGGCTCGAAAGTTCATTTCAATTCTAAACAAAAATCTACACTTATAAATAAAGTTTGTATCATGAAACATCAACACAAATCTTTGTAATAACTCAATGTATTTCCTAAACCTCTTTCAGGGATTTCTACCACCCTTATCTGCACTATCCTCACTGCAGATAATGAGGATGATTGCCAGAGGATACAGTAGGATATAGATAGTAGGATATAGATAGGCTGGAGACATGAGCAGAGAAATTGCACGTGAAATTTAATCTGGACGAATGTGAGGTGATGCACTTTGGACAGTCTAATATACAGTTAATGGCAGAACTCTGAGAAACATTAACATACAGAGGGATTTAGTGTACAGCTCCATAGTTTTCTGAAAGTGCCAACACAAGTGGATAAGGTGGTCAATAAAGCATATGGCAAACCAGCCATCATCAGCTGGGGCATAGAGTATAAAAATTGGCCAGTTATGTTGCAGCTGTACAAACACATTAGCCCTAGCCCACATCTCCTCCACTGCTACAACCTCCAAGATGTTGGTAGTTTTCTAATTCTGCCTTCTTTTGTAACCTCAATTTTATGTGCTCTATAACTGGTGTTGTTTAGGTGTTCAGATGTTTAGGTCTCAAGACTTGGAATTCCTACTCTCATTTTTCCACCTCCCCCTTCACTTTCCTCTTTTAAGTCACCCCTTAAAATGTCTCTCTTTAACCAAGCTTTTGCTCAACTGACCTAATATATCATAATATGGCTCTGTATCATACTTTGATTTGTGGTGCTTCGAGGACATGCCTTGAATTGTGTATTACCTTAAAGGGGCTATATAAAATAACTATGTAAGTTATTGTTACCATTGTTAATGATTCTGTTCTGGATTAGTTTCATTATGCCGTTTACTGTTCTAGATTATATTTTGTTGCTACTCTTCTCCCATCAACCAATTCCCCTGATTATCCCTTTAGCCAGTTAATCTCTCCCACCTTGCACCCTATTACAGAGATAATGGGAACTGCAGATGCTGGAGAGTCCGAGATAACAAAGTGTGGAGCTGGATGAACACAGCAGGCCAAGCAGCATCTTAGGAGCACAAAAGCTGACATTTCGGGCCTAGGCCCTTCATCAGAAAGGAGCCGAGGCCCAAAACGTCAGCTTTTGTGCTCTGTCGAACAAAGCTAATATTATTTTGAAAGTGCAAACTGCTTATCCTCTGCTTTTTAGTCAATTTCTTCATTTTTAAATTGAATTTTTTGCTGGAACACTGTTTTCCAGTACTTAAACTGTTTCACACATTGACATATCTAAGCTAATAAATCCACATTTCTGTTAAGTGATTGTACATTCTACACCCATTGCACTCACTGCTGTTAGTTATAATATTCTGGTTGTGATTTTACTTTTGCTGTTTCACTATCTGGAGTAAGCTAACTTCCCTGTAAAGACAGAATCAGTGCTAGGCTAAAATATAATTGCTTCAATACCGGCAACAAGGATTTTATCCACCAGCTGGAGAGCCAATGCTATCCCTGTGTTACCTCTTTCAGGAATGCCCGCTGTAATTATGAGCAACTCAGATATTTATGTCACCCGCAGTGCTGTTTTCCATGATCAAAGACGTTTGGGTTAAAATTCCAATTCCTTACAATGGCTTCCAGCCCATCAGAGCTTGGCAGTGCTGACCATTATAGGTAGTGCCAATGGAAGTAGTGGTTTCTCCCAGTAATTCCCTCAGAGGAGAGCTAAAGGTCACCAAGGGATCAAAGATACAGGTAAATGAGGGCAAGCTGGAAGCCATGGGTTGTCGATAAGAGGGAAGGCAGGGGCTAACTTTCCCATGTGTTTCTCCCTGTTCCTGATGCCATGAGGAATAGGAGCTGGAGTTCCCACCCCCCACTTTCCTACAGATTCCCAATAACCCTTGATTCCCTGACTGATCAAGAATCTACCTATCTCAGACTTAATTATGCCCAAGAACACTGCCCCCAAAGCTCTCTATGGCAAAAAGGTCTAAAAACTCACAACCTTCCCAGAGGAGAAATTCTTCTTCATCCCAGTCTTAAATTGTGCCTGTTATTTTGAGATATGGCCTCTGGTCCTAGACTCACCCCTGAACGGAAACATGTCTCAACATTCATTCCATTAAGACCGTTAAGAATCCTACATGTTACAATGTGATGATTTTTTCATTCTTCTGAATTCCAATAAGTAGAGTCCCAACCTGTTTAGCCTGTGTTCATAAATAATCCATCCATCTCAATGAGTCATCTTTTACTGAACTTTTTAGGTCAGCTCCCTTCATCAGGACTGAGTGCCTGATGAGAAGGAATCCTTTTGGGAGCACAGTGCCTAGGCCTTCTCATCGTAACTGTCCCACATGTCACTGATTGAATAATAGTCACGGCAGAATGAGACCCCTAAGGGGCATTAATTACTCATTTAAAGGTCTCAATAGGACCAAGCTGGAAAGGCCATCCAGAAGCTAGTCCAGAACAAATCAGGACAGAGCCGGGAAGGTACCCATCCATTACTCTGCTACTGAATTGAATGCCTGTCTTCCTCTAAATTCAACTGTAGGGAGAGAATAAAAAGACCATGAGACCATAAGATATAGGAGCAGAATTAGGCCATTTAGTTATCAAGTCTGGTATGCTATTTGTTCATGGCTGACATGTTTCTCTACTCCCATTTTCCTGCCTTTTTCCCTTAGCCCTTCATCCCCTTACTAAACAAGAACCTATTTATCTCTATCTTAAACACACTCAGTGAATTTTCCTCCATAAGCTTTTCTCATTTCTGGCTTAATTTGAATGAATATTGTTTTCTACGTTTGCAATATATGTACTTAGAAAGCAATACATTTTCATGCAAATTTCATTTATTCACCTTTTCCTGCTGATTTCAACAGTTTGGCAAACACCAAAGTCACTTTACATGCGTGCAAAACCCCCATGACTTTTAAAAACTTTACATGCAGCAAAAACTCAAACTAATATTTCAGTGTAACTTCCTGATCAGCAGATACTTTTACTAAATTTCTTATCAAAATGAGTGAATCTAAGGTTGAAGCACAAATCTCCTTTGTCTTCCTTAAATCAAGTGCTCATGAGTGATGTAATGCAGAAAAAAGCTTGCTGTAAGTCTACTAATGATGTCCCTTTCCTACAACCCTGGAAGATAGCACAAACAACATCAAATTAGTTAATTCCATCTCCTTCTCTGGCCATTCTACCTCACTCTGAGTCAGACTGCCATTTGCTCTGAATGCCATACCGTGGGTAGTTTGTGTTGCAAAACTGTGTGCCCCTCTGGGCATTGAGTTCAGATCCATTAAAATCTTTCGATTTTCTATGCTGTGAGATGCCTGAGTGAAATGACAATGGTTAGTTTTGATCATGTTCTTAGCAGGATCCACAGTGCAAAGTTGTTCATAATTAGCACCAGTTCCCAGAAGATGTGTGGTCTCGATGAGAAAGGTCGCAGTTGTGGTTCACATCAGAAGCATTACTACAATGAAATACAGGTACGCTTTTGAGGTTGTAATTAAGAAGATGGGGAATATTACTCGACATCAAACCCACGCGTGCACATTTGATCTTGGAATATTTTATGTTAATGCTAAGTGTAATAAATATTTTAAAACTGTTTCATTTCCTACTGCTTGATGAGGAAAGAAAATCCACTCAAATGAAAACAAAGAAAAAATGTTTTCCCATGTTTGAACTGCACTTGCCGTTCTCTGTGCTAAATATTGTCAAATTGATGCAGAGCGAAATAGAAAAATCAAAAAACATGAGCAATAGAAACCTAAAAGACAAAAATATACTGGAAACACGCAACAGGCCAACTGGTGGCTATGGAAATAATGTTCACGACGGGTGCCTTTCTTCAAGATGCAAAAATGGAAAATTAAAGCCTTTGAAATGAATTATAAACAAAGGGGGACACAACTCCTAGAATACAGAGAATAATAATGAATTGTAACTGTTAAAGGAAAGCAGGAGGTTGCTTAAATAATATAAAAGATATACAACCAGGCAATAGAATTTTGAATTTGTGAAAGAAATAAGGGGATGCAAATAAACTAAAAGTAAACTGATTAACAAAGGAAGCTGAAAATATAGAACGTCTACAGATACAGTCTGGAATCAAACAGAAAAGCTAGACAGAAATGATTGGGGCTGTCAGCTTTTTCTAGAAGAAACAACATTGAACACTCAAACCCCTCGGCATCTCTGAGGGAGGAGATTCTGCAGGCACAACAGCCCGAATTGTTTTCATAGAAGAGGAATGCTGTCTTCCTGGAACCCAGTGGGGCCCTGTTTATTGGCATATTTGGGTTCTAGATCATAGGATCAGGGTGGGAGTGATTTCATAGAAACCTATAAAATTCCGTCAGGACTAGATAGGGTAAATGCAGGAAGCATGTTCCCAATGACTGGGGAGTCCAAAACCAGGGTCACAGGCCATTTTGGAATTCATTAAATGTTTTCTGAAAGTCCAAATATACCACATTGACTGGCTCCCCCTTGTCAACTCTACTAGTTACATCTTCATAGAATTCCAACAGACTCATCAAGCATGACTTCCCCTTCGTAAATCAATGCTGACTGTCTGATCCTGCCACTGTTTTCTAAACGTTCTGCTATAAAATTCTTGATAATGGATCCAAGAATTTCCCCACTACAGATGTTAGGGTTACTAGTCTGTGTTTCCCTGTTTTCTCTCGACCTCCTTTTCTGAATGTTGGAGTAACATTAGCTACGCTCCAAGCTGTTCCAGAGTAGATAGAATCCTGGAGGATGACCACTAATGCATCCACCATTTCCCATGCTACTTCCTTAGGTACTCTGGGATTTTGGCCTTCAATCCCCACAATTTTCCCAGCACGATTTCTTTACTAATATTGATCTACTTCAATTCTTCCCTCTTAGTAAATCTCGCATTCTTCAGCATTTTTGGTATCTGATTTGTGTCTTCTTTTGTGAAGACAGAACCAAAGTATGTTTTCAGTTGCTCAGCCATTTCTTTGTCCCCTATTAAAGATTCGCCCGTTTCCGTCTATAGGAGATCTACATTTGTCTTCATTAATCTCTTTGTTTTCACATATCTATAGAAATTCTTAGCATCAGTCTTTATGTTTTCTGCAAACTTACTTTTGTACTGTATTTTCCCCTTCTTAATCAACCCCTGGTCCTTCTTTGCTGAGTTCTACACTGCTCCCAATCCTCAGACATATTATTTTTCTTGGCCAATCTGTATTCTTCTTCCTTGGATTGGACACTATCCCTTATTTCCATTGTAAGCCATTGATTGGCTCTCTTACCCATTTTGCTTCTGTGTCAGACAGGAATAAACAGTTGTTGCAATTTCCCCATGCGTTCCTGAATGTTTGCCATTGCCCATCCACTGTCATCCCTGTAAGTAATGCTCCCCCATCTATCAAGGCCAACATATGTCTCATATCTTCATGGTTTTCTTTATGAAGATTAAGCACCTAGTCTCAAATTCAACTTCTCACTCTCCATTTTGATAAAAAAAATTCTGTCATATTATGGTTGCTCATCCCTAAGGGGTCTCACACAGCTAGATTGGCAAAAATTATACAGTACCCAGTCTAAGATGACGTAAGTGTATCCTCCGCATATTGGTCAAGAAAACCTTCCCCAATTCCTCCCCTATGGCATTGTGGCTAATTTTATTTGCCTAATCTATGTGCAGATTAAACTTATCCATGATCATTGACATTCCCTTAACACGTGCATCTCTAATTTCTTGTTTAATGCCATTCCCACCATCATCGCTGCAGTTTGGGGGTCTATATATGACAGCCACAAATGCTTTTTTGTCTCTTGGTATTTCTCAACTTTACCCACACAGACTTCACATTATCAGAGCTAATATGCTTCATCAATATTGTGTTAATTTCCTGTTTAACCAATAATGTTGCTCCGCCACCTTTTCCTTTTTTCCTGTCCTTCCTAAATACTGAATGTCCCAGGGTGTTGCACTTACCATGCTCTTTACTAAGCATTGGAGTCGATCTCTAGTTCCAGAACTTGTGAACTCAGTTTCCAGAGGTCTACTCTGAAAAGTATACTGGATACGTATCACACTCAATTGAATGCACCAAGAATCACCCCTGATGCCCTGTGACAGCTACTAACGGCCAATAGGTGTGACGGACTCAACACAATTTAATGTTACTCAGTGCCAGGAACAACATTAAAAATCATTGTATCTGTGCCCCACTGATATGGGGGCCTTCACATCAGTATGTGCAAAACAGATGCTTTGAACAATGGCGGTTAGGTTTTGAGGGATAAATGTTTGGCATAGTTAGATTCAGCATTCAATGTGTCAAATGAGAGCAAATCAACACATGAGAAAGTCAAGAGAATATTGAACTATAAAACTAGTACAGTAAAATACAGGGAAACTGGATATGCTTAGATCAGACCATATCTCTGTGCATATCTTCTCATTGAGACAAAAAGGACACAGTCAGGTTCAAGGGTTGGTTCATGATTCTGGACGTGGTATGACACGTCCGGTTGACAATCTGCAACTGCTGTGAAGAGGTGCTTATGTTAGTTTCTGTAACATGTGAATGAAATGTGTATTCAGTTTTCTTCCGCAACTTGCATCTACTTATGCATACTACAACCACAAGCACTTCCATGGCTGTGTTTAGCTTTACAGTTCAACATAGTGTAGTGTGCCTTCCTCAGCACATCATACTGCAAGAGGATGGCAACATTGTGCAGTGTGATGGCAACTGAGACCTTTACATCACTAGGTCATGTGCCATGATAGAATGATGTCATCATGTCCCTTAAAGGTATATTGCATATCTGCTGCGAGGCATAAAACATAACAGATTTTACTGGGAGGAGCACAAAAATCAATTAAGAAACAACTGGGCACTGCAATGGAAGGGGGAAGCTTCAGCTTCTTCCTGTGTGAATTAAATAAGATGAGCCCAATGGTCCTCCTAATTCATAGGTATTTTACGATCAAGCACTTGTCTCTTTTAATGAAAGAGAATGTGTTTGAACATTCAATAAATGATGGACAGATTTTTGATTTAATCAGTAGAGAAAATTGGTCCCAAAGGAAATTGGGCGTGAAGCCAACGTCAGTTACAAATAATGTTTGAGCAGATTCTGCAAATTGTAAACAGGCTTTTTTTGTTCCTACTTTCTTATGTTTTTCAATTTACAACTTTGTTTTATAGGAAAAGCAGCTCTTTAACAATATGTTTCTGCACATTCGAGCCACATGTTCGGAAGAAAATATTTCATTGCGATATTTGTGGCTATTGTACCTTTTACATAAAAGTACCTCAAGTCTTTTTAGAATGTTCAAGGATCTGTTACATTGTGTTTATAGAATTCTTGCAAAAATCTTTTCTTTATAAAATCAAAGAAAGACTACATCACAGAAGGAGGCTATTTGACCCATTGCATTCCTGCTGACTCTCTGCAGGAACACTCAACTAATTTCACTCCCTAGCTCTTATCCCCGCACATGTTTTCTCTTCAGACAGTTCTCCATTTCCATTTGAAAGCCATGACTGAAATCTGCTTCCATAACACACTGGCACTGCATTCTAAATCCTAACCACTTGCAGCAGAAAAATATATTTTCCACGTAATGCATTTAGTTCTTTGCCATTCACCATAAATGGAGTTCTCTAGATTTCCACACCTCTGTCAATAATAACAGTTTCTCCAAATCAACACCGTTCAGAACGCACATGATTTTAAACATTTTTATCAAACTGCCTCTTAACTTTCACTAAAATGAACAGTTACATCTTCTCCAACCTATTCACATTACTGAAGTCTTTCATCTCCAAAAACTATGCTACAATATTTTTCTGCACCCTCTCTAATGCCTACAAAACTTCCAGATTTGGACACAATATCCTAGTTAAGATTGAATCAGCATTTTATAAACTGCAACACATTTATATTAATAGTCTTGGGCCCATATAATCTTTGTTCACACAACAGGTTGTTGATATTACTGATCCAAGGAAATGGTGGGCCACATGATATATATCTCAGTACATGTATGATCACATATTGTGTACTGCTTGACAATAGATTGTATTATCAAACGCTTTGTGACCATATGTATCACTGATTACCAATATATTAAAACAGCACAAAACACAATCGCAAAATCCTAAACCTTATTTTCATTTGTAGAACTGTGTACAATTGAAATACAAGCGATAGAATATACAGTATAAAACACTGGTCAGTAAATATGATCATCAGATTAAAAAAAACAAAGTTGCTGGAAAAGCTCAGCAGGTCTGGCAGCATCTGTGAAGGAGAGAACAGAGTTAACATTTCAGCTCTGGTGACCTTTCCTCAGAACTGGACCCGAAATGTTAATTCTATTTTTTCCTTCACAGCTGCTGCTGGACCTGCTGAGCTTTTCCAGGAACTTTGTTTTCATTCCTGATTTACAGCATCCACAGTTCTTTCGGTTTTTATGATCGTCCGATAATTTTGAAAATGAAAGGGTCTAGGCCTGAAACGTCAGCTTTTGTGCTCCTAAGATGCTGCTTGGCCTGTTGTGTTCATCCAGCTCTACATCTTGTTATCTCAGATTCTCCAGCATCTGCAGTTCCTACTATCTCTGATTTCAATAGTAGTTGCTTTATACTGGATAATTGCTCCTTCCCTCCAAGACTGGAAAGCTGGTCCAGTAACTTCACTGGTATTTTTATTATACAGGTGGGCTGTTAAAAATAGTAGTGCATTGAATCTAACTTCTTAGATACTTCAAGCCTGGTAATGTATGGCTGTTCAGCTTATGTCTGCTGCCTCCTGGGAAGTTTCTGTCTTTCTAATCATTTCCACAATGGCATTGTTGTCTATTAGTGTGACACGACATTCACTATCATCATCAGGAGAAGTTGCAGCCATTAAAAAATCTCCTTTTACCAGTCTGAATTTTGAGAAGGGTGCAGGGCTGGCATTATCTTCTATGAATTCCATGGTTAAAATCCATTGAAGCTTTTATTAATAGTTTTAAACTAAGTTGTATACATGAGGCAAAATTGAATTATTTCCCGCTTTGACGCATCCCAGGTTTACTTACGGGTGCTCATTGCTGGAAGCAACATTATGTTGAAGTTTGCACCAAATTCCACTCAGACGATTTTCTTCTGGACAAACATCTTGTGGTAAAACCATTTTAAATTCTAATGATGCCTTGGTCCATTGGCTGAGTAACTGAAGTTAAATTGGGTGGGAGAAAAACCCACAGTATGACTTTTAATCCTTAAACACTAGGATGAACTAAGCAATGATCCACAAGAAATAGGACATTGTGTTTCTGGAACTGCTGATAGTGATAATGTGGCTGAATCCATGAAGAAAAATTATTAATGTTATAGGCCTTTTGGTTCGCTTCATAACTGACTGACAAATAGTTGACACAATTCATGTACCTTGGCTTTTTGAACCTGCCGATGGGTAACAAGCCATTACTTGGTTACTCCCAGTTGCAGCTTGGCCCAGAGCACAGTAAGTTTATCCAACCTGCACTTGTAGAAGAGGGCAATTTCAGCTTCATTAAGGATATTTCTGACATTTTGTTTTGAATAAGTTCTTTAATATGCTAATGCCAGTCATTCAGATTCCGCAGATGAACCTACCTCACAAATCCATTTCTTTCACAATTTAAACCACAAAAACCAACTGCTGTCAGGAGTAAAGTAGCCTGGAATCCAACGTCTTTGCAAAGCTTTCAACTTCCTCCATGACGTGGATGTGCCGGTGTGGGATTGGGGTGGACAAGTTCATAAGTCAGACAATAACAGATTTTAGTCCAACAAGTTTCTTTAAAACTTCCTCCGCAACATCTTTAGTTCAAGTGCTGCTTGGTTTACTTTTAACGGCGTCATTGTACCAAATGAAGACCATATTCTTTAAGTCCAGACTATTTTTATGACTCACATCCTTTAGGTGTTAATATTCTATTCTCATCTTCTTTAATTTTCTCTGCAATCTGTATCCCATCACTTAATGTATTGTTCCTGACAATCAATTCAATTTGAATTTATTTGCTTTGTCTTCTTTCTTCAAGTGTCTACAACACCCAGTAAGAACCGAAAGAACTGTGGATGCTCTAAATCAGGAGCAAAAACAGAAGTTGCTGGAAAAGCTCAGCAGGTCTGGCAGCATCTGCGGAGAAATAAATTAGAGTTAATGTTTCGTGTCCAGTGACCCCCACCTCAGAATGGTTCGCCCGAAACATTAACTCTGATTTTTTTTTCCGCAGCTGCTACCAGACCTGTTAGCTTTTCCAGCAACTTCTGTTTTTGTTCAATGTCCTGTACTTGGTTTCAAGTGCTTGAAAGTTAAATGTTCTTTTTAAGGCACATTGAGCTGTGATTGTTTGACAGCAAATAACCAAAGTATGTGCTTCTTTTAGCAGTACTGTGTACTTCTGTCTTAATAGGAAGTGTCACCTTTTAATTTTTTTATTATTGTATTATTTTAGTTGAAATGTTAAACTTCAATGTTGTTCTTTCAAGCGGAAGATATTAGGGTTGAAACAAAGACAGCTTGTCAACTCAGCAGGTTATCACTCTATGCTGATGTTAGGATAAAAAGGTTCAAATTGCATGGGCACAAGAAAAGTGGATCTGGTCAACATAGGCAAGATGTTAACTTATTGGTGTAGAAATAAGTGGGGAGCCCTTTAAAGATTTTATCATAACTTCCTTTCTTAGTTGCTATATGCCTCCATTCATAAAGCCCAGGATTCTGAATGTCCTGTCTTCTTTATTCATTTTGTGGGATGTGGGTGTTGCTGTCTGGCCAGCATTTCTGATCCATCCCTAGATGCCTTTTAAAAGGGGGTGGTGAGCTGCCTTCTAAAACTGCTGCAGTCCATCTGCTGTGGGTTGACCCAAAATGCTATTAGGTAGGGAATTCCAGAATTTTCAGCCAGCGAAAGTGAAGGAACAGCGATATATTTCTAAGCCAGAACAATGAGTGGCTTGAAGGGGAACTTGCAGGTGGAGGTGTTTTCATTTATCTGCTGCCTTTGTCCTTCTCAATGGAAGTGCACATGGGTTTAGAAGGTGCTGTGAGATTTTCTTTGGTCGATTTCTGCAGTGCATCTTGCATAGAGTGCACGCTGCTGCTACTGATCATCAGTGGTGGAAGGAGTGGATGCTTGTGGGTGTACAGCCAATCAAGTGGGCTGCTTTGTCCTTGATGGTGTCAAGCTTCTTGAATGTTGCTGGGATTATACCTATCCAGGCAGATGGAGAGTATTCCATCACACTCCTGACTTGTGCATTGCAGATGGTGGGCAGGCTTTGAGGAGTCAGGAGGTCAGTTAGCTGCCACAGTATTCCTAGCTTCTGGCCTGCTCTTGTAGCCACTGTGTTTATGTGGTAAGTCCAGTTTAGTTTCTGGTCAGTGATAACACCCAGGATGTTGATAGTGGGAGAATTCAGTGATGGTAACACATTTGAATGTCAAGAGAGAGATAATGGGAACTGCAGATGCTGGAGATTCCAAGATAATAAAATGTGAGGCTGGATGAACACAGCAGGCCAAGCAGCATCTCAGGATGCTCCTGAGATGCTGCTTGGCCTGCTGTGTTCATCCAGCCTCACATTTTATTATCTTTGAATGTCAAGAGACGGTGGTTAGATTGTCTCTTACTGGTGATGGTCATAACCTGACATTTGTGTGGTGTGAATGTCACTTGCCACTTGTTAGCCCAAGCCTGGATACTGTTCATATCTTGTTGCATTTTAACATGGGCTGCTTCAGTATCTGAGGAGTCACGAATGGTGCTGAACGTTGTGTAATCATTGGTGAACATTTCCATTTCTTCCGTTATGATGGAGGGATGATCATTGTTGAAGCAGTTGAAGATGGTTGGGCCTGGAACACTACCCTAAGGAACTCTAGCAGCGATATTCTGGAGCTGACATGTCCAACAACCATGAACATCTTCCTTTGTGTCAGGTATGACTTCAACCAGCAGACAGGTTCCCCCCTATTCCCCATTGGTGCTAGGTTTGCTAGGGCTCCTTGATGCCACACTCTGTCAAATGCAGCCTTGGTATCAAGGGCTGTCACTCTCACCTCACCTCTTCTGTCCATGTTTGAACCAAGGTTGTAATGAGGTCAGGAGCTGAGTGGCCCTGGTGGAACCCAAACTGGGTGTCACTGAGCAGGTTATTGCCAAGCAGGTGCTGCTTGAAAGCACTGTTGTTGACACCTTCCATCACTTTACTGATGATCGAGTGTGGACTGATGGGACGGTAATTGGCTGGATTGAATTTGTCCTGCTTTGTGTATACAGGACATGCTTGGGCAATTTTCCACATTGTCAGGTTGACATCAATGTAACTGTAACATCATTGTAACTGTACTAGAATATCTTGGCCAGGGGAGCAGCAAGTTCTGGAGCACATGTCTTCAGCACTACTGCCAGATTGTTGTCAGGGCCCATAGCCTTTCCAGTATCCAGTGTCTCCAGTCATTTCTTGATTTCACATGGAGTGAATTGAATTGGCCAAAGACTGGTATCTGTACTGCCGGGGACCACTGGAGGAGGCTGAGATGGATCATCCACTAGAAACTTTTGGCCGAAGATTTCTGCTAATGCTTCAGCCTTAGCGTATGCACTGGTGTGGGGGGCTCTTCCATCATTGAGGATGGGGATATTTGTGGAGCTTCCTCCTCCAGTGAGTTGTTTAATTGTCTGCAACCATTCACGACTGGATGTGGCAGGACTGCAGAGCTTAGATCTGATCCAATGGTTGTGGGATCACTTAGGTCTGCCTATCATTTGTTGTTTTTGGTGTTTAGCATGCAAGTAATCCTGTTTGGTAGCTTCACCAGTTTGATATCTCAGCTTCAAGTATGGCTGGCGCTGCTCCTGGCATGCCCTCCTGCACTGTCCTTTGAATCACGGTCTACCCCATGGCTTAATGAAAATGGTTGGGTGGGGGATATGCCCCACTTATTAGCTGTGTTCTCAACCTTCCCTGTCATCTCCAATTATTTGTGCACATACATTCTAAGGTCCCTTTGCACCTGCACACTCTTGGGAATTGTGTTCTTTACTTTACAGCTCAAGCCTACCTCATTCATCCCACAAAAGCCTATCACTTCAACCTCTCTACATTGATTTTTATCTGATTCTTGCCCACCCTTTTCTTCAAATCTGTCTGAGTCAACTTGAAGTCATTCATTATTCTCACAGTTCTCAATACTTTCAAGAATTCATACTCCCTAATTTGTAAACATTTGTTTAATCTGCATACAACAGTACTCCAAAAGTAACCTCACCAATGTTTTGTGCAGTGGTAACATGGCATCCCGACTCCTATACTCAATGCATTGAAAAATCAAGGCAAGCCTGCCAAATGCTTTCTTCACAATCTTGTCTACATGCCGTGCACTTCCAAGGAACTATGTACCTGCATGCTCGACAACATTCCCTAGGGCCCTACAACTAACTTCGTAAGTCCTGCCCTGGTTTTCCTTACAAAATGCAACACCTCGCATTTATCTAAATTAAACTCCATCTGCCACTGTTTGGACCATTAGCCCAGCTGACCAAGATCTCATTGTACTCTTGGATAACCTTCTTCACTGTCTACTATTCCACCAATTTTGGTGTCAACCGCAAACTACTAACCATGCCTCCGAGATTCTCATCCAAATTGTTTCCATGATTGAAAGTGATGCTTTCCAGATTCCCTTGAAAGCCCTCGGATTTTCAGCATGAAGCACAAGCATAGTCTTAAACTGGAAATCACCAACAGCATGAGTAGCAAGCAATATGATCAACCTATCTTTAGCAGATTTATTTGCCAGGGTATCTTCTTCCAAAACATCAACATCTTATCAATGTTGAATAAATATTCAGTACATTCTTGAATTATTTCAGCCAAAGCATCAGGAAATTCACTTGCTGCATCAAGATCAGCACTAGCAACTACCCCTTGTGGTTAAATCTATTCAACCTACCTCAACTAGCAATGAAACATTCATGATCACTTTCACCACCAAACTTAGACCGTGTACAAGCTCTTTGTTTTTCGTTGAACAAGCGTTGAAGCTGATCCTCAGGACAAACAAATAACAGCTTTTTCATTTTTCTCACAAATCCACTCCTTCGCTAAATAGCTACTGTAGCCTTCATCAGCTCAAAGGCCTTCATTTTCTCAGAATGTGTGCATTGTCCTTTAAAATGGCTCCAACTGTGGAACAGCTAAGGCCTATTTCTTTTTCAAAGTTCATTGGCATTTTGCCTTTTTCAGATCTTTTGATTATGTCAACTTTCACCTCCATTGTGATAAGACCATAAGATACAAACCAGAGTTAGGCCATTTGGCCCATTGCGTCTGCTCTGCCATTCGATCATAGCTGACATGTTTCTCAATCCCATTCTCTGCCGTCTTCCTGTAACCTCAGATCCCCTTATTAATCAATAGCCTATCTATCTCCAACTTAAAGTCACTCCATGACTTGGCCTCCTCAGTCTTCTGCACTCTTCTGAAACATTAACATTGTTTCTTGCCATTGATGTTACCTGACATTTCTGGCATTTTCGGATTTCCAGTACCTGCAACATTTTGCTGTGTAAGCGTCTTTACACTGGTATTCAACTGCCGTTTTTCAGCCATTTTCTTTAATCCTCTGCACCACTTTATCAACTAGTAATCAAAACATTGATGAATTGTATACAATTGCATTAAACCCACAGCTTTACCAGGAACAATATCTGTGTGGTTTTCTTTTGTGGGCATGTGCACTGAAATTGTGATGTTCAGGATTAGTGGCAGGGCTCGGGATTGCTTTGATTATTTTTCCACTCAAGCTTTAAGAAAACATTTACATGAAAGGTGATCAAAATGCTAATGGGGAAATCATTGAAGCTGTTTCCCTGAAGACTAAAACACCAACCCATTTATCTGCCTATCTTGATAATCAATAATACATCTCACACTAATTGTTCAGGGAGAGATCTGGTTCTGGGTGTGCATCAGGAGGTGTTTTGAATAAGCTCCTCTGAAGGAGATTAAAAATAAGACAAACATACAAACTGGCAGTCGGTTTTTTAAGCAATAACTTGGTGGAGAAAGCTATTACCAATAAATAAAAGTGAGTCATTGAAAGAGATTAGCCTTGGCATTGGACAGGGTCCGAAAACTGCAATGTGCATTTAACCCTCTTCCTTTGCATCACATTCAGACTATATACAGACCTCAGGCTGCCTGCTGATATGCACAATTGGTAAAACATGGCTGCTGAATAGCCACATGATCATAGAATATTACAGCACAGTACAGGCCTTTCGGCCCTCGATGGTATGCCGACCTGTCATACCGATCTGAAGCCCATTTAACCTACACTATTCCATGTACGTCCATATGCTTGTCCAATGACGACTTAAATGTACCTAAAGTTGACGAATCTACTACCGTTGCAGGCGAAGCGTTCCATTCCCTTACTACTCTCTGAGTAAAGAAACTACCTCTGATATCTATCCTATATCTTTCACCCCTCAATTTAAAGCTATGCTCCCTCGTGCTCGCTGTCACCATCCTAGGAAAAAGGCTCTCCCTATCCACCCTGTCTAACCCTCTGATTATTTTATATGCTTCAATTAAGTCACCTCTCAACCTTCTTCTCTCTAATGAAAACAGCCTCAAGTCCCTCAGCCTTTCCTCGTAAGATCTTCCCTCCATACCAGGCAACATCCTAGTAAATCTCCTCTGCACCCTTTCCAAAGCTTCCACATCCTTCTGAGAATGCGGTGACCAGAACTGTACACAATACAAGTGCGGCCGCACCAGAGTTTTGTACAGCTTCACCATAACCTCTTGGTTCCGGAACTCGATCCCTGTATTAATAAAAGCTAAAACACTGTATGCCTTCTTAACAGCCCTGTCAACCTGGGTGGCAACTTTCAAGGATCTGCGTACATGGACACCGAGATCTCTCTGCTCATCTGCACTGCTAAGAATCTTACCATTAGTCCTGTACTTTGCCTTCTGGTTACTCCTACCAAAGTACATCACCTCACTCTTGTCTGCATGAAACTCCATTTGCCACCTCTCAGCCCAGCTCTGCAGCTTATCTATGTGTCTCTGCAACCTATAGCATCCTTCGTCACTATCCACAACTCGACCGACCTTAGTGTTGTCTGCAAATTTACTAACCCATCCTTCTACGCCCTCATCCAGGTCATTGATAAAAATGACAAACAGCAGTGGACCCAACACCGACCCTTGCGGTACACCACTAGTAACTGGTCTCCAGGATGAACATTTCCCATCAACTACCACCCTCTGTCTTCTTTCAGCAAGCCAATTTCCAATCCAAACTGCTATATCTCCCACAATCCCATTCCTCAGCATTTTGTACAATAGCCTATTGTGGGGAACCTTATCGAACGCCTTGCTGAAATCCATATACACCACATCAACCGGTTTACTCTCATGCTTCAGTAGGAGTCTCAGTTCTGTCCAACATTAGAATTACTTCCAATTAGCCTGCATCTTTTAAAGTAGAAATGCATTCTGTTTATGGTAGATACTAGAACTAGTTGCCGTAGGGAGAGTGAGCAAAGAGAACACTGAATGCTGGAGCAACAGGGTTTCTCATCTTTGAGGCTAAGATTAGGTGCAGCATACATTTGTCCAATTTGAGTCTTCAAGTTTTTTTTTGTTTTTGAATAGACCTTGCTCCTGATTTCAGTCTAACACCTAATGTCCTGTTGAGCTTCACAGTAATTGGTGAACATTTACTCCGGCTCACTCCTAACATCAGTTCCCTAGTGACTTGAGTTTCAGTGTGGCTGGGATCAACACCTGATCTCCAAGCTGTGCTTGCATGAAGAAGTTGGAAAAAGGCAAGCCAGAAGATGTTGGGCGTAAGGTGTTACTGCTGTTTCTGCATGTGGTGCAGGTTTAATCAAACCACTTTCCTGCAACAGTTCTACAGTCAACATCTGAGCACTCTTCCACATTATCTGGAGATCAAAAATGAATGATTTCTGCAGGGACATGATGTATAAATCTACAGATAACATTTATTGACGTGATCGACTTTACAGCAAGAGACAGTGTTGTTCTTGGCCTGTGTGTGTCACTGATGTCATTGTGGAGGCAAACTGGCACAGAAAGCACGGAGAAGCTAGGAGCTGACTTATGCAATGACTATTTTAAAAAATACACTGGGACATTGTTTTATAATTTATAATTATGCTGAAGTGTAGTAGCCAGTTTCAGGATAAATTAGGAGAATAAGGGAAAGAAAGC
Source organism: Stegostoma tigrinum (assembly GCF_030684315.1). Taxonomy (NCBI): domain Eukaryota; kingdom Metazoa; phylum Chordata; class Chondrichthyes; order Orectolobiformes; family Stegostomatidae; genus Stegostoma; species Stegostoma tigrinum. The sequence goes on along the minus strand of NC_081361.1, from coordinate 66,639,944 downwards.
TTTTAAAACAGTGTTCTTGCACCCAAAAGAACCAGTTTAATTTTTTAATTCACTTTGAAAGCTTTAAGTGAGTTTAATTCGTGGAATCTTCCAGTGTTGACTAAGTCAACTTACCGGCTTTGAGTTCAGTTTTAAATCAATGCAGAAAATCATGGAACTTAATTTGCGGCAAATATAACATGCTCATAAAATTCACATTCTTTTGCATGGGCTATATTGATTTACAGGTGAAATGTGCTGAGGTAAACGGTAAAAGTCAATGAAAACTCTCCCCAAAAGATGCTCAGGCCACTTGTATGATTGACTTATGTTACTGGACCCAAGAGAACATTTAAAGTAAGACCCAAGAGCCTCTGGCCCAGGATCTTACTATTAAGTGTATCAGTCCTGCACCAAGATAATAAAGTGTGAAGCTGGATGAGCACAGCAGGCCAAGCAGCATCTCAGGAGCACAAAAGCAGACGTTTCAGGCCTCGACCCTTCATCAGAGAGGGGGATGGGGAGAGGGTTCTGGAATAAATAGGGAGAGAGGGGGAGCCGGACCGAAGATGGAGAGAAAACAAGATAGGTGAAGAGGAGAGTATAGGTGGGAAGGTAGGAAGGGGATAGGTCAGTCCAGGGAAGATGGACAGGTCAAGGAGGCGGGATGAGGTGGTAGGTAGGAAATGGAGGTGCGGCTTGGGGTGAGAGGAAGGGATGGGTGAGAGAAAGAACAGGTTAGGGAGGCAGAGACAGGCTGGGCTGGTTTTGGGATGCAGTGCGGGATGGGGATGAGCTGGGCTGGTTGTGTGATGCAGTGGCGGGAGGGGACGAACTGGGCTGATTTTGGGATGCGGTGAGGGAAGGGGAGATTTTGAAGCTGGTGAAGTCCACATTGATACCATTGGGCTGCAGGGTTCCCAAGCGGAATATGAGTTGCTGTTCCTGCAACCTTCGGGTGGCATCCTTGTGGCACTGCAGGAGGCCCATGACGGACACGTCGTCGAAAGAATGGGAGGGGGAGTTAAAATGGTTTGCCACTGGGAGGTGCAGTTGTTTATTGCGAACCGAGCGGAGGTGCTCTGCAAAGCAATCCCCAAGCCTCTACTTGGTTTCCCCGATGTAGAGGAAGCCACACCGGGTACAACGGATACAGTATACCACATGTGCAGGTGAACCTCTGCTTAATGTGGAAAGTCATCTTGGGACCTGGGATGGGGGTGAGGGAGATGGTGTGGGGACAAGTGTAGCACTTCCTGTGGTTGCAGGGGAAGGTGCCGGATGTGGTGGGGTTGGAGGGCAGTGTGGAGTGAAAAAGGGAGTCACAGAGAGAGTGGTCTCTCTGGAAGGCAGACAAGGGTGGGGATGGAAAAATGTCTTGGGTGCTGGGGTCGGATTGTAGATGGCGGAAGTGTTGGAGGATGATGCGTTGTATCCGGAGGTTGGTGGGGTGGTGTGTCAGAACGAGGGGGATCCTCTTTGGGCGGTTGTGGTGGGGGCGGGGTGTGAGGGATGTGTTGCGGGAAATGCGGGAGACGCGGTCAAGGGCATTCTTGACCACTGTGGGGGAAAGTTGCGGCCCTTGAAGAACTTGGACATCTGGGATGTGCGGGAGTTTGCCTTTCCAAACTAAGTCACAACAGAATTAATTTAAAAAGGATCCCTTCTCTGAGTGAATACTTTTCCCCCAGATCAAATGAATTTACGTTTCGAAAGGAAATACTTCAGACAGGTTTTCTTAAACTAGCAAAAGAATGAGTTTATTATTTACAAAATTCAAGAAAAACTAATAGTTCAACACAAAGATTAAGAACGAGAAGTGAATTTAAAAAGATGGACATGTTTTATTATAAAGACAAAACTGTGCGGATCAGTCTCTGCGTTACAGAACATAGAACATCGAAAAGTACAGCACAGTACAGGCCCTTCGGCCCATGATGTTGTGCTGTGGAATAATCCTCATCCAAAAATAACATAACCTAACCTACATTCCCCTCAATTCACTGCTGTCCATGTACATGTCCAGCAGTCGCTTAAAAGTCACTAATGACTCTGTTTCCACGACTACCACTGGCAAACTATTCCATGCGCTCACAACTCTCTGGGTGATGAACGTCCCTCAGACATCTCCTCTATACCTTCCTCCTAACACCTTAAAACTATGACCCCTCGTGGCAGTCAATCCTGCCCTGGGGAAAAGTCTCTGGCTATCGACTCTATCCATGCCTCTCATTACCTTGTACACATCGATCTGGTCACCTCTCTTCCTCCTTCTCTCCAGAGAGAAAAGTCCAAGCTCAGGCAACCTCCCCTCGTAAGACAAGCCCTCCAGTCCAGGCAGCATCCTGGTAAACCTCCTTTGCACCCTCTCCCAAGCCTCCACATCTTTCCTATAATAGGGTGACCAGAACTGGACACAATATTCCAAGTGTGGTCTCACCAGGGTTTTGTTGAGCTGCAGCATAACCTTGCAGCTCTTAAACTCGATCCCCCTGTTAATGAAAGCCAAAACACCATATGCTTTCTTAACAACCTTATCCACCTGGGTGGCAACTTTGAGGGAGATCTGCACTTGAACACAAAGATCCCGCTGTTCCTCACACTGCTGAGAATCCTGCCTTTAATCCTATATTCAGCATTTAAGTTCGACCTTCCAAAATGCATCACTTCGCATTTATCCAGGTTGAACTCCATCTGCCATTTCTCAGCCCAGCTCTGCATACTGTCAATGTCTCGCTGAAGCCTGCAATAGCCCTCGATACTATCAACGGCACCTCCAACCTTTGTGTCATCAGCAAACATACTAACTCACCCCTCAACGTCCTCATCCAAGTCATTTATAAAATGTACAAAGAGCAGAGGCCCAAGAACAGACCCCTGCAGGACACCACTCAGCACTGACCTCCAGGCAGAATATTTACCATCTACAACCACTCTCTGCCTCCTGTCAGCCAACCAATTCTAAATCCAGAAGTCCAAATCACCCTGTATCCCATACCTCCTGGCTTTATGAATGACCCTACCATGGGGAACCTTATCAAATGCCTTGTTGAAGTCCATGTACACCACATCCACTGCTTGACCCTCGTCAACCTGTCTCGTGACTTCCTCTAAGAACTCAATAAGATTTGTAAGGCATGACCTACCCCTCACAAAGCCATGCTGACTCTCTTTAATCACGCTATACTTTTCCAAATGGTCATAAATCCTATCCCTCAGAATTCTTTCCAAAACCTTGCTGACCACAGACGTAAGACTGACTGCTCTGTAATTTCCAGGGATTTCTCTATTCCCTTTCTTGAAAAGAGGAACAACATTTGCCTCCCTCCAATCTTCTGGTACGACTCCCGTTGAGAGTGAGAAAGCAAAGATCTTCGTCAGCAGCTTAGCAACCTTCTTTCTCGCTTTCTGGAGCAACCTAGGATAAATCTGGCCTGGCCCTGGGGACTTATCAATCTTAATGTTTGCCAAAATTTCCAGCACATCAACTTCCTCAATCTTGATCTGTTCAAGCCTGCTTTCCTGCTCCTCAAATTTCTCATTCACAACAATGTCCCTTTCCTTAGTGAAAACCGAAGCAGAAAACTCATTTAGGGCTTCTCCCATCTGCTCAGACTCCATGCACAAGTTCCCTACGCTATCCCTGATCGGCCCTACCTTCTCCCTGATCATTCTCTTATTCCTCACGTATGTGTAAAATGCTTTCGGGTTCTCCCTAATCCTTCCTGCCAAGCCTTTTTCGTGCCCCCTCCTGGCCCTCCTCAGTCCACTTTTGAGCTCCTTCTGAGCAAGCCTGTAATCCTCTAGAGCTGTGCTGGACCCTTGCTTCCTCCACTTTAGGTAAGCTGCCTTTTTCTTCTTGATGAGAAGTACCTCTGTTCTCATCATCCAAGGTCCTTAATCTTACCCCTTCTTACCTGTCTCAAAGGAACAAACTCACAACAACTGCTCCTTAAACAGTCTCTAAATGTCTGTTGTGCCCTTTCTGTGGAACAATTGCTCCCAATCTGTACTTCCCAACTCCTGCCTGATAGCGTCATAGTTTCCTTTTCCCCAGTTAAATATCTTCCCCTGGTAACTGCTCCTTTCCCTCTCCATGGCTACGGTAAATGTGAGGCTGTTGTGGTCACTGTCGCCAAAGTGTTCTCCCACCACGAGATCTGACACCTGTCCTGGCTCATTGCCGAGCACCAAATCCAAAATGGCCTCCCCCCTCGTCGGCCTGTCCACATATTGAGTAAGGAAGCCCTCCTGGACACGCCTGACAAAAACGGCTCCATCCAAACCATCTGCACTAAGGAGGCACCAATCAATATTGGGAAAGTTGAAGTCACCCATAACAACAACCCTGCTACGTTTGCACTTTTCAACAATCTGCCGGCCTATGAGTTCTTCGATCTTCCTGCTGCTATTTGGGGGTCTGTAGAAAACCCCAAGTGAGGTGACTGCTCCCTTGCTGTTCCTAACTTCCACCCATACTGACTCAGTCGACAAACCTTCCTCGGCAACCTCAGCCCATACCACCTCAGTAGACGGGTCCTCATCAAAAGTTCTTTCAGCCGCCGTTATACTGTCTTTGACTAACAAAGCCACACTTCCTCCTCTTTTACCACCTTCCCTGACCTTAATGAAAGATCTAAACCCTGGACCCTGCAACATCCATTCCTGACCCTGCTCTATCCATGTCTCCGAAATGGCCACAACATCGAAGTCCCAGGTACCTATCCAAGCTGCAAGCTCACCTACTTTATTCCGGATACTCCTGGTGTTAAAGTAGACACACTTCAACCCAGCTTGCTGTCTGCCAGCACACTCCTGTGACAGTGAGGTCCTTCCATGTCCTCCCTATGCTCATCCTCCTGTGTACTAGGACTACACCTGTTTCCCATCCCCCTTCTGAGCTAGTTTAAATCCACCTGAATAGCACTAGCAAATTTCCCACCCGATTAGCACTAGCAAATTTCCCACCCAGGATATTAGTGCCCCTCTGGTTCAAATGGAGACCGTCTTGTTTGTAGAGGCCCCACCTTCCCCAGAATGAGCCCCAATTGTCCATGTACCTGAAGCCCTCCCTCCTGCACCATCCCTGTGTTGTTTGTGAAGAACTGAGAATACAGCATTGTGACTGTTACATTGAATGGTATCCATAACATTGACATCAGTAGGTAGGCAGTTGATTTTAGGATTGTCAGCTTTGAAAGTTAATAGAAATTCTTTTGTCCTGGTCCCTTGCAGTCATAGCTGGCTGTTTTCAGTCAGAGTGAGTGTGAGTCTTTCTCCCTTCCTTACCTGCAGTGAATGGGTATGTATCGGCTGTTCAGAAACTGTCAACTTCACAGCAGACTAGTACATGTGCTAGTATATTAGGCCACTAACAGATAGACCAGGAGTTGTAGCCATTTTAACCTGAGTTTTGTAGATTCCTGGAAGAGTAAAAACATAAACATGTCTGGAGGAGGTGGTTTCCTGCTTAGGGAAGGTGGCAGAAGGGGGCATATTAGCCAGATTCTTGCTATGTCTTCTTTTATAATCTTTCTTTTTGAAGTTTCCATGACTCTGTACAGATGTGATATTGTTCATACAGGACTTTGCCAAACAGGCATTGAATTTTGTTCCCACAGTCATTTTGGATTTAAAGATCATTGGAATTAAAGATCAATATGTTCATAAGTACTTCAGAGCTCTGATCAATCATCATGATAATATACATATGTTAATAACAAATTAAAAAGCAAAATTATCAACATTTAATGGATAGTGCATCTGTTCCAGATTATGAATTGATACAGCTACCATTTCAGGGCAGAGTGATCAGAATGTGGAGTCACACAATTGATTTTGCACTTGTTCTGTTAAAGAAAAGCTGAGTTTGTTTGTATGCGTTAAAATGCATGCTCACTATTCTCAAAACACTGCTTTTTTTATTATTATACATCAAGATAGATCATGCCAGGTTTTTTCTAGTGTTATAACACTTGCAAAGAATTTTCAAAAGTGGAACACCACCACTTCCAGCTAGATATGACATGGCTGAAAAAATAAGCAGGAATGTTGTGTTATTACTATCTTTGGTGTTCCTCTTGCATTAAAATAAAGCATAAACCATATTACATGCCCCATAAAACAAATGCTTAAAATCCTTATATTTATAACCTATCCGAGATATGTCTATTCAATTATTTAATGAGCAATCACGACAATTTATGAGATGTCAATCCAACAGAGAAATCTAGAATCAAGGAATATTACAATGCAGAAAGAGGGTATTTGGTTCATCAGGTCTGCGCCAGCTCTCACTTATAAGCATAACTTACTTATATCTTATTTATTGTCTGAGGTAATTCATTATCCTGAATGTGTTAACAAATGGCTAATTTAGTTTTTGTAGCATTGAATCAAAAGCCATTTGTAATCTCCCTACAATTGCACAGTCTGTTTCCTTCTTTCACTGATCTACTTTGTTTTTTTTGCAAGTTTTATTGCTGTAAATTAAGCATCTATGTTACGCGTCAAGTGTTCCCCAATACATTAGTATTCAAAGGCAGATTACAGGTTCTATCAGCAGATGAAATCTCTAGTTCATCTGAAATGATGCTCTTGCATCTACTGTGATTGAGATGCCACTTTATGGTAGCAATCCAAGTAGCCTCTGACCCATGCAAGAGGCTCTTTTCATTGTTGGTCATGTTGCCCAATTACTATCTCCCAACCTACATTGATCTGTGGCTTCCACTGCTCTTACTTTCCTGTATTAGGCTTTTTGGACTGGATGCCTTCAGGGTATGAAATCTGTTGGTGATATCATGCACATGTGGATTTAAAGCTTCAAGGTCCGAGGGAAATCCCCAGCATCAAGTTCACCAATACTCTACTAGGTTTCTAGCTTTCACTACAGCAGGTGATCTCAGGTTTACCAAATGTCCAGGATTTTGTGGGACCCTCCCACATTTGAGGCCATTGTCCTAAGTCCCAGAAATCTCTTTGCTGTTCTATTCGAGCAATCTTTTATTTTGAAACAATGTCCCCTAGTTTTGGGCTTGCCCTTTGATTATTCCACCATACTCTTAACCTGTGTTTTGTAAGCAGTGGACCAACATTAGGAAGACAAAAGGTGAGTTATTTGCCTCATAATCCTTTACTTCTGACCAGTTCTTGTAGTTGCAGTGTTTATATGGCTGATAAAAGCACCACTTGTGTGATGTGAATGTTATTTGACACATGCTCAGTCCAAGCCTGAATATTGTTCAGATTCTTCACACAAACTGCATCAGTACCTGGACTTTATCAACGGCATTGGATTTTGTGTAACCATTAGTAAACATCCCTATTTCTGACCTTATGCTGGAAGGGACTTGATGAAGCAATTAAAGATGGTTGTCTCAAGGGCACTCTGCCGGGGAACTCCTACAAAGTTATACAGAAGCTCAGATAACTGACCTCCAACAACTAAAACCATTTTCCTTTGTGCCACATTTTAATTGACAGTTTGTTCCCTGATTCCCTTTGACTGTAGTTTTGTTGGAACTCTTCAATGCTATACTTGGTTCATTGTTGTCTCAATGCCAAGGCAATGACTGCTGCGTCACCTTTGAAGTTCACCTTTTTTGGCCATGTTTTGACAGAGGCTTGAATGAGCTTAGGAATTGAATGACCATGACAGCATACACATTGAGTATCAGTGAGAAGGTCATTGCTGACACTTTTTATCAGGAGGACACCTAGAATTATCATCCACATGAGTCTTCTGGCTCAAGATGGACACAAATGCTTCAGTCTTATCTTTTAAAACTGATTTCCTTAGCTTCCCCATCATTGAGGACGAGAAGATTACATCTCCTGTTAGTTGATTCTCTGTCTACTATCAATCATGTGGCAGGATTGCAATCTTAGATCTGATGCATTATTTGTGAGATCACTTAGCACTATCTATTGCATGCTGCTGCTGCTTTTTGGCATTTATGTAGTCCTATGTATTAACTTCATCAGGTTAACACCTCATTTTTAAGTATGTCTTATTTTATTCCTAACATGCACTCTTACTCTCTTCGGTGAACTAGGGTTGATCTCCCAGTCTGATGGTGATGGTGGAATATGGTGGCCCATGAGGTTACAAATTGTGGTAGAATACAGTTTTGCTGGTGCTGAAAGCCCACGTTCTTCATCAATGCCCAGTTTTGAGTTTCTAGGTGTGCTCGCAATCAGTCCCATTTAGTGCAGTGGTCATGCCATACAACATAATGTTCTGAAGGTTCATTACAGGCTTTATTGGGAGTGGGAAGAAATGTTGATGGGCGATAGTTTTCAAGAGTCCTAAGAGGATTAAGTGTTGCAAGAATAAATTGACGTGCTATAGAATAAACAGAGATGACCTCTTCAATTGCTGTCCAGACCCACAGAATTAACAGGAAGTTCCAATAGAAACCTGCCGCTGATTAAACATTTGCATGCCCTTCACTTGCCTGGCAACAGCCCTTTAAGTTTTTGCATGAATCACATGGACACTAGATCCCAAAACAAAACAGTAAGTGGAGGCCTTTTCCAGTTCTTCCTTTGGGAATGGCATGTCACTGATTAAATTCCATCCTATGCTCCTACATTCTATCCGCATGTACAGTAAGGGGCAAAACCTGTGGGAACTCAGTTCAGGCCACTGTGCTGTTCTGCTTCACTAGCTCACAGTGAGTTAAGAACAGAGTCCAATGTGAGATACTTTGTGAGCACTTCCTGAATTCTCTATTCAAATATGAGATCCAACACAAACAAATCTGCTACTTTATCCATTTTCCTGATTTATTCACTTATAGAGTCCATTACCAGGCATTTTTTTTCTGCTGTAGAAGCAATTTGCCATTGTTGAAATTGCTTGGCCAAGACTCAAAATCATAATGCACATTATTGCCCCTCCACTTAGTGACACAGCATGCTGGTAAGCCAAGATTTTGCAGCTCCAGATGTCCAAATACAGATCTTCATGTAATTTCCTTCCTTTGTGTCCAGTATTACAAATTGTCTTATTTTATTCAGCAATTGAGTTTCAAACACTAAAGATGCAAAAACTTCAAAGAAATAGAAAAGCATTGTGCAGCAGTAATGGGAAATGAAATGGTAACCATGGTAACATAGTTCAAAGGTCAGACAGCTTGATGTAACTTGATTTAAGTTTGTGAAGCTGTCAGAATAAGTACCCAGGGACCACCATTACAAGACATAAAAGAGGTAATTATGTATCATCAAAGTTAAAAGCAGAATTATTGAATATTTGCTGAATTGTTTTAATAATCTTTCTGTAGCTCTATTAGAGCTGCTATAATTCAGCACAATCACTAAGAGGGACAACTGCTCACTGTGCGGAGACTAAATATTTTCAGTGTGCCAGTGGGACATGAGGTGGGGCAGTTAGGAGTGTAGGGTCATGGCTCACCCTATCATGTACCAAGCAGAAGTAATAAAGCAGGCATAGAGTTATTTAAAGGTGGTCTGAATCCTTTTCTTTGTATTTCTTCTTTATGTAGAAAACACATGAATAAAAATGATGACACCAAAAAGCTGAGTTTGAGCCTGTGTTGCTTTGAGGCACATTTTTGTCTTTTCTGGTTGGGCGTAAAACACTGTCTAGGAAAATTACACAGAGAAAATCTATAAAGGGGAATGAACATTTCCACATCTAACCTGTCAAGTTGCCTAAGAATCTTGAATGTTTCAATCAGGTCACCTCTAATTGTTTAATGTTCTAATCGGCACAGAACCAATGTGCTCAACCTTGCTTTATAAGAGAGCCTGTCCATACCTGATGTGAGCTAGCAAACATTGCACTATGTCCAATGCCAGTATATCTTTCTTTAGATAAGGGGCCCAAAACTGTTCACAGTATTCCAGCTGTGGTCTGACAAGTGCCTTGGACAGTCTTAGGAAAACCTCCCTACTTTTATATGCAATTCTCTTTGAACTAAAGGCCAACATTCTGCGAAGATATTCTCCAACCTCAGATGTGTCAGTGGAGAGAAACATTGAAAGATGACATCGGAGGGTGATTTTATAAAAATATATAGAATTGCAAAAATGATTCCAGGAAATTAGTTTAAATTAAATCACAAAACTGAAACAAGCCATCCCAGGTTTAAACTATGGCAAAAAAGGCAAATTTAGGACCTAAAGCTGCTCTCCTTCACAAAAGGGTGGATTAACACTTGAAAAGAACTTTAATATACAGCAGTGAAAATGTGAATCATTTAAGAATCAATGGGTGAATTTTAATGTCATTTAGGATGAAAGATCAGATTAGTCAACTGTGCTTCCTCATTCCATAATTAACTTATGTTCTGGTGATATCGGTTTTCACTGCATTTGGCCACATAATGACAGTGGTTGAAAACTGAAAGGCATACAATTAAGTGGTGAAGCAATGTCTTATTTAGGACATCTGATGAGGTAGTTTATGAATGCAAGTTGTTCTTTCAGCAACAGAGGGTGTTATATACAAATCAATTGAATCTCCTCTGAAATGAGACTGGAATGAAACCCAGTTGAAAATAATACAAGAACCCTGATATTCATGAGAGGAAGGAGAGTGAGGCTGAAAGAGGCCAAAAAAAACCAGCAAGAAGTCATGGAGGAGGTGATGATTATAACAGCAGGAATTTATTCATATTATATAGTTTCATCTCCGAGCAGGCAACCTGATCATTAGCCACAAGGAAACACTTGGTAGCAGGAGGCTTTGGAGAATGTTGCCAGTGTTTTCAGGTGAGAGAAAGTTGTGTGACCAGTGTTCCAAGTTATGGCTGAAGGCATTGGGAGGAGGCCTACTATCAGGAGGAGGGGAAAGCTTATACCTATTTGTCTCTTATTTTCCCATTTTTATGTAAAGTGTTGATATTGTTGAGGGAGTTCACTTCATGAAATTTTTAGGAGTGTATTGGGATGAATTAACCCCTGCTGTTGAAACAACTCAGTTGTAGCAGCATTCAATATTAATGGGCAGTGCTGTATCTCCACTGCTTTCTCACCCTGCTGGGCTAAATGACTCATCCAACCCAGTTTCCCAAGTGATAGCATCAGAATTCACTGTTTAAAGTAAATGGAAAGACAGATACTAACCAAATAATGCTCAGGTAAAATAGAGACTCTCCTTTAATGATTTCTCCTTGTGGGGGAATCTAGAATATAAGATATGATTCACAATAAAGATTTTCCAATGAAAAGGGAATATTTTTTGCTTTTAGAACATCATTAGGCTTTGGAATGTCTACCTGAAAGATCAGTGGAAGCTGCACTATGGAATATACTCAAGGCTAAATGAGATCAATTATTGATTGACAAGGAAGTCAAGAGTTATGTGAGAAAGGCAGGAAAATGGACTTGACTACCCATGACCTTAGTAAATGGAGAAATAGGCTTGAAGCTGAATGGCATCCCTCTGTTACAAAAATAGAAATTGCTGCAGAAACTCAGCAGGCTTGGCAGCATCTGTGGTGAGATAGCAGAGTTAATGCTTCATGTCTAGCGTCTATTCTTCAGAATCCTTCTATTACTTTTTCTGACCTTACACAAGTCTTGTGCTCATTTAGCAAACTAGTTCTGTCGGTTAGCAAATGTGCAGAGGCTGCAGCACCAGGCTGTAACACAGAGGAAATGAAATTTCTGCACATAACTTACATTTGGACCCAAGAATCTAAAACAGAATTCTTAATTCACTCATCCCAGATGGGACTGCAGTGGTTCAAAAAAAAGGTCTCACTGCCACCTTCTCAAAGGAAATTAGTCGTGGGCAATAAAAGCTGGCCTTGATGGTAGTACACATAACCCACAAATCTATTTAAAAAGTACATTTTTTGTCTGCTAACTTCTACTAGCTCATTTATAAAAGACAGCACAATGGCTTGTTCGTCATGGATAGATTAGCACTCTCCAACTCACTCAAAACCACCTGCATTTTGTGGCTTTCCTGGACCAACAGAATGAGGTGTTTTCCAGTGGCTCAGAAATGTGGCAAGGGTATGAACAGAAGGATCGCTGACCTGACTCTGGGTTAGCAGCAAATGTCTCCAACAGAGATCGGGCTGGAGATCATATGGTGATTCTTCCAAATGCTGTGCCAGGAAGAAAAGCTCATGAAATTTCCAACAATGCTGGTTGTGTGTGTGTCCATAACCCCTCCGTACATCAATCTAATGGCTTGGTCTTTACTGAAAATACTCCCATTGATTAACTACTGAGAATATCTTCAGGATTCTCCCTCAGACCTTTGAGCATAGGAGCTGGGGCGTCATGTTGAGGTTGTACTGTACATTGGTGCAGCCTCTTCTGGAGTACTGGGTGCAGTTCTGGTCGCCCTGTTTTTGGATGAATATTCTTAAACTGGAGAGCATTCAGAAAATATAATCCAGGGTATTGCCAGGAATGGAGGGTTTGAGATATAAAAATATGCTGGAAAGAACAAAGAAACCAAAGAACAAAGAAACCCACAGCACAGGAACCGGCCCTTCGGCTCTCCAAGCCTGCGCCGATCAAGATCCTCTGTCTAACCTGTCATCTATTTTCAAACGGTCTATGTCCATTTGCTCCCTGCCCATCCATGTACCTGTCCAAATACATCTTAAAAGACACTATAACGTGTCTGCGTCTGCCACCTCCGCTGGCAACGCGTTCCAGGCGCCCACCACCCTCTGTGTAAAGAACTTTCCACGCATATCTCCCTTAAACTTTCCTCCTCTCACTTTGAACTCATGACCCCTAGTAATTGAGTCCCCCACTCTGGGAAAAAGATTTTTGCTATCCACCCTGTCTATACCCCTCATGATTTTGTAGACCTCAATCAGGTCCCCCCTCAATCTCCGTCTTTCTAATTAAAATAATCTTAATCTATTCAACCTCTCTTCATAGCTAGCACCCTCCATACCAGGCAACATCCGGGTGAACCTCCTCTGCACCCTCTCCAAAGCATCCACATCCTTTTGGTAATGTGGCGACCAGACTGTACACATTACTCCAAATGTGGCCGAACCAAAGTCCTATACAACTGCAACATGACCTGCCAACTCTTGTACTCAATACCCCTCCCAATGAAGAAAAGCATGCCATATGCCTTCTCGACCACCCTATTGACCTGCATTGTCACTTTCAGGGAACAATGGACCTGAACACCCAGATCTCTTTTGTACATCAATTTTCCCTAGGACTTTTCCATTTGCTGTATAGTTCGCCCTTGAATTTGATCTTCCAAAATGCATCACCTCACATTTGCTCGGATTGAACTCCATCTGCCATTTATCTGCCCAACTCTCCAGTCTATTTATATTCTGCTGTAATTTCTGACAGTCCCCTTCACTATCAGCTACTCCACCAATCTTAGTGTCATCAGCAAACTTGCTGATCAGACCACCTACACCTTCCTCCAGATCATTTACATATATCACATACAACAGTGGTCCCAGCACAGATCCCTGTGGAACACCACTGGTCACAGGTCTCCAATTTGAGAAACTCCCTTCTACTACTACCCTCTGTCTCCTGTTGCCCAGCCAGTTTTTTTATCCATCTAGCTAGCACAACCTAGGCGCCATGTGACTTCACTTTCTCCATCAGCCTGCCATGGGGAACCTTATCAAACACCTTACTGAAGTCCATGTATATGACATCTACAGCCTTTCCCTCATCAATCAACTTTGTCACGTCCTCAAAGAATTCTATTAAGTTGGTAAGACATGACCTTCCCTGTACAAAACCATGTTACCTATCACTGATAAGCCCATTTTCTTCCAAACAGGAATAGGTCCGATCCCTCAGTATCTTCTCCAGTAGCTTCCCCACCACTGACGTCAGGCTCACCAGTCGATAATTACCTGGATTATCCTTGCTGCCCTTTTTAAACAAGGGGACAACATCAGCAAGTCTCCAGTCCTCTGGGACCTCACCCTTGTCTAAGGACACTGCAAAGATATCTGTTAGGGCCCCGGCTATTTCCTCTCTCACTTCCCTCAGTAACCTGGGATAGATCTCATCCGGATCTGGGGACTTGTCCACCTTAATGTCTTTTAGGATACTTAACACTTCCTCCTTCCTTATGTCAACTTGACCTAGACTGAGCAAACATCTATCCCTAACCTCAACATCCGTCATGTCCCTCTCCTTGGTGAATACCGACGCAAAGTACTCGTTAAGAATGTCACTCATTTTCTCTGACTCAGCGCATAACTTTCCTTCTTTGTCCTTAAGTAGGCCAATCCTTTCTCTAGTTACCCTCTTGCTCTTTATATATGAATAAAAGGCTTTGGGATTTTCCTTAACCATGTTTGCCAGCAATATCTCATGTCCTCTCTTAGCCCTCTTAATCCCTTTTTTCAGATTCGCTCTACATTCCCGATATTCTTGCAAAGCTTTGTCTGTCTTCAGTCGCCTGGACCTCATGTATGCTTCCTTTTTTCTCTTGGCTAGTCTCACAATTTCACCTGTCATCCATGGCTCCCTAATCTTGCCTTTTCTATTCCTCATTTTCACAGGAACATGTCTCTCCTGCACGCTAATCAACCTCTCCTTAAAAGCCTCCCACATATCAAATGTGGATTTACCTTCAAACAGTTTCTCCCAATCTACATTCCTCAGATCCTGCCAAATCTTGGTATAATCGGCCTTCCCCCAGTTTAGTACTCTTCCTTTAGGACCACTCCTATCCTTGTCCATGAGTATTGTAAAACTTACGGAATTGTGGTCGCTATTTCCAAAGTAGTCCCCTACTGTAATATCAACCACCTGGCCGGGTTCATTCCCCAGCACCAGGTCCAGTATGGCCCTTTCCAGAGTTGGACTACATACATACTGCTCTAGAAAACCCTCCTGGACACACCTTACAAATTCTGCTCCGTCTTGACCCCTAACACTAAGTGAATCCCAGTCAATGTTGGGAAAATTAAAATCTCCCATCACCACCATCCTGTTTCTCCTACATCTTTCCATTATCTGTTTACATATTTGTACCTCTATCTCACACTTGCTGTTGGGAGGCCTGTAGTACAGCCCCAGCATTGTTACTGCATCCTTCCTATTTCTGAGTTCTACCCATATTGCCTCACTGCTTGAGTCCTCCATGGGACCCTCCTTCAGTGTGGCTGTGATATCATCTTTGGCCATTACTGCTGGGATGTTTTTCACTGGAACATGAGAGGTTGAGGGGTGACCATATAGAGGTTCACAAAATCATGAGCGGCATAGATATAGTGAATGACAAGGGTCTTATCGCCAGGATGGGTGTGTTTAAAACAAGGGAGCATATTTTTTAAGCTGAGGGGAGAAAGATTTATAAAGAACATGAGAAGCAAATTTTTTTGTACAGAGAGTGGTTTGTATGCGGAATAAACTGTCGCAGAAAGTGGAGGATGTAGGTACAGCTACAATGTTTAAAAGACATTTGGATGAGGTCATTAAATAGGAAAGGTTTGAAGGGATTTGGTCCAAGTGCAGCTGGATGGGTCTAGTTCAGATTGGGAACTTGATTGGCCTGGACTGGTTGGACCAAAGGGTCTGTGTCTGTACTGTATGACTCTACAATTCTGCCAGGAGGTTGGCACAAATCCTAGTTAGACAGACAATATAGAAATTCCACCAATCCTCTACTTACACCCAGTCAGGAGAGCCTCAAGAAAGAGTCTTACCCCATCTTTTTCTACAATAATGATGCTTGTGTTACAAGTCTAAAAACTAAAGGAGCTTGAGAAATTAGGAGATGGCGCTAGAAAATGTATTTACTGGCTGTGATCACTCCAGCGTGGTCATTAATTAATTTGTTTGCAGCACATCTGTCTGACCTTAAAAGCTTATGAAACTGGAGCAGGAATATATCATACTGTCCATTCAGCCTGCTCCACCTTTCAATGTGATTATGGAGTTTGGAACATAGGACATAGAAAAGTATAGCACAGTACAGGCCCTTCGGCCCACAATGTTGTGCCATGGAATATTCCTAATCCAAAAATAAAATAACCTAACCTACATTCCCCTCAATTCACTGCTGTCCATGTGCATGTCCAGCAGTCGCTTAAATGTCACTAATGACTCCGCTTCCACGACTACCACTGGTGAACTATTCCATGCGCTCACAACTCTCTGGGTGAAGAACCTCCCTCTGACATCTCCTTTATACCTTCCTCCTAACACCTTAAAACTATGACCCTTCGTGGCAGTCAATCCTGCCCTGGGGAAATGTCTCTGGCTATCGACTCTATCCATGCCTCTCATTACCTTGTACACCTCGATCAGGTCACCTCTCTTCCTCCTTCTCTTCAGAGAGAAAAGTCCGAGCTCAGTCAACCTCCCCTCGTAAGACAAGCCCTCCAGTCCAGGCAGCATCCTGGTAAACCTCCTTTGCTGAGGATGCCTCTTAACTATTCACTTCGCTCCTTTTCTGCCACCCATTGACATAAGCAGCAAAAGACACAGAAACAGGTTCAGTTTGTAAATTAACAACACTCAACTCTCCATTGACTGCCTCAAGCCTCTCAGCCTTTGGGCTATCTGATGGTTTGCCCAACATCCAGCTTTGGATAAGGTTAAATTCTCTTAAATTTTATTTCTGACTCTAGAAGAGTGCCTACATTCACCTCTGTAATACTGCTTATCCCTATTTCTGTCTCAGCCTGTTAGTTACCAAAACCTTCATCCATTCTCACCGCTGTTACCTTCAGAACACACTATTCCAATATTCACTGCACCCTATAAAATTCAGCACATTGAAAACTTGAAACCTGTCCTGAGCCAAATCCCACATATCTCACTTATTGAGTAACCCTGGCATTGCAAAAGTTGCAAGTTATTTCTAGAATACCTATTGCTTCCCCACTTTTCTGCCAAAGGACCCTGTCCCATTATCTTATTACAGAAGCCAGAAATGAGGTGTTTTAAACTGTGAAATATACTGATAACATTTATGGTACTGCATTAATTCTTCTTTAAGGCCTGCACTTTTTCTCTCTCCCTGTTAATAAGTAATTCCTATTGATCAGTAAGTTGAAGTTCATTTCAGCAAAACTACTTAGTAACTCATGATGGCAATTGTGGAGGGTTGAAATAAATCCCATCAGTTCCTCTTTCACAATGATAGTTTTTGGGTTGAGATGGATAGATTCTGAACTATAGGTAGGTGTTTGTGAAAAATATACTGAGCATGTCTTCTTGACCTGTGGAATCCATCCACATTCCAGGTACAACATTTAAATAGACCAACTCACTAAGTAATCCTTGATATAAGCTTATATTATTTTCTTTATTCCCAAACAATGCTCTTAAATGTGCAAAACATAATATTCATTTACCCTAGTTAGTTAATTTCCATAGCTACAGACAGGCCTGCAGGCCACAAAACTCCATCAACATCAGAGTATTCACATTGGTGTCATGGCAACCTTTTGCCACAGAATATTTGGCAACTTCTCACTCATCAACTTTTAAGATACTTTTGCCTCTTTTGAATTAAAATTACAACTTGTCAAAATGAACATCCAACAATCTTTGACACTAGCTCAGTTACTTTCCTGTGAAAATAGAAAATAATTATTTCATTCTGATTATATTTCTCATTCCAGTATGCAATGGAAATAGTCAAACCCAACGCACTGGAAGACTACAAGGAGTAGATTATAGCCTATAGGGTGCATAAGGCACCACATGCTAGAAATGTGGGACAATGCAGAAGGAAAAAGAAATCAGTAAAACTTGTGAATGATGGGGATTGGATACACTATATATATATGTTTCAAAATGGAAACCCACATCTAGCACACCCAGGATATTCATTTCCAATACAGTGCCGCGCAGGGAAGTGGGCACTTTTGTGCTGACTTACTTAATCATGTGATTCTTATTGTCACAACCATGAAATGGAAAAGTTATGTTGCAGGATAGGTAAATAAATTGAAGAGCAGATCAATCATTCTCTGGGATAATGTGTTAAAATATGAATGCCTAAAATAAAATAGTATCACTGATAATGTCACAAGAAGCATTTATTGAAACAAAAACATCAATTCTCAGAATGGAATATTGATTGACTGTAAAGATTTCCCTTTAAGATGGCCATGGGAACATTGAAGAGCCCCAACCTCAATGGGACCCTTTCACTGGGTGAAAGCGCCAGCTATTGTCTTCAGGATTATGAGTAAAGATACCTTTTTCGAACTTGCAAACTTCGCATATCCTGATGCATGGTCTACTACAAATCTCTTGATGTGCCCCATGCCTCCAACGTTAGCTTGGCAAGATGGAACAGTGTGAACGAGTACTGAGGTAACAATGGGTGTGCTGGATTGCCTCTAGATGTGTTGCAAGACAGTAACCAACATTCAGAGAGGTCTTTACACCACCAGTTAGGGGCAAGCAGGAAAATAGAGACTGGATGATGACTAAACAGTTGAAGGCAGTTAAAGTTCTAGATACCTGTCAAGTCCCAGAAGCAGGGGAATAAAACTGCAAGGAATTTACAGAGAGGTATAAACATCAGAGTAGTTACGATGAGGGATGGGAATTATGTGAATAAAGAATAAGGATTTGTGGCAGTGTGGAAAGCCATGAAGAGCCAGTAATCAAAGATTGTGTTCAGAAGAATTTTCTGCAGCAGTCTGTGTTCAGTCCAACAAGAATAGATACACTACTAGATCTGCTTTTTTGGAATAAGTTGGATCAAGTAGAGTAAGTGTCAGTAGGGGAGCAAATAGGAATAGTAATCATTGTATCATGGGGTTTAAGATTATGGTGGATAAGAATGAAAGATAATCCAGAGAATAATTAACAGGTGGAAAGCTGAGTACAATGGATGCAAGAAAGGAGTGAGGCCAGATAGACTGAAACCAAAGATTGGCTGGAAAAACTGTAGCTTAATTCTGGGCCTCCTTCAGGGAGAAAAATTAAAGCTGTACATATACACACATATTAAAATGAAGGGGAGTTTACAAAGAGAAAAGTAAAAGAAAACTGAATTGTTTGTAAACAGCTGATAGTTAAATGTTCTAGCCATTACGATGGAGGTTACTGGTAGAATTAGTGTTGGTGGTTGAAATTAGTTCCATGATCCTTGGTTTTGCACATTCATTGAGATTCTGTTGTTGTGACTCCTTTTGACCATGACTGAATTCCAGCATTCTGCATGAGGGAAAGTCTTTTGGTTATGTTTGTTCCGTTTCATCTGGCCTCGAGCTGGCTCACTCCTAGCACTCAGAGCATGAAAATACCTTTACCTGCAATGCCAGGTTGACCAGCAGATAGTTTTTTGACTATGATCTTTACAGCACAATAATTCCCAAATTCAGACTGGTACAACGAGGCAAATAATTCAAAACTGCACACTACAGTAGAATTTAATCTGTATTTTAACCCTTGTTATACTCTTCAAAGGCAAAAAGAAAACAAATTATGTGCTGTTTTGTACCTTGTCTGCAGAGGGTGGCTTGCTGTTGAGCAGAAGGCCATCAGCCATTTGTTACATTTGCAGTCACAAGAAGCCACAGTCAGATTGTTTTCTCTTGCCTCTTCCCCTTGTTTGAAGTTACCTTCATAACTATTGGTGTGATTTTTTATCGGCCTTTTTCTTTAGACAGCCACTAAGTTGTCATCTAAAGTCACTTTTGATGTATTAGACCTCCTCTAAAACAGCAAATTTTTGAATTATAAGTTTAAAATGTCCGCAGTCACAGAGGCATAGAGTAATATAGCATGGAAACAGGCCCCTCGGCCCAAACTGGTCCATGCTAACCATGGTGTCCACTCAGCTAGTTCCAATAGCCTGCATTTGGTCCATATTCATTTAACCCTTCTCATTCATGTACCTATCCAAATGTTTTTTAAATGTTGTTAATGTACCTGCCTCAATCATTTTCTGTGACAGCCAATTCCATATATGCACCACTCTCTGTCTGAAGAAGTTGTCCCTCAGCCCACATCTTCACTATCAATGATACCTCTTAATTTTGCATCACCTGCAAACTTACTAATCATGCCTTGTACATTCACATCCAGATCTTTTATGTAAATAATATTACATTTCATGTAAATAACAAATAACAAATGCCCCGGCACTGACCTCTATGACACCCCAGTAGTCATAGGCCTCCAGTCCAAGAAACAACCCAATTGATCAAGGGTGCATACCGAAGAGCTCTCGGAAGCCCAATTGATCAAGATCTCTTTTTATTGTTAGATAAACTTCTTCACTGTCAACTACACCACCAAGTTTGGTATCTACTGAAAATCTACTAACTATGTTATATTCACCTGTAATCTCATCTAAAACACAGATATAAATGACAAATAAAATTGGACCCATTACCAATCCTTATGGAACACTACTGGTCAAAGGCCTCCAGGCCAAAACACAATCCTCTACCACTACTCTGTCTCCTGCTGTTAAGCCATTTTTGTACCTAATGGCAAGCTCACCCTGAATACCATGAGATCTAACACTACTAATTAGTCCATTGTGCAGAACTTTGTCAAAGGCTTTACTAAAGTCCGAGTAAATAACGTCTACCACTGTGGTCGCATCAATTTGTTTGGTGAGATCATTAAAAACTTCAATCAAATTCTGACCTTTGATTATGGCACTAATGAGAATTTATTGTATAGACTGTCAGTACTTAAAGTTGATAAAAGATATTGAACGACATGAGAGTGGAAATTGCAGATACTGACATTAATCTTTGAGTCTTCCCTAGACTAAAAGGTGGCGTCAGAGAACTAAAGAATCATCAATGTAACACACGGGTACAATAACACTTGCAAGGATAAGCCTACCAAATTCAGTTTAACTTCAAAAGTAGGAAAACATCGTGTAACAATTATTCATGATGGAATTAATAGTCACATGAAAACTTGTGGTTTAAGTAGGAAGAACTACGATGAATTTCTTAAGGAAGAATCATGGTTAACTATCTGATTGGAGTGTTTTGAAGTAGTCACAGAGATGGTTGATGAGGGTAATGCTGTTGATGTGGTGTACATGGAATCCCAAAAGGCGTTCGATATGGTGCCACACAGCAGACCTAAGATGAGTTATTGCTTTTGGAATAAATGGAACAGGAACAAATGGTTGGAAAATTGGTTGGTGGATAGGAAACAAAGCATAATAGTTAATGAATATTTTTTAGCCTGATAGGAGGTTTGTAATGGAGTTCCTGAAAGGTTAGTTTTGGGACTCTTGCTTTTCCTGATATATATTAATCACCTAGATCTTGGTGTACAGGGGACAATTTCCAAGTTAGCAGATGGTACAAAACTAGGAAGCATTGTTAAGTATAAGGAGGGCGGTAAGGAACTACAAAAGGACAATGATAAGTTGCAGAAGTGGGCAGATAGGTGGCAAATGAAGCTGGTAGAGTAATGTGGTAATATATTTTGGTTGAAAGAATATGGAGATACAGAATAAAATAAATGCTGCTGACATAATGGTGTGCAGGAACAGAGAAACCTGAGTGTATGTGTGCATTCATCATTACATGTAGCAAGACAGAGAGACCAAAGAGCTGAGAAACTATAGATGTATTCCAGGCTTTATTAACAGAGGCATAGAAGACAGGAGCAAGAAGCTTATGATGAATTTATGTAATACACTAGTTAGATCTCACCTGGAGGATTGTGTCAGTGTATATTAACTTTAGAAAACTTGTGGATGCATTGGGGAAAGTTCAGAAGAGATCGACGGGAATTGTTCTGGAGAAACTTCAGTAATTAAGACACATTGGAGAAATTGAAACTATCTTAATTGGAGAGGAAAGACTGAGAGGAGATTTCATAGAAGTTTTCAAAATCATGAGGGGTCTGGAGACCATAGATCAGAAGGATAAAGGATTTTTAAGGTGGAGGGTGAGCAGCCAGAAGTCAATGTGCACATTGGCACAAATGATATAGATAGACATAAGAGGTCCTGCAGAGTGATTATAGAGCAAGGAAAAAGCTAAAAACCATGACCTCAATGGTGATAATCTCCAGATTACTTCCATGCATCACACTACTGAGGGTAGCATAGAACATAGAGCATAGAACAGCACAGACCCTTCAGCCCATGATGTTGTGTCAACCCCTATTTTTCTACTCTAAGATCCAACTAACCTGCACCTACATTCAGAACACAGAGACCCTTCTACAATCAGAATGTTAAGACCCTTCAGAAGTATTTCTCCCTGCGACTCCTGAACTCCTGCACCTGCATACCCTTCATTTTACTATCATCCATGTGCCTATCCAAGAGTTGCTTAAATGTCTGCAATGTATCTGACTCCACTACCACCGCCACATTCCACGCACCCAGCATTCTCTGTGTGAAGAACCTACCTCTGGCATCTTCCCATAACTTCCTCCAATCACCTTAAAATTATGTCCCTCGTGATAGCTATTTCTGCCTTGAGAAAAAATCTCTGGTTATCCACTTGGAGCATTGTGTTCAGTTTTGGCCACCTTGCCATAGGAAGGATGTTATTAAACTAGAAAGAGTGCAGAAGAAATTTACAAGAATTGCTGGACTCAAGGGATTGAGTTATTGGGAAAAGTTGGACAAGCTAAGGCATTTTTCTTTAGAGTGTAGGAGACTGAAGGGAGATCTTATATTAGTGTATAAGACCATGAAAGGGATGGATAGGGTGAATGCACTCAGTCTTTGACCCAGGATTGGGGAATTGAGGACTAGAGGGCATCAGTTTAATTAAGAGGGTAAAGAATACAAAGGAACCTGAGGGGCAATTTTTTTTTACGCAGAGCGTAGTATGCAAATGGAATGAGCTGCCAGTGGAAGTGGTTGAGTCAGGCACATTAACAACATTTAAAAGGTATTTGGACAAGTACATGGATCAGAAAGGTTTAGAAGGAAATGGGCCAAGTGCAGGGAAGTGGGGTGAGCATGGATGAACGTTTTAGTCAGCATGAAACAGTTTGGGCCCAAGGGCTGTCTCTGTGTTGTTGGACTCTTATGGCTCTATGATTCTATGATTCTATTTGGAATGTGGGACCACAGAGAAAGGGTAATTTTCAAAAGAAACAAATGAGGTTTAACAATAAAAAGTTCTTTTTTTATATAGCAATTATTTAGGGTCTGGTATACATTGCGAATAAAAGTATCATCAAGGACATTTTTCCATCCCCACCCTTGTCTGCCTCTCTCCAGGACTCCCTTGTCCGCTCCACACTCCCCTCCAACCTCACCACTTGCGGCACTTTCCCCTGCTACTGCAGGAAGTGCTACACTTGCCCACACACCTCCTCCCTCACCCACATCCCAGGCCCCAAGATGAATTTCCACATCAAGCAGATGTTCACCTGCACATCTGCCGATGCGGTATATTGCATCCGCTGTACCCGGTGTGGCTTCCTCTATGTTGGGGAAACCTACACTCAGTTCCCAATAAACAACTGGACTTCCCAGTTGCAAACCATTTCAACTCCCCCTCCCATTCCTTAGACGACATGTCCATCATGGGCCTCCTGCAGTGCCACAATGATGCCACCCGAACAGCAGGAACAGCAACTCATATTCCGCTTGGGAACCCTGCAGCCCAATGGGATCAATGTGGATTTCACCAGCTTCAAAATCTTCCCTCCCCCCACTGCATGCCAAAACCAGCCCAGCTCATCCCCGCCTCCCTAACCTGTTCTTCCTCTCCCCTGTCTCCTCCTACCTCAAGCTGCACCCCCATTTCCTTCCTACTAATCTCATCCCGCCCCGTTGACCTGCCTGTCCTCCCCGGACTGATCTGTCCCCTCCCTACCTCCCCACCTACACTCACCTCTACTGGCCCCATCCCCGCCTCTTTGGCCTGTCTGTCTCCTCTCCACCTATCTTCTCCTCTATCCATCTTCGATCTGCCTCCCCCTCTCTCCCTATTTATTTCAGAACTTTCTCCCCATCCCCCTTTTATGATGAAGGGTCTAGGCCTGAAACGTCAGTTTTTCTGCTCCTAAGATGCTGCTTGTCCTGCTGTGTTCACCCAGCTCCACACTTTGTTATCATCAAGGGAGGTTCACCTGAGGCATTCAAGAGTGCATTAGATGATTATTTTAAAAGGTTATGAGGAAGAGGTAAGAGAATAGCTCTAAGTCATAATGCTCATTTGGAGTGCTAGTGCAGACATGATAGACTGAATGGTTTCCTTATGCACCCTAACATCGGTGATCTATTTTGTCATGTCATTCATACCAAAATAGATAAATACAATAAATAAAAATGAACAAAGATGTTAAAAAAACAACAATTTTAATATTTGCCAATAGTGTTACATGATGCTTGCAGTTTGACTGTCTAAATATACGAACTGGCCAATTTGGCCAGATTGACAAACATTAATATTGTCCAAATCAGGTATGCAGGATCCAAATGCAGCAAAAGAAACATGAAAATGTCAGTAAATAAATTTATTTGAAAACATATTAATGATCTCATTTTAAGAAATTTCTCAAGAGTTAGCAAGCTCCAGGTATTCTCAGTGCAGACAATTTTTATGATGAAGTTTGGTCTTCGATGACACATGCAAGACTCACATGTGAAATCCTTACAACTAGTGTGTCTAAATTCAGGAGACTCCAAAATGCCTAAGAAAAACCCCTCACCAGCACTAAAGTTGTGTGTTCAAGTTTCTATTGGACTGCTGTATCCATGGCAAACGCCTTCAAAAATTAATACTCTATGACTAATTAATCAGCGCGTCAGGCAGCCAGGTGATGTCACCAGAATTCATTGCCTGAAACAGAAATAATTGGGTAAAACAAATTAAATAGACACTGGAGGGAATAATGCTGCTCTATGAATAATTTAAATCACAGAATCTCTACAGTGTGGAAGCAGGCCATTTGGCTCATTGAATCCATACCAACCTTATGAAGAGCATTCTACCCACAGTGCCCCAACTCTAACCCTGAAACGCTGCATTTCTCATGGATAATCCACCTAGTCTGCACAATCCCTGGACTCTATTGGCTATTTAGCACAGCCAATCCACCTAACCTGCTCATCTTTGGACTGTGGGAGGAAATTGGAGCACCCGAAGGAAACCCACACAGATATTGGGAGAATGTGCGGAATCCACAGAGAGAACCACCTGATGCTGGAATTGAACCTTGGTCCCAGAGCTGTGAGATGGCAGTGCTAGCCACTGTACCATCCTTGTGAAAGGATGTGAAAGCTTCTTCATTTGAATCATTTTTACATTGATCTAACCCAACAACTATGCATTGGTTTACATAGCTGACAGCTGACCAAAATTTTGGATATACTGAGATTGGATTCAGTGAAAACTATTTTTTAAAAATCAGGTTTCCTGAATTGTCCAATCTTCAGATGAAGCGCTGATCTGCACTTAGTGTACATTCCTCCACTAATACTGTTGCGAATTCAGTGATGAATGAGTCATTGGATATCGTGAACATCTTAACAACATTCATCACTATGGAGCCATGTGCGTATCCACGCTGTCAGAGAGTATCAGATCATGCATGTGCAAAGTGCCAGGATAAAGGTTGCAGATGGTCTTATATGCACACTTACCTCATTCTTTAGATTGTGTGCACGAAAGAACTGCACTTAGATGCTGCATCACAATTTGCTTTACTCAGACTGGTAGAAAAAGTTTAACAGCAGTTCCGATGAAGAGTCTCATTCCTTCCTGCTGCCTGCCACTTGAATATACTGCTGTGCCAACATTTCTATCTCAGGCCTGCTGCAGTGCTCCAGCGAATCTCAGTGCAAGCTGGAAGTTCAACATATCATTTTCCACTTGGGGACCCTGCAACCTTCAGAACATGATATCTAATTCAATAATTTTAGAACTTGAGCAATTTCTTCTGTGTCTTTTACCTACCTCCATACCCCGACCCTGTCATCACATCGGCTGTTATCAGCGCAACCAATGCATTTTCACCTACTTATGATCCCTATTATTAACCTTTCTTTTCCCAGGCTTACTATTATCCACCCTTTTGTTTGCCTAATGGTCATTTTGTCTCTCTGGACTCCATCTCCACCTATCTGCTCACTCCTTTCCCCTCCTCATGCCCTACCTTATGCATATATACACCACAATCCCCTAGCTACTGTCAGTTCTGAATAAGGTCACTGGACTCGAAACATTAACATTACTTTCTCTCCACAGATGCTGCCAGAGCTGCTGACTTTCTCCAGCAATTTCTGTTTATGTCTCATTCCCATTTAACTAGAACTATAGTTTTCCTGACTGCTGTGATTGTGAGGAGAAACCAATATACTGGTTATGCAACAGCTTTGAAACTTAGCCAACAGTTTTTCAGGCTAAAACCTTTTATTTTATTAAAGTCAATATTTTACCACATAGAAACTGGCCCAGTTTCATAATACATCTTGACTCAAACTCAAACCCTGGGGTGGATGGATCAACAATCCTGTTATTAGAGGTCTCTTCTTAAATACCACTTCATGGATGACAGAATCCTGGAAATCTGAAGCTCTGATGGTAACAGAAATTTGCATTCTCAACAGCTGAACTTCTTCCCTACAAGTTTACTTCTACACATTTTTTTCTTTGGGGCAGTCTACTGAAGCCAGTCTTACCTTTATCAGTATCTTTTTATTACCGTAAAAGGAGCCAAATGCATAAATTTAATATGGAGCAATTATTTTGCAGGGGAGGAACACTGATTTGTAAGTACAATCCTTTCTGGGATCAGAGGCATTTAGATTACTTGAACATGTAGATGCAAGAGCTAAATTAACTGACAAAAACAAACCACGAGGATACAAAATCACATTTTAAAATTAATTTTGAGCCTCACTGCATTTACGAGTCAAATTTGATTCAGATCAAGGCAATTAACTTTCACATATAACAACATCTGAAATGCTGCTAAACTATTTTTTCTCCCGCAGTTTACATCCCTGGGACATGGTAGATGGAAGAAGTGAACTTACTACACTCATTACTATGTTTTATTTACAATCACTTCAACTCAATACTGGTGCAAGGTCCGTGTAATCTGGGGAGGCAATGATCTAGTGGTATTATCGCTGAACTGTTAATCCAGAGACTCAGATAATGTTCTGGGGATCCAGGTTCGAATCCCACCTTGGCAGATCGTGGAATTTGTATTCAATAAAATATCTGGAATTAGGAATCTAATGATGACCATGAACCCATTGTCAATTTTCAGGGGGAATAACCCGTCTGGTTCGCTAATGCCCTTTAGGGAAGGAAGCTGCCATCCTTACCTGGTCTGGCCTACATGTGACTCCAGACCCACAGCAATGTGGTTGACTCTTAACTGCCCTCTGAGCAAATAGAGATGGGCAATGAATGCTGCCTGACCAGCAACACCCTCATCCCATGAATGAATAAAGGAAAAAAATACTGAAAGCAGATTATTGACGAACACCAGCAGTAACAAGGCACAGCACATGTGTAGCCAAAACAAAATGTTAACCCATAGCAACCAGCCATTTATCCCATCAACCATTAATCAATTTTCCCTTTCACATATCCCTCTGCAAGGAAACACGGGTTTTATTTTCAGTGATCTTCTCCAAACACCTTTACAGCATCCTCGAATTACCCCAGCTGGATAATTTCAAATGGAAATCCACATTGTTGGTCTGTGACATGATGATAAATATGCCAACTCACTGCCCAATGTTCAAATTTTAACTCTGACATCGATGGTTATTTGACTAACCGAAGGATTATTGGCTCAAACAGGCAAATACCAATATTGTGAATCAGCCATCAACAGGATCATATGAATTGTAGTTAAGGGTAAAGTTACTGTCAGAACTTACAGATGTCTTCCAGCAAGAATTTTTTTAAACGAACACAATTCCCTGAGGCTGAAAGCAGGAACCAGCCACCCTGGATAATTTCAGGATCCTGACCCTGTATCATATCCATGACTCTGACAATGCCACAACATAAATCTCAAACAAAGAGTGCCCAACTGGTTCACTGGTGAGCTAAGTGG
This sequence comes from Stegostoma tigrinum, assembly GCF_030684315.1. NCBI lineage: Eukaryota > Metazoa > Chordata > Chondrichthyes > Orectolobiformes > Stegostomatidae > Stegostoma > Stegostoma tigrinum. The sequence continues at coordinate 66,612,023 of NC_081361.1, read as the reverse complement.
GCAGAATGCAGGGCTAGGATCTGCCAGGAGTCACCTGCAGATGGCTACCATGATGCTACCTTGTAGAAAAGAAGGGGAAGTTGCCTCTTCTACACACTACGCTGCAACCAAACTTACACAATTGGCCCTGATGGCGTAAACTTCATAATCAAAACTGAGATCATTGTTCACTGAATTGAACCTGTGGTTGTGTGGCCACATGCACAAGGATGTTTGAATTTGACAATTAGCAGGTTAAAAATTGCCTTCTGGGTCTTCCTGTCCTGATAACAAGCTCTTCAATAGACTATTAATTGGAGGCTAATGTGCTTCTGACTCAAACCTTGATTTGGAACTCCTGACACAGCTATGCCATCTGGAAGTGCTACTTTCAAATTGTGCCCACTCTTGTTTTTGGCCTCATGGCAATTGAAAATCTTAGTCCTGTCATCAGTAGGAAGTGCGCTATTGGGGGAGGTGTGAGGCAATTAGTAAACTTCTGCTAATTTCCCATCATGAGACCATGTAATTTTAACAGCTCGGCATCATTTGAGGTTGACAGGCTGTACATCATTTCCTCTGTCCAGTTACAGTGGAAATATTAGGATATGATGTCTCTTTGAAGCATATCCACTTCTAACCACTGTTAGAAATTCTGATCAACCAGCTAAGGAACAAAAAGCACTAACTTATAAAGTTTGAGGAATTTTTAATAGTCTTTCATGGAATGTAGTTTGTTTCAGTATTTACAGATCTGGGGAATGGCTATTCTTGAATTTTGTTCTAAGATACAAAATATATAATGGATTTAATCAGTCAGAGGTCAGTTCTGCAAAAGCTTTGAATGTGGTAAATAATTCCATTTAATCAAATAGCCTAATAACAACATTGAAACTACTCCATAGAGGCCAGTATCCCATTACCACGTCACCATTATTTATGTGTACAAATACTTGGCACTGATCCAACTTCCTCAGAGACAGCTCTCAGGGTGAACAGAACATCTGACACTCCTGTTTACATCTGTCAGCCAGGGCTGTCTGTTTGAACCAGGTTAATGGCCTCAATCAGGGATCTCATATTCTGTGAGGTCCATCTGGCTGACCTCATTACAATCATTACATCCTCCCCTGACTAAGACGGGGACGTTGACCTTTTCTTTTACTTGTAGCCTCTCCTCTTCCAGTACTACAGAATGAACTTTCCATAATAATTCACCAATCCAAGCAAAGACCTAAGCTCTGGTAAAAACATGGGAGCCAAGAGACCTTTGATAGCCCTCACTTTACCTTCCGACAGGTATAACCTGGTCTTCCCAACTCTGTAGCCCAAAATAGGTCACTTGGGGTGCCTGGAACACACATTTTACCCTCTAGGGAATATGCCCACTGTGGAGAAACATCTAATGACAATGTCAAGTTCTGTTAGTGCTGTTTGTTGGTCTTCCCTGTTATTAGCACACCATCCAGATAAACAATGACCTGGGATAGACCTTGTAAAATGTTCTCCATCATGTGCTGAAAAAGGGAACAAGCTGATGATACCTCAAATGGTAATCTCACATAATGGTACAAAAACTTATGGGTATTCATTGCTGCATACTTCTGTGGAATCATCATCTAATTGCATTTGCAGGTAGGCATGGGTTATGTCCAGCCTCATGAAGGACAGCACCGCACCCCCCCCCCCCCCACTGCAGTTTTGTATACAAGTCCTCAATGTAAGAGAGTGGGTAATAGCCAGCTGCGAGAAGCAGTTTTCCATTTGATTAAAATCGACACAAAGGAAAACCAATCCATTGGGCTTCACAATTGGTACAACCAGTGCCACCCATTCAGCAATCGGATGTTTGATCATTGCTTTCCAAGCTTCTGAGTTCTGCCTCTGCTGTTGTCCGCAAGGCCAATGGCATTGGATTGTGGAATTATGGAAGAGTTTCCTAGTCAACATGCAAGATGACCTTGGCTGTTTTGATAGTTCCTAGACATCCTTGAAAAATTGCAGATATTTAATTAGGACTTCAATTAGGCACACATTTTCTAATTGAAAAATGTCAATCCCATCAAGGTAAATCTTTCTCAACCAGTTTCGCCTCATCAGGCTTGGGCCTGAACCTTTTACTACAAACTGTGGGAAGTAATTGACTGATTCTCATATGAGACTGGGATGGAAGTTGAGCCCTTAATCTGTAAAGGTTCCCCAGTGTAGGTTTTCAGCCTAGCCAAGGTCTTACTCAAAGTTAAAGGTTGGAGTCGAGAGCAAATTTTGTTAAAAACTGGTTCTGCAATCGGCCACAGCAGTATCAAACTTCATTAGAAACAGGTAACCATTTAACCAGATATTTATTTTGATTGGTTCCGATTTGGATGTTGCTAAGTAATTTAACTGTTCCAAACCAGGTGGGGTTTCCAGGTTGTGCGCACTTCTGGATACTGGCCTATGAGTTCGGTCATTCCGTTCAGGTTTAGTGGGACTCTTTTGGTCTCTCGAGTCCACATACTGACAGCAATTACAATGGCTTACCAGTCCAAATACTAAAGAAAACATTATCGGTTTGGCTGAGGCTTGGCTTTGTTGTGGGGTTTTGCTGCGGGCTCACCTGGAGTACCTCTGCTCAGAATATGTCCTGTACGAATTTTTGCAAATTCCTTCAACCAAGCGGTGTCCCCCAAGATAAGCTGGCCTGGTGAGGATGTCTACTTCCATCAGCACACTCTGTATGCTCCACTTAACACATTGTATAATGACAAAGCCAGTTTGTTGCTTGAAGTCCAACTCAGCTTCAACTAGTAGGTGTTTTACATAGTTAAGTCATTAACCCCACTCTCGCCATCACTGAAATGATCCCACAGAGGCCATATTCCATCACTAAGTCAGTCTTTATTTGCATGTGTTTAGGATTTGACACTATTCTGGCTTTCTCAGAGCCAGCTCTCAGAGTGAACATGGCCTCTGACACTCCTGTTTATATCTGTCAGCCAGGGCTCCTAATTAGACAAGATTAACAGCCCCAATCAGGAAATTTATATTCTATGATCTAAAAGGTTGATGTTATTGCAATCACTATAAACACAACTGAGTTCAAACAATTTTTCTGTTATTTGGAGTCTTGTAAAGTGCAGACATATGATGTTCAGACAGTCTAATATGAATCAGATTATAATCAATACCTTTAATAGAACATGCTATTAATGATCTGCCTGCAGTGATTTGTGCATTTGTGGATCTTGAAAATTACTATTCAGATTATAGTTACTGCAAACAATGTGGAGTGGAAATTGACAGGCCTGTCTGGAGCCTTTAGAAGAGAGTGTGGTAAAAGATTGTGAGACTGGCAAAATTTCAGGTTCCCAATGATGGATTAATTTGCTATCAAGCTCCAAGCAGGCCAGGTTTCCTGACTGTAATTGGTGGGAACCTGCTTTGTATTCATTAGCAAGTCACGACTACTCACCTACACAAGATAGCTGAAATTACATTAATGGGTGCAATCTTATTAGCCAGAAATGGAAAATAAGTCTCTTCAAACTCCAATAGATAGATAATACGAGCTGTGAACCTGGCAGAGTAAATACTTTCCTTCAAGGTTCAGTGAGTCCAAACATCTTCACACACTTGGGAATTCAGCTGCAAACACTTATAGTGTTAGGTTTAAAGCCTCTCCATGTTGATCAGCTCTCTCCAGTGCAACCAGAGGCTCATTGAGTCTATAGCAACCCTCTAAAAAGCATCTCACCCAGACCCATAAACCTGCATTTACCATGCCTAAACCATCTAGCATATACATCCATAGGCTCTGTGGGACAATTTAACATGGCCAATCTACCTAACCTGCACAATCTTTGCACCATGGGGGGGAAACTGGAACACCCAGAGGAAGCCCACGCTTGGGCAGACATGGGCAGAATGTGCAAAATTGCACATAGACAGTGAGTCAAAACTGGGTTCAAACCCAGGTCCCTGCAGTGTGAGGCAGCACTGCTGACTACTGTACCATTGGACCCTACTATCAGTCAAATATGGTGTCAATGTTCTCTCATCCACTCAGTTGAATTCCTCATCATTTTACAGGTGTGACATTCTATTGGCTTCACTCAGAGTTTTGCCTGGCAGTCACTGAATTTACGTCTGCAGTTTATTTTTTATTCCTCTCTGCAGCAGACCTTTCTCATATAAAAAAATTCAAAGAAAAATTGGGTTCTGATCCATCATTGTAATATCAGATCATGAGAAGGAGGAGTGTGGTAGGCCATTCACCCCTCAAGCTTGTACCACTATTTATAAAATCATGGCTGCTCACAGCCCTCCAATCCTTGACATTGCAAAAGCCTATCAGTAATTTAGCATCCACCACAGTTTGGGGTAGAAAATTTCATACTACCATCTGAGAGAAGAATTTCCTTTGCATCTCAGTTTAAAATGAGTATCCCCTTCTGGTGTAGCTATATCAACTAAATTTGAGACTGTCCCACTAGGGAAAACATTTTCTAAACATCTAGCTTGTCAAAAACACTCGGGTTTGTCAAGTACATAGAACATAATACAGACTGTTACAAGGCCTTTCATCTTATTTGTATTTTATCTATCTGATATCCTTGGGATAGTTATAGAGTCCTCCACAGAGACAGTGGATTCAAAATAATAGTTTAAATTGTTTGCCATTTCTCTACTCTTCATTATCAGCTCCCCAATCACACCCTCGAAGGGTCCCGCATTACACAATGTCTTCACATACCAATAGAGGCTCTTGCTGTTTGTTTGTATATTTGTTGATAATTTACATTCAAAATTAATTTTCTCCTTCTTCATTAGATCTTCAGTAATCTGCTTTTCAGTAATCACCATGATTGAGCCTTATCATTGAATCTTTCTTCTTGACCAGAATAAATTTTGCTGACCATTATGAAATATCTGCTTCAGTGTCAGCTGCTACTCATCTACAGGCCTTCCACTTAGTGAATATTCCCAGCCCGCTCTAGATCTTTTCTTCATTCCTCTGTAATTGCCCTTATTAAGTTGAAGTCAATGGTTTGAGACTTGTTTTGCTCCCCCTCAAACTGAACTTTAAATTCCATCATCTTGTGACTGTTGCCCCTTTGAGGCTATTTAACTACAGAATCTCTTATTATTCCTAACTCTCCAAACCTACCAAACTGTCCTCATTAATTATCTACCTACCTCATTACCATTCCATGCCCCGTATTACCAAGCATTATTTCTGGAACAACAGGCCATTGCCCAGAATTGACCAATGTCCCAAATGTTGGTGCCACCTTTAAAAGGCCATTATGCATTAGACAAGCATTGTGAGATTAGAACTACCTTCCACATTGCCAACATTTGCTCCAGACATGGCAGATGTATCGGTGGTCTGGGATCTTGAGATCCTCGTGGACGGTGTGGTGAAGAGGTGAGTTGTTCTCTTCTCCCAGGACCAGCAAAGGAGGTTACAATACCAAACCTTATCAACCTGGTTTGTTGCTGCCTCCCAGGCCAGTGCGGCTTCAACCACCTTAAAGAATACCCAACAATCCAGGACGGAAGTTAATGACCTATTCCGCTGCACCAGGGTAAGTGCTACCATCTTCTCCCTGACACCTATCAATCACTATCTCTACTACTGTGCACACTTCCTATCAAAGTTCAAACTCAAACCTACCACTCTCACTAAATAAATTCAAAAAGAACTGCGGATGCTGTAAATCAACAACTAAAACAAAGTTGCTGAAAAAGCTCAGCAGGTCTGGCAGCAGCTGTGGAGGAGAAAACAGAGGTAACATTTTGGGTGCTGTGGGGAAGGGTCACCGGACCCGAAACGTTAACTCTGTTTTCTCCTCCACAGCTGCTGGAGCTTTTCCAGCAACTTCGTTTTTGTACCTATCGCTCTCACTGTTGCCTGCAGTATCTTACCTGACCCACCCCACAACACTTACACTGCATGTCCTCTGTACTTACCTGTCATTTGTTCAGAATGCTTCCCCAATTGCATCAAAAGTAACAGTTGTACCATCTACCTTTATCCTTAACTTGCCCTGTCTCATTCTGCAGAATAAGAGCCCACAATAGGTAGAAGGAATCAAGACAGTTTGGGGGTGGGGGCTGGGGTTGGAGGGGAGCTACCTAATATTCAGCTCCTCACTGTCTAAGCAGAGAGGATCCTAACTCTGACCACTCTGATTGGGATAAGAATCATCGGTCGCTGTCTTTGTCTGATCTGATCATGACCTGATTGCAGTCCCTTGATTTGACGGAGGACTACTGACAATCCTGACAAGCTTCTTGCCTTTATATCCATGCTAAACAAAAGTCAAGGCAAGGCACGGATGGTAAGTGCAGTCAGGTTGGCTCAATGGAATACGTGCTGTAACATCAAGTGGTCAGCTTGGAGAAACAGCTGGACAAGTCCATGAGCAGGGTGTGTGTCCCTGCATGTACAGCGTCCTTACTCCAGCACAATAATGAGAGATCATGGTGTGGCCAAAAGTGTATCATTGAAGGGCAGAAGCCTCCTGTAAGTGAATCAGAGATGTGCCAAGAGAATTCTTAGTGTGTGTGTGTGTGTGTGTGTGTGTGTGTGTGTGTTTCTGTGTCTGGTGCCCAAGGAATGGAATGTGCCAAGCGATGGTGGTGTCTTGCACCCAACAGGGAAGCTGTTTACAGGCAGCTGCAAGCTAAAGTCAAGGGGTAGCTGCTCTGCCTTCCATGGTGAGACTTCCAGCTTGTTCGGTGTACTTGGTAAGGTATGAAGCTAAATATTAATGAGGTATTAGTGCAGCATTAGTAAAGCTTTTAACAAGCTGTAATGCCCACCAACTGGAACTCTCTACTGCCTGAGGATAAACTTATGACAGTGCTCAGCTAAAGCATCAAGGCTGCCGTGAGATGTTCCCAACATCAAGACTGGCTTCAAAATTCTGCCATAAATCCTGTCATAGCCTATGTCACTCAGAACCTCCTCTAAGATTCTGCCTACTAACAGTGATCAGAGATGTTAAGTCACTGCTGACATTATTATTGAACTAGTCAGATCTCAGATGAAAATCTGGCTTGATTAATTATATTTTGTTTTTATTTTTATTTATTGTGGTTTTACTTCTTTGACTGAAATGTAAGCCATGCAATGCAAGCCATGTAATTTTCTTCTAACAATAAAAAAAATTATGTAAAATAGATGGAAATAAAATAAATAGAATAAATCTACTTACATGGGACAATTTGGAAGATTTTTGAAACACAGTAAAAATATAATATTCTATCTATCTATCCCAGCAACATCATTTGTAATACACAAACACCAGAGAGAATTCCCAAGTCTACCACATCTGTAGATACTACCTATTGCTCTCAATGCCTTTTCTTGAGAGACTCACAGCCTTGTGTTTCACACAACTGAGCTTAGACTTTCTGAGCTTCAAATTATACTTTAATCATTCTAACCAAACTCTTCTGGTCTAAAGCTTTCTAACAAAACTCCTTGAGAGGGGTAACCTGTTTCCTAAGTATTCTAAGTTCTCTCTTATCTTCAGGAGGAACTATTTCATTGATTTGATTTTAACCAAATTTCTAAAAATTGTAAACTTATGCCTTTCAAGCTCTGGGTCTTTCTTCTAAGCCAAAAAAATCCAACACTCTGAACCTTCTAATTGAAATCAGTCCAGCGCACTTCAATGTTTACTCAATCTGCTTATAAAACTCTCCCAACAACTGATTGCCAGGGATTATCTCCCTCTAAAAATAAAACATTGCTCTAGAAATACTGACATGTTAATTAATAAATCCCCTCATACACAGACACCAAAACCTACATAACACTATTTGTAAATACAAGCTCTAAAATAAATAATATTAAAATCACATGTTACATCATGAGAAATCAATGGCACTTCCAGAAAATCAACATCATGACTTGATGTATCAATAAATTACCTGTACATTATAGAGACTCAGATGTCCATTTGTAATCGTAAATGGTTTAGCATTTTTTTTGAAAATGATGAGGATATTGTGTCTAAACTTTGGCTTTAAGGGTACTTACATTTGTGGACTCCTTGTGCTGTGTGTATACAGCATGCTGATTCTTCCTGGCAATTTGTCTGCTGTCCGACTGCAAGATGCACGTACAGAAAGACATTGATTTTCTGTCAGGTCTGCTCATCACATGTAATGCATTTTACACTCTTAAATAAACAAACCATGAGTTAATCATTCCCCAATGAACAATTGATTATTAGGCCATTATTATAAATATGACAAATGCCAAACTCTAGATGTCCTTCTCAGTTCTGCTCCCTGAATGATCAACCTAATTTCTTTTGGTGAACATGATTGGCTCTCCATTGTATTGCTTCCACTCTGTGCCTGGTCTGTCCCTGATTCAGCATGCATCAAAATCTCAAGCTGGGTCTCTATGAGCTATCAATTAGCTCATTAACTGGGTGATTTGACCTTATTCATGAATCAAATGGGTCCCCAGGACCAGTCTGCACCAATGAAACACACTGGCAGTAGTATGGCAAAAAGAAATCCACAAAACCATTTTCCTCACCAGTTGACTTCCATTCCCACATCCCAGAGGGACTTAAAAATTCAGCCCTGAGAAGTTGTTGGCTTTGGCTGTGGAATCTACAGTACAGGGGGCACAGTCCCAGCATAAGGTTTCATCAGTTAGGACTGGGGTGAGAAGAAATGTCCTTACTTAGAAGACGGTGAATTCTTAAAATTTGCTACCCCAGAGCATTGTTGGTGCTCCTCCATTGGATAATTCTGCAACAGTTACATTTTGGTCCATCAGGAAATCAAGGGATATAGGGATTGAGTTGAAAAGTGGCATTGCAGCAGATCAGTCAAGATAGTATCAAATGATAGAATAGGCTTGAGCAGCAAAATGGCCTACTGCTCCCATATCTTTTTACTTTTGTTCTTATGTGCCTTATATCTTAAAACAATTTTACCTACTTACCCATTATTGTATCACTTCTCTTATGGAGTTTTTATTCTCAAAGGATTGTGGATTTGTTTCAAAGTATGAAATAAGCAATGGCAAATATTTAAATAAATATCATTGTAATTCTTAATTTAATTTCCCAATTTATCTTAGCCACACTGTTTTACACACACACCTACTTAACTTCTTTTGGCTAGCTTTCATAATTAGCGCTTAGAATCAAGCGTGATTACCATGATTAGTGTTTCACTATAGAAGTAAACGGTGTGATGTAATATATTTCCCAGGTCATTGACATAAATTTTCCTATCAAAGTAGCATAGAAGCTTTTAGTGATCGCTGATGTTAATATATGAATAGTACCTCAAATTCAGGCATGGGACAGATGTTTGGGTTCATTCAAAAATCCAATAGTTGTTGAGGTTGCTATATTTGCACGTTAGACACAAACTAATCTATCAACACAGTGTGGTCTTGTGCTATAAGTACCATTACAATAATATGTTAATTTAAGTACCTCCAATCAACCTGTATAACTCTGAAAATTAGCTATGACAGAGGTGGTGTCTATTTCCTCCAGCTTTTAAGTTTTTAGAGTTTTGAAAAATGTAAAATGTGCTTTTATTTTTATTTCCTGTCCTTTTTTTTTCTCTCTCTCTCAATACAATCTTTCACTCACTTTATTTCTCTTTCAGCCCTGGAGAGAAACAATGGTTCCCTTTTCCCAGGTACCAGGCTCCCTCTTTTCCTCAATGTGATTTTAACAGTTTGCATTTTGCAAATTGTTGTGTGAAAATATTAAATCCTAAATATACAAGGAGAATAGCTGCTAAACTCCCTTCTACTACAGGTTAGGACCTGTTATAATCTGCATTAAGGACATCTTGTGCTCTTTTGTACAAAAATATCACAGCCACTCACCACAGGTGGCAGCCAAAAGCACTAGCTAGACCCACAGGAAGGCCAATCACTTCATAAAATAAAAGTTTCTTTCCATCAGGCTGAGTTCATAATGTTTTTATTTCTTGAGAAAGGAGGATGGTGAGGAATCAGAGGGTTCAATGCCAATAAGTGGTGCTGTACTCATTCAAGCAGCTGTTTCAAATTCTCCAAAATAATAATGCAAGTATTTACAGGCGTTTTACTGATGTTGTGATTCTGCGTCGTTAGAATATTTATCTGGAGTTTTCATTGAGTGCTTGCCAGCTCTCTACTATGGAAATAATAAACCACTTGCATCTGAAAAAACAGAATGTAGCTTTATAAAAATGACTTGGTACCATGTACAGCTCAGAATGAAAGCGAAGAAGCTGAAAGTAACCAACGTTTGGGCAGAATCAAAGAAAACATCCTTGCACCATGCTTAAAAAGTTTTTTTTTTCCGTTTATTTGAGCAGCTTCTGAAATGAAGGCAGCTCTTGTTCTGGTGTATTTTTTTACTTTGATGCAATACGGAGCCCTGATAAATTCAGTAAAGTTTTAGTACCAGCCAATGTAATATAATTTCTGAACAAGAATCTGGCATCGATTTCACAGTTGGTGGAGTACTCTCATCAGCTGTTATTTTTTGAGAAGGAAGACATGCAGTGATAAAAGTGACTTTCAAAAGCTTAGGATAAACTAAGTACTTTAAGCTGTGTGAGCTTTCTCTTGCATAAATAAATCAAATTTCTGAAAATTATTTTTATTCAGGCAGGCATTAAGGAAGGCTTCAAACCTGATGTGACCATGCTCTATGTTGACACTGTTTTTAAAAGTGAATAAATATTTCATTAGCATCCATTACTATCTCCCTTTCAACAACAGAAAGTTTGCCAAGAAATCCTTAAGGCAGCCTTCTTTGGAATATAACATATTAGTGGAGCTCCTAGGATTTCAGAGATTGTAGCAAAGAACAGATATTATTACAGAGAACAGCGATTTGTCCCTAAAGTAAAGCAAAGAATTGCAGATGTTGGAAATCTGAAACAAAAAAAGCTATTTGTCCTGAATGAGTGCAGGGGAGCTCCTTGTTTATGCATCTTATGCCTATTGCTGCTCCCTTTCCTCAGACATCTTTTTATACTCCTTCTCAAATATTTTTCAATTCCCTTTTAAATGTTATGATCAAGGTCACGTCCACATCTCAGCAGGTACATCATGGAAAACTATAGGACGTTTGTGGATTTCAGACTATTCAATTTAATCAGTGAATTTCATGGATTGGATGGCCCTGACATTTCAGTCTTGAGTTCAAACAGATGCCACATTTTGTTGAGGCAAGGGCTTTAACCCGCAGTGTAAGAATTACAATTATTTAGAATTGTTGTAAAGGCACATGAACAGTGGATAAGGTCTGTACAATGTCAAGCTGTGAGTTCTTTAAATCCTTAGCCCTTATTTAATTAAATTTAAAATAATTGATGCTGGGCACTTTGAAAAAAAATGTTCTAGCAATTAAAATAGCTGTTTGTTGGCATTTCTCCAATGTCATTATCAATGCTTGGCTACTTTCCACAACCAACAAATACCTAACCAGGAGCCCTAAGTCTGTAGTTTGACTGACAGGTCACAGAGTTTGTCCAAGGATTATCTGCCTTTGCTATGGCATTATGAGCGTGAGTCTATTTGTACTGGTCCTCCAAAGATCTTTATTTGTTGATATTCTCCAATGATTTCTGTGAAACTCTGTCCTCCACACTCCTCTGCACTCACTTGCAGTCTCCCTCATGCTCTCCTCATGGCTCTCCTGTATCCTCCTCCTGACTCCTTAACCTCACCTGGAGGCTTCACTCCACTCTTTTGTATCCGTTCTCCTTTATAAATTCTATGATGGTCCCCCATGACCTCCTTCACACCCAACTTGCTATCTCCCCCATACCTTTTCACACCTATAAAACAGATTCCAACTCACTTCTGTATGCACCTTGGCTCTGTTAAGAACAATATAATCTTTACACTGAATTAAAATTGTGTATTTTTTATGTTAAGAAGTGAGATGCAGAGCTCAATTAGATATTTTAATGTTCTCATGCTTTGGTACTGAGAGGTCGGAAGATTTGTTTTGTTTAGAACCCTTGAAGTGCATGTTTTGGGCAGAATCTTACCAGGTTCCAATCAGTGCGGGCTGTGGTGGGAAGTCTGAATTACTAGAAGAAGCCCAGTGAGACCCATCTTAACACTGGAAACAGCTAGCTGCAGTTCCTAACAGACTTGAGGGTGTGAGGATTCGATTCTCACAAGGCCAACAGGGCCAACACTGCTTGTTGTTGAACTTATTGGTTGCACATCTCACCTCGTTATTATGCAGCCTCCTATCCTATCAGCCACTATGAGGATGCCCAGATTTCCCAACAAGAAAGTCTAAGCAGGTGCTTGGCAACTCCAGTGTGGCACTCGTTCCACAGGGATCCCATCTAGGGTACCCAGAAACACCCCATGGCACCAATCACACTCTTATTGCTTGCGCACTTTGAATCTCTTTAGAAGCTCACAGCACCTCTGACTCACCTTTCCTCGCCTATCCTTACCTTGCCTTGCCTTTTAGCGCTTTCCCACCCAGGCACACAGCACTTCCAGCTTCCTCTGACATTGAGTGCAGAGACAAAGCCAGGAAGCTCATCGAAGTTGCTAACAGTGATCCAGTCATGTGAAGGAAGACATCGTACACTCAGGGAGCCTTGGCACAATAAGTGAAAGTTAGCCTCCAGTAGGAGTCCAGAGCCCTGGCACTATCAATCAGCCCCTTGGCACTCTCAGGGTCAAGATCCTCCACTCATCGCGGGTGTAGAGCTGAATGTCAGGCAGCCTACCACCTGTCCTGGCTTTATTTGGCCCCTATAATGGGCTGTGTTTACCTAGGATGAGAGAAAAGGACGAATCGAATCAGATGAAGGAGGGTAGCACTGATATTAGTGCTGGTGCTGGAGGGGGAAAGTTATCGAGCTTTCCAAACGGAATAAGGACATGCAGGATTAGGGGGATGCATGACAGTAAGTGAGTGAAGATGTTGCAGGAATAGTGAGAGTGGCAGAGTGTGAGCCTTGGTAGAAAGTGTGTGCAGTGGCTGAGATAGAGAGTGTAAGTTATGAAGAAAAGATGGGGACAAACAGCTGGGTAGAGTCAGTCATTCACTTTCTTCCTTCACTGCTAGGGATTTCTCTCAACAGCTGGCACTAAAATAGCCCACATGGCAAACTTGGACAAAGCTGGCAGGGTCTGACGTTGTGGCCTCCAATTTCGAGCCTATGAGAAGACGATATCCCTCTTCTGCGCCATCCTATCCATTAGGGTCTCTAAATCCCCATCTGGAAAGTAGGACGTCAGTTTCACCTTATCTGCCACATGTGGGGCAAATGTCATGATCTATACAGGGATCTCTAGATGGACAATGCTGGTTCAAATGTCTTTTAAAATGTCATGGGTGTCAGAGATATCAGCTTATTCCAGGACACCCAAAATTTGGTCGGTTCTTCTTGCAAAAGTAAATTATAAAATCAAGCTGACATAGGACATGAATTGCAGTCTGGGACAGGATAGGTAGTCATTCGGATGAGTTTGGATGAAAGTGCAAAATAACTCACTAGGACTTGAAGAGAGAAATCATTCATGATATGTGACTAAATTTACACTTAGCCAAAATATGATAATGATCACCACTTTACTCTTCCTGTTTAAAGTACACCAGTAGCCTCTGGTGAATATGTTCAAGAACTGGATGACAAAGTTAGGCTCTTAACAAACTAGGTCTCAGCCTAGGGTCTGACTTGTCCAGTATGATCATCAGTGGGGATCATAACAAAATTGGGGCTCTTGCTGGATTCAAGGTCTTTAAACTTGAGAGGAATCTGGTCATCTGAATGAGACAAAGATGAGCACTTATTAACTGCAGAAATAGGATTTGGTGTAAAGTATATTTCATGAATTCGAATTGTAAAAACAGCTTTAATTGCTGCTAATATTGTTCTATGTGTATGAGGTATAACTATGGATTATTATAAATTTTGACAAATGCTAAACTGGAGGGCTTAGCGAATAAACCAAAAATAGAGATAAAGGAAGGATCGTGTAACAGAAATATTATTAAAGTGATAATCGATCATTAGAAATTGGCAGGTACAATGCTGTTGGTATCAGAGATGTGGCCGCAGGGAATCAGGACTGGGAAATAAATAACCAAGGATACACTTCCTAGCAAAAGGATAGGCAGATGGACAGAGATGGTGGGATTGATCTGTTTGTATAATATGAAATTAAGTTCATAGCAAGATGTGATATAGAGTTAGAAGGCATAGAATCTGTATGAGAAGAGTTGAGGAACCGCAAAGGAAATAAAAACCCTGACAGGAGTTGTGTACAGGCCTCTTAGCAAGAATAAGAATGTGAGGAAGAAAATAAATCAGGAATTAGAAAAAGCATGTAAAAAATGAACTATTATGATAATCATGGATGACTCAATCTAAAGGTGGACTAGGAAAATCAGGGTGGTAGCAAATCCCAAGAAAAGGAATTTGTATATGGTTTTTTTTGGAGCAGCTTGTAGTACAGCCTGCTGGAGGACAGGCAATTCTGGATTTTGTGATGTGTAATGAAACAAATAGGATTAGGGAGACTAAGGTGAAGGAGCTCGTAGGGGGCGATGACCAAAATAAGATAGAATTCACCCCACAGTTTGAGAGGGCGAAACTGGAATCAGATGTAACAGTATAACAATTGAGTAGAGGTAATTTCTAAAGGCATACAATGCGGTGAATATTAATGAGAAGCTCAAGGTTTGGAAAGCCTTTAAAAACCAGCAGAGGAAAACTAAAAAAGCAATAAGGGTGGAGAAGATAAAAGAAGTGAGTAAGCTAGCCAGCAATATAAAAGAAGATTGCAAGAGTGTTTTTAGATATATGCAAGGTAAGAGAGTGAGATACAAATGGATATTAGATCACTAGAAAGTGAGACTGGAGATATAGTGATGGGAAATAAAGAAATGGCAGAGAAACTGAATAGGCACTTTGTAACATGTTGGAAGACATGCAACATACTAGAACTTCAACAGAATCAAGATCGGAGGTGAGTGTAGCGGCCATCATTGAGGAGGAGGTGCTGGCAAAACTGAAAGTTTCAAAGGTGGCTAAACTACCTGGACCAGATGGATTACACTCCAACGATCTCAAGGAGACAACTGAGGAGGTTGTAGAGGCATTGGTGGTAATCTTTCAGGAATCAAGGAAGATCCCAGAGAACTAGTAAATGGATAATTGAACACTCCTGTTTAAAAAGGGAGGGAGGCAGAAGACAGGCAGTGGCAGCTGGTGTCTAGTGGAGTTTCACAGGGTCAGTGCTGGGACCGCAACTATTCATGTCACACATTAATAATATAGATGAAGGAACTGAGATTATTTTTGCTAAGTTTGCAGATGACACAAAGGAGGTGGTGAGATGGGTAGTGTTGAGGAAGCGGGGAGGGAACAGAACTGGTAAATGGAAGTACGAACTGGGAAGGTGTGAGGTTATGCATTTTGGTGGGAAGAATAAGAGGCACTGCCTATTTTCTAAATGGGGAAAGGGTTTGGAAATATGAAGCACAAAAGGACTTAGAAGTCCTAGTTTAGGATTGTCTTAAGCTTAACATGCAGTTGGGAGTTAGGAAGGCAAATGCAATTTTAGCATGCATTTTGACAGGGCTAGAATACAAGAGCAGAGATATGCTGTTGAGGCTGTACAAGGCTCTGGTCAGTTTATATTTAGAATATGGTGAGCTGTTTTGGGCTCTGTATCTAAGGAAAGATGTGTTGGCCTTGTAAGAGGCCCAGATGTAGTTTACAAAAATGATCCCAGGGATGAAGGCCTTGTCACATGAGATGCATTTGAGGACTCTGTGTGTGTACTCGATGGAGTTTGGAAGGATGAGAGTAAATTGCACTGAAACTTTCAGCATTCTGAGAGACCTGGATAGAGTGGACGTTCAGAATATTTTTCCACTACAAGGAGAGATGAGGATCTGCCAGCACAACCTCCGAGTGAAGAGGTGACAATTTCAAACTGAGATGAAGGGGAATTTCTTCAACCAGAGGGTGGTTAATCTGTGGAACTCATTGCTGCAGGAGGCAGTAGAGGCCAAGTCATTGAGTATATTTGAGACAGTGATACTGAGTTTATTAAAAGTTATGGGGAGAAGACATCAGTCATGATTAAGTGCAAAGCACACTTGGTGGGCTGAATGGCCTCATTCTGATCCTAGATCTTATGGTTTTAGACTTATAAGCAGAGGGATCTGAAATTTATGTATTTTAGCTGGAACTGGTAAAAGTTCATTTACAAGTAAGCAAAAGCTTAAATTTGAAGAAAAAGAAAGAGGAACAGATGTAAAAAAAATTGAACTGGAGAATAACAGAGAAATGGAAAGATAAGAGGAAGGAAAAAATAGAAATGAAAAGCACAAAGAAAGAAAAGGAGAGAAAAAAAGCTTGAATTGATAAGATAGGAGAAATAAATGGAAAGGGAAATGGAATTAAGAAAGCTTGGACTAAGGAGAGACAGAAATCTAGGGCAATGTGGCTTGGTTATGAATAAGGCTTAAAAGGGAACAAAGAGACAATGGCTTAGAAGATGATTGCGTTTCCGCTGTGGAATGTCAGTTCTTTAAAAATATTAGTTTAATTCTTAAGTTTAAGGATGAAGGTGAAAGATATTTCACACCATGTGGAAAGGTAGCTGCTTCGAGAGGCTCTGGTGGTGCAGAGGTGGTGTCTCTACCCCTGGGGTTCAAGTCCCACCTGCTCCAGAGGTGTTTAATAACATCTCCGAACAGGTTGATTCGGAAAAATAGTTAAATGTTTTAAAAGGTAGCTGCTTGAGGACTCTTTTGGTAGTATTCCTACCTCTGAGCCAGGAGGCCTGGGTTCAAGTCCCGCTGATCCAGAAGTGTATAATTACATCTCTGAATAAGTTGATTAGAAAATAGATTTTAAAAAAAAGTAGCTGAGATTTGAAGTAGCTTGGACCTTAATGTTAGCCAGTGTCCTGATAAGTACAGCTATGAATGATTGCAGCAGTTTTACAGAAAAGCTGAGTGCAGAACATGAAGCTATTAAAATGGCAATACTCCATGGTTACAAACTTATCAGTTAAAGTTTAGTACTTTAACAAAGAAGTTTAATCAGCCATTTATAGAATTTGTTTAAATAAAAAGAAATGCCGTGGATTCAAATTTGACAACGCGAGGAACATTATGATTATGGAAATATTTCAAGTAATATTCTGGTACGTTTAAGATTTATTTAAACGAGTGTCATGGATCAAAGATTCAAGAAGCAGCAGCTCTACCAGATGCCTATGATATCTCATACAGGCAGTTTCATGTAAGGATTTGGAAATCAACATGGAAATTATGGGAAAAGTAAATCAGGGGATGTAAAAGATACAGGTTTTACGCAATAAACAGAAAGACACCAAAGTAGTAAAGGAGAAACGTCAGAACCTAAAAGGAAATTAATGTCCTTCCATTGTAATAAGACTGCCCAATCTAGAAATAATTTTTGTGAATTAACTGGGACAGCTATTGCAATAATGAGAATGCCTAAGGAATTCTCATAAAGGCTGTGTCATGAAAGGAAATGGGGATTAAAACAATTGAAATGGTATACGTAAAGCAGAATATTTCCTCAGAATCTACAAGAAACGGGGAGATGGCTAAGATCAGCAACAAGAATTCTTCTATTATTGCTAAAGAGAGTCTGACAACTGGAGGTTCTGTTTATTTTATATCAAACGGAGAAGTGTTCCCTTACTGCTCCAACAAAATAAGTAAACCAATTATAGAAAGCTTTAAAGACTTTCTTTATAGAGAGGTACATTGATTTCCTTTGAATAAAAGAGACAAACCAATAAAGATATTGGGGCAAGTTAATCTCTGATGTTATATAAGGCTGCATTTTGTCTTCAAGAAGGGCTAATGAAAGAAATTATAGTAATTGAACATACACACAGAGGTCTTAAACCATATCAATTATGTTCTGTTGAATTTAGGAATGGTATAGTAAGAGGAGAGATGCTATTAGAATAACAATCAAATGCTAGAGGAGAAACTCGTTTCATCTTGAGGAATGTCCTGGCCAGTTCAAAGATATTCACCTCACCAAAGATGTCAGGACAATCGGTGAAAGAAACCAAGTGCTTCAAGGGAATATCCTGGATTGTTTACACACTGGGTTATGCATAGTTTTCAGGCAGATGGAATTAAACAAGAAATGGAAGAATCTGCACAAAGGGCAGTGACATATTTTTGAAAGATAAAAAAAACGAAGGTACAGAGAATGAAGCTAACCTGTTTTACTCTTTGTCTCCAATAGAAATGCAACAAATGGATCCCGTGTTAAGAGAGCTGTATCAAACTCTCCAGTCAGAAACTGAATCTGAATCAATATCTGAAAGACTGAGAACTAACAAGGGAATGGAAACCACCTGAAATATCAAGCAGTATGGAATTAGTTGTCCATCAGATGGTCACTCTACAAAATTTTGAGTAGCTCCTGAAATTCCAGTGACAGGTCACTTAGTTATTGGAAAAACACAAGCTAAAACATTAAAATATTTTTTATTGGTCAGGATTGCGTAAAGATATCAACAAATTTTCCTAGAAATGCCATACATATCACGTAATGGGCAAATGCAACCATCAAACAAATCTGTACCCAAAATTATGATAGCAGCTTTCAAATAGCTGTTTAACATGGCCATAACAGATTGAGTCAAATGTTTGTAAAATCATAAATGGAAATCAGTATCACTTAAAAATTTTTGATGTTTCAACAAGTTTTTTCTGAGGCTGAGTCTTTGGGGAAAAATTATGGCATTAATGGTATGGCAAAGTTGGTTGCAGTTTTTTTCTAAATATTTAGACTACCTGAGAAAATGCAGTAAGATCAGGACTTAGATTTTCTATTAAGAATTTTGCAGAATAATAAATAGCCTGGGAATAAAACAATTTACATTTTCAATTTATTATCCATAATTACAAGAGGCTTTAGAAAGATCAAGTTTTAAATACCATGATTAAAATCTATTGTTAAGAACGTTCCAATAATTGGGTTAAAAAATTCCATTGTTACTGTTTGCAATTAGGGAAGCCCTAATGAGTCCACAAGATTCAGTCCTTTTGAACTGATATGTGGAATGAAGTAAGAGTATGAGTTTAATGAAAGTAAAACAAAATACAAAGCTTAGAAACTATATGTGTGATGTTTGTATTAAATTTCTAAGGCAAAGAGCCACTTTGTCCCATTTTCAGTGAAATGTCTCTTGAATGATATTCCTGGTGCCCTCTCTGCCATCACTCACAGCACCTTTTCTCATGCAATGGGATTGAGAGGAGATTTGGAAGATCTATGCAAATGAGAACAGTTGGACTATAAATGAGATTACAAGGTGTGGAACTGGATGAACACAGCAGGGCAGGCAGCATCAGAGGAGCAGGAAAGCTAATGTTTTGGGTCTGGCCCTTTCTTCAGAAAAAATCTGGACTATAAATGAGATGTGAAGACACCGAAATAGGGTAATCACCACTTAACAGGGAGATTATGGAGTCACTGTTTAGTGGAAAATTAGGGACTTCTTCTCCAGTTTCAGAATCCAATGCTTTTCACTCTTACTATATTTTCCCAATGCTGCTCAAGAAAGCAAAAAATTCCACCCAGGTTTTCAGTATTTGAAAATCATTCAATATACAACATAAACTGGAATGCATAGAAATACCAAGGTTTGAGACACCAGAGATAAAATGCAAGCATTGTTAAATGTATCTGGAGAACTATTAAAACGAGATTCATTGAAACTTATCAAATTAAAATTAATCTGTTAAAGCAATACAACAATAGAGAGGATAGTCAGGCAAGAAGTGTATTTACACCGGTGAAAAAAAAGGAAGTGAAATAAAAATATCAGTGAAATTAAAGGATTAATCAGAAATTGAAAATTCTAAAGTCAACCTTGCAGTAATCAAATTAGATAAAACAGAAATGCTTAGGAAGTTATTTCAGCAAGGCCTTTAGTAAGATCCCACATAGAAAACTGATTGAGAGGGTTAAAAACTCATAGGATCCAGGAAACTTGGCAAATTGTTTCTGTAATTGGCTTAGTGACAGGAGAAAGAGGTTGGTGGTAGAAGGCGATTTGTATGACGACAGCCCAGAGGACAGTTGTGTACCCTTTATTGTTTGTGATTTTCATAAATGATGAGAATATAGGGCTGATGATAAGTTTGCAAATGACATAAAGATTGGCTGGTTGGTTGACAATGAGAGGAAGATTTTAGGTTACACAAAAATATAATGGTTTGGTCATTTCGACAGATCAGTGACAGATGGAATTTAATCTAATAAATGTGAGGTGACACACTTTGGATGATGGAACAAATCAAAGGATTAATCAATGAATGACAAGACACCAGGAAGCTCAGAGGAACAGTGGGGTCTGGGGGTGCTTGTCCACTGTTCCCAGAAGACAGCAGGATGGGTTAATAGGGTAGTTAAGAAAGTTTACAGATATTTCTCTTTATCAGTTAAGGCATAGATTTCAAGAGCAGGGAGGTCACATTGGAGTACAGAACTTTGGGTAGGCCTGAGCTGGAATACTCTGTGCAGTTCTGGTCACCACATTATAGGAAGGATTTGATTACACTGGAAGGGGAGCAAGGAAATTCACCAGGATGAAAACCAAAAGAACTGTGGATGCTGTAAATCAGGAACAAAAACAAAGTTGCTGGAAAAGCTCAGCAGGTCTGGCAGCATCTGTGGAGGAGAAAACAGAGTTAACATTTCGGGTTCAGTGACCCTTCCTCAGAACCGTTCCGAGGAAGGGTCACTGGACCCGAAATGTTAACTCTGTTTTCTCCTCCACAGATGCCGCCAGACCTGATAAGCTTTTCCAGCAACTTTGTTTTTGCTCCAAATTCACCAGTTCGTTGCCTGGGGTGGAGCATTTCAGCTGTAAGAGGTATTGGATAAGCTTGGGTTGTTTTCTTTGGTGTAGAGAAGATTAAGGGGAGGACCTTACAGAGGCATATAAGACTATGAGGAGAATGAACAGAGTGAATGAAAAGCAGCTGTTCTCCTTAGCCAGAGGGTTATAACAAGGGGATATAATTTTAAAGTGAAAGACAGAAGATATAGAGGAGATTTGAAGAAATTGTAGAGAGTGGTGGGGTCTGGAATGCACTGCCTGGGATGGTAGATGAGGTGCAAAACATCACAACCTATAAAATGTACATAAATACACTCGTGAAGTGAAGAAAGAGATCAAATTCATGATGTAAAATTGTATATGAACTCAGCCGCAGTAGCTGGAGTTAATCTATTATAATAGTGCCAAAACAGAAGGGGAACAACAATTCTGCATAGATTATCATAAAATCAATGCAGTGAGAAAGGTGGATTCACAACCAATTCTATGACTGGTGGATTGTAATGAGAGGATTGGGCAAGCAAGGTTAATTACAAAGCCTAAATGGATATTGGCAAGTCCCATTGACTGATACAATTAAAGAAATGTCAGTTTTCATAGCCTTAACTATGTAATTTTAAAGTCATGCCCTTTGGAAAAAAACATTCATCTTTTAAGGGTAACAAAAAAATCACTGAATGATCATGTAGCTGCAGTCTTCATTCATATTTTGGTTGCGTTGAACTAAGCTAGGGAAAATATTGACAACACTTGAACAATTTGTTTGACCAGTTACAAAAAGCTAATTTGGTCATGAACCTGGCAAAAAATGAATTTGCCTGAGCAAAAATAACTTGCATGGGCCACACTGTGGCACAAGGGCAAGTCATCCATAAAGAAGTAATCTCAATAAGGAAGGAGGTAGCAGAGAGACTGGATAGGATAAAAATGGATAAAAAGGAGATATTTAAAATGTTAGCTGTGCTTGAAATAATGAAGTCACCCAGATCTATCTTTGATTACTGAGGAAAGGAGCTGTAGTAACTGCAAAAGTCCGAGCTATTTATCTTCCCATCTTTCTGAGATATGAGAATAATGTCAGAAGACTGGACAATTTACACCCCCATTCCAAACAATGGGATTGGGGCAAATCCAGCTAACTCAGGTCTGTCCACCCAATACCAGTAGTGGGAAGTCTTTCAGAGACATTACTCCAGGACAAAATTAATTGGCTCATTTGAATGTATGATCCAAGAAACAATTCGCAACATGGAAATGCTTGTCCAATTTATTTGAGTTCTTTGGTGGAGTAACAGAAAGAATGGTGAGGGTCGCATGGTTCTTGATGATAATGGATTTTTAAGGGGTATTTGATAAAGTATCATAGAATAGACAATTTAACAAAACTAAAAGCAAGGGGTTAAATTGACAGTGGCAGCATAAGTGAGATCAGTGGTGAACATCATTTTTCAGACTGCAGAGATGTGTCCAATGGTATCCCCAGGAGCTGGTGATAGAAACACTTGATATATATTAATAACCTTGACTTGGCCACTTGGGTAATAATTTAAAACATTGGTAGGTTACATGAAACCTTTTGACTCAGACAATGCCGAGTGCCTGGATTTCATTGTCCAATTTGGTGGTTGAGGCAAAAACTTCCCACTCAGTTACAAAGAACCCAGATCCCCACTTAAAGTGCTGTAATCAGGAGGGCAACAGAAGGTGGCATGAGAATGAGTGGCTATTTTATTCAGCTGACATCGATATGATGAGGTGAATAACCTTCTTTTGTGATGGAACATTTTCATGGGGACAATAACATAGTTCAAGAAGACATGCTAATTCAACAGGTAAACAGCATGTGAAATTTAACCCAAAGAGGTGAGGTGCAATTACTTTTTGGTAAAATGAATATTAAAAAAGCAACACAATCAAAATTATGTGATTTTAGAGGGTTTGCAATTCATACTGCAGACCACCATGATGCGGGAGGCTATCTGCATCATTGTTGAATATAGGGTAGGTGTGCTACCATAAACTTATTTTACACAGGATCTACAGGAACCTCTCGATCCAATGTGGTCAAGGGTAAACACTGGCTAGTCTAATGAGATGAGCCACAAGTCTTAAACAAGCTTTGTTTTTTTCCATTTACCAAGTAAGCACAAGTTACACTGAAATGATAGACATTGTCACCAAATCTTTGAGGAGGACTAGGATAGTAGGTCTAAGAAGATTCAAGGCTGTTCTCTCATTGAATCGAAATCATCATCATAATGGGTGGTGCTTCAAGCATTCTTCAGAATTAATTCTTTCAGACCCTAACAACCGTGTACAACTGAATCAATTACGCATTTTTGGAAGATGACAGAACAATTTGAGAGGACTGTTACAATTGCACGAGACATGCATTTAAAAAAAACCTAAACTTTAATAAATCACTGGTTAGCCAGAGTATTATGGCTCCACACAGTCATTTTAAAAAGATGCTAAGAAGACTTTGAACAGGGTGCTGAGAGAATTTACTGAAATGATTTCAGGAATGAAAGTACAGTTATGTGGGGAGGCTAAAGAAAATCAGCTGTTCTTCTTGGGGCAGCAAAGAAGGTTTTACAGAGGTGTTCAAAACCATAAAGGGTTTTGAAAGAGTAAATAAAGAGAAACTGTTTCCAGCAATAGAGGAGTTGGTAACCAAAGGGCATAGGTTTAATTAATTGGCAAAAGTCCAAGTGGAAATAAAATATGTAGCAAGTTATGATCTGGAATGCACTGCATTAAAAAAAAACCTGAAAGCAGATTCAATAATAACTTTCAAATGGACCTGGCTAAATAGTTGATGAGAAAAATAATTGCACAGCTATGGGCAAGGAGCAGAGGAGTTCAAACTCCAGGCAATTAATTTTCTCAAGGCTTTGCTGCCGTAACTCAAAGCAAGCTTGAAACTTTACTGAACTTCTGCTGAAGTTATGGCAGCAGAACAGGCAGAAGCCCCAAGGAAATTCACCTCTACTCCAGCAATCATATTTACCCGGTTTCAATGAGAGCATTGAAAACAGTGTCGACTGGGGGAATATTGCAGAAAGTTGCATATTTTTTGTCTCACTTGCATGTATCCGTCCACAAATTGACAGGTGCTTCCTGCGCACATGAGAAGTTGCAGTGTTAAATTGGACACAGCTAAAAGTGGGCAGAAATCCAGCATGGGTTCTCTGTCCAAATTTCCAGTTGAGTTTGATGAATTTATACTTGAAAATTATCCAGGCCCAATTGGGAAATCTAATCTCTGGTGCTGCCCCTTCGGAGCTCTGAGTATCTCTGAACGTTGAGAATGGGGTGTTGGGGGGAGGGAACTGGGGTTGGGAACACAGCCATGAGCACTGATTCCAAGGAAATGTAGAAATGTGAGAGGTTTTCACTTTGTTTAAACATGCTAGGCATTGATCCATGTAATGTGAAAATGAGTATCATATGTAGAAGATTGGCAGAGGGACATTAGTAGAGGCATATACACATATAGTGAAACATGCCTAGCCTGACTGATTTGGGTGGCCTTCAATTTGACCATTAAATCTGGCTGTTTACTGCACATAGATCATTGGAGCGGGGCACTTACTTAATAAAACTGACATTGAACTGACAAACAGTATTATAGAGTCACAAACTTTAGACATGACATAAATGCATTAGATATTAGAGAAAAGCAATAGGCTCAGGCAAATTATTGATCCGCAGTTGAAGGAGTGAATGGATTGGAGGAAATGACAAAATACGATCATTTTAAGAAAGGCAATGTAAGTCTCAATCAGAGATTTCACATAAAGTCATAGTGGAAGCAATTGTGACTCCCATTCTATTTACGATGAAAATGGGATGGCCAGCAGTTGAAAGCTTCTTTTCAAAAGCCTACCATTGGCTATCTTAAGTCTCTCTGACAAAATATCAAGGGATTACCTCCACAGTAAAAGGCTAACATACCCATCATGGAGCAAGTTGTCAAGAGCATGCCACTTCTGGCATTGTAACTGGAAGATGAGCTACTTTTGGCTGTCTTGCTTTTCCTGGCCTTCAAATGATTAAGTATTAATGTTAAGTGTATAGAGTAAACAAAGGCAATTCTGCGAAAGATGAGGTTATTTGGTGATGAAAACTCACCTGATTATGCTATGGCTATGAGAGGGCTATTTGTGAACTTCCTGTTCAACTGGGAATCTCTGTATTACATCCACAAATTTTCTGCCCATCTCCATCGGCAAGACTTCAAGTCACCAATGTAGCAGAGATGTTTTTCCAAATTAAATTTCACTTTAAATATTAGATTATTTTTACTTTCTTTCTGTATGTATCATCATTATTTGTTGAGACTAGCTTAGTAAGAGAGTTAAGTGTATTAGTACACCAAATGGTTGACTGGCATTGATAGCTACAGGATTACTTGGAACACTTACTTTATTATGGAAGAGATAATGTATTTTTGATCACTTTTTGTTGAATACTCACAGTAGTGTCCAGTATTGTACTTGCCACAGTATGGGACATAACTGAACTAGCAGGCCCAGCTTGCCCTCTCTTCTATGAGTTGGAAAGGAGGTCTTCTCAGATCATTCTCAGCAGAGAGAACTGAAAAGTTGTAGACAAAATCAAAGCTCTATATGGCCTTTGTCAGTTAATACACTGAGACCGATAGGTATTCAAACATTGTTGTCACTGGCCTTTGGGCTCCTCATTTTCTTATCTTGACTATTTCTATCACCTCCACACCATACACAGAACACCAGGCTGTTCTGACTCTCCTCCAAGCCTCCAAACCCATCTTCTATCTTCCCTTGGACCCCTTTTCCACTCCTTATATCCTGATTTCATTCTTTGTCTCCCTTGATTTCTTACTACACAGTTCCATTCCCCCAATTCTACGCTATACCTCCACACCACATAATCAACCCCTTGCTGGCTCTGGGTCTCTGTGCAAGCTGCCATTCTCTTTCTCAAATCACTTGTGCGGTAGAGTGAAACAAGGAAAACTGCTAACTTTTACACAATTTCACAAACCAACTGGTGTTTGCCAGTTATAAACAAAAGTAAACTGTGTGCACAGAGGTTATTGTGTACCAAATGTTAATTCTCTTGGGGCAGGTAACTTTATCTGTACATAAGGTGTCACTTCTAAAATGTTTTATATTAATGAGTGTTCATGGCATGCAAATATATTCCAGGTACAAACCCATCATAGATCAGTGTGAGACTCAATACATCACTGAATTTATCTCTGTACTTCAATCCATTGTCAGGAATTTAAAACTTCACATCCTGCTTAATTAAGTTGCCTTGTGTGCCATTTTTTTTTTCGATTTTGAAGGCCGTAAAAGTAAAACTCTAAAATCAAGTTCCGAGCTGCCAGAGATTTAAAAAGTGATCATCACATACAGTGTTAACATTGATTCTACATTGTCACACTGATAGCCCATGCCTGGAATCGATATTTATTTCCTTACCATGGTTTTATTTTGTTGCAAGTATCACTGTAACCAAATGAAATGAAATTGTTGCTTAATGTGAAGGATTAATATTTATAAAAGGCGGTCATTCCCTGATAGTACTCGATACCTAGACTTTTTTGTGAAGAGGAATTAAACGAGCAGAAACTATTTTCCATTCATAACATTTATTGAAATCTGTGTTAACACAATGTTTTAATGAAGGATATTTTTGTCCTTTTCATCCCTGGGATCTGAGTTACATTCCAAATCTGACCAGTGGAATGAAAAACCCTTCTGTCTGTTGCCTGTAAGAGACTTATAAATGGACTTTACACAGTGGAGTTCACTCAGTTCCTATCCATCAGAAATCCACAAACTAAGACAGGCTATACTTTAACATTTTCACTCAGTTGAGATTACAAGAATTGCTAACTGATGGGCAATTTGAAATAGCCTCAAATGGCACATAAAGAAGACTTAGTCAGTTAGAGAACTGCTAAGTTGTAGAGAGGCTTTCAGCTTCATCACATGCAAGCAATATCTAACTAAATATACCAATCCTAAAAATAACATGAAATGATAAACTGAAATCCAGTCATTTACAAGCAACATAGAATCATCAGGGTTGATTTTCACTGCGGCCCTACTTTATTAGCCAAGTAATAGTGGCCTCAAAAAGGAGTTGTTTGCTGTAAAGAATTCATGATTATAATTTGGACTCTTTTGAAACATGCATACAGCAAACCGTACAACTATAACTAATGACCATTTATTAACTATTTACACTATTTGCAAAGAGCTTTACTGTCAGGCGCTCAAAGTGCCTGCTTGTTTCAGGTATTATGCTACATTTAACATGAATATCAGGCTGCTATGATGTAAACAGGAACTAAATGACACCATAGCTCAGAACCCATGCCATAGAAAGTGAACAAATGAGATCTGATAAAATTGAATGTTGAATTCTTTGCCGGGTAAAAGAAAAGGAATGCAGTTATGGGAGCTACAAAAGTAATCTAATCTGCAATTGTCCTAAGACCACTAACATCTGTAATCACGACACCATATTTCTAATCTCACAACCCCTCAATACTGCCACTCCTTACCACTTCCACAACTGACTTTGCAGGGAGGGATTCATCCAAATCTGTTTGGACACATGCAGTGCAATTGGAAAATTTAATTTAACCTAGGACTTTCCACAGTTGAAATGGAATGGACTTTGAACAGTTCTTTCAACTCAAAACTGGGCATTCATGAGTTTCTGTGGGTCACTGGAAGTGGGGGAATTGTACTCCAAGACAATCGGCAGCCTCATGACCTGGTATATCCCCCACTCCACTACTACCATCAAGTTAGGGAATTAACCCCAGTTCAGCAGAAAAGGTAAGTCTGAAGCATTTGTAGAAATGTTCAGCCAGAGGTGTCAAGCGGATCATCCATCTCAGCCTCCTGTAGAGGTTTCATTCCACCTAACATGACCTCCAGAACTTGCCAGATCCCAAGTTCCAGTATGGCTACAATCTGGCATATACCTGATAAAGTGGAAAAAAGCCCAGGTATGTCCTGTGCACAAAATGCAGGGCAAACCTAACATGGTTAATTGACAACTCAGCAGCCTACTGACAATAAGATCAAATTGACTTCAGCTTGTACAAGGGGGCATAGCTACAAATTGAGGATGATAGATTTAAGACAGATGTCAGAGGCAGGTTCTTTACTCAGAGAGTGGTAAGGGCGTGGAACGCCCTGCCTGCCAATGTAGTTAACTCAGCCACATTAGGGGCACTTAAACAGCCCTTGGATAAGCATATGGATGATGACAGGGATAGTGTAAGGGGAGGGGCTTAGATTAGTTTCCAGGTTGGCGCAACATTGAGGGCCGAAGGGCCTGTTCTGCGCTGTGTTGTTCTATGTTGTTCTATGTAAAAGACATAGAAGCAGAAATTAGACCTTTCAGCCCATCGAGTCTGCTCCACCATTCAATCATGGCTAATTGCCAGCAATAAAGTGATGGAATAGGTCATCAATGGTGCTATCATAAACTACTCACAGATGCTTAGTTTGGGTTCTGTCAGGGTTACTCAGCTCCTCCCCTCAGTACAGCCTTGATTTAAACATGTCCAAAAGAGCTGAACTTCAGAGGTGAGATGAAGTGTCTGCTTTTGATATTAACATTGCATTTGACTGAGTGTGGCATTAGGAGTCCAAGCAAAATTCAAGTCAAGGTGAATCAGAAGAAAACTGTTCACTGGTTAGACTCATATCTGGCACATAGGAAAGTGTTATGGTTGTTTTAAGTCAGCCATCTCAGCCCCAGGATATCACAACAAGTGTTCGCCTGGCTAGTATCCTCACCCAACTGTCATTAGCTGCTTTATCATTGATCTTCCTTCCATCATAAGGTTAGAAGAGGGGATGTTCACTGATGATTGAACAATGTTCAGCACCATTTGTGAGTCCTCAGATACTGAAACAGTCCATGTTCAAATGCATCAAGATCTAGATAATATCCAGGCTTGAATTAACAAGTGGCAAGTAACATTTACATCTCACAAGTGCCATGAAATTACCATCTCCAATAAGAGAAATTCTAGCTATGATTTCTTCACATTACCATCACGGTCTCCTGCTTTCAGCATCCTGGGGCCTTAACCATTGACCTAAACTCAACTGAACTCACCAAATAAATACAGTTGCTACAAGACCAAAGCAGAGTGACAAATACTGAAGCAAGTAACTCACCTCCAACTTCCAAGAGCCTGTCCAATATCTACAAGGCACAAGTCAGGAGTGTTCTCACTTGCCTTGATGGGTGCAGCTTCAAAAATACTCAAGAAGCTTGACACTATCCAGGTCAAAGTAGCCCACTTGACTGACACCACATCCATTAATAGTCATTCCATCCAACACCAAATGTTCAGTGTGCACTACCTACAACATTGACTGTGAAAATTCGTTAAGGCTCCTTAGAGAGTACTTTCCAAATCCACAGCCACTACCATTGAGAAGGACAAGGGTAGCAAATATATGGGAACACCACTACTTACAAATTTCTCTCCAAATCACTCATCACCCTGACTTGGAAATACATCTCACCTCCTTCAAAGTCCTCAGACTCCCTCCCGAACAGCATTATGGGTCTACCTGCAACAAATGGATTACAGCAGAACAAAAAGATAGCTCATCCTACCACTTCATCAAGGGCAACTAAGAATAGGCAATAGTTGTTCATCCCATATTTTTAACTTGTGGTCTAATCTCACTTTCCTACGCACTTAACAGTATGATTAATATCCCTCCTCTCTGAGAAATTATTGGATTCTATTTAAAAAGAATTTTTGAATGATTGTGGGCATATCTAGAAAAAGGCTTTAATCCTAAAATAACAGCAAGAACAATTGGGAACAAACTGAGGAACCATTTACTCACACAATAAATTATATAAAAATGGAGCTTGCTTTCCCACAAAAGAGATAATGGGAACTGCAGAAGCTGGAGAATCCAAGATAACAAAGTGTGGAGCTGGATGAACACAGCAGGCCAAGCAGCATCTTGGGAGCACAAAAGCTGATGTTTCGGGCCTAGACCCTTCATCAGAAAAGGGTCTAGGCCAAAACGTCAGCTTTTGTGCCCCAAAGATGAAGCTTGGCCTGCTGCGTTCATCCAGCTCCACACTTTGTTTTCCCACAAAAGACTTTTGATTCTGGGTCAGTCAGAAATTTCATTGCAAAAATCAGTTTTTGTTACATCGTGTAAAAAAATCTGAGTAATTGAAACAGAGGTCTTATCAACAATGATATAATTGAGCAAAGTCTAGGAGCTGAACGACATTTTCTTGTTCCTCATGTCTATGTTTTAAAACTACCTTGTGGCAAAATATTTACATTATAACTATCTTCCATGCAGAGAGTTTTTGTTTCAAACCTTTCTTGATTCCATTTGCAATTATCTGAAATTTGTGATTTCTCATTAGAATCTACAACAACTAGGTGAAATAATCTTTGTCCATTTACCTTACTGTAACTTTTTATAAACTTGAATTCATTTGGACCCTTTAGTAAATGGCTCCTTGACTTCTCAAGTTTTTCATCACAATAAGCTCGACCTTGGCACTGTCTCAGTGAATGTATGCTGCAACTTTCCAATATTACATCCTTTCAGTAATTGACTGCTAAAACTATGGCTAACCAGAGAAGAGATTGTATAAATTCAATATTATTTTCTTTCCTTTGTATTTTATGTCTCTAGACATGAAGCCAATGATTCTGTCCACCTTATTAACTGCTTTATCAATTGATGTTGCCATCTTTAATGATCTGTGTATTTGCACAGTAAGGTTAATCTGCTCCTCAGTTGCTAATCAATAGTGAGTGCAAGAAGACATATAATCTTCTCAGTTAAAGGGGTATTTTGTTTCCCTGTAATCCAAAATGCATTTCTTCAGTTTTTTTTCGGCATTAAAGCTCATCCACCTCCTCTCTCCTCAACCTATTTGCTTGGCCCATGTCCTATCAAATTTGTTAAAGATGATCATGATGCTTGTGGGTTAAAATGATTTCAAGATTTCAGAAGCCGTTATAAATACAGCAGGCAGTTAACATTGACAACATATTTAAGAAACAAATATTGTCATTAAAACTGGTGAATATAAAAAATATTAATCAAACACAAGGTAAATCATGGCTCTTCATATTATTGAATATGTAATAATTCTCAAAACTGCCACATTTGGCTGGTTCTGTAACATTACTATGTCCCCTTAATGAATGCAATATTTGTACAAATCATGTGGGACTGATACAAATGTTCCGGAACAGAAAGCTCAAAATTGATTTTGTTCTGTCTTTTATGTAATAAACTTGTGTTTTGCAGACAAATAAAATTTGTAGCCTTGTCTGTTGATGTTTCGGTAATTGGCCACCACAAAATAATTATGATGCATTTAGGCTAGATGACAATCTGA
Source organism: Stegostoma tigrinum (assembly GCF_030684315.1). Lineage (NCBI taxonomy): Eukaryota > Metazoa > Chordata > Chondrichthyes > Orectolobiformes > Stegostomatidae > Stegostoma > Stegostoma tigrinum. Next base: position 66,580,750 of record NC_081361.1, on the reverse strand, counting down.
CTTGTCCAGTTGAAACATCAGCTGAGATTGTAACAGTAAACAATTCTGATCCAATCAAAAAAGATTTAGAAAATCATTAATCAGGTTTATTAAATGACTTTTTTTTCAAAAATATAGAAACTTATGCCAAAATCTTTATTTTTAAGAATTTATCTTCTGACTTGCAAGATAGGGTTTACATTACCACAAAACTCATTTAGTGAATCTTTCAGAAAAGTTTAAATATAATTTATTTGGAAGGTCAGCGACCATTGTTAGACAAATGTAACCATGGTTTTTTGCACAGCATGATCCTCAAGTTGGAGCAGAAACCATTTACAAATTGTCATTTTGTAATGCACAACCTGAATATTGTCATCATTATCCTGGTGCATTCTCAATGGCAATGTCTCTCCATCAGAAACCACTTACCAACCAATCGCCACTCTTCTTTCATGCAGCATAAGCATGTCCTCTGTTTACTTTGGAATTTCTATCAAATTGTCCTGATGAGTGTAAAATGAAAAGATTTAACATAATGGGCTTTGCCAGCAGTACAAAAGCAGGTTATTGAAATACAGGAAAATTGTTTCAAGGCCAGCATAGTGGCTCAGTGGTTAGCACTGCTACGTCCCAGCGCAAGGGACCCAGGTTTAATTCTGGCCTCGAGAGACAGTCTGTGAGGAGTTTGCACATTCTCCCCATGAATGCATGGGCTTCTTCCGAGTGTTTTGATTCTCTCCACAGTCCAAAGATGTGCAGGTTAGGTGCGTTGATTGTGCTCAATTGCCCATAGTATCCAGGGATTTGTGGATTAGGTGGACAAGCCATTGGGAATGCAAGATTCCGGGGATGGGGTCAGTGTGTGCACTTCTGAAGGGTAGTGTGACTCAATGGGCCAAATGGCCTATTTCCATGCTACAGGGATTCTATGATTCTAAGAAGTCAATGATAAACTATATGCAATGTTGTAATCAAACAACAAGTACAATTAAGTCCAATTCAGCTGGTTCTATGCTATAGTTGTACAGGTGAGTGAGGCAACCTGAACTGAGAAAAGCACTTCCGTTGCATTCACAGTAACATCTTAATCACTGGCCGGCAACTGCTCATTACCGAACTATATACCATGGAAAATGGTAACACTATGAAATGAATGAAGAAGGAAAGGATTCTGGACTTCGAGATTTGATGCAGTACACCAGTTTATCAAGTACTAAATAACTCCATAGGCTCTATGTGATAGCCAGAAAGGAAGGAATTGCAAATCCTCCACGACACTGAGACAAGTAGATAAATAGACACCCACTTCCTGCACCTAAACCAGGCATTAAACCCTTTGCTTGTGCAGGTAGGGTTCCTAACATCCGTTTGAGGGCCTCTATGCACAACTGAGTCAGCTTGAAGGAAGTCTGCATGCCATGGTCAGGAAAACCACACGTACGTGTAAGCTAGCTAATAGTCCCTTTCGGGACTGCTGTGCAAATATTGGATTTTTTTGGATAGTAATGGCATACAGGAATGTAGGTAAAAAACAGGAATTAGCAGGAGATGATAAAATCAGACTAGATAATAGAGGTGATAATGGGAACTGCAGATGCTGGAGAATCCAAGATAATAAAATGTGAGGCTGGATGAACACAGCAGGCCCAGCAGTATCTCAGGAGCACAAAAGCTGACGTTTCAGGCCTAGACCGTTCATCAGAGAGTGGGATGGGGAGAGGGAACTGGAATAAATAGGGAGAGAGGGGGAGGCGGACCGAAGATGGAGAGAAAAGAAGATAGGTGGAGCGGAGAGTATAGGTGGGGATGTAGGGAGGAGATAGGTCAGTCCAGGGAAGACGGACAAGTCAAGGAGGTGGGATGAGGTTAGTAGGTAGGAGATGGAGGCGCAGCTTGGGGTGGGAGGAAGGGATGGGTGAGAGGAAGAACAGGTTAGGGAGGCAGAGACAGGTTGGACTGGTTTTGGGATGCAGTGGGTGGAGGGGAAGAACTGGGCTGGTTGTGTGGTACAGTGGGGGGAGGGGACGAACTGGGCTGGTTTTGGGATGCGGTGGGGGAAGGGGAGATTTTGAAGCTGGTGAAGTCCACATTGATACCATTGGGCTGCAGGGTTCCCAAGCGGAAAATGAGTTGCTGTTCCTGGGAAACCAAGCGGAGGTTTGGGACCGCTTTGCAGAACACCTCCGCTCGGTTTGCAATAAACAACTGCACCTCCCAGTCGCAAACCATTTCCACTCCCCCTCCCACTCTTTAGATGACATGTCCATCATGGGCCTCCTGCAGTGCCACAATGATGCCACCCGAAGGTTGCAGGAACAGCAACTCATATTCCGCTTGGGAACCCTGCAGCCCAATGGTATCAATGCGGACTTCACCAGCTTCAAAATCTCCCCTTCCCCCATCGCATCCCAAAACCAGCCCAGTTCGTCCCCTCCCCCCACTGCACCACACAACCAGCCCAGCTCTTCCCCTCCACCCACTGCTCCTGAGATGCTGCTGGGCCTGCTGTGTTCATCCAGCCTCACATTTTATTATCTTAGATAATAGAGGTGTTGCAGGTATGATGGCCTCCTTCTGCACTGTCCAACCAGTCCAACCTGTCTCTGCCTCCCTAACCTGTTCTTCCTCTCACCCATCCCTTCCTCCCACCCCAAGCCGCACCTCCATCTCCTACCTATTAACCTCATCCCACCTCCTTGACCTGTCCGTCTTCCCTGGACTGACCTATACCCTCCCTACTTCCCCACCTATACTCTCCTCTCCACCTATCGTCTTTTCTCTCCATCTTCGGTCCGCCTCCCCCCTCTCCCTATTTATTCCAGAACCCTCACCCCATCCCCCTCTCTGATGAAGGGTCTAGGCCCGAAACGTCAGCTTTTGTGCTCCTGAGATGCTGCTGGGCCTGCTGTGTCCATCCAGCCTCACATTTTATTATCTTAGATAATAGAGGTGTTGCAGGTATGATGGCCTCCTTCTGCACTGTAATAATTTTGTGATTTCATGATCAACAAAAAGCAAGGAAGTTTTGTTTTAAATTTGCTGCATGCATAGCTGGGAGGATTATTGTATGGATCCTCAGCGTATTCATATTGTTCTCTACATGCTGTTTCTTTGCTACATGTAAACATTTTAAAACAAAATCAGAAGATGCTGGAAATATTCAGCAGGACAGGCAACTTCTGTAGAGAGAGAAACAAAGTTAACATTTTAGGTCAATGATCTTTTGTCAGAACAGCAAGGTCCTCGATCTGAAATGTTAATTGATTTTTAGATTTTATTTCAGACTTCCAGACGTTTCAGCATATTATATTTTTATTTAATATTTGATTTGTCTTTCTCCCTGATGACTTTCACAAATTTGTTACTTCATCAAATTGGTCTCATTCTTTCCTGTCTCTGATCTAATTCGAGGATAAATTGCTCGTGCAATACAAAAGCTCTCTTTTTGTAACTATTGTAGAACTTATCTTTTGCTTACAGTATCTGTTTCCATTTTACTACTCCCATGCATTCTTTCTTTGAAATCAAGGGTAATTTCTTACTTAGTTTTTTTCAACTGTCTGTGACTTTCTATCCTTGAATATCAGAATATTTAAGTTGGGTAAACCTTTCGGGTATAATTTTAATCAATGATGGAAAATGCACTAAATTAGTGCTGCAGAGTCAGGGAGACATGCAGCATGGAAACAGACTCTCCTGCCCAATTCATCAAAGCCAACCAGGTTTCTTAAACTCAACTAGTCCCATTCACCTGCTTTTGGTCCATATCCTTCTACACCTGCCCAATGTCTTTTAAATGTTGTAATTTTACTCACCTCTACTAATTCCTCTGGCAGCTCTTTCTGTATATGTGCCAGTCTCTGTATGAAAAAATTGTCCCTCAGATCCCTTTTATATCTTTCCCCCTTACCTTAAATCTATGTAATCCAGCTTTACGCTCCCCTACCCAGGGAAAAGACTTTGCCTATTCACCTTATCTATACCGCTCATCTTTTAATAAACCTCAATGAAGTCATCCCTCAGCCTCCTGTGCTCCAGAGAGACAAGTCCCAGCCTATCCAGCCTCTCCTTATAACTCAAACCCTCCAGTCTCAGTAACATCCTTGTAAATCTTTTTTGCACCTTTTCCAGTTTAATAACTTCTTTCCTATATCAGAGTGACCAGAATTGTATGCAGTGCTCCAAATGCAGCATTATCAATGTCTTGTACAGCTCCAACATAACATACCAACTGCTTTATTCAATGTTCTGACCAATGAAGGCAAGTATACCAATTGTCTCTTTTGCCACCCTGTCTACCTGTGATTCCATTTTCAAGGAGTCATGTATCTGCACCTCGAGATCTCTTGGGTTAACAGAAGGATTCTCTAGTTCTGAGTGTTAGAAGCCTGCTAGCCTGCAGCCACTGCCAAAACAAACCAAATCAGAAGAATTTCAATCAACCTACAAAAGCAAGAACTTCAGAAATGACATTTCAACTATCAGTATCAATGCTCCTGGCTTGTATTATCTACTGTGATAGTTGTAACATTTAACTTATCAACTCTTCATGGGTAATTCATCGACTAGCTCATTTTTTTAACATGCATCTTAGACCCATTCCCTATTTCTAACATCTTTGTTGAGTTACTACTTCTTCTCCCATTTAGTAATTACTAATTAAAAGGAGAGCATCCATAAGACCATAAGACATAGCAGTGGAAGTAAGGCCATTTGGCTCATCGAGTCCATTCTGCCATTTAAATCATGGCTGATGGGCATTTCAACTCCTCTTCCCCGCACTCTCCCTGTAGCCCTTGATTCCTTGTGAGATCAAGAATTTGTCGATCTCTGCCTTGAAGGCATCCAACGTCCCGGCCTCCACTGCACTCTGTGGCAATGAAATCCACCAGCCCACCACTCTCTGGCTGAAGAACTGTCGTCCCAGTTCAGTTTTAAATTTACCCCCTCTAATTTTAAGGCTGTGCCCACAGGTCCTAGTCTCCCCACCTAACGGAAACAACTTCCTAGCGTCCACCCCTTCTAAGCCATACATTATCTTGTAAGTTTCTATTAGATCTCCCCTCAACCTTCTAAACTCTAATGAGTACAATCCCAGGATCCTTAGCCGTTCATCATACGCTAAACCTACCATCCCAGGGATCATCCGTGTGAATTTTGAGTGCGAGCAGCAGCGGAGGTAAGATGAACCCGGAAGACTGCAGCGAAGGTAAGGCAGTTTTTTAAAATTACTTACCGGTAGCGGGCAGCGGTGTTTTCTCTTTCACAGAAGGAGCGGGAGCAGCGGAGGAAGTGACGAGGATCAGAGGGGCAGCCGGGAAGGAAAGCAGTGGCCTATATATCAGCAAGGCGGCTAAACCCGAGACTCTACAACTGTAGTGTCTCACACCCGCCCTCCTCCTCTAACCTAGTTAATAAGGGAAGGTTCATTCTAAGCTTTCTCTATTGAATATAAGTTTGTTATTAATTTTAAAGCAACTTGAACTAAGCTTTCTACTTTAGTACTGAGTGGGTGTTCAGATAAGTGGGGTATGGATGCTAGGGCACGTTGCTTGCTCCTCCTGCAGAATGTGGCAGGTGGGAGACATGGCACACGTCTCCGCTGGCTACATCTGCGGGAAGTGCACCCAACTCCAGCTCCTTGAAAACCATGTTAGGGAAATGGAGCTGGAGCTGGATGAACTACGGATCATTCGGGAGGCAGAGGGGGTAATTGAGAGGAGTTACCGGGAGTTGGTAACTCCTGAGGCTCAGGACAAGGATAGATGGGTTACAGTTAGTGGGAGGAAAGGAGACAGACAGACAGTGCAGAGATCCCCTGTGGGCATTCCCCTCAGCAATAAGTATACCGTTTTGGATACTGCTGTGGGGGATGACCTACCAGAGGAAAGCCATAGTAGTCAGTTCTCTGGCACTGAGCCTGATACTGTGGCAAAGAAGGGAAGGGGGCAGAATAGAAATGTACTCGTGGTAGGGGACTCGATAGTTAAGGAAATCGACAGGAGATTTTGTGGTCAGGATCGGGATTCCCGGAAGGTATGTTGCCTCCCTGGTGCCAGGGTCCGGGACGTCTCCGATCGGGTGTATAAGGTTCTAAAAGGGGAGGGCGAACAGCCAGAAATCGTGTTACATATTGGCACTAATGATATAGCCAGAAAAAGGATTGAGGATATAAAAAGTGATTTCAGGGAGTTACGATGGAAGCTGCAAAGCAGGACGAACAGAGTGGTGTTCTCTAGTTTACTACTAGTGCCACGAGATAGCGAGGCGAGGAATAGGGAGCGGGCACAGCTTAACACGTGGCTGCGCAGCTGGTGTAGGAGGGAGGGCTTCAGATATGTAGACAATTGGGATGCCTTCTGGGGAAGGTGGGACCTGTACAAGAAGGACGGGTTGCATCTGAACTGGAAGGGGACCAATGTCCTGGGTGGAAGGTTTGCTCGAGTAGTTTGAGAGGGTTTAAACTAGTATGGCAGGGGGTTGGGAACCTGAGCTGTATACCGGAGGTGAGAGTTGATGCAGGTGAGGCAATAGCAAGAGGTAGACCAGCTAGTGGGAAGGATTTTCCTGGGAAAGAACCAAGGGATCAGTTAAAGTGTGTTTGCTTTAACGCAAGGAGTATCAGGAATAAAGGTGATGAACTTAGAGCATGGATCAGTACCTGGTGCTATGATGTTGTGGCCATAACAGAGACATGGGTTTCTCAGGGGCAGGAATGGTTGCTGGATGTTCCAGGGTTTAGAACATTTAAAAAGAATAGGGAGGGGGGAAAAAGAGGAGGGGGTGTAGCACTACTAATCAGAGAGGGTATCACAGCTACAGAGGCTTCCATTGTCGAGGAAGATCTGCCTACTGAGTCAGTATGGGTGGAAATTAGGAACAGCAAGGGAGTAGTCACCTCGTTAGGGGTTTACTACAGGCCCCCCAATAGCAGCAGGGAGATTGAAGAAAGCATAGGTCGGCAGATTTTGGAAAAGTGCGGATGTAGTAGGGTTGTTGTAATGGGTGACTTTAACTTTCCCAATATTGATTGGAACCTCCTTCGAGCAGAAGATTTGAATGGAGCTGTTTTTGTAAGGTGTGTTCAGGAGGGTTTCCTAACTCAGTACGTTGACAGGCCGACAAGGGGAGAGGCCATTCTAGACTTGGTGCTCGGAAACGATCCGGGGCAGGTATCAGATCTTGTGGTGGGAAAGCATTTTGGTGATAGTGACCATAACTGCCTCACATTCTACATAGCTGTGGAGAAGGAGAGGATTAGGCAAAATGGGAGGATATTTAATTGGGGAAGAGGAAATTATGATGCGATTAGACATGAGTTAGAAAGCATGGACTGGGAGCAATTGTTCCATGGTAAAGGCACTATAGACATGTGGAGACTGTTTACATAGAACATAGAACATAGAACATAGAACATAGAACATAGAACATAGAACAGTACAGCACAGAACAGGCCCTTCAGCCCACAATGTTGTGCCGACCATTGATCCTCATGTATGCACCCTCAAATTTCTGTGACCATATGCATGTCCAGCAGTCTCTTAAATGACCCCAATGACCTTGCTTCCACAACTGCTGCTGGCAACGCATTCCATGCTCTCACAACTCTCTGCGTAAAGAACCCGCCTCTGACATCCCCTCTATACTTTCCACCAACCAGCTTAAAACTATGACCCCTCGTGCTAGCCATTTCTGCCCTGGGAAATAGTCTCTGGCTATCAACTCTATCTATGCCTCTCATTATCTTGTATACCTCAATTAGGTCACCTCTCCTCCTCCTTTTCTCCAATGAAAAGAGACCGAGCTCAGTCAACCTCTCTTCATAAGATAAGCCCTCCAGTCCAGGCAGCATCCTGGTAAACCTCCTCTGAACCCTCTCCAAAGCATCCACATCTTTCCTATAATAGGGCGCCCAGAACTGGACGCAGTATTCCAAGTGCGGTCTAACCAAAGTTTTATAGAGCTGCAACAAGATCTCACGACTCTTAAACTCAATCCCCCTGTTAATGAAAGCCAAAACACCAGATGCTTTCTTAACAACCCTGTCCACTTGGGTGGCCATTTTAAGGGATCTATGTATCTGCACACCAAGATCCCTCTGTTCCTCCACGCTGCCAAGAATCCTATCCTTAATCCTGTACTCAGCTTTCAAATTCGACCTTCCAAAATGCATCACCTCGCATTTATCCAGGTTGAACTCCATCTGCCACCTCTCAGCCCATCTCTGCATCCTGTCAATGTCCCGCTGCAGCCTACAACAGCCCTCTACACTGTCAACGACACCTCCGACCTTTGTGTCGTCTGCAAACTTGCTGACCCATCCTTCAATTCCCTCGTCCAAGTCATTAATAAAAATTACAAACAGTAGAGGCCCAAGGACAGAGCCCTGTGGAACCCCACTCACCACTGACTTCCAGGCAGAATATTTTCCTTCTACTACCACTCGCTGTCTTCTGTTGGCCAGCCAATTCTGTATCCAAGCAGCTAAGTTCCCCTGTATCCCATTCCTCCTGACCTTCTGAATGAGCCTTCCATGGGGAACCTTATCAAATGCCTTACTGAAGTCCATATACACCACATCCACAGCTCGACCCTCATCAACCTTTCTAGTCACATCCTCAAAAAACTCGATAAGGTTTGTAAGGCATGACCTACCCCTCACAAAGCCGTGTTGACTGTATTTGATCAAGCCATGCTCTTCCAGATGGTCATAAATCTTATCCCTCAGAATCCTTTCTAACACCTTGCAGACGACAGACGTGAGACTTACCGGTCTATAATTGCCGGGGATTTCCCTATTTCCTTTCTTGAAGAGAGGAATTACATTTGCCTCTCTCCAGTCCTCAGGTATGACTCCAGTGGAGAGCGAGGATGCAAAGATCTTCGCAAGTGGCAAAGCAATTGCATTTCTCGCTTCCCAAAGCAGCCGAGGACAAATCTGGCGACTTGTCAATCTTAATGTTTGACAAAATTTTCAGCACATCAGCTTCCTCTATCTCTATCCATTCCAGCATGCACACCTGCTCTTCAAAGGTTTCATTCACTACAAAGTTGGTTTCTTTCGTAAAGACAGAAGCAAAAAACTCATTTAGGGCTTCCCCTACCTCCTCAGGCTCCACACATAAGTTCCCTATGCTATCCCTGATCGGCCCTACTCTTTCTTTGACCATTCTCTTATTCCTCACGTAAGTGTAAAATGCCTTTGTGTTTTCCCGGATTCCTTCTGCCAAGCCTTTCTCGTGCCCCCTCCTGGCTCTCCTCAGACCATTTTTGAGCTCCTTCCTTGCCTGCCTGTAATCCTCTCTAGCTGAACTTGACCCTAGCTTCCTCCACCTTATGTAAGCTACCTTCTTCCTTTTCACTAGAAGCTCCACCGCTCTCGTCATCCAAGGTTCCTTAATCTTACCCCTTCTTGCCTGTCTCAGAGGGACATATTTACTCATCACTCCCAACAACTGTTCCTTAAACCGTCTCCACATGTCTATAGTTCCCTTACCATGGAACAACTGCTCCCAGTCCATGCTTCCTAACTCATGTCTAATCGCATCATAGTTTCCTCTTCCCCAATTAAATATCCTCCCATTCTGCCTAATCCTCTCCTTCTCCATAGCTATGTAAAATGTGAGGCAGTTATGGTCACTATCACCAAAATGCTCCCCCACCACAAGATCTGATACCTGCCCCGGCTCGTTTCCGAGCACCAAGTCTAGAATGGCCTCTTCCCTCGTCGGCCTGTCAACGTACTGCGTTAGGAAACCCTCCTGAACACACCTTACAAAAACAGCTCCATTCAAATCTTCTGCTCGAAGGAGGTTCCAATCAATATTAGGAAAGTTAAAGTCACCCATTACAACAACCCTACTGCGTCCACACTTTTCCAAAATCTGTCGACCTATGCTTTCTTCAATCTCCCTGCTGCTATTGGGGGGCCTGTAGTAAACCCCTAACGAGGTGACTACTCCCTTGCTGTTCCTAATTTCCACCCATACTGACTCAGTAGGCAGATCTTCCTCGACAAAGGAAGCCTCTGTAGCTGTGATACCCTCTCTGATTAGTAGTGCTACACCCCCTCCTCTTTTTCCCCCCTCCCTATTCTTTTTAAATGTTCTAAACCCTGGAACATCCAGCAACCATTCCTGCCCATGAGAAACCCATGTCTCTGTTATGGCCACAACATCATAGCACCAGGTACTGATCCATGCTCTAAGTTCATCACTTTTATTCCTGATACTCCTTGCATTAAAGCAAACACACTTTAACCGATCCCTTGGTTCCTTCCCAGGAAAATCCTTCCCACTAGCTGGTCTACATCTTGCTATTGCCTCACCTGCATCAACTCTCACCTCTGGTATACAGCTCAGGTTCCCACCCCCCTGCCATACTAGTTTAAACCCTCTCGAACTACTCGAGCAAACCTTCCACCCAGGACATTGGTCCCCTTCCAGTTCAGATGCAACCCGTCCTTCTTGTACAGGTCCCACCTTCCCCAGAAGGCATCCCAATTATCAACATATCTGAAGCCCTCCCTCCTACACCAGCTGCGTAGCCACGTGTTCAGCTGCGCCCGCTCCCTGTTCCTCACCTCGCTATCTCGTGGCACCGGTAGTAAACCAGAGAACACTACTCTGTTCGTCCTGCTCTGCAGCTTCCATCCTAACTCCCTGAAATCACTTTTTATATCCTCAAACCTATTTCTGGCTATATCATTTGTGCCAATATGTAACACGATTTCTGGCTGTTCGCCCTCCCCTTTCAGAACTTTATACACCCGATCGGAGACGTCCCGGACCCTGGCACCAGGGAGGCAACATACCTTCCGGGAATCCCGATCTTGCCCACAAAATCTCCTGTCGATTCCCCTAACTATCGAGTCCCCTACCACGAGTACTTTTCTATTCTGCCCCCTTCCCTTCTTTGCCACAGTGTCAGGCTCAGTGCCAGAGAACTGACTACTATGGCTTTCCTCTGGTAGGTCATCCCCCCCAGCAGTATCCAAAACGGTATACTTATTGCTGAGGGGAATGCCCACAGGGGATCTCTGCACTGTCTGTCTGTCCCCTTTCCTCCCCCTAACTGTAACCCATCTATCCTCATCCTGAGCCTTAGGAGTGACCGACTCCCGATAACTCCTCTCAATTACCCCCTCTGCCTCCCGAATGATCCGTAGTTCATCCAGCTCCAGCTCCATTTCCCTAACACGGTTTTCAAGGAGCTGTAGCTGGGTGCACTTCCCACAGATGTAGCCAGCGGAGACGTGTGCCACATCTCCCAACTGCCACATTCTGCAGGAGGAGCAAGCAACTGCCCTAGCATCCATACCCCACTTATCTGAACACCCACTCAATAGCCGCCTTGCTGATATATATGGTCACTGCTTTCCTTCCCGGCTGCCCCTCTGGTCCTCGTCACTTCCTCTGGTGCTCCCGCTCCTTCTCTGAAAGAGGAAAAAAAAAACACCGCTGCCCGCTATCGGTAAGTAATTTTAAAAATAAACTGCTTTACCTTAGCTGCAGTCTTCCGGGTCCGTCTTGCCTCCGCTGCTGCTCGCACTCAAAAAGGCCGTTGGCGTCGAAGGGTGAGTATTTATACTCACTGCTTTCCTTCCCTGTTTAAGGAACAGTTGTTGTGAGTGATGAATAAATATGTCCCTCTGAGACAGGCAAGAACGGGTAAGATAAAGGAACCTTGGATGACGAGAGCGGTGGAGCTTCTCGTCAAAAAGAAGAAGGTAGCTTACATAAGGTGGAGGAAGCTAGGGTCAAGCTCAGCTCTAGAGGATTACAGGCAGGCGAGGAAGGAGCTCAAAAATGGTCTGAGGAGAGCCAGGAGGGGGCACGAGAAAGGCTTGGCAGAACGGATTAGGGAGAACACAAAGGCATTTTACACTTATGTGAGGAATAAGAGAATGGTCAAAGAAAGAGTAGGGCTGATCAGGGATAGCATAGGGAACTTGTGTGTGGAGCCTGAGGAGGTAGGGGAAGCCCTAAATGAGTTTTTTGCTTCTGTCTTTACGAAAGAAACGAACTTTGTAGTGAATGGAACCTTTGAAGAGCAGGTGTGCATGCTGGAATGGATAGAGATAGAGGAAGCTGATGTGCTGAAAATTTTGTCAAACAGTAAGATTGACAAGTTGCCAGACCCGGACCAGATTTGTCCTCGGCTGCTTTGGGAAACGAGAAATGCAATTGCTTTGCCACTTGCGAAGATCTTTGCATCCTCGCTCTCCACTGGAGTCATACCTGAGGACTGGAGAGAGGCAAATGTAATTCATCTCTTCAAGAAAGGAAATAGGGAAATCCCCGGCAATTACAGACCAGTAAGTCTCACGTCTGTTGTCTGCAAGGCGTTAGAAAGGATTCTGAGGGATAGGATTTATGACCATCTGGAAGAGCATGGCTTGATTAAATGCAGTCAACACGGCTTTGAGAGGGGCAGGTCATGCCTCACAAACCTTATCGAGTTCTTTGAGGATGTGACTAGAAAAGTTGATGACAGTCGAGCTGTGGATGTGGTGTATATGGACTTCAGCAAGGCATTTGATAAGGTTCCCCATGGTAGGTTCATTCAGAAGGTCAGGAGGAATGGGATACAGGGGAACTTAGCTGTCTGGATACAGAATTGGCTGGCCAACAGAAGACAGCGAGTGGTAGTAGAAGGAAAATATTCTGCCTGGAAGTCAGTGGTGAGTGGTGTTCCACAGGGCTCTGTCCTTGGGCCTCTACTGTTTGTAATTTTTATTAATGACTTGGATGAGGGGATTGAAGGATGGGTCAGCAAGTTTGCAGACGACACGGTTGGAGGTGTCGTTGACAGTATAGAGGACTGTTGTAGGCTGCAGCGGGACATTGACAGGATGCAGAGATGGGCTGAGAGGTGGCAGATGGAGTTCAACCTGGATAAATGTGAGGTGATGCATTTTGGAAGGTCGAATTTGAAAGCTGAGTACAGGATTAAGGATAGGATTCTTGGCAGTGTGGAGGAACAGAGGGATCTTGGTGTGCAGATACATAGATCCCTTAAAATGTCCACCCAAGTGGACAGGGTTGTTAAGAAAGCATATGGTGTTTTGGCTCTCATTAGCAGGGGGATTGAGTTTATGAGTCGTGAGATCTTGTTGCAGCTCTATAAAACTTTGGTTAGACCACACTTAGAATACTGTGTCCAGTTCTGGTCGCCCTATTATAGGAAAGATGTGGATGCTTTGGAGAGGGTTCAGAGGAGGTTTACCAGGATGCTGCCTGGACTGGAGGGCTTATCTTATGAAGAGAGGTTGACTGAGCTCGGACTTTTTTCATTGGAGAAAAGGAGGAGGAGAGGGGACCTAATTGAGGTATACAAGATAATGAGAGGCATAGATAGAGTTGATAGCCAGAGACTATTTCCCAGGGCAGAAAAGGCTAACACGAGGGGTCATAGTTTTAGAGATAATGGGAACTGCAGATGCTGGAGATTCCAAGATAATAAAATGTGAGGCTGGACGAACACAGCAGGCCAAGCAGCATCTCAGGAGCACAAAAGCTGACGTTTTGGGCCTAGACCCTTCATCAGAGAGGGGGATGGGGGGAGGGAACTGGAATAAATAGGGAGAGAGGGGGAGGCGGACCGAAGATGGAGAGTAAAGAAGATAGGTGGAGAGAGTGTAGGTGGGGAGGTAGGGAGGGGATAGGTCAGTCCAGGGAAGACGGACAGGTCAAGGAGGTGGGATGAGGTTAGTAGGTAGCGGGGGGTGCGGCTTGGGGTGGGAGGAAGGGATGGGTGAGAGGAAGAACCGGTTAGGGAGGCAGAGACAGGTTGGACTGGTTTTGGGATGCAGTGGGTGGGGGGGAAGAGCTGGGCTGGTTGTGTGGTGCAGTGGGGGAAGGGGACGAACTGGGCTGGTTGAGGGATGCAGTAGGGGAAGGGGAGATTTTGAAACTGGTGAAGTCCACATTGATACCATATGGCTGCAGGGTTCCCAGGCGGAATATGAGTTGCTGTTCCTGCAACCTTCGGGTGGCATCATTGTGGCAGTGCAGGAAGCCCATGATGGACATGTCATCAAGAGAATGGGAGGGGGAGTGGAAATGGTTGGCGACTGGGAGGTGCAGTTGTTTTTTGCGAACTGAGCGGAGGTGTTCTGCAAAGCGGTCCCCAAGCCTCCGCTTGGTTTCCCCAATGTAGAGGAAGCCGCACCGGGTACAGTGGATGCAGTATACCACATTGGCAGATGTTCAGGTGAACCTCTGCTTGATGTGGAATGTCATCTTGGGGCCTGGGATGGGGGTGAGGGAGGAGGTGTGGGGACAAGTGTAGCATTTCCTGCGGTTGCAGGGGAAGGTGCCGGGTGTGGTGGGGTTGGAGGGCAGTGTGGAGCGAACAAGGGAGTCACGGAGAGAGTGGTCTCTCCGGAAAGCAGACAGGGGAGGGGATGGAAAAATGTCTTGGGTGGTGGGGTCGGATTGTAAATGGCGGAAGTGTCGGAGGATAATGCGTTGTATCCGGAGGTTGGTAGGGTGGTGTGTGAGAACGAGGGGGATCCTCTTGGGGCGGTTGTGGCGGGGGCGGAGTGTGAGGGATGTGTCGTGGGAAATGCGGGAGACGCGGTCAAGGGCGTTCTCGATCACCGTGGGGGGAAAGTTGCGGCCCTTAAAGAACTTGGACATCTGGGATGTGCGGGAGTGGAATGTCTTGTCGTGGGAGCAGACGCGGCGGAGGCGGAGGAATTGGGAATAGGGGATGGAATTTTTGCAGGAGGGTGGGTGGGAGGAGGTGTATTCTAGGTAGCTGTGGGAGTCGGTGGGCTTGAAATGGACATCAGTTACAAGCTGGTTGCCTGAGATGGAGACTGAGAGGTCCAGGAAGGTGAGGGATGTGCTGGAGATGGCCCAGGTGAACTGAAGGTTGGGGTGGAAGGTGTTGGTGAAGTGGATGAACTGTTCGAGCTCCTCTGGGGAGCAAGAGGCGGCGCCGATACAGTCATCAATGTACCGGAGGAAGAGGTGGGGTTTGGGGCCTGTGTAGGTGCGGAAGAGGGACTGTTCCACGTAACCTACAAAGAGGCAGGCATAGCTGGGGCCCATGCGGGTGCCCATGGCCACCCCCTTAGTCTGTAGGAAGTGGGAGGAGTCAAAAGAGAAGTTGTTGAGTGTGAGGACGAGTTCAGCTCTTCCCCCCCACCCACTGCATCCCAAAACCAGTCCAACCTGTCTCTGCCTCCCTAACCGGTTCTTCCTCTCACCCATCCCTTCCTCCCACCCCAAGCCGCACCCCCCGCTACCTACTAACCTCATCCCACCTCCTTGACCTGTCCGTCTTCCCTGGACTGACCTATCCCCTCCCTACCTCCCCACCTACACTCTCTCCACCTATCTTCTTTACTCTCCATCTTCGGTCCGCCTCCCCCTCTCTCCCTATTTATTCCAGTTCCCTCCCCCCATCCCCCTCTCTGATGAAGGGTCTAGGCCCGAAACGTCAGCTTTTGTGCTCCTGAGATGCTGCTTGGCCTGCTGTGTTCGTCCAGCCTCACATTTTATTATCTTGGGTCATAGTTTTAAGCTGGTTGGAGGAAAGTATAGAGGGGATGTCAGAGGCGGGTTCTTTACACAGAGAGTTGTGAGAACATGGAATGCGTTGCCAGCAGCAGTTGGGGAAGCAAGGTCATTGGGGACATTTAAGAGACTGCTGGACATGCATTTGGTCACAGAAATTTGAGGGTGCATACATGAGGGTCAATGGTTGGCACAACATCGTGGGCTGAAGGGCCTGTTCTGTGCTGTACTGTTCTATGTTCTATGAATGCATCAAGTGAATGTGAAGTGTCAGCCGAACACTGATCCTTTATGTAACATCATGAATTTCCCAGACTAGTCAAACTCACTCGAGGTGGTGGCTCAAAAGCTCAAGGGTAAAGTTGATGCTATATAAATAGAACAATATTCATCCCAAGAAGAAAAATTAGTTAAGAACCCAACGCAGTGGAAAGAATAAAGATCTGGAGCTTCAGGTAGTAGACATTCTGTAAAACCCATCTAAGGTGAAGCAAGTCTAAAGTTTCAACTGGTAACTTCATATGTACCATGGCAATTTGTTGTAGTTCGCAGCCGCAGGAGCTTGTCATGATCTGGAAATCATAGACATTGACTATGAAAGACAAGATTCTTGCTCTGATCGAAAGCTCACTTGAGAGTGATATTCCTCAGGGACAAAACATCATACAGGAATTCGCAACTACCGGGCAAACTAACAACATCTCACACAAATGTAATTAAAAGAACTAACTACTTCATAGGTAATGGATGAAATGCATGTGGAGAGACTGAGGAAATTGGGACAGACTAGATTAACCTGAATGATTAATGTGTCGCTGCAAATGTTGGTGAATGTTTCCCTTAACAAAAAAGATTGTGCATTTGGGGAAATGCACTTGCACGTAGGATACTAGCTAGTTTGCTATGGTCATGTGATAACTATTTCTACTGTAAATAGTTTTCACTTTAGTTTGGAGCAGCCATTAAACACTTGAAACAGAATTAGAAAGCTTTACCTGGTCAAGCACTCTCTTTGTACTACTCATTAATGAACAATGCAGCATTTATTCTTTATTATCTCAAATATTCAGAGTACTTCTGTAATTTATATCGATTTCTTGTTTGTGGAATCATTTCAAAATTTTCCAGAAGGTTTCCTGATCTTTAAGCCTCCAACAGTTGGTGAACATTAAAAGGTGATGCATGTACAAGTAGAACTCAAACTCCTCTACAACAAATTATTTACTCAGATAATCAGATAGCTAATTTTAGGAGTTCATCAAAATGCTGTGCTCACTCCTTAATTAGTCCTGGCAGACAGTTTAGGCATCTATTCTAGCATGTGCTTCAGCTCCTTTACCAAGATGGCAGCTTGTGCTAAACACGGGCTAGAATGACATTTCGACATAATTCTCCATTTTAGGCTGTTGAATGCTTTTTGAAGACTTCTTTTAAAAAGTTTGATCATGGAGCGTGCGTATCACTTGTTCAAGGGCAGTTAACAGTCAATCACATTGCTTTGGGTCGGTAATCACATGTAGGCCAGACTAAGTAATGAGGCAGATTTCCTACTGTAAAAGGACATTCGCGAACCACATTCCTCTTTATAATAATCGGCAGTGGTTACATGGTTAGCGTAAGACTAATTTTTTTTGGTAGATTATTTTGTTAATTGAATTCTAATGTCACCATCTGCCAGGCTGGGATTAAAACCCATATCTTCAGAACATTAGACTGGAATTGTGGAATACACATCCAGCAACATTACATCTACACCACTAGCTCCCGACAAATATATCAAAGGAAGTTCAAGGCACCTGTAACCATTTACTTCTACACCATTTAATGTTGCCCTCTCATTCATTAGCACAAGTACAATATTGGTTTCCTCAACATAACAGTTTATAAGTGGGTCCTCAGTAAATTCCCACTCACTTAAAATTATGTACTATATGGACATCAGACAACATGTGAACAATTGCAATTTCCCAGGATTAGTAGTGAAGGCTTGAGCTCCATCTATTTTCCCATTATTTCACAGATAGCATGACATCACAGAACAAAATGGGCAGCACCCTGACATGTGGGTTTAAGATGCTTTTCTACAGCCAGCAATCACCAAAGTAGTCGTCGGCACATAGCAAAAGAAAGATGCTTATAGGAGAAGTCTGAACCCATTTTGACCTCTGACTACATCCAAGAAATATGCCCTCCAACTGCAGCACTGACCTAAAGAAAAGCAGAAGCTATGATCCATGTTTAACATTTTTACTTTATCAGTTAGCCACTTTTTTCTCTATCCTTTGCACTTACGAAATTGCTGACGTAAAAGTTCCCATAGACCAGCAGCCATATGTCAGCTCAGTGGTGGCACTTTCCCTCTTCTTAGGTGTTACAACATTGAGCATCCAAGTTCCCTAGCATGCTGTCACACAGCAGGAGGTGATGACCTAGTGGTATAATCACTAGACAGTTATTCCAGAGACCCAGGTGATGTTCTGGGCACCTGGTTTTGAATCCTGTCACGCCATTTGATAGATTTTTGAATTCAATAAAAATCTGGAATTAAGGGCCTAACGATGACCATGAATCCATTGTCAATTGTTGGAAAAACCTCCCTGATTCACTAATACCCTTCAGAGAAGGAAACTGCCCAGCTCTGCCCATAGTCACCAGTTTGGCCTACATGTGACCCCAGACCCAAATCAGTGTTGCTGACTCTTAACTGCACTCCAGGCAATTAAGGATGGGCAATAAATGCTGGCCTAAGCAGCGACACCCTCATCCCGTTAATGAACGAAAAGGAAAGATAGCAAACTAAATCCACCTCAAGTGGGATAAATCTCAGAGAACTGAAGTGAGGAAAGCTGGCTCAGGTTCAGAAAAAAACAAGTTTCCCCTGGGCAAAGGCCCAGTTGGCTTCCCAATAATTGTCAAGCTACATATAAACATTGACATTGCATTATTATTTATAATTTTCAGATCCTTGCCCAAATACTGGTACTTTGTGACTAAAGTAAAGTTGTCATAGCCCTGCATTGGGCTACTCTTTCACTATTTGTTGAACCAAAGCACAGTGCTATGAGTTTTGACACTGGGCGTATAGGCAGGGAGGCTCCAAATTTACCTCAGTCAGACAGAGGTCATATCATATCCTAGTGGCACTAATTTGGTTCACATTAGTTGTCTAGTCAACCAAGCTAACCAACCCCACAATTTATCTCATTTCTCAAAGTGAATACAGTTACTAACTGACCACAGAACTCTTTTCTGTGTCCTATAAAGGACAGACTGCTCCTGATTCAGCATCAGAAAGGCTACAAGGTTATAAGAAACAGAATGAAAAAGATGAACACTAATATCATCTATATTTTTGCACTGACGATATCTTAGGACAATGGGCCTTTCAGCCAATCACAGGATCCCGCTAGTCAAATCGATCATGGCTGACCAAAAGCTCATCAGCATCTGAGGGAAGAAATTGCTTTCACTTAATGGTTTTAAATAGCTGACACCATATTCTGAGATCACCTCCCCTAGTTTTAGAGTAATCAGTCAGGGAAAGTATTTTATCTACATCCACCCTGTCATACCATTTAACTCTTTGACATACTAGGGAATACAGACCAAAATTTCCACAACCTTGCCTCTCCCGGGATATCCAGAAATCAGTCTGATGACCTGTCACTGAACTGCCTATATGAGAAGTATATCCTTCCTTCAGTAAGGGGACCAAAATTGTATGTAATATCTGAGTTGCAGGTTCTCTAACGCCTCATATAATTGCAGTAAGGCACCTTTACAATTGTACTCAAATCCCCTTGTGATGAATGTGAAGATGTTATTTGCCACTCTAGTTGATACACCTGCATGCTAGCTTTCAGTGACTCAGCACTAGGATATTCACAATCCCCTCAATCTGTTTCTACACGGCCTACACTATAAGCAGTACCTCACTGGTAGAGCTGGCATTGGAATTAACTGTGTTTGTCCATCAGCTGTGCACTGGACACCTGAAAATGCCAGAAAAAAAAATAACCTGCAGCAAGACAACAAAATGTGAGGCTGGATGAACACAGCAGGCCCAGCAGCATCTCAGGAGCACAAAAGCTGACGTTTCGGGCTTAGACCCTTCATCAGAGAGGGGGATGGGGTGAGGGTTCTGGAATAAATAGGGAGAGAGGGGGAGGCGGACCGAAGATGGAGAGAAAAGAAGATAGGTGGAGAGAGTATAGGTGGGGAGGTAGGGAGGGGATAGGTCAGTCCAGGGAAGATGGACAGGTCAAGGCAGTGGGATGAGGTTAGTAGGTAGATGGGGGTGCGGCTTGGGGTGGGAGGAAGGGATGGGTGAGAGGAAGAACAGGTTAGGGAGGCGGAGACAGGTGGGACTGGTTTTGGGATGCAGTGGGTGGAGGGGAAGAGCAGGGCTGGTTGTGTGGTGCAGTGGGGGGAGGGGACGAACTGGGCTGGTTTAGGGATGCAGTTGGGGAAGGGGAGATTTTGAAACTGGTGAAGTCCACAATGATACCATTAGGCTGCAGGGTTCCCAGGCGGAATATGAGTTGCTGTTCCTGCAACCTTCGGGTGGCATCATTGTGGCACTGCAGGAGGCCCATGATGGACATGTCATCGAAAGAATGGGAGGGGAAGTGGAAATGGTTTGCGACTGGGAGGTGCAGTAGTTTGTTGCGAACTGAGCGGAGGTGTTCTGCAAAGTGGTCTCCAAGCCTCCGCTTGGTTTCCCCAATGTAGAGGAAGCCACACCGGGTACAGTGGATGCAGTATACCACATTGTCAGATGTGCAGGTGAACCTCTGCTTAATGTGGAATGTCATCTTGGGGCCTGGGATAGGGGTGAGGGGGCAGGTGTGGGGGCGAGTGTAGCATTTCCTGCGGTTGCAGGGGAAGGTGCCGGGTGTGGTGGGGTTGGAGGGCAGTGTGGAGCGAACAAGGGAGTCACGGAGAGAGTGGTCTCTCCGGAAAGCAGACAGGGGCGGGGATGGAAAAATGTCTTGGGTGGTGTGGTCGGATTGTAGATGGCGGAAGTGTCGGAGAATGATGTGTTGTATCCGGAGGTTGGTGGGGTGGTGTGTGAGAACGAGGGGTATCCTCTTGGGGCGGTTGTGGCGGGGGCGGGGTGTGAGGGACGTGTTGCGGGAAATACGGGAGACGCGGCCGAGGGCGTTCTCGATCACTGTGGGGGGAAAGTTGCGGTCCTTGAAGAACTTGGACATCTGGGATGTGCGGAAGTGGAATGTCTTGTCGTGGGAGCAGATGCGGCGGAGGCGGAGGAATTGGGAATAGGGGATGGAATTTTTGCAGGAGGGTGGGTGGGAGGAGGTGTATTCTAGGTAGCTGTGGGAGTCGGTGGGCTTGAAATGGACATCAGTTACAAGCTGGTTGCCTGAGATGGAGACCGAGAGGTCCAGGAAGGTGAGGGATGCGCTGGAGATGGCCCAGATGAACTGAAGGTTGGGGTGGAAGGTGTTGGTGAAGTGGATGAACTGTTCGAGCTCCTCTGGGGAGCAAGAGACGGCGCCGATACAGTCATCAATGTACCGGAGGAAGAGGTGGGGTTTGGGGCCTGTGTAGGTGCGGAAGAGGGACTGTTCCACGTAACCTACAAAGAGGCAGGCATAGCTGGGGCCCATGCGGGTGCCCATGGCCACCCCCTTAGTCTGTAGGAAGTGGGAGGAGTCAAAAGAGAAGTTGTTGAGGGTGAGGACGAGTTCGGCTAGGCGGATGAGGGTGTCGGTGGAGGGGGACTGGTCGGGCCTGCGGTACAGGAAGAAGCGGAGGGCCTTGAGGCCATCTGCATGCAGAATGCAGGTGTATAGGGACTGGATGTCCATGGTGAAGATGAGGTGTTGGGGGCCAGGGAATTGGAAGTCCTGGAGGAGGTGGAGGGCGTGGGTGGTGTCATGGACGTAGGTGGGGAGTTCCTGGACCAAAGGGGAGAAAATGGAGTCCAGATAGGTGGAGATGAGTTCGGTGGGGCAGGAGCAGGCTGAGACGATAAGTCGACCAGGGCAGGCAGGTTTGTGGATTTTGGGAAGGAGATAGAAACGGGCTGTGCGGGGTTGAGGAACAATGAGGTTGGACGCTGTGGGTGGGACGTCCCCTGAGGTGATGAGGTCATGAATGGTGTTGGAGATGATGGTTCAGCCTCAGGGCTGAAGAAGTTACCCTCCTCCCTCCGGACCAACCTCAGGGCTGAAGAAGTTACCCTCCTCCCTCCGGACCAACCTCAGGGAATTCATCCAGCCTCACATTTTGTTGTCTTGGATTCTCCAGCATCTGCAGTTCCCATTATCACTGATACAATTATAACCTCACTGCGTAACCTGCAGCAAGTCAATTTATATTACTGCAATGAGCCAAAGTATTGTCAAACAGTCTCACTAGCATTTTACATTTATTTTCCTCTTTCTTTCTTTATTCTTTACTTACTTTCCAAACTTCTGTGCCTGTACGTAATTCAAATCTTTTTTATAATTCTGTACCTGTGGTGAATTTCCACCTGGTGAGGTTGGTAGTGGGGATGTCGGGGGTGGGGGGGTGGGGGGGGGGGGGGGGGGGGGAATTGATTTTCAGGCACATTTTGGGAAAAGCAAAAGTAAGTGCAGCCTGTTTTTCAATGTCTTTTTATCCCATCCATTACATTTTCATCTGAAATCTGAGTTTCCTCAATGAGTAGTGTGTGTGGCTACAATGATGCTTAAGAATCAATTTCAACACTGCTATTTAAAAGACCAAGATGACAGTTGTTGCATTGTGGAGATAAGCAAGTAAAGAAGAGGTAAGTGTTGGAATACAGTGCAATAACAGAAATATGCATTGTGCTTTATTTTGCTGACTCCCAGGCTTTAATGCTGTGGTCAGCAAAGCTCTGAATGAAGGTCTTCCTCACCACCAATGATTGATGCAGTTTAAGGATTAGTTCTTTATTTCTGTACTCGTACTTATAAAACCATAACTTTTCTTCCAAAAATAGCTTTATCAACTTGTCTTCCCTTTTTAAAAGAATGAATGCATCTGGCCCTGTTAGGGTCTCTGCTTTGACTTCTCTTTAAAAACAAGTGCTTTTATTTTGTGTGTATGTCCTTTCTTTATTCTTTCTAACAAAAGTCAATTTTATTTGACATCCTTCTGCCTAATCTACATGCCTGCTGTGACCTCCTGACACTACCTACAGTCCATTTCACAGATAGCAATGTTTCATTTACTTTGCTGTGGTTCAGCTGGGAGCCTCGATGAAAGTTGGTGATGCTTTGTTCTATAGTTTACCCTTGTAATCATAACACATGTTGCCTCTTGTTCAATGCAGTAACATCTAGATCATATACATACTTGATGTAGTAGTCTGATCCACAGATCCAAAATTATCCTCTCGCCTTCTGCTACTCTCTCATTTATCACATGGTACAAACTACAGGATACGTTAATCGTATCTTCACAAAATGGAGTGTAAGATGACATCTTACCAACATACTTCAGTGTATGTGCACTTGTGTAGGGCACTTTGCTGTAATATGTCAGCTGAATACATTTATTGTAGTTTCCAGTTGTACAGATGGTTAATGCTTCTGAAATGATTAAGAACAATTTACTGTCACAAAACTAACTTTTGGTAGATTATAAATTCTGGACTTAATCCATAAACAAAAAAAAATAGACAGAAGTCATTCAAGGGAAAATTACAGGTAGAAAATATTTTAAAAGTTCACCTCTTATATATTCTATTTAAATAGTTATGAATTAATATGGTTCATCAACACGTCTTACTGTCAACTTATTAAAATGATCCCAAGGATGAAGGATTTCAGTTGCATGGGTTGCTTGGCTCCTTAGAGTAAAGAAAGCTCAGAGGAGATTTGCTGGAGGGTTCAAAATCATGACAACTTTATTTAGATGCAGGAAATAAAGGAGAACAGTTTCCAATGAATGAAGACTTGAAAACCCAAGGGCACAGCTTTAAATTCATCGATAAAAGAAGAGGCAGCACAAGGATCAATAGGTTTGCAACAAATGGTTAAGATTTGAAATGCACTGTCTTATAGTGCTATGGACCAGACCTAACCCTCTTCAGATATATCATGTAGACAGGCTGGGCCCTATCATTTCCTTAGTTAAAGACATGTATAAGGTGTAGTTCAATTGGTTACACTATTTGGCTTTAAGGAAAATAACACTTTATTCATACCTTTTGCAGTTAAAATACAAGAAAAAAAATGAAGAATTGATGTATCTACTGGAAAACAAAATTGAATAATAGATTATTTGACTATTAAACTATTCCAAAATAATAACATCCCATAAAAATCTCCTTGGCAAAGGCAAAGTCAGTAAACCAGATTGTCTCACATGCAATTCTGGCAACAGAAAGAACGCCAGCTTTTAGCTGTAGTAAAGAGAGAGAGATATAGCCGCTTCCACAAAAATCCCGGCAACTGCTGCACGCTAAACTAAAAATCCTGGTTCTCTGCGAGCCCGACTCCACTCATTCATGCTGCTTCTATTGTTCTAACTTTTTTTTTAAAAAAAGGCTTCACAACAACAATAACAACAAGGTGTTTACTTTATTGGCTTGGAGCAGTCCACTTGGTACTTCTGTCTCAAACTGTCTTCAGAAAAATAAAGGAAAAAATACAGGATGGTGCATATGAATTCAAAAGTAGATTTTTTTAATCAAAAATGGTGTACTTGAAGGTGAAAACACTATATGGATATGGGTAAGGAGAATAACTGGACTGTGCTTTGAAAGAGATTCAATCTCTGAAGAGCATATTTCTGTGCTATTTTGTTCAATAATTCCATGATTCTATGGATATTGCAATTCAAAGATAAATTAAAATCTTCCTACATAAAAATATTGTGAATTATTTATAATCAATTCATCTTTGACTATTTATCAGCCTCCCCCCACCCCAGGAGTTAAGGTGTAAAATGTATTCTAATAATAAATATATTCATTAAACTAGAGTTCGTGTTAATTTGCAAAAATAGGTCAAAATGACCAGCAGCCAAGTGCCAAGCGATGTGCACACAGCCTGGGAGCGGAATGAAATCATTTGTACATTCTGGAGTAGTTTTGTTTATAGTTCAGTCGAGTGCAAGCACAGTAATTCAACTGGAGATTTGAAACTAAAATTTCAGGTTATCTCACTTATCTCTGAATAAGCATAATAGATTTGGCTTAAGTATTTCTGAAGTACAGCAAGAACATGAGAAAATCAATTACACTTGGATGTGGGTGGGTGTAACTGTGAGGGCTATGGACACATGCTGCATATCAAGTGGCTGCGGGGAAAAATTGGAATTAGATGCTGGGATCTCATTGTAATGAGACGAGTTTGTGTGGGTGATGAGTGTGGTGGAACTGAGTGTCACCAATCCCAAAAGATAACCCACGCAGAGGTACACGGTGCCTGAAAATGGTAGGAAGCATTATGAAACATGTGAAAGGTCTCAGCCAGGTTCTCCAGTGCATTGTTGGAGGTTAATTGCAGTAATGATAACAACCAGGCATATCTCATAGAATATGAGTTCCCTGATTGGACCTGTTAATCTGCTCCAATCAAGGAACCCTGGCTGACAGATATAAACAGGAGTGTCAGAGAGTCTGAGAGACGGCTTTAAGGAAGCTGTATCAGTTTCAAGGTGTTTCTATGTGTAAATAAAGGGTGACTTGGTGACAGGATACCAGCCTCAATGGAATTATTTCAGTTATCAGCAGATGTACCTGACTCCCATGCAGTTTGAACGCAGTACCGGAGGACTGAAATACTACAGGATCAAACATATGGCAACTGACTATGTGAACACTGACTCATGACATCTAACAAAGGTCACGCCCACTTGGTGTTGAGCGTTTCTTTTCGGGATATTGTGCCAATAGTTGTCATGTGACAGATCCAAGGCAGAACAAATGAAAAAAAACAAGCAGGAACCATGACACTTCATTTCACAAGCGCTCCATTTAACTGACTTGAATTTTCACAGACTTGGTTTCAAGAACAGAAAACTGAGTGTAGGAATGAATCATAATGAGAAAATTATGATCTTTGAAATAATTATGCATAGAAGTAAAATTTGAGAATATTTAGAAAATAAATATTGTGCTTAAAATCTCCTGATCCTGCCTTGACAATCTGTATAATGTGTGGCTATTACAAGTTCAGTTCAAACATTCATTTAAATAAACCCTGTGGCTCAGTGGGTAAATGCATTTTCAAGTTTGGAACAGAACCATATCTGTAATTACCCAAACAGGATCGCCAGTTCGTGTTGGTTAACTGATTATAGGGTGACATTAGTATGAGTTATGTTGGACAATGTATCACTCAACCCCGTAAGAGAAAAAAGGCTTCCAAAGGCATCCTGCTCTTTATGCAATAATGCATGCATTATACTCAGAAACATGTTCCTTGTCAATCTGCTTTACTTCAATTAAAATAAGCTTAATTGCCTTCGAGGGAGAACACTCAGTACTGGAACTATGGTCTTTTGTAGTTTTTCCAACATCCCTTAACTTCTTATCAAAAGCAGGGTGCATAACTTTTAGCAAAGACAAAATAATCTCATGCATAACTGACTGGACACCAATGTAGAATTGAGAGAAGAGTTTAAAGAAGGGTGGAGATGTAACAAAGTGGCGAGGTTTAAAACAAAATTGCAGAGGCTGACTGAAGGCATTGTCAACACTGATGCAGCTGAGAGGTGACACACTGTTGTCCAAACTCAGGAGAGTGCAATCTAAGCTGTGTAATAAAGTTGGGGGAAGGTGATACCAGTGATGGGGTTTAAATAATGAGGATTTTGAATCAATATTGTCACATTTATTGCCAGGATACAAGAGGATTAGAGTGCACACGCGAGAGTTCTGATTGAATTGGACCTTTATATGATGATGTTTGAGAGAATGTTTAACAGTGAATGAGCATTTGAGTGGCAGCGGTATGAAGAAAGGACCGGGTTGGAGACAGTCAGATTTTTTAACATTTAGTAAACAGGTTCAATGCTCAGAGATAATGGGAACTGCAGATGCTGGAGATTCCAAGATAATAAAATGCGAGGCTGGATGAACACAGCAGGCCAAGCAGCATCTCAGGAGCACAAAAGCTGACGTTTCGGGCCTAGACCCTTCATCAGAGAGGGGGATGGGGGGAGGGAACTGGAATAAATAGGGAGAGAGGGGGAGGCGGACCGAAGATGGAGAGTAAAGAAGATAGGTGGAGAGGGTGTAGGTGGGGAGGTAGGGAGGGGATAGGTCAGTCCAGGGAAGACGGACAGGTCAAGGAGGTGGGATGAGGTTAGTAGGTAGCTGGGGGTGCGGCTTGGGGTGGGAGGAAGGGATGGGTGAGAGGAAGAACCGGTTAGGGAGGCAGAGACAGGTTGGACTGGTTTTGGGATGCAGTGGGTGGGGGGGGAAGAGCTGGGCTGGTTGTGTGGTGCAGTGGGGGGAGGGGATGAACTGGGCTGGTTTAGGGATGCAGTAGGGGAAGGGGAGATTTTGAAACTGGTGAAGTCCACATTGATACCATATGGCTGCAGGGTTCCCAGGCGGAATATGAGTTGCTGTTCCTGCAACCTTCGGGTGGCATCATTGTGGCAGTGCAGGAGGCCCATGATGGACATGTCATCAAGAGAATAGGAGGGGGAGTGGAAATGGTTTGCGACTGGGAGGTGCAGTTGTTTGTTGCGAACTGAGCGGAGGTGTTCTGCAAAGCGGTCCCCAAGCCTCCGCTTGGTTTCCCCAATGTAGAGGAAGCCGCACCGGGTACAGTGGATGCAGTATACCACATTAAGCAGAGGTTCACCTGCACATCTGCCAATGTGGAATGTCATCTTGGGGCCTGGGATGGGGGTGAGGGAGGAGGTGTGGGGACAAGTGTGGCATTTCCTGCGGTTGCAGGGGAAGGTGCCGGGTGTGGTGGGGTTGGAGGGCAGTGTGGAGCGAACAAGGGAGTCATGGAGAGAGTGGTCTCTCCGGAAAGCAGACAGGGGAGGGGATGGAAAAATGTCTTGGGTGGTGGGGTCGGATTGTAAATGGCGGAAGTGTCGGAGGATAATGCGTTGTATCCGGAGGTTGGTAGGGTGGTGTGTGAGAACGAGGGGGATCCTCTTGGGGCGGTTGTGGCGGGGGCGGGGTGTGAGTGATGTGTCGCGGGAAATGCGGGAGACGCGGTCAAGGGCGTTCTCGATCACCGTGGGGGGAAAGTTGCGGTCCTTAAAGAACTTGGACATCTGGGATGTGCGGGAGTGGAATGTCTTATCGTGGGAGCAGATGCTCAGTCAGATTAAACAAGATATCGGGGCCATATTCTCAAGTTGGGTCTATATGAACGGTTTGGAGAAGGGGAACAAATCAGGCACTTAGCAATGTTGCTCCTAACGAGACACAAACAAATTAACTTTGATCTCGCCGATGAATAAAGTAACATGCTTCAATTTATAACTAAATGCCATTGAAATCCATTGTAATACTTCAGCAGCTTCTTGACATTTAATCAATGAATAGCTATTACTTTCAGTGAATGGTGTACAATTACACCTCAAACCTCCTCCTTGCCACCCTTGCATGGGTTTTTATCTATGGTATTTCCTTCTCGAACTTTATTTTTACGTTTTTTTTTTATTTACTGTTGCCTATTCATCTTAATTTTTTTAAGCTTCATTTGGAAGCCATTGCTGTGTTCCATTGTAACAGATCAGGCACATCAGCTAACATTGTGTGCAATAACATGGTAGTAGATTTAAATTGAATATTTCCGTGTAATAGTTACTCAAATGGAAATGTTTCTGTTGTAAGGTGCTGCAGGGAAATACTGTAATAATTCCTTCGATTGCACGATTAGTTCTACCAAATTGGTGGCAATTAGCTGGTTTAACAATTACTTCTGTCCAAATTAAACAGTTAAACTTTATTTGCATCCCATTATCGAGATGCAGTAAATTTAGAAAGTATGCTTTCTTAGATCAAACAAAACTTCACCTTTATTTGATTATGCTTTCTGTCTCTTCCATTAGAAAACTGCTGATTCTGTTTGAGCTTGGTCATAAAATGGTTGCCTGGTTGCTCTTTCTTGCCTTAATGGCATTTCAGCTGCAGGGCTATAAATCAATGCTGACATAGGCACCTCTGTGTTTAAAGTTCAAAATTCCAACAAAATGTGTTATGCAATTTCTTAACATACATCAGTACTATTTTTAAAATGTATATATGTCTCATAAAGGCTCTTGAGGTGCAGTGTCAGAGCCCCTTGCTCTGAACCTGCTGGGCCTCAGTTTAAACCCTACAAGCTCCAGAGGTATGTCATGACATGTCTAAACAGGTTGATTTAAGATATCTATATGTTTTGTGATGCTTTCTGAATCTGTGTGTGAAATGTATTCGAGATACACACATCAACTCATTACTTTGGCTAATGGATAGGATATTAGCATAGCTAGCTATATAGATGAGCTAAATATGATGTTCAGAGACAATAGATAAATGCTGATTGACTCCAATAAACATAAGCAAATAGGGTTCTGTTGGATTTGCATGATATGCGTTAAACATATGGAAATTTATGTAACTAAGACATCTCTTCAGGGAGCTATGGCTGGAATCTACTTAATACATGCCTGTCAGGCCCAAATTGCATATGGTAATTGAGATTAGTTATTAGCACAAGCATCCATAGATAGGGCTTTATCATTCATTAAGAAAGGTAGAGTGCAAATACCTATAGGGATACTCATGATTTTCTTTTCAATATTCTTCCATAATTGTGAAACTAAATACCATATACTTGGGTAAAAGTTAATCTCATGTAAAAGTCAGCCCCCATGAATTTTGGCTTATAAAACATAATTTTCCACGTACCTCATACAATGCTGAATGCCAGCTTTTCAGTGATCAAAGTCCAAAATTTTCAGCATAATCTCTGAAATCACTTCCAAAATATCATTAAGTAAATAAGCTTTACCACAATTCCTCCAATTTCTCTTCAAAAAGGACTAGTACACATCAATTTTGATTTTTTTGTGGGATGGGAGAACAAAATGACCGACGTCAGTAGTGAATTAATACACTTGAAGACAGGATTCGGGAGACAATTTCTAGGATAAATGTTAATTAGAGAAACAGTAGGCCATTGTATCCTCAACCATTCTCCCTCTTTGTGCTGGAGCTTTGGCCTTGCCTGTCAGGGCCCTTGCAAGCACCAATTCAGTCTAATTTCCCTGCTCAGAATCCTAGGTCGAGGTCTGTAACCCATTAGCAAGAGATTTGCAATGGTTTGGCCCTTCTTCTTCCTTGCTCTTGTTTGGCATCAGATTGAATGAGCAGGCCCAGTTGACACTGCCACTGCATCTAGGGGATGGTAGCAGGGTGAGGGGATGAGGCCAGTAAGGATGCTCTATGGTGCACAGTGAGAGAGGAAATAAATGACTGGTGTTGGGTTTTTCGTCCCCCCATTCCCTTCTGAAATCTCGTGAGAACTATTTTAGGTGTGTTAGGTGGGTATGGTTTAGTTGAAAGAAAGTCCTTCAAAATATTACCGCATGTATATGTGGGTTCCTGGAATCTAGAATGCTCTGCCTTGGACAGTAGTAGAGGCACTTTTAAAAAGTACGTGGAGGAAAGCTTGAAATGTTGTAATATGCAAGGATATGGGCCAAGTGCTGTAAATCATAATTGGTTAGACAGGTTAGCACAGGATCAAATGAGCTAAAAAGGCCTCTTCTAAGATACATGAGTCTAGAACACAATGGTTTGCTCCAAGAAACTGGTCTCAGAAATTTAACATTCAAATGGTCACTGTTCAATTCTGTGAATTTCTGTCAAAATATTTGCTATTTTAGCTCTTGGCTGTGCTTTTTCCACCCCCTTTAATTAAACAAATCAATTTCATTTACTTTTCCAAATAAGAAATAAATTATACCACAATGCAACACACACAATGTTTTCTGCATGCCACCCACAGAAAAACGTGTGTGACCATTAATGTGGACTGGGCATTAAATTTATCTCTTTTTAAAAGTTGTGATTCTGTCAGTTAGACTCTGTTCCTAATTTTTGTTACTGGGTTGGGTGCAGAGGTGGGAGAAAGGCCAGTTTCACAAATCCAACCTTTAAAAATTCAGCCTCAGTTGAGGTGAGGTTGGTGTGCAAGCTGGATTGGGAGTCAGGCTGTGTAACACAGCAAGATTGGTAAAGGCACGACAAATTGTAAAGGCAGACTGAGGGGAGAGCATGTGTTCCAAGTTTTAAAATAAAGATTGATACATTAAACATCCCACCTGTTTCTGAACCCTAACTTCTCATCCTGCATGCCGACCTGTGTCCCTATACACGCCCTCATGATCCCTTTGCCAACCAAAGTTTATCTATCCATACCCATGGTTCCTCAGATTGCCACACCCCATGCCTAACTAACTATCTCCCATGACTCTTTACATCCTATAGGCCTCCAATCTTCCCCATGGTCTTTTATAGTCTGTATGCCAACTCAGTGCTATCTCATGCCATCCACCCACTACCCACTTCCCACTTAGTGCAATATACCTTGGAATTCTCCAAGATGGTGGCATTGGCATAGTAGGCCAACTTTGGGCTCCTGAGCCTATCCACTCAAAGCTGGCTGCATTGTTGTCTTTCTCTCCAGAGTGGTGTTCCATGGCTTGTCGGTTGCTGTTTTTACTGGCGCCCGGAACGAGGACTTCTGGCTACAATAAGCCTGAACCATCGACTTGGTGGGTCATCATCTCCCAGCAGTAATGGTGCCCGCTGTGGGGACTGTTGGCAGTGGGTCACCGTGTCGGTGATGGTGCCCAATGTGGGGACTGTTGGCGGTGAGACACTGTATTGGTGCGTGGTGTGGGGACTGTTGGTGGTGGGTCACCATGTCAGTGATTGTGCTCCATGTGGGGACCGTTAATGGTGGGTCACCGTGTCGGTGATGGTGCCCAATGTGGGGGTTGTTAGTGGTGGTTCACTGTGTCAGTGATGGTGCTCGATGTGGGGACTGTTGGTGATGGGCCACTATGTCAGTGATGATGCCCGGTTTGGGGGCTGTTGGCAGTGGGTCACTGTGTTGTGCCTGGTGTGGGGGTTGTTTGTGGTCGGTCACTGTGTCAGTGATGGTGCTCGATGTGTGGACTGTTGGTGGTGCCCGGTGTGGGGACTGTTGGCGATGGGTCACTGTGTCGGTGATGGCGCCCGGTGTGGGGACTGTTGGCGATAGGTCACTGTCGGTGATGGTGCCCAGAGTGCGGACTGTTGGCGGTGAGACACTGTGTTGGTGCCTGTTGGTGGTGTGCCACTGTGTCGGTGATGATGCCCAGAGTGGGGACTATTGGCAGCGAGTCATTGTGCTGGTGATGGTGCCTGGTGTGTGATGTCTGACTATAGTGTGCCTTAAGTGCAGGGACTTTTTGAGGCCCGGAACAATTTGCAGAATTGCTGGAGCTGTGTTTGAAGACCCATTGTACAGAAGATGTAATTTCTGTTTATTCCAGTTGTAACACAACGTGGTGTTGGATTGTGTCGACTAAACACTTTCAACAGTATCTTTCCAGATGTATGTGACACTGAATAACTCATAAACCATACAGCCTGGGCGTAACTCCAGCTGCATCTTTACTGATGTCCCTATTGAGAAAAGCACTCTTGAATTATATAGAAATGTCCCCAATGTCTTATATAAACAAACATTTCCATTCTAGACGCAGTTATCCAGCTAATTGCTCACTTGACAGGCACCCTTTTGAGAAAGTGAGTTTGGGACATCTATAGTGCAGTACAAATCCCATGCTGTCTTACGTGAAAATACCTTGCACTTCTTTTTCACTCCACACATTTTGCTCATGACCTTACGAGTCCCAGTGAATGCACTCCTTATACATAAAGGTCTACTCTGACCCGAGTAAAATGGTACCTTACCTCTCCAAAAGGGAAGAAATATAAAACATTCGTCCAGCTCTCAGATCTCACAGTCTCCTCACTGCACCCCACCTCCACACATACTTGTGAAGGGGTGGCAGAGGGCATCACCGCAACATTGAAGAGGTGGGTCCAGCAGCGAGGGACGTGACTCTAATGTTGGTTGATCTGGTGGAGATGGCACAGTGGTTAGCACTGCCGCCACACAGTGCCAGAGACCTGGGTTCGATCCACCCTTGGGCGGCTGTCTATGTACTGTTTGCACATTCTCCCTGTGTCTGTGTGGGTTTCCTCTGGGTGCTTCAGTTTCCTCCCACAGTTCAAAGATGTGCAGGCTAGGTGGATTGGCCATGCTAAATTGCCTGTATTGTTCAGGGATGTTTAGATTAGGGGGATGGGTCTGGGTGGGATATTCTAAAGATTGGTGTGGACTTGTTGGGCTGAAGGGGCAGTTCCACACTGTAGGGATTCTATGATCTATGACAGTGGTGGAGGAGTATCGGTCCAGTGGTAAAAGGTGGTATCTGAGGATTGGCAACTTCAATGTTGGTTGCGTCCAGTGTAGATGGCAGCAAAGTCGTGGATCCATGGAATGAGGGATGATGGCTCAGCTGTCATTGATGGTGAAAAGCTGGGTCAAGATTGATAGACACATTTTAATCAATATTTATTTTCTTATCTTTAAGTTATTCAAAATGGCACCAAATTGTGGCAACAAATGAAAGTTTTTCACTGTATTTTGTTATATTCTTACCGTAAAAAACGGTGACAATAAAACTAAAACCATTCAAATCATTCATTAAAAACATGGCAATTTATACTATAAATAGAAGAGAGGTGGAAGTTATCAGCTTGGCCTTTTATAATGGACCTTGAACACATAATTACAGATCAGTATTCATTGAGGTCTGTGCCTTGGGGGAGTAATGTGAAGTACGACAGAGGAGAAAGTTTAAATTTATAAGATGAAAAATTTGGTGTCTTTTTTAATGCTAATGACTATATGGAACAAAATTTTAATCTCGTTATGGCCAGAAGATGGTAACTCCCATGCACATATGTCCAAGAAATGTTTCCTAATCAGAATCCGTTGCACACAAACATTTAGTTTATCAAATGCCAGAAACATAAATGTTTAATATACATTATTAGTGACGAGAAGGATTATTAGAAATTATCATAACAAATATTCAACAATCCTTCAGCAATATTTTTGAGTAACTCAACAATCTGGTTACTGTTGGAAACCATTGATAATGGGAACTGCAGATGCTGGAGAATCCAAGATAATGAAATGTGAGATAATAAAATGTGAGGCTGGATGAACACAGCAGGCCCAGCAGCATTTCAGGAGCACAAAAGCTGACAAGTCAGTAGATTGACCCAGTAGATCACGGAAGCCATTTTTATCCTTATCGCCAGTTTTCTTGTGTTATGTTCTGAGAAGGATGAGGAGGCTGAAGTGTTAAACAGTGTGAATTTTATGATGAAAATGCTCACTCTACAGGCAGCCAGTTAGACTAATTGGCCAACGATGTCAACAATACATCACAAAGTTGAACTCTTAAAGTGACAGTCCACCATACTTTTACAAATTCACAATGATTGACGTAAATTTCACGACAGTGAATTGTTATTGGTTGTTTACATTAGGAGACTTATTTAAAAAAGCTATGGTTTCCAACAATAATGCTCCTGAGATGCTGCTGGGCCTGCTGTGTTCATCCAGCCTCACATTTTATTATCTTGGAATCTCCAGCATCTGCAGTTCCCATTATCTCTGATAATGAAATGTGAGGCTGGATGAACACAGCAGGCCCAGCAGCATCTCAGGAGCATTATTGTTGGAAACCATAGCTTTTTTAAATAAGTCTCCTAATGTAAACAACCAATAACAATTCACTGTCGTGAAATTTACGTCAATCATTGTGAATTTGTAAAAGTATGGTGGACTGTCACTTTAAGAGTTCAACTTTGTGATGTATTGTTGACATCGTTGGCCAATTAGTCTAACTGGCTGCCTGTAGAGTGAGCATTTTCATCATAAAATTCACACTGTTTAACACTTCATCCTCCTCATCCTTCTCAGAACATAACACAAGAAAACTGGCGATAAGGATAAAAATGGCTTCCGTGATCTACTGGGTCAATCTACTGACTTGTCAAAAAAAAACAATAATT
This sequence comes from Stegostoma tigrinum, assembly GCF_030684315.1. NCBI lineage: Eukaryota > Metazoa > Chordata > Chondrichthyes > Orectolobiformes > Stegostomatidae > Stegostoma > Stegostoma tigrinum. The sequence goes on along the minus strand of NC_081361.1, from coordinate 66,546,151 downwards.
GTGGTCCTCACTGCAGAACCTGGAGGCACTTAAGTAAAAACAAGAAATCAAAAGATGCCATTGCTGTACTGAAGCAGGTACAGTTAGCAAAAACAAAAAGAATCTACCTCAGAGAAGAGGTAACAGTGCAGGAGAAGCTTACCAGCTGGGGTATGGGCTCCTGACCCAAAACGTCAACTTTCCTGCTCCTCTGATGCTGCCTGGCCTGCTGTGCTCCTCCAGCTCCACACTGTGTTGTCTACATAGGAGAAGCTTACACATGCTCCAGCACAGAGCAACATTGGATTAATGAGGATCCTACACAGAAGAAAATGCCTTGATCTCAGGCTAAGGATTTGGGAAGAAACAGGCAGCCTCAGGAATACTTCATTTTAAGCAAGAAACAGCATGTTGGTGCTAACACTTCTGTGGTACAATAATTTAAAATGCGAGAGGCATGCACAGCACAAGGGTGGGAAATTTTAGCACTGTAGGATCATATGATGAAAATACAGACAGATGGAAATCCTGCACAGGGAGATACTTTTATTTCATTCAATGTAACCAAATTCAAGCAGAAATTGTCTTCCCTGTGTTCCAGTGTATTAAACTCTTAACGAGCCTAGGATAGCGAATGAAGCTGGATTATAAAAGTTATGAAGAACTAGTAGAAATCCTATGGAACCATTTTTCATCAAAATGATTGGTGATTGCTGAAAGGTTCAGATCCTACAAGCACCACCAGTATGATGGTGAATCTACCTCCCAGTCTGTAACAATTTTAAAGAAGTTAGCAGAATTTGAACAAACCCAGTATAAACATACACATTAGGAGCAGGACGAGGCCATTTAGCCCTTGAGTCTGCTCTGCCATTTAATAAGATTGAGGCTGAGCTGTTTGTAACCTCAATCTACGTTCCCACCTAGCCTCAACAACCTTTCAAACCCCCTTGATCATCAGGAATCTACCCACAGTTACCTTAAAAATATTCTAAGATTGCATCCATTGCCGTTTGAACAAGCGTTCCAAAAACTCACGATACACAGAAAATATGTTTCCTCACCTCAATCTTAAACATTTTTAAACAGTGACCCTTCATTCTAGATTCCACAGGAGGAAATATCCTTTCCACTTCCATATTGTCAAAATCCCTCAAGATCTTTCATGATTCAATTAAGTTGCCTCTTAATGTTCTAAATTTCAGCAGATACAAGCGTAATCTGTCCAAATTTTCCTTTTAAGAGATTCCATTCATTTCAGGCATTAGTCTAATAAACCTTCCTTGAATTGTTTTCAATGCATTTCCATCATTCCTTAAAAATGAGACCAATATTAGATGTGGTACTCCAGATGCATGGTCTCAAAAGGTTTACCAGAATGTTGCCTGGTGTGGGGGATTTTAGCTGTGTGAGGAAATGTTGGGTAGACTGGGTTTGTTTTCACTGGACTGCAAAAGGTTGAGGAGCGATAGGATAGAGGTTTATAGGATTGTGAATGGCATGGACAAAGTGGAAAGCATGGTGTTTTTTTCCCCAGGGTGGAGGGGTCAATTACTAATGGACACAGGTTCAATTTTAGGGGTTGGGGGATGGAAGGTATGTTGAAAAGAGATGTGTGAGGCATGTTTTTTACACTGCCAAAGGAAGTCATGGAAGTAGACACAATAGCAGCACTCAAGAAACACCTGGATGAATACATGAATAGAAGGATATGGATGCTACAAGTGAGGCCAGTTTTAGCATGGAAGGGTAAAATGTGTCAGCAGAGGGCCTGTTCCTGTGCTGTATTGTTCTTTGTGCACCAATGTCCTGCATAACAGAAGCATTATCGCACTATTTTTGTACTGAATTCCCCTCATCATTAATGACAACATTCTACTAGCCTTTCTTATTACATGCTGTACCTGCTGTACAGTCTAACCTTCTGTGATTCATGCATTTGACTATCCCAGATCCCTTTGCACCTTACAGCTCTGCAATCTCTCACTATATGAATAAAACACTTGTTTTTTTTAAAATTGCTCCTTCCAAAACGGACAATTACACATTTTCCCACATCATGCATCATTTATAGTCCTTTGTCCACTGAAATATTCCTTTGTAGCCTCATGTCATCCTAATAACTTGTTTTTCTATCTATTTTTGTATCATGAGCAAATTTAGCAATCGTACCTCTGATTCCTTTATTCAAGTTGTATATATAAAAGTTGAGGTTTCAGCACTAATCCCTGTGACATACCAATTATATCTCACCAACCAGAAACAGACATACTTAAACTACTCTGCTTCCTGTTAACTGTGCAATCTTCTCACCATGCCAAAATTACTATATACCATCATTGATTATTTTTGGCAATGCCTAAGAGATGACAGCTTATCATATACCTTCTGGAAATCTAAAGTAAAGTAAATTCAACAGTTGTTTATATCCACAACACATACTGTTTTTCATGATTTTCCTTTCACAAATCCATGTTAACAGTACACGATTGCTTGAGTTAAGTGCCCTGGTTTAATATCTTTAATAATAGCTTCGACCATTTTCTCTATCTCAGATAATAAGGTACGTGGTCTCTCACTTCCCGCTTTCTGTCACTCTCCCTTTTTGAATATAAAAGTTACATTCACTATCTTTCAATCTAATGGAACCTTAGCTGAAATGAGGGAAATTTGGACAATTAAACCAACGCTTCCACTCTCTCACTGGCTACTTGTTTTAGGGCCTTTAAATGAAGTCTAACAGGAGCTGGGGTCTTAGAAGGCTGCAGTTCCAGCTATTTACTCATGACCACTTCCCTGGTGATTTTAACTTTCATGAGACAAGATATACCCAAAGTTACAACGGGAAGCAAGGGAAGAGATTCCTGCCCCTTTGGTGATGATCTTTGCATCCTCACTGTCCACTGGAGTAGTACCAGATGTTGAGAGTGACAAATGTCATTCCCTTGTTCAAGAAAGGGAACAGGGATGATCCTGGGAATTACAGACCAGTCAGTCTTACTTCTGTGGTGGGCAAATTATTGGAGACAGTACTGAGGTATAGTATTTATAATTATTTGGAAAAGCGCAGTTTGATTAGAAATAGTCAGCATGGCTTTGTGACGGGCAGGTCATGCCTCACAAGCCTTATTGAATTCCTTGAGTATGTGACAAAACACATTGATGAAGATGGAGCAGCGGATGTGGTATATATGGATTTTAGTGAGGCATTTGATTAGGTACCCCATGGTAGGCTCATTCAGAAAGTAAGGAGGCATGGGATTCAGGGAAATTTGTCTGTCTGGATACAAAACTGGCTGACCTATAGAAGACAGAGGATGGTAATAGATGGAAAGTATTCAGCCTGGAGCTCACTATATGAATAAAACACTTGTTTTTTTTTAATTGCTCCTTCCAAAATGGACAATTACACATTTTCCCTGTTCCACAGGAATCTGTTCTGGGACCTCTGCTCTTTGTGATCTTTATAAATGACTTGGATGACCAAGTGGAAGAGTGGGTTAGTAAGTTTGCTGATGACATGAAGGATGGTGGAGTTGTGGACAGCCTGGAGGGCTGTTGTAGGTTGCAACGGGACATTGGCAGGATGCAGAGCTGGCAAAGTAGTGGCAGATGGAATTCAACCCAGAAAAGTGTGAAGTGATTCATTTTGGAAGGTCAAATTTGAATGCAAAATACAGGGTTAATGACAGGATTCTTGGCAATGAGGAGGAACAGAGGGATCTTGGGGTTCACATCCTTAGGTCCCTCAAAGTTGCTACCCAAGTTGATAGGATTGTAAAGAAGGAGCATGGTGTGTTGGCTTGCATTGGCAGGGGATTGAGGTTAAGAAATGTGAGGTTGTGCTGCAGCTGTATAAACCCTGGTTAGACCACACTTGGAATATTATGTTCAGTTCTGATCGCCTCATTATAGGAAGCGTGTGGAAGCTTGAGGTTGCAGAGGACATTTACCAGGATGCTGCCTAAATTGGAAGGCAGGTCTTATGAGGAAAGGTTGAGGGAGCTGGGGATTTTTCCATTGGAAGGAAGAAGGATGAGAGGTGACTTGATAGAGGTGCACAAGACGACGAGGCATAAATAGAGTGGATAGCCAGAGACTTTTCCCAATGAATATTATGAGGGGACATAATTTTAAGGTGATTGGAGGAAGACATAGGGGAGATGTCAGAGGTGGGTTCTTTACACAGAGTGATGGGCATGTGGAATGCGCTGTCGGCAGTGGTAGTGGAATCAGATACTTCAAAGACTTTTAAGTGACTCTTGGATAGGCGCATGGATGATAGTATAATGAAGGGTACACAGGGTAGTTTGATCTTCGTAGGATAATAGGTCGGCACAAGATCGTGGGCCAAGGGCCTACACTGTGTTGCACTGTTCTATGTTCTATGTTCTATATTCTATGTCCTCCTTGCCTTCCATTTCATGAATTACAGCTATTTCTGGAATGTTACCTGTATTGTCAAAAGTGAAAAAGAATGCAAAACATCTGTTCATCTGCCACCTCCTTAGTTTCCATTACTCATTACCCTTGATCAACTTTTATTGGATTAACATTCATTTTATTAACTCCTCATCTTTTTAAAATATTTGCAGAAAGTCTTGCTGTCTGTTTTCATTTTTCTAGAGTACAAGAAAATGCTAGCCAATTTCTCCCTCCTTATTAATTTTAGAGTCTTCATTATTGTTGTTTATTTTGTAACCAGTCCTCTTACCTGCCATCTGTCTTTGTGCAATTATATGCGTTTCCATTAAGTTGGAATGACCTTTAAGTTTATTAGTTAACCACAGATGGCTGGTACTCTTCTTTGAATTTTTATTTCTTGTTGGAACGCAACTATTGTGAACTTTCAGAGATATCCCCTTGACTGTCTACCACTGTGTCTCTATTGATGTATACCTAAGCTAATTTTCCATTTCACTTTAGCCAGCTCTGCTTTCATGCCATTCTAATTATTCTTATTTAAGTTTAAAATTCCAGTCTTGGACCCGCTCCTCTGTCCCTCAACCTGACTGTAAATTTAAATCATCATATAGTCTACATGGCCATGGGATATCTTCATGTGAGGTTTTTAACTAAACCTATCTGACTGCACAATACCAGGTCTGGTATTGCCTGCTCTCTGGTCAGCCTTAGAATGTGCTGTTCTTGGAAATTTTAACAAGAATATTCAATGAATTCATCTTGGCTAGTTTTAGCCATCTGTTTTTTTCCATTGTACATATGAATTAAAATCCCTCATAATTATTGACATACCTTTCTGAGGAGCTCCTATTTTTTCTTCTTTTGTACTCTATTCTACCTTGTGGTTGCAGTTTGGATGGCCATAACCATTCCTACAAAAGACTTCTTACCTTGATCATTTCTCATCTTGACCTAAACAGCTTCTACCTCCTAGGTTCATAAACTTAGCTCATCCTTTGCTATTAAGCTAATACCATTATTAGTTAACAATACTCTTCCACCTTTTTCTTGTTTGCTGTCCTTCTGAAATGTCCTGTACTATTCAAATATTCAGGTCCCAATATCCGTTATCATGCAGCCCTATATTTATTTCCACACTGTAGGGAATCTAATCTAATCTGTGATGGCTATCAGATCATACTTATTTATATCTATGCTGTCAGTTCACCTGTTCTGTTCTGAACATTACATTCAAATCGGATATGGAGCCTTTAGTTTTGTCCTTTTATTATTTTTGTAACCTCTAGCCTTACCTGTCATTTACTCTTAAGTATGCACTCTCTACACTTTCCTGTCATGGTCTGTTCATCAATTCTATCATGACCACAGATCATAATCTAGAATCACTTATGGACATATTGCACTTTTAATTCCCACTGTATGTGCTTTTTAAAGAAGCCTGCTACTGTCAGACAAATGACTGCAGGTATAAATTCAATAGCTGCCTGGAGAAGGCACCCTAGAGTGTCACATATGACAATATGTCAAGGAGGCTTCAAAAGGATGGAGTTTGAAAGAAGAATTGAACTATAAATCTCTTCCAAGTTATCTAAGAATGTGAGCATGAAGGAAGAAAGTCAGCAGTCTGGGTGAAAGACATGTTTTGTACTTTCCCCTTTCAAAAATGCATAAGAACAGGGGCTAAAATCCAATTCAAACCTGGTCAGCATGTGCTAATGGAAGAAGCTGTGCTAGTGAGCTGCAGAGGCCAATGTGCCAATGGGTTGGTACAATCGTATGTACCGAAGCATACCAGCCTGCACTCCAGAGTTAGTAAAGATTACAACTGAAGAATCATTCGCCAGTCGCCCATGTACAGAAGGTAAATAATTCTCTTGCTTTCAGTGCTGGAAGCCAGCTAGCCAACTAAACAAAAGGAAACAGGAAAAATGTTTTCAATTAGCCTGCAAAGCCAACCATCCTGAAATTGATAGCAACATTGTATAATCTAGTCCTCACTCATGACCCAAAGAGACTGATCCACATATTTTTGCTTTGGACTGACAGACAAATTACCAATGAGAGGCATACATGATTTGTAATTACTTCTTCTCACATTGAGTTCTTTGGTTACTCTCTCATTTGTAATTAAGAAAGCCTAGTCAAATTGGTTCCTTTTAAAGCACAAATTCATTTGGGTCTGGGAGAAAATGATCCAGAATGGAATAAATATTTTATAAATGAATCTTACTGCAACCAACTGAGGGGGCAAGTGAATAAAGTCAGGGAACCTGTCCATCACCCTTACCTGGGAGCTCGACAATTTGGGATATCTTATCTGGAATTGAAATACATTGGTGAGTTCACTCAGGTCTCGTCATAAACTGGAATCCTGTCTGAGGCTTAAAACCAATAGTGAAACAAAAACGTTAGAGTGGTTACATTATTGTTTTGAAATAATTTGTTAAAACAAAAACTGTATGAAAATCTCTCTCAAGTATACATAGCTACTCTATAGAGATATCTGCATTTGATATCAGCATTTTCCTGGCAGAATTAGGGAAACTACTTTTTGAACATTTAAAAGTTGAACAATAGTCAAGAAACTCAAAGAAATTATTTATCTTATTGAGACCAGGTCGGGGGAAAAAACACAGACTATTTTGTGTCAATGTGGTAAAGTTATTCTTCTGCCGTGAGGCAACAAGTAGATAATGCTGTGTTCCACTGTCACTAATCTAGAAAGAATAGAGTAGCAGTAGGGATGGGTTGGAAAGAGGTGTAGCTGAGTCCTACAATGAATCTCCTACTACCTGGCTAACTAGAAATACCAGAAAACTTCGACTTCTTATTCACTCACCTAGTGGTGGAACAGTGAGCAGACTAAATGAGGCTGCTCAATGCATTGAAGAGCTCATGCAAAGACAAGCCAGACACTAGCACCTTAGCTTGACAGGATGTGGATGTGGGAGTGGCCCTTCCCTTATGGCAATACCTCCACATGCCAGACACAGAAAAACTGGCCCAAGTTCAGGAAGAGGTTAACTACTTGCTGGAGCATCAACTGAGCAGTAGCTCCTTGTTCGAGCTTGTAGCCAAATCTGATGAATCCATGAGGTTCTGCACTGATTACCAAAAAGGTATTGCAGCGAATATAAGACCAGAGACAACTCTTATTCAATAACCAGGCTGGAAAATAGCATTGATCACAAAGGTAAAGCAGTCTATGTTACAAAGACAGATTTACTGGGAGGGGCTAGAGGTATGTTCCCTTGACTGTCATGTGAAGGAAATCTCTGCCTTTGTAACTGTATTTGTGATATACCAGTGTCAGATCCAGAACGTCACTGCCACCTTTCAAAGGCTGATGAACCAGATAGTGGCAGGTTTATTTAATTACATATTGTCTCTGGACCACCCGTCAGCATACAGCAACACTGGGAAATGCACTGAATCCTCTTCTAGAAAGTTCAGTCAGCTGACAGTACATCACAAAAAAAAGTGAGTTCATTAAGGCTCAATCTAGAACACAAAGTGGGTCATGGACAAGAATTGCCCAGGCCTGCAGCAGAAGAAACATAAGCGCATTTCCCTGTTCTACATCAAGAAAAGCAGGAAATGATAACAAAGTGTGAGGCTGGATGAACACAGCAGGCCAAGCAGCATCTCAGGAGCACAAAAGCTGACGTTTCGGGCCTAGACCCTTCATCAGAAAGGGGGATGTGGAGTGGATTCTGAAATAAATAGGGAGAGAGGGGGAGGTGGACTGAAGACGGATTGAGGAGAAGATAGGTGGAGAGGAGAGTATAAGTGGGGAGGTAGGGAGGGGAAATGTCCATCCGGGGAGGATGGACAGTTCAAGGGGATGGGATGAGGTTAGTAGGTAGGAAATGGACGTGCGGCTTGAGGTGGGAGGAGGGGATAGGTGAGAAGAAGAATAGGTTAGGCAGGCGGGGACGAACTGGGCTGGTTTTGGGATGCAGTAGGGGGAGGGGAGATTTTGAAGCTGGTGAAATCCACATTGATACCATTGGACTGCAGGGTTCCCAAGTGGAATATGAGTTGCTGTTCCTGCAATCTAATGGTGGCATCATTGTAGCACTGCAGGAAGCCCATGATGGACATGTCATCTAAGGAATGGGAGGGGGAGTTGAAATGGTTTGCGGCTGGGAGGTGCAGTTGTTTATTGTGAACCGAGCGGAGGTGTTCTGCAAAGTGGTCCCCAAGCCTCCGCTTGGTTTCCCCAATGTAGAGGATGCCACACTGGTACAGCGGATGCAGTGGAAATGATGAGGTTTTTGCAAGTGTGTGGGTTCCACCACATGTTCATCCCAAACATTAGCGCATGCAACTGACAGACCTACTATAAAGGAAAACAAAGGTCATGTGCATTGAGAAATGTCAGACAGCTTTTGTTAATTCCATAAAGCCTGATTAAATTGACACCTTTCACAGCTTTTGGGTTTAGGAGAAAAAAGTGTCAAAGGAAGGGATCCCATGACATTTTGTTCATTGTTAATTTCTTTCTCTTTGCCTTGTCTCTAACTCTTTGATTTAACAAAGTTTTCTGAATGTGATCCCTTGCCCCAACTTATTAGTTTACATTTACATCCTTAGTAATGCAGCTTGCTGGTACACCAGTCCCAACATGGCTTAAGAATAGATTGTTCTAATGGTATAAATCCCTTTATCCCCAGCACTGGTGCCAGTGTGCCACAAACTAGAACCCACTTCTCCCCCACCAGTCTTTGAGTCACACATTCATTCTTGGAATGTCAATTTGCTCATGGCTCGAGTAATAATCCAGACAGCATTTTCCATTGGATTTTTAATTTGGTGCCACACTCCTCATACTGTCTACGCAGAATGTCTTTCCTTGTTCTAGCTATGTCAGCTGTACCAGTATGGACCAAAACAACTATATCCTCCCCCTTCCACTAGGTTCCTCGCTAGCACTGAGCAGGAATCATACACACCATCACCAGGCAGGCAACACAGTCTTCTGGACTCTTGGTATTCACTGCAGAGAACAGTGTCAATCCCCACTACTATATTTCTTTTTGCTTCCCCACTCAAGTAGCATATTGCAACACAATCACCTTGCTCTGTCTCAATTAGAGGAATCTCAGTATACTTCCAGTTCAGAGGAATGGGTCATAAAATAGGCCTTTAATTTGTCATTAAACGAGGAACCTTACTAAGACCATCGAGTGTCAGGTCTGAGCAATGCACTTACATAGCAGGGTATCAAATCTAGGATTTCTAGACAACAGGTAGTGAGTTCCTGAAATGGAAGCATTATATTTCATTACATTTGAAATATTTCATGAGAAGCAAAAGTAATTTTCTTACTGGTTACTGGGGCTCTTAAAGGAAAAACTGACTATGAGACCACAACAAGCTGAAATTTTGGTAAGAAGCAAGAACGATAAATGCAGGAAATTATATCAATATTGGTGGTGCTGAATGGGTACGAGATCGGGCAGAAATTCTGATGATCAGGTCTCCCGTCATTGTATTTTGTGTGCATTCTATGAAAGGAATTGGTGAGTGGTCAGAGCTCTTCTTGCAAAGAGGCAAACACTTCATTTTAATATTATAACGTTTGCATATTATGGTGATAATGTGCACTAAAGTTTCTAGCGAATACCTTGTGCATTAGTCTCCCCCAAACAGCACCTGCTTTGAAGGTCTGTTCAGTACAGAATGAAAACCACATTTAAAATGAGACTTGCAATTTGGTCTTCTAAATCAGCATTGTCTTCTTTATCCATGAAACAGGTGGTACAGAAAGGCATCAAATCAAAGCAGAGAGGCAGGATGAGATCTTTGCAGACTGTCACACAACAACTGTATTCAATAGGACAGGTTAACATTGATGTGGGACAGGTCTAACAACTCAAGACTGGGCAACAATGAGATGCTGTGGGCCATTAGGAGCAGCAGAATTGTACTTAACCACAGTTCTGGTAGTTAGTATTGTTGCTTCACAGCTCCTGGGACCCGGGTTCAATTCCATCCCCAAGCACCTGTGTGTGGAGTTTGCATATTCTCCCCGTGTCTGTGTGGATTTCCTCCAGGTACACCAGTTTCCACCCTCAGTCCAAAGATGTGCAGGTTAGGTGGGTTGGCCATGCTAAATTGCCTGTAGTGTCCAGTGATATGCATTCTAGGTGGGTTAGCCAGGGGAAATGCAGTATTACAGGGATAGGGTAGGGAGATGTGATGCTCTTTGGAGGGTTGGTGTGGACTCAATGGGCTGAATGGCCTGCTTCCACACTGTTGAGGTTCTGTGATCTGTAATTTCATGGCCTGGCATATCCCTCACTCTACCATTACCACTAACCAGAAGATCAACCCTGGGATAATGAGGAGTGCCACGACACCAAGTTATAGTCTGACAGGTTTCCTTGAAATCACAAGCTTTCAGAGCACTGCTCCTTCGTCAGGTGACAAAGGAGCAGTGCTCCAAAAACTTTGCTTTCAAATAAACCTGTTGACTATAACCCAGTGGCAAGTGACTTTTCACCTTGACTACCCAGTCCAACACCGACACCTCCACATAGACGAGTGCAGGAGGGCACATCAGAAGAAACTCCAGGCATACCAAAAATATGAGGCATCAACCTGGTGAAGCTACAACTCAGGACTTCTCGCGTGCCAGACAATGGAAACAGCATGTGGCAGACAAAGTTAAGAATTCCCATATCTAACAAATCAGATCAAAGCTTTGAGGCCTTCCAAAATCCAGAATCCAGTTGTGAATGGTGTTGGACAATTAAACAATGAACAGGAAGCTGTAGCTGCAACAATATCTGCATCTTCAAAGATGGGGAGCCCATCATATCACTGCAAAAGACAAGCCTGATGCAGGTACAAGTTATTTCAGCCAGAAATGGAGAGCGTTAGCATTAGGACTGGGCATCACAGATACTGGTTTGCAACTGATTCAATTCATTCCACGTGAGACCAAGAAATGGGTGAAAGTCTTAGAACATCACCTATCCAGAAAGCTTTCTGATCTTCCTTACTCATTGTGGCCAATTGACTTCTTTCCCCATGTTGCTTGCTATGTTTGCTGCTATGGGCTTTCTCCTATATTTTTCAGTTTTCACATCGGATTTTCCATTGTGTGGTTCAGTGCCTAGATGGGCTTTGAAATCTGCCACTCGGTTCTTCGTGTAGCTGCTGAAATCCCTCTTCGAGTACGGTCCCCACTTCTAGGGTCAGAGTGCTAGGTTGCCTTGTGCTTCAACCGTCACTGGGCTTCTCTTACTACTACTGGTCAGTACAGACATGTTCTATGGGTCCAGTCGCCACTACCTTTAATGTAGTAAGACGAGGTCTGCACTTCACAGGCTTTTCCAAACAACATTATTTACAGGGCATGCTAAGAGAGGAAATCCTGCGGATACCTCAAAGACTCAGGCTCTGGTTCATGTGATCACGATCATATCACAATGACATAGCTCCTTTTGCACATACTCAGCAGATAGTCTGAGGAAAGGTATAACCAATCCTTTACTCCACAAAATTCTGCTGAATTGGACAGATTTTGAATGGAGTCATGCAGTGGGTACAATTACACTTGTGCGAATTTGGCTTACTTTTAAGATGTTGGAATAGGTGCTCCCAATTGTACATCTTATTCCACATCTCCACACCTCTATTGAGAGAGTATTATGATATTCAGAGAGATTCTCAGATCTCAGTCGCGTGGCCCAAGCAGAATGAAGTGGACACATGACACTGAAGATTACATTGTCTGATATGTCAAAGTCAATACCCTGTACCTATCTAGGGCACAGCATAAAGCCAAGGACTGCTTCAGTTGCTTAACAGAATGCCATATTAACTCATGAATGACTGCGTAAAACACAACAAACCTTTATATAGATGAATGGTTTAATTTGATTTTTAATTGGAATGTTTGCATTCAAATTAAGATTTTGATTGTAGCATGTGTTCACTGATGTGTCTAGATGATGGCTTCTCAGAGAGACAAATGGATAGACAGGGGAAATAAAAAGGCAGTATCACTTGGTTTTTCCCCACCATTTGAGTAGAGATAAAAGGGAAAAAAAAACAGCATTTATACAGTGAGCTAACACAATGTGAAGCTGGATGAACACAGCAGGCCAAGCAGCATCAGAGAAGCAGGAAAGTTGACGTTTCGAGTCGAGACCCTTCTTCAGAAATGGGGGAGGGGATGGGGATTCTGAAATAAATAGGGAGGGGGGGGGAAGGCAGATAGAAGATGGATTAAGGAGAAGATAGGGTGAGAGGAGACAGACAGGTCAAAGAGGCGGGTTTAGAGCCAGTGAAGGTGAATGTAGGTGGGGAGTTAGGGAGGATGGTCAAGGAGGCGGGGCGAGGTTAGTGGGTAGGAGATGGGGGTGGGGCTTGAGGTGGGAGGAATGGTTAGGGAAGCGGGGACGAGCTGGGCTGGTTTTGGGATGTGGTTGGGGGAGGGGAGATTTTGAAGCTTGTGAAGTCCGCATTGATACCCTTGGCCTGCAGTGTTCCCAAGTGAAACATGAGATGCTGTTCCTGCAGCTGTCGGGTGGCATCATTGTGGCACTGCAGGAGGCCTAGGATGGCCATGTTGTCCAAGGAGTTGGGGGTTGGGGGGGGGTGGGGGGGGTAGAAAGGAGTTGAAACAGTTCACGACTGGGAGGTGTAGTTGTTTGTTGCGAGCAAACAACTACAGCTGCCAGTTGCGAACCATTTCAATATCTCTCCTTTATCCATCTTCTATCCGCCTCCCCCTCTCTCCCTATTTATTTCAGAATCCCCTTCCCTTCCCCCATTTCCGAAGAAGGGTCGCAACCCAAAACGTCAACTTTCCTGCTCCTCTGATGCTGCTTGGCCTACTGTGTGCAACCAGCTTCACATTGTGTTATCTCAGATTCTCCAGCATCGGCAGTTCCTACTATCTCTGCATTTATATAGTTCCTGTTCTGTGCATGGGAAATCCAAAAGAACTTTACAGCTAATGAAATATTTCATCATAATGTTGGAATAAAAACCTTTCTAGGCAATATCAGAGCGTCCCTTGTTATGAACAGACTCTGGGTGAGATGTTTTCATTTATTACAATTCTCCCAAAGTGGGATTCAATGATTCCAATTGAAAATAGGTTGGTCCAATCTGTTGAGCTTGTCGGTAAAGAGGATGAACTTGGCTTTCTTTCATTATCGGTTGGTCACAACAGGATTAATTAAAAGGATTCCATGCTTTGTTGATACCTATCTCCCAGATCCAATAATGTGTTTTATTTACAGCCATTTAACTAGGCTTTTTTGAATTAACAAAATAATGAGTTTATTAGACACATACACAAGGATGAGAAATGAGCGCACAAAAAAGAACATGTAAAAGTTTTATGAGTTAATCTCTAGGTCATTTCATGAAGAGTAGTTAGTGGAACGCTGATAGTTGAACAAGCTGTTTTGAGTGTTTTGGCTTCACACATTAGCTAAAATTTTTTTGTTCTGTTTCTTTTTGAATTGGCTTGCTAACTGACTTTCAGCTCTCAGAGTGAGAGAGTTCTTTACCTGCTTGATGGGAGTGACCATGGGACGGTTCATCAATTGTGACTTTCACAGCACACGAACACACAAATACCTCGGCCCACTGGCAAACACGTGCACTGCAGCTCAGTAGTGCACACATACCAAGGCTGAAAGCTGGTGTTTACGTCCCTGTTCATATGAATTATTGAAGGAAGAAAACATCAACATGTCTCTCACCCAGACTGTTTTCTATCATCACGTTCACTGTCTGAGATGCTCACAAGAAATTACAGTTCAGTTTGTATTGCATTTTCACTTGGAAGCTACCTTTGTACCTTCACATGTGACATTTCAGGCTCTTTTCCAGACAGCCACAGAATTTGCATCGACCTTGTCATGGCCACAGGTCAAAACCCCAAAGCACTGTAGAAAATTGTAACACAATTCCAAAACATAGCTAAAAATAGCTGCAATAGTAAGTTCAGTGACAGTCTGGAGAGAGAAAGAGACCGAAACACCTGATGTCATACCTAAAGATGCAAAGTGAACTTTGAACAACAACTGTTCAGAGTAGGAAAGTGGAGAAAAATAGACTCTCTGATGAAGGGTCTAGGCCCGAAATGTCAGCTTTTGTGCTCCTAAGATGCTGCTTGGCCTGCTGTGTTCATCCAGAAAAAAAGTCAGAAAAAAGTCTCAAACAACCTGCAAAACTAAATCTTGGAATCAACTTTTCCACTGCTAACGTCAATGCTACTAGCAACCTCCACAAGACAGCCATACCTTCAAATTTAAGCTCATCATGAAAAATTCAGAGACTGATCCCTATAGTTTTCCTTGATCTTTTTGGACTCACCTAGTTTTTCTCACGTTTAAAGTTAACAAAATCCCTCTTTGTCAGCTGAAGTCAGCTTGATGAAATTGGTTCCTTTTGAATATACATTCACTTAGATCAAAGGGAAATATATCCACAGGAGAAGGGGATCCACTGGTTGAAACTAAAACTTTGTTGCAACCAACTCAGCAGGTAGAAGAATAAAGAAGGGGATCCAGTTCGCCTCTCATACACCAGGTCAATAATGTGGGGCATCCATTCTGGGATCTAACAAACTGGGGAACTTTGCCAAAGGTCTGGGCAGAACAACAGTCACTATTTTTTTAAACTGAATTTTCGTTTAAAACAAATGTCGCAACTAAAAATTCAACTTATTCATAGGTGATCCGGGGTTATGGTCTTGACACCCCAAGGCCAATAGGACCTTTAAAACACCTTTCAAGTGAACAACATCACATCCTTCCTGGGATAAAAGGGTAAAGACACCATCGTCCCAGAGGACCATAAGACTGTTCTCTCTCTTTGTGGTGACTCGAAACAGAGGGTCACCACATCTCAGAGGGTGAAGTTATGAAGGCAGGATCTTCATGGTAACCTCTGCTGGTGCTGGAATTGAATCCATGATGATGATGATGATGATGATGATGATGATGATGATGATGATGATGTCACTCTGCTTCACAAACCAGCTTCCTGGCCAACTATTGAAGGTTTGCTCATTGAGATCTCATCACAGGATACCTAGCTAAATAATTCTTCAAATAATAATGTGTGTGTATCAGAAAAGCTCTCAAGTTTTATGATTGTGACTGGTCTTCACCAAGCAGCTCTGCACAATGGGACTAACAGATTAGCTTTTGTACAGAGATATGTATGTCTTTCCTTTCGCCTCCTGAACAAAATGTGGCATTTTTCAGAACTGACTGAAATTGTGGTGAGTCAAATTTGGATGTCTGAACCTCCAGTTATAAAACATAGAACATAGAAAAGTACAGCACAGTACAGGCCCTTCGGCCCACGATGTTGTGCCGTGGAATAATCCTCATCCAAAAATAAAATAACCTAACCTACATTCCCCTCAATTCACTGCTGTCCATGTGCATGTCCAGCAGTCGCTTAAATGGCACTAATGACTCTGCTTCCACGACTACCACTGGCAAACTATTCCATGCGCTCACAACTCTCTGGGTGAAGAACCTCCCTCTGACGTCTCCTCTATACCTTCCTCCTAACACCTTAAAACTATGACCCCTTGTGGCAGTCAATCCTGCCCTGGAGAAAAGTCTCTGGCTATCGATTCTATCCATGCCTCTCATTACCTTGTACACCTCGATCAGGTCACCTCTCTTCCTCCTTCTCTCCGGAGAGAAAAGTCCAAGCTCAGGCAACCTCTCCTCGTAAGACAAGCCCTCCAGTCCAGACAGCATCCTGGTAAACCTCCTTTGCACTCTTTCCAAGGCCTCCACATCTTTCCTATAATAGGGTGACCAGAACTGGACACAATATTCCAAGTGTGGTCTCACCAGGGTTTTGTTGAGCTGCAGCATAACCTCGCAGCTCTTAAACTCGATCCCCCTGTTAATGAAAGCCAAAACACCATATGCTTTCTTAACAACCTTAACCACCTGGGTGGCAACTTTGAGGGAGCTATGCACTTGAACACAAAGATCCCGCTGTTCCTCCACACTGCCAAGAATCCTGCCTTCAATCCTATATTCAGCATTTAAGTTCGACCTTCCAAAATGCATCACTTTGCATTTATCCAGGTTGAACTCCATCTGCCATTTCTCAGCCCAGGTCTGCATTCTGTCAATGACTCGCTGAAGCCTGCAATAGCCCTCGATACTATCAACGGCACCTCCAACCTTTGTGTCATCAGCAAACATACTAACCCACCCCTCAACCTCCAAGTCATTTATAAAAACTACAAAGAGCAGAGGCCCAAGAACAGAGCCCTGCGGGACACCACTCAGCACTGACCTCCAGGCAGAATACTTACCATCTACAACCACTCTCTGCCTCCTGTAAGCCAACCAATTCTGAATCCAGACAGCCAAATCACCCTGTATCCCATACCTCCTGACTTTATGAATGAGCCTGCCGTGGGGAACCTTATCAAATGCCTTGTTGAAGTCCACGTACACCACATCACTGCTCGACCCTCATCAACCTGTCTCATGACCTCTTCAAAGAACTCAATAAGATTTGTAAGGCATGACCTGCCCCTCACAAAGCCATGCTGACTCCCTTTAATCACTCTATGCTTTTCCAAATAGTCATAAATCCTATCCCCCAGAATTCTTTCCAAAACCTTGCTGACCACAGACGTAAGACTGAGTGGTCTGTAATTTCCAGGGATTTCCCTATTCCCTTTCTTGAAAAGAGGAACAACATTTGCCTCCCTCCAATCTTCCAGTACGACTCCCGTGGAGAGTGAGAAAGCAAAGATCTTTGCCAGTGGCTTAGCAACCTTCTTTCTTGCTTCCTGGAGCAACCTAGGATAAATCTGGTCTGGCCCTGGGGACTTATCAATCTTAATGTTTGCCAAAATTTCTAGCACATCAACTTGCTCAATCTTTATCTGTTCAAGCCTGTTTTCCTGCTCCTCAAAGTTCTCATTCACAACAAGGTCCCTTTCCTTAGTGAAAACCGAAGCAAAAAACTCATCCAGGGCTTCCCCTATCTGCTCAGACTCCACACACAAGTTTCCTACGCTATCCCTGATCAGCCCTACCTTCTCCCTGATCAGTCAGGAAGAAGTTGCTTCCACTTGCCAATCGTAAATTGAATGGAAGTACATCAATGTTGAGCTGAAGTTTCATGATGAAACCAATCAGAGCAGAGCAAGGCCATGCTGTAGTGTGAAATGTCCCCAGCTACGGCTAAACCGTAGTTTAGAAAGCTAAAAGTGTTGGAAACAAAGTCAAGTTTGTACAGCAAGTGGGAAACAGTTATGAGGTGGAAAGCACAATGAAATGGAAGGTTTGTAAACCATTCTGAAGCACAAGACAAACATCGTGGAAGGGTATTGCAAAGACAGCATGTTAAGCAGATATATTTTTCCAAAGCCAACTCCTTATGCTTACATGACTTTTACTGTACAAGTCTGGCCATTGCAAGATAGTGAACAAATTGAAAAATAAAACAAACGTTTTCACAGACATGCTGTGTGTCACTGCATTTTCAGTTTGTTTTCCCTTGACAGTTGTATGCTTGTAAGCAAATGGGTTACATTGGATCTTCTCAATTATCTTGAAGTTCCACTTAAGTTCGTAGGCTGTGACTCGACTTCTCACAATTTTACTGTCATCCGTTTATACTTGTAAGAGGTGTGGTGATATAATGGGATGATTTTAAAATTTCTATTCAACTCTTTCAAAAGTCTTCAGGGTTCAAAGTAATTTTTGGTTCTTTCTGGAAAGCTTAAACCTTGAAAACTTTTTATTTGAGAGAGATAAACATTGGATCGGTCCTTCCTGCTCCGAGTTGCCTAATACACTGTCCTTTGATAAATAGATATCACATTTGACACAAATTGTATTATGTTGCTGCCAAAGTGCAACTCTGGTCAAGTAGTTCATCTTATTTCAGATCACAAAGTATAACAATATGTGCCTCATTGCTTTATCAAAAAATATTGCTTTCTAGTTTATAAATTGCACCATCTTTCACTCCCACTCCGAGAAACCTGGCTAGATGCATCAGTTATCACTCAAACATTAATTTTTTTCAAAAGCCATAATTGGATTTTTGAACAGCAAAGTAGTGGAGAGTTCATCATGCAATGAATTCCTAAGAAAAAAAAGAGTTATGCATTGGTCTTTATATGGGGACATAATATTACTCTAGACTAATCAAATGATTGAAGTGCTGTTGACTATCAAGATGGCAAAGTTCTGTCAAAATGAATATAGCATTTTGATCTTTAAACTGAAATTATTCTGGAAAGGTAGAAACCATGATAGTATTAATTAAGATTCACTTCAGTACTTACATTTATTCTGGCCTCTATTTTAAATTTTATACCTTCAGCCTCCAGCAATATGCAAAGTTCCATTCTAAAAGTGCATAGATTATGAGTAAGATCAGTATCGCTTGCCCATCCCCAATTGCCCTGAAGGGTGGTGGTGCATAACCTCCTTGAAGCACTGCAGTCCAGTGTGCTGTTTGGGAATCATGTACAGGATTTTGTCACAGTGATATTATAGAAATGGGAATGTAATTCCAAGTCAGCGTGGTGTCAACTTGCAAGGGGAATTTGCATGCAGTGGTGTCCTCATGCATCAACTGCCTTTGATAATGATTTCTCTCTCCACAATTTAAAGACTCTGTCTTTTTCTGTTTTCTCTAATTCTGATTATGAACTGAAATGAAAAGACCAGTTTTCAAACAAAAACAAGGATTGCTGAAGGGTTACTGCATGGTTTGAAAGCAAGTAACCCAAAACACATTCTCAGCATAGTTTACAAAGTTGCTGTTTCAAGCAGTAGGAGGTGGTGTAGATGAGCTGGAACCAAGGGCGTATACAAATAGAGTTCAGCTAGCAACAAGCAGTTGTTTGGTTCATAGACTGACAACCAATTATCAATGACAAAGGGCTTCCACCTGCCAACAACTACATCTTTGGTTCCCAGGTACCGCTTGAGGTTGTGGACAAGATAGTGAGAAGTCATCAGGTCTTTACAAACTCATAAGTAGTCTCTGTTCTCTGCTGTAAAAGCCCCTTTCAGCCTATCCAAATGAGTTTATTTGTGCTTTAGCAGTTGCTGTAAGCTAGAGACATTTAATGTGTGAACAAACCATCTCCTACAACCCAATGGAAGCATCTTGAGAAGGATGACTAAGAAATAACATGCTAATCAGCAGAAAAACCACCACACCAGAGACAACGGCACCCTTTCCTCGTGTTACCCTCTGTCCATAACAACCTTGTTTTCCTTTCCTGCTCATTTGCTTGGGAGTGTATAGGGAAAATTTATATGGGGATTAGTGTTTTATCTAGTCAAGCTGTGCAGAACCAGTTCACAATTGTTCAACTGTAGCTGGAAAGTCTATTTGGTTTAGAATATCAAACTGTATAGCACAGGAGCAGGCCCACAAATGTTGCTATTGAACCTGCTTCGACCATTTAGAACATAGAACATAGAACAGTACAGCACAGAACAGGCCCTTCAGCCCACAATGTTGTGCCGACCATTGATCCTCATGGATGCACCCTCAAATTTCTGTGACCATATGCATGTCCAGCAGTCTCTTAAATGACCCCAATGACCTTGCTTCCACAACTGCTGCTGGCAACGCATTCCATGCTCTCACATTTCCCCGGCAGTACTTTCCAGGCACCTACCACCCTCAATGTGGAAAAAAAACCTATCTTGTTCTTTTCCATTAAACTTTCACCATCTCTCTTAACCCTGTGCCCCTTAGTATTTGGCATTTCTACCCTGGGATAAAGGCTCCAGCTATCTACCATGTCATTGGTCTCTAGGTACTGTGATATACTTCTGTCAAACCACTTCAACCTCCAAGCCTTCAGTGAAAACAATCCAAGTTTGTCTAAACTCTTCTTAAAGCTAATACACTCCAAGCCAGGCACCATCTTGGTAAACATCTTTTGCATCCTCTCCAAAACCTCTACACCTTCCCATAGTGGGGTGACCAGGACTACATGCAACATTCCAAATATTGCCTAAAGCTTTATACAGCTGCACATGACTTGCCAACTTTTGCATCTAATGCCCACCAATGAAGGCAAGCATGCCATACACCTTCTTTACAACCTTATCCACTTGTGTTGCCACTTTTAGTGAACTATGGACTTGGACCCCAAGATCCCTCTGTATATCAATGCTCCCTCCATTAACTGTATACTTTCCTCTTGCATTTGACGCCCCAAAAGGGTCCCAACCGGAAATGTCGACTTTCCTACTCCTCTGACCTGCTGTGTTCTTCCAGCTCCACACTGTTCACTCTCACTTCATGCCTGTCTAGCTTAAACTCCAGCTGCCATTTCTTCACCCAAATTCCCAACTGATCTATATCCTCCTTTAACATGCTTCCTCACTATCCATAACTTCATCAATTTGTGTGACATCTGCAAATTTAATCAAACCACCTACATTTTCATCCAAATCGTTTACATAAAGACAAAGGTTCTAGCACTGATCCTTGCAGAACACCACTGGTCACAGACCTCCAAATCAGAAAAACCCCAACAGCTAGCCTCTGTTGCCTATGACTAAGACAATTTTATTTCAAACTTACTAACTCACCATGGATCCCATTTGACTTAATCTTGTGGACCAATGTACCAAGAAGGGCCTTGTTAAATGCTTCAGTTAAGTGCATGTAGACACCATCCACTGCCCTATCGACAATCATCTCAGTCACTTCCTCAAAAAACTCAGTCAAACTTGAGACAAGACCTCACCTGCAAAAAGCCACGTTGACTATCACTTTTAAATCTGGTAAATCCTTTCACTATGAGTCTTCTCCAATGATTTCCCACTGCAGCTGTAAGTCCCATTGGTCTATAACTTCCTAGATTATCCCTGTTGCCCTTCTTAAACAAAAAGGAAAACCATTGCCTTTTCTCCCAGTTTTCTAGGACTTTGCCCAGGCTAAAGAGGGTACAAAGATCTCTGTTAAAGCCCCAAGAATATCCCCCCACCCCCCACTTAGTATCCTGGATATGTCCCTTCAGGCCTTCTTTTTAAAACGACACCCAACTCTACCTTCTTCTTAATATCGTCATGCTCTAACATACCCTAGCAGCATCCAAGGTCTTCTCCATGGTGAACACTGATGCAAATATTCATTTAAGGGCCTCACCACTTTCTTCTGGCTTGAGACAAATACTCTTTGTCCTTGAGATGACTACTCCTTTCCCGAACTACCCTCTTGCTCCTAATTTATGGAAAAAAAATGCCTTCAGATTCTTCTTGATCCTACTTGCCAAGGACGTTTCATGGCCACTTTTAGCCATTTTAATTTCTTGTTCAACTTCTTTCCTTCTTCTTTCATATCCCTTAAAAGGTCCTTGTCTAACTTCAGTTTCCTAAATTTGCTTCCTTTAACTTTTTGAATATCTCCTGTCATCCAGGGTTCTTGAATCTTGCCATCCTTATCTTTAATCCTCACAGGAACATGATGGTCTTGAACACTAATCAATTGGCCTTTAAAAGACTTCCACTTGTCAGTGTGGGTTTACCATCAAACAGCTGCCCCCAACCTAATTTCTCCAGTTCCTGCTTAATACTATTGTAATTAGCCTATACCCAATTTAGTACTTACACTCAAGGAGCTGTCTTGTCATGCTCCATAACTATCTTAAAACCTAGGGAATTATGATCACTGTTCCCAAAAATACTCCTCACTGAAACTTTGATCAGCTGGTCAGGCTTATTCCCGAATTCAAGGTTTAGAACAGCTCCTTCCCTAGTTGGACTGACTACATGTTATTTTAAGAAACCTTCCTGGTTGCACCTAACAAAATCTGCTCGATCTCAGCTCCTGACACTAAAGGAGTCTCAGTCAATACTGGGGAAAAGGCAAAATCACCCATTACAGCAACCCTGCTGTTGTTACATCTTCCCTTGATCTGCCGACATATCCGTTCTTCTATTGCCTGCTGGCTATTTGCAGGCATACAATATAACCCCATCATAGTGATTGCATCTTCCTTATTACTACACACATGCTTGATGCCCTCTCTAAGTGAGGCTGACATTGTCTTCACGCAGTAATGCAGTTCTCCAGTTCCTTGCATCCCTGTATCATGCCTGGAATGTTGAGCTGCCAGTCCTACCCTTACCTCAACCGAGTTTCTGTAATGTACATACACAGGCTCTGAGCTCATCTGCCTTACACTTCTTGCAGTAAAATAGATTCAGATTGCTAGTTCGGCTAAGTTCATTACCCTGTCTCTGCCTGACCTTCCTATTGGAGTTGCTTGATTTAACCTCTACCTTCTTCTCAATCTCTCCATGTGCTGCAATAAGACAGAGTCCAAAGTGAAATTGTAACTCAAATGCAGCCTGTTGCAACTGGGGTGTGAGTGTTAAATACAGAAGCACTAACTTCAGCCTAACAATAGTTGACTTTTATCAGCCCTCTGGGCAATTAGGCATGGGTATTAAATGCAGGCCTACCCAGTGAATTCCTCATCCCACGAATAAAGAAAATAATCCAAATTCAAAGCAACATGTCATGTGGAAAGCCAGAATTGAGCTAATAGAACATGCATTTATAATATTAATGTAATTTTGATCCATTCATTGTAATTTTAACCACCTATATAACATTCTTGCTTATGGAACTACCACTTCTACCTGTGGGATATTATTTTAAGGCAACAGTGATAAGTGAGGGGGGAACAGACAGATCTGAAGATCTTTGTAAAGATGATTTTTCCTTCATCAAGGTGAGTACATACACACTCAAACGCATTCACCTGTGTCTTCAAAATATCAGCAGGCAG
Organism: Stegostoma tigrinum; assembly: GCF_030684315.1. Taxonomy (NCBI): domain Eukaryota; kingdom Metazoa; phylum Chordata; class Chondrichthyes; order Orectolobiformes; family Stegostomatidae; genus Stegostoma; species Stegostoma tigrinum. The sequence continues at coordinate 66,522,942 of NC_081361.1, read as the reverse complement.
GTTTTGTTTAAACCAATTGAACTACTTTTCTGAACATGGTGCACCGAAGGAATAGGTTGGTATGTGTGAAGAATTATGGACACCTTAGTACACAGAGACACTGTGATATTTTCCAAACCTGCAACTTGTCAGCATACAACACCATTGGGGCCTATCGTTCTTTACATCAGAATATTGGCTTGCAGATATTCCAAGGGCTCAGATAGTTCCAGATTCCACAGGTGGAAATTATTTTTACCTCACCTTTGGAATTCAGCTCTTGTTTGTATGTTTAGATCACGGTGATCTGAAGCAGAGCGTGAATAAGAATACTTTGAGAAGACAATGGCCTAGTGACATTATCACTGGAATGTTGATCCACAGACCAAGGTAATGTTCTAAGGATTCAGGGTTCAGATCCAGCCAGGGCAAATCATGGAATTTGAATTCAATAAAAATCTGAAAAAAAATCATCTGGCTCACTGATGTCCTTTAGGAAAAGATACTGCCATCCTTACCGGGTCTGGCCTACATGTGACTCCAGAACTACAGCAATGTGGTCGACTCTTACCTGCTCTCTGGAAAATTAGGAATGGGTAATAAATGCTGGCCTAACCAGTGATGCCCTCATCCTGTGATTGAATGAATTTTTAAAAATCTAACACTGTTTAAAATATAATTTATAAATCTAATAAATGGATAGGTTTAGAGTTTAAGAGCAGGAAATTTAAATAACTGAAAGGCCATTACACAGAGATTTGCTGAAACATTTTTCATTCCCACCTCAGGCTGTTTCTCCATCAGGTCTGTCATCATTATTCATGTGACCTAAAAAGTGACCAAAGCGAGTTGCTTATGTTTTCAGTTGGTGCTGAAATGTAATGTTAATGTAATGTAAATTATACGATTAAGACACCATTAAAAGAAATTCTAGTTATTTATCAACCTCAAAAGGTACCAAGAATTATTAAAAAAACTCATTTAAGAGGTTATGTTGGCCTTGCTATGTGGCACACGTATGCTTGCTAGAAACTTATGTATATTCATATGCAGGGACTCATATTCTACAAACAAAAGAAACATGCCCATAAGTTTCACCTTTTTTGGATTTAGCAACAGCTGCCAGGGATCAAACCTTGCTGGCACACCTTGACCAAATTTGACTCACCAACCAAACAATACCCTCTCCTCCTGCAGTATAAAATCTGGTGTTCTTGCATCTACACTCATGAAGTAATACTCAAGTCATGCATAATTAAGGAATTCTTATATTCTTTCCCATTAATCAATCCTGTTTTTCTTCAGCAATAATTTTATGCATTCAATTCCCTTCATAATAGAAATGGGGGTGGGGGCGCGAACAAATATGTAATTTGCTTCCATCATCATGTTTCTCAAAACAAAACTTGGATCAAATTTGAGTATTGCTGGAACATTAAGATATTTGAGTAATATTATCAATAAGCAAATGAGATTTTCCAAACCTAATGTTTAACTCAGCAAGTCCAGTTCAACAAACGAGTGTTAACTGCACACAACTGTTGTTGACACTGAAAGAAAGAAAATTCCACTAATGGGACAAATTAAGATTCTTTGCTGTTTTTGTACATATCTGGGATTATTGGTAGCCAGAAAACCCAAGCACTTATTCAAGATTTCCATTTTTCAAACAAAAATATAGAGAAGTTCAACTCTTTTAGACTTTAATCTTTGATGGCACCATCATCACCAAGCTTACCACCAACATTTGGTGGTTACCACTGACTAGAAATTTAACTGGATCAATCATGTCAACACATGGGCACAGAGTCTATATGTTCTACAGGAAGTAACTCAAACTTTGACAAATGAAAACCCCTCTATGTCTGAAGTCAGCAATGTGAAGGAATACCCATCACTTAGTAGAGGGTTTAGCTGAAACACTTTGGTTGAATGCCATCCAAAAAAAGACTTTTGCCTTAACAGTTCCACTTCAATCCACCTCATTCAATACTGGTAAACCCTTAAGTGCAGCAAGTTTTTTCAATATTATCTGCTCTGCAAACAGTGACAGAGTAGAACAGTAACAATAGTGACCATTGCAACAAAACTTTCACCCAAACACTGAAGAACTCTGCCATATTACCAATGGGCAAATCAGTTTCCCAATATCTGATGATGGGGTGATGATTTATGACAGTAAATTGTACAAAGGACAAATAGATTAAATATTAAGCTTCTTTTGCCATAAAAAATAGCAGATGCAGGAGACAGGTTTTCAGAAAATGCGGATTTACAGTACATCTTCATGAGACAGCTCAACTGGTTTCTTAGAGAAGATTGGCTCATAGGAAACATAATTCCAATTAATACAAAGTCATTGTGAATGTCATATTCTTTGAATAATTCAGTCACCTAGGGGAGTTTTCTAGAATGTTTTCCGCAACTGCTTGTAGGTTTTTCCAAAACAATTTCTCACTTGTTCCAGAAGTCAGCCTACGGAGCACTAAATCTTCTGACTTTATCGCACGTGAAAGACTGTAGGCTAGATACATCAGCTGGTCTTTTCCTCTCGCCATTTTCCCACAATCATACAACCGAAATCAAGATAAAAGTTACATTCCCAGCACCTTCATCACTTGATAATTACATATAACTGATGCTGGGTTAAACTATTCAAAAAGCATGAAGGTTATAACAGAAGACAGCATTCCACTCATTGTTGCTATATGTAGACAACGTTGCAGCATACATTTGAAAGCATTACACTCATCTTCATATTACTTAAGTTAACACAACATTTGTCCTCACTGCAGAGAACTGTATCAAAAGATCTAGAGCTGGATGAACACAGCAGGCCAAGCAGCATCAGAGGAGCAGGAAAACTGATGTTTCGGGTGACCCAAAACGTCAGCTTTCCTGCTCCTCTGATGCTGCTCGGCCTGCTGTGTTCAACCAGCTCTACGCCGTGTTACTTCAGATTCTCCAGCTTCAGCAGTTCCTACTATCTCGAGATCAAAAGTTCTTTCATTTACATCCAAAACCAGAATTATTAAAAAAAAACTGTACTCATTTGTGTAGTGTCTGTCTTTACTCCTCTGTGGCTTAAAATGTCTTATAGCTACTGAAGTACTTTTGAAGCCTGTATTTACTAGAATTAGCATAATGAAAGGGAATTTGATTGAAGCGCATAAACTTTTAAGGGGGCCAGATAGACTGTACGTAAGAAGGATATTTTTCCTGGTTGGACAGTATAGACCAAGTGAACACTGGCTCCAGATACAGGGTAAACCATTTAGGACTAAAATGAGGAAAGATTTCTTCACTCAAAAGGAGTGAACATATGAAATCTTCCACACAACGCTGTGGAGATTGGGACACAATATATTCAAGAAAGAGATAAGTTTTTAGATATTTAAGGTACTAAGATGTATGGGCAGAAAGTAGGAATATGGTGTTGAGATAGAAAAATCAGCTATCATTGTACTGATTAGTAGACCAAGCTCAAAGGCCAAACGGCCCACTCCCACCCCTAGTTTCTACGAAGTGTTACAGAGTACGAATTGCAGTAGTAAGAATCCTCGAATGGTTACAGCACAGGAGACAGCCATTTGGTCTGTCATTCTGTGCTGCCCTGCTAAAGGAAAAATTCCTCTCGTGACAAATTCAATTTCCAGATAATGATCCAATCTTCACAAATTAAATCCTCACAATTTGCAAAGTGGCCAGATAATTGTGCAATAAGTTTATGTATGAATAAATATTGGACAGAACACCAGCAATATCACCTTTGAAAAATGAGATTACTTTTTCAGAATAGGGCCATGTAATCTTTTACACCTACCTGTGAGGATCTCCAAATTAGAGCGTTATCCAAACAGCACGTCATTGTTCTGAGGAAGTGCTACATTATCAATCGCTAGAGTGTTAGCCTTGGTTTCATTGCTCGAGTCCTGGAGTGAGCTTAAACCCCAGAATCAATTGTATCACAGGTGCTAACATTGCCATAAACATTTCCTTATAAAAGAAGTCAAAAATTCATTTGCAACATCACATTTACAACCATTTCAAAAGTTGGCAGTTCCAATTCAGTATCTCCTCAAACTCCACTACAACTCATTTCTTCAATGAAACTAGAATGCCATAGTGCTTCAGAAGCCTAGAAAAAGAATGTACTCCATATCCATGCTGAGTATGGAAAGAACTATATTTCTTAGATTTAAGACTTAGAAAAATATATATCAGTCATTTGGCTCTGAAGCCAATTTGGCAATCATACAGCAGCCTCTTTCAGTTATGACATCTCCATAATTTGACAGAATTGGAAACAACTTGGTTTACATTACACTACAACGTGGAAAAACATTTCAAAGCACGAAGGCTTAATCAAAAAATATTGGATGCTGAATCAAAATAAGAGACACTAGATGGACTCGGCCAAAGAACTGAGTTTTACACAGGGTCTGAAAAGTAAATGGCTGTTCAACCAGAGGACGAAAATTTAAGGTGCAGGAAACTGCCAACATAAATCAGTGAAAACGTGATGAGTATATGGGAGGGATGGAATATAGATTTTGAATACAACTAATTCCAGTTAACGAAGGGAGACGGATGGGGAGAAAAACAAGAAGCTGGCAAGAAAAACGTTGCATTTCAATCATATGCCAAGGGTGGAATGAAGATTAAAACTGATTCAATGTTTGTCAAAACCCAGGTGCAAATGATGCATCTTTCATCCAGCAGACCTTTACTTGTGAACAGCACATTTGATTCAAATTCCATCTAAACCACAAGTCCAAATTTTTAACTGTATGCTGCGCTTATAGAATTTACTTGCTGTGTAAGACCACAAGATATAGAAGCAGAATTTATTCACTCTATACTTTATAAACGACAATGTTGTTGAGGAGAATACTGAGATACAGGCTACTAGACTAGGTGGGATTGAGGTCCACAAGAGGTATTAGAAATCCTACAGAGAGTGAAGATAGATAAGTCCTCTGGGCCGGATGAGATTTATCCTAGGATCCTCTGGGAAGCCAGGGAGGAGATTGCCGAGCCTTTGGCATTGATCTTTAACTCGTCATTGTCTACAGGAATAGTGCCAGATGACTGGACGATAGCAAATGTGGTTCCCCTGTTCAAGAAGGGGAGTAGAGACAATCCTGGCAATTATAGACCAGTGAGCCTTACCTCAGTTGTTGGTAAAGTGTTGGAAAAGGTTATAAGGGATAGGATTTATACTCATCTAGAAAAGAATAAATTGATTAGGGATAGTCAGCACGGTTTTTCGAAGGGTAGGGTCGTGCCTCACAAACCTTATTGAGTTGAGAAGGTAACCAAACAGGTAGATGAGAGTAAACCGGTTGATGTGGTGTATATGGATTTCAGCAAGGCGTTCGATAAGGTTCCCCACAGTAGGCTATTGTACAAAATGCCGAGGAATGGGATTGTGGGAGGCATAGCAGTTTGGATTGGAAATTGGCTTGCTGAAAGAAGGCAGAGGGTGGAAGTTGATGGGAAATGTTCATCCTGGAGTCCAGTTACTAGTGGTGTACCGCAAGGGTCGGCGTTGGGTCCACTGCTGTTTGTCATTTTTATAAATGACCTGGATGAGGGCGTAGAAGGATGGGTTAGTGAATTTGCAGACGACACTAAGGTCGGTGGAGTTGTGGATAGTGACGAAGGATGCTGTAGGTTGCAGAGAGACATAGATAAGATGCAGAGCTGGGCTGAGAGGTGGCAAATGGAGTTTAATGCAGACAAGTGTGAGGTGATGCACTTTGGTAGGAGTAACCGGAAGGCAAAGTACTGGGCTAATGGTAAGATTCTTAGTGTAGATGAGCAGAGAAATCTCGATGTCCATGTACACAGATCCTTGAAAGTTGCCACCCAGGTTGATAGGGCTGTTAAGAAGGTGTACAGTGTTTTAGCTTTTATTAATACAGGGATCGAGTTCCGGAACCAAGAGGTTATGGTGAAGCTGTACAAAACTCTGGTGCGGCCGCACTTGGAGTATTGTGTACAGTTCTGGTCACCGCATTATAAGAAGGATGTGGAAGCTTTGGAAAGGGTGCAGAGGAGATTTACTAGGATGTTGCCTGGTATGGAGGGAAGGTCTTACGAGGAAAGGCTGAGGGACTTGAGGCTGTTTTCGTTAGAGAGAAGGCAGCTGAGAGTGACTTAATTGAAACATATAAAATAATCAGAGGGTTAGATAGGGTGGATAGGGAGAGCCTTTTTCCTAGGATGGTGATGGCGAGCACGAGGGGGCATAGCTTTAAATTAAGGGGTGAAAGATATAGGATAGATGTCAGAGGTGGTTTCTTTACTCAGAGTAGTAAGGGAATGGAACGGTTTGCCTGCAACGGTTGTAGATTCACCAACTTTAGGTACATTTAAGTCATCATTGGATGAGCATATGGACGTACATGGAACAGTGTAGGTTAGATGGGCTTCAGATCGGTATGACAGGTCAGCACAACATCGAGGGCCGAAGGGCCTGTACTGTGCAGTAATGTACTATGTAAGTCATTTAGTCAGTCAAATTTGCTTTGCCATTTGATAAGGGCTGTGGTATCCTGAGCCTTCAATGGCAACAAGTTGCACAGATTCACCACTTTAGTTGAAGAAATTCCTCCCCACCTCAGTTCGAAAGGATCATTACTTTACTTGTGCAAAGTGATGTTAACATCTGGTCTCATGAATCATTCCCATTGTCAATGCACTACTCAGCTCATCTGGTTCTGCTTCAATCATTCTGAATGATTGGACAATTAGAATTGCAATATTCCTTGTTAACTGCAGGATTGCATTTCATCAGTCATCACGGCCCTTACAGGGGTGAACCATTAACACCAGAAAGTGTTGTCATGCTGTAAGTTATGCATATTAGAATTTATTCTGCATAGGGAAAAACACTAGTGCCCATCCAAACAAATGATTTTTTTTGGCTGCAAGCAATCACTCTCAGGAAGCAGACATCACCAGCTTTGAAAGCAGGTCTTTGAAAATAAACTTACGAAGAACTAGCTTATGTTTTGCACAACTGCAAAACACAAATTACACACACGTGTAATTCTATTCAGTTTTAGACAAAAAAAGTGGCAACCAGAACTTAAAACATGGATAAATATAGTAGCTTCAAAGCACAATTTGTAATCAAAGGATGCATGATTCCTTTTATTATTTTTTATAATATGCCTTTCATGATATTAAGTTGTCCCAAAGCTCTCTAACACCAATTAAGTACTTTTGAATACAGTCACTATTGTAATATAGGCCAAGTATCTCTCATTACTGAGAAGTAGCTTCAAACTATCAACAAATATCATCACAAGTGAAGTTAACATAGCATTACACTGTCCCCTTGTATTCTCCATTTCGTAATGGGATACATATAAATAGTTTGAAATTAGATTCATTCATGACTCTTACATCTTTGAAAGCAACTGGAAAAATTGATTTGCGGTAACCATATCACAACTGATGTGACAGAGGCACTGTGGAAAGAAATTATGGAAACTGTAAATCATATGTTCAACAACTGAATAATGAATTGTATCGATACAAACCCTTTACACTAAAATATCTCAATATTTCGCTTGATGCAGATTGTAAAGGAGTATCCTTATACATGTCCTTCCAATATGGACTAGGAATATAATCAGCTATGCAAAGAAGAAAGTGACAGGTGGTATTGGTTTTATTTTTGTTGAAAGTTAAACCCTTCACACTGATTCTGAACAAAATACATTTTTATTCCGCAAGATAGACGAATATGAAATTATGGCAACTTGACAAAAAGGAAAAAAATCACAAAATTTCTGAACACAGTAGCTGTTACTGTGTGGAGAGTGAAACACAGAATTAATGCTTATAATGCAGAAAATCCCATACATGCTGTGACCAGTTACTGGTGTCACAAAAGTCTCAGCTGCAGACTAGGAACAGAGATCTGTACAACTGATACAACCTGGTGCAGTATACAGTTATCTGTAAAGTATAATATACCAGGACTGGGAGCAGATGCTACTCTATTGACTGCAATGCACGATGTGACCTTTTCTTGTAAGCTACATAAGTTCATATTAAACTACACGATTTACAGACTGAACAAAGCTGAATTACACAGATACAACAGTCAACATATTTAAGTTACATGCTGGGTTTTTGTCTTTGAAAAGTGCATGATTTTTTTTTGAAAGAGAAGAGCAAAAGACAGAACAAGCAAGACAGACAGAGCAAGCAAGCAGGGTGTGGGGAGGGGGGGCAGGTGTGAGGGTTTTTGTGAGAAAGAGGGTTAGCCCCCACAGAGCAAGAGGCAAGAGTGAGCTAGAACACGAGGGATGACCGAGAGACAAATGTGAGAGCTACAGAGCAAACAAAGAATGAAAAAGGAAAATGCACAGAAATGATTTTTGACCCCACCGTCTGGAACAAATCATGTAAAGCCTTCTGTCCTGCAGAGAACCAAAACAATCCAATTTATAATAAAAAATTAAAACAATCAAAGAATATAATCATTCAAATAAAACAAGTATTATCAGGATAGAACTTCTCTTTGTAAAAGAAAAATGCATTCATGAAAAGAACTTGAAAGCATACTTTACACCTAGGTACAAACAGAATACTGACTAAAAAGCATTAAAAAAAGTCTGGGATAGTAAGTTAACAATTGCAGACTGTGGTATTGGAACATTTGTATTGCTCAATAATAAAGAATTTCTACTAAGGCTGGGGATTATTTGTCATCAGCTTATTATGGATAATGTGTTTTCTCCGCAAGTGTTGGAAAAACAAATGTTCTACAAAAGCTTAGTTAGACGATAATACAGCAAAATATGTAAATTTAAAAACAAATCTGGAGTCAGGGTTCAGAGTCTAACAGCTGAAAGTGCAATTTTGGAATGGGACATGAATGTTGAATTTAAGAGTACTTTTACATTCAATGCTGAATTAGCAACCTAGAAAGGCTGCAGCAAATTGAATTCAGAGGCACTTCCAATTTATAAATACTTCAAATTTAAAATCAGTTTGGGAAGCCTGATGTACTTATCATGAAAGTGAGAAAACCAGCTGCTGACCAGGTAGAATTATTCATTTTTAATTAAATTTTCAAGATTGTTTAGTGCTTTAGATATTACAGCATCGCTGTTCTCGATTGGCTATGGATTATGTAATGACTCAAACTGATCACTTCCATGCTGTTTAGGACCCTTTAGATTATCAGGCCTTGCAATATGCAATAGTCGTACGCGGTAAAATTTAAAAAACTCAGCACCTCCACCTGTTATATAGGATTGCTTGTAACTTTCTTTTTTACAATTATACTTTTTGAACTCATCAAGAGGACGGACACCAATAGAGAATGAAGACCACTTCCCATGCTGTTCCTGTCAGCAACAAGCAGTCCTAAGCCAGGCGAGGAATAGAGCTTCTTTGTTCTGCCATCATATTTGTTTGTCATCAATTTCCTACATAGTAGTTTGAAATTTTACTTTATCTCATTTACCAGTTACCACAGCTATCTCCAAGGCCCAAGTTATAAATCAATTTAGTGTCAGCTAGCAGTCAATTATATATTGCAGTCCTCTGATCTTTAGGTACTAATCATTAAGCATCATTTTACTGAGGGCCTTTACAGACAGAGGAATGCTTACTCAACAATGACACCATTTTCAAACCAAGATCCCAGAAGTAAGAGTGTGAAATATTGGTTTCTTCCCCTTTTGTTTTTAATTAAAGAAGTATTGTGTTATTCAGCGTATGGTGTTAGAGCTGGAAAAATCCCTTTATAAAGAAAACAATTTTTAAAACAAAGCTGAAAAACCCAATCTGTGGATGAATAGACTTTTTTTTCCCCAGACCATACTGCTACAAATAACACCACAAATTGAACAATTCTCAACAGTTCTGGAAAAATCTAAACTCAAGGCAATTTCAACTGCACACAGGTAAATTACAATGTGTCAAGGAACTGAATGGGAACTTCATAAATGTTTGTTGCAGTGATGAATCTCCTTGGACGTTTCAAGTAAAATAATAATTCAAAACAAAGGGTTTGATTACAGCTCTACTTCCAATCCCAACCCCACTCAGGTTAATACAGGAGAAATTTCATCAAGTTAGAACTTTAATCCCAGCCAGGACTGAATCACCAGGATATTCCAGTTCTTAAAAAAAAATACGGTAATCAATTACAAACATCATTTATAAATAGATTCAAGATATCTTGCAAAAGATTCTCCTGCACTAAGCTGTCAGGTGCAAGACTTCTCTTTGCTCAAAAATAATCACAACAATGCAAATTGTATGGAGATGTAGTGCTGACAAGCATCCTATTTCACATACACTCCTCTTGTTGCCTCCACAAATGCTATAAACTACAGCCACAAAAATCACTAAAGAAACTGACCTGTTCTTTCACTGAGAGGTCAGATCACGTTATGGGGGAAAATGAGGAAAGGGCAGACAGGATTAAAAAAAAGTATTCACCAACTCCAGTCTGAGACACTTCAGCATTTCACTCAAAATTGAAATAATCTTTAATTGATAGCTACATTTGAAAATTAAATTTAGTTAAATAATAAAAAAAAATGCTGACCTGAAGCATCAGGTTCAAAACTGTTGATTTAAATAACGAACACAAATCCACTGCCAATTGTTGGAAAAACCCATCTGGTTCACCAATGTCCTTTAGGGAAGGAAACTGCATCTCTACCTGGTTTAGCCGACATTTGACTCCAGGCCCACAGAAATGTAGTTGACTCTTAACTGCCCCCTGGGCAATTAGGGACGGGCAATTAATGCTGGCCTGGCCAGTGATGTCCTCATCCCATGAATGAATAATAAAAAAAAGTTCAGTTCAACTCTTCTAATTCACCCCACTTAAACAGCAGACAAAATTTAAGTGTATAGAGGTCAGTATGCAACCAATTTACTTCACAAAAAGAAACCTATTAAACTGAATTTTTAAACTCAAAGCTATTCCCCTCTCCCTAGCCACATTTCTTCCTCACAGTTTAAGTCTTTCAGCTGAATTTTAGCTGCAAGGGCAGGACAGTGTGCAGAATAATGCTCGCATTGCCAGACTCCAAAGTACAGTTAATGAGGAGGTTTGCCTTTTTCTATTATTTCACTTACTCCTCTCAGGCATCTAATGGAAGTGTTACACCACCATGAAGTGTTTCAGATATATAAGTCGCTTATGCATTCAGGGATCAGCAGCTGTATGTTCCACGACAGAGCAGAATGGCACTCACTAGTAAATGTGGTAATGGGCTGTATCTTCTGTTTGATAAAATTTATAGCCACAAAAAGACTTGGCACAAGGTTCATTGGTGGTACAATGCAGGGGTGTTGGGCCAAAGGCTGGCAGGGGAGAACTTTCAAAGAAGGGGATTAGACTACAAGGTAACATCCATAGCAATGCTATGAAGAATCAATAGTCTTACAACTTCCCAAATAGGGCACATTTTGTACTTGAATATTAAACATTTAATAAAAGTTTGACCTAAATACCCAGCCTTAGTATTTAAATAAAACAAGGCTCTTGGGGAAGGTTAAAGTACTTTTCCTAAAAAAAGTTCTTCTAAATATTGGCAGAAACACTCAAGTTTTCTTCGGAATCCTTTCCAGTGCTTCCAGTATTTGCATTTCAATCCTTTTCAGTATGCTTACCCATCCACCTCTCCCCTCACCACCCACTTCCTGTGGGTGCAGGAAACATACAATGTTCAACTCCATTCCAGGGTCTGATTCACTTCACTAGTACAAAAAAAACCATTCATCAACAAAATAGGACTGCTCAAGTACGGACAAAAGAGCTTTTAGTGAGTGGGCCACAGATACAGCTGCACCAATAATAGCAGTGGAGAAGCACCAGCACCAACTTGTGCACAGTGAAGAATTAAAAAGGTGTTTCAATTTTCCCTGTGATCTGCAGTTGAACAGGGACCCTCACAAAGCCCAATGGCAACATTTAACTCCAGCTGCCCTCAAGACCTTGGGATGGACTTACATTTGTCTAGTACAAAGTTAGCATACATTACATCAGATGTCTGCAGTAATATCATAACCGCGACATACTTCTAAACTCAACTGCATCTGGATGGCACAAAAAACATAACTTTTTAAACAGACCATACTTTTTAAAATCCTAAATTTCCTGGGTATAGAAATAGAAACACAGAATACATCCTGTTCACTTGAACTGCATTCTTCACAGAGTCCATTACTCTTTGCATATATGGAACAATAAAAGGGCAGAGAAATTTGAACAGTGGCAAAAGCTAGTAAAATGGACCACTGCTCCAAGGGAAGTGGAAAAAAAGGCACAGAGCACACCATGCTGTGCTTATTAGAAAGCAGAACTAATCAGTACTGGGCTTTGTAAGTAGTTAGCAGAAGAAAAGATGACAAATCACTTTGCACACTTAACATTATGAAAACACATTACTCCAGATTTGGAAAAAAGTATTTAAAACAAAATCAAATTTAATGAAGTGAGATTAGTATTGCCAAAATTAGCTGCCATCTTTTATGTTTCCTACATAAACATCTGTAAAATTTCTTTTGAATTGCACAAAAAACATGCCCGGTGCATCATGGGGCTCTTTTTTCCTGGATGAGCCATGTTCTTAAGGTCTGACATACCAGGAAACATGCTCAATGGATTCTGAAAGAAATTTCTTACTCTATTCATAATTAAGCTATTCACATAAGATCCAACTATGATCATCACAACATCCAAAAATAAACTGGCAACACAATAGAAGTCATGTTGAATCAGCTTGTTTAAAAAAAAATTATGAAAGGTTAAGTTAATGGGTTTTCGTTTTATACAGGAATGGGAATAGGTAGCAACCACCAATTCATCCTCTCTCAGCCAAATCCCCATCGGTTCTTCAGACTACAAGATCTTTCTCTGCCATCCAGAAGAATGAACAGTAAAACAAGATTATTCTGTTTCTTTCCCCCTTATCCTAAATCTAAATAGCTTTAAATTACTTATCCATTAGAACAATGTATTGATGCTCACCTTCTGGGTTAAATATGACTGGTTCAAGTAAAATTGCAAAAATTCAGTTCTACGTTAATAACATTATGCATAATGTTTTTGTTTTTTAAAAGCACAAGTTTTGGTGTAAATATGTGCGGCTGCAGACATCTGACTGAACATTTAAACGCTAAAACCAACATTCAAAGATGCCCTGGTCTATTCATTTTAGTTTTGTGAAGAGCTCCAGAGTCACAGAAGCCATAAAATGTTCTTTATTTGTATTTCTTTTTTTTCAATTTGTACTCCAGTACATTGAAAACGACCCTTGTGCAACTTTTTGTTTTCAAATTTTGCCAGTTTTAAACTTTTTTTTGTCAGAAGCTCTCCTGAATGCCTTTGGTCTTCTTTCACACAGAGTTCAGTGTCCTCCGACAAGTGAAAGAATTCAGATAACATAGTCTAGTTCAAGAAGGATACATCGACTAAACTAAAAATGCAAAGAGGTCTTCTCCATACATGGGTGCTCTCATCAGAGTTGCACTAGATGTTGTAGAGATCTGAAGTTAAGACTAGAGTTCTCAATGTCTGCTCCATGAAAAAGAACGTCTAAAAGTTGGAGATTTTTAAATTCTCATGATAAGTAGCCTAGAGCCGTCAGCACCAGACTGTTTGGACTTAAGTTTCAGCTCCACACGAATGACATCAAAACAAAAACCAAAGAAAAAGATACATTTCCAGTTTATTTTTGTGTTTCTCTGTGACTGAAATAAAAGCAAAAAACAAAGTCACAGTTGGAGTTTAGGTAGCACCAGGTCACCTGAACTCTTGAGTACGCCCCTGTCCTGTTCATATTCTGTACTCACTGTGCAAAAGCAGCCAAGTACAATGCCCTCAGTGTTCTGTAATCTGTCATTGCCAACTCAAACATTCATCTACGCAGAGAGGGCAGCTGGCTGTAGACGGGGTAAGCCAGTCTCACATTCAGAGAGTCATTGTGCTGGACCAGTGAAGTTTGTTGGTAATGCAGCACCAGGTCTTTAAGAGTGCTGTACAAGTTGTATGGTTCGGCAAATCCATAACCCCTTGGCGTGCTGTAAATGACGCAGTGCTTCACTTCTCCGTCAGCGCTGCAGGAGACAAAGCAAGAAATCATTAGCGAGAGATAAATTCTATGATGGCACATATTAAGGAAGCAATTTGTTTCATTGATTCAGGGCCAAAGCCAGTCAACACAATAGTTGTAAAATTTATAGCAGGAGATTTAAAATGTAAATTTAGTCACTGGGTATCTCAAATATTACAAGAAATATTTACTTAAGTGCAAACAAAACTGGAGGTAATCCTGTGATACAGAAATCAGTGTTTACTTTTCTAAATTTATCACTGTCCCCTGCTTTAATAAGATTATACCTCATCCTTGTTCCAAACAGCATTCCACTGGGGACAAAACATTTTTTCAGCAAGTAAACCCTACTACTTAACTTGAAAATGCCCAGTGCAGAGCAAGGAAAGTTTACTCCTTTTCACTAAAAACTACTCCTTTCTAATTCCTTTCCAAGCCAGTATTAAGATCAGACAGGTATCAATATCAAATTGACGCAGAGAACAACTTTCCCGAAAATATTAAGTTAAAATGTGACCTCTTCAAAATGCAATAGCAGTTCTGTGCCAAACTCAAAAGAACAGGGACAAAATCACTTCCAGATTCCCTTCCTTCGACTTCAAATATTTAGACAATACCTATTATCACTTTTAATAAATCCAGGTTTAATTCTTGCGTAGATTTATAGATCAGACGTTTGATAACTTTGAATTGTTCTTGTTTATTATTCAGAATCAGATAAGCAATGCAACCAATATTGCAACGAAACTTCATCTCATTTATATTTCCCATGAACGGGTTTAGCCTTTATATCCTTACAATTGCTTCCAAGCTCTAGCACTTAGATATCTGAACTTTAAATACCGTGAGATTTCCCTCCAACAAACTACTTAGAAAAACTTTTTTTTTAAAAATTGATTGTTTATATAGATTCTAATCAAAATTTATTATTATGAAACTAAAATTTTCATCAAGATTTTCCTGTACTTTTGAATATTTTGCAAAGGTGAGTTTAATTATTAAAAAAGGGTCTAGATACCATTTATCAGTTGTTTTCCACCATGTCTTCTTCATGTGGTGGTTTAATTTGGATAGCCTCTGATTGAAGGAAAATATCTCCCATAAGGTAATGCCTATTTGGAGATTTGGCAACTATAAATAGAAGTGTATCCATGCAGCTGGTCAAAATGCCACCAAGGTCTCTCCTCCCTGAAGAAAGACTGCTTTTATTCTTTGAGGCAGGCGGATTTTGGATTTTTACTGTACTTTACTGTGAATACAGCAGAAAGACATTCTTTTTCAACACAATCATCCCTTCTGAAGCATATCGAACTGCTCAGTCTGTCCCGCAGAGTACTGGTCATGTGCCAGGCCATGTAGACAAAGAAACCTTAATGTATCCCTTGGTACCAGTTCTGGAGTGCTAGCTTCCTATAGGATGAGGTCTGCCCTAGGTCTGGCCCTCAAGCTGTAGAAATTGGATGAGTGAAGATAAAATTAGAAAAATGCCTAGCTAAAAGGGTAAGGATTTCTAGGGACAACGCAGAATGGAAAATTACATTAATGTGTCTACAACATTTTTAAGGCATCGGTCATGCACAAACTTTCTATGTATCTGATCTAGAAAAGGCAATATGCCAATATAAGGGTTTGACTCTAGAGAATTCCCTTACATCTTTTAACTAATGCTCCTATCACTCACGTTTCAACCAATAACTCATACCTTGTTTTGTGATAACTCCTCCCAACACTGTCTACAAAACTGAATAGTTTATTCAGATCTCATCCCATATTCGTTTCGCTGAGTGAGAAACTTGCTCCCTCCCTTCAACCAACAGCTTATATCCAACCCTGCACTCCAGTCTCTTGCTTTTCCCTTACAATCGGCCCAAATAATAGGAGAATAATTCAGTGTAACGTATCACGGTTACTGGCAAGGGAATAGAGAGAAAAGGGCAAGAAAAGGTACACAAAAAATGACGTATCATTGCAAGTGAAATTTGCATTAATTCCTAGAATTTACATTTATAAATGATATGTCAGACATTCCTGACAAATTCCTTCATAAAACTCCCTTCAAGTAAAGTTACAAACTGAATACATGGTTACATGAGAAACCGGTCTCAATATGGCATCAAAGGAATTCTCTCAAGTCACAACTAAAATAAAACTAATAAATTTATAAAATAAAAGTATGACACTTACACCACAGAGCAGGCATAGCAGCCCTTTTTACTGCTTTCCCTGATTAGGAAGGCACCATCTGACTTTCCTCGCAGTAAATCTTCAGCTTGTGTTCGATTAATAGCTCCTACAAACCAGGTCTTTTCATCGTAGTGAGGAAGGTTTTCATCTTCTTCAGTGATAAAGTATGTGCTGAGATGAAAATAAAGACATTTCTATATCAAATATGAATCTGTTTAGGTGCTGTATGTTTTATCTGTAACAAATACACAATGTAATTCTTGAGTCTTGGACAGCATTTTCTCAAGGAGCAGTATTAAAAAGCTTGCCGTCTCGTTTCAGAATTCCAACTTTACGATGCATTCATAATTTACTCTGAATTGTGTGACCAATGTTATAGCTCTAAATTTCTACTAATCATTTGTTCCACAATTATCTATTCTATCCCTCTGCCTGAGGTCACACTGGTTTCATGTTGAGATTAGCTTCTCATCTCATATTCTTCAATAAGGCTGCCTACCTTCACATCTAGAACAATGCTGGACTTCACCTTATCTCAGCATATTTGTTGCTGAAACACTCATTGTGCCTTAACTACTCCTAAATTTGCACTATTTTAATGCACTCCTGGCAGGTCTCCTGCACTAAGGCCATCCAGAGGTCTGCTGCCCTTGAGTTAACTTGCAGCAGGACCCATTCCTTTGAAACCCCATGCTCACTGACAGTGCCTATGTTGGCTTCTAGTCAAGTAACAACTTCATTTTAAGATGCCCGTCCTTGTTTGCAAATGCTTCAATGGCCTCCCTGTCTTTGCTATCTTCTCTGGTGTTCCCAACCCTCTCAAATATCTGCAAGTCTTCTAATTCTGGTCTCTTGGGCTTCCTTAATTTTAATTTTCCACCACAGGCGCCATGCCTTCGGCTGCCCAGGCTCTGAGCCCAAGAATTCCCTCCGTAGATCTCTCCGGCTCTTGATCTCACTTTCCTCCATTAGTACGCTCCTTAAAATCCAACTCTTTTGCCAAGCTTTTATTATCAGACCTAATAGCTCTTTTCTTGTTTAATGCTCCTGTGAAGCATCTTAGGACTCTTCATTACCTTGAGGGTGTTACATAAATACAAGGTTTAAAAAAAAGAGATAACATAAAATTCAAAAACATATGTTAAATAAGATTGTTGCAAATAAGGTCCCTCCTCCTTTGCAGTGCCAATCAGCCATCTGCTGAACTGAATCTGGTTGCCTGCAAAATTGAATAGAAGTCCATGGAAATAGATGATCCTGCTTTTCAGGGCTACCTTTGGTTTGATCACTGAGAAACTGAGGAACGTAAAAGATATTGGGTTCTCAGTGCTTTATATGACTCTGGGTTTGTCCATTCATGGACATTCCTGCTAAGTATCATGTAAGGGACATCAAAATTGGACATTGTCAACAACTGCATAACTGATGTTATACTGTTAATTAGCACAAGCACACTCAATGAAAATTCTTTTCTAGAATTTATAAATGTGATCAAGAAAAAAGTGCACCAACTCTTTGCACTCATTTTTGAACTCTTGAAAATTAGATATGAACTCAGATTTACTAAAGTCTCTAACAGGAACACATTTTTTAAAAATCTCATACTTTACGAAATAGAATTCCAAGATAAAAACAGAATTCTGTAAATCTGAAAGTGTCGGAACAAGAGGTTACACTATGATATTTTGATGAAGCATCTCTAATAAAACTTTTTTTTTCTTGATACTGACAATAAATTTATCACCTGTTTCTATTTCTCACTGACATTTATATAAGTTTTTCTGATCAAAATTATAACAAAATACTGAAAACGATCCTATGTTAAGATATCAAGATTCAACTTACATTCCTTACAAGGCAGAACTTGCTTTCAAGGAAATAAAACCTTTAACTGTAGATAAAATGTGTTATTCTAGTTTTGATGACCAATGAAAGGAAAAATTGCATGCAAACAATGAGGGATGGATTTAGAGGGCTCTATTCCTTCACCATATTCAACACAATGGCTAGGTCCAAAAATATGTTCATTCTATAGCTCACCAATAATTTCTTCTTATTTTAGCTCAATTTTTTTTTTTTAAGAAGTCTCTTCGTGGCAAAACTTTTCCAAGCTAGACTCAGGGTGGCCCACTTTTACACAGATTCCCAGCCATTTTTAAATTTCAGCAAACCTTCACAGGCAACCTTCATATGGTTCATACAACTATATTGCTGGTTTAGTTCCAGGTAAGAGGGAAAAGAACAAGTATTTTTCAGCACAGTCATTGATGAGGACAATTATACTCACTCATCTACATTTTCATTTTTGATTCCAAGCCAGTCATTTATTCGCTTTTGACGCACTCCTTTGTGATTGAGCCATCTGCAAGACAGAGGTAGTGGTGGTCAGGGTAGGGGGTGTGCGCACGCGAGGAGGGGGGCAAGCGCAAGAGAGAGACAGACAGACGGGGGGGGGGGGGCGAGCAAGAGAGAGAGAGAGAGAGAGAGAGAGAGAGAGAGAGAGAGAGAGAGAGAGAGAGAGAGAGAGAGAGAGAGAGAGTGTGAGTGAGTGAGTGAGTGAGAGAGAGAAAGAGAGAGAGAGAGAGACATTAATTTTAATTTGTTTAAAAATTGCCAATGTTTGATCATACTTTGTCCCTCAGATAATTAAATCCAACATTATTTTCCACTTGCACTTACACCAGGTACTGATCCCTAATTTTACGTAGTTGAATTAGGTCAGGCTTAATGCTGTTCATTTTCTTGTCAATTTCCCGGTTATCAGACGCTTGTTTTTTCAGATCCTGCTCCAGGCGTATCTTGCTGTCGTGGATCTCTCCAAGACGAGACTTCAGTTTTTCATAGTTCATCATTATCCTATCACATAAGAAAATTAGTTTTCAATTACTAGTAAAAAAACTCAAGTCACCCCATCTACCAACAATTCAATTAAACAAAACTGATCAATGTATTGATTTTAGTAGATTTTGACAGAGAAGATTAATATAATTAAGCAACAGCCAAAAGCACTCTTCTTACTCGTAAACATATGATTATATATAAAAGCGCTGAAATATTACATTTGGGGTATTGTCATTGTTTTCTCTAGTGTTAACAACATATAAGACATTGCCAAACTGACCGGCCTGACATGTAAATAGCAAATTAATTTCAATACAAGCGTCAGGCAATACTTTTTGATGGAAAAAAATAAAGGAAGCCTGTCTACTTTTTGAAAAATGATGGAAAATGACAGTAAAATAGGAGGGGATGAAAACAATGCCTTGGTTTTAATGTCACTGTAATCCAGACGTTCAAGCAAGTATTCTGGAGATGAGTTCAAATCCCACCACAGTAACTGATGGAATTTCAACTCAATTAATACATCTGAAATGTAAAGCTACTCTCAGTGATGGTGACCATAAAACTCAAACAATGCAAAACCCCACCTGGTTCACTAATATTCATTAGGGATGGAAACGTGCCATCCTTATCCAGTCTGGGCTTCACATGACTTCAGACCCACATCAATAAGGGTGACTCTTAACCACCCTGAAATGGTTTAACAACCCAGCCAGTTCAAGAGAACTAGGAATGGGCAACAAATGCTGGCCAATGCTCACATTCCAGGGCAGAGGAGAAATGGATTAATGGCTCAACCAAAATCAACAAAATTAAGAAAGCCATTAAAAATGCAAATCAGTTACTGGGGTTCATTTCAAGAGATACAGAATGAAAAACTGGTGAAGGTATATTAAACCTGTAGAATGTTAGGTGTACAACATTTGAATTGCTGTGTAAAATGATCTCCATGTGAAAAAAATTTGGAAATATTGGACAAACTGCAAAATAAATTGACAATGATGACACCAGAACAGAGATGATCTTGGGGGTCTTTTTGAGAGAAAAGAAAAGACAGAGAGGTGACATCATGGAGAGCACCATCACACGAAGTAAACCGAGGAAAACAGTAGGTGCACATTTAAGGAAGAGCGAATTAACTAACAGGAAACATGGAACAAAAGGTAGTACGATAGGGTGGAATAAGATGGCAAGAGGCAAGTGCGTGGCACAATGGTCTGGACCAGTTAGGCCAAATAACCAATTTTGGTTCAATTAGTGGCAAAGATCTGTAGCTTGGATCATGGATAAGGTTGTTGACTCGCTCGCCAAGTTGGCTTGTTTTTGTTCAGACATTTCATCACCATGCTAGGTGACATCATCACTGGAACCTCCGATGGCTCCACTGATTATGTCACCCAGCATGGTGACGAAACGTCTGAACAAAAAACAGGCCAGCTCGGCGAGCAAATCGACAACCTCAACCTATTTTGATGTTGTCGGTTTCAAATGAAATTCCTGATTAGGATAACATCCTGCATTAGAATAGAGGAGAGGATGGCTTCTTTTATTCACAAGGCAACTCCATATATTTAAGACTTGAAGAAAAACATATAAAGCAATTGTACCGTTCTATTTCCTTCTCATTCCCTTCCCTCCGAAATCTCTCAATGTATTCTTTGCTGTAACGTTCTTGAGTGTGACACTGCTCTTCAAATATTTTTATTGTTTCATTAAAAGCTTCAATTGCAGTTCTCTTCATTTGTATTTCCTGTTGGAGACAGATTGATGTTACCTTTCAGTGACAGGTTTACAAGCTATATTTCATAGACAGTTCAATAAGATTTTGCACTAAAACTGCTATTTTTTTTAATTGCAATATGCAAAACATGGAATTTTCGTGTTCTATCGTAAACTACAGTTTAGAATCAACAAAATCAGAAATGGATACAATATCCTTTTATGAATGTTATTTGGCACTCATTGGTGGCCCTGCAGTACACAAATGCATTGCAAAATTCAATTTCGCAACTCTTTCTCAAAATGAAGCGATTTAGAACCTAATAGTCATTGAATCATGTATCTAATGGTTAATTTCTGCATGGGTCATCACCTCCATAGCAACGTAAACACCTCAGCTAAAATGAAATCAACATGTTCTAGAACCAAGCAGCTCAATCCATCTCAGATCGGTGATAGCCTGGTTCCTGATCTGCCTCTTTTCAAAGTTATATTGAATTGATAGCATTAAATGCCACAAATTAAGACATTAAAACCCATGTTTGAGAAAGGAAATTTAGTTGGCACATTCTAATACTTTTGAAATTCAATCTTACAATATAAACAGGTATAGATTTCATAATATTGCAAATTTTTAATAATAGCGTACAGGGCTCAAATAATAGGCATTATATAAAGGGAATAGTTGCACCCTAATGCACTGGTTTCTATAAAGTCATCTATACTCTACCACTTGATAGGAAAGTTGTATAATAGTGCAATAGCTTTAGGACAAAGATAACACTGTGCACCAAAATCTTCCATGCCTGTTGCTGATGTCAACATAATCACAGATTAATATAACAGAGGTTACAATGTTCCATTAAAACAAAAGGAATGGGATTTCAAGGTCAGTATGATAATGATCAAAGTTTTTGAAAACTTGGGTAGCTACTTCATGAGAAAAATAAAATTAAGGCAACTGCATTCAAGAGCATTATTAAAATGTACTGAGGCATTGACATTTCTGCAAAGAATATATTTTTGAGACCTCTGACATACAAATCTGACCCAAACCACAAAATATAGGAGACTTGAAGGTGATATGCCAGTTTCATAACACTTGAAAAATATAGCTGACATCACTGAATATATTATAAAGTAGTGATACTTGAAACACAAAGCCCGAAGAAAGCACACCAGTGGTGGTGGTGCACAGGTCATATGTTTTTAAACAAAATTGAGAATTGTGGAAACCTCCCTGTAAACAGTTAGTGGAAATACCGTCATGCATCAGTGCCAACTCTGCCAACAACAACATACAGGACCCAAAACTAAACGAAGCCATCTTGCAAGTTGGAACGCCATCAGAAAGGAATGGAATGGAATGTGGAAAGGTCATTTAAGCCAACAGCCTCACTCCTACTGCAGTGTACGTAATTTATACCATGTATTATAAAGCATAAAGCTGGAAATATATTCACCTTTTCCCATAATCAATATCAATTATCCAGCCCTGGCTTATTAACAAATTTCTTCTCTTGCCCCAGCAGCAGCGTTGCAAACATCCAAGTTCCACTGGTTGGATTAAATCACTGCTTTACAATCATTGTTAAAAAGACATTACTCTCAATTGAATTTGTATTTTGGTAGGTTAGCTGTACCTGCGATGTCCGTGTGTATTCTTCATAAAGCCGATCATATTCTTTACTCTTATCCTGATATTGGTTATGGTATTCCTGTAGTTTTTTGCCAACAGCATCAATATTGTCTTCTTTCACCACTTGATCCTGTTTAACAAAATGAACAGTACATCATACAGTACCTAGGTTCTCATAAGATTAGCTATAGTGCAAAGACAGATATTTCTTTTTTTTATTCTTTCATGAAAGATAGGCTTTGCTATCAAGACTAACATTTACTGCCCATCCCCAAGTGCCTTTGAATTGAGTGGTTTGCAGCATTCCCTCTAATGCCTTTTAATTCAATGTGCAGACCTTTGATGTCTGTGTGCAGCAACAACTTCTGAACCCAGACATCAATGGGCAGCACAGTGATCAGCCCAACTTTAATGTGCAGAACGTTTGAGCAGCTGCACAGTTATGCAGGTTTGAAGAATATTGTTTGCTAGACTATTTCAGAGTGCAAATCAGAGTCAACCATACCACTGTGGATTGCAAATCTCATGTCAGAGAAGTATGACAATCCGGGCAAGGACGGCAATTTCCTTCCCGAAAGAACTTAGTGAAACCGATGGTTTTTTAAAAAGTAACTGGTCACAGCTGCTATGGTCACCATTACTGAGACTAGCTCTACATTACCGATTAATGCTGCGGCGGGATTTGAACCTGTGTCTCCGCAGCATTATTACAATGCTTCCCTAAATATGATCCTTTGTAAAAAGTAAGTGTGGAGATTTCTCCGCACAAGATGCAACACAGTCTACTCACAGATTGCAATTCTGGCACCAAGCTATCAGTCAAGTTCATACCTGCATTAAGAATATGGTGAAATACATCCAACACCTGAGGCTTCTGGCTCATTCGTGATTAATTGTAAATTGTAAATTGTGTTTGATATGACTGATTAATCCACCACATTAATTATTCTTTGACTACTTAAAATGTGTAGTCAGTCAGCCTTCCTATAGCAACCACACCTCATTCAGAACTCCTATATTAATAATGGCACCCACAAACCACATGATTAGACAGAGGCTCAACTATCAAATGCAGGAATTGAAAAGCGTTATCTTACCTGCTGGAACTTAGAGACTGGATACATTAATTTTACATCCAATTTTGGGTTGTACTGGGCAAGGGACTCATGCCTGTAATGGTTAATAAGTTCCACCACAGAACTGAAAGTGAGTGGGTCAGAGAAGCCATATTTTCCATCTCGATGGTATATTTTGATTAGCTTGTTATTGCCTCCTTTCCTATAAAAGGACAAATATAAAGGCAGTCGTAAGTTTAGCAGCTAACATGCAAAAATATACCAAAAGGGACTGTATTAAAGCAAACTACAGCAACAAACTGAACTTAGCAAAATAGCCCCAGCCCTTGGAGTACCTGACAATGGCATGAAGAATTGAGTGAGAGCTGCAGTTCATTTGGTAAAACCTCCAAATCAGTGTTAGTTCTTGGTTAAAGTCCCACTCTAGACTTGAGCATAGCAATCCAGCTGATGTTCCACTGCAGCAATGGAAGAGGTGCTGCGCTATCAGAGGCACCATCTTTTAAATAATACGCTAAACCAAACCCCAAGTGCCTCTCAGGAGAGTGTAATATACCCCAAGGCATTCTTTTAAAGGTAAGGACTCACCTCCCTCAACTAGCATCACTAAAATAGACACGGCTGTTCGTGGAATTTGCTGTGTGCAAACTGGGTTGCCATGTTTAGTCCACACTAACTACACATCAAAATTACATTTACTTCAAGGCACTTTGTGAATTCCCGTGTTCATGAAGGCATTATGAAAATGGAACTCTTTCACTTATTATCAGTCCTTTAATGCACATCTATTTAATGAGCAGTTTACATATCGTGTACATAAAAGGGTAAAGTTGCCATAGTTCGACTGGGCCATACGGCTGCTCTCTCAAAGAAACATGATTGGTGTTGGATTAACCAGGAGGCAGGGGAGGCCGGAGAGACATCTTGCCTCAGGTGAGGGGAGAGATTGCAAAGGGGGTGGCAACCTCAGGTGATGTAGGAATAGAACATCTTTGTAATGCAAGCCAACTGTGCAGCCAACTAAGTATAGACAACTTCCATTCCATCATTCACAAGTGTATTCAAACTCAAGTTCAGGATTTAAAACTTGATCCATCCAAATACTCAATGACTTTTCACTTGATATTGATTTCAACTGGGAATCCAATCATCCTGACAATAAAATCACAACTTGAAAAAATAAAATGACTCCATGCTAAAAGAGAGGTGCTTTCATACCTGTAATAACCAATTGAAAACAAGATTTTTCCATTCACAATTACAACTCAAGACAGACTAACAGTATGGTAAATACAAATAATTCACATTTGATTCCTTTCAACTTCGAATTTTTCAGAATGGTATATACCTGTGTCTACTTAGTCAGAGTTTCATTCTTATTCAAATCAGATTTTTTTTATTGATCTTTCTTTCATGTTCTTACACTGGTTGCGGGTTGCACACACTGAGAAAGCTAACAAATGTTGACTTCAAAAAAATCATGGTTGACTAGCATCACTGGCGCCAAATTAAAAAGCTTTAATCCAAACTAAGTAAGGCTTGATCACCAACTGGCTTAT
Organism: Stegostoma tigrinum; assembly: GCF_030684315.1. Lineage (NCBI taxonomy): Eukaryota > Metazoa > Chordata > Chondrichthyes > Orectolobiformes > Stegostomatidae > Stegostoma > Stegostoma tigrinum. The sequence continues at coordinate 66,497,840 of NC_081361.1, read as the reverse complement.
TGCCTCATAACAACGATCAGTTAAGCTCTCAATGGTACCATCAGACAAAAACTACAGAAAAAAGCCAAAATCATTTAGTGGTGTTTTTGTACGCATTCAAGTATACAGCAAAAGATTGCTTATGGCAGAAGCTTGGGACCAGGTTGAAAGCCTAACCCCTCAGTTGAGGGCTCTAGCTTAGGACATCAACACAAGCTAAACAAAAACAAAAAATTTCTCCTAACATCTTCAGAGCAAATGCTTTTTCTTCTCTTATGCTGAACCTTGAGTCACTATAACTATGAGCTAAAAGTTAAAAGTCCCACAAAGTTGCTGCTGGAGCTATAAAGATGATAGAGACAAATGAAAATAATAGTAGCCTATTATAGGTTCAAGTCCCACTCCACAAACGTGAGCACATAATCCACATTAAAACTCCAGTACATTACAAAGGAAACACTGACTTTTAGATACAACATTAAAGTGAATCCTTGTGTATCCTATCAGGTACTGCTAAACAATCTCATGGCACACTATTTTGAAGAATGGCAGGAAACTTATCCCAGATTTCTGGCCAATAGTTACCATTCAGTTGAAATCACTAAATACTGATTATCTCATTACAAATGCATTGCTGTTTACAAAGGATTACAGTATGACATTGGCTGTCATGTTTTTTACAAAAGTGGCTATACCTCAACAGCATTAATTGGGCACAAAGCATTTTGGGATGCTCTGATGTGCAAAAGGCACCACTGTAATAAATGAGAAATTTTTCTAAGGATTAAACTAAACTGACAGGGGACTGAGCATCAGTGTGTAATAAAAGATGAGTCAGGAACCAAACAGGAGCAAGGAGCAAGACCAGAGAAATTTTTGAATCTACTGCCATAGGAAAAGATCTTCTTACATGCCTTAAAACATTCCATCCACATTCAAATTCACTTGTATGATAGAGCAATCTAATGTGTTCCCTTTCAATGTGTTAGTTGAGAAATCTAATGGATCCTCCACTAGTCAACAGAAAGCCTAACTTCAAGACAGCATATATGATGTGTTTTATAAAGCTCTATGAAGACTGACCTTATTAGCAGACAGAAGGTTTATACCTGAAACACTGACTGCTCCTTTCCTCCAGATGCCACCTGGCTTGCTGGGTTCTTCCAGCCTCCCGTTTGCCTACCTTGGCCTTATTAGCAATTTTGTAAATATGATCCTTGCCAGCACTTTTTCCTGCACTTTACAAGCTGGACATAGCAATTGCTATCTTGATGAAAGTAAACAAGATTATGACAGGTTTCAAAAGACAGGCAAAGTTAATATCCATAGATAGGCGAGGATAATTCGTTTCCATGAACTGTTGGATCAGAGAAACACAGATTTAGCATTCTGGGCAAGAAATGTAGGGAGAATGTTGGAAGAAATTTTTTTGCATGGATAATCATAATTACCTAGAACTCTATGCCCATGTGAACAGTGGAAACACAGACTATCATTTCAAACGTAAATTGAAAGGACACGAAGGAAATAAACATGCAGGCATAGGACAGGAAAATGGGTCTGACTGCATTGAATGAGGCACTGACATGGAATCGAGGGCCATGTATCATAATCGACCCTAACAACTTTTTCCTATTTATAACTGACTTCACTTCACTAATATTACAGTAATACCTGTTTTAACTGCTGCAGAGTTTGGTCAGGTACTACATACAATCTACCTCCTCTTCTGCATACCAAAAAAAAACCACTTTTGTCTTCACTGATCACCTAATGTGTTATGGTGCTCTTTAGCCTGATGTTGAACTCTACAGATCAAGTGCATACCAGGTTGAGTCACTCATTTATAGTTATTTCTTACTACCAGGTAGCAACTGCATGATTACGATTGGCACCAGCAGCCCTAGACTATTGTCAGATATAAAATGGGTGTTGGGAGGAGGGGTTGAAAAAGCTCCTATTACCTCCCCATGCATTTAGTGAACAATGCAGTTGTACAGGAGATCAGTGAAAGCAAGACTGGAGATTGCAGTGATACCCTCCCTGCAAAAAACTGTTGATGTTCATTGTATAGCCTCATACACAATGAAAACCAATTTGGACGGAAATCAGAGGGGTGTCAGTGCCTTTGGAGACAATATGAAGTTAATGCTGTTAGAAGAGGAGATAAGGCTGTATGTGGAGAAAATAGAAACGAAAATGCATTAGCAGACAACAACTAATCTCCCTTTATAGAAAAAGCAGAGCAAATATATTAAAGTAAAGCCTTTCAGAAAACCTTTCACTGCAATTAAAAAGCTTAGAAGTTGTGCAAGAGTTCTTAGCATTACTTCACTAAACTTTTTAATAAGCTAATACTGAGGCTGAATTAAGGGGGAACAATGCAGTGCTAAAAGGATAATTGGCTGCATTAACAATTCAAACAGTGATTTGTGCAGCTTTCCAAGCAAGTATACCAGTGCTAAGTAATACATTTATGGTAGTCAAACCAGTACAATAAGATTATAAGTAAAAGAGATACTGTTTCCTTATCTGTACCGATCATTTCCTAATTTTTATTACTTGATCACAGCAGAAATAAAACACATTATGACTAACTAAATATAACCTTTTAAAATGTAGCGGGAGGAAGTCAAATACGACCACAGCTATCGTTGAACAGTGAAGGAAATCGTTCAATGAGACATTAACGGTGTGCACTCGCAAGTCCACATCATTATAATATCCACATCGAAGAGGGTGACAAATAGTGTTGACATGGTCTACGTAAAGCAATCCTTCTCTACACGTAATAAGGCTAGCCTAACATGTTTACAACATAGAACATCATTTCAGGATATGATCAATGTTCCTAACACCAAGAATGGATATCAACAGAATCCACCCGGCAATGTATTTTTATTTGTTAAAAATGCATGTTTAAAAAATGAAAATCAAGCACAAGCATACAAAAAATTCAGTTCATACATAGAGAACAAGAATCATCTTCTCATCCAGTAGCGTATTTACTGTCAGTGTGACCAAAGCATTAGCTGAAAAGCAACCTCCTTGTTTTGCGAAGGAGGAACGAAATTCATTGTTGATTGAGCACAATTGCCAATTCTAAGAAAATCTCACAGGACTACGTAAAACTACTCAACAACCTGGTTACCACGGTGCAACTAAACTTCCAAAATGCTTTAGATGAAGTTCTGCAGAAAAGGACTACCAAATCCATTAAATTTATGGGGTTAATAGGAAGATTTTTAAATCAGACAGGCTGTCTTATAGGCAGGAAGTAGCTATTAGTGATAGAAGTACTGTGTAAGAACTGGTTAACACTGAATGTCCAAAGAAATTGGCACGGGGCAGTTGTACGACCACATCTTTATCACCGATTTAAATGATGGCATCAGCAAAATTACTTGCAACTTTATGAAGATGTGAACATATGCAATGACCAAGTCAAAATGAGATTGAGATGTAATGGAGGAATACACCTGCCATGAAATTGCAACATGTAGCAGATGGAACAATTTTAAGCATAGACAGTTGAATGCATGAGCTTAGTAAAGATAAAAATAAGATGCTTAACCAAATAATTTATTAAAGATAAATGCCCACTAACAAAATAAAACCAGTGAGAATCATTACATTGATAATTAAGGGCAAAAAATACTATTCCTTCTTTGAACAAAACTCCGGTTGAGACTAGATTTCGAGCAAAGTGTGGTACAAAACTGAATACTCATTACCGATGAGTGAGGCCCAAAAACAAGTGTCTAGTTTTGGGCAGACTCAAAAATATTTAGCCTTGGAAGATTATAATTGAGACCTTTACATTGTAAAGATAACACTCAGTCCACATTGATCTGCTATTGAACAAGACAGGAACAGGGGGCATACATATACATTGCTAAAAAATGTAGAATTAAGTTAGAACCCAGGAGGTGTTTCTTTTTACTAGGATTTCCCAATTGTTCAAATAAGTTGTTGGGATGTAGTATGAGTTTCGATATAATGCAGACATTCAAAGGAGAGTTGGGTGAACTCATGTGAGTGAGTGACAAGGGTATGGGTCACTGAGATGAGAGTCATCAATTTGGTTTCTCAAAGCTTAAACTCTTGCGTTGTGGGTTTCCCTTCCAACTATTTTTTCTATCTTATTTTGATTTAATATGGACCCCCACCAGGGGAAATAAGCTTCTGTTTATTCTGGAGCTTCCTGCCCAAATGAAACTCGTATTGAGAAAGAAATTGTAACATTAAATCTCTCCAATCCCTCACTGTGCGTCTTTCCCGCAATATTTGTGATCTCAAATTTATTCGCACAAAGGGCCAAAACATTTAATACTATTTAGCAAACAATCCAAGAACACAGCAAATTCATCCAAAAACAAAATGGGGCACGTAAGAAACATATCATCATTATAGACGTTAGTAATATCTGAGCTAACTGACGGGGCGGGGGGAGGGGGGATCTACACACTGTATACCTCAGGAACTGGCATAGTGATCCAGCAGGTTTAACTTTAAACTGAAATATTCAGGTTCAAATCTGATTTATGTTGATTGAATATGCAGTTCTTCCAAATATTAAATATGGTAAACAGTATGCCAATCCATAGAACAAACTAATCAAAATTTGGTTTTAAATGTCAATTTTAACATGAACTGCAGTACGGATATCTGGTGCGGTAATTCAAATAACAGATCAGTACTTTTATAGGAGTTGCGATGTCACGTTGCAGCTGTAAAGGACATTGGCGGGTTCACTTTTGGAATACAACATTCAAGTCTGGTCTCCCAGCTATAGGAAAGAGATTATTAAACTTGAAAAGGGTTCTGAAAAGATTTAAATGAGGTATAAAATTTATAGACGTTTATAAAATCGCAAGGGGTATATGGATGGGGTGAATAGCCAAGGTCTTTTCCCCGGGGTGAGGGAGTCCAAAACTTGAGGGTATAGGTTTAAGGTGAGAGAGGAAAGATTTAAAAGGGACCTGAGGGGCAACGTTTTCATGCAGAGGGTGGTGCATGGGGGAAACAAGCTGTCTAGGGAGGTGGTGGAGGCTGGTACAATTACAAATTTTAAAAGCCATCAGGATGGGTACATAAATAAGAAGAGTTTAAAAGGATATGGGCCAAATGCTGGCAAATAGGACAAGATCAGTTCAAGATACCTGGTCAGTGCTGATGGGTCTGTTTCTATGCTGTATAACTGACTCTGAGGAGTTTTATTCCCCTTTGAAAGTAGGAATTGCTGGAAGAGGTTTTAATGTTCTCAAACATATTTGCATGTGAGACAAATTTGAAGGCAAAAATTAAACCACATTAATTTAGTTCTGGCATGTTGTTCACCCCCAACCCCTTAATTTTCTTTGTATCCAGCATTAGATGGCATCAGCTCATATGTTGGTTCTTACTCAAAACTGCCATCATTCATTTGGCTGTGTTGGTAATTAATATCCTCTATTCAATGAGAATTATTACAGCTAAATGAATCCTCAGAAATCACAGATCACAGGACAGCTATGGTCACCTTGATTACATTTCTGTTCAGTAACTTACGGATCCAAGTCTAACCTTTATTACTGCGCCAGTTAAGTTTGTTACAACAGACAGATGATCATATCTAGGTCCTTCCTTCTCTACCTGAATTTATTGTGTTCAGTTAGTCTTACATTGCCAGTCTGGAATGGATTTGAAACTAGCCTATTCTTCAAATATATCCATTGCATGGGCAAATCCATTAAAAGGTTCTCCCCCCTCCCTTCACATTAACTTTTCCTTGTGCAAGTGCTTTTGTGCTCTGAGATGCTGCTTGGCCTGCTGTGTTCATCCAGCCTCATTTTATTATCGAGAACTTTTGTTGTGTTTTCTTCCTTCCTCAAACATGCCTAGGCTTTTTTTCTAGCCTTCTCCAGGAGATTACAAAAGTGCAATCTGACACACAAGACGCCACAACACACTAGGCTTAATGAACTCAGTGTCAATAAAATGTGGATCTGGACGAATACAGCAGGTAAAGCAGCAGAGGAGCAGGAAAGCTGACGTTTTTCGTTGGAGCCATTCATCAGTCCTAATTGAGGGACCCGACCTGAAACAATGGCTTTCCTGTTCCTCCAATGCTGCCTGACCTGCTGCATTTCTCTAGCCCCACACAGTATTGAATCTGACTCCAGTATCTGCAGTTCTTGCTATATGTTAACGAACCCAGTGGTTGCCTTCCATTTGTTTTCTGTCAATTGAGTTTCAGTAAAGGATGCTGCAAAGATGTTTATATACATATGGCTCCAAGAGTGAACGAGGGCTGTGTGTCATTATTAAATATCAATGTGGAAACTTGAGAATCCACCAAATAACTTATCAAATTAGCAATGCCTTCCCTCCTCAAATTAAGAAAAACAGAAAATAGCATTTTGACATGAAAATTTCCATATTCCAACTTATTGTTTACCTGAGGGTCAAAGTATAATCTCCCTGCATCTTAGTAGAAGCATCCCGCACGAGGAACGTGCCATCTGGCATGTCTCGCAACTTGTCATTCACTTCTTCCCTATAGATAAAATAAAAGTGGAGATCAGACTGGGTCAATAGACATTTATCACAAACAAACCATTTTATCTTGGCAAAGCTGCTCCTCTTAAACCTGGGTCTTCTGGATTGATAGGACCAGTAATTTTTTTAAAATATTAACTATACATTGTTGTAACTCCCATTGCCTATGCTATATCTCATTACTTTACTGTTTTATTCCTCACCTTCTGCATCTCCTATTTAACAGGACTATTATTGGGAACTAGCTTTGCTTTCCTGCTTGATCTTGCATGGGTCGGCCCTTTAAAAAACTTGCTGCTTGCCAGGCAAGATTTTGTTTAAAACTGCATTGCATAATACAATTTGATAGAAACTTTATTTGACTCACAAAATTGACTTCAAGTTATTGTTTCAGTTTGATCTAGCAGAATTAGTTTGACACTCTTCATTACCAAGTCAATAGGGTTTGTTAAGTAAAACTGGCAGCTACATCTCAGCAGGCATTAGGATGCACCAGGTACAAATGATATACCGACCTAGAGATATCTCCCCAGTACCATTCAGCATCCTGTAGAGAGATGCTTCCACTATCTTTCATTCCATTGGCAGTTATTGATGTCATGGGTTTAGGCGGCTTCGGAGGAAGAGCTGCAAGCAAATAAAAAGAGACAAAACATTAATATCACAGAAATCCAGGAGTCCTCCATATTTCTTCATCACTGTAAAATACCTGTGCTTAAACAAAATGGTGACACACAAATGTGTGCCGATTCTGACTGTAAATTTACTGATTTTTCATTTTGATTTGCTATGCTCTTATTTTATTAATTTCTCTAAGTAGCAATCTACAAGGTAGGTAAGAAATTTTGGATAAAAGCCCATGAGCCACTTGACAAATGCTACAGATGAACAAGAACAATGACCCAAGACAGTACATGTTAACAAACTAGGGGAAGAATGAATCAAAAAAAAAGATAAAAACTGAAAATATCAGAAACATTCAACAGGTCCAATAGCATCTGTGGAGAAGGAATAAAGTCTTTTTTTCAGTTTTAATGAAGGGTCATTAATTTGAAACAAACTTAAAGTGATGAACTACCCAATGGGGGAAAAAAAGGTTAAAGTCAACTTGTGTGGACATGTTACAACATAGAGGGGTAGGTGACCTTCAAGTCAAAGGTAATGACACTAGCATTGTTCCACAAGATTGAAACAGAGTTAAACCCCTACAACTACATACTTTCTACCAGAGACTACTGAAACAAAGTGAGGAAATTCATTGATTGTGGGATTATCCCCTCGGAACAGAAGATTGTTAATAGCACACCATTATTCAAGAAAGACATGACAAATAAACAGGATGTTTAGGACTGTTAGCCTAATATCAGTTGCAGATTTATTAAGAGGAGTGATATTGAGCTTTTGTGCAAGCAGGAGTCGACCAGAAAGAGTCAGCATGGACTTACAAATCCATCTCGCATCTGGACATAGGCATTTCTGGCAAAACAAAATATACTGTCTGTTCCTCATCGATTTTGAAGGCAGTGGTGAGCTGTTTTCTTGAGTTTCTAGGCCATTTCAGAGGATAGTTAAGAATCAAGCACATTGTTGTGTGTCAGGGGTCACACACAGGTTAGACTAGGTAAGAAGAGATTTTTATCCCTAAACACCATCTATGAATGTGCTGGGTTTTTAATAACCTTCAGTGTTTAAATGGTCACCATTAGTTTCAAACCTAATATTGTTTCATTAATTGAATTTAAAAGGAGTAACTAATGAAATTAGTAAAAGAGCATCTATGGATGCTATTTATAAGACTTCCAGAAATCACTTGATATGACTTAAATCTTTGTCTTGTATCAGGTGCAAAATGGTAGTGCATGGAATTGGGGTGCTACCTACTAGCTTGGATAAGAAATTGGTCATGAGTAGAATACCAAGAAACTACAGAAGGTGGTGTGCACAGCCCAGACCATCATGGAAGACAACCTTCCATCCATGGACTCTATTTACACAGCTCGCTGCCAGGGAAAGGAAGCCGAAATCAAAGATCCACAGCACTTCGGTAATGATCTCCTACAGCATTTTCCGTCAGGCAGAAGATACAGAAGCCTGGACACACAGATGAGCATGTTCAGGAATAGCTTCTTTCGGGCCATTATCAGGCTGTTGAATGGACTCTAGCCTCAAATAACGTAACCTGCAATGTAACCTGTATGCTTCTATGTCTTTTTGATCTGTACATCCCCTGCTTACAATGATCTGCCTGTACGATCCATAAACAATGCTTTATCCTGTACTTTGGTACACCTGACAATAAACCAATCAAACAGGAATAATGGGTAGGCACCCAAATTGGCAGCATGACTACTGGTATTCTCTGGGCATCTGTACTGGTTTACAAATTTTAAACCATGTTTACCAATGGCTTTGAAGAAGATACAGAGAATCAGACATTTAAGTGTACCACCTAATTTAGCACTGTCAGCAAAACAAAAATGGTGTAAATGGGAGAAAATAATTGCAAAGAAGAAGTGATGTGAGTGGGGAAAAAACTCAGGTGGAGGTCAATGTAGGGAAATTGAGAGGTCACTGACTTGGAAACCAAAGAAAGATCAAAGTATTTTCTAAATGCCAAGAATCTAAAAACTGTACATGATCAAATTGACTGAGGAGTCTAAGAAAAATAATTTCCTCTGATGGCAGAGGCCAGAATAGGTTGCTCAGGAGTAAAGTCGAAAACCCTTTCATGTGAGAGTTAGTGGAAATCTAGAACTCATTCCTAATCACAAAACAAGGATCCATTTTTTGGCGGGGGGGGGTTTGGTTACTTCAGTTACCTATACAGCCAATATGTGAAATCAGACTAATGCTAACAGCATAGGGGTCGATTGCTAGGAATTTTGTGGGAAAGCAGTACTGTCCCTATCTCTGGATGAGCAAGCCTGGTTTCAAGTTTGTCCTGTTCCAGAAGGGTGTAATAACATTTCTGAACAGGCTGATTAAAAGATCTAGGGTTTGATTCCTGTTCTGGCTGAAGTCTACTTGGGGCCTAACTCCTGGACTATCCATGGTTTAAATAAAAATTATGGCACATTGCTGCAGTCGACCAAATAAGGACTTGCCATAAAGCAGAGAACAAGATTTCTTCTGCTTTGGCAGGGTTATCAAGAAGTAATTGATCAAGGCAGGTGGATATACAGGTCATCCATGAACTGATTAACTGAATAACTGAGCAGACTCAAGGATCTGAATGTCCTACACATGGTGCCGTGAAAAGGAGTTTCCAGTTGATTGGAAGAGTGTCTGCAATGAAAACGTTTTAATGTAGATAAATTAAGTCAGATACAATTCTGAAGTTCCATGGTTAAACTGAACAAAGTTTCTAATCTAAGTGATCCAAATTTTGGCACCTGAGTTTTTAGATCCAGAAGAATTTCACAGAACTGGGTGTTTAAAACAGCAAAGATGACTTACCCTACCTGCACAGATGAAGTTAAACTGGTGAAGAACTGATTAAACTTCACAGACAATAAGATCACAACGGTGCAGAATTACTGATGTAGGAGTCGCAGTTATATTCTAACTCTTTAAAAATACAAGTCTTAGATACAGTCAACTACTTGATATCAAGTTTCATAAGCCAGCTTAAACATGTTGAGGTTCCCTAAAGGGTTTGCCCTCATTCAAATAATGTGCTGGATTGTCTTGCGCGTGATAACCATCATCTCTTTATTGTTAGCCTCATAAAGCTGTACAGTCACAAGTAGTCTGTACTGTTCCACAGTTTCAGTTTCACTACATTGTTGGACATTACTCACAACTGATACAGAATTCCCACTGGGAAAAAGAAATGAAAAATGAGTGGCTTGAATCTTGCTTTTGCATGGTAAAACTAAAAAGAATACAAAAGGACATGATGATTTTCGTTTTGGGTTTCCCTTCCATCCATTTTTTCTATCTTATTTTGATTTAATATGGACCCCCACCAGGGGAAATAAGCTTCCGTTTATTCTGGAGCTTCCTGCCCAAATGAAACTCGTATTGAGAAAGAAATTGTAACATTAAATCTCTCCAATCCCTCACTGTGCATCTTTCCCGCAATATTTGTGATCTCAAATTTATTCGCACAAAGGGCCAAGACATTTAATACTATTTAGCAAACAATCCAAGAACACAGCAAATTCATCCAAAAACAAAATGGGGCACGTAAGAAACATATCATCATTATAGACGTTAGTAATATCTGAGCTAACTGACGGGGCGGGGGGAGGGGGGATCTACACACTGTATACCTCAGGAACTGGCATAGTGATCCAGCAGGTTTAACTTTAAACTGAAATATTCAGGTTCAAATCTGATTTATGTTGATTGAATATGCAGTTCTTCCAAATATTAAATATGGTAAACAGTATGCCAATCCATAGAACAAACTAATCAAAATTTGGTTTTAAATGTCAATTTTAACATGAACTGCAGTACGGATATCTGGTGCGGTAATTCAAATAACAGATCAGTACTTTTATAGGAGTTGCGATGTCACGTTGCAGCTGTAAAGGACATTGGCGGGTTCACTTTTGGAATACAACATTCAAGTCTGGTCTCCCAGCTATAGGAAAGAGATTATTAAACTTGAAAAGGGTTCTGAAAAGATTTAAATGAGGTATAAAATTTATAGACGTTTATAAAATCGCAAGGGGTATATGGATGGGGTGAATAGCCAAGGTCTTTTCCCCGGGGTGAGGGAGTCCAAAACTTGAGGGTATAGGTTTAAGGTGAGAGAGGAAAGATTTAAAAGGGACCCGAGGGGCAACGTTTTCACGCAGAGGGTGGTGCATGGGGGAAACAAGCTGTCTAGGGAGGTGGTGTTGGCTGGTACAATTACAAATTTTAAAAGCCATCAGGATGGGTACATAAATAAGAAGAGTTTAAAAGGATATGGGCCAAATGCTGGCAAATAGGACAAGATCAGTTCAAGATACCTGGTCAGTGCTGATGAGTTGGACTGATGGGTCTGTTTCTATGCTGTATAACTGACTCTGAGGAGTTTTATTCCCCTTTGAAAGTAGGAATTGCTGGAAGAGGTTTTAATGTTCTCAAACATATTTGCATGTGAGACAAATTTGAAGGCAAAAATTAAACCACATTAATTTAGTTCTGGCATGTTGTTCACCCCCAACCCCTTAATTTTCTTTGTATCCAGCATTAGATGGCATCAGCTCATATGTTGGTTCTTACTCAAAACTGCCATCATTCATTTGGCTGTGTTGGTAATTAATATCCTCTATTCAATGAGAATTATTACAGCTAAATGAATCCTCAGAAATCACAGATCACAGGACAGCTATGGTCACCTTGATTACATTTCTGTTCAGTAACTTACAGATCCAAGTCTAACCTTTATTACTGCGCCAGTTAAGTTTGTTACAACAGACAGATGATCATATCTAGGTCCTTCCTTCTCTACCTGAATTTATTGTGTTCAGTTAGTCTTACATTGCCAGTCTGGAATGGATTTGAAACTAGCCTATTCTTCAAATATATCCATTGCATGGGCAAATCCATTAAAAGGTTCTCCCCCCTCCCTTCACATTAACTTTTCCTTGTGCAAATGATAAATATTCCCATGGGACATTAAATTCGTTCCATCTCACCACAAAGCCTTCAAAGTTACAGTCCATTGTGAACCTTACCTTCTAAATAAAAGAAACTTCACATCAGGTTTAGGGCAAGACAATGAAAATAGAATTAAAATGGCCAATTTTGGATTTATAGTTTGCTAGCCTATAATTCTTCCAGGGAAAAAAAAAGGAAAACTAACTTCAAGTCAATGTAGCTAAAAAGCTCATTATCCCAAATTAGAAATATGATTAATGTTTTGTCCCTTGTCCTTCATTTGAAAATAGAATTAACCCAAAGCAATTACAATTTCAAGTGCCTATCAATACTACTAATCATTCTACTGTTTTCAATATCTAAACTTTAGCATTTGTTCAAACATCAACACAAGTTATTCAGGACAAAGAAAAGATCACAAATTCAGATCAAAACTTTAGTGTAGTCCAAGACAATCTTGCAAAGTTAGAACTGTGAACTTTCCATCCTGGGCTGTGTCTCTCAATCTCACAGAAGCTCATTTAACATTCCTTAAACATTAAGCACATTAAACCTTTGCAATATTCACAACTAATCAAACAGATCCTGAAACTGTACACTGCATTCATACAATTCAATTAAAAACTTGCCACTTATGAAAATTTTATGATAATTCTTTTCAAAAAATGTCTAATTACCAAGTCTTTTGATAATTGGATCTAAAAGCTATAATTACTCTCTGGCTCTGTTGTCCAATAGAACTCTTAACTGTTAGTTTAGTTTGGCAATTGCTATGGTTACATATTCTTAACCTACAATCATTCTTGCTGATGCAACACAAATGTAGAAATGTGTTTTCCATGACATACTTCAGGCTTAACCTATTCATTATACTGCACACCACAAAGTAATGTCTGGCATTTGTATGATACATTTCAATCCAATCCTTCCAAAATAAGAAAATCATTGCAATATTTCACCAAATTTCATACAAAAATATGTCAAAACACCTTGCTCATGCTTATTTAAATAAATGCCTTACTTTGAAGTAGCCAATGCAGATTCCTTTTAATCTTAATCAGATGACGCACAAACCCAACTCTTGATACTTGAAAAATACTTGGCTAATTATTTAAGATTGCAGCCAAAGCCTTTTGGTATAACTACTTTGTAAGAAATCAAGATAAACATTGCAAGGGATGATCATATAAATTAGGCACAAAAATAAACAGGGTGATGAATCCTAAAGTCAGAGTATTTACGGACCCAGAATAAGCAGTTTGAGGATATTGTATTGACTGCATCCTTAAATTCAGTTCAATAGCAAGAAAATTCAGTCAGTTTGCTAGAAAGCAACAATTTCTTGCCTATCCAATGATTAAATGGAGCATGAGGACATTTAAGATTCAAATGACTTTATTATAGCTTTTCGATTTATTTTCTTGCGATGACGACAAAGTGGCAATGGAAACAAAGCTTCTAAAATATTGCTACAAACATAAAAGAAAGTGTGTGCGCAAGACGAGAGTGGTCAATACTATTCTTTGCTCAATATTTTGAATCAGCGAACAACAGGAAAATACATCCTCTTGACAAGCTCACCAGTTCAAATGTTTGAAAAGTGCTCCTAACAACCATGAGCTTAAGTGGCAGATGCACTATTTAGTTCCAACGAATGCTACTGATGGACAGTTTTTCAACAATTTTAGATATCTGAACTTTGAAGACTTTTAATTTGCATCACTGAATTTGCTGCAAAAGCGGGTAGAAGCTTCGCAAACATCTGCAGGTGGGCATAAGTCTCTCAAATTACTCTACTGAAACAAGGCTTATTTATGACACCTGCTTTAACTGGACCTACCTTCAATCATTTTTTTAACTGTGAATGATAGCGTACAAATTAAATAGAAAAAAAAATCTACTATGATAGTCTGATTCAAGTAAGAATTTGAATTGGAAGAACTGTACTCATTATTATGCAGATACAACAAAACTGGCAACTATCAGTCTGGATTCACAAGTCAACCAGTCCAAAACTACTGAATGCATATACAATTGCAAGCACAGGAAACACCAAGTGAGTAAATTGTATTGTGGCTGTCGGTGGGTTGAACTAATTCGCTTTAGTTCCAAGTCTTTCATTACATAGAGTTTACTTCCATGACTGACAAAACAAAACACAACATACATTTCACCCTGAAACAACTGCGACGAATAAACTCTGTCCAGACTGATCACACAGTCAAGAACCATGTGTTTGTATGTGGTAACACTTCATACAAGCTTCCACATTCCTTTTGAGGATTACTTCAGGAATGGGTAAACGTCTTTGTGCTGAATTCCACAGAGACCTTTTCACAGTTTCAAGGTCAATGGTGTCAGCATGGTACAGTCATAATTTGGTTACGGCGAACACATCCTGGGCTATTACTGTTATGTACTGTATTTGGAAGAGACAAAAATGGTTCATAAATAGTCCACTAATTCTTTCCAAATAAAGGATCATGGGCATTTTTACTGGCTAAGTCATTACTATAATGGCTATATTCTGTGAGTTTTTTAAAATGTGAATATTGATCAAAGCTGACATAGTAAAGTCAATTTTTTAATGAATGGACAGTCTGTTCTGGCCCTTGTTGAAATCTTTTTAGTAGAGATTTTCTTTCCAATTTTGATGGTCATTAAATAAAATGAAGTTGTATATTAGTTTGATTCACATTTCATCCATTTCCAGCTACTCCAACTACCCACATTACAGCCTCTAAAACTTTGGCCCCAAAACGCAAACTGGCTATGTTGAATGAAACTGTACAAAATATTTTGAGTAATACATGTTAGCATTTAAATTTAAGGTACCCTAGAGTTTATTACAAAACACGTTTATGTATTTCACGGAATTTCTGGTCGAGGTTCTTGATGGTTTGTCAGTCAAAATATACCAGCAAACCTTTAAAAATACACCAAATATTAACATTGGTTCAATTTGAACCAGCAATGCCCTTTTAAAATAAATATGCTCCAACAGCCCATCTGTAGTAACAGAAACAAAAAAAGTTTAAATACCTCAGAAGGAAAATGAGTGACAAAACCCAATATCTGAAATAGCGTCAGGTTTCTACAGAATACAGAATGTTCTACAGAGATGGTATCCAAAAGCCATTTCACATAAACTGTAATTGAGGCTAAACCCAACAAATCATGTCATTTCACTATTACCTAATTTTAATGTAGTTCTTACAACACTGGCTCAAAAACTGGGAAGTCTCTTGCCGAACTCACGTATCTGAAACTACCCTGAGTTTAGTGCATCACTGAGAAGACAAAGCTTTTTTTTGGAAAAATTAGGAAGATCACTCACAAAGCAGCTTTTAAAAGGTTGCCTACAACATTGAGTGCTATTTGTTTTTAATACAAGGAAGACCCACCAGAAGTAGTAACTGATTTAGTAGCACTCTTACCTAAAGAGAGCAAGAATCATTGGTTTCTGGGGAAAGCAGTTTCAGAGAACTGGTAAATAGTAAAGGGGAAAGAAAAAGTTTCATTAAAAATGAATGGATTTCATCATTTATATAATTGTAGCAGAGAAAATCTAAACTATCCTCAACAATAGCCAATTTTAAGGTTTTAGTCTCCATCTTCTTATAATCTGCACTCCAATTGATAATTCTCCTTTCCAATATAATTAAGAATGTTGCATCTTTATTGCCTTACCATGTATAGCAAATGTTTCTGAAAGGAGGCTGGCACGCATTACTAAATACAGCAGGTCTACTTCGGGCATTGTCGATTCTTTCATGTGCGCCAGATTCAAACCTTGGTAGCATGCTAGCTAATGAGGTTGAACTTGGCATTTGCTGAACTTAAAACCCTATATCAGAAGCTCCTGCTAGTATTTACCTTTTAAATGGAGACAGTGTTCTGACCAATCAGAGTGCTGCATGAGGATCGTATGTTTCTGACGTTATGGAGGATAGCAATAAAGTGCAAGTACACTACAGCAAGCAGCAGATATTAAAGACACCATACCATAATCTCTCTCTCTCTCTCTTTCTGTCTATAAATCCCCACACACATATGGAGATCTAAGCTGTCCTTCATTCCATACAAAGCTAATGTTTGCAAACATATCATTTTCTCTGCAATACATTTATAAACTTCAACAGTCATTCATTTAACAGAGGTTTTGTTTTATTCAGGATCTATTCACCAACATTTGCTTACTGCCTGATTTATCACAGCTATTTTCCTTGAAACCTCTCACTGAGGGTTTTATTAACAGATGAAAACATGACAATGACCATTCAGACATACCATGTGCTGTTGAATTTGAATTATCATTATGTTTCAAAAAAAATTGCTGAGATCAATTTTACATGCCCCAATAATTACATTCCCCCTTCCCTTCTCCACAACTAACACTGGCAATGAAAAAAAATCCCTCAGCATTACTGTCAAATTGTCTTGGAATAGTATTCAAATGTACTGATTTATCGATTTTTTCCCACTGGATCAAGGTTTTAGAGTAAGTGTAGATTGTTACTGTAACAAAGGAAAACAGCTACACATCTACATTTGTTATCACTTGGTATAGAAAAGTGTATGGCATAAGTCACTAAAATGCAAAGCAAACCCAACCACACATTTATGCTGGAGTTTCAGCTGATGTTTATTCTTTCAAAATTTGTAATTAAGTCACAGCTTTTTTGGAAATGTAGCACAGATAGGACAGGAGTTCAAAATAGCATAGAACCGGTATTGCACAGGACAGAAGGAAACCATTTGAGTCATTTTCATCTAAACTCAAATTTGTAGAGTGCACAAAGTTGAAATGTTATGCATAAAAGTAAACATTTAAAATACAAAGCACTTTTACAATTACTTAATCCACACAGTTGAAGGAAAAGCAGATTTTAAGTACTCTGGGTTTTTAACAATACTTTTCTAAATAATGCAGGAACACTGGCATGGAGAAAACACTGTAAACCAAGTTGGCATTTGTATTCTGTAAAAGATAATGTAAGACTGGTTGCCCATCCTGAATTTATTCGTTTTCCTGTAACTATCTTATTAGTTGACATTATGTTCTACTCAGAGGTCAATAAAACCGTGAAGATTAGCAGTCAAGACGAAAAAACGTTTAAAAAGATTGACTTCAAATGTAAAACCATTAGCATTTTCAGGACTTGACGTGTTTACACAGTTTAAGTTCCTAAATTGATTTATATAAAATGTTGAGTCATGGGGCTGTATTGTTCATAAACTAAATCCAGTTTGCCTTAACTCCCATTACATGCTCTAGTATAGCCATTGCTTCAAAGATGCATCAACAGAATACAAAATCACTCCAATTTTTCCAGAAACCCGTACATTCTTTGACAGTGCTGCATCCACCAATAAAATTATGTTCATCTGTAACAAATTAAGTTGGATCCGAGTAGCTGCTCCAAGCTTGGTTTGCTGTTTTAGTTCTTGGTAACCGAGAAGAATTCTTGTAAAACAATACAGAAGATACTCTACTCTCCAGTGTCTGAATCACAGAATAAACAGTTAGATCTCCAGCATTTTTCATTATTTCTCTTCAGAATAACTGTCACTTCTTAAATGTGAACTTTAATTTTTCACACAAGATAATTGCACTTGTTTAAATACAATAAAACTCCTCAGTATCTTCCACTTTTACCTCTAATTCAGAATTGCTGGATATTTATTGCATTTACAACAGGAACAAGTTGTCAGTTATAGAATTGTTACAAAACTAACACAGAAATCTGAAACGTACAAAGAATCTTGTAATATACGACTCAAGATTTAAAGGAGCTGACTGACGATGGGGTGACTACCAGTCATATAGTCCAAGATAGTTTATACCTACTCATGTTAGCTATTTGCTTGACTTAATCAAACAGAGCCCTTGTGACCAGCTGTTCTGAGGTTAGGTCTTTCCTGGCACACAGCTTCTTGCTTTTTAGTTACACCCTCTAAGCATGAAAAGTGGCAGGCCTATTAAGCTGCAGCTGTCATATAGTGAAGCAGAGTCCTCACCACCCACCAAGCTGACATTGCGCTGTTTGAATTATATGGTTAATTATGTTTTGGATCATATTTTGAAAGTTTGGGAAAATGCAGAAGTGAGGGAGGAAAAGTAGAGGCAAAGGCAGGACGCAGCACAAATTTGCAGAGCCAAGGAATATTTGGATAATATAAAATTTTAAACAAATTAATTTATAGCCAGGCAATAGCTAAGCTCAATTTGTGGGCAAAGTGCTTCCAATAGACATCTGTATTGAATCCTAAGCGATTTATTTGTGTACAGATAAGATTTTGCCAAAATATGTATAAGACAAGCAGCTGACTGTTTAGTTTACAGGAGCCCAAACCCTGCTGAGGCCTTCGCAGGAATAGAACAGCTTCTGTTTGGAAAGGATGTGTGACAATACTACCTCTGCAATTATGTAAAGCATCCTTGTATATAGATGAACACTCACACAGAAACAAAGCTGAAATTGAACAATTAATTAATTCTTGGGAGACACTGAACCGTTCTGACAGAAGTCAGTGCATGACCAGGACTGGTAATGTGACATTGCTGATATACACTATTATATCACTATTGATACCCAAAGATGAAATATAGGATGCTTTTGTACTTTTTTTTCAATAATTAGTAAGTGCTGCTAAAATAATCCTCTTACATTCAAACTCAAATCTTAAAATAAAAATCTGCGCTATCATTGTACTTACTAGCAAAATGTATTATATTTTAGTATTTACAATGATGTATTTATCCAAAAACAAAAAAAGTTCACCTTATTTATTTCAAAATATGACTGAGAAATTTTCCAGGGTGCCTGCAATGTATTCCATATTATATTTTCTTAGCCTGGTCTTGCATATAGGAATCCATTGTCAAACTGCTAATTCAAGTGCAGCATTATGGTTAAGCAATACCCTGACAGAACATTAGCACAAAGCTCAGCCTCTTTAAGAAGCTTGATGCTGTGACACTATTTGGGGGGGGGGGGGGGGGGGGGCGTGCGTTGAGACATGACCACCTCTCCATTATTTCTTGTAGTGGTATACTCTTAGCTGAATAGCATACATGGCCGAGTCCCATCATAACGTGAAGGCTGGGAAAATGAATTCAAATATAGGTAGTGTTAGTTCCTACCACTCCGCTTTTAGTAACTGCATGCAAATAAAAATAGTGGGTAAAAAAAATGTCATTGCTCTGTTGCAACTGCAGAGTTACTTTTCAATTTTGAAGAGGGGCTTTGGAGAAAGACCAAATATTTTTGACTTTTGCAGAGTTCTGTTCAGCATGCTATTGTCTTCTCAAATCCAAGTGACATCATCTGCAATGGCTGCACATCCTCAGAATACAAATGAAATTCCTGCCAGCATTATAGCATAGGTACCTAAACTGTACTGTGCCTTAAATTAGTTTTATTCTTTAAAAAGAAACATTCCTGATTTTCATTTGCTGAGATTTATTTTCCAGCTTTAACAAATACCTTTAGTCGATGCAAAACGTTTAGGGTCAAGATAGAGCCAGTTGGCACTGAAAGAGTTGCTAAGCAATACGTTCCTTTGAAAGTGTACCTCAACTATTTTTAAAAATCACTCAACACATCCACTGCATTAACTCACCAAGTTCAAAATAAAAAAAAAGTTAAAATGGCTGATTATAGAAATAGCTGTTGCCTCTGCAATCTCACCTAAGAATCCCTAGACACTGCAACTCGATCTGCAGTGATCCAAAAGAAGTAGCAGCCAGAAAAGGGGAAGTCTGGCCAAACTCTTATCATTACAATCACATCCAGAAAGTCACCAGGCTACCAGGATTTCATGGTTTGTGTACAGCACTCTGCTGGGAAGAGACTGGTCAACGGATCAGGGCAGTGCTGAGTTCACACACCGATTAGGTATTCAAAGCTCACAAAGCACACTTCAGCTTCCAACAGAAATGATGCCAAGTTCAAGCAGAATCATGCTTCTCTTCAATAAGTATTAAAATGAAACATCTGCATAAGCTCCACCCCCCATCATCACACTCTTCTCCCACCCCCAATCCCCCATACCCAGATCTGAAAATGGTTAGATCCTCACACTGTCTATTGTCCCTTAATCTGATGGGATTCTTTGTTTTTAAAATGGAACATTATTGAATTTTTAGCTTTTTGTTATTAACTCAAAGAGGTCCAGATTTCCTTGGAAACTTCCACAATTAGCCATTCCAGCCCAAACCACCTACAAAATTGATTATTTGAAAAGCAGAATTGAGACAAAGCAAGTTAAAACCTATTTCGTTCAAAAACTTGGTGAATAGAAATGTAGCCCCAACAAATGTAAATCACAGCATTCAAAGAGTTAATGATTATTTTGCAGTTTTCCAAATATGCCCTGAGAATGCAATCACTAGAGTTAGCATTCTTCATTTCCTGAAATTCTTCAGACCTCTGCAAAATAATATCCTCTCAATTCCCCCATTTACCTTTCTCTCCGAAAAAAAATCTAAGACAATACTTGACTTTAGGAATATTGCTTCTGAGGAAGCAGTTACTTTTTTTCCCAGCAAGGCTAATATGGCCTACAAAGAAATTCTCTTATTGCCTTTGCTGTTCATATTAACTCCTTTATATGTAAACTTATCCTCTTCTCATTATGAGAACAGACTTTCTGACATGCTACAGTGACTCACTTTTACTGTTCAAAAGTTTGTTTTAAAATTTGAAAAAAATTAAAATGTAAGAATGCAACCAAAATATTTCTTTGACAAAGATCATTTTATTTAGATAGTCAAGATTAATTTTACACTGAAGTTCTTCTTTATAAAGTTCAAATAAATATGAATTCCCATACACATAAAGCATTTTGTGGCTTTCATACAAAAAGTATCAGCAATAACATGATGTCAATGCCCAGCATGTAAAAGACTTTAAAGGAATAAAGATAAAAATCAATGTGATACTGTCAAGTAAATGGGGTACAGGCCCGACCATCAATAATGACAGAAGCTGCAAATCTCTGCACAGATCATGAAAACACAAAAGGACAAAAGGTGGGAGCAACACTGGTTTAAAGTAGCAAAAGAATGAAAGAATTTTTAAAAAGCCCACGGTTAAATATTAAGAATTGTGTTACCTGGAGGGTCCATTTCAATGTAGAATATTAGCTCTGTTGAGTAGGGCATCATCACTTCTCGCCAGTCTGCATCCGATTTGTCCATATTCCAAACTGTGTTGTACATTGTCTACGCAGTATTAATATTTTCTTTTTAATATAAAAAACGCTATCATACAGCTTTTACACTTTAACAGTATTTCTGAATCCCTGCTTCAGATGTGCTCTTAAAACCTTTTGTTGCTGTTGGTACTGAGTTTAAAGGCTTCTGGTTGAAGAAGAGAAGAAATAAAAGCAGTAAGTCATGGGATGAATGAATGTAGAAACCAGCTCTACGATTGTGGGCTCAGTGGAAGCAAAGCCTGGGCTTCATGTTCCAGCTGGAGGAGGAGGGGGGGTGGTAAGGAAGGGGGGAGGGAGAAAAGGGGAGGGGACAATGGGAGGGGGCGGGGCCGAGGCCGACCCGTAACCTTTCACATCAACGGGAAATACCAACCACAAACAAAGGAGGGGGGGAAGAAAAGACCTAATAGAAACGAAAACGACAGGAGTCGTTCCGTACGGCAACATTACTCTAATCCAACGTGATTTTATTAGTGTAATAAAAGAGGAAAGTTTTGATGCAGGTGTGCTTGGATCGCTGACCCGTTTTACCATTCTCTCCCTCTATTTCCCCCCACCCCAAGGTAATGGTGGTATGGGCCAGACCGGGCCTACACACCGTTCCGTTGCCGCCCGCCCGCCCGCAAACGGCCAGCGGTTTCGCTGCGGCTTTGTCTCCGCTTTTTTTCCACAGGCTCCTGACCAAAAAAAACCAGCTCCCCTCCCCCCCACCGCAACCACCAAGACACCACTCCGAGCCAATCCTGTCCCGGCAGCTCCAGCAGGCCGCGCTGATTGGCTGCGCCGTTACCAAGCGGGGACAAAGGGGGACTGGGGGCCGGGAGGGCTACGCCAACAACAGAACTGCGGGCTGCTGCGACAAAGGCATGAGTAGCTGATGGCCGAGAAGCCGAGCTGGCCACTCAGTTCCCCATCCCCCCCCCAGGCGGGCCTTCCTTCGCTGCTCATTCAATTGTGTTTCCTGCCATTGTGTGGAACGCTCCAAAAGGATACAATCTTTTAAAGGGGAACTAGCACCTCAAACAGACCCAGAAATCAATGAAACTGCAGACTGCGTTCAGCAACACCAAAAAAACCAACCCCCACATTTTTGTTCTCTTACTTTAAAAGAATATTTGTTGTTTGTCTACAGGCTTGGCCGCAGAAATGAGCAACATGACCTTAAATCCCCAGGGAATCCAACCATCGTTTAACCCTTTGTTCCACTGAGCGACAATTAAGTCTCCACAGAAAACGCTAAAATCATTTTCTTCTAGGCTAGCATTACTGTGCAAGCATTCCTTCTCTCTCTCTCAGAGAACCCGGTTTCACTGCTGAGTAGATCTGACAGATTTTAAACACAGCTGGCCGCTTCACCACTTCCAACAAATCACGGACTTCAGCCGAAACAGAGAAGCCTGCCATATCATTTACTGCACTGCAAATGTATAGAATATTAACCATTTCGTTGACAACCCTTGAAGTTGGTACTTTGTCACATAAAAAGAAAATCATTATGTACTCATAGTATCCAAAAAGGAGTCTTTTCACTCTAATTATTGGTCCAACTCTCGTCCTTCCTTCCCATTCCGCCTACACAAAAGAGGCAACTCATTTTACCGTTTCTCTTAAATAAATAGTTCTTGTGAAAAGAATTGTTTATACAGAAGGACTAATATTTCTCTTGTTATAATGTTCTACAATAGGCGTACTTCAATTAAAAACATTCAGTTCATTGTTAATTTATATTTAGATTTGTATTGCTGTCATTCTTTGCGTTGTGAAGCCAAAATTCGAAATCGGGAATAAAATCCACAGAAAGCAACTGCAGTTCAGCAAATGTTTTAACTATTTTCTTTACAAGCTAGTGAAATAACAACCCCATTAACGTTCACAGCAACGATTCTCAGGACTGTGTACTAAAAGTTGCTTGCAAAGAGAGAACTTCGCCTTTGAATTGTATGTCCCTTGGCTCACACACCCAGACTATGTTGTGCATTTAATTTGGACTTCAGGATTGTTAAAGGTGAAATTCCCTTTTAGCCAAAGTTGTAACAAATATGGAGTTCTTAAAGTCTAGAAAGAAATTTATACGTGATATTTATGATTTTACACATTCTAAACTTTGGATTTAACTAATTGAGTTTCAAGTGGGACTTAACGATCATTCTTGATCATACCTTAAGAAATTGATTGTAATGAATCAAACTCAATTGCTTAAATCTGACGCTGGTTAAAAAAAAACATTTTAAACTTAGGTTAGACTTTCCTGCATATTTTTTGTGCTCTGAGTAACATTACAGGTTAACTCAACTAACAACAGTGGTAATTACAATTAACGTTTTATGTTCCTCACTGTATCCACTAGGTGGGGTATCTGATCACTATCCATTGTGGCTCAAAAATTATGCACAGTGGTTCCTGAGAACAAATTTACAGATCCCTCTCCTGCAACTTGAATGAAGAATAGGTATGGTACAATTTGTAACAAATTGAAACAGGATCACGATTTTTTGGACAACATTGTTGAAAATAGTTTGCTTAATCCTGAAATGCTTAAATTCCTCCAATTATTTCTTGAATGAATACAGCATTGACAATTTTCTGCCATTTTAGAAACCTTCAACTCTGTTGACAAGCATATCTGCTTCCAACACAACCATTCGTAAAAGATCACTGACCCACTAAGTTATTCAATGTGAAATGCTTCTCTCTCCCCCCCCCAACCCTGCCAGAAATGTTCTGACTGTGCTGTACAACAGCTTAGACTTTTCTAGTTTCTTTTAATTTTGATTCTCTGCGATAAGTGGTATGATATATTAAAGTTTACAGTGTAGCTTAAAACAAATATGTTTGTGTGAGCTCTAAAGTACATCTCATTCCGGACCCAAAACAAACCTCCAGTGAAAACTATCTGAGCAGCAACATCCAATTCTAGCTATACACGTCAATTTCATAGGTTCAAATCAAAACCAACATTTGATAATTTAGAAGTGGGACAGTTAGTAAATAATACAAAATGTAATTTTAAAAAATATATATATTAGAAGTGATGAGGACAATTCATTGTAAGCACAACGGTGAACTCGAAAGACCTAATTAGATACTATTGCCTAAACAAAGCACAAGACTTCAATATATTTTTTTAAATCTGTCTGCAGATTCTATGAGACAATGAAGAAAACTAATTTTATGTGTACAGGATGTACAGAAATACTGCATTGTACAGTTAATAGCTGGGATCGATGAGATTTCTCTGATATACTCATTACATTAGCCCTGAATTGCTTCAGGGAGTTATAGAAATCCCTGATTCTAGCCACTGCGTACTTAGTTTCACACCAGCTTTAACCAGCATAGTGATGTCATGCCTAGTTGCAATGTGACCTGCTCTGCTGGCCTGATACAACATTCTACCAACCGTTTCTAGCAAGTCATTATTCCAAGCTATTATCAGCTAGCTGCAAGAACTACCCTGCCTCCACTAGGAGGAATGAATTATGTTTTGTTCTTCTGGACCGAAGAAAAAAATTGTAATATATAGTTTAATTCTTTTGTTTTCCTTAACAGTGCTGGTTTCAATACAAGATGTATACTTCTGACAGGTTTCAGTATTTTTTTCTGTTTTATTTATATACCAGTTTCTCTTACAGATTTAGTCTTCTAATAGTTTTAATTCCAGTTGGCCTTAATACCATCCCATTTATTTCTGATCTAGGAGTCTTGTTTTCCCAGTACAAAATTGCTAACCTTAGTGGTTTGCTGGACTATGATGCCTTATTTTCACAGTTCCGAAAATGCCAAAATTGGCTAAGAAGCCTGGGATTCAGGATTAGTTCCAAATCTAATCTCATTTCATTCAACAAAAGCTATGCAGAAATTCAGTTAATGGAATGCCCTTGTTGGTCTAGTAGTTTAATGCATCATGTTGCCATGAGTTAGAAAGCCAGAAGGTTGTGGGTTTAATCTATGCTGATAAATCTAATCACAGCAAAATGAATAGATAGAAAAGAAACAGCAAAATTTTCCATCCCCAAGCCCTGTCTCTGGGTTAAAACATAGTTAATGAAGTTCTGCCATGAAGATATACACAATCAATTGTATGTTGCTGTTAGCTTCTGGTGTAGCCTGCCTTCCCATATTTTAAGCAAGCAATTATTCTCCATCCATGGAGCATCATACTCAACCCTGATCCTGTCTTAAAGTAGGCACACTTTTCAACGTAAGCTTGTGGTTACTGACTTGGCAGATATTCCTTTCCCAATACTTTGAGGGTAAGACCAGATGAAGTGCCACACTGCCAGCATTGATGAGATTAGCTATTCCAAATAAAATTGGGATCTTCCTTATTTCACAGTCCATTCATACATTCGCAATGCCCTTTCCTGATGAGTCATCAGGAACCCTGAGGTAACATCTTTCATCAGAAGACGGATACAGAAATTCTGCACGGCAATCTCTATCTCAGTTTACTTAAGCAAGGCAATGACAACGTAATAGCTTGCAAAATATTTTTGCTGCAATGCAAAAGCAATTCAGAAATCCTAAAATGAGTCTTTCATCCGTACATTATTGATTAAGTTTATCAGACGACCCTGATGACACCAGTAACAGTATAACAAATTTATTTGTAACATATTTTGTTTGAGTTTGCACATTGGTAAACTGTAGGCCTACTCTCTTCTCAGAGAGAGCGAGAGAGACAACTGTTGGTGAATCTAATCTGAGGGTCACCACACCTCAGGGGAGGGTGAGGTCGAGAATGCAAGATCAAGATTTTGACCTCAGCTGGTACAGGAAGTGAACCTGCACTCTTGGCATCACTGCACTGCAAACCAGCTGTCCATCCAACTAACTCATACAACTGTAAGCATTCGGAGCAGAATTAGGCCATTTTATCATAATTAGTATGTCACTCAAATTGTCTTGCTTCTCCCCACAACCTCTGATTCGCTCACAAATCTACCTCTGTCTTAAACACACTCAATGACTTGGCTTCCATAGCCCTCTGAGGCAATGATGTGCACAGATTCACCACCCTCTGGCTGAAGAAATTCCTCCTAGTGGAAACATCTTCTCCACGTCCACTTTATCCAGGCCTCAGTATGCTGTATGTTTCAATGAGATTTCTCCTCATCCTCCCAAATTCCATTGAATACAGACCCAGTATCTTCAACCGCGCTTCACGTGACAAGACCCCCATCTGTTGGATCATTCTTGTAAACCTCCTCTGGACCTCCTCCAATGCTATCATATCCTTCCTTTGGCATGGTGCCCAAAACTGCACACAATATTCCAAATGCGGTCTAAACAGGGCCTTACACAGCCTTTGCAGTACATCGCTGTTCTTGTATTCTGGTCCTTTCAAAATGAATGTTAACATTGTATTTGCCTTCCTAACTGTCAACTGAGTCTGCATGCTAACACAAAGGCTGGTTTCCCAGAACCAAATCACCTTTTATTTACATGTGGAAAATCTTTGACACCAATCCAGCTCCCTCAGAGCCAGCTCTTAGAGCGAACAGTATATACAGCGTCCTACTTGGAAGGGGCAAAACTTCACCCATTGTTGGGAAATAGAGTAGAATAGGTGTCTGTGGGGATACTTCAGGACCAGGGGCTATAGTTCTCTTAATTTTAAAATAGTTATGGAGAAGGACAAAAATGATCCACAGGTTCAAGTTCTAAATAGGGCCAAGGCAAACATTAATGGAATTAGATAGGAGCTTGCAGGGGTTGATTAGAGTGGCTTGTTTGCAGGCAAAGGGACCTCTGGCAAGTGGGACGCCTTTACAAGTGTGATGGCTGGAGTTCAAGGTCTTTCTGTTCCTATGAGGGTGAAGGGCAAGTTTTGCAGGAGTAGGAAATCCTGGATGACAAGAGATATTGAGGCTTCGACCAGAAAAAGGAGGAGGTATAGCTCAGGTACAGGCAGCTGGGATCAAGGGAATCCCTGGAGGCATACAGTGGATACAGGAGTTTACTGAAAAAGGAAATCGGGAGGGAAAAAAGGGGACATGAGATAGCTTTGGCTGAGAAGATTAGGGTGAATCCAAAGAGATTCTTTAAGTATATTAAAGAAAAAAATAATAACTAGAGAGAGATGAAGACCCCTCAAGGATCAAAGTGGACATGTATGTGTGGAACAACAGGAGATGGGCAAAGTCCTCAATGAATATTTCTCCTGTGTTTACTGTGGAGGGAGACATGAAGTCTTGGAGAAGTTAGTGGCAATATCTTGGGGACAGTCCATATCACAGTAGAAGAGGTATTAGAATATATGAAGGTGGTTAAATTTCCTGGTTCTGACCAGATATATCGAAGAACTCTATAAGAGGCTAGGGAAGAAGTTGCAGGGTCCCTGACTGATATATTTGCATCATTGTTAGCCACGCATGAGGTCCTGGAAGACTGGAGGATAGTGAATGTTGTGGCCTCATTCAAGTAGGAGTGTTAAAGAAAAACCTGACAATTACAGACCAAGTGAGCCTAACATCTATGGTAGGTAAGTTCCTCGAGAAGATTCTGCAGGATAAGATAGACATGCATTTGGAAAGTCAGTGTTTGATTAGGAGTAGTCAGCAAAGCTTCGTGCATGGGAGATCATGCCTCACAAATTCGTTAGCGTTATTTGATGAAGTGACCAGGAAGGTTGATGAGGGCAGGGTGGTAGATGTAATCTATATGGATTTCAGTAAGGCCATTGATAAGGTTCCACATGGTAGGCTGCTCTAAAAGGTTAGATCGCATGGAATCCAGGAGAGCTGGCAGATTGGATACACAATTGGCTTGATGGTAGGAAGCAGGGAGTAATATCGGAAGGATGCTTATCAGACTGCAAGCCTGTGATCAGTGGTGTGCCTCAGATGTCGGTGCTGGGCCCATTGCTGTTTGTTATCTATATCAATAATTTGGATGAGACTGTACAAGGCATCATTAGAAAGTTTGTGGATGACACTAAATTAGGTGGTATCGTGGACAGTGAGAAAGATGATCACAAATTGCAGCAGGATTTTGAACAGCTGGGGAAGTGGGCCAAGAAATGACAAATGGAAGTGTAATCCAGATGAGTATGATGCGTTGCATTTTGGAAAGTCAAATCAAGGTAGGAGTTTCACGATGAATGGTAGGACCTTAAGGAGTGTAGTGGAAAAGAGGAACCTTGGAGTTCAGAGGGGTCACAGGTTGACAGGGCAGTGTAGAAGAAGGCATTTGGCACACCTGCCTTAATTAGTCAGGGCCTTGGGTACAGAAGTTGGGAAGTTATGTTTCAATTGCGCAGGATGTTGATGAGGCTGCACTGGAGTATAGTGTTCAGTTTTAGTATGGGAAGGATATTATTAAACTAGAAAGTGCAGAAAAAATTTACAGGAATAGAACATAGAACATTACAGCACAGTACAGGCCCTTTGGCCCTCGATGTTTTGCCGACCTGTCATACCGAACTCAAGCCCATCTAACCTAACTATTCCATGTACGTCCATATGCTTGTCCAATGATGACTTAAATGTACCTAAATTTGGCGAATCTACTACCGTTGCAGGCAAAGCGTTCCATTCCCTTACTGCTCTCTGAGTAAAGAAACTACCTCTGACATCTGTCCTATATCTTTCACCCCTCAATTTAAAGCTATGCCCCCTCATGCTCGCCGTCACCATCCTAGGAAAAAGGCTCTCCCTATCCACCCTATCTAATGCTCTGATTATTTTATATGTCTCAATTAAGTCACCTCTCAACCTTCTTCTCTCTAATGAAAACAGCCTCAAGTCCCTCAGCCTTTCCTCGTAAGACCTTCCCTCCATATCAGGCAACATACTAAGCTTCCACATCCTTCTTATAATGCGGTGACCAGAACTGTACACAATACTCCAAGTGCGGCCGCACCAGAGTTTTGTACAGCTTCACCATAACCTCTTGGTTCCGGAACTCGATCCCTGTATTAATAAAAGCTAAAACACTGTATGCCTTCTTAACAGCCCTGTCAACCTGGGTGGCAACTTTCAAGGATCTGTGTACATGGACACCGAGATCTCTCTGCTCATCTATACTACCAAGAATCTTACCATTAGCCCAGTACTTTGACTTCTGGTTACTCCTACCAAAGTGCATCACCTCACACTTGTCTGCATTAAACTCCATTTGCCACCTCTCAGCCCAGCTCTGCAGCTTATCTATGTCTCTCTGCAACCTACAGCATCCTTTGTCACTATCCACAACTCCACCGACCTTAGTGTCATCTGCAAATTTACTAACCCATCCTTCTACGCCCTCATCCAGGTCATTTATAAAAATGACAAACAGCAGTGGACCCAACACCGACCCTTGCGGTACACCACTAGTAACTGGTCTCCAGGATGAACATTTCCCATCAACTACCACCTTTCAGCAATCCAATTTCCGATCCAATCTTTCAGCAAGCCAATTTTCGAATGTTGCCAGGAGTCAAGGGACTGAGTTATACAGAGAGATAGGACAAGCTAAGACATTTTTCTTTAGAGTGGAGGAGACTGAGGGGGAATCTGATAGAAATATATAAGATCATGAAAAGGATGAATAGGGTGAATGCACTCAGTCTTTTACCCAGGTTTGGGGAATCAAGGACTAGAGGACATCAGTTTAAGGTAAGAGGGGGAAGAATACATGGGAACCTAAGAGGTAACCTTTTTATAGAGGGTGATGTACATATGGAATGAGCTGCCAACTGAAGTGTTTAAGGCAGGTACATTAACAACATTTAAAAGGCATTTGGACAAATACATCGATAGGAAAGTCTTAGAAGAATAAGGGCCAAGCGCACGGAAATGGGGTTAGCATGGATGGACATTTTGGTCAGCATGGAACAGTTGGGGAAAAAGGGACTCCATTCTCTAGGGCTGTATGACTTTATGACTTTATGAACAGGCTGTCTGACCCTCCTGTTTTTATCTGTCAGCCAGGGCTCCCTGATGGGACCAGATTAACAGCCCCAATCAGGGAATTCATATTCTATGAAGTTCACCTGGCTGACCCCATTTAATCACTACATTAACCTTAAGAGACTCTTGAACTAGGACCCCTAAGTCACTTTTTACTTCAGGTTACCAAAGTTTTTCTCCATTTAGAAAATTCTTCTCACCGAAGTGCAAAACCTCACTTTTTTTTAGGATTAGATTAGATTCCCTACAGTGTGGAAACAGGCCCTTCAGCCCAACAGATCCACACCGCCCCTTGGACCATCCCACCCAGACCCATCCCCCTATAACCCACACACCCCTAAACACTATGGGCAATTTAGAATGGCCGATCCACCTAACCTGCACATCTTTGGATTGTGGGAGGAAACCGGAGCACCCAGAGGAAACCCACACAGACACGGGGAGAATCTGGAAACTCCACACAGACAGTTGCCTGAGGCTGGAATCGAACCCAGGTCCCTGGCGCTGTGAAGCTGCAGTGCTAACCACTGAGCCACCATGCTGCCCCACAATTTATTACATCAGCCACTTCTTTTCCCACTTTCCTCGCCTGTTCAATTTCTTCTGTAACCTCCCCACCTCCTAAACACTGTCTGCCCCTCCACCTATTTGTGTCATCTGCAAACTTAGCAACAATACCAGTTCCAACCTCTAGATCATTAACGTACAATGTGAGTAGCTGTGGTCCTCACACTAACCCCTGTGGAACTCCACTAGTCACTGACTGCCATCCTGAAAATGTCCCCTATATCCCTCCTCTCTGCCTTCTGCCAGTGAGCCAATCTTCTATCTATGCCAGTATTTACCCTTAACACCATGGGGTCTTGTCTTATTTTGCATCCTCCCGTGCAGCGCCTTGTCAAAGGCCTTCTGGAAGTCTAATTCAATCATGTCCACTGGCTCTCCTTTGTCTAACTTGCTCATTATCTCCTCAAAGAGTTCTAATAGATTTTTTTAGACATGATCTCTCCCTCACAAAGCCATCCTGACTCAGCATGTAATTATGTAATTATTCTCATTCAACACTGTGCAGTTAATAGCAAGGATGTAAAAAGAAGTACCGAGAAACTAATGAGCATTTATTTCCCAGGTTTGTAGAGAATAATTTGAAATCTGGAATGATTTCCGTGGAATCTCCATGATTAACAGTTTAAACTCCTGTTTCATGTACATTTAGCCATTTTGACATGTCCAACAATAATGAAGGACTAAAAAAAGGAATATTTTCTTGGAAAGTCAACTGGTTTATATCACCATAATTTATCAGAAAAATACTACAATTACTGCTGGCAAGATGCGATGGGAAATGTCAAATCCTATGATAAACTGCTGACACTTTTTCAAAATTACCTTGTGCCTTTTCCCCCTTCAGCAGTGCCTGCTAAATGATTGCCACAAGGCGACATAAGATTGATTAAACAGAAGCCACCTTGTGCCAAAGTTCAGCCTCTGTAAATAGGGTTTCTATCTCATTCTCTGCCTCTGTCAGCCCATGTAAGTCTGGCTCTGACGGGCTTTCCTTGGCTGACTGGCTCAGAGTGAGCAGGAGTGCAGCCATAAAGGCGAAGGTTGAATGGTGAAAAAAGGCATCACCTTTTCAAATTTGTTTCAACAAGTTGGACTACAAAAGAACAGAAAACACTACCAAAATGAGCATAATTCATGACCTTTGACTTCTAGAAGCAGTTGGAAGCCATGCTTATTTACAGTGCATTTTTTAAATGCTTTCTCATTTAAATTTAACACTTTCAGCATACTGAAAAGTACTGCTACTTCTTTTGTTTAAAGTTAACATTGTTATTTTTCATTTATATCTTCTATTTCAGTTATGTTCTTCATTCTTCCAATTTTAACAGAATACTCCACCTTAAGGCTCTAAAATGATCCTGTCTGGTGTCTTAAAAAGTCTTTGTATGCAATTTAAATAAAATGCAAATAAGAAGGGTATGGCAAACAAATATTTTACGAGAGAACAGAAAATAAATACTTACATCATCTAAATTTATCCACTTTTTTTAAAGCTAAATGAGAAAAATGAAAATGTAGCATCTTGTAATGGCCTTAACCTGGGATCCATTAAAAAAAATCTATTTTCTATTAATCATAAGGGGTATTTTTTCTTCAAGAGCAAAGATGGTTCACTAGACTACAATTGAGGTTTCCAGTATTGTGTGAAAGAAAGCTTGTTCAGCAATTACTATGTTTCATGTCTTTCTTTCTGCTCCTCCCCCTCATTCTCTTATTCCTAAAATCTGAAGGTTTACTGTCACAAGTGGACTCATTCAAGGTTTCCTCTTCCACTTTGTTCTATCTGACACAAAATACAGCAAAAACAGAGCTGGGGGACAGGGAGGGTCTGTTAGAAATCTAAAATGACCTGCATATAATTTGTCAGGCAGAGAATAGCATTGAACATTATAGAAAATCCCAGCCCCCAATGCCTACGGATTCAAAGGAAATTACAGAGAGATGGATTTCTGGACTCAATGCTAGAGGCATGTTGGATCATGCTATGATTTTCAAAGCTGTTATTCACAAGAATCATACATACACTATTAAAAATAACATGTTTATTATTTGCATTTGGTGTGTTCAGGTGCCAAATAAACCATTACAATGTATAATAGCAAATATTGTAAATAGCTACTTCCATCTTAAAGGAACAGTGTGCTTCACTATAATAAGCTCCCCGAGCAATTTTAATCATGTTGGTTGTCATATTGGTGATGAGGCAGCTAGCTCTGTTTCCATATGGCATTTTAACCCTGCATAATTCTGAAATGAGAGGCATCTATTTGATATGTTGAAGTTGTAGTCTGATGAGGTCATCAGTGTCATGACACAACTTTGACTCCAGAAGTAGGGAGGCTCACAAGATGTCAAAACTGTCAACAAAGCAACAGAGTTATCAACAGGCACTAAGATAAGTAGTATTTATAATTTCTGTCAGCATTCCTTAGAGACAAGAAAGGCCAGGAGTGCTCTTCTAGAGCCCATAAGAAATTTTGACCCTCTCAACTTTTAGCTTCTTCCTCTTTCCCAACAGATATATCTTTTGGAAACAATTCCAGTGCCCCCCATCCCAACTCATCACTACTCAAACTTGATAGCAGGGCACTGTTCCATTGGGTCCCTGACAGGTTTCATTTCTAGCTCAGTTCCTGCTCCTCTTGTCCACTGCAGTGGATACCAATCTCACTGGCTTCAGGTGAGAGACAGCATATATGAGGTCTATGATTTGTAATCAGCACAGGCTTGCGCACTGGGAACTCGACAGATGCGTATATTGATTTATGGATCCAAGGTTAAAATCGAGATCGAGGACAGAACTTTCTGAGCCCGAGAATGATGAGCTAGAAAGTTCAGAATATTGCATGAGATGGCCAGCAAGGAACCTACAGACACTGAGAGCAATAAGTCTCATTTTGCAACCACATATTGAATGGTGAGACGAGATTCTCGCCAGTGAGTGGTGAGAAGCCAAGTTAAGCATTAGAATCTCATTTTTCGTTAAAGACAACCAAGGATTATGCAGTTTCCCATTCTCCCATATGTCAGATAGAAACTATACATGGAGATGGTTCACATGTGGAATGAGCTTCTTGAGGAAGTTGTGGTTTGGGTGCAATTAGAATATTTAAAAGACACTTAGATAAGTACATGAATAGGAAAGATTTGGACAGATATGGGCCGGGGCAGGCAAGTGGGACTAGTCTAATTTACGATTATGTTCGGCATCGACTGGTTGGACTGAAGGGTCCTTTTTCATGCTGTAGGACTCTATGATTATGGCTAGATGGCAGCAATTTCTGACATGAAGGTCGGGATGGTTTCCTGGCAACTTTCACTCTTCCAGACCACCATTTTCGACACTGTGTCCCAAGATTTCAGGGCACACTCCATGGGAAATGACCACATCCAATGGCTTTGGCCTCCAACATTGACCAGCTCCATTGCATCGTCATGGAATATCTCAGATCCACCTTCTGTACTGAACAGTTCTGCATTTTGGTGCAAGGCCGTTTTGTTTGCAGGGACAGATCCCCATTTCCTGAACTGGACAAGGAAGCATCAGAGGGATCCTCATTTGGTCACTTAACGCTCCCTCACATTGTGCCTGCTTTGTGCTCACAACATCCCTGTCATTCTCTGCCTTGTTTTGTTGTATGTTGGTCCGTTGGCTGCACCTTAAAGGGTTTGAAAACTCCTGTCTTGGTGTGTTGCTTTGAGCAGTCACAAAGCCAGGCAGCTCTTCATAGTTGTTAGCATTCATCAGACAAGGGGAAGAGACATATTGCCGTGCAGCACCATGCTGTATCAATGTCACACCTACAGCTATTTTGCTGAAGCCTCATCACATCTTCCTCACAACTCACAATTCCACCTAAGATAATAAAATGTGAGGCTGGACGAACACAGCAGGCCCAGCAGCATCTCAGGAGCACCTGTGCTCCTGAGATGCTGCTGGGCCTGCTGTGTTCATCCAACCTCACATTTTATTATCTTGGATTCTCCAGCATCTGCAGGTCCCATTATCACTGTCACAATTCCATCTAGTTTCATGTCATTAACAAACTTGGAAATGCTGCATTTCGATCCCTCATCCAGCTCATTTCTTTATTCATTTGGGGATGTGAGCATCACTGTTGCTGGCCAATATTTATTGCCTATCCCTAGGTGCCCTCGAGAAGATAGCAATGAGCTGCTTTCTTTCCCATTGCAGTCTACCCAATGTGGTTTGACTCTCAATGCCATTAGGGAGCAAGTTTAAAGATTCTGACCCAGCCACAGTGAAGGAACAGCTGGTTTGGAGGGGAAATTGCAGGCAGTAGTCTTCACATGTATGTCCTGCCCTTGGCCTTCTGGATGTAAGTGTGGTTGTGGATTTGGAAGGTGCTGTCCAAGGATCCTTAGTGAATGTCTACAGTGCATTTGTACATAGTACACATGGCTGCTACTGAGCATTGGTGGTGGAGGGTGTGGATGTTTGTAGATGTGGTGCCAATCAAGTGGGCTGCTTTGTCTTGGATGGTGTCAAGCTTCCTGACTTGGAGCTGGACTCATCCAGACAAGTGGGCAGTATTCCATCACATTACTGACTTGTGCCTTTGTAGATGATGGTCAGGCTTTGGAGAGTCAGGAGATGAGTCACTTGCCACAATATTCCCAGCCTTTGACCTGTTCTTATAGCCACTATATTTATGTGGTGAATCTAGTTGAGTTTCTGGTCAATGGTAACTCCAAGTATGTTGATAATGGGGAATTCAGTAATGATAACACCGGTGAATGTCATTTAGCTATATCCAAGTACTGATCCTTGCAATACCTCATCAGTCACTGCCTACCACCCCAAAAAAAGACCCATTTATGCTAATTCTCTGATCCCCATCTGAAATCCAATTCCTAATCATCCATGCCAATATATTATTCCCAATCTCACGTATTTTAATTTTCCCACTAACCTCTGTGGGCCTTGTTAAAAAGCTTTCTAAAAAGCCAAATACATCATACCCACTATTTTTGCCTTATCTTTTCTACTTGTTACATCCTTTAAAAAAAGTACATGTGTTAAGCCTGATTTGCCTTTCAAAAACCCATGCTAGCTTTGTCCCATCCCATCAATGCTTTCCAAGTGTTCTGTTATCAAGTGTTATATAACAGACTCAAGCATCTTCTACATAGCAATGTTTGACTAGCTGCTGGGGCAGGACAGTGGCTCAATGGTTGGCAATGCTGCTTCATACCACCAGGGACCTGGGTTCAATTCCACCCTTGGGTGTCTATCTGTGTGGAGTTTGCACATTTTTCCTATGTCTGCATAGGTTTCATCCCACAGTCTGATGTCGTGCACGTTAGGTCGATTGGCCTGGCTAAATTGCCTACAGTGTGCAGGGATGTGCCCTCTAGCTGTATTAGCTCTGGGAAATACAGGGATAAGATAGTGGGGTGGGTCTGGGTGCAATGATCTTCAGGGGTTTACTGTGGACCCAATGGTCTGAAATTGCCTGCTTCCACACTATGAGTCTATGGTCAGTAATTCAATGAATTAAATGTAACTGATGCATTTACAAATGACTCTACAAATGTTCTCATATGTTTCACTCTTTTGTAAATGGAACGTATTTAGCAAACCACCAGGTGATTCAAACAGCAAGCTATACCTACACTGCTGTCAATCCTATTGATACATCTCCTTAATTGAACAGCATGTTTGCGTGACTTCTTAAACTATGATTAGTTAAAAATTCTATCATACAGGTAGTATCCTTTCATTTTTCCTCTAGCGATACATTTTTTGAGCATTTATGTCTTACATTATTGCCAGGCATTGCCATGTAGTTAATGATTTTTCCATATGATGACCTGAGACAGGATGGGGGTTATTTGGTGAAATTCTTACTTTTGTTTAAATAGCCTATTTCACATCCTCAATATGTCTTGGATTACTTTGAATTGTTGGAATACTTTGGTAAAGTCATCAGGGAAATATTGCAGACAATCTGTATACAGCAAAAATCTTGGAAACAACAGCGCACAAAATGAGCAGTTAATTTATCTTTCTGGTGGCATTGGTTGCGGGACAAATATACAGCACAGCATCTGGACAATTCCATACACTTTCATCAAAAAATTCCATAGGATTTTTTATACTCATTGAACAGGGCCCCTGTTTAATATGCAGTGCTGTAAGTCAATGCTAATAAGACAATATTGAACAGAAGCAATAGCCTAGATTAGATGCTGTTGCCCTGGAGTAAGGATAAGTCCTGCAGTATTCCGATTCAAAGGCAATAATAATAATACTAAGGCAAACCAATATATAAACAGACAGTTTAGTGGGGTTATAATTGTAAGATGACAGAGAAAAAGAATAATTCCAACAATTTTGTATTTATTCCTGACCACACTGTGTCATAAAAGGGCAGCAATCTTCTGTCTATTATAACACTGTTACATAAATTGACCACTGCATTTTAAAAAAACTTTAATTTTGTTCTGGAAATCCTCAGAAGAAATGCCAAATGTTCCCAACTACCATACAACGAAGAGCACTCAACTAACAGAAAAAGACTGTACCTAAAAAGAAGGCACATCACAGCACAGATACTAAGAAGGTATAGTCATTATTTTTGAAAGCCTCAGGTTGGTTAATGGCTTACTTGCTAATTATACCTGCATGTAACAAGCACACATTCCAGGAAGGACCCCAGTTCAATTCACAGTTTGTGTTATGTTCTATAAACTTAACTGGATAATTAAAATTCTCCTCAATACCCCTGGGCTACGGAGAAAGGGAAATAAAGCATAACCAGGGCTTCACCTCCTGATCATTATCCAGTGGCCATGTTGGAAAGTGGACATTGTGCGATGAACATGTTCAACTTGCTCAGCACTGACATCTTTCACAGCCATACAGCCAAGAAGAGGTCGACATTTAAGATCATAATGAGAAAAGATCACTTCAGCAAGATATTTCACAATTTCCCAAATTTAATTAGATTTGTTAGGGGAGGGGGAAAAGTAGTGATAGTAGAAAGGACAGAAGAGGACAGATCACAGAAAGATTCTTAAATCTTGCCATTTTAGCATAAACAGTTTGGTAGGGAGTGTAGGGGGTTTGGGGTGGAGGGGAGAGGAGAAAGGGAAAAATGAGCTGATGAAGCAAGATACTATTTACAGTGCCTTCTCAAGAACAAACGAATGCTTGAGTATTCTTGGAAATAGGCCTACAATCGTGAAACACTGATTGAACAGTGTTTAATATCTGCTTTGTGGAACTGATGTAATAATTAAGCCCTGATAATGAGAATTAAGTACACTGTTAGTCCCACTGGTCTGAAAGTGTAAATGCTGATATCTCATTTATCAACACCGTTACTAACATACAGTCCAGGTCCAAAGCCTATTTTTCCTTCTGGAATATCAGTTCTGCCAAGTTTTTTCTTCTTGTTGAGTCAGACTTGCTGTTTCTGCATTTTTAAAACTTAACTGTTTCCATACTTCAATATCTTAAAATATATTTTAACTGAGTATCAAATGCTCATCATTTCAGTTTTTAAAATGTTCCTGTTCTCTCAGTGATGTGCACTGCAAGAATATCTGTGTGATACAAAAGTTGCCTGTCATCATAGGACAAGTTTCTTTTGCATGCAAATGATTTGGTGCACAAGCTTCATTATATGCATTATTCACATCTTTCTTGAATCATCCCCAAACCGTAGATATGACCCCATACATTGTGTGAAGGATTGGCTGTTACAGGCTGTGATACAGATAAATGAACATGAATATAGCAGAAGCATAGGCCAGAATTTCACAGAAAAGCCTGAGGTCCTGCAGCTGCAGTTCCCAAGCCCACATGGAGGACAGCAAGACTCCAAGCGGCTCATCTCTCAGACCCAACTGTCCAACCAGAGGACTGGCAGCTTGGCAACATCATCAATACAGGTAGCTGCAATTAGAAGGGCACCATTGAAGGGAAGGTATTTTTTTTTAAAAGATGTGATGGAGAGAGAAAGTTAAGCTTCAATGATTATCCAGGTAACCCATGAGTAGCAGAGCTCCGAATAGAGAAAGTTAAGCTTCAATGATTATCCAGGTAACCCATGAGTAGCAGAGCTCTGGAGAGAGAAAGTTAAGCTTCAATGATTAGCCAGGTAACCCATGAGTAGCAGAACTGGAGCTCCAAGGTTTGCTTCCATTGGCAGCAGATCCCTCTCTGAGCCTTGGAATTACCATTAAAGAAGGCTCAGCCCTCTTCAGAACAGCCTTGCAGGCATACTTGCTACATCTGGTTGCCTCCTTATACAGCGGGGGCTTATCCAGATCCAGTAAATTACTCACAGGGACAAGAAATGCCGGTGAAGTGACTATTAATTGTATTGATTGTCCATCTAGCTCTATTCAGGGTGTGGTCTGCTGTTGACAATATCATGAGAACAGTGTATCAAGTATGTTTAATTACATGCAAATGGAGGGCAGTAATTGGGTTTCTACATGTGCACATGTAAAACTACACTTAATGAAACTGCAGTTGGTTGAGTTAAGAGCTGTACACTGATAATGTCTCACTTTGTGAACAAGTGTAAGACTGAGAAAACTTGGACTCCAATACCAGCCTGCACCGACTGCTTTTCCAAAATAGCATTTTTCACATGGGTCACAAAGAGCTTCTTTCCCTTGTACAACCACCATTTTATGAGCTTCGCCCACCTTAGAACGTATCCAGAGGCCTCATAAAATCCACTCCGTACTTCTCACAATTGATGCGCAAGTACGGAAAGTTGCAGCAACTTGCATTTACAGAGCAGTTTACATAGGACAATATCCAAAGGAATGTAAATCAGGCAAAATTGGACACTGAGCCAAAGGAGGATATTGGAAGGATGATTGAACGCTTATTCAATGATGTCCATTTTAAGCAGGATCTAAAACCTCCTGTTAGAATTTTACATCTTTGAGTTAAAGTATAAGGCAACAAAATATGATGCTTCTTTTACAGGAAACAAAAAGCGATGTTAACAGTAATTTGCTGCATTGCCAAAAAAAATGCACTTGAAGCCTTGGGAGTGAGATTGAGGAATGAACAAAAATTAGTATTTGACACTTTTGCTGCTACATCTGCACTAAATATTTGGAGATACTGAATGACAGGCCTGAATCCGCTGACGGTTGTTGAACTGGAACGTTATCATATTTACCCAAAAAAATGAGCAGTCAGTTCGTGAGCTTTAATGATATAAATCAACAAAAGAAAATGAGCACAAAGCCAGGAAGAAAAATGTTTTCAAATCTACTTAGTACTAGGTCAGTAGGAGTTTCTCTGAGTTCACCCCAGCAAACATGTATTACAATCTGTAGTGAAAGGTGATTGGCTCCCTTATTTTTGAACCCCATTCGGTCAGTTGTGAAAAATATTTTATTTCAGTTTTTGCACATTGTTATCACACTTTTTCAGAGGGAGGCAATGGCTTAGTGGTATTATCACTGTACTGCTAATCCAGAGACCCAGATAATGTTCCAGGGACCCAGAATCCTGCCATGGCAGATGGTGGAATTTGAATTCAATAAACATCTGGATTTAAGAGTCTAATGATGACAATGAATCCACTGTCGATCATTGGGGAAAAAACCCATCTGGTTCACTAATGTTCTTTAGGGAAGGAAACTGCCAACCTTACCTGGTCTGGCCTACATGTGACTCCGGGCCCACAGTAAATGTGAGATAATAAAGTGTGAAGCTGGATGAACACAGCAGGCCAAACAGCATCTCAGGAGCACAAAAGCTGACGTTTCGGGCCTAGACCCTTCATCAGAGAGGGGTATGGGGTGAGGGTTCTGGAATAAATAGGGAGAGAGGGGGAGGCGGACCGAAGATGGACAAGAGAGTTGCAGTGGGAGAGAGATTCCCTGAGGTTGGTCACAGTAAATGTAGTTGACTCTTAAATGCCCTCTGGGCAATTAGGGATGAGCAATAAATGTTGTCTAGCCAGTGGCACCCTCATCCCATGAATGAGTAAAAAACAACACTTGAATTGTAGTTGGTTAAGAATGAAGGAGGGCCAATTCTAAGGGTTTTTGACTGAAAGAAAGTGGAGTTTTATGACCTAATAAACCCAAGAAAAATAAGAAAATGCAATGTCATTCACATACACACAAATAGTTTTGGTGAAAAGGGTGGAGGGAGGCATGTCTTGTACAGACATGGGTAATAAAAGCAACTGCAGCAATGAGTGTCCTTTCATTTGCAAGAATGAAAAGACCTGAGAAAAACTGTTTAGCTGCTATCTTCTTTCATCAATAATGGCAAAGCTGCAGGTAACTTAGGGCTCTTGGTGAAAGGTGTTGTTGTTTCAAGTTGCTTTTGATCAGTAAGTTTCTGAATTTGAGAGAGATTGGCAGAGAGGTGGAGAGAAGAGATTTCTATATCCTTGCTGCTATCAGTATAGGTTGCTTTTTCTCTCCTTTGTTGCTCAAAGGTTGCTGCTAATATACTGTTCCTTTGCAGAGTCTGATTTGCAGCTGGATAGTTGTAGGCCATCTTTCTTTCTTTCAATATGTGAACTTATGCAAATTTCATGACGGTTCAGTAAGTTTTAGTGCCTCTTGATTAAAATGGGTAATTCTGAAGCAATTGTATTTATATATTCCATATGGGTTGCCTGTATTTGTCAGATGTTCACAGCAACCACCTTCAGTCAATAGTGTCCTTTATAAAACTATTATTAGTCTGTGAAAGACTCAGGCATTCAAGTCAAATGATGAAAGTTAAATATTGACAGTCCATTTTCACTACAATTGTAGAATTTTTATAATAGGAAATTATTAGGCCAAAACAAATGTAATGGACAATTGGCAGAGAACAGAGTTATTTGAAACTGGAACATGCCACAGGTCACATTAAGCAGGAACATATTTAAATAAAAACAATTATCATGGCTGGCAATGGAGGAACAGATATGCTGGTGTTATTTGCAAGTAACTGAATTATTATGTTTAATCTTGGTTTCGCAAGAGCTGCGGTTTCGCTCTTCATTACCCTGCAAGGAAAATTCTTCAGCTATAATGGATATGTAAATCTGACATCATTACAGAACAGGATATACAAAGAGTAGAATTCAAATCTATTCAGGCTGAAGCTAGAGAGCCACAAATAGAAACAGAAGTGGGTCGGGAGAAGCAGATGGAAAGGTTGTGGGGGTGTGTGGGTCAGGCATACTTACAATATCTCAAACTGCTGTGTCAGCTGCAGTTCAGTTGATTGAACTGTTACCTCTGAGTCAGAAGGCTGCAGATTATTGTTGTAATTTATTACAAAGAGATCTGTAGTGGGTTATATTGAAATTTGAAAATGTCGAGTTTTGGTTTCATTATGGCAGTGTCTCTCCAAAAAATGCTTGAACTTTTAGCCCATATTGAAGGATCTTAGAAGCAAGAGACCTCAGAGGTTGCTATGAGGGTAATTATTTGAGTACAGAGCTATGATCTGAACAGAAGCTTGTTTTTGCTTTAAACAAAAACAGTAAGCAGATGAACACTAAGTCTAGGGGAGTTTTCCAATGAGGAAAAAGGAATTCTATAGAATAGGGTACAGCCACCTACCTCTGTAATAGGAGAGATTCATCTAAAGAATTGAAGTCAAGAGTGTCTAAGTATGCCTGATGGGTTGTGCCATGTAACTATCAGTAATACCTATACTTGGACCAGGAACTTGGACTTAAAGGGATATACCACGGTCTTGTGCTAGGATAGCCAAACCTAACGTCAAAAAAAACTCCTTTCCACAACATGAAAATATGTTTAAAAGTCTACTGGAATTAAAGTTGCAGGGAAAAAAGTAGCTAGACTGATTTTATTGGATAGAGTTTTCGGCAGAAGTTTTTAACCATTTAAAACCATTATCTTTCATTTCCGTGCACGGATTTAGTCAGTATTGCTTGTGTACATTTTGTTCAAGTTGGTAATGTGAAGACTCTTTTGATGTTTTAATTTAATCCTGGAGTCATAAAGTTATAAAGTTATACAGCATGGAAACAGACCTTCAGTCCAACTCATCCACGCCGACTGAATATCCTGAACTGATCTTGTTCCATTTGCCAGTATTTGGCACGTGATCCTCTGAAACCTTCCTGATCATGTACCCATCCAAATTCCTTTTAAATGTTGTAATTTTAGCCACCTCCACCACTTCCTCTGATGGCTCATTCGATACATGCACACACTCTATGTGAAAACATTGCCCCTCAGATCCCTTTTAAATCAACCCCTCTCACCTTAAATCAATACCCTTTAGTTTGGACTCCCATAAGCTGGGAAAATGGCCTTGAGCATTCACCCTATCCGTGTCCCTCATGATTTAAAAAACCTCGATAAGGTCACCACTCAGTCTCCAAAGCTCCAGGGAGAAAAGCCCCAGCCTTTTAAACCTCTCCATATAGCTCAAACCCACAAACATTCTTGTAAATCTTTTCTGAACTCTTTCAAGTTTAACAATGTTTTTCCTGTAGCAGGGAGACCAGAACTGAATGCAGTATTCCAAAAGTTGCCTAACCAATGTCCTGTATGGCTGCAACTCCTATACTCAAAGCACTGACCAATGAAGGCAATTGTGCTAAATGCCTTCTTCACCACCATATCTACCTGCGGCACCACTTTCAAGGAACTATGCACCTGCACTCCTAGGTCCTTTTGTTCAGCAACATTCCCCAGGGCTCGACCACTAACTGTATAAGTACTGCCCTGAACTGCCTTACCAAAATGCAACACCTTACATTTATCTAAATGAAACTCCATCTGCCAGTCCTCTGCCCATTGGCCCATCTGATCAAGATCGCGTTATACCCTGAGATAACCTTCTTGACTGTGCTCTACACCACCAATTTTTGCCTCATCTGCAAACCTGCTAAACATACCTTCTATATTCACATCAAAATTATTTATATAAATGACAAAAAGTAGTCATAGAATCCCTACAGTGTGGGAACAGGCCCTTTGGCCCAACAAGTCTACACCAACCCTCAGACATACCACCTATACCCATTCCCCTATAACACTAATCTACACATCCCCGAGCACTACGGGCAGTTTAGCATGGCCTATCCACCTAGTCTGCATATCTTTGGACCATAGGAGGAAACCGGAGCACCTGGAGGAAACCCATGCAGACACATTGAGAATGCACAAACTCCACACACAGAAGTCATCTGAGGGTGGAACTGAACCTGGGCTCCTGGAGCCGTGAGGCAGCAGTGCTAACCACTGAGCCACCATGCCGCCCCTATGGGCCTAGCGCCAATCCTTGTGGCACAATTGCTGGTCGCAGGTTTCCAGCCCAAAAACTAATATTCCACCACCACCCTCAATCTCCTATCTTGAAGCCAATTTTGTATCGAATTGGCT
This sequence comes from Stegostoma tigrinum, assembly GCF_030684315.1. NCBI lineage: Eukaryota > Metazoa > Chordata > Chondrichthyes > Orectolobiformes > Stegostomatidae > Stegostoma > Stegostoma tigrinum. The sequence goes on along the minus strand of NC_081361.1, from coordinate 66,453,672 downwards.
AGTTCCCCCTCGATCCCATGTGATCTAACCTTGCTAACCAGTCAACCATGCGGAACCTTGTCCTGCTGCTTATTTCCTTACCCTTAGTTCTTTAGGTACTATATTCTTAAATGGTTATGTTTGATCAAATCAAATTCTAACAAATAACTGGCTTGTCAGTATTCTTAATTGGGGTAATGCACTCCAGGACTTCATCACAATAATCAATGCTGACAAGTCAGTACAGTACTGAAGTAGTGTTCCTGTGTCAAAAGTGCTGGCTTTAAAAGCTGGACCTTAACTGCCCTTTCATGTGATTATAAAGTATCCAATAGCATCATGTTAGAGAACAGCAGTGGAGCTGTTCTTGATGTCCAGGCCAATAATCATCCCTTGATCACGATAGATTACCTAACCATTATCACATTGCTATTTGTGGGAGTTTGCTGTGTGTAAATTCGCTGTGGCATTTCCTACTTTACAACTGTGACTACTACAATTCAAAAGTACTCACTGGCTTGTGAAGTGCTTTGGAATGTCCCATACTGATCAAAGAAATGGCATAAATAAAGGTAAAATTGCCCCCATCTCACCAGACCTTAGGGCTGCTCTCTCATTACAAAGAGACAACTGGTAGTGGTTTAACCTGAGGGTCACGACACCTCAGGTGGGGGGAAGGATTGAGAGGGAGAATCCTTCAATGGTAACCATAGTGGGTGTGGGAATTGAACCTGCACTGATGGCACAGCAGCCGCTCAGCCAACTGAACTGTACCAACTCCATAAAAAGCTACATAAATACAACCAATTCTTTAGTTTATTTTCAGGTTGGATTAAAACAGAGATATTGAAAGATAGGCCTCTCAAAAGATTCTTAGCATGTAATGGCTGTTCATTCAGCATGGATATAAACCTCTGGCAATAATAGCTCTTTGAGAGCATGTACCTGCTTTGCTTAAGAACATTGTTAACAACCCTGATGCTTTGGACTGGAACTTTCAAAATTCTAACTCAAAGTCTACCAGCCAAAATATCCTTTGAAACGTTATATGTTTTCACATACTGCTCCAAGTTGATGTGAATCATAACTAATAGATCATGGAACCCCTACAGTATGGAAACAGGCCCTGCAGCCTAACAAGTCCACACCAACCCTTAGAAATCCCACCCAGATCCATCCCCCTATAACCCATCTACACATCCTTGAACACTATGGGCAATTTCGCACGGTTGATCCACCTAAGCTGCACATCTTTGACTGTGGGAGGAAACCACAGCACCCAGAGGAAATCCACGCAGATAAAGGGAGAATGTGAAAACTCCACACAGACAGTCACTCAAGGGTGGAACTGAACCCAGGTTTCTGGCGCTGTGAGACAGCAGTGCTAACCACTGAGCCACAATAGTCAGCTCACGAAAGCAGAACAGTAACAGCCCACACTTTAAGAATATTCTTGTATTATTCAACCATGACATGTAGGCCATGGTAATTCTGTCAATATTAAGGGTGGTGCTTAAACACTTGTTGGATTTAAAGGTTAGATTCAAGTTAAATATGTAATTGGTTGCCAAGCAACCTTATTTTTTTTCTATTCATTTATGGGATCTGGACATCACTGGCAGGCCAGCATTTCTTGCCCACCCCTAGTTGCCCTTGAGAAGGTGATGGTGAGTTGCCTTCTTGAACTGCTGCAGTCCACCTGCTGTGGGTTGACCCACAATGCCATTAGGGACGGAATTCCAGGATATTGACCCAGCAACAGGGAAGGAACAGCAATATATTTCCAAGTCAGGATGGTGAAGGCTGAGAGGCAAACTTGGAGGTGATGGTCTTCCCATATATATGCTGCCCTTGTCCTTCTAGATGGAAGTGGTCGTGGTTTTGGAGCTTATGACTTATTCATTTTGAAGAGTTGAGAATGTGTTTAAATGAATATACCTCCTACCCAATAAGTTTAGATCAAGGTCAATGATAACACAAGCAACAAATAAGAATTGCTATTCTTGACTGAATTTATCAAGTTATGTGAGTTTATTTAAATATACAATACTGCTGTATCAGTTGAAAACTCCAAAAGAAGGTTTCAATGGATTGGTTAAAAGGTCATTGAAAAAGATGTAACTATAGAAATAACAAGGTGTAGAGCTGGATGAACACAGCAGGTCAAGCAGCATCTGAGGAGCAGGAAGGCTGACATTTCCGGTCTAGACCCTTCTTCAGAAATGGAGGAGGGGAAGGGGGTTCTGAAATAAATAGGGAGAAAGGGGGAGGCAGATAGAAAATGGATAGAGGTGAAGATAGGTGGAAAGAAAACAGACAGGTCAAAGAGGCGGGGATGGAGCCAGTAAAGGTGAGTGTAGGTGGGGAGTTAGGGGGCTATAGGTCAGTCCAGGGAGGATGGACAGGTCAAGGGGGCGGGATGAGGCTAGTAGGTAGGAGATGGGGGTGGGGCTTGAGGTGGAAGGAGGGGATAGGTGGGAGGACAGGTTAGGGAGGTTTGGACAAGCTGGGCTGCTTTTGGGATGCAGTGGGGGGAGGGGAGATTTTGAAGCTTGTGAAGTCCACATCAATACCACTGGGCTGCAGGGTTCCCAAGCAAAATATGAGTTGCTGTTCCTACAACCTCTGGGTGGCATCATTTGGCCCTGCAGGAGGCCCAGGATAGACATGTCATCTAAGGAATGGGAGGGGGAGTTGAAATGGTTTGTGACTGGGAGGTGCAGTTGTTTGTTGCGAACTGAGCGTAGGTGTTCCACAAAGCGGTCCCCAAGCCTCCATTTGGTTTCCCCAATATAGAGGAGGCCACAATGGGAACAGCGGATACACTATACCACATTAGCAGATGTGCAGGTGAACATCTATTTGATGTGGAAGATCTTCTTAGGGCCTGGGATGGGGGTGAGGAGGGAGGTGTAGGGGCACGTGTCGCACTTTCTGTGGTTGCAGGGTAAACTGCCAGCGGTGGTGGGGCTGGAGGGGAGTGTAGAGCAGACAAAGGAGTCACGGAGAGAGTGGTCCCTCTGTAAAGCAGATAAGGGTGGGGAGGGAAAACTGTCTTTGGTGGTGGCGTGAATTGCAGATGGCAGAAGTGTCAAAGGATGATGCTTTGGATTCGGAGGTTGATGGGGTGGTATGTGAGGACAAGGGGGATTCTGTTTTGTTTGTTATTGCGAGTTAGGGGGATGTGAGGGATGAGTTGCGGGAAATGTGAGAGACATGGTTGAGGGCATTTTCGATCACTGTGGAGGGAAGTTGCGGTCCTTGAAAAACGGCATCTGGGATGTCCGGGACAGGAATGCCTCATCTCGGATTCAGATGTGGCCTAGGCGGAGGAATTGGGAATAGGGGATGGCTTTTATGCAGGAAGGTGGGTGGGAGGAGGTTTATTCTAGGTCGCTGTGGGAGTTGATGGGCTTGAAATGAATATCAGTTTCCAGGTGGTTACCAGAGATGGAATCAGAGAGGTTCAGGAAGGAGACAGGTATCAGAGATGGTCCACTGAACTTAAGGTTCAGGTGGAAGGTGTTAGTTAAGTGGATGAACTGTTTGAGCTCCTCATGGGAGCACGAGGTGGCGCTGACACAGTCATCGATGTAACAGAGGAAGGCGTGGGAGATAGGGCCAGTGTAGCTTCGGAAGAGGGATTGTTCCATGTAACCTACAAAGAGTCAGGCATAGCTTGGGCCTATGCGGGTACCCATGGCCACCCCCTTTTGTCTGCAGGAAGAGGGAGGAATTGAAGGAACAGTTGTTGAGGATGAGGATGAGTTCAGCTAGGCGGATGACGGTGTCAGCGGTGAGGGACTGGTCGGGCCTGCAGGACAGGAAGAAGCAGAGGGCCTTTAGGACATGTGAATGGGGAATGCAGGCATATAGGGACTGGCCATCCATGCTAAAGATGAGATGTTGGGGACCAGGGAATCGGAAGTTTTGGAGGAGGTGGAGGGCATGGGTGGTGTCACGGACATAGAGGGGGGAGTTCCTGGACCAAGGAGGAGAAAATGGAGTCGAGATAAGTCAAGAGATAGCAGTTCCTACTATCTCTCTGACTACAGGAAAGTTCTTTTTTGACCCTTTCTCCAGTTCAGCTTGATACAGTGTTTATCTATGTCAGACATTCATAGAATGTACATTAGAGAGGTCCTAATGATGCATTAAAGCAGTTACATTTAAACAAGGAATGCAGAGCACCAGTAACAATGTTGCACATTCAGTCACCTCACTTGCATAAATATTGTAACACAGGCAACAATGGGATAAATAACAGGTCCAGTTCTAAGTAATGTATCAGTTGGAATGACAGTTATGTCAGCAGTCAACTGTATTACTGAATGGGCTCCAATTGATTCTTATTACAGAGTAATGTGAAGAGTTAGTTAATGTACTTAATAAAGTAGTCCATTGATATTTACTCTGTAGACTAATATAAGAATAGCCACTTCGGTGAACTACGGTAGCCTCATTAGGTCAAGTGCTTCTCAAATCTCTTCCCACTTCCACACCCATTTCATGGCTTGAAAATTGTCATGACCCCTTGATTACTGGTGGGCTTGTGGGAAGGAAAAGATGTGTGTCCCAACTACTTTTTGGGAAAGTCTTGAACAAGGACACAATGTTGTGCCGACCATTGATCCTCATGTATGCACCCTCAAATTTCTGTGACCATATACATGTCCAGCAGTCTCTTAAATGACCCCAATGACCTTGCTTCCACAACTGCTGCTGGCAACGCATTCCATGCTCTCACAACTCTCTGCGTAAAGAACCTGCCTCTGACATCCCCTCTATACTTTCCACCAACCAGCTTAAAACTATGACCCCTCGTGCTAGCCATTTCTGCCCTGGGAAATAGTCTCTGGCTATCAACTCTATCTATGCCTCTCATTATCTTGTATACCTCAATTAGGTCCCCTCTCCTCCTCCTTTTCTCCAATGAAAAGAGACCGAGCTCAGTCAACCTCTCTTCATAAGATAAGCCCTCCAGTCCAGGCAGCATCCTGGTAAACCTCCTCTGAACCCTCTCCAAAGCATCCACATCTTTCCTATAATAGGGCGCCCAGAACTGGACGCAGTATTCCAAGTGCGGTCTAACCAAAGTTTTATAGAGCTGCAACAAGATCTCACGACTCTTAAACTCAATCCCCCTGTTAATGAAAGCCAAAACACCATATGCTTTCTTAACAACCCTGTCCACTTGGGTGGCCATTTTAAGGGATCTATGTATCTGCACACCAAGATCCCTCTGTTCCTCCATGCTGCCAAGCTGAAGGGCCTGTTCTGTGCTGTACTGTTCTATGTTCAATGTTCTATAAGGAGGAGAAGGAATGTTGGTGAAAGAAAATCTTTAAAAAAAGTCATGATTTCATGAGACATTAGATATGTGGCCATTCTAATCTAAGCAGCTAAATTTGAATTAATTTGATTGGATTGGTGAATTGTTTTATTTTCTACCCAATTTTGCTTTACAATAATTTAATTGTGAAGCAGAGAGGCTAAAATGACTTATACAATGCCAGCAAAAGTGAAAATGTGCCTCACATGGCAGTGTTTCTTTCTAGCAAGATTGCCTCAATGCAAATACCATGCTTTAATACCCAAAGTGATTCAGTGTTGACTTAAGTGTGATTACAGATCTTATGTGGTGCCATTTTGGAAGATATTTAAATGAGATTTAAATGCAAAGCTCTGGTTCCAAATCCACCACTTGAAGCTGAGGGAGTGACCTCCAAATTTGATGATCAAAAATGATTGTGTTTGTCAGCAAAAGGAATTTTGGCACAAACCACTCAGTTTAAAAAAAAACTGGTGCTTGTAAACAAGATTGTTGAGACAGTCATGGCACCTTTATGCATTCACAAATCCCCAAATGCCTGCACTATAGTTATACCATGGCTGTTTCCTTTGGCAAACTAATCAGGGTCAACATTGCTTTAAGTCCCAACACAGAAGTTCATTCAGGTTTTAAACTACACAGCAGAGTATCCTTTATCCAGTCTAATTCTGATAAACATATAATTGGTTTGCCAAGAAACCATACACTTCAATAAACCAGTCAATTGGAAAATCTCTGAACTGAAGCCTATTTACTCAATCAGTCACTCAGCATTTTCGTCTGATGGTACAATGGTGCATACTGAACTAAAAGCTATAATTGAACAGACTTCAGAGGTTTCCTGCTGTCTCAGGTTTAATTTGAAGACAGACAGACCATACTTCTTGCTGAACATTAAAAATTTGTTAATTAAGAACATTTTGGTCTTCTAATTAGGAAATGTATAGTGTAACACCAAATGGGAAGTGAATTGATCCACTGGAATTGCAACCTGTGGAAGTGAATAGGAAGGGTGTTGATGTATTGAAACAAGACCATGAACTGAAATTGTACAGTCTAAAGTGGGAATGACTATGACTGGAATTTTACACTTTGAATAGCTTTGGGGAAGAAGAATTCTAACAATTGACTGAAGTTTTAGCACTAAAAATCAAGACTGACAATCCAATACAATACAGCCGGGATTGCAGGAGGAGGAGTCATCTTTCAGAGCAGACGTTAGTTTGAGCCAAGATAACAAAGTGTGGGGCTGAATGAACACAGCAGGCCAAGCAGCATCTCAGGAGCACAAACGCTGATGTTTTGGGCCTCGACCCTTCATCAGAAAAGGGGGATGGGGAGAGGATTCTGAAATAAATAGGGAGAGGGGCGGAGGCAGCTTGAGGAGGGGTAGAGGAGAAGATAGGTGGAGAGGAGAGTATGGGTGGGGAGGTATGGAGAGGATAGGGGATAGGATTAATTTGAACCATCTGTCTACCTTCTTAGAGGGATTCCTGGTTTCCAGACCAATATTTATCCCTCAAATCAGTCTAAAAAAAATTGTCTGATCATTGTGTGAATTTGCTATGGACAAATTAACTGCCCTGTTACTTACGTGACAAAAATGACCACAGTTCAGCAGTGCTTCATTGGCAATAAAGTGCTTTGAGATGTCTGATGATCATGAAAGGAGCGAGATAAATGCAAGACTATTTCATATAGAGGTGTAACTGGAAAGTGGGTTGGTCCATTAGAATTCCAAGATTAGAGTACATTTAATAGTCAAGCAATTTAGCTTGACCAAGGCACAGCATATTTTCAAATCCTCCCTTCTCAATCTACAAATGTTATGGTCTATCCTGATTAATAATGGCAGCCATATTGTGTAAAGGTGGGTGTCAATGCAGGATCAGTTTCTTCTTCCCTCTTTCCCCAAAATAAAACTATGGGACATTCACAATACTTGCTGTGCAGTTCAGGCTAGTCGGCCAGAAAACTAAGGTTGTACAGGAAATGTGCCAGTACACATAATTATTGTGGTACACTTTGGAGAGGTTGGGTGCTTGCTTGAGAGTGGTTGTAAGTGTCTTAAAGATATTTTAAGGTTGATATGTATTCACCATTCTATGAAATATTTACTCTCTCAGGTTGGGATTTTTTGATTTGTATTCAAAGTGTGGGCCTGGTGCCATGATGCATGGGACACCCCTCACTACTACCAAAGAGAAAGTCCAGGATCAAGTGCCTGTCACGAATCCATGAGGTCACCTTCTGGGCCCACCACTCCTGGGTCAGACATGCCTGAAGCTGCCAGTCAATAAGAATCCAGCAGCCACTGTGAACTGAGCACTGCTTCAGAGGCTGAGGCCAAGGCTGTATGATGAGACTAAAGTCTTATAGCAACAGGCAACGGAGGTGGTTTTGGATAAGGGTGGCTTTCAAGAGGCACTTCTCTAGCTCCCATCTGTGTCTCTGATCACCCCCAGATTAGAGCAAATCAAGACACACTCCACCTCTTGGGTTCATGCCAGGCACTTGATCTTGGGCTTTCTCTTTGGTAGTAGTGAGGGGTGTCCCATGCATTATGGCACCAAGCCAACACTTTGAACAAAAATTGCAAAGTCCTGGCCTAAGAGAGTAAATACTTCATAGAATGTTGAATATGTATAAACCTTAAAATATCTTAAAATGAAGGCTCCTTCATTTTTACTAGCTCCCATGTGCCAACAACACAGGTAACTGGGGCAATTGAGTGGAGAGATTAAATTTTAACTTGCAATTTCCCTAGGTTTGAGGACGGTTTCAGCACTTGGAAAATAGTGAATGGAGCTCCAAATTCTTCGAGTTTATAAGTTGCTGGGCCTGATGAACTTCATATGAGGGGCTTAAAATAGGGACTAATGAGATATTTAATACTCTTGTTTTAATTTTTGTTAACTCCTCAGATTCAGGGAAGGATACATAGCTTTGGAAAATAACAAATGTAACTCCTTAATACAAAAAGGAAGAAATATCAAAAGCAGGACAGTATGGATCAATTTGCTTCACAAATGCCATGGGAATCTAATGATAATCATGAATCCATTATCGATTGTTGGAAAAATCCATCTGGTTTACAAATGTCCTTTAGGGAAGGAAACTGCCATCCTTGCCTGGTCTGGCCTACATGTGACTCCAGACCCACAGAAATGTGGTTGACCCTCAACTGACCTCTGGACAATTAGGGATGGGCAATAAATGGTACCTAGCCAGTGCTGTCCTCATCCTGTTAATGAATAAAGAAAACAAAAATGTTAGAATCTATTGTTAAAGGTGTTAGAACAGGGCACTTCAATCGGTGCAAGGTACTTGGGCAAAGCTAACATGGTTTTGTCAAAAGGAAACCACTTTTAATTTATTGAAGATCTTTGAAGAAGTAAGGTGTGCTGTAGATAAAGGAGAACTAGTGGATACATTGTATTTTGATTTCCAGAAGGCATTTGATGAGTTGCCACACTGGAGGTTACTGTTGAAAATAAAAACTTGGTGGTGTGGGGTGTAACAAACTGGCATGGATCGAAGATTAGCTAGATAACAAGAAACAGAGAGTGGGAATAAATGGTCATTTTTCAGGCTGGCAACAGTGGCTGGGATTCAATGGTTTACAATTGATATAAATGACTTAGATGAAGGAACTGATGGTGTGATTGTTAAAGTTGACACAATGACAGATAGGAAAGTAGGCTGTGATTCACATAAGGAAGCTGCAGAGGGATATAGATAGGTTAACTGAATGGGCAAAGATCTGTCAAAGGGATTATTATGTGGAAAAGTGTGAAATTGTTCATTTTCATGGGGCTTGCCAAAGAAAAGCATATTATCTGAATTATGAGAGATTGTAAAGCTCTGAACTGGAGATAGATCTGGCTGCCCTAGTGCATAAATTGCAAAGTGTTTGTTTGCAGGTACAGTAGTAATTTGGAAAGCTAATAGAATGCTATCTTTTAGTGAGGGGAATTGAATACAAGAGTAGGGAGGTGATTCTTCAATTATACAGCGAATTAGTGAGCCTACATCTGGAGTACTTCTTAGAGTATTGGTATCCATATTTCAGGAAGAATGTAAATAAATTGGAAGTAGTTCAAAGAAGAAGGCTACACCAATATCTGGAATAGGCAGGTTGTCTAATGAGGGAAGATGAGGGAAAGTTGTATCCATATTTGAAAGAGTAACAAGCAACGTGATGATTTATATAAGATCCTCTAGTATCTTGAAAGGGTGAATGCGAAAAGATGCTTCATCTTGTGGGAAAATTTACAACTAGGAGTCATTGTTTAAAATTAAGGGGTCACCCACTCAGACAGAGATGAGGAGATAACACAGCAGGCCAGACAGCATCAGAGGAGCAGGAAAGCTGACATCTTGGGACCAGGAACCTTCTTCAGAAATTTCTGATGCTGCCTGGCCTGCTGGCAGCTCCACAATGTGTTATCTCTGACTCCAGCATCGGCAGTTCTTACTATCTCAGAGATGAGGAGAATTTATTTTTGAGGGTCACGAGTCTTTAGAACTCTCTTCTTCAAACTATGGTGCTGGCAGAACCTTGAATATTTTTAAGGTAGAGGTAGATATTTTCTTGATAAGCAAGGGGGTAAAATGCTCTCAGGGTAGCTGAGCATGGGCGTAATCAGACTAGCCATGATCTTTTTGAATAACAGGGCAATCTCCAAGGACAGGGTGGCCCAAATCTGCTCCTATTTTGTATCAGAGGAGCAGGAGAGTCAACACTTCAGGCCTAGAACTTACATCAGGACGCCACCAGTCGACATTCCTGCTCCTCTGATGCTGCCTGGCCTGCTGTGTTCCTCCAGCTCCACACTGTATTGACTCTGACTTTAGCATCTGCAGTTCTTGCTATCTCCTAACTTGTATATTTGTAAGTTTGTATATTCCCACAGTATTCCATTTTAACCTGCTGTTCTGAGGGGAGGTTGAAGAAACCCATCAAAATCTGGTCAGATTGCTCTTAACCAAATAAGTCAAGCTTTAATTATGATGTGTGATTGTTATTGTCACCAATGTCCTGTGCAGAATTGGGATTGGAGCTTTCCTGCCAAATGAGGCCAATGGGAAGAAGAAGGGCCAGAAAATATTCAGTTAGGTGTGATTTTAAATTTCTATTAAAATCTTTGTCCTGGAACCAGCAAGAGCACAATGGGCCCCTGGCTCCAAAAGGGAACATTTCAGCCTTCCCCACTCAAGACGCTTCCTTCCACAATGAGGCTCTACTGAAAACCTACGTCAGCAATTTACCTGAGTATCAGAGATTGCTCTTTCCTGTTCCCATTGCTGGCAGCCGCCTGCCTTCTCACAGCTTGTTTCTGACCAACAGCCAAGTGACTTTTCTTGCCAATTTTTAATTGGTAGGAAACTGATTGCGGATGAGGCCAAATAATAAGAATCAGATTTTATCCAGCCAAGACCAGTATTCACCTATGTTAAAATCAGAACTACAGGCTCAAGTTACTGTGATATTGATTGATTGATTTAACAAAGACATTATTGCTGTTTTGGGATTCTAAAGGAAGCCAATTTGTACAATGGCCTGGAAGTTCTGAATCTCTTTCTGTAAAGCCATTAAAGAAGGAGACTCATTTAGAACATATAATACAGAACATTACAACACAGTACAGGCCCTTCGGCCCTCGATGTTGTGCCGACCTTTCATACTGATCTGAAGCCCATCTAACCTACACTATTCCATGTACGTCCATATGGTTAGCCAATGACGACTTAAATGTACCTAAAGTTGGCAAATCTACTACTGTTGCAGGCAAAACGTTTCATTCCCTTACTACTGTCTGAGTAAAGAAACTACCTCTGACATCTGTCCTATATCTTTCGCCCCTCAATTTAAAGCTATGCCCCCTCGTGCTCGCCGTCACCATCCTAGGAAAAAGGCTCTCCCTATCCATCCGATCTAACCCTCTGATTATTTTATATGTTTCAATTAAGCCATCTCTCAACCTTCTCTCTAATGAAAACAGCCTCAAGTCCCTCAGCCTTTCCTCGTAAGACCTTCCCTCCATACCAGGCAACATCCTAGTAAATCTCCTCTGCACCCTTTCCGAAGCTTCCACATCCTTCTTATAATACAGTGACCAGAACTATACACAATACTCCAAGTGCGGCCGCACCAGAGTTTTGTACAGCTGCAGCGTAACCTCTTGGTTCCGGAACTCGATCTCTCTATTAATCAAAGCTAAAACACTGTATGCCTTCTTACCAGCCCTGTCAACCTAGGTGGCAACTTTCAAGTATCTGTGTACATGGACACCGAGATTTCTCTGCTCATCTACACTATTAAGAATCTTACCATTAGCCCAGTACTTTGCCTTCCGGTTACTCCTACCAAAGTGCATCACCTCACACTTGTCTGCATTAAACTCTATTTTCCACCTCTCAGCCCAGCTCTGCAGCTTACCTATGTCTCTCTGCAACCTATAGCATCCTTCGTCACTATCCACAACTCCACCGACCTTAGTGTCGTCTGAAAATTTACTAACCCATCCTTCTACGCCCTCATCCAGGTAATTTATAAAAATGACAAACAGCAGTGGACCCAACACCGACCCTTGCGGTACACCACTAGTAACTGGTCTCCAGGATGAACATTTCCCATCAACTACCACCCTCTGTCTTCTTTCAGCAAGCCAATTTCCAATCCAAACTGCTATATCTCCCACAATCCCATTCCTCCGCATTTTGTACAATAGCCTATTGTGGGGAACCTTATCGAACACCTTGCTGAAATCCATATACACCACATCAACCGGTTTACTCTCATCTACCTTTTTGGTCACCTTGTCAAAGAACTCAATAAGGTTTGTGAGGCACGACCTTCCCTTCAAAAAACCGTGCTGACTATCCCTAATCAATTTATTCTTTTCTAGATGATTATAAATCCTATCCCTTATAACCTTTTCCAACACTTTACCAACAACTGAGGTAAGGCTCACTGGTCTATAATTACCAGGGTTGTCTCTACTCCCCTTCTTGAACAGGGGAACCACATTTGCTGTTGTCCAGTCGTCTGGCACTATTCCTGTAGACAATGACGAGTTAAAGATCAATGCCAAAGGCTCGGCAATCTCCTCCCTGGCTTCCCAGAGGATCCTAGGATAAATTTCATCCGCCCCAGGGGACTTATCTATCTTCACCCTCTGAAGGATTTCTAATACGTCTTCCTTGTGAACCTCAATCCCACCTAGTCTAGTAGCCTGTATTTCCGTATTCTCCTCAACAACATTGTCGTTTTCCTGTGTGAATACTGACAAAAAATATTCATTTAGCGCCTCTCCTATCTCTACAGAAGCATAATGCAGTCACAGCAGAGCAGAAGGCCATTTACGGGTGTATGTGAGTATGTGTGTGCACACACGTGTTGGTTCTCTGCGCACACACGTGTTGGTTCTCTGCAGGTACAATTCAGCAAGTACCACCGCCTATCCTTTCCTTGTATCAGTGCATTGTCTTTTCAATTGCTTATCCAATTAGTTTTTGCCTCCACCAACACTTGTAGGTTGTACATTCCAGTTCCTAACCATTCTCTGGATAAAAATGTTTCTCCTCATCTTGCTATGCTTTTACCAATCACCTTAAATTGGTGTCCTCAGGCTCTCAATTCTTCCCCCAATCAGAATTCTAACTCACTATTTACTCTGCCAAAATCCCTTTTAATTTTGAACACCTCTGTCAAATCATCTCCCAAGTGACATATTATGAGCTACAGGAGGCTGGATGAACACAACAAGCCAGGCAGCATCTGGAGGAAAGGAGAAGTCAACATTTCGGGTATGACACAGTGTGGAGCTGAAGGAACACAGCAGGCCAGGCAGCATCAAGGAAATTTCTAAAGAAGGGTCCTGACGCGAAACGTCAACTTTCCTACTCCTGTGATGCTGCCTGGCCTGCTGTGTTCCTCCAGCTCCACACCGTGTTATCTCTGGCTCCAGTATTGGCAGTTCTTATGATCTCAAAGTTTCGAGTATTACCCTGTTTCAGGTCCATTGTTTTTCCCCTAATATGACAATCACATATTCTGCAATCAAGAAATACAGGAAGGGTTTTTTTCATTGAGATTTTATAAAACATTGATTTTGGCAAAATTATCTTTTTAAAGAGACTTCAAAAGCCACAGACTAAGGCAAGCATTTAAGTGGGAAAAGGAAAACTTCACAAAATACCTAGATTTAATATCCACTGAAAAAAACACCAAAGTAAGATAATTGTTTCAGTAGAATTGAAAAAGTTTCATAAAGTTTGAAGAATTTTAGATCTGAACACTATTCCCTCCAAAGCATCAACACATAAATCGAAGTGGTACTTTTTTTGAATTAAAATTCCTTATTGCTACTATTGTCTTCATTTAGACGACCTAGCTCAGTGATAGCATTTCAATTGGTTTTAAGCCCCAGAGTTTGAGTAGATAATCTAGGCAGATGTATTCAATGCAATACTGAATTGTAGGTCCATCATCTGTCAACGGATATATTGAACTTGATGGAAAATTACCAGTGAGCAGTTGGTTGACTGGTTCGGCTGCAATTTGGATGGAGAAGTCTCTTGATACAAATGGTAGCCCTTCAACAAGCAGATTTTTGTGGTGGTTGGGAGCAGATATTGCTGGGGGTGGGTAGAGGTTATTTTAAAGGGTTGGGGGGGAGTACAAAGTGTTTGAAGATACAGTGCTTTGGAAATAGGGATATTGTTGAGGTGGAGAGAGTGGGGTAAATGAACACACTCCTGCTCCTCTTGGCCTACAAGTGGTTTTGTAAAACACATTAAATCACATTGATCTAGTGCATTTTCCTTCTTTATTCTGCTCAGTTTCCTCATTTCTGGGAAACTGAGTTCATAAAGGTTAAAAAAAATAGAAATTCAGTAAATTGAAGCAAGCAGTCTCCTTAAAAAGCTTCAGTAACTGACCAACATTGTCAGGGTGGATTAACCTCCCTTGCTGAACCCCAACCCCAGCCAAATGCCAAAGTGGGGCAAGTTCCTGTTTCAGATGTTGACCATTTTAAAATCCTGCCTGAGCCAAAGTCAGCATTAGTGGATTTTAAAATGACCTCCAATATGTACAAATGAAAGCCATGCCTGAGTGTAAAGTTGAGTTTTCATAGGACTGAAAGATGATTATTACCAGCAGAACCTTTTCTGTGTTCTCTTGCACTGTGAGAAGCAGGGAAATAGAGATGCATGCAGTCATAGTCCTCTGGTACCACAGCGGTAGCTGGTGATCTTATATGTGAAGAACATCATCATCACAGGGACTGCAGTAGTTCAAACAGGCTTACTACCACTTGCTCAGAGCAATCTGGTATGGCCAATAAATGAAGCATCTCAGTGTTGCCCACATCCTTAGAACAAATATTTAAAGAGAAACCACTGAGTGCAGGAAAGTCAGGAAGCCTGACCATAAGTTTCCAACTTAGAATAAAAATCATACTGCATCAATAAGTCATTTTTATTCCTCAAACCAGTCAGAATGTTGCCCTCGCTCAATAAAATTAGTGCAAGTTAGGGCATCCCATTTGTCACCTGGATTTATGACCATCGTCAAACTTACTGACCAAACAAATCTTATTTCCCTCTTGTCTTTATAACGCATTTTTTCTGTTGTCTGTGGCTATCACGCCCCCATCTACATCAATGGAACTGAGGTTGAGAGGGAGGAGAACGTCAAGTTCCCAGGAATGATGATAACCAACAATCCGTCCTGGACTTGTCACTTAGATTTGACAGTCAAGAAGGCAGAACAATGCCTCTTCTTCCTCAGGCAGCTCAGGAAATTTGTCATGTCCGTAAGGGTCCCTCACCAACTTCTACAGATGCAGCATTGAAAACGTACTGTCTGGGTGCATAGCTGCCTGGTATGGCAACTGCTCTGCCCAGGACTGTAAGAAACTACAGAAGGTGGTGTGCACAGCCCAGACCATCATGGAAGCCAATCTTCAATCCATGGGCTCCATTTACATGACCATCAAAGACCAATAGCACCCTCGTAATGACTTCCTACAACCTCTTCCATTAGACAGAAGATACAGAAGCCTGAACACTTGCACAGCAGATTTAGGAATGGCTTCTTCCTGGCCGTTATTAGACGGATAAATGGACTCTCTAGCCTCAAATAATGCTGATCTTGCTAACGTTGATCTTGCTTAGTGCACGCCCTGTGCATGTAACCTGTATGCCTCTGTCTAAGTCTTTTTGATCTGTACATCCTTTGCTTGCTGTGATCTGCTTGTTCTGCTCATAAACAAAACTGTTCACTGTCCTTCAGTACATGTGACAATAAATCAATCAATCCATCAATCGGTATTGTGTACACTGGCGATAACCTTGCCAAGGCAACAGATATTCTCCTCCACTGAAAATGTAATTGTGTTTGGTTACTTATTTTCTTGGGGGACAGTTTAGTTCAGTTGGCTGGACAAAGTTGGTTTGCAAAGCAGTGTGATGCTGGCAGCATGCGTTCAACCACTCCCTTGCCCTGAGGTATGGCAGCCCAGAGGCTAAACCACTACCAGTCATCCCTCTCAAATGAGAATGCTGTCCTATGGTCTGGTAAGACTATGAGAGCATGCTTTCATTGCTCAGATCACCTACAGTCTTACTAATGACATTGCTTTTATTCACCTTATCTTTTTCGTTGTAAGGGCCACGTTAGCATTTAAAAAATAATAGGGCCATTGCCCAGCACATGAAAACACATCATACTGCTTTTCAAGCTGTAAACCACTCTGTGTAAATGCTAACTTCATGTGGGACTGTTTTTTCAAAACAAAAGGGGCTGACATGGGTGATAATGGGAACTGCAGATGCTGGAGAATCCAAGATAATAAAATGTGAGGCTGGATGAACACAGCAGGCCCAGCAGCATCTCAGGAGCACAAAAGCTGATGTTTCGGGCCTCGACCCTTCATCAGAGAGGGGGATGGGGTGAGGGTTCTGGAATAAATAGGGAGAGAGGGGGAGGCGGACCGAAGATGGAGAGAAAAGAAGATAGGTGGAGAGGAGAGTATAGTTCGGGAGGTAGGGAGGGGATAGGTCAGTCAAGGAAAGACTGACAGGTCAAGGAGGTGGGATGAGGTTAGTAGGTAGGAGATGGAGGTGTGGCTTGGGGTGGGAGGAAGGGATGGGTGAGAGGAAGAACAGGTTAGGGAGGCAGAGACAGGTTGGACTGGTTATGGGATGCAGTGGGTGGAGGGGAAGAGCTGGGGTGGTTGTGTGGTGCAGTGGGGGGAGGGGACGAACTGGACTGATTTTGGGATGCGGTGGGGGAAGGGGAGATTTTGAAGCTGGTGAAGTCCACATTGATACCATTGGGCTGCAGGGTTCCAGAAGACAGACCACCTTCCAGAGAGACCACTCTCTCCGTGACTCCCTTGTTTGCTCCACATTGCCCTCCAACCCCACCACACCCGGCACCTTCCCCTGCAACCGCAGGAAATGCTACACATGCCCCCACACCTCCTCCCTCACCCCTATCCCAGGCCCCAAGATGACTTTCCACATTAAGCAGAGGTTCACCTGCACATCTGCCAATGTGGTATACTGCATCCACTGTACCCGGTGTGGCTTCCTCTACATTGGGGAAACCAAGCAGAGGCTTGGGGACCGCTTTGCAGAACACCTCCGCTCGGTTCGCAATAAACAACTGCACCTCCCAGTCACAAACCATTTCCACTCCCCCTCCCATTCTTTAGATGACATGTCCATCATGGGCCTCCTGCAGTGCCACAATGAGGCCACCCGAAGGTTGCAGGAACAGCAACTCATATTCCGCTTGGGAACCCTGCAGCCCAATGGTATCAATGTGGGCTTCACCAGCTTCAAAATCTCCCCTACGCCCACCGCATCCCAAATCCAGCCCAGCTCGTCCCCTCCCCCCACTGCACCACACAACCAGCCCAGCTCTTCCCCTCCACCCACTGCATCCCAAAACCAGTCCAACCTGTCTCTGCCTCCCTAACGTGTTCTTCCTCTCACCCATCCCTTCCTGCCACGCCAAGCCGCACCTCCATCTCGTACCTACTAACCTCATCCCACCTCCTTGACCTGTCCGTCTTCCCTGGACTGACCTATCCCTTCCCTACCTCCCCACCTATACTCTCCTCTCCACCTATCTTCTTTTCCCTTCGTCTTCGGTCCGCCTCCCCCTCTCTCCCTATTTATTCCAGAACCCTCACTCCATCCCCCTCTCTGATGAAGGGTCTAGGCCCGAAACGTCAGCTTTTGTGCTCCTGAGATGCTGCTGGGCCTGCTGTGTTCATCCAGCCTCACATTTTATTATCTGGGGCTGACATGGGCTCCAGTTCCAACAGCTATGTTGAATCTTGGCTGTCTGCCAAAGATCACCGTTTAACTGCTTTAATAGGGTGACCCAGCATATTAGCTTTTAATATCTTTACTTCTGTTTTAGGTAAAGAGCTACCAATGTAAACACGCAGCTCTTCATTTTAGTTACATCCAATTTATTAAGTGATAAAAATAATATTTTCTGGAATGAACACGAGTTTTTTTCCCCAAAGTACTAACTTGCACAGCATCTATGCAACCACAGCTATTTCTGAAAGAAATTAGATTAAAACTCTTTGGTTTATAACCTTCATGTTATTGCATTGTATAAATAAAATTAAAAAGTGCTTAGGTTATGCCACATCTTTGAGGTGCTTTAATAAAATCTTCAGCAATAGCTTCAACTGATATTGTTTAAAGGTGGGAGTGTGATTCTACCACACTGAATGCACAAAGACAGAAAGTAATGTGTAGCATAGATAAACTACTTGACATTTCTGAAGTGAAGCATAGATGATATTCTTTCAAAAAGCTTTTTCAAATGGTATTAGCATGTCATCAAGGAAAGTTGGGAGGTGAGTATAATGGTAATAGCTTGGAATGCTGCACAAAATTGTTACCAACCACAGTATCTGTCTCCATCTCAAATCAGGCATATGATGCTTTCTCTTTTAAGCACATTTGCCATTCAAAGTTAAATTGTTTTGTTAAGTGAGATCCACAGCACCGGGTCTGCTCGGAACACCTTTTCTCATGCGATCTTCCACTCCTCACCTCATCAATTGTGCAGTTAGACTCTATGATACCCTTCTCATGGAATTATGCAGCAGGAGAGGTGGTAGAGCTCACCACTTCTGCTTACATGCTGCTAGTGCCATATTTAAAGCCCAGCTCCACACCACTTCAGATGCTACAAGCCAGAGTCCTACTCATCACTGGAGGAACCAAACACGGGCTGTGTGACCACTTTGCAGAACGCCTCCATTCTGTGTGCAAGACTGACCCCAATCTTCCCATAGCCAATCCTCCGCATGCTGCAATATTCCAGCAAATCACAGTGCAAACTGGAGGAGCAACATCTCATCTTCAAACTAGGCAGTTTACAACCATCTGGGCTTAACATTGAGTTCAACACCTTCAAATTGTGAATACATCCTTCCTTTCCTTTAGCTTTTCTTGTTACATTCTCTGCCACATGTCCCCTCTCCCCACTCCAATGAGACTGTCTTCTTTTTTCAGTCTGCCAGTTAGACAGACTGTTAATCTGCTGTTCTCACATTCCAATCATTTAATCTGAACAATCAACATCCTTTCTCTCCCAACACTCCAACTAACAATCCCTCCACGACAACTGCATAAATGCTGCCCCCTCCATGCTTCACTTCAGCTCTGATGTGGAGTCATCTAGACTTGAAATCTAACCCACTGTGATCTTCAGCATTTTTTTGTTTTCAAACACTATGCTCTCTGTTTTGCGGGCAAAGATGTGGAAGTGATGGCAGATGGGGTGTCGGAAAGGAGGGTCATTTTCTCTGCAGATGACCAAAATCATGCCAGTGGACCCAGCCAGCTCGGACACAGATAACAACCCAAGTCAGTGCTGATTTCTAAGTTAAACAGAACAAACAACATTGCTCAAAGCTCATTTTTCTTCTCAAAGGGGTAACACATACTCTACCATTGCACACAACGCTCAGCAGGGGTCATGGGCTATAACTCTCTCTACTGTGTGCTGCACACCAAGCCAGTGAGTCTCACCTAAATCATCCCTCCAATCCTTCTTGCTCTTTGCATTTCCTACTGGGGATACCTCATTGACTCTCCCACACCAGCATCATCACTAACACTCTCCCATCCACATCAGGCATACTCAATCTCTCCCTTTGTCTCACTGCAGCAAACATTGGCCCACCAGTACTGGATGTCACCAATACTGGTGACATCAGCCACAGGCTCCTTTTGAGATGAATACATTCAATTTGGTCAGAGATGAACTTGACTGCTCTTGTGGTGATGGAGTGAGCCCGTTGCAAACTAAACCAGTAAAATTCATTGTGCTGAGTCGAACTGCTCTCCCATTTTTACTAGTGCCAGATTATTCCTATCTGTCAAAGTTTTAACTCTCTTGCACAAACAAGACCCTCTCTCCACTTATACAGGCTCTTGTGAGAACCAGCAAACAACTGCGAAGAAAATGGCAGAATTGGAGACCTTTAGCTGTACCTTTGCATCTGAGGAGGAAGCCTCCAAGATACATTAGAAATGTTCTCACTTGCACCCTCCACCAGCTCAGAGACGTTCACTTTGTCAGGCTCTCCATCCAGATTGGAGTCAGGAGCACAATCTGGTGAACATTTCACTGACATATCTCTGTTGCATTTTGAAGAACAAATGCCCAAGGTTTCTGGTATTCAGAGAACTGCTAGAGATCGGACAGCTGTTCAGCCATTAGCAGAATACAATCCAATGGTTTGGCCAAGACTTACTTCATCAAGACAGTCTAAGAAGCAGCAGACAGCTTTGTCTGAGGCTTGGTAATGGAAGAAACCACCAATGTTTTCAGTACCGTACTGATGCCAGCATGCATCTGGTCATCTCTAGGGACAAGTGCTATGAGAGCTAGGCCATGGGCAAATGCCATGAAAGCCAGGTCCAACACATGCAGTGTCAATCAGATTGCAGCATAGGCCTGCATTCCATCCCTTTAGCCATAAATGTTCAGCATCAATAGTGCAGGGCAGCGAGGTACTTTACTCCAGGTGCCCCTTCCTCTCAGGGAGAGAAGGTGGTGTCAGCAGGCAGGCATCTAGAGACAGTGATAACAGCCATCCCAAAGCTTCCTCCCAAGATATTTCAGAGATGCCTACATCCTCCACATCTTCCTGCTGTGCTTGTCATGCTGAAATCTGCTGATGTCTAAGCCGAAGAGGGTGAGCCAGTGCTGGGCCCTTTTAGCCCAGACTGCCCTGTGGACGACTGCACTAGTCTGCCAGGTTAATAGGGCCAACCCCGATGGAATTCAGGACTGTACTTAGACATAGTGTGTCGGATAGAGGAAGCAGAAAAATCTACTTAGGGCACAGAGGTAGCACAAGTGATACATTATTGGAAATAACCTTGCATTTTGTAAATACATTCTCACTTAGATTCAGGAGATGTCTGCTCAAGTGTCATTTTTGCTGTGGGACTTGGTTAAGGGCATCCCATGTGCAAGACCAGCAGCCGTTTCAGATATCCCAAAAAGATGTAATGTCCAAGCATTGCTCATTTGTCAGAAACAAATGACTCCTTGACTGCAGATAGCTTCAGGGATTCTTGAACTGAGGCATCAAGAATTGCATCTAAGGCCTTTTGAAGTGGAGAACACTGAGGCCAAATACAGCAAGCGGGGAGTGTGCCAGGGCATGGCCTGTGTATGTTATTCCACATTTACATCAAACAACTGTGCAGAATCAGTGACTATTTCACACATCACTGGAGAGAAGGGCTCATTCTATACATGATGCATGTTCATAGTTCCTTGAAAGTAGGGCCACAGATAGACAGGAAGAAGGCATTTGATTTGGTATGCTTGGTTTTACTGGTCAGTGCATTGAGAATAGGAGTTGGCAGGTGATATTGTGACTGTACAGAACATTGGTAGGACACTTTTGGAACACAGTGTACAATTCTGATCTCTCTGCTTTCGGAAGAATTATGTGAAACTTGAAAGTTTACAAGGATGTTGCCAGGGTTGGAGGATTTGTGCTATAGGGAGAGGCTGAATGGACTGGGGCTATTTTCCCTAGAGCATTGGATGCTGAGGGATGACCTTATATACATTTATAAGGTCATGAGAGGCATTGATAGAGTAAACAGCCAAGGTCTTTTCCCCAGGGTAGGGAGTCCAAAACTAGAGACCATAGTTTTAAAGCAAGAGGGGAAAGATTTAAAAGGGACCAATGGGGCAACATTTCACTTAGAGGGTGATGCATATATGGAATGAGCTGCCAGGGGAAGTGGTGGAAGCTGGTATAATTACAAAATTTAACTGGCATATGGATGGGTATATGAATAGGAAGGGTTGAGAGGGATGTTGGCCAAATGCTAGAAAATGGGACTAGATTAATTTAGGACATATGGTCAGCATGGATGAGTTAGGCTAAGGGGCCTGTTTCCAAGCAGTACAGCTCAATGACTTTATGACTCTACGAGCTTTGCAAGGGAGTGTGTTGTCATTCAAGGTTGGGAGATACACACTGTCAATACGCTGTTAATTTTCCTTCATTTAGTAGTAGTCCGACAAGCAAAGCTGCACATTATGCTACCTTTTGAAAATTCAGCAGATTCAGGGGAACTTTGTAGATGCAGACAATGAAATAGTTATGAGTTACTGATGATGGAAGGGTCAAAAGGAAATTCCTCAAGATTCCTCTCAACCTCTTGGTTATCATAAAAGATATGTTATCCCAATGACAGCCTTTACCTTTAGTGCTATGCACTGTCTCAGAGGCTGCTGCTTCTTCCTTAATGGTCAGTAGGACACAAGGTCTAAATACTTGAAAGTGAGATCAGCCAATCAGATGGATAATTAGACACTTAAATGTCACCATAAAAGTCCAAGAACAGCAAAAACAATAAGATTCATGTGCCCTTTACACTAAGCATTGGCTTGCCATATTAGTTAATTGTTTAAGATTCTGTTAGTAAACTCCAAGACCAGCACATTCATTCTGGAAGAAGTTTTCAATCCAGTTCTCTTCGGCTTCTTGTGCGTGATAATGCACTGCTTTGTCAGCCGTTCTTGGCTAACCCACTTTGTCAATACCCTAACCTTCATCCTCAGAGGTTTTCTGTTGATTTTCCATTTTCTTTGCATCCAGGACATTCCACCTTTGTTGGCTTTAGTTGTGAAAGGCACAGGATGGCATAATGATGCGGGGGCTCCTTTTCTGGGTGAAGTATGAGCAGCATGTATTTTCACCCTGAATCTGTCTGAGATTTCGCAAAGGTGTTGTGAGCCAAGTTTGATGGACATACCCCCTTCTCCCAGCAGCCAACCGCACATGCCGTAAGAATCTTGGAAGGACCCAGGGCCCTGTTAGTTATGGCAGCTCACATGATATCTCACACAGGCCTCCAGAATTTAGCTTTGAGGGTCACAAATAATTTAAACATTCATGGAGAGGAAGGCTATTTTGTTAATGAACTCTGCATATTGATGTTAGGGCACTGACAAAGCATCTTGGATGCATTTACAGTGCCTTTCCCATGGGGGAAGCCAGTGATGGTGCAGGATCATATTACCTGGGCGCTTGACTCTCCACATTATGGGGAAGGATGTAACCTGATGTGATCTGAAGGATGACTCATGTGGTGACATTACCACCACACCACTACCTCTCTAAATTCTACACTCTCCCTATTTGCAGCACAGAGTGACTGTGACCTGTCAGATTTCTAACTCCCAGATCTCCCAATGCCCTCAGCTGACTGCAGTGGACCACATGACAGACTGTAAACCCTTCAATCCCACTAAGAATGGCTCCTGTTTGACTTTCAGCCATGCTTAATTGCTGCAACCCACGCTGCATAAGCTATTGGTACATGCTGCAGGTTTGACACTGGTGCAACCCATTGCAGTCAAATGATACATCCACTCACCTCTGACTTTTCAGTCCTTTCCACTTCACTAGCAGATTCTGATTGTTAAATTCTTACTGTATTTTCCCAGCTTTCTCAACCATTGTCCACACTGTGCCAGAGAGAGAAGTTTCTACCCACAGTTTCTGTCTTAAGCCACTGGACGTATGTTTTAAATATACTTATTTTATAAATGAATGAGTTGAAGCAAAATGCTTATAGATTCCCCAGGCAACTGTCTGCATGGAGTTTGCACATTGTCCCTGTGTCTGGGTGGGTTCTCTCCGGGTGCTCTGGTTTCCTCCCGCAGACCAAAAATGTGCAAGTTTGGTGGACTGGCCATGCTAACTTGCCCGTAGTGTTCAGCAATATGTAGGTTAGATGTGTTAGCCATGGGAACCTTAGGGTTATTGGGAAAGGGTAGTGGGAGGAGTCTGGATGGGAATACTCTTCGGAGGGTCTGTGTGTACTTGTTGGGCCAAATGATCTATTTCCACACTGCAGGGATTCTATGGATTCTACTGGTCTCATGGTATCCTCTAGTGCTTTGATATAGTCAAGAACTTTCAACTCACCAAGAAATAGTTTTTATGCACCAAAAGCAGCACATTTAAAAATATTTGGATTAAATTGATGAGATTACAGTGCATGAAGCAGGGAAAATGAATACACACAAAGTACAATGTATAGGTATGGTGCAGCACTGAAATTAAAGGATTAGGAGGGATTCACAACAGGCCAGCAAAGGATTACTTTAGATTATTGAGGTGTAAATACAGAATGCATGAACTGAGTGTATTCTTATTAGAAGTTTAATGCAAATCAATACTTATCCTTATTTCCCTCATTTTCTCTCCTCAAACTGCTAACTTATCTTAAGGCGAAAATACTAAAGTGTACCATCAGCCTTATGGTAACTTACCCCTGTGGCCATTCTTCATGTTGAATCTACATGTGAGTGCTGGCAAGCTGTTCTATCATATTAATTATAGTGCACCTATTACTCCCAAGGCAAAGATTTGCCAAGTCAGCACAGACTGAAAATCAAACAGAATGCATCCTGGAATGTAGTGACAGTGCTTTGGGCAATACTTTCTCTCCCTAAACCACTAGGGAACTGAGAACTCAAACTCTGAAAATACGGGAAGAAATCATGAAAATGGATATCCAACAGTTTTACATAAAGTCAGGATAATTGAACAAGGATAAATAGGCTGAATAATGTTCAGATTATATTTCTTCAGATTTAAAATTAACAGACATGTTCTTAGATGAATAGCTGCTAAGCTAAATAATAGTAATCATTAAGCTGAAGCCTTATAAAGGAACCTAGATTATTTCTTATACAGTTGGAAATAAAAATATCAGGATAATTAAATAGCTCCAAAGCAGAAACTTGATGATAGGGCAGTTTGAAACAGAGAAGGACATTTTTTTTCTTTTCCTGCCTTCTTTTGTTCATTAATATCAGGGACCTGCTTTTTTTTACAATAGTAGCCTTTTTTTTATGAGGCACCACTGTTACATAAATGCATTACACTTCTTTCAGATACATTATCATCTTGTTTTAGCCAGTAGAATACGAAGAAAGCACTGTGTCAACTGTATTCATAAAACTCCAAAGTTCACATTGCAAGGTACAGATGCCCAGTTAATTGATTATCCGGAACATTATTATACTGGGTGTAACACTCACAGGACCTAAAATTGATCTGTATTGATTTGGCATCAATCATATTAGGAGAGAAATGTGCTCATCTCAGCCAGAGGAAAATGAAGGGGGTGTTAGATCAATGACTGTGTTGAAGGGCTATGAAATTTGATGAGCGGTCAACATTGCTGGAATAGATTTACCAACTAATTAACCCCAGAAGTTCAATATACTTTAAATGAACCCTTAGCAACTAGTTTCATATGATCACTCTAGACAAGATACTTTACTCTTGCTGATTACTAATTTTCCTATTTAAATTTGGAGTTTGCAACAATGCAGAAAATCCAGTTATGGCTCTGGATTTGAATGAATCATTTTAAGTCAAAGCTCATTCAACAATCCTTGAAATGATTATAATGGTGATTTCCAGCTCCTGACCCATCCACTCCCTCTCACATGTCCAAATGCATCCCTTTCCTAAATTTTATTTTTCGTCACTTAACTTTTGAATCAAATTCATTTTCTTTCATGGAAGGGTACAAACATCAAGTACTGAATGAATTGTGCAGCTTTGTGCCTCAATCTTCCTTTTATAAATGTACAAACTTTCTTGTGAAAATAATGTGAATACACTAGAGCAAATACAATGGTCAGGGTCCTCAGGTTATACAGTTAATGGTTTGGCCCATTTGTATCAATTAAGCAGCTCAATATTAGTGTGATCAAAGTCATAGAGTTCTGTACAACGTTGACTTTGAACAGCAGTATGTAATTGTTTGAGTCATAGATGCAGTCAGCTGCAGCACTCAAGAACAATTCATGTTACATTCTTCTAAAAACCATTAAAATCATTCTTTTTTCAGCTTGGGAGAAGAGAGCTAGCTTGCAATCAGGAAATTTACAATCAGTATTGACTTGCCTGAGGAGCAGTGCAGCTATGGTAATTAACTTTCCATTGTTTTTGTGGAGCAGTGTAAAAAGTCCCAGAAATTACAGTGTGGTAGGAATAATGATGTCATTTAGTTCATCCATAATTTCATGGTATGTATGCAGGAGAACTAACCTAATATTGTAGATAGAACATTACAATGGCATAAAGTCTCCAGGCACTTCTGGGCTAAGATTTTTAATAGATTATATTAGGACCCACTGGGACAGTGCATCGTAAATACAGCCCTGCTCAAACCAGAAGTTAGAGATTTTTTATTGAAGGAAGTAAATATACAAAGCATCTTAATTTACCTGACCTTCAGACCAGGTTGATAGATGGCATGGGCCAGGTTTCCGTACTCAATAAGAATCATTATTTATCATAAGTAATTAGATCATAGTGACAAATAAAAAGATACGAACCATTATCACATAATACTAACTAAAATTCTAAACCCCTTATTAAATTCCCCTTTTACACATGCGCATATACACACAAATAGGAAAAAATAAATTATTGGCAATTTAGAAAAACTGGTAAGTCAGTTAATTAATCTTCGTTTCCTGACTCCGATTTTGAGATGTTCCAACTTTGGCAAGCCAGACTCTAGATGTTCCTGACATCTTTCTTCTGGAAGCTTCCATTGGCTTGTACGAAGAGCAGGGTAACTGACTCACTTAGAAAATGTCTCCAATTTTTCAATTCAAAAGTCACAGGTGACAGCAAAAGCTGCAGGAAAGGTAAGTTGAAACTCAATCTTCCATACTACAAAGAACAGGCAGCTTCTGCTGGGGAGAACAGCAGCACACCCTTCTGTGTCTTTCTGTCTCTACGCCTGTGTCTGTGTAATTTGTTTCCAGTTCCAAACTACTCAGTTAGATGAGAAGCAATCATCTTCACTTGTAAACAATTCCTTAGCTACAGGTTCTCTGATGAAGGGTCTAGGCCCGAAACGTCAGCTTTTGTGCTCCTGAGATGCTGCTGGCCTGCTGTATTCATCCAGCTTCACACTTTGTTACCTTAGCTACAGGTTGTCTGCTGGTTGCATGAACACATTGCCACACAACCAGAGTTTAGAATAGGTATCAAATTCCTTGCTGTGAAATTCTACAGCCATCCTGGTAAATTCCTGTTTTAATAACTGCTCTTTCTCCTCATAATCCACAGTTTTTAATGACTCCAGCTTAATAAAATTGGTGTTAAGGGGAATCAGTGGGAAAACTGTACACTGGATAGAGTCATACCTGGCAGAAAGGAAGACAGTTGTGGTTGCTGGAGGTCAGTCATCTCAGATCTAGGAGGAGTTCCTCATTAACGGCCTTCTCTCAATTATACTGTCAAAAGTGGGGATGTTT
Organism: Stegostoma tigrinum; assembly: GCF_030684315.1. NCBI lineage: Eukaryota > Metazoa > Chordata > Chondrichthyes > Orectolobiformes > Stegostomatidae > Stegostoma > Stegostoma tigrinum. Next base: position 66,426,478 of record NC_081361.1, on the reverse strand, counting down.
GTTGATGATTGCACAATATTCATGACTATTAATAATGCCTTGGATACTGAAGCCATACATGTCCAAGTGCAACAAGACCTGGACAATACCCAGTGTGGGTTAAAAAGTGACAAGTAACATTCATACCACACAAATATCAGTCAATGACCACTCCCAATAAGGGATAATCTGACAATCGCCCCTTGGCTATCAGTGGCATTACCATAACTGAATCCCACACTATCATTGATCAGAAAGTGAACTGGACTAGCCATATAACTATAGTAGCTACAACAGCAAGTCAGAGAGTAGGAATACTGCAGTGAGTAACTCATTTCCTGACTGTCCAAAGCCTGTCCATCATCTACAGGCACAAATCAGGAGTATGACGGAGCTTTGCTGAAGGGTCATTGAGACTCAAAACGTTCGTCTGCTCTCTCTCTGTGGACGCTGCTTGACCCGCTGTGATCCCCAGCATTTAATGTTTTCAGTACAGATTCCAGCATCTGCAGTAATTTGCTTTTAACTCCACAAGTGCCTGGACGAGTGCATCTCCAACAACACTCAAAAAACTTGTCACCAGCCAGGATAAAGGAGCCTATTTGATTGGCACAACATTTACTGCCTCCACCACCGATGCTCTGTAGCAGCAGTGGGTACCATCTTCAAAAGACTTTTCAGAAATTCACTAAAGTTCCTTAGACAGCACCTTCCAAATCCACAACCACTTCTATCTTGAAGGACAAGTGCAGCAGACATATTGGGAACACAATCACCTCAAGTTCCTCTTCAAACAACATACTGTCCTGACTTCAAAATATGTTATGATTCCTTGAATTAGGTAAAAATCCCGGAATTTTGCACTCACAGCCTTGTGGGTGTCCCTACGGTGCATCCAAGGCAGCAGTACAAGAAAACAGTCTACCACCACCTTCTCAAGGGCAACTAGGGATGGACAATAAATGCTGGCCTACCCCAGTGACACTCTTATCTCATGAGTGAATTTGAATAAAACATAGTTATAAAAGACACAGTCCTTACAACTATAAAAGTGATCCCAAGAACTCATCTCCTTATTCAATTGTACTTAAACCATTCTGTGCCAATATGAACCCAACCAAATTGCTCCTAACTCCAAAAAATTGCTGTTACTGGAATAGATTATATGTCAGACTCAATTCAGGAACAGTAGATTAAATAATGAGTTCCTGATTTGATTGCTATAATTCAACCCAACTATCTCCTGAATCCCTTGGCTCTCCTTCCTCATTGTCCGCTCATTAGCAGAGAATTAAAATGAACATTCAAGTGACACGTGCAAAGAAAATGATTCTTTTTAAGCTGACCTCTTAATACTTAAAACAGGTCAACTGCACTTAAATGTTGAAAATGCATTTGACTTCCAAGGTTGGATTATGACATCCTTTCAGTAGTAGTGAAGCGAGGACTAATCTCCACATGTATCAAATCCCTTTCAACTATTTATACAACTAAGTATGACATTTGATGAATGCAACAAAAATCTTTAACAGATGGACAGATAATCCATGACAATAAATAACAATAAAGATGGATGGTTGGACTCCAGTTCTGGTGTTGAACAATTTATTAGTGTGTTTTTGCTTCATAATATGATGTTTTTGCCAGCAGAATCCTCAGCACTTGACAGATTAATTTACAAAACTAAGTATCCAGTTTATATTGTAATCCACACTTTGTACGAAGTGTGATCATGTCAGGGTGACCCAATTTGAAACTGACCCTGCAGTGGAGTGTGTGACATGACTTTAGGCAGTGAGCAGTTTTGAGTCACCTGACCAGTGGATCAACATCATTGGTTTTCAACAGAATGCTTGGATGATTACCCTTAATCCTTAGCTTCTTCTCCTACACAGTAAGCAATCAGTTTGTGTCTTCAGAGTTTAGTCTCAAACTCAATTTGAGTAAAACGGAGTTAATGGCATTGAATCAGGCAGGAGGGAAATAGATGGGGATGCTTCCTTCTACCATTTGAGGCACTTAATATGCACTTAGCAACCTTCGCTTGCCACTGCAGTACTAACCCAATGGCAGATGGGGGACTTCCCATGCAAGAAGTACAAGCATAATTGGGCATAATTGTTGGGGTCTTTCTGGGTGTTGGGTTTGTTTGCTTAATGCATTCAGAGCCTAATTGAGTGACCCTCCCTGCTCAATCCAGCCCATGATCTCGCCAAGATTCAACCATGGCTTGGGATCCAGAAACAATCATAAGGTTCAGTTGGTGCCATACGAAAAGCAGTTGCTGCTTTTTTTGGATTAGATTAGATTAGTTTCCCTACAGTGTGGAAACAGGCCCTTTGGCCCAACAAGTCCACACCACCCCTTGAATCCTCCCACCCAGACCCATGTGCAAGTTTGCTGGACAATAGAACTGCTGGCCTCTAACCTGATTGGTAGCCCTCAATGTGAAAATCCTCCTCCCCTGTGGTACCTGATCCCTAAAGGAGGATCAATGCTGGACTATCAAGTGCCTGACCTCTCCACAAATAGAGCTGGCTCTCATGCTGGTGGCTGAGACCTCAGTCACCTCCAGAGAATTCTGGTTGATGTTTCCTTTGACTGAGTTGAGATGATCAACATGAAACATGAGCTCCATTTCTCTCTTGCATAGATGTTTCCTGGCCTGCTGAGTATTTCTGGCATTTTTAACTTTAGATTTCCTACATCTGCAATATTTGGCTTTTGTTTCAATTTTCATACGCAGACTGTGAGGACAGTGTGTAACATTTTACCAGTATTTGGGACTACTGGTATAAAGTAGAGGTACATGGATTCATGGTTTTCAGTTCCATGAAGGTGAGTAGTTTTTATGTGTTAAAAACTTTTTTTTTAAGCAGTGAGTAGGTCAAAAATGCATTTCCAACAGATCATGAGACAAAAGCTCCAATGACTAGACAAGCTAAGGTGACATGGTGGCTGAGTGGTTAGCTTTGGTCCCTCCCCGGTGCCAGGGATCCAGGTTCAATTCCTGTTTTGGGTGATTGGCAATGTGGAGTTTGCACATTCTCCCCGTGTCTGCATGGGTTTCTTCCAGGTATGCCAGTTTCCTTCCACAGTTCAAAGATATTGCAGGTTAGGTGGATTGGCCATGCTAAATTGCCCTTAGTGTCCAGGGATGGATAGGCTTAGTGGATTAGCCATGAGAAATAAGGGATAGGGTAGGGGATTGAGTCTGGGTGGGATGTTCTTCGGAGGGTCAGTGTGGACTAGCTGGGCTGAATGGCCTGTTTCCACATGGTAGGGATTCTATTTGATGAGGGAATGGCTGAAGTGTTTACTAAGGTACGATTTACAGTCCAAGGAGAGATAGGTGGAGAGTTCCAATACCAGGAGCAGGTTCAGTTTAGAAGAAAATACTCAGACTGGCAGGTGTGCTGTTCAACAGCCTCAAAGCAACTTAAAAATGTTCTTGCAATTCAGTGAGAAAATCAAGGAGTCAGCCTGTGTATGTATGTGTCATAAAGAGAGAGAGTGATAAAAATAATCACCTCTGGTGCATGTGCAGAAATTAAACAAAAGGAAGTACTTGCAATCTCATCAACTGAGTATGAAATGTTTGAGTGAAACTTCACTGAGGTTGAGTATCTGAAAGTACGTTGCTGAGAAAAAGTTAAAACTCTCTTTTTGCTGTTTATGAGAAGATCTTTCCAAACTGTTGGATGTATACACATAGTTTTCTTCTGTGCACAACCAATTTTGATGTTATTTTCTTAAACATCTAGAACATAGAACATAGAACAGTATAACACAGTACTGGCCCTTCAGCCCACAATGCTGTGCCGAACTTGTAACCAAAACCTAAGGTCTATCTAACCTCCACTGCTACCTTATACCATCATCCATATGCCTACCTAATAGCCACTTAAATGCACCTCATGAGGCTGACTCCACTACCGTCTCCGGCAACTCATTCCAAGCCCCTCTCACTCTCTGAGTAAAGAACCTACCTCTGGCATCTCCCTCCTCAATCTACCTCCTTTCACTTTAAAACTATGTCCTCTCATAAAAGCTACCTCCACCCTAGGAAAAAGTCTCTGGCTGTCTACTCTATCTATACCGCTGATCATTTTGTACACCTCTACCAGGTCACCTCTCATCCTTCATCGTTCTAAACAGAAAAGGTCTAGCTCTTTCAACTTTTCCTCGAAAGACCTTCCCTCCATCCCAGGCAACATCCTGGTAAATCTCCTCTGCACCTTTTCCAATGCTTCCACATCCTTCCTTCTGGAGGTGATCAGAACTGGACACAATACTCCAGATGTGGCCGAACCAGGCTTTTGTATAACTGGAGCATATCTTCACGGCTCTTGAACTCTATCCCTCTATTAATGAAACCTAACACACCACACACCTTCTTAACAACTCTATCCACCTGGGTGGTAGCTTTCAGGGAACTGTGAACATGAACCCCAAGATCCCTCTGCTCCTCCACACAGCCAAGAATCTTTCCATTAACCCTGTATTCTGCTTTCAAGTTTGTCCTTCCAAATTGAATCATCTCACACTTTTCAGGGTTAAACTCCATCTGCCACTTCTCAGCCCAACTCTGCATCCTGTCAATGTGCCTTTGTAATCTAGAACAGCCCTCCACACTGTCCACAACAAGAACCACCTTAGTATTATCCACGAACTTGCTAATTCACCCTTCCACTCCATCATCCAAATCACTTACAAAAATCACAAATAGAAGAGGACCCAGAACAGATCCTTGTGGTACGCCACTTGTAACTGAGCACCATGTTGAATATTTTCCGTCCACTACCATCCTTTGCCTTCTTCCACATCCTGACTACCACAGCAAACAAATTGCAGAAATGAACCTTACAGTCATACAGCACAAACGCAGACTCTGTGGTCCAACTCATCTACTTCGACCAAACATCAAAATTGGACACAGCCCCTTTTTCCAGCATTTGGCCAATAACCCTCTAAACCCTTCCTATCCATATACCTATCCAGATGCCTTTTAAATATTGTAATTGTACCAGCCTCCACTACTTCATTCAACAGCTCATTCCACACACACACCACCCTCTGTGTGACAAACCTGCCCTTTAGGTCCTTTTTAAATCTTTCCCCTCTCACTTTAGCCCTTTGGCCTCTAGTTTTGGACTCCTCCACCCGAAAAAAACAACTTTGGCTATTCATCCTGTCCACGCCCCTCATGATTTTACAATCCAAAATAAGGAGAACCCTCAGTCTCAGATGCCGCAGGGAAAAAAGCCTCATCCTATTCAGCCTCTCGCTACAGCTCATTCCCCCCATTCCAGCAACATCCTTGTTCGGCATTTCTACACCCTGTCAAGTTTCACAAGAACCTTCCTATAAGAAGGGCAACCAGAATTGTACACAGTATTTTAAAAGTGGCCTCACCAATGTCCTGTACATCCATAACATGACATCCTAATTTCTTATTCTCAATGATCTGATCAATGAAGGCAAGTGTACCAAATGCATTCTTCATCACCCTGTCTACTTGCAACTTCACTTTCAAGGAACTATGCGCCTGTACGCCTCGGTCTCTTTGTTCAGCAACAATAATCAGGGCCCTACCATTTACTGTATTAGTCCTGCCCTGGTTTACCTTACCAAAATGCATCAACTCACATTTATCCAAAATAAACTCTATCCACCACTCCTTGGCCCATTGGCCCATCTGATCAAGGTCCTGTTTTACTATGAGATAACCTTCTTCATGATCCACTACACCACTAATTTTGGTGAGATCTGCAAACTTATTAACCAATGCTTCCTATAGTCACATCCAAATTACTTATATAAATGATGAAAAGCATTGGACCCAGCACCGATCCTTGCAGGATACTACTGGTCACAGGTCTTCGGAATGGAAAACAACCCTCCACCACCCCTACCCTCTGTCTCCTACCTTCAAGGCAATTTTGTATCCAATTGGCTAGCCTGCCCTGGATTCCATGTCGTCTAGCCTGAGTAGCCAGTCTACCATGCAAAACCTTGTCTAAAGCTTTGCTGCAGTCCATATTGATGTCTACCGCTCTGCCCTTTCTATCTTCTTAATCATGTCCTCAAAAGACTCAATTAAGTTTGCGATACATGATTTCCTATGCAAAAGGCCATGTTAACTATCTGCCAATGTAGTATACTGTATCCACTGTACCCGGTGTGGCTTCCTCTACATTGGGGAAACCAAGCGGAGGCTTGGGGACTGCTTTGCAGAACACCTCCACTCGGTTCGCAACAAACAACTGCACCTCCCAGTTACGAGCCATTTTAACTCCCCCTCCCATTCCTTAGACCACATGTCCATCCTGGACCTCCTGCAGTGCCACAATGATGCCACTAGAAGGTTGCAGGAACAGCAACTCATATTCTGCTTGGGAACCCTGCAACCCAATGGTATCAATGTGGACTTCACAAGCTTCAAAATCTCCCCCTCCCCCACTGCATCCCAAAACCAGCCCAGCTCGTCCCCTCCCCCCACTGCATCATCAAACCAGCCCAGCTCGTCCCCGCCTCCCTAACGTGTTCTTCCTCTCACCTATCCCCTCCTCCCACCTCAAGCCACAACTCCATTTCCCACCTACCAACCTCATCCCACCTCCTTGACCTGTCCATCTTCCCTGGACTGTCCTATCTCCTCCCCACCTCCCCACCTATACTCTCCTCTCCACCTATCTTCTCCTTTATCCATCTTCAGTCCGCATCCCCCTCTCTCCCTATTAATTTCAGAACCCTCTCTCCATCTCCCTCTCTGATGAAGGGTCTAGGCCCGAAAAGTCAGCTTTTGTGCTCCTGAGATGCTGCTGGGCCTGCTGTGTTCATCCAGCTACACACTTTGTTATAATAAAATGTGAAGCTGGATGAACACAGCAGTTGGACTGGTTTTGGGATGCAGCTCCCCCTCCCATTCTTTAGATGACATGTCCATCATGGGCCTCCTGCACTGCCACAATGATGCCACCCGAAGGTTGCAGGAACAGCAACTCATATTCCGCCTGGGAACCCTGCAGCCTAATGGTATCAATGTGGACTTCACCAGTTTCAAAATCTCCCCTTCCCCAACTGCATCCCTAAAGCAACCCAGTTTGTCCCCTCCCCCCACTGCACCACACAACCAGCCCAGCTCTTCCCCTCCACGCACTGCATCCCAAAGCCAGTCCAACCTGTCTCTGCCTCCCTAACCTGTTCTTCGTCTCACCCATCCCTTCCCCGCACCCCTAGCCGCACCCCCACCTACCTACTAACCTCATCCCACCTCCTTGACCTGTCCGTCTTCCCTGGACTGACCTATCCCCTCCCTACCTCCCCACCTATACTCTCTCCACTTATCTTCTTTTCTATCCATCTTCGGTCCGCCTCCCCCTCTCTCCCTATTTATTCCAGAACCCTCACCCCATCCCCCTCTCTGATGAAGGGTCTAGGCCCGAAACGTCAGCTTTTGTGCTCCTGAGATGCTGCTTGGCCTGCTGTGTTCATCCAGCCTCACATTTTATTATCTTGGGTTCTCCAGCATCTGCAGTTTCCATTATCTCTGTTAACTATCCCTTATCAGTTATACGTTAACTCAGTCAACCCCATCTCTTGTACCTGGCTCAAGATGAGAAGTTTGTGCTCTCAGGATAAAGGTGAAAATTTATGTTGTCCTCACTGTCATGCAAATTTCTTTTAGGGTCCAGTGAGTTGAGATGAAATTAAATGTGGTGCTACTATCCTGCTCTACAATACACATATGAAGCACTGTTGAATCATCCTTTTGTACTGGCTCTTTCTGTATGTTTGAATTATGCAGCAGGCTTTGTTTGCAGATGGAGGAGACAATAAAGGAGCTGTGAGAAACTCCGAGTAAACTGTTGTGGTACAATGTCCCTACCTTTCAGCCAAGTGGTTTGAGTCCTATCTGCTCTATAAGTGTGTAATAAAGTCACTGAACAGGCTCATGTAAAAATATCTAAACACCCAACCTCTGAAAACAGTGTCTCCTTCCCAGCTGGCGTCCCTCTTCTACACAGCAAGTGATTAAGAAGCTGTCCCTTGCAAAATTGATCAGTTGTTATTTGTAAAATACATGTACAATAATTATACAATACAGGAATCCGTAGGTTTAATGGGACCTGGAATTACGGGTTTAGTTAAACTGCCTCAGGCATGTTGACCCTCTTAATAAATTCCTTGTGTCACCCCAGATTTACAAAATGTTCAGGATCACTAAGGGGCATTCAAGTCCATTTCTTTATATGGCATGATCTGAATACCTGCAGCTATCAAGAACAGTGAAAGAAAGCAGTGGCAGATCTCCCTACGAATAAAGGCCAAAATGGAGCAAAATGTGATGTGAGTGAAATAAGAAACAAACACGGCATACAACTTCAAATAGCTACATTCTGGCTTCAAATTGCCAGTTATGGGTAAGGATTAGACTGTGGGCTAGGCTCCAACAGAACTCATTAAAGTTGGACCCAATTTTCTGAATTTACACATGACACCACTGCACATAGCCGTTGGCCTCAAGAAATTGCTTAAAATGCCATTTGGAAAATGGGGATTTGCAAACTCAGGACGATAATTTCTGCTAGAGTGCCAATACGTTTTTGAAACTGCCACTCTACTGTTGCAAAGAAAAAGTAACAAGCAGGCTGCTTCCATTCCTTTCTGCCTTATAACTTCTAAACAGGCAACACTTCTCCTTTAAGAGACAGCAAACATTGCAATGCATCAGACTTTATGACAAGCCTTGGGCTAGTTTCTAATCAGACTTTTTTGTCTGCCTTGGTGTTATATCCCATTGAAGCTGAATGTAATTTGTTTATTTAAAGAGAGGAACACTGATAAGAATCAGCTCCTGGGATAATGAGACTAACAGATGAGAAAAACCACAACTAACCATAATTGGAGTACAGGTCTTGTGAGCCAACATTGCAAACTTTATTGTGACCTGCGCCAATATTATTGAGGGAGAAAAAGACTCATTGGACAAAGGTGCAGCTTAAAGCTGCATTTTCTTGTACCAAGGGGCTACTAAATTCCCAAGAGGAATATGTTTCAGGTAGTGGAGAGAATAAACGTGAGTAAGACAGTAATATAGGCTGATTTGAAACAAATCAGCGTTGCATATGTATTAAATCTGAGTGAATTGAAACATAATGCATATTATATATCCAGATTTTTAAACCACTTTTATCAAGAAAATATTTGAGTTTTAATTTCTACAATTTTTTTTTAAAATGACCTTGAACAATAGGTAGCTAATATTTTAATATGTGTTGTTTTCTCAGAGACTGTAAATAAGAACCAATTTGTTAGCCTGATTTGGCTAAATTCCTCACTTGCATTGGGCAAGTAGATGCCAAAGCTCAGGCAATCTGCAGGGAGTCTGGCATTGACCCTTCTATTGTATTGTGTGTATAAGACCACAGACACAGAGACAATCAGGTTTTGAACAGAAAATTTTGAGGCCCAGCTTTGGCCGGGCAATACAGCAGTTTATTTAGGTCCATTCACTCTCCATCACGTAGATTGCAACAGACTTGCTGATTGCAGAGTCTCTGACGGTCAATCTCACCAGCCGCACAGGTTTGCTTGTTGCACACACATCAATCATCATGCTGCCACTGCATGACAGCTACTTCCAGAAGTCACACGGTTAGAGAAACAGGCTTTGGCAGCTTGTTGTATCATGTTTCAGTTTGGATCAGATGGATTATCAGCGCAGGGTAAACTAAGTTTTGAGGTGGAAATACAAACAAATGAATAAGAAATATACTAGGAATGAATATACTAGATCTCTGAGGCCAGAATACTACAGTACTAGAAACTACAAAGAGTTATGAACACAACCCAGTGTATCACACAAGCCAACCTACTATCCATTGATTCCATCTATTCTTCTTGCTGCCTTGGGAAGACAGCCAACATAATAAATGAGCCATCCCCTCCCTGGTTATAATCTCTTCCAACCTCTTCTGTTGGCCAGAAGACACAAAAGCTTAAACACACATCCCAAGAAAGTCAAAAACAGCTTCTGTAAACAACAAAAATGCTGGACATTACAGCGGGTCAGGAGGCATCCATGGAGAGACAGCAACCTAACATTTCAAGTCTAGATGACTATTCATCAGAGCTGAAGTGAACCATAGGTTTAAAGCAAGAGGGGAAAGACTTGAAAAGGACCTGAGAGCTAACTTTTTCATGCGGAGAACGGCACATGTTTGGAACAAGCTGCCAGCGGAAGTAGTGGAGGCTGGTATAATTACAACATTTAAACAGCATCTAGATGGGTTTATGAATAGATTGGATCAGATTGGGATCTGTGGTCTATGTGAACGAGTTGGACCAAACAGATAGTAGAACTGGATAACACAGCGTGGAGCTTGAGGACCACAGCAGGCCAGGCTGCAGGAAAGCTGACATTTCGGGTCAGGACCCTCCTTCAGACTCTTCTGCTGCGTTCCTCCATTGTAGTTGGATCAAAGGGTTTTGTTTCCATGCTGTACATCTCTACAACTCTTTTTGTTAGAACTCTGAGAATAGCGGGGTGTGATGTACATCATGCTACTCCAGTCGGGTCATAACACCATCACCAATAAACTTAGTATATTAGGAATTTTACACTTTTTAAGTTAATTCACTCACAGGTCGAGGGCATTTCTGGCTAGCCCTGCATTTGTTACCCATCCCTGATTGCCCAGAGGGCAGTTAAACGTCAACAATTGCTGTCAGTTTGAAGTCGCATGTAGCCCGCATCAAGTAAAGATGGCAGTTTTCTTCCCTGAAGGATATCAGTAAACCAGGTGCGTTTTTCCAGCAATGGATTCATGATCATCATTAGACTCTTGATTCCAGTTTATTTTTACTGAATTCAGTTTCCACTATGGAGGGATTCAAACCCAGGTCCCCAGAACATTACCTGGGTCTCTGGATTAACAGTCCAGAGATTATACCACTAAGTCATTGCCTTCCCTCATGCACTGTTGTTGACTTCAACAGGTACATCATTGGAATGTGGGCAACATAAATGGGGTACTAACTTTAACAACCATTGTCATTCTAAACCAAATCCATTCACATTTCACAGAGAAGAAACTTGAGTAACATAACAGCTTTGAATTTAGAGGTACCACAATCCAAAAATACTTCCGTGAATAACTAAATTATGTAATGATTGATTGTTTGTTGTTAATCTGAAGATTCAGATCACACACTCAAAATACACTGCTGGGGATTGACACTAATATGTGACGAGGGTGTGTGAATGTGTGCACACATGTTCAGAGCAATTCTATGTACTTTTCTTCTGGGAGTGCAACCCTTGGCAGTGCTTCAAGATGAATCAGCTAAACATTTATTTATTTTTCACACAATGAACTTCAATGCATTTTTTCCTCTGTTAACCAGTTCCATTTGAATGAACTGATGAATGAATAACTCTTTCAAGTGTACGGGAAGGAAAGGGAAAAATCAAGCCATTTGCTGTTTCCATCAACTGGCATTCCTATTAACCAAACGCTTTTCCCGGCTAAATGAGTACATATTTTGCTCAAATTAAGCAGTTTTCTTCATTTATGGTTCAAATTTCATATAATCAAGCTTTCCATAATGTACTGGCTGATAGCTTCTTTGTGGCTCCATTCCCAACAATTTAAAATTACATCAATAGTATTAAAAGATCTGGGTCAGGGTTAGGGGCCCCAATTACAATCATTACTGTTAACTCAGTTGACAGTAAACAATGACTAACTTGAAATCAGTCCTGGAGATGCTTCCCACTTAAAAGATTAAGTTTTTTATTTGAGATTCTGGTTGACTTTGCCATCTTCAAATTTGGTTATGACAGTTGAGATTGCATTTAAAAGAGAACAATTAATGTTTCGGACGGGCCATCTCTGGAACACAAATGTAGCTCATTTTGGTACATACTCAGAAGCATGCTGTAGCACATCGGTTGGAGAATATTACACTGTCGATACTGGATGACAGTCAGGGAAATATAAACTAGCATTCCAACTCACAGATCCGACTGACATTGATCACCTAGACTGGAAATTTGGAATTATTTACTGACAACTATCAAATATTTTGGTGCCAAAATAAAGGAGAAAGTCACTAAACATACAGGCATCCATGATGTTATAAACTGAGAGTGAATTTTGAGAAGTTTCTCAACATGTATCAGATGTATACATGTAGCATGTATCAGATCCTTTTATTGTAGAATTTACACATTTGAAGTTGAGGGGCACGGATGTACTTTAACTTTCTTCCTTCAATATATATTTTCTTGTTCTGAAGTTTATCATTATATTGTGGTGGATCCAAATATTATAAGCACAGTAGAATCATGTAATTCAATCTAGTATTCCACTGCACCATGTGACCTGAACTGCAGTGTTATTATTGTGATTCGATTTCAGGTATTTCTCATGTGGCTGTCACTGAAGTTAGTTTGCATAAGTAGCTATGTGTAACCAAGGCCATATCTACAAAATAGTCAGGGTGAGTCTGCCCTGGGTGAACAACAGCAAGGTCTTGTTTCAGGTTACAATTTCTGTAATAGGTTCATCACATAAAAAGACAATGAGGAATTATCATTACAAAATGTATGATATGAATGAACAAGCAGATTCACAGGTTGAACTATTTACAGCAGCAAGCAGAAACAGGATTTGGCTTTGTGCATGGGAAATCATGTCTCACTAACTTGAGTTTTTGAAGAGGTGACAAAGAAGACTGATGAAGGCAGAGTGGTAGACGTTGGTATGGACTTCAGTAAATGATTCAGCGAGGCTCTGCATGGTAGACTGGTTTGTAAGGTTAGATCACAGGGGATCCAGAGATCTAGTCAACTGGATACAAAGATATAAGGAACTGCAGATGCTGGAGAATCTGAGATAACAAGATGTAGAGCTGGATGAACACAGCAGGCCAAGCAGCATCATAGGAGCAGGAAGGCTTATGTTTTGGGCCTAGGCCCTTCAACAGAAAAAAATGAAGGGTCTTTCTGCTGAAGGGTCTAGGTCTGAAACGTCAGCCTTCCTGCTCCTATGATGCTGCTTGGCCTGCTGTGTTCATCCAGCTCTACATCTTGTTATCTCAATTGGATACAAAATTGCCTTGAAGGTAGGGGACAGAAGGTGGTGGTCGAGAGTTTCTTTTCAGCCTGGAGGCCTGTGACTAGCGGTGTGCCAGAGGAATTGGTGCTGGATCCACTGCTTTTCATCATTTTATATAAATGATTTGGATGTGAATGTAGGAGGTATGACTAGTAGGTTTGCACATGATACTAAAACAGGTGGTGTGGTAGACAGTGAAGAAAATTATCTCACAGTAAAATGAGATTTTGATCAGATGGGCCAATGGGTTGAGGCGTGGCAGATGGAGTTTAATTAAGTTAAGCGTGAGGTGTCGCATTTTGGCAAGGTAAATCAGAGCAGGTCTTATATAGTTAATAGTAAGGCCCCGGAGAGAGCTGCTGACTAATGTGACCTGGGGGTTCAGATGCATAGATCCTTGGAAGTGGAGTTGTAGGGAGACGGGTTATGAAGAAGGCACTTAGCATGCTTGCCTTCATTTGTCAGTGCATTGAGTACAGGAGTTGAGACATTATGTTATGGCTGTACAGGACATTGATGAGGCCATTTTCAGAATACTGCATACAATTCTGGTCACCCTTCTATAGGAAGGATGTTACTAAACTTGAGAGGGTGCAGAAAAGATTTATTAGATGTTGCCAGGTCTACAGGGAGAGGATGAATAGGCTGGGGATTTATCCCTGAAGCGTTGAAGACTGAGGGATGATCTTACAGAGGTTTATAAAATCATGAGGGGCATGGATAGGGTGAAGAGCCTAGGTTTTTTCCCAGGGGTAGAGCAGTCTAAAACTAGAAAGTATGCATTTAAGTTTAGAGGGGGGAGGTTTAAAAATGACCTGAGCGGTAACTTTTTCACATAGAGGGTGGTGTGTGTGTGGAACAAGCTGCCAGACAAAGTGGTTACAATTACAATTAAAAGGTATCTGGATGGATATATAAACAGGAAGGGTTTAGAGAGATTTGGACCAAATGATGGCAAACAGGATAGATCAAATTGGGATGTCTGGTTGGCACAGATGAGGTGGATTGAAGGGTCTGTTTCTGTGCTATACGACTCTGATTCCATGACTTACTGAAGTCAGTTCAAATAACACAGCAGCTTTAAACCAACTCATGAAAAGGTTAATCAGACAATCCCATCAGCTCCATTTCTTTGAAAAGGTTTCCATGCAGGCTTTTCAACCTAAAGATACACAAGGGAATAACTGCTACAGTCCTACTGGTAAAGCTTTCTTGAAATCCTGTAACCTTTCATACCATGGTGCCAGCCATGTGTTGTGCCTAATAAAAAGAAAAGGAGGTCAATATCCTTCCAATCATAAAAATCCTTTGCGAGACCTCGAGAACTTACTTAGAGAAACACACAATTTGAGTAAGCTTCATAATGTGCACATAAACTATTTGATGGTCCTTGTGGTATAACAATAGTGTTTAATATCTCTGGACATGGAGGCCTCAGTTCAAGTCCTGCCTACTCCAGAGGTTTGTAATAACATCTCTGAATCAGGTTGATTAAAAAATTTCTACAGAAGCTATTTGGGTCAAAGGTTTTGATGAGCCACTTTAATGTCCACTAACAAGTACTGTCTATGGCTCAGGCTGTCTTGATTAGATTATGCCTTTGCTTAACAGACTGGTGCCTCATGTTAATTGTTTCCAGTACTTGGATGTATTCAGTGATGACTTTCCCAGACATATAAATCCACTGGTAAACAGTACAGGCTTATCTAATTTCTTCGTGATATACTTAATAGGGTCTGAAATACAGAAGTTAATGTCCCAAGATATAGTAACACGAATCATTTTAAGGGCACTATCTTTATGAAACTGTTCTTTAAGGGTAACAAACACAATAGTCAGAGGAAATGCAACAAACAAACAATCTATTCTGTCATAATCCACTGCTGCTTCACGTGACAGAGAATCATGTTTTCTAAACTTGTTATTTTGCAAAGAGTGGACACCTGGGAGACATTACAGTATTGGGTCTCATTGAGGGTTTCAAATGGCTTACATGAAGACTATTAGTGACTTGTGAGTCTTTATCAATGCTCAGCCTCACATTGAGGGGTACAGATGGCACCATACATCAGGTCAGAGAAATCTCATCGGTTCAGAAGCCATGATCCTGGGTCATCATTATGTAGTAGTTTTAGTTCAAAATTTTAGACTCATTTTTCCTGCTGACCAAAGGTTGGCATCGTAGCAGTCATAAGAGAATACATTTCAATTAATTAATACATGAGCATACTTGCATTAAATAATTAAATATTATTTCAGTTCTACAAGTTTATTGTAAAATCATACCTGCAAATGATTGCTTAAAAATTCTGTAAGTAGTTGCAATATAATGGGTAGAATGAAAAACAGGGTGGGAAGTTAAGCCTAATTATATCTTATGAGTGATAATGGGAACTGCAGATGCTGGAGAATCCAAGATAACAAAGTGTGGAGCTGGATGAACACAGCAGGCCAAGCAGCATCTCAGGAGCACAAAAACTGACGTTTCGGGCCTAGACCCTTCATCAGAGAGGGGGATGGGGAGAGGGTTCTGGAATAAATAGGGAGAGGGGGAGGCGGACTGAAGATGGAGAGAAAAGAAGATAGGTGGAGAGGACAGTATCAGTGAGGAGGTAGGGAGGGGATAGGTGAGTCCAGGGAAGATGGACAGGTCAAGGAGGCGGGATGAGGTGGTAGGTAGGGAATGGAGGTGCGGCTTGAGGTGGGAGGAAGGGATGGGTGAGAGGTTAGGGAAGCAGAGACAGGCTGGGCTGGTTTTGGGATGCAGTGGGGGGAGGGGAGATTTTGAAGCTTGTGAAGTCCACATTGATACCATTAGGCTGCAGGGTTCCCAAGTGGAATATGAGTTGCTGTTCCTGCAACCTACGGGTGGCATCATTGTGGCACTGCAGGAGGCCAGCATGGACATGTGTTCCAAGGAATGGGAGGGGGAGTGGTAATGGTTTGCGACTGGGTGGTGCAGTTGTGTATTGCGAACCGAGCGGAGGTGTTCTGCAAAGCAGTCCCCACACCTCCGCTTGGTTTCCACAATGTAGAGGAAGCCACACCGGGTGCAATGGATACAATATACCACATTGGCAGATGTGCAGGTGAACATCTGCTTGATATGGAAGGTCATCTTGGGGCCTGGGATAGGGGTGAGGGAGGAGGTGTGGGGGCAAGTGTAGCACTTCCTGCGGTTGCAGGGGAAGGTGCCGGGTGTGGTGTCGTTGGAGGGGAGTGTGGAGCAGACAAGGGAGTGCGGAGAGAGTGGTCTCTCCGGAAGGCAGACAAGGGTGGGGATGGAAAAATAGCTTGGGTGGTGGGCTCGATTCGCAACAAACAACTGCACCTCCCAGTCGTGAACCATTTCAACTCCCCCTCCCATTCCTCAGACGACTTGTCCATCATGGGCCTCCTGCTGTGCCACAATGATGCTACCCGAAGGTTGCAGGAACAGCAACTCATATTCTGCTTGGGAACCCTGCAGCCCAATGGTATCAATGTGGACTTCACAAGCTTCAAAATCTCCCCTTCCCCCACCGCGTCCCAAAACCAGCCCAGTTCTTCCCCTCCCTCCACTGCATCACAAAACCAGCCCAACTCGTCGCCTCCCCCCACTGCATCCCAAAACCAACCCAGCCTGTCTCTGCTTCCCTAACCTGTTCTTCCTCTCACCCATCCCTTCCTCCCACCTCAAGCCACACCTCCATTTCCTACCTACCACCTCATACTGCCTCCTTGACCTGTCCATCTTCCCCGGACTGACCTATCCCCTCCCTACCTCCTCACCTATACTCTCCTATCTACCTATCTTGTTTTCTCTCCATCTTCTGCCTCCCCTCTTTTCCTATTTATTCCAGTTCCCTCTCCCCATCCCCCTCTCTACTGAAGGGTCTGGGCCCGAAACGTCAGCTTTTTTGCTCCTGAGATGCTGCTTGGCCTGCTGTGTTCATCCAGCTCCACACTTTGTTATCTTGTATCTTATTAGCATATCTCAGAGTCAGTTGTAACTCGATGTGTTGTAATAGCATATACCTAGCACAAAAAAGCAATCTTCTCTTCAGCCCTAACCCCATGGTGATTGAGCAAATGCCATTTATGCCTACAGTTCTGTAGTCTACATACACAATGGAGAAAATAAATTAAGTCCATTGAAATATATCCATGAATATAGTGCTGGTTTAACTTGAATTGTTCATATTAATTTTGTTCCATTACACTGCTGAATTTAGCAAGACTTCAAGCCAATTCTGGTGACACAGTCATCAGCACTGGATTATGGTTTTCATCATTGGGTTATTTACATCTTTTTGATTATCAGCTTAAACTTCCTTTGACTATTTGAGATCCTTCACATGGCAATCATATCAAATCTACAGCTAGAAAAATTAAAGTGCAAAACATACTTTTAGAAAATAAAATTGTAACTAAATAAATTACATTTATATGTCATGACTTCTGGAGACCCCAAACTACTGGATGAATGTGAGAAACATGGCAACCAACTTTACACAGCAAGGTTGCTTAAATACAATGAAATAAATGATCAAATTATTCGCTTTCGATATGTAATAGGTTGAGGGATAACTATTGCAATAATCAATAAAGAACTTGCTTGCTTTTCCTCAAAAAGGATGCTTGGTCTTTTACGTCCAAAGTAGGAGGGTCTCAGTTTAACACGAAAGGCAGCACCTTGGACAGTGCAGCATTCCATCAATACTGCACACTGAGGGGTCATGTTGGTGGAAATTGGAATAAGGCTTGACTCTACCACCCATTGTGTCAAAGGCAGAAAGAGTAGCATCAAGCAAATGCTGACACCCTACCAGCAATATTTACACAGTCTTTATCTGTCTAGAGCTAGCCAGCTTTTAATAAGTATCCATGTCATTTGTATGTATCACTGGTTTAGATAAAATTGATTTAATGCTGGATTATTCTCTCAATCAGATTTCACAGATATGATTGTAGTGTTAACCATTGACAAAGGTGTTACTGAAACAGCATGACAGCCCTAAATCTGTACAATCAGAATCAAATCTAACATATGCTGAGGAAAACCGCCATGGTCTACGTCACTCCATTAAATCTGCCTGTCTACACAGGTGAATGCTTGCAAAAGGCATTATTTAAACGAATTGATTTTCTTCAAAAGAACTGATTACATGTGGCTTGTCTCGGGACAAATACTTGCCCTGATAGTAAAACCACCTTTAAATTTTTAATTGTATTCACAAGTTGAGTAAACATGTTTATAAATTGCACAGTCCACATAATTAACTATGTGCACCCTTTACAGTCTCCAGTTTATACAATCATAAGAGAAGGCACGTAGTAATTGTTCTCAGACAGCTGTAATGCAGTTCCCATGGTAGCATTACTTTGTGTTCTCTGGCCTAATTTCTAAGCGTGTTATAAGACACTCAGGAGAGTTTACCTTCTTTGGACAGTTTCCCTATTGTGAAAACTGCATAGCTAATGCTTTGTTTTTACGGAGGTTGGGAGGGAGTTTAAGGAATGACACAATCATATTAAAGGTAAGGGCTGTTGAATGCAGTCATTAAACTGTAACTGCACAGTTTATTATCACGACTACAAAGACAATGATAGTAACTGAAAGGGAAATTCTTAAATCATTCGAAATAGAGGACAACGTTGTAAACACATCATTTGAAAAATGGATCAGCATATTACTGGAATGGATGTTCATGAGTTTTACTGCTCTTGTCCAAAGCAGTTAAGAAATTGTTTTGATGTTGTTGAAACTCAACATGATTTAGTCTCAGTGAACAACAGCATTGCTATACAGTGCATTTAAACTGGAAACAGGAACTCAAGAAATACTGATGACCTGTACATGTTTTCTGCTCCATTGCCTCTGATCCCAGATCCCACTTGGCATCTCCAGACTAAACAGTAATGAAGTACAACAGGGAGGGCAGTTTATCATGGTAACAGTCCACAATTATTTAATCCCCTTTAAAGATTATTCCTTCAAAAGTATCTTATGATGACATCATTGCCCAGAGTTGCTTTTGGATAAATCTCTAAGCATTGTTCATTCTAGTGTTAGGCAGCTTCTGATTGGATTATTAGGTCTCTATCTATTTAACTTAATCCTAGCTTAATGAATCCCTGATATCTCTTAACACCTGGCAGTCTGTATATTGCAGATGTTATGAATACAGTTTAGATAAATGAAGCACTTTCTGTATGAATACACTATACAAGTTCAAATTATTACCAATTAGTTAACAAAAGGCTTATATTTTTAGCTGCTTCTGACATTAACTACTTCATTCCCTGCACATAAAATTGTATACTACAATTATTTTGCCTTTCTCCTACCAGAGAGGAAGATATTATTAAATAAGAAAAATAATGCTGAGACTAAAAATGCACATTAGCAAATTAAATAAGAATTTGAAAATTCCTGTTTGTACGGATTGGATACCTGCACTGCCCTTTGTTTGCAGAATGTTTATGGTGAACAGATGAACATTACATGGTCATACTCCAAGATCACCAGTAGCAGGTGCCAAAGAGATCCTCTGAAGTGTGGTTTCCATCTGCACCATGTGATCAAGACTAAACAATAGCATGGATTGGTGGGGGAAGGAAAAGTACCATCAAAGCTTCAGACACTACATGTTCAGGTGACTAATTTCAGACACAGTTAATTTACACGAGGAATGGCCATTCAGCCAGAATACATACAAAGTGGGGTCAAGGCTCCTGGGGTGGAGCAGTATCGTCTCTGGGCAAGACGCTCCAGGTTTAAGTTTCAGCTGCCAACAGGTCTGCCACAACATGCCCCAACAGGTTAATTTAAATAACTGCATACAAAGGGCTTCAAATAAATGTTTCACACCATTGTGTGAAATAGCACTTTCCACCAAGGGCCTTGATAGCCTCGGATATAATCCCAAACACAAATGAAACTGCTATGTCCACAGCAAAGATCATAGGTGCAGGTGATTTGATAACTTCACCATGTCCAATATGGGACTGAGCCTATAGAGACTAGGATCATCATGGGTCAATTTCATACTTATAATAGCCTGGCTAATTTCAGGCTCAGGCAAGGTTGTAATAGGAATGCTATAAATGAGCTTGGGCTCACCATTCACAGCTGAGAAAACAAAAACAAATGACTACAGCCAGACTTGCATTGCTGAGAGCGTTTCACTAACTCTGCTGGGAAGTGCAGATATAGCATTTTTCCCAACAAGTGGCTTAACATCTTTAATCACCCACCCAAAAAGATAGCCATTGAAATCAAGCAGCAAGAAATGCTGAGAGACTAATGAATCTCAAACTAAATTGATGCCTTCGGCACATAGAGGGAAAGATATAAACACAGAAGGTTTGTTGTGTGGGCTGATGGTTTGCAAGAGGTTTTAATGCTTTGTAAACTAAGAAACATTTCCAAACAATATTGTACTCATGGTATCTGTTTTTGGATAACAGATTGAAAATCATTGCAAAGTTCCCCAGAAAGAGATGAGACTTGCTTTTATGGGAATGTTAGGGCTAGGATTGAAGCTGTTTGGGTGTTAAAAATAATATCTGGTAGTTTTGTGTCAGGATTATATCATCCTGGCATTAATGAATGAGTCCTTTCAATAACATGATGCTCTCCAGCTTCTAATGATGATGTTTAATGTTGCAAAATAATGTTTAGTAAATATAATGATTTAAACCTTCTTTCAGCCCCTCAGGTTTGAATATTTTCCATAAAAATATGCATTTTCACTCTTCCTCTAAGGGAACAAACTTACTTTTGGAGCCTGATTTTGACCACCTTTTTTTCTGGAGCTTGATTCTGACTTTTTCCCTTTGTAGTTTTGCAAGACTCTTTCTCGTTCTCATTTTTAATGCTTTGTTTTCCCTCCCCCTTGTTCTGGCTGATTTACATTTGTAAAGAAAGAAGACTGTCACTAAAGCCTGTCCAGCACTGACTTGCTCACTGCTACTTTTCACAAAATGCTGTAGGAGCTGAGTGCGCGCTTATTGTTAAAATCTGCCGAATCTTAAAAAGAGAAGTTCACTCTTTTAGTAGAATGCTCTCTTTTCTCTTTGGACTTCTGTGGAATCTTTGCACTGTTGATGCTTTCTTTTAGAGAGCAGTGTGCAATGCTGCCACCATATTGTAAGAGATGTCTGCAGCTGGCACATAATTCTGCCAGGATCCTCTCTGGATAGATTGCTGCTAGCAACTCTTTGTTATACTAGTCTCTGTCGCTTACTAGTATTGATTGGTAAGGAGTAGCCACTAATATGTCTTCAATAAAAGACCTTGTACTTGAGTAACCAGAATACTTTATTACCTGATAGTATTTTATCAGGTTACGTCAGTTTAAATAAAACAAAGAAATCTGGATGCTGGAGATTTGAAACACAAAAATGAAGAGGAGTCTGAAAAGGTTTGAAGAGGATCACTGAACTCAAAATGTTAACTCGGTTTCCTCTCCAGAGATGTTTCTCCACAACCTTGATCTTTGCTGGTTATGTTATCTTCAGCCTGGTTAACCACAACAGCACACAGTTAAACGTTTTTATCTCCTGAAAGATGGTATTATGAAAGTTATAATATTATTTTTGTTTGGTGTAAGAAGTGGGAGAGATTGATTTAGTTTTTCAGATCAGTGAAGGTCCAATCTGTTCTTTTTAAAGTTAAGTATGTTGTTTGAATATCGAGTTCAAAACAACAGCATTTACAGGGTGCCACGTAATTTCAATCGAATGACTGTTATTTGATTTGATTTATTTATTGCCGCGTGTGTTTTGTTACAAAATACAGTGGAAGGTATTGCATAGTGTCACCACTCTCTGTTGCCATCTCACTTCCACTGACGCTGTCACCACTGCGAGTCCTTGCTTGATCCCGCCAATGCAGCCAACATTGACTACCCCTGCAGAGTCAACACTAAGGTGATTCCTGACCTGAGTTTTATGACCAATAGAGAGAGGCAATCAGTAGGAGGTATATGCAGAGAGAAGAGGTCCATAAAACTAGGCAGACCCTGACTGAAGAGAACAGCATTGAGTGCACAGCAATTTGCTGAAAGAAAACCGACTACAGCTGTGCCAGCTCTGCAAGAAGATTTTGCATGCAGATAGGAATGACAATTTGCTGACATTTCAGTGTCTGCGCGGGTATTGCCCGGGTAAAAAGAGATGAACCTTTCTGCTATTATATTGAGACTTTTTTTCCCAACGGTTGTTGTACAGCATGATATAGTTTATGCTTTTCTTTTGTGTAATAAACTTTTACATTTTGTTAAAAATACATTGGCAGCCTCTTTTGACTATGTTCAATGATTAAACCTCTAAGTAAACAAAAAGAAAGATAAATCTTATTTCCTGTCAAGCTTGTTTTCACTCTGGGATCTGAATTGCCCAATAACACCAGCAATTAGGTTCATAATGATAACTGACTAGATCTATGCTACCTCGGATCATAGAATTCCTACAGTGTGGAAACAGGCCAATCTTCCCAACAAGTCCCCACTGCACCTCCAAAGAGCATCCCACTCAGACACATATCCGTCAACCTGTAACCCTACATTTCCTATGGCTAATCCACCTAACTTACACATCCCTGAACACTATGGGCAATTTAGCTTGGCCAATCCGCCTAGCCTGCACATCTTTGGACTGTGGGAGGAAACCAGAGCACACCCACATAGAGGTAACAAAATGTGGAGCAGGATTAACACAGCAGGCCAAACAGCATCTTAGGAGCACAAAAGCTGACGTTTCAGGCCTAGACCCTTCATCAGATAAGGGGGATGGGGGGAGGATTCTGAAATAAATAGGGAGAGAGGGGGAGGCGGACCGAAGATGGATAGAGGAGAAGATAGGTGGAGAGGAGAGTATAGGCGTGGAGGTAGGGAGGGGATAGGTCAGTCCAGGGAGGTTGGACAGGTCAAGGGGGCAGGATGAGGCTAGTAGGTAGGAAATGAGGTGCAGCTTGAGGTGGGAGGAGGGGATAGGTGAGAGGAAGAACCAATTAGGGAGGCGGGGACGAGCTGGGCTCGTTTTGGGATGCAGTGGGGAGAGGGGAGATTTTGAAGCTTGTGAAATCCACATTGATACCATTGGGCTGCAGGGTTCCCAAGCAGAATACGAGTTGCTGTTTCTGCAATCTTCGGGTGGCATCATTATGGCACTGCAGGAGGCCCAGGATGGACATATCGTCCAAGGAATGGGAGGGGGAGTTGAAATGGTTCGTGACTGGGAGATGCAGCCAAATATGTAACCTCTACACAGACAGTCATCCAATTGAACCTGGGTCCCTAGCACTGTGAGACAGTAGTGCTAACCACTGAGCCACCGTGCCACCTGCGATAGGGTTAGGGTTAGGTTGTAGACAGTAGAACATAGAATACAGAACAGACTAGTTCCTGCCAATGACAGTCATTTATATTTCAGGAGGCAGAGCCTTTCCCAACTGCAGAAAGAAACTAGATGGTGTCAAATCCTGACATGAATGTTAGAATTAACCTGGAGACTCGAGCTCACCTCTTGCACCTCCAGACCTCTATCTTGGACAGCATCCCCAACATCTCAAGCATACTCCATGGGCTGTGATATACAATATGGATTTACTGCACCTTCATGGAACATCTCCGATTTTCTTCCAGTATGGTTCAGCATTGCTGTTTAGTTCACACCTGCACTTTTCTTTGCAATGCTGCTGCCAGGACACTTTGCTCACATGGACATGTACGAGTCTTATGGATTACACCAGGGTGCATCTCAGGACTCCTTACTTGCTTTTAGCACCAATCACTTTCTGCCTACTTTGATGTTCATGGCTTACCTAACCCTGCCTTGCCTTTTAGTACTTTATCTCTTCAGCCAGTACTCTCAGTACTTGTGAATTGACTTGCTATTTAGCACAACTACAAAGGCATGCTGATCATCACGCTTGCCAGCAGTGATGGGGTCACTGGGGGTGGACATGTTGATATATGTGTGTAGGAAAGATCTTTTTTAATACTGGACCTGACAGATTGAGCTGGTAACAAGAAATGAAGTTATTTGGTAAGAGTGGGAGTAGTGGGAAGGTAGTGAGGAATGGCACTTTAGATGAAGGCAGAAATCAAGTAACTAACATCCCTATGTCAACTGGAATAACCACACTTTGAGGCCTTCTGTGCTTACATTACTGATAATGACATGATTACCATTGTAACACAGCCCACTTTCTCTAGAGAATGGCTTGTGAACAGGCCAGTGTATGTGTGTCTGCTGACTGCACTGTACTAGAAAGGTGAAAAAACATCATATTAGATGTATGACTAACTCCAGAGTTTGAATATACTTTTTCTTTGTGAGCGCATTGATCAGGTTCATTGGTAAATAACACAATTCAATCTATGTCCCTTTCAAACTGTAACAGTTTGCTGTACTTGGTAAACAGATAAAATGACTCTTGCTGATGAAGTACACTTCACTGGCGACTGGATCCTGATTCCAGTAGTGAGCATGAAACAGATTCATAGTTCTCAGCTTGGTTGCTGGATAGCAGACTATTTAAAGAACCATTTTTATTCAGATTCAGTCTGAATTAATTGCTGCTTCATTGGGAAGCCACTCACATCCATATCAGGGGGCGAAGTGACTCATAGAATGTGAATGTATAATTTCAGCCTTCAATTCAAAACCATTCTTAATTAACTGCGGTAGCACTGAAGATTTTAGAAAATCTAAATATGTTTCCTTGTCCAATACATGTCATGCATTGAGCTATCAACTACAAAGGCACAGCTTTGCTCCATAATTCATTACATACCCAGTTTCTGTTGGCAGCACACTATTTAGGCTAACACTGACGACAGATGACAATTTTCTTCAGGGGTGGATTATTGGTAATGACCTTTGAGATCCAAACAATGTGAGAAATAGTACAGTGATAAAGATCAGCTATAAAGAGGAAGTAAAATGGGAAATGCAATAAGGCCCAAAATTTGTGCAAGAAAAACATGGAGGAGGTTTTAGATGAATAGATCTTTCCAAGGAGGAAATTTGGGCGCGAGGAGGGTTTAAAATTTAAAAGGCGGAGTCAATGAATGAGCTGTCATTACTTAAAGTTGATGAGACCCTTGGACCAGATGAGATGTATACAAGATTAGTGAAGGAAGTGAGAGTAGAAATGGCAGAGGCACTGGCAACAATCTTCCAGCCTTTGCTGGATACAGTGGTGTTGGTGAAGGGCTGGAGAACTGAAAGCATTTACAATAAAGGTTTCTAGGATTGGCCCAGAAATTACAGACCCGTCAGTTCAACTTTAAATTATTTGTGACAGGATTAATGATGACATGGAAAAATATGGGTTAATTTGGAAAGGCTTACACAGGGTTACAGAGAAAAGGTAGGAGATTGGCATGAAGTCAAAATGTTCAGACAGCCAGAGAGAGGTAGGGGTTTGAGGATCAGGGATAGGAGTGGTGAAAGAAAGGCGTGAGGCAGAGTAGGAAGGTTGTTGAGTACGATAGAGGCAGTGAATGGGAGATTCAGAAGCAAACAGTAAGGGGAAAGGCAGCAAGCCTCAGGCTGGAAGCAGTAAACATGAGATAAGTTGAAAGAATTAATACTTTAAGAGTGAGCAAGTTATTAAGAGTTCTTAAGTTATTAAGAGGATTTTTAGCCCAGTTAGGGTCAAGGCAACCAATAGGTTTTTAACAGAAGAATGGTTCATACAATTCAAATGCCTGACTTTCAAAGCAGTTACTCTACTCTGAACTTGGTTGTGGCACGAGTATTCAGGAGCATAGTGGAAATGCTTTAGGATTCTCCTCAAAACATCCCTGAAGAGGTTGAATATACCCATCATCTCGTGGGAGGGCCTGGCCTTTGATTGACCAAAATAGAAAGGGGTCACTGAGGAAGGCATCAAATATATTGACAGGCTTCACTGAAATAGTGAAGAGATGAAGTTGAGATGTCAAAAGGAGTGTTCCAAACAACCCACTCACCACTTGGCCTGTATGTGAGAGAATCCATAAATAATGCATTGGACTGATCAGCTAGTCAAGATCCTTTGGAATTGGGGTGGAAGCAAGTCATCCATGATCCTGATGGAATGCCCATAAAAAGAATGCAAAAATTCCAGGTCAGACCTTAACAATTATTGTACATTTCTAATGGGGAAGTGATTTTGTTTCGGTTTTTCTCTACCATGCTTTTTATGAAAAGACATTTGCAATAGTAAATGAGGATTTATGTTAGATTATGATAGAGAAACTATACTCAATGTATATTGAAACTTAGTCAGATCACACTTGGTTTCCTGTGTAAAGTTTCTACTCTATTTTTTTCATTTAATCATTTTTTGTCTTTTACACACAAAGTTACATTTTTTATTAAATAAATCACAGGGAATCTCGAGCTCTCATTGCAACCCTATTAATTTTTTTTTAACATTCCAATTTTCCCTCAGTACTTTTAGTGACTATCACTGTGCTAAGATATGTTAACTCAGGAACAATCAGAGACACTCTCGATTACATGGCATACTATCGTATTCAGCACTTGTATTTATCCACAGAGCTATTGGGCAAGTTCCGAAATGCATTCTTTCAGTAATTGAACACTTGGAGTTAAAGGTTATGGGCTCAAGCCCCATTTGAGGACTTAATCTCTTAACACAGAATGCCTAATTGATGGGGGTTCTGTCTTTCAATAAACAATTAAACCAAAGCCTACAGCAACATGCATGTAAAAGGTTTCATGACACTATTCACTGAAGAGCAGTGAGCTCTCACAATGCACTAGTCCATATTGATTCCTCAAAAAGCATCACCCAAAAAGAGATCAACTCATCATTTATTTCATTTGCTGTCTGTGAGACCTTGCAATAGTCAAATTTGCCACCGCAGTTGCCTATAATGCAACGATTAAAATTTGCAATGTTCTGAGGAATGAGACAGGTGCTCTATTAAAAGATGTCTGCCAGAAAAACATCTTCCAAAAACTTAAATAAGGCAACACAAAAGAGACAATAATCGTAAAGAAAGATATTTCGGGAGATTGGGCGGTGTAATTTACATCATTGTTATTTGTTGTTTGTTACCTCATTTTCAAAATTATGGGGAGACAATAGAAGATCCTATCCAAATAAAGGCTAATTATAACACTGCAAGTTTTCATACTAGTGAAGTAAGCAGCGATACAGTTATGAGAATGTGGTTAAGGTGAAACTTTTGTTAGGAATAAAAGTGGTTATGCTCTGGATTCAACCACTGCAATTACAATTAATGCTAACTGACAGAGGATGCCATAAATGGCAAAATATTCTCACCATTGATATACTAGGCTGAAACCCAAAATTGACTAATTACCAGAAAAAGGACAAAAAAAGTCAGCTTTGAAGGTTTGTTAGATGATTTAGCTTGGAGTTTAGGCTTCACAGAATCCTGAGGTCAGTCAAGCATATGACTAATACATCACATGAAAAAAAGGGATAATGTACTAAAGCAAATGTTTGTTGCTTCTCAGAACTTTATTCACATGCCCAGTTGCACAAATGGTTAGTTGTTAGTGAAAGGATTTATATACTGACTGTATTATTTTGATTCCTAGAACTGGAACTGCTTTGCTCTCAAGCAATTGTTTTAAGTAAATAATATAAAAAATCTTATTTCATCATCAGAGATTTTATATATTAAATTATTAAATTAAAAATAGTAAAAGAATGGACATTTAAATGTTTAATCAAACATTAAAGTCAGGCTATCAGTCATATGAATTTCCTAGAATACTTTTAGAAGCAGTTTAGAAGCTCAGCATATCATGCAAATGATAATAGCCCTTTGGTTCCTGGTCACAGTAATTGTTAAATAACAATCTGCCTTTCTTTATTGAGCAGAATAAGGGTTTCTTTGTGTGATACATCTCTATTGCCAATGCATCTAAATCAGAGGGAGATCTGAAAGTGTTAACCATCATATTCTTGATTAAATAGCTTGCCTCGCTGATCTCATATCCTAAAGTCAGCTGTTTTTCTCCTGTATTACAATGCTTTTACCCTCCATAGTTTTTAAGATCTTGTTTGTCATTCTTGCTTGCTGGATGAGCAAAATACACCCTTCCAGCCGCTAAGATTTAAAATATTGAAGGAACATTAATGTTCCCTGCCTCTAGTTATTTTCAGATGGTCCAGGATTATCCCTCATAAACTACATTGTTTGTAGTAATTTGCTGACAGTACTTCCTGTATACAGCACCTGTGCAGCAACACTCCAGTGACTGAGTAAGCTGCAAGTTTCTTACAATACACAATATTTCTTAGGAAATGGAAATTTCTGAGGTCCAACGATCTTGTCCAAACCGTTTTTCATAAAAATACTAATAATACTATTCACAATGAAAAGCACACATTCGTGTTGCAATCATTACCTTTTAATCCCTCCATTAAAACTTTTAATTTGAAGGCCTCTGCTTCTCAAATGCCTTGGACTAGATATGTTTGCTTGGAGCTAGATTCAGAGCTGAATTTGGATTGTGCAGTTTGAGCATGTAACAGTATCTAATTGATACGGAGACAAGAAGATAGCATTTTCTATGCTAGAAGTTTCCTTCAAATACTTTTTCTTCCCTAAACAAGACTGACTACAACAACAATGGAACTTTATAGCACAAAGGGAGGCCCTTCAACCCATTACGGCAGTGCAACTGTTTTAGAGTTATCCATTGTAATCCCCAGGGCCATAGCCCTGTAGCTTGTAGCACTTCAGGTAGATTTTTAAATGCAGTGAAGGTTTCTGCCACATTATCATTGTAGGCAATGGTTTCCAGACCCTTTCCACATCCTTGATGAAGAATTTCTCAATTCCCCTCTAATCCTTCTGGCAATTATTTTAAATCAATGTCATCTAGTTACAAGCCTCTCTGTGGCCATCCATTCTACCTAGGTCCCTCATAATTTTAGGCTGTTCATGTTTTGTTACTATCCAGTAAGCAGGGTTCAAAGGGATCCCTTATTTTCCTACCCCTTGTTTCACCACAAAATATTCTCTTTAAACAGCATGCTTGCTGATTTAGTGAGTGTTTACAATTGACCTGCTGTAATCATAAAATAGACAAATAGGGTTTACCTGAGTTTTGTAAATAGGAAGAGGATTGTGTTTTTTGTACTTAACCCAGTGTAAATAAAAACAATTTAAAAATTCTCCAATTTTTACATCCATACACTATGCAATAAGTTATAAAGTGGAGGACAGGTCAAGTGATATTGTGAAGTTCACGAAGGAAAATATAGTATTGCTTTCGTAGGTTGATAATTTGGCTGGATCTAGGCTAAACTTTAGGCCCTTTAGGTTTTGATGCCAAAGCAGTTTGAAGAATTGGATGGATGATTTACTGTTATGAGGGACAGAAGCTGCAGGAAACATCAACAAGAAGGGCTCTATTCTGAAAAAGAGTCTCTGCCCCTGAAACATTAACTCTGCTTTCTATCTTTGGATGTTGCCAGAGCTTTTCCAGCAAATTCTGCTTTTTGTTTCAGACTTTCAGTTGCAGTCCTTTGTTTTTCTGTTTCACCAAATTATGGTCAGGGCCTACAGATTCCAGTTGCAATTTGATTAGATTATGGCTAGGTGAATTCTTTTCTCAACCAGAGCCCTTTGAGTCTGAATGTCCAGCAAATGTGGACAGGCGATGGCATTCCTTCGCCTCCTTCAATGTTATTAACTTTTATGGGCTCTTGTAGACAGATTGGTTCCACTTCATAGCTTTGGAATTTACAAGGTAGAGTACTGCAAATATGTGGCCATCTTAAAAATTACGGCTTCAAGTCAGTGCAATGTTGCCTCAATTTTTTTTAACATTCTGTCACTGGTTTTGATCCAGTACATTTAGAGTAATTTCTTTTATAAAGAATGGCTTAACAGTAATTTCAGAAAGCAAATGTGATTTCGTTATTTGACTTCAAAATGATGAACTTTTTGTTCCCTATTTTCTCCCTACATACAATTAATATGTTTTAGGGGTCAAAAAGTACAAAATGAAAGGTACAACAGCTCTGTCACTAGAACAGACTGTCCACACACTTTGAGGGATGAACAATAAATACTGGTCCTGTCACTGGCATCCACATCCCATGCAAGGAAAATAAATGGCTTAGGGAGCAAGGGATTATCTGAGCAATCACAGACCTGTCAATCTAACCATGGTGATAGGCAATTTCTTGGAAAATTTCTTAGAGAAATTTAAATCTTCATTTCAAAAGGAATAGATTAGGTCAGGATAGTGCACTTCCAGTTTTGTGTGAGGTTTATGTCTGATTAATTTAATTGAATTTTTTGAGCATGTGATAAAGAGTACATTTGACTTAATCCACACGAATTTTAGCAAGGAGTTTGACAGGTCCACATGGAAGATTACAGGTCACTACAGGTCACATCCTGTCAATTTGAGTTCATATCCACTAGCCTTATTCTCTGGCTAACACCTCTCATTCACTCGCTGACCTAAGCCTAAAGGTTGCCCCCAAATCCTTTCAGTTTTGTTAACACCCTCTTATGTGGAACTTTGTTGAATGCTTTCTGGAGGCCCATAGGGAAAAAAATCCATAAGTTTGTCTGTTTCAGGAAAATGTGTAATTTCTTCTTTGAAGGATTCAACTGGGTTAATCAGACATAGCTACCCTTTTACAAATCCATGCTGGCTCTCTCAGCCCTTATTTGTCCAGTGCTTAATTGATCTGTCCTGAATAACAGGTCCCACTAACTTCTTCACAAGTTATGGTAAGCGGTCTAGAATGTCCTAGTTCCTCGTTTCTGGCATTTATAAATAATGGTGTGACATTGCCAATTTTCCAAATAAAACAGAAAATTCCTGATTTGAGGGAAATTTGGAACATTAGTACTCATGCTTGAACTAAGAACTAAAACTAAGATCTTATCCCACTCACCCCTTGCTTAATTCTTAATTTTTTTCTGCAAGATCACTGGACTGAAATCTTAATTTTCTCTCTTTTACCACTAATCTTAGTATTTTATCACCATCTTAGTATTTTCAGCATTTTTTGTTCTTCTTTCAGATTTCCAGCATCCACAATACTCTGCTCTTTCATTGAGTTAATGTCATCTGTTTAATATTTCTGATTACCTTGTTTCATTGCAGATAACTCGAAATTCTTCTGTGAAACAGCCAGGTCAAATTAAAAATGGAGGATGAGTAAGTAGGGGAAATATAAAAAAAGAGGCATCAATAGCCAGGGTCATTCATATTGGATACATTCAGTTTGTGTGAATGCAGGTATTTACTAACACATGTTGACAGTGAAGTTCTAAATTGGTTGCTGGGTGCATAAGGGGATTAGAAGAGACTAATATTTTTATAACATACACGTAGGCTTGCAAAACCTCAACTTGTAAAACACATTGGCCAGGTCTTATTGTATCTTGTTTTACATAACGCATAATGAACAGTGACTCCAAATGGAGACCTATTCTTAACAAAATATTCTTTACGAGCAATTCATTGACACTGAAGCCACAGTTTGGTGAGTTGCTTTTTGTGCAGTTAGGACTGGGTGTGAACTCAATTGAATCATTCAACAGAAATGACCAAAATAAATTTGAGGTGAATAAATGTGCCTTCCTGTCTGCGGCAAGGGGGAAATGAGCTTTTTTTCTCATGGGGTGATGGTAAGTTACCTTCTGATGAAGTTTTCTGTGGCTGCTATTTAAGCCTTCTGATTAATTCCTCAATTATATCATAATTCTATTTTCCTGTCCTGGGGTCTTGTGAACAAGATTGAAACAGTTACGACCTATTTGGGAACTGAAGTTTTTACTGTCTGTAAAATCCCAATAATCATTCACCATGTCCTGAATTCCTGATAAAAAGCAAGATGCAGTTTTGATCTAGCCATTCAAATACATTTTCAGCTCCAAAAGACATTCAGCCCCAGAAAAAATAATGCGAAAAAACTGCAAGAACAGAAGAAACAACTTGTGATGTGAATGCAATTGTTTTATGAAGACTCATTGATGATTTCAGAAAGAATCAGTAAAAGTGTGAAAACAGTTTTTAGAAGGCAGAGGCTGGAACAATTGTGTATTTGTTGTTTTATCCCAGAGAGCCAGCTAATGAAGCTTAATCTTTAAGGCTTTCATAAGATTTTATTTTGAAGAGATACACATTGCAAGTATGTACCTCCTAACTGTACAATTAAGTCTCACTCTGTTCCTATACAAAAGAAGCATAAGTGAATCCCAGTTAACAGCAAAGACTTGGTTACAATTATCTATTCAATTACTGGACAAATGATATTTGTTAATTCGTATTTCCTTGGCAACTGCAGTAATATATAATGAAATATGTTGCCCTATTCCTACATGGAGTCCTGTTTAGAAATGTGCATTTGTTACTTTATTATCTCCTTAGCCTCTCACTGGATTTCAGTAAAGCTATCATATTGTAAACAGTTCTTTAATCACTGGGGCCAGATATTCAACTATTGCGGAGTCTTTGGCGTAGTAAGCTGTGTGTCTGCAATACAGACAGACTTCAGACTTTTGCCAATTTTCCAGGTTAGGGTACATTAAATAAGTTTGGGATCTACATGAGGGGAGACAGAGTTTGGCTATGACATGACTCTTGTATTGATTTTGGTTGAAATCCCTTAAGAAAAAAATGTCCAAAATTTGCACCTGTGTCATCAATTGTTACTTCAAGCTTTAAAGATGTCAGGCATAAACCAGCCTCTCAGGTCTTTAGAATTACAATGGCATAAATAAGGAGAACTAAATTAAGTAACATTTCTGGGCCATTTAAGCCATATAACAACATGCTTGTGTACATACAGGCACATGTATTTTATGTCAACCTTCAGTTTCTGTGGAAAAACCAGAAGGCCACATCACTGGGAAGGGTTCTCTAACCATTCCCAGCCTCTTCATAAAATGAACAATTTGACAAGTGGGGGGGTGTGTTGGAAATGGGGAAGGTGGAGACACCCCCCACACCACTCCACAAACCTGCTGATGAGAGGGTGGAGAAAAGACTTGCCAAGATGTTGCTGCGATTGGAGGGTTTCGGTTATAGTGAGGGAATGAATAGGCTGGGGCATTTTTCCTGAGAGTGGCAGATGCTGCGGAGTGACCTTTTACAGTTCCATAAAATCACAAGGGGAATGAACAGGGTGAACAGCTGAGGTCTTTTTCCTAGGGTGGTGGAATCCAAAACTAGAGGCATAGGTTTAAGGTGAGAGGGGAAAGATTTAACAAGGACCTGAGGGGTAATTTTTTCATGCAGAGGGTAGTGCATATACGGAATGAGCTACTAGATGAAGGGTAGAGGCTAGTACAATTACAAAATTTAAAAGGGATCTGGATGCTTCACGAATAGAAAGGATTTAGAGGGATATGGGCCAAATGCTGGAAAATTGGACTCAGTCAGATTTGCGGATGAGTTGGACCAAAGGGTTGGTTTCCATGCTGTATCACTCTGTGTCCTCATTCACTGTTTAAATGTTGATTTTTTTTTTAGAAATGCTGGTGTTTAAACTTCTGATGAGCAACTACAGAGCCCACTAAAAGAGTCTCCCAACTCTGAGTTAGAACTGGAGACTTTGAGGGTTCCAAATCACTTACTTTAATAGTTAGTATAAAAAAGTTAGAAGAATTAAAACCTCCTCCAACTTCTGAGGTACTGTAAACCTGACTCCCAAACACTCCCACCAAGGCCCTAATCAATCACATCAATACTCTGAACACATGATCCAAAATCTTCATTACCCACCCTTCCTCTTCACCCACTCCCAACACCATAATCTCCCACCACAACCCCAATTACTGATGACCAATACCCCAGAAACACCCACCCTCTTCCACTCCCCTGACTGATCCTCACCTAATGGCACCCCCACTCTCCCAAGCTGGCATAAACCAAACAATTGACACACCCTACCATCTCAGTCACTCACTTGGCACATGTACTTCCTCAATCACCAGTCATGCTCCTCCAATGCCCACCTGGCACCCTAAACAATTAGTCAACTTACTTATCCTCCATCCTCTGCCCATACCCACCTGCCACCCCACCCTTTCATCCACCTGGCACCAACTGCATTACACATCTGACACTCTATCCTTCTTCCACCTGCCATCCTATGCTCTCTCACATCTGCCACCCTACATCCCCATTCGCCTGTCACCCTACCACTTCACCCACTTTACTCAGTCGCCACCCAATCCCTGCTCACTCACCACACAATTCTCTCACGACTTACCTAGCATGTTTAGCTTCTTATAGCTGTCATTCAGGAAATGGAACGAAGAGAGGAACTCAAGAAAATTAAAATTACCAGGGAAGTGGTTCTAAACAAAATTGTTGGAGCTGTGGGCTGACAATTCCCTGGTCCTGATGAATTTCATCCTAAGGTTATAAAACTAGCGGCTAGTTAGTGAGATAGTCGATGCAATACTTTTAATTTTTCAAAAATACCTAGATTCAGGGAAGATTTTATTAGATTGTGAAGTAATAAATGTAAGTCCTTTTTTTGAGATGAAAAGAGGCCAAAAGTAGGAAATTACAAGATACTTAGCGTAACAGCTGTAGGAGGGAAAATTTCAACAAAATTATTAACAATATCACATCAAGGTGCATAGAAATATTCAAGGTAAATAGGGAGAATCAACTTGTTTTTGTGAAAGGCAAATCATATTGAACTAATTTTTGGAGTTCTCTTGGGAAATAACATAAACTGTAGCTAAAAGGGATGGATATTTTGTACTTAGATTTCCAGAAGGCATTTGATAAATGGGGGAAGTGATGGACCGGTGGTATTATTGCTGGATTGTTAATCTAAAGACTCAGATAACATTCTGAGGACGGTGGGTTCAAATCTCCCCCACGGCAGACGGTGGAATTTGAATTCAATAAAATATCTGGCATTAAGAATCTAATGATGACTGTGATTCCATTGTCAATTGTCGGGGGAAAAAAACCATTTGGTTCACTAATGCCCATTAGGGAAGGAAACTGCCATCCTTACCTGGTCTGGTCTACATGTGACTCCAGACTCACAGCAATGTGGTTGATTCTGAACTGTCTGTTGGGCAATTAAGGACGGGCAATAAATACTGCCTAGCCAGAAATGCCATCATCCCATTAACAAATAAAGGGGAAAAAAATGACCACATCAAAGTCTGTTGAAGAAATTAAAAGCTCATGGTTCAGGAGTTAATTTATTAGCATAGATGGAAGATTGGCAAGCTGACAGGAAACAAAGTAGAGATAAATGGGTAATTTTCTGGTTGGTAAGATCTAATGGGTTGTGTGCCAAATTGCTTGGTGCTGGGGCCTCAACTCTTTCCAATTTATATAAATGATTGAGCCGAAGGGTTGAAAGGTATGGTCGCAAAATTTTACTGAAATCACAAAGATAGGTAGGAAAGTAAGTCGTGAAGAGGACACAAGGATGCTACAAACAGATATTGACAGATTCACTAGGTGTGCAAGGATGTGGCGAACAGGGTATTAGTGGCAAATTGTGAAAGTATCCATTCTTGGCAGATGCTACATTGAGCTTCTCTGTGTTCTTTGTTTAAAGAACACGGCCTGTCTTGATGTGAACCCCTCGTTACACTGTCCTCTGAATACAAAAGTAATTTGAGGCAAACTCATTATTAAGGAAAATCAATTGGTTGAATTAACCTTTTTCTCTTTCCTGAACACAAGTGTTGAATTGTATTATATTTACAGAATTTAACTTTCACTTGTCTACATACAACAGAAAAAGCATCTTGAAAGCTAAAATAAAATTGTACCTCTTTAAGTGCTTCTTATTTGAGATTGGAATGCAAAATGTATCTCAGTGTTTAAGCAGTGTAGCTTTTTGAAGTTGCACATGTGGGTCACTACACACCTTCAACTAATTACATCAGTAGATCTTTGCTTAAAAATAACCATTAACCCAGTTGGTAAATGAATGTGGAACTGAGTCGTAAAGTGTAGAAGTATCCCAATTTGATCTTCAGCCTGTCCTAAGTTAGCAGGTTTCTACTGGAACTTCAGTAGGGTATCTATCATTAGTTTGGCTGTTCTTGAGCTGAAAGTGAAAAAAATGTATAGCCAGGAACAGATACCTGTAAGGATATCAGGTAAAGCTAAGCTATATACCTTTATGATTGTATGCTACTCATTGTTGGAATGTATAAAGAAATGTTTCATGAGTCAAGTTAGGATGCTGTTAGTGGCCATGAACCACGTCTTAAATTAATCCATAATCTTCAGCTGAGGAAAGAGATAACGGAAGGATGAGGTGAAGATTTAACTAATATCCATCATTTATTAGTTCTGATTACAGAGTCACTAACAGATCTTATTGTGAGTCTGTTGTTAACTATGATCATTGCCTTTTTTCTGTTAATTATTTAGAATTGGCGCATTCATTATGAAATTATTCAGAAAAATGTTGCTGAATCAGAAAGAATTCTAGGTAAATACATGAACAGAAATGTAATTACTGACATTATTATAAGTGTATCACTGGAAAAATAAAATGATTGAGATACGAGGATACTGCACATCTTCCAATCAATAAATAACATAATCTATTATAATCAAGCAAGGTATGGGATATTTAAATGAGATCATAATTGGAGCAGGAGTGGACCATGTAGCCCCTCAAGCCTGCTCTGCCATTCAATATAATGCTACTTTCCTGCCAGTTCTCCATTTTCTAACATTCTCTGATAGATCAAAAACTTCTCAACGGTTTCTCTTTTGGCTCTTCCCAAGCTTGGTTGGGAAGAATGGAAGAAGCAATTGGAAGAATGGAGAATGCCAAAAAAAGGTCATAGGACGTGTGTGCTGCAGGCCCTACTGATGTTTTATATGTAGTATTTGGCTTTCATTAAATTTGGCTTTCATTAACTGGGGGATTGAGTTTAAGAGCCGCGAGGTTTTGCTGCAGCTCTACAAAACTCTAGTGAGACCACGCTTGGAATATTGTGTCCAGTTCTGGTTGCCCTATTATAGGAAAGATGTGGAGGCTTTGGAGAGGGTGCAAAGGAGGTTTACCAGGATGCTGCCTGGGCTAGAGGGCTTGTCTTATGAGGAGAAGTTGACTAAGCTCATACTTTTCTCTCTGGAGAGAAGGAGGAAGAGAGGTGACCTGATTAAGGTGTACAAGGTAATGAGAGGCATGGATAGAGTCGATAGCCAGAGACTTTTCTCCAGGGCAGGATTGACTGCCACAAGGGGTCATAGTTTTAAGGTGTTAGGAGGAAGGTATAGAGGAGACGTCAGAGGGAGGTTCTTCGCCCAGAGAGTTGTGAGCGCATGGAATACTTTGCCGGTGGTAGTCGTGGAAGCAGAGTCATTAGTGACATTTAAGCGACTGCTGGACATGCACATGGACAGCAGTGAATTGAGGGGAATGTAAGTTAGGTTATTTTATTTTTGGATTAGGATTATTCCACAGCACAACATCGTGGGCCGAAGGGCCTGTACTGTGCTGTACTTTTCTATGTTCTATTTCCAAGTCAGAGAAATGAGCATATTTGAGATTGCAGACATAAAAATGTCGATTTTTCCTTTCAGCCTATCCGTACAGTGCTGTGCCATACACGGTTGACCACCTCCACAGCAACCATCATTTTCACATCTGGTAGATGATTTTTAACCAGATGCTTTTCTGTCATTAAACTTCCCCATTTATCAAGGATGTGAGCTGTTTACAATCAGGAGATCTTGGACTCATATAAATCATGCAATATGATTCAATGATTATATCATATAAAGTTAGTGTCCAGACATGCTGAATAATTAGGAAGGCAAAATGTATTTCTTTTCCCAAGGTGATTGGAATACAGGAGCAAATGAGCTTTGTTACAATTCTACAAATCGTTGGTGAAGCTACACCTAAAGTACAGTGTATCATTTTGATCTTGATCCCTAAGACAGGACAGAGGGGGTGGATGCAACAAAGGTTAATGCGACCAGTTCCTGGATAAGGTGATTGATCTACGCAGATGATTGGTTAGACTACGTGCATATTCTCTGAAGTTTGGAAGACTGAAAAGTGTTAAATTCAGACATTAAATATTTGTAAAAGACTTGACAATTATAGATGTTGAGAAAGCATTTTTCTTCTTAGAACACAGCCTCAGAAGACATGATTGACCATTTGGCACTGAAATGAGATGAAAATTCTTCCTTGTAAGGGTTCTTGAATCTTTAGAATTCTCTATGTCATTCAGCTGTGGATGTTAAGCCATTGAGTAGATTCAAAACAGTGGTCAATAAATTCTTGGGAGTTAAGAAACATAGCAACAGTATAGGGAGCTAGAATTTAGATAGATGATCAGTTCTGATCTTGTGGAATGGCAGAGCTGGCTAGAAAGCTCAAATGGTTCCTTCCTGCTCCTGTCTCTTTTGTTCTTATGTTCTCATAAAGATGGGAACTCTGACAGCTGGATCTGACACTTGAATTACCAGAATTTTCTTCAATTTCTAAAGGAGGTGCTAACATGCAGACAGGAGGCTAACAGACTACTGAGGTTAACAGCGCTATTCTAACACACATTTTGTACAATTACACATTGAACTAAATCAAGCTAATGCCTCGAAATTACTTCAAGGTATTTTCAGCTTAGTGAGCTTTACAGCCAGCCAAGATACAGACAAAAAAAGTAACACCAGAGAGGTGAAGACAGCTTATTTTATATCTAAAACCTAAAAAGTCATTTCAAACAAAAATTACTTTGGTACCTTTTTATTGAAGGTGAAAAGGGGGATATTCAAGCAATTAGAAGAATGGGTAATGCCATAAAAAAGGTCAAAAGATATGTGTGCTGCAGACCCTACTGACATTTTATATGTGGAATTTCCAAGACAGAGAAATTAGCATATTTGAGATTGCAGACAGAAAAATGTTAATTTTTCCTTTCAGCCTATCCATACAGTGCCTTGTGGAGCCATCACTCCCAATCCCACCTGAAAGCCACTTCGTTCCCTGGGTTAATGAAAAGAAATAAAAACCAGTGTCAATTAGTAGAAAGAATATTTGAAATCCTCCACCCATTGAGGCAATCAAGACCATTCTGACCACAATTGACTTTACTAGGCACCTACAGCTTGTACGTAGTGTTCATAATATGAGGCATAATTAAATTCAGCTCTCATTTGAAGGAGTTTAGTGAACTAATATTCACCGTACGAGTTGGTAATCTGTTCCTTTGTACCAATATGGTCCAGGAACACAAGGTCATCCGAATAGTTCTACCTTGTACTGAAGAGTTCTGAATAAGAGTCACTGGATTTGAAGCATTAACTCTATTTTCTTGCCAGAGAAGCTGCCAGGCTTTTCCAGCAATTTGTTTTTGTTTCTGATTTCCAGCATCCGCCGTTGTTTGTTTTCTTAAAATCCTAAAAGAGGTGTTCTAAAAGTCTTGCACTTAGACAAAACAGTATGTTATGTTGCATAGCTAATCATGCCGTAACCATATCCTGACAATGTGAACACTCCAGTTATTTCTTCAGAACATTGGTCATGGACCTTGAGAAACCTGTGCACCAGCTTTAGTTCTTTACTTCAAGAATGTTATGCATATTCAGCATTGAATTTAGT
Organism: Stegostoma tigrinum; assembly: GCF_030684315.1. Taxonomy (NCBI): domain Eukaryota; kingdom Metazoa; phylum Chordata; class Chondrichthyes; order Orectolobiformes; family Stegostomatidae; genus Stegostoma; species Stegostoma tigrinum. Next base: position 66,386,794 of record NC_081361.1, on the reverse strand, counting down.
AACATACATACCTTTCCTTTATCTGATTAAACATGATTTGTAAGTCACAGGCTCAAACCTCAGTACATCTCGATCTAATTGTAGTTGTGAAGCATCCTCTATTGTCTTGATTCTCACACTTGGTGTCATCTTGCAGATCATCCCCAATATCTACAGCTAGATCGTTGATGACCATTGTTACTATCTTACACAGTTCCCTCAGTACAGCCACTTCTGATTGGTCCTAAGCAGATCCAACTCGTTTATTATCTGTTTTCTGCCCACAGTGCCGAAGATTCAATCACTTTCAATTGTAATAGGTTAACAGTCCTGTTTGATTTCCTCACTTAACTTACTTCTCTGAACAATTTGGAGATCGATGGCAGATAAGACAATGACAGCTGCTGAACAAACTTACCATTTGAGGAAAGGACATTGTCATATCAGTGCCAAATTGATTATACAGATTTGGAAACCCAGGCTATTGCATGAGATTGTGTCTGAAGCTCTGTATGCAATCGATTACATTCTTAGCTACTCAACTCATCCACTTCAGGTCCTGTACTAATAGTCATCACCTAAGAATTCTGTTCTTCATTGTGATTTGTCAGAGGGCTTCAAACATTTGAAAACATTGATGACTGTGAAAAGAAATGGTAAATGGTAGATCCCTACAGCCTAACTTTGATGGTAAAATGGCTTGTACCTCTTCTTTACTATGAATCATTGTCGAACAGTCAACAGCAATTGCCTTCTATGTCATTCATAGAACATACAGTTTCAATATCTGCTTCATATTTCTCCACATATCCAATTGATCCTTGTTAGGACCAAGGAATTATTACAATTGAATTTTTTCACAGCAATGGAAAATATTCACAATAATTGCGGTGTGAAGTTGATCTGATGACAACCAAGGACATGTCAGGAAGTCTCCAAACATTGCAATCACTTGGAAAAAAAACAGCAACACACTTTTCCAAAATCAAAGTCTTATGCATGATTCAAGCTTTCTTTGATGAAGCCTGATAAAGTGCAGTGACAAACTGTGGAAATGAAAATTCCCAATCCTACTTTATTGAGAGGCCCACATAAACCTGATCTGCTTGTTGGTGCTCCTGAGTCAAAAAGCAAAGACGGTACCCTTTTTTGTTTATCAAACTGTGAACATAATATGAGTTCGTTCAACACATTCTTTGAAAGGAAGAAACTTAAAACAGTGCCTATAAAATAAGATCTTGACCAAGTGTAATGTGGGCATCTCCAAAATTGAAAAACATAATACTGTCAATGAAAATATGGAAACCGACAACATGGAAAATAATTATTTTGTGTTAGCACCGACAATAGTGGACAACAATCTGAGCATCCGAAAGGAATCTAATAATAGATCAGAAACAGTTTACTTACATAAACTGTAATTATTCCCTAAGAGTAATGAAGAAAATAATAGAATTAAAAAGTGACAAACCCCCAGAACCAAATAACTTGCATTCCAGAATTTTACAGCACATTGATTTGATCATTGCCAATTCTCAAACTATAATCTTCAAAGCTCTCTTAATTCAGGAACTTTCCATCAGACTAGAAAATTGTATGTCACTTTGCTATTTAAACAGAAAAGTTAACAAAGCGGAAAAGAGTTTTATGGACTAGCTAGTCGACCATCTTCAGTTGAGAAATCTTTAAAATGCAGAGTGAAGGATAGAGTGCCTGAACACCTTCAAAACCTTCAGCTAGTTAAGGAGTGCCAGCATGATAATAGGTAGATCATGTACATGGAACCAAAATATTTTTTTAGAAGTGACAGAAGGTAGCAGAAAGCAACGTCTTTGCATGTTGTGAGGATAGGTATGATGGGTGAACAGGACCTAATATGCAAAGAATATGGTCACAATGAAAATAAACTGAATGCTGAAGAACATTGAAAAAAAATCAGCAGAATGCAAATTAGAAATTGTTATGCAAAATACTCTGCCTTGTCTGCATTTTGATGATCAAAAAGACAGAGAGACATTAAATTAAAAGCAACATATAGCAGATATTGGAGATCTGAAATAAAAACTAGAAAGTGCTGCAGAAACTTAGTAGGCCTTGCAGCATTTGTGGAGAAAGGAACAAAGTTAGTGTTTCAAGTCTGATATGGCTCTTCTTCTAAAGACCTCATCCTATTTAAACTGAGATTTAAATCTGGGCATTCCTGCACTGAAGTATTACAATAAATGTCAGTATCGTCAGTAGTAACTCAGCCTTGAGACAAAGTGAGAGAGAAATTCAGGGGGTTAAATTGAGAATCTCAATAAATTTTTTAAAAAACTGATGTACTAAGATGTGCAAGTAATATTTCAAACTCAGGAATTTTAGATTTGACATTCAGATAAGAAGATTTTCTTCATATAAAGAGTGACCAACCTCCAAAAGGACTTTCAGGTGGAAGAGTAGAAGCAAAACCTTTCAATTATTTAACCGACATTTTAAAAATATTTATTCAGGGAAAGTGGGTGTCACAAACTGGGCCAGCATTTATGACCTGTTCCTAATTACCCGCAAGAAAGTGGTGTTGAACTGCCAATGCACTGTGTGCTTTAATAGGTCAGCTGTTTATTTTCAAGATAGATGATGTGAGGTTGTCTGAATTACTTTTCTCACCCTTATTTGCCTAACCATTCTACATAGCTCAATAGATAATGCTGAACCAAGGGTTGGGAAGGGTGTGGGGATGTTGTTGTCATGGGTAGGGGCACTGATGAATTTGTAGGTGGAGTCAAAGCTCACGTTCTTAACAAGATATAACATGTCATTTGTTGACCTATAATTCAGGTCAACTCCAATGTCAATAAGCAGACCACTTCCAAATCCATGTGCTGTGTTTCCTGAGTGATTATGTATCCACCCTCAGTACACTTTGAAACACAAGGCTTTTGTTGAGCATCTCAAGTGAAGCATAACATACTGGTCAGTGTGTCTGGTCCTCTGCAGCTGCTCTGTTATCAAATGGTCAGTACTTGTGAACAAGTTTAATGTTGGCACTCAAGCTATGACATGCAGAACATTACAGCAGTGCCTGCAAATGGTTAGAAATATCAACTGTATTCCATTTTGTCTTGTCTAATTGACAGGGAAAGAAATCATGATCATGTTTCAGAATGGATAAGACTTAACTACCCTAAGACACAAAAGATCTCTTGCTCAACAATCAGCTAAACCTTTAGAAGGGATAAAAACACATATCAATGACGTTTCTAAAATGTGTCCATCAAGCAACTTCTTTGTATGTAGAGACAGGTATCTAATATTTTAATCTGAATAATCTTACAGCCTTATACAACTCTAAAAATGCTTCTTTTATTCCAAAGAACTGAATGATGTTAGCTTTCAGTAACACTAATGCAACCGATGAATAGCATTGCTTTGCTTCCTTCTTTTGCCTGGCATACCCATTCTTACATGGCTCTTAATTTCAGATATTGCTGGGGGCAATTCTGCAGTCCTGTCAATTGGGCAGTATTGCCCAATGATGTTGAAATGTATTATCTTCTTTAATCACACTAGTTTGCATTATGGGTTAATAAGATGTTATTCAACCTTTGTTGCCAGACCATCTTTACATTCATCTGTAACACACCAACTCATTTTATTTCTGCATTTAGTCATGACTAAAGTTGTTGTAAATCACTACGTTCATCTGCAAGGCAAATGAATACAAGCATTGTTTTACAGACACAAGTGTAACATTGCTTTTACAAATTTGGGGTTCTCAGTGAGTTTCAAAGCTCTAAGAATTGTCCTTTCCCCACAAAAAGACTCTTCTCTTCTGATGATTGATATTTGGAAACTGACAGAAAAACGTTGGGGAGAAACTTTAATTTCACTGATTCATATGAATGAACAGTGAGAATGGGAATGTTGGACTGGATTTTCTGAGAATTGACAGCTGAAATGTCAACTTTCTTGCTCCTCTGATGCTGCCTGGCCTGCTGTATTCATCCAGCTCCCACACTGTGTTGTCTCTGGCTCCAGCATCTGCAGTTATTAACTTTAAAATTGCTGCTCCATTTTTTTTTACACTCCTTCAGAAATATGAAGTTGTACTTTCATTCTGACACGTCCCCTGTAGTACAGAACAGTAAGAGAAGCAAAAAGGTTGCTTTTCTCACAGTGTCATTTGTCAGATTCTGTGATTTAAGGTTCAGCATCATAGACAGCTATTTTAACAGCTCCTGTGAAAGGCTAAGCACATAAGGATGAGGTTAAGATGACAGTGGGGTAGGCTGTCTCGTGGTTAGGTGGTTCAGTGACAGCAAAGTCAGGTGTCAGGGTGGTAGGATTAGGGTGCCAGGTGGGTAGGGTGTCGGGGCAAAAGGTGGCAAAGGGACTGGTAAATGGAGTATTTATTGTCAGTCAGGCTGGACTGGAGATATCAGTGCTGACAGAGATGAAGAGGGGAAGGGGCAGCGAAAAGAGTATCAGGTCCTTGGTGTGGAGGTGTTAATGCTTCTGCTAGCCGGAGAACTAATGAAGTTAAGTATCTAAGCCATGTTACTTTTGTGTCTGTGAAACAATGCTTATATTCTGTTGCCTTCCAGACAAATACAGTTACTTACAACAACTGTAATCATGACCAAATGCAGAAATAAATTGAGGTAGGGGTGTTTGGTCCCGGGCATAAAGGGATAGTGTTGGTTCCTGAGTTTGGAGGGAGTATTGAGTCTGGGGTCAGCAGTTCCCCGGTCCCATGCAAGGGGCAGGGGCACAGAGACATGTTAGGCCAGGGTCCAGGGGAGATGTAATTGGACAGTGTGTAAAGTTTGGGTTCCAGTTTAATAGTTATTTAGGAAGTAGACTAAGGTTTTAATTGTCTAATTTCTCCTGAGTAACTGTTTACTTAGCCAAAGACAAAACCCTCTGATTTAAATGGATATTTTCGGAAGGCTCCAGGCTATATGGTAATTGCCAATCAGGATCTTAAATTTCCTGAACGATTCCTTCAGTCTGTTACATTGGAGATTCTGCAGTGATTCCATGAGCACCTCCTATCTATGCTGCAGAAGCAATTACGTGGCCACCAGAAAATCTGGGCTGTTTTTTCACAAAACCCGAAATAGGCAATCAAAATTTGACAGCTTACTGCCCCACACCAACTCCAACACTTATTCCTCATCATTTCCCTTTCTGTTGATTTCCATAACTGCTAAGTTACTTGTGTTGCTCAACAGCCTAAAACAATTTCACTCCTTGTATCTGTAAGAACTCATTTCACCTAGATTGGTACTAATCCCATTACTCTGAATTTATATCTTTCTGTTTTGAAAGTAACGATTAAAAATTATTTTGAGCATCTTCTTTTCTTATACTGAGCTTCTATTAAGAGTAGCAATTAAGTAAATATTGTTCTCTATCTCATTTTTGACAATCAAGCCATTTTTTAATTAAACAAAGTATTGACCTACTTTGCGCACAATCAAATTGACCTGAAAATGACAAGTAGTTCAGACTGATTGCTGTTGCTTTAAAAATAAATTCAAACCTTATTGCATTTACTATAGGAAGAACAGGCTTCAATTTTATATCCAACCAAAGGTAATTATTCATGCTGACATGATCTCTTAGCATCAATATAGTTTATCAAAGAGACTATTTCATCTTTTACAGATTTGAATCATTCATTTTATACGCATTGAGGCCTTAGTATAATATGCAAAACAAAGGATTCTTTTGCAGAAAACTTTCTAATTATGTTGCACAGAGGTGAAAGGGGTCATTCAGTGACTAACTTGCCTATACAACGATGGTTTTATTTGATCAAACTCACCACTTTTCCCAGGTCATGGTTCAAGTTATGTTGTACAAGCAGGTATGAGTTTGCTATCACACTAGAAACAAAACTAACTTTGCGTTTGTTCTGAACTGTTTGACGTATATATGTGATCCCTAACTGAAAGGAGAAATAAGAGATTGATTTTTTGTCTTCTTCATGACTTTTCATGACTTCTAATAGCCAATTCCCCAATCTCTTTCCAGAATACATCGAAAGCATTTGTTACTACATTTGTTATTACATATATTTCATAAGATTGGGGGTCCAAACAATTCTGTAACATGTTTTAAAGCAATGTATTGAAATGATAATAACCCAAAATGGAAAAAAAATTGATGACTGAAGTTTTCTGACATCACGATGAAGGTATATGAATTGCACAAACTGATGCAAACTGGTATCTCAGCCATACTATTGAACAGTCATTGACCAGAAACTATGCGCCAAATATTGATTACTTGAGGCCACTGGGAGCAATGTTTTCCCCACTGCAGAAGTGAAGTGAGTTTGAATTATGTCAATGTAGTATATTGTAGCAGTATCATTCCAGTTGATAATAATACTGCGCAAGTTAGATCTTAGAAAGAAAACTAGCTTGGTAGACTATAATCTCTACTTTTTAAAATTTGGTTACAGTGGTGATCAATCTCTGATCATATTAATAAAAGATTACTAATATATTTTTAACAAAGGAACATCAAAGTTTAATATACATAGAAGGAAAAGAAACATAAACTACATTATGCTATAAAATAATTATTTGAAACAATTTCATCCCAAATATCAACAATGAAGTTTCAACTTTTATTCCCCACAACAAGTTTACAGATACTCAAATCTGAGTGAAGGATCACTCTGTTTCCACTTTAAAGTTCCCTGTTCAGTTGGCACAGATGTACTTGGTTTCTTTCCAGCAAAATGTTATATTCACTCAATGCCAGCTTCTTTAGTTGACAACTCTTCATGAGAATCTTGCACAAGTTACTGACATAGCTCAATTATTTCTTATGATGAATTCTTTAAATACTCTTCCACAGCTTTTGCTTCTGGATCTTCACAGGGCCTCTTTATATTGTCCTGACTGTTCTGGAGACTGCTAAACTACAGTGCTGGTGGTACAGATCTTTTTTGTCTGTCTGGATGGATTTTGCTTTGAGCTGTCCCTCTCTCTTTCCGGAGAGAATCTGTTTCTGCCTCCATTTCCCTGTCTTATAGGTGACCTTCTTGGAAGGTGAAAGCCCCTTTTTATTCACTCTTTCACTCTTGTTGCTAAGGCACTGAAGTAATCAGGTCAATGGCTTTTAAAACCTATTTAGAGGACTGCAAACAATTTTTTTGTGCTTTTCCACTGTGGTGATTATAATGAGGTCAGCCTGGTGGACCTCATAGAATGTGAGTTTCCTGATTGGGGCTGTTAATCTGTTTGAATTGTCAGACAGCCTGTTTACCCTGACAGCTGACTCTGAAGGAGTTTGATCAGTGTCAAGGACTCTCCATGTATAAATTAAAAGGTGACTTGGTGATGGGATTATAGCCTCTGTGGAGTTATTTCATGCACCATTCACAGAACTTAAAATGAAATTGAAACATCCTTCTTAATATATACAATATAGAAATATAAGTCAAATTTGAAGTTATACATGGTTCTGCCCACTTCAGACCGTAAGTTTATAATAAAAAAAGTGTGAACTTTTGTCAAGGGGTACAATGCATATAAACCTGTCCCCAAATCAGCACTAATTTATATGAAATTGGAAATCTCTTTCAAAGAGGTGATAGGAATAGCTTGTGCAGGAATCAGAGCTATCATACAGATATTAAAGTGTCTTTTTGGGGTGTGAGTGAAATGGTGCTATCAGCTGCAAGCCCAAATTCCAATCGGGTTCCATTCCTCAGAACTGATATTCATCGTCGTAGCTCCCTGATGAGTACAAAATATCAAACTAAAGTATGTAATTCTAAAACAAAAGAGTAGAGACTGGAATATACATCCATAGAATCGCCTACAGTTATTCAATAATGAATGATTTACTTGCTTATGTCAAATGACCAGTAATCAGATAGCATATCCCAATGCTGAAACAGTATTAAATGAATCACTGTTATAATAAAAACCCAAACAATACATGCTTCAACTTCATCACAGCTATTAAATTACAAAGTTGGTATATCAAGTTTTGGTTAAACAGCTACAATAACGATGGATTTTTAAACTGCTGGTGTAGCAGAAAATAACTTCAACAAACAAAACTACTGGCAACCCCTAACGGGACCTAAGGGGAGTGAACTGATGGTGTGATAACTATAACCATAACAGCCCTATTATTTTACATGCAGGAAGAAACCGAAGTTCATTGTCCAGCACTGAATTTATTTTAAAACAGTCTGAGTTCACGTAAACATTGAACAATTTGCTACAAATATACATATGGGCAGCACATTTACACTACATTTCAGTAATAACTGGTTAATATTATTGTGCACTTTGGGACCTAATTGCTAAAATACAGCTGTTCAGTTAAGGTTGTCTAGGTGTCCAAATTCTGCCTAAAATAGCATTCTGTCTTTTCCATTTGTCTTCAATGTGTTATTTCCATTCGTTTAAAAGAACATTTTTGAGGCATGTTCCAACTTTACATTCTGATCCACTGTATTGCCAAAAAAATGCATGCAATACATCTTAACAGTAAATGTGAACACAGCACAAAATGTAGCTTAAAAATTTGGAAGGCAAAGTCCTTATATTAATTAACACATAATAGCTAAAGGATTTTCTAATGAGAAAGGCTTGTTGCTTTTTCAGTCTGAGGAGCATTCTGCTCAGTGGATCACATCTATAATGTGTTAGGAGTATTACATCTGCTCAAACCTCCCATCAGCCTTTTCTATGATAAAGTATTTCGGTGGGTTTCGCCGAAGTTATAGAGGTAAAAAGGTGTAAAGCCAGAGAGGGATTAAAAATAAGGAGAAAAAAAATTAAAATCTAACCTTAACTGAAAGCCAATATGGGTCAGCAAGTGTGGGTGATGGGTAGATGGTACTTAATGCAAATTAGAGACATGGATTGAATATCATCGACAGTGAGATATGGCCCAAATGCTGCCCTATATGTTAGCTCACATAGCACATGTCACAAAAAGATAGCAAGAACTACAGATTCTGGAGTCAGAGACAATACAATGTGGAGCAGGCCAGCATCAAAGGATCAGAAAAGGTTTGGGTCAGGACCCTTCTTCAGAAATGGGGAGGGGGTAGGAAGCTGGGAAATAAATAGAGAGGAGGCGTGGGGCTGGGGAAGGGGAGGGAAGTTCATCATCTTTACTAAAACGTTTCACTCCGACCTCAAATTCACCTGAACCATCTCCAATAACGCCGTCCCTTCCTGAACCTCTCTATTTCCATCTCTGGTAACTTCCTCAACACTGACATCTATTTCAAACCCACCAACTCCCACAGCTACCTGGACTATACCTCCTCTCACCCACCCTCCTGCAAGAATGCAAGCCCTTACTCCCAATTCCTCCGTCTCCGCCACATCTGCTCCCAAGATGGAGCGTTCCACTCCTGGACATCCTGGATGTCCTCCTGATTCAAGGACCACAACACCCCACCTTCGGTCGTCAAATACACCTTCAACCGCATCTCTTGCACTTCCCACACTTCTGCCCTCATATCCCCTCCCCCCAACAAAAATAAAGACAGAATCCCCCTGGTCCTCACATACCATCCCATCATCCTCCGCATCCAACATATTATTCTCCACCATTTCCATTACCTACAATCCAACCCCACAACCAAACCGATATTTCCTTCCCCACCCCTATCTGCATTTTGTATGGACCACTCTCTCCATGACTCCCTCATCTGCTCCATAGTCCTCACTCTGCCACACCTGGCACCTTGCTCTGCAACCACAGGAAGGGCTACATCTGTCCCTACACCTACCCCCTCACCTCCATTCAAGGCCCAAATCAAACCTTTTATACCAGACAGAGATTCAGCTGTCTATCCTGTATCCAGTCAGACAAAGTGTAGACCCAGAGCATCTATGCTCTGTTCGTGATAAACAACAACAGCTTCCAGTCGCCAACCATTTTAAATGCCCCTCTCACTCCCTGGGTGACATATTCATCGTGAGCCTCCTCCAGTGTCACAATGACACTACCCGCAAACTGAAGGAACAGCACCTCATATTTCGCCTCGGGGAGCCTACAGCCCGATGGCCTCAACATAGAATTCACCGGTTTGAAAATCTCCCCAACTCCGGCCGCATCCCGTGTCCAACCCTCCCTCTCATCCCTGTCTCGTTGATCTGACACAACCTGGCCATCTTCTCTCCTGCCTTTCCACCCCACCCATCCCACTGACCAATCTCCACCGCTCCCTACCTGCACTCACCTATCACCATCCCACCTACCTTCCCCCAGTCCCTCCTCTCCTCTCTATTTACTTCTCAGCTCCTTTCCCCAACCCCCCCCCCACCCCCCATTTCTGAAGAAGGGTCCCGACCTGAAACATCAACTTTCCTGCTGCTTTGATGCTGCCTGGCCTGCTGTGTTCCTCCAGATCCAGACTTGCTGAGACAAATTATTGAAGCTCATTAACAACACCATTTGCACTATGATATCTCTGACTCATATATAGACTGGCTTTGTGTTTACTATTACCATGACTCCACTGCGCTGAGAACCTGAAGGTGTGATGGGTACCTTTATACTGGCCATATGTTGAGATATCATGTAGCTTGATGTATCATGCAGGGAACTGAGTTCATGAGAATGATGAAGAACTATGGTTTAATCTTTCTGTACTCAGTTGGAAAATTCTGCTCATGCAATAAAAGATGTTGGACTAGCAATGAAATATTTAAGAAACTATAGACGTGGTGGGTGAATTTCATTTGTATGAGTGTAGAAAGGAAAGGTTACCACACATACATCCCAACATTGTGGTATGTTATGCTTTTTCCTTTGCTTTGTAGACCTGACCCTGGTCATTTATGGGTCTCCTAACTGCTTTTGATCCTTGGTCTTGTTCTTTTTTTTTCCAACATAGCTCCTTCTCCCCATAACCTGTCAGCACATCTCAGATGTGCTTCTCCTTCTCCCTCTACAGTTCACCAATATGGCCTCTCTACTGCATTCATTGCTGGTTTCTGCACTGAATGGGATTGTTTTATTTTGCAAAGTGCGAATGGATGACTGAAATATATATTTTGGCATCTGCAGATATGGGGTGGGAGGGGGGTGGGGGGTGGTGCGATAGCCTAGTGACAGTACTGCTGGACTATTAATCCACAGACCCAGATAACGTTCCGATGCTGCTTGGCCTGCTGTGTTCATCCAGCTTCACACCATGTTACCTCTATTGTTCTGAGGACGTGGGTTTGAAACATTGTAGGATTTGAATTCACTAAAATATCTGGAATTAAGAGTCTAATGATGACCATGAACCCATTGCTGATTGTCGGAAAAATCCATCTGGTTCACTGATGTCCTTTAGGGAGGGAAACTGCCATCCTTGCCTGGTCTGGCCAACATGTGACTCCAGACCCACAGCAATGTGGTTGACTCTTAGCTGTCCTCTGGCCAATTAAGAATGGACAATAAATACCACCTAGCCAGCGATGCCCTCATCTCATTAATGAATTAAAAGAAAATAAAGCAAAGGGGCTTAACTGAGATGAGAAGGTGAAGAAATGGACAAACATAAGTGTAAGGAAGAGGGGAGGAGACAGGAGGGGAAAAAGAGGGAGGGTGGAAATAGGGAAGGGAAACTGCAATGTACAAAGGTGCCACAGGAAGCTTTGGCAGGGAACAACTGACAGAAGTGCCAAAATGAAATAGCAGTCTGATGGTGATCAGCATAGATACAGCATAGAAGAAAGGATAGAAAGAAAATAACACAACACATAAAGAAGAAAATAGTAAAAACTCACAGACACAAATTACACAAAGGCAAAATGAACAAAAAAAGAGTAAAAGAACACCAGACATGCACACATCCGGAATAAAGGTTGCAGAGGCAGAGAAACACCACAACTGATACTTCAACGTCAGCACACAATATACTTGAAATCTTCTGTTTTGTCTGTTTTTCTAAATGTGCTGCACAAATCTTATTTAATATCCCCAGTATAAATCTCTCTACATGATTAGATGCATACACTTTAGTCCATCACGAATAACAGCATTGAAGATCTGTTATCTGTTAGCTTGTATACATAATGTAAATTATGCACTAAAATGAAGATATTATTGGTGATCATTTTAATCAAAGAGTTAACATAGTCTGACCACTCCAAATAGCGATTGCACAAGATCAGGCTACTGGTGGCCAAGTCATTAAGAGCAGTGGAGTTGCCAGTAACCCCCTTTGATCAAGCACAGATGGTCTATTATACATTTTCAGACAATCCTGATAAAGCCAGACTGATCATTACCCACATGATGATAACATGGTGCAGTAAAAACTCAATTAATCATTAAAATGTGATGCTGTTGCACACAGCTGAATAAAGGATTTGGTTCAGAAATCTATCTTCTGTTTGATGTTTAATGAAAAGTCTTGCTTTTTGCAGACTTACACTGCTTTTTAACAACAAAGAAAGATATCTTTGTTTTTAAGTATTGTGACATATTAGACCAAAGAATGCTATTTAATATTGTTGAGGCATAATATGAGTAAGAATGCTACAATATAGATTGTCTGAGATAGGTTTATTTCCACAGTTCCCCAAGAGGACATCAGATCAAGGGGACTTCTAGTGTACTAGGAAGAGGAAATAGGAAATCAGTGACCAGTCAATGTTAACATAGCTTAGCTGTAGTCCCTACAATGACTAGTGAGGCCAGCGTCATTAATGCGACCCAGGTATGAAGAGACCGAGGTGGTAAGAATTGACTTTTACTTAAGGAACTGTCCACTAACAGGAATACTGCCTACAATAGGGAAACAAAACAAAAATCAAGAAATATCACACTCAAAGTTCCAACAATTCAATACTAGAAAACGATAAAAGTATGTTGTATTGGATATTTTGAACATCATCTGCAAATTTATAACAGAAAGAGTGGACCTCTGCCAGGCCACAATGAGGCATGTATGAGGTTGGCTTGACCTTGAGGGTACTTACTGGTGATTTGGGGGTAGAATTTAAGTGCAAAGGGCATATCTGTTTTATCTGTGCCCAATGTGGGAAAAGTATTACAGGTCATTATTTTTAAAATGTTTGAAGAAAGAGCAAGCCCAATTCCATACGAACGTCTGTATTACTAGGATCTAATATTTTATTGAACTGCAATTTTCCTGTGAAGTCCTCATGTTGCTACAGATTGCAATTCATGACTGACTGAATTTAGCATGCAAGTTATTCATACATGTAACCTTGCAAGTAACAAAGTGTTAGAAGAAAGGAAAATTGTGGGTTAAAGAAGTAAAGCATGGCCTACAGTCACATAATGCTATATTCATGTGACACTGAATTCATAACTCAACCCAAGGAAAATAAAAAAAAGGAACATTTACACAGGAATCTTATTCCCAAAGTTCTAAAAAAAAGTAGGCAGTTCTCCACAAAAAACATATCAATATAAACAGAGTAAAAAAGAACCCAAGTTTAACTGTCCAAAGACTTATTCTTCTGAAGGTGTTTGCCTGTGGCATATAAAGAAAAGAAAAACACTCGAGTTGGTCTTTCGAAGAGCCAACGTTTCTTAGGAAATGGGCAAAAGTAACAGAAATTCGAGCTATTGTTTTATAAAGAGAGGATTTTGAGATTTACTGCAAGATTTAGAAGGTACAGCCAGGGACAGATGGATGAAATAGATTACTTCCAGCCCCTTCAAAAACATAAAAGGCATCCAAATTAAACAGCTTCTGATACAAAATGGAGAAATTCTGGATTCTGAAACAAATAAATGTGGACAGCATTTTAACTTTTGAATTGGAATGGGTCTCAGTGAGTGTGTAGTTTGACTACTGTTGCCAGTTGCCTGCTGGCATCCTGAACAAAACAGCTGGGAAATAAGGGGGAAGTGACTGCACAGCCATTAAAATCAGGTGGCAGGCCAGACTCTGAGAAACTGTCCACAGTTTGGCAGGAGGGCAATCCAGGTCAGGAGAGGGTGGAGAAAGCCCAGGACAGCGGAAATTAAAGGTCCCCTTGTGGAACCCAGTTTCATCTTAGCCCAAAATGAAATGCATATGGCAGAATTTTCATTGGAGCATTAAGATTTGAGAGGTGGGAAAAAAGAGTCAGGACTACTTCCAGCTCCAGAAACCAATGCCGGGTTAGTAGAAGTGATGGGGCAGGGGGATGGGGAGCAGTCACAGTGACATTTTGACTTAGAATAACTGACAGGAACACAGCTGCTGTGCCCAAATAAGGATGGTGGGTTCATACTGGGAAGCTGAAGGACCAATCCAGTTTCAAAGGAGCATCCAGCTACAGCATAGAGTAGACAATTGAGATGGTGCATCAACAAACAGATCTCCTCTCGGAAACTTTTATGTCAAAACAACTGAAAACAGAAGTAAAGCAGCCAGGTCACCACTATGCTGGGTAGGCAGCTGTGTGTACAACCGTAGAATCCCCACAGTGTGGAAGCATGCCATTCAGCTCATCAAGTCCACACCAACCCTCATCCCACACAGACTCACCAACCCTACCCTATCCCTGTGGCCCTGCATTTCCCATGGCTAACCCATGTAACCTGGACATCCTGGACACTATGGGCAATTTAACATGCCCAAACCACCCAGCCTGCAAATCTTTGGACTGTGGGAAGAAACCGGAGCACCCAGAGGAAACACACATGGGGAAAATGTGTAAACTCCACACAGACAGCCGCTCAAGCATGGAATTCGAACCCAGGTCCCTGCCACAGTCAGGCAGCAGTACTAATCACTGTGCCATTATGAATGCCATTACAGGGCAGTCTCTGGTCATGCTCCCATTTAGGTTGGCAGCAAGAGAGTTCCTGAAACACTGGATTCCCAGTCTGCCAGTGAGTGCCTGCCTCCAAAACACTCCCAACAGTGCCCCATCATGTTGGATAAACTGCAGACCATGTAGAAAGTCCCACCGGCCTGCTTTACTTCTCATAAACAATGTCTTTATGAGGCTAATTAGTTGCCCACCTCATGCGCCCCAAACTAGCCTTCCCCAAAATGGTCAATACCAGAAATGGGAAAGTAGTGCACTGGCAGGGCAGACATCATCAGGCCCCAACCATGTTCTTTTCCAGCCTCAGTGGGACCAAACATTCTGCCCATCACTTCAATTGAAAAAAAATCTTTTGCAGTTCTGTCTGCTGTCCTTAGCTGGCTTTGCTCAGTGAGAGATCCTTACTTCCTGTCATAGCTTAAAACAGTAAAAGGGTCCTGATGCATTAGGGAGCGATCTGCTTCATTAAAGAGAAAGACGATCCCAAAGTTTGATGGGAGTGTTGTACTGTAGTGAGCAAATGCCTGTTTTGGCTGTGCATCCACAAGTATCAGTATAACCAACTAAACAATTTAGGTTCAGTATCAAAAAAACTGTTTCAACATCAAAATGGCTGATTCTGATTCTGATTCCTCAAGAATGAGGAAGCGATAGAGAGACAAAAGAGGATCTATGAGGAACAGGAGAGATGTACACAGCAAACAGGGAAGGAAAGAAGAAACAGCAAAGGCTATCAGAGCGATAGTACTGATCCTTGAAACAGTGCAATCCTCACAGCAGTCCATTGGTGCTGTCAGGAAAATGGCCTTTTCAAATCTCACTTCCGTCTCCTTCAAAGGTACTGCTCGCCTGCCTCTTTTGGATGTACAGTATAATGGAGACACCAGAGCTGGGGCATGCAGGAATTTCAGGCGATACCTTGTAGCAAAGTGTCCAATCAAAAGTAGATGGAAACAGGAAGTACCCAATTTTGGACACTTGGGTACTTTTGAGAAGACCCCATTACACGTAGCAGGAAAGTTGAACAGAGTCTCAATGTCCAACTGTGGAGTGTGGTAGTGGGCTGTACTCTGAACTCAGCCACCTGAGGGGCATTTTCTATGTGGTGCTCCCTGCAGCTGCTGCAAATTCCACTGGCTGGATCTCAGCCTCTGGGTGGCGATGTTGGGGAGCAACTTCTGCTGGGGACCGACACAAGGTCCTGAATGCCAGCTGATGAGGGGGTAGGGGAGAAATCGCCAGGACAGGGAGAGCAGCAAACAGAAGCAGGAGAGCAGCCAAAAGTAAACCACATGAGACATTCACAGAGAAGCCTGAAGCTTGTTTCAGTGTCTACAGAACTTCTGAGGAGGATTAGAGGGGCCATACTGCTAATGGACCAGCTGAACACCCCACAGCTGTGACTCCTGGAAGCTATGAAGTTCACGAGATACCCTACATTGTTTTGACAAAGAAGCAATCTGGCTCATGCAGTCAAGACGAATTATGAACAGAGTGCTGGCTTCCAACATTGTTGCATTCCTGTGATCACTGGCCATTTCTTCTGCTGGGCATAAGCCATCCTGATCTATAACCAGCTCTGCTGTGTGGGCAGAATCCAAACCTGAGTTGAGTCCTCAATGGTTTTCATGTGCGTCTGGAGTGTCAGATCAAGGTTGCCCATGATAAAAAGCTTTTTTTTTGTAAGTGAAGCCTTTTCCTGAATATACATATCGGTTTGATGCGAATAGGTCACAATGCTGGAACCTTTATGCATTCCTTGTATTTA
Organism: Stegostoma tigrinum; assembly: GCF_030684315.1. NCBI lineage: Eukaryota > Metazoa > Chordata > Chondrichthyes > Orectolobiformes > Stegostomatidae > Stegostoma > Stegostoma tigrinum. The sequence goes on along the minus strand of NC_081361.1, from coordinate 66,370,282 downwards.
GTTTGTGTGTTACATATAAATTGATTCTTCTTCAGAATCCACTTTTGCCCAGAAGCTTTGTATACCAAATAACCCCAGATCAGCCAAAGTGCGATTATTATGACTGTTTAAAATTGGCATAGTTTAAAAGAAAAGATTAATGTTAAAAGGACAAATGTGCACAGCTTTGTATCTTATAGCTAGGCAACAATCAGGAGCAGGAACCCTGCAGATTATTTTCTTTCCCTGGCCCAGGGGCACTGAAGTGAACTGTAGCAACATTTTGCCCAAGATCAGCTAATTCAGCGCAAACCTGGAAACTCGCCAGACTCTATGTGACACTCACCAAGATATCTATAGGGACTATTGATTTGTCTTGCAAATAAATTCAAAAAGATGCATAAATTGAGGAGAAACAAAGAAAGGAACTGATTTGAAGTCTATCAGGGGTTATTTTAATTATTTTTAGAAATGGTTTGGTAGCAAGTTTTCTCCTTTAAGCCTTAGAAAATGCTTTGAACTTGTGTTGTGGAATATTGTAAATAATCAGTCTGTATCTCTAAAAAAAGCAATTCAATGCCTCTTAGATACCAGAAAGATGACTAGCAACAATCACATTAACCATCAAACAGATTTCCCTGCAACTCTGCAGTAAAGTGCGCTGTAAACTGTATGAAATATTTGGTAATGTCTTCCATTGTTCATCCTCATTTGATGTGGCAGTGAACAAAATAAAATAGGAATGTCCCAGCTACAGTCAAATAGTTGGAGAGCTGTGCAGCACCTCTGTGTCATTAGCTTCTAAGAATATACATCAAACACTAAAATAAAACAAAGAACAGAAAATGCTTGAGATTTGAAACATAAACAAAAACTGCTGGCGAGACTCAGCAGGTCTGCTAGCATCAGTGGAGAAAAGCACTCTCGATGAAAAGTCCTCTGATGAAGAATCATTGGGCTCGAAATGTTAACTCTGCTTTCTCCACAGACACGCTATCAGATCTGCTGAGTTTCACCAGCAATTTCTGTTTTTGTTTCATCAAACAATGTCCTTCTCTAGTGTTCAGTACAATACATTCTTTCATCTAAGACAGCCCATGTAAGTTCAAATTTTATATGTGAAAATCAACGTTTCCACTCCAAAGCACTACTGACAGACTGTTACACTACCAGAGGTATTAAACCAAGGCTCTACCTGCTTCTTCAGGTGGCTCTAAAAGATCCAATGGCATTGCTTTGAAAAGGAACAGGGAAATTATTACCAGCCTTCAGGTCAATATTTGTTCTTCAGTCAATAGCTTGAAAGCAGATTACCTGATTACTATTCTTCAATTGCTTGTGGGAGTTTACTGAGTAAATTGAATGCAGCATTTCCCCAAGTTACAACAGTTACAACATCTCAGAAATACTTCTTTGGCTGTGAAGCACATTGAGCAATCTGATGTCATGAAAGGTCTTTCTTTTAAATGCAGATGTTTGTTGAAAATTGAAAACGAGGTGTTTGAGAGGACTACAATAAATAATATACAAGAGCACACAAAACCCTGAAAGGCTAACGGCTTTTTCCTGATTCACACAGCAAATTTAGTCGGCAAGTATAGATCAGAGGAAGTCTCAGCTTTCAACCAATGGTGCTGCAATGAGCCTCAGTATGTCTAGGTGCTGGAAACATGCAGAAGCAGCCAGTGATCTGTGCTCTACGGAATTAGTTCTTCAGCAATGGGAAGTGAACAGTGAAAAGTTTGATGGTAATGTTTGGCAACACTCTTTGGAGCAATGACCCAGTTGTAAGTGAACCAGCAACACACAGCACTGCCCTGGATTTAACTGGGCCTTGGAGTCCCCTCACCAACTCCTGTCTGCCCTTGTCTGGCAGTTCACTCTGCAGAAATCTAACATTTGGAGGGGTGTAAAGTGGTTCAAAGCAAGAGATCTGCCTCTGTAAGTCCAGCCTCTTAAAGCTGCTTGCTGCTCTCTGTTCCCAGCAGCATTACGGGGGAGGCCCCAAGGCTGGCAAAATTGTGAAGGTAGCAATGGGCAGGCACAATTGGGCATAAAATCCAACCTTGTTACATGACATGTCCTGAACAGTTAGAAAAAAAAACACATGCCAACATCTCACCCTCGTCAACGTGTATAATGCTCATTTAATACGGAGAGACAGAATAGATAAATAGTACACCTCAAAACCCAGACAGGAACATCATCAGAAACTCTTTTGGATTAAGTGTACCTTCTCAGCAACAAAAGTGCTACATTGATGCAGTGGATGAAAATAAAATTGCTCGTAGAGCTGCTGGAGCCATCACAGTGGTGTCAGGCTCTCTCAATTATCTAGACCCATTTAATCTTAACACGTAGTACATTGTACTGCTGTCCGTCTCTTATGACAGCCATTTCATTAGGCCCGAGTGCTGGAGACTGATGAAGCTCTAAAGATTGTGCTGGTGTCTCAGCATCTTTGACCTCTCTGAATGCTGCCTTAACATTAGCGGTTTGCACATGTCAATTGGTAGAAGTGGCGAAGCCTCTGGAGCAGAACTGAATTTAAAATTCCAGTCCACTTTATAAATCCACAAATATTTACAGTACTGATAGAAGACACTTGGCTCACTAAGTCTGTTTCAAGGTCTTGCTTAAAAACCCAAAATTAATACATGTATTCTGCTTCTTTCTACTGCTTAATATGTTTGACTACTGTTTCTTTAAATGATGCCACACTTTCTGCATCAATTGCTCACTCTGGGAAGATATTCCAGTTTAAAATAACTCTGTATAAATAGTTTCTCTTAGTCTTTCTCCTCTGACGTAGTGATTGTTTTAAATAATATGAATGTGTTGTGAATGTGTAGTTCTCCCCAATACTGAGGGAATGTTGCTATTCATCTTATTAAAGCACTTCAAAATTTCAAGGATTACCAATTAACTTCCCATTGGCCTTCTTTTAAAAAGAGGACTCAGGCAGTAAAAGATAACTGTGGATGTAAATTCAGTGACTGTCTGGTAGAGTCATCTGTGGGCCCACAGTATATCGTCTCAAACAGTTTGGGAAAAATCAACTGAAAGAATAAAAAGGGAGAGACGGCTTATAGGCAGAAACCAAACGCCGAAATCCAGCCCCGACCCCAGCAAGATGCCGTTGTCTGCAGACATGTTTATGTTTTACCACTTCAGTTACATACAAAAATGCTGTTGCAGTAGTGGCTTGTTCTCGTAGCAGATGGGCCAGTGTTCTGTATAGGTCACAGCTTGGGAACAGCCATGAAGCACCCCAAGACTGTAAGTAAAGGAAGGTAAGAGAGGCTCTCTGTGAGTGCTGTCAGCCAGCCACTGTCAAAAGAAACTGGATCACACTGTAAATAAGCAAAGGGTTTTGAATTTGACAGCCGAAACCTCAATGTCAATGCTAGAGGGCCATCCAGTGTAAATGTGCAATTATCTATCTACTCTCCACAAAGGACTCAGAGACTTATACATACCTTTCCTCAATTTTTGTTGTTATTTGGACTCAGCTCTGACTCTTAATCTGTCGGTGCTGTGTTATTATTTTTTCTGGTGTTTTGTAACAAGTAAATTCACTTTTTTTTTAGCTCAAGAAAGCTGAGTAAATTGGCTCCTTGTAAAAAAGGAAGGCCTGGGAGAAAGGCGTTCTGAAGGGAGGGGGATCCTTTCTAAATTAATCTTGTTGTGAACAACCAAGGGGGTGGGTGAATAAAGAAGGGGAGCCCTCTGGGTTTTTGGTGGCAGTCAGCCATACTGCCCTGCAGACTTCCGGGTCCCTGCCTATGAAGTGGCAGCAAGCTTTCCTTTCCTCTGGCTAATACTGGACAAACACTTTCCTTTTATGGGAATGTTTAAAACTGTGGAGATGGAGAACACAAGTGGACCTACTTGAGGCCTGGGGTACGTATCTTCCCAATGCTTTCTCTGTCTGATAAACATTCTTGTTTCTTCTTTCCATCACACTGATAAATTACTGCCTCGAGAATATCCACCAACATTTTTGGAAATTGATTCTGAAACTTCCATTATCCACAAAGGCAAAATACATGGATGTTGGAAATTTGAAAATAAAAACAGAATGCTCAAATGATAAAAATATGGCAGGATAAGTGGGAGGGAAGCAAGTTCATATTTCAGGTTGATGACCTTCCACTAAACGCAAAGATTTTTTTCATGTGCAAACTGGTGCAAGCCCAATGTTGTTTTTCTCTATGAGGCACAGAGCAATTACTGCACAATCTAGAACTCACTAGGAGAGCGCATGAACAAAATTCTGCCTCCCAATCAAAGACTAGCAGTCTCCAGTTTGGCAGAGCCACCAGGAGGGGTGACCACTGCCAGTACTGCAGATCAATGGATGCAGGTGAGTGTTGGCACGATTGGGGTCACAGGGAGGCATTTGCCATTTGGGTGGGTACAAGGTGGCTGTTTGACAATTAGGGCACAGCTCCTCCCAATTAAAGTATCCTTCTTTCAGAAGCCTGGCCTGATGATGTGCTAAATCTAGGATTAAGAGTCAAGGCCAAAGACAAGATATTAATGTGGAAAATGATGAAGAGACTGCACCAAGAAGGGATAGGGAGCATGAATCTAAGTGTCAATCAAAAGATAAGATTGGAATTTGCAAAGAGAGTAGAAGATTACAAGTAAAGCCTCTAGTCTGGCAGAGGGTAATCTATTCTAAATCTGGTATTGTGCAATGAGATAGAATTAGGTAATGATTTTATAGCTAGGCACCCTATGGTAGCAATAGCCGTAATAAAATTGAACTTTATATTCAATTTCAGAAAGAAAGGAATTGGTCCAACTTTAATAAGTTAAATAAAGGCAACGATGAGGACATGAGCGATGTGGCAGTAGACATTTAAGGGAATATTTAAGAATATGCAGAACAGATACTTTGCAATGAGTAATTAAAATTCCAAGGGTGAGCTTACAATCTGTGGTCAATTAGAAATGTTAAATGTAGTATCAAACTTAAAGAATAAACATATAATTTACAAAGACAGGTGACAGGTCAGAGGTTTGGACAGAACATTAAAAAGCAGCAAAGAATGGCCAACACATTAATAAAGCAACAAAATTTTAGAATGCCAGAGAAAGCCAGCCAGAAATATGAAATCAGATAGTATGAGTTACTAAAAATAAATGATGAGGAAGCTTAATAAAGTGAGATTCTGAGGAAGGGTTTTTGTTTTCAAAAAAGTGAGCATTATTTCTATCAGAAATTGGACTGGAGAATTAATAAGAGAAAATAATGAAATAATAGATAAATTGAACACAGAATATAGATTTTTCATCAGTCATCACGACAGAGGATATAAGTAACAGGCCAGAAGCAGTGATAATTCGGGAAATTGGATGGAGGCAAGAACTCAGGAAAATCACCAGAGAAAAGTTGTAATGAGAAAGTTGCTGGAGCTACAGGCTGATTAGTCTTCAGGTCCTGATAGGCTTCATTCTGGGATCTTAAAAGAACCGGCCAATGAGTTAGTTGATGAATTGGCTTTCATTATCTAAAACTCTATTGATTTGGGGGTGGTCTCATGAAATTTAAAGATAGTGAAGGTAACCCCTTTACTAGAGGGAGACGGAAAGCAGGCAACTACAGGCCAGCCAGCTTAACACCTGGTAGTGAAAATGATAGAAACTATGATTAAAGAAGTTATAAGAACCAGTAGCAGGAGTGGGCCATCTGGCCCTATGAGCCTGCTCTGCCATTCGGTAAGATCATGGCTGAGCTTTTTTTGTGGCCTCAGCCCCACTTCCCTATCTTCTCATCATAACCCGTAATTCCTTTACTGTTCAAAAAATTATTTATCTTAGCTTTAAAACCATTCAATGAGGAAGCCTCAACTACTTCACTGGCAGGGAATTTCACAGAGCCACAACCCTTAGAGTGAAGAAATTCTTCCTCAATTCAGTCCTAAATCTGATCCCTCTAATTTTAATGTGGCGCCCTTTTGTTCAAGTTTCACCTGCTAGTAGAAACAACTTCCCTGCTTCTATCTTATATAATTTTATAATTTTAAATGTTTCTACAAGACCGCTCTTGTTCTTTTAAATTCCAATGGATATAATCCCAGTCTACTCAGTCTCCTCTCATAAGCAAACCCTCTCAACTCCAGAATCAACTGAGTGAATCTCCTCTGCACCCCCTCCAGTGCCAGTATATCTTTTCTCAAGTAAGGAGATCAAAACTGCATACAGTACTCTAGGTGTGGCCTCACCAGCACCCTATAAAACTGGAATGTAATCTCTCTGCTTTGAACCTCAATCCCTCTAGCAGTGAAGGACAAAATTCCATTTGCCTTCTTGATTACCTGTTGAACCAGCAAACTCACCTTCTGTGATTCATGCACAAGGACACCCAGGTCCCTCTGCACGGCAGCATGCTACAATTTTTTACTGTTCAAAAAGTAGTCCTTTTTACTGTTATTCCCATCAAAATGGATGACTTAACATTTATCAATATCGTACTCCATTTGCCAGACCTTTGCTCGTTCACTTAAACTATCTGTATCCCTCTGCAAACTTTCAGAGTCCTCTGCACACTTTGCCCTACCACTCATCTCAGTGTCATCGCAAACTTTGACACAGGACACGTGATTCCAAACTCCAAATCATCTATGTAGATTTTGAACAAATGCTGTCCCAACTCTGATCCCTGAGGCACACCCCTAGTCACTGATTGTCAAGCAGAAAAACACTCATTTATCTCCACTCTTTGCTTCCTGTTAGTTAACCAATCCTTTATCCCTGCTAATACATTGCCTATAACGCTATGCATCTTTATTTTGTGTAGCAGCCTTTTCACATGATCTTTGGAAGTCTAGATCCACCATAGCTAATAAGTCCCCGTTGTACGCTGCACTCGTAATGTCTACATTGAATTCCAGAGAGTTAGTTAAATGTGAGCTTCGTGAACTCACACTGATTCTGTCCAATGGGACAATTTCTACCTAGATGTCTTGCTATGTCTTCCTTGATGATAGATTCAAGCATTTTCCTCACAATAGAAGTTAAGCTGACTGGCCTGTAATTCCCCATCTTTTGTCACATTTGCTGTTTTCCAATCTGCTGGAACTGTCTCAGAGTCCAGTGAATTTTGGAAAATTACCACAAGCCTGTTTGCTATTTTTCCCTCTATCTCTTTTAGTACCCTGGGATGCATTCCATCAGGGCCGGAAGATTTGCCTACCTTTAGCTCTATTAGCTTTACTAACATTACCTCTTTCATGATAATGATGGTTTCAATGTCCTCAGCTTGGTCTCATTGTCATCAATTTATTGGCATGTTATTCGTGTCCTCTACTGTGAAGACTAACACAAGATACCTGTTCAATGCCTCCGCTATTTCCTCATCTCCCGTTATTAAATCTCCCATCTCATCCTCTAAAGGACCAATGTTTACCCTTCGCCACTCCTTTTTTGTTTTATATCTTGGTAGAAACTTTTACTATCTGCTTGCATGTTCTGAGCTGGTTTACTCTCTTAATCTAGCTTAATTTTCTTTATAGCTTTTTTCGTGTGGCTTTCTGTTGACATTTAAAGTTTTCCCAATCTTCTAGTTTCCCACCAGTCTCTGCCACTTTGTGCATTATCTTTCAATTTGTTAGCCTCCCTTATTTCCTTCGGCATCCATGACTGTTTACCCCTTTTCCTACAGTCCTTCCTTTTCACTGGTATATACTTTTGCTGAGCACTGTGAAAAATTGCTTTGAAAGTCCACTACTATTCCCCAATTGTCCCACTATAAAGTCTTTGCCTCCAGTCTACTTTAGCTAACTCCTCCCTCATCCTATTGTAGTCTCCTTTGTGTAAGAACAGCACCGTGGTTTTGGGCTTTATCTTCTCGCTCTCCACCTGTACTCTAAATTCAACTATACCATGATCGCTTCTTCCAAGAGGATCCCTAACTATGAGATAATTAATTATTCCCTTCTCATTACCAGATCTAGTATAGCTTGCTCCCTTGTTGGTTCCATGACATAAAGTTCAAGAAAACTATCGCAAATACACTCGCAAATGAACTCCTCCTCAAGGCTGCCAAGCCCAACCTGGTTTGACCAATTGACATGTAGATTAAAATCCCCCACAATAATTGCTGTACCATTTTTACAGGCATTAGTTATTTCTTTGTTTATCACTTGTCTCAAGGTGATGTTATTATTTGGTGGCCTGTAGACTTAACCTAACAATGACTTTTTCTTCTTAGAATTTCTAATTTCCACCCAAATGGATCTAACCTTATTTCCCATAGAACCTATATCATCTCTCGCTGCCACCCTGATGTAATCCTTAAATATCAGAGCTACGCCACTCCCCTTACCTCTCTGTTTGTCCTTACAAATAGTCTGATACCCTGGATATTTAATTTCCCAGTCATAACCATCCTGTAATCATGTCTCTGTAATGGCTACTAAATCATACTCATTTGCAATGGTCTGTACCATTAACTCATCGACCTTGTTTCGAATGCTACAAGCATTCAGCTAAAGTACCTTTATTCTAATTTTTATGCCTTCTTTTTGAATACTAACATCTCCATTAATAATATCTCCTGAGTTTTCCTTCCCTTTAACTTCTTTCATAGTGTTCGATGTAGTTAAACCCGCCTACACTTGTTAACCTGCTGCGTTCTTTTCTATTTACCATGATACTTCCTGTCATTTTCCCTTTCCCTTCCCCCAATTCACCAGTAAATGTCGTAATGACAACCCTATTTATCCTTTTCACTAGCACACTGGTTCCAGCTCAGTTCATGAGGAGACCACCCCAAAGTACAGATCCCTCCTGCTCCAAAACTGATGGTAATGCCTTATGATAAGGAACTTCTCCGTCCCAAACCACTCCTTTAGCCATGCGTTTACTTCCCTTACTTCTTCTCCCGAAACCAATTTGCACATGGCTCAGTTGGTAATCCGGAGATTATAAAATTTGAGGACCTGTTCCTTAATTTTGTTCCAAGTACTTGATAATTCCCAAACAGGTCCTCCTTCCGAGCCGTACCTATGCTGTTTGTTCCGGAGTGGACCACAATTAGATCCTCACTCTCCCACTCCAATATCCTTTCAAGCCCGGTCCGTGATATCCCTCGCTCTGCCTCTAGGTGGGCAACACACCATGTCAGACTCTTGATCCTGTTTACAAAGGATGCTATCAATGCTCCTAATTATAGAATCCCCTACAACTACCACTTGTCTAATTGCTCTCCCCTCTTGAATGGCCGCCTGTACCATAGTGTAGTGGTCAGCTGGCTCATCCTTCCTACAGGCCTTTTCTTCATCCTCACAGGGAGCAAGTACCTCATACCTGATGGATGAGGTCAAGAGCTGAGGCTCCTCTGTTCCTGAATTCAGTATCTGCCTACCTGCCTCACTCGCAATCAGACCCTGTCATTCCTGATCAATGACTGAATTCGAAGTACTTAATCTACCAGGTGTGACCACTTCCTGAAACAAAGCATCTAGGTACTTCTCCCCCTCCCAGGTGTGCCGCAGTGTTTGAAGCTCAGATTCCAGCTCTTCAACTCTGAGTCAAAGTTCCTCGAGCGGCCAACACTTGCTGCAGATGTGGTCACTGCAGCTCAGAATGAGATCGGCTAGCTCCCACATCATACAGCTACAGCACATCACCTGTCCTGCCATTTCAACTTAGTTAATTATTTATCTAAATTTGTTAATGAGTTAATTAATTTATTAATACTTCTTTGCTGTGTTCATTTTCAAATTTAGTGCAGATTTCATAACAGCCAATCAGGTCACAGATTCCCTGTGACACCACTCCACTCTTCTTTTCACAGTTACAATGTGTCCTGAGCTCAGTTAGTTTTGTATTCACTCTCTGCTACTGCTCTGCCCTCCAAGCAAACTAGGCCATGATCCCTGAGCTCAGTTAGTTTTATATTCACTTTGTGTTTCTACTCTACCCTCTGACTGATCCCTGCAGACCAGCTAGAACAGGATACTTGGATAAATTCAAGGGTCATTATGGTTTGATGAAAGGAAAGTCAGGTTTGGCCCATTTATTGGAATTCTTTTGATGTGACATGCATAGATAAAGAGCAACTGGTGATATCCGATACACTGATTATCAGAAGGCACCTCCAAGCACTATGGAAAATAGAAACTCATAGTGTAGGAGGTAGCATATTGGGATAGTTAGAAAATTGGCTGGCTAACAAGAAGCGGAGAGAAGGCAGAAATAGATCTTTTTCAGGGTGGCAAGATGTAATGTATGGTGTGTCATAAGTGCTGGGACCTCAACTGCTTACCATTCATTGAACTGACTTGTGTGGAAGGGTAGACAGTATGGTTTCCAAAGTCACTAATGACACAAAGACAGGTAGGAAATTAAACTGTAAAAAGGACACCAGGATGATTCATGAAGATATTGATAGGTTAATGAATTCACTTAACAAGGATGTGGCAAATGGATCACAAAGTTGGAAAATGTGAAATTGTCCATTTTGGCAGGAAGAATGAAAAGATACTTCTTACTTAAATGGTGAGAGATTGCAGAGCTCTGAGATGCAAAGGGATCTGGGTGACCTTATGCATGAACCACAAAAGGTTTGTATTCAGATACAGCATGTAATTAGGAAAGCTAATGAACATTATCATATCAAGAAAGACATGTAAGTAGGGAGGTTATGCTTCAGTTGTACAAGACTTTGGTGAGACCATATCTGGAGTAAGTTGTACAGTATGGTCACCTTATTTAAGAAAGAATGTAAATGCACTGGATGCCTTTCTAAGGTTTAAGAAACTAATGTCTGAAATGAGTTTGTCCTGTGTGGAAAGGTTGAACAGGCTGGGCCTGTATCTGGAGGGTTTAGGAGGGTAAGAGGTGTCTTGACGGAAACATTCGATCCTGAAGGGTCTTGACAGAGCAGAATGTCCTTGTATGGGAGAATCTAAAACTAGGGATTGCTGCTTCAAAATCAGGGTTGCCCTTTCAAAACAGAGATTAGGCAAGATGCTTTCTCTCTTAAGCCTGTGGAATTCTCTTCCTGAAAGGAGTCCTTGAATATTTTGAAGGTGGATTGATTTTTGTGAAGCATGGGATTGCAAGTTTATTGGGGAAGGTAGGAATGTGGATTTGAGGTTACAATCAAATCAGCCATGATCTTATCAAATGGTGAAATGTTTTGAGGGGCTGAATAGCCTATATCATGGCTCCTGATGTTTGGATACACCTCAATTGGGCATGTGCCTTTAAAAGCGCACTCCAAATATGAGGTTGTAGAGAAACCTGACAAGCTTTTGCCAGGCAACCTCCCAAGACGGCAAGTCCTCTGTCTGCTGCTGGTATTTAGACGTTGCAGGTTTGGAAAATGCTGTCTATGGAGCCTTGTCAAAATGCTGTTTCACAATGTTTATACAGCTACTTTGAAAAGTCTGTTTACTCAGGGAGTATCACGGGTTATGCTACAGTTTCCAAGACTTTGTGATCCCCCTTAATTAAGTAGTTGATGAGTGAGGGAATAAGGATAAAGGGTGAGGTGATGTTATGTGGAAGATGGAGGTAAGGGTGAAGGAATGAGGGCTTGAAGATAAGATTCAAAGTGGCCACAAGGTTTATCTGTACGTTAATGACCATGGAGTACTTTTCCAGCAGCAGGCCAAGGTTGTTTTGGAACTAAAACCTGCCCACTCTGCTCTTGGCCTATCACCACTCCTGTCTCCAACAGTAAGTCCTCTGAGATTCCCAGAAGATCCCACCTGGAGGCATTTTCAAGGCAGTGGCTCGGTCATAATGAAAAGATTACTCTCTTCTCCTGATTCCCATCTCTGACATGAAATTCCAGCCCCTTAGCTCACATCTTCTCCATCTCTGCTACTGGGTCATTCAGAATTTATTGTTTTTTTTAAACAAAAATTGCTTTAATAGAACTAACAACTATTTGGTATCGAGTTCAAAGTTAGTTACGTTTCATTCACTTTTATGTTGGATGAGGTTTCATTGATCAAATTCCAGCTTGGCAACTCAGTTTGATATATTTATTTTTCAACACAGTGGTGAATGATTTAACCAGAATTGGCAATGTTTGCCAACCACGGAAGGTTCTGTCAATTTCTGAGGCTTTAAAGAGGACTTGATACTTCTGACAAGAGCTGTTGGCTTAATGTATCCTTCCAGCATGGAGATGAGGAGACAGAATGAAGCTATCTACATCACTTTCATTTGACGCTTGGCAATGGCACATTGTACTGCTAAGCCTGTCAATGGGCCTTATCCAATTTTTCTCCCCTTATATATAATCATTCAGTTTTAGACAACAGCCACAAAAACAAATTTAACCAAAAATCGTTCATGTTTGGCACAATGACACGCAACTGTATTCTGAAGATTCTTAATATTTTGCTTGTCGTTTTATACTTGTCAGATTATTCTAAGCATATCTTTGTTTTCAGATTTCTATGTTCTGTAACGAGCCATCCTGGTTCTTAAAAGAGGCTGGTACAAACTACAAGGCACTCCAATGATTCAAAACCATCACCATACATTTTTAGATATTGCTCCACATTGATCAGAAGAGATGTGATAGATTTTACATAATATTCTTATGCTTAGCTTCCTATCTACCCCATGCCTCAAAGAAGCTTTTTCTAAAACCAAAATGGACCATGACAATTATAGGACGGATTTGCTTTTCACAATTGATTTTCGCTAACCCATTTGAATCAACTTATCATGAAGGAATGTTACTCAATTTTAAAGGGCACTGCAACTAGTTTAACGAATCATTCTCATCCGGAGGTGGTACTAAACCAGCAGCAGGAATCCATTCAATAACTTCCCACTTTCCAGAAGCAGTTATAACATTTCAAATGACACCTTTTGAGATCACCTCATTTCTCATAGGTGTAGAATCTCCTTGGACATCTCCTTTTTCTTAATTTGATTTAGTGCTATATTGGTTAGCATTTAGATCTACTAAGGCCTGGGGAAAGTTAGAGAAAACTCTATATTAAACTGTTCTAATCAAAAGTGATAGCTCACAATGAAGAAATACAATCTTCATTATTATGTGCAATACTTTCATGACTGAGTTACCCAAAAAGTACCTTTCAGTGAATCCAGCTCTTCACAGTGCAAATGTTACGACAATTGTTATGCTTTTGCAACTTTTAATAATAGCATTATAGACAGATCACAAAACTGGAGAAAAATAAAAATGAAATAATATAAGATGCCTCAAATGCAGAAGAGTAATCAGCATTACTTGAACCCAACTAACTCGTTAAGGATTTTACAAAGTAACTTCCACCCTATTTCTATTAACAACATAATTTCCAACAAGATCAGCAAACCCATGGATCTCCTGCATAGACAATAGACTATTAAATACAATCCACTCAAAAATGAAGAAGAGCAGTGTGTTTGTAAAAATCAGCATGCAGGCTTCTGTAACAGTAACACCTAGTGAAGCTGTGAACTTTAAAACAGAGACCATTTGGCAAGCACTGAGGTTGTCAAAATCAAAAGTGTGTTATCAGTGAAGTGACCGAGAGGAACACTACATTTAGCTTTTTAAAATCCAGACCCGTTTTATTGCTTGTAGGGAAACAGACTTTGCTAAGACTAGCTGTAGGTCCTTGCTGATTACAAGTAATATGGTCATGGATGAATGAACTCAGTTACTGTTTTCAGACTTAACTAAATTAGTTACATATTTGATCTTGAATTTACATCGACACGCATGAGAGAGATGCAAGGTCCAACATGGTAATTAAACATCCAGCCTCAAGAAATTGCAAATATTAATATGTTTGTATTCGAAATCAGCCAAGCTGCTTCAATAGACGGCCACAGCCTGTCTATGGCCTGTGGAAGGTAGTTCTGTGGTCCACCAAACATTATCCAAGATACATGAAACAACAGGTTCGTGGATTTTTGGCAAATGTTGTAAGTCCACGTGTCTGACCACAGGCTATTTCTCACATGCATCTGTTTCAGCTTATTAGTTGGAAACTTGGGGAGAAAACAGTCTGTGATTGGATGAGCAGCACACAGTGGGGGATAGGTAGTGGTATTCACCTCCCAGACTGGCATGGAGAAAGGGCTGTGAGGCTGTGAAGAAACACTGGGGAGATCGGACATAGAGAGAGGGCCCTGTCAGTGTGGAAAGACACTGGGGAGACAGAGGGAGAGAGAGCTGTGAGAGTTTGGAGAGACACTGCAGAGGTAGGACAGAGAGAGTGAAGTGAAAAACATATTGTGGAGTCAGGCAAGATTATTATCAGTCTGGCACTGGACCCTGAAGGACTGAAGATCGTGGAGTGGCCATGTGGTTGACTGTTATTGCATGTATATGGAAATGGTTTGGTATGTGTATGTTTGGGAGCATGACGGGGGTGGGGGGTGCGGGGGGGGGGGGTGGGGGGACAGACAGAGAGAGAGAGAGAGAGCAAGAGATAGTGTGAGAGAGAGCGAGGGAGAAAGGTGAAAAATAGATTTCATAACTGGCTCTGATGCTTGCCATATTTTAACGACCAACTTTATTACTTATCCACTTAATTAAAATAAAATTTTACTGCTTTAGAATCATAGAATCCCTACAGTGGGGAAGCCAGGCATATGGCCCATTGAGTCACACTAATCCTCCGAACAGCATCTACTCAGACCCACACCCCAACCCTATCCCTGTAACTCTGCATTTCCCATGGCTAATCTACCTAACCCGCATATTTTCTGGACAGTGGGAGGAAACTGGAGGAAACCCATGCAGACATGGGGAGAATGTGCAAACTCCACACAGACAGTTGCCTGAGGCTGGAATCAAACAAAGGTTCCTGGTGCTGTGAGGCTGCAGTGCTAACCACTGAGCCGTTCTGTGGATATCATCCTTCTAAAATTTACATTTACTGTTTAGCCAAACTTTATATTCCTGAAATTTTCTCACTGCATCCACTATGCCTCCAAACTCTGAGTGAAAGAATAATTTAACATGTCTGGCCATGATAAAGAGTTGGACCAGCTTGATGTTGACTTTTTCTCACTGCAGGAGTCACTCACGTTCCTGTACCCCACCAAAGCCCTGCTTTCTCCAGTCTAGCCCAGCCAAGAACCACAATGTGGCCTTCCTCCCCAGGCCTTTTTATCTCGACAGTTAGTTCTTGATCACATATGCTCTGCACCTCGCATCCGGTTATTCTGTTGCAGCTTAGCTGTACCCTCTGCTCATCAGTCATACTCTGGCCCAAATGTCCTTGACTCCCTATGCTTTCAACTCTTTCTCCTTCCAAGAAGAACAGCAAATACTAAAACCAAATGTAAAAGGAAGACTGAGGAGGAGTGACTTAGTTCATCATCAGTTTAGCTTTATTTTGCAGGCCTCATGTGTGATCCAAATGTTAAAAGAAAAGCACCAAAGTCCTCAAAGATACACAGGAACCAGAAATTACACTCCAACCAATCATAAACTTTTATCCAAGCTGGGTGAATAAAAATGTCAAGTGCTATGGATTTGAATCAGCATTCAAAGCCTCTCCCTCCTTGCTCTGTATAACAGGTTATGTTTGAAGGAGCAAATTACTGCAAATGCTGGAATCTGTACTGAGAACAAAAAATGTTGGCAATCACAGTGAGTCAGACAGCATCCAAGGAGAGAGAGCAAGCTAATGTTTCGAGTTTAGATGACTCTTCATCAGAGCTGAAGTGAAGTGTGGAGAGGGACAGCATTTATGCGATAGTTTGGGTGGCGTTGCGGGGGGTGCTGGGTTAGGGGGTACAGGGTGCTGATGTAGAGAAGATGTTGATAGTTCAGATCACGCGATCAGAATGTGAGAATGGTAGAGTGTCTCCAGCCTGACTTGAAAAGATAGACACTCTCCATTGGGATGGGGGGAGGGGAGAGAGGACATGCTTACAAGCTGAAAGAAAGGGAATAAAGAGGAGCTGGTTCACAATTTAAAGGTGTTGAACTCACTATTAAGTGCAGAAGCTGTAGAGCGCCTAGTCTGAAGGTGTGATGTTGTTTCTCCAGTTTGCGCTGCGATCACTGAAACACTTCAGCGTGCTGAGGACGGACATCTGGGCATGTGAGCAGGACGCTGTGTTAAAGTGACTGGCTATGGGAAGGTCGGGGCCTGTTTGTGCACAGTCTGGAGGTGTTCCGCAAACACCAGTCTGTGTCTGGTTTCTCCAATGTAGAGTAGGCCACACTGGGTGCAGCGAATACAATACACAAGTTTGGAGGCGGTACAGGTAGAATGCTGCTTCACCTGCAAAGGCTGTTTAGGCCCTTGGACGGTGAGCAGGGAGGAGGTGAAGGGGCAGGTGTTGCACCCTTCTGTGGTTACATGGGAAGGTGCCATGGAAAGGGGGAGGTAGTGTTGGTAGTAGTGGAATGGGCCATGGTCTCCCAGAGGGAATGATCCCTGCAAAATGCAGACAAGGGGAGTGAGATGAAGATGTGATAATGGGAACTGCAGATGCTGGAGAATCCAAGATAATAAAATGTGAGGCTGGATGAACACAGCAGGCCCAGCAGCATCTCAGGAACACAAAAGCTTTTGTGCTCTTGAGATGCTGCTGGGCCTGCTGTGTTCATCCAGCCGCACATTTTATTATCTGAGATGAAGATGTGTTTGATGGTGATGTCCTGTTGGATTTGTCTGAAATGGTGGAGGATGATCCTTTGATCCCCCTATCCCTCTACAAACCTCCCCCAACCTATAGCATAAACTATAGCATAAATGCTGTACCTTCCATACTGCATATCAGTTTTGATGAAGAGTCACCTAAATTCAAAACACTACTTTGCTCTCTCCATGGATGCTTTCTGACCCTCTGTGATCTCCAGCATTTGTTGTTTTTAGATTATTTTTGAAGTTTGTTTGAACTGTGTTGTTCAAGAACAAAATGCCTATCAATATGTACATCTCTGCATTTTCCGGACTTCCTCTTAATTTTGGCATAAATTTATTGTACATACAGAGACTGGCCTGTAATCCTGGGCCTCATTGCGCCTTGAATAAAATGAATAATTCATTATTTTATTGAAAATCCCAAACACTGAAATGGATTAATGTTATCATAATTAATTATTTAACCTCAGAAAATAATTTATTTTGCTTTATCAAGTATTGATAAATATTTAGAAGTAGCAACATTTAAGTCATAGCAACCAATTTGTTGCATAATCTGATCTAACCTAAGATACAAGATAACAAAGTGTGGAGCTGGATGAACACAGCAGGCCAAGCAGCATCTTAGGAGCACAAAAGCTGACGTTTCAGGCCTCGATCCTTCATCAGAAAAAGCATCCAGCATCTGCAGTTCCCATTATCTCTGATCACAATTTTAACCTAAGATACAATTTTTTTTCTTTATTCATTTACAGGATGAGGGTACCACTGGCCAGGCAGCATTTATTGCCCATCCCTAATTGCCCAGCGGGCAGGTAACAGTCAACCACATTGCTGCGGGTCTGGAGTCACAAGTTGTCCAGATCATGTAAGGATGTAAGGAAGTCTCCCACCAATGTCCTTCCCTGAAGGCCATTAGTGAACTACATGGGCTTTTCTAACAATGGATTCATGGTCATTATTCGATTCCAAATTCCAGAAAGTTATTCAATTCAAATTCCACTGATAATGCCACTAGACCATCACCTCCCCAGTAATGCCCATGTTTAACCATTAAAACATTGAAGCACGCAGTTGGTAATTAGAGACAAATTATCACTTCAATCCTGGTCATCCCAGCGGTGCAAACATTTTTTAGTAACTTGTGTGCAAAGTGACAACTCGTGTGCAATCAGGGAGGTTCCCTGGATTATGCTGAGTTAGCTGACTTTAAACAGTTGCAATTCACACCATCAGCCTCAAGTAGTTTTGATTTACAGATGGAAAAACAAAGCATCTCATATTTCACTTGGGAATGCTGCAGCCCAATGGTCTCAATGTGGACTTCGCAAGCCTCAAAATCTCCCCGGCCCTGACCGCATCCCAGAACTAGCCCAGCTTGTCCTCACCCCAAAACCAGCCCAGCTCATCCCCGTCTTCTCTCCCACCTATCTGACTCTCTCACCTCATTCCCCACCCCCACCTCCTACCTGCCGGCCTCATCCCTGCCTCCTTGATCTGTCTGTCTTCCCTTGACTGACCAACCCCCATCCTAACTCCCCACCTACACTCACCTTTAGTGACCCCCATCCCCACCTCCTTGACCTGTTCGTCACCTCTTCACCTATCTACTCCATTATCCATCTTCTGTCCACCTCCACCTCTCTCTCTATTTATTTCAGAACCCCTTTCCCATTTCTGAAGAAGGGTCCAGACCCGAAACGTTAGCTTTCCTGCTCCTCTGATGCTGCTTGGCCTGCTGTGTTCATCCAGCTCTACACCTTGTTATCTAGAAGAAAAGATGGAACCACATTCCTAGCTGGTGGCATTACTCTCTAAATCTAAACTTCCGTAACAAAAATATCCTTTGTTTCTACAATATTGATGTGTCATACATCTGAAAGGAGCATCTTTTAGTCTGTGAAAATGTTCCAGTTTTGCTTCCTTCATCCCTAAAGGCACAGATCTCTCCTGGGATAGAACAGTTATAATTCACTACAAGTTGGTCATGCTGCTGCTGTTACCTTGCTCAAGTATCCATTTATCATACGTGAGCGTGCTGAGTAATTTCACAATGGTCTATTCAACTGGGAACACAACAATAATTCTGTCCTCAGTCAATGTGCATACATGTACTGTTTAGACAGCCATCAGCTGATCTTTATCTCTTTTACATCTATGACATTAAGGCCATTTTCAGCACTTCTGCTTTTTTGATTAACAAACATTCCAAACTGAGATCTTTCTGGTGTGTAAAATTGCATTCCACAGTAGGCTACTGCTGCGATTCAACATAGATGCATTCTCAATTTTCTGCAAATAATGTTAATATTGATGCACAGAGCACACATTTGCTGTCACATTTTGGTCTGTCCCTTGACCGAAAGGCAGAACCTTCTGCTCTCACTTGTGGCCAGCCTGGAAGTTGGAAAGGCAATCTCTGAATCCACCAATGTCCTGCCTCCACCAGAATTAGGTTCTGGGTGGGAAGCTCCATGGTTGACCTGCGCGCCTGACTGCCAGTTGAGGCCCTTAAAGTGTTTAATTATTGACACTTCCTAATGGAGCTGGGATCAATGGAACGGTGGTCAGTCCTGTTGACACGCAATATGTATGAGATGCTTAACTGTGTACAACCCTGACAACTCAAGAAGTTAGGGGTCAGGGGTGTATCCCTTGATCAAAGGCAATCGATGTCTAATTGATGGACCTGCCAATGGGAAGTGTGGGCCAAATCAGAGCTATGCCCTGCGCTTATTTCCATTCTCCCTATCTCTTCATTTTACGACAGCCACCCCATGACTCCCCTCCCACAACCTCATTATTTACCTAAAGCTGACGTTTCGGTTTTGGACCCTTCTTCTTCCGAAACATCAACTTTCCTGCTCCTCTGATGCTGCCTGGCCTGCTGTATTCGTCCAGCTCCACACCTTGTAATCTCAGACTCCAGCAGTTCTGACTATCTCATTATTTACCTTGCGCCTGGGTCAGTACATGACCTGGGGACTCCAGTGTTTGTCCTGCCTGCAGCAGCCACAAAATCCGAGTGGCGCTGCTATGTCAAAGTGAGATCTTTATTCCAGGGGGAAAACACCTGCCCTTGGCTTAGCCTGTCTAACTGGCATGTGGATCAGTGGGCCTTTCCAAAAGGAGGCAATTGGCGTTCTTGCTGGCTCTCGAGGCATCAGATGGGGCCCCCACCTCCGCAAAAGTATCCTGCTTGAAATGCCACAGGAACGACGTTTGATCTGTATAAAATTCAGAGAGACCGTCGAAAAGGTACCTTTATAAACCCAAATTCCTCAAACTGCTGGAAATTTGCAGCTAAACTAATTTATTTATCAGTTGCTTTGACTGGGAAAATGGTTTGCCTGCAGTGCTGAAGGTTTCACAGTGACTCATGTTGCTCACTTCAACTCATTTTGTTCCACGTGACAGCAGCTTTCATCGCAGGAGCCAGATTGCTCCCCCTGCACAATTTGTTGATAGAATGTCAGGTGCTGCAAGAAAAATACCCAGCCCCTCTCAAGTGACGCAGTGTAAACATTAGATAGGATTGAGCTGCCATCAGCACTGGCATTCATCAGCACTTTCACATTCTGCAGCTAACAGGGAACAAAGAAATGATTAGGAGGTGAGGCTCTTCAAGGCAAAGTGCTGCAAGTCAAGACAATGCACGCTAGAATGGGATGGCTGTACATTCATTGTCTTTCCTTTGTTTGTCTCAATAAAGCCAGATGATGGAAATGTGCTGAACCTCAACACAGACACTGATTCATTCAGGACATCTGACCGAGTTGGGGGCCTCACAAGGGCTCCTGCAGCAAGAGCGGGGATGGGTTTTTGCGGGGAGAAGTGGAGTTCATTTCTCAGCCGGCCCACCATTCCAATGCCAGGGAATGATGCCTTTGAACGAGACAGCCTCACCTCCCTCTGACAACAGATCCCGTGAACCCACATGCAATCCTTCATCAGTTTGCTTGTTGTGTATCTCACATGACAAGCTGTCTTCTTGTCACTGGGGTAGTGTCAGCATTAATTGCCCACTTAAACACTTCAGCTCCAGGGGCCTTCCCTTCTTTCCAAACATTGGGATGGAGGGGCAAGAAGGGTAACAGAGTCCCCATGTGATGCTCTGCTATCTGATTTAATGCACAATCATCCATCAAATCCAGCACATGGGAGGGCTTCAATTCCACCTTCAGTATACATATGAAACGTAAGTCTATATCTTACCGAGAAATATTTCTTTAAGAGTTCTACAAGTCACAGCAAAAGATGTAAAACTAGATAAATGCAAAATAGATGGCACTCAACAACTTGTATCAATCAATGCATGTATTAATACAAATCTTTAGTTGTCAAGTAAATCAGTTCTGATTAAGGATTACTGAGCAGTCAAAGTGAATTCCTGAATTAATAATACCAATGTCTGGGATTCTACAGCAACAGTCACACACAATGCACATTAAAATGTAACTTTAATGTTTGGTCTGAAAAAAAAGTCATCAATTTGAGATTTTCAAACGCCTTGAAGAAAGTTTTAACAGTTTCTGGAAATAGATTTCCCTTTTCTTCCATCCATGAACACATTTTAACAGTAGGATAAGATGCAGTTCTGGTACAAGTGAACAACAAGTCCAGTACTGGTTTGTATCTCACTCTGCTTTTAATTGTATCAAATCTTTTGCAGAGTATGAGGATAGGAAAACACATTTATTGGCCTTTTCATAGCTGTCTCCATGAAGATCTCAGCTGCTTTTCTGCCCTGTTCATGCATGCTACAATAAAACAATCTTGGCTTCTGCTCCTGATTGGACGTGCAGCTTTTGCTGACAACAGTTTCTTTCAACAGCTAAACAATGCAACAACGATATATGGCCCAGACTCTTTCACGCTTGGTAAATGTGCTGCTCGAATAACATACCAAAAAAAGCCCATTTTTCACCAATCAAACATTGTTAGAATTAGCTATTGCCGCTTCAACAAAGACATTTGCCAGCTGGTTCCAGTGATGTGTGTTTAATGGCACCGGGGACTGCACACAAAGATACTTGCTGCAGAGGTAGCGATCACATTAGTATGGTCAGCGAGTGCAATAAGGCTCTGATGCATTTTTCCAAACATCCCCCATTGCCTAAAAAAAATACATGCACTATTCTTTAAGGTTACAAGCCATACAGTTACAATAAGAATTATTCTTCTTCCACATAATAGAGTGCTAACTCAAGACAGTTACACTTTCGTCTGTCTCTACACCTTCACTGCATACACCTACAGCTTTAAATTGAGCAGGTTTCTTAATGGTGTACATGTGTGTTGTCATTGTGCTCCTTGTGACCAGTAGTACACTGACTGATGTGGGCTGTGCTCTCATTGCTCTTGCCCTCCTCAGACCAGGCTCAATCGGTGGCAGACTTCAGCACTTCTTTTCTCATCTTCTTGGATGAAATTTCATGTTGCCTATCACATCGCACTGATAGTTTTTATTTGCTCAGTCTCTAATTAATTCTGTTTGATAGCTTTGCCCCAGAGTAGAAAAGAATTTGATTTTCACAGCAGCATGGAGTGGCAAATGCATAGCCATTTTGACTCACCCAGGAATTCACAATTGGAGACTGTCATTTAGTTTACTTCTTCCTTGCTGTTTCTATCAGTGGCTGGCTCTCTTACAGCGCTTAACAGTCACACATCTTCAGCTACACCTTTGCTGCTGTATATTTCACAGCATCTGGCTCTGGTGACTTCACTTACAACTTGCTCCACAGGATATCAACATGGGACAGCATGGTGGCTCAGTGGTTAGCACTGCTGCCTCACAGCGCTAGGAACCAAGGTTCAATCCCAGCCTCAGGTAACTGACCGTGTAGAATTTGCATATTCTCCCTGTGTCTATGTGCGTTTCTGCTGGGTGCTCTGGTTTCCTCCCACAGTCCAAACATAATGCAGATTAGGTAGATTGGCCATGCTATATTACCTATAGTGCTCATGGATGTGTAGGTTAGGTGGATTAGTCACAGGAAATGCAGGGTTACAGCGGATAGGGTAGGGGGTGGGAGAGTCAGTGCGAACTCGTTGGGCTGAATTTCCACACTACAGAGATTCTATGCATCTCAGCACACTCCATGAACACTGGCCGCACATACCCTGCATCTAACATGTGCCAGCCTTTAAGACCATCTTGGCATATCTCCAATCAAATTACAGTGCAGTTCTACACTTTAATGCTGTATCTCGACTGCCAGTGGCAACTGCCATTGTGATGTAGCGGTGTGGTGCATAAGGACATACACCCAGCTCAAAGACTGGACCAGGCTGCGTCCCCAGCATGTTTGCGTGCTGTCATACTGCTAACTCAGTCTGATAGCTCAGCATTCCTACCTGATATTGCCTTGCCTTGCCATTTTGCACTTTGCACTCCCCTCAGCCAGAGATTCCATACTCAAAAACTGCACTGATGAAGGGTCTAGGCCCGAAACGTCAGCTTTTGTGCTCCTGAGATGCTGCTTGGCCTGCTGTGTTCATCCAGCTCCACACTTTGTTATCTCACAAACTGCTCTATTGCTTTACTGCTCAGTGCAGACACAAAGCCTGGAATGCTGTCATGGTTGGTATCTATCAGTGACATCAAGGAACATCAGGGATCCTGGTACAGTGGGCCAGGAGTAGCCTCTGATACCAGCCAAGGGGCTTGGGCACAGTTATTCATCTGATTGGGGTAGTCAGAGTCATGATGCTCTCCATATACATGGTATGTAGCTGAATGTAGGGAAACCCTTACTTGTCGTGAATCTTTCCACTCTCTTCTTGGCTGATTTCCTCCTGGAATGAGAGAGACGTAGGTATTAAGGGAAATGAAAATAAGTGGCTGTAATTGTTGGTGCAGGTGGGGACGTGTCACAAACAAGTGAGTAGATGGAGCAGAGGGCTTGCAGGGCAAGTGAGGGTGTCGGAGGTTTGCAGTAGATGAAACTGAGGGGAGAATGATGTTGCAGGCAATAGTGAGAATGATGTAGCATGAACCTTATTGGGAGGTGGTACAGTAGCAGCAAAACCGTGAGCGTGAGGTATTGGAGAGAAGCTTGGGCCACTAATGCTGGTGGAGTGGAGAAGTTCATTGACCTTCTTACATTGCTGTGCTGGCCAAAGATAGTTGAGACTGCACCGATCCAGCTGGCTACCTGAGGACAGGCTGTGATGGTCTGTCATCACGGCCTCTGAGACCGGTCCTAAGAGAAGAGGATGCCCAGCCTGTGCACTGCCCTGTTGACCAGGATTACCAGGTTCTTGCCTTCACAGTATGGCAACAAATTGCCTTCTCTGCTATGGGTGGGGCAGATGTCACCAACCTTGTGGGTGAATAATGGCCTACTATAGATGGTGCTGGCTTGATGGACACTGGTGAGTACTACAATATCCCAGCTGTGGTGAGTTGTCTGGGAACTGCATGTGGTAAGACATTGTTAGAATCAACCAACAGGGAATACCAAACAACATAGGGCTGGGTACATAGTTCATGAGGAGAGCTTGGGAAAATACAGTGAGAACGCCTCTCCAAAAAGTTCAATCAATTGACACTCAACCAAAAAAAATACATGAGGACCCAATGGCTTTCACATGAACCCCAAATCATTTTTCTGCCACCTCTGCATAAAAATCCCAGAAGTCACAGCTCCCCTTAGGATTTCAAGTTTATCCCATAGCCATTCGGTACTAAGCAATCCTGTTTCAGTCAATTTTGATTGAAAATTCTTCAAAATGATTGCACATGGTTTGAATATTTCTGCAACAGATCTCAAATCAATATCTGAACCTCTCACCTCTTTTCTCAGATGCTTAGACATATGATATTGTGGAGAATCTATGTAACAAGTCTCGCGATGACAGATTGCAACCTTTGCGTGGTTATGAATGTATCAAATTTTTAATTGCATTCTCTTTGACAGAAGAAGTTTGTAGAGTGAAAAGATGTGAACTTAGTGCGTGTGTGGAGTCAAAGCCACACCTAAGGCTGCTGAGGGAACAAGAAACAACAGCCTTTCAAAGGACAAAGGCAAGTCAGCACAAACTGAAATATGATCTCCTGGTCTACACAGATAACGGAGAAGAGATTACCTGCCTCCACACCCCAACACCTCATCTCAGCAAAAAGCCATTCCTGTAGATTATATTCCAAATTGTAGACAGATTTGAGTTTTCACTTTGAAGAAAGAAAAGCCAAACCAGGAGTGTAAAAGAGATAATGGGAACTGCAGATGCTGGAGAATTCCAAGATAATAAAATGTGAGGCTGGATGAACACAGCAGGCCAAGCAGCATCTTGGCCTGCTGTGTTCATCCAGCCTCACATTTTATTATCCAGGAGTGTAAAAGCCAGTTTCTAGACTGATCTGTGTGTGCCAGTGGGAGAAGATATACACTGTGAGCTAAGAAAACTGCTAGTCATCTCTGCACTTCAGGTAAAAAGAAAAGTTGTGTCTCTCGTTATTGAAGTGAGAACACAAGTAAATATCAGTCAAAGGAACAGGACAAAGGACTTTCAGCTAGCCTGGAAAGCCAACCATTTCAATATCATCTGCAACCTACAAACATCAGCGTTACAGCAGAACAGTCGCAATGACACACTATTTCATCAACAATCAAGGGACTGATCCCTTTATCTTGTAACTTTTTCTCTTTTTTGGTTTCACTTCTTATTTTTAATCTGTGTATATTGTGCTTTATTACTTGACATCAAGGCCACATTCAACAGGGTGGCACCAAGGAGTCCAAGCAAAACTAGAATCAATGAGTATCAGAGGGAGAATTCTCCAGGTTGGAGTCATACCTGGTACATATGAAGATGGTTGTGATTGTTGGAGATCAGTCATCTCAGTTCCAGGATATCTCCACTTCGTTCTTCAGGGTAGTGTTCTTGGCCCAACCATCTTTAGCTGCTTCATCAATGACCTTTCTCCATCATAGGGTCATAAGTGGAGATGTTTTGCCGATAGTCGCACAATATTCAGCACCATCCATGACTTCTCAGATACTGAATCAGCCCAAGTTCAAATGCAACAGGATCTGGACAATATCCAGGCTTGGTTTAACAAGTGGCAAGTAACATTTGCACAACACAAATGCCACTGCAATGACCATCTCCAAGAAGAGACAGTCTGGCCACTGCCCTTTGACATTCAGTGGTATTACTATCACTGAATCCTCCACAATTAACATCCTGGGAGTTATCATTGACCAGAAACTCAACTGGACTCCCCACATAAACACAACAGCTTTAAGATCAGGTCAGATGCTAGGGATGCTGTGGCGACTAACTCACTTCCTGACTCCCCACATCCTGTCCATCCTCTACTAGGCATAAGTCAGGATTGTGGTGGCATATTCCCCATTTGCCTGAATTTCATCAAAGATCTTTAGACAGCATCTTTCAAACTCATGACCACTTCCATCCAGAAGGACAAAGGCAGCAGGTACATGGGAACATCTGCAAGTTTCCCTCCAAGCCAATCATCATCTTGACTTGGAAATATATCGCTGCTCCTTCAATGTTGCTGGGTCAAAATTCTGGAAATCCCTCTAATGGTATCAGCAGTCTCCCTACCTATGCATAGCACATGGACTACAGCAGTTCAAGAAGGCAGCTCACCATCACCTCCTCAGAAGCACCTAGAGACTGGAGATGCCAATATCCCATGAGTGAATTAAGAATAAAAATCACCAATTAAAGCTTGGTAGTACAGAACTTAAACATTGCTAGAAGGAGACAAAAAGATTCCCCAAAACTCTTTGCCTTTCATGAATAATGTGAAATGTATGTACAAATTCCTTTAGCCCACATGAAACAGGCACCTGTGTGTTATTATATGCTGCTTCTAGCACATACGGACACATCACAAATCAGAAATGCCAATCTCTATAACAACACTGATCAAACAGAATCAGTCTGCCTATTCTGAAAATTAAGACTGACAGTTAACTGTTCTTATTGCATCTCTGTACCAATGATAGGCCAACCAAACATTGCATACTTCTGGAGCTATATAAATCGATGTCCCTTTTTCATGTTTGTTTCTTAGTTCTGATGTTGAAAAGCTTCATTTTGATGTCACCTTATTGAAATTATGTTGCATTATTGTTTTTTTCTTGTGGGTAATTACTAATAAGCTCACTCCTTCACTAACACAAAAAAAACCTCATTGAATTGGCACCTTTTAAAGCAATAACTCATTTGGTCTAGGAGAAAGGCATTCAAGGGGGAAGGATCCTTTCTAAATTAACCTTGTAGTCATAAACTAAAGATGTGAATGAATAAAGAAGGGGGCCAGTTCATCCCTCCTCAGCCGACAGCTCGATAATTTGGGGGAATCCCATATGGAACCATCACAAAAGGGGAAACTTGCCTGTGGCTTGTTTATAACAGAGGTGTGGTGATTCTCTCAGGCTAACCCTGAATAGGACCTGGGCCATGGAGATTATCAGCAAAATTGATTCTAGCTGGGGTGAACTTCTGATGCACTGCCTCTTCAATGGGAAGCAAATGGTCAGAGGGAGAAGGTTTCCAGCACAGAAATATCAGAGGTATCAAAGCCTAAGTCCCAGAGGTTTGTTTGCTTTGTATCTTCACAAACAATTGAGGGTATAACAGACGAGTGTTGAAAAGAGTGAGAAGCTGATTATCAGTCTGATGAACCATGCCACTCTGCTGTTGTGTGATTCGCTTTATAAATAAGTTCATGCAAATTACCCTCAGACCGGAAGCTAAACATGTCTGTATCTGGCTGGATAGTTGATGGATATAACCAAAATAACCATTTAAATTTATCAAAACTAACATTCCAAACAAGAATGAGCTTTTGTTTTAACATCAGGAAGGAATTCAGAGTTCTCTCTAGGCAAAGTTTTCCCTTTCCTGGTGATGCTGTGAGAAGTGGCAAGAAGAGCAAATAACTGGGCAAATAATCTCAGGGCATTCAGAGGCATGGATGATGGGCATGTTGTGGCATCTAAAAGCCACCTTTCCTTCCCCTGCCTCTAAACCCAATAATGCCCACTCTGCAGGATGAGGGTTTTAAAAACTTGCCTTCTTGCTGCTGAATCTTTTCTGGAGTAGCTTCACTGGCAGGACTTAACATCCAGAAGCTTCTGGCCATTGGTAGACAACAGCTGTTGGTGACCCCACAAGTCAGTGTCAAGATACTTGATAAGGTTTTTTTTTGCCTAGATGTGCGATATGGTGAGTTCACCTCCACTGGAGGTGGTTTGTTAGTCATTGCCTAGCAGGCTCACTCTAGGCATACTCAAGAAATAGAAAAGTACAGGCTTCTGAATGATGGTGAAATATTTGACAACGAGTGCCTTGTTGGTGCTGAAGTGAAAGTGGGCAGCTACATGAAAACTGAACATTAACAGACAGCCACCAGCTGAATGATGTGAGGTAGTACAAGGTCATTAATTTAGCATCTGTACAGCAAAGTCATTTGAAATAGTGATTCCAGAATTAGGCCCATTGTCCAATATTAGAATTTCTCGATTTCCCCCATTTCTCCTTCACACAAAAATAATCTCAAATGCTCCTGCTGTATGTATTACCAGCATCAAAGTGGATTTTAACATATTGAATGTGATGGGATGCTGGGACTCATTGAAACAAAGCATTTTTATTGGTATGGACAATTTTTGATACCTTTTCAGGAAGATACTACCAAAGCAGATATACTTTTCTCTGCCATTACACAAAATATTTCATTGAAACGTAGGTTGAAGAAGCATTTAAACAGTTTTTAACATTTGTTTTTAATTTGTAAGCTTTGGTTTGCAATTTGAGAATTATTGTAAAGCAAATGAAAGAAAGAAAACAACAATAGAAACAAATGAACGGGAATGGTTTTACAGTCTTTCTTTTATGAAGAAAACTTTCCCTTCATTGATGCATTTCTTTAGATCTCAAAACATAATGCCACGAAGTGGTAAAACATGAACTTAGCTCAATCATTTGATTCTTTGTGTGACAAGGTTGATCAAGGCAAGATGCTTTGGAGAATGAAGGACAGAGGATTTGAGAAAAGACAGGGAGAAATCCCTACTATACTGTTATAAAGATTTAACATCTGTCCTATCTGTCTTCTTAGTTGTTGATCATATATAACAAAGGAACATGAAACGGAATGAAAAATGTATTTTTTGCTCAATTAAAAATTGTTCATTACTGAGATAAACATGTTTATCATTTCTACTTACAACAGTAATTATTGACAGTGTGCAAATTATTAATGCCTGATGCATCTGTAAGGTTTTTAATTAATTCGGCCCTGTAATTATGTTGGATTAAAAAAAATTCAAAAATGAGAAAAGCAAAGCTGTAAATCATTCACGTATGCCCTAAATAATAATCAGCATGTATGTCTCATGATAAGTCTACATGGTAAGCTATGCATCACAAACAATGAATAGTGGAGTTAATCTTACAAAGGTTATTTAGGTCAGACTAATGAGTAGAGAAAATGGGGATCTCCTTGGAGTACAGCCTAGCTCTGTGGGTTATTGATTTACCAGCAGTCAGCTGTGAATCTTAAGCCTTAAAAACACAATCTTAATGACCTAAATGTACTGACTGTATTAATTTTGCTTTTGTCAAAAAATAATCTGACGGTACAGAACTATTTTTGCATATTTGAACATTTGGTGTCTTAATTTGATGCGAGTCCATCTATTCATCTACAAATGTTATCTGGTGGAAAAAAAAATCAGGTAATTTATAATAACGGCATTAAAAGAATAAAAATATCCCAAAGTGCTTCACAGGAACTGAGTAAAAGAAGATGAGTGACTGACAATGAGTGACTGTAACAAGATGTGAGGACAGATAACCAAAAGGTTGATCAAAGTGAGAATATTTAAGGAATATTTTAAAGGAGGAATGAAATACAGAGTTATATAGAATTCATTAAGTGAGGAAATTTCAGAATTTAAGGGCTACATGACTGAAGGCATGGTTATCAATTATGCAGCAATTTGAAGTTTGGATGTTCAAGAGGCAAAAAGGACACATTGACAGGATTCCCTTCATTACAGAAATCTAATGGGTGATTGGAAAAGCCACTAAAGGTGGTCAATATACAGATGCTTGTGGTTTTTGCAGGTCTTTCCACATCAGGAGTTTGACTTGCAAAGGGATCTGGGTGATATGCTTATGAATTGGCTGACCCAGTGCTACTGCCCTACCCATTTTAGGGTTTAGCTTGTTTGAAGGACTGCATCATTGACAACTGACAACTACCTTCACTGGGAGCAGAGTCAGTAGATTTTCAGTGGGGCTGGCCTGCTATGTTTCAATTCTTTTCAAACTAATGTCCGAGAAATGATGCCGGTATTTGTGGGAGGAATGCAAACTGGGTGACCTTGTCCTGCTTCACAGAGTCTAGCAGGGAGACACTGAAAGGTGACAGCAGACTAGGTAGCCTCAATTAAGAACTATCTGCAACTCTACTGAGGAAATGGGTGGAATTCCTCCCAGGAGAAAGAGCACAAGGACCTGAAAATGACTGTTCATGACAGGAAACAGATCTACTGGTCTGCTGCTGGGTCATGGCGGAAAACTAGCACCAACAGGCAATGGGTAAAACCCTCTACCACATTTTGAATCTTTGAACAATAATTATGGATATTTATGGCTATTTTCACAGCTATGGTCATTCATTTTCAACTGTATTGATGATGCTATCGTGGGACACAGTCACAAGATTGGGTGAGCATTCACACAAGGTCAGATTAAACAAATGTAAGTGGTCTGGAATTTGCCTGTCAGGGTATGTTATATGATGCAGCAATCAATGCTCATTTTATCACTTGTAATATAAAAAACTAGCCATGGATGATGTTATTGAAGAATCCACAGATATTCAGTACAGTTATGATTATATAAAAACATTATATTTTTCAGACACCTGGCATTTAGGCTAATGCTTCCAGAAGCCAAAATCCAATGAAGATGTTGAGTCCTTGAAAGTATGTCAGATGATCTAGTCCACACACATTGCAGGACATCACATATACTGCAAATGTCAGGTGGAGTTATGAGGCCTCAAGACCAACTCAGACATACATAACTACCAGCTTGACCAAGGTACTAGAACTGATATCCACAACAGCACAACTATTGGACACAAAGCATGCCATTCTTCATGGCAGGTGCAACTTTTTTCTCCATTGGACTTATCTCTAATAAGACTGGACAGCCCTGCTTGATAGAAGTTACAAAAACATTTGTTTTATTTGTGTAAGAATCACAAACTTTCTTGGAGTATATATGACAGGATACATGCTCATAGGTCACAGTGTCCATGTATGACTGGTTCTCCATTATAAGAACTGGCCAAATGGTTCAGTGAGTTACTACAACCAGTTTTGAGTGTGTTTTCCACACACACATAGTAAAGGATTTTTTCATCTTCATGAAGGCTATACAGAACCCACATATCAATAACAAAGCCAGGTCTGTGTTGACCTTAGATGTTCTCAGTCCATTCAGTGATATATGGTTTAAAGAAGTCATTGACATTTGTATGTGTCATTATATCATGGAAATCTAGAGGTATCACCATTGTCTAAATCTGTATATATAATGGACCAGTAGTTTATGAACTCAGCAACACATACAGTTATGTTCAGCTAAAATAAATGTTGTTGTCATGTCCCAGCTTTCAATTTGTCTGTCTACAGAAGAACTATGTCTTTGATGAAATGACCCCTAAGCTTCTACCACTTGCGTATTTAGGATACATGGATAATATATTGGTTGTATTTAATCTGCAGTTCCATGTACAAATTTCCTTACACACCCCAAATTCAGTTTTAAAATCTGATGAACAACCTTTTCGCAGCAAATTGACTGAGAACTCTGCTAATGAGTTCCATAATAGAAGCCGACCTTCACTTTTCCATAAACATGTTCAGGATTTCTACCCTGTTAACTAAATTAGTTTAATCAGCAACTTTCCAAATAGGGTCTGATAGTCAGAACACAGAGTCTAACATTAGACAATATTCTGTGAATGAATAATAGTTATTAAACAATCCTGAATATACTTAGAATTACACCAACAACCAATGTAAAACTTGGGTTCACAACATGGTTCACTTAGTCTTGCTGAAAGCTAAGTATGCTCATCCTTTACAAACAGAAAGAACATGTCCAGGTATTCCATCATTATCAACAAATATAAACGCTTTGGGGGCAACTGTTCCTTGTTGTATTAACCATTGCCTTGTCTAATCAGAGTCAAATTGCAAACCAAACAGCTTCTTTTTCAAATGCTGTATAAATTGGAAATATCCTGGAAATCCACTATTCTTGCAATCTGTCTTAATGAACACATGACAAAAAGTGTTGATGGCATGTCTTTTTCGACTTAAGAAAACCCTCTTCCTGCATGTCACCACATTTTTTACCAGATACATTTGGATCTATTGAACTTGTAAATGACCATGTTTGAGTAGTAACAGAATACGACACTGGACAGCAATCAGTTGTGCAGGATGTGCATTTCTGCCAGGTGTTAAATATATTAAATATTATTATTTAAATATTGTTTCCTTTGAGTGTTATAAGGGTGTGGTGTCAGGATAACTGATATATTTCCCAGCCTTCATAATTGAGCGGAGTTTCTTGGTCAGAAATCACTAGATTGCATCACTGGATCTGGCACTGCAGGATTTGGATTGGATTTTTTCCTGGAACTGGCTGGATTGTTGTTTCTACAAAAGGAAGGCAAGGGAATGGAAGAAAGCTTGTCATGTGAAACAGCACCAAAGGATGAGTGCACAGATTGGGCTTACCTGGGCCAGTCCAACGAATAGTGTCTGCAGGTGGCAAGAATAACCACGGAGACCATGACAAGAATTATGTCACATGCTGCAAGGACGTCTACAGTCAACATCCATCAAAGGCAGTGGCAAAGTCACCAGCGTTCAGCGCTTTTGGCTTCCACTCCTTTCTGACTAATGGGCTCAGCCATGCAATATATGGCACAATAGGCTGACTTATCAGTGAGGATTGGTAAGCTTTTCATCTGATTTCCTGCTGAAGTTCAGTAGGAGCAAAACGCAGTTGCCAAATATTGTCATATTGGTGCTTTCCAAAATTAAACTGCCACTGTTTGCAGAGAATGGTGAGAAAGTCACAGAATATTTTGATTATCCAAATCAAACAATAATGTTGACAAGGTGACACTGAAAGAAACTTGGACTCATTTCATAACGATGCCACTAAGATAGATCCTACAACACTACTTACATTATACACACTAATTGAGTACCAGAAATAATTATGAAATACGTTGCACCATGTACATAAAAGGTTGAAATAACAAAGTGTGGAGCTGGATGAACAGGGCAGGCCATCTTATGCTGCTTGGCCTGCTGTGTTCATCCAGCTCCACACTTTGTTATCTTGGATTCTCCAGCATCTGCAGTTCCCATTATTTCTCATAAAAGGCTGGACTTTGCTTTTCCAAGGCCAAGCCTGAATTGAGTCAAGATTTTTGGAAGGATTTCTACTGCAAAGCCAAATGGGCTTCTTACTGTATCTTAGCACACATGTCCCATTAACGGCCTAACCTGTCCCTATGGTGGATGGAGGTGAGGTTTCTCCTTACCCCCTGAGAATCTTCACCTTTGCAGGACTACTGATACCACAGGACTGCCAAAACATCCATGCCCCACCAAGCATACACCTCTTCATTTCATTGCAGCTCTCATAGTGATCCTGCTGCCAGTGTCATTCATTACACACAACACCTAACCACTGGCCGTGACTCCTGCTTTTCCTTTTAGTAATGCACTTACAGCCAGCATGACCACCTGGTGGCATTACAACCAATGGTCAGACACCGTGTATAATAAGTGAGACTAACAACGGGGTTAATTTAAGTGTTTCAGTAGAATTAAGAGTGATGTTCACTCAATTTGTAACTTTCCAATACTAGTTGCCTGCACATCCAAGTCTGTGCTTTCAGAGCAGTCTGCCGGAACATCAGGAGCAATGATCATAAGAGATTGGGGAATGCTGGATATTAATGTCCACAGAGGAGGGGTGCCTGGGGATCATGTTCTGCCATGCAGTTTAGTTGTATTCACTTTGGTGCAAATGACAAACTGAATCCATCAGATACTCAGTGATAATGGGAGCTGCAGATGCTGGAGAATCCAAGATAATAAAATGTGAGGCTGGATGAACACAGCAGGCCCAGCAGCATCTCAGGAGCACAAAAATTGACGTTTCGGGCCTAGACCCTTCATCAGAGATGGGGATGGGGTGAGGGTTCTGGAATAAATAGGGAGAGAGGGGGAGGCGGACCGAAGATGGAGAGAAAAGAAGATAGGTATCTCCCCTTCCCCCACCGCATCCCAAAACCAGCCCAGTTCGTCCCCTCCCCCCACTGCACCACACAACCAGCCCAGCTCTTCCCCTCTACCCACTGCATCCCAAAACCAGTCCAGTTCGTCCCCTCCCCCCACTGCACCACACAACCAGCCCAGCTCTTCCCCTCTACCCACTGCATCCCAAAACCAGTCCAACCTGTCTCTGCCTCCCTAACCTGTTCTTCCTCTCACCCATCCCTTCCTCCCACCCCAAGCCGCACCTCCATCTCCTACCTACTAACCTCATCCCACCTCCTTGACCTGTCCGTCTTCCCTGGACTGACCTATCCCCTCCCCACCTCCCCACCTATACTCTCCTCTCCACCTATCTTCTTTTCTCTCCATCTTCGGTCCGCCTCCCCCTCTCTCCCTATTTATTCCAGAACCCTCAACCCATCCCCATCTCTGATGAAGGGTCTAGGCCCAAAATGTCAGCTTTTGTGCTCCTGAGATGCTGCTGGGCCTGCTGTGTTCATCCAGCTTCACATTTTATTGCCATCAGATACGCATGCTGGTTTCGGCTTTCAGTTTCTTCATCTCTAACTTGTTTAGTGCACTTGGTTAGCTAGACAACTGAGCATTCATGAGGTGATGTGGTTCATCACCAAGGCATTTAGAAGGAATAACACCCCCCCATTTAGTAATTTGTGGTTGCCTAGTGAGAAACCTATCTCACTGCTTGTCGAAGCATAAAAAATGAAGTAAAATGACTCTGATGTTGAGATGGACCTTACGGGACTTCTCACTGATACTCCCACAAATTTCACCACAGCTCATATCGCTCAGACGCCAAAAAATTCCAGTCTGACCATGAGCTTTGTAAAATGTGCAGTGGTGAATTTTAATCTGATCGTCCTTAAGGTATATCAGTTCTCAGCTGATCCATGCGGCATTGAATGTCACCAAGACCTGCCGCACAACAGGTGATCCTTTGTCAAGGCTACGCTGAAAAATGCCAAACAGTGCAATCATCCTCCAACAAAGCTCTCATAGCAATACCTCCACTTCGCCTGGTGCATCTCAGGTGGTCAAAGTAACACCGACTTACCACCAGCTCACAGCCTCTCTTTCCTGCTTCCATGTTTTGCCAGACATTGGACAGTGCCAGCCACTTTCTGGCCTGAAAAGCTCTTGGAAAGGCTTAAACATATGTTCAAAAACATTTCCAGCTTTTCTAACAGACCAGCACAATTTTTGCTTGGTTTGGAGTTGTCCACACTTCCTTCATAAACACCTGTCTCTCAGCAGTGCTAATCTTACTTCCCAGAGATAGAGAAAGAGACTTGCTCAAAAGCAAGCTTGGTGTGCTCTTTGCTTCACCTGAAATTTAAGTTTCTGTTGTCTAACGAGGAACTATGTGACTCAGTTGCATTGCTATCTGGCAGTTTCTCTGTGTTAGCTTCACAACTGAGTGATCAACATGAATTGAAATTATGGCACATTTGAAGGAGGTGGGACTTGAATCTGGACTTACCAAGGCCAGAGACAGAATCAATACAAATGCACCACAAGAGCACTTTGACTGTTGTTTTATGTTTATATGGAAGGGATAGGTTGTAAGCATTTGCTTAAACGGTTTCCCATGGGGGAGAGTAAAGGAGAGAAAGAAAAGGCTGCACAAGTCATAATATACGTGAAAGTTCTTTTGCCCATTAGTTTTTACAAATTCTTTCAGCTTTCTCTAGCCTGTGAACATTTTTATAGGCCAAGGTTTTTCCATGAAATATTTGTTCCTCTGTAAACCGCAGGTTATTTTTAAAGACATAAAATTCATTTTCAAGTCATGTCAACACAAATTCAAGTAAAAACACATAGAATATACAACGTTGCCCATTGATATCAACAATCGTTTTAAAGTGGCGATTGTGCAGCATTGTAAGAAAACTCCAATGAAACCAAGGATTCTTTTAACATAAAGAGCTGTAGACTAGTGATGTCACACAAATGATTAATTTATCATTTCAGTTGAAATTCTCAACCTATTTACTGAACATTTTTCCATTAATCTCACAGATTAATGAGCTTCACTCGTGAAGTGAGATACTACAACTGGGCCATCAGTTGGGTAGTGGATATTCATGGGTCTTACCTTTATGACAGTTAGGTTAAATATCTCCCTGTTTGTTGGCTCTGGTTAAATTAGGTTTTATGAGAGTTTGCATTGAAAAGAACACCAAACCAAAAACAACATCAACCATTACTTCAAATAATCACATCTTTGCACTTTAATTCAAACATTTTCTCATCAACATAATAGTTCTACTGAAGGGCATTCAGTGGGAACTTGCCAGGTAACTTTCAACTATTCCAAGTTATACTTTAGGAGGGTTAACACACCCCAAAATATAAACAAACAATAAAAAAAATACACATGCTGTCTCTGCAACTGTTCCAAAGCTTTTAATAGAGAACCCTCTTAGAAAATCAATAGCTTGCAAGTTAACCGGTTGCCATTAAAATAAAGACAAATTTGAGGTTTATTGGATCTTTCCTCCTGCCCATTTATTCAGTGAGTCAAGCAATGTGTGAATAATACCAGAACAAGTTTACTTTGTAGGATTCCATGTTGAATAAACTCCACACTAAACCAAACTCGCGAATGGATGTTAGCATTTAAAGAACTATCCAGTGTACAAACCTGACAGTGAGATCTGACTCAGCTCAGAACAGCACATTAAAGCCTGACTCGACTCTTTTTCTAGAGAGTATCAATGAAGTTGATTTATCACGTGCTTTAGAGTTTAGTGTCTTTTTTGGCCTACACACAATGCTGGCTCTTTTATTATGATTGTTTATGTCTTTAAACTCCTCTATCATTCACCAATGTTTGACACGAATGTTCCATCTTCAATCAACTTTCCTTAATTGATTAACACAGGCAGATTCAACTTGGATTCTCTTGTGCATTCATGAAGCAACCTCCCTTCCTTATCATAGCTGAGGGAATATATACTTGAGACAGCCTTCGTTCTAGGAGTGCTGCTCCACAAAACGATAAAACTGCTGTGAATATGCACATGATGACCTCCTCAAGAACAGTACTGTGTTGCTGATAGGAGACAAGATGATTTGTAAAAGGGATAAAAAATGTCCATTCACCCATAACACTGAGATATTTATGATGGACACTCAAATATATATAATATGTATATTGTTTTTTGGTTGCTATTATTTCACATTAGTAGTTGCATTGGAGAAAATTTGTAACATCTCTCATGGAGAAATAGAGTCCTCTTCCTATTACAGTGGATTTAGTTAGTCATCCAATTATATTTAGGAAAAGAGTATTTTCTTTAATGTGCACCATGATTCATCAAGAACTGCATAAAATCTAATTTTCTGGAGATTGCACCTTTCAATAAAATTAACGTAATTGAATTTTTATTGACACAAACCTCCAGCGAGGTGGGTGTTCAAAACAAGAGACATTCCATGACTCTGGAGATTAGAAATACAGGTCAATGTCCCATTTGTATTTCTACAATGGCTGCATTGAGAAACATGAAACTGTTGTCATTATTCTTTTGTGAGAATGGATGGAGATATTATTTCACAATGCTTCCACTCAGTGTTACTATCAGCAGAATTTTACTGACAGCAAAACAATTAAATAGAAACTTCACTCTCACAGTGAAAATAAGTGTTAAACTATTCAACAATCTACTGGCTTATATTTTTCGGTCAACAGCAAAGCTATAACACTCATTGCTGATCTTGAGAAAAGCATGTTTTAAGCGTTTTCTCTCACATAGGTTTCTGCTTTCCCAATGCTGCCTTGATTCCCATGTCAGCTCAAAGGGATCTTTGGCAGCCAGCAACAGTGACGTCATCAGCAAGCTAAGCATGCAAATCAAACTGAGAAATTATCAGACAGCAAACTAAGAAGTAAAAGACCCCTGGCTTATACTTCACTTTTTAATGGGTTTACAGAAATCAAAATATAGATGAGGGGTTCACATATGGAATCTGAGCAAAAGCTGAAATGTCATTAATAAACAAAGAATGTTTAAATATTTTGAAGCTCAGGGTTCATTTTATTATAATAGAGAAACGTAACATTCCACGTATATATTTAGTCTGCCAGGCCTATACAGTAATTACAAACTTAGCAAGCAATAAAATATTCAATCTTACCTCATTTAACAAGTTTTTCAGGGGATTTTACAGTTTCATAGTATACTGATATAAAAGATTAATAATATAAAAATAAAAGTTCATTGAATCCAAATGATTTCAGAATTCCATCAGCAGGAATGTTTAGCCACACACCCTCTGTAGAGCAGTAAACAGGTGACAGCAATATCTGGGCTTCCATATTTAACTGTAGATGTACCTAATGCAAGAAGCTGCTGTCAGTTTTACAGAGGTAATGACAGTCAGTAGGACCAGTAACCTCAGGTAATTTTAAAAAATGGTGTTTAATGTTGAGTTTAATCCTAATATTGGCTGAGAAGGTTCTTGGGGCGTGCCTCTTTCTATTTACCACCATGGCGATATCATGATGACACTGACCAATGACTAGCAACACGAGGTAAAGAGGATGCCACACAAGGACAAAGAAAGAAAATGGCAGTGGTTACTGACAGTTTTGCCATTTTTTAAAATCTTGAAATTCAAGCCAAGGTCTATGACCTTGTCATTGAAACAGCCAAAGATGTGGTTATTCAAGCTGAGGTGTTACAGAGAATCAGAGAAAGGATGAATTGATATTCAAGAAATAATATGGATCTATTGGCAACTGGTGTGACAAAATGGTTAAACTAATATCGTATTTAACAGGGCAACAAAGAATTTGATGCAATAGTAGCACTACAATTTAATTGGGACATTTTTGGACTATTGAGACATTGACATGTCTAAATTGATATAAGCAAACCTTTAGCAAGACTTTCACATTAAAAAGTATTATAGTCTATATGTATTAGCTTTTGCAACTTTTGGACATGACTGAACTGCAAAATCCTAATGTTAAGGTCAGAGTGTTATGTTTCCCATTTAAGAGCAGTTTACTGAGGATTGTTATTTGTCTTTCAGTCTTATTTCTGTATTCAGTATTATTTGGATACCATCCATAAGATTTCAAGATTTCAGGTTTCTGCGTTCTGTCTTCCACATCTTAAAACTCAGGCAAAATGGTTTCAGATAGTTAGTCATAATGCCACAGAGGAAATCTTCACAGGACGCTGTGCCATTCGTTATATATTCTTTTCTTATTTATAAAAATCCACATTATTCCAATTTCGAGTTGAAATTTGCAGTGATGTTTGTGTGGGAGTTTCTGGCGTACTGCATCGTAGTTGACTATGCTACTTTTCTTAGCGAACTGATAGATTTGCACATTTGTGGTGGCTGCTACATATGCAAACAAGGAGGATTTGTATTGACTTAGAATGAATAGATTCATCAAGTTATATGAAAATATGATGGAGTGTCATTGTTTTACGTATATATGCTTTAAACATAATCAGCTTTTTACATGGGCTAATATGATTACTATGCGGTTGGCTGAATATGAATTGCCACTTTTAGGGGAGGGTATCGCTAACTGATTCGTTTTATTTCGAGATAATTCATGAAGGCACACATCATCAGATAAGGGACAAACTGGGACAGTTTGTGAGTAACAAGAAAAATAGGACACTGACTGAGGTCTGATCTGACTGAAGCTAAGAGACCTCGTTCTACACATGGAAGTGTGGGAAATGTATACTGCTACACACATGTCTTCTATTAACCTATCATTGGGAACTGTTTGGAGGAGCCACTTTGTCTCATGAGGAGAAAAATCAAAGGGGGACATTAAAGTAAAACACATCTTTGTTTTGTACATTTAATTCTCCATATTGCAATGTTCACTATTCAAACATAAACGAAATACATTTTATCAATATTAAAATAGCAGATTAGAACTGAATTTTATTTTCTCCTGGGCTGTTACATATGTGTGATATATGCTGACTGAGGAAGTGTGCATGTGGTCTGTTCCACCAATGCATCCCTGGAACTTATCGCAGACTGTGACAGAATGATGGACTGCCCTATTTTTCCTCAGGAATGTGAATCTTCATAACTATATTCCATGAAAGCACAGCTGAGGTGGGGAATTTACAGATTGGTAAAGCTGACTGGGTTCAGCTTTTGCCAATCTTCAACGGAGTGTCTCAGAGCATCCACACGCTGCAAGTGGCACAGCTCTTCAACCTGAAAAATGCGTGTGCAGTTTGCATGTGTATTTTTTTGTGTGAGAAACGAGCAGTGCTGGCTGGGCCACCAAATATTGCCTGTCCCTAGCTGCCCTTGAGAAGGTAGTGGTGAGCTGTCTTCTCGAACTGCTGCAGTCTATGTGCTGTGGGTTCTCCCAAAATTTCCTCAGGGAGTGAATTCCAGGACTATGGTCCAGTGACAGTGAAAGAATGGTGAAATATTCCTAAGTCAGGATGGTGCATAACTTGGAGGGGAGCATGCAGATGTTGGTGCATCTGCTGTCCTTGTCCTTCTAGATGTAAGTGGTCATGGATTTGGAAGGTACAGTTTAAGGATCAGTAGTGAATTTCTGCAGGGCATCCTGTAAATAGTACACACTGTTGCTACTGAGTGTCAGTGTTGGACAGAGAGGATTTTTGTAGTGCTAAATGAGCGAGCTGCATTTTGATGGATGTGTCAAGCCTTATGAGCTGCACCCATCCAGGCAAGTGGGGAGTATTCTAACACACTCTTGACTTGTGCCTTGTAAGATGGTGGGCAAGATTTATAGGAATCAGGAGCTATGTTACTTGCTGTGGTATTCCTAGCCTCTGACCTGTTGTTGTCATTAATGTGTTTATGTGCTGAGTCCAGTTGAGTTTCTAGTCAATGATAAACCCCAGGATGTTGATAGTGGGGGTTTCAGTGATGGTAACCCCATCGAATATCTAAGGGCAGTAGTTGGATCATCTCTTATTGGAGATGGTCATTGTCTGGCATTTGTGGGGCATGAATATTACTTGTCACGTGTCAGCCCAAGCCTGGATATTGTCCAGATCTTGTTGCATTTGACATTTACCGTGCCTGTATCTGTATATGCAATCATCAACGAGCATCCCCACGTCTGACCTTATGATGGAAGGAAAGTTGTTAATGCAGCCACTGAAGACCGTTGAGCCTAGTACACCACCCTGAGGAACCCCTGCAGAGATGTCTGGAACTGAGGTGACTGACCTCCAACAACCACAACCATCTTCCTTGCATCAGGTATGACTCCAACAAACAGAGGGTTTGCACATCCCCGACACCGATATCCAACAATTTCAGTTTTTCTAGGGTTTCTTGATGCCACACTCATATAGCCTTGATGTCAAGGGCTATCAATCTCACCTCATCTCTGAAGTTGAGCTTTTATATCTATGCTTGAACCAAGGCTGTAATGAGATCAGGAGCTGAGTGGCCTTGGCAGAACTCAAACTGGGCGTCACTGAGCAGGTTATTGCTGAGCAGGAGCTATTTGATAGCACTGCTGGTGACACCTTCCATCACTTTAATGATGACTGAAAGTAGGCTGGTGGGGCAATAACTGGCTGATTTGGATTTATTCTGCTTTTTGTGTACAGAACATACCTAGGCAATTTTCCACACTGTCAGCTTAATGCTAGTCTTGTAAGTGTAATGGAACAGCTTGGCTAGGAGAGTAGGAAGTTCTGGAGCACAAGTCTTTAGTACTGCTGCCAGAATGTTGTCAGGGCCCATAGCCTTGGCAGTAGCCAGTGCCTCCAGTCGTTTCTTGATATCACGTGGAGTGAATCAAATTGGCAGAAGGTTGGTATCTATAATGCTGGGGACGACAGGAGGGGGCCGACATGGATCATCCACTTGGCATTTCTTGCTGAAGATTGTTGTGAGCTAACATTGTTGTACATAGCTAGTAAACAGAGGTTACTTGGTTATGTGAACTGAGGAAAAGTGGGTGGGGGTCTGTACAGGCCCATATCAGCGCTCACTGATTTTCCAGTCATTAATATGGCTCTGTAAGAGGCCATGCAGTCTTTGTTATCTCGTTTCCTCATATCTGCTGTGCTCTGTCAGTCCGCACAACGGAACAGGAAAATTTGCATCTAAATGTTTATCACAATCCAAGGTATTATTTTCCCTAATTTATACTTCTTTCAAAACATTCCAAAGCACGACACAATCTGGTGGTACTATCCCCATGATTCAAATAGTTTAGAGTTATACAAATAAAAACACAGCAAGGAGAAAGAAGAGCAGTGTAATTTTTTAGCTGCCTGTGCTTAGCCGAAGCACCACTTGCCCCGTTTTGATTTTTGCTCTGAGCTATATCAGATAAAGCGGTTATTGTAATCTTTTGTCAATGTTTCTACACATTGACTGAGTTTATTGATCTTTCTCCCCTCTGCTGAACAACATGAGACTCAAAACCAACTCGTCTGAAATTACAGCTCATGCAAATGAGGTTACATCATTCTTTATCTTGCAGTATTTATAATCATTTCAATGTACTCATCCTTAATTTTTGCGATCTTTATTTTATGCATTTAGCAACTCAATCGACAAGTGGTGGCTGAGGCCTGATTCAGTAAGCCCATCTTTCAGTGTCACAGTCGTGTTATCAAAGCACATTTCTTTCAGAGAATGCTTGCACAAGGGATTAGCTGGAATGGATTTTACAGCTTTCTTTCTGGCATCTGAAGAGTGAACTAACAAAAGCCGCCCCGAGGATTCATTACAGATTGAAGCAGTCAGCATTGAGTACTGTCAACAGATATTTTCCAACATGTGCAAACTGCAATCTATAACCTGCATCCCAGCAGCAGAGTAAAACAATAGAATAATGAAACTATAATTAAAACACATCTGAACCAATGGAACAAAAGTGTACTCAAAGAAATTCCGTGTGAAAACTTCACAGCAGCACCACAGTATTTCAATGCAATGCTGTGATATATCTCTCAGAGTATTGGGACACAGTTGTGAGCCCACAGTTCCCCAGAACTGTTGCAATGAGAGGCTTTGTTATAAACTGGAATGATGAATTATGGTGATAATGGGAACTGCAGATGCTGGAGAATCCAAGATAACAAAGTGTGGAGGTGGATGAATACAGTAGGCCAAGCAGCATCTCAGGAGCACAAAAGCTGATGTTTTGGGCCTAGACCCTTCATCAGAGAGGGGGATGGGGAGAGGGAACTGGAATAAATAGGGAGAGAGGGGGAGGCGGACCAAAGATGGAGAGAAAAGAAGATAGGTGGAGAGTATAGGTGAGGAGGTAGGGAGGGGATAGGTCCAGGGAAGACGGACAGGTCAAGGAGGCGGGATGAGGTGGTAGGTCGGAAATGGAGGTGCGGCTTGAGGTGGGAGGAAGGGATGGGTGAGAGGAAGAACAGGTTAGGGAAGCAGAGACAGGCTGGGCTGGTTGTTTTCTACCTTCCATCCGCTTGTAGAATAGATTGAATCATCCTTCCTGCTATAGTGAGTTAGATAAATTAGGAGCAACACTAAAACTGTTAGGCCTTGAATTATCTCACAGTCACAGAGACTCAGTGACATATCCAAAATCGTGGTTTAACCTGGACTTTTGGGTCCTATATTAGGTTAAAGGCAGGTGAAGTTGGGGTCTGGATGTGAATCCCACATGA
Source organism: Stegostoma tigrinum (assembly GCF_030684315.1). NCBI lineage: Eukaryota > Metazoa > Chordata > Chondrichthyes > Orectolobiformes > Stegostomatidae > Stegostoma > Stegostoma tigrinum. The sequence goes on along the minus strand of NC_081361.1, from coordinate 66,326,677 downwards.
GGAAAACCTGAACTCAGCGGGGTTTTTTGATCACCGCACTAAATTCAAACAGACCCACTTTCCCGATCCTAAATTACAAATTTTCAGACCAGATGTAATTGCTATTGAAAGGCAGATAAGGATGTCAAGTTATTTAAATCCCCATTACAAATTGAAAAATTTTGCCTGTTTGTTCCTCTGAGTAAAAACAATCAGTTCTAAAAGTTTCAATAACTGTTTGATATAATCCTAAATGTTATCAAAGTAGCATAATATCCCATCTGACTTTTTAACACAATGTAACATTATCACAGTGAGGCTATAAATTTACAGTTTGATTGACAGCTCAAAGAGGGATTACAAGATTAATTGTTTTTGATATAAGGCTCTTGAGTAAAAATGTTTGTTTTTGTAAATGAATAGTTAATTGTGAAGATTTGAATGTACTGAATAGGCTTGCATGAATAAGAGTTTATTTTTAAAGTGAAGTCTGCCAAAGACATTTAGAACTTTGCTTTATCTCAGTCTAGCTCCCTAGGGCTGCCCGTGGTGGACACTTGACAAGTTGACCTAGGGGCTATGAAGATTAGGTGGGGCTTGATTTGGCATTAAGTTGGAACGGTGGATATACGGGTAATGAGGCCTGGTCTGGGTCATAAGGTGGTACGTATGGGCATGGCGATTTGGGGGGGGCAGCTGTGGAGCTGTGAACAATGTGAAATGACGAAGTCCCAGAAGCCTGAGGTGGTTTAGGTGAATCACTTCAGGACTCTTTAGTCCTGTCTTCGCTTCCAATCTGTGCTGGAGAAATGGAACTGAATCCATCTTACACACCCTATCCCAGAACAAAGATTTTCACTCATTTATAGGGAAATTTTCCAACACTGGATCCTTGACTTTGCAGCAAAATTCCAGATCTTACACTCTGATGTCAACGTCCTGCCTTCAGGAGAGCCCCATGTCTCCAGTGAGATAAAGAGCTTTCCCATTACTTTTTTGCACCTTACTGCAAGAACACTGACTCCTGCCTCAGAAGCTGATCACTTCCCTTTCAGACATCATCAAAGTGGGTCAACTTTCTAAAAATACATTTAAGCTGTGACAGAATACGTACATGAAAGCTAAGCTGGTCATAGTATGTTGTTTCTGCCATTTGAGATTTCAGAACATACTCTCATTAAGCTTCCTTGCACAGTCAAGCTTTGTAAGTTATAAATTCATTCCAATAAAACAGAGCAATAAGCCTAAACAATCCTAAGGTTAATTGGAATTATTTGTGCCTTTTTTAAAAAAAGAACATTAAATGCAAAGCCCGGGCCCATGCAATATCTATTCCTCAGTGCAATTTTGCATTCACCGAAGTGAGGAATGTCAGAATTAAATATTTTTGTATGTTTGGGATTCAGCGTCAATGCAAAGAACTTGAGGTCAAGCGCAGCAGAGGCAAGAGTAGGTTCTAATCGACACCAACAGAATGCATCATACAGCACTAACTGCAAACAACATTACTGCCTAATGTTTCCGAGATAATGGGAACTGCAGATGCTGGAGAATTCCAAGATAATAAAATGTGAGGCTGGATGAACACAGCAGGCCAAGCAGCATCTCAGGAGCACAAAAGCTGACGTTTCGGGCCTAGACCCTTCATCAGAGAGCTCTCTGATGAAGGGTCTAGGCCCGAAACGTCAGCTTTTGTGCTCCTGAGATGCTGCTTGGCCTGCTGTGTTCATCCAGCCTCACATTTTATTATGCCTAATGTTTCCGATCCTTTATGGATAGCATCGATATGGCTTCTTTGATTGAAATCTTAATTTTGTGCCAATTAGTACAGACAGAGTTCAGATGATGGGAAAGTATGTTCTGAAATCTCACATGGCAGCAACAACATACTGGAGATGTGGGGCTTTCCTGAAGGCAGGACACTCACATCAGAGTGTAAGGTATGGGATTTTGCTTCTAAAGCAAATATGGGTAAGACTTGGCTGAATCATAGTAGCTATTTTTTCTTCATAGCCAGCACAGTATAGTATTCTAACTCAAGTCACTACTCAATCTATCTCACTTCCTCTTTATTGAATCAGTGGATTTCTGCGGGATTTACTTTTCAAGCTGCCAATTTCTCAACGTATTGATGTTATAGAACTGCAGTCTTTATTATTCTTGTTGCCATTCCCATTACTGTAGAATTTGCATTGAGGAGCTGCTTTTTGCAACAACAAGAAGCACTGTAGACAGACTGGGGTTTACTTTATTTCTCGATAACAGTCGGAGGTTGATAGAGGCCAGCAAAGGCAATAACTCTTGGCTAACATGTGTTAGCAAGATATGAGTGCTGTTGTTATTTAATCCAGCATAGACCACGTAAAGCAGCTTTCCCCAATGGCCCAATTCTTTACATTTCTGCTACTCAAAACGCCATGAACATCTGTGGTCTGTGCTACAGCTACAACCTCTGGCTTACATGTACACAACACAGTCTGAAGATGCTGTTATAACAAATCAGGAACATAAATACACAATTGAATATTAATTGGGTAACTTCATTTTATTGGGCTCGATGCACAGTGCATTTTGAATCTGAACTGTTTTGGATAACTGTACAATTCCTAGTCATTTCCTGTTATTCTGCCACTCTTTACAGGTTTCAGAGCATACAAATTCTTTTACAAATGCACTTCCCAGATTGATTCAAAAGAATTTTAATGCCAATTAAGAGGTATTTCCAGAGTGTTTGTAGTTTGAATACTTCTTCTACCGAATTTTCTTTTGATGGTTTTGGATCCTGCTGAGACAGAGTTCCAATGATTCCAGTTCCAACAGCCATGCAGTATCCCACCAAAGTGACCATGTGAGGACTTAGACACTGAACAGCATCAATCACAACTGTCAAATCTGACCTCATTTTCACCCAACATCTGCATATGTGCACTGCCTGCAAGAACTGCAGAATAGCAATCAGAATGCAAAATCTATCCACAATTTTCCCTCTCCTAGCTAAAGGAAGTGCAGTAAATGGTAAGTGTCCTATCAAATGAAAGCTTCAGAACTGCTGCCCTGTGTGACTCAGAATATACTGGGACATTCTGATCTGTATGGTTTAGTGCAGTAATTAGCAACTTTGCTTAACCTGAAGAACCTTCTATTAAAAAAAAGCCTAAAACAAAAGTAACAGGGAACGGGATCAAAATGAGGAAATTCTACACCAAATATACAGAATATGTTGTTGCAAATATACTATTCATGGTCCATGTATTTCAGTTAGAATACAACCTTTAGGTTTAGGAACTAAAACTTAACTATTGAAAATGTAACAAATTGAAATGGATGCCAGTTTAGTGCACATAAGTGTTTGGAGTCATGTCGGGTGATACCAGCCTCATGTTAAGAAATTTATAGCTAGTAAGGTTGGATCAGAAAGAGCAGTCAGGCTTGCTGAGCCGGAAACATGGCATCTGCCTTGCTTGTAGTGATGACCCTCCAAAGAATTTTTAACTTAGGAGGTATAACAAAAGGAGGAAAACATTCAATGGCTGTAAAACCCAATTACTTCATCAGACTAAAGCAGAATTGTAGAAGAGTGATGCTTAACCTATAATGACAGGCCAAGGAATTCTTTGAACAGGCCACATCGTCACTGGAGGTGAGTAAAACTTAGTTTTGTTTAAAAGAAGGGTATATCTGTTGCAATAAGTTAATTGCATTTTGGAGTTGGAAGAATGCAGAATTGGGTTCCAGCAGAGCATTTACTTCTGTTAGCTGACTCCATGCAATTAGGGCTCAGGAGAAGTTGTATTGAGTGCTGACTCCATGCAATGGAAAAAATGTTATGGGTGTAAAGATGCCCAGAGCCAGTGAGAGTTCCATGCAGCTGAATGTGGGATGAAGGAAGTCCACAAGCAGTATTTGCTTGGTTCAGCTAAGAAGGGTCGGAGCTTATAGAAAGTGAGTGGCAGTTTAGTGTTTATTAAAATTTGAAACTATGCTAGTAACTATACACTTGGGAGCAGTCTCAGAAGTTCTCAGGAATTGATGTCAGGGGAAAAGATTGAATTCTGAATATGTGAGCAGTATGTGAGGCAGTCCAAGTCTGAATCGTGAATATTAGAGTCTACGTTGCACTCTCGAGTTATGGGTTTGAAATCATTATCTTATTTATTCAGTTTACCTAATTAATCATCAATGCTTCTGTTTCTTCTTTTCAGATTTGGATAACAAAGGTATTTTTAATGCTTCAATTCAATAATGAAATCTTGCCACATATTTTCTTAAATTAAGTGGTGAAGATCTTTGCTTCCTCACTCTCCACGGGAGTCGTACCAGAAGATTGGAGGGAGGCAAATGTTGTTCCTCTTTTCAAGAAAGGGAATAGGGAAATCCCTGGAAATTACAGACCAGTCAGTCTTATGTCTGTGGTCAGCAAGGTTTTGGAAAGAATTCTGAGGGATAGGATTTATGACTATTTGGAAAAGCATAGTGTGATTAAAGGGAGTCAGCATGGCTTTGTGAGGGGCAGGTCATGCCTTACAAATCTTATTGAGTTCTTTGAGGAAGTCACGAGACAGGTTGACGAGGGTCGAGCAGTGGATGTGGTGTACAAGGACTTCAACAAGGCATTTGATAAGGCTCCCCACGGCAGGCTCATTCATAAAGTCAGGAGGTATGGGATACAGGGTGATTTGGCTGTCTGGATTCAGAATTGGAGATAATGGGAACTGCAGATGCTGGAGATTCCAAGATAATAAAATGTGAGGCTGGATGAACACAGCAGGCCAAGCAGCATCTCAGGAGCACAAAAGCTGACGTTTCGGGCCTAGACCCTTCATCAGAGAGGGGGATGGGGGGAGGGAACTGGAACCCTGCAGCCATATGGTATCAATGTGGACTTCACCAGTTTCAAAATCTCCCCTTCCCCCACTGCATCCCTAAACCAGCCCAGTTCATCCCCTCCCCCCACTGCACCACACAACCAGCCCAGCTCTTCCCCCCCACCCACTGCATCCCAAAACCAGTCCAACCTGTCTCTGCCTCCCTAACCGGTTCTTCCTCTCACCCATCCCTTCCTCCCACCCCAAGCCGCACCCCCAGCTACCTACTAACCTCATCCCACCTCCTTGACCTGTCCGTCTTCCCTGGACTGACCTATCCCCTCCCTACCTCCCCACCCACACCTTCTCCACCTATCTTCTTTACTCTCCATCTTCGGTCCGCCTCCCCCTCTCTCCCTATTTATTCCAGTTCCCTCCCCCCATCCCCCTCTCTGATGAAGGGTCTAGGCCCGAAACGTCAGCTTTTGTGCTCCTGAGATGCTGCTTGGCCTGCTGTGTTCATCCAGCCTCACATTTTATTATCTTGGATTCAGAATTGGTTGGCTGACAGGAGGCAGAGAGTGGTTGTAGATGGTAAGTATTCTGCCTGGAGGTCAGTGCTGAGTGGTGCCCCGCAGGGCTCTGTTCTTGGGCCTCTGCTCTCTGTAGTTTTTATAAATGACTTGGATGAGGACGTTGAGGGGTGGGTTAGTATGTTTGCTGATGACACAAAGGTTGGAGGTGCCGTTGATAGTATCGAGGGCTATTGCAGGATTCAGCGAGACATTTACAGAATGCAGACCTGGGCTGAGAAAGGGCAGATGGAGTTCAACCTGGATAAAAGCGAAGTGATGCATTTTGGAAGGTCGAACTTAAATGCTGAATATAGGATTAAATGCAGGATTTTCGGCAGAGTGGAGGAACAGCGGGATCTTGGTGTTCAAGTGCATAGCTCCCTCAAAGTTGCCACCCAGGTGGATAAGATTGTTAAGAAAGCATATGGTGTTTTGGCTTTCATTAACAGGGGGATCAAGCTTAAGAGCCTCGAGGTTATGCTGCAGCTCTACAAAACCCTGGTTAGACCACACTTGGAATATTGTGTCCAGTTCTGGTCGTCCTGTTATAGGAAATATGTGAAGGCTTTGGAGAGGGTGCAAAGGAGGTTTACCAGGATGCTGCCTAGACTGGAGGGCTTGTCTTACGAGAACAGGTTGACTGAGCTTGGACTTTTCTCTCTGGAGAGAAGGAGAAAGCGAGGTGACCTGATCGAGGTGTGCAAGGTAATGAGAGGCATGGATAGAGTCGATAGCCAGAGACTTTTCCCCAGGGCAGGATTGACTGCCACAAGGGGTCATAGTTTTAAGGTATTAGGAGGAAGGTATAGAGGAGACGTCAGAGGGAGGTTCTTCACCCAGAGAGTTGTGAGCGCATGGAATACTTTGCCAGTGGTAGTCGTGGAAGCAGAGTCATTAGTGACACTTAAGCGACTGCTGGACATGCACATGGACAGCAGTGAATTGAGGGGAATGTAGGTTAGGTTATTTTAGTTTTGGATTAGGATTATTTCACAGCACAACATCATGGGCCGAAGGGCCTGTACTGTGCTGTACTTTTCTATGTTCTATGTTCTATATTCTAGTTCTTCCCATCACTCTGTTCTTCAGGACAATGTTGTTTATTAAGCTGGATCATGACAAAGTTCCAGTCTGTCCACTACTCTCATCACTGGGATCATAACAAGGTGCATAGAATTTTCTTCATTACTGATTCTCCTCATGAAAAATATTCTAATTGCACATTCAGAACAATGTATATCTCAGCTTCATTTGAAACCACAATATCCACAATCATAAAATCTGTTTCTCGATAACCATAGTATAGCTGTACCTCAAATAGATTTGTATGGGGTATGATGATTTTCTTGGTGAAAGTAATCATTTGAAACCATAAAGCACAGCATGATGATGAGATTTTATTATCACAAAAAAAACACAGCTCTAATTTTCTTAATTTAACGTTGTTTTGGCTTTTTCATGTTTATGCAAGCCAACTGTATGCTGGGAACCACAAATGGGTTAACAAGCGTCCATATATGGTTCTGGATCCGCAAGTTGCAGACCCTTGCCTTAGTGCCTGTGGTAGCTTCATTGAACCAGCAGGATGAATTCTGATAATATCAAAATTAGTTTCCGTTGTATTTATCAGCTGGTCAGATCAGCTGGTGAATGGGCTTGATACATTTTAAGTGGAACTTTGTGAGAGGATTTTGTAATACTTGTCAGTACAAAGTGAAACAGGTTAGATGAAGGAATGAAAATTCATGCCGATAAAGTTAATTTATCATTGGTATTCAATTGTAATCAAAGTCCAGCAGCTAATTTTATTTGTATTTTAATAAAATTGGAAGATAAGTTTACACAGAATTTTATTTTGGAAAGTGCTTTTAAATTATGCTGTGAACATTTCTTCAGTTGAGCACAATTTAGTTTAACAAAAATATATTTTTAAAAAAGAATCACTATCACAATGAGAAACTATAACAATATTTCGAAATGTCATTTGCTTTATACACAACACAATCAAAATCAAGTGATTTATTTCGACCTTGTAGTTAAAATATTTTACTGAAGCTCAGAATAAACAATGTGGATATGTTTTAAACTTGTGCCTGTGAGCTAAGAGCAATATACTTGCAGAGTTTGCTCTGCGTTTCTTCACTTAAAACTTCCTTGCATTCCCAGTGGCATAATATGGTACTGAACTATACAGACCCCTCTTTCCAAAGTTAAATCTTTGTTATTTTTGTTGAGTTAGATTATACCAGCTGCAGCAGTGCTGATAATGTAGCCACCGCACACCCTGCCCCAACCACCCAACCCCACTCAGCATCTGTTTTTGTCCAAGTCTGTCTCGGTCAAATGCTTTGGAATCACTTCTTATGATAAAGGCACTGTATTAGTCCACGTTGTTGTTATCTTGGTAGAATCTGGAATATATCACCAACCTAATGAATAAATATGAAGTCTACTCAGCCCAAGCATTCAGATCACAAATTAGCCTTTTTTTTATTCAGTGTAATGAGGGAATACTGCACGGTTAGGAATGTCATCTTTCTGATAAGCCCTTAAGTGAGAGCTTAGTTTGAATGTCCTAATAGTTAACAGCAAATATACTGTGGGTTCTGGAAGTCTGAAACAAACACAGAATGCTGGAGAAACTCAGGAGATCTGCATTTGTGGAGAGAGAAACAGAGTTACCATTTTGAATGATAGAGTCATAGAGATTTCCAATATGGAAACTGACCCTTCGACCCAACTTGTCCTTGCTGTCCAGAAATTCTGAATTAATTTAGTCCCATTTGCCAGCATTTGGCCATATCCCTCTCAACCCTTCCTGTCATTTGTGCTCCTAAGATGCTGCTTGGCCTGCTGTGTTCATCCAGCTCTACACTTTGTTATCTTGGATTCTCCAGCATCTGCAGTTCCCATTATCTCATGTACCTATCCAGGTGCCTTTTTGAATGTTGGAATTGTACCAGCCTCCACCACATCCACTGGCGGCTCATTCCATACAGTCGTCACCTTCTGTGTGAAAACATTGCCCCTTAGGTCCCTTTTATATCCTTTCCTGCTCACCTTAAACCTATGCTGTCTAGTTTTAGGTTCCCCTAACCAGGGGCAAAGATCTTGTCTATTCACCCTATCCATGTCCCATGTGATTTTATAAACCCCTATAAGATCACCCCTCAGCCTCTGAAGCCCCAGGGAAAAACAGCCCCAGTCTATTTAGAGATAATGGGAACTGCAGATGCTGGAGATTCCAAGATAATAAAATGTGAGGCTGGATGAACACAGCAGGCCAAGCAGCATCTCAGGAGCACAAAAGCTGACGTTTCGGGCCTAGACCCTTCATCAGAGAGGGGGATGGGGGGAGGGAACTGGAATAAATAGGGAGAGAGGGGGAGGCGGACCGAAGATGGAGAGTAAAGAAGATAGGTGGAGAAGGTGTGGGTGGGGAGGTAGGGAGGGGATAGGTCAGTCCAGGGAAGACGGACAGGTCAAGGAGGTGGGATGAGGTTAGTAGGTAGCTGGGGGTGCGGCTTGGGGTGGGAGGAAGGGATGGGTGAGAGGAAGAACCGGTTAGGGAGGCAGAGACAGGTTGGACTGGTTTTGGGATGCAGTGGGTGGGGGGGAAGAGCTGGGCTGGTTGTGTGGTGCAGTGGGGGGAGGGGAGATTTTGAAACTGGTGAAGTCCACATTGATACCATATGGCTGCAGGGTTCCCAGGCGGAATATGAGTTGCTGTTCCTGCAACCTTCGGGTGGCATCATTGTGGCAGTGCAGGAGGCCCATGATGGACATGTCATCAAGAGAATGGGAGGGGGAGTGGAAATGGTTTGCGACTGGGAGGTGCAGTTGTTTGTTGCGAACTGAGCGGAGGTGTTCTGCAAAGCGGTCCCCAAGCCTCCGCTTGGTTTCCCCAATGTAGAGGAAGCCGCACCGGGTACAGTGGATGCAGTATACCACATTGGCAGATGTGCAGGTGAACCTCTGCTTAATGTGGAATGTCATCTTGGGGCCTGGGATGGGGGTGAGGGAGGAGGTGTGGGGACAAGTGTAGCATTTCCTGCGGTTGCAGGGGAAGGTGCCGGGTGTGGTGGGGTTGGAGGGCAGTGTGGAGCGAACAAGGGAGTCACGGAGAGAGTGGTCTCTCCGGAAAGCAGACAGGGGTGGGGATGGAAAAATGTCTTGGGTGGTGGGGTCGGATTGTAAATGGCGGAAGTGTCGGAGGATAATGCGTTGTATCCGGAGGTTGGTAGGGTGGTGTGTGAGAACGAGGGGGATCCTCTTGGGGCGGTTGTGGCGGGGGCGGGGTGTGAGGGATGTGTCGCGGGAAATGCGGGAGACGCGGTCAAGGGCGTTCTCAATCACCGTGGGGGGGAAGTTGCGGTCCTTAAAGAACTTGGACATCTGGGATGTGCGGGAGTGGAATGTCTTATCGTGGGAGCAGATGCGGCGGAGGCGGAGGAATTGGGAATAGGGGATGGAATTTTTGCAGGAGGGTGGGTGGGAGGAGGTGTATTCTAGGTAGCTGTGGGAGTCGGTGGGCTTGAAATGGACATCAGTTACAAGCTGGTTGCCTGAGATGGAGACTGAGAGGTCCAGGAAGGTGAGGGATGTGCTGGAGATGGCCCAGGTGAACTGAAGGTTGGGGTGGAAGGTGTTGGTGAAGTGGATGAACTGTTCGAGCTCCTCTGGGGAGCAAGAGGCAGCGCCGATACAGTCATCAATGTACCGGAGGAAGAGGTGGGGTTTGGGGCCTGTGTAGGTGCGAAAGATGGACTGTTCCACGTAACCTACAAAGAGGCAGGCATAGCTGGGGCCCATGCGGGTGCCCATGGCCACCCCCTTAGTCTGTAGGAAGTGGGAGGAGTCAAAAGAGAAGTTGTTGAGTGTGAGGACGAGTTCCGCTAGGCGGATGAGAGTGTCGGTGGAGGGGGCCTGGTCGGGCCTGCGGGACAGGAAGAAGCGGAGGGCCTTGAGGCCATCTCCATGCGGAATGCAGGTGTACAGGGACTGGACGTCCATGGTGAATATGAGGTGTTGGGGGCCAGGGAATTGGAAGTTCTGGAGGAGGTGGAGGGCGTGGGTGGTGTCACGGACATAGGTGGGGAGTTCCTGGACCAAAGGGGAGAAAATGGAGTCCAGATAGGTGGAGATGAAGCTCTCCTTACAGCTCAAACCCTCCAACCCTGGCAACGTCCTTATGAAACTTTTGTGAACCTCTTCTTCAGAATTATACTGTGTTTGTCCTTCTAGTTTAATCGGACACCAAACATTGCATCATGATCTGTAGAATTATAGAGAGATCTCTTGGCCAGCTCTCCTCCCTTACCTGAAAATATTTTTAAAACTTGATTTTATTTTCATTTTGTTGCTCTTTCTGGAATCTTGCTGTGATGAAAATAGCTACTCTCCTTGTCTTCGCAACAATAGAGATAAATATACAACATTTTAATGGAATATTTTGGGATATGGTTGCAAGGTGCTTGCTAAAGACTACTTATTTCTTCAGATAAAATGTGTATCTATCAAATGCAATAATATGTAGTTATTATTCATAGTAGGCTGTGTGAAATGTGATCTACAAAAAAATGGTTTTCGTTAACTCATTTAAGCTGCTTTGTTGTTTTCCTAAACATTAGGTTGTATACTTTGTCCTGAAGGCTTTTTTCTATCTCTAAATAAATGGCATTGTTTTACACAATCCTACTCAGTACCATTCAAACTTGTCATTGAAATGGGCTCAGTCCGTGCCTTGAGACAGTCATATTGTGAAGCTATTGGGAGTTCCATTACACTATCATAAAGCAACATTTTTAGAGGCCTGAGCATCCTTTCAGTTAGAAAATGATCTGTGGTACGGGGGTGGAACAGATGGAAGAATCTAAAGGGAGGAAAAATAATAAACTGGGAGTGGGGTGGAAATGCCAGACATTACAAGAATTGTGTATGTAGGAGTGAATGTGCACCGGTTTGAATTTTAATGCTTTTAACATTTGGCCTTAAGGCTATAAAAGCACTGAAAGTGGAGTTAATTGAATGAATTCATCCAAAAAGTTTTCTTCAGTGTGTTGAAATCAGATGAATTAGCATAAAAATAAAGCTTAACTTTTCGCAGCAGTAAAGATAAGGAAGAAATTAAGGAGGCCCCTAATTGTTCAGACTTGGTGTTGGCTTTGTGCTAGTTTTGAGTCCATGGGGACGTTTAATGTCTAGCCCTGTCGCTGTTTTATTTGTCATCCAATATACCAATGATATGTCTTGGTCTCCAGACGCTTGTGAATGATCTTGGATCAGATAAAGGCCTTTTGATAAACTTGCACAAAATCAAGGCCAGTTCAACACATTGCCCTTAAACTATTTCTTTCCAATATCCCCTCACCTGAGCAATGTGGAATCCGGGCAAAGATTAAATTTCCTGCAGTCCTTTCAGAGCAAAGCCTCATAAGTCAAATCCAGCAACTGAAGTGTCATTCCAAATTATAGCTGATATAGGATAGGGGCTGACTGGCTGCCTGGATTTGGTCTCTGTAGAAAATGCATCAATGACCCTGCATTGAGCTATGAGTTAATTTCTAAATCTTTTAACTGTGACACTCTGAAGAGTTAAACTTTGCATCTGAGGTATTTGTACTGACAATTACCCTGGCTAATGGTAGCTTGTTGAAAACCTAATTGTGAATGGCCTTTTATCCAAGAACTGTATGTTACACATTACAATATGCTGGTGGCAATTGGTGGCGAATTGCTGTGGACACATTAGAAACAACAAAATAAGTATGGCCATTCTGTGTAAAACATGTTTTCAGTGTGGATCTGAGCTCCGAGCTATGCCTGCCTCTTCGTAGGATACATGGAACAGTCCCTTTTCCGCTGTTACACCAGCACTATCTCCCACCTTTTCCTCCATAATATTGATGACTGTATCGGTGCTGCCTCCTGCTCCCATGAGAAGTTTTAACAGTTCATCGACTTTACTAACACTTTCCCCCCAACCTCAAATCCACCTGGGCTATCTCTAATACCGCCTTCCCTTTCCTGGACCACTCTGTCTCCATCTCTGGTAACCGCCTCAACACTGACATCGATTTCAAACCCACCAACTCCCACAGCTACCTGGACTAAACCTCCTCTCACCCACCCTCCTGCAAGAATGCAATCCCTCACTCCCACTCCTCTGCCTTCGCTGCATCTGCTCTCAAGATGGAACGTTCGACTCCCAGACATCCCAGATGTCCTCCTCTATCAAGGACTGCAACGTCCCCCCTCCAGTGATCAAAAATGCCCTCAATGCATCTCTTGTATTTACCACACTTCTGCCCTCAAACCCTTACCCACAACAAAAATAAGGACAGAGTCCCCCTGGTCCCAACATACCACCCCTCTAACCTCCACATCCAGCACATCATCCTCCACCACTTCCACCACCTGCAATCTGACCCCACAACCAAAGATATATTTCCCTCCCCACCCTTATCTGCCTTTCATAGGGACCGCTCTTTCCGCAACTCCCTCACCCGCTCCACACTCCCCATTAACTCCACCAGCCCCGGCACCTTTCCCTGCAACCAGAGGAAGTGCTGGACCCACCCCTACACCTCCCCCGTCACCTCCGTCCAAGGCCCAAAGCAAACTTTCCGTATCCGACAGGGATTCACCTGTACATCCTCCAACCTGGTTGACCGTATCCATTGCTCTCGATGTGGCCTCCTCTACATTGGTGAGACCAAGCGCAGATCCAGGAACCGTTTTGTGAAGCATCTGCTTTCTGTACGCGATAACTGACAACATCTTGCTGTCACTAATCATTTTAACTCCTCCTCCCACTCCCTTGATGACATGACCATCCTGGATCTCCTCCAGCGCGACAATGACGCTACACGCAAACTGGAGGATCAGGACCTCATATTCCGCCTCGGGAGCTCAGAGCCTGATGGCCTAAACATGGAATTCAACAGTTTTAAAATCTCCCCAGCCCCAGCCTCATCCCACATCCAACTCTCCCTCTCATCCCCAACTCTTTGACCTGATACAACCTGTCCATCTTCTTCCTTACCTACCCGCCCCACTCTTCCCACTGACCAATCCCCACTACAACCTGCCTGCATCCATTTATCACCACCCCACCTACCTTTCCCCAGCCCCAACCATCCTCCATCTCGCCTCCTTGACCTTACATAACCTGTCCATCTATTCTCCTAACTAACCATCCCACCATTCCCACTGACCAATCTCCATCACCTCCTACATGCATCCACCTATCACCATCCCACCTACCTTCTCCCAGCCCCATCATCTCTATTTATTTTCCAGCTCTCTTCCCCCTCCCCAGTAATGAAGAAGGGTCCCAATCCACGTCGACTTTCCTGTTCCTCTGATGCTGCCTGACTTTATGTATTCCTCCAGCTCTGCACTGTGTTGACTAAAACATGTTATAACTGTGTTTGAATCAAAAGTCTGTTGTTGCAATATTATTTGCCAAAGCAAATAGATGATGCAAATTCTTCTAGTGAATCTCTCCATTTTCTTCTTCAGTTCAAGAATTTGACTTCCCTTCCCAAATTTTCAGGACTATTTTTTTTCCTGTCCGATAACAATGTAATTGAAAAAAAGAAAGTTTATTAGGCACGTGCGTTTGATTCACAGAGAAAAGAAAATGTTTTAATTGCTTTTGTAAGATCATAACAATTACGATGGAACAAAACAATGTCTTGTCAGCAGCATATACAAAGGCCTCAGTGTTACTAAGAGATTTTGAGGTACACTGCTGCAGTTTATCATTGTCACCTGAATGTCATGTTTCTGCAGAAATGTTCAGTTTTTAGGAGTTTGCTTAATCATTAACACAGATGATGGCAGCTGCTGCCCTCTGTACAGTGAGCATGAAGTAACTGCTGCAAATGCAACAAAAAATTCATGGGCTGTGAGCTTTTGGTGCCCATCTCCAATTGCACTTGAGAAGGTCATACTGAGCTGCCTTTTTACATTGGAGCAGCCCACTTTATGTAGGTACACCCTTTGTACTGAGACAAAGAAAGCTCATGGCCTTCAACCCATTGACAGTGAAAGAAAAACAACACAGTTTAATGGGTGGATTTGGATAGGTGGGATTTCAACAGTAGAAATAAATTGACTCTTCACTATTTAGAGATGGGCATTAAATGCTGGCCTAGCCAGTGATGGCCTCATCCCACTAATGAATAAAAGAAAATTACACAAAATAGCAAATCCCGAGGAAGAGTTTAAATCAACTCCATGGTTCAGAAAACTGTTTCTGCCTGATGTGGTTCCTAATGTCGGAAAAGGGAAATCACACCTGGAGTGAGAGACAGCCCAAGTCAGTATATTTCGGGAACTTTGCAGGCAGGGTGGGAACAGAACTGGTAAACCTTCCATTTCTTTCTCCATTTTGATAGTTTCAAATTCAGTAATTTAGTTTAAAGGTTAACAAAGTAGCTGACTCAATTCAGTCAGACACAGTCTGAAAGAACATATTGTTTGGGGAATTTGGGGGCAGTATGAGAATTCAGTGCAGAGGGGAAGCAAGGCTTGTTACTAGGATTTTTGGCTTATAATTTGTAAATTGTTTTAACAGGATATATTGATCAGGAGCCCAGGGTAAAACAGAGTAACATCACAGGATAACAGTAAGTCTAGTTAGTAATTGCTACTAATTTGTTAATCTTTTATAGGTTACTTTCAGACTGAAGGTAAATGTGAGAACTATTTACAGGTTACAAACTAAAAGACCGGTGGGAAACATTTTAAAACAAATTAAAAACTAAGTAAATAAAATAGGGATGGAGGAGCAGGCAATGTGTGCACTGACATGATGTGAAAGCTGGTGGATCCCATTGTGGTTCATACTGATCACGTGTAGCAACTATCGGTTGTTTGAAAAACTCCCGCTCAGAGCTGATGAGCTGAAATCTGAGCTTCAACCACTGCAACACATTAAAAAGGGGGAGAGTTACTTGGATGCTATACTTCAGGGGGCAGTCACAACCCTTAGATTAACTGCCTCAAGTTCAATCAGTGGTCGGGGCAGAAGGTGTGACTACAAATGAGGCGGGTAGAGGGATCCCAATGGTAATGCTGATGGAGCCACAGTCCTTGAGCATGTCCAACAGGTTCAAAATTCTTCCTGTTTTTGTAGGTGAGACTGGATGCTGAAGGGAGGATGAGCAAACTGATCATAGTGCCATGTTACAGGAAGCCATTCAAGAGTGGTGGGTGGGGTAGGGTGAGGGGTGAGAAGAAAAGAAATGCAGTTATAAAAGGGCTAGTACAGTCAGAGGAATAGACATTGATCTCTGTGGCCAGGATTGCGAATCCCAAAAACTCTTTTGCCTTCATGGTGCACAGGTTCAGGAGATCACATCTGGTTTGCAAAGGAACTTGGAGTGGGAGTGAAAGATCCAGTTGTTGGTTCACATCGGTATCAATGATTTAGGTAGAAAGAGGAAAGAGGTTCTCTTGAGTGAAAATAAGCAGCTAGGGGCTAAATTAAAAAGTAGAGCCAAAAAGGTAATAACTTCTGGATTACTATCTGAGTCACAGGCTAATTTGCACAAGGTCGATGAGATTAAAGAGATAAACGAATGGCTCAAACATTGGTATGGGAGAAACAGGTTCAAATTCATGGGACATCGGTACCAGTACAGGGGAAGGAGGGAGCTGTTCTGATGGGACAGGTTCCACTTGAATCATGGAGAGACCAAATCCTGGTGACTTGCATAACTAAGGCTGTAGATAGGGCTTTAAGCTTCATAATGGGGGCGGGATAGGTTCAGTTGCAAGGAAAATTGAATAATTAAACATAAAAGAGAAGGTAATTTTGCAGTTGTAACGCAGTGTGGAGCTGGAGGAACACAGCAGGCCAGACAGCATCAGAGGAGCAGGGAAGTTGACGTTTCAGGTCAGGACCTTCTTCTGAAATGTCAATTTTCCTGCTCCTCTGATGCTGCCTGGCCTGCTGTCTATCTCCAGCTCCACACTGTGTTATCTCTTACTCCAGCATCGGCAGTTCCTACTACCTCTCGGGTAGGTTTGTAGTTTAGTGACGGGGTTGATTGTGAGCAGAAAATAAATGGGGTTGACATAGAAGATAACAAAGTGTAGGGCTGGATGAACACAGCAGGCCAAGCAGCATCTTAGGAGCACAAAAGCAGATGTTTTGGCTTGATATAGAACATGTGAATGCCATATTGTACCATTGAACTGTAAAATTGTATACAGACTTGATAACACAACAACCTAAAGGCTTTGTATCTTCATGCATGAAGCATTCAGAATCAGGTAGATTAACTGATGGTGCAAATCAAGATAAATATATAGGATCTCATAGCTGAGTCATGTCTCATGACTGAAACATGGTTATAAGGGCATCAAAACAGGGATATTTGACTTTCAGATAAGGTGCTAGGGTAGCACTGTTAATAAGAAATGAAATAAGGATGACTGTGAGAGATGTTCTTAGCTCGGATAATGTACAGTCCACTTGAGTAGATAATAACAGTAATGGAAAGAGGACATTAGTAAGAAGAGTGTACAGACCCCAAAACAGTAGCCACTCTGTGGGAAAGGCTATAAATCAACGCATAATAGGAGCATGTTAAAAAGAACAGAGCATAACTATGGGTGTCTTTAATCTTCTGTTGATTGAATCACACAAATTGTAAAGGGTAGCTACAACAATGAATTCATACAGTGCATTAGAGATAGTTTCCTGGAGCAATCTGTCATGGATCCAATGGGGCAGATTTAATGAATGACCTCTGAGTAAAAGATCCCCTGGTAGTACTGATCATAACATGATAGAATTTAATATTCAGCTTAAGAGAGAGAGCCTTGAGTCAGAAACAACCATGTTTAACTTAAATAAAGGGAATTACAGTGAAATGAGGATCGAGTTAGTTAAGGAAGAACTGGGCGGATAGATTGGCAAGAATAACAGTAGGCAAACAGTGCCAGATGTTTAAGGAGGTAATTCATGACTCACAGCAAAAATAATGCTCAGTAAGGAGAGAAGATTCTAAGAGAGGGATAAACTGGCAACGGTGTTAGATAGATATTTTGCATCAGTCTTCATGGCGGAAGATTCTTCAAACATTACACAAATACTAAAGAATATAGGGGAGGAATTAAGTACCATCACCATAACTAAATGGGTACTATTAGTCAAACTAATGGGGCTAAAAGCAGATAAGTCCCTTGGCCCGATGGCTTGCCTCTTAGGATCCTAAAAGAAGTAGCTACAGAGATAGTGGATGCATTGGTTGTAATTTGCCAAAAATCCTCGGATTCTAGAGAAGTTCTGGAGGATGAGACAACTACTAACCTGACAGCCCATTCAAAAAGGGAGGGAGGCAAAAACAGATGACTGTAGGCTGATTAGTTGAATAAAATATAAAGGAAATAGTAGTAGAACATTTGGAAATCACAATGTAATCAAGCAGAGTCAAAATGGCTTCATGAAGGGGAAATCGTGTCTGACCAACTTTTTAAAAGATGCTTTAAGGAAGTCTCTACCAGGTTGATTAGAGGGGGACCAGAAAATGTGTTATATTTAAGATATCCAGGCGGCGTTCAACAAGGTACTCCATAAAATACTAAGTCATAACACATTAACTCACAATGTCAGAGGTTGTACATTGGCCTGGATAGAGAATTGGCTCATGGGCAGGAAACAGCAAGTGGGAATAAGGATAACAAAGCGTGAAGCTGGATGAACACAGCAGGCCAAACAGCATCTCAGGAGCACAAAAGCTGACGTTTCGGGCCTAGACCCTTCATCAGAGAGGGGGATGGGGAGAGGGTTCTGAAATAAATAGGGAGAGAGGGGGAGGCGGACCGAAGATGGATAGAGGAGAAGATAGGTGGAGAGGAGAGTATAGGTGGGGAGGTAGGGATGTCTTTTTCACATTGGTGACCTGTGAGCAGTGAGGTTCTACAGGCATCAGTGCCAGGACCACAACAGTTTATAATGTATATCAATGTGGAAGAAAAAAGTATAAATGTACTGTAGCTAAATGTGTAGACCACATAAAAATACCTGGAAATACAGGCTGTAATAGGGATATAAACAGTTTATAGAGAGATATTGATAGGTTAAGCAAGTGGGCAAGAAGTTGGCAAATGGAGTATAAATGTGGGAAAATGTGAATTTGCTCATTTCGGAAGGGAGAATGAAAGTACAGAATATTACTTAAATGGAGTGAAATTGCAGAAAGCTGTGGCACAGTGAAACTTGGGGGGACTTATGCACAAAACAGAAAACGAGTACAGAGGTGCAGCAGGTAATCAGGAAGGTTAATGGAATGTTGCCTCCTATTTCAGAAGGGTTAGAATATAAGAGTCAGGAATTTTTACTTCAACTGTATAAGCATCTGGAAAGTACTGTGAGCAGTGTTGGTCCCCTTATTTAAGGAAACAGCAAGTTCAATAAAGGCTCATAGGGATGTTATCCAGTAAGGAGGGATTGACTTATGAGCAAAGGCTAAACAGGTTGGGACTCCATTTACTTGAGTTTAGAAGCATGAGAGATGATCTCATTGAAGCATATAGGATTCTTAAAGGTCTTAGCAGGGTCATAAAGTCATGCGGCACAGAAATAGACCCTCTGATCCAACTCATCTACGCTGGCCCGACATACCAATGTGATCTAGTTCCATTTGCTAGCAATTGCCCATGTCCCTCTAAACCCTTCCTATTCAAGATGTCTTTTAAATGTTGTAATTGTACTCACCTCCATTACTTCCTCTGGCAGCTTGTTCCATACATGCACCATCCTCTGCACGAAAATGCTACCAGTCAGGTCCTTTTAAAATCTTTCCCCTCTCACCTTAAACCTATGGCTCTAGTTTTGGATTCCCCCACCGTAAGAAAAAGATTTTGGTTACTCACCCTATCCATGCCCCTTATAAATGTCTACAAGGTCATCTCTCAGCCTCTAAAGCGCCAGGAAAAAAATGCCCCAGCGTCTTCTTATCACTCAAACTCTTCAGTCCCAGCAAAATCCTTGTAAATCTTTTCTGTACTCTCTCAAGTTTTAACAATATCTTTCCTACAGAAGGGCGACCAGAATTGTATGGAGTATTCTAAAGATGGCCTCCCCATGTCCAAATGTTAAGAGGATATATCGCCTCACGGGAGGGCCCAAGACTAGTCTCAGAATAAAATGGAGCCAATTTAAGACTGAGACAAGAAGGAATTTCTTCTCTGAGGGTTGGGAGTCTTTGGATCTCCTTGCCACAGACATCTGCGGGGTCACATTCTTTGTGCATATTTAAAGCTGAGATAGGTAGATTCTTGATCAGGAGGGGAATCAAGGGTTACAGGGAAAAGGCAGGAAAATGGATGTGAGGAATGTCGAATCAGCCACGATCCTACGGAATGGCAGAGCACACCCCAGGGGCCTACTCCTGTTCCTATCTTTTAGGGTCTTATGGTCTCATGCCATCTGAACTAACAAGACTGAATTAGAGTGGGATTTAAATCTGTTCTCTATTATGCATTATTTTTACACTAAAATGATTAGTTTTGCATCTCTCTGAAGCCAAGGTCTAATTTTGTGTTTCTAGCTATAAGGTCAATGGAAAATAAAGGGCTTAATTTTTCTCAGTAGATTGAAATATCTATAGTGTCGTGACACTCCAGTTGCATTAATGTTTTCTACTAAATTTCTGAAACATGTGACATCACTTTGGAAAGCCATGAGCCAAGATCAGGAATCTTTTATATATCTGGAAGGGAAAATGATTGAAATTCTGCTTCAGGCGTATCTGCATGCTTGGCACTGAGTAACACTAGCAGTAAGCCAGCTATTCACTTTCCCAATCATATTATTTGGATCCCGGAAATTAGGGGTTAGGAGGTGGGAAAGACTTACAGAAGATTCATTTTTGATCATTTCCTTGCCATTTTTCTTCAGACAACTTTTACACTTTGCTAAAAAAAATTATAATTAGGCATGCTGCCAAAACCCTCTGCAGGTTCATTAATGCTGTGAGCTTTGGCAACGAATGTCACATTATTTAACATAGGGCTGATCATACTTTCACCTGACATCTATAAGCGCACACTTTACAGCAGGATTGCAATCAGGAGCTGGAACCCAAGTTGCAAGCCCTATCTAACCCGGTGACACTGAAACAACCGAACAACGCTCCAATGAAGATAAGCTAATGCAGTAAAAATTGAGGGTCAGTTCTGGAAGAGTCCATGATCGAATAGCTCACTTACTCAAAAAACTCAAACATCCATTGGCAAACAGTTTCAAAGAAAATCAGTTGGCCTGGTTTGAATATTCACAAGCAATAACGCTACTTAACATTTGCAAAAGGACAACTGCATGCAAAACATGGGCTAGATTTTTTGTAGACACAGCAACAGCTACTATCCCTTCTTTGTGAGGTGTGTCGTGAAAATGCTGCAACAACACAGCATGGTCTGTGTTTGTCATTTAATCATCCAAACTAGCACTTTGTTATGTAATAACATAGAAACTGCTTTGTTTCTTTTTAAGTTTCCTTTGTCACACAGCACAACAGTCAAGTCAAAAATAATCTGTTTGTCATGGAAGAAAGTCCAGATGGTTGCTTAACTGCATATTATCAACAATCATGGAACTGTATCATGAGTCAAAGGGTTTTTAAGTCACTCTACACAACAAAAACCTAAGTACAGCACAAAGGATCTAGCAGCAAAATTCAGAGAATGTATTCCTGCTGAAAGAAGATTATGGGGTAACATTAAGTAAGAATTTCAAAAGGCTGGAAACAATTTTGCAATCCGCGATAAACCTGAAGTTTCACTTAACTCGAGCCACTGACAATATGTTCTTCAGCTTCAACCAGGAATACTTTGTATACTGATGTATCCTGGATGGCTGCTCTGTGAAAGTACCTGGGAGCACAGATATATCTACATTATTATGCTCTTCAAGTAGAATGCCAATTTAATTCAAAGGGAAGAGTGAGGAACATTTACCGCACCCCCCCCCCCCACCACTGGTGTAGGCCTGTCCAACAAAATATCATTTTGTACAGTTGATGGACCATCAAATACACAAATTTAATGATCTACTGTGCAAGCAAAGGTCTAACAGAGAGCTACTTATGCTGACTGAAAAGAAACAGCTGTTCAAATAAAACAACATGGTGATCACTTAAAAATTATTATTTAACATTGTTTTATTTATCCCTGGACCAGGAAAGTGAACAGTGCAAGTGAAACCATCATGTTGGCATTTAGCAAATTAAAAAGGTGTGGGCACTTCTTTCTTCGGAGAATAAAAAGTATGAACTGTCACTCATAACTACTGCTTTGATAAATTTATGAAACAATCTACATTATATTTATATACAATGTAAATTAATTTAAGAATAAACTGCTTTAAAATAAACAAGTATGCAAAGTTTGCTCTTCCTGACAATGAGTATTTCATAACTGTGGCAGGATGTCTGGTCAATATTCTGATCACAGTCGGCAATCAAAATTAATTTGAGGATGATAACTGATTTTGTAGGGAATCCCTCACAATGGCTTCTCTTCCTGTTCCAGCATCTTCTTTTTGGTGTCCTTCAGGGATCTGTTCTTGGCCCACTGGTGACATCAACAACACTTCCCATGGCACTGTCTCTGGCTGTACTTCATCACCAACCCTCTTAACTCCTTAATTGATGCTAAACTGTCAGGCTACTTAACCAACATTTGTGCAGAATTATCTTCCCCTTAAATTTTGAGAAGACTGAAATAATTGCTTTTGGTCCTCACTCTGAAATCCATTCCTGAACTAACGACACCATCCCTCACCCTAGTAGGAGTCTGCATTTAAACCAGCTTGTTCACTAACTTGTTGTCATATTTAATTTGAAGAGGAGCCCCTGTCTCATTTCTGTGCCATTGTGAAGATCGCCAGCTCCACCTCTATAACACAAGACAGGAAGAAATAGGAATAGGAGTAGGCTGTTCAGCCTCTCAAGCCTATTCGGCCATTCAACAGGATCATGGTTGATCTGACATTCCTTGTGTCTACTTTCCTGCCCTTTCCCTGTTACCCCGATTCCCCTATTGATCAAGAATTTATTCATCTCAGCCTTTGACAAATACAAAGACTTTGCCCACACAGCTCTTGGTGGCAAGGAGTTCCAAACACTCTCAACCCTTTGTGAGGTGGCATTCCTCCTTATCTCACTCTTAAATTGGCACCCCTTTATTCTGAAACTATGGTCTCTTGTCCTAGACTCTACCATGAGGTGAGATATCCTCTCAGCACTTAAGTTATCAAGCCCCTTAAGAATCTTAGATTCTAAGAATGACTTTGCCTCTGTAACCCCTCTCCTAGAACATAGGACATAGAACATAGAACAGTACAGCACAGAACAGGCCCTTCAGCCCATGATGTTGTGCCGACCATTGATCCTCATGTATGCACCCTCAAATTTCTGTGACCATATGCATGTCCAGCAGTCTCTTAAATGACCCCAATGACCTTGCTTCTACAACTGCTGCTGGCAACACATTCCATGCTCTCACAACTCTCTGTGTAAAAAACCCGCCTCTGACATCCCCTCTATACTTTCCTCCAACCAGCTTAAAACTATGACCCCTCGTGTTAGCCATTTCTGCCCTGGGAAATAGTCTCTGGCTATCAACTCTATCTATGCCTCTCATTATCTTGTTACTTCAATTAGGTCCCTTTTCCTCCTCCTTTTCTCCAATGAAAAA
Organism: Stegostoma tigrinum; assembly: GCF_030684315.1. Lineage (NCBI taxonomy): Eukaryota > Metazoa > Chordata > Chondrichthyes > Orectolobiformes > Stegostomatidae > Stegostoma > Stegostoma tigrinum. Next base: position 66,303,600 of record NC_081361.1, on the reverse strand, counting down.
AGTCCAAGCTCAGTCAACCTCTCTTCATAAGATAAGCCCTCCAGTCCAGGCAGCATCCTGGTAAACCTCCTCTGAGCCCTCTCCAAAGCATCCACATCTTTCCTTTAATAGGGCGACTCCTGTTGCTTTAGTCCACATTCGTGCCATTGTTACCTCTGGACTGTACCATTTCAATGGCCTGGTGTCCCACATTCGATCCCCAGCACTCCATAGCAACTCATCTTCTTGTGTCATTACTTGTAATAAGATCCATTCTTCTGCGCTCACAGACCTACACTGGTACCTTGCCAAGCAAAGTCTTGATTTTGATATTCCATGACGCAGGACTTAAGAGCAGGAATGGGCTATCTGATCCCTTGAGATTACTCTCCCATTCAATAAGATCAAGGCTGTTTTCATAAAAACTGAGAGAACTGTAGAGGCTGTAAATCAGAAACAAAATTGGAAGTTGCTAGAAAAACTCAGCAGGTCTGGCAGCATCTGTGAAGAGAAAATCAAAGTTAACATTTCAGGTCTAGTGACCCTTCCTCAGAATTGACTGTAGGTAGGAAAATGTCGGTTTATGTGCAGAAGATAGGGTTGTGGGAGGGGTTAAGAGGTAAATGATAGGTAAGGATAGAGACCATAGGGAGAGAAGAACATTTGGACAGACAAGGAAGTGAATAACAATCTGGCTAGGAGGGTGAATAGCTGTTAATGGAGACAGTTAGTGGCTAATGAAAGGTAGTGTATAATGGCAGACTATGTGATAACAAGGATTGGTGTGTGGGGTAAGGGGCGAGGACATGGGAGAGTTCAGACCCTAAAATTATTGAACTCGATATTGATTCCAGAGGGCTACAGGGTCCGCAAGCAGAAAATGAGGTGCTTTTTTTTTCAGCTTTGATGGGACACTGCAGCAAGCCAGAGACAGAGATGTTGGCCAGGGAGCAGTGGGTCCGTTTTAGTGGGAGGCAACTTGTCCGCTCCACACTCCCCCGGCACCTTCCCCTGCAACCGCAGGAAGTGCTACACTTGCCCCCACACCTCCTCCCTCACCCCCATCCCAGGCCCCAAGAAGACTTTCCACATCAAGCAGATGTTTACCTGCACATCTGCCAATGTGGTGTACTGCATCTGCTGTTCCCGTTGTGGCTTCCTCTACAGCGGGGAAACCAAGCGGAGGCTTGGGGACCACTTTGCCAAACACCTCCGCTCGGTTTGCACGAAACAACTGCACCTCACAGTTGTGAACCATTTCAACTCCCCCTCCCATTCCTCAGACAACATGTCCATCCTGGGCCTCCTGCAGTGCCACAATGATGACTGAAGGTTGCAGGAACAGCAACTCATATTCAGCTTGGGAACCCTGCAGCCCAATGGTATCAATGTGGATTTCACAAGCTTCAAAATCTCTCCTCCCCCCACCACATCGCAAAACCATCCCAGCTCATGTCTGCCTCCCAAACCTGTTCCTCCTCTCACCTATCCCCTCCTCCCACCTCAAGCCATACCCCTATTTCCTACCCACTAACCTCATCCCGCCCCCTTGACCTGTCCATCCTCCCTGAACTGACCTATCTCCTCCCTACCTCCCCACCTACACTCATCTTTACTGGCTCAATCCCCGCCTGTCTGTCTGTCTCTTCTCCACCTATCTTCTCCTCTATCCATCTTCAATTGGCCTCCCGCTGTCTCCCTATTTATTTCAGAAACCCCTTCCCCTCCCCCATTTCTGATGAAGGGTCTAGGCCCGAAATGTCAGCCTTCCTGCTCCTAAGATGCTGCTTGACCTGCTGTGTTCATCCAGCTCTACACCTTGTTATCTCAGATTCTCCAGCATCTGCAGTTCCTATTACCTCTATAACTGGAAGCTCAGGGTCTTTTTCTGTGGGCAGAACGTAGATGTTCTGTGAAGCGGTCAACCAGTCTACGCTTTGTTTCCCCAATGTAGAGTAGACCACACTGTGGGCAGCGAACGCAGTAGACTAGATTCTGGGAAGTGCAGGTGAAGTGTTGCTTCAGTAGGAAGGTACGTTTGGGCCCTTGGATATTGGGGAGGGGGAAGGTAAATGGGCAGGTGTTGAACCTTCGCCGGTTACAGGGGAAGGTTCTGTGGTGGTCATGTTGGGGTGAAGGAAGAGTAGACCACGTGTCCTGGAAGGAACAGTATCTGCAAAAGCTGGACAAGGGAGAGAATGGGAATGTGTGTCTGGTGGGTGCATCTCACTGGAGGTGATGGAAATGGCAGCTGACAATCTTCTGAATGTGATGGCATGGTAGGTAAGGACAAGGGGAACTCTACCACTGTTGCAGGAAAGAAGAGAGGGGGTGACGGCAGAAATGTGGAAAATGGGTCGGACTCAGTTGAGGACCCTGTTGACATCAGCGCTGGGGAATCCTCAGTTGAGGAAGAAGGTGGACATTTTGGAGGCTGTCTTGTCAGAATAGGCCTTATTGGAACATATGCGAAGGAGATGAAGGAGCAGGGTGAATGGAATGGAGTCTTTACAGGAAGCAGGGGGCGAGGGTGTATCGACCAGATCGCTGTGGGAATCGGGGGGGGGGGGGGGGGTTATATTGTATATTAATGGTCAGTCTAGCCCCAGAAACAGAAACAGTGATGTTGAGAAAGGGGAGGTGGGAGTCAGAGATAGACCGTGAGAGCGGGGTGGAAATTGGAAGAAAAATCCATAAACTTTTCGAATTCTGGATGAGGTAGGGATACAGCACCAATGATATCATCAATATATTGGAGAAAGGGTTGTGGTGGGGGCCAGAACAGGACTGGGACAAGGAATGTTCCACATACCCCACAATGAGGCAAGCATAACTGGAGCCTGCAGTTATCCAGGCACGAAGCTCGGGCATTTCCTACCTGAACTTCTCCACTTCTCTACCTCACTTCCTTCTTTTCAGGCAGTTCTTAAACATGGCATTGTGATTGATCTTCTTGGTCATTTGGTCTAATAGGTCTTTGGCATGGTGGTATGCTTTGTTTTATCATGCTCCGCGGGATGTTGCAAAATTTAACAGTGCTCTCTCTTTCACACAAGTTTTTGCTTTAGTCATGACCATGTGCTAAAATACTTTGCCCAAATGAAATTGAAAGCTGCTCTGAATAATTAGAAATAAAACATCAAAAACTGGCATGCAAGAAGGCATATAGCTTTTGAAAAGAATCAATTACAGGTAATTATAATGCTCTGATGTTCAGCTCTATTGAGCCACCCTTCATTTGACTCAGAGTATTTAGCTTATTTAGTTTGCATTCCTACCTCCTCCAGTCACTTGTACCATCACAAAGAATTTATCTGTATCTCTCATCTCTTCCTCATTTACATGCTGTTTCAATTGGCATATTCAGCTCCCAATTGTATACTAATGACACTCAATTCTATGACTGCACAAAGTTCAGATCCACCTCTGTGCAATAATGCCTGTTTAAGTAACATTATGGAACAATCAATCTTTTCTTCAAATCTATATAACAAGGTAAAGAACTGCAGATACTGGAGATCTGAAATAGAAAAAAAACTTGTTGAAGAAACTCAGCAAGTATGGCGGCATCTGTGGAGAGAAAGCACAGTTAATGTTTTGAGTTTGGTGACTCTACTTCAGTCTGTGCTCTCTGGTTTCAATCCTTCCACAAATTAATTTCTCCCTATGTACTCTGTCGTGGCCCTTCATGAGTTTAATTACTCCTAGTTAATCAACTTTCCATTTTCTCTTCTTCACGAAGAATTGTCCCAAATTCTCCAAAGTTTCCATACAATTGAAGTTCCTCATCCCTGGAAGAATTGTCATGAATATTCTCTTCATTCTGTCTAATGCTTTTACATCCTTTCTCACATGTGAAGCCCAGAATAGGGTGCAACATGCCTGTTGAAGCCAGTATTTTATATGGTTTGACATAACTTCCATGGCTTTGTAGTCTATACCCTATTGATAAAGAACAGAAATAAAGCTTAATAAGCTTTATTAACAGCCTTCTCATTAAAATCTCACTACCTTCAATGATTTATGCACATATGCATCCAAGCCTCACTGCTCCTGTTCTTCCTTTCAAATTGTACCCTTTAGTATATAAGCTCAATTATTCTGTCAAAATGAATAAGTTCACACTTCTCTGCATTAAAATCCATCTGTCATTTGTCAACCCATTCCAATAGCCTGTCAATGTCCTCATGAAATTCCACACCAACTTCCTCATGGTTCACAGTACTTCCAGGTTTTATGCCATCTACAAGTTTTGACAATGTGCTCTCTATAATTTGGTCACAGAACAAAGCCTAAAGCCAGCTGGTAATCATATGTTAAATGATTACTGAACTAAAAATTATTGTATAACAATGAATGGGTACAATCCTGTTTTGTCCCTGAATATGTATGCAACAGAAGACTGAGATATGCAGCTCTGAGATTTGCGTTATTTCTGGAAACAAGTCTAGCTTTAAAGTTCCACTACAAAAACAAAATGATGGAATGGAAATACACCGTGGACAAAGTATTCAATTTTGGCACAGCATTGTCATTAGCCAGGTTATGTTTTATTCAGTTCAGATATACAATTCAACTCATTTTCCCACAAGCTACCTTATATAAACAATACAAGACTGGCACATTTCATGCCACCCTAATAATACAGGAGAGCTGCAGAGCATTTTTTTTTCTGGAATGCGTCCTGAGTCAATCAGAAATGTTTCATTTTTAAACAGTTCCTAAAGCAATTCATTTTGAAAATTTGCTGCCACAATATCTTGCATGCACATGCTACCTTTCCTAGAGAAAAAGCCATTCCAATATTCTTCATAGAAATGCTCACAGACAAAAAACAATGGGCACGGACTCAAATCACGATCAGAAGATTCCACAGTCTTGCTAAGAAAGAGACTTTTTATTCAACCAATTCACCCTTTCTTCCTTTCCTTTGCCAGAAGTACTAACACCTGCTTCACATTCAATTCCCCCATCTGTGTTTCACCAGTTAGCAAAGGAAAGAAACAATGTGGTCATTCTTTGCCTGGATTCAGCTTAATTATGTAAAACGTGATGATATAGATTTGGTGATTTAAAATGTACTACTTTGACAAATAAGTACTTCAACACAAATCAGAATGCCCAAACTTGGTACAATGGCGAATATTTACATATCAAACACATTCAAATGCCACTTCTATGTGAAGTTTTCTTGATAAATTTGTTCCCTCCAAATAAAAAAAAGGATTGTTGAACATTTTCCCTTAAAAGCAGCATATCTTAAATAGATTGAATACCACATCAGCAGGTACCATCTTACACAAATCCTCTATGACTCATGTATACTTCTGGAAATCTAAAAAAAGGCTGATGTATTGAAAATAGTTCTGTATCTAAATGGAACCTGTGCAAAGACCAACAAAGAGTCTTTGTAACCATCTGCTATCTAAGACAGTTACAGAAATGACTCAAATCACTGGATTATGAAAAAAATGAACCTACTAAGAAAGTTTCATAATACAGAAAAAGAATATTGGCTTCCTACCTGGTGCAGCTTGCATTTCAGCCAAGCCTCCAGTCATAATAAGTGCCTCAATGATCTTAATGTGGTGTTCTGGATTCACATCAGCACTGAAAACAAATATAAGCAGCATTTAACATTTCTGCATAATTCATCTTGGTAGAATGTCTGGTTGGGAGACAATTTACAACATTTGGCTTGACATAAGCATTCTGAAAATTCTTGCCACTGACTCCAATCTCCCAAACAACGATGTGTTTAATAAATAGCCATCAAGAATTAGATGTGGAAACACTGCAACTCATGGATAGAAATTCAAATAAACCCATTCTTTCCACAGCTTCCTTTGCTATTTCAGAACTGCTGACAAAGGTTTATAATCTCACGCCAGCACAGAAATGTGCAGCGAGCATGTTTCATTAATCTATGCTGTGCTTTGTGGTGTACCAAGCAAACCACTGAAAGCTGCATGGAGGTAGCTAGTCCTCAAATGTAGAACATTTACTTGCCACCTAATTTCTGCAGCAAATTTACCCCTGTTACTATTTCAACCAAAGTGATTAGAAACAGAAATGTATCAAACTTAACTTTGGTTAACTCATGACCACTTACACCACACCCACCAGCCATCATTCTCCCTCCCCTTCTACAAGTCTTCCATTCCTCCTGTAGACTAAAAGCTTTCAAAGCTATTCTTTGCAGGGCATCTTGATTTACCTTGTACTCTCTCCTACTCTTTCTACACTTCAAGAAGTTTCAAACTCTGGGTGCTGCCCCCTGAACAATGTTTCTCAGTTTAACCCCCACACAAACCCATCCATAGAATTTTTTTTTACAGCTCATGAAAGTTGCTGACAGCCTGGAACATAACAGCACTGCAATGAACTAACACAGAGATTTTTTTCAGGAGATAAACTGAAATTCTCACGCTTCAGTTAGCTGCAGGGAAATATCTCATGCCCTGGCTGCAGCTTTTTTCTTTTTGCAAATGCCTATGGCCGATAAGATCACCGCTGTCAATCCTCTGTCCCTCTGCTATAAGGCAGGAGTTAACCCAAACACATTTATCTTTTTTTGATAGTGACATGGTCTCCTAGCATTCAACATGGTCCCATTATCATTGCTGCACATATATATGTACTGTGTACAATCTCTTGCAATTAATAAAAGAACTACCTGGATCTGTTAAAAGAAGAGATTATTTGCTACTTACCTTGCCTGATGGCTCCAAACAAAATGAACATCCAAAAGTACAAAATATGAAGCACTAATTTCAAAAGAACTACTCAGAAAACTTGTTTTACATAGTGGCTTATTATCAATTCACACGTCTATCACTGCGTAATACACAAACACTGTTGATGGATGACAGTGATACATCAACACTTTTATTTGCAGTTTCTTAATTAACACAGACCACCCATAACATTTCTTCCCTGCAACTTTTCTCTGACTATGGCATATTTACAACACTCAATAACAGTCTTATAATGAGAATCCTCGATATAACAACTCAGAAGCATCATGGAATCAGGTGTGTAAATCAAAGAAAGGTTGGCACTTTCCACACAGTTTGAACAAAGTGAAAATGCAGTAACCAGATGTAATTATAATGTGCAATCTCAGAAAAAAATTTTGTGACTAACACCTTGTTCTTTTCCAATGCTTTACACAACTGATCAGCATTTTTCAGGTCTGTCCCCAGTTCTTCCCTGACATCTAACCATGTGAGAGGAACTATGCCAATGTCAGGTCCTGCTGTTGGCATAAATTATTTCAAATTCAGCAGAATTAAAACCATTTTATTTCAGTGGCTTGCCAATAAAAAGTAACTAAATTAAGAGCTCAAAACTAATTGTTTCAGAGACAGTAGGAACTGCAGATGCTGCAGAATCTGAGATAACAAGGTGTAGAGCTGGCCAAGCAGCATCAGAGGAGCAGGCAGGCTGACGTTTTGGGCATTTCTGAAGAAGGGTTTAGGCCTGAAACGTCAGCCTTCCTGCTCCTCGGATGCTGCTTGGCCTGCTGTGTTCATCCAGCTCTACACCTTGTTAGCTCAAAACTAACACTGTTTGTTCCTGAATTATTATACTCTGCTAGAAGACTGAACATTTGCCACTCTTGCACCTAATGTTAGCCCACTATTAATGAATTAATCTACTGTTGTCACAAATCTGCAGTTTGACCAAGTCCGCTATCTCTACCCATAAAAAGATCAATTTCGTAGATCACAGAATCCCTGCAGTGTGAAACAGGCTCTTTAGCCCAACCAGCCCACACCAAACATCAGAGCATCCCGCCCAGACCCATCCCCGCCTATAAACCACCTAATCTACAAATCCCTGAACATTCCGGGCAATTTAGCATGGCTAATGCACCTAGCCTGCACACCTTTGGACAGTGGGAGGAAACCAGAGCACCTGGAGGGAACCCAGGCAGTTCCCTACTGCTGTGAGGCAGCAGTGCTAACCATTGAGCCACCATGCCACCTATAAACTTAAGTGCAATGCCTTGCTCGTTAGACTTAAACAAAAGTGCAGAAGACAACCAACCACATATCTCCTTGGCATTCATGATTCCGCGACATTTGCAGTATGAACAGTGCCTGATACTGCTGAGATTGCTAATGCCGCTGGCCAATCTGATTTGCCTGCAGCTCTTGACAATGCAACTTCCTCCCATTGAGAAGTGGAAATCACACTCTCACCTGCTGAAAGCCGTTGGCAGTGAGTAATTGCTGTGGCCTTGTTTAACAAGGCTTGGCCATTAGGGCCTGTCCAAAACTTGTTGGTCTTCCAAAACAAGGAGTTGACCAAGTGTTACAGACTGGCACATTCCAAAATCCAGGACTACGTGCTAAAAGCCGCAGTAGAGTTGGGGCAGATGCTGCCAAGGTGCAGTGGGGAAGGATCACTGTCTGAGGTCTTCCTGCTGGAGTTAAACAGGGGGCCATTCAGTTATCGGACATTCCTAGTGTCTCAAATGCACGCAAATATAGTCTTGTACAAGGAAGAGATGCTTTTAGTTTGTTTGTTGGCTAGAGTCAAACTCCAACGTTTGTTTTCTTCTGCTATTGTACAGAACTGAACTCGGGTGTGACTAAGATATTTTTAATGAATAAAGTGTATTTTGAAATAAAAAAGTGCAGCAGTGATGTTTCCCACAGGCTTTTATGAGTTTGAAAAGTACAGTAAATCAATGGATCGGTCTCATGGACATAGAAGAATATTTTTGTTTGTAGTTATGTAGGAGGGTGAGAAATTTTGTCTTGTCTGCTGCTTGTTTTCTAACAGTCAACTAAACAGTAGGCAGATTTAAATATTAAAACAAAATTACTTCTGATTTGTCAGTCAAGGCCTGGCTGGCTAGATTTTTTTGCATAGTGAAGCTGCTTGTTCCACAGTAAAACCAACCAACCTTAAAAGTCCAATCTCAGATTGTTTAGAAAAATCACTAAATTACAGGGTGCTTTTCCTGACCCCAGCAGAAATGTTGTCATCTACACCATCAGTCATTCTGTGATCATTCTTTGGATCACCTCTTCTCTGGGTTTTAAAGATTCACTTCCATTGTTGCAACACAACCAATGGGTTTACTACATCACCCCCAACCCCTCCATTCATTCGACACTGGCAGCTCAACAATCACATGAAAGCCGCAGCTGTGAAAGGTTTCTACTGGTTTCCTTGGGCAGATGACGCAATTGTTCCACCCACCATCTTATCTTGATGTGCACTCAAATTAGAAATGGGTCTCATGGAATTTATACAAAGCTTGGCCTTAAACATAATCCTGATCAAAAGCCGAAGGAATGGATTTCAGACAAGGTATTCTGATCTTCGAGCCTGAATTCCTAAAATGCATGACCACTGCACAAAAGTCAATCGTGAGACCACGTTTTCGTAACGTCGACCTGAGCATTTCTTGGCAAAGGCTTATCACGATTCAAGCTGCGCAGCAAAACAAAAACCATCCTCAGGATATGTTACAGCAATCCTTCTGCACTTTTCCAAAACTTTCTATTCATAAATATGCCTTAGATAAAGGTTCCATTCATGTTTGCACATTATTTGTTTTCAAAGTCATTTACCTTGATAATGAATGCCTGAAGAAGACATCACTGAAGGCTTCACCAAGTAGCCTTGGGGTGAGATTGTTTGCAGCTTCACTCTGACACACTTTACAGAAGTGCTTCACCAGATATCTCAGAACAAGGCAGTGTTGCTGGGGCAGGCTGGGAGATTCCACAATTCTTCTGATTTGTTGGACACACTCATCGAGGTTCTGGATTTCTGAATAACATAAATGAGATTTTATTAAGTCTCACCCTCAATATGGCATGCATTGTGTGGTATACAGATTCTGTAACATCCCCTAACTTAGTAGGGCATAAGAACCAGTAATTTCCCCAAATACAGGAAGAAATTTTACAGATATCCTCCAGGTACATTTGTGGTGGTTAGGGTAGTGGACAAACATGTAAAATTGTATGGCTGGCTAGTTAACAAACTTCCCTCACCTCCCAAACTCCAAAACCTATTTCTGTAACTTGCTCCTTGCCCCTGCCTGAGCTTCCTGTTTTTCCAAGCCCAAAAATCCCAAACTTACCTTCATCTAGTAATCACGTCATTTCTTCCCAGAGACTGTCCCAGCAGCAGCCATTTTTATATTATTACACTGCTGGTATCACTGAGCTTCTAGCCAATCAATCTGTCCAAAGAGAGGATAGCTCACTCTCATTTCACTGTGGACGCCCCTACAATATTAATGCTGCAGGGCAGTCTTTGCTTTTCTAATGAACGTGGGAGGGCTAATAACACTTCTTTCCATTTCCCACCCTCTGGAAAATCCAGACCATGGAATTTTGAATATAAACAGTGCTTTGGGTAGAAGTTTAACAAAGAAATCCAAGGACGGCAAAAAAATAACCTCAGACAGTGGATCACACAGGAACATTTTTGTTTTTGATATTTTGTTGACATTGACAAAGACAGAATGGATATCACATTTCAATTGAGTAAAATGATGCATTGTCTAGGAAGGGCAAAACACAGAAATCAACAAAATAATGCAACCTCCACTAATTGTGCTTCCATTATTTGTCTGAAGACAAAGGATAAAGTTTTGAACAAGATGCTGCACATCCCACTGAAAAGAAATTCCTTTCTGCCATGAGTCACCTAAATGGTTCAAAGAAGATTCAGTTCCAACTCAGTCAATCTCTACCTTAATGAAGAAATCTATCATCTTATGCTCACTCTTCCCCAAGGGGCTTGGCACAGATATATTGCTGAGTATTACTTTCTCATTACACAATACCCAACCTAGGATGTCATATTCTCTCACTGGTTCCTCACCGTATTGATCCAGAAAACCATCGCATTCACACTCCAGGAATTCCTCCTCTGTAGCATTGTTGCTGATTTGATTTGCTCAATCTATACACAAATTAAAGTTGTCCATAAATGCAGCCGTCCTTTCATTGTTTGCGTCTCTACTTTCCTCTTTGATGATTTCCTCAACATTACCACTACACTTCAGGGGCCTATTTCCAACTCTAACTTTTCTTTTCTGCTCTTTGGTGTTGCTATGCTCCACACATACAAATTCCACTTCAGGATTACATTGATGTCCTCTATATCCAGCATTGCTAACCCACCTCATTTTCCTCTTTGTCTGTCCTTTCTAAAAAATAAATGCCCTGGTCATCCTGCAGACATGTCTCTGAAATCCTAACCATATCACAACCATTTACATCCACTTTCGTGACTAATTCATCTCATGTATTACAAATGTGACATGATAGAATAATCTTCACTTGCCTGGATGGCTGCAACTCCAATAGCTTTCAAGACATTTGACACCATCCAGGCAAAACAGCTTGCCTTACTGACACCTCCTCCACCACATTCAACACTCATTCCCATCAGGAATGAACTCCAGGATCTCATCCAGTCTCTTTCAACATCGTCTTTCAACCCTAAATCAGTACCATCTGAAAGGTCAAGAACAGCAGATACATGGGAGAACCACCCCTTCCAGAGCTCCCCTCCAAACCACACACCATCATAACTTGGAAACATGTCACTGTCCCTTTATCCTGCTGGCTCTAAAGCCTGGGTCTCTCAACCTAATGGCAGTGTGGATCTCCCTACAATCAGGGGAGCAGCAGTTCAAGGTGGCAGCTCAGTACCGTCTTCTGAAAAAACGGGGAATGGGCAATACATGTCGGCCTAACTAGTGATATCTACATCTCCTGAATGAATAAAACAGAGATATTAGGTTGGTGATTTTTGAAAAAGTCAAGTTGACCTCAAGTAGCTTGTGAAAGAACAGAAAAAGGTGTAGATGTGAAGGGCTTTAAGCATGGGATTCCAGAATGAGGGGCCTGAGCAGCTGAATCCACGGTTGGCATGGAGAAAGAAATGAGGTCAGATTCAGAATGATGAAGCCCTCTCAGGTTGGGACTTGGGCTAATGGTTGTTGGGCTGGAGCAAAATAAAGGAAAAGGATGAGTCAAGATCATGAAGGGTTTAATACATTAGGTAATAATTTCATATTTGTGAATAGATGGATCGTAGGCCCATACTGATTAGCAGAGACAGGGATTTTGAGGTTTGATTTGGAGCAGGATAGGATGTAGCAGATAGCATTTGAATGACCAGAGGTTTGTACAGGATAAGAAGATAGCCAGGGAAGCAATGAATGGTCGAGTGGGACGTAATGAAATCATGATTAAAGCAGGGGCTATGTTACTGAGGTGATGAGACTGTTTCTATGAATTAACCTTGTGAGAACTGTTCCTAATAATAATGAAATTAAATTAATGATATTACAGACAAAGATACATTCTTGTCACATTAATAAATTTTCCTTAGACTGGATGATGTGTAAATGACTGTAATAAGCAAACTAGGCAGAGTGGAACAGTTAAGAATATAAGGGAAGCAACACGAGAAAAGGCTATGAAAGTATGAATATTCTTCATGGAAAACCTCAGCACACAAGCCTGTAGTGTTTATCAAGATTCAGAAATAAAATGAAACTTCATTAAATCTATAGTTAATGTTGAACAACTGGAGGGAGGGCACCGCCTGTATGAGTTAGTCAGAATACAATGTATAATTCAGCCTTTCTAATTGTTGGCATGGAAATTACCAGATTCCTTCCTTCACTTGAAGTGACAATGTAGGCCAGTCATCTCCCATTAGTGATTCCATGTGGCATCACAACTAGTCTGATTGCATCAGCTGAAGCCATAGAAAAGACTGCTAATTTAAACATTGAACTGTAACAGCTTCCCCAGCCATGTGAATAAAATGTGTGCGATGATGCCCCGTTCACATTCTAGAATAGATTTGGTAAAATACAAAGTAAGCATACATGAGATTTACAAATGCCAAATTGCTTCCACATTGCCTTTAGTGTTCAGCCGTATGCATGATGTTCAACTCGGTCAGGGTGTCTCTGACTCAGGCCAAAATTCTTCACAGGCCAGTTTACAAACTGCTGTCACACATATGATGGTTGAACAGATCATGGACAGACTGAGATGGCAACTCTAAACTAAACATCAAGAGCCAAACTGTTTAGCTTTGTTTTCAATAGCAGTTTTCATTGGAGTTACCCAAGGACACCTGAAGAGGACTTCATTATTTCCCATTGGAAATCTGTTGATTTGTGCCACTCCACACTACAGGGTAATCTCCGTTGACACTCTGGACATTAGCAGAATTCCTATAAACACATACACAGAAATACCCCACACAAACAAATAGCTACAATGATATTTACCCACCTTATTCCTGGCTCACTTCAAACTCACCCCTCCATCTACCTATCCCAATTTAAACTTTAATGTCAATATGGTATTTCCCTCAGTCATAAACACTGGAAGTGAATTCCGCAATATCACTGATAACAAAGTGTGGAGCTGGATGGACACAGCAGGCCGAGCAGCATCTTAGGAGCACATATCACTACTTTGTGTAAAGAACATAGAACATAGAACATAGAAAAGTACAGCACAGTACAGGTCCTTCGGCCCACGATGTTGTGCCGTGGAATATTCCTAATTCAAAAATAAAATAACTTAACCTACATTCCCCTCAATTCACTGCTGTCCATGTGCATGTCCAGCAGTCGCTTACATGTCCTTAATGACTCAGCTTCCACGACTACTATTCCATGCGCTCACAACTCTCTGGGTGAAGAAAAGAAGTTTCTCCTGCTTTCTGTTCTAGGTCACTTTTATTGACATTTGTAATGACAACTCCCTAACTGAAGACCCATAGTGTATAGGATCAGGGTTTATCTCACTCTCTCTTCCACACCTTATGCTACATTTTGTATCTGGGGGAAAAATGTAATAATTGATACCAGGTGTTAATATTATACAGTTGACATTATAATTATTTTGCAGAAAATCAGCACTGGTTTGGCTTTAACTGACTTATTGAATGAAAGATATTCTAAATTAAATGTTTAATGCAAAGAATGAGACTTAACATACTCCTGCATTTTAATAAACTACTTGTGTAATGTTGTAAAACAAACAAGATGATTCTGCTGTTCCTACAGTTCATTTGCTTTAACATAAACTTCCCCAATGTCCCCATCCCCAACGTCAAATAATTGAAAATTAAGCTGTGAGACAGTTGCTTTCTCAGCCCTGTTTCACATTGCCATTTGGGAAGGTTTGGTGACCAGATGCATAGCTAAAAATAATTGCACATGTGCGAGCTTGTGCAAGAGCAGCTGTCTTTGTGTTGCTCTGACTGTTGTGGAATCTACACCGCATTAGAACGCAGAGAATTTCAAGTACCAGGACCTGAGCTGGTATTATAGAAATACTTCCTGAAACAGTTTTAAATTATGCATAAAAATTCACAACTATGTCTGGTACTGCATTCAAATTTGGCAAAGCAATACCAGGTATATACATTAGGCTGAAAAGGTTTGGGAGTCCTAATTACAGAAACATTAAGGACAAATAATGCATCTTTCTTTTAAGGTAGAAACGTATAATATTAAAATGAGAATTGAAGTCTGAATCCTGAATTGTAATGTTAACCATGGCTCACGACAGCACTCTTGCTTTTGAGTGAGAAGATTCTGGCTTCAGGCTTCACTACTAATACCTGAAAAAATAACTGTTGAGATAATTCTCCTTTAAGCAAAACCAGCTTGGAAGGAAATGTACTGCGTGGTCTCCCTGTAGCTCTGGGGTGAGTGGGCAATTGTCAGTATAAGATTTTCCACCTGTCACATCCAGAAACAGTTCAGAGGCAAACACAGGGCTGCCAGGTGTGGAGGCATGTTGTAGGAAAGGGTCACTCCTGTGTTCCGCTCTCTACTCACATGACCTATTAGACCTTCCTCCTAACCTATGACCCCAAACCAAACCCAGGATACTTTATAGCTCTAATTCCACTCCAGTGCTGACTCATGCCAACCCATGCCCTCCGCACACCACTTTTTGCCCTTTCACTCTTCAATCCAACTCGTCCCATGCCTCCATGGGCAGACCTCTGAACCATGCTGTAACAAAATAAAAGAAAGTTCTTAAGTATTTATAAATTTATTCAGTATTTTAAAGGAACTATCATTGATGAAATAAAGTCCATATTTTGTCCATTTTTTGGTTTTAATGAGATGATCTCTCACTGAAACATGCACACACAATGCTGCTGACTTGGGTTTAACAAAAAAAGGAAGTCTATTACAAAATAAAAGAATATAACATAGAACAAAACAAGTTACTTATTTTTAACAGATTTAAATATTTCAAAACGTAACATGGTAAAAATATAATCCCATTAATCCCAAATGCACGCCTTAATAGAACTCACATTGGCCAGAATTCCATTCATGAGCCACTCGAAACGACTTAACTGAAGTGTGGCATCAACTCCTTTTCAATCTGGTAGTCTTTTACTGTAATCTTCACACAACTGAGCTTAGACTTCCTCAACCAAACATTTCTTGTCTGGAGCCTTCACTGATCTCCTTACACTGAGGTAACCCAAATTTTAATAATTCTGTAATATATTTTCTCTTTCTCAGGAGCAATAGCTTTACACATGCAGCTTCAGACAAGGACCCTGCAGATCTGCCAAAATGAAACGAACGCAAACTTTTTACAAGCTGTGTTTCCACTTTCAAAAGAAAAAATATCAATCCCTGACCTTCCAAACTGGAGGCTAATGCATTACTGTTTATTGCATTTCTCTATTTTTTCTAATTTATTGTTGGACCTTTCATTTCTTTATTTTTCTATTTTTTTCACCTAAGAATTTGTTCCTAAGAATCTGCATCAAGGCACATTCGTACCCAAGATGGCACCGTAAGTGGTAGCTTGTAAGTTTTTCAATATACTCATGTCAGTACATGTGACAAGAAAGCTAATTCTAATTCTAATTCTCATTCACGAGTAAATTTCTCCCAATGTAAACAAAAACTTATTACCCTCAAGTAAGTCTTTCTTCCAAAGGGTTTTAAAGAAATCACAATGGCTCCGGAAACACAAGTTAATCATTGAGCCCTTTCCAATACTCAGGAAACCCAAATACCATCAACGCAAATTTTAAAAAAATACAAACTCAAAATTAAATAATATTAAAATATACGGAAGTCACATACCATACGTCATACCTTGCCGACACAATTACAAAGGCTGTACATTTAAAATAAGATATTGGATGCACATCTCTTTGGAAATTTTCAGTTCCAGTTCAGAAATTCTATAAATGCACCTTAAGATTTATAAGGTGCTTTACAACTAAGATGATTGTCATACTCATTTCAAAGCTGAACTCCTTTCTGATACTGAATTAAGAAACTCGAAGGCATCCTCTCAGGTAATTAATTCAAGCAATCCATATACCTCAACAGCAAGGTCAAGTTGCTGATTCGAGAAGAACATGATAAAAGTACAATTATAGACAATGATTTGACTGGATGACTTGCTGTCTATACAGCACTCCTCACCATTGTAAGAATTCTCCAATAAAGTCCACCAGTAACGTGAAGGATGGGCTCTTGCATCTGGATGCCCTCAGTCGACTCTTTTCTTTAGCTCATGGACAAAGGGCAGCTAAAGGAGAAGGTTTGAAGATATGCTCCAAGCCATCCTAAAGCATGGAGACATTGATACCACTGGCTGGGAGATATGGTACCCCTGATCCATCAAGACACAAGACATTTTGAGGCTCAGCAACTCGGCAGCATTGGAACAGTGGCAGCAGAGGAGAGATGAGGAAGGTAATGTGAATGTCATTCTCCCACATAACAATGTGGCCCCACTGCAGAAAAACTTGTGGACTTAAAATTCTGCCCTTCTGCCACCTGAGGACTCACCCAGCCTGACACACACCATCCTCAATTCCAAAGGAGTGCCGGCAACTATGGAGAAAATGAAGAACAAAGCAGGATATCCCCTTCACACATCTGTCATCACTTCTGTCTTCACAAAGAAGGACGTGAATAATGTACCAGAAATGATGGTGAACACAGGGTTTAGTGAGGAGGGAGGAATTGAAGGAAATCTGTATTAGTAGAGAAATTGAAGACATTGATAGACAATAAATCTGCAGGGCCTAATAATCCACATCCCAGAGTACTTACAGGATAGTAGAAACATTGGCGGTCATCTTCCAAGATTCTTTAGACTCTGGAACAGGTCCTATAGATTGGAGGGCAGCTAATACAACCCCACTATTTAAAAAGGGAGGTAGAGAGAAAGCAGGGAACTATAGGCCAGGGAGTCTGACATCAGTGGTGGGGAAGATGTTAGAGTCAATTTTCAAGAATTTTATTGCTGAGCACTTAGAAAACAGTGGTAGGATCAGATACCAAAGTGTGGAGCTGGATGAACACAGCAGGTCAAGCAGCATCTTAGGAGTGCAAAAGCTGATGTTTCGGGCCTAGACCCAGGTCTAGATACAGTCAGCATGGATTTAAAAGAGGGAAATCATGTCTGGCTGGAATTCTTTGAGAGTATAACTGATGGTGTTGATCAGGGGATCCCATGGATGTGGTTTATTTGGATTTTCAGAGTGCTTTTGACGAAGTCCGAAGTAAGAGATTAATGTGTAAACTGAAAGCACTTTCTATTGGGGGTAATTATTATGATGGGCAGAAAATTGGTTAGGAGATAAGAAACAACAGGAGGAATAAATGGGTCTTTTTCTGAATGGTAGGCAGTAACTAGTGGGTAGTGTTGGGATCAGTACCAGGACACCAGCTATTTCAAAATATGTTAATAATGTAAATGATGGAATGAATGTAATGTCTCAAAAACTGTAGATGAGATAAGGCTGGGTGGAAAGTTTAGCTGTGAGGAGATGCAGTGTGAATTGTAGGCACATATTGTGGATAGATGTGAGGTTATCCAATCTGATGGCAAATATAGAAAAGTTGATTATTATTTGAATGGCTGTAAACTGAGAGAGGAGAATATTCACCAAGACTGGGTGTCTACATGCATCAGTCCAGGGTCCAGAACCAGGATCATAGCTTAAAGGTAAAGGAGCAAATGTTTTAGGGCTGATATGAGAAAAAAAATCACTCAGACAGCAGTGAGCTTGTGGAATTCGCTCCTACAGAAAATGGTTGAAACTAAAACATTATGTGTTTTCAAGATGAAGGCAGATGTAGATCTTCTGGTGAGAAGAATCATGGGATGGGGGAGGGTGGGAATGATGTATTTAGCTTGATGATCAACCATAATCATATTGAATGGCAGAGCAGACTGGAGGGGTCGAATGGCCTGCTCCTATCATTAATGTTTCGATGTAAATGAGGTGGCTATCAGTTGGTTTCAGGGAGCTCATTCATAAAATAAAACATTAAGCATTCATCAGCCCACTTGCCATAAGATATATGATAAATGCTAATGATAGCATGGCCAAAAGATAATATCATGTCCATATTGAAATAATCATTCATGGCCCATATACCAGACACTGAGGTAAACCTCTAATTGTGAAGGATTTGGGTCCAATTACAGGAGTACTACATGACTTGAATTCAAGAAAATATCTCATGTACTCTGAACATTTTTAACAAAATTGTTGCCAGCAAGGGTGGAGGAGGGGGGTGGAGTCAAGGAAAATTCCCCTCACTGAGAGACAGAGTATGGAGTGATCCACAGTGAAACTTAACTCAGTGGAAAAATCTGGTCAGCATATCAAAGGCATAAAATAGATCTCTGGCTGGAAAAGTAGGCAACAAAAGTCTTTATGTCTCATTGTTGCTTGCTAATACCTATATAAACGTTATATTCGACTCAACCTCAAGCTTACTTTTGCAGGTATTTCAAGAGATATTATACTTAAGAAGTGCACAGGCTTATTTTACATCATTGGAGATTTTTGAGACAAATTATCATCGGGAAAAAAATTGAGCCATTGCAAAGAAGACCATAATACTTGCCATATGCTGTGTATACCGGTTTGTTTGGATATACAGAAAGGGTTTATGATATCTGTGCTGACAAAAGCCATTGATTGATCTATATCTTATTGAAGTATTTATAATAATCCAAGCACTTCAAGTTCATAGGTCACTCTGAGCTCATTGGTAAACTGGTGAATGATGAATGTGCTTAATGTCTATCTCTGTTAAGTATGGATTAATTAGAACTCAAAGAGGTGCCCTAGATCCAACATGGTTGGAACATTACTTACTCCCTGCTGCTTTGCTGGCAGTGATTAGCAATGATGTGTGCCCCACAATGGAAACTCAAAATGAACTTTAAACTCAGCCAGCTGCTGTTGCAAATGACCTTATCCTTCAGGAGGTTAAACCTGTCCATACAATTTCAGGCCCAGATGGACCTCCGCTCATTCTTCTTAGCAAGCTGTATATTTTTTAAAAGCCTATTTAGAATGATTAGGCGGTATTTATTACTTTTAACCGAAGCATCCTAAGTGAACAACAAATGACCATTTTTGGTAAACAAAATAAACAATTGCAATTTATTTGGTGACATGCCATGGATGGAAAAACAATCTGATTGTTTTTACAGCCTACTTACTTATAGCTTTAATTGGAAAATATACTACTGAGATGCTTTTATATGGAAAGATGATACAGTGCAGTGCCATACCTGTTAAAATTAGATATGCACATACAACACATTAAACAGAGAAATTATCCTCAGTGCACATGACAATGCAGTAAAAATAGAACTCCAGATATGTACATTATATATTGGCACAAAGAGTTATTGACATTACAGGTCAGATAGCGGTGGGGTAGGGCTTCTGAGCCTGAGGGTTGTCCACTCATCCACTTTTTGTTTTTTTTCTTTTGTTTCTCTCTCCTCTTTTCTTCCTTCTTCCATTTTATTTCCTCTTGATGAAGAACTTGATTGTAGCTATGGCATTGGCAGCAACGAATAGGCCCAGAAGTGTAGACTTGAGTAGGTTCAGCAGCACGGACTAGTGGCAGCGCTGGTAGATGCAAGTTTGGGATCCCGATGGCATCTGCGGCTGGTACAGATTTGTGGAGCTGGCGGTAGAGGCAGGTTTGGGCCCAGCGCAAGACCCAGTGGCATCAGCAGCGGGTGTGTCAGTGAGGTGAGCTCGAAGCAGAGTCGAGTTTGGGCCTGTTTGGTACCTGGTGCATCGGCGAGGTCCAGTGAGGACTCATAGTTGTGAGGGCTTTGGTGGAGCCGAGATGCTGCCAAAGAGTGGCAACATTCATTCCAGTGGCAGCAGTGCGGTGAAGGGAACTACTAGGCCTATTTTCCATAGCACAGCACCTAACAAGAAGGACTGTACCTTCTTGTTTCTTCATTTTCTGCCTTTACATTCTATGTTTTAGTTTACTTTTTTGAGTTTTAAGCTGGTGCTGGAGAGTGGCAACACTGTACAACACTTTTCGCAGTATTTGTAAGACGATACACATGGCAATAAATAAATCAAATCAAGGTAGGATGAATCAGAAAATGCCTCATCAGCCCTAGAAGAAGAATGTGGGCAGCCATGGTGGAGGGTAGGTGCCAAGGCAAGCTGATTAGAAAGCCTGCCTGGATTCTTAGGGAGTTTGATGCAGTTGTTTTAAAAATGGTTAAACTTTCTAATCCTCAATCCTCACATCCATCCCTGATGGCCCATATATCTTTCATGTTAATTCAATGTCAACTCATACACTCCTATCCACTCCCATAGATCCTAACAATCATGCCACTGTCTTAGTCACTTACTCAATGCTCCCGATGAGCAGAGCCCAGGAGCCATGTAGAAATGAAACAAAAACTTCTAACATTATAATGCAACTCTCATTGCTAATAACTATACGGGGAAAAAAAATCACCCATTCATGAAATTAACTCAAGCTTCAAATATCATATAGCTAATCTTTTAGAAGAACAAACAGACTTCTCTTCAGACCGACATCAAAGACAACCAATCCTTTCAAAGCATCTGCATATTGTTAAACAAATGATGAACTGAGACCCCCTACAGTGAAAATGATAGCATTTGAAACTCAGCTCAGCATTCAGAATGATATAATAATAGCTCCTGAGTAATGTCAACAAACAACTCTTAGAAATCTGCAGGTCCAGATACTCCATTTTTTAAATCCATGTTTATCAATCAGAGCAGTCCAGCTGAGGTATTGTATTCTCTTACTAATAGCTGCAATCTTCTTTATTGAAGCTTATTGAGTTGAGGCTTTTAAGAACAATCAGATTGTAATAGTTATACAGGCCTTATCCATCCTTCAATTACATTTATGTCTGCTGCATGAATTTCTGACTCCCATACTGGGGTCTTTGCAACAACAAAGAAAGGGATCTGATGAAATTGAGCACTATATTCAAATGGCCCTGTTGAGTTTGGATTTTCTGTCTGTGAGAATCACAGCCTACTCTATTTCGTCTACTGCCAAAGAATAGATACATCGGAATTAGGGCTGGGATTTCCACATGCCATATTGAAATGCTCAAACACGTAGAGGATAAAAAATACATTCCAAATGCACTTTCTTACCTCAGTCTACACAGAACAAGTAGTTACTAGTCAAGTGATTCAGACACACACAGCAGAAAATTTCTGAATTAAATGATGATCTAGATGTTTCAAGATTTGTCACTGAATCAATCACTGATTAAAATTTTAGTTAATCTATGCAAACACAACTTCTACTTTAGTTCAAAACAGCAAATGGGATAAAAATAAAAATTTTGGCTTAGTGGGTGAATGTGGCATTGGCAATAAGCTACACAGAACAACAACAAATGCAGCAAAAATAAAACTATCTTGCTTACAAATAAAGCCAACTTCTCCTCAAGCGTCTGGGAGGATACAGCCAAAAATCACTTAATTACTTCACAATTATGCTGGAAATGGAAAATCTTCATAGCGTCTCTCAATTAGTACACATTCAGTCTTAAAAAGTTACGAAAAGTAAGGGAATTTTATTTTCTTACAGATTCTGGTTGAACTTCTACCTAATATTGGGAGCTCATTCCAGGCTCAAACTCTATTGTGTGGGCAACGATTTCCGATTGATCATAAAACCAGGATTTTCCACAGGGAGCACTGAGATTGTTCCTGGAATGAAGCAGCAGCCTCAAATAATTGGGATCGGTAATATATCTACTGTCTTAGGATAAAGACAACTGATTGAAGAGTTTCAAAAAGGATAGGTCATGTTGGACTTTTCCCTCTCTCCCACTCTGGCACCACCTACCACAAGTTCAATCTCATAAGGTCTCACTGTTACAAAGACAATTATAATTGAAATATTAACTTGATTGCTTACTTTAAGTAATTAGCCTCATCTTCACTTGAACCAAAGAACAAATTATCAAAGGAACAAACATTGTTGTCTACTGACAAGTATGTTAGTCACTCACTCTAATTTAGGTCCAAACACCACTGCAACATCAGACAAGAGCAGATGTGTATTCGAGCACTGACATTTAAACCTTGCTGCTAGAGTTGCATTATTTAACTGTTTCAGCTCTGACTCCTCATTCAGAGATATTGTGCAGCATGAGCTTCCTGCAATGTGCACTTTAGGATCAAAGTCCATTTGCCATGTAAAGTTATTTCAAGCCAAACAGAACATACAGCTGCAATTCCCAGCAAGTTATCTCTGCAACATGCCTCCATATAATAGAAGTAATGGGAAAAAATGATACAAATTCTGTATAAAGTTGTCAACGGAGCTGACATTCATCCTAAATATGGTCCCAGTCACTGGTAGGATGCGATAGTTGTGCCTCTAGCATTTCTGTAATTTCTACTGGTCAGTTACACCATTCTTCAAAACAACTAGATAGTTTCTTCTACTCCTCTAAGATACCTCATGAGCAACCAGCTCTCAGGTGGTTATAGTAAGAAGATTATAGGAGGAACTTATGAAATCTTCATGCAATCAGGCAGGTTCAACATGTAAAACATTTTGTGAAAGGGAAATCACGTTTGATTAATTTACTGAAGTACTTTGAGGAAATAACATGCAGCAAAGATTAAGAGATTCTGGTGAATACATGATACTTAGATTGCCAGAAATAATTTGACAAAGTGTCACATCAATGATTATTATTCAAAAATATTAACGTGTGTTGTAAGGTATAATATATCAGCTTGGCTAATATTGCAGTTAGAAGATTGGCCGACTAGCAGGAAGCCGGAGGTGGGCATAAATGGCAGGATATGATATGTGGTCCGCTGCAGGAGGGACAGAAAAACAGCATTTTACTTAAGTGGGAAACGAGTGCAAAACTCTGAGGTGCAGAATGATATGGATGTCCTGGTACATGAATAACTATCATATGGAATATAAAACTAGGGACCACTTGAGACTGCAGTCTAATGCATTCCTGAGCCCACATTTGAAGTACGGTGTACAGTTTTGCACTCATTATTTAAGAAAGATTGCAAATACATCAGAAAAGGTTCAGAGAAGACTTTCACGGCTGATAATTGGGATGAGGTGATTGCTACCTTACATGGAAAGTTTGTACAAGCCAGGCCCATAGCCATTTGAACTAGAAGAATGAGGGGTGGTTTTATTGGGGAAGATAAGATCCTGAGGGGGCTTAGCAGGGTGGTTTCTGACACAATGTTTACCCTTGTGAGAGAAACTAGAACTAGGAGACACCGTTTAAAAATCAAGGATCTCTCATTTAAGATGGCGTCAAGGATGGCTTTTCCTCTTAGAGGATGTAACTGCTTAGAATTCTTATTTTCAGACAGTGGTGGTGTCAAACATTGAATATTTTAGGGCAGAGGTAGATAAGATTTTTGACTAATAAGCAAGCCAATAGTTACTGAGGGGATAAGCTGCACTGTGGAGTTGAGGCCACAATCAGATCAACCATGAAATTGTTAAACGGCAGATTATGTTGGAGGTTCCAGTTGGCCTATTATTTCTCTGAATATGTTCGCATATTGTCCAGGCTAATACGTTGTGGCCTGAGGTATTGCTTAGGACGGACTGGTCATCCTCTTCCCTCTATTAGAATACACAGCATTTTTCATCAGTTGTTCACAATATGCAGAACTCTGAATTAGCTTGCCTGCTCGAATTTGCACTGAGCAACAAAATTATTATTGATGCATGAAAATGATCAATGATAGATTAGAGAACATCGGATAAAGCTACTTTTATTCGTGAGCTGACAAGTTTCTTATCTTCCAAAATTTAAGGGAAAATTCTTGTTAAGGTAGATGCACTACTGGTTTTTTGCTATAATAGCTATATAAATCCAAAAAGCCTTTCTCAGAGGAGATATTATTTCATAATTTCATTACTTGCTTCAGCTAGAAAATCCTGCAAAGTAAATCTTACTGAGAGTCGATAACCATGGCTCTTTCTGAAAGACAGAACTTAATGTGCTGCTATATTATACTTTGCTGACAGCATCTGGTCAGTGTGAGGCAGCTATTAATAAGACAAATCAGTTACTTAGGAGCATCTGGACAACATAGGACTACAAGTCAGAATGAAATATATTGACATTGTGCAGATGATTGGTGGTGTATTTCTGGAGTAAGCGTTGCAGTTTAGGTCACGTACTCTCAAAAAGCATAAATGCGCAGTAGAGTTCCACAATTTAAGGACACTAACTTATGAAGGAAGACTCACTGATGAAGAAGGGAGACGGGCAATCAGTTTTACATCAATCAAATAGAAACAAATATATAGTCAAGAGCTGGCTTCCTCGGGTATAAGATGCTGCAGACTGTACACATGCATGTTAAGAGATCTATATCATAGTGAAGCAGACTAATCTTTTTATTTCTGTATTTTCAAAAACTAAGGGACTGAAATGAGAAAAACTGTTTGAAAAACCAGTGCTTCAGTTCTGCAATAAATCTGATATCAATGGCAGGCATTGTCAACAAAAAAAAGTAGTAATTGAAGTTCAGATTGGAGAAGATCTGGAGCCAAGGGTGTGTACTGATACAGCTCTTATTGGCAACAAGAAGCTGATTGATAGCAGTCACCAGTGAATAAACCGATGACAAAAAAAAATTTGCTTGCCAACAACAGAGGGATTAGCTCCTGGATGGCTAAGTAGCTTAGAGCTGGAAATCAGTTACAGAGTGACAGACAGAGAGGGAGAGAGAGAGAGACATGAAGAAAAAGTGTGGAAAATCAGTCAGTTTGTACTTCTGGGAAATGAGTGGAAGCCTCCAGAGAAAGATGTCTGAACAGCAAGGGGTCCATCAGCCAAAGAAGAATCATCTCAAACAAAAATAGAAATTGCGGGTAAAACTCAGGTAAAATTCTGGGAGCATCTGTGGGAAGAAAGCAGAGTTACTATTTCAAATCCGGTGACTCTTCATCAGTTACTCAGGAGCACCTGGACAACATAAGACTACAAGTCAGAATGAAATATACTGACATTGCACAGTGTACTACTGGAGTAAGCACTGCAACTTAAGTCATCCTAGTCTTAAAACACATCTATGTCAGTAGAAAAGGTTTAGAGAACATTAAATACATAATTTCTAATGAAAAGTCACTGGACTCAAAACAATAACTCTGCTTCCCACAGATGCTGCCAGATCTGTTGAGTTTTGCCAGCAATTTCTGTTTTTGTTTCAGATTCCAGCACCCATAGCTCTTTGTTGTATTGTAAGAATCGTTTCCATATTGGAACCAGGAAGTAAAGTCAATTGAACTGGCTTTCCAGTTTTTCTACCTTCATCAATAAATGATTTTTCCTATTTGTCTGTGTGTGCACATGTGTGAGTGTGTGCGAAAGACAAAGAAATTGGAAAAAGGTGGGTTTATTAGGAAGAGTCAGTACAGATTCCTTAAAGGGAAATCACGGCTAACTAAATTGCTGGAGATTTCTGAGGAGGTAACAGAAGGAGTAGACTAAGGTAAAGCTGTTGACGTTGTGTTCACACCTTGAGAACACATCTGACACAGTGCCAGACAACAG
The DNA here is from genome assembly GCF_030684315.1 of Stegostoma tigrinum. Taxonomy (NCBI): domain Eukaryota; kingdom Metazoa; phylum Chordata; class Chondrichthyes; order Orectolobiformes; family Stegostomatidae; genus Stegostoma; species Stegostoma tigrinum. The sequence goes on along the minus strand of NC_081361.1, from coordinate 66,277,702 downwards.
GCTTGTGAGATAAATTGTAACACATGGGATGAAAAGGACAGTAGTAACATGGATACAAATTAGTCTGAGTGATAGGAAACACAGTCTAACGGTCAACGGATAGATATTAATGATATAGATCTTGGTGCGTAGTAGACAATCTCAGTGTGCAGATGATGCAAAAACTTGGAGGCATTGTAAACTATGAGGAGGGCACTGTAGAACATCAAAAGGACAAACAAGTTGATGGGGTAGACAGATGTATGGCAGCTGAAATGCAATGCCAAGAAGCATGAGGTGATGCATATTGGTAAGAAAAACATGGACTGACAATACAAATTAAAGGGTGCTGTGCTAAAAATGTGCAGAAACAGAGGGGCCTGGATGTGTATTGGTGTGCGTGCAAAGAAAATTGAATGCAACAGGAAGGTGGAGCGGTCAGTTAATAAAACATGCAGTATCCTGGGCTTTATTAATAGGGTCATAAGAGTGTAACAGCAGGGAGGTTATGGTGAACCTGTACGTATTGCCTGTTTGACCTCACCTAGAGTATTAAGCATAGTTCTGAGTGCCACACTGTAGAAAGGATATGAATGCTTTACCACAAAGGATCCAAGGATGAGCAACCAGTTAAGAGGGTAAATTGGAGAGGTTGAAGACTGGTATCCTTGGAGAGAAGAAAGCTAAGAAGAGATTTGCTAGAAATTTCCAAAATTGCAAGGAGATTGAATAGAGTAGATAGGGAGAATCTGTTCCTGCTCACAAACAAATTGAGAATGGCAGGGCACAGATTTAAAATGATTTACAAAAGAAGCAAACATTATGTGGGAATAAAAATTTCCCAATAACTGTGGTTTTGGTCTAGACTGCACTGCTTGGAAGTGCATTGGAAGCATTCAACTGATGCAATTGAGGCATTTTTTTCTGTTCAAATAATCATCCAAAGCACAACGCTGTGGAGAAAAGGCAGCAGAATAGCACTAAGTCAAGCTGCTCATTTGGAGATTTGGTGCACACTGGTCAGTCAAATGGCCTCCTTCTGTGTGATAACACTTCTGTGATTTAGTTTCTTGTTTCCTTTCCTGATGTGTGGAAACATTTCCAGCTATGTTAAGGACATCCATCTTCTGCAAATATGACCATGAATCTACCCAAACAGACACACAGGACTTGAATATTTCTTTCCCAACATTGAAAAATTACTTTCCAACAAGTAAACTTGTTCCTTACTGTATTGCATGCACTGTAGTAGAATTTCAATAAAAATGAGCCTGTTCTATATTGGAGCTTAACTCCATGATCAACTTGTGGATCCAACAGTCATTGGCAATAGTTATACAGAATGCTTGATCTCTAAATCCACAATTGCCTTTTTGTTGTTTTGTGCAACCTGACAACACTAAAAAGGTCACCTTATTTAATTAATTGTGTGCTATTATGCCCATTATTAGCATAAATTATGGATACATTTTTTGAGTAAACGTCTATATATCTGATATGCTACCATACATGATACTTCCTATAAATCAAACTGCTTTAGGCTCTTGGTTTCAATTATAAATACCAGATAGAGATGATGGAATAGAAGATTTGAGAACATCTCACTGAAACAAAGGGCTGGATTTAATGGAGGGAAGAGCTCATGTTCCCTTCTTGGTGGTGGCAGTGAACATTGTTAATTAGTTCAGTGGGCTGAGGGTGGCAGACTGGGATTCCTGGCTGCTCCAGGTGAGATGTCAATGAGGTTCAATAATGAGGCGAGTGACACCCATCAGTCCAAGTCTACCACAGTTTACTGATGGCTTGAAGGTTACATGGGGGCTGCATTGCTTCCATGTTGGCTTGGCGACCATGCAGCAAAAGAGACTGGATTTTCCAGGAATGTCCTGGACGGGTGGGGTAGGGGGTTATGGGGGTAGGTTCCATCACTGTCAGACTCTGTAAACGATCAAAGGACCTGACACTGTGATGTGGTGCAGGGTTTGGCTTTTGGTGCAATCCCCTACCCATTGAAATCAAACCCTGCTCTTGCCTCCAACTCGCTGCCCCTTCCCCTCCTATGATTCTTAATCCACGATTTCTGTCCTACATTCACTCACCTTTAGTCTGGGCTCCCTCACAAATTCTGAAGATATTTTCTAACTTACCTTTTCAGAAGTATTAGACAACTCTGGAGCAGTTGGATTTGACCTCAGGCCTATCCTCTGGTGGGTACATTGCTATAAGCTGCCACTGCTCCTGCTAGTGGAAAGACTTCTGCCGCCTGGTACCATACCCAGGGGGAAGGCCTGATGGTGGCCACTTTAAGTGCCTGCAAAATGCTTGATACCTTCATCCCTCTTCACCCATCTCCCTTGACCCCACAGAAATGATGTAGATACCCAGTGGTGCTCTGATTGGTGGTTTAGACCTCCCTTGGCCTGACAGAATTGCAATCATAATTTGTGCATTTCAACATTGTCAGGCAATCAAGAGGAAAGGCATTTCGAAACTCAAAACTGGGTCAAACTTTAGAGCTCAGGAATAAACCCCATCTGAATCATTCAGGGCTATTAAAACGCAAACTGAATCACAATGTGAAGCTTGCTTAACGTTATCAACTCTTAATGTCAGAACATATTTTAGCACCATTTTGGAATGTTCCCTGCACTTTCTCCAGAGATGACCTGATTCACCTGTACCACATATGAACAGTGGGTTGGCACTTGATCTGATTACACAATACCTTCAATCTTTCGCTGAAAGAAATTAAAGCAAACTGTTAGACTGGCTTTGTGCAGAGTCACCTTCAAGTAATCCCTTCCCATGTGGAGAAGTGACCTTTCCACAGTGCTAGTTGTTGGATTTCTAATATCCTTTCAAAGCTTGGAAATCTTTGTCAACTTGAACAAAAATTGCCTCTTAGTTTTATTACATCAGACTTGACAATGATATTTTTTGGATCAATGTGGAACACTTTGACCTACTCCAATTACACGTACACTCTCTATAATATCCTTATGAGTTGCTTGATAGCTTTATTACTTCAGTAATATTTTATGAAGATGGAGGTGGTGCATGTCAGCTCTCAAATGATTAGCCCAGACTTTGGCTTTAAGACCAGAAAAATAATAATACCATAAAGACTTTGTGCATTGAACTGGAACGATAAATAAATCCCATGTAGATTAATTTATTTGCTGAAAGAAATTGTTAGCATCAATATTGAGATTATATTTGAATTTAATCAGTGAATGACTGTGAATGTTAGCACTGAAGATAGCATCTAGTTGCATCCAGCCAGTTGTAAACAGGTAGCCATCGCACAGTTATCTTTTGTTGTTTTCCATTGCTCTCCGTGTTTTTTAGACACTGGTGTGTTTATCAACCACTTGACTATATCTGTCAATAGTGTCTACATTGTAGTGCCGCCATATACTTAAAGGCAAGTCAAAGTTGTGCAGCTATTTAATGTTGACACTGCTGCCAATTTTGTTTTCAATTACGTTTCCTTGCATCTGTTAGCTCCCTACTGCACACTAGTATAGAGTTCCACAGACACCAGAAATCCTAACGCGAGGTTGTAGGCTTACTCGCTGAGCCTGTGTGTTTAGTTTAGACGTTTTGTCACCCTGCTCGGTAACATCGTCAGTGCCTCCAGTGACGTGTTGGTGTTCGGTTCCGCTTGTTATTTATATGCCTCAGTTTTCTGGGGTGGTGGAATTACTTCCGGTTCTGTTCCTCAGTGGTTTGTATATTGGGTCCAGTTCAATGTGTTTGTTGATGAAGTTCTGGTTGGAATGCCAGGCCTCCTGGAGTTCCCTGGAGTGTCTCTGTTTGACTCATGCCATTATGGATGTGTTGTGGTCTGTCATGGAGATAACAATGACAGACCACAACAAAAAGACACAATGCGGCAAGACACACTAGTCACCCTACCGTACATCAGGGATATATCAGAGATGACCACAAGACTGCTCAGACTCCTAGGTATCAGGGCTTCTCACAAACAAACAACCACCCAGCAACAGCTACTGATGAACGTAAAGAATCCCATATCTACAACCAATAAAACTAACATAATATACAAAATACCATGCAAGGGCTGTGAGAAACATCACATGGGCCAAACAATAAGGACACACGAACAGCAACTAGCCACCAAGAGACACGACCAATTCTAACTAGTCTCAATACACACGGACAAAGGAGGATACGAATTCGATTGGAACAACACATCCACTATAGTACAGAGACATGCCAGGTAATTCCTGGAGGCCTGGCATTCCAACTGGAACTCCGTCAACAAACACACTGAACTAGGCCCAATATAAAAACCAGTGAAGAACAAAACCAGAAGTAATGCCAACCATCCCAGCAAACCGAGACATATAAATAACAAGTGGGATGGAATAACAACGCTTCACCGGGGACGCACTGATGATGTTACTGAGCAGGGTGACAAAATGTCTGCAACCAAACACACTGGCTTGGTGAGCAAGTCTGCAACCTCTTCCACAACCTCAGCTACAAATCTTCTCGAAAATTTCAAATTCTAATGCGTATTGTTGAAATATCTATCTTTTGCGCGAATTGTGACATGAGTAGTAATGGGTATGATTGATCCTGCTCTCACTTCACATTTTACAGGTATAATCATTGAGTTATCATTGGGTAAAAGTAACTCTTGCTGAGACAAAGTATTGTCAATGCTAATTTTAGTTTCTGCTTCCCTGAATAAATAACCTAACTAATAACAATGAATATACCCAGAACTCCTGATTGAAACAGTTCAGTAAAATGCAGGGTAGCATATTTATTCAGAGATAACAAGGTATAGAGCTGGATGAACACTGCAGGCCAAGCAGCATCATAGGAACAGGAAAGCTGACGTTTCAGGCCTGGACCCTTCTTCAGAAATTCTGAACAAGGGTCTCGGCCCGAAACATCAGCTTTCTTGCTCCAATGATGCTGCTTGGCCTGCAGTGTTCATCCACCCCTACACGTTATCTCAGATTCTCCAGCATCTGCAGTTCCTACTATCCCTGAAGTATATTTATTCACTCAGCCTGTATATAGCCAAGGCTTCCAATATGAAAAACAATTTAGACAATGTTGGGAATAGTGAACAAACTTGATCCTTATTTGCTGAAACAATGCACATTCATGACTATCTTGATTTAGGTAGCATATCCAGAAAGAAACAAAATACTTTAGCCCAATATTGAAAGATTGGGTTAGTCTGAAAGGTCAGGTGAAGAGTAGGGGTATAACATTTTTGGCTAAACAAAGTTATAAAAAATTCAAATAATCTAAACCTTAATGCATTACATGTTCACGTTTTTGAGACAGAGTATAGTGTCTGTCAACACGTGAAATACTGATTTTCTGATATTACTTTTAAAAAGACAAGAAAATGGTTGAATATTTTCAAAGCCAGAACACAAAAGCATTTTAAACTTATCAGGCATTGTGCAAAATATAATGCATTCGTGTTTAAGGAATGGTATAAATCTTCAAATCGGCAGTATTTTACCTTGGGCAGTGTAGACTAGCTCACTGTAAATAGCTGGTGGAATCACAGGTGAAGGCAACTCTCTTAAGTAATGCTTCAGTGCACCTGCAATGATGTGGATGTCATACTGATCGATATCAACAGCTGCCATATCTGCAACATAAGGAACAGGATTAGAAACCAGCGTGACTTTATGAGCATATTTCATACTCTTTCTTACTGCATTTATGTTGTTGATTACATAGTTTTGTCTGCTGCTATAATTTTGATTGTCCAGCTTGGGGTAAGATTACATTAGTTTTCTCATCGTCCAAGTTAAAATGTAGACATGATTTATTATATTAGAACTGCCAGGTACTCGAATCTGCCCGTCGCACCTCTCGTCAAATTACTTTTCTTTTTGTCAGGTAATCTCTTTGGAAGAACAATTTACAAAAGATAGTTTTGTTTTTATTTTTAAGGGGATAGATTTTGGTTCCCTCACCAAGTGTAAATGCACAAGATAGTTCAGAAATGCAATCGCATGAATACTTTTTATCAGAGAATTGGAGACTCATATCCAATAGTTACTTGATTTATCTCGGCTATTCTTGGTCAAGTCTATGTTTGGAGCATCACAAGTGGATGAATTCAAAAAGGTTCCCTCAAGGCAGGAATGAAAATTCTGTAATTACATCCTGAGCGCAATTCTAGTTTTAAGATAATTGTTGAATAAACGGTAATCATAGTCACATCATTAAAAATCCAACAAGGTACTGATCAAGAAGTTAGTAGGGATAAATGAGTTGGAAGACAATAGGGGAAGGAGGGCAAAATGACATATGGGAGAGATACTTTGAGTTGAAAAAGTCAAACAAAAAAGAATGGAAAGCGACGTGTCATACATTAACCATCCCCAATGACAGAATAAAGAGGAATAAAGTTACAAGATTCCAACAGCACATTCCAGAGAACAGCATTTGATGTAATGTGCTAGTGAAACAAGTTCTTTGCCATCATAAGTGTGCGATAGCACATTATCAAAACTATTTTAGTCCTGAACTCATATCCTCCTGCAATAAAGGCCAATCCATTGGCCTTCCCAACAACTTCCTGCATTTGAACATTAACATTCAGTGTCTTACTGACAACAGCACATATTTCTCTTTGTATATCTACCTCCTACCATGCTACCTCTTACTATTGAGAAATACACTGCACATCTGGTCTTCTTATCAAAATAGATAGATTACCTCATATTTTGACATATTATCATCCTCTGTCATATTCTAATGTATTCATTATGCCTGTTCATCTTTACAGCCTTCAATCTTACACTTTATGCCTTCTCACAATGCAGATTCCCACTTTGGGTGGCACGGTGGCTCAGTGGTTAGCACTACAACCTCACAGTGCCAGGGACCCAGGTACGATTCCAGCGTCAGGCGACTGTCGGTGTGGAGTTTGCACATTCTCCCTGTATCTGCGTGGGTTTCCTCCGGGTGCTCCGGTTTCCTCCCACAGTCCAAAGATGTGCAGGCTAGGTGGATTGGCCATGCTAGATTGCCCGCAGTGTTCAGGGGTTTGTGAGTTATAGGGGGATGGGTCTGGGTGGGATGCTTCAAGGGGCAGTGTGGACTTGTTGGGCCGAAGGGCCTGTTTCCACACTGTAGGGAATCTAATCTAATCCTAACTTAGTATCATCTTCAAATTTAGAGATATTAATTTGGACACCACATCCAAATCATTCGTATATATTGTGCACAGCAAAGGGAAAAATATTGATTCTTGCGGTACCCCTGGTAGCCCCAAGAATTGTATTCTGTCATATTTTGTTTCTGCCTTTATCAACCCTTAATCCATGCCAGCACATTAAATTCCTTTTTCATGTGCCTTTACTTTGCTAACCAATATCCTATCAGGTACATTATCAAAAGCCTTCTGAAAACCCAAGAACAGCAACAATTTAAAAAAGGACCCAACAACTTTGTCAAACTTGATTTTTCATTCACCATTCACAAATCCATGATGACTATGCCCAATCAGATTATTATTATCCAAATGTGTCTATATATCACATCTCTCATGATAATAAAGTCTAGCATTGTCCCCACTACTGATGTATGGCTTACAGGTCCACAGCTTCCTGCTCTCCCCCTCCTTCTCTCAGTCACCTTTTCAATACAGCGGTGACAGTGCTCGCACCCAATCGACAGGAATCACTCCAGAATATACAGAATGTTTGAAAATGATCACAATGTTCTGGTGCAAGGGCTTCAACATCATTAATTTAAAATTCATCTTCAAGATTGCTTGTGTGGGAATATGGACATTTTTTTAGTTATCAGTCTTGATACAAGATTAATTGCTGAGAGCTTGTATGCTGTTCTGTCTGTAAATTAGTTTGCTTCTTGCACTGTTCATTATGAATTAAATTAAGCAGACAAGATTGCATCTTTCACTTGTAGTATTCAAATGACTGATAAAACTGTTAAAACTTCAAATTATTCAGCGAAGCTACGCTGTATTATTAACTCTCAATAATTTCCTTCTATATAGCTACTGAATGGAATGTTATCTGACCCACATGAAACAGCTTAAGTGACATTCGTCAGACACTGGAACCATGATGTGGAGGTACTGGTGTAGGATGTGGGTAGACAAAGTCTGAAATCACACAATACAGGTTATATCCAACAGGTTTATTTGAAACCACAAGCTTTCTGAGCCTCACTCCTTCTTCAGGTGTTAGTGAGAGGGATAGTATCAAACATAGAAGTTATAAGGAAAAGATCAAAGGGCCACACCACTGATATTCGAAACAAACCTAAGATGTTGTTAAATATTTAATCAGTTAGAAGGTTTAAATTAATTGATATGTATATGTAAATCCCCAAATGTCTTCCAAGTCACTGCCCTGAGAGAAATAAGGATTTTATCAGAAATAAAACCAGTCTGGCTCCAAACCAAAACATAAGCAGACTCTAAACAAGGCCTTGCACCTAACATACATTGTCTGACCTAAAACGTCACTTCTTTGTTACACTGATAAAACCTTTAGTTCTCTCAGGACCGTGACTTGAAAGGAATTTGGCGTTTACATATACACATTAATTAATTAAAACCGTCTAACTGATTAAAGATTTAACAGCATCTTAGGTTTACTTAATACATCCTTATCAGTGGTGTGACCCTTTAATCTTTTCCTTATACATTCTGTGTCTGATGCCATCTCCCTCGCTAACACCTGAAGAAGATGTGAGGCTCCGAAAGCTTGTGCTTTCAAACAAACCTGTTGGGCGATAACCTGGTGTTGTGTGATTTCAGACGGAACGGCAGAGTTACTCCCTGCCAAAAGTACTCTAATTTCTCCAGCCTCTGTGTGGACCTGTGAGGTCTATGCTTGGGGGAAGAAACGGCAAGTAAATGCATCGGCCTTGCAGGAGCATTCCAGTTGGTACGCATGTACCCTCGGAGGGGAAAGTGGCTCCCTGTATTACTGTGACAATTTTATTTTATTTAAACTCAACATCGTGTCTCATATCCTTTCCTCCTTGCTACCTCACAATTACTGCTTCACTCAAAAACCTTCTGCCTGTGGAGTAAACGACTTTCCTGGAATTGATGTAACTGAGTGTTTGCATAAGGAGCTACATTTCGAGGAGGCCAGAACAAGATGAACGGGGCCCCGTGTATGTCATGTCTTTGTCAGACTCTCCCCTACACTTTCTAGTGAGCTGAGTTGTTTTCTATAAAACATGTAAATCTTCATGCACCTGAGTGTTGACCTGATCTTACTAAACAATGAATCTGTAACAATATTGTTTTCCCAAAATGCATGCGATTACTGGTGAAAATCTGTTAAACAAAATGTAATAGTGACCCTCAACGGAATCATTTTATTTAAAAAAATTTGAGATTTGATAAGATACTTAGGTAATGTAAGTCTTCCTTTCAAAGCCTATTTTCTAACGTCAGCTATAACCTTGTGAATTAGAACTTGATGCCAATTACCACTGCAAGGTAATTATATCTTTTATCCTGATGCTCAATGTATTCTGTTAGCATTGTTAATATGCCTAAGTGCACACTGGAAAGACATCATCATTGCATTAGGAAATGCAGGAAAAGAACAAAACGCATTCAAATTGATAGCCTGGCACGATGACCTGTCACTCGTGTTTAGTTAATCCAAGTTGCCATTGAAACAAGGCTTGAATTTTACATAGGCCTTGTGTCTCCAACATCACAACAGCAAATCTTGTGTTGAACTTGCTGGCAGCTGTGTTGTCTTTACCACAAGCAGAATGCTCCCTGACTGCCTGTCGGCCCACTGTCTAATTCAGGAAGGTGGGTGAGCTACTGTTGCTGCTGACAGCCCAACCTGAAGGCCAGTGGCTCTGAAACCATAGCAGGGTGCCCAGGCAAGGTGGGAGCTGCAGAAAGACACTGCAGACCTCAGAAGCTGGGCCAAGCAGATTGTTTTGAATTATTCAAAAATAAAATGCCAGGGTTGCATGTCGAAAGGAAAAACCCTCTAGGGAAACAGATGAAGATGTGAGACTGCCTTTCCTTCTCATGGTAGTCTCTTTGGACTATTCAGCCTGGCGCTTACTCCCAACCCAGCAGCTACTTCCATTATACTGGCAGCACCCCATTAGACTTTAATTAGACTTTTGTGCAATGGCAGTTCACTGGCCATCTCCTTGAAATGGGCACAGCCTCTCTACCTCTGGTTCTTCCACTGAGAAAATGCCCTGGTGCCAATGGAACCACAATGGTGAGCTAACTTAATGCAGCTCACTGTGATTTGTCTGGCATGCTCTGCTGCTCAGTAGTGTACTGACAAAAGGTACTGAGAAGAATAATGGCACCTATGTGGAAAGTCAGGGCCACAATCTCACTGTCAGATTTTTAAAGTTTGTTCTAGATATCCAAAGGCAAAACATCATTTCAGTCGCTTCCCTCAGAAACGTGAGCTGGATTCTGACCGAGTTGCGGTCATTGTAAAATTATTTATAACAGAGCAGATTGATCTTGTATAAATAAATTACACCCTTTTGAGATATACTCCGCAACAGAAGTACAAGAAAGTCAGATCAACATTATCGCCATTTTGTTCACAACACTGTTCCCAAACATACAATCTAAATCTGAACCTGCAGCACAGAACTACAAAATTGGTACCTGGTACACTCTGATTATGCATTACTACTGTAAGCACAGCAATGTAATTTTTGCATCAAAATGAGAACGGAACAGTCAATCCTGGTCATACAAGATTGGAACATCTTCCGCTACATCTATTAATGCCTTATTCCATTACGCATGGATTAATTTGTTGCTTTTTCTGTCCTGTCCATCCCACAATTACTTTTTACTCATGTTCCACCTAGCACTGCATATCATTGTCAATGGTTTATTTTCCCATTTCAACACCTAACCCTCTTGTGGAACCCCATGATAAAAACAAATACAAAGGCTGACTGGTGAGTTTTGGCACACAGACCATGAAAAAGTAACTGATTGAAATATATTTATACTGATTTTCCACACAGGACAGAGAGCTTCGAATTTGTGCCAGTATAAAAGTAATAATGTCAAATTGGCTGTCCTTTTATATTACAGACTGCCTATCCCCATCATCCATTTTTCATGATCATGAAAAATCAAAATAATCTCAATTAATGGAGCTCCTTTTTCTGATGTCTGTTTACATTGAATACAAATAAGTCTAAGTATATAACCGAATTAGAGATCATATTGAGAATACTGCAAGCAAAAGTATGTCTTCATGTTTCTCCCTTCCTTTTACAATGCTAAACTACACTGTAACTGAACAATAATACATACATCTTTCCAGTGAGAAAATCTCTGCTTCAGTGTGTGATGGTGACACAGAGCAAATGTATGTATCATATCAGCCACACATTCAACTGTAAACTGTGGAGCTGCTATCCTTGTTGGAGATTGTATTTGAAACTGTGAAAAGAATATTAAGTCTTTATGATACTTGCAGATATCCAGTGGCATTGCTTACAGCTACACCAGGGTCTGGAATATAACTGAGTTCCTTAGCTGCTAATCTGTTTTATTTGATTACTGTTCAGCTGTGCTCTATTGGAATTCCGATCATTTACATGTGAATTGCTGGTAATTGTTGGTAAATCTCAGTTTCAAAGGTCAGAACAGCCAAGAAGGCAGCACTGCCAACCATCCAGCCAACTGAGTTAATCGACCCCCACTGGATCACAGCCAAGTTTGAGCATCTTTTTTCATGGAAGATCTTGTTAGGACTAGGGTAAGGCTTACAACTGTGAGCAAGATAAATAGGATGAGGAAGAAGCCATCTGATTCCTCACGCCTACTCTGCTATTCATTAATGCTGACCTAATCTTGCTCTCAACTCCAATTTGCTGCCTGCTTCTCATAACCTTTAGACACTGCTGCAATTCAATAATCTGTCTCTCTAGATCTTGAATACATTCAATGACTTAGTCTCCACAACTCTCCAGGGTAAAGTCAGAAATCACACAACACCAGGTTATAGCCTGGAAACATTTATTTGAAAACGCAAGCTTTTGGAGTCTTACCCCTTCTTCAGGTGTTAGTGAGAGAGGCAGTATCAGACAGAGTATTTATAAGTAAAAGATCAAAGGGTCACACCACTGATGAGGATGTGCTAAAAAAAACCTAAGATACTGTTAAATCTAATAATCAGTTCAGAGATTTTAATTGATTTATATGTGTATACATAAATCCCAAATTCCTTTCAAGTCACTGCCCTGACAGGACTAAAGATTTTGTCAGTGCAAAGAAGAGTTGACATTTAGGTTAGACAGTGTATGTTAGGTGTGAGGCCTTGTTTAGAATCTGTTTGTGTTTTAGTTTGGAGTCAGGCTGGTTTTATTTCTAAAGCAGGAATTTATAAAACACCATATTGATTGACTGTCTATAAATTGTGTGCTTTTTGACCAAAATAGAATGTATCTGCAAATACATAGTCACCCTATAGATTCCCATGTGTGTGTGCGTGTCTGTGTGTGTATGTGTGAGTGCATGTGCATGTGCGTCTGCATGCAGAGTGTATAGTGTTGTGGGGTCACCCACAGTGCGACATAAACCCAAGGTCCTAGTTCAGGCCATCCCCATAGGTATGGAACTTGGCTATCTGCCTCTGCTCAGTGACTCTGCGTAGTTGCATATCTTGAAGTTCACCTTGGAAGACATTTACCCAAAGATCAGAGGCCAAATGCCCTTGACTGTAGAAGTACTCCCTCACTGGGAGGGAACATTCCTGTCTGGCAATTGTTGCATGGTGTCCATTCATCCGTTGTTGTACTGTCTGCCTGGTATTGCCAATATACCATGCCCTGGAGCATCCTTACCTGCAGCGTATGAGAGAGTCAACATTGGCCAATTCTCTTGGGTATTTGCTGTGTAAATGGTGGGTGGTGTTCCCACTGCGATGGTTGTGTCCGTGTTGAAGATCTGACACGTCTTGCAGAGGTTGCCACGACAGGGCTGTACAGTGTCGTAGTTGATGTTCTCCCGAGGCTGGGTAGTGTGTTGCAAATAATGGTTTCTTTAAGGGTTGGCAGTTGTTTGAAAGTGAGAAGTGGGGGTGTGAGGAAGATTTTGGCTAGGTGCTCATCCTCATCGATAATGTGTTAAGGCTGTGGAGAACATGGCGTAGTTTCTCCACTCCCGGGAAGTACTGGGTAATGAAGGATACTCTATCAGACATAATCTATGTCTGTCTTCTGAGGAGTTCATTATGGCTTTTTGCTGTGGCACATCAGAACTGATGACTGATGAGCTGCGCATCGTACCTTGTTCCTATGAGGGCATCCTTCAACACCTTCAGGTACCTGTCTCGTTCCTCCTCATCCAAACAGATCCTGTGTATACGTAGGGCTTGTCCATAGGGGATGGCTGTTTCAATATTTTTAGGGTGGGAGCTAGAAAAGTGCAGCATTGTGAAGTTATCCGCGTGCTTGCAGCAGAGTGAGGTACTGAAGTGTGCTTCCCTGATGGAGATGGGTGTATCCAAGAATGAGACTGATTCTAAAGAGTAGACCATGGTAAGTCTGAAGATGGGATGAAACTTGTTGATATCGCTATGTACTTGTTTCAGTGATTCCTCACTGTAAGTCCAAAGGAAGAAAATGTGGTCAATATATCAGGGGTATAGCATTGGTTGGAGGTCCTGTGCCGCAAAGGAGTCTTGTTCAAACCAGCGCTTGAAAATGCTGGCATACTGGGGACCAAATCTGGTCCCCAAGGCTGTTTGGTATGTGTGGATGAAAACCTGGTTGTCGATCCACTCCAAGGTAAAGAATTCAGAACCCTTAAAGCGAAGAAATGATTCATTTCTGTCTTAATAAAAATGTTCCCTTATGCTGAAACCATGCCCCTCTAGTTATTCCACATGACAGAGAACATCCCCAAAGCATCTATCATCACAAGATCCCTCAGAATTTTATACATTATACATCGATAAGGTCACCTCTCATGCTTCTAAATGTTCATGTTATAGGCCCAGCTGTATAGGCAACAATCTTTTCTCACATTACAACCACCCCAGCAATAAACTTTCTCTGAACTGCCTCCGATATAAACAAACCCTCCTTCTATTCAGAGACTGTATTAACACAGAGATTTTGTATAAGGGCATTCAGAATAGAACTGCAATTAATGGATGTTCAGGGAAAGCAAAATGCAAAACAAAGAACTATTTGTGTTTCCTTGCTAGTTTCACTCTGTATTCCAGCAAGAAGGAATACAATAGGATTAAGTTTAGGGCCTGGTGCCTGCTACTTCTCACTGTATTCACATGAGTACATGTCAGTGAACCTATGTCAATTCAAACACACCTATGACAGAGGGGCTGGAGAAGAAGCAAGGGTGAAGCTGTGTTACTATGAGTGAGTAAGAGGTAGGACATCTCCAACTTAAGGGGCATACAGCACACTAATAATTGAGCTCAGCACTTTCACTTAAAACGTGATAATTCTCTGGCAAAATTCTCTTAAAATTCTCTGGTAACCAGCAATATAATGCTAATTTTACTGGCTATATTATGGAGGAAATAGAGATGTAGAAGTGACTTCAAAGTTGCAATCTCATCTGAGGCAGAAAACAATTATAAAACATTTGAGATTTGCATATAGTTTTTGATACATGGGAGCCTGTTAATGGCTTTCTTAACATGTCATTTTTTCTAAATATCCATCGTACTTCCTCATAAATGAAAGCTATATTTCTCTAATATGAAGCACATTATTGTTCAGAAAAATCTGACTGAACACATCCTTGAAAACTTCATCAATGGGGGCAAAAGTGAGGCAGACATTTATTTAAATACACTCAATAGCAGTTAACCTTGTGTGAAATGTTCAATGTGCCTCCAAATACTAGAGGTAAAGCAGTGCCTCAAGACATCGCCAATGTATGACTGATTCTTGATTTGGTTTAGAATTTTCTATTGTACCTCCAAAAATACCTGAAAAATCAATAAAACATTCAAAAATGTTGGTGATGAAAATGTGTACTATGTTTGGATAGGATGGATGAGACATTGGCATAAGCAGGCCATAACATATGTGCTTACACAATACCAAGACAGTCCGTGGTCGCATACAAAACTGCACTGACTTTATGACTAATTAATATCAAGTGGGCAATTCTAGGAAGGAGCATGATGCTTGGAATGGAAATGAAAAACATGTTAAATTGGAGCAATGAGTGCTGTTCTGAGACTGTGCAGTGCCGAGAAAAAGGAATGATTATTTTGTACCTAACCATGCTTTGTTCAGTTTGGGTTACTGAATGATGATATAGAGAGCTGCAGTCTCCCTGTCCCATGAAAGTTAGTTTTAGAAAGTGTTGGGAAATCCAACAACTGCTCCCCAATGCTATCCCAATTTTAAGCAGCTTGCTGCGCAAAAGGCTACCACAAGAGGAGAGTGCTTATACCACAGAAGGACGTACACAGGACAATGAAACCAATTAAATCACAATCAATATTCATTTCCCCCAGCTCAACAACTTTGCCAACATTAATCCTACTGTGTCAGGAGTGTATCAACATGATGAATAGAGCCACCCAACCAAGGTTTGGGGTGTCATGAATGATTGAATTAATTGGGAGCCATAGTGCTACAGGGCCTTGGGAAAGGCTACAAGCACTCTTCTACAGGAGTCCACCCTCCATCCTAAAGTCCCTCACAGTACATTTTCACCTTTTTGGCATTAAAGAGAGATCTTGAAGTGGCCCAAGGTCTTCCTTTCTGCTAGCAGTACTCACCTTTTTCCAGGGGGTGCTGAATTGACACTATTGTGGGACATCCCACTTTCCTGGGTCACTCACTGTCCTTAATTCACCTTGATCCCAGTTCGTCTGGGGCTCCTTGATGCTAGGCTCAGTCAAATAAAGTCTTGCTATCAAGGGCGGTCACTCTCAACTTGCCTTTGAAATTCAGTTCTTGACTGTAATGGGTTTGGGTTTGAAAGCCCTGGTGGAATCCAAATTGAACTCCACTAAGTAGGTTATTGCCAATAGGTGCTGTTTGACAAGTGCTGTTGTTGGTACCTTCCATCAAATTGCTGATGATCACAAGTACACTGATGGTGTAGTAATTGGCCAGGTTGGATTTGTCCCGTTTTTACAGGACTCATCTAGGCAGCTTTTCCGCATTGTCAGGAAAATGCTGGTGTTATATCTGTGCTGGAACATCTAGGCTAGAGGCAAGGCAAATTTGCAAGCAATTATCTTCAGGAATATTGCGAGAATGTGACCAAATCCAATAGCTTTGTAGTATCCAGAGCTTCTTGGTGTTTTTTGATGCCATGTGGTGTGAATCAATGCCCAAGTCTGGCACCTTTAATGTTGGTGCTCTGTAGAGGAGGCAGAGAAAGATCATCTGTTTGGCACTTTTGGCTGAAGATTGCTGCAAAAGCTTCATCCTTAGCTTATGCACTGATTTTCTGGGCACCCCATCATTGAGGATGGGGACTTTCTGTTATGCTTCCTCTTCCATTAAATTCACAACCAGATGTGGCTGGACTGCTGAGCTTAGAGCTGATCTACTCTTTGTGGAATCACTTAGCACTGTCCCTCAGTTGCTGCTTATGCTGTTTGTTACGCAATTCGTCTGGTTTTTGTAGCTTCACCTCATTTGAGGTCTGTCTAATGCTGCTCCTGTCATGCAGTCTTGCACTCTCATAATTGTTTCACTTGATGGTAATGATAGAGTAGGGGATGAGGTTACAAATGTGCTGAAGTACAATTCTGCTGCTGTTGATGGCTCACAGTGCATCATAGATGCCCAGTCTTGAGTTGCTAGATGTGTGCAAAATCTGTCCCATTTAGCATGGTGATAGTGTGACACAGGAGGATGGGGATGGAGGTTATTCTCAATGTGAAGGCAAATCTTCATCTCCACAAGGACAATGCAGTCATGCAGTAGTCACTTTTACTGATACCGTTATGCACAGATGCATCTCCAGTTGGCAGAATTAGTAAGGGTTAGGTCAAGTATGCTTTTCCCTCTTGTTGGTTCCCTCACTACTTGCCACAGACCCAGTCTAGCAGTGATAATAGAAACTGCAGGTGCTGGAGAATCTGAGACAATAAGGCGTAGAGCTGGATGAACACAGCAGGTCAAGCAGCATCAGAGGAGCAGGAAAGCTGATGTTAAGGGTCTCGGCCCAAAATGTCAGCTTTCCTGCTCCTCTGATGCTGCTCGGCCTGCTGTGTTCATCCAGCTCGACATCTTGTTATCTCAGTCCAGGAGTGATGTCCTTTAGGGCCCAACCAGCTTGATCAGTAGTGCTGCTGCTCTTGTTTGGTATACATTGAATCACTCACTCAGCGTACATTCTAATTACTGAGCACTCTCAGTGCTATGTCCAAATGCTGCTCGATATGAAGAATCACTGTTTATCAGCTCAGGGGATCAATACATGGTCATCAGCAGGAGGTTTTCTTATCTATGTTTGCCCTGATGCTACAAGATTTCTTAGGGTCTGCAGTCAATGTTAAAGACTTCCAGGGCAACTACTTCCTGACTGTATACCACTGCCAAGTCTGTCCAGCTGCTGGAACAGAACATTTGCAAGAATGCTAATGGTGGGGTCCGGGACATTGTGCGTAAGGTTGATCCCAATAGAATGACTATATCAGGCAGTTGACTGATAGGTCTGTGAGACAGCTCTCCCACCTTTGGTACAAGCTCCTAGATGTTAGTAAAGAGGATTCTTGCAGGGTTGGCATGGATGAGTTTCCCGTTGTCGCTCCTGATGTCGTACTCGATGCTAGATAGACTGTCACATTTCATTCATCAGCAGTTGAATCAACTGAAGAGCTTGCTAGGCCATTTCAGAGGGCAGTTAAGAGTCAGCCACATTTCCCTGGGCATGGCAAATTAGCTTATTCAAGATTTACTTCATCTATGACATGTTGTTTCATCCACAACAGAAGGAATTCAAAAACATTTCATTGTGCAAGAAAGAAAAGTCATACTTTTGACCACAAACCCATTTTAAAGGAATATAAGTCATATTCAAACACTAAAGAAGGGTCTAGGCCTGAAACATCAGCTTTCCTACTCCTCTGATGCTGCTTGGCCTGCTGTGTTCTTCCAGCTCTACACCTTGTTATCTTATATTTACACATCTCTTAGTTGTAGGAGTTTGCAAATAGGTCGCTTGTCCATTGTCACATTCAGAAAACCCATTAAAGCCAAGCGAAAGTTTCAAAATGGATATCGCTTCCTGAGTCATATAAATTAATACTACAGTTCCATAAATGAGCCCCACGCATAAAACTTGCTCAATAAAAGTGAAAATGAATTCTGTTTTCAATTTGACTTTCTTTTTTACTGTGGTTTGTTTTCGTCCCTGTTGACATCCTTTCCACATGTTATTTTCCAGATGCCTGTCAATAACACTTTAATGGAGCAGCAGCAAAACTAATGAGAGTCCCAAGCTCACATCTTCCACAACTTACCCTTCACCTTCATGGAAAACTATCTCACTTTCAGTCGGTGCCTCCTGCCACCACCTTCAACCCCAACTCTCCAACTCTCTCCCGCCATACCCCCTACTGCCCCCCAAGTCAGGAATATGCAATTCACCTGCAGCCGCACTAACCTAGAAATCCTGCCTGATATTGCAAACAAAGCAGATTCAAACCTGGTTATTACTTGGAGGGGAGACCAGTTGAGAATACCCAGTACAGTAGTTGGCTGCAGGCTTGGTTCCTAGCATTCTCATTACTCAGTTTGGGTGATTTGGGTTCATGTCCCACTGCAGACACTTGAGTGCGGGACTGAGGGACAGCAGCCCTCTTTTGAATGAGATGGTAGACTGTAGGCCCGTGTGGTTTGAGTGTAACTAAGAGGTAATATGGCACTATTTTTAAAAAGATTAGAGAACCTTTGAAATCCTGCTAAGTATATATGCAACAATTGACATCCACAAAAACAAATGATGATCTGTTCATTGTCATATTCCTGATTCTGTGCACATACTGGTACTACTTCTCCGAGATGACAGTAGTCACAGCACTTCAACAAAATCACATCATTAGCTGTAAAGTACTTTGAGACAGTGGTTGTGAAAAGCACTATACAAATGCATGATGAAGGGTCTAGGCCCGAACATCAGCTTTTGTGCTCCTAAGATGCTGCTTGGTCTGCTGTGTTCATCCAGCTCCACATTTTGTTATCCCACACTTTGACATCTCGGATTCTCCAGCATCTGCAGTTCCCATTATCTCTGATCACTATACAAATGCAAGTCTTTCTTTCCAAGTGGAATATCCAGTTTGCATTTTGCTCAAATAACTGTCATTCAATACTATACTGAAAGACATTTTGCCCAACTTGAGTTTCCAATAATTGGTAAAGGTTTTGAACTTCACTGAAAAGTTAAGATCAACCACCAATTCCACAACTCCTCATTATTTCTAATAACCCCAGCTCCAAATCGGAATTACAAATGACAGCCTTAGTGTGGGTAATTGTCCTGTTGTGTTATTTGTGAAGTACAGTACAGCAAAATAGTTTTTCAACTGATTCTTCAACACACCTTTGTTTAATTTACTCTTTATAACATTAAATTGTCATTGACAGAACGGGCCTATTTAATATTATTTTCCAAAATCTACTGCAGTTTCTTTTTTGCTGTGCAAAATGGATTTTGTTCTGTTTTTGTTCCTGACCTCAGTATAAATGTGCTAGGTTTGCCGAATGAAGATTCACACAAGATAGTTTTGGAAGTCAAAATCATCAATGTATTTATGATGTGTTGCTTAACATTTTCTGTTTTAGATCTGAACTCTGTAGCACCAAAACCGTGCTAAATAGGATAGATTTCAAACAGATCTAGCAACTCAAGACTCCAATCTGCAACTTCATGGCCCAGCATATCCTCCACTCAACCATTACGTTCAAACATGGGGGTCAGACTGCAGGAGGGCATGTTCGTAGCAGCACCAGGTTTACCTGAAAATAAGGTATCAATCTGGTAAAGTTACCATCAGGGCTACTTGCACACCAAACTGCAAAAGCAGCAAGTAATAAACAGAGATAATGGGAACTGCAGATGCTGGAGAATCCAAGATAATACAGTGTGGAGCTGGATGAACACAGCAGGCCAAGCAGCATCTCAGGAACACAAAAGCTGATGTTTCGGGCCTAGACCCTTCATCAGAGAGGGGGATGGGGTGAGGGTTCTGGAATAAATAGGGAGAGAGGGGGAGGCGGACCAAAGATGGAGAGAAAAGAAGATAGGTGGAGAGGAGAGTATAGGTGGGGAGGTAGGGAGGGGATAGGTCAGCCCAGGGAAGACGGACAGGTCAAGGAGGTGGGATGAGGTAATAGGTAGGAAATGGAGGTGCGGCTTGAGGTGGGAGGAAGGGATGGGCGAGAGGAAGAACAGGTTAGGGAGGCAGAGACAGGCTGGGCTGGTTTTGGGATGCAGTGGGGGGAGGGGAAGAGCTGGGCTGGTTGTGTGGTGCAGTGGGGGGAGGGGACGAACTGGGCTCGTTTTGGGATGCGGTGGGGGAAGGGGAGATTTTGAAGCTGGTGAAGTCCACATTGATACCATTGGGCTGCAGGGTTTCCAAGCGGAATATGAGTTGCTGTTCCTGCAACCTTCGGGTGGCATCATTGTGGCACTGCAGAAGGCCCGTGATGGACATGTCATCTAAAGAATGGGAGGGGGATTTGAAATGGTTCACAACTGGGAGGTGTAGTTGTTTATTGCAAACCGAGCGGAGGTGTTCTGCAAATCAGTCCCCAAGCCTCCGCTTGGTTTCCCTAATGTAGAGGGAGCCACACCGGGTACAATGGATACAGTATACCACATTGGCAGATGTGCAGGTGAAACTCTGCTTAATATGGAAAGTCATCTTGCGGCCTGGGATAGGGGTGAGGGAGGAGGTGTGGGGGCAAGTGTAGCATTTCCTGCGGTTGCAGGGGAAGGTGCCGGGTGTGGTGGGGTTGGAGGGCAGTGTGGAGCGGACAAGGGAGTCATGGAGAGAGTGGTCTCTCCGGAAAGCAGACAAGGGTGGAGATGGAAAAATGTCTTGGGTGGTGGGGTCGGATTGTAGATGGCGGAAGTGTCGGAGGATGATGCGTTGTATCCGGAGGTTGGTGGGGTGGTGTGTGAGAACGAGGGGGATCCTTTTGGGCGGTTGTGGCGGGGGCGGGATGTGAGGGATGTGTTGCAGGAATTTCGGGAGACACGGGCAAGGGCGTACTCGACCACTGTGGGGGGAAAGTTGCGGTCCTTGAAGAACTTGGACATCTGGGATGTGCAGGAGCGGAATGGCTCATCGTGGGAGCAGATGCGGCGGAGGCAGAGGAATTGGGAATAGGGGATGGAATGTTTGCAGGAGGGTGGGTGGGAGGAGGTGTATTCTAGGTAGCTGTGGGAGTCGGTGGGCTTGAAATGGACATCAGTTACAAGCTGATTTCCTGAGATGGAGACTGAGAGGTCCAGGAACGTGAGGGATGCGCTGGAGATGGTCCAGGTGAACTGAAGGTTGGGGTGGAAGGTGTGGGTGAAGTGGATGAACTGTTCGAGCTCCTCTGGGGAGCAAGAGGCGGCGCCAATACAGTCATCAATGTAACAGAGGAAGAGGTGGGGTTTGGGGCCTGTGTAGGTGCGGAAGAGGGACTGTTCCACGTAACCTACAAAAAGGCAGGCACAGCTGGGGCCCATGCGGGTGCCCATGGCTACCCCCTTTGTCTGTAGGAAGTGGGAGGAATCGAAAGAGAAGTTGTTGAGGGTGAGGACGAGTTCGGCTAGGTGGATGAGGGTGTCGGTGGAGGGGGACTGGTTGGGCCTGTGGGGCAGGAAGAAGCGGAGGGCCTTGAGGCCATCTGCATGCGGAATACAGCTCTATAGGGACTGGACATCCATGGTGCAAATTAGGTGTTGGGGGCCAGGGAATTGGAAGTTCTGGAGGAGGAGGAGGGTGTGGCTGGTGTCACAGACATAGGTAGGGAGTTCCTGGACCTTCACCAGCTTCAAAATCTCCCCTTCCCCCACCGCATCCCAAAACCAGCCCAGTTCGTCCCCTCCCACCACTGCACCACACAACCAGCCCAGCTCTTCCCCTCCACCCACTGCATCCCAAAACCAGCCCAGCCTGTCTCTGCCTCCCTAACCTGTTCTTCCTCTCACCCATCCCTTCCTCCCACCCCAAGCCGCACCTCCATCTCCTACCTACTAACCTCATCCCAACTCCTTGACCTGTCTGTCTTCCCTGGACTGACCTATTCCCTCCCTACCTCCCCACCTATACTCTCCTCTCCACCTATCTTCTTTTCTCTCCATGTGCGGTCCACGTCCCCCTCTCTCCCTATTTATGCCAGAACCCTCACCCTATCCCCCTCTCTGATGAAGGGTCTAGGCCCGAAACATCAGCTTTTGTGCTCCTGAGATGCTGCTTGGCCTGCTGTGTTCATCCAGCTTCACACTTTATTATCTTGGATTCTCCAGCATCTGCAGTTCCCATTATCATTGGGATGTCATATCCCTGTTTCTTTCCTGTCACTGGGTCAAAATCCTGGGATTCCCTCCCTGAGGGCATTGTGGGCAACCCACAGCAGGTGGACTGCAGCGTTTCTATGAGGCACCTCACCACCACCTTCTCAAGGGCAACTAGGGATGGGCAAGAAATGCTGGCCAGCCAGTGATGTCTGAATCCCAAGAAATGAATTTTTAAAAAAAATATAATTCGACTTTATGCTTATTATGATTATTCGGTGATTGTCCTACATATAAATTGCTGCATCATTGAAAAATTGTATGGATCACAGAGATATGAGGGAAGGAGTTTTGTTTAAAATAGCATTTCACTGGTTTGCATAAATAAATACTGAGACCAAAGCAATTGCAAAGCACTATAAAATGGTATTGGCCTTTTGGCTTTATGCTAGAAATATCCTTCCACAGAAAGGTCATGAGAGTCTATTAGTCAGCTGTACCTTTTTAAAGGCAGCCATCTCCACATATTTCTTTTATTGGATGTTAATGGCAGATACAGTGATAAATAAAGTATAATGAGCAGCTGATCACTGCAGCACATTGGCATTCGGAGTACTGGCAGTTTATTAAACAATTCATCAGTCGACGATCGATGTAATTAACAGTCTCTGAACAGATGGAAAAATGAGCATCTACATCAGTGTCACAGCTTTAGTTGCTGCACAGTGCAATAAGAGAAAAGGTTGATTACTTCTAAGAATATATGTGAGCCCTTTAGACATCAAGGCCTTCTGTCTGCCTTGAACATTGTCAGTGAGGGACTGCAGGTTGAACTATGTTGTCAAGTCATTATGTAGCATTATGCATATCTGTGTACCATATCAGTGTGGAATAAGTTAGCATAACAGTTGTCCAAAGTACAGAAATGACTCCTCAAGAAGAACAAACTGATTTAGTTTGTGGCTCAAAGGGGCAACCTCAATTCCACAAAGGGAAGATAAATTATGAATAAGTGAGCACACGGACAGGTATTAGCTAATACGCAGAAGAAACCTGGAGGGAGATGGTAACATTGAGTCACAACCAATAATTGTAAGAGGCCAGCTGCTTTGCCATCAGTACAATCGATTGAAAGAAAGATCCTTGATCACTGCAATGGACACTTTGGAAGGAATCCTTTGGTTATTAAGCCCATCAGTTCTCTATTATTTAGGCTTTTGGACATTTCCCTCAAAAAATTGTTAAAATATATATATATGGGTCTTTTTCCTTCAACCAGATTCTAATGTGTCACACTCTGCATTTTAAATTTCAGTCCAGAGATTCTCTTAATATTGTCAACTCCTTTAAACATTCTGAGAAATGAACATAGATAGCAAAATCTCATTTAATGTCTGTCATAAAATTATACCTTTTTTGCATATCTCAGTAGGAAAAATCTTTCCTCACATTTGTTCATGGAAAATGCAGTCAATGTCACTGCCTCTGCCTCATTTAAAGTGGAGCAGACCTGACAACAGACGGTAGGAATTCTTCTCCCCAGACTGCAAAAAATACTGCCATTCTGGATTATACTCCTGTGATTCTGATACTCTCCACTGGACTGTGTATGACTGCATATACCCCTTTCCCAGCCCATGAGGAAAAGATAATTGATTATAGGTAAAGCTCCGTCAGTTTAATATTTGCCTCTCTATGCATTTATAAAAAAAGGGAGCTTAAAATACATCCATGTGTGCATAAGAAAAAAGCATCATTTTGACCATATATCCATTTTAAGAAGCAGGTTCATTCAAAACACAAAGTACTTTTTTACATATTTTAGTTGCATAGGCAGAACTTGTTGCCTGCCAATGAAAAAAGTGGTAGATTTTGCGCTGAGTTGGAAAAAGGACAAAATAGTTAACATAATAGAAGAGATACAATTTTCTGTAAACAGTTTATTTTCTTGTTGCTCTTACCTGAACTCAACTGCTCAAGCCACATTTCATACCTTTGTCACTCTAGGCACAACATCTATGTTGTATCAGTGATAATGGGAACTGCAGATGCTGGAGAATCCAACATTTATGTTGTTCTCAATGGCCTCCAAACCCTGACCTTACTTAAGCCTGAACTCCTCTATAACTCTGGGTCCCACATTCCTTTGTGCCCAACATCCAATGCAGAATCCAATCTGGAAGTCCACAGATGTGCTCTCCTTCAGTGAATAAACTTTAAAATCCTTGTTTGTGTCTTCAAATCCCTCTGCTGTTTGTCTAGCATTAATGCAGTAGACATAGATCAATTTTCCCCTACTGCTTGGAGCTTTTAGAGTAAGTGTTCCAAGTACCTATGGATAGTGAGTCACTTTGGCTGCCACTATGTTGGTAAATCCCAGAAAGGCTATTCGTGCGATTATAATATTTACGGGTGGCAGCAAACATGCTCGCAGCCAGCGCATAGTTAGAACATTCTGGTTTATATTTCATCACAAAGAACTGCTTTTGTCTGTGAATAATTGAGAGTTGACAGGTCAATAAAACAAAGCAGCAAATAAAAGTAGAAAATTCAGCAAAAACTATAGCCAATGAATCTACAAGTGATCATCAATGAGCATGCACCAAGACTATTTTGAGCTGAGGAAATATAGGCTGATGTACATGAGCAATATACATCGTGTGCACACAGCCAGACACACAAAATTTATATGTAGCTAATTATAGTTTTATTTCTTCTATAGCTACCTTTCCTGGTGTAACATAGTTTCAAGTTATAAATTCTAAGCTAGGCACCAGTGAGTCCAGGGCCCCTCCTGGAATTCTCTTTAAGTAAAAATGATCACACATTTCACAGAAGAACTTTCTGGCGCTGTTCCTTTGATTGTGATAGTTTGAACCCATACAGAAGCAGCTAATTATTCCATGCGGTATAGGCTGATTTTTACAAAGTTTTCCACTCTTTAGGTTTTCAATAAGTTTCTTCGAAGCTTTAGTACCTGATAAGATACTCCCAAAAAACCAACTAAAGAGCAACCGTGATCTTAAACTGGCAGGGCTGAGTCCAAACTTTTTAATATACCTGAATGCAAGACTAACACTCACATGATGAGAAATACTGGCAAACGCTGAAAAGCCTGTTTCTTTGCAGTAGCTATGTTCACTCTGACAACATTACATTTTCAGATATGGTATAATTCTGACTCTGTAGAAGAAATTTGCATTTCTCCAAAGTTTTCAGATTGTTTTGCCTCTCTTCACTTAGTGGTCTCTTTTTATAGGTTTAAAAAGTCATTTAAAATTGATTTCTCACTTCTATAGACACTCTTTGTTGTGTGTGTACCTTGCCTTTAAGATAATTAACCATTAAGAACTCCATGTGGTGTATGTATACAATAGCAGCAACCAATCTGCTTTGAGTTTGCAAGTTGCACCTACAAACTAGTTAGTTTGCTATAGTTTGCTATAATGACCGTTTCATGACTTATTATGTGTTTTACTGTTTAAATAAACTAACCCACTGAGCTAATCCCTGATGAACAATTGATCTTTGGACCATAATCATTAACATAAGACTTATATTCCTCATTGATTCACTGTCTGCCAGTGCTATGATCTAACTAAGATGTGAAAAATAATTCATAGCAGTTCCTTATAAGGGCTTGAAACTTAATGTAACTGTCAATTTTGGCCAGTTCACACGTAATAATTTTATCAATCTGAATAGAATATTATTTGACCACTCCATTCACTTGAGACAAGACTACTGCTGAGTTGCAAATTGATGAAGCCTGTTGAAATTTTATGGAATAGCAGGTGTGGTTGGTATTCCACTGAGCTACACAAAGTGGCTCAATGGAAGCACTCCAACCTCACTCTAGAAAGTAAGGTAAGTTAAGGAGAATAAGGATGTTCTTGGAATCCCCCTAATGGTTTGGCAATACTTTCTGTCCATCTGGCCTCTCTGCAAGAGGAAAGAAAAAGCAAACATGTAGAAAGATGCAAAAAAAATTAGACTATAAAAGGCTAACATTTAAAATAGATTTCATCCCACTTCCAAAACCATTCTCACAAGTTGTAGCTACTGAGCTTATGGTGCAAACTCAACAACAAATAATTCTAAAATATGTTGAAGAAGATTCTATTCTGAGATTTTTTCCCCAAAGATGGCCTCAGTTTTTCTCAATGATTCAAGAATCATAAAATCACGACCTTCCTTCTGCCTCCAAATACTGGAGTAGGGGTGAAATGAGAGTTCACAGTGGGATTTCCATCCATTGAGGAAATGCCAGACGAGGTCAAGTCTTACCTAGAGACATAACCATAAAACCCACTCTTTCGTGGAACCTGCCCAGTGGTTTGATAACAGTACAACCAGAGGTTTATCTTCTGCCCAACTCCCCTCTCCACCACAAGTGCTCACCTCTATCTTGAGGCACTAGCATAACTGTTCCACTGAGGGATTGTGATTGGGCTCTCATTTGCTGATTGGTGGTAAATGAACTCAGTTCAGTAACTATCTATTCTGAAGTCTCCCTGTTACAAAGGAGCAGAGATAGCTTTCGCAAAGATACAAAATGTCTTTAATTTTTTTTAAAATTGCCAGCAGCTTCAGCATCTGATCTGAAAACATGAATCTAGAAAACTATAAACAATGCTCAACATATACAATACCCACCAAGTACCTAAATAATACATAAATTATACAACAGGCAAGGGACTAATTTCAAGTCTGTAATCTTATCTCAAGCTTCAGATGATGGATATAAACCACTCAGGCTTCGCTTTTGTAGTTTATGATCTCATCTAAACCTTGCTATTAGATTACATCAGTAGTAAATGATGGTCTGGGGAGGGGGTGGTGGTTCCAAATGTTGTTGAGCACCTTGACATACTCATAGCTGTGGGATACATTAAATATGAAAGCATTTAGGCTCCAAGCTTCCCATTTCAAGAGTGCAATATTTTGTTCACAACTTAAAAAGGATGGAATATCAAAACAGTATTCCTTCCAATGTTCATAAACTCAATGCAATTTTAAATATTAAATGTGGTTGTCATCTCATTTCTGCTTGTCTCACAGGCCTTTCTGTGTTACCCAAACAGGCTGAAAACTACCCATTTAACTTATGTATTGATTGTTTTTTTTCTTAAACGTGAGAATGGAAATGAAAATGTTACGAAAAACAAATATTCTAACTAAAGTTGAGGTGGTTCAGGTTCATTTTTATGCACATTTTCCTTTTTTGTTTTCTTTAAGCGGTAAACACATTGACTGAGAGTTTGCACAACGCCATAAATAGGCACAAAATGTATATCATGACTGGAATGAACGCTCAAAGACATTGTATCCATAAAGCCAGCAAGCTTAATGGTGACCATGAGCAACATGCAATTGGCTGGCTTGATATAACTCGGTGGTTAGTGCTATGGATGGCTCTGTCAGATGCAATGCCATGTTGATTCACTGCTAAGTCCTGGGTGGAGGTGGGAGTCAAACTGAAATGAGGGGAGGTGTAGAGACTGGAAAGGGTGCGGGTGGAGGGCGGGTTGCATTGGTTGGTATCAGTGCTCTCCAGGAATTTCACAAGGTCCAGAGGAGCACAACTCATTCTCCCAGGTCTACACAGACATCAATATTTTTAAAGAAATACATTACTGTGTGTGGCCTTCAGCATTCCTGCTGAGTATTGCTGTAAGGCTGGAACAGAACTAAAAGAGTCTGAACTCAGCATTCTAGATGGGCTCAACTTCACCTCAATTAATGCTAACATTTGTAATAGGATCTTCAAACATTGTGAAGATCCTTGTTTGCATGTTCAAGATAGCTAACGCCCATTTCAGGCAGCTACCTTGGACAGTTCTAAATTACTTGTTTCCAATTTGGCAATTGAATCAAATTACAAAAAAATGTAGCTTGACGGTATTCAATTCAAACATCACTGAAAAAAGACAATGTTGCACAAGACTCTTGCCTTGCAATCATCGTTAAGAATTCAAGAATGCCAAAAGTTCAATCAATCACAACAATCTGCACATCAAGAGATAAAGGTGCAGT
Source organism: Stegostoma tigrinum (assembly GCF_030684315.1). Taxonomy (NCBI): domain Eukaryota; kingdom Metazoa; phylum Chordata; class Chondrichthyes; order Orectolobiformes; family Stegostomatidae; genus Stegostoma; species Stegostoma tigrinum. The sequence goes on along the minus strand of NC_081361.1, from coordinate 66,249,210 downwards.
GAACAGACTGCAGTTAGCCAGCACACCCTCGCAAAGTCCAAAACAAATGTCTGTTGTAAGATAGGATTCCACATATGGGCAACACGGACTAAACAATCCTGATTGTGCTGATGAAGGGTCTAGGCCCGAAACGTCAGCTTTTGTGCTCCTGAGATGCTGCTTGGCCTGCTGTGTTCATCCAGCCTCACATTTTATTATCCTGATTGTGCTAACAGCTACGTTAATAAATATAACAATAGCAATGGAGCTTTCTACACAGGGCCCTTCATACTTTCTGGAAGTAATATATATTCATACACAGGGAACTGTTCTCTGAAAACAAAAGGAATATATTCAAGCTATGCACCTTTATTAAATTACCTGGGAGCTTGCAGAGCTTATGATTCCCTGCTTTGTCCATAGCAACACCTTGGCTACTGAGAGTTGATTTGAGAGTTTGCACCTGTAACATAAAATGTTGCGGTTGCTAAAAGTTTGGCAGTGTTGCAGTTTTCCTGATGAATACAAGACGAAAAGCTTCAGTATCACATCCTTCTTTTTCAGTAATAAAAAATAAATTGGGTGGGCAATTCATTTTTTTTTTGGTTATGATGCATTAAGCCTTCCTGATGGAAAGTTCCTTTTCTGGCTTTTAAAAGACAGAGTGAGTGCATTCTGATAGGTGATATTGCTGCTGGACGATATGCCGGTTACAATGGTAAAGCCATGCACATTTAAACATGGCTTATGACAATTTTACAATGTGTCCTGATGTAGAAAGGCTTTTTCAGCCCTTTACTCATAAGGTGAAAATACCCCCTCTATCTTCTTTTCTTTATTGGAAAGAACCACCTTTGAATTTTTTTCTGGTTTGCACATTGTGACGGTATAATTTACGGTACATAAAGTCAGAGAATTACACAGCATGGAACAAGCACTACAGTCCAACTCATCCATGCCATCCAGATATCCCAAAATGATCTAGTCCCATTTGGCAGCATTTGGCTGATAACCCTCTAAACCCCTATCTTAGAAAATGTTTGCTGCACTATGCCATAAGAAAGATAATAAGATTGTAATTCCTGAAATTTAAAATGCATAAAAGAACTGGCAACGCTGAAGGTTCAGTTCGAATGTTTAATGATCGTAAGTTATAAACTCAGCATTTCTTTGAGTTAAGCCACATAAGCTTCACTATCCACTCATACAAAAGGTAAGCAGAGTATTTGAAAGGAACAGTGAGTTGTATCACTTTTCCAGATATAATCTATATCAATGTAAATGTCACCCATGATGAGATGTTATAATGTTATTGATAAGTTTTTAAAACTTTAAATACGAATCAAAAGGATGGGATCTGTTAATAGTAGTTGAATCTCAAGGTATTGAAAGGGAATGCTGCAAATTCAACTGGAGTGCAAACAACTGCAGCAAGAAAAATAAGACACTTTATTCTGAGTCCTTTAGTAGTTCCACTAATAAATCACAAGTAGCTTTTATATAGTTCACCCAGTTATCAGATTAGCTGCTCCATGATTTATTTGGTAAATGCATTGCCTGGGTTAAAGCTGAGGCAGACATATCACTGATGCTCCAAGGTTCAATTCTCGCTGTGCACTGTTAGCTGGTGTCACTTACAATGGCTACTATGGTGCCTCTCACGGTCCCTGGGCTAGAATTGGGAAATATTAGCAGTATTTACTCTGCCACTTCTGTCTTTTTTGCTCTGCCAGGTGTGATTTTGGTTCTAAAATGCATCTAAAATAACAAAAAGCATGTGGAAACAATAACTTTCTGTCCGTTGGACCTCAGCAACACTAGATACTGTTTGCCAGTTTTGATCTTTGGCCTCCAGTGCTGCTCTGGACAGCAAAAAAAGAATTAAGTGTTACTTTTGTTAAAGATGTCAGACCAAATAGGAGAACCTGGATTTCAAATCCCATCTGGACAGGTCCTTCTCCTTCCAAAATATAGTCCCTCTCTGGCTGCTCTGAAGACCGCCAACCATGGCATTCTGAGCCAGGTGGGGAGGTAGCCTGCTGCTTCACTCTTTCAGCAAAATGGCTTAGCAGAGCCTGGCACAAACATGGGCAAAGAGCAGGGGCTTGCAGTGTGGCGATGGGTTAGGGTTGTCAAACGTCCTGGGTTGTCGTGCAAAAACTTCAAGAATCCCAGATCCATTGCCTGGACTCTGCAGACAGCAAAGCAGGTGAAGACCAGAGCAGCATTTGTAAAACGCTTTAAACGAAAGCTTTAAGCATTTTTATAAAAACATTGAAAGTGAGGGAACAGGGTTAGGATGGGGGTTGGGAAGAGGGAAGGTCAAGGAACACATTGAAAGCTGATGGCCAAGGCCAGGTCATGGATGAGTTTGTCCTGCTGCAAAAATGGGGCAGATTTACAAAGTTCCAGGTTTGAGATCAATGTAAAGAAAAGGAATGCACACTTTCAAATAATGATTGTAAATTACAGATAATCTTGAATTTGTTAGCTTTGAAATGACAAACATATGCCTTAAGATTGTTGCTACTATTGCATTAACTGATAACTGGAACAATGTTGTAAACTGGCAGTCAATGTACACATCATTTTTCATCTGAAACTGTGGGTAGGATGTTTTACTGTGCTGTACGCAAGTGAACTTTGACCTTGGCCTGCCGTGCTCAGCTGCAGAGCCTCCTATTGTGATGACAGATCTTTCACACAAAACAACACACACACAATGGTCATGTTTGTCATTACTGAGGAGATGTGGAGTGATGAAAAATTAAACCAGCCATGTGGAGATGTGCGATTGCTGTTTCCACTGCTGAGCTAACATCTCTCACTGAAAAAAAAATGCTATTTCTAAAGCACTGAGAGATGTGAACCATGCAGTAAAAAAAATTGGACTGCAGGGAATCTGATTACTATCTCACTGAATATAAACAGGAAGGGCAGCATGCTTGATGAAAGGTAAAAGCAACTGCAGGTCAGTTCAATCTGTCATGACAGAATAGTGTGTATTTTGTACAGATTATACTAATGCAAGGTCATATAAATATATCTTATCACAATATCTTTTTTTTGGATATCAGTGTTCAGGACTGCCACAGTATAATTAGGTGGTACATCAGGAGGATTTTTTTTCCTGTTGCCAGTGTTCCTCTTTTGTTTCCATTCGGAGACAGTAAATTATTTCAAAAAGGTTCCACAGCAAATAGCCTCCGTTTGTGCTTGATTGATGTTCACGTGAACACAGCTCGGGTCAGTCGGTGGAATTACCCTGACAGCAAAGTCAGTCCGTCAAATCATATGGACGCCAAGTCTGCCACTAAATCACACAATTACACTTGCTATGAGGTCATCAATGAATCACACTAACAACAATCACACTGACAATAGGTCAGCCTGTAATCACATAGGCAGTGAGACTGTCAGTGACTCTTTGTCAGTGTGATTCAGTCTGTAATCACGTGACAGTCACACCGTCAGTGACTCCTTATCAGTGTCACCCATGTCGATAATTACACCAACAATAAGTCTGTCAGTGACTTATTGTCAATGTGATTCAGTCTGTAATCACACAGACAGTAAGACCTTCAGTGACTCATTGCCAGTATGATTCAGTCTGTAATCAAACAGGCAGTGAGACTGTCACTGAAACACATCCACAAAGGCTGAGTGAGTAAATTACAGCCACAGTGAGACTCTTGGTGCTTTACACTGACAATGAAGCTGTTCGGAGTCTAATCAAGTCAGCCTGGGAGAGGAAAATACACGCCCCAGACGGACCTTGTCTTGACTTGCGTATATTCGAGCATTGAATACTTTTCAGGTGCACAGGCTCTCACTTTTTTTTGATTTGTTTAGTTACTTTTTTATGCATTGAAACAGATTGCTCCTGACTGTTATCTAAGTTTTTACTGGGTAGCTCAGTACATACCAATGATTCACCTAGTGCTCACTTTCCTGATGTGTACAAGTAATACCGTTCCATTCTGATCTGCAAATTTATTCACTATGCAGAACACCCCATTCAAAATCCACCTCAATATATGCAGTTGGTACATAATTCTGATATTCCAATATCTATTATATTTGTACAAATGCACACCATGTTGGCTTTAAAGTGCGTTTGTTTAGCTTGTGGTCAAGAGTAGTGACACGTAAATGCAAGTCATAAAATTCCTGATTATGTAGAAGAAGGTCATTTGGCTCACTGCATCCAAAACAACCCTCCAAAGGGCATCCCGCCAAGCCCATTCCTCTATCCTACCCTATCACATTGCATTTTCCATGGCTAATCCATCTGACCTGCACGTTCTTGGACTATAGGAGGAAACTAGAGCACACCTATACAGACACAGGGAAAATGTGCAAACTCCACACTGACCATTGCTCAAGGGTGGAATCAAACCTGGGTCCCAGGCACTGTGAGACAGCAGTGTTAACCACCGCGCCACCCACAGTCATCTGTTAGTTTCCAAGAATATCTTTGGGTATCAGCAATATGATGACTTGAGACATTGAGATAGTCCATGCCTACAAAAGGCAATGGGCAAACCATGTTCAGCTTTTTTGGATCTGACATTTTCTTCAAAGCCTGGAGACTGCAATCAGGCCTCACCACCCAGTCCAGGAAAGGAACACTGCTGGTGTCAGTGCTCTGGAAGTAGGGATCAAAGGGAGTTTTATTCGGGTGGTAAATGTAAGCAAAAATCTGAATCTCCCCCAGAGGCAACAGAAGTCAAGGCAATTGAAAATGTCGAGACTCAAATTGATGGGATTTTGTTGTGTAATGGTCCCAGGGGAAATGGAGCAATGAAGACAAATGGAATTTAGGTACAGATCAGACATGAACTAATATAGTAATGGACAGGCTCTAGGGTTCAATACCTATGGTCCTTCTTTCTTAAGTATATTCAAAAAGTTTAAAAGAAATGCTTATGGCCTTCCAGATTGCAATTTATTCATTTTGTAAGTCTACTGATCTTAACATTGCCATATCTGTGCAATGAAGTGAGCAAACTAGGCCTAAGTGCAACTGGAATGTAATAAAAGCTAATAAAGGAGAAATTGAATGGGAGGAAAGCCCTGACTTGCAGACCCATGTTGTGAATGAAGATAGGAAATTGTTAGAATACAACACAAGATTTTTGAACATTACTGGTCATTGGTATTAGGAAATAGCTGTACATTTGTGGTATTTCAACTCCATTACACATTACCAAAGCAGCACTACTGTTTGTTCATGTGGGTCATTCAGCTCAGTCAGCTGAGCAACTGGTTTGCAAGACAGAGTAACGCCAACAGCATGGGTTCAATTTTTGCTGAGGTTACCACGAAGAACTCTGCTTCTCAGCCTCCTCCTTTGCCTGAAGTATGCTCACCATCAGGTTATTCACTTTGCAGAAGACCCCATTCAAAATCCACCTCAATATATGCAGTTGGTACATAATTCTGATATTCCAATACCTATTATATTTGTACAAATGCACACCATGTTGGCTTTAAAGTGCGTTTGTTTAGCTTGTGGTCAAGAGTAGTGACATGTAAATGCAAGTCATAAAATTCCTGATTGTGTAGAAGCAGGTCATTTGGCTCACTGCATTCAAAACAACCCTCCAAAGAGCATCCCACCAAGCCGATTCCTCTATCCCACCCTATCACATTGCATTTTCCATGGCTAATCCATCTGACCTGCACGTTCTTGGACTATAGGAGGAAACTAGAGCACACCTATACAGACACAGGGAGAATGTGCAAACTCCACACTGACCATTGCTCAAGGGTGGAATCAAACCTGGGTCCCAGGCACTGTGAGACAGCAGTGTTAACCACCGTGCCACCCACCAACCAGCCAACTCTCTAATGACAGGACAGCCCGATAGACTGGTAAGAGTACGGTGATTTTGCCTTTACTGTTTATCCCGAGTGAAACCTGCACTGACCAGCTTGTCAGTCTTGTGCTCAAGCAGCTGATACATCTGCACAGCATGACATGGGTGGAACTTGTTTATGCTCTTGGCTGTGGTCAGATTCCAGTGGGTATGTAGATGACGGCTGAGGCCAATCTGTGAGCAGAAGCTTCTGCAGCAGATAAGAAGATACCATGTGCTGTTGAGTGTTGGACGAGCTGCTGGCTCAGGATTTTACTCCTTGAGTTTTTTCTTGGATATGCGCTTTATTTTGAAGGATGTCGCACCATTTTTTAAAACTTGTTCCATCAGGTGCAGTGATTCTGGATGAATTTCTCCCAGGGCAGACTCCTAAGTGAAGCCTTCAGAGAATGTCTGAGTAACGTACACTTTGAGCTCTGTGACAGCACACTCCAGATGCTACAGCATCAAGCCACATGTATAGCCTAACTCAGCTATGACCATGATCCATCTCATTATTCTTCCTTCTGTGAGGACCTCCAAGATCTAAAGTGCTAGGCCATGCAATATGGGGGGGAAGAACAGCTGGAACTTACATTAGTCTTTTCTCTCTGCCCTTTACCGATTCTTTGACCTTCATTTCCCACATTACTATCTTCCTCCCTTACCTCATCTCTACTCTTTCATGTATCACAGCCTTCCACATAGGATCCTTTGCCCCCACTATTTAGTTTAAAGCCCTTTCTACTTTCCTATTGAAGCAGTTTGCAAGAATACAGACCCTAGTAAAACTCAGGTGCAGACCATCCCACTGGTACAGTGCCCACTTTCCCCAGTATTGGTTTCAATGGTGCTACAAACCAGAATCTACTTCCCCCATGCCAGCCTTTGAGCAATATATTCATCTAATTTTACGTAACCTGTGCCAATTTGCACACATCTCAGGTAATATTTTGAGGTTCTGCTCTCTAATTTAGTGTCTAACATGTCGTAAGTATGTATATATAGATCAACCATTGGGTCCTCCCCCTCCCATTGCAAGTTGCTTTCCAGTCCTGAACAGATATCCCAAGTCATAACATTGCACAAGCAACGCTGCTCTGTCTGGAGTCTCATTTGTTCTTGCAGAGAACAGTGTTAATCCACTTAATTATACCATCACCCTACTGCGACTGCATGCCTTGTTGCCAGGCAAACACTCCCACCCCCAGCTTGAAAGGTTCATGTACTATGGTGCCATTGTCCATTTACATATCTGTACTGCAGCTCCCACTCTCATTCAAACAAGTTGGGAGAACAATAAACAGGCTGCATGCCTGCCCTCTGGGTCCTATTACCAGCCTCACTCTCAGACACACCCTTCTGTTCCTGGCCTCTAAATCAAAGGACCTCATCCTCAGTGGTGTGACTGCCTTCAGGTAAATAATTCAGGTAACTTACCCCTCCATGACTTGTTGCCATGTCTGTACAGAATCCAGCACGTGAACTCTGAGTCAGAGCTCCTTGAACTTTAAACACCTTCTGCAAATGGTATCCAGGTGCTCCTGTATGCTGCAGCCTTCACACATTACTGAACTGCCAACTTTGATTATATGATATTCCTAATACCTTGCCTTTTATGTGATTTATTAAGCTTACCACAGAGTTGTGTACTATATTAAAATTTAAGAACGGAAAAGATCGTAACTACTGTACAAAACTGTAACTCTACAAAGCGCTAGTGCGGCCTCATTTGGAATATTGCGTGCAGTTCTGTTCGCCCCATTACAGGAAGGATGTGGAAGCATTGGAAAAGGTACAGAGGAGAGGAGATTTACCAGGATGTTGCCTGGTCTGGAGCGCAGGCCCTATGAAGAAAGGCTGAGGGACTTGGGTCTGCTGTCATTGGAGAGAAGGAGACTAAGAGGGGATTTAATAGAGACATACAAGACGATCAGAGGATTAGATAGGGTGGACAGTGAGGGTCTTTTTCTGAGGATGATGACGTCAGCTTGTACGAGGGGGCATAGCTACAAATTGAGAGGTGATAGATTTAAGACAAGTGTCAGAGGCAGGTTCTTTACGCAGAGAGTGGTAAGGGCGTGGAACACCCTGCCTGCCAATGTAGTTAACTAAACCACATTAGGAGCATTTAAACAGTCCTTGGATAAGCATATGGATAATTATGGGGTAGTGTAGGGGGAGGGGCTTAGATTAGTTCACAGGTCAGCACAATGTCGAGGGCCAAAGGGCCTGTTCTGCGCTGTATTGTTCTGCGTTCTATGTTCTATGTACTGATCAAAGACATCAATCTCACTCTTCTATTCAATAGAGCAAGAACCAACTCCAATAAGCTCCAATGAATCTAGCTCTGCCTCTGATTGTCCCCCTGAGGTCTTCATCTAACCTGCTCCTTTCCTTGCTGGTACCAGGCCAAGACCTGCATTACTGCAGCAAAATGAACAGGACTGTTACTCTATTGGCATTCGGTTTGGTAGGCAGACTTACTCTTCTTCATTTTTAGAGTGGGTTTGAAGTCTGCTAAAGGCTACATATGCTATGGAACTTCTCACATGTTTCATCATCAAAGCAGATGTTTCAAGTGATTGTGAAGCTAGAGATAAGTGAAGTTATGCATGCTGACAGGTTCTGGTCACTAACTGATTAGTTGAACGTGAGATATGGTTTTCTTGGATCATTACATCAATTTTCCTTGTATTGATTATTGGAGCAAAGTTGTCACTTGCATTGGAGAACAACTCCACACTGCATGTCCAGCTCTGAAGCAGCAGTTTGCAAACAGTTATTGGCAAGTAAAAAATTATGAAGTATGTCTTTCGAGGCCTGGGTCTTTGCCCAACATTGTGTCAGAGCAAGCATTTCCTGCACTGCCCATGATATCTGACTTCAATGTCAGGATCATTATGATGGAAGGCAGTGGAGAGTGCAATGCAGAAACACATGAAGAGGAATTTAAAGATAAAGGGGAGATGGTTCCCACAAGGTTTACAGTGCAACCCATCTAAATCAACTAAATGACTGAAAAATGTCCAGAACTTCAACTGCAAATTACACTCAGCAAAATGGAAGTTTTCACAAACTTTTCTGTGCCTCTAAATAATGTTTGAAGTCAGTTCCCACTATTTACATGAGGGTGCCTGCAGATTGAATTCTACACCACCCATTCTGGTAATTGTATCTATCTATGTGCCTTCAAAGTCGATTTGTGTTAGCTGCTGAGGCACTACCAAACATATTTGACAACTTTTTTTTAAAGACATTAATGCAGAAGTTCACCACAGTGCACCAATGTAATCGAAGATGATTCTGTATGTTATTTTAAAGTGATTTTGATCTATTTAAAATTGGCACACTAAAGACCAAAGGTAAAATCTCCATAGTCCTACCAGACCATAGGTGCTCTCTCATTAGAAAGCGATGACTGATGGCAGCTTAGCAAGGGAGGGGGTAGGTGTCGGTGTACTGTAAGTGATTGACTAGACAACCTGATCTGCAATGCTTTTTAGAGAAACCAAAAAACTCATTTCTAACTCTATTAATATAGTCACACCAGATTTAATGTATCAAAGTATATTTGAAATTCAGTTAAGAAAACTACATTGAAAAGCTGTACAATGGTGTTAGTTCTTGACAAATTGTATGCTTTTGTGATAAATGGAAATATATTGGAAAAAAAACCACTACAAACTTGTCAAAACCAGAGCAATTTTCAGTCCAGTTGGCACCAGAATCAACAACAACATTCAAAGTAGAGATCCTTGGCTATAAGTTTTATAATTTTATTTAATGTTTACAGAAATAGATTTTGATCTTTATTTTACAAATTATATTTTCATATTGTTATGTCTCACATATTCATCAGTTTATTTTTCCATGCAGGGTTAAATTGAAGTGAGATGCTGAAGACATCATATTTTATTGAACATGAGCCTGAACTATGAGCTAATGCCTGATTTTCACAATGATATGTTTCTTGGCTCTACAATCGTCAAGACCAGTCAAGCTTCTCTCAGTAATTCAATTTCTCTGAGAAAATACAATATTACACAGTACAATGGGACTATCTTGTTACATGAACTGAGTTGGCATGAGACACTTTGGTAATGCATCTCTCCCAAAGCAGCATCAGAGTGGGAACTGCAGCCTATTTCCCATGATTCAGTTGTGCCTTTTGGACATGACCACTGAAACAGCTCAATATCAAAAAATGACCACAATTCTTGAAGTGAAAAGCATCAAACAGAATTTCCCTGATAGCACTCCAGAATGACAATCTCTGAAAAGAAACCAAAGGCATTCAAAATGCTAGAAAACACATAAAAAGATGTCAAATTAACCACTTATCCTGTAAACTGTATTTAAATGAGTGCTCCCAGAGAGTTTGTTGAGACTTGAATATCAATACTAGATTTGATATTCAATCAAAGCAGACTTTTAATATTGCAGTGAGATAAATCTCATTTCATCACTTGAAATGTTTCAAATGTTTCAGCTCCTGCATTACTTTAGTGAAGCCCTCAAGCCACACAGAATCCACTGAATTATATTTCTACATTGTATGCAGAATGAAAAAAAAAGACTTGCCCTAGATAGCATACCTCACCACATCTCAAACATTTCAAAGCGGTTCATACAGAATAAATTACTATGAAATGAAATGACTGTTTGCTGGCAAGCAGTGCTGAATAATATCATCTAGAACATAGGGAAAACCAGAAATTAATAAAATAGCAATGCTTAAACTAAGCCGGTTTAAATATTTCAGGTCAGTTCAAATTTGGGATTGAGTTTAAAAGGGTTGAAAAGTGAATGCTCTAATTTTGTAAATGTAGGTATGTGGTCCAGTACATAAAGTAAATAACTTGCATTTAAATAGCACTTCTCATGTTCTTCATTTCATTCCACAGTAGTTCACAGTCGGTTACCAAGTGATTGCAATTGTCAGCTGAAATTCTGTGTTTAAGCCCTGGAGGATCACAGGTATCCCAAGCTTCAGGATTCAGAGGTTAATATGAGTACAAGGCCAGGATGACACAGCCAAACAGTATTTGAGTCTGGGAACTGAATAACTAAGGATATTTGGCATTTGAGAAGGACAGGCAAAAAGGAAAGAAAAGTGGGGTGGCACTTTTAATAAGGGACAGCATCAGGACGTTACTGAGAGAGGAGCTGGGTCAAAGGATCAAAATGTAAGATCAGTTTGGATGCATTTGAGAAACAGCAAGGGATAGTATACGTTGATGGGAGTCATTTATTGACCACCAACCTACCGTGGTGATGTTTGACACATTATAAGTCAGGAAATTAGAAATGTGAGCAACACAGTAATAGTGGCTGTCTTCATTTATCATTTAGGCTTGGTTCACCAAGTCAGCACTAGTGAAATGCAAGATAATAAAATGTGAGGCTGGATGAACACAGCAGGCCCAGCAGCATCTCAGGAGCACAAAAGCTTTTGTGGTCCTGAGATGCTGCTGGGCCTGCTGTGTTCATCTAACCTCACATTTTATTATCTTGGATTCTCCAGCATCTGCAGTTCCCATTATCACTAGTGAAATGCAGATGAATTCCGGACTGTATGTGAGATGAGTTTCTGGAGCAGCACTGCAAGGAGTCAACTAGGGACTGGGCTGTTTTGAATTCAATGTAGAATGAGAAAGAAATAATTAATAATCTTGCTATAAAGGAGCCTTTGGGGAATAGTGATCATAATATGACAGCAACTTGGATTAATTTTGAATGTGATACAGTTCATTTTGCAACTAGAATTTTAGATCTGAAGAAAGAAAATTATGACATATAAGAGGCAAGTTAACAATGGTAGATTGGGAAACTACAGTAAGATAGCTGATGATAGACAAGCAATATTTAAAGAAATAGTATGCAGTCTATAACTGCTTTATATTCCTCTATATCACAAACGCCCAAAGGGAATAGTGAATTAATCCCAGTAATGAATGAAAGATTACACGAGATTGAAGAACACGGCTTATAAGCATGCCAGAAAAAGTGGTAAGCTGCGTAGAAGCAATTCAGAATCCAACATTGGAGGTTTAAGAAACCGATTAAGATAAGGGAAAGAGTATATGAATACAAACAAGTCAGGAACATAAAGGCAGGCTCTAAAAGCCTGTAGGTATGTGAAAGGGATAGATTGGCTAGGACTAACATAGGCCCATTATAGATATGGATAGAAGAATCTACAGTCAAGGAAAAGGCAAGGAAGCTGAACAGTTATTTTGTGTTGGTCTTCATGAAAGAAGAGACAGAAAAGCTCCCAGAAATACCAGGCAATCAAGGGTCTTGTGAAACTGAGGAACTAAATGAAATTAGAATTAATAAAGCGGAAGTACTTGAAAACTTAACAGGATTGAAGACTAGCAAATACCTGGACCAGATGAAGTACATCCCAAACTGTTGATGGTGGCGGCTAGAGAAAGGAATATTTGATGATGGACAGATAAAGTCACCATTTCCTCACAGAGTAATAGGGCAACTCTCTCATTAGGGAGAAATGACTTGTGGGAGTTTAACCTGAGTGTCATTGTGTCTTAGGATGAAGCATAAGGCTAAGAAGGTGGGAACCACAGCTGGTGTAGAAACTGAACCCAAGCTGTCGGCATCATTCTATTTTTTCAAACCAGCTGTCCAGCCAACTGAGCTAACCAATCCCTAATCTGATAGAAGATGGACTGATGGCTGTCTTTCAAGATTCTGGAAAGGTTCCTGCAGATGAAAAAGTAACACTATTTTAATAAGAGAACGGCAGAACTATTAGAGATAGTAGGAACTACCAGTGCTGGAGTCTTAGATAACAAGGTGTTAAGCTGGAGGAACACAGCAGGCCAGGCAGCATCAGAGGGGCAAGAAAGCTGATGTTTCGGGTCTGGACTCTATTAGATTGACATCACTGGTCAGGAAATTGTCAAAATCTACTGTAGGAGGTGTATAAATGTGTAGTTAGTAAAGAATGGAGTTAGCATGGGTTTATAAAGGGGGGTGGTTCATATTTGACAAACTTCTTGGTGTTTGAGAATATTACTTGTCATATTGATAAAAAGAAGAACCGGTGGATGTGGTGTATTGGTTTTTCCGAAAGTGTCTTGATAAGGTCCGGCACAGGAGATAAGTATGAAGTATATGAGATTGGGGGAAATGTGATGTTTAGGTTGACAATTGATTAACAGTTAGAAAGCTGAGTGTAAGAATAAACAGTTCATTCTTAAAGGAGAGCAACAGAGGTTCACCAGATTTATCCCTGGGATTGTGGTATTAAGACAGATTCAAGAAACAGGGTCTGTATTTTCCAGAATTTCAAAGAATGAGAAGCAATCTTGTTGATATAACTTACAAAATTCATGCGGAGAACGACATGGTGGATGTAGATAAGATCCTTGACTAATGAGGGAACACAGTCTCAAGACAAAGAGTAGGTCAGTTACAGAAGTACTAACAGCAAGAGTTCTCCCCAGATCATTTTGGGGATAGGTGCAATGTGGCAACAAGAATAAACATCAGCACAGCAAACATTCCCCACATTTCTTCTGGTTGTGCATGGGCTGCATTTTCAATCCATACAGATGGGAGCAGGAGGACAGTTAGTTGCTAGGCAAGGTCATTGATCGGAGATGCAATTTTTAACCTACTAAATGATGGCATGTGAACAAGTTTGCCATACTGCAGCTAGGTGCCCATAATCATTAATGCTGAGGAATACATCTCATAATGCAAATGGAGCTTTTTCCCACAGCATGGAAATCTCCAAATGATCTTGTAATACAGAAAAATCTCAATGTATGGAACTCTGTACTCTGGATATATGCCAGGAACTTGGAATTGAGTTGTGAAAGCCTAAACCTATTTAATTGATCATTCTTAAAAGCAGCATACAGTATTCTGCTCTATTAATCTGGCTGGATTGGAACCAGATCTCTAGGGAGAAAGAATATTTGGATTGTTCTGATCTTCATAAAAACTGATTTTATAAGACTTTTCAATCTTCCTTGCAAACTGCTTGAAGGAGAAATTTATAAACCCATGTAAATGCTGAACCTTATTAAAGACCTACAGGGAAAATCTCCAGATTTGAAAATACGCATCTTAAACAATTTAACCTCGTCTATCACAGCAGCATCAACATCAATCTGAGTCTCTTGATATGCTCATTCAAAATACTGATTTTAAAATGTTAAAGCTGCCCTCCAAAGGTGCTGTAGTTAATTACTAAACTCTAATTTCATTGTTTATTGGAAGGTGCACAACATTTTAAACTTGAATTTTCAAACAGCAATTGATTTTCCTTCTAAATAAGACCTAATGACAATCATTAACTTAAAGCATGAAAATATTTTTCTCAAATGTAGCAGGAATGCTTTTAGTAGTTCATAGATTACACTAAACATTTGTTGCTGATTTCAAAGAAATGAAGGCTTTTTTTTATTAATTGTGAGTTGTGTTGAGATTTTTTGTCAGATTCTCAACATGAGGCCTCGTGAGATTTTTTGCTGTATCTTACTAAACTCACCTCATTAACTACTTACCTTGCCACATGCCATCCTTCTCATTCGATTCTGTCTCTAACTTATTACATGCAATTCCTGGAACCACTTGCCCCTTGCTGAAAGACTGGCATCTCTTGTGCCTGCACCACTTCTGAAAGGCCACTGTGCACCTTGGGCAAACATTGAAACTCTGGCATTACCCACAGTGGCAACGTAAATCGCAAAGCAGCCACAAAGTCACACGGCTCATGGCACACAGCCATCATGGTTGGCACTCCCTCACTCGAGTCGTTGTTTAACCACCGGGTCACAGTTTTCCTGTCCCAAGCCACATTCCACCTAAACACCCTCTCTATTGTCACCACTACTCTGTACCCAGCACCACTGGAGACCTGCAACGTCTCATTGGCCAGTAGGAGAACATCAGATACAGGGAGGCATTTAGACAGTTCCAAATATGAGCTTTTATTTGTGCCATCCCCCATTAGGGAACTGAAACAAAATGAATAGAGGCTGTAGTTCACACCCACAGTGCTGGCATCATGACCAACACCTGGTCATATGGAGAGCAGTTGAAGACTCTGGGTCTGCACTCATGGAGTTTAGAATGATAGGAGAGATCGTAGAATCCCTATAGTGTGGAAACAGACCATCCGGACAAACAACTCCACACCGCCCCTCTGAAGAGCATCCCCACCCAGACCCATTAACCTACCACTGATTTCCCATGTCTAACCCAAACATCCCTGGCACTATGGGTAATTTAGTATGGCCCATCCACCTACCCTGCACATCTGTGGACTGTAATAAGAAACTGGAGCACCCAGGCAAAGCCCACACAGACACAGGGAGAACACGCAAACTCCATACAGACAGTTGCCAGAGGGTGGAAGCAAACCCGGTCCCTGGCGCTGAGAGGCAGCAGTGGAAACCAATGAGCCACAGAAACTTACAGAATTCTGAGAGGTCTGAATAGATGGACAAGGAGAACATGTTTCCACTAGTAGGGGAAACTAGGACCAAGGACACAACCTCAGAGTGAAGGGATGACCCTTTAGAACGGGGATGAAGAGGATTTCTTCACTCAGAGATTGGTGGCTCTGAGGAACTCATTGCTATAGAAGGCTGTGTAGGTCAAGTCACTGAGTGTATTTAAGACAGAGATAGATTGGGTCTTGATTAGTAAGGGGGTCAAGGGTTACGGGAGAAGACAGGAGAATGGGGTTGAGAAACAGATCAGTCATGATCAAAGGTGGAGCAGACCTGAGGGGCTGAATGGCCTAATTGTGCTCCTATATGTTATGGCCTACAGCCCGTGATGGTCAGTTGCACCCAGCTCCCATCTACAGGAACCCATTGTCAATCAGGTCCTGCCAGGCTGGTAGTGCCTGACACAGCTGAGCGCTGTCACACAAGGAATATTTCCTTCTCCCTCATATCCTCACCCTTCTTGGAAGATGACTCCTGTTTCCCTCATTTCTGAGCATCTGGCACATCAATTCAGTGCCTGCTCAAATTGTGTATTTGAGACTGTATACCACAACAATGCAACTCACTCTATGTGGACTTTGTGGGCCATACTGCAGGGCAGCACCATACTGGTCCAAACAGTGGAATCACATTTTCAGCATACAGCATAACCTAAGCTAAAGCACTGGTGGCATTGTATCTGTGCACTGCATGAGTTAGTGGGTTTGTGCAAGATCCATAGTTTCCTTTGCTCCCCCAGTAACCAGCCTTGATACCCACCTTGCTCACCAATGCTCTCTCTGTGTGGGTCACAGTGGTGGTTATTGCTGATAATCCTCCTTCTCATAGCCTACCCTGATGATATGCAAATCCCCTGCTGCTGGTTTTGGCTCTACTGAACTGACTGTTTCCCATTCCTCAGACTGTGGTCAGATCTGTCTTCTGACTGTGAGAGTGGTCCAAGAAGATGGCTACCTATGGACAAGCTCTTGGACTAAGTGTGATTATCCACAGAGAGTATCAAGCCCCTTTGACTGACAGTGATCCCTCCCTTCTTGACTGATTGAGAACTGGCCTCCACTGTTTTTCCAATGTGGCTATTTTGTTGAACTTGCAGTTTGTCAGTCAGGCAGGCAGCTAGCACATGCTGTGGGTGTTACATTGATAGCTCAGTGTTCTGTTAATAAGGACGACTCTCCTCCACAGCCCTGGACAGATCCACACGGACAAGTGCGACAACAACCATATGCATATGCGTGCTCGGAAGCATGTCAATACTTACGGCATTTGGCTCTGGATAAAATGCCAACAGGCTAGTGGGTACAGAATATCAAGAAATAGTAAAGCAAGATATGGATGCTTTGATCAGGTAGATAAGCACTAACAGAGTGACCACTAACAGTAGCCATGACCTACAGCCTGTGAGCTGGGTGTCAGTCCCTGCTGCAACCTTTCAGTCCTGGTTACTGGTGAGCCCTGCAATGCACAGCTGTGCTTCCTGAGTGGTGTGCAAGTGAATCAGAAAGTGCCATGATGGTAGTGAAGTGTTGGCAAATGTAAGATGCCAATCCTCTGACAAGCGATGCATGTGGCTGGTGCCCGTGGGTCATGCCCCGAGAAACATGAAGCCTCCTTGCAGTCAGTGATGAGCTGATGATGTCATGTCCTCACTCTGATTATAATATTGTGAATTCTCACCATGTACCACACACTTGGTGTGTTTGGTGAAGTCAGAAGTGAATATTGATGAGGTGAATTGTCTTGTCAATAATGCATTTAACAAACTATAATCTTTCTCAAATGGCAACTCAACTGGCTAGCGAGAAACTTGTTTCTCTGCTTGGGATGCTCCTCCTGTTGAGGTTAGCCTCACCTGAGTTATTGTCTGATTCTGCCACAAATCTCAGAACAGATCCAGATCCTCACTGCAAATTTCTGCATTTCTCGGGCTGTTCTTCCTGAGTTCATATTGTGACTTTTTTTAAAACTAGATTAACTTGAGACTGTTGACAACAAACAATATTGTTTAATTGGCTTTGAGTTGCTCACTGTCTTCAACAAAACCAGAATTGACTATGTTTCTTCAACACAAGCAATATGGATAGAGCTCAAAAACAAGATGGGTGTGATCACTCTGCTGGAATTATACAATAGACTTCCAGTAGCCACTGAGAAACAAATATGTAGATAGATTATGGAAAGATGCAATAAAAACAGTCGTTATTGTGTGTGACTTTAACTTTCCAAATATTGACTGGTATTCCATTACAGCAAAGGGCTTAGAAAGGACAGAATTTGTTAAGTGAATCCAACAGGGTTTCTTGAAACAGTATGTGGATAATCCAAGGGGCCATACTGGACCTTGCACTGGCTAGTGAGTTTGGCCAGGTGACTGACCTTTCAGTGGGACACCATTTTGGAAACAGCGATCACACCTCCTCAAGTTTTGAGAAAGCTATAAATAAGGGTAAGTCAGGACTTTGTGGCAAGCGAGTGTAGTGATGGAAGGTTGTTTTTCAGGCTGGAGATCAGTGACTAGTGGTGCTCAGAAGGGATCCATACTGGATCTCTGCTGTTTGTGATATATATAAATGACTTGGATGAAAGTGTACATGGGTGGTTTAGTAAGTTTCCAGACGATACAAAGATCAGTGGAGTTGTAGATAGTGTAGAAGGTTGTCAAAGGATACAGCAGATTTAGATCAGTTGCAGATACGAGTGGAGAAATGGCAGATGGGGTTTAATCAATGTAAGTGTGAGGTGTTGCACTTTGAGAGATCAAATGTTAAGGAAAAGTGTACAGGTAATGGCTGGGCCCTGAACAGCATTGACATACAGTGGGATCTTGGGGTTCAAGTTCACAGCTTCCTAAAAGTGGCCCGCAAGTAGATAGGGTGGTAAAGAAGGGATATGGCATGCTTGCCTGTGTCGGTCGAGGAACCGAGTACAAGAGTCAGAATGTCATGTCGCAGCTTTGTAAGATTTTGTTTAGACCAGACTTCTGGTCGCCACATTACAGGAAGGATGTGGAGGGTGCAGGAGAAGTTTACCAGGAAGTAGCCTGGATATAGAGGCTATAAGGAGAGGCTAGAACAACTTGGGTTGTTTTCTCTGGAGGGGCAGAGTCTGAGGGGAGACTTGATAGAAGGTATAAAATTATGAGATGCATAAATAGGGTTGATGGTCAGAATCTTTTCCCCAGAATTGAAATGTCTAAAACTAGGGGACATGCATTTAAGGTGAGGGGGAAAAGTTCAAAGGAGATGTGAGGGGCAAGTTTTTTTTTTACACAGAGAATGGTAGGTGTGGGGAATCCACTGCCGGGGGTGGTGGTGGAGGCAGATACAATAGGGGGTTTTGAGAGGCTTTCAGATAAACACATGAAAATTCAGGGAATGGAGGGATATGGGCCAAGGGCAGGCAGATGGAATTAGTTTAATTTGGCATCATGCATGGCACAACATGATGGGCCGAAGATCCCACTCCTGTGCTGTATAGTTCTGTGTTCTATATTCTAACTATGCACCTTGCATGCCTTTGTTTTTAATTAATGTGTTCTGTTTTTACAAATATATATACACACAATACCAATAGCAACACCAAATGCCTTAGCGGATGTCACAGCATATAGGGAAGTGTAACTTGTACTATCGATTAATGTCCCGAAGCACTTAAGTTCGCCACAAGTTCTGGTCTGGTGTCAGCACTTTATGTCAGTTCTGCTGATTACCATCAACTCTACAGAACAAGGAGTGAGGATTTAATTCCTGCATGTTCATGCTCTTCTATCTGAAAATCTGGTTATGCTAACTTGGTTTCAAATCTGCCCCTCAGTGGATTCAACTTTTTATTTTTCACAGACATCTTTACCTTCCCAATACCCACTTCAGGGGCATACTTGGAGGAACCAATTTTCCATAAAGACCAACCTCGTGCACAGATGTCCAGCAGAGTTTTTTTTAATTCAACGTATACTAGCTTTACACGGTCATATTTTTGCTAATTCCCGAGCTGCTCAGGGGGTATGGCAGCAGTACATGGAAGACTTCAGCACTCAGGTCTTTGTTCTGCTGTTTGTAGTCTTCTGCAAAGCAATACTTTTCACTCAGTACATGTGATAAAAATAAATCAAATCAAAATTTGCCTGGATTTACATCCCAGTTACTGTGGGAAAAGGCAGTCAATGTTCCTGCTTATTTTGTTTGTTTGCATTTTTTCAGAAAGAATAAATGCTTTCTCAAAATAAACTGTAAGGTTTTAATGGATAGCTAATTGAGTAATCACCATGAGATGCCCAAAAGCATGCCACTGATACAATGGCACGTGTGTCATCAGTGAGAACAAAAGATAATGTGCAAAGTATGGTTACAGGTTTTTCCAGCTTTTACAAGGAAGTGGTAGTCTCATTGAGACTGGAAGTTCAGTTCTGTGTTACCTTACTGAGTTATAGTTGTGGATACAGATCACAGACACCCTGCATTCATCTGTTGGCAGTTCCACCCATTTTAATGAGAAACCACAATGGCTTCAGGAGCATTTTGAATTTCCTGACTTTTGAAAAATCTTTCTTTCAATACTATAACTAAGCTGATAAGTTTTTATTCCCCAGCAAAAGACTTTTACAATGCAGGTATATATCCTGAGATGAACCACATAAAAAAGAAAGCTTCATGGACGATGTCTTAAAGATGAAGCTGCTGACTTGAACCAAAGTTATTAATATGTAATTAGTCTTTTGGGTGCTGAGGGTGGTGAAACTTATTACTAAAACTGCTATCAGAAACTTTGGGAAGAATTTATTGTTCCTGCCATACGTCCCACCAACTGGTTGGGGAACCAGTATCTGGGAAGCCCCAACTGGACTAAGCACCCATAAAGCATTTTACAGGCCCACGCTAGCATCTCTTGGGGTTTAGGGCCCCGGCAGAGGAAATTCCAGCTGTCAAGAGCCGACAACCTCATTGTGAACAATGCCCATGGGACTAGTGAGAATGAGAAGTAGGGGACGGGGTCGGGTGTAACTGGGTCAGAAGCAAAGTAAAATATTGATTTGAAGATCACTCTCAACTTCTCTTCACCACAGTCCCCCAATCAGGCACTGAAGATTTGACAGTGTGGGACTCCAAGTATGCCTCTATCAAACCAAATTAAACGACCTTTAGCAACAACGGGAAATATGTGACTCCCATTTAATCCCCAGCAGCTGTTCAATATCAGTGGGCTCAGGGATTGGCCATTAATCACAATGTCTTTCCTGCCTTCAGGAGGCTGACATGTGGCCTCTGGCTACAGTGTTTCCCGCAGCATTGAGCTGGATTAAGTTAACTTTTTACATCACAAACAAGTCTTCAAAGGGCCTCTCTTCATGGCTGATCCTTAGAAAGGAAGGGTGGTAGTGGATGGAAAATATTCAGCATGGTGCTCAGTTACGAGTGGCGTACCACAAGGATCTGTTCTGGGTCCTCTTCTATTTGTGATATTTGTAAATGATTTGGATGAAGGAGTGGATGGGTGGATTAGCAAGTTCGTGGACGATATGAAGGTGGGTCACGTTGTGGACAGTGCGGAGGGCTGTTCTAGGTTACAAAGGGTCATTGATAGGATGCAGAGCTGGACTAAGAAGTGGCAGATAGAGTTTAACCCTGAAAAGAGAGAGGTGATTCATTTTGGAAGGACAAATTTGGAAGCAGAATACAGGGTTAATGGAAAGATGCCTGGCAGTATGGAGGTGCAGAGGGATCTCTGGGTTCATGTCCACAGTTCCCCGAAAGCTACAACGCAGGAGGATAGAGTTGTTAAGGTGTATGGTGTTAGCTTTCATTAATAGAGGGATTGAGTTCAAGAGTTGTGAAGTTATGCTCCAGCTATACAAAATGCTGGTTCGGCCACATCAGGAGTGGTGTCCAGTTCTGGTCGCCTCATTATATCAAAGATGTGGAGTCGGCCTCATTAGGGGCATTTAAGTGGCTATTAGATAGGCATATGGATGATAGTATAAGGTCAGGGTGGAGGTTAGATAGACCCTAGGATTAGGGTAAAAGTTTGGCACAACATTGTGGGTCAAAGGGCCTGCACTGTGCTGTACTGTTCTATGCTCTATGCAAGTATGTCAGACATAAATTCTCATGTCCTTTATGGAAAACATGACAAAAACAGTTGAAGGAACGTAATATACAGCTACAAAAAGTGAGAAATGCAACGGAATTTGTTTTGGATTTCTTCTGCAAAGTCAGTCTGGATAAAGTGGGGTGAAACACCTTATCTTAAGATTCACATTTAAGTGCTGACAGCATTGAGACTCTGCAATGGTCTAAGGAGTGCTAGCTCACAGTCCTGCCAGGTTACAATTCCTAATCCCTCCATTCTGGCTTAGAAAAGCCACTAGCAATGCAGGAGAGAAGATCAAGAACTCAAGCTAAAATTCTTGGCATTAATTACAGTGATCTCATTAAAAAAAAACTCATTCAAGAAGTTGACTTCAACTCAAAAGTAGGAAAGATAAAAACTAACAAGCAATTTGTTCTTGTACAGATTGTTTTAGCTTCAATATTTAATAGAACATGTCTGTCCGTTCTTACAGAGGTTCAACGTGTACTCAGCGGTGACGCATAATCTATAATGGCCTTGCTCCTTGCTCTTTAGTGCTGGCAGTTCTCATATTAACAGAATGTACAGTGAGGTTAGATCCATCATTCCTTGGTTCTGAACACTGTCTAGGCTGTAGTTTGTTCCCAGACACAATGTGGAACTCCATAAAGCTAAAGAAATCAGAATATCTTATCCAATCAGACTACCTGGGTTCAAAGTGTTTGTGACTTTGAAGCAAAAATAGTATTTTAAAAAAATCAGGGCAAGGAAGTTGAGACAACAAGGTGTAGAGCTGGATGAACACAGCAGGCCAAGCAGCATCTTAGGAGCAGGAAAGCCTAGACCCTTCATCACCAAACAAGAAGGATAGGCAGCACTCAGGTTTACCTACTTACTTGGCCGATGACACGAAGCTTGGACGTTGTGTTTGATGGGATAAATGGTTCTAAAAGCATGTGCCTGAGGGGTGAAAAATTGCCATAGCAATGAAATGTTTTTTTTCTCAGAAGTTCTATTTCCTGCAGAAACTTCATTTACTGGAGTAATAATGAAGTAAATGTGAATATGACAAATAAAGAACACATTATCAATATTTGGGAGATTCAGTGTCATATTTCTCTAATGTGATACTGGAAATTGAGGTTAGAAATATTTTCAAGAAATAGCAGGTTCCTAAACCCAAAGGTTGCTAACATAGTGCATATTATGGGTTAGATAGCATAACAAACTGAGATTGTCTATCCACCTGACTGTCCTTAATATCTGGGTAACTATGGCAACACTAGATTATTTTCTTGTGCAAGTAGGTTAAATATATCAAGCCAATCTCCTGCTCTGAACAAACATTAATGAAAATAATTCTTTGGTCCTTTTCACATCTTTGCTAGGTAAAAATTAGGATTGAATGTTGATGACGTTTAAATGTCATTCACAGTCACACAATTATTGAGTTATTGCTATTCCTACATTAAGCCCAAATAAAAAGAATTAGTAAATTTAATTCTCTGTTCTGGTGTTCTAGGCCCAACCATCTTCAGCTGTTTCATCAGCAATTTTCCTTCCAGAAGGTCAAAAGTGGGAATGTTCGCTGATGATTCTACAATGTTCAGCGAACATTCATGAATCCATGGACATTAAAACAGTCCATGCCCAAATATATTAGGATCTGGGCAATATCTGGCTTGGGCTGAGCGGTGCAAGTTATTTTCATGTCAAAACTGCCAGGCAATTACCATCTCCAGCAAGAGTGTATTTACCCATTACTCCTTGGCATTCAATAAAGTTGTGATCACAGATTCCCTGGCTAACATCCTGGGTGTTATCATTAACCAAAAACTGAATTGTACAGCCACATGAATACAATGGTTACAAAAGCAGGCCAGAGGCTAGGAATCCGGTAGTGAGTAACTCACCTTCTGGCTCCCAAACTCATCCATTATCTACAAGACAAATGTTAGGAATGTGACGGAATGCTCTCCACTTGCCTGGATGAGTGCAGTTGCAACAACACTAGAAACATGGTACTATCCAGGACAAAGCAGCCTGCTTGACTGGTTATGGATGTGGTGCCATTCAGTCACTCCACGCCAATGCTCTGTGGCAGCAAAGTACCACTTACCAGATGTACTGCAGAAATTCACCAAGGCTCCTCAGGCAACACCTTCCAAACCCTCAACTACTTCCATCTAGAAGGACAAGAGCAGCAGCTACATGGGAACACCATCACCCTCAGTTTCCCTTCCAACCTGTAACCTGGAATTGTATCATTCCTTCAATGTCACTGGGTAAAAATCCTGAAACTTTCTCCCCAATAGTGTTATGGGTGTACCGACGCCAAAGAGAGTCCAGCAACTCAAGAGGGAGCTCATCACCACCTTTTGGAACAACTACCGGGGGAGGTAATTAATGCTGCCCTAGGCAGTCAAACCCACATTCCACAAGTTAATTTTTTAAAAACATGATGCTGCCCTTACCACAAAAACAGAATGGTTATTATAACACTGCAAATGTACTACATCGCTTATATTGTATTTATACAGCAGCCTCTTTACAGAATAAACTGATCTAGATGTAGAGTAGAAAGTTAGGACAAGTTGATATAATAGAGCTTTAAAGCTGTACTAAGCACTCATTAACATTGCCTGTGTTCAGACGGAAAATACTTAAATATGTTTGCAAATGTACCTTTTCTACAATGCAATTGCAGGTGTACCTGGATTTACAGTCAAGATTTGTCTGAATCGAGGGCAAAATAACTTATGTAAATTTTGATTTTTCTTGTACAATGCGGGACTGCAATCAGGGACAAAATGGAGTTGGGAGAAATTTAGGGATCTTTTTGAGCTTTGTGCTTTCAGACTGCAGACAAATGCTTGTGACATCACTCAAAAAAAACAAGAGAAAGAAGTGATAGGGCAGGCAAGGCATTTGCCCTCACTGTCACTGTGGGATTTTCATGAGGTGTAAAGAGGAAACTGCAGCTATTAGGTTTGACATTCAAAAGCTGCAGGAAAACGTGAAAATCCAAGGTCCTATTTTTTGATAGATTGCCCTTTCAATGTTGTTTTGTTTCTTTCTCTAGCTGGTTGTCTATCAAGATGTTCACATCTGCAGTAAATGCTGATGTTAATGGAAAGTTGATGTATCTTAACTGCAGAGTAAAGCCTTTTGCTTGGTTCTGGTTTAAGTCATTGTGAATTAGGTTGACAGAAGTGTCGGCTGTCCAAATGATGAATATCTTCCTGAACACTTGCAACAGAATCTTATCAGGTTCTGAGCGACGTGGGATATGGTGAGGTGTGTGACAGAATCAGGTGCAATATTCAGTGAGGCCCATCTCGAGGGAATCTACACTGTTTTCAAGCTGTGTGAGACAAGTCTCACTGGGCAGTGGCAAGTCCCAAAATTATTGCTCATTACTTGTTCATAGCTCAACTCTCCACAGTTTATAATTTTACAAAACTTGCCATCAGGAGAACTCAACACAGAAGCCACAGCAGGTTCAACTCACTGCATACTGAGAAAGACCTCCATGTTAGACACTGGGTGCCAGCATCTCAGGCATGCTCCATGTGCACTGATCCCACACACCCCATGTCTACTGACAGTGGCATCCTACATGTGCAAGCTTTGATGAAGTACCCTACCCTGGCAGAATGGAGAAGGGCATTGATCTTTACCCTACATTGCCAAGTCATTCAGACCACTTCAACCTGGGTACCAACCTTGGCCCAGGCTGGCAGGATCTGGAGTTGTGGTCGCAGCTAGACCCGAGCAATGTCAAAGTCCTGACTATGCACCACCCTGGTCAGTAGGACCTCCACCCTCACAGCAGGATACCAATTTCTCCCTGTCTGCCACGTACCGGGACAAAGGTCGCAACCCATGTAAGGCAGCTCTAGACTGACAAACCTTGTCTTGGCGCACAACAGCTTTTTAAATATCATGCCAGCTCCAGGGATGCCAGTCAATTCTGGGATTTCCAGTCAGTGACAGGTTGCTGTGGGAATGGTACGTGATAAGACAGCCAGGAAATTGGGTGTGAAACTCACCATAAAGACTGAAGCACCAATTAAAGTGATGAGTTGATAATACTCAGTTGATGGTAAGAGAAAACTCATGAGATCTTATGGTCAGAATTAGACCAAACTTGAAGTGACTCTCATAGCCAGAAACCATAAGATTCATCCCTTTGTGATGCACCTAAATGTTTATATGGAGCACAGGCTCTCAAACTTCTTTCTCTTCTCCTCCATCACTAACATTCATTTTTATCATTCTTGTTTGACGCCTAAGGCACTTCCTGGCAGTTGAAGAAGAAAATACTCCAACTGCCTGTCTCAGAGTATCTTCCAGTGCTACTCTCTATGAACTTTGACAGATGGCGCAAAGTCCTTGAGAGGTAATTCTGTAGCAGATTTCTGATTTTCTTTACTTTCTTCCACAATAGTACATGGCATTAAAACTACATCGCATCACGCTGATGGTTCCAGTATTTTATCTTTCAGATCCTTCAAAACTGTACATCAACCAACTAGCATTCATGTATGACCCATAGCACAACGGCAATAATGACAAAAGGGCAGCATTCCTTACACCGCATCCAAATACTTCTCCAGCTGGTATCAGCCTTTCTTGCACAGAACTCACTTCAAAATGCCTTAAAAGAATTTCCAGGTTAGTGTCTAAAATGTTGGATGTTTAAAACATTGTGATTTGCATGGGAACTATTTCAGAACTCTATCACAATCTGGAGATTCCAGTGCACTTTAAATCATCTTCCTGTATGCTACCTCACATATATCCAACAAAAAGTTTGGGAATCTCATTTTGCTGAATGTTAAAGAATTACAGAATGAAAATTTTCTCCATATTGTAGGCATTTCCAAATTCTCACAGAAGCAATCTTCTAGTTTAAATTCATGACACTTTTACATATTCAGCTCTTAGAAGTGGTACAGATAACCATGGCCAGATTTTCATTCTTTGGTCAAGAGTGCAGAAGCAGGAGAAATCCCAACTCCATGAAGGCACCCTTTAAAAAGGGTAGCCTGCAATTCCTGATTTTTGGTTGAGGTAGGAAGCCGCTCGGTGGCTAGATAGGGAGTTAAGTCAGGGAATTCAGGAAGAGCCTAAAGGGTTGCTTGTTACTTGTTCAGACTGGCCAAGAAGTCTGCCTTAGGGGTTCAGCACTTTGCCTTTTTAATCGTTATGTTTGAATTTTGAAACAAATTCTTCTTTTCTCACGTCCTACTCACCGTGCCTCATCCATGCCAACCTATTGCCCATCCCAATGGCTTTTGATATCTCAGTGATAAACTGCCCAAGTCTAGTGGTTGCTCTTAATCTATGTCTCCATGCCCCTTTATAAGTATCATGCCAACAGTCCCATGGCATAACTGCCAACCACTATTTTTTGCCCTTCCCACTTCATGCCAACTCATTTATTATCTAGCATAGGTATTAATCAGGAGGTATCATGACAGAAAAAAGTTACCAGTCTATAGATAATATCATAATGAATAAAACATGCTCTCATTGATACAGGAGCTTTCTTTACACTTTAATTGCTTCAACTAATCCCTAAAGACAACACACATTAAATGCAGAATGCTTAATGTTGACACACATTGAAGTTGTCCATCAAGAGACACATCATTGAGAAAATGAAAGTTTGAGAAATCAGTCATGCAGGACAAATCCCACAATGGTATTCTGAAATAGCTATCATACATTTTATTTGTTTCAGGAATAGTAGGAACTGCAGATCCTGGAGAATCTGAGACAACAAGGTATAGAACCAGATGAACACAGCAGGCCAAGCAGCATCAGAACAGCAGGAAGGCTGACGTTTTGGGCTTAGACCCTTCTTCTCCACCCACCTCTGAAGAAGGGTCTAGGCCTGAAACGTCAGCCTTCTTGCTCCTCTGATGCTGCTTGGCCTGCTGTGTTCATCCAGTTCCACACATTGTTATCACACATTTTAACTGTACTTTTCTTGGATAGTTTCTAGAAAACTTTGCCAGTTTCAACAAGTTCATGCAATTTTATGCACAAACATGATGGTTTACAATCCTAAAGCATGTTTTGCTTTCACCAAAGGGTATCTCACCTCTACTACCTTTCTGGTCTTTGCTGCTGATGCTTACTTCATTTGCCCTCTTTCCCCATTCGCACTCAGTCCTAGCCATGAAAACTAAAACCCATCCCCCTTGGGTACCTCACACTCCCATTCCAATGTGGTGCCTACATTCAATAATCGACCTTTGTACCTTCACAAACATGCCAACTTAAGGATTCATAGTGGAGGAGAAAAATATTTCTACATTTATTCTATTAATTAATTTCTACACTGCAGATTACTGCAAAAACACTAATTCATAAATATACATTTTTATACTTATTGATGCTTCTTTACAGGCTTTGGCAAGATAGACAGTTGAACGGGGTTTGTCTACTTTATATGCTTAATTCTTCTCTCCACTGTTAACAATCCTAAAACAGCACCTAATTTCCACAAAGGACTCTGAACCTCATTCCAAAAGGATCCCTGACATCCACCTACAAAGAACTCCTGACCTTTGCTGAAAATGTCCTGAACCCATAGCCACAGGAGCACCTTAGCTCTAAAGAGGAGTGAGCTGGCTATCTGAAAGGAATACATAGTAAGAGCAGGCTGTTTCAAGGTCTAATTCACACACTCCAGGGTCAAATCTGATTTCAGTGGAAGCACCTGGATATTTAAATGGTCAGCTCCCTCCAGGAACTACATACATATAAACCTCTAGCTGACACCAATCCCGTCCCTACAGCATGAGGAAGTTCTGGTTTCACTGTGTCATTGTCAGTCACTCTTTCCGTTTTCACCTCACCAGGGACATACTCCACTGCGGTGAAAATCCAGACCCACATACTACAATTATAGACCCTGGAATGTTGGAAAACTGAGCAAGACAGTAGGATCACAAAACATCTGGCATTTACAGTTGACATCCTTTGCTAAAGCATGCTTTTTTGTTGAAGTACTCAAAATGTGGGTGTGCAATCACCCGTTCTCAGATTAAATAGTCACACACTAAAACTTTTCATCTGATAGAGGAAAAAAGCAATGGGTTAAAGCCAATCACTCAAAAATATCTGCAAAGCTTATCGGAAGACAAATAAAAGCTGCCACCCTAATGAGCTAAATACAAAAAGAAATATTTTTGTTTCAGCTATTCTGGATGAACCTTTAAGACCTGTATGGGCTTGTCTGGTCTTCTGCTTACACTGTACACAGGGTGCATTTATCCAGTGGTGCTCACATTACTTGACCTTAATGAGGGAATAGATCAGTCAGCACATTTGCTATTTTTTGAATTTTTGGGAGTTCTGTCGTACATCTCAGTTAACAAGGGCTTATAGCATACATGAAAATGTACATGTTGCAGATGGTTGACTTATGAGCATGGCCTTTTGCTTATTAAATTCTGCTGTTTGGTGATATGTTGTTACAAAAAGCCATTTTTTTTGCAGCTAATGCTTGACGCAGTTCATCCGAATTCATAAAAACCTGTCTGAGTGTGTTTTCAATCCTCCTAAAGACTTCAAGCAAACATTTGACTGCAAGACAACATGACCCAGTAGGTCAACAAAGTTTGATGATTTGCATGCTTGGTATTAAAAGCAGTTGCTATCCATGCAGCTTTTAGTCATAGGCATCTTAAACATGTCCCTTGACTATAGGCCTTGTCATAAGAGACACCACGTGTTTTCCAGTCTAAAAGGCAGACACGAACAAATAAGGTCCTACATCCGTAACAGATCAGGTCTGCTTATTTAGTTGAATAAAATTGCAATTTAACATATTTTTGTTGGAAGTGTGTTACAAATCTAGCAGCACTGTTTTCACTTTGATGAGTTACTGTTTGCTAAGTACACCCTGTATAGATGCAATACATTTGAACCAGGATTGCAACAATGATTCAAGCAAAGAAAGACTCGCATTTATGTAACATGTTTCATGATCGCTGAACATCTCTTCACAGTCAATGAAGTACTTTTTGAAGTGTAGTCTCTGTTGTGATGTGGGAAACAAAGTAGCTCATTTATGCTCAGCAAACTCACAAACAATGTGACACTGAGCAAATCATCTGCTTCGTGTACTGTCAATCGAGAGACAAACATTGATCAGGACACTGGGGTAACTCCCCATTCTTCTACGAATGAGTGCAATGGGATCTTTTACATTCTTGGAGCAGGAAGAGAGGACGTTGGTTTAACGACTTATCTCAAAAGCGGCCCATGTCGGAGCTGGTGTGATATCTTGATATTTGTGTTCAAGTTCTCAGACTTAAATCTGTAACGTTATGCACCTGTGTCACATCCAAGGCATTTGCTATGCAAATAATGTGATTTCCAGCTTTACAAAGTGTGGAGCTGGATGAACACAGCAGGCCAAGCAGCATCTTAGGAGCACAAAAGCTGACGTTTCAGGCCTAGACCCTTCATCAGAGAGGGGGATGAGGAGAGGGTTCTGAAATAAATAGGGAGAGAGGGGGAGGCGGACCGAAGATGGATAGAGGAGAAGATAGGTGAAGAGGAGAGTATAGGTGGGCAGGTAGGGAGGGGATAGGTCAGTCCGGGGAAGATGGACAGGTCAAGGGGGGCGGGATGAGGTTAGTAGGCAGGAAATGGAGGTGCAGCTTGAGATGGGAGGAGGGGATAGGTGAGGGGGAGAACAGGTTAGGTAGGCGGGGACGAGCTGGGCTGGTTTTGGGATGCAGTGGGGGGGGGTGGAGATTTTGAAGCTTGTGAAGTCCACATCGATACCAATGGGTTGCTGGATTCCTCTACATTGGGGAAACCAAGCGGAGGCTTGGGGACCACTTTGCAGAACACCTCTGCGTGGTTCGCAATAAACAACTGCACCTCCCAGTCGCAAACCATTCTAACTCCCCCTCCCATTCCTTAGGCGACATGTCCATCCTGGGCCTCCTACAGTACCACAATGATGCCACCCGAAGGTTGCGGGAACAGCAACTCATATTCCGCTTGGGAACCCTGCAGCCCAAGTATGAGGGACAGGACCTGGTGAAGTATGAAAAGAATTCTCTCATTCTATTGTTCAACAAGAGAGGAATGATAGGTGATTTAAGTACTAAGAATATAGATAGGAGTTGGACATCCCAACACCTTAAACCTGTTCTGCCATTCTATACTTCAAGCCTATTCACATGTCTTTGTTCCAGATGCCTTATACCTTGACCCACCAAAATGTATCAATCATGATCCTCACAGCTTTGTCTTTACAGTTGTGGTTGAATCAGGATCCACAATCTTTTGGTGAGTTTGGGGGAGTGGGGAATATTTTCAGATTACGATTGTGCACTGTACGAAGACACCTGTTCATCTTATCAGCTGAAAGGTCTAGCTATTACTTTAAGGTTATGTCCCATGGATTCTTCTACAGGAGGAAAGGGCCTCAGCATCATTCTGAAGAATCTATGGTCCACAGCTAATGTATCCTTTCTGAACTGTCATGCTGAGCACTAAACATAATACTCCAAATGCAGTCTGACCAAGATTCTATACAACAGTAGCATAGCTTCCAATTCTTAGGTTTGCAATCCACTTAAGATAAAGGCCAATGTTCAAATAACCATTTTGATTATCTGTTATACCTGACCATTAGCTTTATGTAACTTGTGTAAATAGGGAGAAAAACTTCTGAAGATAATGGCATTTTTCTTCTTGGTTAGAAATAATTATAGATTTCCAATGTAATTCATGTACTTGGAAAGCACTCACATATTAGAGCTGAAACTGGTGTCACTATCGTGGCATGATATTATACTGCTTACGTTCTTGGACTACTAGGTTCTGGTAAAAAGGCCACAGATCCAAAGCATTGGCCTGGAATTTAATTTGAGGTAGAAATTGCAGATCAGGTCACTTCCTGACATTTGTGATCCAATTTCCTGAGTGGTAGTGCCTAGCTAAGCTATTTTCATGGGGGGTTGACAGGGAATGGCTGGAATTAAGCTTCCCAAAGTAGTCCAAAGGTAGGAATGCAGGCACACAGATACCATGACCAGCAGGTTAAGAAGCTTGCATGTGTTCACTGGAACATTGAGCCATGTTTTCTATATAATCATTAAATACCTTAGCCCTTGCTCCACACTCAGCCACACCATCGCTCATCCGTAGCATTGCTTCAAAGGTTGAACAGATGACTGAACTGTTATTCAAAGAAATGGCTAAATCACAGAAGGAGAGAGACACATTAAAATCTTAATAACAATGGTGTTGAAAGCAGTGAACCATCTTGTCCACTGCACAAAATAATCTAAACACTTTCTCAATGCTGGTCAATTTAATGCTGACTTACTGTTTACAAAGTCCTATTATTCAAAGGATACTTAATTTAAGGTAAACTATCCTATTATGAAAAATTACATTGTTATATTCGTCCTTACCTGTCAAATGGATCCCTAACTGTCTATGAGGCTTTTGTAGAATTCAAAATTCATCTGAGGTGCCATGAGCCAGTTTCTTGTCAAAATGGAACTCCACAGAAATAGTGGAGTGGCTAATCATAAATACATGGCCAAATGTTATCTCTGATCACCAAGCAAAACTGTACATTTCAAAATTCTCAACCTTAAATGCTTTAATTTCCTGCCAAATATAAGCTGAATGTCAAGGATGCACGTATGCAAATTTGTTTGATGTGAATAGTTTCTAAACAGTAATTAGCTATTAGTGTCTTGAACTAGAATTACAAAGTAAGATTACAGTACTCTGCTTCAGCTTCCATTCACTTGCTGATTGGCATTGAACTAGTCCTATGTTATAGCTAAGATAACAAAGTGTGAAGCTGGATGAACACAGCAGGCCAAGCAGCATCTCAGGAGCACAAAAACTGACGTTTCGGGCCTAGACCCTTCATCAGAGGTAAAGGTTGTAGCTAAACCAGGTTAACACCTAATTTTTAGGTCTGTCTAATGTTGCTCCTCATACTGCTGTCCTATACTCTTCAATGAACCAGTTTTGATGGCAATAGTGAGAAGGGGATTATGACAAGCCATAAGGTTGCAGAATGTGCTGGAGTACAATTCTGCTGATGGCTGACAGAACCCCAGAGATATCCAGTCCTGAGATGCTTGATCTGCTTGAAGCCTATCCCACTCAGCACCGTGGAACTGCCACACAGCATGATGGAGGGTATCCTCAATAGGAGGATGGGACTTCATCTCCATAAGAACTGTACAGTGGTCACTCCAATTGAAATATTCCTGGTTGGATGCATTTGCAGCTGGCAAATTGGTGAGAATGAGGTCAGCTACGTTATTCCCACCATTATCTCTGTAGACCTAGTCCAGCAGTTATGTTCTTTGGATTCACTTAGCACAGTCGGTAATGGTTCTTCTGAGCCACTCAGTGCAGGAAATTGATGTCTCCCATCCAAAGTATGTTCTACATGCTTGCCACCCCCAGTGCTTCCAAGTGGAAAAAGGAAGGTCTCCAATTGCTGAGAAGCTATGTAGAAACTTAGCTGAGCAGAGTTAAATTTGAAACTACAGAACAACCCGAGGCAGCAAGGTTCATGATAACAGAAATTGTAAACTGGTTTCCTAAGAGCACATTGGTTGGCAATTTCCCTCTCTTGTTAACATATGAATGTATGATTTAAGAGCCAAAGCAGGTCATTCTGCTCCTTAAGTCTTGTCCACCATTCAATGAGATCATGGTTAATCGGTTTGTGTATCAAATTTCATTCATAAGATCATGAGATATAGGAGCAGAATTAGGCCATTCAGCCCATCAAGTCTGCTTCACCAATCATGGCAGATATGTTTCTTAAACTTACTCTCCTGCCTTCTCCCTGTAACCCTTGATCCCTTTACTCATCTAGAACCTACCTCTGTCTTAAATACAGTCAATAACTTGGCCTCGACAGTGTTCTGTGGCAATGAGTTTTATCGATTAACTACCCTCTGGCTGAAGAAATTCCTCCTCAACTCAGTTCTGAAGGTCTGTCCCTTCATTCAGACTGTGCCCTCAGGTCCTAGTTTCTCCTACTAGTGGAAACATAGTCTCCATGTCCACTCTATCCAGGCCTCTCAGTATTCTGAGAGTTTCAATGCGATCCCTTCCCAATCATTCTAGACACCAATGAGCTTAGACCCACTTCTCATATGACAAGGCCTTCATCATTCTTGTAAACCTCATCAGGATCCCCTCCAAAGAAAGCACACCCTTACTTAGATGCAAGGCACAAAACTACTCAGTATTCCAAATGCCAAATTGGCAGTTGGAAAGTTGTAGAAGGCTGGGATCCTGATTCATATTTTAAAAACTAACTTTCCAGCCAACCCATTTTCTGAGCACATCATTTCCCCTGCTGGTACATGTTGGTTTATATTAAAGATTTGCCATCACAGGTAGTTCAAACATCACACCCCCAGTTACCCAGAATAAACCTGTGAAACACATCAAGTGTAGCAACATATGTACATTTTGCTTTGGTTTGTTTGAACATCATTATCAGTTTATCTGGATAGATCTCTTATACTTGTATTAAGACTTAACATGTTTTACAATGGGTCATTAAATAATTTCCCAGCTTGCAAATGAGTTTCAGGTTCTTGACCATCTGCAAAATTGAGAACAGAGTCCAGTCTACTTGATGTCTTCCTTGTCATTCACTGTCTCTTACTCGAAGCCTACAGCTTCCCTATGCCAATTCTCCATGTTTGGGATTGTCCTCCATTCCAAACTCTTCATCAGGTACATTCACCATCCTTTCCTTCCCTCAGCTTCACACAGCATAAGCAAAATAAAATTTGGTTCCAATTGACATTGTTTCTTACTTCAACACTAGAAATTATGCTCAAATCTTAGAATTTAGAGCCTGCAGCCTCTATTTAACTCCAGAATATTGCAAGGCTTGACCTACCAGTGTCTCAGCTGTTAAATGACCTGTGTGAAACAGAAGAACAGAGACAACATCCCTAAGTGGGCTGATTTAGTTCATCTCAGCCAAGGCTGGAAGAAGAATGGAAAACAAAACATTGTGATTGCGGTCTGATGACCAGCACTTGAAAGTCTGCGTTTCTTGATCTTTGAACAAAAATAAACCTGGCTTGTTTGACTCCATTTGTTGAATATCCTGTCAAACTCACCAGTAAGGCTCAGAGTGAAGAATAATCAGAAACATGTGCCTAAGCATCAAGCCATCTCCCATTTAATAGTTCCAGGGGACATAAGATGACTGGGAGCAGGACAACAAACACATCATTATTGGGTTGCTTTTAATGATAGTTAATTGGTAAACTCAATACAAACCATTTTACGAAATCCAGTTAAAAAGTTAATGATAAATTGGCCAGTGTTTTAGAGGCTGTACAAAGCATTTCCACCAATTGCTAAATATAGAAATAGGCCATTCAGCCCAAAAAGCCTGCCCCAAATTCAATCATGGCTGTTCGAACACTTCAATGTCTTTTACCTACCCAATCTCCATAGCCCTGTTGCCACTGGTAATCAGAAATCTATCAAACACTACCTTAGACATAATCAAAGACTGAGCTGAGCTTCCACATGCCTCTGTGGTAAGGAATTCCAAAGGTTCAATACTCGCTGAATAAGAAACAAGTTCTCTTTGTGATGGACCTAGGTGGCATTTTCCATGCTTTTCCAGTTGTGCCCCCTGCCTCTAAATTCCCCAGCCAGGGAAAGCATCTTGCTTGCACCTACCCTATCTATCCCTTCAAGCATTTTGTAAGTTTCAATACAATCGCATGTCATTCTTTGAACTGCTAGAGAATACAGACCCAGTTTGCCCACTTTCTCCTCATAGGACAGTCCTGCTGTCCTGGGAACAAACCTGGTGAACCCTCATTGCGCTTCCTCTATGGTAATTATATCTTTCCTGAGTTAAGGAAACCAAAACTGCA
Source organism: Stegostoma tigrinum (assembly GCF_030684315.1). Classification (NCBI taxonomy): domain Eukaryota; kingdom Metazoa; phylum Chordata; class Chondrichthyes; order Orectolobiformes; family Stegostomatidae; genus Stegostoma; species Stegostoma tigrinum. The sequence continues at coordinate 66,213,873 of NC_081361.1, read as the reverse complement.
ACAGTAGTTCAGGACAATCTAAACAAGCTCCTATAAAATTGAAGCAAGGCTTCACTACTCCTGAATATCTTTTGTGATAAAGGCTAACATTCCATATACTTGCTTATAGTTTTCTACAGCTAAATGTCAGACTTCAGTGAATTAAGAAAAACATCTAGGTTGCTTTGTACATCTATACTTCCCAACCTCTTATCATTTAAGAAATATTCTGCACATCTGTTCCTCCCACCAAAATGGATACACCTTACATTTTTGCACATTATATTCCATCTATTATTTTCTAGCCATTCACTAAACTTGTCCAAGCCCTCCTTAACATCTGTCTCACCTCACACATAGCTCTGTATAAATTACCAATCTGGAAATTTTACAATTGATCCCTAAGTACAAATCATTGAGATATATTTTAAACATCAGGGACCCAAGTACTAATCCTTATGTTACCCCACTCAGCACAGCTTGTCAACGTGAGAATGACCTATTAATTCCTAATTTGTTTTTTCAATATTAGCCAATATTAGTTCATGCCTGTATATTGCTTTAATTTTTTCTAAACAGCCTAGTGTGGAGAATTTTACCAAAAGCCTTCTGAAAAATCAAAGAACTCTATATCCACGGGTTCCCTTTCATCACTTTTGTTCATAAAATGTTCAACAGTTTTGTCAGCGACAATTTTCCATTTGTAAATTTATATTATGTTCAATCAGATCCCTATCAGCTAGGTATTTATTTATCCTTTCTTTATAATAGATTCTAGTATTTCCCTACTACTGATGTGACGTTAACAGGTTTGTAGTTCCATGCTTTCTCTCTCATTCCCTTCTTAAATAGTAGAGTCACATTTGCTAGCTTCCAACCCACAGGAAACAAGCCCGAATCTATGGAATTTTGAAAGATAATTACCAATACAGCCGTTATCTCCTTAGCCACTTCCTTCAACACTCTGGGATATAGACCATCAAGTTCTGGGGACTAAATATTAAACCCCATAATTTCTCCACCACAATCTTCTAACCAACATGAATTTCTTTCAATTCCTCTTTCTTGCCAGCTACTTGAATCACTTTTTCTGGGAGATTTCTGATATCCTCCTCAGTGAAAACAGGCACAAAGTCATCATTTTGCATCTCTCAGTTCTCTATTCCCCAATAGAAATTCTTCTAATTCTGCCTGTAATAGCCCCACACTTAATTTATCCAGACATTTCTTTTTCACATGCTGAAAGAAACTTGTAAGAAGCAAAAACGGAAATCACTGGAAAATCTCAGCAGGTCTGGTAGCATCTGTGGAGAGAAATCAGAGTTAACGTTTCGGGTCCAGTGACTCTTCTTCCAATGTAATGGTAAAATTATAAGGTCTGACTTATGTTTTTTATGCTTTCATTTTCTATTCTCTTTTCTGGTCAGCTTTTTTGTATTCTATAGTATCTGAATTAATCCTGAGAATTACAGCTATTTCTGTAAACTTAATAAACCTGATCTTTTAAATCTTATACACTCCTGAGCTCCTGTGTAAGCTAAGGCTAATTGACTTTTTGAGTTTCTGCACCTTGAATGAAAGTATAGTTGCTGTAAGTCATATAATATTTCTTTAAAGACCATCCATTGCCTATGTACAGTCATATCTTTTAATGTATTTTTCCAATTCATCTCAGCCAAATTGTGCTTCATGTCTTCAAAATATCCCTTATTCAAATTTAACACACTTGCTTCAGAATAACCCACCTCTCTTTCAAAAATGTAAAATTCTAACATATTGTGGTCCCTCATTCCTGAAGGTTACTTTACAACAAGATTGTTAATTAGCCGGCTCCTCAACATACTACTCTAGAAAACCACCCCTAATACAATCCAGAAATTTGCCCTCCACAGCATTAGCAGTGAATTGGTTTACCCAGTCTATATACAGATTGGAGTCACCCAAGATTTATTTTCTGCCCAATCTATATGCCAATCTCATCTGATTAATACCATGCCCCACACTACCACTACTATTTCATGGCTTATTTACATAATGTTTGCTGCCCCTTGTTGTTTCTTAGTTCCACTTTTTCTTCTTTTCCATCCTAAATTTTCAAATATTCTTAAGTTCCCAGTCCTGTCACCATGCAGCCATATTTCTGTGTTAGCAATTAAACCTTACTTAAATATCTTAATTTGTGCTTTAGATCATCTACCTTGTTGCGAATGCTGCATGCATTCATGTAGGGTGGCTTGTGCTTTATCTGTTAGACAAAATTCTGCTTTGTAGCATGCTTTCAGTCTCCTTCAAATCTTTTCATCTTACCAACTCTACTCCCTTCCCACTTCAGCTACCCCTCAGCTTCCCATCTACCTGACAAACTATTTAATCCCACCAACAGCTCAGCAAATTTCCATGCATGGATAGGAGTCTCAGTCTGAGTCTGCTCTCTGGTGGGGGGCCTGGGCCCGGGGCGTCGGCTTTTGTGCTCCTGGGATGCTGCTTGGCCTGCTGTGTTCATCCAGCCTCACATTTTGTTGTCTTGGAATTCTCCAGCATCTGCAGTTCCCATTATCTCTAGTGTAACCTATTCAGCTTCTATAGGTCCCATCTGACCCAGAGCTAAGTCTAACTCTTCAAACATCTAATGCCCTCCCTCCTGCACCAGTTCTCCAGCCATATATTCAATTGATCAATCTTCCTATTCTTATGCTCACTAGCATGTGGTAAGGGAGTAATTCTGAGTTTCTTGCTCTTAAGGTCCTGCTTTCTGATTTCATTCCTTGGCTGGTTGGTTCTCAAGATAAACACAAAAATCAATGCACAATTCGATAAAGACTGAAATCGGCCATCGCTTAACCCATGCTTGATGCTTCCAATGTAACCAAAGCACAAAGGTGCATTTGCTTCCCACCAGTGACCTCCCTAATACAGCAATGGATGTTGAGCTATGAAATGATGAAGGTGTTACTTGCTCTGGTCTGGGAGGAGCTTGACACAAAGAAATTTGAAACTGCAGTCACCATTAAAGCTATTAGCAATGCTGGCCTTGCCCTCCTCTCAGGAGATAAGTCTGTGCCAACATTTTACAGATTTCAACAAGGACCTCCTCAGTGAAACCAATTTGTCACACTATCTGCAGAATTTGATGCAAGTGACTGGAGAACTGCAGACACACCCACATCACCTCCTTTGGAAAAAGCCTACTGATACTAAGCCCGCTAAGGTGCTGGTGGAAGGCCTCACCCAAGATCAAGCAGCTTGTCTTCTTTCTGGTTGCCTCCCCTCAATCTCCCCATCATGCTGCTGTCCAAGGAGGTTGGAAACTGCAAGATCCATGACAAGGAGTGAATGATCTGGGCATGACCTTCAAAGTGAGAACCCAAGTCCTCACTACATGTCACAACATCTGCAAATGTAGCCTACTGTAAATTAAAGTAAGTAACCACATACTTCAATTAACTCATGAACAGCCGATAGAAATCATTAAGCAACTAATCTCCAGATAGTTGACAATTCTATCAAAGTCGTGTGTTCTGATTAGAGGTGATATATCTCCTGCCAGTGAATGCTTCTTCAGAAATGGGACCTTAAGAAATGTCATTAGCTGAAGCATTGAGTTGGAAAATGGCACTGTTAGAGTCAAATTAGCATCAGTCACTGACTGACATCATTAGCCTCCTTTTCATATATCCATGCAAAAGACATGATCAAAATGGTATCCGATGTGGCCAGTAAGTGTATGTACATGGATGCCCTTACCGATGCAAAATGATACCTGTAATTCTGAGAATATATACACTATACAACCGAGGTTTTTAGCCAGTGATCTTCAATGATGCAACTGTAGGATTGCAGCATAAACAGATAAAGCTTTACAACTCAGAGTACAGATCATCACCCAAATAAAGATTTGATGTCACCACTCATGGAACCACAACAGTCCTTTGTTCCACCCTATTTAAAACCTTTTACTCTTCTCCACCCAGTATTTGGCGCCAACTCTGTGCAAACCACAGACCAGATAAACTCTCACATTACATGCACTGTGTAAGAAAATTGACAAAAAAAAAATCAGCACAGTAATAATCCTTGTCTGGATTGACCCTATTCTTGCTTTTTCTTTTTATAAACCACTTCAGCCATCCATCCGCCTTTCCATCTGAAGGCAGCTGAGAACATACTCAGGCAAAGCGCAGAAAGATCTGTCACTTGTACTCAACATTTAGATCATTTTAAAGTACTCAAATACAATAAGCCTGTAAGGCTTTTTTTCAAAACAACCTGCTATTGAATTTTTTTTAAACTGAGAGTTTGCTCACATAATAGCTCAATTGCCAAGTTTTTTCCCAATTTCCAAGTATCTCTGAAAACCTTTTCTAGCCTCAGGTCTCTACTAAATCCTAAGTTCAAGTTCCATTCTAGGGCTTGGGCACATGAAAAACAAAGCTGTTGCACACCAGTGCAGTACAGAGGGAGTACTGCTTTCCTTTGGATGGGAAAAGCTGAAGAATCATGTGTATTCAGGTGGATTTAAAAGATCTCATCGCACCACTCTGGGGAAGAGCAGAGGAGTTATCCTTGGTTTCTTAGCCAATATTTATCCCTCAAATCAACAATACAAGAAACAGATTATCGAGTTGTTTTCACACTGCAAATCACAGACATAACAAAAAAAACAGGATTAGAGATGTGCTACAGACACAGAGCAGAAACACAAAACAAACTTGGTACATAAAATGCATTGAAATAAACTTTGTTCAAAAGTTCCCAAAAGTAAATTATATGATGCTGACAGAACATTTCGATTCTTGTCACAATAATTTAATATTTTCAATTAGAACTCCAAAAGCATTAAGGAAAAAAAAACTAAAAGTTTTGAAGATCATAAGAAAGTGGAGAAAGAGGAAAGACTGACTACTCAGTTTTTGAAACCCAATAGCAATATGCAAATGACTGCGTTCTACTTTAAGAATACAGTTTCAGCGCTAAGATGTGTAAATTCACAAGCTGTCAGGGTCACAGTGTGCGAAGGTTGCACCATGCCTGTGTGGAATGGGCTTTGTTACACCAGCTGCTCTTTTCCTGTCAGTCATTTTGCAAAGTTATTATTTTAATCCCTGTTCTGTTAGTTAATCCCAACCTGAGCACTTTTGAGGAGCTGCAGTTTTGGTTTCAACACCTTTGAGTAAGGTTGGGGCTGGGGGATTCAGCGCATGTTCCTTTCCTTGATCACTCTCCAACATTTATTGCCAAAAGCTATATGTGTAGATGCCACAAAGGACAGGAATGAAGTTGACCCTGATGCCCTCTAATACCAAGCAAACTGTCAATGCTCAATGTCTATCTATATCAATGAGGAATTGCCAATTAAATGAGGTGTCCACACACTGCACTCTGAAAAGGGGAAAACTGATGGATGGCAGGGACGGGGATGGGGGAGGAGGCACGAGCACGTTGAGAAGAAAATCACAATGATTATTAATGTTATGTATAAAAATGGAGTAATAGGATTGACTGAATGCATCTCCATGCTCACCAGCGGTAGTCAAACATTTAAGAACAACTGCTTTGCTAAAGAAGAGTATTGCACAACAATCACGATTGTTTGATTTTCTGAAAATGACAAACGTGGGAAGAAAACATAGAAATCTAAGAGGTTATGGCCATAATCTTTGAGCTCTGTTGGGATACGGGGGTGTGGCATGAAGCAGAGAATGGCAAATATTATGTCCTGGTTTTAAAAGGAAGAGAGAATTGAACTAGCTATTACAGACCAGTCAGCCTAATATCAGCAGTAGAAACTTTTACTGTTAATAACCTGGAACGAAATTAATTGGCATTTGGATAATATAATGAAAGTGATGTGTTTGGCTAGTTTGCTAGAATTCTTTGATGTAATGAGGAAGATTGGAAAAGCATTTGCTGTTGTAACTTTCAAAGGTGTTACCACATAATAGAAACAAAATGCCACGCATATTGAAGGGCTGACAGAAAAATAGGAAGTGGTGGGAAAACTCAGCAGGTCTGGCAGCATCCACGGGCAAAGAAACACAAGACGGAATTTTCCCAAGTCTGAACCATGTGGGCTGTTGTGAGAAATTTGAGACAATCATAACAGAAATCAAATAAGCCCTTAATTTCCAGGTGTCATTGCAAGATTCTCACTAGTGAGCAGTAGTTAACTGGGACTGTCACTCATTAACTCTCTCATTATGACTTCATCTCACCTCAGTAATAGGCAGTCTTCTATTCTGCTACTTGCTGATGGAAACTGTATACTGAGAATTGCCAGCAAGAGAATATGAGTGGATACCTGGTAACTGCAGCTTGCTGTTTGCCCCTCCTTTACTTTGGACACAAACATCCCAAGGTACACTCCATTGGTAGCAGCCACACACACCAGACATCATCAGATGCTGGCACAGCCTCACCATTGTGGCACATTTGCCATCTACTTACATTATGTTTCTGCAGTGCCATGCTAAACTTAGTGTACCGATCATGGCAATGCAAGGACACTTTGCATGCAGGGGCAGGTACCCTGCTCGTGGATTGGTCCAGGCTGCGTCTCAGGGTTGCTCACTTACATTCTTAGCACTCACTCATTTAGTCTCAAGCTGTTCATGGAATCCCGACCTACCCCCACCTTTCAGTGCTTTGTCTGACCAGTCTTGATTTGCTGTTTTGCACAGGATAGCCATGAGGAAAACAGCCCCCACTAGGGGCAGGTGGTGGACTGCTGTTCATTGAGCTCCTCACCCGTTATATTCAGTGCATCGTGATTTGGACTTCCTTGTGTTGCTGACTGACCTTTTCCATGCTCGTGCACCAGTCTCAAAGGCTGCTTTTGTCTTACTTGACGTCTGCCTTGAATAGTCAAGGCATTGAGTACAAGTGCAAGCAGGTTACAATGGAGCTGTATAAGATGTAGTTAGGCAATCACTGGGCTGCTCACTGACATACAGTGGCAGCACTGTGTACCATTTACACAACACAGCACAGCAACCCATGAAGGCTTCTCAAACAGTACCTTCCAAACTTATGACTTCTAGCAAAAAGGAGGACCTGGGCAGCAGATGCATGGGAACACCACCAACTGTAAGACCCACTCTACCTCACCCACCATCTTGCCTTGGAAGCATGGAGCTGTTTATTCACTGTCACTGGATCAAATCTTGAATCACCTTCCTTCTCAAATGGAAAGAAACTGCAGGGCTAAAGGGAAGATCAGGGGAAGGGGACTCATTAGATGTCATAAGTGAGAACAGATTTTTGCTCCAGTTGACAACTTTATGAATTCAGATATTAAAACATACTCACCTGATAGAAAACATCTGTCATCTGAGATGTACCCATAATCTCACTGGCATGAGAGCGCAAACTGGAACTCAACAGTCTAACATGGCATGACTTGCAAATGAAAAAACACGCCCAAAAACCATTTAGGCATAGCACAGAGACATGTTGAATTGGGATGGGCTTATGCAATAATTCCACACAGGCCAGTATCCTGCCACCCTTTACTTGCACATGGTAAATCCCTTACATTGATCCAGCTCTTTTGCAGCAAGCTCTCAGAGTGAGCAGAACCTCTGACACTCTGGTTTATATCAGTCAGCCAGGGCTCCCTGATTGGAATAAATTAACAGCCCGTATCAGCAAATTCAGATTACAAGGTCCACATGGCTGGCCTCATTACAATCACTACAGGCGATCTTACAGAGATAGTAGGAACTGTTGATGCTGGAAAATCTGAGATAACAAGGTGTAGAGCTGGATGAACACAGCATGCCAAGCAGCATCATAGGAGCAGGAAGGCTGACGGTTCGGGCCTAGACCCTTCTTCAGAAATTGTGAAGGGGAAGGGGGTTCAGAAATAAATAGGGAGAGAGGGGGAGGAGGATAGAAGATGTATACAGGAGAAGATAGGTTGAGAGGAGACAGACAGGTCAAAGAGATGGGGATGGAGCCAGTAAAGATGAGTGTAGGAAGGAAGTTAGGGAGGGGATAGGTCAGATCAGGGAGGACAGACAGGTCAAGGAGGCAGGATGAGGCTAGTAGGTAGGAAGTGGGGGTGGGAGTTGAGATGGGAGTAGTGGATAGGTGGGAGAAAGGACGGACAGGTTAGGGAGCGGGGACAAGCTTGGCAGGTTTTGAGATGCAGATGAAGGAGGGGAGATTTTGAAGCTTATGAAGTCCACATTGATACCATTGGGTTGATGGGTTCCCAAGCAAAATATGAAGTGCCATTCCTGTAACCTTCGGATGGCATCATTGTGGCATCAGAGGCGGCCCAGGACTGACATGTTGTCCAAGGAGAGGGAGGGGGAGTTCAAGTGGTTCCCGACTGGGAGGCGCAGTCATCACTTGTCACGAACTGAGCGTAAGTGTTCCACAAAGCGATCTCTAAGCCTCTGCTTAGTTTCCCCAAAGTACAGGAGGCCACATTGGGAACAGCGGATACAGTATACCACGTTAGCAGATGTGCAGGTGAACATCTGTTTGATGTGGAAGGTTTTCTTGGGGCCTGGGATGGTGGTGAGGGGGGAGGTGTAGGGGCAGGTGTAGCACTTCCTGTGGTTGCAGGAAAAAGTCGTGGGGGTGGTGGGGCTGGTGGGGAGTGTGGAGCGGACAAGGGAGTCATGGAGAGAGTGGTCCCTCCAGAAGGCAGATAAGGGTGGGGACGGAAAATGTCTTTGGTCGTGGGGGCAGATTGCAGATGGCAGAAATGCCGGAGGAAGATGCATTGGATCTGAAGGTTGGTGGGCTGGTATGTGAGAATGAGGGGGATTCTGTTTTGGTTGTTATTGCGGGAAGGGGGTGTGAGGGACGAGTTGCAGGAACCGTGAGAGACACGGTCGAGGGCATTTTCGACCACTATGGAGGGGAAGTTGTGGTTCTTGAAAAACAAGGACATCTGGGATGTCTGGGAGAAGAATGCCTCATCTCGGGAGCAGATGCAGTGGAGGCGAAGGAATTGGGATCGGGGATGGCCTTTTTGTAGGAAGGTGGGTGGAAGGTGGTGTATTCCAGGTAGCTGTGGGAGTTGGTAGGCTTGAAATGGATGTCAGTTTCCAGGTGGTTGCCAGAGATGGAGACAGAGAGGTCCAGGAAGAGAGAGAGAGGTATCGGAGATGGCCCAGGTGAACTTAAGGTTGGGATTGAAAGTGTTGGTGAAGTGGATGAACTGTTCGAGCTCCTCGTGGGAGCACAAGGGGGCGCCGATATAGTCATTGATATAATAGAGGAAGCGATGGGTATTAGGGCCAGTGTAGCTTCGGAAGAGGCATTGTTCCACATATCCTACAGAGAGGGAGGCATAGTTTGGGCCCATGCGGGTACCCAAGGCCACCCCCTTTCATCTGTGGGAATTAGGAGGAATTGAAAGAGAAATTGTTAAGGGTGAGGACGTGTTCAGCTAAGTTGTCAAGGGTGTCAGTGGAGGGGAACTAGTCGGGCTTGCGGGACAGGAAGAAGTGGAGGGCCTTTAGGTCATCTGCATGGGGAATGTAAGTATATAGGGACTGGACGTTCATGGAAGATGAGGTATTGGGGGCCAGGGAATCGGAAATATTGGAGGAGATGGAGGGCGTGGGTGGTGACACGGTCATTGATGGGCAGCTCCTGGACTGGGGGGGGAATGGGGTCGAGGTAAGTGGAGATAAATTCGGTGAGACGTGAGCAGGCGGAGGCAGGCTATCTTACAGCTAAGCTAGTCACAGGCATGCACATATTTTGCAATAAAATGAACACAGCAATGTTGAATTTAGGTCATTCCTGTTTTCTGGAATGAGTACAGTACACAAAAATATTCCCATAATTTTGTAAATGAAATTAGTGAAAAGTGGGAAAAACACAAGTTTGGTGAAAGCATTAAAGAGATAAGCCATGTGTCAACAAGTGAATGACCATTCATTTATATTCGCCACAAATGTTTCATTGTTCCTTTGTATCTGGAAGTTAGGACCCTTATTAACAAAGTGGGTTGTTCAAAAACTTGCAGAAGTTATGTATGGCTCAGTCACTTCAATTCAGAATGCCCAGTGGAGTTTGCTTACATGACTGAAACGTGTAAATATTGTGCTCCAAGTAGCAACATCTGTATTGAGAAGATGGATAGTCTGTGGCAGCTTAACCAATCATCAGAAAATCTCTTTTCCTACTGAAAAGCTCTCTCCAAATGGGCATGTCCTCTTGGCTCAGAAAAAAAGTTAACTGAAATTTTGACTTCTGCCAGGGCAAAGTCTTCATTGGCCACTTCTGGTGCTGAATTTCTACATATATACTCGTACTTGGGGGAGATAAACATATCCAATTCAATTCAGTGATAATGGGGACTGCAGATGCTGGAGAATCCAAGATAACAAAGTGTGGAGCTGGATGAACACAGCAGGCCAAGCAGCAGCTCAGGAGCACAAAAGCCCAGCCTGTCTCTGCTTCCCTAACCTGTTCTTCCTCTCACCCATCCCTTCCTCCCACCTCAAGCCGCACCTCCATTTCCTACCTACCACCTCATCCCGCCTCCTTGACCTGTCCATTTTCCCTGGACTCACCTATCCCCTCCCTACCTCCCCACATATACTCTCCTCTCTACCTATCTTGTTTTGTCTCCATCTTTGGTCCGCCTCCCCCCTCTCCCTATTTATTCCAGTTCCCTCTCCCCATCCCCCTCTCTGATGAAGGGTCTAGGCCTGAAACGTCAGCTTTTGTGCTCCTGAGATGCTGCTTGGCCTGCTGTGTTCATCCAGCTCCACACTTTGTTATCTCCAATTCAATTCAAACAGGTTTCTTTTGGAGCCCTGGATAATACACCCCTTGCAAAAAGATAGGGAGGGGGTCTAAAATTGAAAGAAAGGAAAATATACTGCTGACCAGGGACAGGTCCAGCAGGTCCTGACCTCTCGAGATATGGTTTTTCCAAGCAGAAATTGGTCAGGAAATTCAAAACTAAAATCAGTGTGATCCTGTCAGTACATTGAGGAGGATCTTCACGTTCCTGGCTTCGTCTGGTTCCTCAGCTTCTTCAGTGTCTTTCAGACTCTCCCTGCCTCTCCTAAAACATGGTGCCTCTGTCCACTTTCAATTTGGATCTAATTCAATATAAAGGCAGCTGACATTAATATGGCTCAAAAGACACTTAATCCCTCAAAGTGGTCTTGTTAGCTGGCACTGTAATGTTCAACAGGATCATCACTGATAGCGATTCATTTAAGTGCAAAATTTCATCATAAATCCTTAACACAGAAACACAAGCATCATACTATGAATTGATCCTTTCTCTTTTGTATACAATTGTGCTCATGGGACATTTTAAATTGCAGTATTGAAAAACTAGAAAATGAATAGGCCTGAAACAATGTCATTTGGATTATTAAAATGTGAACATTTAAACATTTGCCTGAAATTTCTCTCTCTTAAATTGCAAAAGCAATGTTAAAAGAGTTTAAAATGAAAGGGTTCTTGATGCTGGTAAGAAGACAGGAACTATAAGGGAAAACTGTAAACATTTGGAAACTATAATCCATTACGCTGTTTCAGGGCCAATGTCTTAAGTTTGAACTGATTAGAAATAGAGAAAGAGAAAATCTTACATTTAAATGGAACTTTTCCACAACAGCCAGACATCCCAAAGTGTAAATAGCCAATAAAATACTCCTGAAATGTTGGCACTGTTCTAATATTAGAAAAGTGAATGGCTAATATATACACGAGAAGATCCTCCAAACAGCAATGTGATCATCTGCTTTTCTTTTTTAATTTTGGATAATGATAAATATAAGCCAAGATGCCAGGAATGAATACCATATTCTTCTTTGAATTAGTGCCATGGGATCTTTTATCTTCTCCTAAGAGCACAAACGGGGCCTTGGCCTAACAATCAAAGTTGGAGAGTCATATATGGCACTTTTCGAAGAGTAATCCCATCAGGTCGAGATTGCTCTATCCCAGCATCTCTGTGAGTTTGTTTCTTTCAAGTGCCCACCCAACTTTCTTTTGAAATCATCAGTCATCTCTGCTTCAATCATGCTCATGAATACCTACTCCAAGGGCTTTACCTGGGAGTTTCTAATCTCACGGTGAAAAATACTATTTCCAACATCTCCTCTGCATATCTCACCCAGAACTTTTAAATTGGTGTCCTCCAGTTCTGGCTCCACCAGCTAACAGGAACAGATTTTACTTACATGCCTTATCCAAGCCTGTTGCGATCCTGTAACACTTTGCGATGAGACAGTTCATTATTAGTATGTTTTTTAAATCATGTTAAAGGACCCTGGGATAGTGGTTAATTTGGACACTGAACCGGAGTCTTTTATTGAAAAAAATGTATCTTGGGTCTTTTCATTAAAAAAGACTCTCTTTGGAAGTCAGGATAATAAAATGTGAGGCTGGATGAGCACAGCAGGCCAAGCAGCATCTCAGGAGCACAAAAGCTGACGTTTCGGGCCTAGACCCTTCATCAGAGAGGGGGCTGGGGTGAGGGTTCTGGAATAAATAGGGAGAGAGGGGGAGGCGGACCAAAGATGGAGAGAAAAGAAGATAGGTGGGGAGAGTATAGGTGGGGAAGTAGGGAGGGGATAGGTCAGTCCAGGGAAGACGGACAAGTCAAGGAGGTGGGATGAGGTGAGTAGGTAGATGGGGGTGCGGCTTGGGGTGGGAGGAATGGATGGGTGGGAGGAAGAACAGGTTAGGGAGGCAGAGACAGGTTGGACTGGTTTTGGGATGCAGTGAGTGGAGGGGAAGAGCTGGGCTGGTTGTGTGGTGCAGTGGGGGGAGGGGACGAACTGGGCTGGTTTAGGGATGCAGTTGGGGAAGGGGAGATTTTGAAACTGGTGAAGTCCACATTGATACCATTAGGCTGCAGGGTTCCCAGGCGGAATATGAGTTGCTGTTCCTGCAACCTTCGGGTGGCATCATTGTGGCACTGCAGGAGGCCCATGATGGACATGTCATCTAAAGAATGGGAGGGGGAGTGGAAATGGTTTGCGACTGAGAGGTGCAGTTGTTTGTTGTGAACTGAGCGGAGGTGTTCTGCAAAGCGGTCTCCAAGCCTCCGCTTGGTTTCCCCAATGTAGAGGAAGCCACACCGGGTACAGTGGATGCAGTATACCACATTGGCAGATGTGCAGGTGAACCTCTGCTTAATGTGGAATGTCATCTTGGGGCCTGGGATAGGGGTGAGGGAGGAGGTGTGGGGGCAAGTGTAGCATTTCCTGCGGTTGCAGGGGAAGGTGCCGGGTGTGGTGGGGTTGGAGGGCAGTGTGGAGCGAACAAGGGAGTCATGGAGAGTGGTCTCTCCGGAAAGCAGACAGGGGTGGGGATGGGAAAATGTCTTGGGTGGTGGGGTCGGATTGTAGATGGCGGAAGTGTCGGAGGATGATGCGTTGTATCCGGAGGTTGGTGGGGTGGTGTGTGAGAACGAGGGGGATCCTCTTGGGGCGGTCGTGGCGGGGGCGGGGTGTGAGGGATGTGTTGCGGGAAATACGGGAGACGCGGTCAAGGGCGTTCTCGATCACTGTGGGGGGAAAGTTGCGGTCCTTGAAGAACTTGGACATCTGGGATGTGCGGGAGTGGAATGTCTTATCGTGGGAGCAGATTCGGCGGAGGCGGAGGAATTGGGAATAGGGGATGGAATTTTTGCAGGAGGGTGGGTGGGAGGAGGCATATTCTAGGTAGCTGTGGGAGTCGGTGGGCTTGAAATGGACATCAGTAACTAGCTGGTTGCCTGAGATGGAGACTGAGAGGTCCAGGAAGGTGAGGGATGTGCTGGAGATGGCCCAGGTGAACTGAAGGTTGGGGTGGAAGGTGTTGGTGAAGTGGATGAACTGCTCGAGCTCCTCCGGGGAGCAAGAGTGCTCCTGCCCCACCGAACTCATCTCCACCTATCTGGACTCCATTTTCTCCCCTTTGGTCCAGGAACTCCCCACCTACGTCCGTGACACCACCCACGCCCTCCACCTCCTCCAGGACTTCCAATTCCCTGGCCCCCAACACCTCATCTTCACCATGGACGTCCAGTCCCTATACACCTGCATTCCGCATGCAGATGGCCTCAATGCCCTCCGCTTCTTCCTGTCCCACAGGCCAGACCAGTCCCCCTCCACCGACACCCTCATCCGCCAAGCTGAACTCGTCCTCACCCTCAACAACTTTTCTTTTGACTCCTCCCACTTCCTACAGCCTAAGGGGGTGGCCATGGGTACCCGCATGGGCCCCAGCTATGCCTGCCTCTTTGTAGGTTACGTGGAACAGTCCCTCTTCCGCATCTACACAGGCTCCAAACCCCACCTCTTCCTCCGGTACATTGATGACTGTATCGGCGCCGCCTCTTGCTCCCCAGAGGAGCTCGAACAGTTCATCCACTTCACCAACACCTTCCACCCCAACCTTCAGTTCACCTGGGCCATCTCCAGCACATCCCTCACCTTCCTGGACCTCTCAGTCTCCATCTCAGGCAACCAGCTTGTAACTGATGTCCATTTCAAGCCCACCGACTCCCACAGCTACCTAGAATATGCCTCCTCCCACCCACCCTCCTGCAAAAATTCCATCCCCTATTCCCAATTCCTCCACCTCCGCCGCATCTGCTCCCACGATAAGACATTCCACTCCCGCACATCCCAGATGTCCAAGTTCTTCATGGACCGCAACTTTCCCCCCACAGTGATCGAGAACACCCTTGACCACGTCTCCCGTATTTCCCGCAACACATCCCTCACACCCCGCCCCCGCCACGACCCCCCCAAGAGGATCCCCCTCGTTCTCACACACCACCCTACCAACCTCCGGATACAACGCATCATCCTCCGACACTTCCGTCATCTACAATCCGACCCCACCACCCAAGACATTTTCCCATCCCCACCCCTGTCTGCTTTCCGGAGAGACCACTCTCTTCATGACTCCCTTGTTCGCTCCACACTGCCCTCCAACCCCACCACACCCGGCACCTTCCCCTGCAACCGCAGGAAATGCTACACTTGCCCCCACACCTCCTCCCTCACCCCTATCCCAGGCCCCAAGATGACATTCCACATTAAACAGAGGTTCACCTGCACATCTGCCAATGTGGTATACTGCATCCACTGTACCCGGTGTGGCCTCCTCTACATTGGGGAAACCAAGCGGAGGCTTGGTGACCGCTTTGCAGAACACCTCCGCTCAGTTCGCAACAAACAACTGCACCTCCCAGTCGCAAACCATTTCCACTCCCCCTCCCATTTATTAGATGACATGTCCATCATGGGCCTCCTGCAGTGCCACAATGATGCCACCCGAAGGTTGCAGGAACAGTAACTCGATTCCGCCTGGGAACCCTGCAGCCTAATGGTATCAATGTGGACTTCACCAGTTTCAAAATCTCCCCTTCCCCAACTGCATCCCTAAACCAGCCCAGTTCGTCCCCTCCCCCCACTGCACCACACAACCAGCCCAGCTCTTCCCCTCCACTCACTGCATCCCAAAACCAGTCCAATCTGTCTCTGCCTCCCTAACCTGTTCTTCCTCCCACCCATCCCTTCCTCCCACCCCAAGCCACACCCCCATCTACCTACTAACCTCATCCCACCTCCTTGACCTGTCCGTCTTCCCTGGACTGACCTATCCCCTCCCTACCTCCCCACCTATACTCTCCCCACCTATCTTCTTTTCTCTCCGTCTTCGGTCCGCCTCCCCCTCTCTCCCTATTTATTCCAGAACCCTCACCCCATCCCCCTCTCTGATGAAGGGTCGAGGCCCGAAACGTCAGCTTTTGTGCTCCTGAGATGCTGCTTGGCCTGCTGCGTTCATCCAGCCTCACATTTTATTATCCTGGAATTCTCCAGCATCTGCAGTTCCCATTATCTCTTTGGAAGTCACATCACTTGAGCTAATTAGACAATAACAAATCCAAACAGGTGTAGGCCATTTGGCCCCTCGAGTCTGCTCCACCATTCAGCTGGATCATGGCTAATCTGACATTGCTCATGTTCACTTCCCTCCTTTTTTACCGTAGCCCCTTGATTCTCTGACTGATCAAGAATTTTTGTATCTATCTTACCCTCAAATATAACAAGGACTCTGCCCCCACAGCTCTCTGTGGCAAGGTTTTTTCAAAGGCACACAAATTTCTGCAAGAAGAAATTCCTCCTTATCTCGCCCATAAATTGGCATCCCTTTATTCTGATGCGATGCCTTCTGGTCCTAGGCTCTCTAATGAGGGGAAACATCCTCCCTACATCTACCTGCCAAGCCCCTTAAGAATCCTATATGTTTCAATGAGATCACCTCTTCCAAACTCCACTGGATAGAATCCCAATTTGTTTTGCCATTTCTCATAAGACAATTCTTCCACACCAGGGATCATCCTAGTGAACCTTTTCTAAACTACCTCCAATGAAATGATATTTTTCCATAAGCTGCTCACTGTATTCTCCACGTGGTCTCACCAGCACCTTGCATTGTTACAATAGGACTTCCCTACTTTTGTACGCCAACTCCCTCAAAATAAGGACGAACATTCCATTAGTCTTCCAAATTATCTGCTGCACCTGTATGCTAGCTTTGTGTTTCATGAACTTGTATTCAGGGGAAGGCGATGGCCAAGTAGTATTATCGCTGGACTATTAACTCAGAGACCCAGACAACAATCTGGAGACCCATGTTCAAATCCCACCATGACAGACAGTGGAATTTGAATTCAATAAATATTTGGAATTAAGAATCTAATTGAAAAATTCATTGCTGACTGTCAGGACACACCTATCTGTTCACTAATGTACTTTAGGGAAGGAAACTGCCATCCTTACCTGGTTTGGCCTGCATGTGATTCTAGATCCACAGCAATGTTGTTGACTCTTAATTGCTCACTGGGCAATTAGGGATGGGTAATAAATGCTGCCCAGTCAGTGACACCCTCATCCATTAAATGAATAAAGGAAAAAAAAGTCCCTTCAAAGTCCCTTCTGTAGAAATTTTCTGTACTTCACTTTATCCCAAATTACACTACATTTGCAAACATTTTGCCCACTTACTTAACCTATCCATATCTCTCTGCAGACAGTTTGTATCCCTCCCACAAACTGCTATTCCACGTATTTTTGTATTGTTTGCAAATTGGGCTATAGTACATTCCTTCCTCCAGTCATCAATGTGTATTGTAAACAGTTCTGCTCCCAGCATTAATCCCTGTGGCATCCCACTCATCATGGATTGTCAACCAGAAAAATAATCCCTTATCCCCACTTGCTGTTTCCTGCCCACAAACCAATTCACTATCCATTATTTGGCTTTGTTTACTGGTAATCATATGCCTAGGTTTATGTTATGGCTTTATTTTTGATATTGTTTGGGTTTCAGTTGACTTACAGTGTGCTAAGAGAGACAGGCTATCCAGCTCACCCTCATCCTTTCTGAGAAAATCTATCTGGAGGGTCCAGCTTGATAACTATAACTGATGCAATTGTTCTGCTAAAATGTCTCTGAATTCCAAACAATTTCTGAATAAAATTTGTCTGCAAAAGCCCCAGGGATACCTATCAACATCTGCCAAGATATCAACTGAAAAGCCATCTTGAACATTTTATAAATTATACTTCTCCTTTAAGAACCTACAATCATTGATCAAAGTGTTTTGTTTCAAAATTAACCTCAATGCAGAGCAAGTTCTTTATTATTCTTCCTTTCTTTTAGCTGAGGCATCTATCAGGTTTATGTTGAAGGGTAAATGTTTATAGGGTCTATATCAAATTGCTTGTAATTAACCTAACATCTTTGACATATTCTGTTTTCACAAATACATCAATAATTTTGTGGTTTATTAAAGAAACCTGGTTGATGTATCTTTTTATTCTAAACCTAATACAGTCTACCATTGGCCATATTGGTAACTGGATGAAACATTTAAGTTGCTGTATTGCCTGGTGGAACAGTGGGACCAGAAAGAGACAGTGCACTCCTCTAACCTCAAATGTACAACGTCTGTCAAAATCCCAATTCCAGTAGATCAACTGCAGCTTCTCCAACGGAACCTTCAACCTATAATCCCACCTCGTTGGATCGTGAGCATCTCTGACAGTGCAGCTCATTTGGTACTCCCCAGTAGTGCCGTCTTTGATTCTTGGTGCTCAGTTTCTAGAGAAGGATGTGAACACACACCTTTTGATTCTGTGGAGAAACTGGAACCAACTGAGCTATGGCTTACGTGCACAGGACAACTAAGAACTACCTTTACATAATGCCTTTCCATTTAAAGAATTTCACAGCCAATGGGTGGCATGGTGGCTCAGTGGTTAGCACTGCAGCTTCACAGCACCAGGGACCCACATTCAATTCCAGCCTCAGGTAACTGTCTGTCTGAAGTTTGCACATTCTCCCAGTGTCTGCATGGGTTTCCTCCGGGTGCTCCGGTTTCCTCCCACAGTCCAAAGACGTATAGGCTAGGTGGACTGGCCACGCTAAATTGTCTGTAGTGTTCAGGGGTGTGTGGGTTATAGGGGGATGGGTCTGGGTGGGATGCTCCAAGGGGCACTGTGAACCTGTTGGGTCAAAGGGCCTGTTTCCACACTGTAGGGAATCTAATCAATCTTTTTTTAACTGGTATAATACAGAATAATGCACTCTGAACATAGCTCATAAAAAGATCCCCTTCTAAATCCTTTTTCTCTCTTAACACTGTCTGTGTTCATCACCTCTGAATGAGATCATCAATCTTGCGCCAAATTGTGAGGAATTTTGTAATGCGTACACCAACTCACCAAGAACTTCAACAAAACATAGTTCTTGAGAGATTCCTGCAATCAACAATGATAGGAAACTTTCATTTCATCAGCTTGAGACAGCTTCTTATCCACATTCCAGAAATAAAGAGAGAATATTTTAAACACACTGCCATAACTGTATACAAATATCAAGTACTGAGAACTGGGACAGTATCATGTGGAATGAAAAGGTGAATTTAGAAGATGAAAGAATATGTTAAAAAAAGGGAAGATAGTAAAATATTAAAAATACCTCCAATTGTATAAAATGTTTGTTTTTAGGTTTTGTGTGGTTAGTATTACAGTCATAAACCCGTTCCTCACTTATGACTGATGTTATTACTCAAGCTAAAATTATTTCAAAATTAAAATGGCTTAACATTTTTAACAAAGAACCTATGGAGATCTGAATTTTCCTGAACCTACCATTTAGTGAGGTTAAGCAGTTACACAGAAATCCAATTATAGACTCATATCTCACAAGGAATCAAGGGCTAAGGGGAGAGTGCAGGGAAGTGGAATTGAAATGCCCATCAGCCATGATTTAAATGGTGGAGTGGACTTGATGGGTCGAATGGCCTTACTTCTACTCCTATGTATTTTGGTCTTATGGTCTTATAGGGTGTGAAACACACATTGCAGACGCTAGTCAATACTATCTCAGGTTTCATGCAATATTCGGACTGCCTGACCATTTTAATCTTGCTGTCATACAGCCAGTAATCCCAAACTATTTACTGGCTGGCATAGTTGGCCAGGAATGGATGAAACAGTGGTGAGTGCAGATATTGGAACTTGTCAATTTATAACAGTTAACATCTCTTGAAATCAAAGTACGAATGTAGGCAGTGGAGAAAGTAGGACTGGAGTGGCTGAAACAAGTGCCCAGACAGCATCAAGACTCTTGCATTCAGCCTTGGAGTTCTGAGGTAGTTACTGGGCAAGAGAAGAGATGTTCTCTTTCCCCTCTGTGAGCAGGAAACCTTTATATCGCAAACTAACCTTTCATTCGAAATGCTATAAATGTGGGTATTCTCATGCCTGACATGAAACAGGAGATCATGCCCCCTGAGGATGCATGCTTAATGTTTCATCATAATACATTATAAAATGAAATTAGTTCCAAGTGTCCTAATTTACAATTGGAACGTTTTAGATATAATGAGTTATGAGATGCTCGGTTTTGTAAAATGATCAAGTAAAAGTATAGAGCTCCTGTCCACAAAACAATGATCGCATGAAAAATAATATTCTAATCCATATCCACTTCAATTTAGGCTGTTTACATTTAGCATGATCCAAATCATGCTTCCAACAAATTCAAATGCAGTTGAATGGAATGAATAATTGAATACTGCAGTGTTCAGTGCTCACTGTCCCCATTGATATTGTATGAAGTATTCTAAAAATGCCGAAATTTTATTACTATTATGAGAGGAGCTCAAATCTCAGGAGATCACTGGTGTGACAAATGGCTAAATGATGAAGAAAAATATGATATAATATCAGGCAACAAATGTTGAATTATTGATCCCATATATAATAACTGATACTGCTTTCCATGAATCATGTGGAGCGGAGAACAGTGCCAGGTCAAGGGTGAATATATACAAAATAAATCACCTTGTACAAAACCTATCTCTATCCTGATGAGAGTATGTCAATTCAAGTGCAATGTTGCTGCTTCACAAAAATTTGGAAAACAATTCCTTTAGACAGAATTATATACAGGCTGAATGCAGCAAATTGCAGACACATATGATTTGAAATGGTCCTCCTGGGGGCTCACTGGCTAAATATTGAGAATTAGCTGATCTAAGTGGAGTCAGGGTACAGGTACTACAACTGGAATATGGACTGGACAAAAGATAGATTATCCATGGTTTGCACTCCTTACTTGCAGTCCATTGATCCCTGAGGTAGCTATGTGCCTGTACATCAGCTAAGCAGAGCATTGTGATGATCCTTACACAAGGTCAATGTGAAGTCATCTTACCTATACACATTTATGGCTTATGAAAATTCTTTCTAGAACTGTGTGCCATCAGGAGAGGAATAAAAGAAAGCTGAAGGGGTGGATGGGCGGAATTTCATGTTAAATGTCCATTTGTCTGTTGGTGTATAAAAAGCAAATCGCTGGCAGTGCCATAGATAAATAACTACTTTAATCTTTCAGCAACTTTATTTCATTGAATTGACCACCTTGGAGAGAGACCAAGTCTAGCGTAAGCAACATAAAATGAAATTTTCCCTTAAGTCTACAGCAATCAACAGAAGTAGAGTGCTCTGTCCCTTGACCTGTTTCATCATTCAGTCAGATTCTTGGCACTATTTAAAGGCTCAGTACCAAATGGTGATGGACTCTATGACTTCCATTACTTCAAATTCCACATCAATATTTCCATGCCAAGATTTTAATTGAAAAAAAAGTTGCAGAGCCGTTAATAAGATGGTAATACAAAATAACATAGTTAAAAGACTACTGGACTGGAGCAGGGATCAACATAATTAACGTGGTTTGGAAAACCCAAGGTTTCTTTTAGTGAGTCGATACTGTGTGCCTGTGCACTTGGCAAAACTTCAGCTGGATTCAGGATTGGCCCAGTGACTATTTCCAGTCTCAAGGACAGCTGTGCTGTACCAAGTTATTTCCTTCCTCAAAAACAGCACTGCAATCCTTTGTGTGATGCAAACTGTGAAAATTTAAAAAAAACCACACACTCTCCTCCACTGCTCGGCTTTGCCTATTACACTCAATTTCTGTGTTTGAGAAGGTGAGGAAGGCAATCTGCTTATGATTTCTGCCAAGGCTGCTAATAAGAGGGACACCAGACACATATACCCATTGCCATAGGTACACCCAGCACGCATAATTCATTCAGGGTGAATCATTCATGAAGATCATGAAAACTAAATGACATTATACACATCCCTCTGAAACAAAACAGAGCACCTGGGGGAAAAATAAGTTTATAAGATTTTGTGTTCTTTATGATCACATTCATTGTTGCTATTCCATGACTGTTGACAGCAGTGGTAGAGCATCTGTGACAGATCCCTGGGAAGGGCGAGGATGGAGGGATAGGAAATCCATGATTTGCATGTGGAATTTCCCTCTGTCCTTGCATGGATCTTCCTAGAGTTTTGCTGGCTACATTTATTAGATATTTATTGGTGTTACAGGTGTCTGAGCAATATGAACTATGGGGAGGCATGTGACAGAATCAGGTAACTAGCATGACAAGGTTCATCTTGATGTTGAGGTAATCTCATTCCATCTTTTATGCTTTCTACAAGTGGTATGGTTCACTAAGCAGACACTTGCTGGAGAGTTGCCAATTGATGGTGATTATTGTCTGTTTTAGAGCCTGAAACAAACAGTCCCAAAACAGATTCTTAGGTCTCAGAAGAGCCCTTGGTGGCACATCCTACTGTTTAGGACTGAACAACATTCCGTCCATACAACGAAACACGCTAGACCCAGACAATGAGGGCCATGTCATTTATTCAGTTTCAACATGTGGACCAACACAGTGTATGTGCTATGCCAACTGAGTAAGCAGCACATGATATCAAAATCAAAGTTCTGCTGTGCTCTGATAAGTTTCTCATCCCAAACCTACATCAATTATTCAAATTTTCATTGCATTCAGTACAGACCTTTGTTAGCTTACATGACAGATAATCAAGTGCTGGTCTGTACCTCAAACAGCAACCTTGGGAAGATGCATGAATTGTGGGTCACCTTTGCCAGCATTCACCTCTTATCAAAGTCTTTGCTGTTAACATCAGCATCATCGGGAAGCCAGTGTTCAATCTGCAAGCAGACTGATGGTCTGGTGCAAATGGCTTTCGATCAGCATCTGATGTCTAAGCACCTCCACTTTACATATATTGCAAGTGAACAGTTAAATTGCAGCGATTTAAATGGCTGCTTTGTGCGTTTGTTCCTCAGTGTCCAGAAAAAGAGTATTGTGCATTTTTATCCAGTGAAGTGACGCTGACTCAGCCCATTCTGGATGATGTTCCAGCCATTTTCTGGTCAAATTGCACATCAAAAAATGGCAGGGAATACAGTATCCAGTGGATATCATCAGCACTGGATTCTAGCTGGTCACCAGGTAACCGCACAGAGTCCCCATGTTCCCTTGGTCCTCATGCTCCATCCTGACAGCCCATTTCCATCCATCACCATCACTGTCCCACCCCACCCTGGTGTGAACACACATTATATTGAACTTCACCTCCAGCTGTCCTCCCTGTCCCATTAACTCCAACATCACACCTTATCGATGCCCATTGTTGTCCTCAACACTCACAATGTGGAGGACATGATGGTGGTCCCTATCAACACACACTCTCAGAGACCACCAGGCCCTCTAATGCTATTTCGCATATCCTCCATCAACCTCATCGTCTTTCTCCCCAACTGTACAAAAGCCTCTTCTGCCTTTCAGCTTTGACTGCATAACCCATTTCTGTAATGATCCCATACCACCACTGCAGACCCTCCTTTTCAGCCTCCTGAACGATCAACAGACCTCTAGTCCCTCTCGGACCGTATTCACTCCAGATCTCCAAATGACTTCAGCTAACAGCCCCTAGACATGATGACCAGACTTCTGACTGCTGTGTTGCAGGCCCTGACTGCTGATGATGCACTGTTCCCTTGGCTTCTTCTTCAGGTCCTTCAAGACTGGCTATTGTTCACTTTCTGGACTGTAGTCATAAATATCCCTAACCATGAGCAATCCAGGTAGATTACTCACTGTTGCCAAACTCCTGGGCTGATTGCATTCTGTGCCTGTGACTGGCACTCCATCTTGATTGGACTGTGGCCTGGTTCCACACCCAGTTTCCAACATGGGCATTTGGCAGCATAAATGGGCAGTGTGTTTGGTGTTCAGGCAGCTGGCACATACTGGAGTAGGTGACATCTCAGTGTGCTGTGCAGCAAGACATTCTTCTACACTCCTGGACAGGTTTCCACTGAGAAGCAGCTGTCCAAGCGGCCACACTAAAAATCATGTCATTATGGCATCGCTGAATACATTTAGGATCCGGCTCAAACAACAATGTGCTATGAGGCAAGACAGGGCATGGATGCTGAGAGTGTGCAGGTAGGTACTGAGCGAGCGTCACAGAGAACAAGCAAGCATTGTCCAGTCCACAAACTGGTGGCTGTCCCTAAGCACTAAATGTTCCTGCTGCAGCTTTTCAATACTAGTTGGCAGTGTGCCCCAGAATGTGAGTCTGTGCATCCTAAGCATCCTGCAAAGGGACTGAAGAGGTGCCCTGGTGGTCATGACAGTTTGGGAAGTATCAGATACCAATGTCTATGGATGAGTGAACATGCTGCTGGTGCTCATGGATCATCCCAAGATGCTGTTTGGTGCTGTGCGACATGGAGATTCCTTGTAGCCAGTGGGGGCAAGCTGTAGTCTAGCTTGGTCAGTATATTTGGTAAGATTGGAAGCCAAATGTTAATGAGGTGAGTTGCAACATTAATAGAGCATTTAGCCAGCTATAATCTTCCTAAACTGGCAATTTGGTTGGCATTGGCCAGTACGAAACTTACCCCACTACTAGCCGAAGAAAGACACAGTGAGATGCTCCCAGGATCACGATGGGATCAGAACTTGTGTCTGATTCTGCCGCAAATCTCACTACAGTCCATTTCACTCAGACTCCTATAAGATTCCACCCATTGGTGTTAATGTTCCAAACTTCCCTAGATTCAGGAACTATTCTATCAGACTAGAAAGTAATACCTCTATTCAATACGGATGGTAGCAGAAATCAAGAAACTACAGGCTACTTAGTTTGTTGTCTGTTGTGGGGAAGGTGTTAGAATTGATCATTAAAGAGACTATAGAAAAACCAAGGTAATTGGGAAGATAAGCATTGTTTCATGAAGAGTAAAATCACATTTAACCAATATATTAGACGTATTTGAGTTGATACAGTGCAGTGTGGATAAAGGGGAGCTAGTGGATGCTCTGTACATGGATTTGTAAAATGCATTTGATAAGATGCCAGAATAAAAGTCATTGAATAAAATAAGAGCTCATGGTGTAGGGATTAACATATTTGCATTAATAGAAAATTGGTTTGGTGGCAAAAAACAGACAATATGCATAAAAACTGCCTTTGTCTGCTCCCACAGGGATCTGTGCTGGAGTATCAATCTTGTAAAATTTACAATGACTTAGATGGCAGGAACAAATGCATTGTAGGTAAACCCTCTGACGTCACAAGGTAGGTAGACAAAAACATTAGGAATTTGCAAAAGTACAGAGTGTGCAAAAACCTAGCAGTTGGAGTGTAATGTGGTAAATGTGAATTTGTTCCCTTCAGCAGGAAGAATGAAAACACAGAATTACTGTAATAAACAGTAATGAACATCTGTGAAGATCAGAGGTGCAGAGGGATTGAGAAGTTCTGGTGCAATGAGTCACAATAGGTTAGTATGCAGATATGGCAAGTAATCAAGAAGGCTTATGGGATAATACCCTTCTTCCCTGAAAGGATTTGAACAATAAAAGTCTGGATGTTATGTTTCAGTCATATGTGGCTCTGGTGAGAACCACATCTCAAATACTGTGTGCGCAATTTTGGCTTCCTTATTCGAGGAAGATTGTAACTGCATTGCCTGCAGTTCACAAATGGTTTACTAGATCTACGCCTGGACTGAGTCTTATGAAGAAAGGTTGAAAAGACTGGATATGTTTCCACTGGAGTTTAGAAGGGTGCAGGGAAATTTGTGCTATCGTTACTTCAAGGAGATACTCTGAGCATCCCTTATGAAAGCGTGGACTTATTCAGCTTCTATTATGTCATTTTAAGATATTAAGCACAGTGATCTATACCTCTCTTCAAATATATGCCTGCCTGTTCCTTCCAAACATTTCTCCCTCTGTACATTTAATTGCTCATCTCCTATCGCGCTGCAGTAGTCTATGCTTATTTTCAGACAAAAATCTTCTCCTTTGCAATCACAGGATTGCAATTCCAGAGTGTGCTATTTTAGCAAATTAATTCATTTGAAATTACAAAGTAGTGACATTGTTCGTGTATTGGATTTTGTTGCAAATGCATTTAAATAGCAGTTAGTCATTTTTATCTGTGGGCTAGTTTTTAATCTCAGCTGGGCCTTAGAAGACAATGAGGAACAATGTATATCACAGGGGGGGTGCAGAAAACAGAAAATACCCTCTGAGACCTGTTTGTCTGTTCATCAGCTCTTCCTGACCTGCAATATCAAGAGTGAAACCAAAAACAAAACTGCAATATAAACATCAGGTAAACATCACCAAGGCCTGCCTTCTACTCACCACTACCAGACAAAATACTCAACAGAAGTACCATGAAGTTTTGTTTTGCTTTCATGTCGATTAAGTTTCACTAGCGCTCAAGCTACAATTATTACAAATAAAGACCAGCTTTTGCTGGGATTCTTGGGATAAACTGTATATTTCTGACAATTTTTAACATCTGCAAATTTTTGGCATATGAGTTAATAAAAGTGTGGCAAAGGTAATGAAGTATCTGGAACCTGACTGAATGTATGACCAATAATGTATCACTTAAAGATCTAACAATAAATAAAGGAGCAACTGAAAAGAAAGGTGAATTGGAGCCAAATGGGGCCTTCTCCTGTAAACTTTGATCTCCTTACTAATCAAGAACCTATCTATCTCCGTCTTACGCACCCTCAATGATTTAGCTTCCAGAGTCTTCTACAGCAATGAGTTCCACAGATTACCATCTAGCAAAAGAAATTCC
Source organism: Stegostoma tigrinum (assembly GCF_030684315.1). Classification (NCBI taxonomy): domain Eukaryota; kingdom Metazoa; phylum Chordata; class Chondrichthyes; order Orectolobiformes; family Stegostomatidae; genus Stegostoma; species Stegostoma tigrinum. The sequence continues at coordinate 66,187,387 of NC_081361.1, read as the reverse complement.
TCTTTATCTCAGTTCTAAAAGGTCATCCCTTCACGCTGAGTGTGTGCCCTTGGCTCCTAGTCTCTCCTACTAGTGGAAAGATCTTCTCCACATCATTCAATCCAAGCCTCTCAGTACTCTAAGTTTCAGTCAGAGACCCCATCCTTCTAAACTCCATCAAGTACAGATCCAGAGGGCTCAATCGCTCTTCATATGATGATCCCTTCCATTCCTGGGATCATTCTTGTGAACCTCCTCTGGACTCACTCCAAGGCCAGCATGTCCTTCCTCAGATATGGAGCCCAAAATTGCTCACAATATTCCAAATTCTTTCTGACCAGAGCCTTATACAGCCTCAGCATTAAATCCCTGCTCTTGTATTCTAGCCCTCTTGAAATAAAAGCCAACATGACATTTGCCGTCCTCACTGCCAAGTGAATCTATATGTCTACCTTCAGAGAATCCTGAACTAGAAATCCTAACTCCTTTGTCCTTCAAATTTCCAAAGCCTTTCCACATTTAGAAAATAGCCTATGCTTTATTATTCCTACCAAATTGCAGAAGGAAAAGAAAAAAAATTGACTTACTTTAAATCTCTAAAAACAATTTACTACTTGCAGGTTCAGGGTCAGAAATGTTGACAATGATCACATTTTTGAAAAAGAAACAAACAATGTTGGCAAGTTCCAATCCTAGCTTTCTGCAAGGTATGTAAACAGCAACTAACATGTTATTGGACTGTTAGAAAATAAAGGAGGATAAGGGTTGTACATTGCATGATAGTGTTTGTGCCAGGCAAACAGCAGAGTGGCGTTAATCAACCTCAAAGTTCTACTCTTACCATGTGACAATCAACTTTCTGAATTGTGGGTCAAATTGTGCATTAATACTGGTATTTGTCAATACAACCTGTTATTCATCCAGCATGATGTGCCCAGTATCCTATCAGAAACTAGTCTGTGTTGCACAGTAATCTCTGGGAATGTGTTTTCAACTCACCCAACTACTTTAACAGGAAAACAAAACACTCATGGTGAAGTATTACTAGTTGTGCATCTTTGCCTATTTCTCAACTTTTAATAGCTAACGCAAAGCTAGCTTGTTTTACAACACACGTCGTACATTGTCTATCACAGTTGGCCTCAATCTAGAACAAATAGTAAAATTAGATGAATATAGGTTTGCCCGATGCTGGGAGATTTGGTCATCTGCCCTATGCAATAATAAATTCCACTGTGATGTACTTTCAGTGTAATTTAGTCACTGGATTATGAATTTTTATTGTCTTCATTCTTTTAAATAATCTTAACAACTCATGATCAGAGATAAACAACATGTTCTTAGGTTTCAATCCTGTTTAGTAGAACTTAGAAGAACGTCAATCCAGGCACTGCCAAAATGTGATGATTCAGAATTATGTTGCATTTCTGTCAGATCTGACTGTTCGTTTAGTAACCTAGGCAGGATTTCCGTCTGCACTTCACAATCCAACTATCGGACCCAGAATGGGACCAGAAGCTTGCATCCATGTGGGGAACAGGCACTCAATGTAATTTTACTCATTGGTCAAGTTGTCACCAGATGCTCTCCAGAGAGCATCTAGTGACAACTTGACCAATGAGTAAAATAAGGATGGCAGGAAAGTGGAATAGAAGTTCCCAAAATGAAAGTACCTTCACTCTAACCTGGAGGCTAACAAGCCACTAGTGGGCATGAAGCTGAACTCACCTCTAGGAAAGTGGCCCCGTAGATGAACTAGGGTGGGGAACAGGCCTGCCAGCTTGATGGAGGTGCAAATTTTCACAGCCAGATGGTGAAAGGTCAGTGGGTCTTGTACTGTGCAGCGGGAGGCTGTGATTCTTACAGAAAACACACACAGGGGTCCCAAGATTATAGAATGAGCCAGGGAAAAGAGGGGGCTTCGTCCTGGGGTGGTTGATTTGTACACCACTCCCCCATTTCCCAATGCCCAGACCTGTAAATCAAGTAGTAAGTACCTCTGATTGAGGTTCCCCAGGATAGCTGTATGGTTCTGACCGCCATGCACGCCACACGTAACAGATCCACCGGCAACTGGGTTAATCCAGTGGTGGGAGGATACAGCACTTCACTGTCATTGATTGGCCTCCTAAGGACCACAATTAATGGCGGGGTGGAAGGGTGACTTGCAGAGACTTGGTTGATGTGGAAGTTGGAAGGTTGTGGGGTTCAAGTACTTCTACCATCCTGCCTCACTAAATGCCCTTTTCACCTCTACCCGAGACAGAAGATGGTTCCAGCCACTGCCTCACGCATTCATCAACATCTTAAATAGAGCCCTATTCAGTCAGTGATCTTTTGACTCTTTTCTCCTCTTCCTATTCATTTTCAAGACCGAGTGCTTTCTTCTCTGCTCCCGGGCTGCTTTTACAGGATTATTCTCCTTTCAATTGATAATGCTATTGAATTAAGGGTCTCTAAATAATACATTGAATTCTTGGAGCAGCATCACAATAAGAGGACAAATTATTGCTTTATTCAACTTGCCATCACCCATATTCCATTCTTTTGAAACATTGTCTAATTTAGTGCGAAAATGGATCTTCCCTATAATTGAGATACAGCCAGTTTTACTATACATTTGGAGTAATAACATTGAGCCCTGGTTGTTCAGTATTCGCTGAAAACTAGCTGTTGTTCTGTACCCTAGACTAATAAAACTGAACACCACACCTATTGTTACCTCTATTACATTGACACCATTACTGTGAGTTTAATTATCATGTATAATCAACACCTTAACCTTGTATGTCTACTATACAAGAACCTATAAAGTGTCAGGAGCTTCTTAGAATCACCAGACAGTACTTCCTTTGGGAGAATAATTTCCTTGCAATGCTCATCATGCTCCAATCTAATGTTCCCTTTGTGCCAGTTTACTCTTCAAATTAGCTCACAGTTCAGTCTGTTTATTTTCTTTCTATTTGTTCTACAAATGATGCTTGATGCACCCGTATGATTTAACGGTCTAATGGGCTAAAATAATGTGTAACTAAATAATTAATTCACCTGTGGAGTGGCACACCAATCTTCCACCTTTACTGCTTAGCTGTAAATATAATTTGGTCCAAAACTCTAGTATTTATGAAAGGGCCAACTAAAACCCTAATGGACATGATTTACTAACCAATAATTTCTTTCAGATTTATATTAAACTGACCATATAAATAAACCACAAAGTCAGCTGGTATGAACAGCAACAAAATTCACATTGATGTTGTTCCTTTTCTGTGCAAATTACAAGAAATAAACCATTCAACAAGTCATTTCGTTTTTCTTTCTTCTTTTATAGGATTATGGCCATTATTGGCAAGACCAGCATTAATGACTCATCTCTAAACATGCTTGAATGGAATGGCTTAGTAGACTAGTTCAGGGAGCACGCAAGAGGAAGACACATTGCTTTGAGTCTGGAGTCACATGTAGACCAGACTGGTTAAAGATGGTGGATGGTTTTTAATAACAATCATTGTGGTCACCACAACAGAGACAACTTTCATTTACAGATTTTACTGATTAACTTGAAATTCCAACAGCTATCATGGTGGGTTTTGAACCCATATTGAGATTATAAACTCTCTACTATGCCACTATCTCCTCCCAATTATGTTGCGGCCCAAGCACATCCTTTGCAACAAAGAGAAATTCTTATTCTTCCTTAATCAAATTCATTCAAATTGATTTTCTCATCCCTCACTGACATCTCTGTGTAAGTGGAATTTGGTCCATTGGCTAGTTTTTATGGAACAAAAGTAACAATTGGTTCCCCAACAGCAAAAGCTTCAGTTGGACTGAGCAAACTTGATCACAAGTGTTGTCATCAGAATATGCAGAATTGGCTGACCTCGGGCTGCAAACCTCAAAGGACATCAGAAATGACCTCTATGTAATGATTCAGGAAAGATGGATCAGCTGTAGCTCTCACTGCCCTCTACCTACAGTGAAATCTTCAGCTGGTGCTCCCAAAAAAGCCTGTACTGGCTTCTCAGCACTGCCTACTAGGCTGATACAAAGGTTTAGGAGATGCACAATAACATTGGAATTGAACTGAAAACAAAGACTGCTGGAAATCGCAGCAGGTCAGATAGCATCTGTGAAGAGACAGCAAGCTGATGTTTCAAGTAGAGGTGACTCTTCATTATAGATCAGTGGAACTGAACCTCAGCAAGAATCAGGGAGGCCATGGAGAGAAAGAAGAACGGGAGGAAAAACTGAGAGAAAGGAATCACAATCGTCCATTTAATTCAAATAACTGTGGTAGAAGGAAGGGCAATTTTCCTCATTTCAACATTCATCTTTAAAATATAAAGGATACATTTCTGTGGGTTTTCTGTGTGTTAAATTAAAACATCTTCTGTTATGCAACAAATAACTGATCCAGATAGACAGATTGTGTTGCTTTGCTGTAAAGTAATGTGTAAACGGAGTTGCATTGTGCAAGTTATGTCGTCACTAAATTTAGTTCCACCAACTTTGCTGTAAAGACACTGATCTTCTATGATCAGGAAAGGAAAGGTCGGTATTTCATAATGAGATATATTAATCACACAGTTTAAATAATGACATGGATGTAATCTGTTACTGAATCATGGTCTTAAAACAGCATCATGTGTCATTATTTAGCCAACATAAACTTTGAATGTCTGTATTTAGCAAGTGTTTAAGTCAGTGTGGAAAGTTTCTGCTGCTAACCTGAATGAACTCAATTGATCTCCTGCCAAAAATACAAGTTTGTGTTTTCACAGTGATATGTCTCCATTTGTTTAATGCTTCATCATTCCTGTTCCACCCTGGTTGTACAATTCTATGATGCTGTAGTAAATGTCCTTTATTATAGCATGTCTCTCATAGATGAGTCAGTGCGTTAATAAAGTAAACTAGTTCTAAAAAACCAAATAACTGTGGATACTGGAAATCAGAAACATAAGCATAAGTTATTGGAAAAGCTCAGCCGATCTGGCAGTGTCTGTAGAGAGAAAACAGAGTTAACCTTTCCAGTGACCCTTTTCACTGGACCTGAAATGTCAACCCTGCTTTCTCTCTACACAGATGCTGCCAGACCTGCTGAGCTTTTCCAGCAATTTTTGTTTGTGTAACCTGGTACAAAGCCAGATGGCAGTGAGGCCTGACTGCTTCATAAAACAGTACTGTTGTGATAGTTCATGCATCAGTGTGTGGAATTGTATCAACTGACTCAAAAAGCATCTGTTAACATTTGCCATTATGCTCTTTTTGATGGTGACAAAGTAAAATATTCATAGAAACATAGAAAATAGGAGCAGATGTCATATAGGGCTAGTCAGCTCTTCAAGCCTGCTCCACCATTCTACATAATCATAGCTGATCATCCAACTCAGCACCCTGTTCCAAATTTCTCCCCATACCCTTCGATCCCTTTAGCTGTAAGAGCTACATCCAACTCCTTCACAAAAATATTCAACGTTTTGGCCTAAATTACCTTCTGTGGCAGAGAATTCCAAAGGCTCACCACTCTCTAGTTGAAGAAATTTCTCCTCATCTCACTCCCAAACAGCCTACCCTGTATCCTCAAGCTGTGACCCCTGGTTCTGGAGTTAACGCTCACCAGGAACATGCTTCGTGCATTCGTTGCATTCACTGAAAAGTCAGCCTTTGAAAGCATTTTGAACTTGTCCTCGGAGATGTTAAGAACTGCCAATGCTGGAGTCAGAGATAACACAGAGTGGAGCTGGACGAACACAGCAGACCAGGCGGCATCAGAAGAGCAGGAAAGCTGATGTTTTGGGTCGGGACCCTTCTGAAGAAGGGTCCCAATCCAAAACATCAGCTTTTCTGCTCCTCTGATGCTGCCTGGTCTGCTGTGTTCGTCCAGCTCCACTCTGTGTTATCGCAAACTTATACTAGTGGTGATTGAAGCAGAAAACACAACACATACGACTAAACAACAAATAAGTTTGATTGCTCCTGAACATAAGGATGAAACTCAAGTTGCATTTTTGCTATTAAACAGTATAGATTACTTTTATATACTGGGATGATGTTAAAAATATACAACACCCTGCTGCACCCCACTTGCCTCATAACTAACTGAACTCATGAGCAAGGTTTGGAACAACTGGTTATTACTCAAGCAGGTGAAAATACTGTTCTTGCTCAGCAATGGATCACCAACATTCAGCCATGACCTCCTGCTTCATGGGAAACTTGAAGCTGTTCATGTAGGCTCATGATTGCGTGCAATATATAATGAGAAGGCATACCTGAACGCCTATTCATCCGCTATTATTTGAATCAATCAATTTTTTTGGGCACTCATGTAATTTGAAGCACTGTAAACTATGTAGACAGTTCTTTTTAATAGAACACCATTGAAACATACAAGATCTTTAAAAGAAAATACGTAGACAACGGGATGTTGTGTCTGGAAGTTGCTGCCCCCAGGGCTTGAATTTTAAGCACCTGTCTTGCAGCACCAGGAGACCTCAAGTTACTCATGGTTCACCCACAATTTACACAAGATTTCTAAATTGTCTGTTCACTATTTGTCTCTTGAGAGAATCTACCGTATGCGATACTTCATGGCTGAAAGCAGTTTGCACGAATGAGGTACATTTATCTTTCATAACTACACCAGTTCTACTGACAGGTGTTTGTGATAGAGGGTATAAGACAATAAGTTCATGGCAGAAAAGAGGCTAAGAGGTTTGTGCCATATCTTTATTGTACAACTTAAAAATGTTTGTGACATTAAATATTCAGTAATGCCCTATTGCTTCTACTGAACTGTATGCATGATATGCAAAAATATGGTTCTGTAGAATTAACTGAGAATTACCCAATCAGTGGACTTATTTCTCATTGCTTTCCTGTCACAGTGATAGCCGAGTTTACTTGACCACATGACTGCAGTTCTGATATGGTTTGGCTAGAATCTTGCTTTGTATTTCTATCACTTTACATGCAGAGCAGAGAGATTTCTCTAATTTTTACACAACATTGTAGACTTTTAAAAACTTCTTCAAATAAAAGAATAGCTGATAACACACTAAAGAATGAACTGAAAACTGGGGAAGTGGAGGAGAAAAGCCAGAGCTAAAAAAAGCAGAAAAGAAATTATAAGTTGATCCAGAAGGATGGTCATTGATGAAAGGTTTGGAAAATCTTTTGAAAGGTGGCTGATTGCAGGATTTTGGAAGGGAATTCCTGAGGGTATTTGGCAGAATGACGAAATGCCATAGTGAACGGAATGATATAGGGAAATAGATACTGCAATGACAGGCAGAAGGAATCAGTGAGCTAGTTCATAACATGTACATGTCAGGATCCCAACACTGATTTACTGAAGTCAGTGTGGGGAGTTATTGCAGTTTAACAAGGATGACAGTGATAGAAATCTGGGGAGTTCTCAGAATTATAATTTGTGAATGGCAGATGCAAACAAAGGACAATAGGAAATTGCAAGGTAAGCCAAACTTCAATGTAGTAAAGACGATAAGAATATAAGAACATAAGATATTGCAGCAGAATTAGGCCATTCAGCCCATCAAGTCTGCTCCACTACATGATTCTCAACCCTATTCTCCTGCCTTCTCTCCATAACCCTTAGTAATAAGAACCTCCCTCTGCCCTAAACGCAATGACTTGGCCTCCGCAGCTTTCTGCAGCAATGAGTTCCACAGATTAGCTGAAGTTCTGGGAGGACACTCATTTCAGTTCTAAAGGGTTGACCCTTCTCACCAAGACTGTGCCCTCAGGTCCTAGTCTCTCTTACTAGTGGAAACATTGTCACTAAGATGCTTTCCAAAATGGCTGTGGAGTAGCAGGGCTGCATGCAAGCTCATCCACTTCCATCTGCTTCCTTTCTTTTTACTTCTCTTTTTGTTTCATTTTTTTCTTTTGTTTTTCTTTTCTTCAATCAGTTGGTCAGCAGCATCAGCGCGGCAGTGAAAGCGGGCTACATGCAGAGGGGCGGCAGCCCCCTAGTGGTCGGAAGCAGCGGATGCCTTTCCTCTCGGGCACTGGAGATGGCGAAAGCGGCAGCGAGGTCATTCTTCCAGGCCATGTGGGCTGGCAGCAATGCTCCTCCACCAATCGAGGTGGCAGCGGCGATGGCAGCGGGCTCTTCAAGATGGCACCATTGGCTCCTGATGTCATCAAGGCAGCGATGAAGCTAGGGAAGTTCAGATGCCCTGTGCTTATGGAAGGCGAAGGGCTCTTATGGCACAGTGTTAGTGTTCCTACCTTTATGCCAGAAGACCCAGGTTGAAGTCCCAGTACTCCAGAGGTGTACAAATAACACATTTGAACAGATTGACTAAGAATATAAATACAAGGCTCCCTTTCCAAGGAGAAATGAAGGTACAAAATACCCATAGGGATCATCAGTTAAGCTCAAAGATGGTTCAATCACATAATTCATGAGATGTAGCACAGTACAGGCCTTTCAGCCCACAATGTTGTGCCAACCTATTATCTTACTAAGATCAATCTACCCTACATTTTACTATCATTCATGTGCCTATCCAACAGTCGCTTAAAAGTCTTTGAAGTATCTGATTCCACTACCACTACTGGCAGTGCATTCCACGCACCTACCACTCTCTGTGTGAAGGCATGTATACTGTGGAGGTGTTTCTCCAGCAGTATTTCTCTATTGTTCGACAACATCATAACAGTGCAATTGTTTCTGTGGGGAAATGACAAAACACTGGCAGTAACAGACTGTGTAAGATTGAATCTTTGTATTCTGTTACTGTCATTGAGACTAGTTTCAAAGTATAAATGTCTCCTAATCATGACTGTGGGGCCATTGCTGGTTATTTGAGGTCCTGTCAGAGCGACCAGTCTGACTTAGGTCTAAGGGAAGAAAAATAAATGTAGCACAGTAGCTTTTCGCATTTGTCTCCAGCCAGACAGACAAAATGAAACCTCTCTCTAGGTCAGCCTCTGTGTTGTCAGAAATCTTGGCACTGCTTTGATGACATTACAGTGCACTCACTTAAATCATGGCTGCTTTTGAGACGATACTACAACAGAAAAGGAGCATCAGATGCTACTGTGGAATGTGAATTTTCCAGCAAAATCCTCTGCCAATCTGGTTCTATTAGAAGAATCATCTCAATGTATCAATGCCTCAGTAACAAAGCTTTGCTTTGCATTCCAGAAGCATGTAGGTTGTGAAAGGAATGAGAGGGAGGTCGCAGCCCTCACAATACACATTATACAATAGATTCCCTTAACAAACAGAACAACTAATGTTTGTGGCACAAAAATTAGACACCAATTATTCTGATTTTACACTTGTCATCTGGTTAGAAGGTTGAATGCACATGCATCTGTGGACATTCCAGATTTTCCCCAAAAATCAATCCTGATTGACAGGCCCTGAAATTTAGTTAGAATTTTAAAAAGTCAAGCACCTACCATTGCTAATGGCTATCTGACCTAAGGGGGCCTGTTATATTTAAAGGCTAGCAGACAGATGCCGAATTTGGCCTCATCCTTATATTTCGCCATGGACAAACAATTAAATGTTAAATGGATTTTTATTTAAGTTAAAAAGTGATACATTAATTTCAATATGCTGAAATTAGTGGCAAAGCAATGGGTAGAATATTGTGGACCCCCTCACCCTGAACTTTTAGAAGGGTGAGGGGGGACTTAATTGGGCACAAGATAACTAAAATTCTGTTTTCTGTCAGTGGGTTAAAGTTTTTACTATTGTGCTCTCAGAGTCTTTCAGGTGAGTTAGTTTTCCTGATCTTTACTGTAGGGAACCTTTTTTTTATTCATTAGCATGTCACGAATACTCATTAACACCACAGCCGACTGATGGAACCACTCATGGGGGCAATCTTATTTGGTAAAAACCAGGAAATAACTTGTTCACAAATTTGAATAAATGTGAGGCCTGTATCCGTGGGTAGACTGTTTTCTTCAGGCTCCAGTGAGTGCAAATGTCTTCAGTTATTTGGCTCCTTCTTAACTATGACATTTTGTTGCATATATGTTTACAGTATCACAGGCTAATCCTCTCCCATGTTGATCAGTTCATCAGAAGTTGCAGCTACATGCAGTCTGGCTTGTTGGAATTAAACTTTCATAGTGTTAGGGTGAAGCCTGACTGAGTTGACAAGTCCTTCCAAACAAGGTATTCACACAAGCTAACAGCAGGAAGCCTGACTGGGACATGCAGAAGAGGGTTCAACTCAAAAAAAAATTTCTTTGTGCCTGTGTCCCTGTCTCATTGACGCCTTGATGATAAGTTCTTAGATGGTCATGTTCTAGTTGTGATGAAAGGTCAGTGAGCTGACGGTGCATGTTTAAGAACATGGGATTGCGACATGCTATTACAGAAACTTGGCTGAGAGGTGACAAGACTAGCAGCTCAGTCTTCTGGGTTTTAGATGCGATGGAAAGGATAGGAAAGGAGGCAAGAGCGTGGTGAATTTTGGAGTATGGAATACATTACAGCTGTTAACTAGGGAAGATATTTCTGAAAAATTGTCCCGTGAAAATATGTGGATAAATAATTACAAATAAGGAAGGAAAGATCACTTTGATAGGGCTGTACTACAGGCCTCCCAATAGTAAGAGTGAACTTGAGAAACAAATATATAGGGAGATCTCAGATATATGGAAGCATAATAAGTTTGTAATGATGCGGGATTTCAATTTTCCAAACATTGACTGGGGCTACCATAGTTTTAAAGGTTTGGATGGTGAAGAACTTGACAAATGTATTCAAGAAAATGTTAATTATCAATACGTGGATGCTCCTATTAGAGAAGGAGCAAAACTGGACCTTCTCTTGGGCAATGAGGCAGGGCAGGAAACTAATGTAAAAGTCGGGGAACATTTTGGGTCTAGCAATTATAATTCAAAATGGTGATGGAAGGGGATAAGCCTTTCATAAGTTTAAAGTTTTTAACTGAAGTGAAGGCAAATTTTAATGTTATGAGATAAGAATTTTCAAAAGTTGATTGGAGTAGACTGTTCACAGGTAAAGGGCATCTGACAGGTGAAAGGTGTTCAAAAGGGTGATGATGAGAGTTTGTTCCTGTGAGAGTGAAGGATAAGGTTGGTATCATTAAGGGACAATGGATATTGAGGCGCGAGTCAAGAATAAAAGAAAATCTTATTTTAGATATAGACAACTTGGTTCATTTGAATCTCTTAATCAATACAAAGAGTGTAAGGGCATTCTTAAGTGAGAAGTCAGGAAGCCAAAGAAGAGATAGTAGACAGCATTGGCGGATAAGGTTAAACAGATTCTACAAATACATTAAGAACAAGTGGTAAACTAGAGAGAGGTCAAGGAGGTCGTCTTTGTGTTGAATCCCAGTTTTTATTGTGGAGGAAGAAATGGAGTCTAGAGAATGCAGAGAAATAAACTTTTATGTTTTAAAAACAGTTCACACTACCGAAGAGAAAGTTTGGGAGGTCTTAGAGAATACAAATGTAGATAAATCACTGAGACCTGATCTCATGTACCCTAAAAAACTGTGGAAAGAAACTGAGGAAATTACAAGACCCCTTGCAGAAATATTTGCATCATCTATAACTATAGGTGAGGTGCCTGATAACTGGAGGGTGGCTAATGTTGTACCTTTGTTTGAGCAAGGTTGTAAGAAGAAAACAGGGAACTATGGGCCTGTGAGTCTGGCTTTGGTTGGAAGTAATTTGTTGGATGTGATTATAAAAGATAGGATTTATGGTCATTTAGAGAGGCAAAAACTGATCAGAGATGTTCAGTGTGGTTTTGTGCGAGGAAAATCATGTCTCGCAAACTTGACTGAGATTTTTGAGGAAGTTACCAAAAAGATTGATGATGGTGGAGTAGTAGATGTTGTTTATTTGGAATTTCGTAAAGCGTTCCATAAGGTTCTGCGTGGTAGACTAATTAGTAAAGGCAGGTTACATGGGATTCGGGGTGAGCTTGCCAGTTGGATACAGAATTGGCTTAACAGCAGGAGACAGAGAGTCATGGCGGAGGGTTGTTTTTCAGGCTGGGCCTGTGACCAAGAGTGTTCCACAAGGATTGACGTTCCGGGTCCTCTTTTGCTTGACATTTATATAAATGATTTGGATTAGAATATGGAAGGCACACTTAATAAGTTTGTGGATGACACCAAAATTAGTGGCATAGTAGACAGTGAAGAAGGTTTTTGTAAAATTACAGAGGAATCTTGATGAAATGAGTCAATAGGCTGAGAAATGGCAGATGGAGTTCAAGCTAGATAAATGTGAGATATTGCATTTTGGTACAACAAACAAGGGTAGGGTTTATACAATTAATGTTAGGGCCTTGGATAGTGTTGTAGAGCAGAGGGACCCAGAGGTGCAGGTACATAATGCTTTGAAGTTTGCATCACATATAGGCAGGGTGGTTAAAAAGGCATTTAGCATGCTTGACTTAGTTGGTCAGTCCTTTGAGTATAGAAATTGGGAAGTCATATTGAGGTTATACAGGACATTGGTGAGGCCTCTTCTGGAATACTGTGTCCCGTTCTGGTAGCTCTATTATTGGAAGGATTGCAAGCTGGAGAGGGTTCGGAAGAGACTTACCAGGGTGTTGCCGGTTATGGAAGGGTTTGAGTTATAAAGAAACGATGGATAGGCTGGGACTTTTTTCACTGGAGTGTAGGAGGTTGACAGGCAACCTGATAGAAGTTTATAAAATAACAAGAGGTACAGATAGAGCTAATGGTAATTGTCTTTTCCCTATGATAGGAGATTTCAAGACTAGGGGGCACATTTTTAAGGTGAGAGAAGACAGATTTTAAAAAGACATAAGAGGCAAGTTTTTTTAAATAGAGGCTATTTTGGGTGTGGAATGAACTTCCTGAGGAAGTGGTGGATGTAGTACAATTACAACATTTAAAAGATATTTTGAAAAGCGCATGAGTAGGAAAGGTTTGGAGGGATCTGGGCCAGGAGCAAATAGGTGGGACTAGTTTAGTTTGGAATTATGTTCAGCGTGGACTGTTTGGACCGAAGGGTCTGTTGACTGTATGACTCTATAACTGCTGAGTTTTGTCGCTTATTTGGTAGAATAATCATGAACCTTGGAAGACTTTTGAGATGATTGAGATGCCCTACACCAAACTCTGATGTGACAATCCTCTGGAATGGCACCCTTACAATGCTAACCCATACTCATATGGGCGTGAAACATTTGAGTAGACATTAGTACATACCTGGCACAGTGCAGCAGATCATTCTTCCAGTGCTACTGCCAGGTTTTAGAGGCATCCATGGACATTGACTTTCACAGCCTCCTCTTTCCAGGCTACCTCTATCAGTCAGGCTGGCACCTTGTTACCATCCATAGGGAAAAGAATTTCTCTTCCCTCCTGAACAGCCTTCAGAGGAAAGTCTAGGGAGGTATCATTAAGGCATGGTGCTGTTATTTTCTGATCTCTCACCTCCGTGGGGTTGGCAGGGAATGTTGAGCAGAGAGTGAACAATGCTGTTGGGTTGCACAGAGTGATATGTTGTCCGGATACCTTTTAAATTTAGTGCCTGATATTGGAGCTCAGAAAGTCCCAAGTAGTATCAGCACCTCCCGCCCATAAAAGCCGACATTTTACACAGGCATGTATAAGCAATGACCTGAAAGAACATAAGAAACACCTCCCAATCTGAGCAGAAGTTCCTCCCATCTCCATACTGTGAAAGTTTGTCCATCTGCCCATTAAATGTATTCATCTGAAATCTCTTCTACCCTATGTCGAAGCAGGGAACTAACCCATTTGCCATAAATAGGATGCTACTTCCTTTAAAATAGCGATTAAAAGAATTACATTTTATTCATCAATTTCTATCACAAAGTATCATTTCAGGGCCTCTGTCTACCTCCGTGTACAGACTTCTAACCATTGTCTTTAATGGGCTGAGTTTAATGCAACTGGTTCTGAGGTCCTATCTCTGACATTACTGAGAACACAAAGATGTTATTTTTCTTTTTGATCCACAACTTCCTGCTTGATATCCAACTATACGGCCATGTAGTCGCTCCCTTCACCCTAAAAAAAGTTACAGTTCATAGCTTCATCTCATCACAGTTGTTATTCCACGAAAAACTTAATTGCATTCACAAACAGCCTGATGGATAGAAATCACTACGTCACGTCAATGTTTAAACATTTTCTACTGGGTCCCCTAATGGCATTCCGCAATCTGTCAAGCTGCAATAAAGCTACGTCAGTAAGTGATATTTTTGGCATAAGTGAAAAAAAAGTGGAACACTGCTTCTGAAATCGTGCTCAGTTAATCATTTATAATGTGGGTGGTTAAAGAATTGCAGCCATGCACTCCCACCCACTCACAGCCTGACTGCATTTCCAGGCTGGTGGGTGAGACCAATACAATTCCATCTCCATTTCATCTCTCAGCTCAGCCCCTAACCTCATGCCTTGATTTGTAGACACAGAGCAGAAAAACACAGAATGACAGAGCCCACAGATACAAACTATTAATTTTAAAAGGAAAATATACAGCCAGAATTTGCCATGCCAATCTTAAGTGTAGAAAAAGCCTCACAGACCAGAAGTAATATGAATTTATATTTGCTTAGCATTTTCACTTGCAGTGACATTAAAGCATGAATTCATCAATGTTGTTTTCTTAAAATTGTTATTCTGCATCCAGACCTTCAATGTTTAATTCTTGTCAAGCAGGAAACTAAATATTATTATCTTAATGTGCTTCAACTGCTGACTTTCTGATTAGTCCTAGTTTCCACCATGCTTCTTCTCCCTACTCTTAAAACGCTCAATTTCAATAGTTCTAGTACTGTAAGTGAAAATGGTGCAGTAAGTACTAAATAAGACAATTCTACCAATCACATGTTAAGTAAGATGGAGATCCTAATACACAATAGCACCATCAGCTAGCAGCTAGAGGCACTGCAGCACAAGTTGCCCATCTGAATTCTCACCGACTAAATCGGTCATCATCCAGATTACTTTGGGAGGATGTGAGACAATGCAACATACAATCTGAACTATGGCTTCAATTGGACTAAGACTGATTCAGAAAAATATCTGGAATCCTTTTAGATCTAGCACTTCACTTTATTGCATGCAACGTTGCTGGCACCAGAAAAAAGATATTCGCCCTTGAAGGACTCCTCATGATTTCAAAACATCTGAATTAAATGATGCAAATCTCCACCACTAATGGAGCTCGAATGCTGGCACAGACTGGTTGGGCTGAATGGCCTATTGCTGAACTGTAGAATCTGTATAACCTCAAGCTTTATATAGTTCTCAAATGTATTGGCTAGAAAATGTAATAGTATCAATTGTAAACAATTTTTGGCTTTTGAGAGTTCAAAAAAAGTTTGCGTTTTACCTGTTAATCATTAAATCCTAATTTAGTTTATGTTGTTAACTTAGATTTGTAATTAAAATCAGGATGGCTAACATTTTTATATCTATATTGTAGTTTCATATACACTGTAAATGTCACATTTTGCTATGTGTTAAAAAAAAGCTTAAAGTACTGTGCAGTTCTGATCTGTACCAAGAAACCGCAAAGTTCCTCTGTCATTTGTCGGCGGCACAGTGGCTCGGTGGTTATCACTGCAGCCTCACAGTGTCGGGGACCCGGGCTTGATTCCACCGACGTGTGACTGTCAGTTTGGAGTTTACACATTCTCTCTGCGTCTGTGTGCATTAGGGCGCTCTGGTTTCCTCCCACAGTCCAGAGATGTGCAGGCTAGGTGGATTAGCTGTGCTAATTTGCACACTGTGTCCAGGGATGTGTAGATTTAGTGGATTAGCCATGGGAAATGGGGGGTGATAGGGTGGGGATTGGGTGAATCTGGTTGGGACGCTCTTCGGAGGGTTGGTGTGGATGTAATGGGCTGAATGACCTGCTTCGACACCATATGGATTCTATGAGTGAACCATCAGTTAAAATTTTGACTGACCAAAACCTTCATTCACTTTAAAAGAATAAAGTTTTGTGGCTCCTTAGCAGCAAACAAAATGCATTGTCTACATTTCCTGTTCTTAAATAGAAAGCAATAACGTGCATTGAATTAGCACACATTAGAGTGGAAGTACTGGTAGGACAATGGGAAACTCTCTTAACATCCTGTTCAACATCTGCCTCTTAGTCAAGACTCAGAAAAAAAATCGACCAGCTTTTCAAATCATCGCTGTTTGCAGGATGTTGCAGAGTGCAACTTGGCAACTGTGTCTAACTTGAAAACATTTTAATTTCAGAATAAAAAATACGCCAGACAAAAGCAGACTGCCTTTTGAAACAGACATCCTCAACATGGCATGTCTGGAAACAATGGTACCTGGTTAATTTGAGAATTAAAGTGCGGTACATCCCTTTAAAGGCAGTTCAAGTGCAGCTCCTCAATAAGCCATTCAAGACACAAAAAATAGGTCTACACAACACTGAGAACACAATGTGCAGGTTTTGTCCCCTTGTCTAAGGATACATATATTTGCTACTGAGGAAATACAGGGGAGGGTCACCAGGCTGGCTCCTGGGATGGTAGGGCTGTCCTATGTGAAGACTTGTCCTGAATTGTCTGGAATCGGACGAATAAACAGCAACCTCAAAGCACTTTTAAAATGTTGAAAGGACTAGATGGAATGAATGCAGAAAAGTTGTTGGAAAGGGTCCAGAAACAGGTGACACAATCTCAGAACAAAAGTCAAGCCATTTAGGACTGGGATGAGGATAAAGAATTGAAAGGCCATGAATATTTGAAATTCTCTACTCTAGAGCGCGATGGAAGTTCATATATTAAGTTCAAGACAGATATTGATAGATTCAGAGATTGACAGATTTCTAGTTATTAATGGCATCAAAGGGAAATGCAACAATATGCTGTTGAAGCAGATGATCAGCCCTGATCTAGAATGGTGGAATTGGTTTGAGGAGCTGATTGACCTCTCCTGCGCCGATGTTCCTGTGATATAGAATTCTGATGCATTGCTATTTAGGCATAAACCAGGAGAAGATGATTTACAATGATTTTCAGGATCAAGGCCTACTTTCAGAACCCATTCCTTTACGCAGTAGAATCCATGCATCATCCCTTCAATGACTAACTGGCTGAAGTTTGGCAACCTGTCACAGTGAGCTACGGAGAAGATTTGTGCTGTAAAGTGTTCTGAATATCAGTCAACCAGGCCTTACAAAGTAATACAAAACAAAGAACTGTGGATGCTGGAAATCTGAACTAAAAACAGAAAGCCCCGGAGAAACTCAGCAGGTCTGGCATCATCTGTGGGAATAAAAACAGTAAAACAGAGCTTGCTCGATGCAATCTGGAGGAACAATGCCCTAGATAACATGGTGAGCAGCTGGATGAACACAGCAGGCCAAGCAGCATCATAGGAGCAAGAAGGCCAACACTTCAGGTCTAGACCCTTCTTCAGAAAAAGTTCAGAAACAATACCTTAGTCTCTGCTTAAGTACCTTCAGCCCTCAGGAGTCAACATTGAGTTTAACAATTTCCGCATATGAACACCCTCCGCCCTGCTTGTTACCCATCCCCACACCCCTAGGTCCTGCTGTGTATGGGTTGCTTCCAGCCAGACAAACCATTTTCAACTGTTCACAGTTTCTGTGATCACCTATTCAGAATTTACTTATTCCCCAGGTTGGTACCAGCAATCCCTGTGTCTGCTTTTTAATCCTCTGTCGATTTGGACACAGTTTCCATCTATTTGTCTCTCTCTTTCTTTACCCTGGCCCAGTCATCAGTATAAGTGTTCCTGGCTGCATTTAGTTCTGAGAAGCATCAATGCTGTTGTTCTCTCTTCAGATGCTGCCAGACTTGCTGAGTTTCTCCAGAACTTTCTCTTTTTGTTTCAAGTCCTGCAGATTACCTACAGGTCTTTAGGTTGTAAGTTACAATAAAATTTACTAAAACACCCACCTTAATTAATTTGATTTCTAGATTCTGCCTAAAAATTCTCAGTTTAGAAGCTTTAAAAACATACCTCGCCCTAGTCCTGCATTGCCAGTTGGACTGCAACCAGGAGTTCATATATAAGGGATAACGCGGTGTGGATGTGGAGGAACAGAGCAGTCCAGGCAACATCAGAGGAGCAGGAAAGCTGACGTTTCAGGTCGGGACCCTTCTTCAGAATTCAGATTTCTGAAGAAGAGTCACAACCCAAACTGTCAGCTTCCCTGCTGCTCTGATGCTGCCTGGCCTGCTGCGTTCCTCCACATCCACACCGCGTTATCTCTGACTGCAATATCAGCAGCTCTTACTATCTGTCAGGAGTTCATATACATCTGGTATGTCATAAAATTGTAGTAATGTGTGTGTTCATAATATGCTTGAGAAAAATGGATTCAGTGCCTAAGCAATCCCAATTTGGTTACGTTCATAACGCTAAATAAATAAACAAATTCATATTAGAAAAGATATTTAAAATTTCAATAAGAAGTATTGTTTATCAAAAATTCCCAGATGTTCTGCTCTCCTCTCCCGAACATGCCAACTCACATTGGAAATAATAATCTGTTCCCAAAGGTATTAGTCTCTTTCTTACCACTACTTCACCCAAGGCAACGAGCCTTTTTACATCAAAAGTTAAAGCCTTTCAAAGTGTTCCTGTAAGGGAAATTGTTATTATATCACTGATGCAAACAGAATGCATTTTAATTATCATACAATCAGGCTTTACTGGGAAACTGAGATTACAACATGACTGATGGTCAACAGTGATCAAAAGCAAGCATGACCCTGATAAAACACCACCCCCTAGTGGTAGACTGTAAAAATTGAGTTACCAGCTGCACGTAAAAATAAATACTGCAGAGTTCTACACAAAAATGAATACTAGGTTGGATGTAATTTTTTTAAAAAATGATAATAGCGATATAGTGAATCTAATTTAAAATTAGTTTAATTTATTCAGTAACGATGTCACGATGAAGTAATTAAGGCCATTTTCTCTTCAGAAGCAGTCTATATTTTATTGCAGCCATTTTTGTTACCAACAATTTTGCTCCTGTTTATTCTTGAGGTATGTGAATCAGTACTTTGCTGATTGTGAGTTTATGAAACCGAACCAGCACTGACAGAGCCAATTGAACAAAAAGCTATACAACTTGAAAACAGAACAAACTATCACTCACTGTGGGCCAACAAAAGCTGTCATTTCAAAATAAAATGACACTGCATTCCCTTTCACTGACCTCCACTCCCCTCTTAAGTCTCTGCAAGTGATTTATCGCTTTTTAACACTGGAGTAGAGTCTATTCCTCACAGCATTTTCAAACATCAATACAACATCCACAAAGCCACTTTTTAGGGAATGTTAATCACGAAACATGTACAAGTTCACAAAGGCATTCCTAATTTAATGGAAATTAATTTTTTAAGATTGAAGCAGAAATGTTACTGTACTGAAAACCAACATCTCCACATTTCTTTGTGCAAAAGGTGAAGATCTACATACTGGAATAGGCTGTAAAAAATGGGGGCAAGACAGCTCCAAATTAGGGGCTAACCACATTCAGTGCCACAGTTGTTTGGGTACTGTATTCATGCTAATCATCTAAAAATTAACACAGTAGTTGTGTGACACCACACAATGGAGGATATCCTCAATCTGAAGAGAGGATAACAATCAGATTTGCAATTTCACTACGTCAGAGTAGGATGAAGAGTGAGAACAGTGACAGGTCACAAGAAGCAGGATTTACCCTCAAAGACAAATGTAACACGTGAATCAATCACTTATGTAAAATGCAAAACATAAATTATTTTATGCACGAAACAGCATACATTCAGGATTATCACATCTACATTTTTTTTATCATGGATTACGGAGGAAGTTGTGCCTTTGTATCAACAGAGACATAGGCTCGGCTATCAGCAAACTTTAACTTTTCTAAAATATTGTGCTGAATCTTTCTTTTGATTGGCTAAGCATAAATTACTCGGATTTTTAGAAGGATTCTCGCCATGAGGCCCAATGGAATTTCTCATTGTATTTAACAAACTCACTTCATTAACTGCCTACACCTCTGATTCTATCCTGATCTTACCACTCACCATTCCTGGAACAACTCATCACTCAATGGATATCTACTGACAGATCAGCACCCCTTGCATCAACACAACAGTGCACCCAGACAAGGGCTATCAGTCCAAAGCTACCCTGCATGATTCCTGATGTTTGCCCCAGATGTGGCAGGCAGAGGAAAACAATGCCCTGTTTGTGGCTAGGGATCTGGAAGTCCCACTAGAAGGGGAGGTGCAAATACAGGATTTCCTCTTCCTCTAGATCCTGCAGTGGAGGTCACCACATCACACCATTGTCCCAGGTTTCTAAGGTGTTTAACAAATTAAAATCCACGCTAAGTGGCAACTTGCCGCTATCTGGTGAGAAACTCACCCCACCACTTGGCAGAAGTATAAAAGAGGCAGCAAGATGCTCCTGATAACGAGATGGACATCATTGAATTTCTTACCTGATTCTGTAATAAATCTCACCACAGCCCAAGTCACCCGTATGAGTTTTAGCCCATTGCCTTCTAACCATACAGGGGAGGGCTTAGAATGAGGCTTCACATAAAGCCATGTCTTAACAGACTCAGTTGTCATGTTGTTTTACATCAAGTGTGATGTAGGCTAATTACATATTTAACATAATCCATTACACACATCTGCCTCCTAATTTCTGACTGTATTTACTGCATTATTAACTTCATCCTCCATTTCTCCTCAAGTGTCTGTGTTCTGTGTGAGTCAGAGCTGAAGACAATGTGGAGGTTTCACTCATCTCCCTGATCTTGTTCTCAGCTCTCTTCGAGAAGGTATACGATTCAAGTTCTTTTTCTTGAACTCAGTGAAGTAGTATGAGATGCATTAGAGAATACCAGCTCATTATTCAGGCTGTCTTCATGGCCTCCTGGATAGCTGGTCCTTTCCACTCAAGTTCTCTTCTGCAGAAACCAGTGTGTTCTAGTTTCTTATCAATATTCCATTTTCAGTCTCATCAAGATAAGATCATGGACGCAGTGGATTTTTCCAGAACTTGATCTTCCTCTTTGTCCCCGATCCCCTTCTCTCTGAAGCGCAGTCTGACAATGGATAGCATGGGTGATGTGAACAGTTTGACACCATTGCTTCCAGGGATATTGAGATTTCTAGCCACTAGATAGAATTTTGTGCTCCATCACAATGCTTCATAATACCAAAGTAACGCTTGTACAACTTCCAAAGAATTTTGGGTAATCTCTCATCAGAAGCCGGCAAGTCATGCCTGACACCAAGAAGACTGTATCCATCGAAGTATTAGCTGGGAATATGCTTATGGGGAATGTTTCATTACCATCCTTGTTGTAGCACTTACATATTTGAGTGCATTTTCCACTTGCTTTTCAAGCCTTCCAAATTTCATGTAACTTCTTTCTCGTGCCAAATAGATACTTTGTAGTCAATGACGAATAGAACTCCACACCTTCAACAAAATTTATCTTGTTTTGTTCAGATTTCTGAACAGGAACACGTGACAGTTCATCCAATGTGGTTTGATGTTTTTTCTCGGACATACTCAATTGCAGCATCAAATTTCATCAATCTCAAACAAAATCCCTGCACCCTTGGTGATGAATTCCTTAGCATTGAACAAAATAAGGTAATGGATCTTGATCTGTCTTAGACATAAGGCACTGTTTACAAACCTCTCATAAGCCTTCATAATTGCCAATATTTCAATTTGAATTGCTGTGCATCTTTTTCCTGCTTCAGCCACAGACCTGGATGTGTTGTACACTTGTGTACATTTTGCATCCTTCTATATTTGAAAGAGTACTGCTCCTAGTCCAATCAATGATGCATCTAGTGCACTATTGTAAGCAGTTCTGTGAGCTATATAATGAGACAACTGATCTAATGAAATGTGCATCTCTTTTAATCTTTTGAGGAGAATTTGTTGATTTTCTCTTGCTGTCTTGCCTTGTCAAGGATTTGCTGCAGTGGCTCATTTCCATGTGCCAAATTGAGCAAGACATTTCCCAGTTGATTCACTATCACCTGAAATCACTGAAGTACATTGTGAGGTGTGACAATCTTTGGTAGCTTTAGTATTTTTTTGACGTGGAAACAATATGTACGAGAAATATAATGGTCGGTTGTGAGGACTTACATTTATCATTGAGGGTAAATCCTGCTTCTTGTGACCTGTCACTGTTCTCACTCTTCATCCTACTCTGACGTAGTGAAATTGCAAATCTGATTGTTATCGTCTCTTCAGATTGAGGATATCCTCCATTGTGTGGTGTCACACAACTACTGTGTTAAATAGCACAGGCTTCAAATAGAGCTATCTGCACAAACTCAGGCCTTTATGAGGGGCAGTGGGCCTTCAGAAGCAGCATAATTGTACTCAAACACAAGCTGTAACCTCATAGCCTGGCATATCCTCCATTCCACCATTATTGTCAGGACAGATGATCAATGTTGGTTCAATGAAGAATGCAAGAAGGCATGTCAGGAGCAACAGCACACATACTTAAAAATGAGGTGTCAACTTGGTGAAGCTACAACATACGCCAACTTGCAGATTAACCAGCAGAAGCAGAATTCATTAAACAGAACTGAGTGATTCCACAACCAACAGATCAGAGCTAGGCTCTACAATCCTGTCATATCCAGCCATGAATAATGGAGGTAGAAGCTCCACAAATACCCCAGCCTCAACAATGGGCCAGGTCTGAACATCAATGTAAGGGAAAAGGGTGAATTATTTGGATTCACCTTCAGTCAGAAGTGCTGAGTGGATGATCTGTCTTGATTTTCTCCTCAGGTCCTCAGCATCACAGAGGCCAGACTCCAGCCAATTCAGCTCAGTTCAGTTCATGTGATATCAAGAAGTGGCCAAAGGCACTGGATACTGCAAAGCCCATACAACATTCCAGCAAAGTACTGAATGCTTGTGCTCCAGAAGTATCCCTGTCCCCAGCCAAGTTGTTCTAGTACAATTACAATATTGGCATCTACCTGACCACGTGGAAAGCTGCCTAGGTATGTGTTGTGCATAAGAAGCAGGATCAAACTCAGCCAGTTACGGGTCTTTAAGCCAACACTTGATCATTGGTAAAGTGATAGAAGAGGTATCGCAATGCTATCAAGCAGCACCTGTGCAACAATAACCAGATTACTGAGATGCAGCTTGGCTTCCACCACAGTCACCAGGATCCTAATTTCATTACAGCCGTCATTGAAGCATGGTGAAATAACTGAACTCCAGAGGCAAGGTGAGGGTGACCACCCTTAATATAAAGGCAGCATTTGACTGACTATGGCTTTGAGGAGCTCCAGCAAAACTGGAGTCAATGGGAATCAGGAAGAAAATTACCCCAATGGTTGGAATCATACGTAGCACAAAGGAAGGTAACTGTGGTTGTAGGAGGTCCAGGGCTTCTAGATAGATCTTCCCCAGGGGAGTATCCTAGTCCCAGCCATTTTCAGTTGCTTCATCAATGACCTTGCTGATCCGTAAGGTCAGAAGCAGGAGGTGAGCTGAACAATGTACAATGTTCAGCACAATTTGTGACACATCAGATGCTAAAGCAGTCCGTGTTCATATGCAGAAAAGCCTGAACAATATCCAGGCTTAGCCTAATACGTGGCAAGTAACATTTGCACCATACAAATTCCAAACAGTGACCATTTCCAGCAAAAGAAAATATAGCTTTCACCCCTCGACATTCAATGGTATCACCACTGCTGATTCCCATACTATCAACAATCTGAGGATAACCACTGATCAGAAACTGAACCTGACTCGCCTTATGTATGCATGCTTGGAATTCTGAGATACTTCACTCAATACCCATCTCCATATTCCATGTCCACTATCTACAAGGCACAAGTCAAGAAAGTAATGGAATACTCTCTGTATATTTGGATGAGTGCAGCTCCAAAAAGTCTCATTAAGCTTGATGTCATGGTTAAGGTAGCCATTTTATTGGCATTTTGTGCATTACCTTCACCATTTAGTCCCTTCAACACTGACACACAGTGGTAGCAGTGTACCTTTACAAGATGCCCTGCAGTAACTCACCGAGGCTTCAGCAACAATACTTTCCAATGTCAGACTGATACTTAGGATCTGGAATGACAAGGCAGTAGATGCATGGGGATGCTATCAACAGCAAGCTCCCCTTCAAGCCATTCATCATCCTGACTTGGAAACTTAAACACATTCCTTTATTGTCACAAGATCAAAATCCAGAAA
This sequence comes from Stegostoma tigrinum, assembly GCF_030684315.1. Lineage (NCBI taxonomy): Eukaryota > Metazoa > Chordata > Chondrichthyes > Orectolobiformes > Stegostomatidae > Stegostoma > Stegostoma tigrinum. The sequence goes on along the minus strand of NC_081361.1, from coordinate 66,163,148 downwards.
CTCCTTTCCTAATACTATCGTGGGGCATGCCTACATCACAAGGACTGCACCAGTTTATGAAGGTGGCTCACCATCATCGCCTCCAGGACAATTAGGAATAGGCAATAAATTGTAGCCTAGCCAGTGACGCACACATCATATGAATGCATCAAAAATAATCCATATGGCAGCTAATATTTCTGGTGCATCTAGTATACTCAATACTGTTCTTGAAAAGTATCTGTTCTTGAATTAATATAAAAGGATAGTCAATTCAAGCAGTATCTCTCAAAATGGCGTGATGAATGGTCATGATATGGCGGTGCTGGTGTTGGACTATGGTGGACAAAGTCAGAGGTCACACAACACCAGATTATAGTCCAACAGGTGATGAAAGAGCAGTGCTCTGAAAGCTTGTGATTTCAAATAAACATGTTGGTCTATAACCTGGTATCATGTGACTTCTGACTTTGTGATGAATGGAGTCAGTAATTACAATTTCTTGTCCAAAGATAATTGTCAAATTTATTTGCATCCAGTTTGGTAAACACGGTGCATTTTGATATTTTTGCCAGACTGACATTCAGACATTGCAGTTAGATTCAACTCCCTTCCCACTACTTTGTTCAACTGTGAAGTTAACTCACATTTGCAGTGACACATTTGGTTTCAGCGCTGGAACCATGCTGAAAGATTAACTTGTAGATTTTGTTATCGGTGAAATTACTCCTTGATACAGCACTGATTCAAGTTCCTGCTTCACCTTATGTAAAAGCAGATGTAGAAATGTTCTTGATGTGAACAAATACACTGGTTTACATCTGATCTCAATGTGTTGCGATAAGTTGTCTTCTGCTTTCACAAATTCTCTTCTGAATTAATTCAATTTTCAATTCTTCTACCTTATGGGTGAGTTGCAGATCTGTGCAAAGCAGTTCAGCTCAACAGTGAACACTCTTGGTTTTGGACATACAATTCCTGTTATTTATTTTCTTTAATACAGAAATATAGCAGACAACTATGCCTTGATTTGAATGCCCAGATTCCATGGACCTGCATAGTTGAAAGCTGGAGGAAGTTTTGCTTTAGCCACTGTTTTTATCTAAAAGAACAGAAACTCCCTCCCCAGTGTCTATTTTTTTCTTTTTCACCCCCATAAGTCTACTGACTATATAGATGGTTTCACACTCCAATCGATCAGCTAATTTTGACCAGGAAAGGCACTTCATTGTCCTCAACATCTTCAGTTTCTTGAATGTTACTTGCTTCAATATATTTTAATTTTCAATTTCTAAACTGGGAGTTTCTTTGTTAATATAGCATACAGTTTTAAAATGTCCCTCTTCTTACAGGAATGGCACACTGGATTTTTAGTGGGATGATTTCACACGAATGCAATATTTTCCTACCACATCAGGCATGCTGCATAATAACAGCTAGTACAGCTCCTATGCTGTTTCCCAGACTCTGTGGAGATGTGCTTCCACTTTAGTGCCCCATAAACCACACTGTCTCAGTAATTTTTCTCCACAAAACCTCCCTGTCGCCTCAAATAAATAGCCAATTCTGCTTTCTCGCTTTTGCCTGCCTTGTTAACTGCACAGCCTTTGATAACATTAAATCCTCCCCTGACTGTAGAAAATATAATAATGTCTCTTCGAAGACTCCTATAACAACAGAATCACAAATTAATTTATCGTTCAGTGTTCCGTATTCACAATTCTCAAAAAGTCAATATACGTTGTTAATGAAGGAATCTGCGCTCTCTCCTGGTCGTTGAAAGCATCTATTGAATTTTGCTTTTTCTATAATTATGTCTCTTCTAGGACTGAGATATGTACCAAAGCTTTGATAACACCTTTTGTGCTTTGCTGCTTTTTTCATTAATGCCCTGTCTGACCAATACAGCACTTGCACAACTGCCTATAGCATAGAGCAAGGAAATTACCCATTCATTGTTCCACTTTTCTGCTCATCCTTTAGCTGTTCTATACCTTGTAGAAATCTGGCACTAGGTCACCAATTCTTAGCTTCATTATGGCCATCCAGGTCCTGGAAGCAATCCACCAAGGGTGCCCCTGACTTGTTGTTTTCCATTCTGTCCGTTCCTCACAGAGTCTTTTTCTTGCTGCTTTTCCAGTCACTGCATTTTCTCTTACTGCTTTTCCCTTGCTGGCATTTTCATTTATTGCTTTGTCTATTTACTATACCATAGATTTTCCCACCATCAACATCTGGTACCATTGTTGTAGGTCTTGGAGTGTCTATTAAGTTGTTGTGTTGATAGATACAGTGACATGCCATTTACCTTTTATTAAACATTGTCTTTTAACCAAGGCTCAGTGCACGCTTCACATAAAACCATCTCACAATAGGCTTAGTTATCCTGTCACTTTACATCACGAATGATACATTTTTTAAATTCATTGACAGGATGAGGGTGTCATTGGCCAGGCAGCATTTATTGCCCATTCCTTATTGGCCTGAGGGCAGTTCAGAGTCAACCACATTGCTGTGGGTCTAGAGTCACATGTAGGCCAGACCAGTTAAGGATGGCAGTTTCCTTTCCTAAAGGACATTAGTGAACCAGATGGGTTTTTCCTGACAAACGACAATGGGTTCATAGTCATCATTAGATTCCAGACATTTAATTGAATTCAAATTCCACCATCTGCCATAGCAGGATTCGAACCCAGGTCCCCAGAGTGTTATCTAGGTCTCTGGGTTAACAGCCCAGCAATAATACCACTCGGCCATTGCCTCCCTTATTTATCATTAGATCTTGATAAATATCTATATGTAGCTAAATAATGGTCCTTCAGGATCACAGCAGACTGCCATCAAAAGAAAACTTGCAAAAAACAATTTAGGATTTATGAAGTTAGGAGTTGCTGTAAATTCACTACTCAGTTCCCTTCCAAGTGTCTGGCTGCCCCTAACTTTAGCACAGGGCCTTCAGCCAGCATCCCAGCTCCCACTTGCTGTTAGCAAGCTGCCTCTTGAATGATATTTGATGCTCACATCTCAACTGTGCTATCGTGGAGCAGTGGACTAATTACCCATGATCCTACAACTAAACTCAGTTGCAAGCACTGCAATGGGCACCATCCAATTTTCAGGCCACTGGTTCAGTGTCTCCAAATTTACTGAATTTCAATTTGCTTTCCCCACCCCTTATAAATCCAAAGAAAAACAGAGAAGTTATTTGTTATGATAGTGCATTTGTGGTTATGTTAAAAATAATCTATTCAATGTATGTATGCATGTCATCACAGGAAGTGATGTGATATCACATGTTTCAGTTCTCTCGCAGTCAGTTAGCATGTGCAAGATAGAGAAACACCCAGCCTCCATTAAAACTGTATTCAAACTCTTTGTTTGCCCTTCAGCTGCATTTACATTAATCTCGAAAGAAAGAATACAATATTTATAGCTATTTCGCTCTAGCCATCTCTCCTTCTGCAGTTCTTCATTCTTTCTTATGAAAGAAATACAACATACATTGCACTAAGATAATAAAGTGTGAAGCTGGATGAACACAGCAGGCCAAGCAGCATCTCAGGAGCACAAAAGCTGACGTTTCGGGCCTAGACCCTTCATCGGAGAGCTCTCTTCAAAATCTCCCCTTCCCCTACTGCATCCCTAAACCAGCCCAGTTCGTCCCCTCCCCCCACTGCACCACACAACCAGCCCAGCTCTTCCCCCCCACCCACTGCATCCCAAAACCAGTCCAACCTGTCTCTGCCTCCCTAACCGGTTCTTCCTCTCACCCATCCCTTCCTCCCACCCCAAGCCGCACCCCCATCTACCTACTAACCTCATCCCACCTCCTTGACCTGTCCGTCTTCCCTGGACTGACCTATCCCCTCCCTACCTCCCCACCTATACTCTCTCCACCTATCTTCTTTACTCTCCATCTTCGGTCCGCCTCCCCCTCTCTCCCTATTTATTCCAGTTCCCTCTCCCCATCCCCCTCTCTGATGAAGGGTCTAGGCCCGAAACGTCAGCTTTTGTGCTCCTGAGATGCTGCTTGGCCTGCTGTGTTCATCCAGCTTCACATTTTATTATCTTGGAATTCTCCAGCATCTGCAGTTCCCATTATCTCTCTCTCACACTTTATTATCTTGGATTCTCCAGCATCTGCAGTTCCCATTATCTCTCTCTCACACTTTATTATCTTGGATTCTCCAGCATCTGCAGTTCCCATTATCTCTGATACATTGCACTAAATCTAGTGTCAAAATCCTGTACTGAGGGGAGAATTATTTCACACCTTCACTCATGCTCCTGGCCTCCACTCAGTGCTGCACCTCACAACATTACAGAGAAGGCCAAGTTCCCTGACTTGGCACTGTGATCTGTCACAACATAGTAGACCCTTTTGGAATATCAGGCAGTGAAATCCTACTGCCACTTGCATTTTTACACTCTTTGGTACTGATCTACTATTGCTCTCAGGTGTCAATTTGCTAGGGCTTGGAATTTTCTTTGGATCACTTTCTAATTATAGGGTGCGTTAATCCTTTCTACGGAAAGGCATCTCTTTTTAATCTGAAAATCACATCTTTTTGTTCGCTTCCTTGCAGAGGAAATGGATTGAGGGATCGATAATTACCTGAATTGTGATAAACTGCAGATTAGAATTTGCGTAGGTATCTCACTGTATCTTTAGTCTGTTCAAATAGATATTGCATACAAGGCAGAGATTTGACAGACTAAAGCAACAAATCAAGTTCATTGATAATAAAATGTGAGGCTGGATGAACACAGCAGGCCAAGCAGCATCTCAGGAGCACAAAAGCTGACGTTCCGGGCCTAGACCCTTCATCAGAGAGGGGGATGGGGGGAGGGAACTGGAATAAATAGGGAGAGAGGGGGAGGGGGACCGAAGATGGAGAGTAAAGAAGATAGGTGGAGAGGGTGTAGGTGGGGAGGTAGGGAGGGGATAGGTCAGTCCAGGGAAGACGGACAGGTCAAGGAGGTGGGATGAGGTTAGTAGGTAGCTGGGGGTGCGGCTTGGGGTGGGAGGAAGGGATGGGTGAGAGGAAGAACCGGTTAGGGAGGCAGAGACAGGTTGGACTGGTTTTGGGATGCAGTGGGTGGGGGGGAAGAGCTGGGCTGGTTGTGTGGTGCAGTGGGGGGAGGGGATGAACTGGGCTGGTTTAGGGATGCAGTAGGGGAAGGGGAGATTTTGAAACTGGTGAAGTCCACATTGATACCATATGGCTGCAGGGTTCCCAGGCGGAATATGAGTTGCTGTTCCTGCAACCTTCGGGTGGCATCATTGTGGCAGTGCAGGAGGCCCATGATGGACATGTCATCAAGAGAATGGGAGGGGGAGTGGAAATGGTTTGCGACTGGGAGGTGCAGTTGTTTGTTGCGAACTGAGCGGAGGTGTTCTGCAAAGCGGTCCCCAAGCCTCCGCTTGGTTTCCCCAATGTAGTGGAAGCCGCACCGGGTACAGTGGATGCAGTATACCACATTGGCAGATGTGCAGGTGAACCTCTGCTTAATGTGGAATGTCATCTTGGGGCCTGGGATGGGGGTGAGGGAGGAGGTGTGGGGACAAGTGTAGCATTTCCTGCGGTTGCAGGGGAAGGTGCCGGGTGTGGTGGGGTTGGAGGGCAGTGTGGAGCGAACAAGGGAGTCACGGAGAGAGTGGTCTCTCCGGAAAGCAGACAGGGGAGGGGATGGAAAAATGTCTTGGGTGGTGGGGTCGGATTGTAAATGGCGGAAGTGTCGGAGGATAATGCGTTGTATCCGGAGGTTGGTAGGGTGGTGTGTGAGAACGAGGGGGATCCTCTTGGGGCGGTTGTGGCGGGGGCGGGGTGTGAGGGATGTGTCGCGGCACATCCCTCACACCCCGCCCCCGCCACAACCGCCCCAAGAGGATCCCCCTCGTTCTCACACACCACCCTACCAACCTCCGGATACAACGCATTATCCTCCGACACTTCCGCCATTTACAATCCGACCCCACCACCCAAGACATTTTTCCATCCCCTCCCCTGTCTGCTTTCCGGAGAGACCACTCTCTCCGTGACTCCCTTGTTCGCTCCACACTGCCCTCCAACCCCACCACACCCGGCACCTTCCCCTGCAACCGCAGGAAATGCTACACTTGTCCCCACACCTCCTCCCTCACCCCCATCCCAGGCCCCAAGATGACATTCCACATTAAGCAGAGGTTCACCTGCACATCTGCCAATGTGGTATACTGCATCCACTGTACCCGGTGCGGCTTCCACTACATTGGGGAAACCAAGCGGAGGCTTGGGGACCGCTTTGCAGAACACCTCCGCTCAGTTCGCAACAAACAACTGCACCTCCCAGTCGCAAACCATTTCCACTCCCCCTCCCATTCTCTTGATGACATGTCCATCATGGGCCTCCTGCACTGCCACAATGATGCCACCCGAAGGTTGCAGGAACAGCAACTCATATTCCGCCTGGGAACCCTGCAGCCATATGGTATCAATGTGGACTTCACCAGTTTCAAAATCTCCCCTTCCCCTACTGCATCCCTAAACCAGCCCAGTTCATCCCCTCCCCCCACTGCACCACACAACCAGCCCAGCTCTTCCCCCCCACCCACTGCATCCCAAAACCAGTCCAACCTGTCTCTGCCTCCCTAACCGGTTCTTCCTCTCACCCATCCCTTCCTCCCACCCCAAGCCGCACCCCCAGCTACCTACTAACCTCATCCCACCTCCTTGACCTGTCCGTCTTCCCTGGACTGACCTATCCCCTCCCTACCTCCCCACCTACACCCTCTCCACCTATCTTCTTTACTCTCCATCTTCGGTCCCCCTCCCCCTCTCTCCCTATTTATTCCAGTTCCCTCCCCCCATCCCCCTCTCTGATGAAGGGTCTAGGCCCGAAACGTCAGCTTTTGTGCTCCTGAGATGCTGCTTGGCCTGCTGTGTTCATCCAGCCTCACATTTTATTATCTTGGAATCTCCAGCATCTGCAGTTCCCATTATCTCAAATCAAGTTCATTATTCACCAAATCAGGCATGTAACAAAATACTGTGATATGTAATGAATAGTTCATCACAGCTCTCATCATTCCTGCTTCAGCATTTACAAGAAGAGTTCTGCACTAACAAGAAAGACTTCAGTAAATGTTAACAGTAAAAACTTCCATGCTCCTTGGTAAAACAGTTTGTGCTTTATCCTATAGCTAGGGAGTTCTACGTTGTAGGACTGTTTTTCTATTCAACCATTCAATGGTGCTATTACACACTTTTAGAACAATTGGGAGTTGAACCTAGGCCTCCTGGCTTAGAGGTAGGGGCATGGCCACTGTGAACACTTAAAAATTTTTAATCAACTTGCTTAGGGATGTCATTACATAACTCTAGAGCAGGTTGTACAGTTGAATTTAATGTACACCGCAGCTGTCCTGAGTAAATCAGAAAGCCAGGGCAACACTGCCTTGCCCATTTCTGAGAGCCTGTATTTGGCTCTGTGCCCATCAGGCATTTAACTTTCTCACCAATGAAACATCACGGTAATAGAAAGGCGTTCTTTAACTAACCCCTAAAGATTTTGCCTGGCCTGTGAGTGAGAAGAATTTCTTTGTCATTAACTGAACTGGAGGCAGGCTCTCCTCCCTACTCCTTCCGTCCCAATGCTATGATTGTCTTACAACCTCCCACCCCTGCACTCATTTCATTTAAGTTATATTGGTAACATAAAGGGAGAAATTTCATCAGAAAGGAGTCAGCTGTGTTGTCGAAGCTTGGGAAAGTTAGTGGGAACAGCATAATTTCCATAATTAATTTGCCCCATGTGGTCTTAAGGCCAAGCAAACTATTGGAAAAAAGTCTTGAAATGGCTAACGATGCAAAGCAAACTTTCCTGAGGCTGACGTGAAAATGCGGCAGATTCAAAGCACAAGATGGAGGGATGGCATTAATGAAGTATCAATAGAAAGGCTGTCACATTTAGCAGAAAAAAAACCACCTGGAGGAAGGAGGTCTCATCTCTTTCATCCCAATGGTCCTCTTGCCGTGTCAAGAGAAGTTTGCTAATCCTGCAAGGTTTATACATTTTTAGAGGTGTGACAAGACAGGTAACTAAATCAAACTGAACCAATCCAGTATCCCCCATTACAACGGTCTCAAATGCTTCTTAGGATGTCACCATTTACTTTGTCCTTGGAACCAGAACACTTGCTTTGTCAAGTATTGGTACCTACAGAGCTTATTGACCTTTCACAACTTAGCACATTGATATCTTACACATACCATTACCACCATTCATTTCACAAATGCTAAATTAAGAATGTCAAGAGCCAAATAATACTTTTGTTATTACAACAGAAGGGAATACAGATTGACAAGGAAGGTCAGGTGACTTAAGGAGAGCTTGGAAAGATTGTTGGTATATTTGAATGCTTGGTAAGGAGAGATAGTGAATGATTACATTCATCTTGAGACCAACAGATGGGAATAGAATATGAGAAGCAAAGTGATTTCAATGGGTATAAAGGTCCGTGCTTTTTCTTCTTTCATGAAACCTTAAAGCTCTTCACCTTGTCAGACACAAAGGTAGTTCTGAATCATCATTCCCAACATATAGTACCTGATAAATGACTGAAACACTTTGAGTCCATTGTCCCACTGGACAGCAACATCTGAGAGGGGCTCGATCAATTGCAAGGCAGCCTCATCAAAATGACAACTCGGGATCACTCTGATCCTGAGAGGTCTACCCAGCTACACGGTCATTAGAAACAAGAATCTTACCCCTACTAACTGTGAGAAAAAAAAGCCACCTAATCACAAGACAACACTGCAGTAAAGAATTACATCCGGTCCCCTTTAGATTCCTTTATTTTATGCATGATAACTATGAAGCAATCTATCATTTTTCTGTCCCTGGTTTTGGGAAGCCTGAGGAAAGCAATACTTCCGGTTGTTTGTTAGCTCACCAAGCCTGTTGTTCCATGGTGTTTGGATGTTTTGTTACCATTCTAGGCAACATCATCAGTGCCGCCTCTAATCAAAGCATTGGTGTTCTGCTCTGTTCTAAAATTATGTGACGCTCTAGTGAGGTGGGTCTTGTCACTTCCAGTCTTTTTTTAGCAGCAGTCTGCAAAATAGGTCTATTTCTATATGTTTGTTAATGGAGTCCTGTGTTGAGAACCAGGCCTCCAATAATTCCCTTGCATGTCTGTTGTTCACTTGCCCAAGTATAGTCTCTTGATCCAGTTGAAATGATAGTCTTCATTGTCTGCATGTATCGAGACAAGTGAACATTGGTCATGTCTTTTTACTGCCAGCTGGCGTTCATGTATCCTGGTTGTCAGTTTCCACTTCACTTTTCCAATGTAATGTTTATTGCACTCGCTGCATGGGATTCTGTATATCACATTAGTCCTGTTTACCGTCAGCATGGGGTCTTTAGTCTTTAATAACATTTAGCACAGTGTTGATGTAGGTTTGCATGCAATCATGATCCTATGCTGTCTAAAGAGTCTGGTTGTCATTTCAGATATATTTTTGAATATATAGAACAAAAAACAATGTCAGAAATGACAACCAGACTCCTTAGACCGCATAGGATCATCACTGCACACAAACCTACATCACTACAGCCTCAAAAGCTGTCAAAGACTAACATTTAGCACAGTGTTGATGTAGGTTTGCATGCAATCATGATCCTATGCTGTCTAAGGAGTCTGGTTGTCATTTCAGATATATTTTTGAATATATAGAACAAAAAACAATGTCAGAAATGACAGCCAGACTCCTTAGACCGCATAGGATCATCACTGCACACAAACCTACATCACTACAGCCTCAAAAGCTGTCAAAGACTAAAGACCCCATACCGACAGTAAACAGGACTAACGTGGTACACAGAATCCGATGCAGCAAGTGAGTCAAACAGGGAGGAAACTGATGACCAGGATACACTAATGCCTGCTGGCAGTAGAATGACAATATTCACTTGATACGCACAGATAATGAAGGCTATCATTTCAACTGGGTCAAAATGACCACACTGGGACAAGAGAACACCAGACATGCAAGGGAATTTCTGGAGGAATGGTTCTCAACACAGGACTCCATGAGCAAACTCATAGAAACAGGCCCTGTATACAGACCATTGCCAAATAAACTGAGCCGGAAGTGACATGACCCGTCACACCGGAGGATTGCATAATTTTGGAACAGAGCAAAACAAAGCTTTGATTAGAAATCACACTGATGATATTGTCTAGAATGGTAAGGGAACATCTGCACACCATGAAACAACTGGCTCAGTGAGCAAACGAACAACTGTATCCACAACCTGAGCTACAAATTTTCACTAAGAACTTAAAAAGCATTACTTGCATTCCAAGAAGTGAATAAAAGACTGCAGCACTTCAGACTTCAGGTTCTCCAATATCACAAAGAGGCGTTGAAACACAGAGAAAAGCTCTGTTTTACTGTACTACAACAGAAAAGCTGCTTGATAACCAGGTGATAACAAAGTGTGGAGCTGGATGAACACAGCAGGCCAAGCGGCACCTTAGGAGCACAAAAGCTGACGTTTCAGGCCCAGACTCAGGCACCAGCACTGAGAAGGGTACATTAAAGATCCTCCTTGCGAACAGTTATTTCGTTTATTTGTTTATCAGTCTTTGGAGTGTACAGACACCCACAATGCTAAGATGCTTCCGAATTTTGAACCAGTGACAATGTACAAATGGTGAAATTGTTTCAAGTCAGGCTGATGAGAGGATTGGAAGGGAACTTGTAGGTGGTGGTGTTCCCATGCATTTGCTGCCCTTATCCTGGTGGTTTTCTGTGCAGCTAAAAATGGCATCTACATACAGCTGTGAAAGATTTCCCAAATATTCCCCGTCCATAAAAATTATGGCTGGCTTATTGCCAGCCTACCAGGCCAATCTTGATCATCAGCAAACTTGATGTAATGTGTCCTCAACAGTGCTATACTTACTCAGCAATAACCTGTTCACTGACACTCGGTTTGCTTAATGCCAGGTTTAGACCTCAGGTTTAGGTCTCCTTTCTGCATGCGTTCAAACATGGACAAAAGGAATTGAACTGCAGCAGTGAGGTAAGAGTGAGCCACCCTCAATATCAAGGCAACATTCAACCATGCGTCGCATCATGGAGCCCGAGCACAATTGCAGTCAATGGGAATCAGTAGGAAAACTCACTAGTCTTTGAAATAACACCGAGTACAGATGAACATAGTTGTGATTGACCTTCAACAATCATTCCAATCCCAGGGCATCACAACAGAGGATCCTCAGAGCAGTGTCCTGGATCAATTATTTTCATGCACGACCTCCCCTTCATCATAAGGTCAAAAGTGAAAATGTTCACTGACGATTGCACAGCGTTCAGGATCATTCACAACTCCTGAGACACTGAAGCTCTGAATGCCCAAATACAGCAAACGATGGGAAAGACTTACACAGTTAACGGTAGGGCCCTGAGAAGTTGTCTAATAGAGAAATCTTGGGGTTCAGGTACAAATTTCTTTGAAAGTCGCATCACAGAGTGATAAAGGTGGCATCTAGCATGCTTGTTTTCATTGCTCAGACAACTGGGTATAGGGGTTGGAATGTCATGTTGCGGTTGTACAGGACATTGGTGAAGACACTTTTGGAGTTCTAAACTGGAGGGCATATTTTTAAGGTAAGAGGGGAAAGATTTAAATGAACCTGAGGAGCAGTTTGTCCATACAGAGGGTGGTTTTGTATGTGGAATGAACTGCCAGAGGAAGCGATAGGTACGGGCATAGTTATAGCATTGAAAAGACAATTAGAAGGTATATAAGTCATAAAGATTTAGAGGAATACAAGCCAAACACAGGCAATTAGGACTAGTTTCATTTGGGGAACTTGGTCAGCATGGACAAGTTGAACCGAAGGGTCTTTTCCATGCTGTGTAACTCTATGACTGTATGGCCTACCTGTTAATAATTCGACGTGGCAAATAACAGTTGCACCCCACAAATACGAGGCAATGGTGATCTTTAACAGGAGAACCTAATCATCTTGCCTTGAGATTCAATGGAATTTCCATCACTGAAACCTCTATTATCAACGTACTAGGAGTTATCATTGACCAGAAACATAACTGGACCAGTCACATAAATACTGGGCAGGATTTCCAAATGACAGCGATTCCCACCCAAAGCAATGGCTACTGCTAGAACCACAGGCTGTTTCCAGACTCCAAGTCCTAGGTCCCACAGAACTAGGTAGATGCAAGGTATCATAGTGGAATGAAGGCACAAGAGCGAGGGGACAAAATGGTGGGAGTTACAATTATCCCTCCCTATAAAATTGCAGACAGGTCAGGAGCTGGGGGCGGGAAGCAGAATAAACTAAGACTTTCTACAGGTTCCCCCACCTGTAAACAGAACAATGAGTGACCATAAACAGGAGCACGTCAGGGTTTGGGAATTCTGCCACAATTTAATTACTTCCTGACTCCCTAAAGACTTTCCTTCATCTACAAAGCCCAAGTGAGGAGTGAGATGGAATGCTCTCCACTTACTTGGATCAGTGCAGCTCTCATGCCACTCAACAAAATTTGCAATCATACAGGACAAAGGAACCCCACCGATTGGTATCCGGTCTACCATCTCAAGTATTCATTCCCTTCATCATCATTGAATCATGGCGACAGATTGCATAATCTATGAGCAGCTGTTTTGATTGCACCTTCCAAGCCTGTGTTTTTTACCATATAGAAAGATAGGGCAGAAAATGCTGAGAATACCACCAGAAGCAAGTTCGCCGCCAACCCATGCAATATCCAGACTTGAAACTATATCATTGTTCCTTCATTAATCAGAATCCTGGAACTCCCACCCTAACAGCACTGTGGATGTAGTGACACCAGATGGAGTGCAGCAGTTCAAGAACTTGCCTCGCCAACACCTTCTCAAGTGCATTATGGATAGGTAACAAATATTGACCTTACCAGCTATGCCCACATTGCATGAACGAATAAAACAACAAGTTGTATGTTGCCGCAGTTATTCAAACATATTTTGTGCTTGAGGTAAGTGCTCTTTGGTGTTTGTTTCTTTTGTATAATTCGGTAATCAAGTTATAACCTAATATTGAAGCTTAGCATTAAGGCGTGGTGGACATCTATATAAACCAAGGATTTTAAGATCTGGGAGTGGTTCTAATGGGAGACAAATCTTTAATCAACCAGCACTTCAAAACAATTGCACTGTATTGATCCACAATATTGTGCCAAATGTGATTCGTCTCTCGGCTGTTAGTCAGCAGCTGTATTGAACCTGCTGCCTGTTCATCATGTACTAAGCATTTTCCTGCTGTTGCCGAGAGCTACTCCTGCCAGGAGATCTGGTGGCATGGTATGTTACGCTGGTCCATCAGGCACCATCTCACCACTCCCATTGTAGCTCATCTGCAACTGCTCTGTGACATCTACCAACCACAGATACACCTTTCTGCTCTCCTCCACTTGCCCAGCTTGGAGAGAACAATGTAACTTTTCAGTTCTGATCAAATGGCCGAAAGGCTGAAATTTTTTTTTCCACATGTCATTATTTGGAATTTTCTGTGCTGCTGCAATTTTTCAGCACGTCTTCATTCATCTTATTGTCCATATATGGAATTTTAAGCACACAACTTGACATCTAATTTCTAAAGGTCCCGCTTTCAACATCAGGAAATGTTATGTCAGACTCTTGGTTTCTGAGAGCATTAAAGTGACTTTATTTCCAAGCAACTTGAAACAGTCAATCTGCCTGCTTCTAAGTATCGCATCAAGGCATTATTGACACAAGGCAATTATGAAGCATTAACAGAACACGGATCTTTTGGATGGAATGGTCAATTTCTATGCAGGGATAAGATTCAATGTAATTCTGTGAAATATTGTGAGATTGAACTAAACCCCAGGTTTCAAGGCATACAATTTATCCAGGCATAACTTTCATAGAACATAATTGGCATATTCAATTCACATTGTACATATTAACTCTTCTCTGCACTACTGATGTTACCAGCATGTTGTACATTCTCATGCAAAGCGTTTTGCCTGTCATCATAAATCAGCTGAAGATTCAGGGGCTGAGAACTGTTGTCTGTCATGTCAATGAGGAGCATTTGTGTTTGGAGCTTCCAATATGTGCAATCTCACTGGAGTAGCATTTTATTCACCAAATACATTCACCTTGACAAATGGGGGATCGTGGAAAACTGTACTTTTCAAACAATGCCACCTGCTGTCAGGTGAGAAGGAGAAAGTGCCAGGAGTCAGGATGAGTAACATCACTTCATGCTGTTTTTGACACGAACACGCATTTACCACTGGGAGAGTAGATGCTCCTTTCTGCTTTCCTAAAATAGAATTCATGTTGATGTGCATTGCCAGTGAAATTATGCCTGACAGAAATTCCTAGATCCACAAAGACCTAATCACTGACTTATTTCCTCTGCAAGTTGGAATTCCCAGGGCAATGTTCTGAACTTTTGATACATAACAGGGGAGTGTGGGGTGGGGGAGGGGTGGGGGGTTGGTGTTGGACCCGCCTGCATTTAAGCTTAACAGCCAAGCATTCTTGGCACAAGGCAAACAAAACCATATTCATGGCTGAGAATAAAATTGTGAAATTAATGTAAAGAATTTCTGACTAGAAATGTAATGGAAGAAAACAATTTAGAGACTCATCCTGCAGCTGTAAAACACAGCGCTTCCACCTTGACCAATGGAGGTGCTGTCAAAGTGTACCTTTCAAATGATTCTCAGGGAAAAAGGAGAAACAGCATGAATATCAAAATCAAACGCTAAATGTGATATTAACACATGCCTGCCACTGGCAGAATGAGTGCTCCTTTCTGCTAAGACACCAAATGGTTCCCAAATCCTCTTCCAACAGTAAAGTGGGATCTTTAAAGTTTATGTAAGCCAGCAGAACAAGCTGCTCATAGTCAGTTTAACACATTACAGGGACAGTAATTCTAACAAGGTGGCACTTGTGAGTCCTGAAATAAAATGCCAAACTGATTTATGGGATTGTATCCCTGAAGTTGGGTCGAATCTTCTGCTCTCTTTGGCAATGAGTTTTAAAGTGGAAAAAACATTTAATTAATGGGCACAGTGATGTACCCGAAAGCCGTTGCCCAACACTTCAACAGGATTTACTCTGTCGTGGACGCACTTCTAATTCTCTGCCAGTTCAAAGGGATTTCCAGTTTACAAATGGCCCTTGGAACATTTAGTATGGGACCAGTTTTTTTTAAAATTGCATTCATCACCCAGCTGGTCCTCAACTCTTTGCAGATCAGCAGGAGTGAGTTGGCTGAAAGCACAGCTAACAGTCTGTTCCCTTTGCTCAGATTCAATACAGACAATGGCAGTCAATGCAAGTGACTCTTCTACATCTACCAAAAAAGCATACAGCACAAAAGCAAGCTGTCAAATTCCTTGCAAAATAAGTAATGGTGGGAATAAATTAGTATTTACCACAATTGCAAAGGCAGTGATAAATAATAAGAGTATAACAGTGTTTAATTAAACACAGCAATTTTGAATTTCCATGGCAGTTTTCCTGCTCTCCAGAATAACTGTGGCAGAAACCCAAATAATGCTCTACACTTTTTCTCTTGAAAGTCTGCTCATGCCACAGTGGGAGATCAGCAGACATCCCAATGGAAATTCTATACCACCTTATCAAGAAATAAAAGAGATTCTTTTGATTATAGTTAATTAAGACATTGCCTTTCATCATGACAACAATAACTATGACCTTTATTGTTTCTGTAATGGAGAAACAATAATTGGAGCACAAAATGATAGTTTAATAAAATTCATCCAGTAGCCTACTAAAGGCCCAGTTTCAAAGCAAACATCAATTCAAACCTGGAAGATTTCCGTTTTGATTCCCATTCTGTATACATTATGGTTTAAACAAGGTTGATACTTTAGATGCTGCATAAAAACCAAAAGAACCGCAGATGCTGTAAATCAGGAACAAAAACAGATGCTACTGTAAAAACTCAGCAGGACTGGCAGCATCTGTGAAGAAAAAGCCAGAGTTAACATTTCAGGTCCGGCGACCCTTCCTCAGAACTGCAGAAATTTAGATGCTACAGTTGGTTGCAGGAGGGCTTCAGGAGGAGAAACTCTTTATTTTTGTTCTGATTGCCATTACGTGACCTCTCTATAAAACAGGCAAGTGCAAATACCAGCTTGAAACACAATTTCTAACGTGACTAAAGGCTGATTGGATTCCGAGTTAACAAAAGAAGCCCAGCACCCCCACTGTCCCAGCAGAAAAGGCAGTAAAGAAGTCTGGTTTTCAATTCTTAGTTTCTTACCAGTTTCGAGTGCTTCCTTGAGTTCCAAACCACTTGGTGAGCCAGGAGGAGGCCTATAGAGGGCATCACTTTCTGCACCTTTCAGAGACAAAGAACAAACTTCAATTCAGTTGGGAATATATATCATTACATTATACAAACTTAGAATGCAACAACAGAACTACCTACCACAAAAACCTATGATAGTGAGTTATATCCTGGTATCTGTACCAAAGGGGAGTACTAGAATCCTCAGCCACTGACTTTAGACTGCATTCCCAGATCAGATGAATGCTAGGTTGCTGATCTACATTCCCAGCAGTGTATCCAGGGCACCTGACAATGAAGAAGCCAAAAAGCCTACCTGAAAGCTGCTATGCAGCGAGGTTAGCAGTCTCATGACACCACAAAAACAATGAAAATACTTTCCAGTATACTTTTATGACAGTCCCACTGAACTCCAGGAAATCAGGATCTGTTCATGCAGTGTGTTCCTACCCTGGCATCACTCTCTTTATTGCTGAATGATCACAGTTGAGGAAGGTCAAAACAAGCTATTGATTTTCAATGTCAATAGAAACCATCAATAACTTTTGGGCTTTATGCCCAAGTACAGCTCATCCTGAGTAAAGGCACCAAAATTGCAATCAATGCTGTGGTACACAGTATTTGCTCTCTCACGGCAATTAATGTTCCTAAAAGCTGGAGGGAGTCAAGGGTTATTGAGGATAGGCAGAAAAATGGAGTAAAAGACCAATCACATCAGCAAGAGCCGAACAGGCTCAAGGCCTCCTCTGGATCCTTTTTCTAAAACCCGTAGGTGCAGACACATTGCATTAATATCACTTGCACCTCCAAAATTTGTCACAAATCTTTCATTCATACTTTTGATTCTGCTTGTGAAATAAAGTCACTCGGCAAACAATTAACTGTGCAGAAAACATTGATAAAGCTACAGACAAAAGCAGTAGAATGAATCAATTTTAAGAGTTCTCAGTAACACAATGATTATGCCACTTAATTTGAAATCTGCAGTCACATTTATTGCCTTGGAGACAGTTGTATTTCATAATGAATCAAAGGAACGACCTCTGGGGGCATGTTACAAACTGAAAATTAGATATACAACAAATTTAAAGAGCACCCTCTGCTGTATAGAGTTAAAAAAGAACTATTCATCTGAATTATTGTCTAATACTACATGATATACAGGAAGCTATTGTAGTGACTGGGTGCTGCTGTGATTTTGAATATTGCCATTTCCCTTCAGGAGTTTTGAAACTTGTCCTGATTTTAAAAAAAAGTAGCATGTAAATGATCTTGGACTTGGGCCACATGTGGAAATCAAGCCACCTCCTTAAAGGCAATGGGTGTCAATCAGTCTGCTCCGCAGCATCAGCTAAGTGATGCACAGGGTCATCAACAGTGCTCCAAGCAGCATTTGCACAGGAATAACATGCTTACTGATGCTCAGTTTGGGTTCTGCCAGGTTCACTCAGTTCCAAACAGCCTTGGTCTAAGCAAGGACAAAATAACTGAACTGCATAAGTGAGGTGGGAGTGCCTAACCTTGATATCAAGGCAGTATTTGACTAGAGTTAACAGAAATCAGGGGAAAAATAGGTATTGGCTGGAGTCATATCTGGCACAAAGAAAGATATGTTATGGTTGCCGGAAGTCAAACATCTCAGACGCAGTAAGTCAGTGCTGCAATTCTTCAGTTTAGTTTCTTAGGCTCAACTATATTTAGCTGCTTCACCGATGAACTTTCTTCTAACTTAAGGTCTGAACTGGGGATGTTTGCTGATGATTTCACAATGCTCAGCACTGTTCAACAACATTTCCAATACTGGGGCAGTCCGTGTCCCAAAGCAGCAAGACTGGAAAATATCCAGGCTTGGGATGATAAAGTGGCAAGTAATATTCCAGCCAAACAAATACCAGGCAATGACCATTGCAACATAAGTGAATCTAATCACTTCCCTTCGAGGTACTATGGTATCGCCATCGCTATAGCCACCATTATCAACATACTGGGAGTAAGCATCAACTAGAAACTGAACTTCAATAGTATTATGAACACTGTGGCTGTTAGATCAAGCAAGAAGTTAGGAATTCTGTAATCAGTGACGCACCTCCAGTCTCGCCAATGCTTGATTCACATCTACAAGACAACCCAGAGGTGTAATGGAATATTCTCCACTTGCTTAGATGGGCACAGCTCCAACAACACTGAACAAACGTGAAACCATTCCAGGACAAATTAGTTCACAATCTAGGGTGCCAGATAGATTAGCACCTTATCCAACAACTTTAATACTCCCTTCCACGCCAACATACAATGGCAGCAGTGTGTATCATCTACAAAATACACTACAGTGACTCACTAAGAGTCATCTGACAGCAACTTCCAAGCCCTAAACCACAACAGAACATGGGTTGCAGATGCATGGGAACACCATGAACTTAAGTGCCTCTTCAAGTCCTGAATCGGATCTGTATTGCCAATCTTTTACTGTAACTGAGTCAATTTCCTGGATCTCCCTTTAGATCTGTGCTACGACTGTCCCTACACTCCAAATTTTGAGGTTCAAGAAGGCAGCTCACCAATGATCTAATTTTATATTTACTTCACAGGGGACAATGAAGCTAATAAGAGTGGAAACAACATGCCAGTGTTCCTGTAGTATTCTTGTATCAGGCTGTAAGGGTGTAAAAGGATTAATATTGAAGCGAGCATTAAGCTCAATATGATGTCACGTGGACTTCAGCAGGTGAACAGCCTTGGATTTTGTAAGATTAAGACTTAACATCAAGTTCTTTCCCTAAGTCTCAGCGACAATGTCTATCATATCAATGTAACCCATACTTGGTTGCTATCATGCAACTGCACCTTGTTTAAGACAGAGGGTTCTTCTCACAAAACTTTTAGATGCCACTTTTCTCTACCTGTCTACTTGACCAGGAAAATGGCAGCAAATCTACCAGGTGGACCTTACTGTGGTTGCCCTATGGTGAGGATTCCTTTTACAATATTGCGGCAAGCAGTGGAGACTTCATTTAGTTCTCGTGTATGAAATGCTGACAACTGGAGATGTCTGAAGTTTCTTTAGGCATAGCTTTAAAAAGCAGCCGGAAGAGGTGAACATTCAATGACCCTGCAGCAGAGGACCTCAAGCCAGTATTCCACAAGGCAGAGTCTATGGTCAATAGTAAAATGTATTTCAGACCTGGTAGGAGACATGCAGCGTTGAGTGTGAGCTAGAAAGTCCATGCAGTTTTCGCATTGGCATACAAAGGCATTTACAGTGTAACATAAGATTTGAATACACAGATTGCCCAAAGATCATGAAGCGGGGATTCTTTACATGCTGGCACCATATCATCACAAGCAAGAAGGGAGGTTTAACAAGGAAGACACAGTATTCACATGAAATTAAGCCTGTGGTTTACATCTAGTTGAAGAAATCCTTTATCTGCCTGATCCTCCTACCATAAGGCCTCCTTTCCCCCAAAGGTTACCCAGGGACGGTCTGTTTGATTACTCCAGTTGCCTTCCCTTACTATTGCCATTTATTCTAGCTTTCTTCTACCACATTAGATAAAGCATGTAGGTCCCTACCGGAAGGCAGCAGACTGGTAGCAAGAGCATCAAATGGGTCTTATAGCATGATCTGCTGTGGTAAGCTCAGTCATGACCCAGCAAGCCCCTGCTACATAGTCTCTAATTGCTAACATTCCCTCAGTTCTCCCATTTCTTTTGCATCAAGTGTTGCAATCTTCCATAACAGTGCATTTGATATCTCTTTTCTTCCACTTAACCATGGATGTCCCACCCAGTATGGTTTTGAGGGCCCTACGATCCACTTTACATATTTCTGCTCTCACCTCTTCCCCTCCTTCCTTAAACCACACTAGGGTTCCCCTCCTCCTCACCTTCACCTTACTAGCTTCTGTATTCAACAAATTGTCTTCTGCCATTTTACGCTGACTCCACCGTGACGCCACTATCAAACACATCTTGCCTTGCCCTCCCTTTTCAGTATTCCCAAGGGGCTATTCCCTGCATGACACCCTGGTCCACTCCTCAGTCACCCCAATTCCCTCTCCCTTCCCTACATCATCCTTCTGTGCAAGTGTAGATGCAACAGCTCCCCTTTCACTTCCCCCTTCTCATCATCCTAGGCACCAAATACTCCTTCCAAGTGAAAATAATTTGCTTGTTTTTCTTTCCGTTTAGTATACTGCGGTTTCAGTTTACAGTATGGTGGTCCCTTCTATACATTTCCCCTACTTTGCATTTGTTTGATGTATTACTGTCAGATGTACTAAGATCCAGTGAAAAGTGTTGCTTTGTGTGTTGTACAGGCAGATTGTACCATACAAAGTGCACCATGGGAGCAGAACAGAATGGAGAATACATTGTTACAGCTACAGAGAACGTGCAGACAGACAGATCAAAATTAACATTCAAGAGGTCCATTCAAAGTCTACTAGCAGTGGGGAAGAAGCTGTTCTTGAATCTGTTCATAATTGTATTCAAAATGGTATATCTCCTGCCTGATGGAAGAAGGTAGAACAGAGTACAACAAGGGTGGGAGTGGTCTTTGATTATGTTGGTTGCTTTTCTGAGAGAAATATTGATGGAGTCAATGGATAGAAGGCTGGTTTGCTTGATGGATTGGGCTGTGTTCACAACTCTCTATAGTTTCTTGCGGTCATGGGAAGAGCGTTTGCCATACCACACTGTGTTGCAACCAGATAGGATGCTTTCTAGGATGCATCTATAAAAATTAAGAGAAGTCTGTGTGGACATGCTGAATTTCCTTAGCCTCCTGAGCAAGTATCATCTTTCAATCTTATCATCCTTAAATGGTAATTAAGTTTCTCTGAGTCCTGATGAAGGGTGTGAACCCAAAACGTCGATCTTCCTGCTCCTCTGATGCTGCCTGACCTGCTGTGTTCCTCCAGCTCCACACTGTATCAACTCTGTTTCTCTTCCCAGATGCTGCCTGACCTGCTGAATACTTCCAGAGTTTTGGTTTTGTTTTTATTATAGTTTACCACATCTCTTAGTAACATCTCTCTTTATGTGGCTGCTCTTTTCAAAACTAGATCAATCTGGAGTACATATTTCCATAAGCTCTTAAAATAGAAGATTCCACATTTAAAAGACTTTCAATGGTTCAAGAAAGGCGTCTTTTACTCTGAAATAATGTTATTTAAACCTCTTGGGTAAAACAAGTTCAGGTTACTGGCCCTTTCTGTCACACAGAATGATCATGGAGGGGTTCATTCTCATTGTCTCACACACTGACTTTCACTAATCCATAATGGGGAGCCAGCAAACGAAGAAGCTGATTTAACATCCTGCCATGGGAACTCTAGACTTGGCTGCCACTGAATTAATGAATTAATTTTAGCGAAATTACTGTTATGCAACTGAGTACAACAGTGAGATCTCAAAGGCTACATCAGGACGCATTTTCACAAGATGAATAATGTAATTTATGTAGCATCAGGAGAAGCTTTGACTTTCCTGTGAATAACGTGAGAAAATCTTCCAATTCTAGCTGAACAGGTACGTTTACATAGCTCTCCTTCAGTACTAAATCCTTACTTTACATGCTCAGGTCTTGGACTACAACTTGACTCTGAGGCAACAACTGGCCAGCCCAGACTTTGATGATGGCCTGTGTGTGCCTCTGGGTGTGCACGTTGGTGTATGCCTGCATGTGTGTTCAAGGAAGGTCAACTGGGAGAATTGTAAATACAGTACCTTTCTTCTCCAAGGCTTCAATCAGCTTCATCACAATCTGTGGTGCTTGATCCGGCAAAGTTAACAGTTCAGTTAGCTCCTGCCCCGAGGGAACTGTCAATGTAGAACACAGAATGATTATTTATTATGTCAGCATGCAGCCTCCTCTTAGCATCAACTGAACTGGATTTTTAATCATGGACCTTATGTAACAAGCTGCAAAACATTCTCTATTTTGACACTTATTTTTACTATTTTCGACAAGTAGTCCAGTTGGCTATTCCATCAGATAGATGGCTTTGCATGGTGCATTTCAACCACTGTAATTACTATTTACTGCGTGCAAGACAATTTAAGAGCTGTCCTATCTCATTATGTGGCTGCTCTTTTCAAAACTAGATCAATCTGGAGTACATATTTCCATAAGCTCTTAAAATAGAAGATTCCACAATTAAAGGACTTTCAATGGTTCAAGAAAGGTGTCTTTTACTCTGAAATAATGTTATTTCAACCTCTTGGATACAACAAGTTCAGGCAACTGGCCCTTTCTGTCACACAGAATGATCATGGAGGGGTTCATTCTCATTGTTTCACACACTGACTTTCACTAATCCATAATGGGGAGCCAGCAAACGAAGAAGCTGATTAAACAGAGATAATGGGAACTGCAGATGCTGGAGATTCCAAGATAATAAAATGTGAGGCTGGATGAACACAGCAGGCCAAGCAGCATCTCAGGAGCACAAAAGCTGACGTTTCGGGCCTAGACCCTTCATCAAAGAGGGGGATGGGGGGAGGGAACTGGAATAAATAGGGAGAGAGGGGGAGGCGGACCGAAGATGGAGAGTAAAGAAGATAGGTGGAGAGAGTGTAGGTGGGGAGGTAGGGAGGGGATAGGTCAGTCCAGGGAAGACGGACAGGTCAAGGAGGTGGGATGAGGTTAGTAGGTAGCTGGGGGTGTGGCTTGGGTTGGGAGGAAGGGATGGGTGAGAGGAAGAACCGGTTAGGGAGGCAGAGACAGGTTGGACTGGTTTTGGGATGCAGTGGGTGGGGGGGAAGAGCTGGGCTGGTTGTGTGGTGCAGTGGGGGGAGGGGATGAACTGGGCTGGTTTAGGGATGCAGTAGGGGAAGGGGAGATTTTGAAACTGGTGAAGTCCACATTGATACCATATGGCTGCAGGGTTCCCAGGCGGAATATGAGTTGCTGTTCCTGCAACCTTCGGGTGGCATCATTGTGGCAGTGCAGGAGGCCCATGATGGACATGTCATCAAGAGAATGGGAGGGGGAGTGGAAATGGTTTGCGACTGGGAGGTGCAGTTGTTTGTTGCGAACTGAGCGGAGGTGTTCTGCAAAGCGGTCCCCAAGCCTCCGCTTGGTTTCCCCAATGTAGAGGAAGCCGCACCGGGTACAGTGGATGCAGTATACCACATTGGCAGATGTGCAGGTGAACCGGAGAGACCACTCTCTCCGTGACTCCCTTGTTCGCTCCACACTGCCCTCCAACCCCACCACACCCGGCACCTTCCCCTGCAACCGCAGGAAATGCTACACTTGTCCCCACACCTCCTCCTTCACCCCCATCCCAGGCCCCAAGATGACATTCCACATTAAGCAGAGGTTCACCTGCACATCTGCCAATGTGGTATACTGCATCCACTGTACCCGGTGTGGCTTCCTCTACATTGGGGAAACCAAGCGGAGGCTTGGGGACCGCTTTGCAGAACACCTCCGCTCAGTTCGCAACAAACAATTGCACCTCCCAGTCGCAAACCATTTCCACTCCCCCTCCCATTCTCTTGATGACATGTCCATCATGGGCCTCCTGCACTGCCACAATGATGCCACCCGAAGGTTGCAGGAACAGCAACTCATATTCCGCCTGGGAACCCTGCAGCCATATGGTATCAATGTGGACTTCACCAGTTTCAAAATCTCCCCTTCCCCTACTGCATCCCTAAACCAGCCCAGTTCATCCCCTCCCCCCACTGCACCACACAACCAGCCCAGCTCTTCCCCCCCACCCACTGCATCCCAAAACCAGTCCAACCTGTCTCTGCCTCCCTAACCGGTTCTTCCTCTCACCCATCCCTTCCTCCCACCCCAAGCCGCACCCCCAGCTACCTACTAACCTCATCCCACCTCCTTGACCTGTCCGTCTTCCCTGGACTGACCTATCCCCTCCCTACCTCCCCACCTACACTCTCTCCACCTATCTTCTTTACTCTCCATCTTCGGTCCGCCTCCCCCTCTCTCCCTATTTATTCCAGTTCCCTCCCCCCATCCCCCTCTCTGATGAAGGGTCTAGGCCCGAAACGTCAGCTTTTGTGCTCCTGAGATGCTGCTTGGCCTGCTGTGTTCATCCAGCCTCACATTTTATTAAGCTGATTTAACATCCTGCCATGGGAACTCTAGACTTGGCTGCCACCCTGCTGAGGTTTAGGGCTTTAGGAGAGGGGTCAGAAGTGGTTGGGTATCACTCTCCCCTGCCACTGCAACCCCTCTCACCCAGCCTTCTTCAATCCCACCGCCATGGTCTTGTGGAGCTGGCTGAAAATGTAAATGAAATTTCTCCCTCTCATCATATGGCCTTTTCTCAAGTGGGGCCCACATCTGCCATCAATACATCATGTCCAGTGAGTCCGAGTTCTAAGTTGGGGGGAACATTCAGTTGGAAACAAGTCCTTAAATGGTTTGAAGCCACGAACCTAATGTCAGGCTATGCCTTATTTTCACACATCAGAAAGGTTTCTTCTCATGCATCATGACCTCACTTGATTTTCTGAGTTGAAATGCTGTCTTTTATACAATTTGTTATCTGCAACATTCCTAAATTACAGAACCACACTGTAATTGTTAACCTTAGATCCAGATATCAACCGTTTTACCCAGTCATGCAAAACTTAACTGCAAAGTAAATCCTGAGCCAAAAAACACTTTTCATTCCAAACTGATAACTGCTACTTCTGCTGTAAGAAGAATTTGTTCAGGCTCATATGACATGTGGAACAAAGACAGACGGATTTCTTTGGTAATTTTCTACTATTCGGGTCTATTACACTGGAACCATTTTATAATTAGCCAGTTCTTGCTGGTGTCAAATTGAGCAGTTTATACTGTCGAGATAACAAAGTGTGGAGCTAGATGAACACAACAGGCCAAGCAGCATCTTAGGAGCACGAAAGCTGATGTTTTGGGCCTAGACCCTTCATCAGAAAAGTTTATACTGTGGGCCAGATTCTGCAAAAACCACACATTTACAAGTTACTTGTATGCAAAATTGTTCCAAAATTGAAAATGTGGCTTTAAAAACCAAATCTTGTTTGCTATAATAGAGATAATAAGGTGTAGAGCTGGATGAACACAGCAGGCCAAGTAGCATCAGAGGAGCAGGAAAGCTGACGTTTCAGACCTAGGCCCTTCTTCAGAAATGGCCATTTTTGAAGAAGGGCCTAGGCCCGAAACATCAGCTTTCCTGCTCCCCTGATGCTGCTTGGCCTGCTGTGTTCATCCAGCTGTGCACCTTGTTATCTCTTGTTTGCTAATTTACTAATCTGGCTGTAGGGCCTACCCTGATGTCCATTCATGCAGGGAATAATAAAGATATTGGTCTGGAAGTTCTTCAATCGCATGGAAGATACATTTTCACCATATTCTCCACCAATTGCCATTTAAAATGTGTATCCAAACTTCTTTGAAAAATCTATTAGCTTACAATGTAAGCTGAAAGGATGTTTCATCTTGTGGGTGACATGAAAACTAGGGGACATAGTTTAAAAATAAGAAGTCTCTCCCTTTGGACAAAAGTGAGGAGGAATTTCTTCTCCCTAAGGGCCAGGAGTCTTCAGAACTCTCTTCCCTGAAGAATGGTGGAGGTGAGATCACTGCATACTTTTAAGGCAGAGAAAGGTATATTCTGGACTAGTGAGCGAGTCAGTTTATCAGAGGTAGAGACAAAAATAAATTTGAGGTTACTATCAGTTCTGCTGTGATGTTATTGAATGGCAGGAGAGGCTAAAGGTGCCGCAAGTGCTTTACTGATGTAACGTAAGCATTAATGCAGTGGGTACCCTATAAGGGTAATGATATGGCCTCCTGTCATGGTGTCTCCTTCTCAGAGTCACTTGCCTCTGTTTCTGCTTCTCCTCCTATTATTAAAAAGGACAGATTATGCTCTTTGCTCAGCTGCTTAATCTTTTTGAACATGTATATGGAACATGTGTCCAAAAGACAGCAAGTTAACTGAGACTGGCAACACTTAGTTAACAAATACACGATTTAAATAACTACAGCCATTCTATTGCTTTTGATATTTAATATTATCTTTTTACTCATGAATGAGGAAGAAAGGATATTTCAAACACATGGAAAGCAATATTTTACTAGATATTGACATAAGACAGCGCAGACTTGGTTAAACTATTGACATGTATTATTTATCGATTAAAACCTTGTTAATGGCAAGGCTGAATTATGCTAAACAGATGGTATTTTCTTTGTATTTTTAATGAACCCAATTGCAAAGCTTGAGAGAAAAATGTAAAGAATAAGCAACACAAAAGGAGCTGTCTCTGGCAAGAAAAAGCATTGCTGAATCATTCCTTCAGGCAATCTGTGAACAAAAATTTGGACTGAAGCTGGCGGTGATGGATAGAATTTCAGCTGTCGTCATTTAGTTGTGTGAATTAAATACATTTTCTGGGGCTGAATATGTTTTCACAAGGCACTGTGAGAACAAATCTGTCCTTGTCATAATGCATTTCCTAAATTTAATTTCACTATCCTTTCCATTAAAATTACAGTCGCTTTCCAGCTTTAGGCTTAGATAATGTGTTTTCCACAAGCTTTATTTTCCCATTCCTCCTTTTTCAAGCACTTCCATTTTCCTGATCTACATTCTTTTTAGAGATGATGATTATGAGTAAATGAATTGTGCTCAAGGCTCTGTTAATGTCACTTTCCAGTGTCTGTGGGTCATGTATCGACAATGTTCTGCCCCACCTCTCCTTGTTGAATAATGGCAGCAGCAATAATGTGAAAATAAAGCCATAAAATTGTATGCCTTATCTCTAGGTTCTTTGCACCATTACACCGAGGAACCGCACACCTCAAATATGGGGACTCACCAAAAAACCACCATTTTAAACTCTTACCAACCATTTATTGAACCAGGAAAATCGCTGAATGAAAATAAGAAATTAGTATTTACACCAGCAGTCAATCCTCATACTGCTTTCTAAATGAATAAAACAGTAGCATGGCAAACAGACAAGCATGCAAATGAGGGGTCAAAACAGAAATTGCTGGAAAAGCTCAGCAGGTCTGGCAGCATCTGTAGGAAGAAATCAGAGTTAACGTTTTGAGTCCAGTGAATCTTCCTTGGAACGAGGAAGGGTCACTGGACCTGAAACATTAATTCTGATTTCTCTCCACAGATGCTGCCAGACCAGCTGAGGTTCTCCAGCAATTTCTGTTCTTGTTTCTGATTTCCAGCATCTGTGGTCTCTATTATGTACAGTGTTCATACGCACATATGTGTATGTACCACAACCACATACACCTTCACACAGATACACCGACATACACATACATATGCTGGTAAAAACATTCACATGGACAGGTATACATGTACACCTCAAAGTACACACCTGTATGTTTGTAGGTACAGCGTCCCCATATATTTGCACAGACACATGAACATACAGGTATACAATTATACCACACACTTAAGCACATGCTGATGGTCTACACTAAAGTAGCCTTCAACTGAAAAGCAACACCTTTTTGAATTGGATATCATCTTCAATCCCATTGCAGGCAGAGAGAACTGAGCTAAATGGCAAAAGAACTTCCACACAAGAAAGCTGGATATCAATAGCCAACAACTAAAACCCACTCAAATGACCAATTAAGTAAATGTGAGGTATTTTCAGTGATACATGCAATTTTCCAACAATCTTCCATTTCTCAACATGTTCAGAACATATACCACCAGTTCCCTCAAGGTAATATTAATTACATTTCAGAGTCACTGGTTTCTAAAGTCACATAAATCCAAAACCCCAGCAGTGGACTTGCAATTCTATCCAAAATGCTGCTTATAAATGTAGAAAAACGCCTCATTATTAAAACATTGCTAAACTGAAAGAAAATAGAGGACAATAAAAGGAACCTAGGTTATGTGTCTAGTCTGTGAATCTCAATGACTGAGTTTGCATGGTATCTAGCTCAGCGCAACTTTATTAAAAATCACTAAGGTGAATATGCAAATGAATAAAAAGGGTCTAGCCTAAAACGTCAGCTTTTGTGCTCCTGAGATGCTGCTTGGTCTGCTTTGTTCATCCAGCTTCATACTTTGTTATCTTGGATTCTCCAGCATCTGCAGTTCCCATTATCACTGATACATGTGTCTGGTGTTTCTATTGGGCTGACAGAGACCTTGATTATGAACCAAACCACAATAAGTATGTTTTGACAGAAGAAGCAATAATCTTGATTAAGAGTCAGATTTCACACGTTATTATAATGGCATGGAAAATTGGACGGTATGTATAATAGAGGTGATTCGATGCCACCCATTAAGGGCCCATCAATGAGGGCAAATTTTCCCCAAGATACACAATGTCCATCTTTTGGCAGTGAAAGAGACAGCCTTTACCAAGTGCTTGGTTCTTTTAAAGTCTTTTAATATGCAGCTGATCAAAGTTCCACAAATACGAACTGGGCTCTTGCTGCCCTGAATCCTTCATGCCCGAGAATGAATTGACTCCCTACCTACTGCATTGTGAATGCCTCATTTTAGGCCTGAGCACTAGAATATTGTGGTGGTGCAGGGTAGATGATCTGTGCCAGGATGCATGTAACCTGTTAAGATATGATAGCGAGGCTTAACCCACACATGGACATCGATGACCATAGGAAGGGAAATTACAGGAAAGAACCAGCTTTCTGAGTAATGGTTTTCACATGCAAACTGTTTCATAGCAAGCTGCTGTGTTGGGATACTATAGTGCTAGTGATATTTAGAAATATTTGACCCTGAAGAAACAATCTACTCCCTTCTTATCGGATCATCAGCAGCAATTTTGGAGCTTATTTACAAAATGATACAATAAGCTTGATTTAATGTTATGAACTATAACCTTTAATTCATTTTGCAATTACACCAGACAGACAAAGTGTGTCTGAAGGTCCATTTGTACCAGTATATCTACGCCACTAGATATAACATCACTATCAAAGGTCACTAGTGCACTGCTATGTTTTCCACTGGGCTTGATTGATTGTTCCAATCATGTCTTAACTGAATTAAGTCTTCAGTCTCCACTGGTACATATTTCAACAGAGCAAGCTCTTCTGCACTGTGCTGGTATTTATCGAGCGTACTGGGTCTACATTATGGAGGCTGAGTGCCAGCTCTTGGGCACCTCCTCCAATCTCCCCTAGACTATGATCCCACGATCAAACATCAGGTCATTGTGTTCACAAATTTAACTAACCTCATCTCATCTCGGGATCTCGCTGCAACAGTCTTCCAGCTTATAGATCCCAACTTCATCCAGTCTGCTTGCCTTCTTCCCAAGTATCCACAAAGAAGTTTGCTTGGGAAGACCCATTATTTTTGCCTTCCTACCTAGATTCTGTCTTTTCCTCTCCCTGTCCAGTCCCTCCCCACTTACACCCTCAATTCTTCTTAGGTTTTACATTGGTTTCAAATTGTCCTGTTTGTGGGCAACAGCAACCTCCTCTTTACCATGTATGTGCAATCCCTCAACACGTCCAGCCACCATCAGGATATTCTCAGGGTTCTCTACTTCTTCCTGAACAAAAGCCTGAACTGTCCTCATCCATCACCACCCTCCTCCACCTCGCTGAGCTCATCCTCACTCTGAACAATTTCTCTTTTACGCCCGTTTCAGAGATAGTAGGAACTGCCAATGCTGGAGAATCTGAGATAACAAGGTGTAGAGCTGGATGAACACAGCAGGCCAAGGAGCATCGGTAGAGCAGGAAGGCTGACATTTTGGGCCTAGACTCTTCTTCAGAAATGAGGGAGGGGAAGGAGATTCTGAAATAAATAGGGAGAGTGGGTGAGGAGGGTAGAAGATGGATAAGAGGCAGGGATGGAGCCAGTAAAGGTGATGTAGGTAGGGAGTTAGGGAGGGGATAGGTCATTCCAGGGAGGACAGACAGATCAAAGGGCAGGATGAGGCTGGTAGGTAAGAGATGGGAGGGGCTTGAAGTGGGGGGAGGGGATAGGTGGGAGGAAGGACAGATTAGGGAGGTGGGGACAAACTGGGCTGGTTTTGGGATGTGGTAGGGGGAGGGGAGATTTTGAAGCTTGTTAAGTCCACACTGAACATTGGGCTGCAGGGTTCCCAAGCGAAATATGAGGTGCTTTTCCTGCAACCTTCAGGTAGCATTGTTGTGGCACTGCAGGAGGCCCAGGATGGACATGTCGTCTGAGGAATGGGAGGAGGTGAAATGGTTTGCGACTGGGAGGTGCAGTTTTTAGTTGCGAACTGAGCATAGGTGTTCTGCAAACCTCTCCCACTTTCTTCAGAACAAAGGTGTGGTCATATGTATCCACATGGGCCCCAGTTATACCTGTCTCTTTGTGAGGTACATGGATAATTTCTTGTTCCAGTCCTACTCTAGTCCTTCCTCTGGTAAATTCATGAAATCATTGATGCTGTTTCCCTCTCTTATTTAATTTTGCTTCCAATTTCCAACCTTCCATCATCTTCATCTGGTCCACCTCTGAATTCTCCCTTCCCTTCCTCAACATCCTTGTGTTCATTCCTAGGGATAGGCTGGCCACTGATATCCAATACAAACCCACTGACCCCCACAGTTACCCAGGCTGTACAGCCTCACACCCTGCATCCTGTAAAGACTCCATTCCATTCTCCAACTCTCTCTGTCATTGTCCCATCTGTTCTGATGATGCCAAGTTTCCAAAAGGGGGCATCAGACATTCCCATTTCTTTCCCGCACAACTATGGTTGACCAAGCCCTTAGCTGTATCCAAACCATTTCCTGCACTTCTGCCCTCACGTCCTCCCTTCCTTGAGACAATGACAGGCACCCCACCATCCTCACTTTCCAATCTGGCAGCCTCCACTTCCAAAGGGTAATAAGTTGCCATTTCCATCACCTCCACTGGGAGGTCAGCAGCAGACACATATTCCTTTTTCCTCCCACGTCAGCATTCTGTGGGGTCTGTTCCCTCTGGGACACGATGGTCCATCCGTCCTCCATTCCCAATACCACCTCACACTCCCACGGCACGTTGCCATGCAACTGCAGAAGCTGTAACACCTACCGTTTACTTCGTGCCTCCTCATTATTCAATGTCCCTGATGCATGTTCCAGGTGAAGGAGCAACTTACCTCCACTTTACCCAATCTAGTCTAGTCTATTACATTTGCTGCTCATAATGTGGTCTCCTCTACCTTGGGGAGATAAAATGCAGACTGGGTAATCAATTTTCAGAGCAAACTGCACTCTGCCAATAAAATGAACCCAAATGTCTAACTGTCAGTGTCTTCAACACCATAGCATGTTCCCAGGCCAACATTTCTGTGTCAGGCCTACTGCCATGCCCCAGTGAAGCTCAATGCGAGCTGGAGGACCAACACCTCATCTTCCGCCTCAGTACTTTCTGGCCATCAGTGCTAAACATTGTGTTTGACAATTTCAGAGCAAGAACACCTCCGCCCTAGTCAGCGCTGCCACGAATTGTGGCGTATTCAGCACAATTGACCATTTCCAACTGCTCACAGACCCCGTTATCAGCTTTCTAGCTTCTCTAATGAAACAAAGAACAGCAGATGCTAAAGATCTGACACAAAAACAGACGATGCTGGAGAAACTCAGCACGTCTGGCATCAGTGGTGGGGAGAAGGCAGAGGTAATGCCTAGGGTGCAGTGACATCTCTTCAGAATTGATAGTACCTAGGAAAAAGGTAGTATATATGGTGGTGGTGATGGTGAATGATCGTATGCCAGGGAGAAAGAAGAGCCGATAAGAGGGGCCATATGTAGGTGAAAATGGGTTGGCTGTGCTGATGATGGCCCATGTCACGACAAGGCCTGGTGTGTTGGGGTTGGAGGAAGGACATGGGAGAGGTGCTCAGGCCCTAAAATTATTGAACTCTACACTGAGTCCCAAAGGCCGCAGAATCCCCAAGCGGATAATGAGATGCTGTTCTTCCAGCTTGCACTGAGCTTTACTGCAGCACTGTAGCAAGCCCGAGATAGAAACACTGGCAAGGAGACATGGTGGTGTATTGAAGTGGCAGGCAACTGGATGCTTAAGGTTTTTTTTAATTCAGTATGTAGGTGTTCTGCAAAGCGGCCATCCAGTCTGTGTTATTTCTGCCCCTGTGTGGAGGGGGCCATATTCGGAGCAGCAAATATAGTAGACTAGATTGACTGAAGTGTAGGTAAATCTGTGCAGGTAGCTCCTCTTCCTTCCCGCTTACTGTCAGTCTGTCTGCCTACCTATTTTTTTTTAAAAATCTGTTTCTGTGATCTGCTTCCACCTGTCCATTCACTCCTTTTCTCGTCTCATCCCTGTCATTGGCTTAAACACCAGCTTTCCCTAGCTGCTTCTAGTTCTGAAGAAATGTCACTGGGCTTGAAATGTTAACTCCATTTTCTCTCTGCAGCCTACTGGGTTTCTCCAGCAATTTACATTTTCGTTTAAAAGCTCATAATATGGTGCCTATCTAACTACCAAGCCTGGATCTAATCCACACCCTTTGGTGGGCAGGCATAAATTGCTTCATTATTATGGAATTTATAATTGAATTTGGAGGCTGTGAAGTTATCAGCAAATGGCCTCACTCCTGGAGTGAACGTTCATGATGAAGCAGGTGGAGACACATCCCTGAGGAATTCCTGCACTAATATCCTCTGACTATCCAGACAACCACAACCATCTTCTTTTGCAGTGAGCATGACACAGCACTTTAGGGTTTATTCCTTGACTCCTGTTGTCCTCAGTTCTGCTGAGGTTCCATGATGCTGAATGGGGTTGAACCCTACAATGATGTTGAATGAAATGCCTCTGAAAAGACCCCCTTTGCCATTTAGGTCTTGCATTTTTATCCGGATTGAGGCTGAGGTTTAGATCACAGATGTTCCAGAAGATCTCAAACTGGTCGTCCTTAACAAGTTATTAATAAAATAGTGTCAACTGATGACTTCTCTTCATCATTGGGAGAATGTTGTTATGGCCTTAAGTCTCTCAGTTACATTTATTCATTGTGGAATTGCACAAGCCTGAGAAACTGCCCAAATTGCTCAATAAATATCAGTGAAATATCTACATTGGAGATGGTTGGCTAGGCTACTTATTGTAATTAGCTCAGATTACCTGTACAATCAATAAGTGTCCAATATGTTTACAATCTGCATAAAATGGGATTTCGGTAACTAGTTCGAAACGCTTTTTTTTTAAAGCCAACTTGTTCAGAATTGCTATTATACACCTGCATAAGAGGTAGGGCTTGAACCTCAGGCTCCTGGCTCAAAGGTGAGAGCAATATCATTGCAATCAAGCAATACCCAGGCACTTCAACGAGCTGAATAGGTAACAACATTGGGAAAAAGAAATACACTTGCAGTACTGGCAATGTGCACACAGTGGCGCCACAAGAGTACGAGCACAAAATAAATCTGCACTATTTTCGGGAGAGGCAGAAAAAACAGCAGCAATAAACCATCAATAACATGCTGATTATTCTGAATTTAGGAAGCAAGACTGCAGGCAAAATCATTTAATACTGAAACATTCCATCTAAGGCATGGAATACAGAGGGAGACTCGAGGACCCTCATAACATCTGTGAATTTTGGCTAAAATTGTGGCTCACACCATTTTTTGCTGCCACCACTGCAGCTGGCTGTCCACATGCAAAACCGACAACTTATTGTATCGATTCCTGTCAATTCCAATTGACATGTGTTAGTTGTCAACCACCTCTGCTTATATCTTGCTGGTAAATATATTCAAGGCTGAGCGGGTCAGGTTTTTAATCAGTAAGGTGATCGATGCGGAAAAGGTACGAAAGTGGAGCTGAGGATTATCAGATCAGCCATGTTCTCATTGAATGGTAGAATAGACACAATGGGCCGAATGGCCTACTTTTGCTCCGATGTCTTGTGGTCTATTTATTTCTGTTTAAACAACTCATGCAAGAAAATTGAGGAAGAAAATAATTCTCTGAATCTCAATGAACTCTGTTTTTGTCAAACAGGTTTGTTTTAAGCTCACCGGCACAAGACTTATTTTTGCCACAAAATCTACATTTGCCCTCAAATTAGGCAAAGGCTTTTTTTTGCAATTTTTAAAACCACCCAAATTTAAGTGATTCTGAAGATGTACACCAGCCTGACCTTATGAGCTACTTGACAGTAGCTGTTGGACTGAAATGAAACTGACAGAAACATACAGCCATTCTGTTGAGATTCAATATTATAGCTATCACTTGTACATTACTAGAATCAAAAGACACTACCACTTCTCAGCACTGCACAATTGTAAGTACATGGCTCATGTGACAGAATTCAATCTATCAATCACTCTATCTCCCAGCAGTGATTGGTGTCACCGATAAGGCAAATTAAGCTCCAGGAACCATCAGACGATGCTTGGTCTTGAAAATGTCAATGATCTAATTTTGCAGGGAAGCAGGCAATTCTCCTTGTCCTCCCTCAAGAGGCTTTTGGATGTATTAGAACGGCTCTTAGGAAAGGGACCAAGACATACCCAAGAATAAGGGCGCTAAATGATGACAGAAAGCTTCAGTGCAAAATATCATTCGAGGTAAGTTTGAAAGAATTTGTAACAGATCTTTAGTGTCAAAGATTCAAACAGCATGGAAACAGAGACTTTGGCCCAGCAGGTCCATGCCCCTCCAGGCTTCCTAAACTGTATGAGGCTGATTTGCCTGTGCTTGGCCCCTATCCCTCTAAACCTTCCCTATCCATGTATCTATCCAAATGTCTTTTAAATGTTGTAACTGTATGTGTCTCCATCACTTCCTCTTGCAGCCCATTCAGATTTACGAAAAATACAGACGACAGACAGAAGTAAAATGTTAATGTAAGTCACTGCTGTTGAAGTAAAGCCAGTATTTATTTTGGACAACTAACAGGTATAAATTAAAAATTAACAAGCAACAAACAGGCAAGAGATTAGAAAAACAATCACTCCTGTAGGATAATGGAAATTTGGGACAGGATTTGATTCAAGCCAGACATCTTCTGCAAGAAAAAAAATACGCAACACAATAAGGTCATGAAGATGCAGTTCAGTGATCCATTGTTCCACTGGGATCAAGCCTATAAATAGATTCAAGGAAAACGTTCACCCTGAAGAAAGACTCCTTATGGTGAAAGACCATTGGCTGACACTCCAAAACACAGAAGAAAATGACAGCTCAACTTCTTGCCCCTAGTCAGCAGTGTTTGCAGACTTGCATTTTCAACAGTAGGACCAGGAATGTTTTTAAATTTAGCAGCAGTAAAGGTTCAAAACTGGAAATGTAAAGAAACGCAAATGAAATCTGTTGTTAGTTCCCCTCAAAAACATGAGGTAGGCTACCATGCCATTAGGACCAGCATCTCAGGGCTCCTTTGACTTGGGGAGATTCCATGTTAACCTTCTCCTTGACCCCTGGCAGCTCAATGTTCACATCTGTTCCACTCACCAGCTCTGTAGGCACCAACACAGATCTCAGGCCATTCTCTTTGGCTCCTGCTCTTTCCACCCAAGCTTCAGCCGTTCCGTTCTCTGGCTCCACCCATACGGGCCTGCCAATGAAATAGTGCCCCTCCCCAAAAGAAATCGAAGGGTAGCCAGAAAATTCTCTGCCTGTTGTTTTCTCCCTCCATCACCACATGATGGGTTTGTTGGCGGTAGGATCCAGCTACAGCATGGGGCCTGCAAGAAGTCAGGAAGATATTCTGACCTTCCCATTCTAATAACACATTATAAGTTGATCTAAAATCTAGACAACATTGGCACAGCTTTCAACTTCAACAGGGGCATTTCACTGGTAATATCTGGTTTACTGCTCATTATACAATTAAAGTGCAAAATTGCACAGGGTATGTAGTGGAGGAACAATCTGCTATCACCACAGCTGAAAGTCTTGACTTCTGTTAATTCATTTAACATCCAATGAACTATTTTTGACAAAAACCAAAAGACCTGCAGAGCATTAACTTTGGTTTCTTTTCACAGGTGCTGCCAGACCTGCTGAGCTTTTCCAGCAACTTCTGTTTTTGCTTCTGAAGCACGTTTGACCTGGAATAATAGTCACTGTTTTAATATAAAGAAATTGTGGCAGCCAATTTGCACACAATAAGGCCCCACTGAATGAAATGAGGTAAAAAAAACTAGATCATCTGTTTTCGGCGTTAGTTGAGTGATATATGTTGGCTGGATTTATGGAATTTGGTTTCACAGCATGCCAATGATGGGATTTGAACACAAAAAGAGAAAGGTTTCCACTTATGGCAGTTGCTGTGCTGTGGTCCTCCATTTTACAATTTCAAATAATAAAAAAAACTCTCTGTATTAACTTTATAATCAAGTGCATGATCAATTGTGCTACTACACTTTACTCTTTATTAGCACTCAATGTGCCATTATTGACAGCCTTCTCGGTCACTGCCTTCCAGATCAGTTCCAGCGCACTGAAAAGACAAGCTAACTGAACTTAATGCTGTTAACAATAATGGCACAGGAAGGTCAGCATAAACTAAACCATCTGTTTTGGATTAGCGCTGGTGTAAAACAGACGCACTCCCACAATCTCATCACTGACAAGTCTGAAGTTACTGCTGATTTGGGCAAATGAAGGTGTTTAAATTTGTCGTGGATTCCCAGGCAGATTTCTGATGCTTTTACAATTCACAAACTTACTAACTGTTTCTGTAGATTGTGTGCGCACATATCAGACATCGGGAGCACGCTATTACAGGTGTGTACATCGTTAAAGAAACGGTTACTTTAGCCATCCCGTGACAATGGCTGGTGTTAATAGGAGTGAGATACACAAATAAATGATGTGTACTATGAGAACTGAACCATCTGCGGTGTATTAAACAGACAAGAGGAGAAAAGAAATACAAGTGCTTTGTGAAGATACCAAAAATATTGATGAGGAGAGTGCAGACTTTGGTATTCAGTCGCAACGTTAAGATCTGCTATTAGTTTGCAAGGTGCCCTGAAAATTAAAAAAAAACTGGCAGTTAACGAAAAACATTAACCAACATTTTGCAGTTAAGAACTGATTAAAAAAGAAATCTGATAGAACACATATTCTTGATAAAGCTATATTTCAAAAACTCTGGTCAAAACATGCAAGAGATAGTCTCTGCACCGTTTTCTTTTTTCAGCTGGTTCAGCCAGAAAACATTTTTCTCACACTCCACTGCGTGCTACGCTTTCTAAATATTAATGCCAGCATTCACTGCCCTGCAGTGCCAAGGACACCCAGTCACCATTAGGTTCAGAGGAAAAAAAATTTTTAACTGGCTTTCAGCAGCAAATTAAAGTGGTCCTAGCACGCAAACATATGCTAACAGGATTCAGCTAGGGGCCTTTCTCCCTTGTTATGGAAAAACGCCAAAAGTGCTGGTCCTTTGAAAAAAAATTTTCCATCACAACTCTCTTCTGCTGTTCTCAGCAATCTTTTCTTTCCCCTAAATTTACAAATGCTCAGCCGTCTGACAGGAGCTAAGCAAGATCATTAGAATTCAAAAGTTACTGTAATTTCAGCTGTTTACTGATTTAATATTTTGCATTTGTAAGGATTTATGAAAAAGAAAATGAATTACATCTTGTCCTTTTGGTGATAAGCCAATGCATTGATCAGCGTAGAATCACTATAGTTTGGAAGCTGGCTGTTCAGCTCATTGAATCCACACCAACCCTCAAAACAGCATCCCACCCAGACCCACCCCACTGCTGTGACCCTGCATTTCCCCTGGCCAATCCATTTCGCCTGCACAAACTTGGACACTACGGGCAACTTAGCATGGCCAACCCACCCAATTTTTGGACTGTGGAAGAAAACCAAAGCACCTTGAAGAAGCCCACAGAAACATGCAGAGAACATATAGAACATAAAACAATCCAGCGCAGAACAAGCCCTTCGGCCCTCGATGTTGTGCCGACCTGTGAACTAATCTAAGCCCCTCCCCCTACACTATCCCGTCATCATCCAGAATATGCAACTCCACACCCTGGGGGTGGAATTAAGCCAGTTCTCTAGAGCTATGAGGCAGCACAGCTAACCACTGAGCCACAGTGTCTCCAAATAACCATGAACAGTAAATTCACATGGAGTTATGCTTAGCTATTGCAAAAAAAAGTACAAGCTTACCAAGGCGGGAATGTAAATCAAGATTCTGCATCTAGAAATTGTTAAGAATGAATGCTCCAGGGTTCTACTTGATTGATAAGATGTTAATTCGACTCCATTCAACAATGTGATTTCTTTTTGGCTACACCTCAGGGTAGTACAATACACTGCACAGTAATAAACCAGGTAAGGTATTGCACAAGTAGCTCATAAGTTGAGAGTTCAAATCCCAAAATAATTGCTGTGCAGAAGATGATAAAGGGAATTGTTTGAGGTCATAGTTTTAGGATAAGGGGTAAAAGACTGAGATGAGGAGAAATTACCTCTCTCACAGAATTGTGAATCTGAGGAATTCACTACCCAGAATGCAGTGGGTGCTGGGACATTGAGTAAATTTAAGGATGCAATAGGCAGGTTTTTAAATCAGTATGGGTTCAAGGATTATGGTGAATGGATAGGAAAGTAGAGCTGTGATGACATCAGCCACGATTATATCAACTGGTGGAACATTCTTGAGGGACCTCTGTTCCCACAGAGCGCATCAGCTTCTCCACAGTAACTAAGGATGGGAGATAAATGGTGCCTTGCCAGCAACGGCCACAGCCCATAAACAAATAAAAAGGAACTGAAACCACATAATGGAAAACTTAAAATACAGGGAAATCATATTTGCGCTGCTAAATATTTTAATTATGCTCTGATAATGGTAAATGTGATGGACACTAAATATTAGTAGCTTTGCTACGGCTAATACTTATCACAATTCTGGCCATGTCAAGGATTATAATCACTATTGTGAAGTTGTTTTTAAGGAAATATTTCACTCTGGTACACAGCTATTGGCTACTTTTTGGAAATGTTATTATTGCTGTTGGGTAGGCAATTGTGGCCACCAACCTGTCCTAATGAGGTAACAGAAATAGCAAATAAAGAAATACTGGAAGGTCAATGTTATCCAGAACATCAGAACAACAGCCTGCTCTTTGGAATAGTGCAATGTGATCTTTAACACTTCCCTAAACAGGCATGATGATTCTGAAGTTAACGCCTAATATGAAACATGGTAGCTCTGACTGTGTAGCATTCACTCAGTCCCTGGGCTCTGTGCTAAAGTACCAGAGTACAACTTCAAACTGCAATCTTCACAAGATTAAAACAAATTTGTTGTCAGATAGCATATGAATAAGATATACCGTGTAAAATTTTCAATATGGGACAAAATGTAGGCCATTTAGCCTTTTGAACACGCTTTGCCCATTCTGTAAGGTCTTAGTTGATCTATTTTTGTTTTGAATTCTGCATTCCTATAGACCCATGATAATCCTCAATTCCCGTGCCTAACAATAATCTTTCCACCACAGTCTCAACAATATTCAATTGCCCTACTTCGATTGGTTACTGAGGCAGAGAGTTTGGAACGTACACAGAAATCTGAGAGGAAACATTTCTCGTCCCTGTCAGAAAAGGGTGACCCATAATTTACAAACAGTTCTCTTTGTTCTGGACTGACTCAGAAGATACATCCTTTTCACGTCCACCTTGTCAAGATCACTCTTCAAACCACCTCTCACTCTTTTCAACCCCAGTGGAATTAAGCCCAGACTTCTCTGATCTGTGTTCATAAGACAACCCACTTGTTCCAGGTATCAATATAACAAGCCTCTTCTGAGCTGTCTCGAATGAATTTACATCCTTGTCTAAATAAAGAGGTCAAAAATGCACTGGGTATTCAAGACGATCACACCATTTCCCAGTAGAACTAAAATACAACGTCTTTACTTTTAGTTCAATTCCGCTCGTAATAAATAATAACATCCCACCAGCCTTCCTGCTTATGTACTGTACTTGCATACTAATCGTTGACTAATGTAGCAAAACGCTTAAATCCCTCTGCATCTGTGATTAAACCTCACATTATACTCCATCTGCCTAACTTTTGCCCACTCACTCAACTGACCTATATCCATCTGCAAATTCTTTACATCTTCTTCACAACATACTTCACTTTCCATCTTTGCGCTGTCTGACAAATTTCCTCGCATACCTTTATTCCCCTCAACTAAGTCCTTGGTATAACTTGTAAGAAGCTGATACCATTGATTGGTCCCTACCGGACTCCATTCATTAATAAAGAAGTACAGCA
Organism: Stegostoma tigrinum; assembly: GCF_030684315.1. Taxonomy (NCBI): domain Eukaryota; kingdom Metazoa; phylum Chordata; class Chondrichthyes; order Orectolobiformes; family Stegostomatidae; genus Stegostoma; species Stegostoma tigrinum. The sequence continues at coordinate 66,122,569 of NC_081361.1, read as the reverse complement.
CAGGAATAGGCCCTTCGACTCCCAAGACTGATTCCATACATGATGCTTTTCCGAACTAAAAATCCATTGCCTCTAGGTGCTCTGTATCCCTCTATTTCCTGCCTTTTCATGTATCTATTAAAATGCATCATAAATGTCGGTCTTGTATCTGCCTCCAGCACCATCTCTGGAAGGTACTTACCACCCTCCATAAAAAAAACACATCTCCTTTAGGCTTTCTTTCTTTTACCTTAAACTAATGACCCCTCATAATTGACATTTCTACCCAGGGAAAAGGGCTCCAACTATTTTGGGATAGGAAGGTGAGGCGATAGCCTAGTGGTATTATTGTTGGACTGTTAATCCAGAAACCCAGATAATGTTCTGGGGACCCAGGTTCAAATCCTGCCATGGTAGAATCTGAATTCAATAAAAATTATCTGGAATTAGCAATTGAATAATGACGATGAATCCATTGCCAATTGCCAGGAAAAACCCACCTGGTTCACTAATGCCCTTCAGGGAAGAAAGCTGCCGTCCTTAGCTGGTTTGATCTACATGTAACTCCAGACCCACAGCAATGTAGTTGACCCTTAACTGCTCAAAGGGCAATGAATGCTATCTAACCATCACATGAAAGAATAAAGAAAGGAAAAAAAAATTATATTCTGTCCACGTCTGTTATAATTTTATAAACACCCATCACAACATATTAAGGTTTTCCAAAATAGCAGCAGAGTAGCAGCACTGTGTCCAAGCACCTGGCCCAGGGTTTGTCTGCTTTCTTGATTTCTTTTCTTATTTACTTTTACTTTTTACGTCTGGTCTTTTGTTCTCTTTCTTTCTTCTTTTATTTTCCTCTTTAAAAGCCTTTTTTGGCATCTTTGGCAGGATGAGAGCATTTCTGGACTCCCATGCATGTGCGGCACAGCGTCAAGCGTTGGTTCCTCGGGGACAGGATGGAAGAGAGGGAGCCCTTAGGGAGCCTGCGACAGCAGCGAGTGTGGGCCCAGCAGCAAAGACATGGTCCCAGAGTGTGACGACTTCGACGCTGATGAGCCCACCAGCATATGACTCGTGGTGTCAACAGTGGCACGGGATTTCAAGATGGCAGCAACAGCATCAGGAGCTTGGGCTTCAGCTGCAGCAATGCGGTAACTCCGAATTGGTACTCTGGGAGGATCAACAGGAACAGCTGTTGCATTGGCCCAGTGTGATGCTCCAGGAATGCAGTGCTCATCATAGTGGTCCAGAATGGAACTCCTGGATGTGGGGGTATCGGTGGGCCTGTAGCCCATTGTGGAGACCACCCTCGACTGACGTTGAGCAGAGCACGAGAGGGAAGGAAGAACTCTGTTGCTGGTTATATTTTAGTTCTATCTTTACATCTTCTGGAGCTCAAAATGACAACAGAACGTGGCAACATTTTAACTTTTCTCTATAGTTATCTGTTAAATATAACATGACAATAAATAAATCATCATTCATTCAGAACAGAGATTCTCAATGTTGAGGGACAAATTTCAATCTTCCCCTGGTGAGTCCTCTGTAGCGTGGCACAGCATTCTAGGGGCATGGTGCATATATAATGAGGTGAACAGCAGTGAATGTATGAGATGACTCACTACAGCTCATGGAGAAAAATCTTCCACAAAGCTCTGAAAATGACCATTAACTAATCTTTTGATAAAATTTTGCCCATGTCATCGAATGATTGACTGTCCTAGGCACGTGTGAAAACCAAGCAAGTTGTTTTTGTGTATTTAAATCAGGCAGAGACATAGGTGTGTTGTGAAAGCAAGAGACTGCAGACAGAATATTCAGTAGCTCAGAAATGACAAACAAGTACTTTATGTCTTGCATTCTTAATTATTTCGGTGCTGCGCTGACTGTCTCACCCTGTTCCTTATCATTAGTGCATTATGTTGTCAAGTGAAGAAAGAGCCAGCAAACAAATGGTAAATACTCTCCCACAATTTAAGGGTAGAATCGGGGGTCTTTGGCTGTCTTAAATGCCTGCTCATGAAAGTATTTTCTGGCAAAATTAAATAACAGATGTTACAGTTGGTATATTCGAAGCTGAGACAGATTTTTAAGCATGAATATTTTTTATGCTTTTATGCAAGGGAATCATGGATATTTGAAGTTGAGGATTAATAGATCGGCCATGACTGCGGAGAGTGGACGGAATAGCCTACTTCTATTTCCAAGTCTTACATTCTTGGTGGATACTAACGCTGACTATAGGCGATAACTCGTTATGCAATAGCCTACTGGTTTGAGTCAAAGGTTTCATGAACACGTCATTTGCATTTCTCTTCTGTTGTTGCTGTGGTGATAGGGACAGAAATAAATTCTTCTCTCATCGACACTAAAAATAGTTAGAAATTCCTCGAGCACAAATCCCAACCAATGCTATCTGTTCAGTGGAATGTGAACGTTGAGGTGAGAAAACACTTGAATTTGTTGTAAAAAACGCAAGTGTGAAAGAGTGTGCCAGGGGGTAAAAAGAAATTGAGTTGAAGGCAAAAACAGGGGATTTTATCATAGAACCCCCTACAGTGTGGAAACAGGCCCTTCGGCCCAACCAGTCCACACTGAGCCTCAAAGCAGCCCACCCAGACCCACCCTGCTATAAGCCACCTAACCTAAACATCCCTAGACACTAAGGGCAATTTAGCAACTTTAGGTACATTTAAGTCGTCATTGGACAAGCATATGGACGTACATGGAATACTGTAGGTGAGATGGGCTTGAGATCAGTATGACAGGTCGGCACAACATTGAGGGCCGAAGGGCCTGTACTGTGCTGTAATGTTCTATGTTCTAGCATGGCCAAACCACCTAGCACAGACATCTTTGGACTGTGGGAGAAAGCTGGAGCACCCGGAGGAAACTCACGCAGCCACAGGGAGAATGTGCAAACTCCACACAGACAATTGCCTGAGGGTGGAATCAAACCTGGGCCCCTGGCTCTGTAAGGAAGTGGCGCTCACCCCTGAGCCACCGTGCTGTCCCTTGTTGTTTTTTATTTTGTCCTGCAATTCACATTAATTCTCACATTAACTTATGCAGAAAGGGAGGGATGTGTTCTATACATAGACAGAGCTGAGTGTGATTCAGTAATGAAGCAGAGAGTAACAAAAAGACAAGTTATGAGAAAAAAAATCCAAGTCGTATCAGGACCATTTTGACTGTGTAGAATTTGAATGGATTTTTGGATCCAGAATATTTTAAACTTGAAAATCAAGCCGTAATTATGCAGTACTTTCATGTCCTGTTCATACAGCTCTCTCTACGCCAAGCAAAAATCCCAGCGTATGACTTTGAACAGATAATTCATGTCTGGGAATCATCTAGTGCTGCTTTGTAAGCATCCAGGAAAATTCCCAACTTCCAGTCAACAGTTCTCTTTCATGGCAAGATCAAGACCAGGAAGTCTTACAAACGCAGCAGGCAAACTGCTTCTTTATAAATCAAAACTCCATTGTTCTCTCTCATTCCCCAGCTGTGACCACCCAAAACATGGCAAGGTAGACAAATGTGTGACCTGTTTAATGATTGAGGTGTAACTCTGCAACATTAAATCAGGAGGTGATTTGTGCAGCTATAAATTAAAAAATTGTTTGCTACGAGAGGCTTTTTGTATGAATACTGACTACATTGGACAGTGAGCCATTGTGCCTGTATTTTATGTGTCATCTGTTTTTACTTTGTGAAGCAGTGCTGATAAAATAAAATGCACTTTAGCACAATAAAAAGAAAAGTCATTCATCATGAAGAATGTAAAATTCCTGCCAATTGCCACAATAAATCATTGAAAACTGATGCTGAGCAGTTTTTTTTCACGCGAAAGCACACTACACTACCTAGTGAAAAAGTTTCGCCCTTCACTGAATCATTATCTTGGAGATATAAAGGAGCAGAAAGTGGATGTAGGCCAATTTTCTGTTGGAGAATGGGATCAAAAATTTTCATGTTTGAATTCTAGTGTTAATATAAAGTAGTATATTTTGCACTATCTTCATGATCTTCTGGTTTTGTTGGATATTGACCCTGAGTGCTGATGATAATCTGCTTCCACGAATGTGAATACTTTAATTTTGACATCATCCTGTCCGAGGGTTTAATTTGAGACTAGTGATATCCCAATCCCTAGGAGTGACTTGGCTAAATTTGCCTTGGAGGGAAACTTGCTCGCTTCTGGTCAACTTGTAAAAGAAATGCTGGGTCGATGCTGATTTTTTCGACTCACCGGCAATGAACGTCTTTAAGAGGTCAAGTAATGGCTGCTTTAAGGAGTCTGATCCAGCCATTTTCCTGATCACCTATTATCGCAAAGAGCCAGAAAATATTTTCTGGCAAAATTAAATAACTGATGTTACAGTCAGTATATTCCAGACTGAGACAGACAGTTATTGTATATTCAGAGCTGAGATGGACAGATTTTACATTATAAATAATTTTATGATTGTACGCAAGGGAATTAAGAGGATAAGGCAGGAAAATGGAGGTGAGGCTTATCAGATCAGCCATAAATTAATTGGACAGTGGAGCAGACTCAATAGTCAACTTCTATTCCTAAGGTTTATGGTTCTGGTGGATGCAGGCCCTGCCAGTTATCCACGCTATAATGGTGACTAGATTCCTGACTGAGAAACCAGACTGCTGAGTTTGTGCGGGAGTTGAGAGGCTTCAATCCAATAGCCCTAATCTCTGAGGTGATCAGAGTTACAGATGAAGGGCAAGGTGGTGCCTTGTGAAAATTAATCCCTTGCTTAGTCCTAATCCCTCCCCACAATCCTCATCTAATTACAAGAACACAGAAAGAAAGGGGCAGCATGGCGAATAGCACCACTGCCTCACAGTGCCAGGGACCTGGGATCAATTCCAGCCTCAGGTGACTGTCTGCGTGGAGTTTGCACATTCTCCCTCTCCCTCTCCCTCTCCCTGTGTCTGTGTGGGTTTCCTCTGTGCTCCAGTTTCCTCCCACAGTCCAAAGATGTGCACGTTAGGTGGATTGGCCATGCGAGTTGCCTGTAGTGTTCAGGGAGTTGTAGATTAGGTGGGTTATAGGGGGCTGAGTCTGGGTGGGGTGCTCCAAGGTTCAGTGTGGACTTGTTGGGCCAAAGGGATTCTATGATGGCACTTACCTTTTCACTGCTGGATCTCCTCCAGAGTAGTTTTAACAGGCAGCCTTTAGGACCCCTGAAATTGTCAGCCTCTGAGTGGACGTCAGTTTCTGGCAACCTGGTACGCCTGTGTTGTTGAGGCACCTGAACGGGGTGAGAAACTCCCAGTTGTGCTGTGTATCCTGCTCCTAATGAACTCTTAGTGAGTTCTCTCAGGGGAAAGTTAACCACAACTTACGGAGCACACTCCCACACTTTGGGGAAATAAAAGGGAAAATCTTAGCCAAAACAGGCTGCATGTACTGCACCATATCAACCTTTGTTTCAGTTTCCCAGCATCTGCAGTATTTCGTTTTTACTTTACAGTATAAGTTAATGTTTATTTGACCTTGATTCTTTAGAAGAGTAAAGTAAATGAACACTTCGCAAAATAGACTCAAACCAAAGATGGTCACAAAGTTCCAGTAAAACAAAATCTCTTTGCCAGCACAATATTTGTATGATAAATGCAGTTTGGCATTCAATCCATGGGAGATTCGCAACAAGATAAATCGTTCTGGAACCTGAATACTCTGACAACCTATGCAGGAAAAATACACATTTCTTCAGAATACATTCCTGGAAGCCATAAACTAGGCACTCCAGTTTTACTTACATATCACCATCAAAGTTAACCTACTAGACATAGTCATTTGGGCGGCTAAGCCATTACTTGGTGGAAGCTATAATTAGTTTTTTTTCCCCTTTCTGCTGGTGAGAGTTGTGTTCCAACCAATCAGATTCACAAGTACATTGGGCGGATACATCAGGTCTGCCAAGTTTGGCTTTAAAAGAAATTGCATTTCAACATCCACTTAGTGGTTTAAAATTGTCATCTTATCTAGAACTTGCAACAGTTTATTCTCTGAAGTCTCCAATAGAATATTTAGTGAAGTCAGATTCAATTTGACCTGTTTAAAAGTTACTGCATTAGCCAGAAGCAGAATCCTCCATCTGATATCATTTTTACAGCAACAACAGAAACAGCCAAGGTTTCCCCAGCGCTGTAGTTGACAGGGCCCACAGCTAGGTCTGACCCCCATCTCCTGCTCTTCAGTCCTCACCCCTGTCTCTTCCCTCCCTTAACAGCGATAGGGTTCCCTTTGATCTCACCCACCGTCCCACCAGCATCATCTCCAGAGAATCATTAGCTGCCATTTCTGCCAGCTCCAGCAGGGTGCCACCACCAGACACATATTTCCTGCCCATCCCATATCTACCTTCTGCAGGGACCGTTCCCTCTGGGACACCCTGGTCCATTTTTTCTTCACTGCCAACACACCCCTCGCAGCCCCACAGCACTTCCCCTGCAACTGCCGAAGATGTAACACCTGCCCATTCAGTATCCTCAGTATCTGAGGACCTAAACACCTTTACCTTCCAGGTAAAGCAGCACTTTTACTTGCAGTGATAATGGGAACTGCAGATGCTGGAGAATCCAAGATAATAAAATGTGAGGCTGGATGAACACAGCAGGCCAAGCAGCATCTCAGGAGCACAAAAGCTGACGTTTCGGGCCTAGACCCTTCATCAGAGAGGGGGATGGGGTGAGGGTTCTGGAATAAATAGGGAGCGCAGTGAGTTTAAAATTGTATCAGTGATAATGGGAACTGCTTGCACTTCACTCAATCTAGTCTACTGCATTTGCTGTTCACAATACAGTCTTCTCCACACTGGGGAAACAAAGCATTAACTGGGTGACCACTTTGCAGAACACCTATGCTCTCTCCGCAAAAAAGCCCCTGAGCTTCCAGTTCCCTGGCCAACATCTCTGTCTCAGCTTGCTGCAGTGTTCCAAAGCATCTCAATACAAGGTGGAAGAATAGCATCTCATGTTCCGCTTGGAAACTCTACAGCCTTCTGGGATCAATATCAAGTTCAACAGTTAGAGGGCTTAAGGCACCTTCTCCCCTATCCTAATGCCAAATCCCACACACCAGGCCTCAATATCATTGGTCTGCTATTACACACAACCAACTGTTAGCCATAATTGTCCTCATTAGTAGATATTCATTCTCTCAGGCTGATCGTTGACCCCTCCGTTGTGTGTCCAACTGATTCTCTCTTTTTGGGCTCCAGCTCCACCTATCATTAACTCTTTAAACACTCCTAACGTCCTTTCTTCTGCTATATAAAACGACATTTTCCTAGCTACCATCACTTCTGAGAAAGGGTCAGTGGACTCAAAACGTTAACTCTGATTTCTCTCCTCAGATGCTGCCAGGCCTGCTGAGCTTTTCCAGCAATTTATGCTTTAGTTTCTGATTTCCAGCATCTATTAGTTCTTTCAGTCGTCATTTTTAAAACTTCCTTCCTAGTGATTTTTCCATTGGTCTGCCTAGTTTCTTTGATTGTTTGTACAGGCTTTGCACCAGCATAGAACTCTGCTCAGCAGTTACTCAATCACCATGCTTACCTAGGTCTACATGAAAAAGAAATTTAAAACAGTTGGATGATGATTTATCTATGTGAACGATTGAAGTTGAAGAGCCGCCTGGCTTAAGCAGGTCCACAGTTCAATAACTACAATAATCAGTATCACCTTTAAAGAAACATTTGTGATAGATTTACAGAAATTAAGTAAATTATAGTTTTTATGGTCATTTACATCTATTCTTCAGGGGTTCAGTCTATCACAGAACTGTAACAGTGCTGAAGCAGGCATGTCTGCATCCACTATCTAAACGAGCAGCACACCGTCACACTGTGCCATTTTCCTGCCATGTCCTCATACACTGCAATTACTTCTAAATTAAATAATCATGAGCAACTTTGTGAATACTTCAATTGGAGTGTACCTCCGACACACTGCCAGCAGTGGATTCCAGACTAGAGCCACCTGTCGTCTGAGAAGTGACACTGCAGTTTTTTTTATGAAAACAATCTAAAATTTGAAATCTCACATCTTGATTCTTCAATGAATGGGAACTGTTTCTTCCTACCTGCTCTGTCATGACCTCTCACGAATGCGAAAACTTCTATCGTATTTCTTCACCTTCCACTCTCCAAGTAAAACAATCACAACTTCTCCAATCTGTCTTCATATCCGGAACTTCTCATCCGTGCAATCAATCTTGGAAACCCTTCCTTACTCCAATGTGTTCGCATCCAAGTCTGATATCCAGAACTGTACACAATACTCCAGCTGCAGTACATTGTGCCCCAACACATGACGTCTAGGATATTGCATGGTGCATTAAGTGTTCTCTCCACCTGTCCTCCCATCTTCAGTACCTTACAGAGTTAGGTCTCTGTTCCTGTATGCCCTTTAGAATTGTACCCCTTACTTTAAATTGTCTGTTCATGTTCTTTCCACCAAAATGTAACACCTACACTTCTCTGCATTGAACTTCACCTGCAACCACTCTGCCAACTTTACCCTTTTGTTAATATTCTTTTGAAATTCTACATTGTCCTCCATAAAGTTTACAATGCTTCTAAGTTTTGTACTACTTGCAAACTTTGAAAGTGCCGCTTGTAATCCAAGGACTAGGTAATTAATACTAATCAGGAAGTCAAGGCTCCCAATACTGACTCCTGGAAAGCTCTGCTAAAAACTGTTCTCCAGCTTGAAAAAATATCTACTAACCATTTTCCTGGCTCCTATCACTCACCCAATTTTTAGCCAAATTGCTACTGCCCCTTTGTCCCCAAGAGCTACAATCTTCCTTAAGTCTGTTGTGTGGCACTGTATTAAACACATTTTAAAAATCCATGTATACCACTTCAACAGCTTTACCCTCATCATATCTTTCTGTTACCTGTCAATAAACTCCAACAAATTAATTAAATGATTTTCCCCTTAAAGATCCATGCTGGCTCATCAATCTAGATTTTTCCATGCGACTGTGAATTCTACTTCAAATTACTGTTTCCGTAAGCTTTCTCCTTACTGAAGTTAAACTGACTGATCTGTAATTGTTGGGTTTGGCCTCACAACATTTTTTTAAAAAATGATAAAATGCTTGCATTACTCCAGTTCTCTGGCACCATTGTTATGTCCAGGGAAGATTGAAAAATTATGGCTTGTGTCTATGCAATTTTCACTCTCAGTTCATTCAATATCCTCAGATAAATCTCATCTGGTTCTGGAAACTTATCTACCTGCATCTTATCTACCAACAGCTCATCTATACCTTCTACTTTTAGTTTTGAACAAGTGTTACTAACCTTGTCGTGAAATGCATTTTGCAAAATGCCTAACCTCTTGTTATCAGTTATTGGAAGTTCAGACAGTAGGAACTTATTGATGTCCTCTGACTGAGCTGAACATCTTCAGAAAATCAACCAAGACACAATCATCTATGCCTGTGGACAATACATTGTGAAAACCACATAGGTAATCTAATCAGTTTTGTAATTTTCTTTATTCCTTACAGTGTTTTATTGTCTGTCTTTTGTGTGACTGGGCTGAAAACAGAGGTTATTTAATCACAGACAATTAGATTACTTATTAATTTTGCTCTGCTGAAGTTATTGTATTGTTAACAAATTGTTAAGTCTGTAATTTAAAGTACAAACCAAAGATGAGAATTGATTAGTCATAGACTCTGGGCTTAGTTCTTCAAAAAAGTCTGATGAGGAACCATTGGGGTCAATCTTGAGGGTCTTTGATGGTATTAATTTTGCTGTTTTGTGCATATGGAGATAGACAGAAATGTTTGCAACAGCAGGTTACAACAAAAAAGATTAGCACAACTTAAAAGAAATCTTGTAATTGTTCCAATTATTGATCTGGTTTCCATGCATTGGTTAAATAAATTACAGTTAAATTGGCTGCAATTTGCTCTCAGTTTCGAAGAAAAGGTCATCAGTCATCTGTTACATAACAAGTCTAGCTAGCACTTACATATTTCTCATATCACCACTCACATTTCTGATAATGATATTTTAAAAACATGCTTGTTGAGTAATGAAAATGATTTTTCTTGGTTTAGGCAAAAGCATCTTGAAAAACATATCCAGTCTTTTTTTTTGTCTCTATCTCTAAAAGATGCAAATCAATGTGTTACACTGGTTCGCTATTGGATTTACTTTCACTTTTATAAAGCAGAAACAGATCACAACCAATGAGATAAGAAACTCTCCAATCAGCAAGTAGAATTGAGAACATAAACCACTAAATCAACAGGGGAAACACCTTTAAGTAAAAACTAAACGAATTAACTTGCTGCCATGATTTTGTGAAGATGACATGAGCCATAATCTATATTATTCCTACTGCTTAAAATTTACAGGTTACATTTACAGATGAAGGAACCCACTAAAAATCAAACTGTTCCACATAAATTGCTTCTTCATAAATCCTTCAAAAAAAATTCTCAAAGAACTCTCCTTCTGCGTTACATGCCCAAGGCTCAATCTGCATGATGGAATATATATTGCGGTAAATTTTATTTTTCGAAATGCCTAGACTATTCAAAATTGTTGAAATTCCTTTTTTTAATTACAGTACTCCCCAGCTGTTCCAGATATATAACGAAAAAGCCCGAAAATCAATCAGTAATTTTCTGAACAAAGTTTTCAAAATCACATGATACTTGAAACCATGGCTATATGGAACTACACAGACTCAAAGATTACTCAACACAGCATGATATCAATGATAATTAGATATTTCTGCCTGGAAACTCATTTTTGACGACTGCGTTTGGTGAGCTATAGGGAGAGGCTGAACAGGCTGTATTTTCCCTGGAGCACTGAAGGCTGAGCTGTGACCTTATAGGGGTTTGTAAATTTCCCAGTTCGCTTTTGCTCTGTATTCATGCCCTCATAATTTGTCTTATTTATATTCAAAACACCAGCCTTAAATCCACTCTTTTCACTGCAAAATAAAGATGATCATATTGTAGTCACCAGTTCAAGAAGTGAAGGAGCTGTGTGTCAAATTGGAGACAACAGAAGGGAGCCCCACAGAGATTTAGACACACAAAACAGAAATTGCTGCAAAAGCTCAGCAGGTGTGGCAGCATCTGTGAAGGATGAAACAGAATTCACGTTTTTGGGCCCGGTGACACTTCCTCAGAGGCATTGACACTATTGTTTTAATCATAAAAAAGTGCAACCCCTGTACTTTAGTTTCACTTTAGGTAAAGATAGATTCAAATGCTTTAAATCACCACATTTCTGAAAACTGTGCTCATTTTTTTCATAGTCTACCTTTTTTGAAGTCCTACCAAATTATTTGAACCTTGATTTCTTAAATATTTATTTAATTCTCATCCGTTTTTGGAAGTCGTGGTTGTAGTGGCTTTGCAGCCTTAAAGTCCTTTAAATTATAGTTACTTTACAATAAAAGTTCTGGTTATGGGGTCTGCTTTCGAATGCATTGTTTATTTTCATCAGCTGTCATTGAAAATGTGTCCTCCACTGAAGACCATAATGTATAATGAGTAGAATTGGGCCATTCAGCCCATCATGTCTACTCCACCATTCAATCATGGCTGAAATGTTGTTCAACCCCCTTTCTCCTATCTTCTCCTTGTAACCCTGGATCCCATTATGAATCAACAAGCTATATATCTCTATCTTAAATACACTCAATGACTTGGCCTCTGCAGCTTTCTGCATCAATGAGTTACACCGATTAACCACTCTCTGGCCGAAGAAATTCCAACTACGGGATCCACCAGTAGAGATGCAATGGCCAACTTTTAAAGACGTCTTTCAGAAACCTCAGAAATGGTACATTCCAGTGAAAGATCCCAAAGGAAGGACACAGGAAGTTAAAGATACTATCACGTTGAAATAGAAATTATAATATTGCAATGAGAAGTGGCATGTGTGAAGAGATAGAAAGCAAGAGAAACAGAAAGACCGCAGGAAGTGCTACACTTGCCCCCACACCTCCTCCCTCACCCCTATCCCAAGCCCCAAGATGACTTTCCATATTAAGCAGAGGTTCACCTGCACATCTGCCAATGTGGTATACTGTATCCATTGTACCCAGTGTGGCTTCCTCTACATTGGGGAAACCAAGTGGGGGCTTGGGGGCCGCTTTGCAGAACACCTCCGCTCAGTTCACAATAAACAACTGCACCTCCCAGTCGTGAACCATTTCAACTCCCCCTCCCATTCTTTAGATGACATGTCCATCATGGGCCTCCTGCAGTGCCACAATGATGCCACCCGAAGGTTGCAGGAACAGCAACTCATATTCCGCTTGGGAACCCTGCAGCCCAATGGTATCAATGTGGACTTCACCAGTTTGTCCCCTCCCCCCACTGCATCCCAAAACCAGCCCAGCCTGTCTCTGCCTCCCTAACCTGTTCTTCCTCTCACCCATCCCTTCCTCCCACCCCAAGCCGCGCCTCCATTTCCTACCTACTAACCTCATCCCACCTCCTTGACCTGTCTGTCTTCCCTGGACTGACCTCTCCCCTCCCTACCTCCCCACATATACTCTCCTCTCCACCTATCTTCTTTTCTCTCCATCTTCGGTCTGCATCCTCCTCTCTCCCTATTTATTCCAGAACCCTCAACCCATCCCCCTCTCTGATGAAGGGTCTAGGCCCGAAACGTCAGCTTTTGTGCTCCTGAGATGCTGCTTGGCCTGCTGTGTTCTTCCAGCTTCACACTTTATTATCTTGGATTCTCCAGCATCTGCAGTTCCCATTATCTCTGAATCTACTACCGTTGCAGGCAAAGCGTTCCATTCCCTTACTACTCTGAGTAAAGAAACTATCTCTGACATCTGTCCGATATCTTTCACTCTTCAATTTAAAGCTATTAAGTATGGAATCTCTGTACATCTTCAAAAGAATGCTTCCTTCCATTCTTACTGAGGCAGTGGTCAACTCTTAAGTGATTTAATAGTTCATATAAACATGGTGAAAATGACCTCCTGAAGTGAGTGCAGTAGCTTGTGGAGGGCTGAGATGGGTTTTTCAAATGTTTTTGGCCTCCTTTGGCCCATGGCATCTTTTCCTGTCTTTGTTTGCCTCTCCAAGAAAGTACCTGCAAAGAGTCAATGGTTGCAGGACGTGTTAAGTCATGAGTGTGGGCCAGGCTTGTTGGAGCAACTGGTCATTTCCTGTCCATCATTTTAATAGTTGGTATTTGCAAATTAGTAACATTGAACTCAAGGAAATCTTATGGTGCAAGGAAGTTAGTTTCTTAATTTCCTTTTGCTTAGCATAAATAATCATATGGATTGATTATACTAGGCCAAACAGTTGACTTTTTATTACAAAATCAAATTCATTTTATCCTCTGGCAGAGCCATCAGCTGGGTTACACCACATCAAGTAGGTCGGGCACTCTCCACTGGACCGGTCAAGGTAGACAGCTCAGCCAGACGGAATGCTGCCAAGAGCCTACTACAGTTGTGCTATCCAGCCAGGGGTAGGTGGTACCCTATCTGCTAAAGGGGTGCCAATGTGAGAGGCCATGACAAAAGTCTACCTCAGCTTACACCGATTTGTGTTGGATCAAGGGAAAGAAAATGATGTAGGATATTTCTCTTTCAAGCATCAAAAGTCCAACTCATTTCTTGATATTGCAAAAATCAACCCCAACAAGTATGCAGTGTTCTGGAAGAATCCAATTCTTAAAAGCTTGCCAGATGTCTGCCAACTGATCACCAACTGCAACTTGAAGAATGCTTAGCTGGATCTTCTACTGACCATCCAACTAGCATGCCAGAAATGCTCAGTGTAACAGACAAATGGATTTAGAAAACTGACAGTCAAACAGACGCACGTACCAATGGCAAATTAAAATGTTTGAATATAAAAATGAGTAACATCACTCCTGATCAGCCACCATGATTTTGGCAAAGATTAATGATAACCCTGCTTAGACAAATAAATGGCTTTTTACACCAATCTTACACTAACACTGGCTTTCTCCCAATTGGCCACTACAAAAGAAATTCGAGGAATTGATTTCAATGGTTTAAGCGTTAAAACCTGTAGATTTGTATTTGATTGTTTATCATCAGTGCATCCTCTATGACTGCAGCCGTAACATTTCTCTGGGGCCAAATCTCGGCAAAAGCATAAGTTTTTATAACGATCAATGAAAGGCATACATATCCATAATTTAGAAATATTTCCATTGGCAGTTCCAGCTCAGTTCTGAGTCACAAATCATGCCCAGAATATTGCTGGATGTGAAATATAAAACAAAGAACTGTGGGCGCTGGAAATCTGAAACAGAGACAGAACGTGCTACAGAAACTCAGTAGGTCTGGAAGCATTATATAAGAGAAAAAGACAGTTAACATTCATGTCCAGTGACCCTCCAAATGTTCAAAATGTTAACTCCACTTTTCTCTCTACAGATGCTGTCAGACCTGCTGAGTTTCACCAGTACTTTCCGTCTTTAAACATGAGCAGCGTGTCTGGAGACAGAAGGAGGTGAGGCTTATAATGGCTACAACTCATATCATTTGAACATAGTCAGGAATTTAAATTTAAAAAATGTTGTCCTCTAACTGATATTGGGCAGAAGTTGCTTATTGCAATATCAAAATGCCAAATTCTTTGGTGTAACTCTAACTATACACTGGGGGAATGCTGATAATTTACCTGAGTGAAGTGTGTGCTTCGTACGTGGGGTGTGAGGCATGTACAGGTATATTGTATGTATTATGACAGTTTAACTGTCAACCTCATTTCATAGGGGAAAAGAAAAGCAGTTGGCTGCATTCATCAAAATGCAGAATGATTGCAGGTTGCCCCAGCACTCAGTAAAATGCAAATTCTATCAAATTCAGATCAAAACTAGGCAAATAAAAAACGGTTTGCAATACTGTCTTGTTTCACCTACTTTAGAAACAGAAAGAATATTCAGTTAACAACACATCAAGTATATATTGGTACAACATTAATACCAGCAAACTATGGGGATGGTGCATTGCAGAAACAATATGAATTTACAGCAGATAGCCAAATATATGGTGAGTTATCTTGAAGTTTCCTTTAAAACAGGATTGAGTAGAGTTTCCTCACCAGCTTTCTTTTCATACCTTTGAAAGCATTGACTAATTTCCAGGGCTTTGTTCGATTGATGCCAAGTGTTACCCACTGCATCATCCAATTTCCCAATATCAATGAGTACATCTCAGCAGAGGGTAACAGAAGGGAATAAATTGTGGATGTTAACAGTCAATCTCAACTCTTTGCTCAATCAACATCTTATGCACATTGCAATTCCCAACTCTTGATGTATTTTGAGCAAAATGATCACATGGTGTTTGATCTTCTGATGTTTACCAACAGGTGACATGTTATCACACTTACCTTATCTGTGATTTAAAAGAAATATACAAAATGTGTGTGTCATATTTGGCCAGGTTGATTAGGAAAAAAAAAAAAATCGATAAAATCTTTGTGTTAGAGATCCGTGGCACAAGGTAGTGTCTCCACCTCTTAGCCGGAAGGACCAGGGTAAAGTTGAACTGCTCCAAAGGCATGTAATAACATCTCTGTACAGATTAATTAGAAAATGCAAATTTTTATTAGCTCGCTGAGCCATTTGTTCTGTGGTGTGCATATACTGCATTACCTTTCTAGGCAACATCATCACTGCGACCTCTAATTGAAGTGTTGGTGTTCTGCTTCCTTCCGGATTTATACGATCCTCTGGTGTAATGGTCTTGTCACTTCCTGTTGCTTTAGCAGCGGTCTGTATACAGGGTCTATTTCTATGTGTTTGTTAAAGGAATCCCACATTGAGAACCAGGCTTCCAGAAATTCGCTTACATGTCTATTGTTCGCTTGTCCCATAATGGTCACTGATGGTCCTCATTGTCTGTGTCTATTTAGACAAGTGAATATTGGTCACGTCTTTTTACTGCCAGATGATGTTTGCCTATCCTGGTTGTCAGTTTCCTCCCTGTTCATCCAATGTAATGTTTATTGCACTCACTGCATGGGATTCTGTATATCACATTGGTCTTGTTTTGATGGTATGGGGTCTTTAGTCTTTGATAACATTTGGTGCAGTGTTGCTGTATGTTTGTGTGAGTGGTCTTAGGAGTGTGGTCGAACAGCAATGCTTTGATTACAGGTCGCACAGATGATGTTGCCTAGAAAGGTAATGAAACATCTGCACACCATAGAGCCCCTGGCTCAATGAGCTAACAAACAACTGCATCCATAACCCGAGCTACAAATGTTCACTAAGACGTTAATTAGAAAATATTTATAAAACTGCATGGTAAGTTCTATTGATTTAGTGGTGGTGCTGCTGCCTCGGAGTCAGGGTCGGGTGGGGGGGGGTGCTGGATTCAAATCCCAATAGTTCTGAACAAGCTGAGTAAAAATACCTGCAAATCTTGTATGAAAAGTGCTCTTGTGGCACAGTGGTAATGTCCCTTTCTTTGTGTTCGGAGCCCTGGCTTCAAGTCCCACTGGCCCGACAGGTGTATAATAATGTTTCTGAGCAGGTTCGTTATAAAATGTGGATCCCCTGTAACTGACTCTGCTTACTAGTGGATAAAAGGATTTTCAAGAAAAATCATACAATCACATTGTGACACCTCTATCACATACATTCTAGATTCATTTTTATTTCAATGCATTTTGTTAGCCGCCAAGTCAATATCCTATGAGCCAGCTCTTGTAGAAATCAATGACTATGTATTAATAGTTGTAAAGTCACCAATTTCTTGTATACAAGTGCATACGATGGATGCCCAAACAATCCAGCTGAATTTTGAAACATGAAAACACCTTCTCGCTCAACAAGCAACTGCGTTAATAAATGTGCAGCAACTAGAGGCAGAATCTGCGAGGTGTGAAGTGAATCTGTTTGGTGGGACAGTGGTCAGCCAAACCTCCCCATCCCCACCCAGCTTCCCACCCTTTGGGGAATTCCCTGGCAGCAGCCACTGTCCATTCCAGAGCTCGATTAAGCTCTTGTGGTTTCCCTATCCCAATTATCCCTATGGCTAGTAGAAAACTTCATGGCAACCAATCAGCTGCCTGATTCCCAGCGGATCTGCCTTCTCATTTCCACAGGTCATGGGTTACTCACCTAGAAACTCTCCCACTTTCAGGCTTAATCTAAAAATGAGAAGATCCTGGCCAATTGGAAAGTGGGTAAAAAAAAAGTCAGAAGTCGATATAACTCATGACAGAGGAGTCAGTTGATATATATGGCGCTGTCAACTGAATACAATTCGCTTAACAGAAGCAATGGTGACTCCATGTGATAATGTAAAATGAGTGACTTTTTTTTACCTTCAGCAGAAGTAAAAATTGGGAGAGACGTAAATTGATCTCCCACCCACTACTTGGTTTATCCTCTCACATAATTCAAGATTATGCCCATTATTTAGACACTAAAATGTCTGAAATGTCTTTCATATTCTTTCCCAGTGTATGGGTGTCATTGGCTGGACCATGGCCCTGGACAAGATGATGCTGAGCTGCCTTTTTGGGCCACTGCAATGCATAGTATGTAGGCAGACCCACAGTGCCGTTAGGAAAGGAGATCCAGGACTTTGACCCAACGGCAACAAAGGATCAGTGATAATAGTTCCAAATCAGGATGGTATGTGCCTTGGAGAGGAACGTGAGGGTGGTAATATTCGCATGAATCTGCTGCCTTTGTTCTTCAAGGTGCAATGGTCACTGTGCTTTATCTCACAAAGGGAGGGCGTTGGAAGCTATTATTAAAGACATTGTGGCAGGCCACTAGGATAAATTCAAGGTAATCAGGCTGTGTTGTGGATGGGAAATCATGCTTAACTAATTTATTGAACTTATTTAAGGAAGTAACATGTGCTGTGGATAAAAGGGAAACAGTGGATACACTGAACATAGAGTTTAGGAATACATTTCTTAAGGGGCTATATTAAAGACTTTTGAACAAATAGAAACCTGTAGTGGAAGGGTTAATATGTTAGCAATAATAGAAAATGGGCTGGTGAACGGACAACAAGGAATAAGCATAAAGCATTCATTTTGTGGTTGGCACAATGCATTGACATGTGTTAGATGGGTCCGTAATGTATGTAAATTATTTCGATGAAGGGACCATAGGTATGGTAACTAAATTCGTCGATGGCATAAAAACATACAGGAGAATAAGTTTTGAAGTGGACGTCAGGGAGTTACATAGGGATATACATAGGGTAAGTGGATGGGAAAAACGTGTCATATAGAACATATAATATTAATTTAGCTAGTACAATATACTAATCTAAATAGAAAAGCAATATAACATCATATGATATATGACCAAAAATTTGAACAATAAAAAAGATTATCTTTAAGTGAGCAATTGCAGAAATCTGAGCTGTAGAGGGATCTGGGTGTCCTAGCACATGAACTGTAAATGGTTAACAGGCAGGTAAATCAAATAACTAAAAAAGCTAATAAAATATTGTTGTTGGTTTTGCAGGGAACTGAATATAAATGTAGGGAAGTTATGCTTCAGTTATGCAGGGTATTGGTGAAACCACATCACGGGAATACAGCGTATGGTATCTTATTTAAGGAAGGAATTAAATGTCTTGGAAGCAGTTCAGAGAAAGTTTACCAGACAAATATGGAATAAGACAGTTGTCTTATGAGGTAAGGTCAAACAAGTTCGGGCTGTATCCTCTGTGCTTTGAAAGAGTAAGAGAAAATATGACTGAAACATACAAGATCCTGAGGGAACTTGACAGAATGGGTGTGGAATCCAGAACTAGCAGTCACTGTTTAAAAATAAGAGGTTGCTATTGAAGACAGAGAGGAAGAGAATTTTATTTTCCCTCTCAAAGTGCCAAGAGTCTTTGGAACTCTCTTCCTCAAAAAGCTGGTAGAGGTGGGTAAATGCTTGATAAACATGGGGTTATAAGATTATCCAGGGTAGCCAGCATTCTTCATTCTCACCACAGGTAGAAAAATAGCTAGCCTGAGCAAAGTAACTAGTTTTCAGTTTGGGGGTGGGGTTTTCAGGGAGCTTAGTGATCTTAACATTCTGCAAGCAGATTAAGTGCATTCTGTAAATAAAGTGTGTTATACCTAAACAATTTCTGCTGAATGCCACTCTGTACCAAAAAAAATCTTCAGAGTATGTGGTTTCAATTTAGAAGCAAAGCCATTTGTAGATTCTATATACAGAAGAACTTGGCCTGGCACTTTAATAAGAACATAATCCATACTCTTAGACTGTTATTGGGCGCCAGGATATTACAGTGTGCCACCAGTTATTAACTGTAGAAAGCTGCAGAATTCATGCTGAGTTTCTTAAAGAGACAGTCTCCTTTTTCCTCGGTCCAACTGCAGTCAGGTGCTTTTGCAAGAATAGTTTCCTGTCAAATTGATTTGATTTGATTTAACTTAATTTATTGTTGTACCATGTACATGGAGATCCAAAAAAAGCTAGGCACTACTGTACTTCTTAAAATTTTCTTCAAAACAGAAACTTAGTGTAACAAAGCAGTAAAATATTTTTGCTTAACATGGTGGGAAATGCTTTTCAGCTCACTTACCCCCACCTTCCAAATTAATAGGAATAATTTTTCTTTCTTGTGCCAAATTACTGCTTAATGACTTGCTGTATTTTGCAATTCATTGCCTCCTTCTCCCTGGATTTCCTCTCATGCCACTTAGAGAAGGTGGGAGCTCTGACTGGTGCCAAAGCACTGTCAATAGCACTTAATGTTCTCTTGACAGGAGTTGCCTTCCCTGCTTATTCTCTCCAAACTCAGCTTTACTTTGCATTTTCCCCAGGGTTAGAGTTTGTCCATGACAGATATTGGAAATTGTGAATCAATATCTTAGCACTCCATAGTTAACACATCAGCACCACAAACTTACATATCAATAACGAATCTTGCAAATCTTTTTTACTGTTGGCTGTTTTACAAATATTAGAATTAAATGCAGCCAGCAGCATGTTAGATTTAGAGGGATCATCAAGGATGAAGTAATGGGAAAGCATTCAGACTCAAGTTTATCACTTTAACAATTCTACTCAGCTTTGGGAAAGGAGACAGAAGAAAAAAAAATTGTAGCAAACCATCCCAATAAGCAGAAAATGAGGAGAAGCATCCAAATTTTCCTGTAGGCTAGGAGTTTTTATTTCTCTAATCTCTGATTTTTTGTAGTACAATCTAGTATGCCTGGCCCCAGACTCCAGGGCATTCAATTTCAAGGACAGTTTAATCTGCAATCCTGGGAGGGGTTCCAAATTGGATGGGGGAAGGGTTGTGTAGGAGAATGCACATGGTGGCTTTGATGATTGTGGATCTTTAGGGTATGGGAAGAAGCTCTCCTGCTCTTTTTGGTCCAAAGCAGTGCTGCAAAGGCACCTGGCTTCTCCTGAAGCTCTCCCTGCCTCATTGAGGCTACAGGTTCCCTGAGGTCCAGGCCAATAGATTTCAGCATCTTGCGCACGTTTAAGACATCAAGCCAACTCTGGGTAGTACATCGACCCTTGTCCTATCTGCATTATACCCAGGGGTCAGTAGCTTGGAGCCAACTTGCCCACATTCTACCAAATCTTTGTCCATTTAACAACTCTCAATTTACACAGAGTCTTAGTAACTCACCCATATTAATACCCTCTCATTGCTTCTGCTTTTTTATGCTGCAGGAAGGGCAGAGCTGTTATTAGCGATGTGTGTATTCTAGTTGTGTATTTTTTTTCCAAACTCTTCCACCATTGCAGTGTCAAACTCTAACCTAAGGCCAAGAAGTGCTTCAGAATATTTTCACTTCTATGCTATAACTTTACTGTAACGGCAGCCAAATCCCATCTTACTTACACATTATGGCAGTAGGGACAGAGTCTAGGAAAATGTCTCCCACTCGTTAGAAATTGTTTCCATATCAATACTGTCATTTAACACAGCTTTAAAGAATCAAACTCCAAACAGGCTTTAAAAATGCATTTCTCTGACATATGTGACCCCAATTTCCAAGACTTGAAAGTATTAATCACTCTTTATTATTTACAATTCCTGCCTGTTTCAGTGACATGACCTTAAACTACCTACATACCTTCTCATCAGCTACTTAATTCAAAGTCTTCTAAGCTGATTTAAGGGCCACAAATTTTGTACAATACAAAAAAACCCTGCTGGCTGTTCTGGACTGAACCTCGGTGGAATAAATCCTTTCACTGTGGAGTTCAGCAGGCCTCTATTCAAAGATCAGTTCTGTCCAGGTTATTTGAAGAATGAGAGTCAATGGCTAGGGTGCTGTGAAACCAGCTATAAGACGAGGACTTGACACCAGGCAAACAGTGATGCAGCATTATTCATCTTGCCCTACTCATATAACTATACTGTCACTCTGCCAGCCTGCATAACAAGGTGTAGAGCTGGATGAACACCACAGGCCAAGCAGCATCAGAAGAGCAGGAAGGCTGACGTTTTGCACCAAGATCCTTCTTCAGAAACGCCCGAAACGTCAGCCTTCCTGCTCCTCTGATGCTGTTTGGCCTGCTGTGTTCATCCAGCTCTACACCTTGTTATCTCAGATTCTCCAGCATCTGCAGTTCCTACTATCTCTGATAGACTAGTTACCCAACTTGAATAAAGGCTGAAAATGCTGGGGAAACTCAGCAGGTCTGGCAGCATCTGTAGAGAAAATGCATTGGAGTCTGAAATGGCTTTTCTTTGGAACTGGGAAACAACAGGAACCTGAAACAATGAGGGCCAAAGGAGTGACATTGTACTTGAAACATTACCTTTGTTTATTTCACTGCAGATGCTGACAAACCCAGTGAGTTTCTCTACCAATCTATGCTTTTAGTGCTGTTTTTTTTAAACTTCAGATCTTCAGCATCCACACTGTTACGCTTTTGAGATAGCCAACTTGAACTTCTTAAAACTTTGCAATGACTACTGTCATTAAAAGTGCACCAATATCTAATACACTGTATGCCACACTTAAACAAGATGCTTAACATTTATGTTAAAATAACAGGAGAAGTATTTGGCCTCTGAAATCACCAGCTGGCAATTTTAAGCTGTCACAATGCTATGAAAGAGAAGGAAGGTTCTTGTGGTGCAATGGTAGTCTCCATTCCTCTCAACTAGGTAATCCCAGGTTCTGAGCCTCACCTCCTCCAGAAGTATTTCACAACATCCATGGACAAATTGATTAAAAGTATCTGAATTAGAACCAGCACCTCCAAGTGTCACAAACTGAGAGTAACAGAGTGTTTATTAGATCCTCAAATAAACTTTTTCTTTATAATGCATATTGCTTTTGAGTCTTTGTTTCCTTATCTTTTGAGCTTTACAGCTAGAGTCAGCATCCTATTAATACGTTTCACATTTCATCCACAAAATATACTGAGTGCAAAGTTTCTGTGGAGATAATGTCAATGTTGGAAATCAGTACTGAGCAGTGGAACGCCTTATCCACCAAATGGGCATTTAAAAGGCATCTGGGTGGGTATATGAGTTGGAAGCAGTTAGAGGGATATTGGCCAAATGCTGAGAAATGGGACTGGGTCAGATTGGGAGACCTGATCAGCGTGGATGGGTTGGACTGAAGCGTTGGTTTCTGTTGTATGACGCTATTACTCTCTAACTTAATTTGTTGTATAGTCAAGCAACAACAGACCCAAAATTGGATGTTCTAAATTGGCCCACAGCTGGAGAAATGAGGCTTATCCGGAAATTGTCCAAACTAAACAGCAGCCAGCAGATATTGTTGACAGAGAACAGTGGAAACTCAGATCAAAGAGGTTATTAAGATTCGGGGCAAAGTAGATATAACCAGCCCAAGGTTTGTGTGTTAGCTAAGCATTGACCAGATGTTCAGGCATCTTCACTGCCTGAGTACGTGCACTTTACACTTCTTGGCATGGATAGTGTTGATGCAAACACAGCTCATGAATGCATTGGCCAAAGGCCACACAACACTCTATAAATTTCAGTGAAGGGAGCAGGGAATGGGGGGGTGGTGAAAACACCCACACCTGGAAGCCAGACCCTCAAAGAAGATCTTCAGTGAAGTCACAGCGAAGACTAGCAGGGAAGATTCAGTGATGATGCAGCGAAGACTCACTACAAGGCTCATGACAAAAGACCCTTTGGCAACCCAAGACCACCCAGGAGACAACCCACTCTTACGTGGAAGACCACGCTTTGTGCAAGAGAGCTAGCCCTATGTTAGAGACGAAGGAGAATCCAATGGTCTAGCTCAAACACATGGATTACTGCAGGTAATATGCATTCTCAGGTGGATAGAGCTAGATAAAGAGTGAATGTTGTGGATTTTGGAGAAATTTTCAGTGCTGTTAAGAAGGAATATTTTGTTAATAAAATTGTGTTGAAGTGCAAACTGAATTCTGTGCCCCTTTGTCCATTTCACTGTCAAAAACACTTGGAAAATATGTCTTTAATATAAAATGATTAAAGTATCCAAAAGTATGAATAACAGTTGCAATGGGAAATAAAGAAGGTGAAATGCCTCAGTCCCATCATCCAGGCCAATGATTACATCAATGCCACCATTGTGTCCATAAAGCTGGTTGTGTCATTTCTTTCTGAATTTCTGGTCAAACTTACTAGATACAGTTTTGTACAGTGGAGTCTATGCCCAGTTTTCCTGAAACTGCACTGAAACTCCCCAAACATATTTTGTGCATAGCTCTTACAGTCAGAAATGAGATGAAACATTTTCTTCCCATCATTCAGAGCTGAACTGAACCCATGTCTCAGACGTGACAAACCAATGATCACATCATGCAATTTTTCTGTAAAATTGCTTTTTCTGTTGTAGACACAATCTTATTTATATTACGAAAGGTCACCATGATATTGGTATAGAATATGGTAAATGATTAATTGTTAAAAGCTAATAAATTCTTTGTGCAGAATTCTATGGCTCAGCAAAATTATATTTCATGAACACAAATTCCAATCAAGTCATTTACAGTAAGTGCTTTTTAGTTACCAGCTAATTATAAAGAATCATGTAAATGAATCAATTGCAACTGCAGACAATGTGTTCCATGTTAATGTGATGACAGTATGAACACTGACTGTAGGAAAATGAAACACATACCTAGAAAAACAAGCCCTATCTAAAAAGAATTTGAAGCTTGGCAGATACTTCAAACATGTACACAAAATTTGTTTTCTTTTAAAATCCAGCACAGAGCACACAACAAATGCCAATATATCTTAGCCAGCAACAGGAAAGCTAAAATGCACTTTGACTTATGGGTTATTGACAAGTGTCCGGATGCAGTCAATTTGTACACACAACTATGTCAATTAGTGTTTATGTATCTTCTAAAAGATGGGAATTTTAAATCTTAACATACTGTGTGAGGGGGAGCCAAGTACAGAAGGTCAAATCTTAATGGTGCAGTGTGAATTGTTTCATTCCCCAAGTGCAGAAGCTAATTAGCTCCAACCTTGATTAGAAAAAAAATCAATTTAAATATCCATTCTGCATCTGAAAGAAACTCACTAATGTTGATATGTCCATTCAGCTCAAAATGCTGAATTTGGCCTACAGCTTTCACTCTGCATCAGATAACCTTTCATTAAACACCACTTCCAACTTTCAAGAGGGGCTGATAATGTTTGAAGCAGTTTTCTTTGTTCACTGCAGAGTTGAGACAGCAAGCTCCGAATACATAGACACATTTAACCATTTCAATGTTGTACTGTCATGCAATGTATCAGTATAGCATTCAAATCCACCACTGTATTCTCAATATAACCCTGGCTTTTTGACATCTAATTTCTTACTTAGCAACATTTTCATCTTCAATATGGAACAGGATGGGAAGAGTACGAGCAGAAACAAACAGCTGCAAATACGATCAAGGTGGGCGGGGGGGTGGAGGAATAGTAAACAGCAAAATTAATAATTCTTTACTTAAATGTGTACATTATTCCAATTAAAACAAATAATTAACAGCATAAATAGAATTTACTAGGTATAATCTTGAAGCTATTGTGGAGACATGCTCACAAGGAGATCAAAGCTTGGAACTATGTATTTAGGGGTATATGACATTTTGAAAGGACAGGCTTTAGGAAATGTGAAATGGTGGGTTTAGCTTAGTATTGTAGTTTATCTTTGAAGGTATGGGATGTAATAACTATCACAGCAAGGAATGATCTATGATCAGATGGTACAGAATCCATATCCAAATAACAAGGGGAAGAAGATATTAGTGGAAATTGTCAATTACCCTCTTAACAGTAGCTGTTCTGAGGGTCAGGGAGTAAATGAAATCATGGAGGTTTGTATAAAAGCAGCACAATAATCATGGGTGACTTTAATCATCACTTAGATTGAAAAAAATTCAAATTTGCAAAAGTAGCCGTGAGGAATAATTCAGAAAATGTATTTTAGAAATTTTCCTTGAAAAATATGTTGTGGATCTAACCAGAGTTCTCGTGATGTGCAATGAAGCAGGTTTAATAAATGATCTCAGTGTAAATGACACCCTAGAAAACAGTGACCATAACATGGTAAAATATAGCATTTAGTATAATTCTGAGAAACTTGGGTTGGAAACCACTGCTAAATCTTAATAAAGATAATTACATAGGGGAAGGGGCAGAGTTGACTGCAGTGAATGTAGAAAGCAGTTTAGCAGGAAAGACGGCTGCTGAACAATGGCAGATATTTGTGAAAATAGTTCACGACTCACAACAAAGATATATCCCAGTGAGGAAGAAAGATCCTAGGAAGAAGACAAACTGACCGTTGTTAAGCAAGGAAATTAAGGACAATGTCAAACTGAAACTCAAAACTTACAACTGGCAAGGATTCATGATAAACTGAATGGTTGGGAAAATTGTAAACACTTAATATTTTCAAAAGCCAACAAATAATGACCTTATAATAAATAAAGAGGAAAAAAAAGTAAACCATGAGGCCAAATTAGCAAATGATTTAAAAACTTGAAAGGAGGAGAGTCCAAAGTGCACATAAATCCCTTAGAGGAGGAGGCCAGCAAAACATTAATAAGCAACCAAGAAATAGCAGAGGAGCGAATAAGTAGTTTACATCAGTTTTCATGGTAGAGGGCACTTCAAGCATTCCAAAAAATATCAAATAACCAAATGTTTAAAATGGTGGAGGGGTAGGGAATGAAGGGGAAGCGGCATATAAACACAATATCAATCACCGAGTTCTAGGGAAACTAATGGGGCTGAAAGCTGATCAGTCCCCTGGGCCTGACAGGTCGTATCCTTGGATTTTGAGGGAAGCTGTTACAAAGAGATAGTGAATGCACTGGTAGTAATCTTCCAAAAATCCTGAGATGCTGGGAAAATCCCAGATGATTGAAAACTGCCATATTACCCTTATTTGAAAAGGGAAGCATTCAAAACAAAACTGGCAGCCATTGACACATAGTGGCTCAGTGTTTAGCATTGCTGCCTCAGCATCAGGGACCTGGGTTTGATTCTACCCTTAGTGACTGCCTGTGTTAAGTTTGCACATTCCCCTTGCAGCTGTGTGGGTTTTCCTCTGAGTGCTCTGGTTTCCTCCACAGTCCAAAGATGTGCAGGTCAGTTGGATTGGCCATGCTAAATTGCCTATGGTGTGCTGGCTAGGATTATCCAAGGTAAATGTGGCTTATGGGGATAGAGTCTGGATGGGATGCTCTCCAGAGAGTCAGTGCAGACTGGATGGGTTGAATGACCTCTTTTCACACTGCAGGGATTCTTTGAGGGGGTAATAAGCAGATAGATAAAAGGGAACCAGTTGATACATTTTGATTCCCAAAAGGCAAATATGAACAAAGATATCACTGTGCGATAGATTGAGTGAGCAGCCAAACACTTGGCAGATAGAATATAATATGGGAAAATGAGCATATGTTCACTTTCGCACAAAGAATCAAGAAGCTCAATAGTATTTAGATGGGAATAGGTTGCAGAAAGCTGCAGCACAGATAGGCCCGAAACATCAGCTTTCCTGCTCCCATGATGCGGCTTGGCCTGCTGTGTTCACTCGGCTCTACCCTTGTTGTCTCTGCAGCACATGGGAGTTTGGTGATTGCAAAATCCTAGCATTCAAGTTTAATAAGCAATAAGAAAGACAAATTGACTGATGGCCTTTTCTTTCAAAGGAAATGAATTTTAAAAACAATGAAGTCTTGTGAAAACAACACAAAACACTAGTCATACCACATGTAGGACAAAATGATAAGCGTTGCACCCCTTATATAAGGAAGAATATTCTGACTTTGGAGGCAGTTTACAGTAGGTCTTATGAGGAGAGGTTGAGTAGATTGGTACTCACTTGGAATTTAGAAGAATGAGAGGCGACCTTATTGAAACACTGAATTTTCTTAGAGAACTTGACAGGGTGGATCCTTGTGGGAGAGACTAGGACCAGATGCACAATCTCAGAGTAAGCGGTTGCCCATTTAAGACAGAGACGAGGAGGAATTTCTTCTCTCAGAAAATAGTGTACATATGGAATTCTTTACTGCAAGCAACTATTAAGGTTGGCTCATTAATTATATTCAAGGCTGAGAAAGATGTATGTTCAATCAGTAATGGAATCAAACATTGAGGGAAAAGGGTAGGTAAGTAGAGTTGATTATTAATCAGATCAGGAATGATCTCACTGAATCATGGAGCAGACCCGATGGGCCAAATGGCCTCCTTTGGCTCCGGTATATTATCGTCCTGTGAGGCTGAGTCTACAGCTTTATTTTGATTAACCAGGTTGTCATCACCCACCAGAGAAAACCATTATTTTCTCTATTGCAGAGGCACAAATTGGCCATAGCACTTCGGTGAAGACCCAGCCACATCTTTTTTTTATTCACTCACATGATGAGGTCATCAATGGCTAGGTAGCATTTATTGCCGATCTGTAATTGCCCAGAGGCAACCACATTGCTGTGGGTCTGGAGTCACTTGTAGGCCAGAACAGGTAAGAATGGCATTGCTGAAATTGATGGGTGTCTTCCCCAACAATTGGCAATGATTCATCATCATCATTCGACTCTTAATTCCAGATATTTAACTCAAATTCCACCATCTGCCTTGGCAGAACATTATCTGGATCTCTGGATTAACAGTCCACCAATAACACCACTAGGCCATCACCTCCCCTGGGGATGTGCCAGGAGGACTGCCTGTGATGACAGGGACAACCCTGTCTCATGCCTGCCTCTCTGGATAGGCTGATAGCTGACCAATAAGGCCAGTCCAGCACCTTCATTGGACACGAAGGGTGACATGAACTTGCACTCCATGGGCCTATCCTCAGTGTGGAGCGGGAACCCTTGACCCCAATCCAAATGTCTCTTCCTCATAAAGGAGGCAGAGCAATGCCAAATAGGATAACAAAGTGTGGAGCTGGATGAACACAGCAGGCCAAGCAGCATCTCAGGAGTACAAAAGCTGACATTTTGGGCCTAGGCCCCTCATCAGCCCCTGATGAAGGGTCTAGGCCCAAAACTTCAGCTTTTGTACTCCTGAGATGCTGCTTGGCCTGCTGTGTTCATCCAGCTCCACACTTTGTTATCTTGGATTCCCAGCATCTGCAGTTCCCATTATCACCAGTGCCAAGTAGGACCCAGCTGCAGGAGAGGCCACACACAGGTGCCTCTGCAGAAATGGCCAGTAACAGCAACTTGCCTCTGATAAGAAGACCCTTAGTATGCCTGGTCTATCCAGACCTAAACACCCCTAAAAGTGGCTGACCAAAAGTCAAGTGCCAATGGGATCCACTAAGGAGGAGGTTCCTGCTGCCTCATCTGCGGAACAGGGTAGCGCAATGTAACACAATGGTAGGGAGAGGAGAAACAAATTATACTGAGGGCCTGCAGAGGCCATGGCTGGCCAGCTTATGTAAATTGTTTTCTTTACAGATTGACATACAAGATGGAATACACACTCCTAAATGAAGACTGCCACATAGAAAGGCCACCGGCCTGCGTGTGTGACTGCACTGATTGCAAATTCAAGATAAAGAAGGGTAAGCCAGACCACGCAAGCTGTGGGCATGCTAGTAAGCAGCAGGTGGATGCTCCAAGAGAGAGCAAGGGAGCATGCCATGGGCTGGGTGCTTCTCGCTGTGCAAAGACTGTGCCCAATGCGGTCATATACTGGTGGTTGTGGATGTGCCATGTTAGACAAGCCTGCTGTGGAAGGATGCATTGCCAGTGCATTGGAGAGATGCCAAGATCACGGTGATGGCTTCCAGAAAGTTGGGTGTTAGTGTTGGTGGTGGAGGGGTACAGGTGCTGGTGGATCATGTCCAATTCTGCAGTTTGGCTATGGGCAAGCTGGAGGTAACTGGAGGAGTTCACAAGCTAAGCCCACAAGAACCCCACATTGGTTTCCATGTCAAGCATTCTTGATGACTAGCTTGTTGGTTGCATTTAATAAGATCACAATTAATAAGGCAAGTTTAGCTGAAAACAAGGACTTTAACAAACATTAACCTCATCAATTGGCAACTTGCTGCTTATCAGGAAAAATCTCACCACACCCCTTGTGAAAAGTGTAAACGATGAAGCGGGATTGTCTAGAAAATGGGAAATGCATCTCCAGATTTATCATACATCCCATTATAACCCATGTCGCTCAGACCCCTCTTTGATTCCACCCATGGTCTGATTCTTTGAGGGGTGCTATAAGTTTTGCATGTGTTTTTCACAGTTACGACTCTTCTCTACCTGCACATATGTCTAATGGCAGTACCTTTGAAAAATATTCAGGGGTCACCCTCTTTTTAACTTGTACATTTCAGCAGAACCTTAGCTAGTTACATGAAATCCTGGAGTTCATCTGGCCTGACATACATTTCCATAATTGAAAGCATTTTGAATTATTTCCGTTCTCACTTAGATTGATCCATTAATAATCTCCATAATAAGTGCAGGGTTTTGACAATAAATCAGCTTTTACTCCCTTGGTGTTCAGATATTTTCTGCAAATAACTGACCACACATCTGAATTTAATGAGTTTGCACATTTATACTGCGTAAATGCCTGTTAGATGCCAAGGGTGTGGATTAAAAATTCATTATTGCAGACACTGCTACATTTTCATTCCACACTAATAAATTTCTCTTCTCACAAATTGAGCATTTAGAAAATGAAAGCTCCTGCAATTTTATTTGCTGGTTTGGTCAGAAGATGTTCTCCTGGCCTTTTGGATTGTCTGCAGCATTGTTTCTGTTGTAACTAGCAACTTTCAAAGAAAATTATTTTCAAATTGGCAGCATGGGTAGGAACCCTACAAAGTGGATCACTCACACATTGAAGAAACGGAGATATCATTGCATCCCATTAACACCCATATAAAGAAGAACCTGTGTCTAAGAGGTGCCTTTCTTAAGTCAACAATTTTCTTTTCTAAAGTGTAGTCACTATTCTACGAAATGTTGATTTGATTTATTATTGTACATGTGCTAGGTACAGCAAACATGTGGCAGCCAATTTATGTTTAGCCTCATCTCACAAATAGCAGTCAGATAAAGACTAGATCATCTGTGTGCTTGTGATGTCGATTGAGGGATAAATATTGGTCATTATACTAAGAAACTTTCATGGGAGTGAGTTTACAGGAACAAATCAGATGGGTTCCAAAATGGACAGACAGTCCTCTCCGCCAGCATGTGGCACATACGTGACGTGCCCGGACTAAAATGGGGTTGGAAAGTGTCAGTCCAACGATACAGGCACAGTGCTGCCAATTTCCAAAGACTTTCAACAGACCAGGAGTCACATTCAATGAAGCAACTGCACCCGATAATGAAGGCCTACTGGTTGGAACTCATAGAGCAAATAGTCATGGAGATTTGTGGAGCAAATTGTATTTGACGTAGATTTGGTTTGGAATAAACACTGTTAAAATAGGAAAGATATATACTTCTATTGATGCAATACTGAAGCCGAAGTCAACTTTTTCCTCTCCCCCAAGGCTCAGGTATTGCATTAAGTCCTGTGGGCGCCAATCTTGTTCAAAGATGACAGGCATGCCAAGAACAATTGCAAACTGTTCTGAAATTATCAAGCCCCACCTCACAGGCAGAAACCGAAACCTTCCAGTCATTCATTACTGAAGGGCAAATATATTTTAACTGTTAATTTTCTACTGACTCCATTGCTAGAAAATGCTTCTATTGAAGGAGGTCATAGACACAACAGTCTTTAGGGTACACCGATAGGCTGGAGGAAAATGACAGGCCGACTCAAGCAGTCTGTTTTCGCTTGAAAATGAAGAAATGTACAGAAATACATCAGATGTCACACTTCGGTGATTGTGGTTCTAAAGAATTCTTTAACCGGTAGCATTGTGTGAATGTAAGCCTCGGCACATCAAAATGTGCACTACACAGATTCATACGCTCATGCAGTGCAGAAAAGGTCCTTCAGTCCATCGAGCCTGCACTAACAACTATCACTAAAAATGTGCAATTCCCAATTTCCTGCACTTGTCCCACATCCTTGAAGTGGTCATCCAAATAGCTTTCAAATTTTGTAAGGTTTACAACCTCCACTTCCATCCCAGGTAATGCATTCCAGATTCTCACCATCTGTTGAGTGAAAAAAAAGGTTTTTTTCCCTCAAATCCTCTCTGAATTGCCTGTCCCTTATCCTAAAACTATGCCCTCTCATGATTGACCCCTCAATCAAAGGGAACAACTGGTCTCTATTCACCCTGTCCATACCCCTTATAATCTTATACACTTCAATCATGTCCCACATCAGTCTTCTCTGCTCTAAAGAAAACAATCCAAGTTTATCTAGTCTCTCCTTGTAGCCCAATTTCTCCACCTCAGGCAATATCCTGGTGAACCACCTTTGTACCTCCTCCAGTGCTAACACATCCTTCCTGTAGTGAGGTGACCAGAACTGCACACAGTACTCCAGCTATGACCGAACCAACGCTCCATGCAACTCCAATATTACTGCCTTGCTCTTATATTATATGCCACAACTGATGAAAGCAAGTGTCCCATATGCCTCCTTAACCATCCTGTTCACATGCTCTGCAAACCTCAGCGATCTGTGAATAATTACCGCTAGATCCCTCTGTTCCTCTAAGCTATCATGTCCTTCATTAAACACTCCCTCAACTTGCTTCTTCTTCCAAAGTGCATGACTTTGCACTTATCAGAGTTAAATACCAGCTGCCACTGTTCTACCCATCAGACCAACCAATCCATCAAATCTTCCTGTAACCTATTAACCACTCGACCAATTTGGAGTCATTTGAAAATTTGCTTACCATTCGCCCCACATTTTCACTTATATCCATTACATATATAACAAACAATAAGGATCCTCGAACCAATCCTTGTGATATACCACTGAACTCCGGTCTCCAGTCCAACAGCCTTCTAGCACTACTCTCTCCGTCCTAATACTAAAGTCAGTTTCTGATCCATCTCATCAAATTTCCTTCAATTTCATGTGCTTTCATTTTCTCAATCAGTCTCCCATATGGGAACTTGCCAAAAGCTATGGCAAAATCCATACAAACTACATCAGATCTCATGGAAGAGAGAAAGATAATATCTTTCAGAATTTATATTGTATGTGGGTACAACAGTGGATGGCATGCAATATGATTTTAAGTATAAATGGATGATATTCTATTCAAGTCTTATAATAAATTCTTTTCAGCTAAAGGACTTATCTATACATCATAGAAGTAGGAATGGAATACAAAGAAATAAAGATCCATGGCAGCAATTGTTTCCCAAATACAATCAGCAGATTTCACAAATAAAATCTGATTACGTCATTAAATGTGATAAAAATCAGTAGCTGAAGAAACTATGACAATGTCTAATGAATAATCCAGAGTTTTCAATGATTCAGCAAAATTATCAAGCGTCTATCTGAATAATGCAAAATAACTGAGTGTCTTATTTTCAAATCCTGTTCTATGCTTAAGCTGGTAAGGCTCGGAAATGCTAGCAGTGATATAGCTGGTTCAAATGTTTCCTATGTACAGAGGAAATGATTAATCACCCAGGGTTCTGGCTACTGATCATTTTACTGGAAAATATATTCACAAATCAGGACCATTAAAACCACAAAGTCAGCACTGGGTTCAGGGTTGAATCACAATGTCAGGTTGGTAGCTCACCCTGAGACAGTGGGATAGAGTCACTGGCAAGGGAATTGAGCTGCTGCCATGAATCGAAGATGCTTTGGCCTTCTCAACATCTAGTTTAAGGAAGGAATGGCTTATCAAGGACTAAAATGTGGACAAGAAATGTGATAGTGCAAAAGTTGCAGTTGGAAACATGGAGCTGGATGTCATCTGCATGCGTGCGGAATTTGACTCCAAACTTGTAAGTGACACTGTCAAAGAACAGTCTGTGCCTAAAGAAGAGGAATAGGGTTAAGGATACATTCTTAGGGTGGGTCCAATCTAACATCAAAGCATTAGGAAAACAATTCATTGTTAGAGTGTCGTGGAGATAATCAAACAGGTTTGATAGTGCAAAGAGACTGAGAAGGAAAATGAGAGGCTGTGCTCATAGTCACAGCAAATCCAAAATGCGACTTTGTTTAGGTCCATTCAGATATTGTGGTAGGAGCAAAAGTCTATTTGGAATATTTCAAAGGGGATAGGGCATTGCAGGAGATGTGCTCAGAACTAGGAGGCAACGCCACTCAGATGGAGAAAGTATGAATTGATATGATAGTTAACAAGGCCAGAGGGCCGGCGAGCAAGATTCTGAGGAGGGCCAGCAGGTATTGCTCATCCTCAAATGGTCAGTTAAAAGTCAACAACACAACGGACAATCTGGAGTAACATGTAGGTGAGAGCAAGAGAGAAAAAAAAGACTTCTCTCCTTAAAAGGACATTAATAAATCAGGTTGGTTTTTATGACAATTGACAGTAATTACACAGTTGATGTTAGGCTAGTTTTATTTTTATTGAATGTAAGTTTCACTATCTGCCATGGTGGGATTCGAATCCATGTCTCCACAACTCTTGCCTGGGGGTCTGAATTACTTGCCCAGTTCCTTTATCACCAGTCCACGACTTCCGGTTCTGAAAGGAAAATGTTCCTGAGGAAAAGAAGCTGTTTACAATATTACCTGCTGTGGGACAACTGAGAGAAGCTGTATCAGAAATCTAGCCTGAATGGGATTGAAGGTTCAGGAGATTTCATTTAGAAACGATGAAAGAAATTGCTGGTAAAATTGAGCAGGTTTAGCGACATCTGTGGAGAGAAAGCAGAGTTAATGTTTTGGGCCCAGCGGCCCTTCTTCAGAGACTGTACTTTTTCTTTTTCGATACTGCCAGCCCTGCTGAGTTTTTCCAGCAATTACTGTTTTTGTTTCTGTTTTGTTCCTGGGTTTGTAGCTCTTTCTTTTTATTTTGGAGATTTAAATTAGATCTGATAAGCTTGGAGACACCCTGAGGCTTAGAAGTGGAGGAAAGGTCTTAGGTGAAGCAGGTTACAATGCCCTGTTAAGTGGATTGAGACAAACAAGCATCAAAGACAGCTAAAACAGATGCACATTCCTTTTATGTTGGTGTCAAAGATATCCAAGCTCTTCTTGTCCATTTTGAAAATGGAGTGTGGTTTTATAAAGTCATTCATTGTAGAAAAATAAGGTGCTTGGTACTTTCATCACCCTTCTGGAATATCCTAGACCACATGTAAGATTTGGATAATGCTGCATGTTTTTAATGTTTTACATTAGTTTGAAATACTATGTTTTAGGATTTTGCATCAGCCATAAAACGGCCCAGATTGATTTTCTGTCCTCTAATTAAGACAAAGATAATTAAAAGCAGGCTGTAACTAGCCAATGCAGCTGTATAGATATCAGTTCGCCTCCCTAAACCTCATCAGTTTTATGACATATTATACTATTCAATACCTCTTTGTCGATGTTAAGAAATAAACAAGCATTTTAAGATGAATGGTTTGAAATGAATGTGCCTTCTTTATCTTGATATTTGTTAAGCAAGAACCGTCTTTGGATTGGACTTGATTTTTTAAATGCCTTGATCTATTGGCTACGTCAGACAGAACACAAAAAATGCTTTCCTGAGGTTTTGCTAAGAAGATCTATTAGTATTAGCTCTTAATTGCCTTACTATTTATGGTAATGGGTAAGCATGTTCATGTGAATTTTTACAGCAGCTTGTATTATTGATGAGAGGATATGAATTGGTTTGTTTAGCAGTAATCTATAATCTAAAAGAACGTGTCATTTGTTCGCAATAGAATATAACGCCTGGGCTCTGAAGGAAATCAGAGATGGACATTTAGCTTAGCCTCCATGATTCTCATTAGGTGTGAGGTGATACCAGATGGTCCTTACCCACAACCTAATAAAAAGACATTAATTTTCTAAGAGAGGGAAACCAATCAGAATTAGAGAAAAAAGTTTAAATCTCGGAGCCTTCTTCAGCATCATTCCATTGTTGCTTTGGTGGTGTAATTCTTCTAGTGGTACAGGTCAATATCAAAGAAATGTACAATCTTGGAAATGCAGCTATGAGGTTTTAAACTAACAGTGATCAGGATTGATACGTTCAGTGCCAAAGCCAGGACAGGCATTTGTAATCCAACAACTCCACTAAACAAGCTCTCTCCCTGTAAATCCTCAACCTTTTTCAAAAGCAAGTTCTCATTTTATTAGAATTAATAATTTAGGAGGCTCAGGGGAGAAAAGGATCGCTATACCTCCATCTATTGGCTTCTGGACTCTTATTCTTACCTCCTTTATGCTCTATTGCCTGCCGACCATTCTCAAATAGAGTCCAGATATTTAATACACCTTTAGATCAGAACGGATCTTCAGTAATCTCTCTTTTTACACCAACAGTATCCTAGTCCTTTCAAATGTGTTTCAACAGAGTTATAAAAGTGAAAGCAGAATCATTTTTGAATGCTGCTACATCACACCAGCTTGCTAAAAAAGCACATTTCAACACTTGGCAGCTAGGCAGCCCTCTTTGCTCCTGATGCAACTCAATTGTTTTGTGAATGCAGCCAGCCACCAGCTAAACAAAACCAAGTTCTTCAGATAGCATTCGTGGGCTACGAGAGAGCCCACAAAAGATTGACAGCTGACAGTGCACGGTCCTCCTGGAGGTTTGTCCTGCTTTCACAATACTTCACAGATGCTCCTGGAGTCAAAGTGTAATTCCCAGACACCAGCAAATGGGGAAGATAACAAACGGCAGCCTGCTTCTTTTGTTTTATTGAGCAAGTGGCCATTCAACTTGCAAGTCACGAGTAGCCCAATAACTAAGCAGTATCCTGTTAAGTATAGAGACAACAAGGTGTAGAGCTGAATGAACACAGCAGGCCGAGGAGCAGGAAGGCTGATTGACATGGGATTCCTGACAGTTAGCTGCAGTTGGGGTAGGTAAAAAAAAGTCCAGTTTCTTTTGTAGTGGGTGTTGCTGCTCAGACCTTGAGAAGTTTTAGAGAGTAGCTCACACCCCGTAACGAAATTTTTAACACAACTTACTATTGCATAGCTCTATAGGTGAATCAAATCAATTTACCACATGTCATCAATTCAGCATGTGACCTTTGAGTAATGGGCAATTATGGCAGAAGGGAGAACTGGATCCAGCTTGCTCTGGTTAACCTAGATCTAGTAGGTTCACAAAGTGGGAACAGACCAATTGATTAAATGTGTACAGACTTGAGGAGTTAAAACTGGCTTCTATCTGTCTAACATGTTATGGTAAACAAGTTCGAATCTCCAAAGTCTTCAACTCTAACTCAGAGTAGGGAAATTTCTTGGACAGTCTTGGTCACTATGTCAGGACTTCTGAGTAGTGCTGATGCATATCTTGAGAGATACATCTTGAGAGAGACTATCCAGAGACTGCAACACCTGAGTCAGTGTTTCTGCGATTATCCTGCATTTCTAAATCAGAGAACTGCATTGTTAATCACTATCAGGTTTGAGCCCCTGCCAATGAAGAGTGTCAAATAGTTTTGTTCCTACAACATGCCAACTAGACCAACCAAATAGTTCTTTGATGAACATTAAATCAATAGCTTTTATAAGTTGCCAGCTTGAACTTATTTGGGTAAGACTGACTTTTCCTTCGTCTTGTTTAATCTTTTGTGTAGGTGAAAACTTACCATAGGTATTTCAATTCCTAATTTTCCTGCACCTCATAACAATTGTGACTAAGCAGCAGGATGGTCAAAATGCTCCCTTGTTCATGTGAATTTTTGCTGCTGTAAATGTGTGGGAAACTTGTACAGTGAAAGCTCTTTCCTAAACTATCTGTAGGAAAATACTGGCATTTAGAATGTTTGCGAATGATTTGTAGAACTATTTAAACCTCATTCCCAGCTATTGCAAGTACACAGGATTTCAAAGCCATGCTAAATGCTTAAATCTATACACAAGATTGCAACACTTTTCTATTTAATTTTAGACAGTATGTCTTTTTCCAACTTATTTGATTTGGCTGTTTCAGTGTTTGTTCTCTCCTCTCCATTTGGCCAGCCTGAGACTTAATAAGCCTGCACATTGCAGCACCTTGCTCAAAGAAATTGCATTTCTCCTTCAATATTAGGTTTCTGGATACTGAACATGTTTTAGTTCAATACACAACAGCACTCCATGTCCCAACTAACCTCATTACATAGCTGTAGAAAGAGTAACAAACAAAGTACAATATGGCTTTTCAATAGATTAAACTAATTAATTCAAGTGCCTCTGGCACAGTGCGATTGATTCGCACAATGTTCGTGTGGTCCATGACAAAATGGCATAAAAGCTTTCTACCCTTTCTAATGCTGAAATCAAAATGAAAACATCCTATACCTCTATATACAAACATTTATTTCCCTGAAACATTTCCTTTCTTGATTTGTTGTGAATTAATTAATATCACTGGCTGCCTATAATTGAGCTTTCTCCAGGGAAAAGACACACCAAAAGTCAGCCAGAGATTTTCCATAGAATATAGAACCCAGGAAGAGGCTGGGTGTATGC
The DNA here is from genome assembly GCF_030684315.1 of Stegostoma tigrinum. Taxonomy (NCBI): domain Eukaryota; kingdom Metazoa; phylum Chordata; class Chondrichthyes; order Orectolobiformes; family Stegostomatidae; genus Stegostoma; species Stegostoma tigrinum. The sequence goes on along the minus strand of NC_081361.1, from coordinate 66,084,562 downwards.
TGGAGTTCTGACTCCACACAAGTACTCTCCCACACTAATTGCCTTAATCCACTCAGAACTCGCTATCTCCATCTTGCTCAGAGCTGTGTGCCCTCACTGCGCACTATCCCTAGCAGCCATGTGGCCAGCAAGGGGGAGATAGTAAGTAGTTGGGAGGGGGACGACTCAAAAAGTAGCAAGCAGAGTACAAGTGAAGTAGTGAGCAGGGGAGTTGGATACCAGTGAAACTGGGAGGGAAGTTAGACACTGAGAGAAGACGGAGAGAGAACGAGAGAGAGAGAGCGGCACTGAGTGGATTTGCAAGTGTAGTGACAGTGGGAAGAGCTCCATGAGCATCAGTGTTACCATACAGACTCACATAGGTGAAGTTAGCACTGATTCTCATTCTAAGCGCACATCAACAATCTTGAGTGTCACTGACCTCCTGTGCCAATGCAGTGATAGGGGTTACATTTTTTTTCTATTCATTTGTGGGATGTGGGCATCGCTGGCTGGCCAGCATTTCTTGCCCATCTCTAGGTGCTCTTGAGAAGGTGGTGGTGAGCTGCCTTCTTGAACCGCTGCAGTCCTCCTTCTATGGGTTGTCTCACAATGCCATTAGGGAGGGAATTCCAGGACTTTGACACAGCGACAGTGAAGGAACAGCTATATGTTTCCAAGTCAGGATGGTGTGTGACATGGAGGGGAACTTGGAGGTGGTGGTGTTCCCATATGTCTGATGTCCTTGTCCTTCTGGATGGAAGTGGTCGTGGGTTTGGAAGGTGCTGTCTGAGGATCTTTGGTGAATTTCTGCAGTGCATCTTGTAGACAGTACGCACTGCTGAAGTGAAATGACATGAAATTTTAAAAAAGGCACAATACTTGAACATGAGATAATGGGAACTGCAAATGCTGGAGATTCCAAGATAATAAAATGTGAGGCTGGATGAACACAGCAGGCCAAGCAGCATCTCAGGAGCACAAAAGCTGACGTTTCGGGCCTAGACCCTTCATCAGAGAGGGGGATGGGGGGAGGGAACTGGAATAAATAGGGAGAGGGGGAGGCGGACCGAAGATGGAGAGTAAAGAAGATAGGTGGAGAGAGTGTAGGTGGGGAGGTAGGGAGGGGATAGGTCAGTCCAGGGAAGACGGACAGGTCAAGGAGGTGGGATGAGGTTAGTAGGTAGCTGGGGGTGCGGCTTGGGGTGGGAGGAAGTGATGGGTGAGAGGAAGAACCGGTTAGGGAGGCAGAGACAGGTTGGACTGGTTTTGGGATGCAGTGGGTGGGGGGGGGAAGAGCTGGGCTGGTTGTGTGGTGCAGTGGGGGGAGGGGATGAACTGGGCTGGTTTAGGGATGCAGTAGGGGAAGGGGAGATTTTGAAACTGGTGAAGCCCACATTGATACCATATGGCTGCAGGGTTCCCAGGCGGAATATGAGTTGCTGTTCCTGCAACCTTCGGGTGGCATCATTGTGGCAGTGCAGGAGGCCCATGATGGACATGTCGTCAAGAGAATGGGAGGGGGAGTGGAAATGGTTTGCGACTGGGAGGTGCAGTTGTTTGTTGCGAACTGAGCGGAGGTGTTCTGCAAAGCGGTCCCCAAGCCTCCGCTTGGTTTCCCCAATGTAGAGGAAGCCGCACCGGGTACAGTGGATGCAGTATACCACATTGGCAGATGTGCAGGTGAACCTCTGCTTAATGTGGAATGTCATCTTGGGGCCTGGGATGGGGGTGAGGGAGGAGGTGTGGGGACAAGTGTAGCATTTCCTGCGGTTGCAGGGGAAGGTGCCGGGTGTGGTGGGGTTGGAGGGCAGTGTGGATCGAACAAGGGAGTCACGGAGAGAGTGGTCTCTCCGGAAAGCAGACAGGGGAGGGGATGGCCACAATGATGCCACCCGAAGGTTGCAGGAACAGCAACTCATATTCCGCCTGGGAACCCTGCAGCCATATGGTATCAATGTGGACTTCACCAGTTTCAAAATCTCCCCTTCCCCCACTGCATCCCTAAACCAGCCCAGTTCATCCCCTCCCCCCACTGCACCACACAACCAGCCCAGCTCTTCCCCCCCACCCACTGCATCCCAAAACCAGTCCAACCTGTCTCTGCCTCCCTAACCGGTTCTTCCTCTCACCCATCACTTCCTCCCACCCCAAGCCGCACCCCCAGCTACCTACTAACCTCATCCCACCTCCTTGACCTGTCCGTCTTCCCTGGACTGACCTATCCCCTCCCTACCTCCCCACCTACACTCTCTCCACCTATCTTCTTTACTCTCCATCTTCGGTCCGCCTCCCCCTCTCTCCCTATTTATTCCAGTTCCCTCCCCCCATCCCCCTCTCTGATGAAGGGTCTAGGCCCGAAACGTCAGCTTTTGTGCTCCTGAGATGCTGCTTGGCCTGCTGTGTTCATCCAGCCTCACATTTTGTTACAATACTTGAACATAGTCTTTTTAGTTGCAGAGAATGGGTCCTTGTGTATGAATGGCTGTCCCTTCTAATGAACATAAAATGAGCCAGGATACAAGCTCAATTATTTATTGTTTGTCAGTGTAGCTATTAACTCCCTAAGAATAGCTCAGCTAGCACTTTCCAATGTGGAATCATACCTAACAGTGAGCATTTCATTTTAGAAGTATGTATTGGCTGCGTACAATCTATATTCCGCCTATTACAAACGTGTAAACGAACATACTATTGGGATCAATCGGCCAATGGTAAGAAATGTTAAAAGCCATTCAGGGGAGGTCTACTTGACTGGAATGAAGGGCTTATTTTATGCAGAAAGGTTGAACAGGTTGAGCCTTTACCTACTGGAGTTTAGAAGAACGAGAGGTGACCATAGCTGTTGACGTGGCTTGACAAGGTTAATTCTGAAAGAATGATACTTTGTAGCAGAGAACAGAGCTAGCACACAGTCTAGGCCAGAAACGTCAGCTTTCCTGCTCCTCTGATGCTGCTTGGCCTGCTGTGTTCATCCAGCTCTACACCTTGTTATCTAAGAATGTTCCTTCAGTTGTTTCTTCTGAGGAAGGGCCACCAAACCCGAAACATTAACTTGGATCTTTTCTCACAGGTGCTGCCAGACCCGCTGAGCTTTTCTAGCAACCTGTTTTTGTTTCTGATTTACAGCATCCACAGTTCTTTCAGTTTTTATTTAGATTTTCAATAGACTAAGTGAAGAGTTATGGAAAGCAGACATTAAAAGTGAAGTTGAGGCCACAGCCAGGGTCTGATTGAAGGTGGAGCCAACAGAAAGAATGAAATAGTAGGCTGCTGCTCCAAAGTCCTCTGTTCCTTTGACTTTGGTTCTGCGTGATCCCAAATAAGTCTCTCAATGTGTTTGGCGCCTTCCCAAATGAGCCTTCGCCATTTCGACTGTCCATAATACAGGTTCGCCCTTGGGTCATTGGGTGCATATGACCTCTTTAAGGATGTTTGAGGACATCCTGAAATCATGTTCACTGTCTTCTTAGAGGTCACCTGACCTGACAAAGTCCAATATATCGTATGTCCGTAATAGTTGTGCGATTGCAAATCCGAAGCTGTTTAAAAAAGAACCTGTATCACAATTCTTTTACATTTACTGGGTCAAAACCCTGGAACTCCCTTAAAAACAGTCTATCTTGTCCATGATAGTGTGGTTTTTGTAATTTAACAATGTGTGCAAAAAGACAAATAATATATTTAATATGACTGAGTTAAGCACATAAGGATCTAGGTTCAGATTATATTATTGCTTCACAATTTTGCTGCAGAAAATTACAGACATAATCAACTCACTAAGAAAGATTCTTGGAGGGTTGTTAAATAAATCCTCCAGGAACTTTTCCAACAATCTATAAATCCTTCGGCACTTAATTAGGTTGTTGAAGATTCACAACAGTATGATGCAGGAGGGATTTTCAATCTAGACATAAAAACATTGGTTTGTACTGTACTGTGTGCACCTCACTAAATCGCTGGAGGGCTACATCTCACTGATTATACTGATACCTGTTTCGATCATTGAAGTGATTCATTGAGCACTCTATTCAATTAACGCAGTTCTTAGCAGGGATAGTAAAATTGTCTTCCCACAGAGCTCTTTGTTGTTTCATGGCTTCAATATAATGACTTGTTTTAAATGCTTGAAATTATAACTGAGGAGAAGCACATGATCAGAATTACATTTTAGATCACAAAACTATAGATTGGAATTCATAGCAGCAGCAAGGCTGATACACAACAATAAATTAGACCTTTATATTCTCCAATCATCCCGTAGAACACTAGCGTCACAATTTGTTGGAGAAATAATTTGCGAATGACACATGAAATATAACTGCGCACATGGAACAGTTTTTCCTATGTCTGACTGACAGCCAAGGTATTGGGATCTAACACATAATGGAGTAACTGTGAAATTCTTCACAAGAGTGGCTTTGATCTGGATGTGAGTTTGCTCGCTGAGCTGGAAGGTTCGTTTTCAGACGTTTCGTTACCATTCTAGGTAACATCATCAGCGAGCCTCTGACGAAGTGCTGGTGTTATGTCCCGCTTTCTATTTATCTGGTTAGGTTTCCTTGGGTTGGTGATGTCATTTCCTGCATTGGTGATGTCATTTCCTTGATCTTTGATCTGTGGCTTTGATCTGTTAATATCTGGATATTATGTACCAGATGACAATAATGTCCTGGTCATATTTGAGTTGATTCACTAGTTTATGTTGAAAAGTATAAATACATAAATTGACAGAAGACAAAGGGCTTGTCAGTTTGGAATGACATCCAAACACTGAGACTTCTAGCTATATTTCATTATTTATTCCAGTCTGTGCTTACTGCATGAGTTCAGTATTTCTTTTCCATATTCATTTACAAGATGTAAGTGTTACTGGTCAGGCCAGCATTTATTGCCCAGCCCTAACTGCCCGGAGGGCAGTAAGAATCAACCACGTTGCTGTGGGTTCTGGAGTCACACATAGGTTATATCAGGTAAGGATTGCAGTTTCCTTGTTTAAGGGACATTAGTGAACCAGATGGTAACATAGTGTAGAGCTGGATGAACACAGCAGGCAAGGCAGCATCAGAGGAGCAGGAAAGCTGATGTTTTGGGTCTGGACCCTCCTTCAGAAGTGGTCGAGGGGAAGGGAACTCTGAAATAAATGGGGGGGGTGGTGGCGGTGATAGAAGGTGGATAGTGGAGCAGATAGGTGGGAGAGAAGACGGACACGTTGAGGAGGAGGGGATGAAGCTCGTAAAGGTGACTGTAGGTAGGAAGTTGGGATGGGGGTTGGTCAGTGAGGAGGGAGGGGCAGATAGGTGTGAGGGAAGTCAGACAGGTCAGAGAGGCGAGTGAACCAGGTAGGTTTATTTTGACAATTGACAAGGGTTTCATGAACATCATCTGATTGTTAATTCCAGACGACTTTTATTAAATTTAAATTCCGCCTTCTGGCAAAGCAGGATTTGAGCTGTGGTCCCCCAGAACATTACCTGGGTCTCTGGATTAATAGTCTAGCAATAATACCACTGGGCTAGCACTACTCCTGGTTAACAATAATGTCCTTATGTTTGAAAAAACACTTTGAGGTGTAATAAAACAAATTGTGTTTTGTGTTTTATTAAAGATAGAGGATAGTTGCTTAGTGAAATAATACACCCTCAATGTGTAACATATGGATAATGTAGGTTTTGGAAAACACACTGTGTTAGTTCATGGACAAAACATACAGAACAGGAACGGGTAGCATTTACTATATAGACGGTAAGAATGCCTACTGCCAGAATTTATTCACATACCCATAAATGATAAGATTTCTCTAAATTTTTTAGAACTCTTTTTATTTCCTTCAGTACCTGAGAAAGCCTTATGTTATGAAAGTGGTATTTTTGCTTCATGAAGAATTTTATCAGACATGGCATCTTGACAACATGTTAGAATTTGTATAATGGGACTGTCAGTTGCTGGGACACTGCCTCCCCACCTTCAAATTAAACTTGACAAGATTTGCCTTCTAAGCTCAACTACCAGTTATATAAATGGTAGTGAAAGGAGCTTGCCAATAGAAGATTTCTGAAAAATTGAGTTCCATATTTTCAGTGTTGCAGGTGTCATTTTGTGTCTAAAATGGTGTCCTCAAAGCTTTGCACAGATCTGGTGTAGCCTGCACAGAATGGTATTTTGAGCAGGTCAGTAGGGCAGGCACTCAGAATGTGAATCAGATGCATAGAGAGTGCACAGACTGTGAGATCTATCTGTGTACAATGCTGATTGACAGGGTCAGTGCCAGTTTTGAACCGAACGCAGCAGCTGATACCCCTCTCAACTTTGAAAAGCACGATGTGTTAAACAGCAGACAAACATTTCCACCAGTGCTATTTAATTAGTATCAACCACTTCCAGGATAGTTGCTGGTTTATTCCTGCCAGTTGCTGTTGAGTTTGTGAAAGTGTTGAGATTTGAACTGTTATTAAAAGTTGGTGAAGTCTGCAGGAAATGATGTGGTACATAGAAAAGGTCTTAGTTCTGTTATTTATTCTTGCCACCCAGGACAATTTCAAAGAAAAAAAATCAGCAGTTCTATCATGTGTTACTGGAGACCTACTAAGAGAAATCTATTCTCTAATCTGTAAACTAGCATAAATCGCTATTAGTGTGATCTGTTTACCTGAGCATTATGCTTAGAAAAAATGCTGGGGAGAAATAGAATTAACAACCTATAATATTAGGTACAATGAACTTCATAAATCAACAAATATTGGCAGATCTAGTGTCTATGAAATAATAAAACATGCCAGTGCCAAAAATCTGAAACAAATGCAGAAACAGTCACAAGGTCAAACGGCATCTGCGGACAGCTCAAAATGTTACATATCTAATCCTCCGTTAAAACTGATAAAAGGTCAGCACCTAAAACGCTGGGTTGGATTTCACTGTAACAGTAACGGCACATTAGAATCCAGTCCCATTATCTGCAAGTTGGCCTGGAAGGCAAAGGATTAACAGGCATGACCACAGATGTACTGAGTGATTTACAACATGCTGTCATTTGTTTCAGCCCCATTCCCCACAACCCCTCACTATGTAAAAACCCTTTACTTTGCCACTCACTTAAATCCAGGATCCAATATAAATCTGGTTGTCTCTCTTGCAGCAGCCACCACATTCCCAGTGGGGTGGCTGAACATAAAAGAGAGCTGTCGATCTCAGATTGCACATCACCCATCAGTGGATAGGATTTCTATCCCTAGGGTCATTGGTCACAGAGAAAGGTGACTATTTTAATGACAGGGCTGGCAACTAATAATCAGACAGTGGCATTTTCCGACACCCTTAAAAACAGAATTGTTCATATTTTGATCTTCTGTTTTGAAGTTTTCTGCGCTCTAACAATGTTTTTGCAATTTCCTATATCAATTGGAAGCCTGTCCTACGATAAATCAGCTTTGTAACAAATAAGCAAATAGCTTATATTCACACAGTGCTTTATCAAATCCTTAAGTTTTGCCAAAGGCCTTCACAACTAATTAATTACTTTTTGGAATGCAGTGAGTGTTGATGCCTATACAAAGTGGCAACGATTTGTATCTTTATTTTCAACTTAGCAAAATGATGTACCCAATGATCCAACTATGTCTGTTAAAACGTTACACTGAAAATGTGTAATGAAATTAAAAATGTCCCACTGGAATCGATTTTACAATAGTTTGTGCCGTAACAGAAATCACATCTGTTTTAGTGCAATCTTTGACAGAGACCAATATCTTTGACAGAGACCAATATAGCTGCTGCAAAATACATTTCCAGGAAAGGAATCTTCCTGAATTTGTCTCTTGTAATCCTCTGCAACATTAATTTGAGGTCTCATTTACATGTGAATGCTTCAGATGTCAATTTGGCTCCAAACATTTTCTGTGCTTTAACAACTGGCAAGTTCTTTATGAAGCCCAAGCCTGTCCAAAGTTTGCACAAAAACAGAAGTTGCTGGAAAAGCTCAGCAGTCTGATTGTATCTGTGAAGAAAACATTAGAGTTAACATTTTGGGTCTGCTGATCTTTCCTCAGAACTGAGGAACTATCATTCATCACTAACCTTCAACCAAACTATTCTTATCACATATTAGTATGCTTACTACTTCTTCTGAATCTTCTCTAATCAAGGCTAAGCATGCCACCTGTTATTTGATCACATTCTTTCCCAGAATTAAAAGTTCTTGGGGGAGAATTTCCATCTAGTACCCATTCGTAAAGTTGGGGCTTCATTCAGTTTAATTAGAATCACAGGATCCCCACAGTGTGGAAGCAGACCATTTGGTCCATCCAGTCTACATTGGCTTTCCAAAAAGCATCCCACCCAGACCCATCCTCCACAAAGCTTAGTCCTTGTAATCCTGCATTTCTCTGACTAATATCCTAACCTACACATCCCTGGGCACAATGGGCAAATTAGCATAGCCAACCCACCTAACCTGCGTATCTTTGGACTGTGGGAGGAAACCAGTGCATTCGGAGGAAACCCACACAAGCGTGAGGCAAACATACAAACTCCACACAGATGGTTGCATGAGGATAGAATCAAACCCAATTCCTTGGTGCTGTAAGGCAGCAGTGCATACCACTGATCTACCACGCCAAAGTTGCAAGTTGATTTCATGGATTTTTTTTTGCGCAGCTGATCAGCAATGCCAATTTTAATGGGTGGATAGCAAATGTGAAAAACTGCCCTCAGTGGTCCCTCAGTGCCCTCAGGCTTTCCTTTCTCTTTCTTTTAAAAGTGAAGCTGGGCTTGTACCAGGCACCATTTGTCAGCTGGGATGCTGCCCCGTGTATTCCATACCCTTAGCATATTTAGTGAGAAAAGAGTTTCCAAAGAAAGTGTGTACAACAATGGCAAATGTTTACATTTTGGAACAGAAGTCCAAATCAATCTAAAATTAATCACACCCGAAAACTTTAAGTTGCACAGCTAGCTAACTTGTGAAAAAACAAAGCTTCAATAAACTTAGCACAGCATCACTCATGACTTCGCATACCAGCCTGAGACATCAGATCACAATTCTATCTTCTGCCCATTTTTTTAATGCACCTCAATGTTTAAAACTTTTTCAATTCAGTGGATGGTAAGAGCAGTACAAAACTAATTAGTTGATTATAGCTGGAAGGAAAATTAATAATATCCGTAACCTCAGATAATTAAAACCACCGTTCAATTCCTAAGGCGAGCGACCTACTTACAGGGGGAGATGCAGTAATAATATCCAAGAACCTCTCGCAATCTCTTGAGAAACTGAATTCATTGAAACTCTCAGGACTTCAAGGCCGCAACAGGAAATCCTTCACGACAGACGGTCAAAATTGATATACATTTCAGATGAATTCAAATTTTTTAATTAATTCAATATGGAATATTGTTACTATTACAAGGTAGAAATACCACACAGGTCAATTTACAATATTACATGCATTGGTCAGATGCTTGACTTTTCAAATAAGAAATAACTATTGCTATCTTCATTCCCCTGTCATTATATCATCAAGGCTTGTTTCAAATAGTCTTTATTTTACCTAGTATTGCCTTTGCCAGTCGCAAGATGCTCCCTTTTGACCTAAATGTTTATACAGTCTGGCATAAATATTCTTAGATTTTGAAATGATGATTGTGGGGAAGGTACATTACGGAGTACGTGTATGTTATTGTATTACTCCAAGATGTTATGACTTTCCCACTTGTAATAGATTACCTACCTTGTGTGATGCTAAAAGTTGTCAGAGGTCAGGCTGCTGGAAAAGAAATCTAACTTCAATTCCTAGCCTTGTTTTGCTTTTGCTGAACTTCATTTTAAACATAGGACTAAGGGCTTGCTGAATGAAAAACGACGACGTTCCTCCTAGTTTTCCTTTCATCACTCTGGTACCTCGAGAACAGACCAATCGCAGATCACCTTGCAAGCTTCAGCCTTGCTGTGCATCACCTTCTGCATCAAATGAAAGCCTTGCTTTTGTAAAGTGCTTATCAGAACCCTCTGAAACATCTAAAAGGCTTCATAACAATCAATAATCAACACATTTATACAAAATACTTATACTTTCGGTTTTCCTAATTTAGAGGAATCCGAAGCAAAATAGAACACTTCTTAGCAATCAAATCATCCTGGTTTCTTTCAGGCTTCTCGCTATCTTTAACCATTTACTACCTGCAGGGTTTTCTTATGTTCTACTTATATTAAACTTACTTGCTATTCTTTAAATCTAAGATACTTTACAGAAATCTGATTATCTTCCAAGTCTTACTGATAGATAATAACCCCAATTAAAGAGCTGTCTGTTGGTTAAAAGGCCATTTAAATGCAACCAGGAAGTTGGTTTGCATTTTGGCCAAGCACTTGATTCAATACAATTTACTGATTTTCAATTGGCCACAGGACAAGTTGGTGCCAAACCTTTCATGCAGTCACTGATTTACACCCTTCTATCAGTGCCCTATCTAGACATAATGCATCACTGATCTTTAATCGTTTTCTAAAGTTACAATGTGAGAGGACTGCAAAGTACATTTGAGTTGCAGTGTAATGTATAAACTGTCACTGAAGCCCCTACAGCACAGTTCCTTGCCTCTGAAGTATGACTGCTAACATTACTCCCTATGGCAGGATTTAGGCTTCCTGAGACTGCAGTTAAATACCGGAGGCCAGGTATCAAAAAGCATTCTGAAAGATGCTGAGTAATTGCAATTCCATATGTGTTATTTCTGAACATGATCAGAAGGCCCTGTATGCCCAAAACCAGTATAAACCAACTAAATACAAGGGGGTTAAAATTGTGATCAGAGGTAATGGGAACTGCAGATGCTGGAGAATCCGAGATAACAAAGTGTGGAGCTGGATGAACACAGCAGGCCAAGCAGCATCTCAGGAGCAGGAAAGCTGACGTTTCGGGCCTAGACCCTTCATCAGAGAGCTCACTGATGAAGGGTCTAGGCCCGAAACGTCAGCTTTCCTGCTCCTGAGATGCTGCTTGGCCTGCTGTGTTCATCCAGCTCCACACTTTGTTATCTTAAATACAAGGGGGGAGTGTCATTACCAGAATTTTTATTTTGCAAAAAGCAAATGGTTATGAAAAATTCCTATCTTTAAAACATTTCTTTTAATTCCAACATTTCTGATGATGAAACAAAAATGATATATACTGCAGCAATCACCGGAAGGAGTGGAAGTACAACTTTGAGTATTTCTTTTTGCAACTCAAGTCATAACCCTGCTATTTACTATTCTTTCTCCTCCTCATAATAAATGTAAAAATGTAACCACAAAGCAAGTGATACCCATGCATAAATAATCTGCTTCATGTTGGGTGGTTTGGCTGCCACTAAAAACACATAGCTCCAGAACTTACACAACCTTGAATGTGATATGCATGCAAATGATAAATGTAAAATAGAAGATGACCACAATTGCCTCAGCATACAGCTAAGTATTAAGTCTGCACAAACAAAGTCACAAAGGAAGACAATGTAGTTGCTAGAGTCAAAAATTGCAGCCTCACGATTTCACTACAGAGGTTACTCAGGATGTGTCCTTGATTCAATTGTCTTCAGCTCTAAACTCCCACTCATCCTAAATCAGGAATGAAACCATTTATGGATAATTTTACATTGTTCAGCTTTATTCACAATTCCTTTGATTGCGAAACCCCCATACGGAGTCACCACAACTAGACTTGTTGCATCATGGTAATAAAATAAAAAAAGATACTCAACAATGGGTCCATTAACCCCTCACCCCAAAGCTCCAACAGCATCTGAAAGACTCTGATAAAGGAAGCAACTGAATACTAACCTGAATGAATACAATAACCTTCAAGGAGCCCAAAATGATCAGACAAAGAAGTTTCTTTAATTAGAACTGCCACTATCGAAACCAAAGAGGTAAACCTAGCATGGGTTTCAGCACCACAGCCTTGGATCAAAGAGTGGCTCCCATATATGCCCTTGCCTGCAGAAGCACTGCTCAGTCGATGATTTTGCCAAAGGTGGCCTCCTAACTGGCTAGCTTCTTGTAGGTTTGGTGGATAGGCTTCCCAGGCTATTGGTCCAATTAGAGGGTGAACAGCTCTTAGACTCAGCAGCCCTGATAAGGAGAAATGGGCTGAGACAGCAAAGAGACCTCAGGGTGCCTCAAAACAGGGGCATCCTAGGACAAGTCTGTAAAATGTTTAAAATGTTTAAAATTCGGGTGCCAAGGGTCCCATAAAATGAAGGAGAAGCATCTCAAGGAGGATGTTGGGGCCGGGGTGCTTTCTTGCCTTCAGTGCCCTCCCTGGGTCATGGAGTGTCTGACCTCATTCACTTGTGCTGCCATACTTGATGAAGCCAGTAGCCTCACCATTTGGTGGGAGGTTGCGATGGCAGTTGTTACTGGCAAATTGACAGCATTTCTGTAAGACAGCCTTTAATGATGCCTCACATACAGAGCTAAAAGCAAAATACTGCAGATGCTGGAAATTTGATACAAAGATAGAGAATACTAGAGAAACTCAGCAGGTCTGACAGCATCTGTGGACAGACAAACAGAGAACTCATCTTCAGACCTAATAATGCAACAAGGCTTCCCCATTGGTAGAGCAGCAGACAATCTGCCTCCCAGCTCACCACCAGGAAGCATGTCTGCTAAGGAGACAGTGAAGATGAGCCATCGTGATGTGGCCATACCCGCTATTTTACCAGCCACACCTTTTCCATTCCTGTCACTCAGAGGCTACTAAAATTTAACCAAATATTCACTAACTACACTACTGATACACAATGGATTTAGCTTGTACTAACTCACTGACTCACCTCATCAGAACCTCCCAGCATGTGACATAAACCACCAAGACAGATAAACAACTGTACAATGAAGACAGCTTCAACTTCAATTCTCCATCAAATCCTTCAACGCCAACTTGACTTCGACACACAATGCTATTTGTTTATTACCAGTCTGTCAAAACCCAGGAATTCCCTATTTAACATTGATATAGCACACAATCACAGCACACACTGTTCTAGCAGAAGAGTCACAGAAAGCTGAAATAAGTAATAAATGTTTGTGAACTATCTTGTGAGAAAATAAAAATAAAAACATCATAATCATTTCTGGAGGAGAATAAAGGCAAAACTGAAACGGAATGACATTCTGGATGGTACTGAAGTGTTAGCAAAGATTTGAGACCAGATCACCCATGCATCCTTATGTTGGAGACGTGACAAATTTTGGTTCAGTAGAGAGGTAGTCAAGAGCCACTAAATCCCCCGTAAGAAAAGTAATTTTCTTTTTTCTCTTCTATCCAGAAGCACTAAGAAAGGGATTTGGATGGTGATCCTAACTCAACGCACCTAATTGCAAATTTGTTTAAAAAGAGAAAAAGCCATCAACACCAAATCTCAGATATAATGCAGAGAGCCAGCACTAGCAAGATAACATTTAGTCAACGTACATCATTCAAAACTGTACCATTTAATGATCCGTTAAAGAAAAAAAAGTAAGGAAATGAACATTGTGGTACTGCTTACAAGCTGTGGTGGGGTCACTGGAACACAAAGCATGTTTGCTAATTTTCTTTCATCTTTTGCTTATGTGATGGAAACAGTTTATTTGCTAAAAGGTATGAAGTATGAGCACCACAACAACATTGATTGAAAAATATATTTTGAGATTTTCTTTGCCATTAGGCAAAACACTTTATGTTTGCAGTTAAAAATTAGTTTAAATGCAGTGGCTGTCTGAGTGCCCCTTTGTCAGCATCAATTACTGATACATCTTTCAATCCTTCCCTGGAGCAAATGGCCAAATCTCTGCTCATTGACATTTCACTCAAATGTTTTGTCTCATTTCCCATGTCAATATAAATTCGACTTTAATTTGCTTCAGTTTTCACTGTTTATACTTATTTTCACATAATCCAAAGAAACTAATATACAACTGAGAAAGAATCACCAGCCTTCTGTTGTATTACTTATTAATTTAAGCAACTGCACATAGATTGGGAGTACACTATAAATTCAAGGTCAGGGCATTTGAGACATAACATACACACTTGACCCTTTCCCTAAGGTTTGGGTAAGATCCAACCGAGGAAATGGATGGCTGGTTTGTCCAGTGCGATTCAACTCATGCAAAATGCTAGCAATAAGATGCAGCTCACAGCATAAATGTAGCATTTCTAGGAAATTACAAATTGTGCTTGCTTCATTCTTTATTTAAGTAGCCATTCATTTGTTAGCAAAGCTGCTGGGAAGAAAATCAATGACAAAACATTGATTCTACTGCACAGACAGTGTAAGGTGCTAGCTCCTTTGCCTTTTGTTGTTACTTCAACCCTTCAAAAGGCACTGTTGATAACTCACTGAGTTCAAAAAACTTATTCTGCAAGCGGATTACAGAATATGTTGGCAGTTGCAAAGCGAGGGGCAACAGAATGTACATTAGTATGACCAAGTAGCTGGGAGTGATCAATGGCAATTTCAGAGCCTGATCAGCTAAGTGTTTGATTTTAAGACTTATAAAACTTGTAAAATCTTAACGTGGTTTCAAAACAAAATTAAAGTAGTGAGTAGGGTGAGTTTTTTAAAAATATTTTACAGAGATCTATCTCTTGCTTAAACGTTTAATATAAAAAAGAGGTATTAAGTTGTCCTAGAGCGGTGTCTTTGAGCAGTGGCACTGTGCTAATGCTGAGTGTTTGAGAAAGTGTGTTGTGACTGCAAATCTTGGATATATTCTGGGTCCATAGATTGTTTAAGGTACGGAGATGGCTTTTAGTGGAATGATATGCTCTTCCTGTTGGATGTGGGAGATTGGGGAAAATTTTGATGCTCCTGGAGATTACGTCAGATGGAAGTGTGTTTCAGTGCGAATCCAACAGGATCAAATAGATTGGTTGGAGTGGCAATTAGAGGCAATGAGAATTTTACAAGAGCCAGAGGGTGTGATGGATGGCAGTTTCAGGAAGGTAGAAAAATTGCAAATACAGTCAGGTAACAAAGTGTGAAGCTGGATGAACACAGCAGGCCCAGCAGCATCTCAGGAGCACAAAAGCTGACGTTTTGGGCCTAGACCCTTCATCAGAGAGGGGGATGGGGAGAGGATTCTGGAATAAATAGGGAGAGAGGGGGAGGCGGACCGAAGATGGAGAGAAAAGAAGATAGGTGGAGAGGAGAGTATACGTGGGGAGGTAGGGAGGGGATAGGTCAGTCCAGGGAAGATGGACAGGTCAAGGAGGCGGGATGAGGTTAGTAGGTAGGAAATGGAGGTTAGGGAGGCAGGGACAGGCTGGGCACTACATCACAAAACCAGCCCAGCCTGTCCCCGCATCCCTGACCTGTTCTTCCTCTCACCTATCCCTTCCTCCCACTCCAAGCCGCACCTCCATCTCCTACCTACTAACCTCATCCGGCCTCCTCGACCTGTCCATCTTCCCTGGACTGACCTATCCCCTCCCTAACTCCCCATTTATACTCTCCTCTCCACCTATCTTCTTTTCTCTCCATCTTTGGTCCGCCTCCCCCTCTCTCCCTATTTATTCCAGAACCCTCTCCCCATCCCCCTCTCTGATGAAGGGTCTAGGCCCGAAACATCAGCTTTTGTGCTCCTGAGATGCTGCTTGGCCTGCTGTGTTCATCCAGCTTCACACTTTGTTATCTTGGATTCTCCAGCATCTGCAGTTCCCATTATTTCTAATACAGTCAGGTAGATGAGTTACCATTAGGAAAGGTAGGAGAGGTAGGCAGATAGAGCAGGATTATCCTGTGGCTATCCCCATCTCAAACAAGTACGCTGTCTTGGATAATGTCGGGGGTGATGATCTCTCAGGGCAATATAGCACTGACAGCCAGGCTTCTGATGTCAAGACAGGCTTTACTGTAATGAGGGGTATGTCAGATTCCAAATGATCAGTTGTAATAGGGGGATATCTAGTCAGGGGCAGAGACAGGCATTTCTGTAGCCAACAGCGAGACATTGGAATGGCGTGTTGCCTCCCTGGTCCGATGTCAAAGATGTCTCGGAGAGGCTGCAGAACATTCTCAAAGAGAAGAGTGACCAGCAGGAGGTTATTGTACATGTTGGTATCAATGACACTGGAAGAGAAAGAGACCAGGTTCTGCAAAGAGAAGAAAGGAAATTAGGCAGGAGGTTAAAACATAGGCCCTTGAAGGAACTAAAGGGGCAAATTTTTCACACAGTGGGTAGTGCATGTATGCAACAAGCTGTCAGAGGAAGTGGTGGAGTAAAAGATACAAGTAAAACATTAAAAGGCATCTGGATGGGTACATAAATAGGAAGGGTTTACAGGGATATGGGCCAAACGGTGGCTAATCGGGCTAGGTCAGTTCAGGATATCGGGTCAGCATGGATGAGTTGGACCAAAGAGTCTGTTTCTATGACTCTAAGTAGGCATGTAGCTAACTACTGCAATATTAAGGTCCCATGATTCAATCAGTAATGCCCCTGCTCAGAGTTGGAGGGTTCAAGTCCTACTCCAGGCCATGAAGGGTGTGTTCATATCATGGTTCAACAAGTCAATGATCAATCTGATCCTTCTAACACTTACCCAGTGATCTCCAAAAGTGGGGGGAAAAAAGTTGTTTGGAGACAAAATGGTCCCAAATTTGTACACACGCTGGATACTAGTTTCAGCTGAGCTTTGAATATTCTGGGTATCTCTACCTCTTTCCCTCAGAAAATGATATAAAACTGGAAGCTGAATTGCACTTTGTCACTCATTTTCCTGTTGGACAGTTGCATGGAACATGTCTGATTTCCTTTACTAATGCATACGATACACTCCCAGTTGTTTGAAACATGGATCACTGAAGGTAAAACTAAGTTATCGATTTCCTCAACTTGCTTTGAAAATACAACTGATCATAGATCGTGGGGTAGATTCTGACTTTGTGAAATATTGTAAACTAAAAGCTAGGGAATCAGCCACTGTTTTATGTCTTTTACTTGGACAACACAAACGCAATGGAAATAAACATGAGGAGAGCTGTAAAATGGGCTGCCAATCAGCTATCTCATGTTTACACAACCATCCAAAAAAACCAAGGTCCATCGTCATGTGCGTAAACATTAGCACTAAATTATCAAAGTTGGCCGCTGTTGAACATATGAAGTTTAATTTTTAAAAAAGATACGTGAATTTGAGATATCTCGAAAGAACATTCACAGTTAATAAAAAAAGTGAAAACTATAAAGTGTTTTCATTGCTGCAAATTTGCATAAAAAAAGTTTCCACAAATCACCAGATCATCTGACCTAATGATACTGTTTGAGGGATAAATGTTGACCAGACCTCACATGTATGTTCCTGCAAACCTTCAAAAGCTGCCATCGCAGTCTTTTTCAGTTTTTCTAACTTTAAAATAAAAGTTCCTGTCAGCCAATGGCATTATTAGCTTTAAGTTACATCATCAAGTTTAATTTAAGCCTCAAGATTGTTCAACACATGGAATAGTTTGAAAAAAATTAAGTTGTGTTGTCTATAGCTGATTGGTTATCCATATCCATAAACACACATCAATTGAATCTGCCAGCGAAGCAGTCTTCTGCTTTTGCTGATCATAATATGGAAGACAGTACAATGGAAGGATATATTACCTAACTGAAGATGACCAACTGAAAGATACTAATATATCAATACTGCACAAAACCTACACCAGGCACTGAAAATAATGCTTAACTCAATTTATCAATTTGAACTATGTCCTTGGGAGCACCATGAGGATTATGGTGCAGCAAATTTGGCTCTAACCATGAACTGTAAATTTTGATTTGACAGCACTGAGCTCTGCAAAAGCTATTCTCCAGCTGTTTTGTAGAAAAGCCAAATGCATTTTAGATCTGGAATTCCCAAACAATTATAGTTTGTATTCTGGCATGGAAATTTAATGACAATTAGTTTCACCCATCACATTTTGCTTTATTTCAAGCTATTGAATAAAACTGTTGAAGGTTAATATCAGAGATAACATGGTGTAGAGCTGGATGAACACAGCAGGCCAAGCAGCATCAGAGGAGCAGGAAAGCTGACGTTTCAGGTTGAGACCCTTCTTCAGAAAAGGTTAATATCAATTGTTTTCCATAACTTCACTTGGCAATGAGTTAATAGCAGAATGAGAATTCAGACCAGTTAGTTACATTTCAGCAACTTTATAATGTTTTAACAGAATTATTTTCTCTATTCCTGGCTCTTTTGCATCACTCCGTTTCCTTCACTCCACCACTGAGCCAGTCCTTTACCAATTATGGCTATAAACTCTGAAAATCCTTCCCTGAACCCTCCCACCACCTTTCTCCTCCTTAAAATCCATCACTTTTAATAAGTTTTAAACTGCCCTCCATGCAAATACCTTACTGGCAGCTTGCCTTTCATTTTTCTCTGCTTATGTTTCTGCGGTGCTTCTTGTGGGGATTTTTCTGCATTAAAGCTACTATTTAAATTCACGTCGTTGCTATGCTCATTTCCCATATCTTATAGTCTCTCAGGATGATCACCCTGAACTTTGTTTGACTGTACCAGGCAGTTGTAGCTATTTTTGAGTCCTCCACTGACTCTGACCTTAATGGGTTTTTTTGTATCTTATGAGCTTGTTTAGCCTGTTTCACAGGCATAAAATGCTACGCCAAGCGAGGAAAAACACTTTTTTTTCAAACACCAAACGTTCATCGTGTCCTTGTGAAATCTAACACATCAAAATGTTCCTTTAATATCTGTACAGTTTTCATAAAGCTCAAGTGCCCTCAGAGAAAAAGCAGCTCAGTCACGTCCAGCTGTGTCTCACGATTAGGTCCAGGTGATGGACCTAGATTTAATCATTTACTTTAACTTATTTACTGGTACCATTTTGGAAGCAGGTTCACTGAAGTTTCTAATCCTCAGAAGACAATATTATTGCAGAAGTGCTGATAGAATGGTATCAGTAGGGAGAAGCCAAACTATAATTCCAAGACATCTAGTTATAATGTTTTACGTCAAACATTTAGTCAAACAGTAGAATTTCCAAAAGGTTTTCTCTATGTTTAGAACAAAAGAGTATGTTTAAAATAAAATTTGAAGTGGAGAGCATCCAGCTTGCCTAAAATGATCATGGTTGATATTGGGCACCAACTTCAATTTCTTGTCTGCTCCGCAGTTACCTTTGTATCTGAGACAATAGCCCATCTATTTCAGTCTTATCTACTTGTATGTGCAAATGTTGTCCATACATAGTCATTTGGCCTAATAATTTCAAAGACTGGCAACTCGTTCAGTGAAGAATTTCTCCTCGTCTCCGTTCTAATCCTTATCCTGAGATTGTGTCAGCTTGTTCTTCATTCCCTGACCAGAGGGATACATCTAAGTTTTGAGCATGTCAAACCTTTTTATAATCTTGAAACCATCAGTTGGTTAGTGTCCGGTCTCATTCTTCTAAGCTCCAAACCCCAAGTTATTCGCTCTCTTTTCCCAGGATTAAATCTCGTGAAACTTTGTTTATTAGCAGCCAATGTAAGCACATCCTTCCTTCATCCTGGAGACCAAAACTACATGTTGTACTTCAGAAATAATCTTATAGAAAGACCTCTAAAAAAGAAGCAAGAATTATTTATTCTTGTGCTCTGATCCTCCTACAATAAGGACCAACATGCCATTAGCTTTTCCAGTTGCTTGTTGAAACTTCATGTTAATGTCTTGTGTTCTTGTTATACAGACCCAAGTCTCCCTAAATGTCAACATGTACAAGGTTCACACCTTTTGTAAAAACAATTTTTTTTTCTGTTCTTGCAATCAAGTAATAACCTCATGCATCTCCACATTATACTTCATTTGTCACCTTGTTGACTATTCACTAATCCTATCTCTTGGCAGTCTCTTGATGTCCTTCCCAAAGCTTGCATTCCTGTGTACCTTTATATTATTGCTAAAGTTTGGCACATTACATCACCGGACCCAAAACATTAGCTTTGATTTCTTTTCACCGATGCTGCCACACCTGCTGAGCTTTTCCAGCAACTTTTAATTTTATTTCTAATTTGCAGCATCCACAGTTCTTTCAGTTTTTGCAGGTACATTTTACACTGCATTGATGTCATTGCAGATAGTAAATCAGGACTAGAGGCAGAAATCACGGGCTTCAGTATTGTTACTGGCTTAGGCCCCTCACCCATGCAATAAGGAGAGCAGCTCCAACCCCAACCTGAGCACTGCAGACCCCTAGATCTCAGGCCCTGTTGTAATAGCTGAGTCCCCAGCAATGATCATTGCAGCAATCCACTAGTCATAGCAAGCAATTTGAAAATGTTCCATTTATCTGTACTCTTTGCTTCGAAAATGTCATGTTGGACTCAAAGTAATGTAAATTTTTTTTAGATTAGATTCCCTACAGTGTGGAAACAGGACCTTCAGCCCAACAAGTCCACACCGCCCCTTGGAACATTGCACCCATACCCATTCCCCTATAACCCACACACCCCTGAACACTACGAGCAATTTAGCATGACCGATCCACCTAGCATGCACATTTTTGGACTGTGGGAAAAAACTGGAGCACCTGGAGGAAACCCACGCAGACACAGTGAGAACATGCAAACTTTACACAGACAGTTGCCTGAGGCTGGAGTCGAGCCTGGGTCCCTGGCGCTGTGTGGCTACAGTGCTAACCACTGAGCCACCATGCTGCCCCACAGTAGCCAGTCCTACTGAATATTTCTTAGTTCCCTTCACATCTGTGTCCCCTAACACAGGCCCCTCTGCTAAGGGAAATATACCCATACCATTTGTTCTATCCAAGTCTATCAAAATCTTATACTCACAAATTATTTCTCTCCTCATCTTCCTCTGAGCAAAAGAAAAATCACAATCCATTCACATTGCTGCAGTTTTCCAGTCTTGGCAACATCCTTTCAAATCTCTGTATCCTTTCTAGTGTAATTACATCCTTTCAGGAATGCAATGATCATAAATGCATACAATACTACTATTGAGCTCCAGTTATTGGTTTTGCTTAGCTATAGTATAACCTCCCTGTTCTTGTATTATTTGTGTCAGCTACGAAAGGGAAGTATTCCACATGCCTGCTTAACCACCTTATAGAATGATCCTTATAACTTCATGGATCTGTTGACATGTTGGTCCATAGTCCCTCACTTCTTTTACTAATCTCAGTCTCCTCCTATTTATCGCATGTTCATTTGCCTTGTTTGACCTCCTAAATGCTTCATCATACACTTCTACAGGTTCAATTCCATTCACTACATTTCTGTCCACCTGACCATTGATGTCATCCTTCAGTCTTGAGCTATCCTCCTCACTACCAACCACATAGCCATATTTGTGTCCTCTGTAAACTTTTTAAAATGGACTTTGAGTCCAACATGACATTTTCGAAGCAAAGAGTACAGATAAATGGAACATTTTCAAATTGCTTGCTATGACTAGTGGATTGCTGCAATGATCATCCAAATCATTGAAATAGATTACAAAAAGCACAAAACCTAATACTGAATCCTGCGGAACTTCACTGGAAATAGCCTCCTACTTAAAAAGACACATGCCAACTATTGCCCTCTGTTTTCTGCCATGAAGCCAATTTGTAGCAAGCTTGCTACATTGCCCTGGATCCCATGGGGTTTTATATTTCTAAAGTTTGCCATGTGGGTTGTCAATAGTCCTGCTAAAACTCAGGCACACCACATTAACTGCATCCCTCTTGTTAACTCTTGAAAACATTCAACCAACTTGGTCAAACACCAGGGTACACTTTTTGAAGTACATTATCACTTCCTTAGTAATAGATTCCAGCACTTCAGTGTCACACAAACTGATCTGTACTTCACTGTGGACTGCCATAACAGACTTCTAAAGTGCAGATGCCTGTGTTATTGTGGTACCTCCGGGCCACCTGCTCAAAGAAATGCCTCAAGCCCTAGGACTACAACGAATGCTAGTATGGTAAAGCTCCTCCTCCAGCCAAACCGAGAGCTTGAAACAGATCTGCCAGCATCATATGGGAGTAAATTACTACAGATGCTGGAATCTGCATTAAAAACAACAAATGCTGGATATCACAGTGGGTCAGGCAGCATCCATGGAGTGAGAGTAAGCTAATGTTTCCAGTTTAGATGACTCTTCATCAGAGCTGAAATGAAGAGTCATCTAGACTCGAAATGTTAGCTTGCTGTCTCTCCATGGATACTGTCTGAACCGCTGTAATCTGCAGCATTTATTGTTTTCTGCCAGCACTATAACTGAGGGTGAAAACAAATAAATGCTTGAGATCACCATGAGGATACTGCCTAACCCACTGTGATCTCCCGCATTTTTTCTTTGTTTTCAGTATCGATTCCAGCATCTGCAGTAATTTGCTCTTCCATAGCAATGGATGGCCAGGCTCACCAAAAGAGAGCACTTTGCCTATCCTGAGAGCCATGAGTCACTGTAAGCATCCACAGTCTTGAAGTTTCTGCACAGGGTCTGTTTGCAAACTCCTCCTTTGGGAAGCTGCTCAGATGAATTTTCATTGACCATCACATCCAGACGGATGACAAAGTTCAGAGTCTGCAAGGTAGCTAGCATCCTGACACATCTAATGGCTGTGAAACATGAGCGACGTGCTGGGAACACCTGAGAAACTTCAAAGCACACACTCAACCCTCCCTACAGAAGATCCTACATGTAGCCTGGAAGGATTCCCAGACAGAAATGAGTATACCGTAGGAATCAGGCACCCTGAGCAATGAGGTGACCATTCTTAAAACACTCAGCTTCTGAAGTACACTCGTTCCTCCATGCCTGTGACTAGTCAAAGATCACAGGAGGATCAGTGGAATTGTTTCAAAGATCTCCTGAAAGCCTGTTGAAGAAGATTGCCCCAGCTACTGAGGTCAAAGTCAAAGTGTGCACCACGCCACTGAAGATGCTGAGCTCGGCTTCATCAAGCTGTAGCTGGCACTGGAGCAGGAATAATGATGAAGGTTGAAAATCAGAGAGCAAGAACAGAATTCAAGGCAGTGTACGGACTGACCAATTGACTCATTACTGATGCCTAATGTGAATTTCAGACTGACCATTTATCAGAATGTTTTTCCTCCCTTAGCCTTTTACTTTTCCCCTCCTACCTCCTCCAGGGGCTATGGCTCCCCCACATCCATGTCATTTGCAGTCACCGTCTCCTTTGCCTGATTACAAACCAAATCTGAGGGACCTAGTCTATGAGGCTTGACTGCTTCCCCCAGTAAAGTACTAAAGAAACCAGCCACTCCCAAATAAATCACAGTGTTTTAAAGTCAGATTTCATGAACTTGGAGCCAAAGTTGCTTGAGCTGCTGACACTTTCTGCAGATGTGCTGAAAAGGACAAGGGTGGTTGTGAGTTGGGAGGTGGTTAACATCACAAATACTAAGTACGTTTTTGGGTTTGACCAGAGCAACCTTGGTGCAGTGAAGATCACTTTGAGAATCTGTTTCTTATCTTTAAATATCAATTTCACTGCCCAATGTATAGGTGGCTCACACAATGAATACTGTAGCTTGCTAAATCAGAGGCTGCACTTATTTGAAAACCAATTTAACAGAGTGTGCATCAGTGTGATGGAGTAAAAAATGCACAGAACATTCAGTCAAGTTTTCGTGGTGTCTGGAATGCTGGAAAGGTTCTAATGATTTTTAAAGGGCAAAGAGAACAAGAGATATTGCATTGTGCACAATTAAAAGCAAAAGCAAAATGAAAATAGACTTTAAAGATTTAAATGGTGAGACACAAATCACTCCTTCCTGTTGTGGTGTGACTGCAAAAGACAATGAGCAATGCCTGAAATCTATCACAATTTTTAGGTAAATTTAGATTCAAGGAAAATAATAATTAGAAACGTGTTGCTTGTCACCATACTTGTAAGTTGCCTGGTAAAGTCAGAAAAAATCTGTCAAAGTTCAGTCACAATTGAGAATTATTTCACATTATTATCACCAGACAATAAAACAGAACCTGCTTAATAGAAAATGCTTAAATTCATGTGAACTTCAACATATTTATAACTTCATTTCAGTAAAATGTCTATGACCTATTATTAGAGGAAGGCTAAGGGTATGTGAGGATACCTTACAAAGAAAATATTTGATTTTAACTTAGGAGCAAAAGCCTCTATGACATTAGAGCAGATTAATTGATATGATCACTCATGTTGATTGACAAATGCAAAATAACTCTTATCTACTTGAGGTGATATCCACTGATGTTTTGAACATGCTACTAAGAGAGCTGACAAAAGATATATTGGACAGAATCATTTGGAGGCAATGGATATTACAGAGTGGTTTCAGACGAGCTAAAATGAATGTGTGAGGATGGCGCACGATGACAAATCATCTCATAGGCAGGACCAGTTTCAAATAGCAGCAAATGGAGTCTTAGCCCCTGCCCAAACCACCGACAAGAATCCCACATTGTCACTTTATGGGAAGACCTGTAACATCTTGTGCCACTCAGGCACTTAGCAGGCCAACAAGCAGCCTTGCCCCAGCATGCAGGACCCCAGAGACAGACGTACTGCTTTTGGGATGCGGTGGGGGAAGGGGAGATTTTGAAGCTGGTGAAGTCCACATTGATACCATATGGCTGCAGGGTTCCCAAGCGGAATAAGAGTTGCTGTTCCTGCAACCTTCGGGTGGCAACCCACACCTCCTCCCTCACCCCTATCCCAGGCCCCAAGATGACTTTCCACATTAAGCAGAGGTTCACCTGCACATCTGCCAATGTGGTATACTGCATCCACTGTACCCGGTGCGGCTTCCTCTACATTGGGGAAACCAAGCGGAGACTTGGAGACCGCTTTGCAGAACACCTCCGCTCGGTTCGCAATAAACAACTGCACCTCCCAGTCGCAAACCATTTCCACTCCCCCTCCCATTCTTTAGATGACATGTCCATCATGGGCCTCCTGCAGTGCCACAATGATGCCACCCGAAGGTTGCAGGAACAGCAACTCATATTCCGCCTGGGAACCCTGCAGCCATATGGTATCAATGTGGACTTCACCAGCTTCAAAATCTCCCCTTCCCCCACCGCATCCCAAAATCAGCCCAGTTCATCCCCTCCCCCCACTGCACCACACAACCAGCCCAGCTCTTCCCCTCCACCCACTGCATCCCAAAACCAGTCCAACCTGTCTCTGCCTCCCTAACCGGTTCTTCCTCTCACCCATCCCTTCCTCCCACCCCAAGCCGCACCTCCATCTCCTACCTACTAACCTCATCCCACCTCCTTGACCTGTCTGTCTTCCCTGGACTGACCTATCCCCTCCCTACCTCCCCACCTATACTCTCCTCTCCACCTATCTTCTTTTCTCTCCATCTTCGGTCCGCCTCCCCCTCTCTCCCTATTTATTCCAGAACCCTCACCCCATCCCCCTCTCTGATGAAGGGTCTAGGCCCGAAACGTCAGATTTTGTGCTCCTGAGATGCTGCTGGGCCTGCTGTGTTCATCCAGCCTCACATTTCATTATCAGGGTAATAGTGGTGGCTGCCAGTACTACATTCACCTGAAACCAAGGAACAGGGAAGGGTCTAGGTGCAGGTGAGTGACATTGATGAAAGAGGGGAGGGAGGGTCATGGAGTTGAGATTGCAAAGGATGGGCAGTTAATAGGGGTTGGAAGCAGGGGAAAGGGAGCTTCCAGTGGGCATGCTTTGTGATGCCAGGATTCTTGATCAGGCACTGATTGTTTTTGAGATTTGGGAAATACGAAGTAAACCAGAACACTTGACTGTCAGCATGAAGATTTTCTAGGTCACATGTAGAACAACATGGTTTGGAGCATAACTCACACTAATCCTTTCCAGGAAGAGATGCTTATACTGCAGCCATGTGACATTTCAAATTTCCACACCAGCTATTCCTGAAGTGTGTGAGGCCGCCAGGCTCAATGCCAACACAGAATTATACTGGAGGCTTATATTCATCAGGAACCAAATGAAGTCTGCCAAAACAGATTCTGTGTCACAGCATTGGCAACAGAAGGCTAATCTTCACGTCACTTACAAGGGTGGTCCGGAGTGAATGCTAGGCTCCAGAGGAGCAAGGAATAGTATTGGTTCACCACCCAAAAGAAATGTCAATCACTTTTACACTAAGTATTTAAATAATCCTCAGGTAAAGTTGTAGTCGTGTTCCTAAATATTGCAACTATAAATAAAATGACCTGAAGTGAATGACATTTCCCAATTAAAACTAAAGTTAAAATCACAGTAAGGTTCAGTTTTACTTTGAATTCCCACTCGGCTCTCACCTTAATCTTGTCCATCTCTGACTCTTCCCTTCCCTTCCTCAAAATCTCTGTTTCCATTCTGGGGAATAGGCTGGCCACCGATATCCATGACAAACTCACCAAGTCCTGCAGTTACCTGGATTGTACATCTGCACATTCTGCTTTCTGTAAAGACTCTATTCCGTTCTCCCCGTTCCTCTATTTCTTTCACATCTGTTCTAATGATGCCATCTTCTGCAGGGAGCCCTCAGAAACTTGCAGATATTTCCTCAAATAAAAATTCCCCACTACCATGATCAAGAGGATTCTCAGCCATTCCCAACCCTTTCTGCTGTCACCCCGTCCCTTCCCTCATACTTACCGCCCCACCTGCACCTATATCTAAAAGATCATTAGCTGCTATTTCCACCACGTCCACCAAAATACCACCACCAGACACTTATTCCCCTCCCCTCCCTTGTCGGCCTTCCAGAACACCTTTGACCGCTCCTCCATTCCCAACACCCACACCCCACCAACCCCTCACCCCCAACAGGCCCATGGCAATTTCCCTTGCAATCTCTGTAGGTGTAACATTGTTTTTCTGCTCCCTCCTCACTTTCCAAGCCCGAGACACACCTTCCTGGTGAAGCATTGATTTACTTGCATTTTACTCAACGTAACCTACTGCTTTCGCTGGTCGAAGTGTGGTCTCCTCTAGTTTGATGAGACAAAACACAGACTGGATGACTGCTTTGTCGAACACATACCTGTACTATGAAAATGACTCAGCTTCAGGTTGCCTGCCACTGTGTTCCCTGGTCAACATTTCTGTCTTGGGCTTGCTGCAGTGCTCCAATGAAGCTCAGCACAAGCTAGAAGAACAGCACCTCATTTCCCACTCGGGAATCTCACATCCTTTGGAACTCGATTTAAAAAAGGGGAATTGTGAGCAAGCGGATCTTCACGCAAAACAACGGCAAGTTCATAAGGGCAGAGAAATAGCGAGATGGAGAGTCGGGTAGGGAAGGGGCGAGAGGGAGGGTCAGGCAGGGAACAGCAAATGTAAGAGAATCTCAGGGAATGGAAGGTGGCGACTGGGTCACTGGACACAACATCACATCAACATTAACTGACACATGATGGCCTGCTATGACTTATAAAACAGAAATTGTGACATAAAGATGAGGCAGTTGTGTTGTGGTATTATCATCAAACTTGTAATCCAGGCTAAAGCTTTGGGGAAATGTGTAAAAATTCCACCATGGCAAATCATGACCTTCAAGTTCAATAAAAATCTAGAGTTAAAAAATAACCTAATGGCACTTATGTACACCCTATCAATTGTTCTCAAAAACCCATCTGGTTCACTAAGGACCACTGGGAAATGAAATCCAATGTCCTTACGCAGCATGGCTTACATTTGACTCCAAAACCACAACAACATGTTTGAATTTTAACCGCCCTCTGGGCAATTAAGGCTGGGCAATAAATGCTGGCCTAGCTAGTGATGCCAACATCCAATGAATGAATAAAACAAAACTTTGAAAAGAACTGACTAAAATGAAGCAACGTTGAATAGGCAACTCAATGTAAAGACTTAGAGTATCTAATGCTCTGCCAATTGTTTCACAGGAATAATGTGTACAAGTTGCAGCGTAATAAAGCATGAGAAAGACACCAAGGGACAGAATGGCATCACTGCAGGAACTTTCTATTCAACTTCTCTCATTAAGTTCAATGTTACTGACTGAAAATTATTTTAAACATCTCAAGTGATGGCCATAACGGTGATATAAAAATTGTCTTTCACTGTAAAACAAAATCAGTGGAAATAAAGGAAAATGACGTGTTTTTTTTCTGTTTCATGCAGGATTTCTATAACATGTGGCCGCTGAATGTACTTTCAATGTCAAGCTGTACAAATCAAAGCAATTTCAATTCTATCCCTATCTAAAGAGACTCCAGGTCCACTTCAGTGCTTTGCTGATACAATATGAGGTTTCATCACTTATGTTACAGCTGCGCAGTGATAAACCAGAAGGTTTCAATCCCTGTTGAGGTGATAGCAAAGCAGCCATTGAAATTCTAAAATGACATATTTGGCAACAGCAATCCAGGGTCACGGCTCGACAGGCAATTGCCACTGTTGCAACGTGCCAATATTTTAATTAAAGTTTCTGTATCAGAGCAATAATTTGTGACATACCCGTTTATCCAATTTCCCTGTTTGTTCTCTGTTAATAGCTACGATAAAATCTGTTCTCACAACAATAACTCCACCAAATTAGCAATATAAAGATCAATAGCAGAAATCGTATATTGCATTCTGCGGTTCAGCAAACGTAACAGAAAGCATTTCCCAGTTAGTTTACTAAATATTTTATTAGGAAACATAATTAGTGATGGTACTAATGGTAGAATACATTAATGCACTAATCCTCGGTGGGACAAACAGAGGCTTTTATTCTCCATCTGCTCCAGTTAGACTCGATTTCTCATTGGCACTAGCTGCCAAAAGTGGGAAAATGTTAATTTCCCAGTAAACCCATACTTAATTAGGATCTTTCTTTTTACTTGGTTCCAAGAAAGACAATAACTATTTTACAGTTGTAAAATTCGCACATGAAGAAAAGCTATTCAGGCCACCTTAATTCACAGACCGTGACTTTGATTTTAACAGAAATATGGCTTAACCAAATCCTGGGTCTAGAGGTTCCTTCCCTATTCTCAAGAGATTCTACTTTTGCTGGCAGGAAAACAACAACAGGACTTGTCTACAACATGGGAGAAACCTAAATTCAGCAGGGCCGTTTGAATTCTTTACTGAGCTCAAACTGACACAATTTTCACAGAAGAGTCTTACAGCAGAGTGTGGTTGATAGGATTTAGTTTACACTAGACAAAATGCTCATAAGTGGCAGTTTAAAACCATGGAACTGCCAAGCTGTTTCATTCTGCTGTCCCCCTTAAATTGTAAACAAAACGAGTCTGTTTGTGTCTCTGAGTTGAAACAATATGATGCTTGCAGTTTCCATAGCTGTTCATTGACATAACCAGAGGAGCTTTTACTCATATTATTTGGCTGCTTCAACAATCTACCATTAGCACAGAGGGGGTATTTAAGTTTATAGTTTGATTGTCAGCATACACATTCACTGAAGAATGAGCATCTTTTAATGTGAGATTATTCGTATAAATTTGTTTAAAGGGATTAAGTAATCAAGTGGATTTAAATATATTGAATAAGCTTTTATCAATGAGTGTTTCTTTTTTGATTAGTGAAATCTACAAAAGGTATGTAGAAAAATGTTACATCTTGGTATGGTTCCTGAGATACCGCCATTGAATATTGGGTGAGTTTACCGGAGAGGAAAGAGTGATGTGGACATGGGTTGTGAGAACTTGGCACTAACTTGGGCATAGGTCTCTAAGGAGCTCAAGGGATATATGGAGGGGCATGTGTTAACCTGGAGGTTATGAGGGACTACTGGTGAAGAATGGAGGGAAGGAGCTGACATGGAGGATACATAGTGCCATTGGGATGGATGAGAATGAGTTGGCACAGAATTACATATATGCTAGGCCAGGTAAGGATGACAGTTTCCTTCCCTAAAGGGCATTAGTGAACCAGATGAGTTCATCCACAATCGATTCATGGTTACCGTTGGACTCGTAATTCTAGATTTTACTGAGATCAAATTCCATCATCTGCTGTGGTGGGACTGGAACTCAGGGTGGCAGAACATTACCTGGATCTCTAGATTAACCATCCAGAGATAATACTACAAGGCCACCACTACCCCACAGTGATAACATAGTTATATTTTTATTAAGCAAATTTAATAAAAGGAAAGGTAGTGATTGTGGAGGAGGAAGAGGCAGAGGACAGTGGACTCAACCCACTATTGTTCCTTTTAAACGGGCATGTTAAAGCTATCCAGGACATTTCAATTTTCTAGTGTGTAAGGTTGGATTCTAATTATTCAAACAGATTTAAGACTGCATTAGGCCAAATTAGATGCATTCTGCTTCCATTCTATTTTATCTTCATTCTTTCAAAATGCAGCTAAAAGAGAGTATATTCCCTTTAAATGCTTCAAACTGTACATCATTTGACAAGAGGCTATATCTTAGATCAGAATGTGGAAACATTTCCATTCTCCAGAGCTGTCACTCTTTCCTGTAATAAGCATAAATGTAAATTGAATGCTGAGCATAAATATTAAAACAAAGGTTAAATATTAAAAAGCATAAAACATGTCAGTACTACACTTGTCAGGGATCATTAGCTGATGAAACAACAATTATACGAATTCACAAATATATTTCAATTGCTGCTTGAGAGTGGAAAATTTGACCAAATGATTTCAAACAGTTGGTTTTATTTTTGCCAAGGTTCATCTTGAGAAGTGAGAAATGTGAATTTTTCACCATTTGAATCATTAATAAGACAAAGATCTTTCTCAAATTCAATAAAGAAGACAGTGCTGAGATTCAGTTAGTTGCAAATGCAGCTCTTTGAGACCCAAAAAATGAAATCAAATTACATATTTTACAAAACAATGAGCATCAATCAGTTAAACTGAGGACAGATGAGAACCTTTAAAACCATTTGCTTTCTCAGCCAGGCTATCAATCATCTGACTGATTTTACGTGAAATATTCATCGGAAAAATGATTCAGGATTGGAAGTGTAGTTCTCCTGCTTTCATGATGTGACAATTTGAATGGTCATAATTGAGTTCTTTGATGAAGTAATTAGGAGTTTTGATGCAGTTGATATGGTGCATGTGGATTTTCAAAAGGCATTCAACAAAGTACAACATCATAGACATGCCAACACAATTAAAATCTACAGGATTAAAGAGGTACAATCATAGCATGTCCACAAAATTATCTAAAGGATAAAATTTGAAAATTACTGGTGAATGCTTATCTTTCAGACTAGAGCAAAGCAAACGGTGTTGCTCCCAAATGCACTGTTTTTTTTTTGAGATGTTGGCATTACAGTATTGTCATCGATAGTGAAATTAATTTAATTTTAATGATTAAATCTGGAATTAAAAGCTGGTTAGGTAACCGTGTAGCTTTTGCTTATTGTCATAAGACTCCATCTGATTCACTAATGTCCTTCAGGCAAGGTGAATCTGCTGTCCTCACCTGGCTGAATTGATCTGTGACTCCAAATCCTGAGCAAAGATGTTTCCCTCTGAAATAGTCAAAAAAGTGACATAGTTGAATCAAACTACAACAAAGTCTGATAAAAGGAATGACACCAGATGGACCACCTAACATTAACAAGGGACTGGAAAAGACACTGGCATACACTGCTCTCCTGATCTTACACAGTTGGGGTTTGTCAAAATTAGGTGGGCAGTCACACAGACGAATCAAACTACAGTTCACACAATCATTCTCACAAACTCATACCCTACCAACAATGTCCCAGACACCAGCATCATTATCCTACATCTCCTGTCACGACACACCCACCAGAGGTGACAGCATAGTGGTACACATATGGGTAAGAGTTGCTGTGGGAGTCCTCAGTATTGACTTAGGACTCCATGAGGTCTCACGGTATCAGGACAAACATAGGACCCTCCTGCTGATCACTATCTAATGCTATTCTCTCCCCTCACCCACATAGCCACACTTTTCAAATGATGAATCAATTTTCCTCAAAGATGAACATGATGTGCAGGTGACACTGAGGATGACAAGAATAAATAGTACAATAAAATGTGGTAGGGAACTTCAATGCTCATCATCAAGAGTGACACATGGTAGTATCTTTACTGATGAGTCCTAAAGGTTATATCTGCTAGACTGGGTCTTCAGTAGATGGAGTAAGAACCAATGTACTTAACCTCATCTTCATAAATCTGCATGTACCAGATACGTCTATCCATGACAGTATTTCTGCAAGTGGCCACTTTACAATCCTTGTGGAGGTAAAAATCCTACCTTTGGACTGAGGATATTATGGTACTATCAGTGTGCATATAGGATAAATATGGAACCGATTTACCAACTCTAGGTATCTATGAGGTACTATGGGCCATCAGCAGCTGCAAAATAACATTCAACCACAATCTGCAACCTTATGGACTGGTATATTCCTCACTCTACCATTACCATCGAGCCAGGTAATTAACCATAGTTCAATGAAGAGTGCAGGATGACATGCCAGGATCAGCACCAGGGACACCTAAAAATGAGGTTCAACCTGGTGAAGCGATACCACTGAACTAGCTACAATGGAAACAGTATGAGTAGCATGCCGTAGACAGAGCTTAGTGATCCCACAGCCAATGGACCAGATCTAAGCTTCTCCAGTCCTGTCTGAGTAGAATTGGATAATTAAACAACTCAGTAGAGGAGAAGGCTCCATAAATATCCACCCCCTCAATGAAGAAGGAGTCCAAAAGGCAGGTTGAAGCATTTGCAGGCTGCTTCAGCCAGGTATTTCAAGTAGGTGATTCATCTTGGTCTCCTCTGAGGTGCCCAACATCTCAGAATCCAGCCTTCAGCCAATTCACTCAACATGACAACAAACAAATGGCTGAAGTCACTGCATACCACAAAGGCCATGGGCCGAGACAACACTTCAGCAACAGTACTAGAGACATGCTCCAGATCTAGCCGCACCCAAGCCAAGCTGTACCAACACAATGAATAAACTGGCATCTACCTGGCAATATAGAAAATTGCCCGGTTATGTCCTGCCCATAAATAGCAGTCCAAACATGGACAAAAGAACAGAATTCAAGAGGGAATTCAGGCAGCATGAAGGCAGCAATTTTGTTCAGGCAATATTTAATATAGTGGGATTGAAGGGGTCCTAGCAAAACTGGAGGCAATGGGAAATCAACAGCCAACACTACAAGGCTAGGATTTCTAGAACCAGGGACCTAGTTTAAAAATAAAGAGGATGCCACGCAGCTCTGAGATGAGTATAATTTTGTTTAATTCAGAGGATTTTGAACCTTTGGAATTCTCTAACACAGAAGACTGTGGAAGTTGAGTATTTAAGTACATTTAAGGTAAAAATTGATAGATTTTTGACTATCAATAGCAAACACTGAAGTGTTTGATCAGCCAGGATTGCTTCAAAAGTTAGGGCAGGCTTAATAGACTGAACTGAAAGAGTTGGAGTCAGACATCACAGAATAGGCCTTTCAGCCCATTGAGTACGTGCCAACCCACCTACATCAACCCCACTTTCCAGTATTGGGCCCATAATCTTGAATGTTACGATATTTCAACTGATCCTCCATGTAAGTTTTTTTTTTAAGGTGAGGTTTCCTGCCTCTCCTGGGCTCCCAAACAGTGCATTCCAGATTCCTACCATCCCCTGGGTGAAAAATGTTTCGTCCAAATTCCATGTAAACTTCCTACTCATCACATTAAAGTTTGCCCGAACGACTTACTCCTGTTCCTGTGACTCTCAGGGTATTTCTTTGCTCTAATCAATTGTTCACAGACGTTATTATGTGCCCCTGGAGAAAGGGGGACCAGAACCCAGGTATCTTGGCTCAGAGGTAGGACTATACCAGTGCACCAAACAGCTCTTGTTCCTCAGGTTAGTGTCATAGGCCCAACCATTTTCAGCTCCTTCATTGATTCCTTGCCTCCATTCTAAAAGTCACAAGAAGGAATACTTACCTATGATTCCACTCATGACTGTTCAGATACTCAACCAGTCCATAGGCAAATACAGCAAGTCCTGGACAATATTCAGGATTGGGCTGACAAGTGAATGGCAAGTAACATTTGCATCACACAAATGCTGGGCAATGACAATCTTCCCTTGACATTCAATGACATTACCATCAGTGAATCTCGCACCACCAAACCTTAAGAGTTACTGTTGACCAGAAATTGAAAGGGGCCGACCTTATGACGTGTATGCAAAATACAGTATGACATTCAGAACTCTGCAGTAATAAGTCACCTCCTGACTCCTCAAAGCCTGTTCCAGCATCTATAAGGCACAAGTCTGGATGTGGTGGAATTCTCTAGTTAGCTGGATGAGTGCAGTTCCAACAACACTCAAGAATCTCAGCACTATACAGGACAAAGCAGCCCACTTGATTTACACCATCTATCATCTTGAGCATTCACTCCCTTTGGTGCTGTATCATATTAGAGCCAGGCTGAAAGCCACGTGTTTCTACAGACTGACAACAGGTGGTAAGGATCAAACTTCCAATCATTTACACATGGAAAAGATTTATAAATCCAACTGACAACCACTGCTGACTGCACACGAAATGCAAAGGTCAACTGTAAATCTACAAACAAGTCAACATTCTTAGAATCTAAGGGCAGGTGTGTCAATTTAATAGGAGTATAAATGGACACCATCAGATTAAGTGCCTACTTTCCTTTCCATCTGCTTCCATGGTTTTACATCCCGAAAGTGAAATGTTCTGATCTAAGTATTCAAGCATTGAAATCATTTGTAAACATTGTAAACAAACACCATAGTAATGAAGTGGTTGCTTTAGGGACTTATAACCAGAGACCTGGAATAATCACCAAAAAGGCTGAGAGTATCAAATCCAAAATGGTTGCTTCATTACGTAAATTCACTCTTTAAATATAACACTAGTTTTTTTTTAATGACTGGTGTATCGTAGGAGCCTACTTTATGGAAGCAAATCCATCAGACTGACATTCCCATGCTAATGTGGTCAACGGTCTAGCTCCAATAGTAGCCTTAGAGGTGAGCAATATATTTTAGCCTTACCAATAATAGCCCCATTCCAAGAATTTGACACAAGGAACTCAGTCAGCTTGCAGAGCTTCAGTGCAACTTTTTGAGAAATTGCAGTTCGACATCTATGGTTTGAAAATATAATCATATCTGAGATTCTTAAATGGCTTTCAAAATGACACAGGGTTAAATTTTGAGGTGAGTGGGGATAACCTGATATCAGGAATAACAAGCTGTTCCAAAGCCTTCCTTTGGCAATTTTACTGCAAGTGGACTCACCAGCAGGCTCCTGATACCGCAAACCTGAAGGTTCTGAAATCTCGGCTGCCTCACTTAAGAATGCAGGAAGTAAGAACATTAGTAAAATTTGTAAAAGAGCCAGAGAGGAACCCGCATCAGGGTAACTGTCACAACTGCGGGATCTGCCTTTCCAGCCCACAGCCTCCTCTTTGTTACATAGAACATAAAACTTTTCTGAATAAGGGTCCAGACATGAAACGTCAGCTTTCCTGCTCCTCTGATGCTGCTTGGCCTGCTGTGTTCCTCCAACTCAATACCTTGTTGTCTCAAGTTCTCCAGCATTGGCAGTTCCTACTATCTCTATAGAACAGCACAGCACAGTCCAGGCCCTTTGGCCCACAATGTTGCACTGACCTATTATCCTACTAAGATCAATCTACCCTGCATACCCTACATTTCACTATCTTTCATATGCCTATCCAAGAGTCGCTTAAACTTCTCTAAAGTATCTGACTCCACTACCACTGCCAGCAGCGCATTCCGAGCACCACTCTCTGCGTGAAGAACCTACCTCTGACATTTCCCCTATACCTTCCTCCAATCACCTTAAATTGCAGCTCTACATCTATTATATTAAAATTCTCATCAGGGCCACTGCTGGGAAGCCACCTGCAGTTAGCTGATGGCCTGCTAATGAGGTAGAAGGGGGCACTCAGCCAATTTTCAAAATGGCAAAGTCATTGGACAATTGGGGCTTCAATGTGGAAAAGGTGTGAAAAATGGCAGCACACCTTGTTTGGGGTTGGGGAAGCAGCCTCTTCTCCCAATCTCAGCTTCTGTAAGAAAAATGCTCCAATGGACGGTGACTGCAATGGCCAGCCAATTCAACACAGTGCGCACAATGTGACTGGCTCCACCCAGCTTCCCAGTCTCTTGAAACAATATGGAAAACAAAATGAATTTCAAATTTTAACATGATCCATCTCTGTTAACAAAAGGCACTTCCAAGTCCAAAGTAATTAAATCCTCATCATCATGCTTTAAGAGGAGAATATAAATACAATGATTGAGATGGAATAAACACATTCATGCAAAAGTATATGTGTTAAATTTCAGAGCATGCCATACCCTTGAAAGATGAGAGGTTTTAATTTTACTCCTGCTCTATGATATGGCAGCCTTATACCATTTCTTTTAAAACAGAACCTGAAAATAAATTAGTGTTTTGTGAAAGCACAACATGGAAATAGGAAATAAAATATAAAACTACAGTTGGTTCAAGCTAAGTGTGATAGGAGTATAAATACTTCCATCTTACAGTTTCAATGAATAATGTATTATGACTTGCTTTCTTTCCCATTCGGTGACACAGTATCAATCTGCATCATGGTAGAGTTTTACAACATTACAATTCTCCAAATTAACAAGCACAAATTCATTACATTGCCAAGAAAAGTATAATGGTATTAGAAATATAGAGTATAACTAATGACATCCTAAATTATGATGGTTTAATAAACTAATTACTGATAAGGTGAAATGCTGTGAAGCAGAACAAATATTGTTCATATGAATATGATTCTGTATATACTTATAAAAGTAAACTTAAACGCTAAGAATCTGACATTGAGAATTTGCCCACCATCTGTCAAGTGATTCAAATCAAAATTGATAAAAGCAAATGTGCTGGAAATACACAGCTGTTTGCACCACAGCAGCTGTACAGAAAAATTTGGTTTACGTTTTGAACATAATTAGGTTCTGAAGAAGAAAGAAGGTCTGCCAAAATATCAATATACTTTTCTCCCTCAACAAATACTGATTGGGATATCACGTTCCTTCGATGAAGATGCCGAATTAAGTCAACATTTTGGCTGTCTTGCAAACCTGATTCAAACCCGATTAACAGCTAGCATTTCAAGTTTTAAGTACCTGTATGACTGTATTTTTCTGCCGATGGATGATATTGAAAGCCTTCTCAAAAAATGGATAAAGCTCATGACGATGAAGCCTGCAGTCACTCTGGTACTTTACAAGTCAGTATGGCACTCCTGAGAACTGCGTAAACATCTTCAAAGTGTTACACTGTGAGTCCAGCTGCTGCATTAAGTAACAGTGCCAAAGTTGGTCTACGCACTAACTAAGAAGATCAAGCCGTTGATGTCTGGGTGACAACAAGGCATCTCACAGGCACCCTCATCACCCTCGGGCAACAGAATATTGAAAATGGCAACTTCTTCCCTTACTGAGGAAGCACTTCTCCAGGTACGGCAAAGTAGTGATGGATGGCCACACAAGAATCAGCACAACAACAAAGGTATTCCGATAGTTCCGACACCATCAACTCAACCGTGAGGGTCCAACTCTGCAAGTCCATTACAGTACCAGCTGAAATATGTGCAGTGAGATATGGAAAAAGAAACAAAGAAAGTTGTCATCTATCACCACTAGTGCCAATGCAAGATTCTTTGCACTGAGTGGTCAGAGGTGTGTACAGGGCATCATGACAGAGAGGAGATTGAGACTGAGAGGGCGTGTATCAAATATTGTACTTCCTGAATGCATCCCAGTCAAACAAGACCTGACAAAGTACACTTATGGAGGGTGGAAGGGTGGAACACCACCTGAACTGCAGCAGATAAGACAGTGCTGTACCAGGGCTGATGGCAAAGCTTTGATGTCCACTGTTGTGCTGAGGGCCAGAGGAATGAAGCCTTTTACTATGTCCATGCGTTAAAACTGATATGGTGATCGCTGAACAGCAGTACAATTTTACAACTTCGCTGCAGTTGCCCAAATATGTTTATAATTTCTCTTCATAATTCATGGCGTTTCAGATCATTTACTGACTGCAGCACACTGTGCCTCCTGTTCTTTGCGATAGATCTTCTCCAGATGTTACAGAATAATAATGGTGTGATTTTTAACATGGGTAAAGATGGGATTGGTTGCAGGGAGAGTCTTAAATGGGTAAAGATTCTGAGCATATTGGGAAGCCAGTAGCAATCTGCTGTCTTCCAGACTTTTATGCAGCTGGGAGAAAGGTCAGACAGCTAATTTGCTCTCTGGGGATGGATTGAAACTTTAAATACAATAATGAGTCTGGCAACCTCAAACTTAATCGGCTTTGTAGGTTTATCTGTGGCCGGCTTGGTTTGTCCAAGCCTTTAGAAATATAGCAGATGCCGTGACACACAAATGGTATCAGGGTGAAGGCCTTTACATCACTTGGTGGATCAGGAAAAGTAGAAATACTTCCTCCCAGTCCTCCCGTACCTCTCAAACAATCAAGAGTGCCACAGCATGTGAGGAACCCAGACCCTGGAGTTTCCCTATGTGCTACTGGTAAATGCAGGTCTCAGAACACTGGCAAGGAAACATTCCCTCAAAAGGCCAACCTTTCCATCAGTTAAAGGTAAAACACGAGCAGCCCACACATTCTTCTATGGATGGGAAGGAGGACAAATCATAACGAAAAGAATTAAAGTTAGACAGGAAGGAAAAGAAAATGAAATGAGATTCACACAGTAATAGTTGTCACCCACCCACCCAAAGCAATATCTAATATAGTTAATATTTCATGCTCGGCAAACAAGATCATCTCCTGACCCTATGTTAATCTCATTAGCAAATCAACATTTTTTCCTAATCTTGCTGACAACTTGTAATAATAATCGATTAACATTGGGCTGTCAGCTCTAATGCAATCCCAGGAGATTAAGTGTCCGGTGTACACAAAATAAACACCCATATTATTGTTTAAAACAGAGGTCAGCAGTGTATAGGATTTTTTTCAACAAACAATCCATGACTGACCAAACAACGCAAGAGATTAAGTTCCATGTTGGCCATGTCCAGCAGTACTTGCCAGTTGTGAAATTTAAAAACAATGTCTGATGCCAAAGGATGCTATCTTAATGTTGTAATAAAAAAGGAACTCTCA
The DNA here is from genome assembly GCF_030684315.1 of Stegostoma tigrinum. Classification (NCBI taxonomy): domain Eukaryota; kingdom Metazoa; phylum Chordata; class Chondrichthyes; order Orectolobiformes; family Stegostomatidae; genus Stegostoma; species Stegostoma tigrinum. The sequence goes on along the minus strand of NC_081361.1, from coordinate 66,045,441 downwards.
GCACCTTTGCCTTTGCAATATTTCTATTCTGATAAATTATTAGTATAAGAACTGACTCTGATGTAAGTAAATTCAGATAAAGACCACTGACAAATCAGAGAACTAAAAGCAGAAAAACAGTCTTGATGTTCTGCTGATAGGAATTATGGGTTCTGAATAAATCAGTTACTTTATTATAAAATGACTCCTAGATTTTTACTGCTATTTTCGGATTATGTTCAGTTTTCTACGAAAGTCAGTTAAGTAAGTCAAAATGAAGAACTGCGGATGCTGCAGATTTGAAACAAAAACAGAAACTGCTGGAGAAACTGTGCAGGTCCAGCAGCATCTAGGGGTAGAGTCCGGTGACACCTCATCACCACAGATGACGTTGATTTGATCTCAAGGCTGCAATTTTGTTTTGCCTGAAAACAGCTTCAGCCTTACCATTAGTTTGAGATCACTGTCAGAATCATGTCAATGCAACAAATCATTATTCTAACGTAGCAAAAGTGTCTTTACAAATGCTGGATCAGCAAAATTAATTTATCAACTGATGACTGGCACTTCTGCAGGTATTCTTTTACAAAATATGAATATTGAGGAGATTTTTAGGATAGTTTAATTCTGCTCAGAATAAGTTTCTACCATTAGCGAAGGTCAGGGGTTATTCCATCTGCCATTTAGTTGTCAAGATCAACATTAACTAATCGTTTTAATGAAAGTTGATGACTGTGAAATACGTCTGTTTTCATTCCCATTACACAGCATTTTGCAACAACTGTCTGTTTTTAGTCAAAAAGACAAATTTGAAAAATTCTGCAGTCTGCTGATATATATGCAGATGGAATTTGCTTGAAAGTAATGAATCAACCCTCAGCTGACCCTGGCTTAGCGAATGCTAAACATGATATGTGTGCAGAAAAGGGATATATTTCCAATGTCTGGAAACGACTCTATTTCTAGAAGCTGTAAAACATATTTATACCAAGCTATATAGGGATCTGGTAAATCGCTGATGCATTTTGTTAAACAAATAATATTGTTGACCAGCTAATATTCCAATAGAGCTCAAGGTAAAACAGATATTTCATCAACTGTGTGTCCATGACTTGATCATTGTTGCTCCAGGACTATCAGAAATGTTAAAGGCAAAGGTAAACTTCTATTCACAAAATTCTTACTTCATACAAGATAAGCTGCCTTTTCAGAAGAGCGTTAATAGCCTACCATTAGTGTTCAGGAAAGTGAGAGAATGTTGGTTTGTTCTCTAAAATAACTGCTACAGCTACTTCTGAATAAGGTCAGAAATCACACAACATCAGCTTATAGTCCAACGGACAAAGTGTAGAGCTGGATGAACACAGCAGGCCAAGCAGCATCTCAGGAGCACAAAAGCTGACGTTTCGGGCCGAGATCCTTGAATTCTCCAGCATCTGCAGTTCCCATTATCTCTATAGTCCAACGGGTTGATTTGAAAACACAAGCTTTCGGAGCCTCACTCCTTCTTTAGGTGTTAGAAGGACTGAGGTTCCAAAAGCTTATGTTTTCAAAAAAACCCGTTGGACTATAACCAAGTGTCATGTGATTTTTGACCTTGCCCGCTCCAGTCAACACTGCCACCTCCACATCATATTTCTGAATAAGACAAAAGTAAGTTATCATTCTTGTAGAGACATGGTGCTTAATTTGTGTGAATGAATGTAACAGGCATTTTTCAAAGAAAGATCAGATAAGTCAAATATTTTATGTAGTATTTCTGAAGTGCCGACAATTCTAGGGGGATTTACAGAGTGTAATCTCTGAGAAAGGTCATGCTTCCCTTAACTAATAAGGGAAGGCAAGAAAAGCAGATATTGCTCCAAGCAGAATGACTGCTGCAGGGTTTTTTTACACCTCTGCTTTAAAGTCAGAGCACTTTTCGAAACATGAGCCTCTATTTAACAGAACCCTCTTAGCATGTGCAACATTGATTTACTCCAATTTTTAAAATAGCAAATTTTTTTAAAAATCACATGCTGCTACAAATATTCCAGAGAGACGGAAAATTGTGTATCTCAACATATCGTAGAGAATACATTTACACATAATTTGCCTTGGAAAGCAATGGAGGCATAGTCATTAAACATCTTGAAGTCAGAGGTAGACAGTTTCTCTTGGCTAACCAAAATGTAAGGTTAACTGGGGGCAGATCAGAAAGTGAAATTCAAACGCAAATGGATCAGCCATCGATCTTGTTGAATGGGAGAGCAGGTTTGAGGGGCCAAATGGCTACTTCTACTTTAATATTGGATATCTGTACTCGTGAAACATCTGCTTCTTGAGTGTTTTTTTGGAAGTGTGATGGAGGGAATTTCAATTGTGAGTAACTGAGAGGACATGCACAGGCATGGCATCCACCTAGTGAGCCAATGCTCCAGATCCATACACGTGGCTGGATCATTGAGAGATGAACTCCTGTATCATACTCCAGGATGGGCTTCATGGAAATGCTACATATAGGGGTTCTACCCAAGGAGAGAAGGACAGCTTCACATAATATCGATCACAACAACTTTGTCACAGATCACTTCACGCATATACGATGTTGGGTCAATACAACCCTGTAGGTAACCCTGCCTCCTGCTAGCTATGGTGCAATTGCATTTTTCAGTGTTAGCCTGGTTGAGCTTAGCAGATCATGCATCCTCTTTTTGTTCTCGACCCAAGTTTTTCTGTCCGTCCCACTGGGACTCGTCACCACAGCTGTCTCTGTCCAAGAGGAAGCCGGTCCAAGGAAAAAGGATTCTGTGGCCATCTCTGGGAAAGGGACCCCCTTTCCCAGACAGGCTGAGTGAGGGGGTCACTGGATTGCTCTAAGCCTGAATAGTAAGAGGCAGAGGGTGGAGAGGAAGTTGAGCTGTGGGGGAGGTAACAAGTGGTGGAACATTCAGAAGATCAGTGCTAGACCGGACTGTGACACTCCTGGTTTGCTGTGAATGAATACCTTGCTTGATGCCCTTTAAATATGGCAGCCGGACTTTGACTTCATAAAGGTTTGACTTCCTGCACGTCCTAGCAACATGGTTTCCACAGTCCTCATACAATTTTGATTGTGTGTGATCTTGTGCTATCCTGCCAGAGAACCATCCTGCCGTTGAGTGAAGGTATCATTCACTACACCCCCCCACCCCACAACTGCTAACCTCTCATTAAATATCAGATGAAACTGCCCATGGTCTAAATTGTACATAAAACTGTATGAACATCTGTGCTGGGCCACTCTCCCAGAGGGTCAACAGGAGAAAAATAAGCCAATAGCAGGCTTACACAAAAGACCATAGTTCTTCCTTCAAGACTGTTGGATGCATAGAAGTTCGAAAGGAAAATATGCTGTATCATTACAAATTAGGAATAGCAGTGTGTATTGTATACCAGGAATACTCAAAAGCTGCAGTTATTTTCTATTTGGATGGGTGGTGGCAATAAACACAGGATTGTGATAAGCATTTGTACATGTGGTTAACTTAAATCTTTTGGGATGTAAGCATTGTTGGTTGGGCCAACGTTTCTTGCCCATCCCTAGTTACCTTGAGAAGATCATGATGAGTTGCCTTCTTGAACTGCTGCAGTCGACATGTTGTAGGTTGGCCCACAATGCCCTTAGAGAGGGAGTTCCAGCATTTTGACTGAGCAACAGCGAAGGAATGGCAATATATTCCAAGTTAGGATGGTGAGTGGCTTGGACGAGAATTTGCGGGTGGTGACGTTCCTATGTATCTGCCATCCTTGTGCTCCTAGATGGAAGTGGTCATGGGTTTGGAAGGTGTTGTCTGAGCATCTTTAGTAAATTTCCGCAATGTATCTTGCAGATAGTAAACACTGCTGCTACTGACCGTCAGTGGTGGAGAGAGTGAATGTTTTGAATGCTTTGTCCTGGATGATGTTAAGCTTCTTATGTGTTGTTGGAGCAGCATCCATCCAGGCCAGTGTGAAATAGTCCATCACACTTCTGACTTCTACCTTGATGGTAGTGGACAGGCTCTGGGGTGGTTGGAAGTGAGTTACTCGCCATAGTTGTTCCTTGCCTCTGACCTGCTCTGGTAGCCACCATGCTTAGATGGTGAGTCCTGTTGAATTTCTGGCCAATGGTGACCCCCAGGAAGTTACTGGGGGATTCAGTGATGGTAAAACCTTAGAATGTCAAGGGGCTGTGGTTATCTCGATGGACCTACCTTGAGAGTTTGTGACCACTAAGTGTCAGAAACATTCTAAACTTGTAACTTTTTAAGGAATACTTTCAAAAGTCATGGTTTAATGCTGTAATGAAATGCAGAAATGCTTTTAATGTATTGTTTAATCATAAGTAATATGATAATACATAATAAAGACATGACAGGCAAATCTTTTACACAGAGGGTGGTTCACATGTGGGACGAACCTCTTGAAGAAGTGGTGGATTATAGATACAATTACAATATTTAAAAGACATTTGGATAAGTTCATGAATAAGGATTGGAGGAATATGGGCCAAAGGAAAGCAGGTGGGACCAGTTTAGCTTGGGATTATGTTCGGCATGGACTAGTTGGTCTGAAGGGTCAGTTTCCATGCTGTATGACTCTATGACCGTTACATTCATCAGCACTGTGTAATTGCTGTGATGGCCTATTTTGCTGTTGTCAAAGGTGCCAAAATGCATTAAAAATGCATAAACAAAAATCTGTTCAGCACTTGATGTATGGATAAAAAGATGCAGCAGTAGCTGCCAAGAACAATGATGGCACTGCCCAGATAATCACACTGCAGGGCAGAGTCAAACTCCTCAAAAGGTAGAGGGTGGGGATCAAGGTTTTTTTTTTAATCCTAGAATGGCAGCCAGTGATTTGTAGAGTTCCAAAGGGATCAGTGTTGGGACCACAACCATTCAAGTTATACATTAACGATCTGGGTGAAGGAACTGAGGATATTGTTGCTAAGTTTGCAGATGACACAAAAATATGTGGAGGGACAAGTGGTGTTGAGGAAGTGGGGAGGTTGCAGAAAGACTTAGGCGAGGAATGTGGGCTGAGAAGTGGCAGTTGGAATGCAATATGGGAAAGTGTGTGGCTATGCACTTTGGTTGGAAGAATAGAGGCATAGATTATTTTCTAAGGTGGAAAGACTTCACAAATTTGACTTGCGAGTCCTTGTTGAGAATCCTTTTAAGGTTAATATGCAGTTTCATTTGGGAAGGCAAATGTAATGTTGGCAATCATTGCAAGAGGGTTAGAATACAAAAGCAGAGATGTGTTTATGAGGCTGTATAAGGCCCTGGTCAGACAGCATATGGAAAATTATGAGCAGTTTTGGGCCTTCTGTCTAAGAAAGATATGATGGCCTTGGAGGGGATGTAAAGGAAGTTTATAAGAATGATCCTGGGAATAAAGAACTTGTCATATGAGGAGCAGTAGAAGATCCTGGGTCTGCACTCAATGGAGTTTAAAGGATGATGGGGATCTCATTGAGCCTTTTGAGAGGCCTGAAAAGAGTGGACGAGCAGAAGATATTTCCTCTAATAAGAGTGTCAATGATGCTTTAGAACTGTGTTGAGGAGGAATTTCTTACTGCCCATGAGTGGTGAATCTATGGAACTCATTGCTGCGGAAGGCTATAGAGGCCATGTCATTGACTGTGTTTAAGACAGAGATATGTCCTTGATTAGTAAGGAGATCAGTCTTGATGGGCTGAATGGCCTAAATATGCTCCTTTTTTTTAAAATGATCTTTTTTCTTGAATTTCAACTGACTGAAGTCAACTTTTTGGCAGATCGTTATACTGTGGCAGAACAAAATGCCCCCTCTTAGAACAACTAGCCAGGGGTATATAAAATCAACTCTGTGAAAACAACAAAATTAATGAAGATAATTACAATACTCTTAGTGGAGAGCACACAAGCTTCTATTTAAAATGCAAACAGGGTCATTCCATTACTCTGTGGTGATGTAGTCTGCACGTGAACACTTTCAATCATACAAACATGATCATTTCATTTTCTGTTGACAATAAAAAGAAAAAAAACTATGAAGCTGGAAAATAGAAAAATCTAGAAGAGCTCATCCTTTCTTTTGTCTGTCATGTTGTGCACTTCTCGCACTTTGCTTTGTTCCTTATTGAATTAAATTCTTTTCTTCGTAAATTTAATGTCTATAACTCATCAATTTCTTCATGATGGACTTAATCCCACTTTATAATTTGAGGTGCCCAACTCTCTATCTTCTGTGCTTCGAGCTAATTCAAATCACATAACCCAATGCAATTACTAACTTTTGATAGTAGCTGGAACAGACAGCTTATTTGAAGTAGGAGAGATTTTTTTTTCCTGATTTCACCTGCACATGCTCACACATGCATGTTGGCTAAGGAGACTCTGTCGCAGCGGTATGACATAACTGGTACTTATGTGTAGCATTGATGGTACAGCCATCTTTGCCTACCACATTTGTGTTAGCACACTCTGTAATATAAACGTTGCACTACATCGATCATTTTGTAATCAGGAAATTCCATTTCCATGGATGATTTATTGTCTGTCTTTAATCACTATCTACAAGATACACTGCAGAAATTCACCAAAGACCCTCACATAGCACCTTCCAAACACACAACCACGAGAAAGACAAGGGCAGCAGATTTATGGGAACACCACCACCATCTTCAAGTTTCCCTCCCCTGCAAGCCACTCACCATCCTGGCTGGGAAATATATCGCTGTTCCTTCATGGTCACCGGGTCACAATCCTGGAATTCTTTCCCTAATGCATTGTGGGTCAACCTACAGCAGGTGGACTGCAGTGGTTCAAGAAGGCAGCTTGCCACCACCTTCTCAAGGGCAACTAGGCATGGAAAGAAACAAATGCTGGCCAGCCAGTGACACCCACATTCCACAAATGAGTATAAAAAAAACTAACAGAACCTCCAAAAGAAAACATTTGTCACCAAATACTGTCCCCGTTGGAGACGATGCTTTCAAGGAATTTAACATTTTGTTGGGTTTTACGTCCCAACAGTGCGTCCTCCAAGAGATACTCGCCTGTGTTTCTACTTTATTGAAATTGATGGCAGTGGAGCCTGAATTTTTTTTTCAGAGATTGTTGATAAGCAAGGGGGTGAAAGGTTACAAGGTTTAACAAGAATCTGGAGCAAGCAGATTAGCCAAAATTTTATTAAATAGTCCCTAAAGCCTGCTCCACCAAAGGACCTACCCCTGTACATAATTCATATTAAGGAATCCTAAAAGTTATACATTGTGTGTAATGTGGGGGTGGATATGGAGGATAGCTGGGGAACATGGAGGCCAAATGAGGGGGGGTGTGGGGTGAGGTTTAAGGGACACTTAAATTATGTTGGGAGCTGTGCTGGAGAATCGAAGCTGGGCCTTACAACTTCCCCATCCTCAAATCCAACTTACTCACATACGCCATCATGACTTGCAAGATGCACAGTGTAAAAGACAAAAGTGTAGAATTGGATGAACACAGCAGGCCAAGCAGCATCAGAGGAACAGGAAAGCTGATGTTTTGGGTCTAGACCCGTGTCTAGGCCCGAAACGTCAGCCTTCTTGTTCCTCTGATGCTGCTTGGCCTGCTGTGTTCATCCAGCTCTACGTCTTGTTATCTCAGATTCTCCAGCATCTGCAGTTCCTCCAATCTCTAAAAGACAAAATGCTGGGCAGATATATGAGAGTATTTTGGAAGGTGCAAACAAGGTCCTTAGCCCACTCAAAGATCAGGACCAGAACACCTAGAATACCTTGCAACTTCTCAAACTCATATGTATTTCTTTACGTAAGCTCAAATTAATTCAGCAAGGGGCTTTTACAGAAATCAAAATGCGGTAACTATACTGAAAATATTTTAAAGACAGTTTTCTAAAATTTTTCTCTCTGAACTGAAATCCTGACACAGCTGGTGAAATGATTTCCGAGACCAGTCTGTGATGATACGAAGAAGCTTACTGAATTCCCGCAGTCCCTGAGGTTTAAATTTGAGAGCTGGCACTAGTGGAGTTGCCAAAAAAAGGGTGTATGCAATGAGACGCCAGTTGGAATTTTAATGAGTCTCTGGATTTCACCCATATGTTCTCTGTGTGCCAAACCGAGAGGTGTGAAGAAGCCAGAGGCGGGAGTTAGCTGCGACTGATGAAGGCAACATGCTTAATGGATGACAAGTAGGTTGCTTATAGAAATAAAGACTGTCCTGTAAGACTGAATTTTGTTGTAACCAAACAGTTTTTGTCCTTGACTATCAAGTGAAAATACTGATAGTTCAGCAAAACTGCACAATTCCTTTTCCCTCATGAGTTTACAATCACTCAATCTGATTTTCCCTTTCTGGCAGTGAATTTACAAACTCTGCTGGGCTGAGAAAGATTAAGCAGCTTACACCTTGAAGAAGTCCTACAACTGAGGCAAGCAACTCATTTGGATAGACAACTTATGAGGGGACTCGTTTGCTTGTTTACTGGTAACCACAGTAGAAAGCTAGCACAATCCCAGACAAACAAAAAGAAACAGCATCACCAGTGCTTTGACAGAGTTTGCTGCTTCAGAATGTAGTACTGGCCCTCTGGCTACTGGCAGGAAATGCTGCCTCTCTAAAAACATGCTGACCTGTATTTCTAATGGGTCAACCTAGCCAGCAGAGAGCAAAGCAGTCTGGGCAACTATACTTCCAGGGCAGATTGGGTGACACAGTATTTTGCAGCTATTGCACATCATAGCTATTAGTTATTGCCAAGGACATGAGGACAGTGAGGGAAAGTGGCAATGAAAGTAGAAGAAAGATCTGCCATTTGATGGGCCGATTGGCATTTCCTATTTCTGTTTTCTTATTTCTACGTTCCTAGCCTGGCCTGAATGCGTTAAATTGGCCACAGTAAAAATGGAAGAGCAACAGTTAATGGAACATTAAGTTACATTAAGTTGGCCCAGCTAACATAGTAAGAAATTACTATTCATTTATCATTAAAGCTTGCAAAAATGATTTGTATCCCACAAGCCATAATGAGTCCAGCATGTTGCATTAAGTTTGCTCTTGATGAATGGTATTCCTTCTGAGAGTATATGATATCCAAAGTTCTTGGCATTTTACTGTAAAATAGTGCACAAATTGGAAACAAAGTCTTTTATTCTTCAGCTGAATAAGTTCACTTAGATTCTTCATCTGCAGCGAGTAGCTATGGTAGACTTTTAGAGATCAATGTTCACGAAAAGGCAGTTTGCATTTTACCTTCAATCATCATGTAGACAGCATGCAGCACATTCTCATCAGCTTTAAAAATACAGAAACAAATGTACCATTTTCTTCTGACAGTGTGCAAAAATGGAGCTGATAAGTTTGCTCTTTCAGATGTGCAGCAAAAGAAAGCTTTTATTTTGTATGCACTGATGATAGACGCCACTGCAGAGAATTAAAACACCTATAAGGTATGTTGAAAGAAGCCTGCATATTTAACAGGGAGCCCCATTTACAGTTGAAGTGCTTTGTTTATAAAATAACTGTGCATGAATGCAAATGAAATCCTACATAATAAGACGCAGTTAAACAGGTTTGCAGCTTCAAGGCATTCATCAATTTATTTTTGATTTTCTCATTCAAAACAACATTGCTTTGCTGTAATGAAATCACATGATGTGTTTTCCAAAGAAGAATCTGGAGATTTATACAGCCATTGCTGTAGGCTGGCACAACAACAATACTTGACATTCAGTGATTTATCTCTCAGCTACTGAAGATGTGACTCTTGGTTAACAGCATTTTCAACTTGAGTCAAAAATTTATTCAGTGAACGTTCATAATTAAATTTCCTTAGCTTCCATTTCAGATTGCCTTTGATTCTTACATGTATACACACACACACACACACACACACACACACACACACACACACACACGTCATGTAATAAGAGCCTACCTTTGTAGAATCCTCTCAGAGGTCCTCGAACAACCCCCTCACAGCAGGGCAGAAAGCATCAAGATAGGCGGTGGGCTGCCCAACATCGAATTAGTTACCCCCCAGATGGGAAGGATCCTTACTCTGATGAACCTGTGGAGCTGCTCTTCGCTTATGGTTCTGGGATCCCCTGACCAAAGACTATCTGTCTCATTTGATGGAGTGCTGCTGACAACCATGACAGGTTTCCTAATTTTGTGCCTGCAATAAATAGGACAGCAATGCAGCAGTGCTGATGGCCTCCTACCTCTGTGTGAGAGGGCAAAGCGCAAAACAACAAGGAAATGCAATTCAAAAGATAAGTTTGCTGAGAACATCCAGGTAGAATCAGAAGGAGATAGCGCTCTGGCAGGAGCGAACAGGACAAACACACAGCCTGAACCAGTCCATGAGATTAGCATGTGTCCCTGACCAATAACCTTGCTGTAATATTACAATGAGAATTGGCAGTGCAGCTCAATGGGTAGCACTGAGAATTAGAAGGGTACTGTAATTGAAGTGAGCTGAAGCATTAACAAGGCTGTTAGCCATCTTTAACCCCTCTTAATTGGCAATGTGCCACTGCCCAATGAGAAACTCACCTCTCCACTGAATAAATGCACAAAACAAATGCAGCAAATTGTTCCTGAGGCTGTGTCTTTGGCCTGTTTGCTTCTTGCCATAGCCCTCTCTCATTCTGAGCCTACCTGGATGTTCACAGCATCCCTATCTTTTGAATTACTTTGCCTTCCTTTTTTTGAGCTTTGTCCTCTCATCCAGACGTGGTAAGGGGGTGACTAACTGAATGTCAGGCAGCCAACCACACATCTTGATCTTGAGGTATACTTCACCAGACTTCTCACACAATTCTGCCACAAAGTTCATAGAATCCCTACAGTGTGGAAACAGGCCCTTCGGCCCAACAAGTCCACACCGAACTTAAGAGCATCCCACCCAGACCCATTCCCCCATAACCTACCTAACCTACACATCCGCAAACACTACAGGCAACTCAGCATGGCCAATCCACCTAGCCTGCACATCTTTTGACCATGGGAGGAAAGTGGAGCACCCAGAGGAAACCCACACAGGACTGGGGAGAATGTGCAAACTCCACACAGACAGTCATCCGAGGCTGGAATCAAACCCGGGTCCCTGGTGCTGTGAGGCTGCAGTGCTAACCACTGAGCCGCCCTAGTTGACCATAACCAATGTCATTCAGGCTCCGTAAGATTTTACTCAGTGTGTTTAAGCGAACAGCTTATGAGTCTCTGCTGCTGCAGACTGTCCGAGATGCGGAAATTTCACCCTATTGCATTAGGAAGGTTCCCTGAGGCGGGCATGGTCACAGAGTTGTACGTATCCAGCCTGTGCTGTAATTGTTGCTTCATAGTCATTGTCAAGAGTGGCTGGCGCTCCTACCATGACCACTCCTTTCCTTTCTTCTTCAATAATTGTGCCGCAGCAATTGTCTATGGCTTTATTTTCATCTAAGTCTTAATGAAATGTAAATTTTTCCAACTTTGAATAATTCTCCAAATTAAATATCAAGTACTGTACTGACCTAAAATTGACCTTAGATGATATAGAAGAGCTTTTTAACGCGCTGAATCAGTTAAATAGGTTGCAGCTCCAATTTTGTCAATCATTAAACTAGAGAATTTTTTTAAACCAATCAATACTGTTACAATCCTGTTACAGACAGTTAATGTTTAACGGAGAAACCAAGTGCCCAGCACTTAACAGACAGAGCTATACCGCACGATTTCACGAAACAAAAAAAATTCATTATGTGCACGAGAAGAAATTCAACAAAGGAAGTCCATTAGCGTCTCACTCGAGCTTAGAAAGCCTTACGTTATAAATTCAGTGCTCACAACCCCCTAAAAGTTCTCTTATCTTCAAAAGATTTTGAGAAGATTTGTAGCTCACATGGTGAATGAGGTTGTAGACTTGCTTGCTGAGCCAGTGTGTTTGGTTTCAGACGTTTTGTCACCCCTCTCAGTAACATCGTCCGTCAGTGTGCCTCCGGTGAAGCACTGTTATTCCGTCCCGTTTATTATTTATATGTCTCGGTTTGCTGGGGTGGCTGGTATGACTTCCGGTTCTGTTTTTCAGTGGTTTATATATTGGGTCCAGTCCAATACGTCTGCTGATGGAGTTCTGGTTGGAATGCCAAGCTTCCAGGAATTCCCGGGTATGTCTCTATTTGGCTCGTGCTATTATGGATGTATTGTCCCAGTAGAATTCGTGTCCTTCTTTGTGCGTGTGTATTGAGACCAGTGAGAATCGGTCATGTCTCTTGGTGAGACTCAAATTCGACTGGGACAACGCATCCATAATAGGACAAGTCAAACAGAGACACGCCAGGGAAATCCTGGAGGCCTGGTATTCCAACCTGAACCCCACCAACAGGCACACTGAACTGGACCTGATATATAAACCACTGAAAAACAGAACCGGAAGTGATGCCAACCACCCCAGCAAACCGAGGCATATAAATAACAAGTGGGGCAGAACACCGACACTTCACCGGAGGTGCACTGACAATGTTCTCAAGCAGGGTGATGAAATGTCTGTGACCAAAAACACCAGCTCGGTGAGCAAGCCTGCAACCTCATCTTCAAAATTCTGAAGGTTCATGCACTTTGCTTGGGACCAATGCAAAAGTATGCCATGGACATCTGTAATTTGCTTTAATTTTCCTCAGTATCTCATCTATTCCTCAAGGTACAAACCACATGAGAATCCTTCTGCAATAACTGCGCAGAGGCCAGTGTCCTGTTCCTGAGTCACCCTTTATTTATTAGTACATCAGCTGTGGCCAGCCAGCTCAGACATCAGTCCCCTGAAGTTATATTTTTATTTCCACAGGAACACTAGCTGTGGCCAGCCAGCTTCGAGTCAGGGAGATAGCAAGAACTGCAGATGCTGGAGTCAAAGTCAATACTGTGTGGAGCTGGAGGAACACAGCAGGGAGGCAGCAGAGGAGGAGATGTCAACTTTCCTGCTCCTCTGATGGTGCCTGACCTGCTGTGTTCCTCCAGCTCCGCTCTGTACTGAGCTCAGATTCAGTGCTCCTCTAAGGAGATTCAAACCTCCTGGTTATATGTTCTTTTTGTAAGCAGCCAGTGGCAAGCAGAGCCCCTGGGGGCAATGTCCATCTGAACAAAAAAGGTGAAGGGTAGGGTAGAGGTCGAGGTCGAGGTCAAATAACAATAGAACTGGAGGGGGAGATAAAACACTACACACCCCATGGTGCCTGCCTCTCCTGAAACATATCAAGAATACTGGTGGAACCTCCTGGTTATATTGGTCAGCCCGGGCTTTCCTGATTGGCCAAGGTTAACAACCCCAATCAATGACATCATAGTCAACAAGATCCAACAGGTTTCTGTCACTATACCTTCCATTAATTTTTGGGGAAGTAAGCCTCCAAACTTCTTTAAGGACCTTGTGTCTGGGCAATCTCAGGCTCCTTACCACGAGTTTGGAAACACATAGATATTCCGAACCCACAATCTGCTCCGATAGCATCTGTACAGGTCTTCCCAAGCTAACTATCCAAGCTGGCTACTTTTTGTCACAAGGCTCTGTAACTGCTACTGTAGATTTCTTCTACCAGCTGCAAATGAGCAAATGTTCCACTTTTCCTTCATGAAACCTAAGCTGAGCTGTGTGTTCCTGTCAGCAAACCCTCACATAAGTAAACTAAACAAAAGAACCTTCTATCCCAGCTGCACTCGGAATCACTAACTGTGGCAACACAGCACACTTTGGGATGATTCAACATTGTTCAAGACATTCAAATGGTACTTGTACCTGCAAAAAAATTTAAACACTTGATTACGCATTGCTTCAGCATTATTATAATATGACAAAGATTTAAATGTTATACCTTTTCATTTAACAGCTTAATGTCCTAAAAGACGGACATCATAACCTCCCTAAATTAAAGTGAATCTCTGCAACTGTTTAAAATCCAATTTCCTGTGGAAAATTATACTCTCCGTTTCTCAATTCCATTTACAACTCTTCAAATACTGCAGCAAAATCTGAATAATATTCAGGTTCTGGCAGCTACATGGCAAATAACATTTGTGCAATGGCCATCTCCAACAGAGAATCCAAACACCTTCCCTTGACATTATCACTGCTGCTTCCTGACATCAACATTCAGGAAGCCATTACTGACCAGATTTAGACCATCCATATAAATACTGGAGTTGCAATAGCAGATCAGAGGCTGGTAATTCTGAGATCAGTAACTCAATTCCTGCCTCCACAAATTATTGCCACCAACTTTAGCGCACATATCAAGAATGTGGTCGAATAAACTCCATATTCCACTTGCTTGAATCAGAGCAACAGCTCACTTGATTGGCACCTCATCTATCACTTTAAACATTCACTCCTTCATTTTCTAGCAATACATTGTGGGTGCAGATGACTACTATCTAGCAACTCACCAAGGCATCTTCAACAGCACTTTTGAAACTCAGAACCTCCATGAGCATAAAAGGACAAAGGCAACAAGTACATGAGAACACTATAATCTGCAAGTTCCCCTCCAAGATACACACAATCCTGATGTGAAAATATATTACCTGCTGTAACCACATGGTCATTGGATCAGAAAACCTAGATCTCTATTCCTAACAAATTGTGAGTGTGTACCAACATGATTTGCAGCAGTTTAAGGAGGTGTCTCATTACAATGTTTTCAAGGACAACAGCAATACATGCATAATTGGGATATTCACAAATAAACTGTACATTAGAGAAACATTAAATTCGAATATTACCAGTCCTCAATACAAAATCTAAGAGTTGATTTTTCCTCCTTCCTGTCAAGTGGATGCAGCACTGCTGACCTGAGCCAACCTAAGTCCCTGGGATCGAGTTATTAGTACAGCTGGACCAATCCACTGCCACCACAAGAGACAATGGTAAAAAAACGAATGCCTTCTGTGCTGATTTCTGATGCAATATCCATGATGATTTACTTCCAGGTTCTGTATCTTGTCCTCATGCATCTCATCAATCCTCCAACTGCAGTGGGACTTGGCATACGATATAAGCCCCACGTTTTGGGAGAAAGAAGGAAGTCGAGGTGAGAGGGCTTGAGTTATTAACATTGCAGCCCTTGGCTCACACCAGTTGCACATGAACTGGAGGAACCCATGGAAATGTCAAGCCTGGATATTCAGGAGGAGATTCAACATTGCAGGTCTACACCACTTTTTATATTTTACACAAGGAAATGTGCTCTCAGGTATAAAGAAGCAAGAAAACCTGCCTTTAGCTAAGATCAGTTTCAGAATTATTATTCTGGAGTCCAAACCATGGAATCAAGAGGGGTCAGCCTAAGATAAAGTACAATACTCAATCTGTATGGCATAGTGGAATTTCTATAGAAGAATCACCATTTTATATGATGAATAAACAGGTGTAACAGACCATTTACAGAAACAATAACTAACTGCTGACAGTGATGACCAGTGAATTTGCTGACTCATGCTTGAATTGAAACAATTTCTCAAAATTTGTTTTTCACTTTGTTGTCTTAAAGAGATACCACTCTGTGAAGGTCCTTTTGCATCACAAATGAAAAAAAAACAATAATGCTTACTGAAATTGCTCTACAGAGAAGCTTCAATTCCACAATTTTTACATTCCCTTCTATTGTAATTATTGGATGTAATTTACATGCAAAGTGGTGACACATAACTGTTGGTAATTTAGTGACTTTAGTGACATTAGCCTAAAATTATAAAATGAATTTTAAAGATTTAAGTAAAAATTAGGACAGTGAAATAACTTTCCAATTAGCCCCAATCTCCTATTATATTATACCAGCCCAGCTCTTCCCCTCCCCCCACTGTATCCCAAAACCAGCCCAGCCAGTCTCTGCCTCCCTAACCTGTTCTTCCTCTCACCCATCCCTTCCTCCCACCCCAAGCCGCACCTCCATTTCCTACCTACTAACCTCATCCCACCTCCTTGACCTGTCCGTCTTCCCTGGACTGACCTATCCCCTCCCTACCTCCCCACCTATACTCTCCTCTCCACCTATCTTCTTTTCTCTCCATCTTCGGTCTGCCTCCCCCTCTCTACCTATTTATTCCAGAACCGTCACCCCATCCCCCTCTCTGATGAAGGGTCTAGGCCCGAAACGTCAGCTTTTGTGCTCCTGAGATGCTGCTTGGCCTGCTGTGTTCATCCAGCTTCACACTTTATTATCTTGGATTCTCCAGCATCTGCAGTTCCCATTATCACTCCTATTATATACTCTCAGCAAACAAAAAACACATTGACCTCACACCACTTTCATTCCTTTTTTAAATCAATACAAATACTTTCCCTCAAAAAGCTAATATCAATGAAATGGAAGCTGTATTATCAATTATTTGGCTGACAGGCAACTGAAGACATGTTGCTGTGAATGAAAGCAGAATTTATACCATGAGCGAACAAAAACTGTCTAAACAGTTTCAGATTCTACTGCTAGTGCTGAGCACTGTTGGTAATTTTTGTTTTCCTCTGTTCTAAAATCTGCATCTAAAATACATAACAATACTGCCGTCATTTCACTGGAGTCATGGATTAAAGTCTCAATCCACAGATTTCAAAGTTGGGAATCAATTGCACATCTGTTTAGTGACCATTAAGATCCAAGTTATCTCAGCAATTTGGCGAATTCACTGAGGAAGGTTGGGAAGCTAGATGCAAAATGGTTACATGAAGGTTTGACCCATTAATCAATTGCTATTTTGAGAAGAGACCCCAGTGTTGATGTGTGAGCAGAAGACACAAAGTTTACCCAACATGTAAAAAAATGAAAGAGTGTGATACTCCATACCATCAGATGTTGCAAATGTCTTGCCCATAAGACTTGAATAAAGCTCCTATAATTGTTTAATTTATTTTATTTTCTTAAAAGTGGACACTTTGCCAGCTGACTAAATGGGTGTCCCTGATGATGATGCCAACTGGCCACAATTTTTGAAAGTTATGGTCAGTTATGACCAGGATAGGAAATCTTCTCCTATCTTCCTGGAATTTCACACTCTGCATCACATAGCTATTCAGTCAAGCCATCACCAGGAACAACCCACAACGCATTTATCCCGGGGTGGTTGGAAAGAAATGTTTGATACTCATTATGTTGGAAATGGAGTTAACCACTTCAGTTATTTTCTAAAACACACAATGGGGTTGGACAAGGGGTAATAAAGTCACTTTTGTTAATTAAGGTGACAGAACACAAAACCCTTGTCAGGTGAATGAATCTACTGGCTTGTCTTAACTACCGTTCATTTTACAGCCTTTACCTTGTCTTCTCAGTCTGCTTGTAACATGAAGAAAGAACAATTTCTCTCAAAAGTTTGTAGGTGTGAGGCTAGAAAGGCACAGTAAGGTTAGACAGCATCCGAGGAGTAGGTAAGTCAACATTCAGACTGAAACCCCTCTTCAGTCTTGAAATGTTGACTTTCTTGCTCTCAGAAGCTGACTAACTTGCTACACTTTCCCAGTTTCACACTGATAGACTTTGGCTTCCAGGACCTGCAGTCTGTACCGATGCCTAAAAGTTTGATTTCTGGAAAGAAGCAGAATTCTCCAGCAAAGTGAATTGACACCAAACGTACAACTATTGCAAGATTTCAATTAGACTTATACCAATAACTATCATTCTAAATAATTTGTAATTTCTAGCTTTCCATCTCTTCCTTTCTGGAATACATGTATGCATGTGTGTTGTAAACAATTCCCCAGATTTTTCAGTGGATTATTAAACTTACATCGGTTTAACCTAAATATATGTGCTGAAGGTCTTCCTTAAATTGCACTTCACAATTAGGGTTTGTGGAAATACCATTACTTATTTTTAAAAGAGAAAAGAAAAATAAGAAAAAGGAATTAAAAACCAACTCTGCAACAGATTGAAAATGACAACATTAAAAATACCTAAATTTACCTCCCCGCTCTTGTCCATGACTCAAGGAATTATCTACTCTCAATAATAAAAATATTTGAGTTTATACGAAGAAACGCCACTTTTGAACCAATTTATACTCTAAACCATTATTGCTGAGTCTAGTACCAAAACATTATTTTACTACTATCAATGAAATTATGCAGTTACTTAACATCAAAATTATAAAATAATAAATAGTCATCCTGGGCAACACAGGCAAATTCCAAAATTGCCACTCCTCAATCACATAAAGCAGCTGCAGGGAGGATGTTTGCCTATGAAAAGGACTTTGTTGAAGGGTTGCCTTCAAACTATAGGGACACCACACATTCGTATAAGAATCAGTCTTTAATAAATCTAGTGTGCATCTTTAGTGCTGACTCCAAGCTCATGAGACTGCCTTTTCAGTTGTTGAGTTCAGTGTGTTCTGCATCTCAATTTCTCACACTCGTGATGTAGAGAACTGCTTCTAATTAGTAATGTACACAGCTGGAAATATTGGATATCGAGATGCAAGAAGAATAACTGCTTCTACTATTCTGCCCTTTTAACTGAATGAAACAAACCAATGATCCATTTACACATGACAATTATAAAGTGTGTGAGTTTTGAGCAGTTATTTTACTTCTTAGGAATATAATGTTGTGAGTCCAAACTTGAGAATTTTACTAGAAATATATTATACAGTAAATCCAGTATAGGACATCATACTAAAAGGGCTCCACAGTTCACAATCTAAGGATTGACCCTTTTGCTTTGTCTGGCTGTAGTGGCACATTTCCAAATTTCCCTCCCCCTTTCCAATACAATGATTTCTGGCTGATGTTTTCATGGGTTGGGAATACCGAGAGTACAGATCTTTCCCGGCTGAGGGCAGGTTTTCCATTTTGAAATGGAGGTTGCAGATTGGATTTCCTCTGTTTTAATCTGATGATGAGGGAGATTGGAAGCCATCGAAAGAATATCAGGATCGAAAGTGTATGAAGAAAATGGGAAGCCTGCTGAAGAGTCAGAAATATTCTGAAAGGTATGTGTTAAGTGTTTTCAGGCCTTCAAATATCACCATTAGGTGCTGTCTTACAAGGTGGATCTGTTTTTTAATGCAGCAGTTTACCATGAGGATGTCCCTTATACTAGATGTTTCATGACCAGTCTTGTGTATTTGGTCACATGCACTGTATTCCTCCTTTAGGGGAAAATGTCAAAATGCCCTGTCTACTTGTGCTTTCACCTTTTCTACAGTGGTTTAAAGCACTGTAGCTGATTTAAAAAAGACAGACTTGTTTACACACACTATTTATCTGCTTCCTCTCATTAATTGTCAAGAATAATGCTCTGCAAATGAAATAACCACTTGTTCTTTCCTGCCCAGATATCAGCCTACAGTTTGGATAGCTGTGGTCATGATCAGTACTTAATTTCAAATACTAAAGGGGTTAAGTAAAATTGGTACAATGTAGGGGGGAAGGAATGATAGTTTAATGTGGCTTTTGGTTTGTTGACAGCCAATCAGATTGCAAGCATGAAAAAGTTTTTGCTTCATATGCCAGAAACCATTTATTTCTCTTTGTATCAATGACGTGGAGGCTTTTATTAGATGGTGAGAGGTTTTCTTTTCCCATAACAAATACAAAATATTTTCTATTAATATGACACGAAATCTAAAGTTTGTACTTTGCACATTTTTGGTGAACGACTGTGCAGGATACATCCACTGGGAGTAAAAGGAATTGCATGGGGTGTGGACGGTGCATTAAGAGTAAACAGGTTACATCGTGAGTGGGGAATGTGGAAAGCAGTTTAAGGGGCTTTAATATACACATGGGAGCTGGGGTACTGTATGTGAGAACTGAATTGGGCATTTTAATCAGGCCACCTCAAGTCCACAGTCCCTCACAGCTGCACACTTTCCCATTTACAAACTGCACTGCAAACTCAATGCATTACTTTTGGCTTTATGCACTGGGGTTATGTCACATGTGTCAGGTTTACACCTTGTGAGCTGCAAAAGTACACAGGTAACAAGGTGTAGAGCTGGATGAACACGGCAGGCCAAGCAGCATCAGAGGAGCGGGAAGGCTGACATTTCGGACATAGACCCTTCTTCAGAAGACTTTCTGAAGGTGGTCTAGGCCCGAAACATCAGCTTTCCTGCTCCTCTGATGCTGCTTGGCCTGCTGTGTTCATCCAGCTCACACCTTGTTACCTCAGATTTTCCAGCATCTGCAGATCCTCCCATCTCCAAAGAACACAGGTTGTGTTTTCCCAACTTGAGAGGTAGATACGGCCTCAAGTATCTCTCAAAATTATTGGCTCAGTCTAGAAATCAGAAACATTTTAAAAATTTAAGATAAGTAGCTCACCTTGCTTCATCATAATTCATAAATCTTAAACATTTCGACGATTTATAAAAAACATTATTTTATACTTAAATTGAACGACCCTGTAATAAGCTAAAATCTTAAAAAGGTATCTGCCTGATCTAATATCTATATGGTGCCTGAAGTCTCTGCAGTTTCCTAGTGGGCACCACAAGAAATGACTAACCAGGTGGATTATTAGATTTTATTTATTAGATTCCCCACAGTGTGGAAACAGGCCCTTCGGCCCAACAAGTCCACACTGCCCCTTTGCAGCACTTTATCAAGCAAATGGCATCCATTAATCGAGTTGGGTAATTTGGTCAACGTAACGACTTTGCACAAAGATACAAACTTGCAAATAGGAACAAACTAATACATCATATTAGCTCCCTGAGCTTGCTTGTCACTGTAGGTCTATGCAATAAAGAGAATCAATCTAAACTCCAGAAGTCCATGAATCAGGTAAAAGGAATGGACACTGGCGCCAGCTAAAACTTGTACATTTCCTTAATCAAACTGAGTGAATGTGTTTTAAGTAATACAGCTGTAGAATTCCAGCCGTGAATGCGAGATCTGTGTTCCACCTTGGCTC
The DNA here is from genome assembly GCF_030684315.1 of Stegostoma tigrinum. NCBI lineage: Eukaryota > Metazoa > Chordata > Chondrichthyes > Orectolobiformes > Stegostomatidae > Stegostoma > Stegostoma tigrinum. The sequence goes on along the minus strand of NC_081361.1, from coordinate 66,024,581 downwards.
GTACTTTAATGAGCAGCCATGCTTTTTACATCGAATCAGTGCAAACCTTTCAAACGTGCATACAACATTCCATGCTGATACAGTACCGGTAGTAATCTGAAGTCAAAGCATATAAAACTGAAGCATTACCATTTTTGACAGTTGAGAAAATTCAAGACTACAAGTAACCATTTATGCAACAAATAAATCGACAGTGGAATTTCAGTCAGAGGATTCAGTCATGTTCCTTCACCTGTTCAGAACACATTTTGTGAAGGAGTCCAGATTGCTGCTACAGTGAATCTTCAGAAAAATTAAGTAAATTTCTTGGTTTCGGTCAGCAATCACTCCTGGTAACTTAGCCCATTCACCAGACCAAGCAGAGAAAGCAATCAAGCAGAACAGCTCCTCCTGATCATTGACCAATATACCAACTGTTTCAAGGCATGCATGATGGTCACACTTCTGATTGCCCTCCTTTGCTGTGAGAACACACCTGCCTTAGGATCAGAGCTCCCTAGGAAAGTTTTACTGAGATATGGGATTTATTGTGCAACAAATTCAAGAGAAATGCTCACTCAGAGATAGTAAGAATTGCCAACACTGGCGTCAGAGATAACACAACGTGGAGCTAGAGGAACACAGCAGGCCAGGCACCATCAGAGGAGCAGGAGTTTACAGTCCATTGGGGATGATCCAGTTTCATAGGCGGGTACTGAGAAAGGCAACGTGGCTGTAGTACCTGGTTTGCTTCAATATATGGTCGAGCAGTTTCAGGGCCAAAGAGATTACCAGAGGGTCGCAGTGGGAGAGAGATCCACTGAGGTCTTTCCGGAGGGAGGAGGACAACTTTTTCAAGATCCCTCTCCCTCTGTGATCCTCTGGTAATCTCTTCGTCCCTGAAACTGCTCGACCATATATTGAAGCAAACCAGGTACTACAGCCACGTTGCCTTTCTCAGTACCCGCCTATGAAACTGGATCATCCCCAATGGACTGTAAACTCCTGCTCCTCTGATGCTGCCTGCGCTGCTGTGTTCCTCCAGCTCCACACTGTGTTATCAAAATAAATGCTGTTGTCATGATACTCTCATCCAGAAAACTGCAATTTTCTCTTGATTCTTTGCAGCTAAGTTCTCTCTATGAAAGTGAATATATTTTGAAGCTTGTTTCCATTGCCATGAGATTTCAAACATATTGGAATGGCTGGTATTTCAAAAGCCAAGTACAACAAAGAAAGCCCTAACTTTTGAACATATTTGTAGAATTTGACCAAGTTCTTGTAACACGGGATTTTGTTATTACAACAAACTATTATAAAAGGGTACAAGGACAAAACTGGAATTTTACACAGGGTGAGAGAAAGGTGAAAGAGTAAATCCAGCTCATTAGTGTTGTCAGACTCTGCGTAAGTTAACTCAAAAATTTGTATTAGAGACACAATATACAGCGATGTCAGGTCAGGAGCTAGGAATCCTGAAGTGAGTAATTCATCTCATGACTCCCTGAAGTCTATCCACCATCAACGAGGCAAGAGTCAGGAATGAGATTTAATATTCCTTCTTGCCTGGATGTGTGCGGCATTAACAACGCTCAAGAAGCTTGACACCATCAAGGCTAAAGCAGCCTGCTTGACACACATCACAGCCACAAGCATCCACTCCCTTCACCACCAACACTCAGTAGCAGCAGTGTGTACTACAAGATGCACTGCAGAAATTCACCAAAGATCCTCAGGCAGCACCTTCCAAACCCACACCACTTCCACCTTGAAAGTCAAGGGCAGCATGTATGTGGGAACACCATCACCTTCAACCTCCCCACCTCCACCTCAAACCATACACCATCCTGACTTGACTTGAAAATATATCACTGTTCCTTTACTGTTGCTGAGTCAAAATCCTGGAATTCCCTCCCTAAGGGCATTGTGGGTCAACCCACAGCACATGGCTGCAGTGTTTCAAGAAAGAGCTCACCACCACCTTCTCAAGGGCACTCCAAGACGGCACTAAGTGCCAGTGCAACCAATGACGCCACATCACATAAGTGAATAACAAAATAATATTCCTGGCCAGGCAGCCATTTGTGACATGAAACATTTGAAACAAGGAATACAAAAATTAAAAGGTGAAAATAAATTTTGTCTTTGTCAGTTAATAAAAATCAACTCTTCATCCAATTAACTAATTGGACACTGGACTCTAGAAAGTTATGTTTTTGGACTTAGCTTGAATCAATCACCTCATGATCTGTAGCAGCTCAATGTAACTCAACACCACATTCACAAAGGCAATTTGGGATGAATAAATGCCGGACTAGGAACTCAAACATTTTTAACTCGGCCTCATCATTGATTACTGATCGGCTAATCACAGAAGAAAAAAATGTTGTAAATAAAGACTGTGTTAAATTAAAAGCCTAGACAGGGTGATTTCAAGAAGACTAACATCATATCAGAAGACTCTTACATGCTAGAAGAGTAATTTCTGGGCTCAGAAAGTTTTTACTTTCGACCAGAGGTTTCTCGATGACATTGTTTGAATGCCACCATGTCATGCACACACAGGTTAGGCATGGTGCTGGCACTTTGATCTTTCATGCGTTCCCAGGTTTCCATGGAGGTAACACACTCAACATTTTGATGTAAAATGATACCACTTGCACTTCAGACATGAACAATTTTAAATAAGTTTATTTTGCCTCCATGTAGCAGACCACACGATTTATTATGAAGGAGCAAACTCGATTGCACAATGCATACACCTGATTACATTCTACATCAAAACTGAATATTAAAAGGCAGAAAAACATGTAATACTAGCATAATTATATGGATAAGTATGAGACAGCCTCTTTTAACTATCATGTCAGAACCCAATAGAGAATGTTTTGTTTAATCAAGTATAATCTTTTCAAATAAAATGAGTATCGACTTCATAGTTAATGCCATCATATTCCTTTAGTGTGAAACTACTTGTAATACATTCCAGCTGGGGCTCTACATATAATAGAACTTGTTTTGGCTATGGTAATCTAACACGTGTCAGCTACAGATATTCAGCTCAGACATCTCATGTGATACAGACTTCTTGTACCTGGTTAAGCCCTCAGTATGTTGGGAAAACTCTAGTATTCAGGCATCTGTCCCAACTTGTCCTTCTGCTCCTCCTAAAAATAATGCCTGCCATAGATGTTTTCTCAATAGCAAGGATTAAAATAATGTTTATTTATAGACGATAGCTTTACCAACGAGTAACTAGCTTGCACAATTATCCAGCCTGTGAGGTGAACAGAGAATATAAACATGCCAACTTTAATAAAATGTGACATACTGTAAACGGAAAACAATGATCAGTTATAACATTCTGTTTATTAGATAAATGAAAGAAAAATTCTAAAATGCCTTAAAATACAAGATGACAAGTGTGATAAAAATTATTTTGTCGCATGGTTTTACTCCCACATCGAGGAGTTTAGATTTAAGACAAACCGATCGAGGAGAAGGCAGGGTCAAGAACCATCTTCTGGCTTAGTCTCAGAGATAATGGGAACTGCAGATGCTGGAGATTCCAAGATAATAAAATGTGAGGCTGGATGAACACAGCAGGCCAAGCAGCATCTCAGGAGCACAAAAGCTGACGTTTCGGGCCTAGAAGGGTCTAGGCCCGAAACGTCAGCTTTTGTGCTCCTGAGATGCTGCTTGGCCTGCTGTGTTCATCCAGCCTCACATTTTATTATTCTGGCTTAGTCTTCTTTGTTACACTGTCTGTTGCATCATATGAAGACTAAATAGTATAATATGGTAATTGGAGATATACCCTCCTCTAATCTCACTAACACATTATTGATTCTAATGCTTGGTGCTAGTTGGTCTACTCAACATATTTCTCCACATGCATTTCTCTGCTCCCATCTAACTAAGTTCACTTATGCACACTATTGTTCCCCATTTAGAGCAGCTCAGCGTCATCACCAAGGTTGCTCTAGGTCCTAACGCTTTCAAAGAACAAAAATATTTGTAGATTTAATGTAGTTATCTATATAAGTAGTACTCTCTTAAATCTAAAACCAAATAATTGAAAATAACTATTGGACTTGCACCTCTGGCATCCTGGTTCAAGCCTAGCATGATAACTTAAAACTTTCCATTCTACATTTTATTTCATGCAGACAAGTTTTAATTCAGATGTACATATGTATTTTATTGAATGCAATAAAGGCCAAAACATCATATTGAGAAAGCACTTCTAATAAACACTACTTACCCAGATCCATTTGCAAAATAATGTACTTGCCTTGCTCAGATTTCCAGTTCCTCAGATTGCATTGAAAGGGAATGATACCAACATATGTTATATAAACTTGCCTGCAAATTTTGTCATTGTTTGAGCTATGCCTTAATTGCTTTAGAATTCATTTGAATAATTAGCTTGCATTGATGATGCTGGGGTGGCACCAGATATTATTATGATTTAGTAGTAATTTAGCCATATTGATCAATCTACCAGAATGTGGTAAAAAGAAACAGCAGATGAGTGCAATGAGGTGGTGGTGGGCAGATGAAGATAACCTGCAACTGTTGAAATTTCTAAGCCACATAGGATTGAAGCTTTTTTTCAACAATTTTCCTGATTCCTCAGCACGGTCTTTGCTAATCTTCATTAATGCATAAAAATATTATTTCAACATGCCAAAGGACCCTGCACAGAAATATTTTGTAGTAAAATATAATAAATAACTTAATGCTATGAAAAATTAAATTTCTTCCTACATCAGTCATGGCTTTCCCTAAATCACTGCTATGTATTGACTCTTACGCAATTAAAACTTTACCAACTGAATTATTGACAAGTGTTATTTAAGTCAAATTTCAGACATTTGATAAAGTTACCATTCTAACCTTTAAAGTATTTACTTCTACAAGTCTACAAGATTTTAAAAATATTTATCAAGCAATATCAATTAAAAAGTAAAATCCAAAATAAGGTGGAATTTAGTGGTTGATTTTCTAAAAAAACCTAAACTTTGATGATGTACCACAATTTTACTTACTTTTTATTATTATTAAATGAGTAAAATACAAATTGAACAAGCCAGGATTCAACAGTGGTGGATTTTTACAAACTTTATCCACAATCTTATCACCTTAATTTTAATTTTTTTTAATTCTTAGTTTGACCACCATTTACATACGTCGACTAGCAAACAATACATTGCAACTTCTAATTGGCAATATGTTGAAAGGTTAGAATTGCAGTTAGCATATGGAGAGTGGCATGCTTTCTCTAACAGCAACAGTACAATTGTTTTGTTTCCCCCCAAAGACTTGGTGGTCTTAAGTATCACAGCTTAGTGGTGAAAGTTAATATGAATACATTCCAATACAAGCTGAGAAACTGTACTGCAACAATGTTTGGTTCTCAAATTTTTAAAATTGCTGCACATCAGAAGCACATGGTAATGATCTGGAATAATATGCCCTTCGTGTTTCAGAGTGCATTGTGGAGAGGGACCTATCCACCATTCAACAACTCATGGACAAGTTGTCTGATATCAGGAAATTGTGAACACACCAAAGATATCAAATTGCTTTATAGCTTCAGAAATTCTTGAATAAATGTTTATTCATACTTTAAGTGACTGTAACCACGGTAAGCTATCCCTTCTGGCCCTTCTTGACCTGTCAACTGTCTCTGACACAATTGACCACATCATCCTCCACCAACACATCATTATATAATTGTCCAAGTGGAAGTCTCAAAGACCAGAAACAACAACAGCAAGAATACCACATCCAGACAGCACCTTCAATATAAGGAAATATCCCAAGGTGCTTCACAATAGCATTCAAAAACAAGTTAAGTTATTACACTGAGCTACAGAAGGAGCTATTGGACTCAAAGAAGTAGGTTTTAAAGTGTACAGGAACAGACGGGATGGTGGTGCAGTGGTAATTTCACTAGAATAGCAATCCAGAGGCCCAGGCTAGTGTTCTCAGATTCTAATAACATAATAGCAGATAGTTAAAATTTTAAAGACAATTATTAAGTCTAGAACCGAAAATGGATATCCATCAACAACTATCATTGGTTGTCATAAAAATGGTTCACTTACGTCCTCTAGGGCAGGAGATGTGTCATCCTTGCCTGGTGATGCCTACATGTGACTCTGGACTCGCAGTGATGTGGCTCACTCTTAACCGTCCCCTGCAATGGCCCAGTTCTAAGTTGGCTCATCGAACTTGAGATATAGTTATATTGCAACTTCCATGATCAAGAATGTGTAGTTAAGTATGGCTTAGACTAAAAATAATTCATGGCTTTATACACTTATCTTTTGTGCCTTTTCAGCTCCCTCAAAATTTCTTTTGTCTGATCATCAGGAAATAGGTTAAAACAACAAGAAAATACTTTCTTAAAATTTGGTTCTGGGATAGGGGCTTTACTGGATGAATTAGCATTTATTACTCATTTTCAGTTGCCTTTAAACTGAACAGTGTGATGCACCATTTTAGGCAGCAGTTAATAATCAACCAGTTCCAGTGGATCTGGAGTTACAGGTAGGCCAAACCAGGTAAGGATGGCAAATTTCCTTCCCTAAAGGACATATGGGTATTTAGAACAAAGAAAACGGCTGTATGAAAGCCAATAAACTCGCTTTGAATATGAGATTTTCTTTTACATTCACTAGCTACCACAGTAGCAATCAAATCCATGGACCAGAAGGTTAGCCTGTGAACCTGGATTATTAGTCTGTCTGCATTACATACATGGAATATCTCATTACATGTAAACATGATAAAAATTTTACACACACATTTTGGAGCAGCAAGAGTAATCATAGAATGTTATAGCAACCATACTTAAAGAAATTATGATAATTATGCATTGGCAAAATGACTGAAGAGCTTCATGCTTTTCCCATATTCCCATATTTACCCACACTGGGGATTTAAATGGCAGCAAGGTATTTTTTTAAACCTACAATGGATTGTTTCATGTATAGCCTGTAAATTTTAAATTCACTAGGACGTAGTGCAGAATTAGGCCACTCAGCCAATTCAACCATTCAACCATGACTGATACGTTCCTCAACCCCAATCTCTTGTTTTGTCTCTGCCCTTGATCCCCTTACTAATCAAGAACTTAGATATCTCTGCCTTAAATAAACAGAATGACTTGGTCTCCATATGACCACCCTCTGGCAGAAGGAAGTCTGCCTCATCTCAGTTCTAAAGGGTCATCCGTTCACTTTGAGGCTGTGTTCTCCTGCCTTAGTCTCTCCAACTCGTGGAAATATCCTCTCCATGTCCACTCTATACAGACCATCAACATTCTGTAAGGTTCTGCAACATCAGAATGTGGTACAGTGGCTCAGCGTTAGCACTGCTGTCTCACAGCACCACGGACCTGGGTTCAATTCCATCCTGCCACAATCCAAACGTGCAGGGTAGGTGGATTGGCCATGCTAAATTGCCCATAGTGCCCAGGAATGTTTAGATTAGGTGGGTTAGACATGGGGAAATTAGGGGTAGGATAATGGATCTGGTTGGGATGCTCTTCGAAGGGGTGGTGTGGACTTGTTGGGCCGAATGGCCTTATTTCCAAGCTGTAGGGATTCTATGATCAGCAGATGGTAAGTTAAACTTTTGTGGCTAAAACTTTTTTTTGCCCAACCAGGATTATTGTCACGTTTGAGTGACCACCAAATTGTTCCATCTTTTCTGTTGGAACTGCATGAAATCTATTTTGCAGGAAAGTCATTGAGAGATAAACAATTTTATTTAATGGAGGAAATAACCAGGAGCAGAAACTTGGCACAAGTTATCTCCCATTAAACAGTAGATAATTGTACTGGTTTATAGCCTGGCAGGCCTCAAGTTCAGTTCCAGGCATTTAAACTCAGTTAATAATCATTTGCTGATGGTTGCCTTCCCTTGCTTCTAAGGTGATGTAGCTTATTTTTATGGTGACAGGATCATCACAGGGAAGACATACATCATTTTCATTCCAATTTGAAAATTCTGTGCACAAACACATTATTACAATTTATGTAATTCTGAATATATTTAATGAATAAACTCTAGGAGTTAAATTGTACAGACCGAAACGAAGTGCTAAAATTGTGATGAACAATTAGAGTGCACACATTCAACGTGATATAAATGCCAAGGCAATTGATTACTACCTGCTCATTATGATTGCTGCTCAGAGTAAGCATTGGCCAGACTGTTCAGTCATTGCACAGTAATTGGGGCAGTGCATGTTTAAATATTTTCTGACATTGTATTGGATGTCATGATGGAGGAGGTTGAAAAGTGCGGAAATGTTCTGTATCTGCAGAGGCATGGGAGGGTAGAAGGTGACCAGGCACATCATGAGAAGCAATGGGAATACACTAATAGCCACATAAGTCAATGTCAAGAAGTTTTCCTGAAAATCTGAATGCAGTTTGCCTAATGTTTATTGACCTCACTGGAGTAAGTTATGATCAGAAAATACCTCTTCATATGTGATAACAAGGTGTATTGCTGGATGAACACAGCAGGCCAAGCAGCATCAGAGGAGCAGGAAGGCTGACATTTCAGGCCTAGACCCTTCTGAAGGTAACAGCTTACCAACTGCATTATGAGCATCAAAACTGCTTAATTCACTACACCTGTATCACTCATCTAACAACTCATACTTAGCGTTTAAATACTTCACTGTACCCTCACATACAGCGCAAAGCTGCAATCCTCATATCTTGCACACTTTGTCAGCTACTCAAATATGACTACCGCATCCCGCAAGCATATTGCACAATGCTGAGTGACATGCTTCCTTCAGTATATGTACCATGCTGGTACATAACCAGAGACAGCCGGAACTAACCAGATACAGATAGACAAACCTGCAAGTGTAACCCCTGTGGAGGACTGGAATTTGAATTCAGGTTTTCAAGTATACTCATTTCAAAGAAAAAATGCTTACAGAATGACTGCAAAACCCTCACGCGCAGAAATGACAATGACCTTTCTACGTCGTGTCTTCTTATAGAACTAAGGGAAAACACTAGATGAATTAGAAAGTTTAGCCAGGGAGCTAAAAAGAGAGAAAAACATCAATGTTGAAAGTGGAGTGGTTCTGCCACATTTTTCCCACATTTTCTGTGTGTTGTTAATTTTGTCTGAGGTGAACCATGCTTACATGGGGGACCTTAAGTGAGATCGTCGGTTACTGCTGAACAAACTGGTTTCAGACAAAGCTGTTGTAAAGAAATTTCACATCTTCCTTGATTTAAGAATGATAAAATAGGCCAGGGCTCAGGCCGCTGGTTCTCATCTAAGTGTCCCTTGCTGGAAATTTGCACAAATGTTGCAATAACAGAAGTCAGGCAATATCCCAGAGCCAGGCATTGCCAAAATTTGAGAGTACTCATCAGATTGGATAGATTGAGGGCTTAGTTTGAAACTCAAAATTTGTTTTATTTTTTAAAAACCTTAAAAGTAATGTGTAAGAAGCCATAATATTTTTGTGGCTCTCTTAAATCATTAAGATTTCATATCAGCAATGCAAAACCACGGAAGGTGTATATTTAGACAAAATCTTACTAGTCTGGGAGGAAGCCATTCAGGCCAAGTGTCTGAACAAAGCTATCCAAATTCTACCGATACTCTAGCTTTTTCCCCTGATATTTTTGCAAATGAGTCATGTTAATATAATCTCCAACATCTGATGCAATCAGATTCCAGTAACATTTTATGTTATGGTTCTTAATAAGCATATGAAAATAGTCTCTACATCTCCCTTCTAAATTTGTGCCAATTATTTTAAGTCAATGATCTTTGTTTACTGACAGGGAACGTGCTCAATGAAAACATGTCATTATGTGAATATCTCTCAGGTTTGCTTTGAACAAGCTCTCTGGGAAGAAAGAAAACGCTTCTCCTGTCTCGCCACAGAAGTGAATTCCCTTTTCTTTAGTGTTGTTCTGATAAGTCTGCTCTGTGTCTTGACATGCTCCCTGAAAAGAGGTGCCCAGAATTGTATACTATACTTCAACAGAGGTTTATTCAGAGATTTGGAAAGCTTTAGCATAATTACTTCCATCTGGCATTGAATGTCTCTGCTTACAAAGCAAGTAGCCCATATATTTGAATAAAAACTCAACAGCTGGAGAAACTCAGCAGGTCTGGCAGCATCTGTAGAGGAAGAAACAAAGTAAACCTTTCAAGTCCAATGCAACTGCCCAGAATATGTTTTTGAATATTTTAAAAACGTGTCCTACCCTTTTGCAAATTTGTAAATATAAATGCCCAATCCCTCTGTTGTATACAGGCCACACAATATAGTGCCGTTTAGATTTCACAGCCTCTCTGTTATATCTTAAAAAATTCATCCCTTCACATTTGATTGTAACTCTATCAGTACAGCACAAGAACAGACCCTTTGACCCACCAAGCCTTGTGCCAAAATGATGCCACTCTAAATTGAAGACCTTTTGCCTCCATGCAGTCTGAATCCCTCCAGTCCTTGCCTATTCATGTATCTGTCAAGGTGTCTCCTAAACATGACTGTTGTATCTGCTTCTACCACTTCCTCTGGCAGCATATTCCAGGCATGTACCACTGTCTGCGTAAAAAAAAACTTGCCTTTCATCTCCTTTGAACTTACCCCCTTTAACCTTAAACCTATGTCCCCTAGTAATTGACATTTCTATCCGGGGAAGCCGCCTCTGACAATCAAAGGACTAAATATGAAAGGAACCTAAAAGCTACGCTGAATAGTGGTCTTGTGAAAGGTACAGTAGTGGGTACCTTACATCTTCCCATGTCACTAGTTGGCTTATGTGCTCATCATGATGTTTGTTAAGGTCATGTTTGAAGGATTGGTTCAATTTTTTAAAGGACTTAAGTAGGATTGAGGGTTGGTGAGAGCAATACAATTGATATGGTCTACATGGACTTCAGCAAGGCCTTTAATAAGGCAGGCTGATCAAGAAAGGTTGAGCCCAGGGAATTGAGGTGAACTGAAATGTAGCATCCAAAACTGGCCAAGAGGCAGGAAGCAGCGATGATGGCAGAGCAATGTTCCTGTGACTGAAGTCTGTTTCCAGCGGCATTCTGCTGGCCTGAGCACTGGACCCCTTGCTGCTCATGGTGTGCATTAATGATTTGGATTTAAACAAAGGATATATGATTATAAATTCATGGAAGACACAAAATAGGGGGCACAGATTTAAGGCTAGAGATAGTATGGTGAAAGAGAGATCAGTGGATTTTATTTTCACTGAGAGGGTAGTGAGAAGATGGAACTTAGTGCCTGAAATGCAGGTTGAATCTGAAACTCTCATTACACTTAAGCAGCATTTAGATTGTCATGTGCATTATCATAGCCTATAGGTTATAGGCCAAGAGCTGGAAAACAGGATAAGTGTAGGCAGATCGTTGTTGACTGTCATGGTCCTGATGACCTGAATGACTTCCTTCTATGCTGTAACACGCCAATTATCTGTGTCTTCATAAGTTTGTTGCTATACTACATAATATCTACTACAATAAGTATCTTTTTAAATTTGCAATGTTATATTTTAAATCAATCTCATTCACATGTATCTCACACACAAAGATAGATCAGATGCAGGGAAATAAAAAGATTTACAGTTTTATAGAGATTATTTCAACCATTTTGCAGCAGGCCTGTGCTAAGTTGATGCGTTAGTCGAAGTGAAAGTTTTGTAAAGTAGAGAATTCTCAGTAATCTGTGAGACGTGGTGTAGTTAAAGTTCTGGGAGTTTGCTTCTCAGGTGAATTTGAATTGAAAAAAAAATGGGGTAGGGTCCTCCTTCCACTTCCAAGATCTTATTATTTATTGCATTGGTTGCTTAGATAACTTGCACAAGTTCAGTTTCTTTCTGATGGAACTTGCACTTTTTAAAACAGGTCAACAAAATGGCTGTCTCATCATGACACTTGTTAACAGTCCAAAGGTCTTCCCAAATCATAGGGACGGTTCGGTCTATTATATATTCAATACCATGGATTTCATACCTTGTAAATGTCAGACAGTATTCTTGCATTTGAAAGACCCCTTCCATTGTCATTTGTTTGGAATTTCTTTGTTCACTCAAGACAGGGAATGGCTCTATGCACACAAGGATTCAGATAATCCTCACTTGGCCATCTTTTTGCAGTATTTTGTGATGAGTTTTAAATTATAAATATGAGTTTGAATTTCAGGATACAATGAAACACATTTGCTTACTTTCACAATTAGAAGACTGCACTGTCAGTTGCAGATTTAGTTGCTACTATCAAGAAAACCCTGAATTTAAAGGCAATGTTCAGAAATGATCAAGCGTACCTAACATTAAAGCTGGCATGGAGATGACAAAGTGTGGAGCTGGATGAACACAACAGGCCAAGCAGCATCTTAGGAGCACAAAAGCTGATGTTTCGGAAGGGTCTAGGCCAGAAACGTCAGCTTTCCTGCTCGTAAGATGCAGCGTGGCCTACTGTGTTCATCCAGCTCCACACTTTGTTATCTCGGATTCTCCAGCATCTGCAGTTCGCATTATCTCTGATACAATTAAAGCAGGCATGGTGTCATTCACAAATTGAATACCTGAAGTCAGCAAAAAAATGCAGTCACCCAGCTACCCCAATTCTTTTTATCTGTAGGGCCTCCCTCTTATCTCACATACCAATTTTTCTCACAAGATGACATTCAGCTTCAGTGTATAGTCGATTGTGAAAACCAATCTGGGCCTGCTGTACTCAGCCACACATCAATACTTTGCAGCTCAGTGCACAGGATTCCTTTAAAGTGCATGGACTTTGGCTGATCTTTCTACCTCCTTGTCCAAATTTGCTGAGGCCTATTAAGGTGGGTTGCACGGACTGTCCAGCCTTGAGCACTTCTAACTCAGATCAAAAACTGAGGCTTTTGACTTTTTGGTCAATGCCTGGAAACAATTCTGAGCATCAAAAATGTGCAATAGATGCAATTCATTCCAAACTATTTCTCAGGCAGCTAAATATTGTGGCTGGATAAAGCATATTTGGGGTTGAATGGGACTGTGGTGACTTTACATTTTCATTTGGGGTTTGATTGATTTATTGGGCTATACTGTGAAATAAGTGATAACTGACCATTGTTGTATTTTGTAGGCAATCCAATTTCCTTTTCTATTAGACAGAATGCAAACCAGGCTGCTAGTTTTCTTGCATCCATTTTGCACCAAAATTTGGTTTATCTCCCATGATCCTTTAACATCATCCAGTTTACTTACCATTTAGAAATATCCTAAAGCAGTGGTCCAATTAAATCTTAAGGAAATTGTCAATGGTTCACCAATCCTCCATGACTTGCATTTCTAATGAGCTTTCTAAAATAATATGAAGCACATTTTTCCAGGAGGATTATGACAATCATAAAAATCAATCATGAATGACCAACAAAAGTAGCTAAACTCTTAACACAAAATGATGATTAGTACTGACTTTAATTCATATTTAAAAGCAAAGGCACCATTAGGCAAGAGAAGTCCAAGATCTGTGCCCTTGAAAATATTCAGTGATGTTTTGCTAAACAGATAAAAAGGGGTAATATCAGATCAGCAGTCCTTTGTACATCCCACCTGAAATTAGTCAGCAAGAAAATCAGACCACATATATAAAATGCTGCTGACCCAAAACCAAATTACATTACTGTCAAAAACAAGTTAAAACTGCCTCCCGCAGTCTTTAATGCAACATTCCTCTCTTTGTTCCTAAAATGTTGGCAGTATCTCATTTATTTTAAAAGGATTTATATCTCCAGTAAAATAACAAATATACAAACTTCATTCAAAAGCACTAAGCATATGTCCATATATGTTGCTAACAGTAATTTCTGGACTATAAATGTGTAAAACTGAAGCACAGATTTCAGAAAAATGTAGTGGGAGGTAAATTAATAATGCAAGAGGAGGCACACATTTTAGTAATTTTACGAGAAGTGTAAATCGCATCATGTCACAAAAGCTTTAAGAAATACATGTCAACTTGCTACAGCTTCTTGGCCAATGCAGAGATAGAAAAGATGATAATTTAAAGTGTGTCACATTGTGAAACATGCTCATTCGGAGCTGGTTTCAGTCCAAAGGAAAGATACATTTAATCTTAGGAACAATATTTGAATAAAACATTGCTTCAAAAAGGTATTCACGGAGTCAACTTTTAACTTATTCAATAACTTTAGTTGAACTAATAATTTTGCCTGCATTATCTTTGGGAAATATCAGAAATCTTATAAGGAATATTTCCCTATTTTTAAAGTAAGCATCCCACATCAAATACAAGACAATAAATATTTACAATAATGTGACATTTCTGATTTTCATCCTTGGCACCTTCAGGAAAATAGCTAACATATGAATAAGTCAATGTTAAGAATTTGTTCTTAAAAACAAATTTAGAGATTATTTAAAACCATTTTACAAATAACTGTTAAGGACATAGAGGAAAGCTAACCTTCATCTGTGTAGTTAAATTTGAGAAAATAAATGACAATATACAATGTTGTACCTAATCACTAGGCTAAGGCACTATTATTTAAAATTATACATCTAAATATGTCATTATATAAATTCATGTGTCATTTTATCAAACAAGATTTGATACTGAGCAACAGAAAGAAATATATATATCAAATAACCAAAGGCTTGATCATAGAAGATTCATTGGAATAGCTTAAAAGTCAAAAGAGGAGCAATGGTTCAGAGAATGAATTCCAGAGCTTGAGGCATAGACAACTTATTCGCCATCAATTAAAAATTTGAGGACGGTCAAGAAGCTAGAATTGCACAAATGCTAGTATGCACTGTGGGGCTGAAGAACAAAAAACAGCACAGCTTACAGCCCAGGAACAGATCCTTCAGCCTACCATCTGCACTGACACATGATGGTTTTGTAGGCTAAAAGCCTTTTGCCTCCATGTGGTCTGTATCCCTCTATTCCCTGCCTATCCATGTCTTTGTCAGGATACGTCTGAAACGTCACTGTTGCATCTGCTTCTATCATCTCCTCTGGCAGTACATTCCATGCACTTACCACCCTGTGTATAAAAAAAACCTGCCTCTCACATCTTCTTTAAATTGACCTCTTTTTACCTCAAACCCCTGCCCCCTAGTATCTGACATTTCCACCCTCGGCAAAGACTCTATCCATTCTATATCCATTCAAAGAAGATTACACATACCGTGCCATGGAGGATTTGAAAACAGAATACTTTTTATTTTAAATTCCCAAAATAACATGAGCAGAATAGCAGGAATGAATAAAATAATGACACAACACTGATCATTTCCCAGGATCAGACGGCTTCCATCATTGGGACCCACAAATAATCAGAGAACGGTACGAATGCCCTAACAACGACCTTCCAAAAATTCTGATTTTTTTTAAGATTGAAAATTTGTGCACATTTTTTCAATAAAATTGTAATTGAGGAATTTGAAAACTATACAGCCTAATGTGCATTGCTGGGAAATTAGTAGGATCTAAAATGTTGGAGAAGTTAAATTCCTTGTATGTTCTTAGTTGCTCAGACAGAAGCAGCATGAATTTGTGAAGGGGAAGTTATAGCTTATGAAATTGAGTAAGTATTTTGGAGAGCTGATTAAAGCAATAATTATTAGCTGACTTTTTTTTTTCCATAAGACATTTGGGTAAGACCTGGATAAAAATAACGTTACGGAATTGAAGGTAAATTACTGATATGACTTTAGAAATTGTCTGACGTGGCAGAGACAGTGAGAAGGGATAACGGGCAGGGAATCTAACTGGCAAACTGTGACAAGTTGTGTCCCAAAAGGACATATCAACTATTCATCCTAATTAGTAACGTCTTGGATGATGAGTTAGAAAATCACAGATCCAAATTTGCCATTGACACAAAGGTAAAAATTGACACCACTGTAAATGGTGTAAGACACCATTGATAAAATTAAAGCAATGTTAGCAGGTTAAGCATAGGACAAAACTACAGCAATTGGATTCAATTTAGCAAAATATGAAACTATCCATTTTGGTCCTAAAGGGATTGTAGAGGGTACTTTATATTAAAGTGAGCAATGGTGGTGATTTGGAGGTCCAGTTACTCAAATCATTAAAATGAACAGATATAGAAAATATTCAAAGACAGACTGATGGAATGCTGGCCTACCTATCCAAATAACTTGAATATGAAGGGGGTAGATGTAAAGTTACAGCTATGCAAGGTCCTGTTCAGACCAGACTTGAAATGCTATGAATAGTTCTGAGCATCATACATTAGAAAAGATATACTAACCTTGGAGAAAGTACAATGTAGATTTGCCAGAAACATTTAAAATTACACAGAGAGATTGCACAAACTAAGGTTACATTCCTTGGCATTTAGATTGCTAAGGGGGTGATTTGTTCTGTGTGCTCAAGATACTAAGGGGTAGATGGAAATAAACTACTTGCACTGCTCGCAAGCGTAAGATGAGGGAGCTACATCTGAACATTAGAGCCAGGTCTCTCAGGAATGAAAGCAGGAAACTTTGCCATACGAAAAGGGAGGCGGAGTTTAGCATTCTCATCTGCAAACTGAATCTACCTCAACTGCTAATTCTAAATCTAAGCATAATATTGATTAACAAAGCTAAGATATTAAGGGATATGAGGCAAATCCTAGTTTGTCAAGTTATACTTCAGAATAATCATAATCTGCTTGAATGGCAGCACATGCTCAAGGACCTGTAGGGTCTACTCATTCCTGTGTTCTCAAATCTGAGGAATTCTTAATCTGGAACCAGCATAGATCAACATGCATAGGAGTGATAGGTGAATTGGTGTCAACCGTAATCACTTCTCAAATAAAATAAGAAAACATCAAGTTTTATGAAATTTAATTTCAGGTGAGCATCTACAACTAAATAGTTTTAAATAGATCATTTGTTCAAAAACACAAATGAAATGTTTGGTCAGATCTCCAACAGCTCAGCTTTAGTGCATTCTGTATCTCTAATCTGTGGCTGGAATGCAAATTAAGAAAACAGCTTAGCTGATTTTATCTGAAGAATTCTCACAGTAATTATAGGGGAGGAATAAATTCCTTATTCAAGTGATTTATTAAGTTTTATTAGGCAACTATCTTGTTCGGCTGAAATATAAAAAGAATGCAAAGATATTTCTTTTGTTTATCACTTGTAGTGAAAGCATGAACCCATACTTTATAGGCATTTTTGTTATTTTGCCACAAACAGCATAAAAGCAGTAAATTTACTCAGATGTTTTCAAAACTGTCCATCACCTGGAGAAAGGATCATGCTAGTAGTTCTGCTTACAATCCGGGTTCTGATTCATATTGTAACATATTTGACATGTAAATCGGAATTAAAACTTCAAATAATGTTTCAAAGCATTAAATAACGGTTTACTCCAAAATAAATTGGCTTTATGAATTTACATGATTTTCTCTGGAAATAATACTTTGCAATTCCTTTAAATGATTAGAGAGTCATCAATCTTCACATGTGCACATCAAATGGTCCAGATAGTTTGATCGCTTATTTTCCATTTTTACACAAGATAAACGTAATGACCTTAATGGAAGTGTAAGAGTTAATATATTTTTCCCCTTTAGACTCCAAACTGGAAAACAAAAGTTGAACACTGATATAGAATTTTTAAAAAAGTACCATAAGTTTTTTTTAACCTGAAAATTAAATTTTAGGTGGGTCATGTGGTACCCACTTTAGATTTACACAACTAGGGGTTAAAAATTGTATCAAAAATCAGCAATGTGTCAATTTTGAGATATTGCATGGAGGATTCCCTTTGAGTCCTTACAGGGTTCTCACATCCAATTTCACAACACTTATCTCTCCATGCATACACCAGGCCTCCATAGTACTGCACTGTTATACGATCACTGACAGAGATAATACTTGGCATTGCTGGGACCTTCCAATGTTCTCACTGCTGGCACCATAACTAAATACCAGCTCTGCACCAGGTTAGTCATTACCGGACAGGAGCTGCCCTGCACAGATACAGTGTCAAAAGAAGTGCCCTAGACAAGGACAATCGGAGTGGGGTTCCTGCATCACTGACAGGGACCAGGAGATCCTGGTGAATGTGACAGTGGAGAGGAGATCTTTTGCCTTCTCTGCAGGACCCACCAGAAGTGACCACAGCACTAGACCCTGCCAGCCTTGTTCAAAGTTGCCACCCATAGTTCAAAGTGCAGTATCCAACAGCCCAGAAAATTGCGGAGTAGGGCAGAAATAAATTTTAGTAAGCTTCTGTGCTGAGTAAGGGTACATGCCACTAGCTTCTCTCTGCTGCCTCACATTCAAACTAAATCCACTGCTGCACCTGTCACCCACCCGAGCTCATGGTCTACCACTCTGACCTCTGTATTCAGTATCATCTCTCACTCCCTCTTACCCATCCCAATCCCTCAGACTATTAACGCTGCCTTGCTTCAGTTCAGCCTCAACATTCACCTACCCAGAACACCTCAACACTTTTCCCCCACTAACAGCTACACCACCCACATTTATCTCTCCCAACTCCTCCCTTTATTCTCTCATTCCAAAGGAAACATCCCATAACAGGGGAATGAGGGAGCTTGATGTCAGTCTGCTCCAAGTGGAGATCAGAGAATCTTCACCGTAATAGGAGAGGACTAAGATCATTCTGCTGAGACCTCCATGTCCTAGTAACCAAGTTAAGGCTCCATGATTTATCGTGCTGCCCTCCTAATGTGAACATTGTGAACATATTCTTAAAATGGTATTAAAAAATGCAACTCTTAAAACTTCCACCAACATTGCACAATCCATCATCTCTCGTATCCTGCCAGCACTGGTGGCAGCTAGATGGTCAGTGTCGCAAAGATACCCACCCCTCAAGACATCATTCCCTCCTCTCCCTCTGAGGAAGAAACCACAAATTCCTCAGGCCGCACCAGTGAGTGTGTCTTCCAAACTACCAGCTCAGATGTTGACCCCTCAGTGGGTACAGAACCTGGAGGACATTCTGGTGAGCATTTCACTGTCACCTCTATGCAGCTGGTTGATGAAGAAAAGCTTCAGGTCACTGGCACTCCGAGCACTACGGAAGGCCAAGCATTGCTCAGCCTCTGGCAGAAGTTCCCCAATGCGTCAGCCATGAATAGCATTATTTAAATGTACAAATAGACACAGGACTGACAAGCATTTTTGTCCTAGATGTCTATTTAATGTGTCTGCACTTTGAAGGACTTCACATCACACCAAGTTGGACGCCCCTCTCTGAGAGAAGAACCACACTCTTCACCCCAGATGTGATGGCAGCCATTTTAATTTGTGCACTTTCAATTTGGAGGATGATGGAAGGCAACACACTTCACACTTCACAGAGAAAGTCACAGCCTCTTGGTCTAGATGATTTCCAAAATTTCATGTTCCTTTCTGCCCTGTCCTTCTGGTCAACGGCCTCGGCTTTGATCTTCCTCATGTTCGCAGCCAATCAATTTACTTAAATGATCGTCTCTTCACTTTATCCCTTGAATCCCAAGTATGCAGCATAATCGTGCTAAACATCATCATGCACTGTCCCCACAAAGCTGGGTAGGTGTGACATGGCCTATCCTCTTCCCACATTAGGTTCCCCCTTTCATTATTAATATTCTCTCTGCATCTCAGTATGCTGCCACCGCTTGCCACAACTGACTTCCCCAACACCATCACCATAACTGTGTCCCCTGATAACTCTGGCTTGACCTTCAGTGAACAGAACTCTGGACTGATTATGGTATTTTGCACCATCACTGATTTGGAAAGTCAGCCTAGCTGGTGAAGGATCAGATGCCTAATTGATTACTGCGCAGTTCCCCAACAGACTTACTACTAAACACTAGACTGGGCTGCAGGACTGACCATGACCTACTCCGCAGATTGTACTAACAAGGACCCCTGATTACAAATGCCTCAAGTGGCCAAGTGACCATGTCCAATCTCCTGGAGTGTGATTGAACAGTATGCTTGACGTATTGTACTGGTATCCTCTCAGTGAACAGATGCCCTATAGTATGAAGTAAGGATGATTCCCCCCTTTAGACTTTGAGACGTGGCCATTTAATCGAGGCATACACATGTTTATGCCACGTAAGTGACAATGACATGGTACAGTGTCACACTGCAATATGTCCACCCTCTATGTCAGGTCACCGCCAATAAGCATAACAAGCTGCCTGGGCTTTGTATCTTTGTTAAGAGGTTATTCAAGACAGAAGTATTGGTTGAGTCTGTAAATTCTGAATGATGTTGCAAAGTGCATAAAGGCATGGCACGCTTGATAGAGATTCTTGAGCATTCAAAGAGGTGCAAAGTGCTTTAGTGTTAAGAGAGCAAGTGATGACCTGGAGATGCCCTCTGTTGCAATCCATGAGTTCGCTGCCTGTCCCTGTGGACAAAGCCCTGGCAGCTGCTTTCCAACCCAAGGTATCCCTGTGTACCAGAGTGGGGAACTGCATTCTAAATGAGTCAGAGTTGAGCCATGGGGGTGAGGTGAGGCTGGTGCATGGTTAATGCAACTTCTGAATTGCAGGTGGTCACAAGGTTACAAACTACTCTATAATCTTCGTAAAAAACTGAAAGCACTGCAGATGTTGTAAATCAGGAAAAAAAAACCACAAGTTGCTAGAAAACCTCAGCAGATCTGGCAGAATCTGTGAAGAAAAAAATCAGAGTTAATGTTTCAGGTCCAACCACACTTCCTCAGAACTGGGGAAGCCAATTCCCAAACTAATATTTCTACTTTTGAGACAAAAGGCTTTAAATACTAAAGAAAAACGCAGTGCCAACAGTTTTTGATGCCATCGGAGAACACAAATAGCAATAAGAGTTTGGTTACATCAGAGCTTGCTTTAGAGTCCACTGTCTCAACTAAAAAACCCTGACCATGTACTGCTTTTTAGAGTGTAAGGTCAGTGTTATAACCATTATGTTAAATGTTGCATACACTATCTCACTATGACACACTAAATGATGACATTAAGACTAGCCAGCTTCTACCATCAGTCCTCTCAACACCTCTTCTTTGCCCCTACATGTGGTTTTGTTAAATGCTATGAAGCATTGAGTCATGAACCACAAGGCATCATCGATTTCTTTGAGTCACTGAATATTCTCTTGACCATTGTGTGCGTTAGCAAAGAGCAAAATAATTTTGATCAAGTGTTCAATCATATTCTACCCTCCAAGATGATACTGTGCAGTCTTCTGCCAGTAGTTTTCATTAATACTGCAAAGTATAATCAATTTTCTCTTAAACCACTTTATGGGCTGGATTTTCCCATGTTTATGCAAAGTAATACCTTCAGGGAGTTTTACTGGTCCATGTCATGGCTCAAACTGACCTTTCTCACGCTCTTCCACTTCTCACCCCATTAATTATATAACTGGCCTTTTTGGTGCCCTTCTCATGCAACCATGTAACAGGAGAGGCAGCGTTCCTGACACTGCTTGAACCTCCAGATTACAAGACACTCGTACCATATTCGCAGCCCAGATGCTGCAAGCCATGGAACTTTCTTACACACTGTCCTTTTAGCAAACCAAAATCTCAAAGGGAAGCTGGTAAGCTACATCCCAGACACAGATTTGGAAGGACGGAGTGATCAAGAACAGGCCTTCCTCTACACAACAGACCAGCACGTGAGGCCAAGACACCAAACAGCAAGCCCAGTCACAAACAGTGGCCCAGGTCAGTGAGGTCTGCAGAGTCTGATAGGATATACCAGACAAAGATAATTAATCTTCTGTACTCTGAAAGTAGCATCAACTCCCTGCTACCTCACATTGTCACTACACATGAACTTCATCGGCCCTACTAACCTAACTAATGCATGCTCCATCTCCACTCAGTGGTTCTCAACAACTACTAACCCTTCCTGCCCTCTGAAAAATAGCCAAGCTAAAGAGACTGGCAGCATTGAATAACTACAAAGTAAGTTACTGCTAAGAAATACCACCAAGAGCCATAAGACGCAAGCTGTGTTGATGCATGACAAGGCTGGGGGTCCGTATGAGTTCAGAAGTCACATAACACACAGGTTTATGTGAAATCACAAACCTTTGGAATGCTGCTCCTTCATCAGGTATAGTGAAGGGAAGCATACAGGCATAGAATTTATAGACGGAGTGATCCCTGCAGGATAATTCTAGGTAATTAAGAGTGTCAAAAGATTGTACAAATGGTGTGAGTGGAGTGTCAACAGGCTGAATAACAAGTTTTTGCAGGTGATCAAAGGTGTCAAAAGCGCCACTTGCATTCAAACACATTTTCAAGCAAAATTAGAAAGGATGTTTAGGAAAGCAAGTGGCAAACTGCATCTGCCAGTTTCAGAAATATCCGTTGTAAGCTTCAGTAGAAGATCAGAACTTGCTTTCCTCGACAGAGTTTCAGAACTTTTTCAGTCGCGTTGTATTTTCCCATAATTCTTGTCCTTGCCCAAGAGTGAGGAAAATTCCACCCAATGTCCACATTTAAGGAACTGTAATACTATATGTTAGGCAGAGTTTAGGAACTAATTTGATAATCCCCAAAAGAGGTCCTGGTTATTGCAATATGGGATTAAACCTTGGCCATTGATTGCAATACCAACAGTATACCCACTTTACTGACTTCAATGTTGGCAGCGTTGACAGTATTTCTGGTCGGCAGAAGGCAATAACAGGGGTCATCTTGAGTGCCTTGCAACAATTAAAGCTAGCCAACATTTTTTAAAGTTAACCCATCTCTCACTGGGAAAGTGCATGGAAGTGCGAGGCAGTATGTGGATGGGTATGTCTGGTGGAATGTTTTGTGCAGCAACAGGAATGTCAGAAAATCTGTAGCCAATGTCATGCAATGCACAGCAACCAGACACAGGACTTTTAGTGAAACATGGTGCCCATCATCTACATCGTGCATGCGGTGGTCAACTCCATTTGTATATCTGTGCACTTAGTCATGAGACAGGATCTGATGGCAAGTGTTGGAACATGCATTGCATCACAGACAGCACCCACTCAAGATGCAAATGTTACCTTGTAAAGTCAGTTTATAGCCAAGCAAGTTCAGACTGCTGTGTCATAGTTGTGGATTACAATATGCAAAGTGACTTGTAGGGCGTTTTAGCAGATTGAGGACTGCTGAGGTGCCAACCACCCCCAACTCCCCCTTTCCCACATACCCCTTTGTGCACCTGCCCCATTTCCCACAAATGGCTCAATGGAGCACAAACTTGCTGTCTCTCAGGATGGCAGCATTCATTCTGTCCCCACCCCTGCCCATCCTTTCCTTGTTGCCATCCATGTTGAGGTAGCAGGCCCAGCTCTGACGACCTTAAATCCAGAGCTGCTCAAAATCACTTACAAGGCCAAATGCAGCCTCCTCCATTGAAAATCAACAGCCATATAAAGGTCATTGACAGATGTGAAGGAATGCACAAGGCTGTTTATTTGACTGTTATATCTCATGTGCAATGGTTTCATTTAAAATTTAATCTGGAATATTTATTTTGTGATATTTTATATTTTGATTTGTAGCCAAGCTTTGTGATTATCAATGAAAAAAGAAAGGTAAGGTGTAGTACTGTTGGTGAAAGGGAGAGTGTGTTTGCAATTGTTAATTTTGCATTTGGGTGTGTTCACAGCCCTAACTTGAGAGTGGCTATCTAGGTATTCTCTTCCCTTACTCTTCCTCCCCACCCTCTTGTCAAAATGCCAACTTCTCGAATATAAACTGAAAATGCTAAAAGTACTCAGTGGAGCTTGAAGCAACTTTACAGACAGAAACTAAGGTACAAGTCAATGACCTTGCTTCAAAATAGCAACCCACATTTCGGCAGATAACTGTGGATAGCCAGAGGCTGCTGTCAGTGATTATAAGCTTCCCCACTTGGGAGCAGGTTGCAGATCCCCCAAACTGGGATCATATAGAAATCTGCCCTTTTATTCTGCTAGTGCTACCGTAAAAATCTTGGAAAAATTATATGTTGCTGAATGAGGTTCACCTCAAGGTTTTACTGATGGGCTAAGTTCATAGCTACTGCGCTGTAAAGCTTAATTCATGTTCGTGAAACCAAAAATGTCTTCACTTAAATTAAACATTATTTTAAAACTGATTTTAATTAAAAAAATTCAGCTCCTAATGTAAGTATATTATCCAAGTCATTTATTTCACTGTCTGTTCACTGTAGTAATTGTAAAGAGGTCAGCCAGGTGGGTTTCATAGAACATCAGAGCTCCAAGTGGGACTGTTAGCCTCATCCAATCAGGGAGCTCTGGCTGTCAGACATAAAGAGGAGTCGTTTCCTTTGATAAATTCACACCCGGCTGTCCCTGGAGAAGGAGTACATGGTATCCACCAGTTGATATCTTTGGGAGAGGTGAGCACCGTAGGGCGCAGAGTACCTTATCTTCCCCCCTCAAATTCCATTTTGGCTTGATCCCTACCCTCCCCTCACTATTTTTTCTCATGTAGGCTTTGCCCCCAGGGGCTCTGCTTGATACTTATTGTTTGGTCACATGGGTGTCTTTCCTGGTGGTACATTAATAAAGTTATTTGTATACCTGTCATTTTTTTTAAACTGTGTCTCACACGTGCACATGCACAACAAGAGTGCTGGGGATGATAAGTTCTACTGCTGTATGGCAGTAGTGTAGGGGTTTCAAAAACAAAGAGAAAAGAAAGAATTTAAAAAAACATAAACAAGGGTGACACACAGCGATCTCCTGCAGCCACAAATTGTGGTCATTCACAAACTCTCAGCCTGACTATCTGTTTTGTGGTGCTGTGGAATCCGTGGGCCATGTAAAAATTGGGTGTGGGTGCTTGCAATCCCTTAAGTTATCTTAAAGACCACCTTTTGTGTTTCTGGTTACACTTCAGCCCCACGCCCCTGATCTTTGGGAACCCAGTGGGGAAGGGAGTGGGCAGGTAGGTGGATCTCCTTGTGGGTCTGCTCCTGGGCCTGGCAAAGCTGGGCATTAACAGGTTCAGGCAGCGAGCCGTGGAGGGGGGTCATTATGGCTACATTTGTGCCCAGGGGTCCCTGGAGACGGAGCATGCGCTGTCCACCAACACTCTTGCTACCTTTCGGGAGAGGTAGGCACTGCAGGGGTGTGGAGTGCTTTATTTCCCCATCAATTCCACTTTGATTTGATCCCTACCCTCATCTTCACCTTTTTATTCACATAAGCATCGCCCCCAGGGGGTTCGGCTTACTTCTGGATCTTTGGTCACCTGGGTGTCTTTTCTGCGGTGTTCTATTAATGAAGTTATTTACAAAAACAAAATATAAACAGCAATATCAGTGGTTCCGTTCACTCTGAGAGCTGGCTCTTAGGAAGCCAAACCAGTGTCAAGTACTCTGCTTGTGTAAATAAAGCACGACTTGGTAACGGGTTATCGGCCTCTGTAGAATTATTTCAGAAACATTTTATTAAACATGACTAATTCAATGTTTCATGGTTGCTGGTTTGCCGTCTGTGAGAACAGTTCGATGTGATTGGCTGCATATCTTGCTTAATGACATCACTGTTGCTGAACCTCAGGCAACCCAATGACATGATGGCAGGTTCAAATGGACCTAGTGAGAAAATCCACAACTCAAATCTGTGGATAGTTCTCTTTAAGACCACTGCATAGCTACATTGCTTTACCATTGACCTTGAAATCTAAACCTCAGGTTTAACATGCCAATAGCCTGTCCCATTTCATTTCACACACCAGCATAAATTTTCAGGTTATGCATGCTGTGCACATTTGCAAACATGATGTACTGGAATCATAAGTGTGGTAGTCCAAGGGTAGTCCTTGTGATAATAAAATGTGAGGCTGGATGAACACAGCAGGCCCAGCAGCATCTCAGGAGCACAAAAGCTGACGAGTAGCCACACTTCGATTTGCTGAGCTGACAAAAGGAGGTATCATGGCTACTGCCATAGCACTGGGCTTGCATACAATGTGCTGTGTTTGCTCACAGTCCAGTTAGATGTTTAAGGAACGGAATCCCTTTTGCTTCTGATTTAGGGAAGAGTTGATCTAGAGCATACAACGTGATGTGTGTGTGCCACAGGGAAGTCTGCATTGTTAGCAAAACCATATGCTCACTGTCTGATTCTCCCTGACATGAATGGATGAACTGTAATTAGCTTCCATTAAGTAGAGAGATTGTGCAAGCTTGTTATACAATAGTGGATGACAAGTTGCAAGATGCTAAAAATATTCCAGCCTGGAGGCAAGCAGACACAATGGTTCATTCCTGCTGCCACCTTCGCAGCTGTTAGTGGTGCAGCCTGTGTCCTGTTTTGAGGTTTTGGTTGTGGCTACAACAGGCACCCTGATGTGAAAAGGCCTCTTGCTCAAAGTTTGTCTCCTCCGCTTGTCCTGTTCGGCATGGCTTCTTCCATTTTCCAAAAGCTGTATTTCAAGCAGAATTCTATCCTGTATCTCCTCATCTGGCAGCACCTCCCAGAAACCTTAAGGTCAGAAAAGCCCCTGCAATACCACACCTTTGGCTTCTACAAAGTAGCAACTAACCTGTAAGCTGCTTATGATACATCTAAATAGCACTGATAGGGGTTTCTTTATATTGCTGAATACACATAAAGCTTTGTGAAATGTCAGAGCTTCAGCTGGGCATCAAGATCCAAAGTCGCGCTAGTTGATAACTCTGTCAGTGTGACATGCTGATGGACATGCTAATCTGAGACGATCACTTCTATCATTAACACCCTCAATCTGCTGAGTTAAACATGATATGCCAATGCACCACTTGCCCATTTTATGGCTCTAAGAGACCTCATACTGCATAGAAAACAAACAGGTCCAATTTCTTGCCTTTCGTGTTTTTATCCTTGAGCAGAAAACAAAGACTAACTTTGCTCCAGCAGAAGATTTTATTTAAGCAAAAACACAAGCCCTTTTTTCACTGCTGTGAATGTTGTAGCTATCAATCCTCAGCTGGCTTCAGTAGTATCTCAGACAGCAATGAATTGTGCCAAAACATACTTTGGCTTTACAAAGCTGCACAAAGGCAGTATTCAGCAGCCGACCACCATTGCCTCACCATGACAGTGTTAAGTGATGCTGCAGACAACTTCAAACAAGCATATCGGTGAAAGGCAAAAATCAAAATAAAGTACTTGTTCAAGATTGTTAATAGGTTTCCAGAAATCAGGTGAGTTTGGAATGCGCTCGATTGAAGTAGAGATTAAATTCTTCCACCAATTATGGATTGCAATCACTCAAAACAGGTAAAATAATTGGTGAAATAATTTAAAGTTCTATTGAAATAAATAGGAAAGGGAGTAACTTTTTGCATTTCTGGCTCACCTTCCAATCCAACTGTTAAACACATTTTTCAGCCGCACCTTGTACTGCACAGCAGTCTGGCCCATGCTCACCTGTTCAGTGATTGAATTGCCATGGACTCAAAAGATATTTCCAGTAATAACCTGGTGGAAATTCTCCCTGAAGTCTAAGACTTTTATAGGGAGGATGTCAACGGCAGGGGTCTTTAAATAGCAAATTTAGGGACTTTAGTAATTTGTGCCATTCTTTACTGTGAAACTACGTCATGAATATATGGCCCAATAAGATAAATAGGGATACTCTTGACTGGCTGACCAGAAACAAATGAGAAACTCCTCTAGGACAACACAGCAAATTAGATAACAAAAGATGATTTTAGGAAATGTAGTTATCCTAGAATCAGACAGTACAAAAGGAGGCCATTCAAATCATCAAACTCCATTGATTTGTCCTGGAATGGTGTCAACTTTGTGTTGGACCTGCACCTGTCGAGGCATGCAGGAAGTCTTTCATTTCAGAGCTGATTCATGCCTAGTAGATGGTGGACAGGTTTTGGGACTCAGGAGGCTTCAGCATTTTTAGCCTCTGGCTTGCTTTAGTAGCCACTGTGTTTAAATGGCTAGTCCAATTCAGTTTCTGGCAAATGGTAACCCCCAGGATGTTAATAGTGGGAATTCAGCAATGGTCATGTCATTTAATGTCAAGGAAAGATGGATAAATTCTCTAATTGGAGATAGTCATTGCCTGGCATTTGTGTGGCACGGTTCTTATTTGCTACTTGTTGGCCCAAGCCTGGATATTCTCCACCTCATGTTGCACTTGGACACTGGCTGCTTCAGTATCTGGGAAGTCATGAACAGTGCTGAATGCTGGTGTCAACTGCACAAACATCTGACCTCACGATGATGGATGGTCATTGATGTAGTAGCTGAGGATGGTTGGGCATCTGTTACCTTCACCTTCTGGGATCTGGATGATCAAACATGTGTCCCATCAATTTCTCCGGTAATATTTTACCTAAATATTTAAGCATTTTAAAATATTCATGTTAACCCATATCATATCAGAGGTACATGTTAGGGCACGTCTTGCTTTCTTAACACTGGTTCACTTTGCGCTCACTGCACCTCTTCCTTGCTTTGCCTTGCTTTTTTAGTGCACACAAGAGTTAGACAGCATGTCCTGTTTACCAGAAATGATTAGTTAAGTGCTTGAGCATGGTGTACAACACTATACTACAACCCCACAAGACGCAGCACCGGTTTATGTGACAAGTACACTGGAAGTGCTTCAATCAGATGGTCATGACTGAACGTCAGAGGAGCAGTCCTTAATCCAAGAGAGAGTGTGGTCAGTCAGGAGGCTCATCTGCCCTCAGAAATTCTGCCTACAAATTTGATGAAGCATCTGAATGAGTGAGTAGGAACACCAGGCCCAGGAAGTTTTACATGTTTGGGAAGCTGGGGTGGAATGAGAGTTATTAAAGGGAAGATGCTGCTCACAACATTGAGAGTGACACAGCTTGAACCTTGGTGGCAGGTGGGTGCAATGGAGGAGTCAGAATGAGTGTGAGTTTGTAGAAAGAAGATGTTGACACATGCCGCTGTGGAGTGTAGCAATGATTAATCTTCTTGTTGCATTGCCGCATGTTCCTTCAGACCATGGATATGCTGCTTCAAATCAGGCTGGCACAATGTGACATGACGCACAGCTGATGTTTAAATATGCAGGGTGAATGCCATATGGTCCCAGCAACAGAAAACACTTCTGCCACCGTTCAACACTGTGGAGACAGGGTGAGGACTGAAATAAAGGTCGGCAGTGAAGAATTGAGGGGAAATCCTCAAATGAGTCTCTACAAAGTTAAACACCTACCCAAAATGTAGGGAAAATTCAGCTTATTGGAATTGCAATATTAATTTTCCTTAAGGACAGTATTTTATTTGATTTGATATCAGTGAAGAGGAAACTAAAGGCACAGTTGCAGTTATGTATTCACTTACTGTCCTGATTAAGAACCAATATACAACCCATTAAATCTTTATAATTACGTTAATTATGAATTTAAGAGAGGGCATTAAGGCTGCCTAGTCGATTTCTCCAGTGTACTATGCTATGAATTAGAAGAAACCATCACTAATTAAAATACTTTCCAGATACCTAGTACACAAATGTCTGGATTGGTATAAGATGAAAGTCGTGCTGATGGATGAAGAAACAGCTCACAGATAGCACTGTAGGAACAAAAGGTTCAGACAGATACGACAATGCCAATACAAACACTGCACTTTCACATATTTAAGAACTTTATAAAAATGCTAACTTTGTTAGTCAAATATAACAACAGAATTTAGACATATTTGCTTATTAAAGAATGCCACCTTCCCTACATTCCCTGTCCTTTCACACATTCAGTATAAGGGAAGTTTAACAAAGAGGTTTAACAATATGGAAGGTACTAGTCATCAGTCACATGCACTTACTTGTTAAACAAGGAGATAAATTCTTCACCAAACAGGCAAATCAAACATCTCACTACAATACTCAGCTGTAATAAAATTGTGTAAATATAGTACTTTGTGGACAAGAGCTTGGTACAGCCATGAAACAGTTTATGACAAAAATCAGCAATTTTACAGGACACCATGGTCCACATGCACACCAGCCCACCTGCCTCTCTAATCCTGATGGTTGCTCCACAGCATTTCCATGCTAGTGTTAAGACACAGAAACAGCAAGCTAAACCAAATCACACTTACTGGCACCAGTTTTGCAACAGTAAAATTAAGACATTGAATGACCCTCAAAATTGCCCATTTGTTCCTGACCAGATTCCACAAATAACAGATCATGGGTACCAAGTTTATAACTTAAAAATTAATAGTTTATCATTACTGCTGTCATCTTTGTAGGACAGAGCTAAATAAATAAAGTGATCAACTTAATATCTAAAGATTTAAACTCAATCTTCTTTGATCATGCCCCGGTGACACACAGACAGACTGAGTTAAGGGACAAATTTACAAGAAAAGAATTATAATTTGCCAAGTAAGCTAGTTTCAAACAATTGATGCCAAAACATCATGCAATCCTTAGACAATGGACTATTTCTAGGCACACGACTGTAAGTCTATTTTTCAAAGTAATTAATGAATACAAACAATTTCACTGAACTTCCAGAATTGTTTGCTTATTTCTTACAAACAGGGATTCTTTTCTCAGAACATTCAACAATTCTTTAATTGAGTACAAGTGTAAAAAAAATGCAGTCAGTCCTGAATCTTTCAAAGTCACTCTGTACCTACTAAAACCGGTCAGAACCCATGTCTTCCCTTCTTTTGTTTAATAAACATTCTCTGTGGTTGGCTTGATAGCATCAATCCTCCCTTGATTGACCAACTCAACATCCAATATGGTGTTGAATCATCCAGTGTTTCTTAGATTAATTACATTGAACTATCTTCCAGGCCACTCCCAACAGCAATCATCCATGTCTGTTTTCTTCTGTGTGCTGTTCAAAGTTTAACTACCCCTAACCTCAACTGACTTCCACCAAAATAATGAGAAAAAATGCAAAGAGAAATGGCGAGGCTGTCTACACTAAGAAAACATCAAGGAATCTCCCTCTTTCTCAGGAGGCTGTTCCATTTTAAATGGCTGCTGACTAATCATTTGGCACCTTTGTAGTTCCAACAGGGCTACTGAGGTCACTGTTGGAACCACAGGCAATCCCACGACACCAAGGTGCCCAGGTAAGTGCTGCGCCAAGGGTTGCAGCCAGACAGGATACAGGGATAGTGGAGCAAGATCAAAGCCAGGTTCAGGAATGCAGACCTAGGAGTGGGTGGATCCAATTTACTTATGGTATACTCAAAGGAAGAGGCCCTCTCCTTCCCCAGCACCAGCCTGTGTAGTTAAAGATGCAGGCTTTTCACCTGGGCTGAACATCCTCTGGCCCTGGATATGTTAGCAGGACCAGGATGGGACTGGGTACGGAATTAGACACTAAAGTGGTTATTAATTCACTATTTAAAGAGCTCAAAAGGATCAAGGACAGGCAGGTTGTTACATGTCTTTCCTACCCTTGCAGTTCAGGAAACATAAAATCCATCTCAGAGTCTGGGACAGGTACAATGGAACCAAACTGAACAGTTTTGGAAATTCAAAACCCTGAATTTAAAATGCATTAAAAGCTCTCCATTTCACAAAAATCATATTCAGTTAGGTGTTTTATCAAGCTAGTTAGAATATTTAAATAAAATTATCAAGTGATTATGACCATATATTTATTCCAAATACAAAATCAATTCTAGTTAATAATGATGTAACGTTTGTCACTTTGGAATAGTGTTTTAATCAGTAAGAAACAACCTTACATGACCTCCATTCACCATAGCACAATTAAATTCTTAATTGCTGAACTTTTGAGAATCTTCTAAGCTCAAAGTGTTCTGAATGCACTCAAGAGAGTGTCTTTGTTTAGTTTTTATTGATGGGGATGCTGCTTGGTTTGTACGTTTGAGCAAATAAATACAAAATCAGGCATTTCTCCTCCGCTATCTGTTGAACTTTTACTGGTTTCTGCCTCAGCTCAACCACGTCCTGGAGGTGTTTGTTGTTTACCATTCATTAGAAGTCAATGACCATGAGTGTGAAATAATTATTTGTGGTCAGTCAAGAATATCAGACAATTTAACTCAGAATTGTCACAACTCCCTAGTGTCTCAACATTTATTGAGATATGAATTATTAATTTTAAAATTAGTGTGTGAAGAAAAAAAAATCTCACACTCATAATTCCCCAACATGAATACAAACCAGGTCAGCAGTAAGCCACTTGGTTTCTTGTTTTTATTTCTTTACCAAAAAAGACAAAAACCATGAATTTCAAAGGGCCAAATAACACTCGAAAGATTTTGCTTTAATTCTCTTAAAATTCTGCAAGTCCTAAAATAACAAATAGTAAAGGAATTTTACTGAAGCAATGCCTTTGATCATAACATTTCTAGCTGCAGTATGGGTAAAATGTAGCAGTCAATTAGATTACTGCTTGTTTGAATTTGATGTCTGTGTTTTATAATAAATAGAAGAGAGTTCAAAACAATTACATAGCTACATAACAAGGGCATACTTCAAATTCTTTACTGGTAATGCTTTTGTCTACGGTAAGTATAACACATACCTTTAATTCAAAACACATGAATCTGCTAATAAAGTGGATTGCAGCGACAAACCAACAACGATTTTTTTTAGAAAACTGAGCAGATTCCAACTGGTACAACAAACACACAGACGGGGAAAACATTATGTTATTAATTATAAATGTGAAAAATCTGCGGAATTAGAATGATTCTTTACACTTCTTCTGTGATGAGAAAGTTAGAATTTTGATTGATACCTAGCAAACAAATGTAGATTGCTTCTACTAAGAAATACACAGGCAAATTGTTATTGTTGTTATCATCCATGTTGCATACACAGTTCCCCAGAGCAGCATCAATATGCCAGGATAGTTAAGACCCTGACAAAAACCTACTTGGACACACTGCCAAACCAGTTATGAGGCATTGCAAGTTACAAATGTAAAAAGTTGATACATTGTGTATCTTGAAAATAAAACATTTCAGCAGCAGTTTCTAATTTGAATTCAAATTGTCATCATTCCAATTCCCTGTCTCTGTAGAAAAGTAACAACTCAGTGACCAATTTGTTTTTTAAAATACATCATGCTGTTTATAATGTAACTCGAGTCCCTTGATGGCGTTATAGCGTGTTAACTGCCTGCATTACTTACATAAGATAGTTGGGGTTAAGTTTCATAATGTTTACTAGAGTCAGATTTTACAACGAGACAAATCAAAACATCTCCAATGCTTTCCACAGAATGCTCTAAATCTGAAATCAAGAAGAAAGATTTCTAAGGAGGAATAGTCTCATTAATCAAATTCTGCACTGAAAAGATTACCAGTACTGTTACTTAATCAAGCTCCTTATGCACAGCAGTGAAAACATTGAATGGCATTAGTCAAAATTAGTCCTTGCAGAATGGAAAAAAAAAATCAAACTGTAACCAACAATTGCTGCAGTGCAAAGAGTTTTGTTGGTCTTCTACCAGCTGTTAATTATAGGAGGAAAGTAATACCTTCGCTCTGTAAAATGTTAAAATAAGGTTTAATTTAGTGAGCTAAGACACGAGAGCCATTTGAGTTTATTACAAGCAAAGTAACAAATTTAGCATGTTGTTACATTCTATAATAAAGTACAAAAGATTCACAAGATTCACCTGTATGGTGTGATGTGATCAGCTATCCAAATACCACTATTGTGTAAAACAGTGTTGACTTTTGAGAGAATCTGAGCATGAATAATAAAGACCAAGTAAGCGTCCAAGACTAGAGTTTCTGCGATTTGACGTTCCTTGACAACTCTCCATGCAAGGACTTTAGATCTTCTCCACAAGAGGAATTTCAAGGACAGCCTTGTCTGTGCTTGTGGCCAGCCAAATCAGATCTATTCACCACACGGTGAATAAATGTGGCCGATGAAAATTTCCCATTGGATTCCAGGCCATCCAGCTAACACAGTGGCTGTCACTTACCTGTCCAACTTGGGCTTAGGCTTGAAAAGCTGCAAGATGTCAGAGATAAAGAGTGAAACTGAACAATAACAATTACCTACCCCAATTTGTAGCTTCAGCACTTCTACTCCAAATGAACCAAAAAATTAACCTCCTTTCAACATGCCGTTATAACTCTTGATTTCCATTGATTATTGTCCTCCCAGCCTTGAGATCAGACTTTATCTTTGCCTAATAGCAGTTTGTTTTTTTAATGCTTATGGTTACTGCCTGATGTGTTTGCAGGAAAAGATTCAAGAAAATCTACAGCAAGGACAGTAGCTTTGAAATTAGAATATTTTATAAGTCAGATGCAGAAATGTACTGCAGATGTTAGTCAAAGGAGAGTGAAAAAAATTCAATGTGCAATCTATTAAGCTTGCTCTGACATCTAATTTACACTGTGGGTAAAATACACAATACTCAACATTATTTTACATTCTGCAAGCACATTGCAACTGTCATTTAACTCAATATAAAAAAGTGTTACACCAGACTTGCAATTTTGTCTCTTTTTTTTCCCTCATTGTCAATGTTGGACCCAATTCCCAAATAGAAATTCCCATAATCTGTTAAAACATTTCTGTTCTGAATCTAGTTAGACCCATCTCCAAGAGAGAAATGGCACCTTGCAATCATGCTCAGAATTAATTAAATAAAAATGGAACCTTTTTTATTTCACATGTGTAGTGTGCATGGTAATTATTTTCAATTATATCTTTGTGTTTCACTGGTGCCTGGCTGTGGGGACATAAAACAGAAAACTAAACAACAGAGGCTGGTACCCCAGGTTGTTTGATAATAATGGAGGGGCTGGACCATTTCTGCTTCGTGACCTGGCAACATGCCCACCGGTGTTTTACTTCTGGGAGATAGGCTCCTAACTTACTGTCTTTGGATTGGCTGTCTAATTAAAGGTTGCACTCATATTCCTGAGGCTGCAATCCAAATCACAGGTCCAACTGCTCCTGTATACAAAATATATTCACACCATTAAGACTATATTGCTTTTCCCTAACCCGTCTGCCAAAATACATCACCTCACACTTCTCTGTATTAAATTCCATCTGCCTCTTATCTGCCCATTCCACTTGTCTATTTCCATTGCAGTCAGTTAATATTATTCTTGATGCTAGTCAAATCTGAAACATTGATATCATTGCAAAGTGTTAATATTTTACTCCAATTTTAGTCTCGTATCTAAGCAATAAAGCATCAATCCAAGCACTGACCCTGATGAACTCTATTATCCAACATCCTCCAGTCTGAACACAAAAATTATCACAGGCTGTTTTGTCAATATTTTAATCCGATCTAACACTGATCCTTCTATCCCACTAACTGCACCATTTTCATCAATTCATTTATTTGTTACTATGACAAACATTTTCCTAAAAATCTTTATCAACATCCATTACATACACCTTCCATCAGCATTCTCTTACATCAAAAAAAAATTCAGTTGGCCAAGCACAATCAACCTCTAACAAATCTGTCTAGTTCTCCTTAATTAACTCAAAATCTCAAAGGATTTATTTTAACCTGATGATTGTTTGTAAAACCTTAACCATCACTGATGTTGAACTGACAGGTCTGTACTTACCAGGAGTGTTTTAAATGCACTTTGAATAATGTCAATCCTCCCTGATCCTTTTGCAGTCTCCAGTGTCTTGAGGAGATATATATCCAATATTTCACTCAAGCTCATTTACAAATCTAGAATGCCAAGCTATAAACATGGATGCAAGAGTGCTCCTTAAGTATGTTTGCCTTGCCCTGCACTCCTAAGCAGAGATCACCTTTTTTCAGATGTCACCTTCTCTCACTACTTGCATGCTAAAGTAAGTTTTGTGTTCTCTTATGCTAACTGCCATTCCGATATTGTCTCAGTCAATCTCATTTTCCTCTTCACTTCTCTTAAGTTACTGTATTTGGCCTGTGTTCCATTTGACGTATTCACCTGACATGCATAACTCACTCAAGTATTTTTGATCTTCTAGTTTCAAGAAAACAAAAAGTTGCCACATTTTCTGAAGGGCTCACAACTTCAGACCAGATCTGGCTGAAAAACAAGCATCCTCACAGAATGCGTAATTTAAGCAGTGGGTGCACACAACCTTCTTACAGGTTGTATTGGAGGGATTAAAATTATAAATACACAAAATCCTGCAGAGAAAAGCCATATGGTGTAGGCATTAAGTTAACAGGCCGCTTCTCTGGTATGGTCATTTAAAACTTTGATTTATTCATAGATGAAAATTGGATAAATGTCTTCACTTTAAGCATTTGACTTAACAATTAGGAGATTTTTCCTCTTAAAATGGCAAATTAAAGGAGCATTTGGAATTTCAACAGCCCTCTTCTCAAATCCTACTTCTTCCCTGTACACTCCTGCTCAAAAAGGCACTCAACAATAAACAAGATAGGATCTTCTGCCAGATTTTCATCTCTTTGCACCGGTGGGAAATTGGCAATTTGTATTGGCAGCTCCTGTGCTGGGTTGCCATCATGCTCCCATCTCTAGGCCATTTTGAAATGCACTGCTTTGCTGACAGTGGCATGGGAATAGCAGGCGCCAATACCCACTTGGTCGGAAAATTTTTATGCTAATTAATGGACTTCTCTGCTGGCACCAACTAGCACTTTGCAGGCAGCGTGTGGGCTCCTGCTGAAATTGAACCCTAGCCAATGACAGATGCAGACTGCTGTTGGTAGATGGTGGGCAGGCAGCACTTATGCAGGTTAGGCCCCAACTACACAGCAGCTACACCGTCACCCTCTGAAAAGGATTCTCCTTCAAAATAGGAGTCAGACAACTGCTTGCACTTCAAGATTGTTTACCCTTTGTTCTCCAATTCAAGAGATGTTGGCATCACTGGCTGGCCAGCATTTATTACCCATTCCTAGTGGCCCTTGAGAACATGGTAGTGAAATGCTACAATCCATTTGATGTAGGTAGACTCAAGGCCAATAGGGAGGGAGTTCCAGGATTCTGTTACAGTGACACTGAACTATCAGCAATATATTTCCAAGTCAGGATGGAGTGTGGTTTGAAGAGAAATTTGGCAGTGAT
The DNA here is from genome assembly GCF_030684315.1 of Stegostoma tigrinum. NCBI lineage: Eukaryota > Metazoa > Chordata > Chondrichthyes > Orectolobiformes > Stegostomatidae > Stegostoma > Stegostoma tigrinum. The sequence goes on along the minus strand of NC_081361.1, from coordinate 65,987,574 downwards.
GGTCCCTTGTATCTCCTGCCCCTGTCATTCTAGATGGAACTGGACATGGCTTTGAAAGGTTCCCACTCTCCTTAACCTTACCGACATCATTGTCAACCATTAGAGACGATATTTCAATGCATGAGGACCTCCTACTATCTGCCATTGTTAAGTGGAAGGCAAGTATTCCAAAATAATAAAATGTGGGGCTGGATGAACACAGCAGGCCAAGCAGCATCTCAGGAGCACAAAAGCTGACATTTCGGGCCTAGACTCTTCATCAGAGAGGGGGATGGGGTCAGGGTTCTGGAATAAATAGGGAGAGAGAGGGGGAGGCGGACCAAAGATGGAGAGAAAAGAAGATAGGTGGAGAGGAGAGTATAGGTGGGGAGGTAGGGAGGGGATAGGTCAGTCCAGGGAAGACGGACAGGTCAAGGAGGTGGGATGAGGTTAGTAGGTAGGAGATGGAGGGGCGGCTTGGGGTGGGAGGAAGGGATGGGTGAGAGGAAGAACAGGTTAGGGAGGCAGAGACAGGTTGGATTGGTTTTGGGATGCAGTGGGTGGAGGGGAAGAGCTGGGCTGGTTGTGTGGTGCAGTGGGGGGAGGGGACGAACTGGGCTGGTTTTGGGATGCGGTGGGGGAAGGGGAGATTTTGAAGCTGGTGAAGTCCACATTGATACCATTAGGCTGCAGGGTTGCCAAACAGAATATGAGTTGCTGTTCCTGCAACCTTCGGGTGGCATCATTGTGGCACTGCAGGAGGCCCATGATGGACATGTCATCTAAAGAATGGGAGGGGGAGTGGAAATGGTTTGCGACTGGGAGGTGCAGTTGTTTATTGCGAGCCGAGCGGAGGTGTTCTGCAAAGCGGTCCCCAAACCTCCGCTTGGTTTCCCCAATGTAGAGGTAGCCACACCAGGTACAATGAATGCAGTATACCACATTGGCAGATGTGCAGGTGAACATCTGCTTAATATGAAAAGTCATCTTGGGGCCTGGGATAGGGGTGAGGGAGGTGGCGTGGGGGCAAGTGTAGCATTCCCTGCGGTTGCAGGGGAAGGTGCCGGGTGTGGTGGGGTTGGAGGGCAGTGTGGAGCGAACAAGGGAGTCACGGAGAGAGTGGTCTCTCCAGAAAGCAGACAGGGGTGGGGATGGAAAAATGTCTTGGGTGGTGGGGTCGGATTGTAGATGGCGGAAGTGTCGGAGGATGATGTGTTGTATCCGGAGGTTGGTGGGGTGGTGTGTGAGAACAAGGGGGATCCTCTTTGGGCGGCTGTGGTGGGGCCGGGGTGTGAGGGATGTGTTGCGGGAAATGCGGGAGACGCGGTCAAGGGTGTTCTCGACCACCGCGGGGGGAAAGTTGCGGTCCTTGAAGAACTTGGACATCTGGGATGTGCAGGAGTGGAATGCCTCATCGTGGGAGCAGATGCGGCGGAGGAATTGGGAATAGGGGATGGAATTTTTGCAGGGGGGTGGGTGGGAGGAGGTGTATTCTAGGTAGCTGTGGGAGTCGGTGGGCTTGAAATGGACATCAGTTACAAGCTGGTTGACTGAGATGGAGACTGAGGTGTCCAGGAAAGTGAGGGATGTGCTGGAGATGGCCCAGGTGAACTGAAGATTGGGGTGGAAGGTGTTGGTGAAGTGGATGAACTGTTCGAGCTCCTCTGGGGAGCAAGAGGCGGCGCCGATACAGTCATCAATGTAACAGAGGAAGAGGTGGGGTTTGGGGCCTGTGTAGGTGCGGAAGAGGGACTGTTCTACATAACCTACAAAGAGGCAGGCATAGCTGGGGCCCATGCGGGTGCATTCCATCTGGCTATACATTGACCATTTTCTTCAAAACTGTGCTAGACACATGTACAGACTTTGGGGGTAAATCATCCTAAAATCAGGGGACCAACTTCAGATTGAAAAATCTAACTTCACTCCCCGACAGTGATACTCAACCACCCCTCTAGCCCCCACCCCCAAGTCCTTCTTCCCCATTGATTCACCTGGCACTTTATTCCATTATCAGCCCAGTTAACATGGTAATCTGCCACTTTACTAGATCATTTGAGCCCTTCCTCCCCCTAAGATTTGTGGTCTTTTGTCTCATGGCAGCCAAATCAAGGCAACATTGGCAAATAGTTACCCGGCAGCACATTATATTGCAGCAATTTTAAATGGCCCTTGAGTGAAGTCTTTTGTGATTTTAACACTAAAATGCTTTATTAAAGAACAAAAAACAGTACAGCACAGGGGCAGGCACTCTAGCCCACTAAGACATGATGTCTTTCTAAACTAAATACCTTTTGCCTCTACGTGGTCTGTAGATCTCAATTCCCTGCCTATTCACATATCTGTCAAAATGCCTCTTAAACATTGCTATTCATACCACCTCCACCACCTTCTCTGGCAGCACATCCCACGCTCTTAACACTCTTAAAAAAAGTGCCTTTTGTATCTCCTTCAAACTCATCCCCTTTTTACCTTAAAACCATGTCCCTTAGTAATAGACATTTTTATCTTGGGAAAAAGACTACTAAAGGACCAAACATGATTGGAAGTTAAAAGCTAAGCTGAGTAAGTGGTCTTGTGAAAGACACAGTCATGGGATGTATCTATTATTGCCACAAAGTTGTGTGCTTGCTGTTCACAGAATGGTCTCCTCCACAATGAGTCACCAAAACACAGATTGGGTGACCACTTTGCAGAACACCTGTGCTCTGTCTGTTAAAAAAAATGACAGGCTACTGGAAGCTGACTGTCACTTCAACACACCATCATGTTCCAACACCAAAGTTTTTCTCTCGGGCCTGCTGCAATGTTCCCACTCAAAGAACAAAATCTAATTTTCTGCTCGGGGATCCTGCAGCCTCTAGCACTCAACACCAAGGTCAGTATGCTCTTATTATCACTTATTCAGCTGCTCTTCTGTCCTGGCCTGCTATCCATTATTTCTTTATTCACCTACCCCTTTCATATATCTCTCTATGGGCTACATCTCCACCTGTCCATTCACTTCTTCTTCAACATCTCCACCCATCAACATAATCTTCAGCATAAATACAACATTTTCCTAGCTGCTAACAGCTCTGATGAAGAGGCACGAGACTCAAAATTTTAACTCTGCTTTCTTCCTACAAATGCTACTAGACTTGCTGAGTTACAACAGCAGTTTGTGTTTTTATTTGGTTCAGATCTCCAGCATCTGCAGTTTTGTTTTATTCCATTGCAATTGTTGATGCTTTTAAATGGGTCTAATTTTAATTCTGTGCGATTCAATTGCTTTTGAGTGGGTTTAAGTCTCACCCAGATAAACTTGCAAGGGAAAAAGGTAGACGTGGATTTTGGCAATTGTTTCTCAATTTATTAAAACCCATATTCTGCTAGCATTTATGATACTTACACCATTGTAGTAATTTTTATAGGACAACATGCAGTCCTTCTGATTGCTGAAGGAAATTAGGGTGCATCAGATAAGTGGCTTGAGCTTTATTTTCACAAAAACATTAATATAAACCTCAGAAGGCATTCATAAAGTACATGAGAGTTTATCAAAGACAAATAATTCAGAAATATTGTGTTTTACAGATCATGTTTTACAAAAATAAGTTTTATATTGATTGTTTAAACTTTAGCTAGAGTAAACAAAATTCAAATTAAGCTGAACTTGTTATATTTTGATTTATTTGATTTGAATGGTTTCAACTCCAAAGTTATTTCAAATCTTGTTCCCTATAATATGAACCTGAAAATAATATTTTCCTTCAGATAAGTCACCACAATTATTAAAATCATTCCACTGTTTGAATTCACAAGGCGGCAACAGGAATTAGTCTACAAGAAATGTGAATAAATTAGAAGCCTTCAAATATAAGTACTACAAGAAAGCATAACTGTAAGCATCGTTTTGATTAACAATAGATTTTAAAAACTTACTTCCAATACACATGTCCCAGATGAAAATGAATCTGCAACTTTAAAATTGAAAAAAAATCTGCAGAAGATACATCGTTTCTGCATAATTACTGAAAAATAAGGAAAGTGATTCAAATTGCGTGAAATGGTAATCTTCTTAAATTGATTGAATGTAGAATATGAAACCTTCACGCACAGCACTCAAAATGGTAACATTTCCACTCCGTAATCAATAGGTAAATGTAATTCTCTTTTGATAATGGCACACTGTCACAATTTAAAAACTGTTCTGTTCCTTATTTGATTCTTACACTGTTGCTAAATAAAAAGACATTTGCATAGTGGTCTGCTCTGCTTTATTGACCGTTGTACAAACACCTCTCAACAAGGCATTTATGCTTCAGAATGAAAACATGCAAACGAAGAAATGTTGAACAGATAGTTCGTACAACATTATATTTCTAATTAGAAACAAAAAAAACTGAAAATAAGGTAATTTCTTTTTGAAGAAAGGAGACATGGTTATGAAGGAAGGTCAGAGTTTCAACAGATGAAAACTCTAAAAATGCAGTTATTATATATTAAAATATATTATATTTTTATAAATTTACATTCTAAAATTAAATGTATGCAAAAGGTCAGCTTTGATTTAAGCGAAAACCTTTGAGCAATTCATTCAATTCACAAACAATTATTTATAAATGAGGAAAGTTCTCTCATCTGGCATTTAAAATCTTAGTTTCAGAGTTTTTCTTCAAAATGTTAAGCCAGAAAGGATTTCCATTTTATAGATAAGAGGAACAAAAGCAGTGCGACATATTAAGTCTTTCTTCTTCCAATTGTAACAAGAGCATTTATAAATGATTAGGAAAAATCTTGACACCATGTGAAAAAAATTAAACCTTGCTAAAATGCCATGTTTGAAATGTGAGCATCTCCACTTTCATGTGTAATGGCTGTTACTTATGCAGGCTTTTAATCGCAATGCAATGCGAAGCACTATCTTTAGTACAAGTCTAAGCTAATCATACTCACGATTGCTGAATTTTCAGCATACTTCCAAATTTTTAAATAAGTCCAGATTCATAGCAATTGAATCAAATAATGCTTTCTTTTGAATAACATTGATCAAAATATCCTCTACAAATCTCACTTAATCACTTCAAGTTACCAGCAACCCTCCGAAATTGAAAAGCATCTGGAATTTGTTTCATTCACAAGTTCTTACTGTCCTCATATAGAAAATGAGGTGCTTCTATTAGTGTTCAAACAAATTTGAAATTTGTATCGTAAATTGGAGAAATAAATTTCCTAAAAAAGCTGCTACTGCAATTTTCTGTTGCCAATGTAAAGCCTTACCTTTATTGCGAATACACAGCAGTAATTGCAACCATGACATGGTAACTATGGTATAAAAAGCTGGTATAAGTTTTCACAACGGCTTAATTTTAGATAGATCCATTATGATGAATAGCCATCAAAAGCTTGCCTTTAATTAGTTTCACATGAAAGTATTACCAAAACTCAGCTCCACCATGCTAGCCTGCTCACCCAACGCAGCACTTTCTCCCAATGGGCTATTCAACTCGCCTTCGTTTCTGACCCAATTCCCTGAAACTGCACCTTTCCATTTACGATCAATCAACTATTTTATTGGACATTTAAACACACAGTTTATACCCGAGATACAACTTAACATTTATAACAGATAGAGAATAAAATTAGTAAAGTTTTCTTAATGCCTTATACCCATTGAAATGGCAGCTTTTACCATAAGTTGATGTTGGCAGCAGGGTGGGGATTATCACTGATTGATTTAACATGTCCCACAGGTAATAATTATTGGAGGGGCTATTTCAAAAAAAAGTTGGACTTGTAAATCAAAAATTGCTTTTGTGCAAGTTTTTTTTCAAACTCAGGATGATGTCCTTCAATGAGGGCAGATTATCACAGGTATATTAAAAAAAAGCCATCCAATTTGTTTTAGTACTTCATTGCATCTTTTGCTTGTAAGGACCTATTTAGTCTTGCATCTGTTGTTGTCGTCTTCTGACGGTTTAAATATGAAATATGCAATTGCTTTCTATAATAAAACACTTTTTAAAATAAAATTAACACTGGATTTTAACACTGATGCATATTCAAAAGTATTGTGTTGTCCTGTTGTAGAAAAAAACCAAAAACATCTTACCAAAGCTTTATGCTTTGACCGGGTTGTATATTAGAACAGAAACTGCAACTTTATGATTTATGGAACTTCCCACAAGTGTGCAACTGTGGAACACAAAATAAGGCTGTTCTGAGATAAACTATAGGACACTCAACTGACACCCTCATTATTTAATGGTTCCATCCATGCAACGTTCTCTGGGCTTTGTAAAAAGTTGTCATTGCTAATGCTTCACCTAAAATGACAAATGCTTGATCGGAAATGCAGTGGAAATTTGAATCTTGCATTCTCTTAAAGAACACCAAATGCGAGGAGTAAACAGTGCTCCTTTTACATAGCATACAATAACCTAAGTCGTCTTCCAAATTATATTATCGTAGCCCAATATCAATGCAATTAATGGGGCTTTCTTTGCATTGTCTAAATGGTGCTTTCCTCCGGAAAGCAACCAGAGATTGAATCGATTCAGCTGCCTTACCACCAGTAAACTGTATTTGCATGTCTATTTGAAAGCATATATTAAGATTATTACATACTGCCTATACACTGGAACTGAAATGGATAGGAAGCTATCAAAGTAGAATAATTTGATGGCAGAATACTGAAAGTGAATCCAGCCTTTTCAACTCTTTATTAAAATCACTTACCATGTTTGATCTTAAACTTTTCAAATGTTAAACCAATGAATTGGTTGGTTTAAAACTTGAATTCAAGCGTTGGTTGAACAGAACTGAATTTCAACCCCATTTTCAAAGTCAAAGGGTGAATTAACTAGATTAGTTCCATCTTTGTATTTCATGCCACCTTTCACCGTTATAGCTCGTGACACTTTCCCCCCCAATACTTGAAAATATACAAAATATAAAAGAGCATATATTTCATTCTGAACAAAGTGTCATACATTCATGGCTAGTGGGTTAAAGCTCTTGTACCGATAGCATTAGGAATCGGAATCCACGTTGGAAAGTTTAATAAATGGTCGTGCGAGGTGTTTGCAGAGAGACCTACCAGAAGTGAGAGCTGGGCTGGCCGCCGCAGCACCGCCAGGTGTGGGAGGGACAGGTCTTGGTCTCGCTTTGGGAGTCGGAGGCACAATGCGAACCGGCCCCACAAACTCAACATAGGTTCCAGGGAAGTCACCCTTGTCTTTGTTTCTTTCGTTAATACCATTTAGCCACCCTTTGGGGTTCTTCTCGTCCCCCTCTTGATAACTGGCCGTTAACAGCACTGACTTGCTCACGGTCAGAACGTCCCCCGGCAATAAATTGATATCTTCTTCTCTCTCCTTCTTGTATTCAAACAGAGCTCGGTATTGGAAACCCTCGGTACACATTGCTCGTCTATTCCAGGAATTTGATTTTAGTTTAAAAAGGGGCGTGGGCTGTGGATTTAAAGCTTGCGGGTTCCTGAGAATTCAAGGTCAGTCTCTAGGCTGGTTAATTTCTCCAGCAGGCTGAAACGCCAGCTTTTCCACTTGCTGCAGTCTCCATTCGCTCCAATGCTGCTCGGGGCCCAAGTTGTGTGCCACCGTTAAACTTTACAACATCTGCTACTTGCTTATTTGTTTTTTTTTCCCCTCCCTCCCCTTTGCCTCAGTCAAACCCGAGTCAAGCGGAATCCGCTGGACGTTCTCAGCTCAAGTCCTTCTGCCTTGCAACCGAACTGTCCAGAGAGAGAGAGACAGACAGAGAGATTTGTTATCCAAATCAAAGGCACTCCGTTACCCCTCACCAATACATGCGCATTATTTGTAGAAGATACTAGGAGTGTTTATACGGAAGTACATGAAACACATTGTCAATATGTGGTTTACCATGTAAGTCCACAGGACAAAAATTGAACCGCCGCCCCCTCCCCACTGCAATTATCTCCAAACACACACCCGTCTCCGGCCATTCGGATCTGCGGAGACCAATAACCTGCTGCAACATTTCACAGCTTTTCATAGTGAAATGCAAAAAAAAGTTCAGCAAAAACGGTCAAAAAAATTAAAATGCTAGTGTCATTGACTGAAGCAGGGATTAAAAAAAAGTAGAAATACCGGATCTTTATAAAAGAACACTCGAAGCGTGCACTAGGCGCCTGCATGTTTTCAGCAGTAGGGTATATAAAATAAAATTACCTCTCGAAATGCGAGGCGATTCCTCGGTAAGATGCCCACGCCTGCTACAGAGGATTCAGGGAACAGGTCTGCCCACACTGTTTGCTGAGGGGCACGCGCCTTCTCTCTGCATGATTTGGTGAAATTGCAGACGCTTTATTTCAGATGTACATCTGCTGAGGACTCCCGGACTGCGCACTCTGGACTGTTCATTGCAGTCACTTGCCCCCAGTCAGATCTTTATTCTTTATAGTGTGACGTATGTGACCACACCTCCCGTCTATGATAAATTGCAAGTGAAAGTCGGTCATGGCATTGCAGATTATGTGCAGATCCAAGATGCCTCCTTTGGAAGGAGCAGAATCTGGTTCACTGGCTGGGTTGGATCCGCAACGTGTTGCATTGAAGCATGGAGGATATGGGAAGGTAGAGGAGGACTGCAGGGAACGATGGACATTTTCAAGAACTGTGGAAGAAGCCCAGCAACAGCAAACGTTTTCGTTTTGGAAAAGGTTTCCGAATTACAAAAAAATATTTTAACGGATATGCAATGGCAGTCTACTGATGATGCTCCGATAAATGTTACAACATAAAAAACTAAACATTTTACCTGCTAAATTCTTAAAGTTCCCTGAATAACATTGTACTTTAACTGCTTTCCCTCAGCAGCTCCGTTAATCCCACTACTTCCTTAAATTGAACATCCTGAAGCCTTCATCTTAATTATCCACCATGTACTCGATGCTCTCAAGACTCACTCCACACCTTACTGAACCATTGTCTCAGACTAAAGCAGGTTGTTTCCAAACTCTTCAGCCTATGCGAGGGTAAACAGTTTCCAATTCTACGCCCGCTCAATCACTAAGCTCACCCATTTCTATTGCTATAATAACACTGACATCTGCCCTATCTCATGCCATCTACCATTGAATTCTGCTTCTACACTGAATTTTCCAATGATCTCCAGCTTGGCCCCACAATCTCTTAACTTTCTTTAAATTCAGCTCATTCTAAATTTTGTTGCTCATATCATAACAGCACTGTGATTGATACACTCTGAAAGTTTTACCACGGCTCAATTTGAATGCATAAATATCCTTTCCATACCTTCCCCTGAAAAATGCTCTGGACTTTACCACCCTCTTTCAAGGAGATAATCGTAGATCATAGAATCCCTACAGTATTGGAACAGGCCCTTAAGCCCAGCAAGTCCACACTGACCCTCACAGCATCCCACCCAGACCCATCCCCCCATAGCCCACCTAATCTACACATCCCTGAACACTACGGGCAATTTAGCATGGCCAATCCACCTAGCCTGCACATCTTTAAACTGTGGGAGGAAACCAGAACACCTAGAGGAAACCCATGCAGACACAGAGAGGATACGCATACTCCACACAGACAGTTGCCTGAGGTTGGAATCAAACCCAGGTTCCTGGCACTGTGAGGCAGCAGTGCTAACCACTGCACCACTGTGACACCCTGCATAATGGACATAATGATGTCCAGATTTGACTAACCTAATGATCTATATCAACCAATACAGTTTATGTTTGCATGTTTACACCAGCTTCCCATAAGGTTATGCATAAACTGGTGAGTAAGTTAATTCATAGAGTCATAGACCCATAGGGATATACAGCATGGAAACAGACCCTTTAGTCCAACTTGTCCATGCTAACCAGATATCTCAAATTAATCTAGTTCCATTTGCTAGCAGTTGCCCCATATTCCTCTAAACTCTTCCTAACCATGTACCCATTATTATGAGGTGTGTGTAGTGTAATCATGAATTGGGAGGCAAGAAGCTAGAATTTGTTTTATTTTAGAAAGGGAGAATACTGTGTGGTTCCTTTGAGAGATAAAGTGCTTTTATAAGATTAGAGATTTATATAGAAAAAATGTCTCTGTAAGTAGCTGAAGATGTACAACCAGTTCTAAAATGTAAACTTGAATCAATTGGTCAGGTGATTGGAAACCCTAGGCTTATTTTGACATCTTGGCAATGAACTGGAATTAGCCAATTAATTTAAACCAAGCACTTAGTGATTGAAAGTCAACTGAATTTAAATCTGATGGTTTTAACAACTTGGACTAATGCAATTGTGAAAAAAACTTGATATGTCATCCAACGTATATAAGGAGAGGGTTTTTGAAAATCGGTGTGAGAGTGAACCACCAGCTGAGAATTAAGCACACAGCTCTCACAAGAAATAGCTACGCTTGCTAAGAAAGCACTATCTATCCATAAAAGGTACCACAACACTTCCAGCTAAGAGCCTTCACAAAGAAGACATCTCTGACACCAGGATCAGCAGAAGTAAGGCATTTATGATTGGAGAGACAGTGGAGAAGGCAGGGCATTCAGGAAGACACATTCTGGCTGGACTTTGGGAGACTAATGTTTTTTCTTACTACTTGGCTTATATAAGTGGGACTTGTGTTTATTGGAATAGCATACGGAGCTAGGGGGGAATTGTTAATTTGATCACTGTTACATTTAAATAAATAAATTGTTACTTGTTACATGTAAAATACATATCTGGGATTTTCTGTCATTTAGACTCCCCTTTTCTGTAACACCATCTAGATGCCTTTTAAATGTTCTAATTGTACCAGCCTCCAGCTCATTCCATACATGCATCACCCTCTGCATGAAAAAGTTGCCCTTCTGGTCCCTTTTAAATCTTTCCCTTCTCACCTTAAACTCATGCCTGCTTGTTTTGGAGTTCCCTACCTTGGAGGAAAGAGCTCGACTATTCACGCTATCCATGCCCCTCATGATTTTATAAACTTCTACAAGGTCACGCCTCAGCCTCCAACGGTATAGGGAAAGTGGCCCCAGACTATTCAAACTCTCCCTATAGCTCAAACCCTCCAACCCTGGCAACATCCTTGTGAATCTTTTTTGAACTCTTTCACTTTACTCTCTTTTGCTGAATCATGAACAAAGAAGCCAGGCAATAAAGTCATGAATTATCCTCATGATTACAGCTTAATTTAAAATTAAACGTTGACTAGATGATCTAATAAACAGGATGAACTGATAGACGGAATAACAGATTGCAAAGATAATTCGGTTATGTCATGTTGATTCAATATTCTTTAATTTGCTAGTTGTAATTTGGTAGTTAAGATCAATGTTGGAGATTGATATAAGATTACTGAGAGTAAATTAAGCTTAAATGTCAATGGCAGAAGACAAGTTACCGGTTATAGATCATCAGATTATTGGATAAATTAACGGATTTACACATTTCAGAACGTGCAAATGCTAGGATTTCCCTAACACTCAAAATTGCTGATAGTACACTGCATGATTCAGTGCTGTCATCACTAGTCACGAGAATCAATGGATAAGTTACCTGCCTTTTATTGTGTACCCCACATCTCATGCACCAAAATAAACTATTTATATGTGTCAATGGATGGCAGCCAGAAAATGCAAAATATTTATATAATCATTTGTTGGTCTAAACTGCTAGTTTCTGCAATGTAATCATAGAATCCCTACAGTTTGGAAGCAGGCCATTTGGCCCATTGAGTCCACAGTGGCCCGCTGAAGAGCATACTGCCCAGACCTATTCCATCCCTACAATCCCTGCATTTCCCAAGGCTAATCCAACTCATGTGCATTCCCCCTGGGCACTAGGGGCAATTTAGCATGGCCAATCCACCCAACCCACACATCTTTGCATTGTGGAAGGAAACTGGAGGTCCCCCACGGAAACCCATGCAGACACGGGGGGAATATGCAAATTCCACACAACAGCCAACCAAGGATGGAATTGAACACAGGTCCCTGATCTATGAGGCAGCAATGCTAACCACTGAGCCACTGTGCTTTGAATTTGCTACAGAGAGATATTTGGAAAACATGTTATGAAAATATAATGATTTTGAGAGTAAATAGAAATAATGCAATGAATGATAACTTGTAGAGTTTGTGTCACTAAAGAGAAAAGGCAGGATCAGATTCTGGATTGATGGTGTGGGATTTGTGGTGTGGCCCTGCCTGTATTAATGTAGTGTGCAGGGTGAATTCAAATGTTGAATTGTAGAAAGTTGCACTCAACTGACAGAAAGTTGCACAACGTGAGCGTCGACCGGATGCAATCAGCAACATTCATGAAGGACAGAAATTCTAGGAAGTGGTGACTCTAGAGGATTCTTGAATAGAGAAGTTGGAGGGGATCTTGATGACTGTTGGCAGACAAGTCAGCAAGTAGCAACTGAAAGTAGAAATGGGATGAACTTTGAAGCTAGATTTGTTTAATAGGTCTGTCCGTTTAGATACCAATGATATATACAACATGGAGGAGGACTTACCATGACAAATAATTCATCACTGAAAAGCAAGCGGTTATTTATTGGGTGGGAATAGTACATACAATTTATTTTTAATTTTGATTTTAATTTATCCATGTCACTGACTAGACTTGCATTTAGTACTCATCAGTTTAAGTGTCAACCACTTTGCTGTGGGCCTAGAGTCACATGTAGGCTAGAGCAGGTAAGGATGTAGTTGCCTTCCCTAAAGGACATCAGTGAACTAGATGGGTTTTGTACAAAAATACACATACCACGAGAAATAAAACAAGCTGCAAGAGGTAAAAACGTGATGTAAAGTGTTGCTGTGGTAGCCAGAAATAAGATTAGGTTTGCCACGCATGATTGGGAGATAACTGAGATAATGGGAACTGCAGATGCTGGAGAATCAAAGATAATAAAGTGTGAAGCTGGATGAACACAGCAGGCCAAGCCGCATCTCAGAAGCACAAAAGCTGACGTTTCGGGCCTAGACCCTTCATCAGACAGGGGGATGGGGTGAGGGTTCTGGAATAAATAGGGAGAGAGGGGGAGGCGGACCAAAGATGGAGAGAAAAGAAGATAGGTGGAGAGGAGAGTATAGGTGGGGAGGGGATAGGTCAGTCCAGGGAAGATGGACAGGTCAAGGAGGTGGGATGAGGTTAGTAGGTAGGAAATGGAGGTGTGGCTTGGGGTGGGAGGAAGGGATGGGTGAGAGGAAGAACAGGTTAGGGAGGCAGAGACAGGTTGGGCTGGTTTTGGGATGCAGTGGGGGGAGGGGATGAGCTAGGCTGGTTGTGTGGTGCAGTGGAGGGAGGGGACGAACTGGGCTGGTTTTGGGATGCAGTGAGGGAAGGGGAGATTTTGAAGCTGGTGAAGTCCACATTGATACCATTGGGCTGCAGGGTTTCCAAGCGGAATATGAGTTGCTGTTCCTGCAACCTTCGGGTAGCATCATTGTGGCACTGCAGGAGGCCCATGATGGACATGTCATCTAAAGAATGGGAGGGGGAGTGGAAATGGTTTGCAACTGGGAGGTGCAGTTGTTTATTGCGAGCCGAGCGGAGGTGTTCTGCAAAGCGGACCTTTATTCACACACACACAATACATGGGCACTGATTGGCTAGCTCAGAGCCAGTCTCTAAAATGAAGAGAATCTCTGAGACTCCTGTTTATATCTATCAGCTAGGGCTCCCTGTTGGCTCAAGTTAACAACCCCAATCAGGGAACTCATACTCAATGAGGTCCAATGGGCCGACCTCTTTCCAACCACTACATCCCTCCCCCTCCACCCAAAGCCAGGGATGTAGGCCTGTCCTTTTTCTTGTAGCTACTCCTGGGACATTTTCACCCCAGGCCTAGTTCCTCCAAGTCTGACTCGGACATGGGAGGCATGTACTGGACTTTAGCCCATCTGTTGCACCCAGAGGGTCTCAGAAGAAATTCTTCCTCTTCTTCATGTGGTTTCAGTATGGAGAGGCTGCATCTAATTCAGACTATGAGGTTTCTTTTACGCAAGATGAAGGCGGTGAATCCACAGGTCCTAACAACCTTTCTTGTGTTCTGAGGGGTCGGGTATGTTTTGGTTCGGCGCTGTTTGAGAGGTCGTAGTTTTCAGGTGATCCATATGTTTGTTCAAGACCACGTCACCTACCAGAATTTTGTATGTCCCGGGATCTGACCTCATGTTGACCTTGCCTCATACCCATACAGGGCCATTTCTGTGGTTTTGATACCAAACTTTGTTCCCTGAAGTAAACCGTCTCTCTCTCTTTGGGGAAGGGATGTGGCTGGCAATGGTTTTCCTGATGCTGTTTCTCCCACCCTCCCCCCCACCATCCCCAGGTTCAGAGATACCAGCTTTAACCTAATGTGGAGTCTTCTCCCCATTAGCTACTCTGTTGGAGCTAGCCCTATATTTGCTAGAACGGTAATCCTATAATCAAACAGGAGCTAGGACAGTTTGGTATTGAATGAAGCGGTGGGCTATTTCTCTAAGCCTGCCTTCAATGTTTGGGCTGCTCTTACTGCTAAACCATTGAATGATGGATTGTATGGAGCTGCCCAAACATGGCAAATGCCATTCAACTTTTGGAAATACTCGAAATCCCTGCTGGAAAATGATGTTCGATTATCTGTGACCAATATTTCTGGAAGTCTGTGAAGTGCAATTGGTGCTCGCAGCTTTTCAATTGTTATCCCTGAGTTTGATGAATGAGCTCTATGCACATCCAACCAATTTTAATCGGCATCCACAATGACCAAGAAGATTGAGCCCATGAAAGGAGTGGCATGGTCGATGTATAACCAAGTCCAGGGTTTACCTGGCCACTCCCACAAATGTGGGGGAGCTGCTGGCAGTAAATTTTGTCCTTGTTGGCACTCTGTACACTGACCCACCAATGCGAATATGTTGGCATCCAACCCTGGCCATAACTTCTTGCCAATATCTTCATTCTGGAAACCCTTAATGACCCTGGTAGAGTTCAGCTCATACCTGGTGGCAATCTTTACTCAGGACAATCACTCTTGCTCACCATGATATTATGCCACCTCTATAGTGATAGAGTCTCGTCTGGTCCAGAAAGGTTTCAATTCTGGTTGGGATGGCCTTTTTAAGTTTTACCGGGACTAAATATTTTCGTGTCCGCAGTGGAGTATTGTCATCGGTGACTGGAAGGGTGCCCAGAAAGTTTAAAACTAGATCAGAATCTTCCAGAAGTGGCACCACCAGGGGTGCATCTGCCAGCAAGAGGCAGCTCAAGGCATCTGAATGTGCCACATGGCCTGCCAGACTATGTTCCAACTTGTAATTGTTGGCACTGCGTAAAAGGGCCCACCAGCAAATTCATAATAAAACTATGGGTGACTCACCCTTGTCCTCTTGAAGTAGCCCTAGCAGGGGTTTGTGGTCCGTTACTATTTCAAATTTACGTCTGTAAAGGTGTTGGTGGAACTTTCTCACTCCAAAGATGACCACCAAGCACTCCTCCTCTCTCTGGGCATATTGCGTTTGGCATCATACATTATCAGGCATTCCTCCCAACTGGGCCACTGGTGACCAACACTATCCAGATACCACAGTGGGAGGCATTCCATATCAGCACCACATTTCACTTGGGATTGTAGTGGGCCAAAATTTTACACAACACTAGCTGCTTTTTCACTTCCCTAAAGTTTACTTCTTAGCAATAGCGGGAGCCTAGTGGTATCAGCTCCAGACTGTTAATCCAGAGACCCAGATAATATCCTGGGGGCCTGAGTTCAAATCCTGCTATGGCAGATGGTGGAATTTCAATTCAACAAACATCTGGAATTTGGAATGAAATGATGACTGTGAATCCATTGTCGATTGCCAGGAAAATCCCATCTGGTTCACCAATGTTCTTTAGGGAAGGAAACTGCCATTAGAAAACTTACTTAGTCTGGCCTACGTGTGATTCCAAACCCACAGTAATGTGGTTGACTCTTAACTGCCCTCTGGGCAATTAGGGATGGGCAATAAATGCTGCCTGGCCAGTGACACCCTCATCCCATGAATAAATATAGGATGTGACCATTTTCGAGGATGACTTTTTTTCAATAGCAGGCAACAAGCTGCCAAGATGGAGACCAGGTCACCTATGAATTTTCCATAATAACTCATTAACCTAAGGAAAAACCTAAGTTCCGGTACAAATATGGCACCTTTGATCATCCTTACTTTATCTTCCATGGGGTGTAGCCCAGCCTTGTTGACTCTCTAGCCCTGGAATACACATTTTTCCCTTCTAAGGCATACACCAACCTAGGAGAAATGTTTAAACATTATGTCCAAGCTCTCTTTATTGGTATTTCCTGTTATTAGCACATCATCCAAATAAACGGCAACCTGGCCTTGTAAAATGTTCTCTATTGTCTACTAGAAAAGGGGATAGGCTGATGATGCCCCAAATGTCAGTCTTCTACATGGGTGTAAACCCTTATTAATTGTGGCATACTGCTGGGACTCCTTATCTAGTCACAATCTCAGGTACAGACGGTTCACGTTCAGTTTCATGAAGGACAGACTTGCAAACAAGTCCTCTATGTGAGGGATTGGGTATTTATCCAGCTGCAAGAAGCAGTTTACCATTTCCTTAAAATCACACAAAGTTGGCCCGACAGATTGGGGTTCACAAAAGGTATGACTGGTGCTGCCCATTCCACAAACTGGACAGGTTTGATAATTTCTTCACTCTCCAGCTCCTGATTTCTCCCTTTACTTCTGCATAAAAGGCAAATGGCACTGGGTGGGCATTGCAGAATCATGGAATTGCTTCCTGGTCAATATGTAAGGTGGCCTTGACTCCTTTGGTAGTCCTCAAGTCTTCCTGAAAAAACATCCTAGGGTGGAGGTAGCTATTAAGAAGGGACATAGTTTTAAAGTGAGTGGAGGTAGATATAGGGGAGATGTCAGAGGTAGGCTGTTTATTCAGAGAGTGGTAGGGCTGTGGAATGCATTGCCAGAGAGGGTAGTGGAGTCGGCCTCATTAGGGGCATTTAAACGGCTATTGGATAAGCATATGGATGATAGTATAAGGTAGGGTTGGAGGTCAGATAGACCTTAGGATTAGGGTAAAAGTTCGGCACAATATCATGGGCCGAAGGGCCTGTACTGTGCTGCACTGTTCTATGTTCTATTTAATTAGGACTTCATTCGTACAACTATTTTCTAATTGAATGATATCGAGCCAATCAAGCCGAATCTCTCTCAACCAATTCCACTCCATCAAAATTATTATTTTTTTCAAGTCAATCCTGAGAACTGAGGGGGATTCTAAATTCCCTGTTAATACGTTTTTTTCCCTTTTTCCTGTTTTGCCTTACCCCCACATTACCACTACTCAGCAATAGTGCTTATTTTTTCCCATAGCACTCCATGTTGTGTGTAAGTGCAAGGATTCAGTGAAGACACTATTGTGCAAATAATTTTATTCAGTACTTCCATCACCAGAAAGAACACTCCTGTGGCCAGGGAACCAGTAAACAAGCAAAGCCCAATAGGGGCAATGCTAATGTGAGAAAAGTGAACGGGGAGGATAGGGATTAAATCAAAGTAGAATTGGAGGGGGAAATATAGCACTCCACCCACACGTTGCCCACCTCTCCCTAACTGCATTGAGAGCATTGGTGGACACTGTGCGCTCCCTCTCCAAGGACACCCAGGCTCAAACATAGCCGCAGAACAGGGTCAAACAGTCAGCTGAAGTGATCCCCTCCAAGGCCTGCTGCCTGGACCAGTTTATAGCCAGTCTGGCCAGATCCAGGAGCAGGCCCACAAGAAGATCCTGCCCACATCAGGTGCCCAAAGGTGAGGAATGTGGAACTGAAGTACAACCAAAGCAGAGCCAAAGGTCCCTCAGATAACTAAAAAGGGACTGCAAATGCCCACAACCAATGTACACAGGGACCACAGACTTCACAGCACGTAAAACAAACAGTTGGGCTGGGAATGTATGCATTACTGCAATCGGTGGTTGCAGGGCACTGCTGCATGCAACATCCTCCACCCCAGATCCCTGAGGGAAAGAGGGAGTACTCATGCAGAGAGAGCCCTTCACTGGTGATCCCCACTGCTTGGAGGTAAATAGGCATGCCAAGGTCTGGTCTATACATAGACACAAAAACACTGCAGATGTTGGAATCCAAAGTGGACGAGCAGGAGGCTAGAAGAACACAAAAAGCCGCGTAGCATCTGGCACCATGGACTAAAGAAGGTTAATACTGGAAACATTGACTTCTCCTTTCCTCTAGATGCTGCCTGGATTACTGTGTTCTTCCAGCCTCCTGCTTGTCTATCAGTCTAAACATGGCCTGCCGTTTTGCTTCCTTCAAGGACATACAACGTATGTCTAATGTTTTGACAAAGATCTGTAGATCAGGTTGTTGTTTCATTGGTCGGACAGACAGGAAGGAAAGCGGGCATCAGAATACACAAACATCAGCTAGCAACAAAACCGCACGATGAACTTTCCTTTATATCAGTACACTCAGAAAATGAAGGCCATCAGTTTAATTTGGACAAGGTAACCATCATAGTGCAAGTGAAACATAGGCATGCACGGAATTCCTAGAGACATGGTTCTCCACCCTTAATGCAATCAACAAACATATAGAACTAGACACCATATACAAACCCATTCAGAACAAAATCAGAAATGACACTTAATTGAAACATATAAAATAATCAGAGGGTTAGATAGGATGGATAGGGAGAGCCTTTTTCCTAGGATGGTGACGGCGAGCATGAGGGGGCATAGCTTTAAATTGAGGGGTGAAAGATATAGGACAGATGTCAGAGGTAGTTTCTTTACTCAGAGAGCAGTAAGGGAATGGAATGCTTTGCCTGCAACGGTAGTAGATTCGCCAACTTTAGGTACATTTAAGTCGTCATTGGATAAGCATATGGACGTACATGGAATAGTGTAGGTTAGATGGGCTTGAGATCGGTATGACAGGTCGGCACAACATCAAGGGCCGAAGGGCCTGTACTGTACTGTAATGTTCTATGTTCTATGACATGACTCTCCATAACGGACCATACAATATAAATTCTAAGCGGAATAAAATAACATCATTTCATTGGAGACTCCACTGATGATGTCACTTAGTATGGTGACGAAACATCTGAATGAGGACAAGCCAGTTTGGCGAGCAAGTCAACAACTTCATACAACACATATCTCAGAGACAAGATGCGGCGCCCATGCGCCCAGGGCAAGGTCAGGATCCTAAGGCGAATGTGAAATTTTGTCTGGGGCATGTACAGACAAGACTCCACTGCAAATGAGTATTCTCCAACTGGTGCACAATATCAAGTCTGAACACTGGTATTTTAAGGGATTGGATGGCAGTGGTCATGTGCCAAATGTCTACCACCGCGCTGCATGTCAATTCCTGCAGTGGCATCCAGCCCATGCCCCTGCCACCCAGCACATTCCCAACTCTGGTCACCAATCAAGTTTATATCTGTCCGCCAAGACTCCTCAATTGGCCCAGGTTAACCACCTCAATCAGAGAATACATACTCAATGAGATCCATCTGACCAGCCTTGTTCCAATCACTACAACCACTAAGGTTCTAATCTCTGAATTACTTCTAGTGCCATTCACGAGTGAGTTTAGGAATAGGAACAAAAACAGAAATTGCTGGAAAAGCTCAGCAGGTGTGGCAGCATCTGTGGACAGAAATCAGAGTTCACATTTCAGGTCCAGTGATCCTTCCTCAGAACCCAGTAGCATTCCAGAGTAGCACTAGCAAATCTCTCCGCCAGGATATTAGTCCCCTCCCAATTCAGGTGAAATCTATCTTTTTTATTTAAGTCACTTCCACCCTAACTGAGTGTCTAAACTGAGGGAAGGCCAATTTTAATATTAAATAGGAGCTGGAAAGCATAAACTGGGAGCAACTACTTGCAGGTAATTCTACATTTGGAAAGTGGGAATTGTCTAAAAGTAGTATAGTGAGAATTCAGGGCCAGCATGTCTATACAACCTTGGAAATCAAGGAATATCATGGGTTTGGTAAAGATAAAGAAGGATGCATATGTCAGGTACAGTGTATGAAAAGCAGGGGAGGCCCTTCCAATATAGAGTGAGTGCTGGAGACTGTTTATAAATTTAGAGGTCAAAGAGGCACCACAAAATATCTTTAGCAGATTGGATCAAGAAAAGTATTCAAAGCTTTTTATGTGCATATTAAGAGCAAGAGGATTACCAGGGAAAGGGTATGATCTATTAGAGATGAGAGGGGCAAACTGTGCATTGAGTCAGTAGATATGGGTGAGGTCTTAAAAAAATACTTCTCATCTGTATTCACAGTAGAGTAAGTCATTGTCACCAGTGATTTCAATTGGGATAGTGATGTTCTAGAACATGCTGAAACTACTAAGGAGGAGATTTTAGATGTTTGGTGGGCATAAAAGTGCATAAATCTCAAGGGCCTGATGATATGTATCCCAGGCTATTCTGCGAGGCAAAAGGGGAGATTACTAAGGCCCTGGCAGGGATATTTAATTCTTTACTGGCCACATGTGAAGTGCCAGATTACTGGAGCATGGCTAATGTGGTTCCTTTTGTTCAAGAAGTGCAGCAGAGACAAGGCAGATAATTGCATACCAGTTAGTTGGATGCCAGTGGTCGGGAAGTCACTGGAAAAAATTCCGACAGATAGGATTAATCAATATTTCGAAAGGCAGCGGTTGATCAGGGTTGGTCAGCACACATTTATTCATTTTTTTTCATTAACAGGATGAGGGCATTATTGGCTAGGCAGCATTTATTGCCTATCCATAATTGCCCAGAGGGCAGTTCAGAGTTAATCGCATTGACGTGGGTCTGGAGTCACATGTAGGCTGGACCAGGTAAGGATGGCAGTTTCCTTCCCTAATGGACATTAGTGAACCAAATGGGTTTTTCCAACAATCGACAATGGGTTCTTAGTCATCATCAGATTCTTAATTCCAGATATTTTTATTGAATTCAAATTCTACCATCCACCTTGATGGGATTTAAACCCGGGTCCCCAGAACATTCTCTGGGTCTCTGGATTAACAGTCCAGTGATAACACCACTAGGCCATTGCCTCCCCAGTGGGAGATCCTATCTGGTTAATTTATTTGAGTTTTTTTGAAAAGATGACTAAAAAGACTAAATATACTGATGACAGTAATATAGTTGATGTGGTTTACATGTACTTCAGTAAGGCCCTTGACAAAGTCCTACATGGAAGGCTAGTCCAAAAGGTAAGAGCCCATAAGACCCAGGCAAGTTGGTAAATTGGATCCAAAAATGGCTTACAAAGAGAAGGCAAGGAGCAATGGTAGAAGTATGTTTCTCTAATTGGAAGGCTGTGACCTCTGGTGTTCCACAGCAACTGGTTATGGAATTCTTGCTGTTTGTTGTGTGCATTAATGATCTGAGTATGAATGTAGAAGTTGTAATTACTAAGTTCACAGAAGGCACAAAAATTGGTGGTGTTGCTGACACTGAGGAAGATGGTCTGAGGCTGCAGCCTGACATTGATTGGTTGGTAAATTAGGCAGATTAATGACAGATGGAAGTTAATCCTGATAACTGTGAGGTGATACATTTTGGGAGGTCTAATACGGGAAGGATATACACCCCAGGTCATACTGAGGAACAAAGGGACCTTAAGTGTACAAGTCCGTAGATCCCCGAGTGTGTCAGCTCAGGTAACTAGGGTAGTGAAGAAGGCCAACTGTTTGCTTGCCTTCATAGCTAAGGTATAGAATATAGGAGTAAGGAAGACTTGTTACAACTTTGCAAAACATTGGCTAGGCTGTAGATGGAATACTGTGTGCTGTTCTGGTTGCCACACTATCAGAACGATGCAATTGCACTGGCGCAGAAGACATGCAATAGAATATTGCTTAGGATGAAAAGTCTCAATTCTGCAGGAGGACTGCATTTGCTGGGTTCATTTTCATTGGACGAGGAGGAGGCAGATGGGAGATCTGATTGAAGTGTACAAAATTTAGTGAGGCATAGACAGAGTAGATCAAGAGAATTTCTTCTCCATAGCAGATGTATCTAAGACTTGAGGGCATAAGTTTAAGGTGAGGAGCAAGTGGCTTAGAGGAGATCTGAGGAAGAATCTTTTTTCACCCAGAGAGCGGTAGAAATATGGAACATGCTGCCCAAGGGGGCAGTGGAGGGAGAAGATCTCACAACATTCAAAAAAGCATTGGATGAACATTTTTTTTCTTTATTCATTCATGGGATGAGGGCATCACTGGCTAGGCAGCATTTATTGCCCATCCCTAATTGCCCAGAAGGCAGTCAAGAGTCAACCACATTGCTGTGGGTCTGGAGTCACATGTAGGGCAGACCAGGTAAGGATGGCAGTTTCCTTCCCTAAAGAACATTAGCAAGGTCTTCAAATGCCAGGGTATAGTAGGCTGTAGAACAACTGCAGGTAAATGGTATTAGCATACTTTGATGTTTGTTGGCCAGCATAGATATGGTGGGTTGAAGGACCTGTTTCTGTGTTGCATCACTCCCATTAGGTGGCTAGCGCATTTCTAATTCTAGGATATATCTGAAATGTTTTGCTTGAGATTGGCAGATCCAAGCAAAGTATTCGAAAACTAGTTAGATTGCTATCTGTAAGGAAGAACATGCAGATCTTTATATAGGAGCCAAAAGTATGGCTCCAGATAAATAATTGATTGGAGAACCAGTGCTGACATGATGAGCTGAGCATCCCCCTTCTGCACTGTAACAAGCCTGTGTTTCTATGACCTTCAGAACAGTTTCCTAAAGTTAAACTTTTTACAACAAACAGGGAAATGGACTATATTAGATTTAGTGATGACCAACAAAAGTGAATTTGTTATCAATCTGATAGCTAGGAAATATGTTGCAAATAGTGACCAAAACATTACTTAATTTCATGTTAGGTTTGAAATAAAATGGAAAGTTAAAGAAGTGTTTAAATTAGGTAAGACATTTTTAAAAATTAATTAATCATAATGCTGGTAGAAGTGTTAATGGGTAAACCTGCAGACAGTGTGTGTGTGGTAATCCCCGAAAGAAAGATGTCACTTATGTCAAGAGCCCATGTGTGGAGTCTTTTAATTTGGAAGAGAGTTGAACTGCAACTCCCATGCAGGGCTAACTAGAAAACCCTTGAGCATACATACAAACGTATGAATAAGGAGCAGAAGTAGGTCATTCAGCCCCTGAGTCTGCTCCATCATTTAATGAGATCATGGCTAATCTGAAGTTAACATCAAATCTATATTCCCACTTTGCCCAGATAACCTTTCACTCCTTGTTTACCAAGAATCTATCAATTTCTACCTTGAAAATATCCAAAGATTATGCTTGTACTACATATTCAGGAAGAGAGTTCAAAAAGCCCATGACCCCCTGTATGAAAATGTTTCACCTTATGTTTGCTTTCAATGGGCACCACTTATGTTTAAACAGTGAGGCCATTTGTAGATTTTGCTATTACTGGAAATATCCTTTCTCATATCTATTCTGCCATGGCACCTCAGAATCTTATTCCTTTCAATCAAAATGCTTCTTACGATTGTAAATCTCAGCAGAAACCTCTAGCCTGTCCAACCCTTCCTCGTAAAAGCCCTGCCCATTCCACTTATTAGTGTCGTAAATCTTCTCCAATGCTTAAATATCCTTAAATAATAAGACCAATATTGTACACAGTACTCCCTGTGTAATGAATTATAATCTTCCTGTGTTTGTATATATTTCGTCTCACAATAAACTGTAACATCCTAGTTAGCTTTCCAAGGGTGTATTGCAAGGAATTACAGATAGATATCAATATTTTGGCCACATTATGACATACCTTCAGCAATCATCAATTCCTGATGTAAGACTTGACCCTTTAGTTTCTACCCTAAGAGAGTGATACCAATCAATCACAAATCCTCTTAGACAAATGTCGGGAAGCACAAAAATAATTATTTTGTATGATTTAAAACCAGTCATTGACAGCCTTCATCTGTGCTAGGATAGTCAACTCTGAGTTAAGCATCACAAGAGCCCCATTCTGGCATAGCAGTCTTTGCCACATTTGCTACAGGAGAGGACAGTTGTCTAAAAGAGTGGAGGATTTGCTGCCCATGGCATTTTCGGGGTTGTGTTTTCAACCAGCTGAGCTTTTATTGCTGTTGGTCTCTTCCGAAGCCTCTTAAACTGTCAGCCTACAGTGGTCATAGTCCTACAAATTGCTCAGCAGTTTCAAAGTGACTATTCATTATAGCTTTTGCAGAACATCCAGATATCCTTCTAAATAAGGAATTTTAGGAATCAGAGACTACAAGATACAACAGATCTTTCAGAAACAAAGGCTTTATTTGAAACAAAGGGTTCGCTATAAAAAAGGCTCCATTTGAAACTAAGGCTCCTTTGACAACACCATTCAAACACATACTATCCACCACATAGACAAACAAGAGCAGCAGACATATATGGGAACACCACCACCTGCAAGTTCCCCTCCAAGTCACACACGACCCTGACTTGGAAGTATATCCACCGTTCCTTCATCGTTGCTGAGGGGAAATCTTGGAACTCCCTTCCTAACAGCACCGTGGGTGTCCAACAACCTCATTTACTGCAGGGATTCAAGAATGCAAATCATCACTATCATCTGCATGGCCATTAGGGATGGACGGTAAGTACTGGCCTAACTAGTGAAACCAAGCAAATGGTGAAACCAGTAGAGATAAATGAGGGAATTACAGGCCAGTGAGTCTCACATCAGTGGAAGGAAAAATGTTGGAGAAAATTCTGACGAAAAAATTAATATTCACTTGGAGAGGCAAAGTTTGCACAGGATAGTCAGCATTGCCTTGCTAGAGGTTGGTCATGCCTAACAAATTTGATTGAACCTTTTGAGGATGTGACCAGGTAGCCAATGGTGGTACGGTTTATACAGTTTATATGGATTTCAGCAAAGCATTTGACAAAGTTCCACATGGGAGACTGACAGAGAAGGTAAAAGAATATAGGATCCAGAGAAGCCTGACAAGTTGAATCCAAAATTAACTTAATGGTAGGAGACAGAGGATGGTGGTAGAAGGCTGTTTGTGTGACTGGAGGCTGGTGTCCTATGGCATACCATATGGATCAGTGCTGAGCCTCATACTGTTCACATTAGATGTAAATAATATAGAAGAAAATGCCAGGTGATGTTAAATAAGTTTACAGATGAAATAAAGATTGACTAATTGGTTGAGAGTTAGGAAGATCCTAGATTACAAGAGCATGTAGATTGATTGGTCAAAGGGGCAGATCAGTAACAGACGGAATTTAACCTTGGTAAGTCTGATGTGATGCACTTTAGAAAATGTAACAAGACAAGTGAGCAGTCAATGATTGGCAGAACACCAGGAACCTCAGAGGAGCAGGGAACCTTGGGGTACTTGTCCAGATATCCCTGAAGGCAGCAGGTCAAGTTAAAGTAATTCAGAAAGCATATGTAACACTTGTGTTTAACAATTGTGGCATTGATTATAAGAGGAGGCAGGTTATGTTGGAGCCGTACAGGACTTTGATTAGGTCACAGCTGGAGTACTGTATATATTTCTGGAGACCACACTACAAGGAATGATGTGATTGCACCAGAGGGATTGCAGCGGAGATTCACCAGGATGTCAGGATATTGATAAGTATGTGTAGTTTTCTTCAGAACAAAGAAGGCTGAGAGGGGAGCTTGACTGTGGTGTATAACATTAAGAGGGGTCTGGAGAGGGAGAATAGAAAGCAGCTGTTGCTCTTAGTTAAGGAGTCAATAACAAGGAGGTAAAATTTTAAAGCCAAAGGCAAGAGGTTTAGAGGAGATTTTCAGAAGAAATATTTCATCCATATGTTCATGTTAGATTATGTGTGATATCTGTCGAATGGGTGAAACCAATGTGTGGGTCAAGACAAGGAGTTCTGTTCTGGCTTTCTGTAATTGTTGTGTCATATATGTTTAACCCGTCTATAACCCTCTGCAGTTTCTTTCTCATCCTTGCCAATTGCCTTCACACCTATTTTTGTGTAATCTGCCAGTTTAGCAGTACTGCATCCTTTTTCCTTATCCAAGTCATCAAAATATATTGTACACAATTGTGGCCCCAACACTGGTCCCTGTGGCCCTCCACTAGTTACAGGTTGCCAACTTGAAAATGCCCTCATTATCTCACCTCTCTGTCTTCAATTAGTTAGCCAATCTTCTATCTATGTTCATAAACCACCTCCAACACCATGGGCTCTTATGTTTATTAAGTAGCCAAATGTGTGGTACCTTATCAAAAGCTTGCTAAAAATCCAAATATAGTAAATCTACTGCTTCCTCGTTATCCATCTTGCTTGTTACCTCCTCAATGAATTCCTCTTCATGAAACCATGCTGACTCTGATTTTATTATGTATTTCTAAGTGCTCTATTACTGCATCCTTTACAATAGACTCTAAAATTTCCACAATAGCACATGTTAATCCAACTGGCCTATAGTTACCTTTTTATTGCCACTTTGACTTTTTAAATAAAGGTTACATTGGCAGCTTTCCAATCCACTAGGAATTCTCTTGCAAGTTTACTACCAGTGCATCCATTATCTCCCTTTAACATCCTAGGATGCATTCCGTCAGGCCTGGTGGACTTATCGATATTTAACCCCATTAGTTTCCCTAGCATTCTTTTCTCCAGTGATAGTTATTGTATTTATTTCCCGTCCTCCTTTTGCCTGCCAAACATGTACTAATTTTAGAATGCTATTGCTACCATGAAGACCTGGTGCAAAGATTTCATTTACCTCCCTTGTGTTTTTGCATAAAGAGATTGAGAACCTCATATCACATTGCAAAATCGGAAATTGTGCAGGATTGTAAGTGCTGGGAAGCATTCCTGGAATCAATATGGACAGATCAGTTGCTAAAACCAAACAAAACCTGCAAGGTGAAGTGAATACTGAGATCAAGTACGAGCAGCACAACCCACTTGAGCATATTTAGGAAACTGCTCTTGATCATTTTCAGATGGCAGAATTGTCAGTGCCAGTGACAGAGATGGTGCAAAGTCAGCAGCAATCTTTCAGTAACATGACTGAGTTTCTGAAAAATGTTTACTTCAGTCAGTCAAGTAACCCAATGAGTGGCTGAAGGCGTCCGGTTTGTTCAACAATTCGGGGAAGAAGACTTACATATGACTCCAGGCGATCCAGACCACTAACATCCCCAGATCCAGGACGTGCTTACGAAACAAAAATTGCACCCAGACACAGTGAAACAGGGGCCAATTTTCCAATTAGACAGAAATTTGAATGGTCCCGAAATCTAGAATCTAACATAAAAGGAAGTGTTAGTTTCAACAGAAGTCCCATGATAGATATTCAAAAAGTTAACGTTTCCTAGACATGGAACAACAACTTGAGTTGGCAGAGAAAACATTCTGTGCAAAGGAAATTCAGAAGGTTGTGGGATTTCTAGATAATTATAAATAAACAACAAGGTCTGTAAAGAACAATGCCGTCCAAGAAGGATATCCACAAAATAAAATTCCTTCAGCAGATGAATGAGGGTCAGAACCGGGGTGTACCAGCCTCAAGGAAGAGACCTACCATTCTTCAAGAATTCCCATTCTTCAGGAAGAGAGGGAATCTGAGAAATGTATAAAAGAGCCTGGCAAAGATCTGCAAAAAAAAAGCGCTTTTGTGCTTTGCTAAAAGGAGGCTCAACTGAGGGTTTTTTGTATGCATTTCTGAAATCTGAGATTTGTGGGAGATGAGGTATAGTTAAATGTCAATGTGATTATATATAATGATTGTACAATGAGTTAACTGTGGGGAATAAAGCTTGATCAGGGTGAGGGGTGGAGGTTGATGAGATGTATCGGTTCTGCTGGAGTTAATGTGCACATTATTTTGGTTTCATCCAGTCTACAGATGTCACGCACAGAATGCAGATCAAGGCAATAAAATGTGAGGCTGGATGAACACAGCAGGCCAAGCAGCATCTCAGGAGCACAAAAGCTGATGTTTCGGGCCTAGACCCTTCACCAGAGAGGGGGATGGGGAGAGAGAACTGGAATAAATAGGGAGAGAGGGGGAGGCGGACCGAAGATGGAGAGTAAAGAAGATAGGTGGAGAGAGTATAGGTGGGGAGGTAGGGAGGGGATAGGTCAGTCCAGGGAAGACGGACAGGTCAAGGAGGTGGGATGAGGTTAGTAGGTAGATGGGGGTGCGGCTTGGGGTGGGAGGAAGGGATGGGTGAGAGGAAGAACCGGTTAGGGAGGCAGAGACAGGTTGGACTGGTTTTGGGATGCAGTGGGTGGGGGGGAAGAGCTGGGCTGGTTGTGTGGTGCAGTGGGGGGAGGGGATGAACTGGGCTGGTTTAGGGATGCAGTAGGGGAAGGGGAGATTTTGAAACTGGTGCAGGTCAAGGCAAGAAGCTTTACTTTGGCTTTCAGAGGGAGCAGATACATTTGTACCAGCTTCCTAAGATCTGAGAAATTATGCCTGACCACATGTAATTTTTGCCATCATACACTAAACCTTCTTATCATCTGAGAACAGTATCTCCCTCCTTAGGTACTCTCTGGTGCTGCATCTTCTACTTCTAATCACTAGACAGGCCAAGTATTAGTCATGCAAAGTTCAAGTAGTCTCTGTTCATCTCATTTATCTTTCCTAGGTCATGAAATCTGAGGTAGGAGGGTCATGATTCATGCCCGATCTTGCATTGAAATCCCCAAATAGTTAACAATGTTCTGATTTAGAAATTCTGCCGATAGCAGCATCAAGCTCCTCAAAGAACTGGTCATTCACCACCATAGTGAGTCACAGTATTGAATCACAGATATTTCCCATAAGGTTTACTGTTCCTGTTTGAGTTGAGAGACAAATGGAGGAGACAATGAGAATAGTGAGTTCCTTACAGCGAAGCCTACGCCATGCTCACAAGCTCCCTTTGAATTCTTTCCCAGCCAGATGAACATATAACGTTTTTCTTCTGGTAACCCATTCTCACTGAACTTTGTCTCTTGCAGGGAAGTGACTTTGATGAATGTGGAGCTGGAAAAGCACAACCAGTCAGACAGTATCCGAGGAATGGGAAAGTCAATGTTTTGGGTCAAAATCCCTCATCAGGACTGGACAAAGGGGTTGGCCGAAATAATGACTTTCCTGCTCTTTGGATGCAGCCTGAC
Organism: Stegostoma tigrinum; assembly: GCF_030684315.1. Lineage (NCBI taxonomy): Eukaryota > Metazoa > Chordata > Chondrichthyes > Orectolobiformes > Stegostomatidae > Stegostoma > Stegostoma tigrinum. Next base: position 65,958,403 of record NC_081361.1, on the reverse strand, counting down.
CAGCTGTGCTTTTCCAGCTCCACATTTATTTACCCTAGGTTCCAGCATCTGCAGTCCTTTCAGTCTCAAAGTTATGTCGATGTTCAGTCTGTCAAATTCCATGTTAATTACTGCTCTCTTGCACAAATTAATATATCAGCTGCAAGGTATCCATCAACCCTTTCCAAATGCTAATGGCATTCCAGCTCAAAATGTCAGTGTCATTTTTACCGTTCTGCTTACTTGCCTGGTGCAAGGGGTTCCATCCATTTGTTGAGCAGGGACTCTAAACTCCAAGCAGCTATTAATGCAGATGGACTGAGATGAGCCAGCATCTTATGGGTCAGGGGCAGCCTGGATTGAGGTAAGTGCTGGCTGACCAATAGGCTTGATTGATCCTCCTGCTGAATGCAAAATGTTTGGCTGTGGCTTGGTTGTAGATGCTACCACAAAGATGATATATTTGGACATCAGTCCACCTTTGGGCTCTACTTTAGATGTTTTGTTAGGATTTCCTCCCTTATCCTTCAACTCTTCTGAGTAATCCACAGGCAATTTATGCAAAGCTGGGAATTTGGTTCCTGAGTGCCATGATGTATCCACATGGCCTCCATGTTGCACGCCTGGGAGCCAAGCCTTGTCAAAGTTCCTCTGAAACTTTAGCCTGGTAAAGATCCGCAAAAAAAAAGCACTTTTGTGCTTTGCTAAAAGGAGGCTCAGCTGAGGGTTTTTTGATGGATATGCTTTGTACTAACAGGAATTGACTAAAGCATTTGGCTGTCATTTCTCCAAAAGTGTACCTTATTCATAACATTTGTGAAAGTACATTACAAAATATTTCAACCTAAAAGTTTTAAGAAGCTCATTAAAAGGGGAGGTGAACTAGTGTTATTATCACTGGATTGTTAATCCAGAGACCCAAGTAATGTTCTGGGGACCCAGGTTCAAATCCCACCATAGCAGATGGTGGAATTTGAATTCAATTACAAAAAAATTCTGGAATTAAGTGTCTAATGATGACTATGAATCCATTTTCGATTGTCGGAAAATTCCACCTGGTTCACTCACGTCCTTGAGGGACGTAAATTGCCATCTTTACCTGGTCTGGTCTACATGTGACTCCAGACCCACAGCAATATGGTTGAATTTCAACTGCCCTATTGGACAATTAAGGATTGGCAATAAATGTTGGCACAGCCAGCGGCACCCACATCCCATGAACGAATTAAAATAAATTAAAATTAAATTTGTCTCGAAGCAGCATTTTCCATCCTTAAGGGTTGCCTCAATACAATCCCAACATTCTTGGTGTTCAAGTTCCTTGTTACGCACACACCCTGCAGGGTTCTGCCTGCTATTGGTGTACTAATAGATGAAAGGTTTTGGCTTTTTGTCACTGTGCTTCTCAGTGGCTGCTCCGGATTTTAGCACACCCGTCAGCACATAGCCCAGGACCTTGGAATATGACAGTGCACACGACTTAGTCAAAACCAGCTCTGCACTGGAATACCAACAGGTTTTGGGCAAACCAGAAAGATTCTTTCACTGAGTTGATGGTCCTCCAAGTGCAGTTGATGTTTGTCTTGTTGTGCATACATGGAAAAAGCATCTTAGAGCACAGAATCCTGCATCACAGAGCTGTAAAGGGTGAAGTTGTATAAAAATCCCTGGCCGGGCCATCTTTGCAAAGTTACATTTCACAAGGAGGTAAATAACACTCTCTTCCTCACCACAGCTACTTTAAGGGAGGTGTTAAGAGAGGGTGGGACTTCATGTGTGTAGAAATTCTGATAGGAAGGGACTTTCTCATGACCTGCCTATCTTTATCTAGTGCTGAGGATGCTGCTGGGCCTGCTGTGTTCATCCAGCCTCACATTTTATTATCTTTATCTAGTGTTTGTTTCTAAGTTCTAGAAATGAGTTATTCTGACGTAATACTTTGATAGCCTGGTCCGGAAATAATCAGACATAATCTGCCATCTCCTTCTCCCGTAGGGCTTCTAGCACACAAATTTGACTCTTAGGATAAGGAAAATTGAATATGATTTCCTCCCTTTGAATTTTCCACATTATATCCCTGTCTATGCTGCCCATTTCAACCTCCAGATAAAGGAGGAAAGTGGTTTGGTTGTTCACCATGTTGTAGGAATGAGGACTGGGTTAGACTTGTGCCATGTGGAGCAACATTCAGGGGGCATCATATCAGGTTCTTACACACAATGGAGTGGGAGTGCCATGCTTCCCACAACCTCCACATTGGTCTTTACCATCACTGTTCTCTCCTCCAGTTTTTAGTACATGCCCAAGACTATCTGTACCATATCCCCAGGACTTTTAGTTAATTAGACAGTGAAGTACACAATGAATCATTTCCTAAGAAACATAGCCTTGCTTTTGTCTTGATTTGCTTTAGCTCCCCAGGTTCATTTAAACTTACCACAGATGCTCATCAGTCTCCGCACTGACGGCAGATTTAAGCAGAAAACAGTGACATCATCCATGTAGCTTCGAATGGATTGTCACTGCTACCCAGGATCATTACCTTCTTATGCCCTGCAAACATCCTGATGGACTCAACAAATTGTTCCGTACAACACATGAACTGGATGGACAAAACTGAATCCAGATTTCATCGGAAATCTTTTGAAACTGCACTGCTGATATTTCTGCACAGAATTTGATCCAATTGTGGGTTCCTTCTCCAAATCTCATTTTGGACCACATGCATCAGGTAGGGTGTGTGATATCTGTCCAAGTCCTTCTCCCTAGTTTGGGCTGCTGAGGCAGGTGTCTACCTCCCTGTATCCTACACAGGAAAATGTAGGTCTGGTCAGGGAGCATCACTAACTCCAGAGTAGTCTTGACCCTTGATCTAGGGAAAGTGTAGGGCCCATTAGGAAGCATAGAGATAATTTGTGTGTGGACTCAGAAAACATGGACAGAGTTCTCAATGAATATTTTGAGTTGGTCTTCAAAATGCAAAAGTATGACACAGATAGTGACGGGAGGACTGAGGAGAGCTGGAAGAGTGGAGGTGCTAACAGGTTTAACAGCTTTGAAGATACACAGCTTCACAGGCCAGGATGAGCTGTATCCCTGGCCATTGAGGGAGGCAAGTGAAGAGATACTGGGGCCAGGGCAGTAATTTTCAAATTCTGTGTCTACAGATGAGGTGCCAGAGGACTGGAAGACAGCTAACAGTGTCCTATTATTATAAACAGTGGAAGGGATGGGCCACACTATTACAGGCCAGTTCATCTCAGCTCAATAGTGAGAAAGTTAAGAGAAAGAATTCTGAGGAACAAAATGTATCTGTACTTGGAATACCATGCATTAATCAGAGACAATCTGCATGGATTTATTAAGAGAAAGTGATGTTGGCAGAACTAGATATCTAAGTGACTAGGACAAATGAGGAGTTGAGGGAAACTAGCCTTAGTAAGGAGCTGAAAAGTTGCTAAATCTCCAATACCTGATATTCCACATCCCAGAGTACTGAAAGAGGGAGCCATAGAGATACTTGACACAATGGTGACTATGTTCCAAAGCTCTATTAATTTTCGGATAATTCCTGCAAATTGGAAGGTAGCAAATGAAGGGAGTGAGAGAGTAAACAGGGAAGTACAGATCGGCTAGCCCGCCATCAGTAGTAGGGCAAATGTGAAAACCTATTATAAAGAATGTGATAAATAGAGGAAGGGACACTAGACCCAAAACATTAATTCTGATTTTTTTTCTTCACAGATGCTGCCAGTATCCGTTTGATAATGATCTGTTTGGGCAAAGTCAGCATGGATTTATGAATGGGAAATGATGTTTGATGAGCTTTTTGGACTTTTTTTGAAGATGTTACTAACAGAATTGAAAACTGGATGAAGCATACTTAAATTTTCAGAAAGCTCTTTCTAAAGTTTCCCACAGGAGGCTGCTTAGAAAGATTAAAGCACATGGTATCGGAAATAATTTAGTAGTATAGATTAAGGATTAGCTAATAGGCAGAAAAAACAGACAGCAAGAATAAATGAGTCAGTCTTGCATTGGCAGGCTGTGGCTAGTGAGATACCAAAGGTTCGGGGCTTGGGGCCAGCTCTTCATGATAATATATCAATGATTTGGAGTTAGGATCAAATATAAACTTCAAATTTGCAGATAATACAAAAATAAATAGGAATGTCTGTTGTGAGGAAGATATAAAGCAACTTCAGCAGGATTTGGACAAACGTCGTGAACATAAATATTGAAATATACTGTGGAAAATGTGTGGTCAAATGGTTAAGAGTTGGAAATTGTTGGCATATAAAAGGGATCTAGATCATCTTGTCAATAAGTCACTGAAGACTACAGATGCAGGGGATAACAGCAAGAAGATTTGAGTTCAGGAGCAGTGAAGTTTTGCTTCAATTGTGTACGAGCTTGGTTAGACCGCGTCTGGAGTAGAACATAGAACATAGAACATACAACATAGAACATAGAACAGTACAGCACAGAACAGGCCCTTCAGCCTACGATGTTGTGCCAACCATTGACCCTCATGTATGCACCCTCAAATTTCTGTGACCATATGCATGTCCAGCAGTCTCTTAAATGTCCCCAATGACCTTGCTTCTACAACTGCTGCTGGCAACACATTCCATGCTCTCACAACTCTCTGTGTAAAGAACCCACCGCTGACATCCCCTCTATACTTTCCTCCAACCAGCTTAAAACTATGACCCCTCGTGTTAGCCTTTTCTGCCCTGGGAAATAGTCTCTGGCTATCAACTCTATCTATGCCTCTCATTATCTTGTATACCTCAATTAGGTCCCTTCTCCTCCTCCTTTTCTCCAATGAAAAGAGTCCGAGCTCAGTCAACCTCTCTTCATAAGATAAGCCCTCCAGTCCAGGCAGCATCCTGATAAACCTCCTCTGAACCCTCTCCAAAGCATCCACATCTTTCCTATAATAGGGTGACCAGAACTGGACACAGTATTCCAAGTGCGGTCTAACCAAAGTTTTGTAGAGCTGCAACAAGATCTCACGACTCTTAAACTCAATCCCCCTGCTAATGAAAGCCAAAACAATATGCTTTCTTAACAACCCTGTCCATTTGGGTGGCCATTTTAAGGGATCTATGTATCTGCACACCAAGATCCCTCTGTTCCCCCACACTGTCAAGGATCCTATCCTTAATCCTGTACTCAGCTTTCAAATTCGACCTTCCAAAATGCATCACCTCGCATTTATCTAGGTTGAACTCCATCTACCACCTCTCAGCCCATCTCTGCATCCTGTCAATGTCCCGCAGCAGCCTACAACAGTCCTCTATACTGTCAACGACACCTCCAACTTTCATGTCATCTGCAAACTTGCTGACCCATCCTTCAATCCCCTCATCCAAGTCATTAATAAAAATTACAAACAGTAGAGGCCCAAGGACAGAGCCCTGTGGAACACCACTCACCACTGACTTCCAGGCAGAATATTTTCCTTCTACTACCACTCGCTGTCTTCTGTTGGCCAGCCAATTCTGTATCCAGACAGCTAAGTTCCCCTGTATCCCATTCCTCCTGACCTTCTGAATGAGCCTACCATGGGGAACCTTATCAAATGCCTTGCTGAAGTCCATATACACCACATCCACAGCTCGACCCTCATCAACTTTTCTAGTCACATCGTCAAAGAACTCGATAAGGTTTGTGAGGCATGACCTGCCCCTCACAAAGCCGTGTTGACTGCATTTAATCAAGCCATGCTCTTCCAGATGGTCATAAATCCTATCCCTCAGAATCCTTTCTAACACCTTGCAGACGACAGACGTGAGACTTACTGGTCTGTAATTGCTGGGGATTTCCCTATTTCCTTTCTTGAAGAGAGGAATTACATTTGCCTCTCTCCAGTCCTCAGGTACGACTCCAGTGGAGAGCGAGGATGCAAAGATCTTCGCAAGTGGCAAAGCAATTGCATTTCTCGTTTCCCAAAGCAGCCGAGGACAAATCTGGTCCGGGCCTGGTGACTTGTCAATCTTAATGTTTGACAAGATTTTCAGCACATCAGCTTCCTCTATCTCTATCCATTCCAGCATGCACACCTGCTCAACAAAGGTTTCATTCACTACAAAGTTTGTTTCTTTCATAAAGACAGAAGCAAAAAACTCATTTAGGGCTTCCCCTACCTCCTCAGACTCCACACACAAGTTCCCTATGCTATCCCTGATCGGCCCTACTCTTTCTTTGACCATTCTCTTATTCCACACATAAGTGTAAAATGCCTTTGTGTTCTTCCTAATCCGTTCTGCGAAGCCTTTCTCGTGCCCCCTCCTGGCTCTCCTCAGACCATTTTTGAGCTCCTTCCTTGCCTGCCTGTAATCCTCTAGAGCTGAGCTTGACCCTAGCTTCCTCCACCTTATGTAAGCTACCTTCTTCCTTTTGACGAGAAGCTCCACCGCTCTCGTCATCCAAGGTTCCTTTATCTTACCCGTTCTTGCCTGTCTCAGAGGGACATATTTATTCATCACCCACAACAACTGTTCCTTAAACAGTCTCCACATGTCTATAGTGCCTTTACCATGGAACAATTGCTCCCAGTCCATGCTTCCTAACTCATGTCTAATCGCATCATAGTTTCCTCTTCCCCAATTAAATATCCTCCCATTTTGCCTAATCCTCTCCTTCTCCATAGCTATGTAGAATGTGAGGCAGTTATGGTCACTATCACCAAAATGCTTTCCCACCACAAGATCTGATACCTGCCCCGGCTCGTTTCTGAGCACCAAGTCTAGAATGGCCTCTCCCCTTGTCGGCCTGTCAACGTACTGAGTTAGGAAACCCTCCTGAACACACCTTACAAAAACAGCTCCATTCAAATCTTCTGCTCGAAGGAGGTTCCAATCAATATTAGGAAAGTTAAAGTCACCCATTACAACAACCCTACTGCGTGCACACTTTTCCAAAATCTGCCGCCCTATGCTTTCTTCAATCTCCCTGCTGCTATTGGGGGGTCCTGTAGTAAACCCCTAACGAGGTGACTACTCCCTTGCTGTTCCTAATTTCCACCCATACTGACTCAGTAGGCAGATCTTCCTCGACAATGGAAGCCTCTGTAGCTGTGATACCCTCTCTGATTAGTAGTGCTACACCCCCTCCTCTTTTTCCCCCCTCCCTATTCTTTTTCAATGCTCTAAACCCTGGAACATCCAGCAACCATTCCTGCCCCTGAGAAACCCATGTCTCTGTTATGGCCACAACATCATAGCACCAGGTACTGATCCATGCTCTAAGTTCATCACTTTTATTCCTGATACTCCTTGCGTTAAAGCAAACACACTTTAACTGATCCCTTGGTTCCTTCCCAGGAAAATCCTTCCCACTAGCTGGTCTACCTCTTGCTATTGCCTCACCTGCATCAACTCTCACCTCCGGTATACAGCTCAGGTTCCCACCCCCCTGCCATACTAGTTTAAACCCTCTCAAACTACTCGAGCAAACCTTCCACCCAGGACATTGGTCCCCTTCCAGTTCAGATGCAACCCGTCCTTCTTGTACAGGTCCCACCTTCCCCAGAAGGCATCCCAATTGTCTACATATCTGAAGCCCTCCCTCCTACACCAGCTGCGCAGCCACGTGTTAAGCTGTGCCCGCTCCCTATTCCTCGCCTCGCTATCTCGTGGCACCGGTAGTAAACTAGAGAACACCACTCTGTTCGTCCTGCTTTGCAGCTTCCATCGTAACTCCCTGAAATCACTTTTTATATCCTCAATCCTTTTTCTGGCTATATCATTAGTGCCAATATGTAACACAATTTCTGGCTGTTCGCCCTCCCCTTTTAGAACCTTATACACCCGATCGGAGACGTCCCGGACCCTGGCACCAGGGAGGCAACATACCTTCCGGGAATCCCGATCCTGACCACAAAATCTCCTGTCGATTTCCTGTCGAGTCCCCTACCACGAGTACATTTCTATTCTGCCCCCTTCCCTTCTTTGCCACAGTGCCAGGCTCAGTGCCAGAGAACTGACTACTATGGCTTTCCTCTGGTAGGTCATCCCCCCCAGCAGTATCCAAAACGGTATACTTATTGCTGAGGGGAATGCCCACAGGGGATCTCTGCACTGTCTGTCTGTCCCCTTTCCTCCCTCTAACTGTAACCCATCTATCCTTGTCCTGAGCCTTAGGAGTGACCAACTCCCGGTAACTCCTCTCAATTACCCCCTCTGCCTCCCGAATGATCCGTAGTTCATCCAGCTCCAGCTCCATTTCCCTAACACAGTTTTCAAGGAGCTGGAGTTGGGTGCACTTCCCGCAGATGTAGCCAGCGAAGAGGTGTGCCATGTCTCCCACCTGCCACATTCTGCAGGAGGAGCAAGCAACTGCCCTAGCATCCATACCCCACTTATCTGAACACCCACTAAAGTAGAAAGCTTAGTTCAAGTTGCTATAAAATTAATAACAAACTTATATTCAATAGAGAAAGTTTAGAATGAGCCTTCCCTTATTAACTAGGTTAGAGGAGGAGGGCGGGTGTGAGACACTACGGTTGTACAGTCTCGGGTTTAGCCGCCTTGCTGATATATATGGTCACTGCTTTCCTTCCCGGCTGCCCCTCTGATCCTCGTCACTTCCTCCGCTGCTCCCGCTCCTTCTGTGAAAGAGAAAACACCGCTGCCCACTACCGGTAAGTAATTTTAAAAAGCTGCCTTACCTTCGCTGCAGTCTTCCGGGCTCATCTTACCTCCGCTGCTGCTCACGACGCATGATTGCAGTTTTGGCCTCTATCTTTGGAAAGATATTAAGATTCTGCAAATTCCTTCCCAGGGTACTGGGACTGCCCTATGAAGAAAAATTAGTCAAATTGGATCTGTATTCTCTCACACTTCAGAGAATGAGAGGTGATCTCAGTGAAACTTACAAATTGCTGAAAAGGGATAGATAGGGTACATAAAGATATAAAAACCAAAAGAACTGCGGATGCTATAAATCAGGAACAAAAACAAAGTTGCTCTAAAAGCTCAGCAGATCTGGCAGCATCTGCGGAGGAGAAAACAGAGGTAACGTTTTGGGAAGTTCTGAGGAAGGGTCACCGGTCCCAAAACGTTAACCCTATTTTCTTCTCCACAGATGTTGCCAGACCAGAAACTTTGCTTTTGTACATTAGGGTATGATGTTTCCCCTAGTTGCAGAATCTAGAACCACGAGGCACAATTTAAAAATAAGTGGGGTGCCAATTAAGATGAGTTATTTTTGCTCAGAGGGTTGCGAAAGCTCTGTTTATGAGTCTGTTCAAAAGGTAGAGATTGATAGATTTCTGATTTCCAATACTGCACAAGGTTATGGGGATGGGTGACTTAAAGGCACTTTTGACCAGCCATGATTATACTGAATGCTGGGCAGCTCGATGGGTTGAATGGCCTACTGCTATTCCTATGATTGACATAAACGGCAGGAGAATAGCAATGGCCTGGTCAGCTTGGCAGAGCAGTGACAAATAGAATTCAACCTGGAAAAAATGTAAAGGAACATTCATGCAGAGGGCTAACAAGCCATGGGATTGTACTATGAATGGTAGGACCCTGGAAAGTACTGAAAATCAGTGGGACCTTGCCTTGCAATTACCTCTGTATGTGGAAGGTAAAGTCATTAAGAAGGCAGATGGGAGACTTGCCTTCATTAGCTAAAAGCATAGAATACAACAGCAAGGAGGTTATGCCGAAACTGTAGAAAACACAAGGCCACAACTGGAGTACACCATGTAGTTCTGGTCACCACATTACTGAAAGAATGTGATTGCACTAGAGATTGCAGAGGAGATTTTCTAGGATGCTACGTGGGCTGGAAGGGCTGAGCAATGAGGCATACCAGATTAACTGCTTGGATACAGCATGGTATTATTAATGCCATTGTTATGGGTTTGATCAGTCTGCCTGTTCGACCACAAACCAGGTTAATTTACGAAAAAAAAGTACAGTACAGACACAAAAAAGGCAAATATTCCATCTGGGTTCTTAAGAATTCATGACCAAGACTTGGAGTAAGGGTTTTAAATACCTTTTAAAGATAAAGCACTTTCACAAGGAGGAGTGAAAATACAGCCAGATTTGTACAGAGAGGATCCAATACAAGCTGTTACAATTCTGAATGAAGCATGCAGGGTTGGTGGAAAGAGGATTTTCTAGTAGTTGACGGTGAGAGATGAAAGGCCGTAGATACAAAATTAACTCTAAGAGATTTAAAACAGAATTAGAAAGGGGTCTTTGCACAGTGAGTTTTGAGAGAATTGAAACCAGATTCGTTAATGAGGCAGATATTCAAAATGAGGTGAGCCAAGTGAATGTAGCGAAAGGGATCGAGATAACTATGATTAGTACTATTTGCTCAGGACAGGCACCAGCAGAGACTAGTAAATGGTTTGTTCCTCTATTGTAACTGCTGTGTATAATGATCTCCCATTAATGTGCATCATAATCCAGACAAGCCAGGTGGCACTATCATCTTACGCCACTCCCCCTGCACTGCTCCCCCCCCCCCCACCCCCCCACGCCCACCCACCTCTTAACAATTCAGTTTTGTTTTAACAAAGAGTTTTGTTCCTTTGGATAAGGCGTGACTCGTATATCTCAATAGTTATTTCTGGACCTGTCGCTTGCATAGCTTATAGCTCCAGTTTGTGTGGAATGCTTTATTTCACTGTTTTACTGTGTTCACTGCCTTAATGCACATTGACGTTTTGGTTTCCTAGCATTCGGTCTGACCACTGGCTGTATTATGAAGGTATATTTACATAAATACAAAAACAGGAATGTTTTTCCATACTGTCGCCAACATCCGTACTAAATCCTGCTTATACCCATCATCTCATTAACCTTCATTTGCTACTATTTTCTCAGTGAATCAACTTTAAAATTCTCAACTTTGGATTTTAATTACTCTTTTATCTTACCGCTTCCCATCTGTAATTCCAGTTATATAAGCTCCACATCTTCCATACTCTCCGTTCCTCTAACAACAGTCTCCTGTGTCACTCCCATGGATCATAGCTCACTCTGTAGAATTTTATCTCTAATTCTCTCAGCCCCTCCAGCATCCTCTTGAGAAAGTCCTTAAAAACTTTTATCTGACCAAGCTTTTGGTGACCCCCTTTATTAATCCTTTCTTGGCTTGGCATTCATTTTGATCACACTTCCATGAATCCTGCTAGGCATTGTTCTACATTCTAGTCACAATATAAATTTTCTGCTCTCAAGAAGAGTCATATTGGTCTAAAATTGTTAACTCTATATCTTTCTCCATGGATGCTGCCAGATCTGCTATTGCTTTCCTGCCCTGTCTGTTTTTATTTCAGATTTCCAACACCTTCTTTTATTACAATATGAATTGGTGTCTTCCTCAGAATTTCATGCCTAACTCTCTTGGAAGAATATATTTTTGAAGTTTTGAATTTGCTCTGAAACATAGCTGATCTACAAGCTAAGCCCGATGCAAGGTTTAGTTATGTTTCAAAGATATTTAAACAAACTGCAAACTAAATCAGCATGAGCAAGAGGGAGATAAATCATAACTTTGACTCAATTGACACGAGAAAGAATTTGGGGAGAATTTTGAATGGATGAATTCAAGAGGCAGCTAAGTGCCTTTTTGGAGCAAGAAGATCCACATATTAGGCGTAAAGGCTAAATTCATCCTGAAAAAGTCCTTATGTTCATATGGGCTGTGAAAAGGTGGTCCTTATCAGGGATAACCACATTATCTCTATCTTTATAATGTGAACTTGAGCCAACGCTCCAGTCAGTTCCAAATAAAAGTACTATGATAAGTCCACTGAGGATAAAATTCTTCAAAAGATTGGCTGCACAACCAAGTATTCGCATGGGCCTTGCTCTGTAAAGCTGGATTTTGGCTTTGTTTTGGTATTTTATTTAATGGCCATATAAATCATTGAACTCTGTCAAGGGAACTGATGCTTCATGAAAAAATGCACACTGTTAATGTTTGGACTCAATGTTATGTGGAAAATTTAATGAGCAAAATAAATGTCAATATATTTTCAGCATCAGGTCCTCACTGAACAGACACTTTTCAGTAATCAAGAAATAACACGTTTACCCTGGTATTTACATCTTTCATTAGGTGTTAAGCTCAATGTGAGGTGGCAACAAATGTGTTACACAGCAAGCTTTTAAGAAGCATGTGTAAGCATCAGTATGTCAGCATCAAAAACACGAGATATAGGCAGAGGTATGTGGAAAATATTCTGCAATGTGCAAGGTTTTGGGACGCCTTAACAGAAAACATATTAATTTGTGCTTTTCCTCCCCATCTACACCTCAGTTCTAATCCTGCAGAATTTCACAAGTCTCTTGAGTGCAATTGCACATTGCATGGATACACGGACACATTAGATAGATTCTACTAGGCCTGCCCGTAACTTTCAAATAAGCAGATGCCAGACAGGGAAACTAATTTGGGCAGGAAGAAGAATGTTAAGTTTCCTGACAGTCGGTTAAAGTCTTGAAATCAAATTTTCAGGAGCTCTCAGGCAGGTAGGGTTTCCTGACCTTTACCATTGGGAACCTGTTTTACATGTTTAGTCCAATGGGAAATATGTGTTCACAAACCCAACTATAGATATGAAGCAAATTCCTAGCGAGGTAGACAACATCATCCTCCAAGCTCTGATGAGGACATACTTCCTCACTAATTCCTTCATCCTTAAATAGGCCATTTCTTTGTACAAATGCTTGCAGTATTAGGAGTGAAGCTTCACTAGGTCTGTCAGTTCATGAGAAGTCTCAGAGATATGCATAGAATTCCTATACTGTGGAAGCAGGCTATTCGTTCACACTGACCCTCCAAAGAGCATTCCACTCAGATCTACCCCCCTACCCTATGCCTGTAACCCTGCATTTCCAATGGCCAATCCACCTAACCTCCCCATCTTCAGACTGTGTTGCCCAAAGGTGGGATCGAACTCAGGCCCTTGGTACTGTGAGGCACAACACTAACCATTGAGCCACTGTGCCACCCCTTGCAGTTGGCCTTCTCATTGGTGAACAGTTACAGTGTAAAGGTGAAGCCTCTTTGTGTTCATCAGCTCATGAGAAGTCTCAGCCTTATGTATTCTGCCTTCTTATAGGTAAACACTTATAGTGCAGGGTGTGAAGGCTGATCAGGCTCACTACATCGCTCACATGAAGCAGCCACACTGGCTAGTTCCAGCAAACCTGACCAGGCAGGCAAGCAATGCTTAATTTAAAAAGGCATCAACTTAAAAGGGGGAAGACACAGGGAAAGGTGGCTAGAAAGGTGAGCTGCTGGGAATGAAAGATGGCAGAAGGAAATTAAAAGGCATAGTTGTCAGGGCACTAGGAGGATCCTGAGGAACAGATGGAGGAAACTGGGATGTGAGGAGGGAGAGTGACAATATTAGAGTCAATGGGATAAGGAAAGATGGGACCTGCATATTAAGAGTGGCGAATGCACTGGGGTAATTCCGTGTGCTAGAGAGGGTGAAAGAACAGTGGAAATGAATAAGGGTGGGGGAGAAGGATGAGCCTGGGGGTGCTGATCTGAATCAGAATGGGAATGGGGAGATAGCAGGAATACTCATGGAAATGGGATTCATTTTCAACTGTGGAGGGCCAATCACAGGTCTACGTATTTGAAAGTTAAGGATTTGGGCGTGAAACCGTTATGCAGGCTGTACGTTCCAAGATTGTGGAGCTGCATTGTTGGGTGTAACGCAAGGCGACTAAAAGCACATTGTGCTAATGGTCGCATGCATGGTAAACAACATAAAGATGCTTGCACAGGGTAGCATCAGGAAGAACAGTTCATGAAAGACGTACTTCACCATGTAGTGGTAGTTGTAGGGCAGACTCTCACATGAACAGTTTGACAAGGGCCCAAAATTACACTGCCTGTGTCATCATTCCAAGTGGAAAGCATACACCTCATTCCTGATAATTTTTGGCAGATCTATACTGGAATCCCCCATATTTGATTTGCTTAATACAGTAGCTGTCTGAAAACTGACTTTGCTAAGACTGAAAGAGAGGAGGAAGAGAAGCAAAGAGGAGAAGGGCACTGCAGCCATGGACGAATACACAGTACATCAAGAGGAAAACAAGAGGCTTCAGCCTCACCGGTCAGTCTACTTTATTGAGGAAGAGTGAATGGAAGACATTCCAGCTAATTACAGAGAAGTGAGAGCTAGAGGTGTCTACACGTTACAGAAGACGTTGCCCATATCTGAAGCATTGTATCTTGGGAGGAAGTGCTATGCCAATTGTACTTTAGATTAAAACTGAATTCCTCACCAACAGCTCATTTCAAACCTCAACTGTGGATAAGTGTGGCATGTCTCAACCAACAAGCTACAGGGACATTAGGAAGTTCCAAGATATCCTTCATAGGAAGGCAATACAGTTTGTCTAGTTCACCATGAACCCGGAGAGCCAAGGTGCCAAAGCTGTAGGATTAGCATTCATTGCTGGGTCCCCTGAGGACCAAGGGGCCTTTGATTGTACACAAGTGATTCTCAGAGGTTCTTGACATCATCCAGCCATATTCTTGAAGGGATTTCATTCACTCAATGTCCACCACTGATTTGTGACTACAGCCGACAATTCTTTTAGGTGTGTGCTGAGGCAGTTATATTCTGCATAACTCCCAGGCTCCCCTACCTGCATCAGCTCTGGGGCTGGTTCATGCATGACAAGAGTAATCCCAGAAGTCATGGCTAATGACCGCAGAGCAAAATTTTCAACCTGATTGTAAACAGCTATACAATACTGTCCGTACATCCACTCGGGCCATCATTGAGCAGGTATTTGGGCTTCTGAAGATACATTTCATTATCTGAACCACTTAGGAGGAGCAGTCCAGTAATCACTAGATAAGGTCTCCAGAATAGTGTTAAAAGCATCCTGCACAGCGCCAGGTCAACGATAGGCTGCAAACTTAGAGGGGGAGATGGACCAGTCTCCTCAGATCAGCAAGAAGGGGTGTCTAATAAAGATGCTGACGGAGCCAGCATGAATGATGAGGATGCCTAGGAAGTCAGGGTAGTACTGAAGAGAAGCAGACGAACTTGACAGTATCTGATAGCACCTGGATTCTAGGGTGAATGATTTTGCAGGAACATTTTGTCCTCAGAAGTATGAGCTAATTGAGGTGCAGAGGCTTTTCTGCCCTCAACGGAGTTCCTGCTTTCTAAATGTTTTCTATAAAGATACTTTGATTATAATTTAATTTGTCCCCTTCGCACCAATAATATCTTGTTCAGTTTCCTAGCCAGGGCATCATTTGGAGATCTGCAGACGTCAAGAGGGCCACACTTGTATGACTCAAAACTTCATTAGCAAAAGGGCATCTGTCTATCATTGAGAGGCAGAAGGGCTGAATTGTGCTGACTGATTGTCAAAACCCAAGCTTGTAACTTTCAGCTTACTAAAGGTCATACTCCTCTCAGAATACCAGTAAATGAGTGTTTCAGTGCTCTTCACACTATTGCACACCAGGCATTTCAAACAGTGGAACCATAGAAAATTGGACAAGGCCATTCGGCCCTTCAAGCCTGCTCCACCATTCATGATGATCATGGCTAATGATCCAACCTAATAGCCTTTTCCCCACACCCTTTAATTTCTTTAGCCACAATTGCTATGTCTGCCTCCTTCCTGAAATCATACAATGCTTTGGTCTGTTTTCTCTAGTAGTGAATTCCACAGGCCCACCATTCTCTGGATGGAGAAACTTCTCCTCATCTCAGGCCTAAATGGTTTACCACACATCATTGCATGGTGACCCCTGGTTGGTGACAACTGCATCTTCGGCAATATCCGTCTGCATCTACCCTATTTCATCCTGTTTGAATTTTAATCAGTTTCTATGAGGTCCCTCCATTCTTTCTTGGATCTCTAATTTCTCTTGTAAGCTAAGGTATGGCCACTTTTCCTGTTCTATGTTTGCACCAGTCAGGAATGAACAGTTGTTGCAGTTCACCTATGCACTGTTTGGATATTTGCCATTGCCTTTCCACCATCATCCTTTTAAAGTAGCATTCCCAATATTTCATAGCTAACTCATGCCTTACACCATCATAGCTTCCTCAATTTAGATTCAAGCCCTGAGTCTCAGAATCAACTACAATACTCTCAGTTTTAATGAGGAATTCCATCATATTATGGTCGCTCATGCCTGAGGAGTCTCTCATGGCTAGATCATCAATTATTTCTTTTCGACGTAGGCTACAAGAAAAATACGGACAGTCAAAAGTTTGAACAAATTGAAATAAGTCACAGGAATTTAATACAAAGTACTGTATTTCAAAGATATGGGGGTGCCTGTGTTGGACTCGGGAGGACAAAATCAGAAGTCACATGACATCAGGTTATGGTCTAAGAGGTTTGTTTGAAAACCCAAGCTTTCGGAGCATAGCCCCTTCATCTGGTGAAGTCACTTCATGTAACAAAGGGGCTACACTTTGAAAGCTTGTAATTTCAAATGTTAGACCATAGCCTGGTGTCATGTAATTTTTGACTGTATTTCAAATAATAGCACTGCACAGAAAGTTGGCATCTGAAGTGACTTTATTATTGTTTAATCTTTATTTTCCTCAGACCATACTATGGTGCCACCACCATAGCTACAGCTGAGCATCAGGAAGCCTGCTGGCTGCTTTGCCACCTTGCCTCAAATGACTTTTGCAACCATACTCTGGCCGTCTGGGGCACGGAGGGCTCCAGCCTACTTTTGGTCTCCTGCACAGTTACAAGTGAAACCTCTTCAGCCTAACCTGATGATGCATTTGTGGCCCTGGTAGAGGGGATGTGGTGTAGCAGGGTACCACTAGAGCACCCTGCGATGACAATCCTCTGTGCCTGTCTGTCACCCCTCAATCCCTTTGATGGAAATTACAATGGCAACTCCCTTACTCCGTGAAACCAGGTTCCCTTGGCCTACTCTCACTGAACCAGTGAATGAAAGCATTATTGTTTCAAGCAAGTGATGCTGGCTGTTCTGCTGCACCTGACTCTACATGTTGGTCACCACTCAGTCCCATAGAGAGTGCTGTAGATTTGTCCATGTTGCAAGCTGCCACCTTTGCATGAGGCTATAAGATGATGTTAGTGATTGCTATGTAACAGGAAACAGTTGCTTGCGTGTTTGCTCATGAGATTCCTGTCAATATTCAATTGCCCACCCCCAGCTATACCCAGCTCTACCTCTTCACCATATCAACCAACTGATGTGCCCGCAATTTTGCTTAGCTGTAGCCAGCCTGTTACACTGATCAGTACATTCCAGATTGTTACATGAAAGCAGAATCTTTGCCACCAGACCCTTCGCTGCTGATGCTGCTCACAAACAGGATCACACAGTCTTGGCTGAACGTCTGTTCCTTTCAGTGAAAGATTAGGAGGACAGCAGCCCTCTTTTCAAACCTAATCACAAACTCCACCACTGCACTGATCTTCCTCTCACTCCCAAGCAGTGTTTCAAGTTGAATCAAATGGTTTGTAATTTCAAAATCCGGATCCAATAAAGTGCTAAATTCCAAACTCTGTTCTTCTTATCAAAAGGATTGTTTACATCACCTCCACAATACCAGCCACCAGTGCCTCTGCATCAGCCTACTTTGCTTCTAAAACTCCCAATCTGATTTATGTCACTTTTTCCCATAACCATTCCATAGCTATCCAGGCCAGCCTTCTAGCTTCAACACTTATTTCATTTCAGTTAATCTAAAATCCTGCTGACTGTATACTAACATTGCGAAAAGGATTGATAGCCAGACCAGTTTTGCAATATCGAATGGTAGAACAAAGAACAAAGAAAATTAAAGTCGAGGAACAGGCCCTTCAGCTCTCCAAGCCCGCCCTGACATGTTGCCCATCCCAACTAAACCCCCCACCCTTCCAGGGACTGTATCCATCTATTCCCATCCTTTTCATCTATTTGTCAAGACACCCTTTAAAAGTCACTATAGTATCTGCTTCCACTATCTCCCCCAGCAGTGAGTTCCAGGCACCCACCACCCTCTGTGTAAAAAAAAAACTTTCCTTGTACATCACCTTTTAACCTTGCCCCTCGCACCTTAAACCTATGCCCTCTAGTAACAGTCGCTTCTACCCTGGGAGAAAGCTTCTGACTGTCCAATCTGTCCATGCCCTTCATAGCCTTGCAGACTTCTGTCAGGTCACCCCTCAACCTCTATTATTCCAGTGAGAACAACCCAGGTTTCTCCAAACTTCTCTCATAGCTAATGCCCTCCACATGAGGCAACATCCTGGTAAATCTTTTCTGTATCCTCTCTAAAACCACAACATCCTGCTGGTAGTGTGGCGACCAGAATTGAACACATTATTCCAAATGTGGCCTAACTAAGGTTTTATAAAGCTACAGCATTACCTGCCAATTTTTAAACCCAATGCCATGACCAATGCAGGTAAGCATGCCATATATGCCTTGTTGATGACCTTCTTCACCTCTTTGCGACTTCCAGTGACCTGTGTACCTGTATACCCAGATCCCTCTGCCTAACAGTACTCTTTACGGTTCTGTCATTTACTGTATATTTTCCATCTAGATTAGACCTTCCAAAATACATTTACCGCACATTTTTCTGGATTAAACTCCATCTGCCATCCCTCCGCCCAAGTCACCAACCGATCTATATACAACTGTGTTCTTTGACGGTCCTCATCACTATCCGGAATTCCACCAACTTTTGTGTCGTCCACAAACTTACTAATCAAACCAGTTACATCTTCCTCCAAATCATTTATATGTATTACAAATAGCAAAGGCCCCAACACTGATCCCTGAGGAATGCTACTAGTCATAGCCCTCTATTCAGAAATACACCATTCCAATGCTACCCTCTGCCTTCCACGATCAAGCCAGTTTTATTATCCATCTTGCAAGCTCACTTTTGGCCCCGTGCAATTTTACCTTCTGTACCAGCCTGCCATGAGGGACCTTGTCGAAGACCTTACTAAAGTCCATGTAGACAACATCCACTGCCCTATCCTCAATCAAGTTAGTGAGACACGACCTCCCCTTCACAAAACCATGTTGCCTCTTGCTAATACGCCCACTTATTTCCAAGTGGGAGTAAATCCTGTCTCGAAGAATTCTCTCCAATAATTTCCTTACCACTGACATGACGCGCACCAGCTTGTAATTAGCTAGATTATTGTTGCCACGCTTCTTAAACAAAGAAATAACATTGGCTATTCTGCAATCCTCTAGGACCTCCACTGTAGCCAGTGAGGATACAAATATTTCTCTCAAGGCCCCAACAATTTCCTCCCTTGCTTCTCTCAGTATTCTGGGGTATATCCCATCAGGCCCTGGGAACTTGTCTACCTTAACGATTTTCAAGACCCTCAATACCTCCTCCCTTTTGATCTCAACATGATGCAAACTATCTACACTCTCTTCCCCAGACTCATCATCCACCAGGTCCTTCTCTATGGTGAATGCTGATGCAAAGTATTCATTTAATACCTCACCCATTTCCTCTAGCTCCACACAAATTCCCTCCCTTGTCCTTGAGTAGGCCAACTCTCTCCCTAGCTACCCTCTTGCTCTTTATATATGGATAAAAAACCTTGAGGAATTTCCTTAATCCTGCTGGACAATGACTTTTCATGATCCCTTTTAGCCCCCCTGACTCCTTGCTTAAATTTTCTTTTGAACTTTCTTGTATTCCACCATTGCTTCATGAGTTCCCAGCCTCCTCGCCTTGACAACTGTTTCCTTTTACTTTCTAACTAGGGTCATGATATCTCTCATGATCCAAGGTTCCCGAAATTTGTCATACTTATTCTTCATCCTTACAGGAATGTACCAGCCCTGAGTTCCTGTCAACTTGAAAGCCTCCCACATGCTAGATGTTGATTTACCCTCCAACATCTTCCTCCAATCTATATTCTTCAGTTCCTGCCTAATATTGTTGTAATTAGCCTTCCCCCAATTTAGCACCTTCCCCTGAAACTACACTTATCTTTATCCATCAATACCTTAACGCTTACTGAATTGTAATCATTATTCCCAAACTGCTCCCCGACAGAGACATCAACCAACTGGGCAGGCTCATTCCCCAATACCAGGTCCAGTACGGCCCCTTTTCAAGTTGCACTATCTACATAATGTTTCAAGAAGCCCTCATGGATGGTCCTTCCAAACTCTGCCCCATCCATGTTCCAAGCTCTAAGTGAGTCACAGTCAATAAATGGAACATTAAAATCACCCACGACAACAACCCTGTTATTTTTACTTTTTGCCAAAATCTGCCTACATATCTTTCCTTCTATCTCCCATTGGTTGTTGGGATACCGATGGTAAACCCCAAACATTGTGATTGAACCCTTCCTGTTTGAGTTCTACCCATTCTGCTTCATTGTATGAAGGTGTCTTCCTGCAGTACAGCTGTGATATTCTCCTCAACAAGGAGTGCAATTCCCTCACCCTTTTTAGACCCCACTCTATCCCGCCTGAAACATCTGTAACCTGCAACATTAAACTGCCAATCCTGTCCCTTAGCTTATGATCCTATTATTTTTTCAGGTAGAACTGTGGATGATCACTTTCTGACCTACATTAACAATGGATTTTGGATTATTTGAGAAAACTGAGTTGGTCTGAAATTTATTGAGGTGAGTTAACTTTGTTACTTGATTTCTACTTAAAATTTAATAAGAAAGCCCCTCCCTGTTTCTGGTATGAAAATAAACTTAGCCATCTGAGTCACGATCCATCAGAAAATCAGAACACACAGATCTCCAAAGATAAACTAGACATTCTTAAGAACTACTTTGTTGAGTTACTGATCCATTTACACGTCAGAACAACACAATGAGAAACAAAGTCAGTCCAGTATGCTTAATGTAACCGAGACCATAAGGGGTCCTCACGGTCATCAGATACATGAATATGTGCCAAACAGTAACATTCTCACCTCTTAGTCAGAAGATTTTTTTTCAAGTCCGATGACAGAGATCTGGATGTACAATCCAGATTGTTATTTTTGTAAGATACTGAAGAAGTATTACAATGTCAGAACTCCCATACATACACACAAACAAACAAAAAGCAGGGGTAGGCAATTTGACCTGCTGTCATTTAGTAAGATTGTAGCTGATCACCATTGTGACCTCAAATTCACATTCTCACTCACCCCTCATGACCTTCCAGCTCTTTATTTATCAAAAATCTATCTATCCTAGCCTTCAAAATATTCGAAGACTCTTCTTACACCAACTTTCCAGTGATTTTCAAAGATTCTTGGCCTTCTTCAAAAGAAACTACACCTCATATCTGTTTTATATGGGCAACTTTTTGTTTTTAAACAGCGACACCTTGTTTTAGATTCGTCCATAAGAGGAAATGCCCTCCCCACATTTACCCTATCAAGATTCCTCAGGATCATAGGTGTTTCAATCAAATCATTACTTACTTTTCTACATTTCAGCTGGTCCATTCTTTCCTTACAAAACAAGCCAATCATTCCTGGTAAAGTTTCTATTAACTGCTTCTGATAAGATTACATCTTCCTTTATATAAGTTGACAAATACTGTACACAATATCCCAGATGTTGAATCACCAATAGCCTGTATAACTTAAGCATATCCTCCCTATTTTTGCATTCAAGCCCCTTCACAATGAACAATGTCGTACTACTAAGACAACAAGCTGTAAAGCTGGATGAACAGAGCAAGACAAGCAGCATCAGAGGAGCAGGAAAGCTGGCGTTTTGGGTCTAGACCCTTCTTCTTCTGAAGAATGTCTGATTTCTGAAGAAGGGTCTAGACCCGAAATGTCAGCTTTCCTGCTCCTCTGATGCTGCTTGGCCTGCTGTTTGTTTATCCAGCTTTACACCTTGTTATCGCAGATTCTCTAGCATCTGTAGTTCCTACTATCCCTATACCATACTATTGACTTTTTCTACTTGTTTGCTGCACCTGCATATTAGTCTGCTGTGGTTAATACACCAAGACACCTACATCCCTTTGTAGCTTAGTGTTCTGTAATCTCCCACCATGTAAGCGTTATGTCTCTTTCTTGTGCCCAGTCAAATAAGGCTATTTCACATTTTACGACATCATATTCGAAATGACATCTTTGCCCATTCGCTTAACTTATTATATCACACTGTAGCTTCCTTAGGTACTCTTCACAGTTTACTTGGCTACCCATCTTTGTGTCCCACAGCAAATTTGGCATCTTGTTTCCATTCATCCAAGTCATTTATATGTAAATTAGAAAGAGTTGAAGTCTCAGCGCAGTTCCTGTGACACACCACATGTTGCATCTTGCCAGTCTGAAAACATTTATATCTACTTTTGCTTCCTGTTCTCCAGGTAATCTTCTGTCCATGCCAATATACCAACCATTTTACTGCCTCCAAAACCTCCAAAAGCCTGGTTAAGCATAATTTCTCTTTCACAAAATCATGCTAAATCTGGCCAGTTACTATAATTTCTTTAAAATAGCTTTGAACATTTTCCTATAAAATATGTCTTTTGCCAAGGTATTTTCTCTGGGGTAGGGGAGTCAAAAAGTAGACAGCATAGATTTAAGGTCAGAGGGGAAAGATTTAAACGGGAGCTGAGGAACAACTTTTTCCACACAGAGGGTGATCTGTGTATGGAATGAGCTGCCAGAGGAAGTGGTAGAGGTCAGTACAATTACAACATTTTAAAGGCATTTGGACAGTTAGATTGATGAGAAAATTATAGAGGGATATAGGTCAAATGCAGGAAAATGGGACTAGTTCAGGTTAGGGAACCTGGTTGGCATGGTCGAATTAGGCCGAAGGGCCTGTTTCTGTGCTGTATGATTCTATGATTCTACGACTCTATGAATATGATGTGAACCTAAGGTCCCAACTGCACTGTCGTGTGGAAGTAAAAGATCACAATGCACAGTTTGGAGGATCGGGGCAGTTCTCCCAGTGCTTTGGGAAGTATATATTCCTCAATCAACATGAACAAGGACAAATTATCTATTTTTCTTTAAAAAACCACTGTGCGTGGGACGTTGTGCTCTGACTGTGTTTATTACAGCAACAATTTGCTTCAAAAACATTTTATTGGCTGTGAATCACTTTGGGAGTTCATGAAAAATGTTATAAAGTGCATTTCCCCCCATCAACATATTAGTGCTTTGTATCTGCTGCAATGAATAGAATTTAAGAAAGGAAAAATCCGTTACAAGCAGTCATTTGGGCATGGGCCCAAAAGATCAGTGCAATACATTAGTCACTTTGTTCAAAGGTAAGCAACCAAACAGTTTCTGAGTAGTAGTGGACTAATCTAATAAGGGCAATACATCCAACATACTTTCCCATACTAAAGATCAACTTAATTTAACTAAAAGTCTTTTGAAGTTAATGTTTAATTTGTTCATGTTTAAAAGTTAAATTGAAATGTATAAGGGAATTCTTGCTTTCTGTTGGCATCTCACACCACATAACTGCAATGAACGAATGTAATCAGACTAAACTTTCAATTTAACTACTTCCTGATCAATTTTTAACATTCTTTCAAGGAACTTAAATTAATTGAGGCTGATCATTTTCATGGGAAAGTATTTTGAATAGTTTTACTGGCAGTTCCAACACTATAACAGCTGTTAACTAATCAACTGTTTAAATTCTTGACGCACTGCATAACCTGCTATTCCAAATGGCCAATCCATCATCCAAAATACTTTCCCACAGACAGCAGTCCACCTCATTTCATTAATCCATTGAAAAACATATTAAAATTTAGTGAAACTAATTACACTTTGAATCAACTTTTTAGATAACATTCATCTTCGTAAAAGATTTGTCCTTCAACACAATTAAAGCTGAGTGGCTTGTACTGTTCAGAATAACTGATAACAATAAAATACACAGTCTGCGAGTTGATTTCGACCAATGTATCCAAGGGTCACTTTAAGCAATAATGACTTTATGTTTTCCTCCCTGTGGAGCCAAAATTGGGTAGCCCCCAAAATGAGCATAAAGTACAGTCTGGTCGCAGTGGTTATGGAAACGATGGAGTAAAATGTTTTCTCTGCACGAAGAGTGACAGGTCAGTATAGTGCTAAAGAAGGCTTATGGGATGTTTTCCTTCCTTGGGTAAGGTATTGAACACAAGTGTGGAATGTAATGTTGGATCTATAAGATGCTGTTCAGCCACAGCTGGAGTTTTGTGGCCATGGCGGTTGTGGTCAACACATTACAGGAGGGAGATAAACTCTAAAATCCGAAGAGTAGCCACCATGGGTCTGGCCTCTCCTTGAGCTAATAACTAATAACTCTAGAGCTTTGCCTCTAAAGCTCTCTCACTTAGAGGCATGAAAAAGCTGTAAGCTTGCCCATCATGGAGATAGTAATTATTTCAAGTTAGTAACTTGGGTTGGCAGTTTGGCAATCCAATCTCCATAATACAGAGTTGAGAGGAACCACAGAATTGTCTGCATTGCTTTGTCTCTCTTTCCCTCCTATACATACACACTGTCAAAGTTATTTGTTAAGAGATATACAGAGGTTCAAAGAGCAAACAGTTAACCCACACCATTTATGCAAAAGCAAACCAATGCAAATGTTGTGAATCTGAAATGAAAACATAAAATGCTGGAAATACTCAGCAGTCAGGTACTTGGAAAGTTAACTCGGTTTCTGTCTCCAAAGAGGGCTATCTGGCAAAGATGGCGGAGAAAGCTGGGTAGAAGGTTCTCAGGCTGCTAGCCCATCTACTCCCTCTCACATGACTGACCACATCTCTTTTTTAAAAAAAAAATATTTTTCTTCATTTAGCTTTTCAATCAAATTCTTTTTTTTCTCTTTTCTGCAGCCACAGTGGTGGAGAGAAGTTGAAGGGAGCCGTTGATCGGAAGATCTGGAACATTCCGCATGGCCATGGCGGTTGCAATTCGAGCAACTGCTCCAGCGTCAATGGATTCAAGTTGGTTCTTTTCCTCTGGTGTTTTGGAGGTGTCTGCAAAAGTGGCAGAGTGAAGGATCACTCGGTTCTCAGGAGTTAATTTGGATGGTCCATCTATTTTCAGAAGTTGGGATGGGCCTGGTCCTTGAGGGCTGGGACAATCACTTGGCTGTAATGGCAGCCGGAGTATCAGCAGTGATGAACCGGCTTTGGCAGAGGCAATGTGCTGAGTCAGGTCAGCAGCAGTAGGGGCTGCTTAGAATGTCTCCTGCTTGGTGTTGTGCCCTCAGGAACAGCTTTGGTATTTGTGGAGTAAGACACGTCCTGGAGACATTTATAAAATCAAGAAGCCATGGTTGGAGCAAAAAAAATGTGAAACTTAATTTTGTAGATATTATTCTTTTTTCATTATTTATGTAATTAAAATGGTGCTGGATTAATGATTGCAACTTATAAACATTTTCCTGTATATTTCATGAATACATACAAGAATAAATTACTGTACTTATTCTACTATGCCTTTAAGGGGAAGTGGCGATGTGGAGGTAACATGACCGAACTTGTAATCCAGAGCCCCAGGCTAATGTTGTCTGAATGCAGGTTCAAATTCTACTGCGGCAGACAGTGACATTTGAATTCAGTAAAAATCTGGCATTAAAAGAGAGCCTGTTTGTAGCCATGTTTAACCATTGTTGTAAAGACCCATGTGGGAAACATGCCATTGTTACCTAGTCTGGCCTTCTTGCAACTCCAGACTCCCAGTCATGTGGCTGACGCTCAAATGGCCTTAGCAAGCCACTCAGATCAAGGGACTATTAAGGATTATAACAATAATTTACCATGAATGAAAAAAAAATAAATTGTTCTGTGTAGCAGTGCATTTTCCATTTATATTGCATACTGTTCACTACTAGTTAGTTAGGGAGAACTAAACTTGGGAGTAAACTTCAATTAAGTAGTGCCAGTGACATGTTTATTATTTGGTAACATATTTGGAGTGGTAGATGAATCGCACTACAAAAAGCTGTACTTCACTTGTAAAAGTACACTACTGTTATTACATTTTACCTGCAGAGTAGGGGACAGAATCTGCAAAGTGGAGGGAATGGTTGGAAAGGGGGAGAGGGTTGGAAAGGTGATAGAGGGGCTGCAAAAGCAATTAAGGCCCGACAAAGGGGAATGCATTTTTGAAAATTTTAACAAAGGAATATTCAGCTAATTGGGATCCAGGAAAACTAATGAATGCCTTGCAACTGAAGGTGGAGTCTCTTAGTTTAGGTGGTGGCAGGGAAAATTCAGTGGATGCACTTACAATGAACACTCTTTCGATTGGATAGCTTAATTTCAAACACTTTTATTTCATACTCCTTTACTTCTACGTGTTATCACATTACAAATCATCTCACCTACTGGGAATTACTTAAGCTGCAGCGATTATGAGCTGGATTTTCTGAGGACTGCTGATCATATTCAAATTGGCACTCTTTTCCAACTTTTTCATATTAAAGGAAAAACTCTGATATGTGGCAAGAAATTGTTATCTCAAATCCTGCAGAAGTGCAGAGCTTACTTTAAATCTAAAGATGTCATAATAGTGGGTGGCAGCTGGGGGAAGACAATTTATGTTCCCTTTTTAACAGCAGTCGTTCAGTATTCTGTGATTTAAATGCGCACTACCATAGAGAGCCACTTTGACAGCTCCTGCAAAAGGGTTATGTACATAAGGTAAGTCTGAGTTGAGAGGGCCATAAAGATAGGATGCCAGGCTTCAGTGTGAGAAGGGAACCAGGGAACTGTTTGAGTAAGTGTTTAGGATAGGGGACGGAGTATGTGGTCCAGCATGGAGGGGTAGGGTGTTATGTCCTTGGGGAGATGGGAAAACAGGCATCAGCTCTGGCAACGACATGTTGTTGGGTCCGTTAGTGAGGTGTCGAGGGTCGGGGGTGGGGGTTGGCAGTGGAGTAACAGAGAATGTTATTGGGACCTTGTGAGGGGTGCCTTTCGGTCAGAATCTGGTTAAGTGAAAGAGGTTGGGGGAGCTGTACTTGGGAGGAGGTGGTGTGTTATATTGAGGGCAGTGCCCGTTTAATGGTTAACCAGAAATCCAGACTTTAAAACAGATAGAATCAGAAGGTGTTGGAGAAACTCAGTAGCATCTGTAAAGAGAAAACTGTGCTAATGTTTTGAGTCTCATGACCCTAACATTTTTATTTGTTTCAGAACTCCAGTATTTGCAGTTCTTTGTTTTATTTTCGCCCAGGTTTTAGTTGGCTGACTGTTTCTGCGTAACTAGTAACTGCTGTGGAACCATCCAGTTTCTCTGATTTAAATGGATACTTTTGGAGGATTCCACAACCAAGGAATTTCCCATTGTAATCTTTAATTTCCAGGGCAATTCTTTTGGAGTCTGCTCTGAAAGTGTCTCCAACACTTCTGTAATGCAACCCTTATGTACTCTGCAGAAACAATTACCTGCCTGTCGGAAAGTCCAGGTTTATGCTACCCAGAGACAAACATGCAACCTTTTAACTGTGACCTCACCAGTCCACAGAATGAATCTTTAAGGTGGTGACTAGGAATGTCTGTCTGCTTTTTCTTTTAAAAGCATGTCGCAAACTTATGCCTGTTGATTTGTGCCAATTTAAATGCCATGGTGTCCATGAAATTAATGTTTTTTTCTTGTGATTTCCGACTAAGTCAATGGGGTGTTGATAATTCTTGATGAATTCATCTAATTCTGTCTCTATGGTAAGGGAATATTGAGATGACAGCAATCATAACACGATAGAACTTCATGTACTGTTTGAAGGGGAGAAATGAAGATCCTAGACTAGTGTTTTAAATTCTAACAAGCTAATTATAAAGGTAATAAATAGGGCTACTCAAAATTAACTATAAAACTAAGCTGAAACAACTGTAGTGATAGACTTTTACTGAGATATTTAATAGTCCTCAGCAAAGATTTATCCCAGTGGGAAAGAAAGACTCTTTGAAAAGGTTGCATCATCTTGGCTAATTAAGGAAGTTATAGATCATATCAAAATGTAACAAACAACCTCCAAATCTGTAGAAATGAGGTGGTAGGCCAGAGGGTATAGCCAACTTTATGAATCAACAAAAAACGACATTAAAAATAACCAGAAACAAAATAACATAGAAGAGAAAGCTAACTAGTAATACAAAAACAGATAGTAAGACCTTCTACAAATATTGAAAGATCAAAAGAGTAATTAATGCAAGTGTTGAACTTCTGGAAAGTGAGTCTGGGAAATTGATTATTGCAGCAAGCAAATGCTGGATGTGTTAAGTAGTTGGTGATATTGTGTCTGTTTTCGCTGTGGAAGACTACGAAAATCTTCTGCAGATACTTAAAAGTCAAGAGGTGAAAAGAAACAAGGGGCTTAAAATGTTCACCATTGCCAGGAAAAAGGTGCAGAGCAACTATTAAACTTAAATGCCAACAGTCTCTCAGGATATGATGGCCAGAATCCATGTACCTTAAAAGCAGTTACAAAAGAAGTTATCCTGGAGGCATTGGTTATAATCTTCCAAAATTGCTGAGACTTGGGAAAGCTCTTAGCAGATTCGAACACCCTTCTTCAGGAAAGGAGGAGACAGGAAATGAGAGGCCAGTTAGCCTAACGTCTGCAGTAAGGGAATAGCTAGAATCTATATTAAAGCAGTTATGGCAAAGAATTACGATAATCACAATGGGATGCTGTTGCAATAGTAATCCTGGTCAGTACAAGAGGAACAATACATTCAGACATTTGGCACATATACTTGGCTGAGGAGCCAATGTGCAGATCTGATAGAATGGTGGAATTCTGATGCAGTGCCTCCAAGTCAGAATCTTCTCTAACCATAACAATACCCTAGAGCCATAGATGACTGGCTGGTGTGGCATACCAACTCTGGCTGGTGTGTAGTGCTGCTTGATTCAGGATTGGGTGTGTACACATGGGTGCTGCCTCCCTCCTGTTAATGCTCAGCATGTTCTTGGGGAACCTGGTGATAAATTATTTGTGGATCACTTTATTCTGGCTCAGGGTTTTGTACGTAGGAGAACAGATACCTTGTTGCAATCAATTGAATTTTGTAATCTCTTCATGATTTAAGTTATGGTTCAATAAGACCTCGATGTTCTCCATCACTGAAAGTAAATTTGCAATGTTTTTCTCTTTATTCATTCATGGGATGAGGGTGTTGCAGGCTAGGCAGCATTTATTGACCATTCCTAATTGCCCATCTTGCTGTTAAGAGTCAACAACATTGCTCTGGGTCTGGAGTCACATGTATTGGGCATTAATGAGGCAACTATGGAACAGAGTGAGCAGTTTCAGTCTCCTTATCTGAGGAAGGATGTTCTTGCTATCAAGGGAGTTCAGTGAAGATTTACAAAATTGATTTCTGGGATGGTAGGACCAATGTATGAGAAGTGATTGAGTCAGTTATGATTATAATCACTGAATTTAGAAGAATGAGAGGGGAACCACACAGAAAAATATAAAATTTTAACAGGTTAGGTACAAGAAAGATGTTCCCAACAGTGGGAGAGTCAAGGAGTAGGCGTTACAGTTTGAGAATAAGATCAATTTTTTAGGATTGAGCTGAGGTGACAATTTTTCACACAGAGAGCCGCGAGTCTATGGAATTCACTGCCACAGAAAGTGGTTGAGGCTAAAAAATTATGTGTTTTCAAGAAGGAAGTAGATATAGCTTGTGTGGCTTAAGGGATCAAGGGATATAGGGGATGGTTGAATGAGGGTATAGGCTGGATGATCAGCCATGATCATATTGAATGGCAGAGTAGGCTAGAGGATTGAATGGCCTACTCCTGTTCCTACCTGCTATGTTTTGATATTGGCATTGGTGTGAATTCTGGAAAGGTTCACTGGATTGATCCCAAGTGTGGAGGAACTGTCTTATAAGAAGAGATTGAATAGATTGTGCTTGTACTCACTGAAATTTAGAAGAATAAGGGGCGACCTTATTTAGCATTCAGGATTGTTAGGGGACTTAACATGTGACTCAGTAGGTTGAATAGCTGATTTGTGAAGCAGAGTAACACCAACAGTGTGGGTTCAATTCCTACACTGTCTGAAGTTACCATGAAGGACTCTCTTTCCTCAACCTCTTCCCTCATCTGAAGTGTGGTGGTCCTCAGATTAAAATACCAGCAGTTGTCGCTTGCTGATGAGAGCGAGCAGGCGTATAGTCCTTTACCTCATCACACTCATGATGTGTCAAATGGTTTCTTTCTGCATTATAATAATTTTGACTCTATGATGCATTGCACAAAAAGGCACTAGACAAGACACGTATGCTATGTTAGACAAGGGCACATAGTGCAGAGGGTAACATATTAGCATAGATAGGGGATTGGTTAGCTAACAGAAAGTAGACACTGGGGACTAATGGGTGTTTTTCACATTACAAGTCATATATAATGTATAAAGTTGTATAGAATAAATTATGCCACAGGGGTCAGTGCCTCTAATATTTAAAATCTATGATTTCAATAAAGGAAAAAAATGTACATTAGCTAAATTTGTTAAAAACAAAGATAAGAAGAAAATTAAATTGTCAAGATGAGGTAAAGTGTTTACAAAAGTAAATAGGTAGGTTAAGTGTGTGAGCAAAAAGGAAAATCGCAGATAGACTATACCGTGAGAAAACAAATTTGTCAATTTTTGCAGGAAAAATAGAAAAGCAGTGCATTATTTTGATGGAGAGATTGTAGTATTTTAATGATTGTAGATGTAGATTATCTGGGTAACCTGGTACACGAATCACTAAAGGTTAGTATGCAGGTACATCAAGTAATCAGGAAGACAAGTGGAATGTTGGCATTTTTTTACAGGGGGAATGGATAGGAAGGTGGGGTTGAGACCATGACAAGATCCATCATGATCTTAATAAATGGCAAGGCATTTTCAAAGGACTGAATGACCTCCTCTTGTCATGATGTTCTCTGTTCCCAGGTATCGCATTTCAAGTATGACTAAAAATTAACTCTTAACACAACTGGGATTATTCAGTAAGTGTTGTCCAAGTTGCTGTCTACACTTAAAGTCAGTATTACTCTTCAAAAGCCATAGGAGCATTCAGCATTTCCTGTCTTTGAAAAGGCAAGTAGTTAGAAGCTATTTTGTTTTAAACTGAGGCATACAGTATACTGATGTTGTGAATATCAGCTTGTTCAGTGTTTTGGATGATTAAACTAAGATCAATTATTGTTGCTCTGTCTTTCTGCTTGATGTGAAACAAAATGACTCAACAATTTAAATCTCCATATATGTAGTTAATATGCTTTTGAAAGGGCATATAAACACATATAAAATACCTGAATACCTGGGATGCTATTGTGTGTCAGCTTTGGCCTGCTGAGCCAGGAGACTGTGAGGTCAAGTCCCACTCTAAAGACATGAACATTTAGACTCGTCCTCCAATACAATAATACTGGAGTGTTGCACTGTCAGAGATGTCACATCACAGGGGCAATGCCAAGCTAGCACATTGTCTGCTCTCTCAAATGGGATGTAAAAATCCCATATAACACAGCAGGCCAAGCAGCATCCTAGGAGCACAAAAACTGACATTTCGGGCCTGGGCCTGGGCCCGAAACGTCAGCTTTTGTGCTCCTAAGATGCTGCTTGGCCTGCTGTGTTCATCCAGCTTCACACTTTGTTATCTCAGATTCTCCAGCATCTGCAGTTCCCATTGTTTCTAAAAATCCCATAGCCCTCTTTCAGAGACCAGCAGAAACATAATGCCCAATGCAACAAATATCTCACTACTAATATCATTTTAAAGAAATCCTAGATTATTTGCCCTTAGTTCTGGGTGCTTCCTGTGCACAAATTGGCTGCCATGATTCCTACATTCTAGCACTTATTACAACCAATGAAGAATTTTGAAGTGTAAAGTCCTTTGGTATGTTCTATGATTGTGAAAAGCATTTTTTTAAAAGCCATTCTTCGTACTGTTATATCCTTTGGCTTTATTGTCTAGTAATTGAATATTGGGCAATATGGACGCACCCCATCATGGCAGATGATCAAATAAATTGATTAATGAGTACTTAATGAATACTTTGCATCGGTATTCACTGAGGTTGGGGATAGATGTTTGATTACTCTAGATGAAGTTGGCACAAAGGGTGGGGGGGTGGGGAGGGAAGTGTTGGGTATTCTAAAAGGCATTAGGGTGGACAAGTCCACAGGTCTGGATGGGATCTATCCTCAGTTGCTGAGGGAAAGGAGAGAAGAAATAGCTGGGCCTTAACAGATATCTTTGCAGCATCCTTGAGCACGGGTGAGGTTCCGGAAAACTGGAGAATTGGTAAATGTTGTCCCCTTGTTTAAGAAGGGTAGCAGGGATAATCCAGGTAATGATAGACTGATAACCCTGACTTCAATGGTGGGGAAGCTGCTGGAGAAGATACTGAGGGATAGGATCTATTTACATTTGGAAGAAAATTGGCTTATTAGTGATAGGCAGCATGGTTTTGTGCAGGGAAGGTCATGCCTTACCAGCTTGATAGAATTCTTTGAGGAAGTGACAGAGTTGATAAATGAGGGAAGGGCTGTGGATATCAAGTACATGAACTTCAGGAGTTTGATAAGGTTCCCCATGGTAGGCCGATGGAGAAAGTGAAGTTGCATGGGGTCCAGGGTATACTCGCTAAATGGATAGAGAACTGGCTGGGCAACAGGAGACAGAGAGTTGTAGTGGAAGGGAGTTTCTCAAAATGGAGAACTGTGACCAGTGATGTTCCACAGGGATCCATGTTGGGACCACTGTTGTTTGTGATATACATAAATGATGTGGAGGAAGGTATAGATGAACTGGTTAGCAAGTTTGCAGATGACACTAAGATTGGTGGAGTAGCAGATAGTGAATGGGACTGTCAGAGAATGCAGCAGAATATAGATAGATTGGAGAGTCGGGTGGAGAAGTGGCAGATGGAGTTCAATCCTGGCAAATGCGAGGTGATACATTTTGGAAGATCCAATTCAAGGGTAAACTATACGGGAAATGGAAAAGCCCCGGGGAAATTTGACGCACAAAGAGATCTGGGTATTCAGGTCCATTGTACCCTGAAGGTGGCAACGCAGGTCGATAGAGTGGTCAAGAAGGCATACAGCATGTTTTCATTCATCGGACGGGGTATTGAGTACAAGATTTGGCAGGTCATGTTGCAGTTGTATAGGACTTTGATTCGACCACATTTGGAATACTGCATACAGTTCTGGTTGCGACATTACCAAAAGGATGCGAATGCTTTGGAGAGGGTGCAGAGGGGGTTCACCAGAATGTTGCCTGGTATGGAGGGAGCTAGCTACGAAGAGAGGTTGAGTAGATTAGGATTATTTACATTAGAAAGATGGAAGTTGAGAGGTGATCTGATTCAGGTCTGCAAAATCATGAGAGATATAGACGGGGTGGATAGCAGGAAGCTTTTTCCCAGAGTGGGGGACTCAATTACTAGGGGTCACAATTTCAAGGTGAGAGGGGAAAAGCTTAAGGGAGATATGCGTGGAAAGCACTTTACGCAGAGGGTGGTGGGTGCCTGGAATGTGTCACCAGCGGATGTGGTAAAGGTGGGCACGATAGCATCATTGAAGATGTATCTAGACAGATACGTGAATGGGCAGGGAGCAGAGGGACACAGATCCTTGGAAGATAATCAGTGATAATGGGAACTGCAGATGCTGGAGAATCCAAGATAATAAATGTGAGGCTGGATGAACACAGCAGGCCAAGCAGCATCTCAGGAGCACAAAAGCTGATGTTTTGGGCCTAGACACTTCATCAGAGAGGTCTAGGCCCGAAACGTCAGCTTTTGTGCTCCTGAGATGCTGCTGGGCCTGCTGTGTTCATCCAGCCTCACATTTTATTATCTTGGAAGACAATCAACCGGTTTAGATAGAGCATCTGGATCAGCGCAGACTTTGAGAGCCGAAGGGCCTGCTCCTGAGCTGTAACTTTCTTTGTTCTTTGTCTAGCGAAGCCAAAACCCTGTACATGTAACACAAATATTGAATCATGCTGATCAAAGACCAGTATTCCAAATCTTTGAAAAGTAGTAGAAATGTTTTCTTTTTCTTCGGTTTTGCTGGAGGCTGTGGTTTCTAACTGGGTGTGTCTTGCAAGTTGACTCAAAGTGAGGGTTACCCATATCAACCTAACAATAGCACCTGTTGTTCAATTCCTCCAAGAGGGATTTCTGGCACACAGTTATAATCCGGACTAGGCAATTTTGTGCAATACATTTCCAAGCTGCACATATATTCAAGGTTGATTTGAACAATTTCTGCAAATCAATGGATAGTAGACAGAGCATGTTTGCGAGATAACAAAGTGCGGACCTGGATGAACACAGCAGGCCAAGCAACATCTTAGGAGCACAAAAGCTGTCGTTCTGGTCTTCGATCCTTCATCAGAAATGGGGGACGGGGAGAGGGTTCTGAAATAAATAGGGAGAGAGGGGCAGGCGGATCGAAGATGGATAGAGGAGAAGATTGGTGGAGAGGAGACAGACAAGTTAAAGAGGTGGGGATGGAACCAGTAGAGGTGAGTGTAGGTGGGAGGTAGGGAGGGGATAGGTCAGTCTGGGGAGGACAGACAGGTCAAGGCGGGCGGGATGAGGTTAGTAGAAAGAAAATGGAGGTGCGGCTTGAGGTGGGAGGAGGGGACCCAACGCATCATCCTCCAACACTTCTGCCATCTGCAATCCAATCCCACCACCAAAGGCATTTTTACCTACCCACCCTTGTCTGCTTTCCAGAAGGACCACTCTCTCCGTGACTCCTTTGTCTGCTCCACACTCCCCTCCAACCCAACCACACCTGGCACCTTCCTGTGCAACCGCAGGAAGTGCTACACCTGTCCCCATACCTCCCTCACCCACATCCCAGGCCCCAAGAAGGCTTTCCACATCAAGCAGATGTTCACCTGCACATCTGCCAATGTGGTATACTGCATCTGCTGTACCTGCTGTGGCTTCCTCTACATTGGGGAAACCAAGCGGAGGCTTGGGGACTGCTTTGCAGAACACCTACGCTCAGTTCGCAGTAAACAACTGCACCTCCCATTTGTGAACCGTTTCAACTCCCCCTCCCATTCCTTAGATGACATACCCATCTTGGGCCTCCTGCAGTGCTACAACGATGCCACCCGAAGGTTGCAGGAACAGCACCTCATGTACCGCTTGGGAACCCTGCAGCCCAATGGTATCAATGTGGACTTCACAAGCTTCAAAATCTCCCATCCCCCTAATGCATCCCAAAACCAGCCCAGCTCGTCCCTGCCTCCCTAACCTGTTCTTCCTCTCCCTTGCCCCTCCTCCCACCTCAAGGCGCACTTCCATTTCCTTTCTACTAACCTCATCCCGCCCTCTTGACCTGTCCGTCCTCCCCAGACTGACCTATCCCCTCCCTACCTCCCATCTATACTCACCTCTACTGGCTCCATCCCCGCCTCTTTAACTTGTCTGCCTCCTCTCCACCTATCATCTCCTCTATCCATCTTCGATCCGCCTGCCTCTCTCCCTATTTATTTCAGAACCCCCTTCTCCTCCTTCATTTCTAAAGAAGGGTCCAGGCCCGAAACATCAGCCTTCCTGCTCCTCTAATGCTGCTTGTCCTGCTGTGTTCATCCAGCTCTACACCTTGTTATCTCAGATTCTTTAGCATCTGCAGTTCCCATTATCTCAGAGCATGTTTGCTGCTTGCCACCCTTCCATTTTTACTGTCATTCAAGATTAGAGCTTTTTTGATATTCAGGCTTCATTCTCAATATTTCCAGTAAACTGCTCACAATAAATCAGTACTCCAGTAGTGTTGAGTGGTTGGAGAAGAAAGAGACTTGATTGACACAAATTTGCAGAGCTTACGTGCCACACACTCCTCTCATTTCTAATTCAAAAGGGCAGTTGACGTCTCAAATACAGCATAAGATATTGATTTCTACATAGAACATAGAACATAGAACATAGAACAGTACAGCACAGAACAGGCCCTTCAGCCCACAATGTTGTGCCGACCATTGATCCTCATGTATGCACCCTCAAATTTCTGTGACCATATACATGTCCAGCAGTCTCTTAAATGACCCCAATGACCTTGCTTCCACAACTGCTGCTGGCAACGCATTCTATGCTCTCACAACTCTTTACATGTAAAGCCATTTTCAATCTGAAACGGACAGTCCAATAACCAGTTAAATAGTCACCACCACAGTGACAATGGTCCCATTTATGATGGATGGGCACTTTTCAACTTGACCTTAGTTGTATTGAACTGGGTACAATTGTTGAAGAGCCATACTAGGTGTGAAATGTTAACAGTATCTGGATGTGAGTTTCCTCGCTGAGCTGGAAGGTTAGTTTTCAGACGTTTCGTCACTTTTTTTTAAATTTGAAAAAATATACTTTATTCATAGAATGTACAAAAAAAAACATTTATACATCTACCCAGTCATGCAAGCCGCTCTGGGTTACCCGGGGGTACGTACACCAACTAAAGGAAAAAACAAAACAAAGAAGCAAAAGAAACAAAGCAAAGAAAATACCCCGGCAGCCGTCTCCCCGCACAGTCCCAGTTGGCCCCCTGACCAGTTCGGGGAAGGCGCCAGCTGGGCCCAGTTACCAGATAGGGCCCTTTTTTCTATTCTGGACCAGGGGTTTCATACTGTGGTCTTTCCCCACCGCGCCTTGGCGGCGGCTTCCCCAAGCTTTAGCGCGTCCCTCAGCACGTAGTCCTGGACCTTGGAGTGCGCCAGTCTGCAACACTCAGTCTGGGTCAGTTCTTTCAGATGGCAGACCAGCAAGTTGCGGGCAGACCAAAGAGCGTCTTTCACCGCATTGACGTTCCTCCAGGCGCAGTTGATGTTGGTCTCGATGTGCGTCCCGCAGGTAGAGCACGGAGTTTAGTATCACGGAGCTGCTCGGGACGAACCTCGACAAATACCACTGCATCCCCCTCCAGACCTCCTGCGCATAGGCACACTCCAGAAGGAGGTGATCAACAGTCTCGTCCCCACCCGCAGCCACCTCGAGGGCAGTGCGCGGTGGCGCAGAGATTCCGGGCATGCATAAAGGATCTCACTGGCAGAGCCCCTCTCACCGCCAGCCAAGCAATGTCCTTGTGCTTGTTTGAAAGTTCTGGTGATGAGGCATTCTGCCAAATGACTTTGGTAGTCTGCGTGGGGAACCACACGGCGGGATCCATCCTCTCCTTTTCCCGAAGGGTCTCAAGGATACTACGTGCTGACCACTGGCTGACGGCCTTGTGGTCAAAGGTGTTTCCTTTCAAAAATTTTTCCACGCAGGATAGGTGGTACTGGAAGGTCCAACTACTCGGAGCGTTCCGCGGCAATGAGGCCAGGCCCATCCTTCGCAACACCGGGGACAGGTAGAACCTCAGTAAGTAGTGACACTTGGTGTATGCATAATGAGGATCTATGCACAGCTTGATGCAGCCGCAAACAAAGGAAGCCATCAGGGTGAGGGTGGCATTCGGCACGCCCTTTCCCCCCGGACCCTGTCCGTCCTCGACCCCCAAATGAAGTGGAAGATGGCCCGGGTGACCACAGCGGCGCAGGTCCAGGGAATAGGCCAGGCCGGTGCCACATACAATAATACCGAAAGCTCCTCGCACCTGACAACCAGGTTCTTACCCGCGATGGAGGGGGACCGGAGCATCCACCTGCCCAGCTTCTGCTTCAGTTTGGTTGATATGCTCCTCTCAAGTCTTAGTGCATGCCCCAGCTCCACCGAATCAAACACCCAGCACCTTCAGGTAGTCTGTCCTGACGGTGAAGGGGATGAAGGAGCGGTCGTCCCAGTTCTCGAAGAACATGGCTTCGCTCTTACCCTTATTGACTTTGGCACCCGAGGCCAGGTCAAACTGGCTGCAGATGTCCAACAGCCTACTTACCGACCGACGATCGGTGCAGAAGACGGCGACGTCGTCCATGTACAGGGAGGTCTTGACCTGAAGGCCTCCGCTGCCTGGGATAGTCACGCCCTTCAGGCTCATGTCCTTCCTGATGGATGTGGCGAAGGGCTCCACACAGCACACAAACAAGGCAGGAGAGAGCAGTCAGCCCTGCCTGACTCCAGATCTGATGGGAAAACTGTCCAATTCCCACCCGTTGATCGAGACTGTGCTAACGATGTTGGTGTAGAGCAGCCGGATCCAATTGCGGATGCCATCCCCGAACACCAATTTGGAGAGGACGTCCCTCATGTAAGCATGAGAGACCCTGTCGAAGACCTTCTCCTGGTCCAGGCTGACAAGGCAGGTGTCCACCCGCCTGTCCTGCACATAGGTGATCGTATCCCTGATGAGTGTGAGGCTCTCAGCGATCTTCCTGCCCGGCACAGCACAGGTTTGGTCAGAGTGAATCACCGACTCCAGGACAGACCTGACCCGGTTGGCTATGACCTTGGCCAGGATTTTGTAGTCCACGTTCAATAGTGAAATGGGACGCCAATTCTTAATTTCTTCCCTCTCCCCCTTCCTGTTGTAAATGAGGGTGATGATGCCTTTCCTCATGGACTTGCACATTTCCCCTGTCCGAAGCGCACTATCGTACACCTCCAGCAGGTCCTGGCCGACCAGGTCCCACAGAGCGGAATACAGCTCGACAAGTAAGCCGTCGCTCCCGGGAGTCCTATTCCTCTCCAAGGACTTGAGGGCTATCGGCGGGAGCAAGGGCTACCTGACCTACGCAGGGCAACCTAAAGTCATGCCTGTGGTAGGTCAGGTCATGTGGCAGCCGACTGCAAAGACATCATCTGCAGGAACTGCAGGGAGGAGCGACACCTTGCAAAGGATTGCCCACAAGAGAAAAGCTGCAACCTTTGCGGGGAAGCGGGCCACCTCTATAGGGCATGACCGCGGCGGGGGACCACCTACGCCCAGGTCGCCGGCAGGGGCAATGTGGGCAAGCCCCACTGGAGGAGAGGAAGGCACCAGTGCCCTGCAAGGACCCCACTAATGTGCAGGAGGGCCAGGTCGTGCAGGAGGGCCCAGCCCCGCAGGATGGACCCAAGGCCAGCAAAGCGCCCCTCCAGGCTCCGCTCCCCCCCTCGACAACCCGGATTCGATGGAGGCGGCGACAGGCGACCCAGGGGCGTGGGCAACGGTCCAGAAAGCGAGGAGTAAGGCGCGCCGGCGGGCCCAGGCACCACAACCATCAGGCGGGAAGAGGCAGCTACAGGGAGTGCTATAAGAGCTCCTCTGACGAGGGAGATTCACAGGAGGCCCGCCCAAAGCAGAAGCTAAAGATCTCAAGAGAGAAGGAAAGCAGCACCCCGATTCCAGGTGACGGGAGGCGTCCTGAGGCTCCATCCAACACCCAGACACGTGCCGCTGGAGGGCACCCCGGAATATTCAGGCAGGAAGGTGGAAACAGCATGTCCCAGCCTGGCCCAGAGCCGGACACTCCTGTCTCTGTACCCCCGATGGGGGGATGCCACCCGGAAGGCTGGACGGACGGTTTCCTGAGCCCGGAGAGCCTCCAGCAGTTGTCCCGGGCAATGGGCATGAAGGGACAGATGGAGGGGCTGGGCCTTGGACTTGGGGGGGTGTACTGCGGTCACTGCCCACAATGGGGGTACGAGTTGCGAGCGTTAATGTGCGCAGCGTCAAGTCCACCGCAAGATGTGTGTCCACGTTGGCCTACCTGACCACCGTCAAGGCAGATCTCCTGTTTCTGCAGGAGTGTGGGATACCGCACCTCAGCAGGTATGTGAAATGGTCAGGCGCCTGGACCTGTGGGCCTTCGATCTGGTCGGGGGGGTAACGACTGTCGCTCCTCGGGCCTGGCTATTCTGCTGCGGGGGTGCAACTTCACCATCTCTCAAGTTCAGGAGGTGGTGGGGGGGCGCCTCCTAGTGGCTGATGTCACCTACAGGAACGCTCCCCTGAAGCTGATCAACGCGTACGCCCCAGGGGTACGGAGTGAGCGGTTGGCCGCCCTGCAGCGGCTCCCACCCCTGCTGACTACGTCAAGGTCAGTCATCCTAGGCGGAGACTTCAACTGCATCATTGATGCAGATGGGAGATCCGGCGTGGGGACAGTGGGTGGGGGGATTCAACTGGACGTCACGTCCAGATTCCTGATGGGCACGGTGAAGGACGCCAAAGCTGCTCGACGTCTTCAGCACCCCTGCAGATGGAGCGCAGCGGAGATACACCTGGTCGCGGCCAGACGGGTCTATTCGCTCAAGGATAGACTTCATGTTTGTGTCACGGGCGTACTCGGTCAGGTCCACTGGCATCATGCCGGTGTTCTTCTCTGACCACTGCCTCATGCTGGCCGACTGTCACTTACAGGACAACCAGCCGGCCGGCAAGGGGATGTGTAAGCTCAACACGACTCTGTTGACCCCAGAGAACGTCGAGGAGCGTAAGAGGGAGTACGCCGGTTGGAGAACCGTGAAACCCCTCTATGAGTCTCCGGGCGACTGGTGGGAGACGGTGAAGGAGAGCATCAAGAGGTTCTTTGTCCTCAAGGGTGTTCGGAAGGCGAGAGAGAGGCGGGGAAAGCTGTTGCGACTCTAGAAAATGGTGCAGAACCTGCTCCTTCTGCAGTTGATGGCGGTCAATGTCACAGAGGACCTCCACGAGGTGAGGACCCAGCAAAGCCTCGCTCTTCGCCGCGGAGGCCTCCAGGATAATCTTCCGGTCCAGGGTCCGCTCTGTGGAGCAGGACGAGACATGCTCGCGTTTCTTCTTTCAGAAGGTGCACAAAGAGAGCCCTGTGCTTAGCCAGCTGAAGGAGGAGGACGGCTCCGTGACGTAGTCTCGGCCCGACATTTTGAGGATCAGCAGACCGTTCTATGCCGGGCTGTACAACGCGAAGCCCACGGACAACACGGCCTCCGAGTCGTTCCTGTCCTCTATCACAGAGCTCTTAGACGACAGCACTTGGGAGTGGCTGGACCGGTCGGTATCCCTGGACGAGCTGACCAGAGCCCTCAAGTCCTTGGAGAGGAATAGGACTCCCGGAGCGACGGCTTACCGGTTGAGCTATATTCCACTCTGTGGGACCTGGTCGGCCAGG
Organism: Stegostoma tigrinum; assembly: GCF_030684315.1. NCBI lineage: Eukaryota > Metazoa > Chordata > Chondrichthyes > Orectolobiformes > Stegostomatidae > Stegostoma > Stegostoma tigrinum. The sequence continues at coordinate 65,917,429 of NC_081361.1, read as the reverse complement.
ACCTGCTGGAAGTGTACAATAGTGTGCTTCGGGCAGGGGAAATGTGCAAGTCCATTTGGAAGGGCATCATCACCGTCATTTACAAGAGGAAGGGGGAGAGGGAAGAAATTAAGAATTGGTGTCCCATTTCACTACTGAACATGGACTATAAAATCCTGGCCAAGAACATAGCCAACCGGGTCAGGTCTGTCCTGGAGTCGATGATTCACCCTGACCAAATCTGTGCTGTGCTGGGCAGGAAGGTTGCTGAGAGCCTCGCGCTCATCAGGGATACGATCGCCTACGTGCAGGACAGGCGGGTGGACACCTGCCTTGTCAGCCTGGACCAGGAGAAGGTCTTCGACAGGGTCTCTCATGCTTACATGAGGGATGTCCTCTCCAAATTGGGGTTCGGGGACGGCATCCGCAATTGGATCCAGCTGCTCTAAACCAACATCGTTAGTGCAGTCTCGATCAACGGGTGGGAATTGGACAGTTTTCCCATCAGATCTGGAGTCAGGCAGGGCTGACTGCTCTCTCCTGCCTTGTTTGTGTGCTGTGTGGAGCCCTTCGCCGCATCCATCAGGAAGGATGTGAGCCTGAAGGGCGTGACTATCCCAGGCAGCGGAGGCCTTCAGGTCAAGACCTCCCTGTACATGGATGACGTCGCTGTCTTCTGCTCCGATTGTCGGTTGGTGAGTAGGCTGTTGGACATCTGCAGCTAGTTTGAACTGGCCTCGGGTGCCAAAGTCAATAAGGGTAAGAGCGAGGTCATGTTCTTCGGGAACTGGGACAACCGCTCCTTCATCCCCTTCACCGTCAGGACAGACTACCTGAAGGTGCTGGGTATTTGGTTCAGTGGAGCTGGGGCGTGCACTAAGACTTGGGAGGAGCGTATCACCAAACTGAAGCAGAAGCTGGGCAGGTGGACGCTCCGGTCCCCCTCCATCGCGCGTAAGAACCTGGTTGTCAGGTGCGAGGGGCTTTCGGTATTATTGTATCTGGCACAGGCCTGGCCTATTCCCTGGACCTGCGCCACTGCGGTCACCCAGGCCATCTTCCACTTCATTTGGGGGTCGAGGATGGACTGGGTCCGCAGGGACACCATGTACAAAGACCTGGAAAATGGGGGAAAGGGCGTACCGAACGCCACCCTCGCCCTGATGGCTACCTTTGTTTGCGGCTGCATCAAACTGTGCGTAGATCCTCAGTTCGCAAACACCAAGTGTCACTACTTACTGAGGTTCTACCTGTCCCTGGTGTTGTGAAGGATGGGCCTGGCCTCGTTGCCGCGGAACGCTCCGAGTAGTTGGACCATCCCGTATCACCTGTCCTTCATGCAGAAATTTTTGAAGGGAAACACCTTTGACCACAAGGTCATCAGGTAGTGGTCAGCACATAGTATCCTCGAGACTCTTCAGGAAAAGGAGAGGGTGGATCCCGTCATGTGGTTCCCCACGCAGACTGCCAAAGTCATTTGGCAGAATGCCTCATTGCCAGAACTTTCAAACAAGCACAAGGACATTGCTTGGCTGGCGGTGAGATGGGCTCTGCCAGTGAGATCCTTTTATGCATGCCCGGAATCTCTGCGCCACTGCACGTTGCCCTCGAGGTGGCTGCGGGGAGGACGAGACTGTCGATCACCTCCTTCTGGAGTGTGCCTATGCGCAGGAGGTCTGGTGGGGGATTCAGTGGTATTTGTCGAGGTTCGTCCCGAGCATCTCCATGACACGGGACTCCGTGCTCTGCGGGCTTTTTCCCGGGACACACACCGAGACCAACATCAACTGCGCTTGGAGGATCGTCAATGCGGTGAAAAATGCTCTTTGGTCTGCCCACAACTTGCTGGTCTGCCAGCTGAAAGAACTGACCCCGGCCGAATGTTGCAGACTGGCGTACTCCAAGGTCCAGGACTACGTGTTGAGGGACGTGCTAAAGCTTGGGGCAGCCGCCGCCAAGGCACGGTGGGGAAAGACCACCGTATGAAACCCCTCGTCCAGAATAGGAAAAAGGGCCCTATCTGGTAACTGGGCCCAGCTGGCGCCTTCCCCGAACTGGTCAGGGGGCCAACTGGGACTGTGCGGGGAGACGGCTGCCGGGGTATTTTCTTTGCTTTGTTTTTTTTTTCTTCTTTGTTTTGTTTTTTTCCTTTAGTTGGTGTACGTACCCCCTGGGTAACCCGGAGCGGCTTGCATGACTGGATTGGTGTATAAATATGTTTTATTTTTTGTACATCTTATGAATAAAGTATATTTTTTAAATAAAAAAAAGTGATGAAACGTCTGAAAACGAACCTTCCAGCTCAGCGAGCAAACTCACATCCAGAACCTCAACCTGAGCTACAAATCTTCTCAAAACATGTTCACACTGTTTCTCTCTCCATGGTCGCTGCCAGACCTGCAGAGTTTCTCCAGTATTTTCTGGGTTGTTTTCAGATTTTTAGCATCTGCAGTATTTTGCTTTTAGTTCCTTCTGCAGGCTTTTAAAACCAGGTTATAGAATCCCTACATTGTACAGAGAAGCCATTTGGCCAATTGATTCTGCACTGACCCTCCAAAAAGCATCAGACCCAGTCCCCCACTCTATCCCCAGAACCCTGCACTTCCCATGGTTAATCTACCTATGCTGCACATCCCCTGACACAACACGGCTATTTTTAGCACAGCCAATCCACCTAACCGGCACATCCTTGGGCTGTGGGACAAAACAAGGACACCTCGCGGAAACCCAGGCAGACATGGAGAGAATGTGCAAACTCCACACAGACAGCCACCTAAGGCTGGAATCAAACCCAGGTTCCTGACACTGTGAGGCAATAGTGCTAAACACTGTGCCACCCATTTCTTAATATTTCAAACAACTTGTTCAGACCTGCTGTTACACATTTCTGGCCCAAGAGGGACTTGTACCTGGACCTCCTCATCCAGAATTTGGGACCTCTGCACCACAAGACCCCCAAACCCCCAGTTTTCTGTTGGTGCAAATTGCCCTTATTAGAACAATGGGTGGAATTTTTAGGGTTGCTTTGTGCAGGGGAGTGAATATGAAAATACCCATCCAGAATTTTAAAAGACTCTGAAAACAGGGCAGATTCCATACAGATATTTGTTCAACTCCAAATATCTGGGTATCACAGCAAATGTCTTCACTTAAACTAATCTTCTCAACAGGAAATTTGGCTCCAGGTCCCAGGCTTGTCAACCCAGTTGATAGCGAAGAAGGTTATCAAAAACTACAGAGGGATCTTGACCAGATGGGGAAATAGGCTGAGGATTGGCAAATGCAATTCAACACAGATAAGTGTGAGGTGTTGCACTTTGGAAAGTCAAACCAAGGTAGGACTTGTACAGTAAACAGTAAGGTCCTGGCGAGTGTTGTGGAACAGAGGAACCTAGAAGTACAAGAATGTAGTTTGTTGAAAGAGGTGCCACAGGGTGACAAGGTAGTGAAAAAGGCATTTAGCATGCTGGCCTTTATCAGCCAAGGCATTGAGTATAGGAGTTGAGACATTATGTTACAGTTGTATAAGTCATTGGTGAGGCCACACTTGGAGTAATGGGTACAGCTTTGGTCACCCTGTTACAGGAAAGACATAGTTAAACTGGATAGTATACAAAGATTGCTTTGGATGTTAGCGATAACAAGGTGTAGAGCTGGATGAACACAGCAGGCCAAGCAGCATCATAGGAACAAGAAAGCTGACATTTTGGGCCTAGACCCTTCTTCAGAAATGCGGATGTCGCTACGATTAGTAGGCCTGAGTTATCAGGAGAGGTTGGCCAGGATCGCATTTTATTCCTTGGAATGGAGAATGAGGGGTGGCCGTATTGAGGTGTATAAAATCACGATGGCGATCGATAGGATGAATGCATATAGTCTTTTTCCTGGGGATGGAGAATTGAAAATTAGAGGGCATAATTTTAAAGCGAGAGAGTAAAGATTTCAGAAGGACCTGACGTGCAACTTCTTCATGCGGAGGATAGTGTGTATATGGAGTGGGCTGTTAGAGAAAGTGGTTAAGGCAGGTACCATAGCAACATTTAAAAAGCATTTAGATAGGTATATGAGAAGGGTTTAGGGGGATATGGACCAAATACAGGCAAATGGAACAAGCTGACATCACCATGGTTAGCATGGACCAATTTGGGCTGAAGGGCCTGTTTCCACTCTGTATTGCTTTATGACTTTATGTCTAATCAAACTAAATTTGATATCACAATATTGGAAACAAGAGGAGATAGCATGGTATGAACCTATATATACCCTCAAATGTGGCAAAGCATTAATCTCATCGCTCAGCACGTCACAGATTCAGGTTTATAGGCCATAATAAATGTCTCAGGAAATGAATTGCACATTGTGCTCATTAAGCAGCACAGTTTTATGCTACAGAGGTAGTAGGAACTGTCGATCCTGGAGAATCTGAGATAGCACGGTGTGGAGCTGGATGAACACAGCAAGACAAGCAGCACCAGAGGAGCAGGAAAGTTTGACGTTCTGGGTCGAGACCCTTCTTCAGAAATGGGGGATGGGAAGGGAATTCTGAAATAAATAGGGAGATGGGGGAGATGGATAGAAGATGGATAAACGAGAAGATAAGTGAGAGGAGACAGACAGGTCAAAGAGGTGGGGTTAGAGCCAGTGAAGGCGATTGTAGGGGAGTGTAGTTAGGGATGGGAGAGGTCAGTCCAGGGAGGATGGGCAGGTCAAGGAGGAGGATGGAAATGGGGGTGGGGCTTGAGGTGGGAGGAATGGTTAGGGAGGTGGGGACTAGCTGGGCTAGTTTTGGGATGTCGTCGTGGAGGGGAGATTTTGAAGCTGGTGAAGTATGCAGCCCAAGGGTATCAATGTGGAATTTACAAGCTTCAAAATCTCCCCTCCCCCGAAAACATCACAAAACCAGCCCAGCTAGTACCCACCTCCTGAACCTGTCCTTCCTCGCACCTATCCATCCCTCCCACCTCAAGTCCCACCTTCATCTCCTACCCATTAACCTCATCCCGCCTCCTTGACCTGTCCGTCCTCCCTGGACCGACCTATCCCGTCCCTAACTCCCCATCTACATTCGCCTTCACTGGGTCTCACCCCACCTCTTTGACCTGTCTATCTCCTCTCACCCTATCTTCTCCTTTATCCATCTTCTATTCGCCTCCCCATGTCTCCCTATTTATTTCAGAATCCCCTTCTCCTCCCCCATTTCTGAAGAAAGGTCTCGACCCAAAATGCCAAACTTTCCTGCTCCTCTGATGCTGTTTGGCCTGCTGTGTTCATCTAGCTGCACACCATGTTATCACAGTTTTATGCTGCTTTATCTAAGATTAAATGGCCAAAAGGAGCTGTTTTCTTTAACATTGAAATCGTCTATTGAACGCCTTGCAAAATACAGTCATCAAAAAATCTATTCCTGGTTCAACAAAAGCAAAGGTTATTCATAGCATTTGCTGACTAAGTTTTTATATGTGAGAATAACCAAATTCAGCTAGTGCCAAGTGCAGTAGGCGGTGATGGGAGTGGGAGTTTACTACTTCGTTTTTCAACAAAAAAATTTCCTCAAGTCAGATAGATTATGTTCACTAATAAGAGGCTTGTGCATAGCTTCCTTTTTTATCTTTAGACGAACTACTTAAGATTTGTGCCATACAATGCTTCAGAATTCTGTTTATAATCATGTTGATTGAATCAGGTCAAATGACTTGAGAGCCCTTAACATGAACAATTGAAAGCTTAAAGCAAGTAAATTGTGTTTTTGTGTATTACAATATAAAATTTTACTTCAACCCTAAAATTATTTAAATAGGAACTGCTCAATGGTGTTACACAAATCTCCGTATAATTTTTCAACTTGTATACAAGAATTTTGGATTTTAACAAAACAGAAAGTTATGAACATCATGTTAGAAAACAAAGGCTCATCAAAACAATCATGTTACAACTGAGCATTGAAATCCTCATTGGGACACTGTGGGAGGGAGATGCCCATCCTACCAGAAACCTCTTTCTGCAAGAGGAGAAAACCTCTATTTAAATTCAGAGAGACGTGGGAGATGTGCGCAAAGATGGGAAATTCTCTTCTTATCATTGAAAGAAAGCAAAGACCTCAAATGCCTCAACAAAATTCCACCCAACCTCACACAAACAATGAAACTGTTGTACTGTGACAGATTGGAATCATCCCAGTCTCATTTGTGGCAGGTTTGTGGTTGTTTTGATTATTTTGATGCTTAAATCGAAGAATCTTGTAAAGAATTTGCAACGACCTTTTTCTTTTAATCAAATGTCTAGAAATTTGATCAAAGGGCAAACTTGATGTTGGAACAGGTTATTGGTAGTCCATCACTCTATGAGGATCTTCCATTTCCAAAGTATTTGTATTGGTTGTCTTGGTTTCTAAGATAACTTTGCTTTTTATTAGAAATCTGTCTGCAAATGTTAAGAGTCTTTGAACAAACCAGCTGCTGGGGTTTTATTAATAAAGGCACAGAATACAAAAACAAGGAAATTAGACTTCTCTCGAGCATTGAGTCAACTCCAGCTGGAATTTGCACGCAGTTGTAGGCACCACACTTCTGGAAAGATGTGAAGAAATCAGAGTGTATAGAAAGGATTAACAAGAATGTTTGCAGGGACAAGAATTTTCGGTTCTGTCGATAAGGTAGTTTGGGCTGTTATCCTTGGAGGACAGAAGGTTGAATAGGCATTTGATAGAAATTTTCAAAGTCATAAGCTATCCAGTAAACGTAGCTCCGGAAACAGTAATTCCATTGATGGAAAGACTCTGAAGAGACAGATTTAAGGCAATTGGCAAAGATGCAATGGTGACTTGAAGAAGGCCTTTCTCATACTGTAAGTAATTAGAATGTGGAATTTTGTGATGCTAGTGTACTGGAGTCAGGGTTAATTGAGGTATTCAAGATGGATTGGATTATTTTCTGAAAAGGAAGAATACACAGATCTGCAGGGAGAAAGTTGGCCGAATGCCTTCTCCTTGGAAGACCCAACACAGACTTGGCAGGCTGAATGTCCTCCTGTGCTGTAAAATTTAAAAAAAGGCAAAAGTCCTGGAGAAACTCAGCAGTTTTGGCAGCATGTGTGGGGAGAGAAATACTTAGGGCAGAGTATGAATGTTAGAATTAAAAGAGCTGAAAAATGGTGCTTTTTTATACTGTTGACAGAGGGAGAGACGAGAAAAAACAAATAGAACAGATGGTGAGTTGCCCGGAGTAAAAGACAACGGCAGTGATAGTGATCGTAAAGGAAATATAGATGTATAAAATAAGTGTAAATGTTTGGTAGAAAAAGGAGAAAATAGATTTGCTATGTAAGAGCAAAGTCAACACGACACAACTGGAGAAGGAGATAACAAAGTGTGAGGCTGGATGAACACAGCAGGCCCAGCAGCATCTCAGGAGCACAAAAGCCGACGTTTCGGGCCTAGGCCCTTCATCAGAGAGGGGGGTGGGGTGAGGGTTCTGGAATAAATAGGGAGAGAGGGGGAGGCGGACCGAAGATGGAGAGAAAAGAAGATAGGCGGAGAGGAGAGTATAGGTGGGGAGGTGGGGAGGGGATAGGTCAGTCCAGGGAAGACAGACAGGTCAAGGAGGTGGGATGAGGTTAGTAGGTGGGAAATGGAGGTGCGGCTTGAGGTGGGAGGAAGGGATAGATGAGAGGAAGAACAGGTGAAGGGTGGAGAATGGAAGAAAGGCAGACTATGGAGGTCATAACTCTGAAGTTGTGGAACTCCCTGTTGAGTCCTAGGGCTGTAAAGTGCCCAAGCCTAAAAGAGGTGCCATTCCTTCAGCTTGCATTGAGCTTCATTTGGATACTGTTGAAGGCCATGGATGGAAATCTTAACATGGGAGGAATGTAGTTTATTGAAATAGCAAGCGTCTGGAAGGTTACTGTCATTCCTCTAGACCAAGCAGAGATGCCCCACACAGCAGTCTCTCAGTTAAGCAGTTACATTCTGAACCCGTATTCTAGAGGTACACAATGACTCCTACTTCTTAGAACATATTCAGTTAGGGAACAGCTTTTTTAAAGATATGTCCTGCCCTCTGTATTAGTTGGATTAGCATTAAGAGGGGAACGATGGCCTATTGGTTTTATCACTCTGCTATTAACCCGAAGAATCAGCTAATGTTTGGGAAACCTGGTTTAAATCCTACCACTGCAGATGATGGAATTCAAATTCAATAAAAATCTAAAATTAAGAGTCTAATGATGACCAAAAATCCATTATTCTTTGTTTGGAAAATCCCATCTGTTTTGCTAATGCCCTTTAAGGAAGGAAACTGCCAACTTTATCTGGTTTGGGCTATCTGTGACAACAGACACACAGGCATGTGGTAGACTGTTAACTGCCCTCTGGAAAAGGGCAATATAAGCTGGCCAAGCCAGTGACACTCTTCAGCCATGAATGAATTAAAAAAAGATTAAATTCTTGTGAAAATAGACTACTGTAAACACAAAAAAATCTGGATGTTTTAATAATTTGGATCCAGAGAGTTTCATCACATTGAGCACTTTGACTTGGAGATTTTTATCAACCATCATTAATTTGGAATCATTGGCTTTCCTCACTTGAACCAAGATATGTTCAACTATAGGATGTGTACTAAAATTAGCTCTTTCTTGAACAGATAGCTTCTCATTAACAAGCAGTTAGTGTAAAATTAGTTTTGTTTATAAATACTACAAGGTTCAAACACGCTGTGAGCATTAATGAACTGTATTTCCCAGCATGCTTTGGTAGTTCAAATCCTCCATGGTCAACCTCTAAATGGACATTCAGTTCCAAAATTAGTGCCAAATAAATAAATTTCTTTCAGTATGTCAAGTGTGTGGTTGCTTGAAACTGAGTGCATCACTGTTTCAAAACACAAACTTGGTGAAGAAAATAAAACATTAAAAATCTGAGAATTTGACAGAAGTACACAAACTGTTTCAACTGTACTTTGAGGTAATTTGAAAGCAGACATTATGGATTCAAAGTAGCAGGTAGGACACTTGCTTCTTCCTGATCTGCACAGATTTCAGATAAAGCTCTCAGCACGAGCGCAATAGAGTAGGGCTCTTGTGGCATGATGTTAGTATCCCTACCTCTGAACCAGGAGACCTGAGATCAGATGCCGTCTGCTCCAGGGGAGTGTAATAATGGCTTTGAATGGGTTGAACTAAGAAACATCTTCAAAACAAAAAAAACTGGCACAATCTAGATTAGTAAAACCTGTTGTATTGAAATTCCCAATTATCCAACATCAAGAATTTCTGTTCTAACATCACGAGCAGTAATGATGAGTGTGAGCTGAGAGCAATCATTCCCATTCATGTCGTTAGTGAAGCAGAGCTTCATAATGGCAGTTCTGTACAAAATGTGATTACATGCTGTGCTTTTCACAAGCGCCACACAGGTCGCAGGATGTAACTAAAAGACACCAGAAAAGAGCTGAAATTGCTCATAATTCACATTTCAAAAAAAGTGGCATCTACATGTAGGTCCTACTTTTCAAAAGTGGCAATGAACTACAGAGCTTCTTGGTTTGCAGCTATGTAACAATGGTTGCTCCAACCTCCTCACAGGCATATGGGCTATATGAAAGTCAATTACCTTTATGAAAATTTGCACTGAACTGAAACGATGGATTTTTGTGCATGCTTGAACAAACTCTTTGCACTGATACCTGAGGGATGGGAGAAGGGTTTTAACTTTCTTCAAAGAGTGTTAAAATTGAATGACATTTTATTCTGCTCTGAAACTCTCTGGTGGTAATTTTAATGTCAGTGGGTTGAACGGCTCAAGTTTCTGCTTTACACAGATTGGTGCCTCCTACATGTCTACAACTTTGTCCTCATACTGCTGCCTCTGGTCAGCTTTAACATCCTCAATTGTCACCCATAAATCAAAGAACCGTCCAGGTACTGAAAGGCAAATTAAAAGCATTTTCTTTACATGGAAGAACAGGAGAATATAGTCTCTGTCTCTGTTGTTCTGAAGACAGCCTAATGTTTAACTGAGGGCAGTTTGTTACTCCCATTGTGGGAGAGTAGCTGGTTGACAGGGTGTTCACGAAGCCTGCAGTCACCATGGAGACCTTTCTCATAGACAGGAAGTTCGATGGCTTTCTCTGACTTTCTGCCCAGGAATTACAAGCCATGTTCAACACAGCATTAAACATTCTTAATTCAGGAATAGCACAGCCAGATACAAAGTAAAGCCTCACATTCTCCATCCTTACAGCAAACATCAACTGTGAAAAATGACTTGCTCTTGCACTCATATGACATTCTTTCCATTTACCATACCACTATTTTGTGGTTGCTTGGCATCAGGTTGCCAATTGTGGCTGTACGTTCATGAAATAAACTGCGGCATTCAAGAAACCAACTCCTTACAACCTCCACAAAGGCAACCAGGGATGGGCAATATGTGCTGGCCCAGCTAGCAAGGCTCACATCCCATGAGCAAATGAAAAAGAAAGACTCCGATTCAATCCCAAAATGCGCTGGTTTAATTTCCACAATTTCCCTTCTATGTTCCCTGCTTCTTTACTTAGCTTCAAAAAGACTTCCATTTGAATTTTTGCCTTTATAAAAATGCAGCTTTTAAATCAACTGATTTCATTTCCATGGATAGGTGAGTAAAAGCGCTAAGAAAATCTTCAAACTTCCTTTCCTTGCTGTAGGGGAATTGACTCTAATATTCTGACAATCAAGTCACCCTTCAAAAGGCCGAGCCATTGGACCAGTTTAGGTTTTAGAAATACCATCAACATGAACCTAAAAACAGAAGTTGCTGGAAAAGCTCTGGAGGTCTGGCAGCATCAGTAAAGAAAAACATCAGAGCTAAAGTTTTGGGTCCAATGATTCTTCCTCAGAACTCAGACCTTTCATCAGAACAATGCTTGGTGGCTCAGTGGTTAGCAATGCTACCTCACAATGCCATGAGCCCAGGTTCAATTCCACCCTTGGGTGACGGTCTGTGTGGAGTTTGTGCATTCTCCCTGTGTCTACGTGGGTTACCTCCTACGGTCCAAAGGTGTTCAGGTTAGGTGGGTTGGCCATGCTAAACTTCCTGAAGTGTTCAGGGATGTATAGGTTATAGGGGGAATGGGTTTGGGTGGGATGCTCTGAAAGTCGGTGTGGAATTGTTGGGCCGAAGGGCCTGCCCCACACTATAGGGATTCTATGATCGTAAGGACTTCTGCTTCTTGTTGTATCCTGGCCTATTCCATGATCCTTGTTCTTGTCAATCCTGTCACATTGTGGATTACAAGATTCCCACTCTGATGATCCAAGTTCCTTTCACCAGCCGTTGGCAATTTTTTCTAGGACTGCACTTGTTTCTACTTTTGCACTGTTGTTCTGGCCTTCCACATGTTTACCTAATTTTGAAAAGCTATGGGTCTTGCCTTCTGTCAATAAGGCTTGCTGAAATTTCACCCAAATTTCATTTTAATGAACGACCTTCTTCCTGCATGCACAACACTCAGGTGCTCAGAAAAACTAAAGGTAAACATTGTCCCTCCACAAGCCAGCAGATGATCTCTCATTACAATAGGACAATCATTCTGCATTATCACTGAACTCTTCTATAAGTTTAGTGTACTCCATATCCTTTACCCCTGAATCCCTGAGTAGGAATTTAAAACTGTGAGATGATGCATGGAAAAACTGCCATGTAGTTCTGAAACAATTCACCCCTGCTTCTTTAAAGCTCCTATCCATTAATACCATTGAACATTTAATATTTTGATTAGAAATGTTAGGTATAATTAAACAGATACAATAATGTCTCGATTGTATATGCTGTAAATCCACTTACTTCACAAAAAGAATTGCCTTGTCGTGTTTCATATCCAGTTTATTTTGAGCCTTTTTCATAAGTGGTCTATTCAAGAGTGAGGGTATTTCTCTTGATACCACATCTGGGCTGGTAAAGTGATCCAAGTCTCCTATTTTTTTGACAATTCCCCCTGCCTTATCAATATTAGCATCTTCTATGTCATGTATCCTTTCAAAAACCAAGTAAATCTATTTGGGATAGCTCATTCCATAATGACATTTAGAGCTGCATCTGAAACAAAACACTTATCGACTGTTCCCTGGACATTCGCCTGGAATTCATTCTTTTGTTGTACTTCCCCAATTCCTGTCACCAGTCATAACTGCCATTATCATCACTCCTTTTGTTTGTAATCAATATTTCATACTGAGGCAGATAAAGGAGATGTAGAGGACAGGAATGCAGGATCCACAGCCTTTGCAATTGTCCGATAGGTTTGAAGTTCTTTCAAAATGTTTGCATGGCAGTAAGGGCTACAAGGGCTGATGAACTAAATGATCATGGCACCATGGTAAATGAAGCCATTCAAGTGGCAGGAGCAAAAAGGAATGTTGCTACAGTAGGGGACAGTATAATGAATAGCAGAGAATCAAATTCAATTATTAATCTGGAGTTAGTCTAAATGATGCTAATTAGGGAAACTATCATTGATTGTTACAAAAGTGTAAATGGTTCATTAATGTCCACTGAGGTGGAAGTCCTTACCTGTTCTGACTATATGTGACTCCAGACCCTAGCATTGCAAGCGACTCTAACCACAAGCCACCCAGCTTAAGAAATGAGCAACAATTGCTGGTGTTCCCAGCAACGTCCACGTCCCGTGAGAGAACAACAAAGGAAGTCATATTCCTGAAATTAGTATAATTTAGACTCCATTTTCCTTTGCAACATAACTGTAGTGTTCAACATCTAAAAGGTTTAATGTCTGGAAAGATGTGAGTAACACCACGACCCACAGTGATTATGTTAAACTTTACATGGGAAGAGTATTTGAGAAGGAGATGGATGTATTCCAGAGGTTATAAGTGCGCAATAAATTAATTTCTGTTAACAAACAGAAGACTAGGTAATCTCCACGGCTAGCCCTAAGAATGAATAGCCTCCAATCCAATGCTTACAACTATAATCTTCACTCAATGTTCTACACACAGCTCTGCACGTATAGACCAGAGGAGAAGCCACAACCTAAGAATTTAGATCATTCTGTACTTTGAAATGTTGTGAAATACAGCTTCCCCTTGTTTTAGCATGTGTCACTTTCCGTATTAAATTTCAAATAAATACAAAGCAAATAGGTTTGATTGAAACTTTGGCATATTGAATATAGAATACATGCACAAATAGCCACAAAATTCACAAATATTTTACCATCAGCAACATTTCAGTTTGTAACTCTCCACACTACCTATAATCCTTATCATTTGCTAGTGGTCGACAGTGAAGAAGAAGGTTAATCGTGAGGCTGGGAGGATATAGACAGATTGGTCAGATAGGCAGATCAGTGGCAGGTGGAGTTTAACCCTGATAATTTTCAGTTGATGCACTTGAGAAGAAATAACAAAACAAGGGAGTACTCAATGTATGACAGCTAACTATGAAGTAGAGGCATCTTGGGTGCTTGGTCTCAGATCCCTGAAGGCAGCAGAATAGATTAATAGGACAGTTAAAAAGCCATAGAGGACACATCTTTACCAGTCATGGCACAAATTATAAGAGAAGTGAGATCTTCTGGAGCTGTGTAGGACTTTGGTTAGGCTATCAGCTGGAGTACAGTGTGTAGTTCTGTTCACCGCACTATAACAAGAATATAATATTCCTGAAGGGGATGCAGAGGAGATTCATTATGGTTTTGACTGGGATAGAGAATTTTAGCCTTGAAGAGAAGCTGGACAAACTCAGGTTATTTTCTTCAGAATAGGAGAAGGCTGAGAAGAGACCTAATTGAAGTTTGAAAGGTTATGGAGAGCATGGAAAAGGTGGGCAGAAAGCAGCAGGTCCCTAGGTGAAAGGTCAGTAAGAAGGGCTAATGATTTTAAGGCAAAAGGCAGGAGGTTTAGAAGGGAGTTAGAGGAAATTTACCCAGGATTTCAACCCAGAGGGCAGTGGGTGTCAGAATGCACTGCTTGGGATAGTAGTTGAGGTGGGAATTTTCACAACCTTTAAAAAAATACTTGGATGAAATTCAAAATGTCAAAGTTCAAGGCCATGGGCTAATAGCCATAAAGTGGGACTTACGTAGATTTAGAGTAGTTTTTGTTGATGGAGACTCAATGGGCCAAAGGACCTCTTCTCTATTATATGATTCTGTACCAGACACAGAGATGTTAACATGTATTTTGAGGAAGGCAATTATGTACAGTTTGGAAAAGTACTTTGAAAATAGAAATGCATAATATTCTGCATGGACAAATAAGGTCTTTCCATCGTTGGATGTGGTTCTTACTCATTCTGGCTTAGCAGTGAAATCTGTTCATTAGAGGGTTACAAATTTCTATCTTTTTATGACAATATGATACTTACACAGCATAGTACAATATTTAAATACTTCAAAGCCAAAATTGCAGACATGCTTATGGGCAAAGTTTCAGTATGGGCTTCGGGCACTATACTAATAAAGACCACTTTATAATGTTAAATCTTAAACAAAATGCTTGTGAGAACTTGAGAGTTCATTAGTGATTCATAAGTTTACTTGTTAAAGATACAATCGATTAAAATAGAGATAGGGTTGACTTGGGATCAGATTTCCACTTCCAAGGCAATTGGTTGGCACGAAGATTTTCCTCAATTTGGCAGACCTGCCTTTATTTAAATGAACTGGTTTGAATTAATTTTCACTCCACAGAAACTGCTGGAAAAGCTCAGGAGGCCTGGCAGCATCTGTGAGGAGAAGTCAGTGTTAATGTTTCAGGTCCGGTGAACCTGTTAAGAGAAAGGGTCACCGGACTCAAAATGTTAACACTGATTTCTCGTCATAGATACTACCAGACCTGTTGAGCTTTTCCAGCAATTTCTGTTTCTGATTTGCAGTTCTGTTTTTTTCAGTATTTTGCTCTTCAGATGTGGCAGCAGGTCTGAGTTGAGACTACCAACCCTGGAAGAAGATCATAGCTAATGGAATCAGGGGGGGTGTTGACGTGGTTTGGTTCTCTGGTGCTTTATCCCAGCTTTTGTAAATTTCTTAACCATTTATATTTTGTTGCATCCACACTACCTCATCCCCACTCCCACTCATCCCCCTCATGCTAACAACTATCACTTCATGCCAATTCATGAGTCTAGCCTTCCCCAAATGCTCCCATAGCCCTCAGGGCATTTCTAAAATGACTTATGTAGTATCCACTATTGCCAGACCCCAGGAACCATGTAGAGGTGAAATCGTAAATACTTCTAACAATCTAATGTACTCTTGATGGTTAAAAAAAGTGCCTTGCATGAAATCTATTCAAAGCAATCTTTTTACACAAACACAAACCCTTCTATTCAGTAATCATAACTAAGATAACAAATCCTTAATAACATCTTAAGATAGAGAAGCCTGAACACATACCCAAGGAACAGCTTCTTTCCAGCTATTATCAAACTGTTGAATGGAATCTAGCCTCAAATAATGTAACCTGTTTGCCTCCAAGTCTCCTCGATCTGTATATCTTTTGCTTGCTATGAACTGCCTCTGCCACTTGTAAACAAAGCTTTTCACTGCAAATTGGTGCAGGTGACAATAAAATCAATCAGCCAATCAATCATTTTTAAACAGTCAATCAAATTGTGAATGTAAAACCCCCCTGCTGAAATATTCAAAGCTTTTGAAACCGAACCAAACATTCCCAATGCCATAATAACTATTCTTTGCAAATGTCAACAAAGAACTCTATTGAAACTGTGGGACAGATAGAGTGGAATTTTATAAGGTGTGAAGTCTGGGATAATCACATGAGAAGTTCAGCAAAGCTTTTCTAACCATTAAGAGTAACATTTTCCAACAGAGTTCCAAGTGTTAAGATTGTTGCTAAAGAGCAGTGTGATACCTATTACTGGTGATTATTGATCATTGTCAACCACTTTAGCACATTGAATCTCACCTCATTAGCAGGTAGGTTGATTGGCACCACATCTACAAAGGTCCACTCCCTCCACCACTGACATTCAGTCGTAACAGTGTACGCCATCTACAAAATGCACTGACAAAATTAATCAAATGTCCTGAGGCAGCACCTTCTTAAACCCACAATCACTTCCATCTGGAAGGACAAAGGCAGCCGATACAAGGTAACACCAATACCTTCAAGTTGCCCATGAAGCCACTATACTGACTTGAAAATATGCCACCATTCCTTCACTGGGTCAAAAATGCTGGAATTCCTTCCCTAATGGCATTGTGGGTCCAGGTGCAACATGTGGACTGCACAGTTCAAGAAGGCAGCTCACTACCTTCTCAGGGCAGCTAGAGATGGGCAACAAATGCTGGCCCAGCCAGCAATGGCCAAGTCCCAAGACTGAATAAAAAAACAGATTCCAGTTGTACCTTGGGACAGATAGAAACCAAACACTGAGAATCTTGACATGAAAGTCAGGAGAGGTTCTTGGTGATTCCAGCTCACAGCCTGCTCCTCCAGAGGTCCAATTTGAAACTCAGCACCAACATTTCAGGACAGACTCCAAAATGGCAGTTACATGCAGCCCACATCCATGGACTTGACATCTGACACATGCTAGCCTCTCTGTTCCCACGCAGCACATCTGAGTCCACTTATGGTATGTTCGTGCAGTGTGATGCTGTGTTTTGGAGTGCATTGGTACCTATCATGGCAAAGCTGCTGGAGAAACACTTTGTGCACAGGGACAGGCACACAGCTCATAGATTGGACCACGCTGCATCTCAGGGCTGCATGCTTGCTGTCCTGGCACTAATTCACGCTGTGCCTACATGGATGCTCATAGCATCTAGGCCTTGTCCTACCTTGTCTTTTATGGCAGACTCAAAGCCAGACAGCTCGTCATATTTGTTGCTGCCTGACCCGATGCTACATCAGTGCAGCATCTGCACCACATGTCAACAGACATGGCAGATGTATTGAATTGCTTCAACCAAATGATCAACGTCATTTAATTAGAAGAGGATTGTACTCAGTCAACTCGAGGAAGGCCACCTTCAGTTGGGAATCCCATCACAGTAAGTTAAGTGAAGCCTCCAACATCAACCCAAGTGCTTGGTTTGGTGACAACTGGGAGCGATCACAGTTGGGACCTTCTCCTTATAGGGAGTGAAGAAGCACGTGTCAGGTACCTCACCACTTATCTTAACTCTTCCTGCCCTCATAGGGATCATTTTCTTCTCGAATGAGAGAAAAGGACGGATTGAGTGAGATGAAAGTGGGTGGCACAACTGTTAGTGCTGCTGCAGATGCAAGGGGAAGATGGTGAGGTCTTCCAAGCAAATGAGTGAGCAGTGCAAAGGCACTGAAGTCTAGTATAATGTTTTCTTTCCCTCATTCAAAAAAAGATGGTTGACCTCATGTCACCATATTCAATTTCACTTCTATTTTTCAGTCTTGGTGAGTGTGTTGCCATCAATGTTACCACAAAGAGGACTCGGAAACTACTCAATACATTTCTGCATCTACTCTGATGATCTTCAATCTCATCTCAATCAAAATGTTTATCCAGATTCTTTCTCAATATGAACTTCTTTTGTTGGAATTTTATTTAACATACCTGCTACTCTATAGGCAGAGCGTATTCTGCTACGCTCACTACTTTTGATTCAGTAAGTGCAATCCAATTAGATAAACAGGTCAGGTAACATCTACATTACATACCAGATATAACAATCTGAACTAGAGAATGATTGAGGGCTGTAAGGATGAAGATAATGGAATTTATTTAGCATTGCTTTAACCAAGTGAGAAGCATAATCATAAAAGCAAAATACAATTTATACAGGGTATCTGATGTAAAAACAGAAAGTGCTAAAGAAAGGTACCAGCCTTCATTGCATCGCTAGAAAGAAATGTTGAATCCAATTACTCTTATTAGGAAGTGATAATGGGAACTGCAGATGCTGGAGAATCCAAGATTCTCTCTGATGAAGGGGCTAGGCCCGAAACGTCAGCTTTTGTGCTCCTGAGATGCTGCTGGGCCTGCTGTGTTCATCCAGCCTCACATTTTATTATACTCTTATTAGGAACACAGGCATCATGGCTCAAATACCTTGTTCATTTTATAAACCTTCTGAACCACAGAGCCTTTAGCATCTCTTCTCATCTTGTTTTCCAAGAAATGAAGCTTTTCAGTTTCAGTGAATCACTTTCATAATTTGAAGGACTGAAACTTGGAACCACACATGTCCCTCTGTATTGAATCATCCCTCCTTCTCAACGGTTTCCCTTGCCTGAGGCATGGTGACCCCCAAGTTGAACCACTATTCATCTCTCTCTCCAATGATGACTTGACACGTACAATGCAACAGCAAAGTTGCTAGGTAAACATTTGGTTTAAATGTATGGTTGCATCTATTCATCTCAACATGCCTGAATAGCTGAAATAACTGTGCATCTTCTTGTGTCCAAGTGGTATAGCCTTGATTTTTGTTGCTGAATAAACCAACATATGGAGTTCAACCTTGATCTAGGATTTTTCTTAGTTTTGGCTTCACCATGTATTTGTAGTTAATACATTGGTGGATTATAAAAATCTGTACTACAAGTATAGCTTTAGGCAAAACATTCCAGTGGGTGCTTCTAGACAATGTTGCAGAAATTCACCGTATTGATGCTCCTCTAATTTCACAAAAATGTCCAGCCTTAGGATGAAAGATAGTGCACATTTGAAATAAAATTCAATTTGCTTATAATTCCATAGTGGATAAACTGAAAAACAATGTTTAAAATCTGAGCGACAAGCTTAAATATTGTAGAAATGCACAACTGCCTTGGGCTTGGAGTATTAACCTATCTATTCACTTTTCAGATGCTGGTGAACCTATAGTCCATTCTCAACTGGCCATATCAGGTGGTAAATTTAACTTATTAAAACCATTTTTGGAAATGTGCTCTTTAAGGCAACTGATAAGAATTAAAATGTGAATTGAATTAAGCCATTCAGTTTCTTGAGGCAATTCCACAACTCAATTAAATAAAAGTCGATCTGGATTTTAGTTCCACATATCTACCTTATTTCAAGGATCTTTAATACTTCGCAAACAATCATCTATCAGTTCAGTGTTGAAATTGTCCATTGATCTAGATTTCACTGTTGTTTTTGGTGGCTGGGGGGTGTTTGTGTAAAGACTTTCAGATTTCCAGTATAGTATCTTCCCTCACAGATAACATCCCACCAATCTCTGGGCAGTGAATCCAGAGACCAAGATAAAATTCTGGGGAGCAGGGTTCAAATCCTGCCACAGCAGATGGTGGAATTTGAATTCAATAAATATCTGGAATTAACAATCAATTGATGACTGTGAATCCATTGTTGATTGTCAGAAAAACTCATCTGGTTCTCTAATGTCCTTTAGGGAAGGAAACTGCTATTCTTACCTGGTTTGGCCAATATGTGACTCTAGACCCACAGCAATGTGGTTGACTCTAAACTGCCCTCTGGGCAATTAGAAATGGGCAGTAAATGCTGCCTAGCCAGCGATGTCCTCATCCCGTGAGTGAATGAAACATTTCTGACCATGGATATCTCAAAGGAGAGATTATTCCTCTCTACACCTCCAATACCACTGTGCCAACTCCATTGGCAGAATGTTGTGACATTTAAATTTTCTTCACAAAATATTCATCTAATCTCTATTCATGTAATGAATTCTCAGAACTTCTGTGGAATAACAAGTACAACCATAATTCCTCATCCAGAAACTATCTAGCTCTGGCAATGTGCTACAGAGATAATTGGGGATGTTTGGTCCCATTTATCCACATTTGCTGTGCCTGACCCATGGACAATAATAGCCAATTTTGACACATATGCCCTGTGCCTGATCTGCACTTGAGATGTAGGGGTTACCACGTTGGTGAAGGAATAAATTTACTAGCATATTCATATACTTTACCTGAAACAAGCATTAAACCCTTTGCCAAAGCAAATTAGGAACTTAACATCTATTTCAGGCCTTATTCATAAAGTTTGTCAAAAGCTTTGTTAAATTTTTTTTCCAGGTAAGGGACATTTGCTGAAAGCTGCTGAAGAAAAAGTGAATAATTTTACATAAACCTTATCTGTACTGCTCCAGTTCCACAGCATCACTACAGGTTTCTATATGATAAACAGTAGAAGCGACAAAGCCCAGCAAATCCATGGCCAATAGAAAAGAACAATACTCTACAGTCCTCACAAACCCAGTCACCAATGGCTTTTAACAATCAAATAACAACTAGAAAAGAGGAGCGTTTACAAATATTATACTCCTCAATGATGGGGGAGTTCAGCACATTAGTGCAAAATGTAAGAATAAAGCAGTTCCAACCAACTGACTTCAGCCTGAAATGCAAATCAATGATCCATCTTGACATTTTCCTGAGATCCTAAGCATCACAGAAGACAATCAACAGCCATTTTGACCCAGTCAATATGGTATCAAGAAGTAGCTCAAGGCAATGGATATTGCAAGAGCCATTGCCCCTGGCAACATCCCAGCAATAGGGTCATGCGCTCCTGAACAAGCCGCACCCCTGGCCAAGTAGTTCAAGTTTGGCTACAACACTGACATAATTTCCCAGGTATGTTTGTCCACAAAACAATTAGCTTATCTACCAACTGAAATATTCACTCACCACTATTCCACTACCATCACATTACTGCAGTTGTGCAAACTATAAAGAAATGACACTGTAGCAATTTACCAAGGCTCCTTTGGTAGCATCTTCCAATTCTATTATCTTTATCTAAAAGGATACTAAATCCCTTTTCCTTTACTGCCATTGGATGAAAGTCCTGGATATGGATACCCTTTCTTATAGCGAGTTTTGAGAAGATTTGTAGCTCAGGTTGAGGTTCTGGATGTGAGTTTGCCCGCTGAGCTGAAAGGTTCATTTTCAGACGTTTCATCACGATTCTAGGTAACATCATCAGTGAGCCTCCGACGAAGCGCTGGTGTTATGTCTAGCTTTCTATTTGTCTGGTTAGGTTTCCTTGGGTTGGTGATGTCATGTCCTGCATTGGTGATGTCATTTCCTGTTCTTTTTCTCAGGGGATGGTAGATTGGCTCCAAATCAATGTGTTTGTTGATGCAGTTCCGGTTGGAATGCCATGCTTCTAGGAACTGCATCAACAAATACATTGATTTGGAGCCAATCTACCATCCCCTGAGAAAAAGAACAGGAAATGACATCACCAATGCAGGAAATGACATCACCAACCCAAGGAAACCTAACCAGACAAATAGAAAGCGGGACATAACACCAGCGCTTCGTCGGAGGATCACTGATGATGTTACCTAGAATCGTGACGAAACGTCTGAAAACGTACCCTCCAGTTCAGCGAGAAAACTCACATCCAGAACCCTTTCTTATGACACAGTCGATGTATCTGCACCAGAGGGACTGCAATGGTTCAAAACGGCAATGGTTCACTGTAAAAACCATGTCTTTTATTTTACTTTACTTTTGATTGTGGTTTGAAATGGTAAATAAAAAACTTATGAAATCAAAAATTGTTGTAGGATTGCTGCACTTTTTAAAAGCAAGTAACCTGATGCTCATACCTAAGTACTATTATGCAACTGCTTGTTTATACAGTTGTGGAAGCCTAGATTGCAGACAAGTTGGAGCCAAAGAGTTGTGTACAAATTGAGCTTTAGCATGTATTTCAATGAGTAACTGATTGGTCTATGGACCAGTGACCAGTCATTGATGGAAAACAACTGTGTGATTGGCTCCCATGTAACTGTATAACTTGGGGATGTGAATCTTTTGGGAGAAACCATAAGATCTCTGATTTTGTCCTGCAATAAAAAGCACCTCAAGCCTGAAGGCAACCAATTTATTTCCCCATTCCAGTTGCTAAAACTGTACCTTGTAAATAACGGGTCAATGGCCTTTATAAGTAAGACCTAGTCACTGCAAACCAATGTAAGTATCTGGAGAAGGTAAAAATAATCAGCGGATAGTGGCACCTAAACTGTCTTCCCAGTCTTTCCCTCAACAATAACATCCTGTTTGTTTTCTATCTGTCTGTGTCAGTCTGTATGTGTGTGTGGAAGGCTGTTTCGAAGGGGGTAAGGATTCTAACTAGGAGAGTTATATGCCAATGGCTCCTAGTTGTTTACCTGAATCTAGAGTCTATTAATTGACAACAAATAGCCATTTTTGTTATTTACAGAAATCTGATTCATGGTTTTTGTCAACCTGGGCTGAAAGTCAAGTAATTTTGGATGTTTTAAAAATTGGTAACTTTTGTGATGTTTCTAGGAATAAAAGGGCTATAATATAGTCTCTTGATGATTTTCTAAGGGATCTCTGAATGAATGCCCATCTACATGGAAACATGCAACACAAGGACCCTGTATCCAGGTTGGAAAACTGATCAGATTAGAAACCTTGTATGTGTTTGAAAGATTTTTTTTCGCATGCCACATCCTGAGACTCGGACTCAGTGCTATGCTCTGCCAAATGCATGCTCTAGTCCTCTCTTTTCATCAGCACCATCTCATGCTTTCTTAGAGCTGTCCTGCCTCCAGTTCCACTTCATTCTCCATAAATAAAAAATAAACTTTTTCTCTTCCTTTCAGACATTATGGAACACAGATGAAACAATTCAGAGACACACGCGCACACCCCTCTGGAACATCCCTCCCTTTCCTTCCTCTCTGACTCCGTTCTTTCGCCTGACCCCACCTCTTATCAAGTATTTACTATCCCTCTGACCTTTCACCCTCTGAAGCCAAATGTTCTGTGTTCAGCAAAGATCTTAATTTTATTTCTCTGTGTTCTCCCCTCAATAAGTTTCAGGCACTACATGATATTGAACTCTTCTTCTGTCACCTTCGCCTCAATGTTCATTTCTTTGAATGAGAGCCCTTTCCCCACCCCACAGACCCTTTCATCCACTCCCAACACTCTCCTTCTGCCTAGGCACTCCCTCTGGCCGATTACCTGCATTGAACATATTCTTTGAGAACTGTTGACATGACATTTGTTGCCTCAATATCTCTGCCCTGCCTCACCCATTTGAACCTATCTACCTCTGAACTCACTGCTCTCTGTGTTCTCAGATCCACCCTGACTTTGTAATTAAGTTTGCTCATAAGTGCAATTGTAGCCTGGTGTACTGATCTCTTACTTTGCAGAGGCTGAGTGACAGCTCTCAGATACCTCCTTCCAACTCCACCTGGACCATGACATCCACCATGAAATATTAGGCCAATTTGTCCAGTATGGCCAGTAGCCTCATTTCATCTGGTGATCTCCAGACCACTGCCTCCAAACCGATAGGCTCCAACTTTGCGTAGCTCACTTGTACCTCCTTCCCGAATCCACAAACAGGACTGCCCAGGTAGAGTCTTTGTTTCTATCTGCTCCTGCCCCACAGAACTCATCCCTACTAACCTTATCTAGATTATTTTCCTCCTGGTCTAGTCCCTTACCGCTTACAACTGCGATTCCTTCTGATCCTTTAATGTCTCTTTCAGAAATTCCAATCTGTGGGCCCCTGTTCTCTCCTGTTTAATATGGACGCGCAATCACTTTCCAAGTCCATCTCCCACCAGGATGGTCTCAGGGCTCCCCACTCCTTCCTGGAGAAAAGGTCTGAACCGGCCCCATCCACCACCATCCTCCTCTACCTGACCGAACTAGTCCTCACTCTGAACAAGTTCTCCTTCAGCTCCTCTCACTTTCTTCAGTTCAAAGGTGTGACCATAGACCCCAGTTATACCTGTCTCATTGTCTGGAACATTCCTTGTTCCCTGTCCTACTCTGGCACCTACCCACAACTCTTTCTCCGGTAGATCGATGACATGATTAATGCTGCTTCCCTCTCTCATCCGTAATTGGAAAAATTTATCAATTTCACTTCCAATTTCCACCATGCTCTCACCTAGGTCTGTCTCTTGTATTATCACTTACTCAGCTCCACTTTTCTTCCGGCCCGATATCCATAATTCCGTCATTTACCTGCCTCTTTTACATCTCTCTGCTTCTGGGCTCCATTCCCAGCTATTCGCTCAACTCTCCACTTCCCCATTGTTCCTCACTCCCCCAACGTAGTCTTCAACATAGATACCATATTTTCCAAGCTGCTATCAAGTCTGATGAAGAGTCACTAGACTCAAAACATCAATTCTGCTTTCTTCCCACAAATGCTGAGTTTCACCAGCAATTTCTGTTTTCGTTTCAGATCTCCGGCACCCGCAGTTCTTTGTTTTGCTTTTCTTTCAGGGTCATGAGTTCTCTTCCCCAGATGTGATGGAGGCTGTGTGATTGAATACTTTTAAGATGGGGATACCTAGATTCTTGGCTAACAAGGGAGCCAAAGAATATCACAGGGAGTCAAGAAAGTAGAGCTAAGGTCACAATTAGATTAGCTGTGATGTTAGTGACTAGCCGAGCATACTCAAAGGCTATGGCAGCTCTTGATTCATATGTTAGTCTGCAATTTGTCAATGAATCTGAACTGAGTGCAAATATTAATGAATGTTCTTACTTCTAAGATTATGTTGGAGGGAAAGTCATTCATGAAGCAACTGGAGATGCTTAGGCTGATACGACCCCGACAACCTGCTGCAACAATATCCTGGAGGCTGAAATGATTTGCCACCAATAACCATAAATAACTTCCTTTACATTAGATATGAGAGTTAACTGAGTGCGAACTAGAGGTGTGATCAATCCTGCGAATCATTCAGGGCAGAATTTAAAGTCAGGACTCATACTTATTTGCCATTATATTCCTGCAAATTTGCACAGGGTTCTTCTATAAACATTACATTGCCTATCAGAAATATTTTTTTTAAGATTTGATGTTCATTGCAGAAGTGACAAATTTCTGATTTTTGTCATTTTTATTTCCTGTTAGCACAAATAATTAAGAGAACACCATCAAACACATCACATCAACTGGATATCAATGCTTAGAGAGAAAGAATTGATGAAAGAGTCACTGAGCAGAAATGAAGTTAGAACATTAGCTAAGATATGAAAATGTAAATATCCCATTATGCACTTCTGTGAGTCCTGCGTCATAACAACATTATGAATGTTGATGGAACTGAATAAAAATGCTCTACAATGACAAATATTTTGTTAAAAATGGTGCAATACTGTGCAATGGAGACTTTTCCCTCTGGAATAAGAAGGCTATTTCCTTTTTACACTTGACTTTCTTGTGAAATGCAAAAATGTTTGGCTAACATTATAAAACCTATGCTTGGAGCTAGAATAGAACATTCAGTTCTGCCTTTCTTAGTTGTACAGCCTACTATCCAGAACAAAAGTGGAAGTGACCTTTACAGCAAACTACTGATATCGGTTTAAGTTGGCCTTCCTGTCATTCCAAATACATTAAGTCCAGCATTATTTACAGCCTTGCTCTTAAAAACTGGTTGAGTCTGAAAGCCGTGATGGAATCTATCACAGAAGTCCACAACAGCTGACTGAGCAGTTCTCGACTAACAGACTGTAAAATCAACTATCATAGCATTCAATCTCTTTTTGAAGAATAAA
Organism: Stegostoma tigrinum; assembly: GCF_030684315.1. Classification (NCBI taxonomy): domain Eukaryota; kingdom Metazoa; phylum Chordata; class Chondrichthyes; order Orectolobiformes; family Stegostomatidae; genus Stegostoma; species Stegostoma tigrinum. The sequence continues at coordinate 65,891,944 of NC_081361.1, read as the reverse complement.
TTGGTATGAATGGAACAAATTCCTCTCATTATGGCTACTCATCCATATGATTATTTTAAAGAGAAAGTCATTCCATAGCTGAGCAACTCAGTGGGCTGCTGAGGGGAATGTTAGGATGTACATTTATGCCCTTGATTCTCCATATTATCATCATTTAATTTCATCAGAGAAATGACAATAGCAAGCATTAGCCACAGGAGTGATCTTAATGAAACGTGCAGGTGGGGATGTAGATCATTACGTGCACAGCAATGTTTGAGTGAAGGATGTGCTGCTCCCATGATAACAAAGATGAGGGACATAAATATCTACATAATTCTTAATTAAGCAATATTTTATGACAAAAAAGTGAATACGATATTTCAGTAATTGACACTAGAAAGCTTTTATAATAAATTAATAGGTTAAATATCCCAATTTCACTGCATAACATCTTTCTTTAATTCATTTGTGGGACATGGGTTCTGGGCTAACATTTATTACTCTTCCGTAATTGACCTTGGGAAGGTGGTGGTGAGCTGGCTTCTCAAACAGCTGCATTACACATGCTGTAGGTGTATCCACATTGCATTAGGGAAGGTGTTCCAGGATTTTGACCCAGTGACAGAAAAGGAATCGTGATATACATTTCGAAGTCAGGATGGTGAGTGGCTTGGAGGGGAGCTTGCTGGTAGTGGTGTTCCCATACATCCGCTGCCCTTGACCTTCCAGATGCATGTGGTCATTGGTATGGAAGGTGCTGTCTAAGGATCTTTGGAGAATTTCGGCAGTGCATCTTCTAAATAATACAACACTGCTGTTACTGAGCATTAGTGGTGGAGGGAATGGATGCTTGTGGATGGGGTCTCAATCAAGCAGGCTGTTTTATCCCAGATCGTGGCAAACTTCTTGGGTGTTGTTAGACCTACACCTACCTAGGTAAGTGGGGAGTATGTTATCAAACCACTAACTATGCCTTGCAGATGATAGACAGTCTTTGGGGAGTAGGGAGGTAAGTTACTCACTGCAGTATTTCTGCTCCATTTCAGAACAGGCCTTGGTCTATTAACTATTCCCATATTCACCTCTTCCACCACTGCCCAGCAAATTTATAGTTTGTGAAGTCCAATTTTTGAACTCACAACAAATTCTGTTAAAGTTTGTAACAAAGCTGCTGGTGTATTCAAAATAAAGAGATAATTTGCAACATTGCACATACAGGCACACAAGGATGAAAGAAGAGAGAAGAAAATAAGTTTTTGTCATGAGTGACTTCAAAAAGATTCATATGATTTACAGTCCAGTAAGTCAATGTCCAATGCGTTCATGCAGTTGGCTATTCTGGCAGAATTCCATTTTTATAGGAGTGATGATGCAGCTGGATGTAGTTGAAGGTTTAGCAGTATGAGTCTTGTAGGAAGGATATTGTGGTGTGGTGGTAGTGCCCTACTGCTGAGCCAGGAGACATGGGTTTAAGCCCCACCTGCTCCTCAGGTGTATAATAAGATCTGTGGACAGATTGATTTAAACATAACAAAGTGTGGTGCTGGATAAACAGGGTGCTGCTTGGCCTGCTGTGTTCATCCAGCCCCACACTTTGTTATCTTGGATTCTCCAGCATCTGCAGTTCCCATTATCTTTGATTTAAAAATAATCTAATTTGAAGAAGAACCACCATATCTCCACAGAACTTACTTCATATGAGTTTTGCAGGAGGGCTTTTGTGACACTCAGACACCTCGCAGCCAGGAGACCTAAGTGTAAGTTCCACCTGTTCCAATGGTATGTGATAACATCTGTGAACAGGTTGATCAGAAAATATCTGTGATTCTCATTTCAGGTGAAATATAGGGTCCTTCCTGAAAATTAAGTTTTGAGCGAGGTCAAGAATAGAGCAGGCTTTGGCTCAGCATGGAGCTACTTGTTCCAATGGTAAAAAGCAGTATAAGGGAAGAGTTCAAAGTGACATACTTTAAACCATTAAAAAATAAACAGCATTTCAGTCCTGTGACTGGATTTCCTGGAGGAGTCAGTTTAATTCAAGGAATATTTTCAATGCATTGGGTCAAAACTACTGGGCCAAAGCCAGTTCTGAAGAAGAGTCACTGGATCTGAAATGTTAAGTCTGATTTCTCTCCACAGATGTTGACAGATCTGCTGACATTTCCAAGCAGTTTCTGATTTTGTTTCAAAACTACTGCATGTTGTGGAAGGTAACTGTCTGTCCTCTGGCATCGTGCATAATAAGCTTCAAGCCATCCCTTGGTTGAGAAGTGGCAATGCTGGGTCTCTTGTCTGCTGCTCCTTTGTTTTGGTTTGACTGGAATATCTACACAATGCAAGAAAATGAACTTCCAGGAGGGAGATTAGTTTGCTTTTGTTTATTAGAAGTTTCTGAAAATCATGTTCTATGGGAGGTAGCACATCTTCAGTCCAGAAAGTGTTTATTAAGAAAAAACAAGAGAATACAGTTCAAGGAAATATTAGGATCACACTTCATACTTTCAAGGCAAGATATTGAGAATTAGATGCTTCAGAGATGCAGTACTTAATGCCAGCCATGGCTGTATCTAGACTGCAAGGAAAGAGTAAGATGGTGCAAAAGATGTTACAGTTGATTTTCTGATATTTACCGAGGGAATACCTGTTTATCATATACAAATGATGGGAAAAGGGAGGAGAGTTTTTTTTTAAACTAGCTTTTTGCTCCTTTTGCATTGCCTTGGCTTTTCTAGAATTTCTTTTGAGGATTGGTAGGGAGTGCATATTCTTTCTCTGAGCAACAAATCAAGGAAAATGATAATTGATTACATTTGGTACACTATCTATTCCGCCAGCTTATCATTTAGGTATTAAAGCGATAAATATCATCCATTGCCAAAGAATTTGGTAAGGTACCTTTGACTGGAAAGCAAGCCTACAAATCCTCAATTAAGATGATGTACAAGATGATGAGGGGCAGAGATAGAGTGGATAGTCAGAGACTTTTTCCCAGGGCGGAAATGACTATTATGAGGGGGCATAATTTTAAAATGATTGGAGGAAGGTATAGGGGCGATGTCAGCGGTAGGTTCTTCACACAGAGAGTGGTGGGTGTGTGGAATGCGCTGCCGGCAGTGGCAGTGGAGTCAGATACTTCAGAGACTTCGAAGCGACACTTCAACAGGCACATGGAAGATCGTAAAATGTAGGGTATGCAGGGTAGTTTGATCTTAGTAGGACAATAACATTGGCACAACATCGTGGCCAAAGGGCCTGTACTGTGCTGTACTGTTCTATGTTTTATATTAAAAGATGATAAAATGCTGCAGAGCCAGAAATCAGAAACATAAACAGATGATGCCAAGTATTTCCAGCACTTTCTGCCTGTATTTAGCTAGGTAGAACATAAAACGTAGAACATAGAACATTACAGCACAGTACAGGCCCTTCGGCCCTCGATGTTGTGCCGACCTGTCATACCGATCTCAAGCCCATCTAACCTACACTATTCCATGTACGTCCATATGCTTGTCCAATGACGACTTAAATGTGCCTAAAGTTGGCGAATCTACTACCGTTGCAGGCAAAGCGTTCCATTCCCTTACTGCTCTCTGAGTAAAGAAACTACCTCTGACATCTGTCCTATAACTTTCACCCCTCAATTTAAAGCTATGCCCCCTTGTGCTCGCCGTCACCATCCTAGGAAAAGCTCTCCCCATCCACCCTATCTAACCCTCTGATTATTTTATATGTTTCAATTAAGTCACCTCTCAACCTTCTTCTCTCTAACAAAAACAGCCTCAAGTCCCTCAGCCTTTCCTCGTAAGATCTTCCCTCCATACCAGGCAACATCCTAGTAAATCTCTTCTGCACCCTTTCCAAAGCTTCCACATCCTTCTTGTAATGTGGTGACCAGAACTGTACGCAATACTCCAAGTGTGGCCACACCAGTGTTTTGTACAGCTTCACCATAACCTCTTGGTTCCAGAACTCGATCCCTCTATTAATAAAAGCTAAAACACTGTATGCCTTCTTAACAGCCCTATCAACCTGGGTGGCAACTTTCAAGGATCTGTGTACATGGACACCAAGATCTCTCTGCTCATCTACACTGCTAAGAATCTTACCATTAGCCCTGTACTTTGCCTTCTGGTTACTCCTACCAAAGTGCATCACCTCACACTTGTCTGCATTAAACTCCATTTGCCACCTCTCAGCCCAGCTCTGCAGCTTATCTATGTCTCTCTGCAACCTACAGCATCCTTCGTCACTATCCACAACTCCACCGACCTTAGTGTCGTCTGCAAATTTACTAACCCATCCTTCTACGCCCTCATCCAGGTCATTTATAAAAATGACAAACAGCAGTGGACCCAACACCGACCCTTGCGGTACACCACTAGTAACTGGTCTCCAGGATGAACATTTCCCATCAACTACCACCCTCTGTCTTCTTTCGGCAAGCCAATTTCCGATCCAAACTGCTATATCTCCCACAATTCCATTCCTCTGCATTTTGTACAATAGCCTACTGTGGGGAACCTTATCGAATGCCTTGCTGAAATCCATATACGCCACATCAACTGGTTTACTCTCATCTACCTGTTTGGTCACCTTCTCAAAGAACTCAATAAGTTTTGTGAGGCACAACCTTCCCTTCACAAAACTGTGCTGACTGTCCCTAATCAATTTATTCTTTTCTAGACAATTATAAATCCTATCCCTTATAACCTTTTGCAACACTTTACCAACAACTGAGGTAGCAAAAGAAACTCAAAAATCAATTGTTAGTCACACATGTGTAGGTTTTCTATATGAAAATAACAATAATTGGTGGTCAACACAACAAGTCAGATGCCATGTGACTAACATTCTCCTTATTTGAGAGATAATACCAATCAAGTAGACATTGAAATTTCCTGATATATGTCAACATGCCAAGAAACTTCAAGAAGTTTCCATATGAAACTTAGATTGTTATCATTATTGACTGACTACCTTTGGATCTTAAAGAAATTTAAGGCACCATGGACACATTTGGGGGATACACAATGGTAAATAAGTTATAAATACATTATCTAAAACTACACCCGGTGTTTGAAAGTTCACTATATGACAACATGCACATTTCTGCATTTTGTATTTTAATCAAAAGATAAAATGAAAGCCATATCAGGGAAATCTACTGAAATCCATGCTTTATCAATAACTGCAGTTAATACATTAAGTTACTTACTAATGAGCTAGTTCCCTTTGGGCTTTCAAGAACATTTTAATTTCTTTTTAGTTAACTCATCCAAACACATTTTGTCACATCTAATTACTATGTCACCAAGTGAAAATTGTAATTATAATTGTCATGTACAATTATCTCTGATTCTGGTTCATTCTTTACTGGCCAATTATCCTATTCCAGGGTAATGTTGATTAGAAGTTAATATAACTGATAATATAAACAAGAAAAGAATGCCTGAAGTACTCAGTTCTTTAGCATCAGATATCTTTTAGTGTTAGTGCTTGTGAATGAAATGATTGATCGCAGTCCCCGAAATTTAGGAAACGTTATGCTGTAGGAAGGCAAGGTGAACTGTATTTTACATAAAATGGTACGATAACCCAAAAAGCACTGCCTGAAAGAATGTTAAGGTAGACTAAGTAACTTACAAAAAGGAATTGAATTAATATTTGTTAACAAAAAAAAAACTGCATGGTTGGGGAATGGGACTAATCAAACAGCTTTCACAAAGAGCCTGATGGACTGGAAACCCTCCTTCTCTCCTGTTAAACTGTATGGGTAAGCAGTTAGTTATTGTACATTAAAATCTGCAGGCTTAGTACAGATTAATGTCAAGTTAAATGTCCAATGGTCACTACTTTAGAATTGCCATGCACTTATTTTAAGATATTTCAACTTAAGTTTAACATTTTACAATTATCAACCAAATGTTTAAACCAAAAACAGAAATTGCTGGAGAAACTCAGCAGGTCTGGCAGCATTTGTGGGAAGAAACCAGAGTTAACATTTTGAATCCAGTGACTCGCCAGCAGAGCCGTTTCTTTAAAACAAACAGCACAAAGGCTGAGAATTATAGGATCCCTACAGTGCAAATATAGACCATTTGGCCCATCAAGTCTGCACTGATCCTCCAAAGAGCATCTCACCCAGACCGACTCATCACCCTATCCCTGTAACTCCATATTTCCCATGGTTAATCCACCTAGCCTGCACATCATTGGACTGTGGGAAGAAACTAGAGCATCGGTAGGAAATCCACATAGACATAGGGGGAACGTGCAAACTCCACATAGGCAGTCACACAAGACTAGAATTGAACCCAGGCCCTTGGTGCTGTGAGGTATCAAGGCTAATCACTGTACCATCATGCTCCCCTGAGCATATCATTGTTTGACTGTCCAGATATTACTGAATTTCTCAGGATATCAGCGATTTTTTTCCAATACATTCCAAATGACTTAGAACATAGAACATTACTGCTCAGTACAGGCCCTTCGGCCCACAATGTTGTGCCAAACTTTTACCCTAATCATAAGGTCTATCTAACCCCCACCCCGACCTTATACTATCATCCATATGCCTATCTAATAGCCACTTAAATGCTCCTAATAAGGCCGACTCCACTACCCTCACCAGCAATGCGTTCCACGCCCCGATCATTCTCTGAGTAAAGAACCTACATTATAGCCCCTATATCTACCTCCACTCACTTTAAAACTATGCCCCCTCATAATAGCTACCTCCACCCTAGGAAAAAGTCTTTGGCTGTCCACTCTATCTATACCTCTGATCATTTTGTACACCTCCTAGATTACTGAGCTAATAATGATACTAGAATAGAAAATGTCAATCGTCCATATTATTTCAAGTACACTGTAAGGACATGGGTCTATTCTAGTAAAGGAGAAATTCAGAACCGATATCAGGAAACATGTCTATACACAAAAGATACCATATGTCTTTTTAAAATCCAAGCTGAGCAGTAGGGGCAAGTCCTGAATTCATTTGGGAGAAAAGGGAGTAGGTTCCCATAGGAAGTTGAACTGCAACGTTTAGCCTCATTGGGACATCATGCTTTGATCAGGGGTGACTGATTGGCAAATACATTATGTCAAGTCTGTAGCTTGATGATAGATAATGTAAGCATAAGGTTGAATACAGACTCAAGCAAAGTGAAATTATTTCTGGAGTGGTGGCATAAAATGCCTGAAGGCAAAAGGCATGGAGCAAATCAGATAATGCTACAAATACACAGCAAGCCTGGTAGCATTCATGGAGAAAGAAACAAAGTTGGGATTTCAAATTGATGATCTTTCTTCAGAATATATGGCCTCTATTCCACTCAGCTCTCTTAAGAATTAAGGTAACCGTAGACTGTAACATGAGATGCTGATTTGCTATTACCCATTTGACGTTACTGCAAGCCAATTTCGGCACCAGAAATGGAATTACATATGTTTATTAATTGACCTTGTTTTCCAATTGTACTGATGTTTTTGCATGAACATTTGCAAATTTTGGAACATGAAGAACATTTTGGAACAACAAAAATCCAGTCTGTAATCATCAATTTGAGTGCAATTTATTTTTGGCAAGTGTTCTGAGCCTGTCTTAAAAGTAAAACTAATCATAAAATGCATTCTTCAATAAGAAGTAGTATAAGAGGCAATAATTTTTGAAATTGCTCAATAACTACCAGACCACCTTTAATGTGAGTGAAAGTTAGTGGGATGACCCGCTCGCTTCATTAACTGAAAAAATGAGAATCATCATTTGAAAATCTCACGCATAGATCTCCGCTGAGTACAGAATGACATGGAGTTGGCAGAATTATTTTTACAACAGCCAGCAATATTCAAAAACAGATGCAGGCAATGGAACTCAGCTTGCTTCAGTTTTATTTTCTGCTGTGGAGCATTGCTAAAGCTTAGCTAGTGATCTCAGTCTTCTTTCCTGACAGAAGGCCTCACAACGTTTGTGCTTTGGCGCAGCTCCTCACTGAGGAAAATATTGATTTATCATCAGTTCTTCATCTTAGTGGTCTCTTTTGCTCCATATACTGCAAGCAAATTGGAAACAAATTTGGAAACTGTAATAAGATAATCCATTTGGATATTTTAAGCAGCAACAGGAAAAAGAACATGAAGGCTCCAAAAATTCTTCAGAATGATTTAGTCTGAATTTCCACTGGTCCTGCTCAATTTGTGAATATTTATCATGTCCAGTGTTTCCTTTTGTTAGTCTTCATTTGTGAGACAGATTCTCACTAGTTGAGGATGATACAGGTTGCAGATTCACAGTCCCATAGCAGAGTTCCAATGCAAGATCAGGAAGGCGCAGTTTATATTCCACTCTCACTTCAGCAAGCAATAAAACACAATTATTTAAGATGTCACTTAGTCAATGCTGATTTGAAATATAAATCAAGTCATCAGTGATTGGCATGAGTGATAATTTCCCCAGCTTTCCCCTATGTGGAGGGACAGGATAGAGTTTGAAAGACTTTTTCAAATGCAGCATATAAATGCATAATTTGATTCAGTATGATAAAATGTGAGGCTGGATGAACACAGCAGGCCAAGCAGCATCTCAGGAGCACAAAAGCTGACGTTTCGGGCCTAGACCCTTCATCAGAGAGGGGGATGGGGGGAGGGAACTGGAATAAATAGGGAGAGAGGGGGAGGCGGACCGAAGATGGAGAGCAAAGAAGATAGGTGGAGAGGGTGTAGGTGGGGAGGTAGGGAGGGGATAGGTCAGTCCAGGGAAGACGGACAGGTCAAGGAGGTGGGATGAGGTTAGTAGGTAGCTGGGGGTGCGGCTGGGGGTGGGAGGAAGGGATGGGTGAGAGGAAGAACCGGTTAGGGAGGCAGAGACAGGTTGGACTGGTTTTGGGATGCAGTGGGTGGGGGGGAAGAGCTGGGCTGGTTGTGTGGTGCAGTGGGGGGAGGGGATGAACTGGGCTGGTTTAGGGATGCAGTGGGGGAAGGGGAGATTTTGAAACTGGTGAAGTCCACATTGATACCATATGGCTGCAGGGTTCCCAGGCGGAATATGAGTTGCTGTTCCTGCAACCTTCGGGTGGCATCATTGTGGCAGTGCAGGAGGCCCATGATGGACATGTCATCAAGAGAATGGGAGGGGGAGTGGAAATGGTTTGCGACTGGGAGGTGCAGTTGTTTGTTGCGAACTGAGCGGAGGTGTTCTGCAAAGCGGTCCCCAAGCCTCCGCTTGGTTTCCCCAATGTAGAGAAAGCCGCACCGGGTACAGTGGATGCAGTATACCACATTGGCAGATGTGCAGGTGAACCTCTGCTTAATGTGGAATGTCATCTTGGGGCCTGGGATGGGGGTGAGGGAGGAGGTGTGGGGACAAGTGTAGCATTTCCTGCGGTTGCAGGGGAAGGTGCCGGGTGTGGTGGGGTTGGAGGGCAGTGTGGAGCGAACAAGGGAGTCACGGAGAGAGTGGTCTCTCCGGAAAGCAGACAGGGGTGGGGATGGAAAAATGTCTTGGGTGGTGGGGTCGGATTGTAAATGGCGGAAGTGTCGGAGGATAATGCGTTGTATCCGGAGGTTGGTAGGGTGGTGTGTGAGAACGAGGGGGATCCTCTTGGGGCGGTTGTGGCGGGGGCGGGGTGTGAGGGATGTGTCGCGGGAAATGCGGGAGACGCGGTCAAGGGCGTTCTCAATCACCGTGGGGGGGAAGTTGCGGTCCTTAAAGAACTTGGACATCTGGGATGTGCGGGAGTGGAATGTCTTATCGTGGGAGCAGATGCGGCGGAGGCGGAGGAATTGGGAATAGGGGATGGAGTTTTTGCAGGAGGGTGGGTGGGAGGAGGTGTATTCTAGGTAGCTGTGGGAGTCGGTGGGCTTGAAATGGACATCAGTTACAAGCTGGTTGCCTGAGATGGAGACTGAGAGGTCCAGGAAGGTGAGGGATGTGTTGGAGATGGCCCAGGTGAACTGAAGGTTGGGGTGGAAGGTGTTGGTGAAGTGGATGAACTGTTTGAGCTCCTCTGGGGAGCAAGAGGCGGCGCCGATACAGTCATCAATGTACCGGAGGAAGAGGTGGGGTTTGGGGCCTGTGTAGGTGCGGAAGATGGACTGTTCCACGTAACCTACAAAGAGGCAGGCATAGCTGGGGCCCATGCGGGTGCCCATGGCCACCCCCTTAGTCTGTAGGAAGTGGGAGGATTCAGTACTTTTGTTAAGAAGTCAATTGGAGATTGTCATGTTAAGATGTGATACAAGACAGGTACAGTTTGAAAAGCTGTTTGCAGGTTGAAAGTTACAACATCTCTCAATATCACTTAAGGTTACATGACATGAAGAATTCAAACAGTTTACTTCTATTGTCAACAATGTGTTCTAAATACCTTAATCCAGGATCACAAGAAACTACAGAAAGTGTTGTGCACAGCCTAGATTGTTATAGAAGTCAACCTTCCATCCATGGACTCTATTTACACTTCTTGTTGCCATGGAAAGGCTGCCAACATCATCAAAGACCTATCCCACCATGGTAATGCTCTCCTACAACCTCTTCCGTCAGGCAGAAGATACAGAAGCTTGAAAACATGCACCAACTCGTTCATGAACAGCTTCCTCCTTGATATTATTAGATTGATGAATGGCCTCTCCAACTTCAAATAATGTTGATCTTGTTAATGCTGTTCTCACCTTGTATGGTGTAATCTGTATGCCTCACTCTGTCGAAGTTTTTTTCCTTGTATGAGCTGTATTGACTTACTTACCATGATCTTCCTGCACTGGTCGCAAACAACGCTTTTCACTGTACTGAAGTACATGTGTCAAAAAATCAAATCAAATTAAGTAGGGTTAACTCAAAACATTAACTCTGATTTCTCTCCACAGATGCTGTCAGATCTGCTGAGTTTTTCCAGCAATTTCTGTTTTGTTTCTGATTTCCAGCATTGGCAGTTCTTTCAGACTTTTTTCACCCATTTCTGATCACTTTGCTAAGTTAGTCATTTCACATCAGTTCTCCCTTGTGTGAAGTCAAGAGCACCGGGAAGAGTGCACCAAGATTTCGTAGCTTCTTAATGGATCACAATCATTGATTTTACGGGATTAATTTAATATTCCATCCCTTCAACATTTATCTGGTGGTATTTAAATTGTTGTGAATGCAGCTTTGAAAGCAAGGTATAAGAGCACATGGATGCATTGGCATGATGTGACAAGTATCCCAGGGAGATTTGTTGTGAATCCAATTATTCTTCAAATGAATGAATGATTAGTTGAGGGCACAGGGTATTGTTTGCTTAATAATATGATAAAGAACTCCATGAATGTTTCCCTACCTCATCATACACAAAAATAGCCAGATGAATCTTGGGGATTTTTGCAGCTAATTTTTATGTAAGTTAGCTTCTTACAAGTCTTTCTTGAAAAAATGGTGTTTTAAAAATTGTAGATTAAAAGTAAACCGGAAATTTCATTCTGAAGTCTGAAGGTTTATTTTAACCATTTTGGCCTACAGTCTCCTTCCACAGAGGAAATTTAATTGGCCCAAATCACCAGACAGATAATAATGGCACTCTGTGACCATGAAAAGACACAGCCCTATATTAGCAACAGAATAATATATCTAGTATGAGGTGGTATAATAATCTGAAGTTTATAATACAATTGAGCACAAGCAATTTAGTAACACAGATAGATTCACCACCCTACACCTATCTTTATTATCAAAATTATTTAAAAGAATTAAAAGTATTTCAAAAGAAAATTAGAAAATATCTGCGGAACTCTCCCAAGAACACAAAGTACCAGAACCTGAAAGTTTTCAGCTTCTTTATTGATCTCTATTTATTTAAAGGTGATTAAAATTTGTCAAACATAATCTTGATTTAAAAATGTTATCATTATTTTCAAATCAGTCCAAGACTTAACCTCTCTTCGTAAATCTCTTCCAGCCCAACAACTCTTCAAGAGTAACTTTAATTCTAGCTTCTTGGGCATCCCCAATTTTCATCTCTCATAGAGCATAGAACACAGAACATAGAACAATCTGCACAGTACAGGCCCTTCGGCCCACGATGTTGTGCCAAACTTTTACCCTCATAGACGACTATGTCTTAAGCTACCTAAGCCTTAAGCTCTGGAATGCTTTCCCTACAGCTTCCATCTCCCTACCTCATTTTGCTCCTTTAAGAGATTCTTTAAAATTTACCTCTTTGGCAGGCTTTTGATCATCTGGTCTAATATATCATTATTAGGCTCAGTATCATAGTTTTAGGTTTAGAATTCTCCTGTGAAACACATTGGAATGGTTCGCTACACTAAAGGCACTATATGAATGTAGCTGTTTGTTTCTAATCTTGTAATTTAAGAGGTAGAGACACAGACAGAATAATATATCATGTAGAACATTGTACAATTGTTTACTCCTTACAAAATATCCATTGTACATTTCCACTCTGCTGGTCATTTGCATTTTATGTTAACTTTTGCATTTAGAACATGTCGTCCCTTGCCATTCAGAAATGAATATTCGGCAATGTTTTCAGTATGAAATGCGGGACAGTTTTGTCTTCTATTAGGCCCACCTTCCAGCACAATTGTCAATTCTATGTACATGTTATGATAAGGCAATAACAAATTTAGATAAGATATATAAAATGTGACCAACTCCTTAGCAGTCTCCTAAATTTGACAGTTTTCATGAACCATGACTAATACGAATACTTTTGGGAATTGTAAGTGACAAATCCCTAATCCTAAGACTCTGACTTTTACTTCTGCACAGATATTTTCATATCTGTCCTGCCCTAAGCCCATCAGTCTCAGGTGGGGTAGTGAGGTAGCATAGTGGGGGAGGGTGCAGTGGTGGATGGGAGGGTAGTGAGGTAGTGTAGTGGGAGGTGAGTTGAGGGATAGGGGTGAAGTGGTGGGTGGAGTGATGAGGTAATGGGGTGGGGGGTACGATAGAGGGTAGGGAGCAATAAAATCCTCTTAATAGCTTCAGGTTGGTAACCCTCTTGAAACCACGTTATCAAGGACATTCTAATAATCAAAGGGCTGAAGATGCTGGTCAGATAGAGAACCGTGTGTTATCTTAGATAGAGTTGCTATGCTTCCAGTTGCGTGCACAAATAAAAACACATTTTTGAGGAAATCAGATTTCAGACCCTGTGCCATTTTCCCGTAACCATTCCCTGGGTCAGGGCTGCAGAATGTACAAAAATGCCTACCCACCTCAGCTGAGGTTTGATTCCCTTTTTAAATGATTTCCTGCTGCACTGTTTTTACCTGGTGCTGCAGGATTTTAGAAGTTCATTAAAGTCACACCAGGTTTGAGAGTTCATAAAAATAAATGGAGGCCCTGCCAAGCAGTCTGGAAAATTCTGCAAAGGGGTGGCACAGTGGTTAGCGCTGTTGCCTCACAGTGCCAGGAACCCAGGTTCAATTCCACCCTCAGGCAACTGTCTATGTGGAGTTTGCATATTCTCCCTGTGTCTTTGTGGGTTTCCTCCAGGTGCTCTGGTTTCCTCCCACAGTCCAAATGATGTGCAAGCTAGGTGGATTTGCCATGCTAAATTGCCCATTGTGTCTAGGTCTGTTTGTCTTAGTTGGCTTATAGGGGGAGAGGTGTAGGTGGGATGCTCCAAGGATCAGTGTGGACTTGTTGGCCAAAGGGCCTGTTTCCACACTGTAGGGATTATATGATCTATACATCAAAATGTTTTCACACATTCAGATGACAATATTTTGTGTTGTATTATAATGCTGATGTGTTTTTAATGCAGTATTTGATCACAGGGATGTGGCTTACAAGGGTGAATTGATCCTTGCATTGACTAGAATTATGTAATTATTCACATGCTCATACTACACACATTATTATCATCTATCAAAAATATATCTTCAAAAAAGGTTCTGTGCTCTGATTTATTTGGACTAGCAGATCTATCTATTCTGAGATAGAAAAACTGATCTCCTCTACTGAATGCCTTGACTTTGAAATGGAAATGGTTTGACAGTATAGTTGAAGCTTTTGTTAGAAAGCACTTCCATGTGAATCCTTGGCTGGGGTTCAAATGCTTTAATTCAGCACATAATCATATTGATCAAATAACTATTAAAATCTTTAGGGCCTTTAATAGTACAACATATTATTGAAGTGATAAGTTACTTTTTCAAAAAGTTAACAACATTTAAAGGCTTAATATTTGTTTTCCTTTAGATTATTTTGCTCCACTGTCACTGATAGTGAGATAGAATTCCACGCTATCAGCATCAAGTATGGGACAGATCCACCCTGTAATTGAAGAATGAGTCACTCAGCGAGGCCCAAGGAAACAGGGTGTGAAGTGAGAAGTGAGGTGCTGGGTAGGAGAATGAGGCAGGTAAGTAGGGCCAACAAGGCCAAGGAGGGAGGCCCAGGGATGTGGTATGGATGAGGCAAAACTGTGGAGCAATAGATGATTGAGTTGTTTGGCTGACAATCACTGAAATTCCTTGGAGTTCCTCAGGGTGTAGTATCCTAAGCCCAACCATCTTCAACTTCTTCATCAATGACATTCCTTTCACCACAACATCAGTGGTTGGAATGTTTACTTATGATCTCATAGCATTCAGTATCATTTGCAGCTCCTCAGATAATAAAGTAATCATTTCCCACATGCACCCAAGATCTCGACAACATTTAGGCTTGAGCTAAGAAGCGTGAATTGATATTCGCACTACACAAGTGCTAGTCAATGAGCATCTCCAAAGAGAGAGAATCTAGCCATTTCCCTGATTGCCAATAGTGCTATCATCACAGAATTTGCCACGACCACCCGCCTGCGGTTTACCAGCCTCACAAAATTTAACTGGGCTAGCTGTATACATACACTGGTTACAAGAAACTGGGAATTGGCTTGTTGATAACTCATACTGTTATATCCCAAAGTCTATCTAAAGCCAAAAGTTGGGAATGAGATGGAATATTTTTCACATTATTGTTATCACAATCTTCAAACAATATTCACAAAGCTCAACCCCATCTATAATCATGTAGACTGCTCAATTGAGATTCTATCACCATCTCAGACATTCACTTCGTCCACCACTGGCATGTTTACTCAAAATGCATAAACAGCAACTTATCATGGTTCTTTTGACAGCATTCTCTGTAACAATGGCTACAGACACATGGGAATGTTGCAATGGTACACACTATCATCATGGAGAACCAGGCACAGCTGTCTCATCTGCCTGGTTCAAATTTCTGGAACTCCTTCCCTAGTTATGGGTGAACCTAGGTCACAAGGACTGCATTTGTTCAAAAGTGTGGCTTAGCATCAACATTTCTACCTTCATAATCATGAAGTGCTTCAAGAGACTGGTCATGGCTCATATCAACTCTAGTCTCCTAGCCTGCCTCGATCCCTTGCAATTTGCCAACTGACATTACAGGTCCACAGTGGACACCATTTCCCTTGTCCTGTACTCAGCCCTGGAGCACCTGGATAACAAGAATACCTACATCAGACTCCTGCTCATCAGCTACATCTCCAACTTCAACACCTTTATTCCCTCCAGGTTGATCTCAAAACTCCAAGACCTAGGTTTCTTCTCTGCCCTCTTCAACTAGATCCTCAACTTCCTGATCCACAGACTGCAATCAGTGAAGATAGGTTAACTGCACCCCCTCTATAATAACACTCAACACTGGAGCCCCCCAGGGATGCATTCTCAGCTTTCTACTGTGGTTCCCTGTGCATCCATGAATCCATAGCTAGATTCCAAATGAACGCCAACCACAAGTTTGCTGACAACACCACCATGATAGGACTGATATCAAGCCACAATGAGTCCGTATACAGAAAGGAGATAGAGGGTTTGGCGTTGTGATGCAGTGATAACAATCTCTCAATGTTGACAAATGACTTCAAAAAGAAAGGAGAAGAACATGACCCCATCTATATTAGTGAGCTGAGGTTGAGAGGGTTGAGAGGATCAAGTTGCCAGGAGTGACGATGACTGACATTGTATCCCAGGCTTCCCACATAGATGCAACGGTCAAGAAGGCGCAAAACTGCCTCTTCTTTTATCAGTTGGCTCAGGAAATTTGGCATATCACTAAGGTCCTTCACCAACTTCTACAGATGCACCATAGATAATGTACTGTCCTGATGCATAATGGACTGGTATGGCAACTGCTCTGCCCAGGACCATAGAAAATTACAGAAGGTTGTGTGCTCAGCAGACCTTCCATCCATGGACTCTATTTACACCTCTCATTGTTGCAGAAAGGCTGTCAACATCATCAAAGAATCATCTCAGGCAGAAGATACAGAAGTTTAAACACACCCACCAGCAGGTTCAAGATCAGCTTCTTCCCTGTGATTATTAGACGAATGCATGGACTCTCTAACCTCAAACAATGTTGATCTTGTTAATGTTGTTCTTGCCTCGCGTGGTGTAACCTGTATGCCTTAATCTGTCCAATTATTTTCCATCCTATGATCTGTATGTCCTTGCTTACTGTGATATGCCTGTATTGCTTGCAAACAAAGTTTTCACTATACGTATGTACATCTGACAATAAATCAAAGCAAATCAAATCAAATCAAAGGCAGTTGGGGGTAGCAACAAATGTCAGTCCTCCCATCAACCACCACACCCCAAGATCCAAAAAGACAAGTTACCTGATTTTTCACGGCAATTTGAAAATAGAAAAAGTACAATACTGAAATGAATTTGTTTCAGAACTTTCAATGGAAATAATTACATCCCTGGGCATGTAGGAAATTAAACGAAAAACAAAGAACTGGAAATACTGGAAATTGGAAATTGTTGAAAAAACTCAGGAGGTCTTGGAACATTTAACAATTTCTGATACGTAAAAAATTCTCAGATTATTAATCATGCTCAGAGAAGAGATTTACATTAAAGAAACCACATTACATGTTAACATCAAGTTACATTCCTTCCCGAAGAGAGAATAACCAGAGTTAATAGACTGGGTCAATATTTGTTTTTCGCAAAGTTGATAAGTTCTGGCTTTAAACCAAGGGAAAGGAATGCCATGTGCTAATAGACAAGTCATTGCATATTGACCGCAGGCTCAGTAATTCTCTCTGTAAATGTTTTTTTCATTAAAACTAATAAATACTAAATTAATGTTTTTAAAATGTAGCTGTTAATACATTAAATAAATGGACAGGATCTCTGAAATGTTTCAAACAGAAACTCCATAAATTAGCTATGAGAAAGTTTTGAAAATATTTTCTTTCTAACATCATCCCAAGATAATTTTAAGTTATTTGTTACTTTTAAATATTAATCAACATTCAAGCTTTAAAATATGCCGCTTTAAAGGAGTATAAAGGAACATACTTATGTTTTCAAGTCATTCATTGTTATCTTTTTTGTATTATGTTTTAAAACAGGTCGATGACTGCATGGGGAGTTGGAAGACATTTTGAATGGAATTTTTCTCATAGTTAAATTGTAAGTTCCCATTCCAATTGCATTTTAAATTTAGAAAGCCGCATCCAAGTTATGAATGAAGAC
This sequence comes from Stegostoma tigrinum, assembly GCF_030684315.1. Lineage (NCBI taxonomy): Eukaryota > Metazoa > Chordata > Chondrichthyes > Orectolobiformes > Stegostomatidae > Stegostoma > Stegostoma tigrinum. The sequence goes on along the minus strand of NC_081361.1, from coordinate 65,874,442 downwards.
ACTTCTTGTGTCAATAGCAGACATGAAATTCTGAAGAACCCATAACAACTATGATTCATCTCTCTTTCAATATGTTCCCAAGAGTCAGTTTCTATTGAACAGAAGTAATACTCATCATTTGCCATTGAATAATAACAGCCTTTCAGGACACATATCAAGTGATAATGCTTTTACCTGCAAACCTTGGCAGTGACAGCAGGTTTGGAGGTGTGCTATTTGATCCTCTACATGCATGTCTTTTAAAGATGTACATTGTCTTGATTATGATAAAATATGGATGATTGATTTATAAATCCCATCATCTCATTTTAGTACTTGTTACTACCATGGAGTGAAATGGTTTTAAAAAGGAAAATCTCTGACTTAAAATGGCCACAGCAATGAGCTGACAACACAAGCTTTATGAAATCAATGTAGAATAGGGTGGCTCAGTGGTTAGCACTGCTGCCACACAGCACCAGAAGCCGAGGTTCAATTCCACTCTCGGGCGACTGCCAGTTTGGAGTTTGCACATTCTCCCTGTGTCTGTGTGGGTTCTCTCCCACAGTCCAAAGATGTACAGGTTAGGTAGGTTGGCCATGCTAAATTGTCTGTAGTGTTCAGGGATGTGTAGGTGATGGGTCTGGGTAGGATGCTCCACGGGTTAGTGTGGACTTGTTGGGCCAAAGGGCCTGTTTCCACACTGTAGCGACTCTATAACCACAACCATCTGAAGTGAAATTAATATTTCTATCAAAAGACACTGAAACTAGCAAACACAATGAGGCATCTCTTATTCTGCTTTATGCCTGTGTGGTGATTTTCACATATTATGAATGCAGGAAACACTGGAATAGGTGTTGAATAGAATTCTTCTCACATGGATCAGCCATGTTCATATCATTTGACAGGCTCAAAAGGCCAAATAGCCTGCTCTTGCTCCATTTTGATTCTATGTTTCCATATCAGAAAGATATTGCTTGCAGCTATCAAGGGTGGAATTAATGAACTAAGGCATTGGAATTCACAAACGTGATATATTTGCAAAAGTAGCTCATTCTCATCTCTTTATCAAAGTACCTGATGAAGAAGAAACAGGAGGAAACAAAGAGCATAATGAACAACTCAAATATGTATTACTAATGAGGGTACAAAACATCAACCAAACCACCATGGTGTCAGGTTAAAATCATATGACTCAATGATACCCTAAAGACTGTAAACTATATATTCTTTTCACCTGTCTTTTATGCTGGGCACTATCATTTTTTAACTAACTGCCTGCATAAAAGTAGGTTTGTTGTTGCATGCCTATCATTTTTCATGAGGCTAGTAAACATCGTGACAACAAGGACATATTGAACTCTTAAAAACGGGACATATTAACCAGTCATGGCTGAGATTGTCTGGAAAACCCCTGTGTGAATTGCACTTAACCTCAAATGAGACCATGGAATATAACAGCTGGAAGGATATCAATGAATTTCAGAGAAGACCTTCAAAGGAAGAGATACAATGCAAAGAATGACCTCCTGTAAGTTCCATCCCCAGACTATGAACATATTGTGAAATAAAGGCAAGCTGTCTGAGTGAATGTCACATCTGTGTACTCCCCTGTAATGAATAACAGGCAGAGTTTGAAACCAACTACGATGCATGCGTGCCAGTCGGCTGCTTTAATGTTACTGGGCAAGAGTGTGCCTTAAAGGTTACAGCTTAGAATATCCGAGATAACAAAATGTGGAGCTGGATGAACACAGCAGGCCAAGCAGCATCCCAGCTGCACAAAAGCTGACTCTTTGGGCCTAGACCCTTCATCGGAAAAGCCTTTTTCTGATGAAGGGTCTAGGCCCGAAACATCAGCTTTTGTGCTCCTGGGATGCTGCTTGGCCTGCTGTGTTCATCCAGCCGCACATTTTGTTATCTCGGATTGTCCAGCATCTGCAGTTCCCATTACTTCTGATACAGTTTAGAATATCTATTTGACACTTCTCAGCTTACAAATAAAAAGGAAAAGAACAGAAAGTCCCCTTCTCTCTCTGTGTTTCTCTTTGATTGATGGAAACTCTTATTCCATTATTATTCATTAGGATTGAATTGACACTTGCACTTACTAGGTGTCTTATTAATTTCTCTGTGCTGCACAGCCTGGCCAACCAGCTGTACTAATTCCTGATTTCCACCAGCCCCACTTAAGTCATTATGGTGTAGAAGGAGGTTGCTTGCTTCCTCAAGTCATGCCAGCTCTATGCGGAGGAGTACGGACAGTCCCATCACGTTCTATCACAATGACCCCACAAGTTTATTTCCTCCAAGTGCTCATTCAATCTTCTTTCAATATTATTCATGAAATGAACTTGATCATTGGGATTAGGGATTATGTTTGGCAGTAGGAGTCCACAATAAGGAGTAGGAGGGAAGAGGAGGATCAGGAACTAAGGGGCACCATGAGGTGCAGGGTGAGGCCTATGGGTTTTAGGTTGTTATCGCAATATATTCCTTGCTATAAGCTTTTATCTCAAATGACAGTATCTACACCTGCCTTAAGTCATAGGGGCATGGACTCATCGAGTCATAGAGTTGTACAGCACAGAAACAGACCCTTCAGTTCAACTTGCTTATACAGGCCAGGTATTCAAAATAAATCTAGTCCTATTTGCCAGCATTTGGCCCTAAGCCCTTCCTGTGCTTGTACCCATCCAGATGTCTTTTAAATGTTGTAAATGTATTAGCGTCCACTACTTCCTCAGGCAGCTCATTCCATCTATGGAACACCCTCTGTGCGAAAAAGTTGTCCTTTTGATCCCTTTTATATCTTTCCCCTCTCACTTTAAATCGATGCCCTCTAACTTTGGATTCCCCTACCCTGGGAAAAAGAACTTGGCTACTCACATTATCCATGCTCTTCATGATTTTATAAGCCTTTATATGGTCACCACTCAGCTCCCAGTGCTCCAGGGAAAAAGAGTCCCAACCTATTCAGTTTCTCCCTGTAGCTCAAATCCTCCAACCTCAGTAAGATCCTTGTAAATCTTTCCTGCACCCTTTCGGTGTTTTATCTCAGCATGTTTTTAGTTTATATTGGCCTTCCACAGAAGCATTCCAAGTTTATTTTTGAGTTAGGCTTTCTTGCCTTAACTTATAGCGCATAGAGTGTAACGGATGGTCTGTTGCAGATCATAATCTATCAACTCACATTAATTCTAATGATTTCACCCATTTCTCCAGAGGAATGTACAAGAATCACATGAATCCATGTCATAAAAGAATTTCCAGAATTTTTTACCTTCCACAATTAGCTTTTAGACCATATTGTGTTTTGTAGTTCTTATCTCAGACATCCCATGGTTCTTATCTTCTTCTTGTCAATTTTATCTTGTCATCTGTGTCAGTGACCTTGTAGCTTCTATTGAACATTTAACTGCCCCTGTGCAGCCTTCAACAATGAAACAAAACTCACAATTGGTTTCCTGAATCACTGAGCTGCTCTCCAGCATCATATCATTATCTGCCATGGTCAACAGAATGATGGAAGGGGCAGACAAAACTGGATGGGTATGTACTGCAGCTAGGGTATGGCAGATGAAACACAATGTAAAGAAGAGTGAAGTTATTCACTTTAGTTGTGAAATCACTTAACATTAATGTGCAGATATAGCAAGCAATTAGGAAGGCAAGCAGTGTGTTGCCATTTATTGCGAGCAGAATGGAGTACAAGACTGAGGATCACTTGCTGCAGTTGCATACCACACTACTAAGATTACAGAGACCATACTAAGGATAATTTTTTAAAAATATTCTTATGTGGGTATTGCTGGACATTTGTTAACCATCTAAAATTTCCCTTGAACTTATTAGCTCACAGAGCAGTAAAGAGCAAACCACAGCTGTGTGGGTTTGGAGGCAGACCAGGTAAAAATGTAAGTTTTCCTTCCCAAAAGGTCATCAATGAACGGGATTGGGTTTTACAATGATGGTTGCAAAGTAACCATTAGGCTAACTTTTTCATTTTAATTCCAGATTTTATTGGATTCAAATTACCATAGTGGTATTTGAATATATGTCTCTAGAACATTAGCCTGGGGTTTTGGATTACTAATCAAATGATATCATAACTAGACCATGATACCTGTCACCTCTTCTGTTTTGCTTCTCCAATCAAAGGGTGGATACGATTGCTCCAGGAGTTCAACAGACGTTCAGTTTAATAATCCCTGAGTTAGCAGGCTTGTTTTACAAGGATTAAGGAGACAGGGTTTGTATTCCCTAGAATTCCAAAGAGTGACAGGTGACTTCATTGAAATGTATGATGTTTTTACAATGAGTGACAAGGTGATTGTAAATAAGATGTTTCTTCTGGCTAGTATGAATAAAGCCAGAGGGAATAATTTTGACAGATAGACTAATTAAGATTGAAATGAACAGGAATTTCTTTGTGAATATTTGGAATTCTCTTAGATGGCTGTGAAAGCTCAATCATTGAACATATTTGAAACAGAAACTGATAGAATTCTGGAGAACAATTACATTGCGGAATCTGGAAATACTGCAGGAAAATGGCATTGAGCTGGATGATCAACCATGATCTAAGTGAATGCCAAAGCAAACTTGAGAAGTTGGCCTACTCCTATTCCCAACTTCCTAATATGAAAGGATGAAATAGATGTCTGGGAAATATATGAAAATAAGTAGTAAGATATATCTTTTTATTTTCCCACATCACGCAGAGGAAATTCCCTGATATCCATATGACCACTTTTGATGCTTAATGAATCTATTTGATGATTAATTATTGCATTTGTTGCCTAGTAATCACTTTTGTCCAGTGCCTACTTCACAAATATTTTCAATTGTTAATGTTTCCTCTGAATGCTAATGATCAATTCTACAAATTTAACAAGCTCTGATAGCTTTTAAATGCTTTGACATAGTAGGAGTGACCTAGAAGAATCATAATGTTTAGAGATGGTTAATTGAGCATTTTTAATGACAAATGATGCACTGATTATTTTGAATGTAATTTAATACAAGATCAGTGTCAAAATTTTAATGTGGGAAGGTTATTTTTAAGAGATGCTCTCATAATTGGTTAGCCTAAAAAAAATTTCTACAGCTAGAGTCATGATAGGCTTAGGTCAGACAAAATGAGCAAATCTCTAACTCCAAAATAATGGCAAGTTTGCATTAGATGAAAAATTCTCATCCCAAAGCACCTCTAACCTGTCCATTTCTGTTTTTAATTAAGGTGCAATGTTGGGTAAGTGACCAACTTTTTCCAAGAAGGAGGGTTATACCTTAAGCCTTTCAGTTTAAGCAAGTTGATGAGCTGCAGAATTCACAAGATGAGTACCACCCCATCTGGCATAGCAAAGTGTGGAGCTGGATGAACACAGCAGGCCAAGCAGCATCTTAGGAGCACAAAAGCTGATGTTTCGGGCTTAGACCCTTCAACAGAAAAGGGGGAGGGGTGGCGGTTCTGAAATAAATAGGGACAGAGGGGGTGGCGGATCCCACCTGGCTCCTGGATTGAAGTGCCTGTAAAAGGAACTTCTGATTGGGTCCCTCCTCACACTCCCAACCCTCCACCAGGCTCAAATATCCCATTTCCACCAAATACCGTCTCCCCATCCATGAGCCCCAGTCCCTTACCAAGTCCTGTTACCTTAGCTCCACCAGATCCCAAACTCACTAGCCTAAAAGCCCCAATTTCCACATTCTACCAAGCTCTAATCGCCTGATCCCACTTGGTGCCCCACTCGTTCATCATCACACCTCTGATTGTCCTGCCAAAGACTCCGACCTTCTTTCCTCAGACCCTGATCTACCCTGAGATTAACAAGTCACCTGATGAACACACATTGTCTTCATCCTGACTGAGATATCCACTCCATTGAAGGATTGATCTTTTTGACAGGATGACTTCTGGAACTGATTATTAATTTCAGTGACATATTATAACTTTGAATCTCCTGACCATATGGAGTATCCCAAATTTTAGGATCCCCTAAGCTTCCTCCCATGAGAATCAGGTGTTCACCTTGATTGAATCCCAAAATATTTCACTTGTGCCATGTCATTCTGACACAGCTGAGATGATCTGAGATCTAAACACACACAACTCTGCAGTTTCCAAAAAGCTCTGAGCCCCCCTGCAAAGTAATCAAACTCTTCTAATCATAATTGTGATTGGCTTATAGGCCTTGTCAGAAATGAAAATCCAAAATGTCGGTGATTATTCACTATTAAGTGTGCAGACCCTTCAGCACACCATCACCTTGTAAAGACTGATTGTAGAGAGCCATAAATATTAATAACTCCGCGCTCTGTACCAACCTATTGAATATCAAGCATAATTTTTCGTAAATACTTTAAGTTAATCTAATCTGTTACTGTGGTTTTGCCTGGGAAAATATTACTTCTAATTACAGTATTACACAAAGATATATGAATCACAAGATAAATTAAATTCAATATAGTTTTTACATTGCGCGTTCAATTTGCTGTGTAAATTCCAGCTATTTCATTGCTTGCTACTAAGACTACACTAGCTTTAACTTGATAAATTTTGAACTTTGCGCTTGTGGTCATTGTCTCCCAGTATCAGAGCAAGAGATTTTGCAAATTTACACAGTTAGGTTGGAACATATGTTGCAACTCAGTTGCTGGGTTCGGATGATAAACTGTGAAGTCAAATCTCGTGTAGGTAGTGAAAAATCACTTGGTCCTTGCAATTTGCCATAACATGAAATGACCCAATTAAACATCAAATAAATTCAGTGTGCAGTTTTTCACTGTCAAACCTGAAGCAGATGTGGAATCTGACATTGTTTGAAAATGTCAGTCTTTTACCACAATTGCTGTTAATCCCTATCATAAGGTCAAATGGCATTGAAAGTTTCATGGCAAGGAAACAACAGCAAACGTATTGGTCCTCACATATATTGGCATTTTGCAATAAAGGAGTGCTTTTGCTGTTGTGATACACTAAATCTGCTGTACTTTGAAACAAATCAGCTGTCTCTCTTTTTTCAATGAGATGAGCTGCATTGCACATAATTTTTTAAGAGTTTAGTAAGCTTTGTCTGCATAAAAAATCATAAATCCGTAATTTCTGCAGCTAATGAAGTAAATACCACAGCTGCATTGGTGTAACATATAAGCATACAGTGCTGATAGGATTCAGTCATCATGTGGCATCTTTCACAATTCACAACAAATATTTCCTTTCCCCTTTGTGACTCCACACCCAATGAAGGAGCTGAACCACAATCGACCATTTCGGCTCAAGAGAGGTCATGTTAGATGAAAAAAATCCCTCAAAAGAAAAACAGTAATCAGTTTAAGACCAGTATTGGTAGGGGCCTATAAATAGCACACTGCATGGCGAGGGAATGGAACCTATTGAAACAAAAGACAAAATTCTTAACTGTTGTGGATAGAAAGGATACAGACTGTTAAAATAATACACAAAACATTTGACCAACTGACCTCTACATTTTCCATCAACAATTATTCCTTCTACTTTCTGTACATTACAGTTCCACCGAGCTCTTCTCGCTGACTCAATAACAACATAAATTTCCATTTATTTAGCATCTTTAACATAATAGTGTCCCAAGTTGCTTCATCTGAGTATAATTAGATTTTTAAAAATGACGCTGAGGCAAAAGAGGAGATATTAAGATGGGAAACCTAGTGATTAGATCCAGGGCCAGGTGGGCCTTATCGAATAGGGGATTCTTGACTTGTTAGCCTGGGCCAATCAGAGAGCCCTAGCTGTCAGATATAAACAGGAGATTCAGAAGGTATTCCCAATCTTGCAACTTGCTTTGAACCAGCTGGTCAGAGTCCATGTACTATGCACATTTAAGTAAAGGACAACTTGTTAACAGGATATTGGCTTCTGTGCAGTTATTTCAGCAACAAAAAGCATTGTTGAGGGGCAGGTATTATGGAGATCTTCAAGCTGCAAAGAGAAGCTGACAGATCTTTGGGGCACTTTCAGAGGTCAGTGTGGACATAGAATGCACATTCGCTTGTGGTGGGCTGAAGGGTACAGGGATTTACACGAGGCCAGAGCGTAGGAGACCAAAGAATGATTTTGACATGGAAGCTAAGAGTTTTAAAACTGAAATATTGGTTCCTTCTGATCTTCAAAAAGTTCCCCTTAAATACACACATCCTTCTTTGAAATTAAAATCCACCACACAGTGTTCTACAATTTAATGAGGATTTCAATTCATTAGCTCTCTGTCATTCTTCCCTTCTGTGAGCTACAGTCTTTTAAACTCTCTAAGTCTTTGCTACATTCACTTCAGTCATACTGATCTTCTTTGCCTTAGTTTCTCAATAAAACATTTACATTATAGCAATGGGTGTCATTTCTTTGTGGAAATGAACCTTGAGTCATATTCTGAACATTGATTATTGGACTCAAAATATTAACTCTGCTTTCTTTCCAAAGATGCTGCCAGACCTGCTGACTTTCTCCAACAATTTCTGTCCTGTTTTAGGTCTCCAGCACCCACAGTTCTTTGGAATTTTTTGGAGTCATTGCCTTCTTTAGCAAAGTTGATTGATCACAAGGGGAAAAGCAGGCACGTGTCCATGACCCTGAAGAAATTTTCTCTACATCCCCTGGAAAGGCACTTAGCTCCTAATTCAACTGTCATTGGGCTAGATATTTCTGAGGAGTAGCAATCTCAGATCAGGTCCAGTGTGGGTGAAGGGAGGTCAGAACCTGGACAGTAAAAAAGGGGTTGGTTCCCAAATGGGGAAAAAGGAGTTACTTCCAAGGTGACAAGGAGTCCAGAGATGGTAAATGATGGTTGGATCTGGAGTGGGTGAAGAGTGTTGGGATCAGACCAGGGTTGGGGGTGTCAGGTCTGGGGAGAGGGGAGTGTTAGGCTGTGGCCAGTGGGTTGTAAATGATCTGGGAGTGGTGTACTGTAGTTGGTGATGTGTGAGTTAAGTATGAGGTCAGTGGAGCAATTGTTTAGGAGTCAAACTGTGTGTTTCACAGGCTAGCTTCTCCTGAGTAACTATTATATTTCATTTCATCCAAATCCTTGGAATTCTCCAATTTCAATGAAGACTTCCAGGGGGTTCCACATGCCCTGAAATTACCCAGAGGAATCTTCAGTTTCTTGGGCAATTTCTTTGGAATTCTGCAGATTCTCCATGCTTAACTCCCACTTATGCTGGAATAACAATGATCTGGTCAAAATCTAGGCCATTGTTCCTTTCACCTGCTAGGTTTCCCAAGAGCAAGAAGACCAGCCAACTGTAATTAAACAGTAGAATTGCTGGAATAATGAAGTTACATATCCTCACTAATATAAGTAAATTAGCAAACAGCCTGTATATTTGTCACTTCCCCTCAACCTACTTCTGTGAAACTGAATGGATGTGTTTGAGGTGGGTTATGTTCCTGTTTCAGATTTTTAGATTTCAAATCTCCAAGGACTCTAATTTGCCTATTGCTGGGATTTGAAATGCGCCTCAAGAATTCAGAAATACTTCAATGGCTATGTATTTTCATTACAAGTTACTGCTGGCTGACATTGAAGACAATTGGAAAATCTTCTTTGCTCTGTTGGATATGCAATCGAGCTATTTAAAAAAAGAGTTCAGAACTGTTTCAGGCATTAACTCAAGATTTTGCAGCTGTAGGACCCGTTTCTAGAATTCAGCAGCTGCCCAGGGCGTCTGTATCAAGAGCACAGCAGGAAGAACTGCTGCTGTGAAACTGATCAGCTGCAAGGACTTTGATCAGTTGAAATTGAAGAGTTCTAGCCGAGGTAATCTGAGCAGCTGCTTTTCAAAGCACTTCTCTGAGAGAGTGTCAATACGTGCTTTTGAGATCATTGCCAACTTCTTGGTAGGCTCTCCTCCTGTCTTACCCTTCTCACACCTTTAGTTGCACTTTTCTGCTGTCAGCTTTCAGCTTGGCATGGCAGGATGCTTTACAGCTGTACTTTGCATCAGGGAGAAACTGTCGCACTTCCACCTGCATTGGTAGCAGTACAAACTACCTTCTCCTTAGACACATATCCCTCCATACACAAAAGGAATGGACACTAAGATCCAGTTAGAGGAGACAAGAGGACACAGGGTCTACGGGTATAGGATAAGCTGCCTTGACATGTGGGAGCACTTGTACCTAAGAAGGCCAGGATGTCACAGCAGCCTCTCCTGAAGTCTGTTGTCTCGTTGAACTAGACTTCTCAATGAGTGGGTCAGGTGGGAATGCACTGTGATTGGCTGATGAGGAATCTCATCGAAAGGCCTGAGTTTCTGCTTCTCAGCTAGTTGTGTGCTTTCTCCCCCGATAGCAGAGAAGTTTGAGTATACCCAATAACTTATGCAGTGAGGAGAAAAAGTTAGCATTTTTGAAGGATGAATGTGGGAAATGGGTATGGGAGGATTATAGGATGAGGGTGAATATTACCTGTTCAAAAGGAGATGGACTGTGCCTATAGAAGGAGGCACCAATGGAGCTGCATGGGGAGTAGACTGTTGTATGAACAACCTATACACCCACTGATGATGTCATATGAGCCCTCAGTATTATTTCTTACTGGAAGTTAGATTCGCTGCCTACATCCTCTTTCATGGAAGACCGGGCCTACTTAGTCTAGTGTGGGTGTGGAACGACTTGTTTTTGAAGAGGCATTTTTTTAACAGTATGTATTTATTGCATGATAGCAATTAGGTACAAATTACATTAATATGATAAATGTTGTTACAAAAACTATCAGGAAGACCTAGATGGTTGCTCTTACTTCTAACCAAATCAACATGACATTATTTTAGAACATAGAACACAGAACAGTACAGGCCCTTCGGCCCACGATGTTGTGCTGACCTATTATCCTAAGGTCAAACTACCCTGCATACCCTACATTATACGATCATCCATGTGCTTATCCAAGAATTGCTTAAAAGTCTCTGAAGTTTCTGACTCCACTACCACCGCCAGCAGCGCATTCTACTTGCCCATCAGTCTCTGTGTAAAGAACCTACCTCTGACATCTCCGCTATACCTTCCTTCAACCTCCTTAAAATTATGTTCCCTCATAATAATCATTTCCACCCTTTACAACCCTAACAACATGGATTGCAACTTTGAAGGATCTATAGACATGGAGCCCAAGATCCCACTGTTCTCCATACTACCCAGAATCCACTGGTCTACCTTCATCGATGTGTTTTGTCACATCCTCAAAGAATTCAATAAGGCTTGTGAGGCATGACCTGCCCCTCACAAAGCCATGCTGACTATTTCTAATCAAACTGTGCTTTTCAAAACAAGGATGCAAAGATCATTGCCAAAGGGGCAGTAGTCTCTTCCCTCACTTCCCATACCAACCTTGGGTATATCCTGTCTGGCCTGGGGACTTATCTATCGTCGTGCTTTTCAACATTTCTATCACCTTCCTAACATCAACCTGTTTGAGCACATCTGCCTGATTCATGCTGTCCTCACAAATGTCAAGTGATTCAATGGTGAATACTGAAGCAAAATATTTATTAAGGACCTCCCCTACCTCCTCTGACTCTGTGCACAAGTTCCTTCCACTATCCCTGATTGGCCCTACCCTCACTCTGGCCATCCTCTTGTTCCTCACAGAAGTATTGAAAGCCTTGAGATTTTCCTTGATCCTACCTGCCAAGGTTTTCTCATACCTGCTTCTAGCTCTCTTAAGTCCATTTTTCAGTTCCTTCCTGGCTCCCCTGTAAACCTCTAGAGCCCTGTCTGATCCTTGCTTCCTCAACCTTTAGTAAGCTTTCTTCTTCCTCTTGACTAGGTGTTCCACATGTCTTGTCACCCAAGCTTCCTTTACCTTATCATCCTTTCCCTGCCTCATGGGGACAGACCTACACAGTACTTGTAGCAACTGCTCCCGAAACAACCTCCACATTTCTGTCGTGCATTTCCCTGAGAACATCTGTTCCCAGTTAATGCTCCATAGTTCTTGCCTAATAGCATTGTAATTCCCCCTCCCCCAATTAAATACTTTCCCATACCCTCTGCTCCTATCCATCTCCAGGCTAGAGTAAAGGTCAGGGAGGTGTGACACCTATCACTGAAATGCTCTCCCACCAAGAGATCTGACACCTGGCCTGGTTCGTTGCCAAGCACCAAACCCAATATGGCCTTCCCTCTAGTCAGCCTATCTGCATAGTGCGTCAGAAATCCTTCCTGGATACACCCGACAAAATCTGCTCCATCCAAGCTATTTGCACTGAGGAGGTTCCAGTCTATGTTAGAGAAGTTGAAGTCACCCACGACAACAACCCTATTACTTCTACACCTTTCCAAAACCAGTTTCCCAATCTGCTCCTCAGTGCCTCTGTTGCTCCTGGGGGTGGAGGGTGGGGGGGGCTGTCTGTAGAAAACTCCCAATAAAGAGACTGCTCCTTTCCTGTTTCTGTGGATGGTCCTTAAGGCACTCCTCAGTATTACTCATTCAGACCCTTACTCTCTCATCCAGCATCTGGAATTAGGCCTTTTTCTCATTATGAATATTTATACCTATGTACGTAATTACGTTTCCCACTGCTGTATCTCCCTCCACAATTTCTAACTTCATGCTAAAACAGGAAATTGTTTGATTGTGGTGCCTAGAGGATGTTGATTGGTCATTCCTTCTCAGTGTGGCTTCAATGGGTTATAAAGAGTGCATTTTCAATCTGTGCACACAGATTTTTATCCTGAATCGACCAGTAAATCTGCGTTGACTCTTTACTTCATCTTGCTAATGGATACTTTCATTCTACCCATTGCAATTACATTTCTACTGAAGCCAGCATACCCATTCCGTCAGATGTGTTATTTGAGGATTGTTTCTTGCTTGGCCTGACCTCTGTCACTGATACCAAGGATTCTTCCTGGTAAGATGAGGAACTGAATTTCTGTGTTTGGATTTGATTCCTACAGGTCACGTCAAAACTTAGAAATTAGACTTAAATCTGTCATAACCATTCATAAAACTATTGCACTTGAATTACACCAGTTAATGATTCATCCATGAACTTATGTATTAAGCCACTCATTGGCTATCTCATTATTTGTACTTCATAGCAAACTTTGCTGATTTTTGCAATCTCAACTCTCTCCAGCATTGATGGCAGTGAAAAACTTTGATATTCAAAGTAGTTGCACACTTCCATTCCGAGTACAATGTGAAACAAATTTCTTATGCCAACCTATCCAATCTCAATGCATTATGTGCTCTGTCTGGTTGTCACCATGAATCCTATGATAACCTTTACCAGTTGTTATTTGACCAGGTATTCCATGACTGACTGTTCTTGACCTGGATATTTCTTGACTTTAACTGGTTTGACTCCTTTCACCATTTGAAGAAATCTGAAGCCAAGACATGCATTCATACTCAAGAATGATAATTCCTGATTGTAAAGTGCAACTTGTTTTGATGATGTGCAGGAATATGAATACTATGGGTGTTTTCAGCCCTTGATTCAGAAAGTCATAGAGTTATAGAGCATAGAAACAGGCCCTTCACTCACCATGTCTATGCTGACCAACAAACGCCACACTATACAAATCCCTGGGCCCATAGCTGACTATGCCCTGGCCTCTGAAGTATTCATCCAGACACTTCATAAATCTTCCTAGAGTATCTGCCTCCACTATCATCTCATGCAGCACAGTCTATATATCTACCACCCTCTAATTGAGAAACATTTTCTTCAGGTCTCCACCGAACCATTTACTCCTAATTCTAAACTTACACCCTTGGGTTTTAGACATGCGTGTCGTGGGGAAAACAGGGTCTACCCTGTGACTCTCATAATTTTGTATACCTCAATTAGAATCCCCCCTCGCATCATCTGCTCCAACAAACCCAACCCATCTAGACCCTCCACATAACTGAGACTTTTCATTCCAAGCGATATCCTGGTGATCAGAAATAAAGGGAACTGCAGATGCTGGAGAATCCAAGGTAACAAAGTGTGGGGCTGGATGAACACAGCAGGCTAAGCAGCATCATAGGAGGACAAAAGCTGACGTTTCAGGCCTAAACCCTTCATCAGAAAAGGGTCTAGGCCTGAAACATCAGCTTCTGTGCTCCTAAGATGCTACCTGGCCTGCTGTGTTCATCCAGCCCCACACTTTGTTATCATCAATATCCTGGTGAAACTCCACGGTACCCTTTCCATGTAATCATGCCTTTCTGACTGTGTGGTGACGAGAAATGCACACAGTTCAGGACTGGCAGTTAAACATCCAAGGATTCACAACATCTTGAAAAGACAAGGAGGTGGGCAGAGGGGGCGGGGTTGCCTTGTTAGTTAAGAATGAAATTAAATCTACGGCACTTAATGACTTAGGGTCAGAGGATGTGGAGTCTGTGTGGGTGGAGTTGAGAAACCACAAAGGCAAAAAAACTATAATGGGAGTTATGTACAGACCACCTAACAGTGATCAGGACCAGGGGCGCAAGATGCACAGAGAAATAGATAGGGCATGTCAGAAAGGCAAGGTCACGGTGATCATGGGGTACTTCAATATGCAGGTGGATTGGGTGAATAATGTTGCCGATGGATCCAAAGAAAGGGAATTCATGGAATGTTTGCAGGATGGCTTTTTGGAACAGCTTGTTATGGAGCCTGCAAGAAAGCAGGCTATTCTGGACTTGGTGCTATGTAATGAGCCAGGCTTTATAAAAGACCTTAAAGTAAGGGAACACGTAGGAGGCAGCGATCATAATATGGTAGAATTCAGTCTGCAGTTTGAAAGAGAGAAGGCAAAATTGGATGTAATGGTGTTACGGTTAAATAAAGGTAATTACAGGTGCATGAGAGAGGAATTGACGAAAATTGACTGGAAGCAGAGCCTAGCAGGTAAGACAGTAGAGCAACAGTGGCAGGAGTTTCAGGGAGTAATTGAGGACACAGTACAGAAGTTCATCCCAAAGAAAAGAAAGATTATCCGAGGTGGGATTAGACAGCCATGGCTGACAAAGGAAGTCAGGAAATATATCAAAGAAAAAGAGACAGCCTATAAAGTGGCCAAGAGCACTGGGAAATCAGAAGATTGGGAAGGCTACAAAAACAAACAGAGGATAACAAAGAAAGCAATAAGGAAGGAGAGGATCAAATATGAAGGTAGGCTAGCTAGTAATATTAGAAATGATAGTAAAACCTTCTTTTAATACATAAGAAACAAAAGAGAGGCAAAAGTAGACATTGGGCCGCTCCAAATTGATGCTGGAAGGCTAGTGATGGGAGATAAAGAAATAGCTGAAGAACTTAATGAGTACATTGCGTCAGTCTTCACAATGGAAGACATGAGTAGTATGCCAACAATTAGAGAGATCAAGGGGGCAGAGTTGAGTATGGTATGGTAGGCATTACAAAAGAGAAAATGCTAGAAAAGCTAAAAGGTCTAAAAATTGATAAGTCTCCTGGCCGCAATGGGCTACATCCCAGAGTTCTGAGGGAGGTGGCTGAGGAAATAGCAGAGGCTTTGGTTGTGATCTTTCAAAAGTCACCGGAGCCAGGGAAAGTCCCAGATGATTGGAAAATTGCTGTTATAACCCGCTTGTTTAAGAAAGGATCAAGGCAAAAGATGGAAAATTATAGGCCGATTAGCCTAACCTTGGTAGTTGGTAAAATTCTTGAATCCATTGTCAAGGATGAGATTTCTAAATTCCTGGAAGTACAGGGTCAGATTAGAACAAGTCAGCATGGATTTAGTAAGGGAAAGTCATACCTGACAAACCTGTTAGAATTCTTTGAAGAGGTAACAAGTATGTTAGACCAGGGAGACCCAGTAGATGTTATCTAGACTTCCAAAAGGCTTTTGATATGGTGCCTCAAGGGAGGCTGCTGAGCAAGGTGAGGGCCTATGGTGTTCGAGGTGAGCTACTGGCTTGGATTGAGGATTGGTTGTGTGACGTAAGGAAAGAGTTGGGATAAAAGGCTCTTTTTTGGAATGGCAACCGGTGACGAGTGGTGTCCCGCAGGGTTCAGTGTTAGGGCCGCAGCTGTTCACCTTATATCTTAGTGATCTGGATAAAGGGACTGGGGGCATTCTGGTGAAATTTGCTGATGATACAACAGGCAGGTAGTACTGAGGAGGTGGGGAAGCTGCAGAAAGATTTAGACAGTTTAGGAGAGTGGTCCATGAAATGGCTGATGAAATTCAATGTGAGTCAATGTGAGGTTTTGCACTTTGGAAAAAAGAATACAGGCATGGACTATTTTCTGAATGGTGCAAAAATTTGTAAAGCAGACGTACAAAGGGATCTGGGAGTGTATGTCCAGGATTCTCTACAAGTTAACTTGCAGGTAGAGTCCGTGACTAAGAAAGCGAATGTAATGTTATTGTTTATCTCAAGAGGGTTGGAATATAAAAGCAGCAATGTGCTTCTGAGGCTCTAGTTAGGCCCCATTTAGAATACTTTGTCCAATTTTGGACCCCACACCTCAGGAAGGACATACTAGCCCTGGGGCGTGTCCAGTGGAGATTCACAAGGATGATCCTGGAATGGTAGGTTTAACATATGATGAACGGCTAAGGATCCTGGGATTGTACTCGTTAGAGTTTAGAAGGTTGAGGGGAGATCTAATAGAAACTTACAAGATAATGTATGGCTTAGAAAGGGTGGACGCTGGGAAGTTGCTTCTGTTAGGCGTGGAAACTAGGACCCATGGGCATAGCCTTAAAATTAGAGGGGGTAAATTTAAAACAGAAATGAGATGACATTTCTTCAGCCAGAGAGTGGTGGGCTTGTGGAATTCATTGCCACGGGGTGCAGTGGAGGTTGGGATATTAGATGCCTTCAAGGCAGAGATCGACAAATTTTTGATTTCACAAGGAATCAAGGGCTACGGGGAGAGTGCAGGGAAGTGGTGTTGAAATGCCCGTCAGCCATGATTTAAATCGTGGAGTGGACATGATGGGCTGATTGGTCTTACTTCCACTCCCACGTCTTATGGTCTTATGGTCTTATAGTATTCCATGTGTGGCCTAATTAATGTTTTATAATTCTATAATAAGACTTCCTTTCATCTATATTCTAACTAAATAAAAACTGAAAGGAGTGCAGATGCTGGAAATCAAAAACAAAATCAGAAATTGCTGGAAACTTTTGGCAGGTTGGGCAGCATTTGTGAAAAGAAATCAGAATTAACATTTTGAGTCCATTGACCCTTTCTTGGAACTGAGTCGCTGGACCTGAAACATTAACTCTGAATTCTCTCCACAGATGCTACTCGGCCTGCTGAGCTTTTCCAGTAATTTCTGTTTATCTTCCCATATTGTACACCATGGCTAATGAAAGGCATGCATCCTCTATTCATTCTTCACCACCCTATCTACCTGTTCTAACACCTGTAGGGATCTGTGAACTTAAACACCAAGATCCCTTTGTTCTTCAGTATTCCCTAAGGAAATAGGCTCGAGGGATCTACCATTCATTGTGTATATCCTTCACATCTTGATCCTTCCAAAATGCATCCCCTTGCTCTTAACAGAATTAAATTCTACCTGCCATTGCTCTGCTCAATTTACTAGCTGGTAAATATCAGACTGTAGCCTGGGATCATTCTTCTCATTATCAACGACTCCATCTATTTTTGTATCATTTGAAAACATATGAATTATACATTCGGTATTCACACACAAGCTTCCAATCACAAAACCAATCCTCACCACCATCACTTTTTGCCTCCTGTTTGCAAGCCAATTTTGGACTGAATTTACCAACTTGCCTTGGATCCCACAGGTTCTTATCTTTTGGACTAGTCTTCCATGTGGACCTTGTTCATGTAAACTACATTAACTTCACTACCCTCATCCATATATTTAGTCACCTTTTCAAAATACTTAATTCAATTAATCATATAGGATCTCCTTCAAACAAATCTGTGCTGATAATCCAAGATCAATTCCTGCCCTTCCAGGTGTTGATTAATCCTGTCCTCCAGAATTGTTTCCAATGATATCTCTACCACTGACATCAGACTAACTGGTCTGTAATTACCTGGGGTACCCCTCCTGCCCTTCTTGAACAAAGGTATCACATTAGTATCCTCAAGTCATCTGGCACTTTACCTGTGTCCACTGAAATATTTAATATCTCTGCCAGGGGCTCGGCAATCTCCTCTCTTGCTTCCCAGAGCAGCCTGGAATAAAGCTCGTTAGGACTGGAAATTCACACACCTTTATGCCCACCAAGAAGTCTAATACCTCCTCTTTAGTAATCTTAAAATCTTCTAGAACCTCACCTTCCCAACTGAAATCCCCAGCTACAATGCCTTTCTCCTCTGTGAACACAGTTGAGAATTATTCATTTAAAACCTCACCCGCATCCTCAGGCTCCAAACACAGGTTGCCCTTTTGGCCTCTAACAGGTCCCACTCTTTTCCTGATGATCCTCTTAGTCAAAACATATTTACAAATTGTCTTAGAGTTTTACTTAATCCTATCTGCCAGAGATGTTTCACAGCCCTGCTTTGCTGTAATTTCCTTACTTAAGCAACTCTTATACTCCCTCTACTTTTAAAGCACCTCACCTTTTTTAATATGCTGTACCTAACATATGCTTCTTTCTTTGGACTTGCTGCCTATGCTGTACCTAACATATGCTTCTTTCTTTGGACTTGCTGCCTTTGCATCTTCGCTCTTCGGGGAACATGCTGACCGTCAATTCTCACTATACTACTTGTAAATGGTTCCTAATTTCTAAATGCAGTCTTACCCAGCAGTAGCAGCTCCCAGTCTATGTTTGCCAGATCCTGTCTCATGATACTGAAATTGATTTTTCCCCAGTTTGGACACTTAACTTCCGCACTATCCTTATTCCTTCCCATAATGACTTTGAAGCTTACAGAGTTATAGTCATAACTATATTTAGTTCCCTAAAGTGCGTACCCACTGAAACTTCATCAAATTGACCAGCTTGATACCTCCCACATCATGCCTGAAAATTTGATTCCCTGGAATGTTAAACTGCCAATCTGCCCTTCCTTCAAACATGTCTCAGCGATTGCAGCAATATCTCATTCCAAAGTGCTGATCAAACCTCTGCATTCATATGTCTTACCAGTCAAGCTCCTAGCACTACAATAAATACAATTTGAATTTTTGGGTTTCCCATGTGCCTTATCACACCCAAGTCCTCTCCACCTACTAGACTTCCTAACATTCCTTTTACATCTGATTGGAAATTGCTCCAATCTTTACTTCTACACTGTGCCCATCCCCCAGTCAAATCAATTTAAAACCTCCTCAACAGCATAGGGAAACATCCTAGCAAAAATATTGGACCTATTCCATTTCAGATGCAACCCATCCCACGTGTACAGGTCCCATCCACCCCAGAAACAGTCCAAATGATCCAAAAATCTACTGTCCTCCCTGCTACACTATTCCTTTAGTCACACATTCATCTGACCTATTTCTTGATGCTCTGTCACTATGTCCTAATTTGATCAATTTTCTAAAACAACCTATTGTTTTACAGATAAAGATTTTTTTAAAAATCAGTGGTAGAGATATCATTGGAATTTAAAAAATTAAAAATTTAAAAAAAACGCTGCCTTTATGGTCTCCTTGATCTGTAATGCTGACAATGACAGTATCTCATAAAATAAAACAAAATGCTGCTGGAAATCTGAAGCAAAAACAGAAATTGCTGTATAAACTCAGCAGATCTGGGAGCATCTTTAGAGACAAAGCAGAGTTAACATTGAATCCACTGGACCTTCTTTAGAACTGGAGTTCAAACCTGCTCAGATATCCAGCAATTTCTGTTTTCATTAGTATCTGGTGTCTGTTCTACTGCCATACCTGATTCTCATGTTTTTCTTCAAGTGTTTTGAACTTTAAGATGAATGGGCTGTGCTGTTCTCCCATGGTAAGCTTGATCCCCTCTCCTTATAATTGATCTGTGCTGCCAAAACATTGAATATGTTCAAGGGGCTACTGGATATAGCAGCGAGGGCGAATGGGATCAAAGGTTATGTGGAGAATGCAGGATTAGGCTATTGAGTTGGACAGAGCAGCCTTGAAGGGATGAATGACCTCCTCCTGCTGCTGTCTTCTGTGTTTCTATGTTTCTTGAGTTCAGCTTCATGAAAAATCTGAATGGCTTCCAATAAATCTGACAGAGACCATCAATCATTCCAACAAATCAGTTGCTGATAAACTCTGACTTCAAATCACTATCATTGTTTGCTTTCACTATTCTGCAGAGACCATCAAGGAAATTATCTGTGGATTTACCTTGATACTGAATTTTGTCTCATTTACTCACTGGGTATGGATGTTATGGTTAGACCAGCATTTATTGACCACCCTTAGTATCCCTTGAGAAGGTGATGATGAGCTGCTTACTTGAACTGCTACAAGCCTTTAATCCATTAAAATAACACATCAACTATCTCTTTCTAGAATTTTGTCGAAGTAATTGTCAAAGTCTTTCAGTGCTTCATCAAAAGTATATATTATTTATTTTACACTTTGGTAAGCTAGAAGGTAATTAGCTATATTCCCAATTATACTTAGAAATGTTCAGCTTCTGATTTTGTATCTAGTTTGAAGCAAATCTGTGTCTTAGGAATTGTTTTCTTCAAGATGTCCAACTTTACATTCTGTTCGGTCAATTTCTGAATGCATACCTTTCTGGACATCTTATTTTTGGTCCCTGGCCTTCCCAATATGATTAGTTATTTTTCTTGAATAATGAGCTTTTAACTTTTTGGTATAGCAAGGCAGCTGCTATGTGCTACTGGAGTGAAGGTTTTACTTACAGTTCTGCGATCAAAGCAAAGGATTCCAATCTTCTGCAAGTAAAATTGAGAATTCCCACCTTCTGTGAATAAAATGGAAAATTGGTGCTTTGTACAAAGTTTGCCTGAATGAATCCCAGTCATAGCCTAAATAAATGATTCCTGTTTCCTTAACGGCTTTACTGAATGAATTGTGCTGCCTAAACCTTTAGCAAATCATGAATTCACTCAATGACTCATTATTCCTGGTTTTATGAGTCCCATTTCTGTGACAGTTTTTTTCTTGATGATTCCCATTGTCTGCTAATCTAAATAATAATACCTGTTAATTTCACAGTTTCTTTTTCTCCCTGGACAAGACCCTCTGTCAGTGATTTTAAATAAATGCTTCCTGCCACCCTTACTGTAGTTTAAACAATGGACCTCCTGCTTTTTCTGTGGCATCAATAGTCTTTTAACTTTCTTCTTCCTTGAGATCTTGACTGGTTAGACTTCTAAATTGTCCACTTACCGTTTCAGATCTTACTTACATCACAACATTCCAGAATCTGCAACCTCGTTTTAAATGGCTTCTGTGGCCTTTGATTTCCATTACTGTAGCTGCGTCTTATGGTGCCACACCGTACAGCAGCGACATTCAATATGAGCTATTAGTACTCCAACTAATTTGTGCTTTCACTGCCCAGAAATCTGCGGCATTTTGTTTCCCTTTGCTCGTCAGGAATTTCAGATTTGCTCACAGAGTCTTTGCTAATTGTTGCTAAGTGGTTGTGCCTGCTTCAATTCAGAATGGCTCCTGCTGACTGGAGTGGCAACACCCTCCTGCTGCCGTCTTACCCGGTCTGAAATGATTTAACCACTGACGGCAGATTCTGCCTTGTTGAATCTTGTCATGAGGCTCTGTTCTGCAGGATTTGGAATATTTTGCTCTCATGCCTGCCTGCATGAGCAGCCTTCTTCCAGCTGAGTCTGAAGAAATCTTCAGACTTTTACCACTGCCAGCTTTGTGGGAGGTAGCAAAATGGAAGCAGTGCCTATTGTCACCATGTTGTATAAGCTGCTGCTAACCATGTTGATTCAGCTGTCTGTATTAGAGCTTACTATGAGGTAGATTTGTTGCCACCATCCTCTTCAAGGCTGGGATCAAATACAATTTCTCTTAAACAAGATGCGGGTTGTTGTATGATAGCAACTATGCTCAAGTTACTTTATGTAAGAGACATTGTAACAAAGATTATGAGCAGGGCTTGGGTGGTAGATTTCATTCTCTTGAGTTCTCCCACCTAATCCGTATAACATCGTTCACAGTGTATGATGATTAAGGCATTCTTTAGCATTCACCTGTGTACAACGTTGACCTGAGGAATGCCGAGCACCAGAATGTTGGGCAGGTCAGAATGTAAGGATTGGCACCTGAAAATTATATTTCTTTCCTGCATTCCTGAGCTCTCGGATCCTCCTTATTCACCGTCTCCAGGATGGTGTGTTCAAGCTGCTGCTGATAACAATGTCAGTAATTTAGTAACATGTCTGCTTGATTAAAGATGTTGCCCTCTTTCTCACGTCCTTGACAACCATCAGGTCATTGAAGCCCTTTAGATCCCAGAGGAGGACCTCCAGTTATGAAGGAGATAGAACAGAGGAAGTTATCCCAGGTCTCCCTATTCTTTTGTTTTACTCTAGCAGCAAACACCCAAGTGCAGTTTAACCATTCTAACCTAGACCAAGGTCTGTTTATTAGTTAGGAATCTTCCCTTTGATAGATACTGGACAACATTCTTTCTGCTTTCCAAATGATCAGGGAACGTAGTGGCAAGAAAAATCTTTGGCAAAGCCCGCCAGTTTGTGAATTGAATCTTCACACCAGAAGCTGTCTGTTTGTTCTGGCTGGGACTAAATGCAGAAAGTTCCATCCATGATAGCTGAAGAAGCTTTACAATAATATTTCTTCATGAGTAGTTTCATTAATGCCCATAAATGTTGCCTTGGTTTCAAAAGCTCCAATAACTTGGCAGCTGCTCTTTTTGCTTGCCCTGTTTGAAGGTGCAGGCTAATAAAATCATCTGTCATTTCTCTGTTTGTACTGAATCCTAAAGCAATTTATTTTTCTAGTGAAGTAATTTTAACATTCAGAACCACAGAAGTGAATAGATGTTAGGATCAGAATTGAACTGTGCATGAAACTGAAGTTGTGATTTATTTGGCTTATCAAATGGTTGAGCAATTAGACACAGACTATTATTTTCTTTATAATTGGAATTCCACTTACACTTTCAGAGAGTAATCAAGGATACATACTAATTAAATAAATTAATTTCTCATAGATTGGTGTCCTTTAAATCTAAAATTGGATTACTTAACACAAAG
The DNA here is from genome assembly GCF_030684315.1 of Stegostoma tigrinum. NCBI lineage: Eukaryota > Metazoa > Chordata > Chondrichthyes > Orectolobiformes > Stegostomatidae > Stegostoma > Stegostoma tigrinum. The sequence goes on along the minus strand of NC_081361.1, from coordinate 65,851,327 downwards.
CTACAGGCAAAACAATTACAGAAATAAGTACTGCACCAATGTTACTATGCTGTAGTTTTGAAAACAGTAGAAACTGTAAAAGCTAAAGAAAGCATCAATTACTTCTTTATAAACTGGCAACACACTGACATCAACCATTGTTTTGCTTCTTCTTTCAACAAAGCATACAGAACAACTTGAGCTACACATTCCTTATAGACACACTCATCTCTTACTGTAATAAAAGAACTTTTTTACAATTCAGAGTTTCAGAATTCTAAACATTTCGCTATTGTTAAAGATGCTAATTCTCGTCACACTCCCATACCTCTTTCCCTGACACTTTATCCTTTGCTCCTCACTGTCTACATTCCAAAACCAGCTCCATTCCCCTGGGTTCTCAGGGTGTTTCCACTTTAAATGTGTGGGATCACCTGTCTCTGACACTCATCGCCTCTTTTGGGTGGTAATAAAATGTGAGGCTGGATGAACACAGCAGGCCAAGCAGCATCTCAGGAGCACAAAAGCTGACGTTTCGGGCCTAGACCCTTCATCAGAGAGGGGGATGGGGGGAGGGAACTGGAATAAATAGGGAGAGAGGGGGAGGCGGACCGAAGATGGAGAGTAAAGAAGATAGGTGGAGAGGGTGTAGGTGGGGAGGTAGGGAGGGGATAGGTCAGTCCAGGGAAGACGGACAGGTCAAGGAGGTGGGATGAGGTTAGTAGGTAGCTGGGGGTGCGGCTTGGGGTGGGAGGAAGGGATGGGTGAGAGGAAGAACCGGTTAGGGAGGCAGAGACAGGTTGGACTGGTTTTGGGATGCAGTGGGTAGAGGGGAAGAGCTGGGCTGGTTGTGTGGTGCAGTGGGGGGAGGGGATGAACTGGGCTGGTTGAGGGATGCAGTGGGGGAAGGGGAGATTTTGAAACTGGTGAAGTCCACATTGATACCATATGGCTGCAGGGTTCCCAGGCGGAATATGAGTTGCTGTTCCTGCAACCTTCGGGTGGCATCATTGTGGCAGTGCAGGAGGCCCATGATGGACATGTCATCAAGAGAATGGGAGGGGGAGTGGAAATGGTTTGCGACTGGGAGGTGCAGTTGTTTGTTGCGAACTGAGCGGAGGTGTTCTGCAAAGCGGTCCCCAAGCCTCCGCTTGGTTTCCCCAATGTAGAGAAAGCCGCACCGGGTACAGTGGATGCAGTATACCACATTGGCAGATGTGCAGGTGAGCCTCTTTTGGGTGGACTTGGTTATAGTGCCAGCAGCAGCCCACCTTTCCACGCTGTGCCCTGCAGTTCTGCAGCTGCTGCAACTACCAGAGTTACCAGGCAATTAGATTGACTGGCAACTCTGGAGTGTGAGGTTTCATCTCAGTAAGAGTGAAAGTCCTACTTTCTTGTAGTTGAGCCCAACCCCAGTGAGATACGGCAAAGCGCATGCTTCTTTCTGGTGCATCAACTGTCCTCTCCCCACTCACTATCACTCCACTAAATCCCTGCATTCAGACTCCCATTCCATCACCCCTTGCCTCCAGCTTAACGTGCTTAATGATGGAGGCTTTATGCCTCAGTTGGCAGCGGCTCTGCCTCTGTGTGAGAATTTCCAGATACAAGCTCTACACCAGGACTTGTTGGCCATGAAAGTGGCATTCATAATGTAATTCAGACGGTTTGATATTCAGCCTGCTAATAATTCTCCATTATACTCCTAAGGAAAAGGCATGTGTGAAGATATGAAACAAACCATGTGAGGCTTCGATAATCGTGTAAGTTCAACAACATGTGATAATTCATCTCCCTCAAATGATCATGCTTAATGCATTTCTCTAGCCTGAGCTTCCAGTGAGGTCACCAGAACTTGCTATTTAAGTAAATTATTAAATAAAAATATGAAGGAAGGTTAAAGTTACACATAAAGTCTTGCAACTTTTTTTTAAAAGGGAACAACTGAGGATGCAGGAGAACTGAATTCTTCATAACTATGGTAATATTGCTCCAAAGGACGGGGAGAGGTCACACTGTTGATCGTCACCTCTTTACATCAAGGAGGAACAGGGAAGTTAATTTGTTTTTAATGATGTTCATTTCACTGTGCACATTATTTCAAACATGGAGGATAAGGTTTAAAAATGTGAAGTAACAGAAATACTGCGAGAGAAAATGTATTAATAAAGTTCATCAAACAGCGAATAGATTCCAGATGATTGATTGATATTCCCAGACTACATTTTCATCTCTTGGCGACTTTGTCTAATAGATAATTCAATTTGCAAGCACTCAGAATGACATCATGCTTCTATCTTAAAAGCATTGGGAGAGTTTTCATCTCACAAGGGAGGTTTTCAATGCCAACAGCAAGGATATGGTTACAAAATATGATATGACAAGTATTATTCTCAGCTATATACTACAAAGTGACAATGGAACTCTCGATTACACAGCTCATAATGAAGATGTTGTTCTTTTATAATCCATTTTTACAAAGGATAAAATAATTGTTTTACTCTTAAAGGTTTCTAAACCATGGATACATGAACTAGTATGATTATTTTATTACCCCAGAATTTTGTCATGAGATACTGTTAAAATCTCACAAATCCAGAGTATATAATCTGTGCTAATGGGCATATTGCCTCCAGGACCATACGTTCCCTGATATGGCATCACTAACATTGTCCCACGTAGCAGATGGAACTGGGAGTTAGGTGATATGATATTGAAAGATCTAACAAACACTAACATACACAGCAATTACATTCATAGGCATGTCTATGTCTAGGTTAACATTAAGCTATTCAGTAGAATAGTGTGCTTCCATCTGTGCATTACGCTTCAAGTTGTCCAAATTAAGGTGGGGTCTGAGATTTTTATAGTCCCTGGTCACATGTTAAAATGCAATGATAATACCATGACCATGTCTCTTAAATGTGTACTGGCAATATTAACTGAGGTAAGATAACATATGTGTAAGGTTTGAATTTAGCCTTTCTCTCCTTTTTTGTCTCTGATTTCTCTTTGATTTATTTAATGTGAGCCAATAATAGAAATTATGTCATTTTCAACACACATTATCAATCCCATTCAAATTGTGGCAGGATAACTGGGCTGGAACCTGGAAAATTACATTGTTGCAATACTCCAGTCAATAAAATAAGAGGCAATATCCTTTTGAATTGCTCTGCATTAAGTCTGAGTTCTTTGAACCTGTCCACTACATTTAAATTACCTGTGCACCTTGAGATTCAAATCCCTTTTGTGATGATACTATGGCTTTGAGAGGTGTTTCTTGTCCCTTTATTTACAAAGAAAGATTGAGACAGGGCTATGGGCAATCTGTTCCAAGCCAATAAAATAAACAGCTTTTGAGGCATTCGGTTTTTTTAGAAGTTGGAACAAGTTGGAATCTATTTTTCTGTTAAGTTTTCCATTAGAGTTAAAGGTTCACCTATTCTGCTTTCTTTTGTTTGTATTTTAACTGCACAACAAGAATAAATTTTGTTTTTCTTAAAGCCAAGTAGTGTAACCAATCAAATTATATTTGGAACACAGTACCTGACACTTCCTTATAAATTAGAAGAAAAAATAGGATCTAGGCTATCTCTTTGAAATATTTGAAGGGAGTTTGGTGTGATCCATAAAAAAATTCAGGTTACTGAAATCAAAATGAATAATTTCAGGTTGTCCTCAATGGCCACAATATTAACTGAAAGGCAAGTTGGGAATACAAAGTCTGAAGGAGATTGATAATGTTGTAGATGCTGAGCTAATTGAGTGTGGATATGTCTGTATGAGCAGACAGTATCCTCTAGTGCCCTCAAGCCCTAAGAGGGAGGTGGTCACCACAGGAGTGCATCATATCCCCCACCAAAACTATTTGGATTTGGTTACCTCCCTTGTTTTCCATTTTTTAAATTATGTTTAATGCAACACTACCCCTAAAGGGCACAATTTATTATTTGTTATTTGATACAGGAGATGAGAAATCATTTCATCAAACAGATTCATAATTTCCATTTATGCCACACTGATTCAGTGGGAAACAGATTGCTTTCTGTTTCCCCCTTTACTAGATGAATACTTAGCAGATAATAAAGATAAGGAGGATGTGGGAACATTGGTGGATGGGATGGGATGGGATGGGAGTCCAGTGTAGAATATCATGTGGAAAATCTGAAGGGATATTCGGTGCATCTGGCATTTTATCACAGATGACTCTAACCTTTTTCCTCTGGGTTTGGTATTCATCTCACAGCAACAGGTGTTGTGCATTGAGAACTATGTGGTAGAATCTCAACTCTAGTATTTACAGGGTTAATCAAAGATTGTACTTGGAGAATTTGGATTTGAAAGCAAGAGAACATAATGTGAGATTTGGAATCCTCAAATGTTATCCCCAATTTTAATAAGGGAACTTTTTATTTAGTGCTGAGGCTGTGGGGAACCAGAGAAAGACACTTTTCACCATGAAGCTGAAGGATCAATAAGAAGAGGGTGTCATTTTAGGATGGAAGACAGGAGGTCAGGGGGTTTTGAGGAATTTTTATTTTTCACTCAGAGGGTGGTGAGAATCTGCAATGCACTACCCAGGAGTGTAATTGAGGTGGGATACCTCAAAACCTTTAAAAGGTACTTGGATGAACACTTGAAATGTCACTACATTGAAGGCTATGGGCCAAATGCTGGAAAATGGGACTGAGAGTGTTGCAGACTTAGTGTAGATTTAGAGTAGTTTTGTTGATATAGTCTGACTGGCCAAAGGGTCTCTTCTGTACTGTACAATTTATGGCTTTTTGATTAATTAAGGTAGAGACCTATTGCTGAGACAAATAAGGTACAATTGCAGGTTGCTCAGGTGATCAGCAGTTGCTAGCCATACTGTTACTCTAGATTTAGTATAGGGAATGCTTTAATAATCTAACTAGATCTATGTTCCTTTGTAATTTCCAGCTTCAAACTACACAATCCACTGTTCCTATGCAAGCTTGAGAAAGAACCAGGATATCCCTACTTTTCTGGCACTTGAGCTTGTTAAATCACTTCTGGATGAATGGCTGTCAATCCAAGAGTGGGGGTACCAGACTGCAGAACTCCAAGGTACATTTGGTTCTTATCCTCTTCACCATCAGGGTGTGTATGTCCCTTAGAAAACTCACAGGGTTTTGTTGCCATTTATTAATTGGAATGAAAATCAGGTAAGTTTTGTAAGGAGAATGAGATTCTCATTGTCCTTGTGATCCTTCATGCCTAAGCAGCAAAAATGAAAATCTATCCTAGGGCTACAGCACTGGGAGCACAAGAGAGCATGCAATTACCCAGTTACACAAACTTTGCATTTTGTCTTTAAAAGCTCATAAAATTAGACTGTGTTCTAATAAAATTATCTACACATTGATAGCATAGATATCTGTGCTTGATCTAAATAATGGATCACAGATATAAAGTACAATATGTCCATTCCTTCACTATGATTTAAGTTTAGTCATTGAAACATTGGACACTCCAAAATCACAACTGGATTTTATCCAAATGTTTGATATATCACATTACCACATTCCAGGAAATGAGTCCAAGGATCTAATTTAATGGGCTTTAATTCAATTTTCATGTCTGAATAATGTTTAGTAATTTAAAATTCGGTCTCAAGCCCCTTGATTAAATGAAATCTCGAAAATTCATTCCTAAGATTCCAGTATTGTACATTTAAAGTCAGGCTAGTCATGCCTGGCTTCTTGTTCTGGAATTTGCAGGATGTATGTTTTATGCTTCCTATGCTTCTGTTTGTTTGAAGCATTTACCAGGATAAAGAAAGAGTGAGGTATCTGAATTGTTTTGGCCACTCTTAATATTCCTCTGACTTGGCGTTGCTTTTCATCCACTTCTTTCACGAGAGTGCCACAGTCACAACATCTATTTTTGTTAAAGGATCCAAAATGTAAACAAAACCATGAACTATTACTTATCTACCGTTATAACCATTCGTTTAAAAACTGCTTACATAGAAAAGAGGAGACCATAGTGCAACATTAGATTTAGTTGTTAGGCCCTCCTTCAACATGATCCATCCTCATCGTTCTTGTGTTTTGTTGACAGTAAAGTTCTGACATGAGCCGGGTACTATCTACTAGGCCATTGGTAAAATTAAAGCAGGATTTTCCTTGGCATCTCTTACAAAATTGGCTAAGACCTAGGGACAAAATGTTCCCTTTGGTCAGGAACGCACTTCACCAGCAAGGGAAAATTGAGCAGAAACAATAAATGCACCAAAAAAACAGATGCAATATGACTTGGCAATCACAGGTCATGAAGAATTGGGTTCTACTTTCAAGGTTCTACTTTGGATGAATTATGGTTATTGTACATATAATACAGAGAGCTGACTTCTGTTCTCATCAGGGTGAGCTTCATACACGGCTGTGGGTTAAAGCCTCATTTCAGAGATTTGAGCATGTAATCTGAATCAAATTTCAAAATTGGTTGACTGTCAGAAATATAGGCCTTCTAAAGTAAACTTATGGAACTCATTGAGAGTGAGCTTCTGTCAACAGAAGAGAAAAGTAGCAGAAAAAATAAATTCCCCTACATTAGGGAGGTGTGGAGCAAGATATTATTGCACTCACTGAGCTTGATTCAAGGAAGGGCAGGACTGGCAGCTCAACATTCCAGGATATATCAATTTCAGGTGCGATGTGGAGGAAATGTAAAAGAGATGTGGGGGCATTGCTACAGAATTGAGGAAGGATGACCTGGAAGGGTCAACAAATGAGGCTGTCTGGGGAGAGCTGAGAAATAAAAGAGAATGATTTTTTTTGGGACAATGCTTCTGGCCTCCCAATGGTCAGAGGGAGATAGAGGATCAAAAACGTTAGCAAATCACAGAAGGCTGTGGGCAAAAAAGGATTATAGTTGCAAAGGATTTTAAGTTTTCTAACATTAACTGGGCTCACCCTCATGTGAAATGATTAGATGGGGTGGGATTTTTAAAATGTAGCCAGGAGAGCTTCATGTGCCAGTATGTAAATGTTCCTACCAGAGGTGGGGTAGTGCTTGACCTCATCCTTGGCAATGAAGTCGGTCAAGTGGTTGAAGTTTCAGTGGGGTGAGCATTTTGGGGCTAGTGACCTTACGCCTGTAAGTGTCAAAGTGATAATGGAAAGGGATAAGGATAGTGGAGGAGATAAGTGTCTAAATTGGAGAAGGCCAATTTCGATGTCATTAGACAAGATCTGATAAACATAGGCTGGGAGCAGTTATTTGGAGGTAAGTCTATATTTGGAAAATGGGAATCTTTTTACTAGTAGTATAGTGAGAAATTAAGGCCAACATGTACCTCTAAAAGTGAAGAGAAAGGCAGCAAATCATGGGAACCCTGGATGTCAAGAAGTTAATTGAGAAAAAACAAAGAAATATTTGCCAAATACAACTCTTTAGAAACAGAGGAGGCCCTTCAAAAGAATAGAGAATGTGGGAGATTGCTCAAGCATGAAAATTAAGAGGGCAAATAAGCTCCATGAAATATCTTTGGCAGACAGGATTAAGAAAAACCCTGTGGTGTTTTTGTAAGTATATTAAGAGTAAAGAGGATTACCAGGGAAAGAGTGGGACTTATTAGAGACCAAAGGGACAACCTGTGCTTGGAGCCTCAGGTCGTGGGTGAGGTCTTAAATCAAAACTCTCTTTTGTATTCACAGAGGACAAAGACATTTCAGGAATTTCAGCTGGGATGGTGAGGTTCAAAGCATGTGATGATTAATAAGGAGGAGGTAATGGTTTGCAGGTATGTATGTGGATAAATCCCCAGAGCACATTTTGCGTCCTTGCAAGTATCGTTCAACATGGAGGAATACTGATTCATCAGCTGAGGGAGGTTGGTCTGTGGATGGTCTGTAGGTTCCCTTGCCCATGTTTAACCTGAAGGTATGAGATTTCATGGAGTCTCTCAGGGTAAATCTGTCCCTATTGTATACCATTATTATGTCACCTCTGCTAGGTCTGTTCTGTCTGTTGGACAGGATATATCCAAGGCTGGTGATGGTGGTGGATGGTGCATAGTTTGTAAGATATGATTCTATTGGTATGACTATGTCAGAATGTTGCTTTACTAGTCTATGAGATGGCTCTCACAATTTTGGCACTAATACCCAGATGTTAGTGAAGAAGATTTTGCAGGGTCAAAATGGCTGTTTCTGCCCTTGACTTTTCTGATGCTCAAGTCAATGCCAAGTGGTTCATCAGTTTCATTTCTTTGTTGAGACTTCGTAGCAATTGCTACAACTGAGTGGCTTGCTAGGCCATTTCAGAGGGCGGTTGAGAGTCAACTACAGTGCAGTGGACCTGGAGTCACATGTAAATCAGATCAAGTGAGGATGGTATCAGTGATAATGGGAACTGCAGATGCTGGAGAATCCAAGATAATAAAGTGTGAAGCTGGATGAACACAGCAGGCCAAGCAGCATCTCAGGAGCACAAAAGCTGACGTTTCGGGCCTAGACACTTCATCAGAGAGGGGAATGGGGAGACGGTTCTGGAATAAATAGGGAGAGAGGGGGAGGTGGACCGAAGATGGAGAAAAAGAAGATAGGTGGAGAGGACAGTATAGGTGGGGAGGTAGGGAGGGGATAGGTCAGTTCAGGGAAGACGGACAGGTCAAGGAGGCAGGATGAGGTAGTAGGTAGGGAATGGAGTGCGGCTTGAGATGGGAGGAAGGGATGCGTGAGAGGAAGAACAGGTTAGGGAAGCGGAGACAGGCTGAGCTGGTTTTGGGATGCAGTTCATCCCCTCCCCCCACTGCACAGCTCATCCCCTCCCCCTACTGAAACCCAACTGCATCACAAAACCAGCCCAGCTCGTCCCCTCCCCCCACTGCATCCCAAAACCAGCTCAGCCTGTCTCCGCTTCCCTAACCTGTCCTTCTTCTCACCCATCCCTTCCTCCCACCTCAAGCTGCACCTCCATTTCCTACCTACTACCTCATCCTGCCCCCTTGACCTGTCCGTCTTCCCTGGACTGACCTATCTCCTCCCTACCTCCCCGCCTATACTGTCCTCTCCACCTATCTTCTTTTCTCTCCATCTTGGTCCACCTCCTCCTCTCTCCCTATTTATTCCAGAACCCTCTCTCCATCCCCCTCTCTGATTAAGGGTCTAGGCCTGAAACATCAGCTTTTGTGCTCCTGAGATGCTGCTTGGCCTGCTGAGTTCTTCCAGCTTCACACTTTGTTATCAAGTGAGGATGGTAACTTCTTTCCCCGCAGCATATTTGTGAGCCAGATGTGTTTTTCCTGATGATTGGCAATGATTTTTCATAGTTATCAATAAATGCTTAATTCCAGATTTTTTTTATTGGATTCAAATTCCATTTGCCATGGCGGGTTTCAAACCTGGGTCCCAAGAACGTTACCTGAGTTTCTGGGCTAATCATCTAGCAATAATACCACTAGGCCATGGCCTCTGCCCATAAGCAATTTTAGCACCTGTTGGAGTATTACACTTATTATGTTATATGAATACTCCAGCCTATCCAACATAAGAGATTAATAGATGAAGTGTACCTCAGTCAGTTCCAAACAAAGCAGACTGTTGAAAACTATTATGGTTAGATTTGGTACTAATGTTCCACTGTTAGTAGCTACAAATGATGAGGGAACATCAAATTTTTGTCATTGTCTGAGTATCTCAATCAAAAGCCCCTCATACCTGTCTGAAACTGCTGGTTTGCTTGAATCAGCTTTAACAATGTAGTGTTTAATGCCTTCCTTCAGACTGTTTGTAATACCAAAAAATAACACATCCATTTTCTCAAGAAGGATCCTGACCCAAAACGTCAACTTTCCTGCTTGCCTGATGCTGCCTGGCCTGCTGTATTCCTCTAGCTCCACACTGTGTTATCTCTGACTCCAACATCTGCACTTCTTGCTATCTCTGATTTCTAAGATGCTCCTGGTAAGCTAATGCCTGCCTCTAATCTCAACCTTTCTCAAAAGTTTGTTTTCTGGAAAGAATCCTCACTTGTGCCTGCAATTTAAATCAGATCCCAACTCACAGCTGTTGCGCCTTCATGAGCAATTCAACTGCATCTGTTCTCCTGTGAAAGAGACTGACCATAGAAACGTAGAACCTTGGAGCAGGAGTAGGTCTTGCAGCCCTCTGAGTCTGCTTGGCCATTCAGTATGATCATGGCTACTCCTCTTCCTTATTGACACATTCTAACTTCCTCCTCGCACCCCTTGACGGTTTTAAAATCTAAACATTTATCTATCTCTTTCCTGAATTAATTCAGTATTTTCAGACTTCTGTACATATTCACTTGAATGAACACCCACTAGAGCTAAGTCTCTGGACTCTGATGCACATGAATAAATTCTGACATCCTTGATTTTAAGTAGATTAGATTTAGAGTCAAATGTATATAAAAATACAGTGAAAAGTGTCTTTCTACACAAAGTGTTGCCATGTTGTGATGCTATCTTGAAGCATGCAACATTTAACTGCAAAAGAGTTCATCTATCTCTCTTCTCCTTGCTCCTATTCTGCTGGTCCTCCAGTCGCAGCTTGACATTGGTCAGGGTCTCTGAAATGGGCTCTGGGTTCTCAGTTACGGATCTCTGCTACTGCTACAATCACAACTGCTGCATCCGAACTACAGCCGTGAGCCTGGGGGTGCACGGATTCCATGCCTCCTGTTCCCCATCCAAAACTTTTCCAAACATTGTCATCGGCCGTCAAGGTTTCTCCACCGCTCCTTTCTCCGATTCTACCACTCCTTCAGGCACCCGGCCCTGGCCACAGAACTACAGCCTTAGTTCAACTTACAAGTCCAGGCCAGGGGAGTCAGCCGAGGGCCTGCTCCTCACTCTCTGGGAGACTCTGGGCTGGGGTGAATGCGTTTAATTTATCATTTTAGACACCTCTCCTTTATTTCTTTCTTGGGATGCATGTGTGTGAATATGTGTCATGAACTATTCCCTCAGATTCTGAATGCATTTAACGCTAAGTAAGTTGCTGTTTTACCTGTGAGGTCCATCATTTATGTCTCTGTGCCACCACACGCTGACCTCGAAGCAGGGCTGAAGAGAGAGATGTAGTAGTTACTGTTGAGGTTCATGCCCAGCAGTTTCGTGATGCAGGACTCAATGTCCTATGGTCTGTTTCTTAAGGTACACACAGAGACAAATTTCCACTGTACCTGGAGGGCCATTAGCACGGTGAAAGAGGTTCTTTGGTCTGCCCGAAACTGATTGATCTTCCAGTGTGAAGAACTGAGCTTGACTGAGTCTTGCAGGCCCTCACATTCAGGAATGTGTGCTGAAGGGTGCACTAAGGTACAGTGAGGAAAGACCACTGTCCAAGTTCTTTATGCCAAAATAAAATGGGAGTCCGTTCAGTTACCAGAACTCTCAGAGCCTCAAATTATGTAAATAGTTTTGTGTAACTAAGAAATGCCTTAGGTTGTTTTACAACTGCAGGGATTGCCAAATTCCAATGTTTGATTATTCTTCACTTGCTAAGACTATACAGAAATGCTTCACTAACTGTGTAAGAATATATAGATATTTTTATGAATAAAGTATGTTTTGTGGTAAAAACAATGTGAACACTGCATTTCCTGGGATGATTAGTTGATAGATTGTATTTTTCTAAGATGCGGTCTTTGAAGTTTCCTATGATATAGAATCTAGCTGGGTACAATTGATGTCAATCCTGACTAACTCAACGTGAGTATTCTCAATCTATTCTTTTGCAAAAATTACTTGGTGATTTTGTAGGTGGTCATAATATTGAGTCAGTTTAGCATTTGTAGATTGCATCATTGATTTCTAATCTTCCAGGTACATATCCTTCCAAATTTTGACTGGTAAGATGTTTGCACTAGCTCCTGTGTTCATTTTGGTCTTAAGAATGTGGTCAACAATCTTATTTGGGTATGTGATGTAATAGTGGCAAAAGTTGTTAAAGAGAGGGCATTCAATGAATGCCATGTAAAAGGTCATTGACGGTGATGTATTAAGTTAGAATGAAGATTGGCTAACACACAGGAGATAGGGAGTCAGGATGAATAGGTTTTCTTTCGGTTGAAAAGGCCTCGGAATATCACAAGGATTTGTCGTTGGGCCTCAGTTATGTACTGTCAATATTAGTGATGAGAAGAGGAGGGCAGAGTGTAATCTACAAAAATATGATGTAGAGATGTGGTATTGGATTAAAGTGGACAAGGTCAAAACTGCACTGAGGGCTTTAGGAATCTGCAAAAGGGTATCGATAGGTTGAGTGAATGGACAGAAACTTGGCACATGAAATATTGTATGGGAAAGTGGGAGGTCATGCATTTGGAAGGAAAAACCAAAAGGATCTGGTTTCTAATGCATAAAGGACAAAATGTTGGCCTACATTTGCAGCAAGTAATTAACAAGACAATTGGAATTTTATTGCTAGGCGTTTGGAGTTTAAAAACATGTAAGTCTTGTTACTACAGTAATAATGACATGGATGGCCCTGGAGAACATTACACAGTTTTAGTCCCAGTATTTAAAAAAGAACATCCTGACAATACAGATTGTACAAGAGAGATTCAACTGATTCGTGGTATTGACTTAAACCAGAATGGCTAAAAAAGTTTGGGGGCCTTTATTCATTAGAGTTTAGAAGAATAAAGGGGTGATTTTATTGAACTGGACAAGATCCTGAGGAGGCTTACTAGGATAGATGAAGAGAAGATGTTTCCTCTTATGGGGTAATCTAGAACTAGGCATGGTTACAGAAGAAGGGGACACTCATTCAAAACTGAGATACAAGTAAGTTTCTTCTCCCAAAGGGTAGTGAATATCAGGAATTCTCTAACCTAGAGATCTGTGAAGAAGAGATCACTGGAAGTATTTAAAGATGAAGTAGATAATCCTTGAAATATTAGGGAGTTGACAGCTATGCTGAGCTGGCATGAAAGAAGAAATGAGGCCAGGGACAGACCAGCGATGATTCTGTTGAATAATGAGGCAGGCTAGAGGGGTTGAATGACCTATTCTTGTGCTGATGTGTTATGTTCTTACATTCTAACTGTTTGAACTTACAGTCTAGCTGTCCTTCTCATAGTTTACAATTCTTCCAATCTTCATCAGCTGCTTAGATAATTCAGTTTTTGAAAAATTGTAGACCATACCTCTGACATGGCATCTACTGAACAATTGATCAAACAATTCTTATGGCTGTTGCTGTAAGATATCGACTCTAGATGGTGAATTCTAAAGTTCACTTTTACACAAAGCTGCTGCTCCAATATTTCCCATTTAGCAGGTCCTCTGGTCCTCTTGAGTCAGGTCCGACATGCAACCCCTTGTTTGCAAATGGTTTTCTTTATGTTCGCTGCTTGTTTATCTAGCTCTGGAATGGTTAAAGCTCAGAATCAAAGCTTCTTTTATTCAAGAAGCCCGAAGTCAGCTGGGACATCTGTAATATTTCGATTTATACTAGACAATTTTGCCAGTTACCTTCTTGATGATCCCTGTGTTTTGTAAATGTTATTGATGTGCAAGGGATGTATCATGGCAAGACTGTAAGGTTATTCCTTGTGGAGATCCTACAGTGTAGCTGCTATGCTTCTTTCACTTCTCAAAAATTTTATCCTGGACTTTTTTCTCATTTTAGTTCAATCTTTCTTGTTTCATGGGAGTTTTACCTGATGCATGCAATTGGCATCCGAGGTTTCAGTTCCTGTAACTCTTACTGCTCCACTTGGAACTGACTCGCCTCCTTCATGGACCATGAATGTGGGAAGCTCAAAATTCATATACGTACTGACTAGAGCTATTTGTATCGTGACATAACAAGGTGTAGAGCTGGATGAACACAGCAGGCCAAGCAGCATCAGAGGAGCAGGAAGGCTGATGTTTCAGGCCTAGGCCCTTCTTCAGAAAAGTATAGAGACCTTTTTTAATTTCTTGACATCTTAAATAATGCTTATACACTGCTTAAGATCTTGTCCGAGGCTTTTTCTTGTGATTTTCAAGTTTGCCTTATTGTATTCATTTTTTTAAAAGAAAAATCACTGCTGATCACCTTGTTGTATCGTTGTGTTATGTTCATTAGCATAGAATGATCTGGATTTGTAAGTAACACAGGTTCAACTTATCTGAAAAAACTCAGGCAAGTTTACTTAACAGACAAACTGGTAACATGTGGGTACAGAACAACTTATTTATACAACATTATTCTAACATGCTGCTACCTGGACTCCACAAAGTTGTCGGCCATGTAGTTTCATTCCTGGTCCTTGGTCATTAGCATTATCAGCTCTTAAACAGTAACATTACAACTTTCAACTAGTTTTTGTATTCCTCAATATTCTATTTGGTAAAACATGCAGTTCAATTTGCAATATACTGGTCATGGACTGCCCACGTAGCTGCAACAGTCAAGAACGCACAACAATGCCTCTCCTTTCTCAGGCAGCTCAGAAAATTTGGCGCGCCCATAAGGACCTTCATCAACTTCTACAGACCATTGAAGGCATACTGTCCGGGAGCACAATGACTTAGTAATGCAACTGCTCTGCTCTGAACTGTAGGAAGCTACAGAAGGTGGTGTTTACAGCCCAGCCCATCACAGAAGCCGAACTTCCACCCATGGACGCCGTTTACACAGTTCACTGCTGCAGAAAGGCTGCCAGCATCATCAAAGACCCACCACACTCCAGTAATCATCTCCTATAAACTCTTCCATCAGGCAGAAGAGATAGAAGCCCGAAGACATGCATGAGCAGGTTTAGGAATAGCTTCTTCCTGGCCATTATTACACGAATGAATGGACTCTCTAGCTTCAAATAATGATTGAGCTTGTTAATGTTGATATCGCCTAGTGCACTCCCTGTGCAATGTAACTTGTACCTCTATCAAAGCTGTTTTGATCTGTACATCCTTGCTTACTATGATCTATCTGTACTGTTTGTAAATGAAGCTTTTCACTATACTTTGGTACACGTGACAATAAATCAATTCATCAATCAACAATAGTGTTTTGAATAATTCCATGAAATATTATTACTTCCTTTGTCTGAGGTGATATCTGTGAACAATTTTGATGCAGGATAGTGAATGCTATTCTATTCAGACACTTTTCATTCTTCCCTTTTTCATTTTTTAAAATTTTAGACTAGTATTTATGTTTCTCTTTATCTCTGATATTTGTCATTTTTGTAACTGAAATTGCATGTAATTTAGTGCATTTGTGTGCCTTAAGCAATGCTTACTGAAGATCATTCAATTTACTGACAATTCACTGAGTGCTAGATTTTTATTTAATTAACCGTTGCATTGTTTAGTTTGTTATTCCTCCTAACTTATTATGTATGGAGTGAAGAAAATATAATATGATTAAAGTAGTAAATATATTTTATGCATGCTTATTTACTTCTTTACATTTGAGCAAAGAACAAAGAAGAGCAACGAACAATACAACACATGAGCAGGCCATTCAGGCCTCTAAGCCTGTGCTGACACATTTTGCCCTTCCATACCAAAAGTCTCTTCCACTACAAGATCTGTACCTCTCTATTCCCTTCCTATTCATATATTCATTTTGATGCTTCCTGAATGCTGCAATTGTGTCTGCTTCTACCAACTCCTCTGGTAGCATGTCGCAGGCACTCACCACCCTTTGTGTGAAAACTTGGCTCATCTCTTTTAAACTTCCCTCCCCTCCCCCAAATCTTGAACCTGTGTCCCTTAATAAGTGATCCTTTCACCCTGGCAACAAGCCTCATACTTTCCACTCCATCCATGACATTCGTAATCTTATAAACTTCTATCAGTTTGCGTCTCAACCTCCTGAATTCCAGTAAAAACAAACCCAGTCTATCCAATCTTTCCTCATTGCTAAAATTCCCCATCAGGCAACATCCTTGTAGACCTTTTCTGTACCGTCTCCAAAGCATCCGCATGCTTTTGGTGGCATGATGACCAAAACTGCATGCAATATTCCAACTGTGGCCTAACTAAAGTTCTACAAACCTGCAGCATACTCTGTCTAAACCTATACTCAATGCCCTTCCAATTAAGGCAAGCATGTCATAGGCCTTCTTTACTACCTTATCTAGCTGCGCTGCTCCCTTCAAAGATCTGTGGACCTGCTCAGTCAGATCCCTCTGCATATCAATGCTCCAGGGTTCTGCCATTCACTGTATAATTTCCACCTGTACTTGACCATCCAAAATGCATCACTTCACATTTGATTGGATTGCTCAGATGAATAGTTCCTGATTTAAAAATAACTTTACATAAATCATGGTTTGAAAATTAGTCTTTGTAGTTCACAAATGTTAGGCACTTCCACTGTTTACCTGCTGACAAACTGCCAATATATAGTTTGGTAGACAAACAGGAGGCTGGAAGAATATAGGAAGTCAGGCATCACAAGATGCTGTATCAGAGATAATAGGAACTGCAGATGCTGGAGAAACCGAGATAACAAGGTGTAGAGCTGGATGAACACAGCAGGCCAAGGAGCCTGCTCCTCTGATGCTGCTTGGCCTGCTGTGTTCATCCAGCTCTACACCTTGTTATCTCAGCACAAGATGCTGCCTAGCTTGCTGTGTTTTTCCAGCCGCCTGTTTGTCTATCTTGGATTGCAGCATCTGTAATTTTTTTTGTGTCTAACCAACATATAGCTGCTGAGTTATGCTGTGGATGTGTGCTGTAGTTTATCTTCTTCTAGAAACTCAAGATTGATGTTGCCTTTTGCAAGGAATCCAGTTTAAAATAACATATTTTTAAAATTTGCAACTGGGCCATGTTTTTACAGTTTGTCGGTGAGATTCACTTGCCTCTGCTAGATTCCTTCAAGGAGAGAGGCACTCTGCACTCAAAACTTTGATCCTGCCCCACCTTACTTACAACAATGATTCTTTTCAGATATGCAAAAACATTGCAGTCCAAGTAGGCTGAATCCTGGCTTAATTTATGGCCATTCTGGTCCTGACTCAAGGCTCTAAATCCTTCTGATGTTATGGCAGAACTATACGGGCGAGGTCACAGAATAAAGGTTAATATCCAATGAAATACCTATCGACAGTGATCAATACTGTTTCACACCTTTTCTGATCATCTGCCATCATTCAACCTCCTTTGGCCGTGCAATTATGGGCTATTAGTTTAGGTATTGTTACAAAGTACGCTTGCCCTGTTGAGAACAAGACCAGTAATTAAATGCTTTGTAGAATCTGGGCCTCAGTCTGTGTTAACTAGTCTAATTCTTTTGCGGGCAACCTTTTCCTTACAATTGAATGAACCTTTGTATTCTGGAAGTACATGCAGAAAACACAGAACATAATGATAAAATGGTAAACCAAATGAAAATAACTTGAACTTACATAAAGCAAGTCTTGACATTCCTCAATTAAATTTATAAAACTGTAACGTAGGCAATAAAATGTTAGCAAAACATCCAGTTCCATGCACAAAATACACATTGTTAATATGAACAATTCCTGTAAAATGCGCATATATGTGTTTTCCAATCAAATGATTGCCAGTAGTTCATGGTAGCAGTTCTGCAGATAGCATGATCCAAGTGATATTTTTCAAAAATGCTCAGTGAAACAGCGTATGTTGTTACTACCCTCATTAAGCATTACTATGCTTTTTTATTGCATTAGAGCAGAGGCTACTTCTACCATTAGAAATGGTTTATTTAAAGATCTTAACATTCCAGCTGGCTCAGGCTACATGTGCCTTTACGCTACATTACAACAGTGAAAGCACTTCAGAAATATTTTGTTCAGTGCAAAGTGTTTTGGAAGGTTCTGAGATAATAAAAGGTACAAATATACCTTTTCTCATGCTCAAAACAGTTATATATAATTGCATATTTTCCAACAGAAGATACGAAATAGGATCCCAATGGCTGTGCAGTTCTGCCACTCTCACTGATCCAACCCATGGACAGCAATGTCCATTTTGTATCTTTTATCACAAAAGAAAGCCATTGGGCCCACAGTGCCTGACCAGCTCTCAAATGAGCATCATTACTTAGTTTCTATCTCCTGCATTTTCCCCATGGCAAAGGTAGAATTGATACTGGATGGTGAGAAGTACAAAATTTGCAGAGTTTCTTCTATGATTTCAGGTTTTGTTTGAATGGGGATTGATCTCCCTGAAAACTCCTGGAGCCTTTATTCTGCCAATGTGTATGCATCGGAGCAAGTAAATCTCCCTGCTGAGATCAGAGGACACAGTCAGATTGTGACAGAAAAATCTGATTGTACTCAAACTGTACATTCCTGACAGACTTAACCTGAAAATTAGTGATAATAGGAACTGCAGATGCTGGAGAATCCAAGATAATAAAATGTGAGGCTGGATGAACACAGCAGGCCCAGCAGCATCTCAGGAGCACAAAAGCTGACGTTTCGGGTGAACCTCTGCTTAATAATGCAACCGCAGGAAATGCTACACTTGCCCCCATACCTCCTCCCTCACCCCTATCCCAGGCCCCAAGATGACTTTCCATATTAAGCAGAGGTTCATCTGCACATCTGCAACGTGGTATACTGTATCCATTGTACCCGGTGTGGCTTCCTCTACATTGGGGAAACCAAGCAGAGGCTTGGGGACCGCTTTGCAGAACACCTCCGCTCGGCTCGCAAAAAACAACTGCACCTCCCAGTCGCGAACCATTTCCACTCCCCCTCCCATTCTTTAGATGACATGTCCATCATGGGCCTCCTGCAGTGCCACAATGATGCCACCCGAAGGTTGCAGGAATAGCAACTCACATTCCGCTTGGGAACCCTGCAGCCCAATGGTATCAATGTGGACTTCACCAGTTTCAAAATCTCCCCTTCCCCCACCACAACCCAAAACCAGCCCAGTTCGTCACCTCCCCCCACTGCACCACACAACCAGCCCAGCCCTTCCCCTCCACCCACTGCATCCCAAAACCAGTCCAACCTGTCTCTGCCTCCCTAACCTGTTCTTCCTCTCACCCATCCCTTCCTCCCACCCCAAGCCGCACCTCCATCTCCTACCTACTAACCTCATCCCACCTCCTTGACCTGTTCGTCTTCCCTGGACTGACCTATCCCCTCCCTACCTCCTCACCTATACCCTCCTCTCCACCTATCTTCTTTTCTCTCCATCTTCGGTCCGCCTCCCCCTCTCTCCCTATTTATTCCAGAACCCTCACCCCATCCCCCTCTCTGATGAAGGGTCTAGGCCCGAAACGTCAGCTTTTGTGCTCCTGAGATACTGCTGAAAATTAGTGAGATTTCTAAGAACTTTGGTCAAACTCTTGTACTCTTTGGCTGCAAATTGTGTAAGATTTTGTTTTTTTAACATAAAAATTAAATGAACCAGATTATTTTCTGCGACTAACAATTGGGATTTTTGCTTGTATTGTTGAAGTTGAATGTCTCAGTTTACAATTGAGGTTGGGTAATTTCTTTGTCAACAATATGTCAGTAATATAAAACAAAGCTGGTTATTGCAGCAATTTGGACTTGTAATTGGTAAAGAAAAGATTGTTAACTACAAATGCATTGTAGGTAGAGCACTTATGTGCCAACTAAGGGGGTTAAATGTTACTTCATTCTATTTGCAAAGCTTTTGAAGATTAAGTGAACTAAAGGTCTCAGAGCGCCATATCCCACACCCTAAGGTACTATCTTAATACCCCAAATTCAGCACAAAAGCTGCACAGAGAAGTCAGTTTTGTCTCACTTTCTATGATAATTTGAACTGTGAATTTTCTGGAGGCAGGAAGCAAGAAGTAGTCCGAGCAAATTATTTTGCAAAGCTGAGTAAGAATTTTTGCTTCATAAACCCCTGTTTAAGAAGTTGTCAAATGGCATCTTTCCTAGTTCTTCAGATTGAGGAGCGTAGAAAATTTAAGAGAAATTTATCCGATTTATTCACATATTCATTCAAGTTAGTTAGTTGTTGGTTTGAAATCATGCCTGATATCAATAGAGTGAGTAACAGTTTCATCTTTGCCATTAGGAAAGTATGCTTATGGAATACTTTATGTACAGTACATTTTTTTAAAAATGGCATCTTAATCAACCAGCATTCTTAATAAACTGGCAAATAATTATAAGCCTTAAATACTACAATGTACCATGATGTCCGCGTATTTTTGGTGTAACTAAAGCGGAACAATGATGTGTATTCCCCCTGCATGACCTTTCCATTACTTATGCTGTGTTTTTGCATTGTATTTAGGAGGACTGTGGATGTTTTTACATAGATTTTTTGGAAGGATGCTGGTGTTTCAAAGGTTTGTTTGGTCTGTGTTTGCTCCGGTTATGCATACCTCTTGATTATCCAAAACATTTGATCAACTGGCACGCTCCTGGCCCCATAGATGCCAGCTAATACAAGGTTTGCAGTATTTATGCTTCCCTTTAAGACGATTAAAATTAAATCTATGGGTGGAAAGTTATAAGGACCTAAGCAACATGGACTAGGGCAAGATTTGTGGCAGAATCATCAGTGAGGCCTAACTGCTGACTCACTGCACCTTTTATGCACTTACCAAGCACTGAGGTGAGTTTCTCACTAGGCAGTAACAAGTTGCCAGTTAAGGGGGATTATAAATTAATACTGCCTCATTAATCCCATGCCTTGCCACTAATTTTCAACTGCATCCACGCTGCATCTCTGGTCTGTTTGCTTGTTCTCTTAACATACACTCACACTGAGCCTGCATGAATGCTCACAGCAACCCTGCCTTGATTGCCTTGTCTTCCCTTTTTTCGCAGTTTGACCCCTCAGCTGGCAATACTAGCTCGCTTCACTTCAGTCGAGATTTGCCAATTAGCACAGACACAAAACCAGGGAGCTTGTCATGGTTGTCAGCAGGCCTCAGCCAAGGCAAAGGAAATAGCATTCCCTCAGGGGGTCCCAGGACAGCATGTCAAGGGAAGCCTCTAATACCAGTCTAAGGTCGTGGATTGGTCATTCAGCTGTTCCACTGCCAATCCTGGGGTGAAAGGACATTCTTCCTGTTCACTACACTACCCAGCAGGACCTTCAGCAAACAGGGGCAAATCTCTCTTTGTCTGCCAAATTCAGGGCAGATGTTAAAGCCTATTCAGGGCAAACAGGGACTGACAGTACTTGCCCAGTTGCACAGTGGGCTTTTAAAGGTGGCACCATAAGACCATAAGCCCATAAGACATAGGGGAGGAAGTAAGGCCATTTGGCCCATCAAGTCCACTCCGCCATTTAAATCATGGCTGATGAGTATTTCAACACCATTTCCCTGCACTCTCCCCGTAGCCCTTGATTCCTTTTGAGATCAAGAATTTGTCGATCTCTGCCTTGAAGGCATCCAACGTCCTGGCCTCCACTGTACCCTGCGGAAATGAATTCCACAAGCCCACCACTCTCTGGCTGAAGAAATGTCGTCTCATTTCAGTTTTAAATTTACCCCCTCTAATTTTAAGGCTGTGCCCAAATTGCCTACCAGTGCAAAGGTTACCCACTAACTCTGGAATATCAAGTACCTGTGTGTGGTGAAGTGGAATGGCAAGTGGTAAGATGGACTGAGAATCAGAAGACAGGGAAGCCATAGGGGCAGGATTGGTAGCTAACGAGGTGAGTTTGTAATTAAGGTAGGAAAAATTGTTTCACCTCCCAGTGAAAAATCTTCCAAAGAAACTCAAAGCAACTTGCACTGAGCGAAAAACATTACAAGATCCAATCCGTTGCATCTCTTTTCTGCATGTTACAGATGGAATGGACATGAATTCAGTAAAAACAAATGCTATAACCAAGGAGTGTTTATGCTGAACTGTGATTTTGAATGTTGTAGACTTTCCAGGAAGTTATAGCATGAGTGATGCCATAAATTTTCAGGGCTTTAGCATTGTTCTCATGAGAAGTTGAACATTGATTCATTATGTATAGCCATCATCCTACCTAACCTGTCAACTGCAATCAAGGGGAAGATTTATTCTGTTGGTTAATTCCTATGAGATCACCAAAGTTATTTTGACCATTGCAGAATGTGCTGAAGACCGGTGAATTAGTATAGTCTGAATCGGAACAATATTCAATTACTCAGCTGATTGCCTATGGACAATGTTTTTCCTAACTTCTTTTGGGAATTTTACTAAAATCACAAATTGCAATGAAGTATTAAAGTAAGTCTTTTGACAGCAGATGATTTTTAAAATGATATTTGTTGAGCTTGTAAATTATAATGGGTCCAGGCTTGATAATGATTGAATTACTTCTTGAAAAATCTTAATTGACTCTGGCTCCACTAGACTCTGATGCAGTGCTCTGCAATTCTTAACTGTTGACTGCATAACTTACTTTGCCAATTCCTTAAATATCTTCCCATTGGTTCCTGATCCTTCCAAAATTGGCAACTATTTCTCCAGGCCTATTTTTGTCCTGTCCCCCTCCGAGTATGGAATACTTCTATCAAATCACCCCTCAGCTTTCTCTTCTCCAAAAAGAACAGTTGCAATCTCTCCAGTCTTTCTGCATAATTGAAGTTCCTCATCCCTGGAATCATTAGCTTGAATCTTTTTTGGATTTGTCATTTTTGATCTGAAAGTGACAAAGGAATGATTCTGCTAATGCAAATAGTGGGTTCCTCGTTGACTGCTTCTACAGTTGCCAATGGACTGGCATTCTTCCAATCCAGATGCTGATTCTGAGCTAGTGATACTGCATACCAGTATTTACTGCTTAAGCTCCATCAAATTCATTGGAATTTCAACATGCAGACAGTCTGTTTGGCCCAACTGGTTGCTGGTTCTCCTCCACACAAGCATTTGTCCAAATTCCAAGTGCTTGCTTTGTTCTCAAAGAACAAAGAAAACTACAGCACAGAAACAGGCCCTTTAGCCCTCCATGTCCGCGCCAATCGAGATCCTCTACCTAAACCTGTCATCTATTTTCTAAGGGTCTGTATCCCTCTGCTCCCAGCCCATCCATGTACCTGTCCAGATACATCTTAAAAGACACTATTGTGTCTCCGTCTACCGCCTCTGCTGGCAACGTGTTCCAGGCACCCACCATTCTCTGCGTAAAGAACTTTCCACGCATACCTCCCATAAACTTTCCTCCTCTCACTTTGAAGTCATGACCCCTAGTAATTGAGTCCCCCACTCTGGGAAAAAACTTCTTGCTATCCACCTTGTCTATTCCCCTCATGATTTTGTAGCCCTCAATCAGATCCCCCTTCAATCTCCGTCTTTCTAACGAAAATAATCCTAATTTACTCAACCTTTCTTCATAGCTCCCTCCATACCAGGCAACATCCTGGTGAACCTCCTCTGCATCCTCTCCAAAGCATCCACATCCTTTTGGTAATGTGGTGACCAGAACAGTACACAGTACTCTAAATGTGGCCGAACCAAAGTCTTATACAACTGTAAATGACCTGACAACTCTTGTACTCAATACCCCGTCCAATAAGGGAAAGCATGCCGTATGCCTTCTTGACCACTCTATTGACCTGCATTGCCACCTTCAGGGAACAATGGACCTGAACACCCAGATCTCTCTATACTTCAATTTTCCCCAGGACTTTTCCATTAACTGTATAATTTGCTCTTGAATTAGATCTTCCAAAATGCATCACCTCACATTTTCCCTGAGTGAACTCCATCTGCCATTTATCTGCCCAACTCTCCAGTCTATCTATATTCTGCTGTAATCTCTGACAGTCCCCTTCATTATCTGCTACTCCACCAATCTTCGTGTCATCTGCATTCTCATGTCTCATAATTCCATTTTCGTTCAACAGCCTATATACCTTATTCCTAAATGTTCGCATGATCTTTAGCTTCAATCACTAAGTCAGGGAGGAGGAAATCGCTACCTCTTATGGGATAAAGTTTCACATTGAAATTATTTCCCTTTTCAATTGCCATGTTCACTTTCACTGGCATGCAATAACAGGAAAGTGGAAACTAAGGTTAGATTATTCATTATTCAAGATGCAATAAATTTTACTTTGATCACATTGCTTGAAAGGCAACTTTTATAATCTTGGAGCCTTTGTAGTAGTAACGCCAGCTGGAGTCAGTATGGTTTTCCTTCTTGATTCATTTCCAGCTGATGGAACATGTATTTAATGAGTATCTTCTGCAGATACCAGCCGACCTTACTCATTTTGAAAACTGCATGAAAGGAATGTGCACAACAATGCAAGGTACAATCACTTAGCTGAGCAAAAGGTTGTTTTCATTGTGTAAACTCTCACAATTAAGGAGCATGTCTCATGGTAGGGGGCAATGATACATGAGCATGGGAATAATAAAACTTGAGTACAAAGTAATGTAGAAATGGTGAACCAAGTTAAAAAGAAAGCTTGAATTGATCTTTCATCTTTAGATTTACAGATTTAGAGAATCCCAGATCATTACACTACACGGTTGGAGCATTTGACAAAATGAAAAGTTTAACTAATAGAATTATAGAATGGTTATAGCACAGAAGGAGGCAATTCAGCCTGTGATGACAGAACTGGTCCTCTATAGATACCATTCCTTCCCTTTTTTGCCAGCACTGTCATGCAAGATTTAACTTTTTAGATAATGAATCAACAAGAGGGCATAGCCTTAAGATTAGAGGGACCAGATTTAGGACTGAATTGAGAAGGAACTTCTTCACCCAGAGGGTCATTCATCTATGGAATTCCTAGACCAGTGAAGTAGTTGACGCTAATTCAGTAAACGTTTTTAAAGGAATTAAGGGATATGGTGAGAGCATGGGTAAGTGGATCCGAGTCCACAAAAAGATCAGCCATGATCTTATTGAATGGCGAAGCAGTCTTGAAGGGCCGGTCAGCTTCCTCCTGCTCCTAGCTCTTATGTTCTTATGTTCAATCCCATTCGGAGAATCTCAATTGACTCCGCCTCCAGCACAACACAGGCAGTATGCTTACATTTCTTTACGTTACATTTCTTCTTTTGCCAATTATTTTGCCAAATCTCTTCCATCTGTTTCTTGATCCTTCTGTAAATGGGAAAAGTTTCTTCCTGGTATTCTATCCAATTTCCTCATGATTTGTAATAAATCTAAGAGATCACCTCTCAACTTTTCCTTCTCCAAGATGAACAGTTCCAGCTTCCCCAATCTTTCTCCATAACTGAAGTTTCCCAAGTCTGAAGACATTTTCTTGGATCTTTTCTGCATCTTCTCTCATGCCTGTACCTCCTTTTTATGGTGTAATACCCAGAACTGGATGAACATTCCCATTGAGATTGAATCAGCATTTAATACTGGTTTAACAGAAATTGCTTACTTTTGAACTATTTGCCCTTTTTGATAAAGAGAAATGGTGAATGTTCTAACACTGATCCTGGGATTAAGTAGCCTGACAAAATTATTAGCGCACTAAAACAAAAATAAAGAACAATAGATGCTGCAAATCCAAAACAAAACTAAAGACCAGTAAATGCTGAAAATCCGAAACAAAAACAGAAAGTGCCAGAGAAATTCAGCAACATCTGTGGGTAGAAAAACAGAGCTCATGTTTTGAACCCAGCGAGCCTTCATCAGAATCTTTAACTCTGTTTTTCTCTCCACTGATGCTGCCAGTCTTGCTGGGGTTCTCCGGCACTCTCTGCTTTTGTTCCTGCTGGCACAAGCTGCTCTCTATACTTTTGCCATTTCCATGATCCTTCCCATTCACTATTTTGCGTTCAACAAATAACCTTTCACAAGAAATGCTGTCATGTGCTTTTTGAAACTCCCAGCACACTTTGTGGTCTTGGTTTCCAAAATTCCCTCAGCATATCAATTTCTCAACAAAGTCACATTGCCAAGTCTTTGTTCACTGATTCCATGCCTGTGGAATTGATCTGTCTAACGGGAAAGAATGCCCATTGATAAATGTAAGTGCATGTTACAAAATTGATCTAAATCATTTATGTAAATGACAAACAACAGTGGATCCAGTACCGATCCTAGTGGCATGCTGCTTGTCTCAGGCTGATTACAAGTCTCTAGTAACCCTGTGTCTCTGATCATCAGGCTAATTTTGTATCCAGTTGGCCAGCTCTTCTGGGGTTCCATGCGAACTAATCTTACTAGCCAGTCTACCATGTGGAACCTTGTCGAAGGCCTTGTTAAAGTCCATGTAGATAAGGTCTACCACTCTGCCTTCATCTATCTTTTTGACCACCTCTTCAAAAGACTCAATTAAGTTAGTGAGATTTGACTTTGCATGCACAAAGCCATGTTGACTATCCTTACTCAATCCTTGCTTTCCAAATATATGTAGATCCTGTCTCACAGAATCGCCTCCATATTATCTACCACAGGCTCACCGATCTATAAATTCCCTGACTTTTCTTTGCAGCAATTAATGGCCCAGCTTCTGAGTGAACAATAGTTGTTTCATCAACATGCCCTGAGAGAATTGCCAGGGATCTTGCAAGGGTTTTGATGCATCAGGAATTGCCCAGGAAGTTGAAACCTTGGAAATTTAACTAAACACATTCTGAAATGTTTCAGAAAAATCTCGAATTCTGAATTTGAATCAGAGACTTCAGTGCATTCTGGATAATTTTAGCTTTTCTGATGAAGGGTCTAGGCCCGAAACGTCAGCTTTTGTGCTCCTGAGATGCTGCTTGGCCTGCTGTGTTCTTCCAGCTCCACGCTTTGTTATCTTGGATTCTCCAGCATCTGCAGTTCCCATTATCGCTCCACACTTTGTTATCTCAGGTCAGGGCGATGTTCAGTGCCAGCTGGAGGAGTCAGTATGGTAGGTGGGTGGGGGTTGGGGTAGAGTGGCAAGTAAACAACTTGGTGGAAAAGGGTCGATTGGGCAGGAAATTGGGAGATTCTGGGGTGGATCTGGTTAGGGATGGATTGTTTTGGAAAATGAAGGAGTTGTGTAAGAATGAGGTATGGGTAAGTTGGGTCTGTGTGGGCAGGACTAATCGGGAAGTGACGTGGAGGGGAGCCTGGGCTATGCGAAGTGTGGAAGGTGTCTGTTGGGGGAATCTGGGTGCTGTTTGGGGGAAAATGAAGGTCAGATGCAGATGGAAGCTAAGGTAGGGTTGTGACTTAGGCAGGTAACATTGGGGCTGGAGGCATTGAGGGCGTCCATGAAGGGGTCATTGTGAGGGACTGGGGCATCAGTAATAGCATGACCCAAGAGTTAGAGCAGGTTCTAATTCCAATTAATTTTCCTGGATGACCATTAAGGTAAGTAACAAAAGCAGTGAATGCTGGAGAAATTCAGCAGGTCTGAAGAAGAGTCAGATCAGGCTTGAAAAGTTAACTCTGTTTCTGTCTCCACAGATGCTGCCAGATCTGCTGAGGTTCTCCAGCACCTTCCGTATTTGCTTCAAATTTACAGCATCTGCAGCATTTTGCTTTTAAGTAAGTAAGGAAATCACTTCCAAAATATCTGACTGTAGAGTGAGCTGCCAGAGGAGATAGAGGAGGCTGGTACAGTTACAGCATTTAAAAGGCATCTGGATGGGTAGTGTTGAATGGGAAGGGTTTAGAGGGATATGGGCCAAATGTTGGCAAATGGGGCTAATCTAATTTTGGATATCTCGTTCGCATGGATGTGTTAGTCTGCATGGTGTGTTTCCATGCTGTACAGCTTTAATGACTCAATGTCTATTTCACTCAGATCTGGGGACCTCTTCGCAAAGTTCCAAATGTTGTATAATTGTCCAGTGGAAATTTCAACTTCCTGGGAAATTCCCGTGTCATTATTGCATGAGGAATTCCACATCTTTTAGGATACACTCAGTCTCCATTTATCTAGGCCGTTCAGATCAGGCCTGATTAATATAATTCTTTTCATTTTATGAAAAGGTGTTTTATATTTGGGCTGTCATCCAGTGAAGCCCCTTGAACTTGAGTTGAAAACTTGGGTTTTTTTAATGAAATTAAAAGAAAAGCAATAAATATAGCAAGGAATTGAGGGAAGGAATGTGATAAATCAGAAAATTTTGCTGCTATATATGCAGTTACCATATTCTCACAAGAAGATTACTCAATGTTAAATCACCTCAATGACTATGTTGAATCAGATGACAGACATATCTTTCTATAAACTATTTGCACATCAATTTCCTTTCATCTAACCTTATGTTTAGAAAGTTTATCTTTCCATCATTGGTGCTCAATTCGCTGCTCCAGGATTAGCCTGACTTCATGTGTGGGCTTCTTGCAAAAACATTTTCAATGCTTTTAGTCAAAACTCTGTGATTTCTGACAAGCTAATAATCACAATGCAATTTAACCTGAAGAAATCTAGTCCTGCTAAAATAGTTTAATGATAGTAATAAAGCAAAAAACTCCAGCAGACATCAAAACTCATTCAGTCCTGGCTTTATAAATGCCATATATGCAAAACTAATTCGATGCTTATTATTGACTTCTTTTGAATTGTAATTGTAGTGAAATATCTTGCTGTGTATTGAGTCTCCACCTCAGAGCAGTATTAAGTCTTTGATGCACCAGTAACTCTTCCTGCCATTTGATATCCATGCGTGAGGACTTTATGAGGATACTGGAAGTGTTACAATAAAAAAGTTTAAATAAAAAAGGGGAATGAAAATTAAATCTGGACAGCCTTCAATCATGGTCCCTTTCAGAAAAGGCTTTTTGCTGAGATTAGCAAAACACAAAATTATAGCAAAATGAGACAGGACATAAAGAGCAATGTTGATTTTGATTATATTATTGGACAACAAAGCTTTTTTTTGTTTCTGAAGAAGGGTCACAACCTGAAATGTTAACTTCCCTGCACCTCTGATGCTGCCTGGCCTGCTGTATTCCTCCAGCTCCATAATGTGTTGTTGAAGATTTTTTGTTCTATTTTTTGTACAAAATCTGTGTTAATCATAGCTAACAAAAAGATTCAAGGAATACATTAGGTTAGAGGAAGAGGTACCTAAAGTTATAGAAGAACGATAAGCCTGAAGACTGAAATGATTTTAGAATTCAAAAGAAGACGACTAAGAAAAGTGCAAGAAAGGGAAAATAGAATGCGTAAGTAAACAAATGAAAAACATAAAATTGGGCAATAAAAGCTTCTATGGATTTGTGAAAACAAAAAGTCTTATAAAAACAAAGATAATGGGAACTGCAGATGCTGGAGAATCCGAGACAACAAAATGTGGAGCTAAATGAAGACAGCAGGCCAAGCAGCATCTTAGGAGCACAAAAGCTGACGTTTTGGGTCTAGACCCTTCATCAGAAAAGCATTCCCTCTCTGATTTTGTGCTCCTGAGATGCTGCTGGGCCTGCTGTGTTCATCCAGCCTCACAATTTATTATCTTGGATTCTCCAGCATCTGCAGTTCCCATCATCACAGATACATTAGGTCTGTCTTCAAAAAGGAAACATTCAAAAACTAATGAAGAAATGAGGGACAAGTGTAAATTACAAACTCAAAGATATTAATGTTAATATTGAAATGCTTTAACATTAATATTTTAAAGTGTTTAAATGTTTAAACGTATTATTACTGGAGAAATTGATGGTATTAGGGGCTTTAAATTATATGGACCTGATAACATCCATCCCAAAGAGATGAAAGAGGTGTTTGTAAACATATTTCCAAGTTTGCAAGTGACACAAAACTAGGTGGAAGTCCAAAATGCTTCAAGGGTATTTGGAAAATCTGTGAGAGTGAGCAAAAATTCCAACTGGAATACGTTGCGCAAAAAAAATGTGAAGTTATCTCCTTTGGTTTACAAAACAGAAGTGCAATGTATTTCTTAAATAGTGAGAGCGTGAGGAGAGTGAATTTCAAAGGATTTTGGGTGTCCATTCTTGTACGTCAATGAGAGTTAACATGTAATTACAGCCAGTAGGTAAGAAACAAATAGTATGTTGACCCTTATTGCAACAGATTTTATGTATAGGAGTAAATTTGTCTGCCTATAATATGCTACGTTTTGAAGGATTGTGTGCAGTTTTCGTCCCCATTATGTGCTGAAAGATATACTTGCCATAGAGGGAGTGCAAAGAAACTTGTCCTAGGAGTCAGGATTAAATAGACAGGGCCTTTGTTTTCTACAGTTTAGAAAGATAAGAGACCTCGTTCAAATAAACAAATTTCTCAAAGGATGCATTGGAATAGATCCCTGATTGATGAGTCCAGAACAAGTGGACACAGTTTCAGAATAAGGAGAAAACCAATTCAGACTGAGATGAGAAGGGCCATGCATGATTAGTTGTTGCGTATGTTTATGACTGATATTGATAGATATGATGTTAAAAACACCAAGAGATACTAGGATAGTGCAGGAATATGATGTCAAAGTCCAAGATCAACCATAATTTCATTGAATGTCAGAGTGGTCTTGAAGGGCTAAATGACATGTTCCCGCTCCTATTTGTTATGTTATTTTGTTAAATTCCTCATTATTGATCAATATTACCTCATTGGTAGTTGTGATGCATTTAAAAATATTGGCTTGGATATTCTGAGGGCTGGACAGGTGTAATTCCAGTACAGATGGGAATTACAGACAGGGCCCGATAGAATCACCACCATAGCAGATTCTGAAAGAATTGCCTGGGAAATTGAAGGTTTCACTGGGCAATTCCTCAACACCTGGAACCTTCTGAAAGTCCCATCTAACAAATGAAGAACTTGGAAGGATCTGATGAAGGTAAGTAAATAATAACTCAGAAAATGTTAGTTTATTGAATACATAATCTAACTCCTGAGTAAATATTCAACTGACCATATACTTAACTCACACACCCTCAATTACACCTTCCCCAGATCCTGACCTGACACTTCCAAGACGCTATAACCCCTCTCCCTTACTTCTCCTGCCACTGGTCAAGTTACACTTCCTTTCCCCTACTCTATTACCCAAAACCCTTTCCCCAACACCAGACTTGAACCTCCTACTACGTAACACCTCCAACCCCAAAGCCAACACACTCCACCAAATCCTCTGGACTCAACAACCACCCTCCCAGTCTCCACCAGTTCTGATTTCTCCTATTCACCTCAACATATCCTAAACATAGATTGGCCACTAATATCCACTATAAACCACAGACTCCCACAGCTACCTGAACTATACATCCTCCCACCCTGCTTCCTGTAAAGACTCCATTCCATTTTCTCAGTTCCTCCATCTCCGTTGTATATGTTCAGATGAGGCCAATTTCAACAAGGGAACCTCTGAAATGTCCACCTTCTTCCTCAACTGAGGACTCCCCAGCTCCATTGTTGATGTGGCCCTCAACCAGGTCTGACTCATCTCCCTCACTTCCGCCCTCACCCCTTCCCTTCCCTCCCGCAACAGTGATAGGGTTTCCCTTATCCTTACCTACCATCCCACCAGCATCCACATCCAGAAGATCATCAGACACTATTTTCGTCACCTCCAGCGAGATTCCCCTCCCCTCCCTTGTCCACCTTTCACAGGGGCCATTCTCTCTGGGACACCCTAGTCCATTCTTCCTTCACCCCAACACCCCCCACCCCCCAACAGCTCCATGGCACTGTCCCCTGCAACTGGCAAAGGTGTAACACCTGCCCATTTACCCCCTCCTTGTCGACTATCCAAGGGTCCAAATATACCTTCCAGGTGAAGCAACACTTCACCTGCACTTCCCAGAATTCAGTCTACTTCATTTGCTGCTCACAATGTGGTCTTGTCTACCCTGGGGAAACAAAGCATAGATTGGCTGACCGCTTCACAGAACATCAATGTTCTGCTCGCAAAAAAGACCCAGAGCTACCTGTTGCCTGCCACTTTGTCGTACCACCCTGCTCCCTGCCCAACATCTCTGTCTCTGGCTTGCTGCAGTGTTCTAGAAAAGCCCAATGCAAATTGGAAGAACAGCTCATTTTCCACGTGGGAACCTTGAAACCTCTGGACTCAATATCAAGCTCAATAGTTTTAGGACCTAAGCTCTCCATGTCCTAGACCTGTACCCTACACACCGAGCCTTATTATCACATAGCCTGACATTACGCACCACATGTTGGTAGTCACTAACAGTCCCCATTAACAACTCCTCACCTCCTCGCCAGATTGTTATCAATTCCTTTGCCTATCTAACTGCCCTTCTCTCTCTTTGGGCTCCAACCTATCGTGTACTCCCTACCCATCCCCCTCCCTATTTTCTGCATATAAACTGATATTTTCCCATTTAACATCAATTCCGAGGATGGGTCACTGGACCGGAAACGTTAACTCTAATTTCCTCTTCACAGCTGCAGTCAGATCTGCTGAGCTTTTCCAGCAACTTCTGGTTTTGTTCCTGGTTTACAACATCCACAGTTCTTATGGCTTTTATCTAAAAACTGCATTATCTATCTTTCCGTTGCCAACTTGCTGCCTGCTACTCCACCCACGAATAATCCCACCCTGCACCCACTTGGCTTCTTACCAATGTGCACCCTAACTCCTGGAACCTTGCCCCTAACACTGATGGCACTGAATTGACCTTGCACCACACCACTCTGGGACCTCATTTACCTGGCACCATGCCAAAAGCCCATGTGCCATTCTCCCACTGACACCCTTCCCATACCCATTTAGTACCCTGCGAACCTGGAAATTTACTTACCTGGTACCTACCCATCTGGCAACTGAATTATCTGGTATCCTACACTCAAACATCTCTCCTCCTATCTTTGACACCTACCTCCTATCCAGTTGGCACCCTACCAGCCTGGCGCCTTACGTACCTGGCATCCTACTCACTGAGCCCCCGTAATATTGCATGTACTTTATTTACTAAGCACTTGACAGCAACTTTCAAGTTCACTGGTAGGACATTTAAATTTCAGAACCCATCAGCTGATTGTTGTGAAAAGAGGTCATGTTTTACCTACCTCAGACATTTCTGCACTATAAAAAGAACTTTCAGAATGAACTTACAACTCCACAGTTCTGAAAGAACATTGACTGAAATCTCTTGTCAGAAATATAGAGGTTCCTCCTTCCTAAGAAAGAAAGGACAGAGTGACAAATCGTGTGAGATTGTAACTCCTTGGAAAATCCAACCCATTGTAACTATGTTTAAGTATAAAGAAGAGCAAACCAGTATCCATTGCATAAAACAGAAATTGAGTCTGCAAGTTTGTCAAGTTTCACTCCTATTTCTACACATCGGCTGTAATTAGGAAATGTTTGTTAGTATTTTCTTTCACTATTTCTGATTTGAGTGCCGATCTGCGGTTGATAAATGATGTCAAACCTCAAGATCTGTCTGAAATGTAGTAGAGCTTAATCCATCATAAGAGAAATCTATCTTAACCAAGGCATGGAATTTAGCTTTAAAAGGGAAGGTGGCTCTGTCAGTATGGATACTTTCCTTTGCCAACTATTCATGTGCACAAACAACTGTACTGAAACTGGTGCAATTCACTCCACCTTGATCACTTAGCCAGAAAGGGAATTCAGCTTCTGCTCTACCAGTCTTGACTAAATCTGAGAATAGTCAGAACGTCAATATTTAATGTCAGTCATCCTTTACTGATCTCATGTATTTTAGTAGTCATATGATTGCTCATTTGCTGGAAAATATCAGGATTTAGCCATTAAGTAAAAGCAGACAACTTACATAAAAGTGAAAAGAGAGAAGTTGAATGCTGAGGTGAAATTAGAAACACATACTTGTAATGGAAATAAATATATTTGGAGAATTCCAATGGTAACCACTTCAATAGAGGGAGGAAATCAATCATGTTCAAGCACTTAAGGATAAAATTAATGTAAGCTGCTTTTGTAGAAGATATCAGGAATCAATCTTTGATACGATTCGTAGAGTTATACAGCATGGAAACAAACTCTTTAGATCAATTCATCCATGCCAATCAAATATCCTAAATTAATCTGGCCCCATTTGCCAGCATTTGACCCACATCCCCCTAAACCTATTCATGTGCCCATCCGAATGCCTTTTACATGTTGTAATTGTACCAGCTTCCAGCACTTCCTCTGGCAGCTCATTCCCTATACGCAATGCCCTCTACATGAAAGAGTCACCCCTTAGGTCCCTTTTAAATCTTTCCCCTCTCACCTTAATACTATGTTGTCTAGTTTTCACATCCACTACCCTGGGAAACAGACCTTGGTATTCACCTTATCTATGCCCCTCATGATTTTATAAACCTCTATAAGGTGAGCCCTCGGCCTCAGATGCTCCAGGGAAAATAGCCCCAGCCTCTTCAGCCTCTCCCTACAGCTCAATGGAAGAACTGTTCTTTCTGAGAAGTACTGCTGTAGAACTTTAGTGCAGGCAGTCAGACCACATGTGGAGGCTCTGCACTGATCTGTTACACTGTAATGTCTATTTGAAATTTCCTAACTTACTGTGTGTCCACTCTTTAATGATGCCCTTTTTAAACTTACTTTTCAACTCTGTAAGTAATGGAACTACTTTCATTCCTCTGTTGTACCCAAGAATTGTATGTAGGTATTTGTACCTGAGATGTCGCTATAAGAAGACAGACATTGTAAAAGCTTTTCACCGTACTCCAACAATGAAGTACTGTGACAATAAAAAGATATTGATATTGATTGATCACACAAATTCCTGCACTATAGAGCCAAAATCCAAAATAAATTGTTTTGTTGCTTTCCCTAATAAGCAAAGGCATTTCTTCCCTTTTCTTGTTGTTACTTACTATGATTTGCACACTCCATTCTAAAAGCAGTATCTCCTATTCCCTGTTCAGTTAGCTTCCCTGTACTTCCCATTTGATACCTAGAGAATTTTGCTATGCTGCTGAGAAATGAATGGCTTTGGTAGCCTCTTTTCTATTTTGTTCCCTTTGAGTTCTAAAGAAGGGTCTCTGGAGGACAAATGTTTTACTCCACAGATGCTGCGAGACCTGCTGAATTCTTCCTGCAATTTCCAGTCTTTTGTTATGATTTCCAACATCCGTAGTTCTTTTGTTTCTTTCCTCCCTGTCATTATTTGTGAAGCTAACCAATGTCTGCATAATCAACAAAATAATGAAAGAAGCAAATATTAATAATTGCTCTCAATGACTATTATTACTAGTATAATAAAGGTGAATTTAATACAAGCCAAACTGCTTTCTTTATCTTCTTTATGAATGTATTTATTTTTTGTTTTAATTTCCATCGGCACCAAAGCTGTAAGACCACAAGACAGTGAGCGTCAAACTGGCTGATATGACAATGGACTAACTTTGGGGGATATAGTGAGACCCAGACTGGTCTATGTGCTTCTCCTATGGAAGCTAGTGCTGGGAACTTAATAAAGAGGGAAGGGAAAATTGTGTATAAGAACACCTGTGAGGGGCTGAACCCAAAGTTTAATATAAATGCAGCTGGCCAAAGGTATGTGGCCATGTGATGAAAAATATTTTTCAGGATTTCCGAAGATTGAACAGATGAAAAGAAGAGATGGGTAAAACTCTCAGGAAGAAGATGCATGGGCTGGAACTTTACAGATAGACCCTAGGCCCCACTGCGAGGATCAGATATGGCTGTTGTTTCTCCTCACAAAGCAATCCTCCAGTGGAATGTAATCTCATGTTAGTTGGCCAATTCACTGCTGGCAGGTGTGCTGGGGCTATTTGTCCAGTCCTGAAATGGAGGTGCACAATCACATACTGACCCTGATGCCAAGGGACACTGTTTGAAGTGTTAGTACAATATATGAAATAGCTGTCGGCACCATCTGAAGATATCAGTTGCCCTGTCTGGAGTCATAAATGGAGTCATAAACTTGGCGGGATTCATAGCACCAACGGGAACCAGACTCCTGACAGGGATCAGAGACTCAAAAGAGGCCACAGCCTTGATTAGAGTCACTGCCCTGGAATGAGCCTCAGTCCAAGCAGCCTGAGAAGCACTATTGGTTGAGGTCGGTGCACATTGACATGTAGAAGGAAGATTCCATGGTTCAATGATGACTCCAAGTTCCCTTCATCAGGTGGTCAAGGCTGAAGGAGGAAATTTCCCCTCCAAGCAAGTTTAGAGGCGAATTAACGGACATCACTAGCCATGGTGATGAAGATTTTCAGTGCAGTTCTACAAATGCATCCCTCTTTTCCAACATTGCGTGCATCACACCTCTGTCCACTTAGTGGTCTACAGATGGCAACATGTGAGAGTGCAATTGTTGAAGAAGGAAAGTTTACCCAATTGGTGGAAATTGGATTTGGCTGCAGCATCTTCAGTAAGAGGAATGAATGAAGTATTTTAAGCAGGCACGCATCACTCAGCAGTGACTCTTATAAACTTGCTCCAGAATGCAGGGATCATTTGAGTTCATTTATTCAACTACACGGTTACCTGGTTAGGCATTATGCCTGTCTTTTATTCCAAAATTCATCATCATCAATCTTTGTTCCTGCAGGTAAAGAGCACCCATGATGCTCAAGGGTCAAGAGTAGAGATAGGGAAACACTTCTTAACTTTCTTAGCCCTTCTAATGTCCTTTAGGGAAGGAAACTGCCATCCTTACCGAGTCTGGCCCACAAGTGACTCCAGACCCACAGTAATGTGGTTGACTCTTTACTGCCCTGTGGGCAATTAGAGATGGACAATAAATGCTGCTTGGCCAGCGATGCCCCTCATCCCGTAAGTGAATAAAAAAAAACTTGAAGAGGAGACTTAGAACTTGTACAGCAGCATGGTAGCCACTCACTTGTGGGAAGTGGGATATGACAACTGGCACAATGTGTGAGACTACAAGACCTTATGACTTAAGTGCAGAAGTAGGCTATTCAGCCCAACAAATCTGCTTCACCATTCAATGAAATCATGGTTGACATAATAATTTTCGACTCCACTTTCCTGCCTTACTCCAACAATCCTTAATTCCCTTCCTGATTAAAGATTGGTGTATACCTTGAGTACGCCTTGTGTTTGCCATGAATATACCTAATGGCCCAGTCTCAACAGCTCTGGGCTATAAAGGATTCCACAGATTTACTACGCTTTGTGAGAAAACATTCATCCTAATTTCTGTTATAAATGGATGATTCCTGAGATTATACCCTCTGGTCCTAGAATCTCCATAAAGAGGAAACAACCTCTGGCAACTATTCTGGCAACAACAAGCCCACTGAGAGTGTTTCAATGAAATTGTCTCCTATTTTCTAAGCTCCAATGGGTTCAAACACAACCTACTCAACCCCTCTCCATAGGAAAGTCCCACAAAAACCAGGACCAACCTTGTGGACATTCTCTGGACTGTCTCCAATGACGGTATATCTTTTCCTAGGCAAGGCATGGTCTGGCTAGGCTCATTCTAGCAAACTTCCTTGTTTTTATATTTCATTCTCTTGGAAGTAAAGATCGCAGTCCATTTGCTTTCCCTATTTCCCACTGAACTTGGATGCTTGATTTTTGTGATTTATGTGTAAGGCCCACAAAATCTCTCCTTGGTGCACCTATCCATGCTTTTTCCCCATTTAATTAATATACAATTCTTCTATTCTTGTCAAAGTGCAAGCCTCCCCTTTTCCCATCCTGTATTCCACCTGCCAATTTTTTGCTCATTCACTTAATCTATCTCTATCCCTCCATGACATTTTGTGTCATCCTTACTATGCCCTCTACCTATTTTTGTGTCACCTGCAAACTTGGCCACAGTACATTCACTCTCTTCATCCAAGTCATTAATTTATATTGCAAATAATTGTGACACCAGCACTGAACCCTGTGGTACTAGTGACTCCCTAAAAATTTTTTATTCCAACTTTATTCTGACTCTCCATCTTCTATTATTTAGCCAATTCTCTATCCAAGCCAATTTACTATCCCCAACACCATTTGTATTACCTTAAGAAGTCTTACATGTACTATCTAACTGAATGCCAAACAGAAATCCAAATATATTATATCTACTAGCTACCCATTGCCTATGCTGCTTGTTACCTCCACAAAAAAATTGCAATAATTTTTTTAGGCACAATTTCCCCTTCATGAAGCCATGTTCATACTGCTTGATTATATCATATATTTCTAAGTGCTTTGCAAGTACCCAATTTTTGTCTCCTTCCCCTTATTGAATGAGGGTGTTTGCAGTTTTCCATTCCTTTGGGACTTTTCTTGAATCTTAACATCCTTGGAAAATTGCTACCAGTGCATCCACATCTCTATAGTTAGTTCCTTTAAAATCCTACCAATTATTGAAGGGAGCCCATGCACTAATCCTTAAGTGGATGAACCATCATGCTAAATGCCATTTAGTGCACTGTAATATTTAACTGAATGGTTTATTCAGAATGAGCTAACTCGAGAATGATCTATAAAATTGACAAAAGATCTTCCCTGGTGTTTTGAAATCCAATTTTGCCGCCTCCAACATCCTTTCCACTTATTTGCTCCTTCAGAAATGATTGAAAAATATACCCTATCATTTTAGTGCCTGAAATGTGACTTTGGATAACAGCAAAGTTCACAATTCAGGACTAAGTTTCACACCAATCTTTTAGGATTAGCTGCAGCAGTACTGTTAATCCTATTTTAATTAAAACAGAAATAAATAAATTGAATATGAGTCAGAAGATGTGTCATCAGTAATTGCTTTCCATGTACAAGTTTTTTTTTCGGAAGATCAGTCCCAGTTACTTCATGCTCCTAACAATAAATAATACAACATTGTTGGGCTATAAAAATAGAGGCTTCTGTTCTACCTGTGTTTAATCTTAGAAAAAGAACTTTGTTGAGGAGAATGGTTTCAAATCATTTGGATGCATTCCAACCCTAACCAATATTTGGAAAGGTATAAGTGGCACGGGATGTGTCAGAAATATAAATACGTTACATCTCAAAAACGGTCCAGTGAAAACAACACATCTGCTTTCAGAC
This sequence comes from Stegostoma tigrinum, assembly GCF_030684315.1. Classification (NCBI taxonomy): domain Eukaryota; kingdom Metazoa; phylum Chordata; class Chondrichthyes; order Orectolobiformes; family Stegostomatidae; genus Stegostoma; species Stegostoma tigrinum. Next base: position 65,812,600 of record NC_081361.1, on the reverse strand, counting down.
CACAAGGCCTGTCAAATCAGGTTTTTTTTCGTTTTTATATATATCACCCAATATATTGAATTCAATAAATTTAATTACTTAATCTGTTAAATTCATCTCTTGAGGTGAAAACCTAGTTCTAATGGAAAGGTTTTCTTCAGCTTAAATTATCATCTCTCGATATGCAAGAATATTAAACCCACAGATAATATCATGAAACAGACAGGGTTTAAAATTACAAGAAAGTATATGCAACATTTTGCAGTTTTGATAAATCTTGTCAATATAGCTTGGGTTTGAAAGGAAAGGGCTAGGCTGATTGGATGGCTAACAAATGTTAGAAGGATGAAGGCTTAATTTTACTCAACAATGACAGCATCTATACCCATTCAGTGTTAGGGTCAATATTTATAGGCTAGGACAAAGTTCAGACATGAAAATAATCAAGTTAATCGGTCTAACAAATCACATTGTACACACAATACAAAGAATGGACGTTTAGATGTGTTCACTTAGAATGAATATTGTGGCTTCCAGCCAAGGAAAGCCAGATGGCCTTCTGCATGAACACGAGTCAGAGTGTCTCGTATTGATGCATGGCAAAAAGCACGATGATGAAAGCTTCTGTTCAATTTTTGTTCAACAGGTGGTAACTTTAATCTTTCTTGTTTGGTGCTATGAGTTTCATAAGCATGCTTTGTTATATTCCAATGTATTAAGATATCATTCAGTCAGTTTCTTTTTCCCCTTTGAGGGAGCAGTCTGAGCAAACAATTGAGGGCGTGGAGTTTGCAAGTCATTAAAAGACTTGCAGTATTTCAGTAGCTGGACTTACTGGGGGTCAATTTTTGTATCTGGAAGGTGTTGGGTATGTAGTAAGAAAGGAATCTACTATATCCCCTCAGCTAAGGAAAGGCCCTAGCCGGTTTTGTGATCAGATTTCAATAGTATAATTGGTAAGTTACCACCTTAATTGTATTCCCTACAGGTTGGATCAAAATCCTGGAATTCCGCCCCTCAGGGTATTGTGGATCAAACCACAGTAAGTGGGCTGTAACGGTTCAAGAAGACAGTTCACAACCACTTTCTCAAGAGCTCAAGAGATGGGCAATAAATGCTGGCCAGCCAGCGGTGCCCATATTCCACAAATGAATTAAGAAAAAGGCAGCTCACTGATTTGGAGGATAGGAAATCAAGCAAGAGCACCGCTACTTAAAGCCAAGTCTGCAGATCCTGAAAGAGGAAACATACTGTTCAATGGCATTGATTGGGAAGTGATTTTCTGAATGAATAGGCAACATGACTTTAATGAGATAGTAGGAACTGCCAATGTTGGAGTCTGAGATAACAAGGCGTAGAGCTGGATGAACTCAGCAGGCCAGGCAGCATCAGAGGAGCAGGAATGCTGATGTTTTGGGTCACAAATGAAGAAGTGTCCAGACCTGAAATGTCAGCTTTCCTGCTCCTCTGATGCTGGCTGGCCTGCTGTGTTCATCCATCTCCACATCTTGTTATCCCATGACTTTAATGACAGGACAAACGGAGACACTACAAGAGCATCCGTGTCACAGGAAAGAGGCCCATTTTCTCTCTAATGTGGGGCAGATAATGGAAATATGAATCTGTGCCAATGAAGAGAAGTAAAGGCAGAAGGATACTATTAAGCTCATCTTACCGGCCAACAAAGATCTAATTACACCAAATCCCATTTTCCGGCTTTTGACCCATTGCTCTGGAGTCTATGGCAGCACAAGTGAATATCTAAATACTGCTTAAATGGTACAAAAGTTTCTGATTCAACCACCTTTTCAGGCATGATCTCCAGACTTTCACTTTCTTTTGAGTGAAAAAAAATCTCCCTAACTCTTCCGTTAACCTTCTACCTCTTACCTGTCACCCAGCATTATTCCCAGGATCAAGCTACAGCACTGTCAATGTAGGAAATGTATTTATCCTTCTCTTGCACTCTGTAGTATTCCAGCACAGTCCATTCTGCCTTATCCCAATTCCCATGCTTCTCCACCAATGACAATGAGGCACTTTATGGCACTGTCACTTGCTTTTCACACTCTCAAAATTACCCTCACAACTATTTCCCTCACGCTGGTCATGTTCATTGTTTCTGATTCTCAGCATGAACACTATGCTAATTTGCTTCATGCATCTTTAAGGGGAACCAATCCACTTTCAGTCTCCACACACAATTTGGAACTCAAATAGAAATATTGCCCAAACAGGATGAAGGCTTCTACCTGAACACATCCTGACACCAAGAGTCATGTTGCCTATTCATTCAGAAAATCACTTCCCAATCAATGCCATTGAACAGTATGTTTCCTCTTTCAGGATCTGCAGACTTGGCTTTAAGTAGCGGTGCTCTAGCCTGATTTCCTATCCTCCAAATCAGTGAGCTGCCTTTTTCTTAATTCATTGATGGCCATGAATTGCACCAGCAGAGAGAGATGGGTAGGCTGGAAACCACACACAGTATGGTGTTTAGGAATGTTCCCTTTTTACTTTGTATGGCACTGGCCAGACCATTCTAGCAGCCAATGAAGGGTTTCTAAAGCCTAAACTCCCAAAGTTCATCAACCAGGAGCATATCAGAAAATCAAGCTACATTGTCTTTCTACTTCACATGCCAAAACCACTAGGGCGCACAGCATACTAACAAAAAACTTCATAAGACAGTACATCAGATAGACTCCACAGGATAAGAAAATGGTGAAGATTAGTGATTGATAGCTGTGTTATGTATGAGAGTGTCCCTCTGACAGCTGGTGGCCACACATTGTTAATTTATGTGAATTATTGTGATAGTTTTTTGATGGATGCAGGTAAGTTACAGGTGGAAAGATTGGGACTATTTTGTATTAAACTGTCAGTGTAGAGGAGCAAATGGGATGAAAAAATGGGTTAGTTCCACAATTCTCTCAACCAGATTGCTATCCAGGCAGGATAAGATTAACGTGATCTCAAAATGTTTCTGTTTGTCTCACTGTTGGTGGCTTTGTTTTCTGGGAAGAAAACAATTGTTGTGTTGTGCACATTTTGCCATTACATGTCTGAACTTTAGCAATCGTTCCACACTGACAACTATTTATTCATTTTCTCATCTAATAAGAGAATTCCTGTTATGCCATCTTTGCATTTCTGTGGATTCATGTAAGATCAGGTATGGTCTCACACTTTGAAAACATTAGGAATTGCAGATTTACACAAGTCTCTCATCCATTGTATTGAGGCATGAATCAATATTATTCATTCTTTGATCATACAAAAGATATGTCTTTAAATGACAAATCTCTAATTTGTAAACTTCACTTTTAGATGGAGGCACTTCTGGCAGTGTCAGTATTTACTGTTCTTCGAAAGATGAATGACCACGTGGGTACCCTATGAACACAGTCCGCCGATTTCTCAGCAACAAACCCAAACAAACAGACAAAACGGGCTCAGAAACCATAGCCACTCTCCCCTACATCAAAGACATTTCTGAAATGACTGCCAGACTACTCGGACCCCTTGGCATCAGGGTAGCCCACAAACCCACCAACACACTAAAACAGCAGCTAATGAACTTAAAAGACCCTATACGGACAACAAATAAAACAAACGTCATCTACAAAATACCTTGAAAGAACTGTGACAAACACTACATTGGACAAACTGGCAGGAAGCTAGCCACCAGGATACATGAACATCAACTAGCCACAAAACGACATGACCCACTATCACTCATATCCTTACATACAGATAAGGAAGGACACCACTTTGATTGTGACAACACATCCATCCTAGGACAAGCCAAACAGAGACATGCACGAGAATTCCTAGAAGCATGGCATTCCAACCGGAATTCCATCAACAAACACATTGACTTGGAGCCAATCTACCATCCCCTGAGAAAAAGAACAGGAAATGACATCACCAATCCAAGGAAACCTAACCAGATAAATAGAAAGCGGGACATAACACCAGCGCTTCGTCAGAGGCTCACTGATGATGTTACCTAGAATGGTGACGAAACGTCTGAAAACTAACCTTTCAGCTCAGCGAGCAAACTCACATCCATGAATGACCACAGTCCATGAGATGTAGGTGCACTCATTGTTTTAGGGTGTGTGCTCTAGGGTTTTGATCCAAAGGCAATGAAGAAACTGTGATATTGTTCTAAGTCAGGACGGTGTATGGCTTAAAGCGTCACTTCAAGGTATTAGTGATCTTATACATCTGTTGTCCTTCTCTTTCCCACTGATGTAAGTTTGGAAGGTGTTGATAAAGGACCCTTGTTGAGTTGTTGTGATGTATTTTATATTTGGTACTCACTGCTACCACTGTGCAGTAGTAGTGGAGGGAGTGATTGCTTAATGTAGCAGACTGGGAACTGATCAAGTAAACCATAAGACCATATGAAATAAGAACAGGAGTAGGCTGCTTAGCCATTCAAGCCTGGTCTACCATTCATTACGGCTGATCTGATGTTTCTCATGTCCACTTTCAGCATTTACCCATAATCATTGATTCCCTACGAAACAAGAATGTTTCTACCTGATCCTTAAATGTACACAAGAATTGTGCAGCCACCAGCTCTCTGTAGCATGAGCTTCTTTGCCCTGGGTGGTATCAAGTGGCTTCAGTATTGTTAGAGCTTAACTAGTAGAGGCAAATAGAAAATGTTCTATCACATTTCTGATTTGTAGAGGCAAATAGAAAGTGTTCTATCACATTTCTGACTTGTGCCCTTGGATGCTGCATAGGCTTTGGGGAGTCAGGAGGTCAGTTACACCCATGGAATTGCTAACTTCTGATTTGCTATTGTAGTTACAATATTTATTCACAGTTTGGCCTTTGGTCAATGATAGTGGGGGAGTAGAACAAAAAAAACCCATTAAATATCAAGAAGACATGGTTAGATTCTCTCTTAGTGGAGATGGTCATTGCTTAGCTTGTGTGCGATGGAAATGTCACTTGTCACTTCTCAGCCCTAACCTGCCAAGATCTCAGTGCTTTTGGACATAAACTGCTTCAATGTCTGTGGAGTTACACATAGTACTGTACATTGTGCAATCTTCAGTGACTACCCCTGCTCCTGACCTGATGAAGGGAAGATCTCGATTAAGCAACTGAAGATGATTGGTTGTAGGAGAGTACCCTGAGAAACTCCAAAAGCAACTTGCTGAGCTGAGATGAATAGTCTTCAGTAACCACAACAGTCTTCCTTTGTGATGGCAAATAGTGAAGCATTTTCCCCTGATTCTAATTGACTTCGGTTTCAAGAGGGATTTTTAATTACATGTTCCACTTAAAGCTGTCTCACTAACAAGAGCAATTGTTCTCAGTGTATCTCTGGAATTCAACCCTTTTGTCCATGTTTGGAACAACGCTGTAAAGAGGTCTGAAACTGAATGATTCTGGCAGAATCCACACTGAGTATCAGTAATGTAAGTGATATAACATCGATGCGTTACTGTGACTTGATTATGCCGTCAAAAACTTCTATCAGTTTTCAGAAGATCGAGAATGGACTATGTTGGCAGGATCTGATGTTCTCTACTTTTTGTGGATCCTACGCACTTCAGTGTCCTTCAGAAATTATAGCAACTGCAACATCACATCTTTCATGAAGGAACCAGCTTACATTAGTCTAATCAATGAACCAATTTTTATCTCAAGTAGTAGTGGGTTTCATCTAGTGCAATGGTATTTACATGAAGATCTTTCTCCTGTTGCTTTTTCTTTTTGTTTTCATTTCCATTACCAAATTTTTGTCACAAATTGCTTCCTAATTTTCAGGAAGTTTGCCTGCATCGAATGAGGAAACTTTGTGCTCTATTATGTATCCCTGATTCATTTTGGACATTGTCTCCAATAACTGTTCCCAAAATCTGTAGCTTTCAGCAAATTGACAAACCTGACTAAGGTACAATAAGAAAATAAAACAAAATGCTAGAAAAATCTCCACAGGTCTGGTAGCATCTGTGGCAAGAAATCAGACTTAATATTTTGGGTCCAGTGAGCCCTTTTCAAAACTGATGTTGGCTGCGATCAGTATTTATACAGAAGGTGGGGAGGACGTAAGGAGTAAATGATAGGTGAAAAAAGAGCATAAAGAAAGAGAAAACACAGTTGGACAGACAAAGGAGTGGCCAAACATCAGTCTTGGGGAATGACTAGCTGCTCATGGAGACTATTAGCAGCTGACAATAGGTTATGTGTGGCAGCAGCCCATGTAATGACAAGGCCTGGTCTGTGGGTGATAATGGGAACTGCAGATGCTGGAGAATCCAAGATAACAAAGTGTGGAGTGGATGAACACAGCAGGCCAAGCAGCATCTCAGGAGAACAAAAGCTGACATTTCAGGCCTAGACCCTTCATCAGAGGGGTGATGATGAAGGGTCTAGGCCCGAAACGTCAGCTTTTGTGCTCCTGAGATGCTGCTTGGCCTGCTGTGTTCATCCAGCTTCACACTTTGTTAGCCTGGTCTGTGGGGTTTGGGTAAGGACATGGGAGAAGGTACCACAAGCTCTAAAATTGTTGAATTCCATATTAAGTCCAAAAAGCTATGGAGTCCCCAAGCAGAAAATGATGTGCTGTTTTTGCAGCTTGTGCTGAGCTTCACTGGAGCACTGCAGAAATCCTGAGACAGAGATATTGGCTAGGGAGCACAGTAGTGCGTTGATGTGGCAAGCAACTGGAAGCTCAGGGTCTTTTTTGCGGACATATCGTGGGTATTCTGCAAAGTGGTCACTCACTTTCGTCATTGCAGAGGACACTGTGAATGCAGGAGACTAGATTGAGTGAAGTGCAGGTAAAGCGCTGCTTCACCAGGAGGGTATGCTTGGGCCCTGGGATACAGAGAAGGAAGGAAGTAAATGGCCACGTGCTACACATTCTGTGGTTGCAGGGGAAGGTGTCATCAGGGTGTGGGGTGGTGTTGGGAGTTGAGGAGGAGTGGACCAGGGCTTCCTGGAGGGAACAGTCCCTGTGGATAGCTGTCAAGCAAGGGGTGGGGAATATGTGTCTGAAAGTTACTCTAAGGGTTAAACAAAAACTATGTACTTCATTTACCTATAAGTAAACACGTTCTACGTTGACTTAACTTGTACATTGCAACTGTGTTTCAGCATCTACTTAAGAATGCAATTAGTCTCCAGGCAACTGCACCAGCAATGTTTGCCAGTAGGGAATGAAGGCTTAACTTAAAGCAAACTAATCTTGCTTCTTCTTATATTCTTGGCTGAACTTTAGAAAAGTGTGTTCAAGATAAATGAATGTTTTCATTCTTTTTATAAAGAAATTGTACAATCAATGAAGCTCCTGCAAGATGTCATATGATTATTTATGTTTGGTTCAAGCAATTAGCTATCAGGTTCGGACTATCGGGATTAAACAGCAGCCACGTTACTTTAATTCCTTCTCAGAACTACAGCATAGGAGTACAGTTTACTGATGTAATGGATTAATGGTGTGTATGACTTTCAAGGCTTAAAGCTACCTGAAAGTGTATGGTGAATTCCCATGGAAATTAGGGAGAGGTGGTACAGGGCAGAGTATTAGGAATACTCCGGCACAAAATGTTTCCCGTCAGTGATGTACTACAAGTTCTAATGGAGTTGGTAAGGCATAGAAAGAGGAAGGAACTTGCACTTGGTAGGTACGATGTTGTAGGTATCATAGAGACATGGCTGCATGTCTCCAAGGTTACACAACCTATTGAAAGGACAGGCTGATGGGCAGAAGGGTTAGAGTTGCTTTGTCGGTAAGAAATGAAATGAAATTGATAGCAAGAAATGAAAGCAAGTCAGAAGGCCAAGAGTTTATGTTGGTAGAGTTGAGGAATCACAAAGGAAAAAAGACCCCGATTGGAGTTATGTACAGGCCTCATAGCAGAAATCAGGATGTAGGGCAGAAAATAAATCAGAAGATAGAAAAAACATGCAAGAAAGGCACTATGGCAATCATCATGAGGGACTTCAAGAAAGAGGTGGACTGGGATTCGGTGTGATCCCAGGAGAAGGAATTTGTAGAATGTCTACAAGATGTTTTTTTAGAGAAGCTTATGGTAGAACCCCCCAGGGAGCACACAGTTCTAAATTAGGGGCGCGTGGTGGCTCAGTGGTTAGCACTGCAGCCTCACAGCACCAGGGACCCAGGTTCAATTCCAGCCTCAGGAGACTGTCTGTGTGGAGTTTGCACATTCTCCCTGTGTCTGTGTGGGTTTCCTCCGGGTGCTCCGGTTTCCTCCCACAGTCCAAAGATGTGCAGGCTAGGTGGATTGGCCATGGTAAATTGCCCGTAGTGTTCAGGGGTGTGTGGGTTGTAGGGGGATGGGTCTGGGTGGGATGCTTCAAGGGGCGGTGTGGACTTGTTGGGCCGAAGGGCCTGTGTCCACACTGTAGGGAATCTAATCTAATCTAATCTAGATTTGGTGATGCCAAAAAACATAAACTTAATTAGGGTGAAGGAACACCAAGGGGACAGTGCCCATAATATGATAGAATTTACCCTGCAATTTGAGGAAAAGAAGCTGGAATCAGGCGAACCAGTAATACCAATTGATCAAAGGTAAATGTTAAGACATGATGGAGGAGCTGGCCAGAGTTGGTTGGAAGGGACACCGAGCAGGAAAGATGGTGGAGGAGCAAAGGCAGGAGTTTCTGGAGATAATTGAGGAGGCCCAGCAGAAACTCATCCCAAGGGAATTTGAAATATACAAAGGGCAAGACTAGACAACCATGACTGACAAGGGAGTTCAGGGATGGCACAAAAGTAAAAGAAAAGAAATACAATATGCTGAAGATTAGTGGGAAGCCGGAAGACTAGGAAGTCTTTAAAATCCAGCAGAGGATAACTAAAAAAGCAATGAGGAGAAGATGAAATATGAGAACAAGTTAGTTTGTAATATAAAAGAAGATTGCAGGAGTCTTTTTTTAGATATTTAAGAGAGAGGTATGAATGAACATTGGATAACTAGAAAATCCAGGTGGAGGTGTAGTAATGGGGGGCAGGGAAATGGCAGAGGAACTGAATGGAAGATACAGCAGCATCTGAACAGGAATAAATCACCCAGATCAGATAGTCTACACCCTAAACTTCTGAAGGAGATAGCTGAGGAGATTGTGGAGGCGCTGATGATCTTTCAGGATTCCAGAGGGTCCCAAAGGACTAGAAAATGGTTAATGTAATAATCCTGTTTAAGAAGGGAGAGAGGCAGACGGCAGGAAATTGTATACCAATTAGCCTGACTGTGGTCGTTGGTAAGATTTGAGAGTCCATCATTAAAGAGGAGAATATGGAGTACTTGAAGGCACTTGAAAAATAGGGATGAGTCAGCACAGCTTCATCAAGGTGAAGTCATCCCTGACAAATCTGTTAGAATTCTTTGAGGAGGTAACAAGTAAGTTAGACAAAGGAGAACCACTGGACATGACTTATTCAGATTTCCATAAGGTCTTCGACAAGATGCCACACAGGAGGCTGCTAAATAAACTAAGAGCCCATGGTGTTAGGGGCAAGGTACTGGCATGGATTAAGGATTGACAGAGTGGCAGAAGGCAGAGAGGAAAGGTATAGGGTTGTTTTTAGGCTGGTAACCAGTGACTAGTAAAGTTCCGCAGGAGTCAGTGCTGGGACTCAAATATTCACATTATGGATTAATGATTTAAACGAAGGAGCTGAGGGCATTGTTGCTAAGTTTGCAAATGATACAAAGATGGGTGAAGGGGCATGTAGTATAGAGGAAGCAGGGAAGTTGCAGAAGGGCTCAGACAGGCAAGGAAAGCAGGAAAAGAAGAGGCAGATGGAATGCAATGTGAAAAAGTGAGGTTATGCACTTTGGTCGAAAAAAGAGAGGTGCAGACTACTTTTTAAGTAGGGAAACGCTTAGGAAATCCGAAGCAGAAGGGGACTTGTAAGTTCTAGTTCAGAATTCTCTTAAGGTTAGTATGTAGGTTCAATTTGCAGTTTGAAAGGCAAGTGTAATGTTAGCAGTCATGTCAAGAGGGCTAGAATACAGGAGCACAGATACACTGCTAAGGCTGTATAAGGCTCTGGTCAGACCACACTTGAAATATTGTGACCCGTTTTGGGCCCTGTATCTAAGGAAGAATGTGCTAAGATTGGAGGGGGTCCAGAGGAGGTTTACATGAATTAACCCAGGGATGAAGCGATTGAAAAGGAATGGTTGACTACTTGGGTCTGTACTCGATGGAGTTTAGAAGGCGAAAAGGGATCTGATTGAAACTTAAGGAATTGTGAAAGACCTGGATTAAGTGGATTTGGAGAAGATGTTTCTGACCAGAGGCACAGCTGCAGAGTGAAGGGACAACACTTTAGAACTGAGGTGGGAAGGAATTTCTTCAGCCAGAGAGTGGTGAATCTGTGGAACTCACTGCAAATGAAGACAACAAAGGCCAAGTCATTCAGTGTACTTAAGACAGAGGTAAATAGTTTCTTAATTGGTAATGGGATCAAGGGTTATGGACAGAAAGCAAGAAAATGGAATTGAGAAACATATTAGCCGTTACTGATTAGTGCATGCGGCCTCAATAGGCCGAATGGCCTAATTGTGCTCCTATACGTTTTGGTTTGATTTATTACACATACAGTAAAATTGCAATAGTTACAAGAAGCCAACCGACCTACAGGTTTGTGTTAATTGAAGCTGCAAGGAAGCCCCTTTGTAATTCAATTTGCCTTCAGATGTGTTCTGCGTTAGAAAAACCATTCAATGAAGCACAGTTGGACAGTAAGTGTAAAATGTTTTTAATTTTCAATTTGTTCACACTTTATAATGATCTGACTTTATACAGTGAATGGTGTGCAAACATTGGAATTAACGCAGCATAAACACAAATAATCATTTTTCTTCATGCACTGTCTGCAGACGAGGGCAATGCAGTCAAACGTTTTTTTCTGAGGTTTTGTGCTGCCATGTGAATCCCAGAGCATCTCTGTGGCCTTTGCAGCTTCAGAAAGCAAAATAAGTGGAGTGATCTTTCGAGCATTTAATCAGTTTCTTCGGCATCATCAGTCTTCTCAGGCTCTTTGGCTGAAGAATATATTGCATCTACGTCCTTCACTGAGAGATCTCGATGTCAAATAATGATTTGCTGTTGGTGTTTGCATTCTGCTGTGGCCTCTGCTCAGATTGGTTGGTGTAGTCATATGACAGGGCTAAATGAGTTAGGCTAATCTGCAGTTACCAATTCAAAACTTTGGCTGGTCACAGCTGTCCTCCTATTGGATTTTCTACTCTGCTGGAGGGAGTCATTGACACCTTTATCAAAACCAGAGTGGTTTTGGGGTGTCTTAATTTAATTTCTCATGATTTTACTGTAGAAAGCATCTTCCATTATTGCAATGCATTCTAAAATGTTACAGAAAACATTCCAGGTTAGAAGTGGAAACACTCCAGCGAAGTTGCACCCAGGAATGTCCCACAATGAGCAAAGTGACAATGATAACATTATCATGTGATTGTAACAAAAAATGTTAGATGAAGGATAAGCATTGGTCAGAACACAAGGGATTACTCCTCTGAAGCCCTTCATAATGGTAGGACTTTGTATGCCTGAGTTAGAGAACAAATGGAGTCTTGGCTTAATGTTTCAACTAATAGATGACTCCTTCATTTATTGGCAAAATAGTGTGGAGTGTATAATTCAAATGTTAACTGGATGAACTATGTAAGGAGCATAGGTAAGAGAATGATCTTGCAGCTTTTCCATAGCAGTGTCAGTCTGAGTTCTGTGTACAAGTCTCTGAAATGGATCTTGAATTTGCAACTTTCTGAGTTAGAGGAGACGTGCTACCGTCGGACCATGGGACATCAAATTTTCATGTCATAATGGGAATTGGAGCATAATTCATATGCAAAATGGGTGAGGTGTAAATGACAAGTAGGTATGAGAATTATCTTGCAGCATTTGACAACCCATTGTACTTAATTCAATATTAACTTCTATGATAAAAGGTTCTCAAGAGGTTAGTTGTATTTGCAGATTCTGCATGACTTTATGACAATTTCCTGGTCACAAACATCCGCAGCTGCACTGATATTCTTGGAAGGACCAGTGTAAGTTTCTCAGATGCTGAACATGAGGTGAGGCAGATGAAGATGTGAGAGGAAGACTTGTCAGATGGTTATTGGAAGTAAAGCCAGATCAAGTATCAAGCAGAGGTGCTGCTGCAGAGAAACTGCTGATTGAATGTCAAGATACAGGAATATGCTTTTCTTTGGCGAGTACTGGTCATTCACAATTGAATGAGACAAAGCAGAAGAGAAGGATAATGATAACAAAGATGATCACTCAATCTCTGGCCACAACTCCACTCTTTCGCTCCTCGCATTACTGAGCTGCTTTCTCTTATTCACCACGGAGCTGATTCTCACCGTGGGGCTGTAATTTATGTGGATGAAGAATTCTCAGGGGTATTCTCCATCCATTTTGGATTCAAATATTCAAAGCGAAGGCTTGGGACAACTGAAAAGATAACAGATTCAAAATTTCATGGGCCTTCGCTCAAAAAAAGATATTTCAACTGGCATGCTATTCAGAAACTGAGATCCAATTTCTGGGTAATACAGCTGTTAGCAGTAGTCACAGTGGAGTTTGCTCCTTTCATCTGGGCAGCAAGTATTCAAACCACAAGCATCAATATTATTGTGATAGCTAGGAGCATCATTATCCTCTGCACTCACCAATTCACGTGTGTTTTCCCTTTAGGAGTGAAGACAGCAGCTCCTGAGGTTTTGCAAGATGGATTTGATGGAATGCTATTTTACAGTTTTCTCTTCTTAGGTTAAAAGAGATTGTCTCTCAGGATTTTGAGCACATTGTCCAAACTTGAACTGCCATCCTGCTGATAAGTGGCCCATGTTAACCTGTACCTAGCATCTTTGTCACGGTGAGGGTCCTCTGACATTACATAGTTCTCTACAGAACAGAATAGGAGGCAAACTTCCTTCCAAGGCCTACTTAAGTAGCATGTAAAATGCAAAACAGCAAGAAGAGAAATACAGGCCACATGTGGCCCTTGCAAGATGAAGTTGCCAAAAGGCAGAAGACCTTAGAGACACCCAGTCACACATGGAACAAACCATCTTTCGGAACACTGGCTCTCAGGTTACAGTCAGAAGAAATACTGGAATAGGTCAAATAAAAGCACATGTAGGTATCTGGAGGAAGCATAGTGATTGACTTATGGAGGATATGCCTTCAAGAATAATAATTAAACAGATGTTGCTGTTTGCATTGGCTCTTTTGTTCAATGAGTCCAATGAGCTCAATAGTTTTCCTGAGAACTGTTTTGGGTATCGAGGCAAGATTCTTTGTGAGCTTGAAAGGCAAATATTTTCATTTGAAAGCAGTGGAGCAGCTATGAACATTAAAGGAGATGCTGCGATAGATCTGTAGTCAGGGTGGCATGTTATTCCAATGAAAATACATAACTAAGAATCAACCTATATTTTGCCTGGCAGTTGGGACAGTAACCTCCTCTGAATTAAGAACCCCCATATGTTCAAATCCAGTATCCTCAGCACCACACAACCTTGGCCTTCTTATTCCAATGATTTCAGGAACATTTCCTTTGAATTGGGCATTTGTGTATGGCACAGCAGGTAACTGCAAAAGAAACAGGAGTAGCTGATAGGTATTTCACTGGAACATTGCTAAAATCTGACTGCGATTCAGTCCATTAAGGTGCTACTACACAATCTCTAATTCAAAAATGTTTTAACATTCCAGTTATGAAGTCCCCTTACAACAAAGCTATAGTTAATAATTCATAGACTGCAATGTCATGTACACTATACATAAAATCTAAAAACAGAAGGTAATTGCACATACCTGTCTAGATGGGTTTACAATGACACTTTCCCCTTCTTTACAGAAAACATACAGGGAAATATATGTGCATCAATGTGCTGTCACATTTTCAGAAGATGCACTGGGATAGCTGACGCACTGTGTCGAATACTGCAATATGAATCGCCAAGCTGAAGCATCCAGAAAACCCAGAATATGATTGTGGAATCAGTATTAACTTAAAGTGAAAGAGGACTAATGCTGTTTTATTTGTTTTTAATGTCAAATACCAAAAATGCAACTTATTCATAACTTTTTCAAAATGTGTTTGATATTAAAGAACAGGATGTAACTTCATTCAGTCTGCACTCTGCTGGTGTGTCTGAGTCTTGTCTGCCCGGGGGCAATATATGCACTTAGTGCCTCGCAACATATACTGAGATCTCTTTTGACCCAGTGACTGGAACAGGGTGATAATGGCACGTACTAAAATCCTTGCCAACATTCGATCTTTATTGTAATTTGTTCAAGGACAATGCTATTAGGGACAGAGTTTCACAGTTCCTACCCAGTGACATTGAAGGCTACATTTTCACCAAAAATAATGTATGATTTAAAGGGGAACTCACAGGCTGCAGTGTTCCAATGTACCTGTGAACTCTTGTTACCATGTAGATTGCAGGTACAGAAAGAGCTGTTAAAAGAGCCTTCATGAGGCAGTACACCCTTTAGATGAAACAAAATGTTGCCACAATGTGATGAAATAGTAAGGTGTAAACATTTAAGGTCATGGATGCATTGCCAATTGAAAAGGTTGCTTTTTCTTGCTTCAAATTAAGCTTTTTTTTAAAAGTGTATTACAAACTGAACTAATCTAGGTAAGTGGGGAGCACTCTGTCACGCTCCACGCTTCTACATTACAGATGGTGAAAAGGCTTCTTAGAAATTTCAAAGTGAGTTACACAAGGCAGAATTCCCAGCTTGCTGTCCTGATGTTTTTGCCACAACTGACACGTAGCTAATGTATTATGTTGTAGTTCAATGGTGACCTCTAAGATTTTCTTATTGGGAGCTTTAGCAATGGTGGTGCTAATGAATGTGATGGGGAGATGGTTAGATCCTCTGTTCTTGGGAATGTTCATTACCTGGGTCTTGTTTGGCATGCATGTTTTGCCATTTACCAGCCTAAGCCTGAATTTTGTGCAGCTTTTGCACGTGGACACAGACCGTTTCAGTGTAAGATAACAAACTGTGGAGCTGGATGAACACAGCAGGCCAAGCAGCATCTCAGGAGCACAAAAGCTGACGTTTCGGGCCGAGACCCCTCATCAGAGAGGGGGATGGGGAGAGAGAACTGGAATAAACAGGGAGAGAGGGGGAGCCGGACCGAAGATGGAGAGAAAACAAGATAGGTAGACCGTTACAGTGTGATGAGTTGCACTGGAACTACATACTCCACTCATGCACAAACATTGCCAAAGTGCTGGGAGGTGGTTCATTGATGAAGCAGCTGAAGCAGTCTGTGCCCACCTGCACTGAGGGTGGGTTGACATGCATGCTATCTGACAATCACAGCCACTTTCCTTTTTGCTAAGCGTTACTGCAGCTGCTGTGTATAAAATCCTTGTCATCAAAAGACTGATTTTAGTGGTCTTCTATTGATGAATTTTCATCCTCTACCGTGAGAGACAATGGAGACTGATAAAGTGAAAGCTGCAATTCCCTTTCCCTTCTATCTATAACCCACGGAGTTTGCTTTTGAAAAGATGAACCATGTGTTTCCAAACCACTGTTAGTATGTAGTTAATTTGAACGTTACCACTGTAAACTTCCATCAATATTTTTTAAAACTCTTGAACGGAATGTTGGTGTCACTGGCAAGGCCAACATCTGTTGCTCATTCTAATTGTTCTTCAATTGGTTTGGTCTTGAGAGGGTAGATAAGAGAAAACCAGATCCCAGTGCATCTCGATAACCCTGTCGGCCAGGCTGGGTGGGGACAGCGGATTTCCTTGCGTAAAGGACATTAATGAACCAAATGGGTTTCCACAAAAATCAACAATGGTTACAAAGTCGCAATTAGACAATGGTCCTCATTTTTCAAGGACTGCAACTTCCCGCCCGCAGTGGTCGAGAACGCCCTCGACCATGTCTCCTGCACTTCCCGCAACGCATCCCTCACGCCCCCTCCCCGCAATAACAATCAAAACAGAATCCCCCTCATCCTCACATACCACCCCGCCAATCTCCAGATCCAACACATCATCCTCCGACACTTCCAACATCTGCAATCCAACCCTACCACCAAAGACATTTTTCCATCCTCACCGTTAACTGCTTTCTGGAGAGACCACTCTCTCCGTGACTCCCTTGTCCGTTCCACACTCCCCTCCAACCCCACCACACCTGGCATTTTTCCTTGCAACTGCAGGAAGTGCTACACCTGCCCCTGCACCTCCCCCCTCACCCCCAATCTAGGCCCCAAGAAGACTTTCCACATCAATCAGATGTTCACCAGCACATCTGCTAATGTGGGAGACTGCATCCGGTTTTGCCATCCTCTACATTGGGGAAACCAAGTGGAGGCTTGGGGACCGCTTTGCAGAACATCTTTGCTTGGCTCGCAATAAACAACTGCACCTCCCAGTCACGAACCATTTCCATAAGACCATAAGACCATAAGACATCGGAGTGGAAGTAAGGCCATTCGGCCCATCAAGTCCACTCCGCCATTTAAATCATGGCCGATGGGCATTTCAACTCCACTTCCCTGCACTCTCCCCATAGCCCTTGAATCCTTCTGTGATCAAGAATTTGTCGATCTCTGCCTTGAAGGCATCCAATGTCCCGGCCTCCACTGCACTCCGTGGCAATGAATTCCACAAGCCCACCACTCTCTGGCTGAAGAAATGTCATCTCGTTTCCATTTTAAATTTACCTCCTCTAATTTTAAGGCTGTGTCCATGGGTCCTAGTCTCCCCACCTAACGGAAACAACTTCCTAGCGTCCACCCCTTCTAAACCATACATTATCTTGTAAGTTTCTATTAGATCTCCCCTCAACCTTCTAGATTCTAATGAGTACAATCCCAGAATCCTTAGCCATTCATCATATGTTAAACCTACCATTCCAGGGATCATCCATGTGAATCTCCGCTGGACACATTCCAGGGCTAGTATGTCCTTCCTGAGGTGTGGGGCCCAAAATTAGACACAGTATTCTAAATGCGGCCTAACTAGAGCTTTAGAAAGCCTCAGAAGCACATCGCTGCTTTTATATGCCAACCCTCTTGAGATAAACGACAACATTACATTCACTTTCTTAATTACAGACTCTACCTGCAAGTTAACCTTTAGAGAATCCTGGACCAACACTCCCAGATCCCTTTGCACTTCTGCTTTGCGAATTTTCTCACCATTTAGAAAATAGCCCATGCCTGTATTCTTTTTTCCAAAGTGCAAAACCTCACATTTACTCACATTGAATTTCATCAGCCATTTCCTGGACCACTCTCCTAAACTCTCTAAATTTTTCTGCAGCTTCCCCACCTCTTCAGTACTACCTACCTGTCCACCTATCTTTGTATCATCGGCAAACTTCACCAGAATGCCCTCAGTCCCTTCATCCAGATCATTAATATATAAGGTGAACAGCTGTGGCCCCAACACTGAACCCTGCGGTACACCATTTGTCACCGGTTGCCATTCCAAAAAAGAGACTTCTATCCCAACTCTCTGCCTTCTGTCAGACAGCCAATCGTCAATCCAAGCCAGTAGCTCACCTTGAACACCATTGGCCCTCACCTTGCTCAGCAGCCTCCATGAGGCACCGTATCAAAGGCCAGTTGGAAGTCTAGATAGATAACATCTACTGGGTTTCCCTGGTCTAACATACTTGTTACCTCTTCAAAGAATTCTAACAAGTTTGTCAGGCACGACCTCCCCTTAGTAAATCCATGTTGACTTGATCTAATCTGACCGTGCACTTCCAGGAATTTAGAAATCTCATCCTTGACAATGGATTCAAGAATTTTACCAACTACCGAGGTTAGGCTAATCGGCCTATAATTTTCCATCTTTTGCCTTGATCCTTTCTTAAACAAGCGGGTTAAATAGTAATTTTCCAATCATCTGGGACTTTCCCTGACTCCAGTGACTTTTGAAAGATCCCGACCAAAGCCTCTGCTATTTCCTCAGCCACCTCCCTCAGAACTCTGGGATGTAGCCCATCGCAGCCAGGAGACTTATCAATTTTTAGACCTTTTAGCTTTTCTAGCACTTTCTCTTTTGTAATGCCTACCATACCATACTCAACTCTGCCCCCTTGATCTCCATAATTGTTGGCATACTACTCATGTCTTCCACTGTGAAGACTGACACAAAGTACTTATTAAGTTCTTCAGCTATTTCCTTATCTCCCATCACTAACCTTCCAGCATCAATTTGGAGAGGCCCAATATCTACTTCTGTCTCTCGTTTGTTTCTTTTGTATTGAAAGAAGCTTTTACTATCATTTCTAATATTACTAGCTAGCCTACCTTCATATTTGATCCTCTCCTTCCTTATTGCTTTCTTTGTTATCCTCTGTTTT
Organism: Stegostoma tigrinum; assembly: GCF_030684315.1. Lineage (NCBI taxonomy): Eukaryota > Metazoa > Chordata > Chondrichthyes > Orectolobiformes > Stegostomatidae > Stegostoma > Stegostoma tigrinum. Next base: position 65,794,216 of record NC_081361.1, on the reverse strand, counting down.
TGTAGCCTTCCCAATCTTCTGATTTCCCAGTGCTCTTGGCCACTTTATAGGCTGTCTCTTTTTCTTTGATATATTTCCTGACTTCCTTTGTCAGCCATGGCTGTCTAATCCCACCCCGGATAATCTTTCTTTTCTTTGGGATGAACCTTTGTACTGTGTCCTCAATTACACCCAGAAAATCCTGCCATTGTTGGTCTACTGTCTTCCCCGCTAGGCTCTGCTTCCAGTCGATTTTCATCAATTCCTCTCTCATGCCCCTGTAATTACCTTTATTTAACTGTAATACCATTACATCCGATTTTGCCATCTCTTTCAAACTGCAGACTGAATTCTACCATATTATGATCATTGCCTCCTAAATGTTTCCTTACTTTAAGGTCTTTTATAAAGTCTGGCTCATTACATAGCACTACATTTCAACTCCCCCTCCCATTCCTCAAATGACATGTTCATCCTGGGCCTCCTCAGTTCCACAACAATGCCACCCAAAAGTTGCAGGAACAGCATCCCGTATTCCGCTTGGGAACCCTGCAGCCCAATGGTATCAATGTGGACTTCACAAGCTTCAAAATCTCCCCTCCCCCTACCACATCCCAAAACCAGTCCAACTTTGTCCCTGCCCCCCTAACCTGTTCTTCCTTCCACCTATCCACTCCTTCTATGTTAAGCCCCACCCCCATCTCCTACCTACTAACCTCATCCCACCCCCTTGACCTGCCCATCCTCCCTGGACTGACCTATTTCCTCCCTACCTCCCCACCTACACTCACCTTTACTGGCTCCATCTCTGCCTCTTTGACCTGTCAGTCTCCTCTCCACCTAACGTCTCCTCTATCCATCTTCTATCCGCGTCCCTCTCTCTCCCTATTTATTTCAGAAACCCCTTACTGTCCCCCATTTCTAAAGAAGGGTCTAGGCCCGAAACATCAGCCTTCCTGCTCCTCAGATGCTGCTTGGCCTGCTGTGTTCATCCAGGTCTACACCATGTTATCTCAAATTCTCCAGCATCTGCAGCTCCTACTATCACTGAAACAAGTTTTAAATCCAGAATTGTTTAATCAAATTCTAACTGCACTACCTGCCATGGTAGGATTTGAATTCATGACCCCCAAAATTTGTTGTCTATTCTAATTGCCCTTCAGTTTGGTCTTCAGAGGGCGGATAAGAGAAAACTAGGTCCTAGTGGAACTGAATAACCCTGTAAGCCGGACTGGGTGGGGACAGTGGATTTCTTTGCGTAAAAGGATATTAATGAACCAAATGGGTTTTTACAACAATCAACAATGGTTACAAAGTCACAATTAGGCAAGTTTTAAATCCAGATTTGTTCAATCAAATTCTAATAGCACTACCTGCCATGGCAGGATTTGAATCTATGACCCCCAAACAAATAGCCTGGGGCTCTGGACCACTATCTCCCCTTAAACAAAGAGGCCAATGCATTCACGCTCGCTCTGAAAGGTCTCATGCGACATCAATTACAAATCCAAGTAAGATATAAAGCAGAGATAATAGGAACTGCAGATGCTAGAGAATCCGAGATAACAAAGTGATGAGCTGGATGAACACAGCAGGCCAAGCAGCATCTTAGGAGCACAAAAGCTGACGTTTCGTGAAGGGCCAAGGCCTGAAATGTAAGCATTTTAGCAAATATTCAAAATGAACACAATAGTTAGCTATTGATGAATATTTGAAAGTTCAGTGAAGAAGTCAGCTTCTCCCACTTTTAAATTGCATTTCAGGTAAGTTCAAATGACAGGGGTCATATCTGGGTTAACTGTTCCTCTGATGTGAAGAATGTTCAGTAGGTCATGTAGACAGACCATAGTGGTTGTTGTAAACAGGGGTCTAACTTCTTTACTTGTAAAGATAGAGTTTTTTCAGGCTTGAGGCCACTTTTAAAAGATTTTTAAGCATCACTATCCTTGGAAGGCAAGTCAGCACAGCCTTTCTCCACAGCAATGATATGTTGACATTAGTCTGTTGATTCTCAGGACTCTTCTGGATTTTGGAATAAAATATTTTACTATCAGGAAAGCTTAATCACCCAACTGACAATTACTGATACACAATACAAGGCAATGGTGCTCTTTCAGCCATAAAAGATTAGAATTTGTCACATTGTCAAAGGCCGTACTATTCAATAAAAGACCAAAAACTGTGCCTGATTGATCTCCAAAGCTTTTCTTAGTTACATTACAAACTTGGAGTCATAGAATCTCAAAGTCTATTTTTCTTTGAGTAATCTTCAAGAATAGCAGCAGTGATACTCCAAATAGGTATGCTGTTCAGGCTTGACCATTCAAAAGGAAGACCCCACCCATTATAATTCAATTAGAACATTGCAGGAGCTTGATAGTATGAAGCTTAAAAATGCCACTCAACTTTTGGCAGCTACCTTAACACTTCATCAAGGTTCATTTTATATGGAATACTTCATATTAAAAAAAGCATGATATCATTATTTTGGTACAGGCATGACAACCAACTTGGTGAATTTGATTTAGAGGCCTCTGATTAAACACTCCTAAAGCATGTAAGTGCATTTCTATGATTATTTAAATAACTTAGAGCAGCTCACTATTCTTTCCTTCTTGAACATTATTGTGATAATTCAGCACTGGCTACCTCTAGCCATCATATATCATCATTATTTCTGTTGGGTTACTCCAAGAACAAAGATTACCATTTAACTCAACATCTCACATTGTGAAAAACTCATAATTGCAATGAGAATGGAAAAATATATCTTACACTATTAGGGCTTAATGCTCATCTTTTTCTAAAAAGAACTCTGTTAAAGTTGTCAGTTAAGCATATTTTAAGAGGCAGCATAGTTTGAAAGTGGAAGTTATAGAAGGAGCCTTCCCTGTTCTGTCAGTTCAGAATTATCATTAACTGGTAGGAGTAACTTTCTGTCTTGGATTCAATTCCCCAGAAGGTGGACATCCCTAAACTATATTCAGCTGCTTGGGTCATTCAAATCTGAACTTGACTGTTAGCTGCAAGGTCAGAAGAAGCACAAAATAAGTTCATCGGTAATATAGCTTCAATAGCAAACACTACCATTTTCCCTGAAGAGGAATTAATCAGTGTTTCAAGTTTTGTAATAGACTAAGATGCTCCTTTAAAACTGGCAGAGACATCAGCCTCAATAACACTCATAAAATAAAACGTATCAAAAAATACTCTACCATGACAATACACACTTTAATATTAATGTGATAAATCATAAACTGCAATATATATTTAAAATAAGATAGTATTTTAAGTACAAATTTCATGCATAGAGGGTAGTAGATTATATTTCATATCAAAGAACAATGGATTACAATAAGAATAAGTGACAGTTCAAAATACTATTTTCAATGCAATGTGTCATCATTAAGGTTAAGAAACTCACGAAGTGAATAATCAACTAACAACTTGATGTTGCTTGGAAATCTGTAATAATGAGCATGAGAATAAACGTGGCGTTTATAGTCAAAAGCCTCAAATTTCAAAGTTATATTTGAAATTTCAATTGACCGGTAAACATGAATGCATGTTGGTGTGTAATTAGATGGTCTCCCTCTCTCTGTACCCATCACAAAGACTCAAATATAGCCCAGTGTCTCAGTTCCCAGGCAATGGGTCCATAGAAATCCTGTCAGTTGAAAAGACTTGGGTACAACTAAGAGTACAGCTAAGACATGGACTGCTTCATCCGGTATCAGCATACTAACAACTTGGTAAATCTTCTGTGCTTTCGTACTTTGATACAAATGTTTCTTTCACTCTGTGTTTGACTGTAGTCAGAGAATCTTATCAGTGGAATCTCCTCCTGGTTCTGTCCATTATTGTGGAATTTCACATGCATACGCTATTAGCCTTTTACCTTATGTAAATGTTGCCCCTTGGCAATTTCATCGGAAGACATGGGATAACATCTCTTGGCCCCACTGAAAATGGAATTGTGGTGAATGAGGCCTAGATTTACCACTGGCCTTCCATCCTCTGACCCCCAATCCTGGTGTCTGCCTTTTAAGGTAGACAGCACTCATTAAGAGTTTTGCTAATAATAAGACTTGGAGATTGTTTCTGGTCCAACCATAAAAACTGGAGGCCAACTCAAAGAACCCAGTCAATCTCAGCTTCTGTTTTCCACTCTCAACATGAAGACTCAACCAGTGCCAGGTTCTATGTGTATGCTAGCAATAACTAGTTTTACCTCTTAATTAGGTCATGGTTTGCACAGGTGCCAGTTGGACTTAGGCAGGTGATAGAATCATAGAAAATAAGAACAGAAGTGGATTATTTGGCCCTTCAATTCAGATCCACCAATCAATGCGATCATGGCTGATCATCCAACTCAGCAACCCGCTCCCACTTCCTCCCCATACTCTTTGATCCCTTTAGTCCTAAGAAATATATCTAACTCCTTCTTGAAACAGTCAATGTTTCAGCCTCATTCTGTGACTGAGTATTCCATAGGTTTACCACTCTCTGGGTCAAGAAATTTCTCTTTGTCTCAGGCCTAAATGGCCTACCTTGTATCTATAAAACGTGACTTCTGGTTCTGGGCTACCCTGGTGCTAGGAGCACCCATCTTGCATTTACCCTGTCAGTCCTGTTAGAATTTTCTGGATTTCTATGAGATCCACACCCATCCCCGCCCCTGCCCCCGCCATTGATCTAATGTATTCTTAATTAATCTGGTCTCTGATCATACATCAGTCCTACCATCCCAGAATCAGTCAGGTAAACTTTCTCTGCACTTCCTCTTTACCCAGGAAATCCTGCCTCAGAGAAGAAAACCAAAACTGCATAGAACTGAGTTCCATTGCAGAAGAAGAATGCAGATCAGCACTTGGACTGGGCAGCCTACAAATGAACATGAATCGTAATGCAATTAAATGCATTTTGTGAAATCTGTGAGGAAGTCTTTTAAGCCCAACATCCAATTGACTCAGGACTTTGTTCAGAGCTGCAGCTCAGCCTTTCAAGCATGAAGGTAATGACCAACTCTCTCAGTACTGTTGTGGATCTGCATTACCCAGTGACGGATGTTTCAGCTCCCACTGCAGCGCAAATAGATGCCACTGCAAAAGCTAAGATGATGTCATGCACTGAGATTTACTTCCAGACAAGAAGAATTGAAAATTTGAGAAGTGAGAGTCATTGAACCATAGACACAAACAACATATAAACAGACTGCTCAGCCCACCATGTCAATGCTGACCAACAAATACCAAACTTCACTAATCCTATTTACCTGCACTCGGCCAACAGCCTATTATACTCTCGCATTTTAAGTACTTATCCAGCTGCTTCTTAAATGTCACGAGAGTACCCCCTCCACCAGCCTCTCAAACAGCACATTCCATACACCTACCACTTTCTAGGTGACTTTTTTTCTCTATCAAATCTTCTCTAAACCACTCACTCCTCATCTTTGACTAATGCTTTGTGATCTTAGGCATATCTGTCATGGGGAAGAGATTCTCACAGTCTACTCTATATATTCATCTCAAATTTTGTACACTTCAAAAAGATCCCCCTCAGCCTCCACTGCTCCAAGGAGAATAAACCCAGTCTATCCAGTCTCTCCTCATAACTGAGACCTGTCATCACAGGCAACATCCTACGGACCTCCTCAACACACAAAAGGTTGATACACAAGTTACAATCAAATGCATACATTAACCTGAATAGATGATTGACTAGCCAATAGAAAGCAGAGTGTTGGAATAAATGAGTCTTTTACCAGTTGGCAAGCAGTAAATAGTGCCACAGGGTTCGTTCCTCAGGCCCCAGCTATTCATAATCTCTTTCATGATTTGAATGCAGAGGTAGAGAGTACTATTCCCAAATTTACAGGTGGTGTCAAAATAGGTGGGAAAATAAGTCGCAATGAAGAAATAAGAAATTTACAAAGGCATATGAATAAAATTTGGCAGATTACAGTGGATAAATGTTAGCTTATCCATTTTGGTTGCAAGAATACAAAGTAAACATTTTATTAAATAGAGAGAAATTTTAAAATATTTTGGTGCAACAGATTTGAGCGTCCTCATGCATGAGTCACAGAAAGCTCACATGTAGGTGCTGAGGGTAATAAGGAGGGCTGATGGAATTTTGGCATTTATTGCTAAAGGAATAGAGTGTAAAAGTAGGAGTGCGTTCTGTAACTATACAAGTGAGACTGCAACTGGGGTACTGAGTACAGTTTTGATTCCCATACTGGAGGAGGATGTAATTGCATTAGAGACAGTTCAGAGAAGGTTTACTAGATTAATTCCAAAGATGAAAGGCTTGGCTTATGAGGATTGATTGGCCAGTTTAGGTCTACACTCCCTAGAATTTAGAAGAGTGGGAGGAGATCTAATTGAGGTACATAACATGCTAACGGGGATTAGCAAAGTAGACATACAGCAGATGTTTCCCCTTTGCAGGTGGCACCAAAATTGGTAGCACAGTAGACAGTGAAGAAGGTTTTCTAAGATTACAAAGGGATCTTGATCAAACGGGTCAATGGGCTGAAAAATGCCAGATGGAGTTCAAGCTGGATAAATGCAGCGGTGGGGCTTATACAATTAATGGTAGGGCCTTGGTAGTGTTGTAGAAGAGAAGGACCCGGGGTGCAGATATATAATCCTTTGAAGTTTGTGTCAGATATAGACAGGGTGGTTATAAGGACTGGCACAGATGCCGGCATTGGTCAGTCCTTTGAGTTATAGGAGTTGGGAAATCATGCTGAGGTTGCACCAGACATTGGTGAGGCCTCTTCTGGAATACTGGGTCCAGTTCCGATTGCCCGGTTATAGGAAAGATGTTATCAAGTTGGGGAGGGTTCAGAAGAGATTGACCAGGATGTTTCTGGGTATGGAAGGTTTGAGCTATAAGGAAAGGCTGGATAGGCTGAGTCTTTTTTCATAGGAGTGTAGGAGGTTGAGCAGCAAACCGATGGAATTTTATAAAATAATGAAAGGTATAGATAGAGTTAATGGTGGTTTTCTTTTTCCTTAGGATGGGGGATTTCAAGATTGCAGGATATATTTTTAAGGTGAGAGGAGAGAGATTTAAAAAAGACATGAAAGGCAATTTTTTTTTACACAGAGGTTGGTTTGCATGTGAAATGAATGTCCTGAGGAAGTGGTGGATGTGGACACAATTACAACGTTTAAAAGACATTTGGATTAGTATGTAAGTAGGAAAGCTTTGGACGGATATGGTCCAGGAGTAGGGAGGAGGGGCAAGTTTAATTTGTGCTTACGTTCGACATGGACTGGTTGGACCCAAGGATCTGTTTCTCTGATATATGATTTTATGGCTTCTGAGACAATTTAGAATGAGAGGTCATTATTAAGGCTAAGGGTGGTAGATTTAACACAGATATGAGGAGAAATTTCCTCTGTAAAGGATTGTGAACCTGTGGAATTCACTACCCCAAAGTATGGTGAATACTGGGACACAATAAATTTAAGGAGGATGTAAAGAGTTCTTTTAGTTACTAATGGGTTAAAGCATTATGGAGAGCAGGCAGGAACATGGAACATCTCAGGCCAAGATGAGATCAGCCATGATCCAATTAAAGTGGCAGATAAGCTTGAATGGCTGAATTGCCTACTCCTGTTCCTAGTTTTTATGTTATGTTCAGATGTCCATGGCCAAGAGAGAGGTTACTGTTCACAGTACTCTCTCTGAAAGAGTGCCTTTGGTACTTAATGGATGAATGCCAAATTCAGGCAATTCACCTTTTTTAAGAAAAAATAATTCACGGTATATTGAACTTTGCTGGCTGAGCACCATTTGCCCATCTTGGATTGCCATTGACCTGAGTGGTTTTTTAGGTAATTTCAGAGAATAGTTAAGAGTCAACCATGTTGCTATAGGTGTGGAGTCACATTTAGCCCAGACCAGGTGAGGATGACAGATTTCCTTCCCTTGAGCATATTGGTGAACCAAATGCGCTTTTCTTAATGATAATCCACAGTCATGAACTACAGCAGTGCAAGAAAGCAGCTCACTACCACCTTCACAAATGCAACTAGGGATGGGTAATAAATGCTGGTCAACCATGTCAACAAGTGAATTTAAAAAAAAATTCCTTTTCTTGAATTCAAATTCCACTATCTGCCGTGGTGAAATTCAAACCTGTGTCCCCAGAACATTACAGCTTGTGGTTCTAAATCATTTGCCATTGGCATTACAAGCAAGCCACTGTCTGCCCTCACCCATCTTGGTCTTCACTCACTGTCGTCTATGTTTCCCCGTTGCCAGCCTACACCATGGAATGCAAGAAGCTCATGCATTTTCACATTGCACTTCTGATAAGGCACAAGAGGAACAACAGTACTAATACTAACAATGCCAATAGCAGCATAAGCAACACGAGTACGGAGTTGCCATCGCTCCAGCCACATTTTTTTTCCAAACTGTAGAGGGGACAGACTCAGAAAACAAGCTGGGAGGAAGAGGGACATCACCTTTCACTCAGTCAAACAAACTACATGGAGTCAATCACATCTGAACGTGTCTGAGCACCAGTGCCTCTGAAAGCTCAGGCTATTGGAGCAGGTTGTTGATCACATCTGCAGCCTCATAGAACATGTCCTTCCTCCCTGTGAAGCAGGTGGTCAACTATTGCCAGAGACCAGTGAGACGTGTTGTTTACGGAGGGTTAGCCACCATCACTTTATCCTCACCCCCTCAAGTCTGTGCCTCTCCAGAAAGTAGTGAGCCCTCTTCTCCTGCAAGGAGAGAAAGCAGAGAATAATGGATGTTAAAAATGGCTTGGTACAGAGGAGAGAAGAGCATCATTTTCAGAGGGTGACTGGGAGACATAGCTGTGAGCGTGCAACAGGAAAAGGGGACTGTGAGTATTAATTGTCCAGATGAAATTAGGAAGAACAGGAAGGAGCAGGATGGAGGGAGAGAGAGGGAGAGAGAGAATACAAAATCTGCATATCTTTCTAAAAAGGAAGAAGAAAATTTTTCTTACCAAAGGAGGTGTGAAAATCTGGAATTTGCAATGACATGAAGGCAAGTAATATAGATGCATTAAGGGAAGTCCAGATAAACCATCCCATGTCCAAACCCACCTCTCAACCCCATCTCCTTGATCTGACACAGTCTGCTCATCTTCTCTCCGACCTATCCACCCCTCCCACCTCACTGACCAATCCCCACCACTTCCTACCTGCACTCTCCTATCACTATCCCGTCTCCCTTCCCCACCCCACCCTGCCTTCCTCTAATTATTTCAGAGTTCTCTTCCCCCTCCCCCATTTCTGAAAAAGGGTGTGGCCAGCACAGTGGCTCAGCGGTTAGCACTGCTGCCTCACACTGCTAGGGATCCAGGTTCAATTCCTCCCTCTGGCAACTGTCTGTGTGGAGTTTGCACATTCTCCTCCGTGTCTACGTGGATTTCCTTTGAGTGGTCCAGTTTCTTCCCACAGTCCAAAGATGTGCAGATTAGGTGGATTGGCCATGCTGCTAAATTGTCCATAGTGTTCAGGGATGTGTAGATTAGGTGGGTTATAGGGGAATGGATCTGGGTGGGATGCTCTGAGGGTCGGTGTGGACTTGTTGGGCCAAAGGGCCTATTTGCACAATGTAGCACTATGATGATGATAACCCAAAACATCGACTTTTCTGCTCCTCTACTGCTGCCTAGCCTGCTGTGTTCCTCCAGCTCCACACTGTTGTCTCTGACTCCAGCATCTGTAGTTCTTGCTACCCAACTCCAGATAAGTAAATGAAGGCATACACAATATGGGGTTATGTCCATTGGGTCAGATGAGGAAGGATGGGAGGAGGCTCATGTGCAGTGTAGATGCCTGTAAACACTAGGTGAGTTGAATAGTTTATTTTAGTGCTGTGTGTGAGTCCATATCTACAGAAATTAAACTGCAGGATATACATTAGAACACATTTAGGCATTTATACACAGAAGTTCTGGATGTACAATAAATGAATTAAGTATCGATTTATGGAAAACAGACAATACAGCTTTTATATTAAAACAACAAATAAAGAGTCTGACTTTCTGTTTCAATTGATGTTAGAAATAATCACAGGAGTACTCATCCATTACAGAAAAAGCATTGTCAATTTTATCTTATTCTGCAGTCACTCAGTTATTGTACTGTAGCGGTTTAACTGTCCATGGATACAGAGTGCAGGAAATTAAATTCGCACTCAATCATTTGTTCAGCAATGGATTGTTGCATTACTAAAAGTGACAATTTCTCTACTGTCATTGTAGCCACTCAAGCAACATTGGGATTTGGAAATATATTGATCCTTCAGGTTAAATGTGTTTAAGAAGTGAGTTGGTGGGCTTTACTAACATCAATGATTTCACATAGAAACAACCATTTCAGAGAAGCTACTTCAGAGCTTAGAAATATACATTATGTTCCACCACTGATATACTGGCTGTATCCAATTTCTCAGAGCAGAATTTATATCGCAGCTCAACACGCAGCCAGCAATAATGTGTTGTGTGGTTAAGTGCCAAAATAAATGGAGATTTAGTTCCAACATCCAGCAATGGTCATCTTTGTCTAATCTCCCAGGTGGATGGAATGACAATTTGATTTAGTGCTGAATTAGAGCAATGTTAATATTGTTAAATAAATAAACAGCCTATGTTCATGATATATACAATATATCTCAAAGTCATAAGTTATACCTCACTGAAGGTCTCTGAACCAGAAAAGGCATGCGTGGGGTGGAGTTGGTGGAAGGGGATTTTAGTCTGTTTTTTTTTAATCTATTGGAGTGCTGTGCACAGACCTAATGTACAGACCTAATGGGCCAATGGACTCCTTCTGTCCTGCAACCTTCCTGTGATATTATGAAATAACACAGTAAGATTATGAGAAGGAACTTGGGATAAGATTGGTTCAAGAAGGAAGCAGAGATATGAATATTCTAGTCGGGTGATATTCACTCAAATGATTAACATATAGCATCCCACCACCTCAAAGATCTCTAGCTGTTCCGACTACTGTTGACCACTCACACAGGTCAATCTAAAAGCTGCACAATATTATAAATAAAATTTAAAATTAGATGTGAATTTCTACTATTCAAAAAAACAACTGAAGCATCATTTCACACCAATCTAATCCTGACATTAACTAATGATCAACAGAGTTACTTACTTTGAGCAACAATCAAAGTGGACTACAGAAAAGGTTAACTATACACAATTACTGCACACTTACAACTGGATTCTGTGCTGAGAATTAAGTATTCCTTGCCGATTGACAAGACTTCAAACGGCACATTAAACCTTCCAGAAATGGTGTGTTGGATTAATTATTTGTTTTTGTTGGAAATGGTATGCATCTTTGAGGGGAAAAGTACATCATAATGGATTATTATGATTCAAATGTAATATTCCTTAAGGCAGCAAAACAGATTGTGCCAAAGAAATGTAAATAACCACATCTTTCAGCTCTATGGAACAGTCTACTTATGGCAGGAGCGCAAGGAGCACAGCTTTCAAATATTGCTTGAAGCATTAATCCAGAGAAATGAGACACAAAATAACAAGGTAATTGGGCTCAGCATGATGACCTTTTCTTGCTTCTATCAACAATGATATGACTATTTATTTGAGAAAAGACACGACAGCTGCAAACTAACCAATTCTTAAGAAACCATCACACAAGGTTCTTTTTTCCCCTCCTTTAATGTGACACTATCAGATTTTGAGGATGTAACCTCACCAAAATAGTTCCTTACTTATAATGCATCATGGCATGAGATCCAGAGTTTAAGAATATCATATTGCTAACATAAATGGATTAGGTTTTCCTTTCTGTGATTAACTGGTAACGAGAAGGAAAAAGCAGTAAAGCAATAGACAGAGAGTGGTGGTGGAGGGTTGTTTTTTGGACTGGAGGCCTGTGACCAGCGGTATGCTGCAATTATTGGTGCTGCTTCCACTACTTTTCGTCAATTGTGTAAATAATTGGGAAGTGAATGTAGGAGGTATGGGTAGTAAGTTTGCAAATGACACCAAAATTGGTGATGTAGTGGACAGTGAAGAAGGTTATCTCATAGTACAAGGGGATTTTGATCAGATGGGCCAATGGACTGAACAGTGGCAGATGGAGTTTAATTTAGATAAATATGACGGGCTGCATTTTGGAGAGACAAATCAAATCTAGACTTATACATTTAATGGTAAGGTCCTGGTGTGTGTTGCTGAACAAAGAGACCTCGGAGAACAAGGTTCATAGTTCCTTGAAAGTGGAGTCGCGCGTAGACAGGATAGTGAAGAAGGCATTTGGTATGCTTACCTTTGTTGGTCAGTGCACTAAGTACAGCAGTTGGGAGGTCATGTTGTGGCTGTACAGGACATTAGTTAGGCTACTTTTGGAATACTGCATTCATTTCTGCTTTCCCTGCTATAGGAAAAACGTTGTTAAACTTGAAAGGGTGCAGAAAAGATGCACAAGGATATTGCCAGGTTGGATGGTTTGAATTATAGGGAGAGGCTGAATAGGCTGGGACTAATTTGCCTGGAGCGTCATGGACTGAGGGTGATCTTCTAGAGATTTATAAAATCATGAGGGGCACAAATAGGTTAAATAGCCAAGGTCTTTTCCCAGGGTAGGGGAGTCCAAAATGAGACATAGGTTTAAGGTGAGAGGAGAAGAATTTAAAAGGGACCTGAGGGTAACCTTTTCATTCTGATGGTGATGCACGTATGGAGCTGCAGAGGAGGTGGTGAGGTCTGGTACATTATGTCATTTAAAAGTCATCTGGATGGGTACACGAACAGGAAAGGTCTAGAGGGATATGGGCCAAATGCTGACAAATAGGGCAGGATTAATTTGGGATATCTGATCTGTATGGATGAGTTGGACCAAAGGATCTGTTTCCATGCTCTATAACTCTATGACTCCCTAACTGAGACAAGTTGTCTTCAAAATAGAACCCCAGTACAACCAGTATGTTAATTTCCAAGTATTTCTGGTTTTCCAAGTATCTCTTGTTACTGCTTTTTTCCAGTGTTGAGTTAAATTTTTTTAAAAATCTGAGAATAAACAGAAACACAATAATCATTTGAAAGGGATGAAAGCAATATGAACATATTAGTAATGGTAAGTAAAACATTTTGTAAAGGTTGAATAGGTCCAACAAATAACAGCTACAAAAGTCAATTCTATTGTCTGTATTGATGTAGTAAAACAGCACCCCTGGCCTCAAGTTAATCCATCAGCTGTGAACCTGAAGCAAATAAGGACAGGAAACCACAAGGTACCTCCCGCTGATGAACTAAGTCAATAAACTGATTGAAAAGGGAAAAGTAATTAGTCACCTCATCACTTCCCTTTAAAAAGGCTTTCAGTGAGACACTATGAGAAAGGTTTTACTTAATCGCTCTGGATGCATTTGTGAAAATAGAGCTAGAGACGTATACCTTTGATCAGTCTCAGAGAGCAGACCGTCAGTTCTCTGTTGGAAACAAACAATTGTTTTTTTAGCATCTATACAGGCAAGAAGGCATCAAGTACAGTGTTACTTTGGCAGATAAAGATAGTAGTAAATTGTAGAAGTGAACAACAGAATTCAATTCCCCCTGTGACAATCTTCTCAGTCTCAGCAACATAATATGCACAGGCAGCAAGTTGAAAGCACTCAGAGTGGGAAGTCAAGTTGTTTCCATATATCTTCCAGGAACCATTTCAGGAACCTGACAGAAATCTGGGCCTGGAATTTACATTTCCCACTGAGCTTGTTTTTGGTGAGAATGCACATAAAATGTGAGAGGTACACATTATCTTCTGTCCCTGCATCAAACAGTAGGACATGGGATGGTACCAGGCACCGATATTTGCAGGCCAGCCATCACTTTAAATCATTAGCAGCCAATTGAACTTTATACCTACCAATCACCAAAAATATTGTACATTAAGTAAAGTAAAATGGATGCAAAGAAGCAGTTATCAGAAAATATTTGCAGGCTGCTGGTATCGGTTTTACTTCATCACTTTCTGGCAACAACTTTCCTATCAGTAAAGTTTCCCTATTCTACATTGTTGACATTGCTCTTCACAAAACTCATAACAGTCAACATTGCACTTTCCAGTTGCTTGCTGTTTCAATCCTGCTTTCACGCTCACATTCCTGCCTGAGGTCTGCTCAAATGTTCCAGTAAAGCCAACTGGACCAAAAGCCTCTTATTTATCCCTAAGGCCTGAACAGTCTTCTGGACTCAACATTGAGTTTAACAACTTTATTAACTTTGTCCTTCATGTTGACGTATGTACATATTCTCCTCTCTTCCCACTGCAAGATAAGAATGCCTGTATCTTATTTTCACGTTTGTGCTGTGTCAGAGCTGTCCTTTTTATGCTATTTACATTCTGGATATATATTTTGCCTCTTCCCTGTAACAGTTATCACTCCCTTTGCTTTTAGTCCCATGACAGCTTTATCTCTAAACTACCTCATCAAATGTTACCTGAATGTCCATTTGTTACATGCACTCAACAGCATAAATCACACCTTTCTTCCTTTCTGATTTGTACCAGACCCACAATGTTGACATTGCTTCTTTGCCTGCATTTATTGTGTTTCCCCAAAGCTTTCTGTTCTTATTTCAAATCTCCAGCATCTGCTTGCTTTTACATTGGCTCTTCCTGATTAATGACCTTGACTTTACTATAAAGGGCACAATTTCACAATTACTGGATGATATGCAGTTTGAAAGTATTGTGAACAATGAGCAGCATTGCGCAGAGCTTCCAAAGGACATTGACAAGTGGGTTGGTGGAACAAACTGACAAGTGGCAAAAGAAATATAATTCAGTGAAGTGTGAAGAGATTTTGCTTGGAAGCAAAAATGCAGCCAATGTGAAATTATTCCTGATTCACGAACTTGATTTTCAAAGTGATACAAAATGTACAGCAAGCTATCAGCATGAAGAAACCCTCATAGTAGAGAACAAGTACAGCAAAATTCAAAGCCACCAACAGATGCTCTATTCTATATTGTGATTTCAATTTGAATAAAATCAAATTCTATTCTTTGTCACATATAATAAAGGACAACCAGAAAATTTATGAAGCTATAAATAGAAGGGTAGCATGAAAACATAAGGGAAAATATATTTGTAAAACAAGGAGGCTCAATTAGGTGTTGCTATTCGATACTGTAATCAAAATTGAAAATTACTCATCAGCAGTAATTAATTATCAATATTATATCTCCATGTGCTGAGGGTTTATTTAGGACCAGGATGGCAAGTGTAACATAAGAGTAAAGCAAAAGATCAAGAATGGGCTGTTTATTCCACAAGATGCCAGGTCTTTATAAACATTGGGGAAAAATTAAGGTTAAATTAGGAAAACATTTTATTTACATGGAATTAAGTCTGTAGTTCACATGTAGTTCAGGAAATGCTCTGTCTCTCTTGTTTTCCGCGAGATCTCTTTCTAACGAAGATACAGTTTTCTTCAGAAATGGCCCACTCAATATCCAATCTCCCCTGCTTGGTGCCCTCCATCACCATCACCATCTGCTGCTAGAGACCCTGTTACAATGGAGGAATAGGGTTTGAGCAAAAAAAAGGGAAGAAATAGGTCAGAGTAAATTTCTTCCCTTTTAATTTCTGTTCCCATCTTTTCTCTGATATCTTGGTCAATATCATGTTAGTAAATCGATTTAAGCCAAAAACTCTCTAAGCCATCACAAACATTGCTTTCGAAACCGTGTATTGTAGCAGTAACATACTGTCATCTCTCCATGCACCTTCACCTTTGAGTCTGCATGGTTTGAACAACTTATCATGAAGTGCTTTCATGTAGTGGTTAGTGGTCTCTGAAACTGATGGCCTCTGGACCATCAAATGGAATATCAATGGAGATTACAAAATATTTGGTCTTTTATATAAACATCTTAGAACGCTGGTCTAGGCCCGAAACATCAGCTTTTGTGCTCCTAAGATGCTGCTTGGCCTGCTGTGTTCATCCAGCTCCACGCTTTATTATCTCGGATTCTCCAGCATCTGCAGTTGCCATTATCTTGGATACAGGAACAGATAAACAGCTTTAGGATTGTTGGTTCAGGGAGTAGTGTTGGTCAGAACACTGGAAGAACTCCAATGTTCTGCTTCATATTGTGGCCTAGAATCTTTAATATCCACCCAGCGCAAAAGTCGCAGTTCAAGTTAATGTCTCAGCCAGTTAACCACTCCGTCAGCTCTGTGTCCCTCCAAATTAAGTGCAGTGAGGCTTGACCTGGAAAACTTCTAACTCAGAGATAAGTACACTCTGTGGAACCAAGGTTGACACATATAGGAACAGTGCCACATAAGTGGCTTTCAGAAGTAAAGAGAAACAGTTTTGAACTGGATTGAGGAATTTAAAGAAAAAATAGTGAGGATAGTTCCACTAAGCTCATACCTTATTGAATAAGAAAACACTTCTTTAACAGGAAAAAATCTTTTCCATCTTTGGCCAGAAGAAGTGGTATTGGAGCGATAGGAATTCAAAAACCTAGCCTAGGTAAAAACATGGGACTCGTGAAACGTGTATGCATAACAGATTAGATTTAGTTCAGAGAAGTGTGTGGTGCTGCACTTTGAAAAGAAATGAATAAAGCAATATAAATCGAATGGTACAATATTAAATCAGGGTTGCAGCAACTGACACAGTTGATGTGCACAATTTTTTGAAGATGACAGATGTTGGTAAAGCTTTTGAAAGCTATATACGATCCATAGAATCTTAGTGTACAAAAACAATCAAGCTATGGCAATTCTGGCTGCAGCTGAAGTAATGCATCCACATCTGGGCTCCACATTTTAGGACAGATGGTAAGGCCTTCAGTGAATTATATCAGGAATATAGGGAGTTTAGTAATGAAAAGATGTGAAAAGTTGAGTTTGATTTTTTTTAGAACAGAGAAGATTAAGGAAGGCTTACTAAAAGTGTTCCAAATGTGGGGTTTTGATGAAGAAAATATGGAGAAACTATTTCCATCACTGGCTGGTTCAGTTATCAGTGGATACAGATTCACACTCATTGGCAAAGGTATTAGAGGGGAGATGCAGGGAAAGGTTTTATGTATAGGGCAAAGAAATTTCAGTATCAAATCACAGAAGAAATTTGGATTAATATTTGGCAAGAAACAGTTTACAGGAAGGAGTGTAGGAGTTGGTGTTGGGCCAAATGGCCTCCTTCTATATCAGTAAGGCGATATGTTCAAAATGATCTCCTACAATTGACCTCAAAATGAGAACTAGAATCTAAGAATTATTCAATTTTTCTGTTGATACTCTCGAGTTGCAATATTGATTAAAGAATATTAGCCTGCTGTAAAATGAGAAACAACATGAATTATTTGAATATTCCACACTATGGAAATGGTCATCAGAAACAGTGGGTAGCTGTGTTTCTTAAAATATCATCCAAAAACACTGCTAATTAAATAATTCTGAAGCTATCAGGTAGCTGTAGACTGTCTAAATGTCCACAGCTGTTGGCACAAAAGGATTTCAAATGCTTTCAGACAAAATATGGAATTGTAATCCAGTAATCAGCTGCCTTTGCCATATTTAACAATAAAACTTGTATCTAATGTTATACAGCTTCCCATGGTACTTCATCAGATCATTATTAAACAAGGTTTGACACAAAGCAATAGAAGGGCAGATGACCAAAAAATTGACCAAAAAAAGCAGATTTTAAGAAAAAAGAATTAAGGAGGTGGAAAGCTGTAAGCAAGGCAGAGGCCTGTGGCACTGTGATAGTATCCCTGTCTCTGAGGCAGAAGGTTCAGGTTTGAGTTCCACTCCAGGACATGTTGGCCATGGAAGCTACATTCATAATGTCATCAGATAGGTTAATTATCAGCATGTATATCCTCCTGATGTGCCAATAGCAGACTGTACAAGTACCAGAATCTGCTGTGCATTGCGCTCTGATGAAGGGTCTAAGCCCAAAACATCAGTTTTTGTGCTCCTGAGATGCTGCTTGGCCTGCTGTGTTCATCCAGCTCCACACTTTGTTATCTTGGATGCTCCAGGATCTGCAGTTCCCATTATCTCTGTACAAGCACCAGCGTTTGCTGTACAGCCATGCTTGATGTATCATGGTGACCTTTAAAACATCGCATCTGGCAACAGACTGGCAACCTATTCCAGGAAAACCTAGCTGAGGAAATAGATAAACACATATTTATTCTTTATCATATGCCATTAGGCTTGGAAACAGAAAGAATGTGAAGAGGAATTGTCTCCATACACCTCTTCTTCCTGGAGACATTCAAGAAGCTGGCATGGGGGAGCAGAGATATTGGAAGATTACAGGGCTGAGATGGGGAAGGTTGAAATCCTGAATGAAAGTGAAAACAAGGCCTGTTAATTTTAAAGTGATAATGGGAACTGCAGATGCTGGAGAATCCAAGATAACAAAGTGTGGAGCTGGATGAACACAGCAGGCCAAGCAGCATCTCAGGAGTACAATGAAGGGTCTAGGCCCAAAACGTCAGCCCTCTCTGATGTAGGCTCTAGGCCCGAAACGTCAGCTTTTGTGCTCCTGAGATGCTGCTTGGCCTGCTGTGTTCATCCAGCTCCACACTTTGTTATCTGTTAATTTTAAAAGTGACTTTTCTATTTTGAAAGTAAGACTGGGCATGCAGTATGGTCAAAGTTTTGAATGACCTTAAGTTTACAGAGTGTAGATTGTGGCAGGTGCATCAAGAATGGATTTGAATAGTACAGAGGTGACAAAGGTAAGCATGATGATATCAGCAGGGTTCTGAAGTAAGGATAGAATCATGCAATGTTTCAGAAATGGAAGTGGACTCTATTAGTAATAATGTGGTCTGAAGATCACCTCAGGGTTATATGTGATACCATGTTTGTAAAAAATCAGATCTAATCTCTGGATGCTTACTTGTTTAATTATTTATAAGAGCATAAGAACTAGGAGCAGGAGTAGGCCATCTGGCCCCTCAAGCCTACCCCACCATTTATTAAGATCATTGCTGATCTTTGAGACTCAGCTCCACTTACCTCCTACTCACCATAACCCTTAATTCCTTTACTGTTCAAAATTTTAACTAGCCTTGCCTTAAAAACATTCAGTGAGGTAGCTTCAACCACTTCACTAGACAGGGAATTCCACAGATTCACAGCCCTTTGGGTGAAGAAGTTCCTTCTGACCTCAGTCCTACATCTGCTTCCCTTTATTTTGAGGCGATGCCCTCTAGTCCTAGTTTCACTTGCTAGTGGAAACAACCTCCCTGCCTCCACCTTATTTATTCCCTTCATAATCTTGTATGTTTCGATAAGATCGCCCCACATTCTTCTGAACTCCAATGAGTATAATTCCAGTCTACTCAGTCTCTCCTCATAATCCAACCCTCTCAACTCTAGGATCAACTGAGTGACTCTCCTCTGCACCCCCTCCAGAGCTAGTGTATCTCTTCTCAAGTAAGGAGACCAAAACTGCACACAGTACTCCAGGTGTGGCCTCACCAGAACCCTATCCAGCTGCAGCATAACCTCCCTGTTTTTAAACTCCATCCCTCGAGCAATGGCAGTCAAAATTCCATTTGCCTTTTTAATTACCTGCTGCACCTGCAATCCTACCTTCAGCGATTCATGCACAAGGACACCCAAGTCCCTCTGCACAGTGGCATGCTGCAATTTTTTACCTTTAACACATATTCCATTTTCTGTTATTCCTATCAAAATGGATGACCTCACACTTATCAACATTGTACTCCATCTGCCAGACATTTGCCCACTCACTTAGACTATCTGTATCCCTCTGCACAAGTTCAGTGTCTTCTGCACACTTTGATCTACCAGTCACCTTAGTGTCAGCTCCAAACTTGGACACACCACACTTAGACCCCAACTCCAAATCATCAATGTAAATTGTAAACAATTGCAGTCCCAACACTCATCCCTGAGGCACACCATTAGCCACTACTGCCAGCCAGAAAAACACCCATTTACTCCTACTCTTTGCTTTCTACTCATCAACCAACCCTTTATTCATGCCAATACATTACCAGTAATACCATACAACTTTGTCTTATGTAGCAGCCTTTGGTGTGGCACCTTGTCAGATGCCTTCTGGAAATCCAGATACACCACATCCATAAGTTCCCCATTGTCCACCATGCAAGTAATGTCCTCAAAGAACTCTACCAAATTAGTTAAACATGACTCATCTTTCATGAACCCATGCTGGGTGTTCCCAATGGGAGAATTTATACCCAGATGTCTTGCTATTTCTTCCTTAATGATAGATTCAAGCATTTTCCCCACTAGCGAAGTTAAGCTAACTGGCCTATAGTTACCTGCTTTTTGTCTACTTCATTTTTAAACAGTGGTGTCACATTGGCTGTTTTCCAATCTGTGGGAACCACTCCAGAATCCAGTGAATTTTGGTAAATAATTACTAGTGCATTTGCTATTTTCCCCATCACCTCTTTTAGTACCCTGGGATGCATTTCATCAGGGCCCCATTAGCTTGCCTAGCACTGCCTCCTTAGTGATAATGATAGTTTCTTCATTAGACTTTTCTCCGTTTGTTCTCTTCTGAAAATAATGACTGATATTCTTTATTCTTTCATGAGGTGTGGGTATTGCTGACAATGCCAGCATTTCTTGCTCATCTCTAACTGCCCTTGAATAGAATAGTTTGTTAGACTGTTTCAGAAGGCAGCACAGAGTCAACCACAACGCTGTGGATCTGGAGTCACATGTGTATTACTCATGGTGAGGATGGGTAGATTTCCTTCTCTAAAGGATATTAATGAACAAGATTTTTTTACAAGTATTGTGAATAATTTCTGGTTACATTTTGACTCACCTTTTTAAATTCCAGGCTTTTTTATGAACTGGATGCAAATTTCCAATGCACAATTTGAACCCATATCTCCAGGCCATTAGCCAGGGTCTCTGAATTACTCAAGCAGGGGCAATACCATTCATTATGTCACCTCCTTCCCAAAGCCTCTGAAATCATTTTCAAAAGTCTATGTAAAAATAAACAACTCAAACACTTTAGCTACCTCAGCCCAGTGCGTTTAGCCATAGGCATTCCATTTGCTTGTTCACTCATCACATCTCTTCTTTGTAATATTTCAAGACTTAATACTGTCTCTATTTCAAATTCCAAAAGGGGTCACCATGTTAACGACTTGTTTGTGTCTGGTTCTTAAAATAGACTGCACATTAATAATATGACATACCCATAACTGGACATGAAACTTGCTTTGAGCCAAGTGTCAATGAGACAGAAAATGCTAGTATTATTTGATTATTCACGCAGCATCTATGGAAAGGGAAACAAAGTAAATGTGCTTGATTTAAGATCTGTGCAAGTAGATGAGTACTGAGGGGATTGAAATCTCATTAGTATTTCAGATTAATGCCTGTTTGCTGAAACCAGCACAAAATCATGACCTGAAATGTTACGAGATAACAAGGTGTGAAGCTGGATTAACACAGCAGGCCAAGCAGCGTCTTAGGAGCAGGAAAGCTGGCACTTTGGGCCTAGACCCTTCATCAGAAAAGATGCTGCTTGGCCTGCTGTGTTCATCCAGCTCCACACCTTGTTATCTTGGATTCTCCAGCTTCTGCAGTTCCTATTATCCCTGAAATGTTACCTCTGTTTTTGCATCCACAGATGCTGCCTGAGCTGACAGCTTGGTTATTTTCTACTTCAGCTGACTTTTCATGTGAAAAGTTGATACTGTTTTATCTAATGTTTATTGATTGTGAAGTTTGATAATTATGTTTGAGTAGATCACTTCTTTCCCACAGATTCAGTTTCAAAACAGGCATTTTTTAATACGTTTCATGGGCATAAAATTCCATTTCGCTAATATTAGCAGTTGAGTTTACCCAGTTAAAGTTTGTTGGGGTAGAATAAAGGTCCATTGTACATGTTTCTTCACATTATGTATACTGCAGTTTTCATTACACTATTTAAAACCTATATCCATTTTACTTGTCAAAGATTTACGCTATCTCTAAGAAAGCATCAAACTTATACAACGATAATGGGAACTGCAGATGCTGGAGAATCCAAGATAACAAAGTGTGAAGCTGGATGAACACAGCAGGCCAAGCAGCATCTCAGGAGCACAAAAGCTGACGTTTCGGGCCTAGAGCCTTGCTCTCTGATGAAGGGTCTAGGCCCGAAACGTCAGCTTTTATGCTCCTGAGATGCTGCTTGGCCAGCTGTGTTCATCCAGCTCCAAACTTATACAGCTTTTACAAAGAAGTTTTCAAAGGACCTTACTTGTATTATTAGCTATTTAATCCTTTGATAATTGTCATGAAACAATTTCACTGGATTGATACTAGTACCACATTTTTAACCTTTCTTATGTGTAGAGATTTCAATTCTGTAAAATGTGTCTCAAACTAACCATATGGTTGAAATGGTGTCTACTTAAGTTCCTACAGATTGTTGGGTAATTGAGGGATGTTATGTGAGAAAGGGATATACTTTATGTGAAGAAAATTCACACATGGAAATCCTTTGTAGTAAGTGGTAAACTGAAGTTGCCAGGCACCTGCTCTGACATCCTTGCCAAAAATTCTCAGTGTCTAGAATGCATGTGCTAGGTGGTAGGATAAGAAGCTGCATGCTAATGAGTTGAGATGTGCAGTCAATGAAGTTGTTAACAAGCAATAGTCCCTCTTAATAAGCAACTTGTTGCTGTCCAGTGAGGATCTCACCTCAATGTCAAGAACTTATTTTAAAGATGTGGAGGCAACCGTGATGAACTGGGATGGACAAGGAATGAAAAGTTTAACATATGAGGAATGCTTGAGGACTCTGGGTCTATACTCAATGGAATTTAGTAGGATGAGGTGGGATCTAATTGAAACTGAAAGAATATTGAATGGCCTGGAGAGAGTGGATGTCGGAAGATGTTTCCATTGATAGGGGAGACTAAGATGGGGGTGGGGGGGCACAGCCTTTGAGTAAGGGGAAGGCCATTTGAAACAGAGATAAGGAGAAACTTCTTTAGCCAGAGAGTGGTGAACCTATGCTGTAGAAGGCTGTGGAGACCAGGTCATTGTGTATATTTAAGATGGATTAGATAGGTTCTTGATTGCCAAGGGGATCAAGGGCTTTGGGAGAAAGCAGAAGAATGGGGTTGAGAAACATACCAGCCATGATTGAATGGTGGAGCAGACTGAATGGGCTGAATGGCCTAACTTCTGCTCCTATGTCTTATAGTATTATAAGCCACATGACACCAGGCTAACTCGTTTGTTTGAAATGACAAGCTATCAAAGGGCTGTTCCTTCATTACCTGATGAAGGAGCAGTGCACAGAAAGCTTGTGATTTCAAATAAACCTGTTGGACTATAACTAGGTGTCGTGTGACTTCTGACCTTATTTACAAGATGCAGCAAACTGTATCTGATGTCGAGACAGTCTTGCTAGATTTGCTGTGATTCGAACACATTTCTCACCATAGGTGTCATTGTTCAGGATCTGAATGCACTTTGCCCATGTGACCCAGCAAAGAAACAGAGGAATGAGTTAGTTGATTTAGCAGTTTTATAAGATATTCTCACTAAATTGCCATAATTTGACTTACAGATGTACAACACTTCAAATACTTTTCAATGTGTTTTAATGATGATTTTAACAATATAAGACCTTCAGAACCTACATTAAATTCTCACCCTAGCAGTTTGAGAATTTATATTGACTTTCTTTCCAAAAGATGTTTTAGGCAGTGATCACAAAACTATATCATTGTGATGAACCACTGATATTCCTTGGGGAAGGATATCTGGTTTATTTAACTGAGCTGATCTCTGAGTGTTGCTCACTCCATTGTGGTTGCTCTCTTAAGTGAGCAACTCAGTTGTATCCAACTACTACAGCGAGTTACAGGCTGTGGCAGCGTGAGAAGTCTCATCACCATCTTACCAGGGGAACCAGGGGCATTAACTTTGCTATGGAACGAATTAAGCTTCATCAAAGAAACTAAGGATTTAGCTGCTGAAAGCCTTCATCACTGGAGTGCTGTGCAATGCATTTGGAAATAAATAGAGTTTTTAGAAATCAAAGATGTGGAAATTATTTTAGAATCGTTAAACATACGGGAGTACAAAGATCCATACTCAGGTCCAACTTACAAATTGCCTTTGTAATTAAATTAAACATTTTATCCCAATGTAAGAACTCTGACCAATACGGAGTTAGTTTTATTTGAACAGCTGTGGGATTTTTCATTTTTAACATGTGTGAACATTTAACAATAAATTTGCCAAATTCCTCTACCATCTGCATTTAGTTAAGGGATGCTTTTCAAACCTGCACTCTGTATTATGCATAGGTTATATAAAGTCTCCATAATCCTAGCAAATGCCTGATGGTGGCTTAACCTGAGGGCTACCATTCCTTAGGCAAGGGGTGAGGTTGAGAAGGTAGAGCTTTCATAGTAACCTCAGCTGGTACAGGGATTAAACACGTGCTGTTGGGATCTCTCTGCACTGCAAACTGCCCAACTGGATGGTGACATTTCCTGACATGAAAGCTCATGTGCGTATCTGGTGTGGTGCATCATAACATGAGTACTGTGAAACTGCATGAGAAAATTCACTAGAACTCTGTGGGAAATGCCGTAAAATTGACACTTGGTTGATGTGTGGTAAAATGGAACTCAACGGAACAGTATTACATTTAATTTTGAGATCAGCTATTCCAGATAAGGACAACGGTAAAAGAATAAAGCCTGCTCCACGTAATTGGAAGATAACTAATGTAATGGAAAATTTCAATGAGCTGGCAAAGTGAATAGTTTAATGTCGTTTTAAGAAATGGCACAGTATGTTACATGAACACAAACACTCAGCATTGTTCCCACCTGACCAATATGCGTTAATTTTCTGTGATCTGTATGAGAGAAGCTCATGAAAACAAAACATTTTGTCTTTAGACTTTTAATGATAATAATACTTCAGGCAGTTTAACCATAACTCATCCAATATCGGTGCTTTGTGTAAGAATATCAACCTGAAAGTGCGCACCAGGAATTTTTAAGGTCACTGATTTCAAGATGCCCAAAATTTGCAAATTATTTAGAAATCTCAGTTGCTTTTTCAAGAACAGACAAACTAGCTCTGATCACTGATTGCAATGACCAGCTCAGCAAAGCTGCTACAACTTGACTACCATTCAAGATGAGCACACCCTTCTAATGAGTATAAAATTTCTACTGGTGAATCATTGGTGGAACAGATCTATTGCTTTTCAGAAATGTTGGTAAGAGGAATGCTATAGTTCAGTGCTTTTACGCTTCATTTCCTTTTTTAAATTCTTGTATGGGATGTAGTCATTCCCGGCAAGGTTGACATTATTGTTATCCCTGGTTGACCTTGAACCTTTTGGCTTTCTTGGCCATTTCAGAGGCCAATTGAAAGTCAATTGCATTGCATGCTAAGTCACGTGTAGGCCAGATAGTTAAGGACAGCTAATTTCCTCCCTAAAGGACATTTGGGAAATAGACATGGTTCTATGACAATCGACAAAAGTGATAGCGGCCCCTTTAGACTAAGTTTTAATTCCAGAATCCAAATTTCATCATCTGCCATGGTAGGATTCAAAGCCATGTCTGCAGAACATTAGCCTGGGGCTTTGGGTTACATTGACATTACCACTATGCCATTGACTCCCCTTAATATGAGATAACCCAGCTTTACCTCAATGGAGCTGGACTTGTTCTCTCAGCTACTCATGTTGTCATGCTGTTTTCTCTCTTCACTCATATTACAAAGGCCAGAGTACTTCCCTGCTTGCACTCCGATGACAATATTCAAATTCTAACTATCCAACATTTTGAAGGACAAATGAAACAATTAACTTTCATGTATTTTTACTCGGAGCTGCATTTAGTGCAATTTTCTTTGAACTTATGGACAATTAAAACAAAACTGTTGCACATAAAATAGAATTGAATGTGCTGTCTTCATAATTTATGTAATCGAGATTTCTTGGCTAGAATGAAGCTTGAACACAAATATGATACACAATGCTCTCTAATTCACTCATTTCTACCTGTTATCTTTAGTCACTGAATAAGTATGACAAGTATGAAACTTGGTGAATGCTTTTTCCTTCCATAGCTAGGTATCAATGAAATCAAGTGTAGTGTTCTCTGGCTATTCAGGTTAATTCATACTAACGTAATTAATACATAAAACCAATAATTTCATGGCCTGTACAGGTCAATACCATATTTGCAAAAATCAAAAAAAGAGTTAGAAAAATATCAACTTGCTGTTTAATTTTCAAACATATATTTTCTGTATAAAGTCATAGAGTCCTACAGCATGGAGACAGGCCCTTTGACACAAACAGCTCCATGCCAACTAAACATCCATCCACGCTAACCCTGTTTCCCTGCCCATCTAAACTAATCCTTCTAAACCTTTCCTTCCAAGCATTCGTCCAAATACCTTTTAAATGTTTTTAATGTACACACCTCAACCACTTCCTCACTGGTGATGACTACATCCCGTACAAGAATTAAAATAAGGAAATGAAGGACGTAAAAGCACTGAACTATAGCATTCCTTCAACCAACATTTCTGAAAAGCAATAGATCTGTTCCACCAATGATTCACCAGTAGAAATTTTATACTCATTAGAAGCGGGTGCACATCTTGAATGGTAGCCAAGGTGAATCAGCTTTGCTGAGCTGGTCATTGCAATCTGTCATCTGAGCTAGTGTTAATGGGAACTGCAGATGCTGGAGAATCCAAGATAACAAAGTATGGAGCTGGATGAACACAGCAGGCCAAGCAGCATCTCAGGAGCACAAAAGCTGACGTTTCGGGCCTAGACTCTTGATCAGAGAGGGGGATGGGGAGAGGGAACCGGAATAAATAGGGAGAGAGGGGGAGGCAGACCGAAGATGGAGAGAAAACAAGATAAAGAAGTCTGAAGTCCCTCCAGACCAACCTCAGGGAATCTCTCTCCCACTGCAACTCTCTTGTAATCTCTTCAGACTTCTTTATCTTGTTTTCTCTCCATCTTCGGCCCACCTCCCCCTCTCTCCCTATTTATTCCAGTTCCCTCTCCCCATCCGCCTCTCTGATGAAGGGTCTAGGCCCGAAACGTCAGCTTTTGTGCTCCTGAGATGCTGTTTGGCCTGCTGCTGTGTTCATCCAGCTCCACACTTTGTTATCTGAGCTAGTGTGCCTGTTCTTGAAAAAGCAACTGAGATTTCTAAATAATTTGCATATTCTATATGCATACCAAACTCTTTAAAATGTTGCCCCTTAGGTTCCCATTTATTCCTGCTCCTCCTACCTTAAACTGATGCTTTCTACTCTTCGATTCCCCAACCCTACGAAAAAGACTAACTGCACTCACCGTATCCATGCCTCTCATGATCTTATGCACTTCTTTAAGGTATCCCCTCAGTCTCCCACACGTTAAAGATAAAAGTCCTAGCTTGCCCAACGTCTTCCTATAAATCAGTCTACGGAGTCCTGGCAACATCCTCGTAAATTTCTTCTTCACTCTTTCCAGTTTAATATATCCTTCCTATAACAAGGTGACCAAAACGGAACACAATACTCCAAGTGCACCCTCACTAATATCCTGTACAACTGCGACATAACTTCTCAACTTCCATACTCAATACACTGATGAAAGCTAGTGTGCCAAAAGACTTCTTCACTGCCCTATCTACCCATGACTCGACTTGCAGAGTATTGTGCACCTGAATTCCAAGGTCCCGCTGTTCCGCTACACTCATTAAGGCCCTACCATTCACCATGAAACTTTAGCTTGATTTAACTTTCCAGAATGCAACTTATCTGGAATAAACTCAATTTGCCATTTGTCAGCCCACTTCTCCAGCTGATCAAGATCCTATTTCCATTTCTGATAACCTTCTTCATCTACCACCTTGCCATCATCAACCTTCCTGGTCACTTCATCAAAGAACTCAAACAAATTTCTGAGGAATGATTTCCCAAGCACAAAACCATGCTGACTATTCCTAATCAAACATATCTCCTGTGTTTCCACACAACCATGTCCATTTTGGCCCTTGAGTGGGCCTGGTCTATCTTTACTTATTCTTTTTCCTTTAATACACTTAAAGGATCTCTTTGGATTCACTCTAATCTTCTCAGGCAAAGTTCTCTTCTGCCCCTTTTTTCTCTCCACATTACCTTTATCAGTAAACTCCTGTACTCCCTCTGTACGTCTAGGGATTTCCTTGATCCCAGCTGCCTCTACCTGAGCCATGCCTTCTTGTTTCTGGTGGAAGCCTCAATATCTCTTGTCATTCAGGATTTCCTACTCCTGCCAACCTTGCCCTTCACCCTCATGGGAACATGTAGACCTTGAACTCTAGCTGTCACACTTGTAAAGGCCTCCCACTTGCCGGAGGTCCCTTTGCCTGCAAACAAACTGTTCCAATCAAACCCTGCAAGATCCAGTCTAATTCCATCAAAATTCACCTTGCCCTGATTTAGAACTTGAACCTGTGGACGAGTTTTGTCCTTTTCCATGACTATTTTAAAATTAATAGAGCTATGGTCACTGCTCCCAAAGTGCTCTCCCATTTTCACCTCGGTCACCTGTCCTGCCCTATTTCCCAATAGTAGACTATGTTTTGCCTCTTTGCATGTAGGACTCTCTATATACTGCTTGAGGAAAAATTCCTGAACACATTCCAAAAAAATTCCACCACATCTAAGCCCTTAGCACTCTGGCAGTCCCAGTCTATGTTAGGAAAATTAAATGACAACCCCATTGTTCTTATAAGTGTTCCTAATTTCCCTGCATATTTGTTCCTCTAATTCCCGTTGACTATTTGGGGGCCTATATTGCAGCCCCAATAAGGTCACCAGCCTGTTGTTATTATTTAACTCCACCCACAAAAGCCTCACTTGATGATCTCTCAATTATTTCATCTCTGACTACTGCTGTGATACTTCCCAAAATCGAAAATGTTACTCCCCCTCCCCTCCTTCCTCCACCTCTGTCCCGCCTAAAGCACTTGTACCCTGCCACTTTAAGTTGCCAGTCCTGTGCTCCTGAGATGCTGCTTGGCCTGCTGTGTTCATCCAGCTCCAAACTTTGTTATCTTGGATTCTCCAGCATCTGCAGTTCCCATTATCACTGTCCCTCCCTTAGCCATGTTTCTGTCATGGCTATAATATCTCAGACCCCTGTACTTTTCCACACCCTGAGTTCATCAGCCTTACCTGTCAGCCCTCTTGCACTGAAATAGATGCAATTTAATCCAACAGGCATTCCTTGTTCCCTGTTTTGTTCTAGCCTGACCTGTCTCTTCAACTTGCTATTTCCGATTACTGAATCTCCTTCTTGACATGCACTTGATCCCTGATGTTGAGGATCCCACTGCCATCCCCCTGCCAACCTAGTTTAAACCCTCCCTTGCAGCACTAGCAAATATTAGTCCCCCTTTAGCTCAGGTGCAGCCCATCCCTCCTGAATATGTCACCTCTGCCCCTGAAAAAGATCCCAATGATCCATGAATCTGAATCCCTTTTTTCTTTATCCATGCATTCATCCACAGATACTTCTTGATATCAGGTCCATGACATTCTCCTCTTCAGCGCAGGTGACTGCTTCTAGGCTCTAATGTATGCACTAAAGTGATGCCTCTCCATCTCAGCTGCCCTCTGCTGAACACTCTTCCTTCTACTGATCACAGGGGCTGTTGCCAGATAATCTGCTCTTCAGCGCAGGTGACTGCTTCCGTGTTCTGATGCAGTGTTGTACTGATGCCTCGCCTCTCAATGGCCCTCTGCTGGACTTAATTGCAAACTCAATTTCTCTTCTATTAAAATTAGGCACAGTAAAACACAAAACCTATGTTTGAGTAAATTATATTTAATATAGCAAGAAGTCCCTAGACCCTTTCATGATGTTATCATGACAGATTTAACCACGATAATTTCATAAAAATCCATGAAACAACAATGTATTTATAGCATGATGTCAATTTTCATAACAAAGGATTAATAGAATTGATGTATGTAACTTCTTGAAATTTTGAATATAAGCCAGAATTTCTTCATCTTTTTGCATGAATTCATTGAAATTTGTGCCAAAATCCTCTATCACTCATTAACACAACTCTGTTCTCCATGTAGAAATCACAAAACACAAGTATCCTACATCTATGTCATTTCTGAATGAGTGTAAGTTTATGTTTATTGTCTGGTAGATATTTCTGGTGATTGATGATTTGTCAAGAATATTGCTTAATTTGTTTCATTGCTTATGAAGTAACAAAATAGTTCATGAGGAGATACAAAAAAGTAAACTAAATACCAACCAGATCTCAATAAGGCTACATTTTCAGGAAGTTTGACTGTTTTCTACATAGGTAAGTTAGATTTAATATTCAAAAGATTCCACAATTGCATTTCTGAAACATTCTGTGCTTCAAGCTTGTGGTTTTATGCATAAAAGGAACAATATAGCATGCAGTTTTCATTTAACTCAGGCCTCCACATTTTGCACTGATTTCTGACTGTTTTAACCTTGGTTTTATGTTCTGAGTTATGCCAATGAGATTCCCGAAAAAAAAATTTGTGCGTTGGCTGTTCCACTATTTTGTCAGTCAACAATCAATAATTGTACATTTTGCAAGAAAATTGAGTCACATATTGAAAGCATATACACTTTGACTGATTTGACAAAAATAATTGTGAATGATAAGTTGGTAACTGATAAAGACTGGCAATCTCTCACATTGGGAGGCCCATGTTCCTCATATGGAACAGCAATTTACTGAATGTCTGCTGAGTGAGTTGGCACGCTATGAATGGAAAATTGTGCACAACAGGTGTCTGCATGCCCTTGGCTAGACATTGCATTAATTTGTCTGACTGTAATAGTAAAAGGGCATTGTTTATAACATGTTGTGAAACATCCTTGAAAGGGCAGATAAAGTTCAATCTGTATGTCACAGAAATTACAACTTTGATTTTCTTACCATAGATTGTACAGGACCTCCAGTGTACGGTAATTATATGCTACTCAGCAGCATGATCACCAAGCAAAGTTAATGCCTTCATAATAACCATTTACAAAAGGGTGAAATGCTGGATAATATTACAGGCTTTCCCAACATCTGTTGAGATATCGTTATAGACCAGTTGATATTTTGCTGATGGCATGTAACAGTTCACACAAGCAAGTTGTTGTAGCACTTTTCACATGCATGTTGTGGTCTGGAACGATCAGCAGTGATGGCAATGACTCCAGCTCTCTTTCCATCACTGGACTAACGAGGAAGCTGTTCAAATCTTCTTGCCTACCATTGGTGTGTATTAGTATAATTTACATATAATGTTTCAACCTGTTTGGCCACAGCATAAGCTCACCTTCATGATCGCAGAATTACTGAATTATTTCAATGCAGGAGGCCATTAAGTCCATCATGTCTGCACGGCCTCTTCAAACAAGCAGCATTACCGTGTGCCAACCTCCTGCTTTTCCCCTATACCCTTGCACACTATTTCTATCCAAATAATCATCCAGCACATTATCGAATGCCTCAACTGAACCAGTTGTTGATTTCAGGGCATTTACAATCACAGATACTTAATGTAGGTGTTCAACAATTTATTGCAAGTAATCTTCTGACAGTTTGTTGCATTTGTAAAGAAGTAGCTGCTTAGACATGATTCATTAGTTAATTAGAAAAAATAAATATACAACGATGACAATTGCAGATGGTTCACTGATACCAAAGGATACACAGGCTGCTGGTGCTGTGGAATATGTTAGACTCATTAAAGAGGTGGCCCAGCATCTTATCCTCTAGCTGAGGGTGTTAGGGAATTCTTCCCTGGATCTGCCTACACTTCTTCTGGTCCATTTTTCATTTCCCTAGTGATGACTGTAAAATATCTCAAGGCCCTCCCCATGGGCATTAGTAAAGAGAACTTGACTCTGAGGTTCCTGAGACATTGGAACCGATGGCCAAAAGCTTGATCAAAACATAAATGTTAAGGAACATCAAAGGGTGGAGAGAAAGGCAGAGAATCTGAAATATTTAAGGAGGGAATTCTAGGACTTAGGGGCCATGAGGCTAAAAGTGCAATCATCAAATGCTAAGCACTCCAGATGTGAGGTATTCACAAGAACAAAAGCAGAAAGGCACAGAAATCTCAGAGTTAGAAGAAATTACAAAGAAAGGAAGATTGAAGTTTGAAAACAATGATGAGAATTTTAAAATTGGGGTAGAGCTGAACTGGGCATAAATACAGGTCAGCAAGCACAAGAGTCCCTGGTACAACTAAGCATCTCATGTTTTTGAAATATGAAAGATAGGATGGAGCTTTAGAGTCACTCTAGGAGTAACAAAGGCATTGACGAGGTCTTCAACAATAGGTGACTTGAGGCAGGGCCCATGATGAATGCTGCTATAGAACTAAAAGTCAACAAACTTGAAAGATAATCCCAAGATCAAATAGCACATTAGGGCGATAAGTGAGGCTCAGAATCAGCCTCGAACAGCTGTCAGGGGAGGAATGAAGCTGTGATCTATGAGACCTAATTTGTGATGAAGACCAAAAACTATGGCTTCAGTCTTCTCAATAAGTAGGAGGAAACTCCAATAGTGGATATTAGGCAAACAATGAAACAAATCAGAGACAATAAAAGGATCGTAGGAGGTAGAGTACAAATAGATCTGCATGTTGTGAACATACACATGTACCATGAAATGTTGATTTTAGGTGATGTTGACGAGGGACTGCCCATTCATAGTTGCCCTTGAGCTGAGGAGCTTTCCAGATCACTTCAGACAGTGGTTAAGTGACAACCATGTTGCTGTGGGTCTGGAGTTACTTGTAAGCCAGATGAGATATGAGCCACAGATTTCCTTCTCTAAAGGACAGTGATGATCAGAATAGTTTTTCCAGCAATTAAAGTTAATTTACAGTCACCATTACTGAGACATGCTTTCAGTTCCAGATTTTGTGAAGTTAAATTTAAATTCCAGCGGCTGCCATGGTGGGATTTGAAGCATTTTCCCAAGAGCATTTGCCTGGGTCTCTGGATGACTATCACGCTACACCACCCTCTCCCCACATGAGAAACAGAAAGAGATCAAGAAAAGATCTTTCGAGGACCCCATGGAAAACACAATGGGAACAGCAACATGAGCCCTTTGCAAATGGACTGTATGTTTCAACATGTCAGACAGAAACCAATGGGAAGTGGTCTCCCCTAGTAGAACAATGGAGGACTGGCATGGATGAATGGAAATGTGTGACTCAGTTTGTGGTTAAATCCATTGCAACTAGAACCTGGTGCACTACTCTCCAAGATAATTCCTTCACTTATAAAATGTTTCTTTTACGATACATCCCAATTTCAAATTTAGATGACCTTCTACCACACATGATTTTTGCTCAAGAGAGGAGGGAGGTTAGGTTTTGTTGGCTTTCTTTCAATAATGAAAGATATGTATTTAAGTAGAGATTTTCACAATTTCAGAATGACTCTGTTTTTTTTCACCAATTTGGTATTTTTCAAAACATAGTTTATGAAATACAAAATCAAATTTGCATTCAATAAGGTCCCACAAACAGCGTGTAATAATGACCAGCTAATCTGTTTCACTGATAGTGGATAAGTGATAAATATTGGCCTGGTAGTAGATTTGCCAACTTTAAGTACATTTAAGTCATCATTGGACAAGCATATGGACGTACATGGAATATGTAGGTTAGATGGGCTTCAGATTGGTATGACAGGTCGGCACAACATCAAGGGTCGAAGGGCCTGTACTGTGCTGTAATGTTCTATGTTGGATATTCCCTCGCTTTTCTTCAGTTAGACCCATGGACTCATTTCTCTCCATCTGGAAGAGCAGACTGAGCCTCAATTTGACTTGGTCATCAGAAAGACCCTTGCACAGTGAAGCACACCCTCAGTGCTACACTGAGAAATCAGCCTTGATTACAAAGTTAAGTTCCTGGAAGGGGTCTTGAACTCACCATGTTATGGTTCAGAAGTGAATGTCTCAGCTATCTACCCATGCCTGATGCTCAACCATCAGTGACCAGGAGGTTCAAAAACTATATTTTCCATTTGATTATGAACATAATTTCAGCATGCTATAATACCTCCCCTTTTACTAGTGCTTATCACCATTTTTCCTCACAATAGAAAGGATATCCAGATGATATAAGTGAGAAAATGTTCAAGCATAACCAATTTGCCATTCTTAACAGCTCTGCTAACATTGTGCAAAACTTTCAGACTACTCTGTTTATCCAAGGATCTCCAAATCTATGTGACATTATTGTACCACACTATGGAATCGTAAGGGAGGGTCAATTCTATCAAAAAAAGTTGATGCAGCACATGAGGTCATATGTTTAAATACAGTTTAACTTGGAACCATGCCATTTTGTAGAATATATGTGACAGCATTTTACACAGCCTTGTGGCCCTGAATATGAACTAAAAATATCGATAAGAAAATGTTGAAGTATACAAATGCTAGTATATACAAGAGCATCATTCTTGTTTAGAATGACTGGCGGGGATACTGGAAAAGCAAACAATCTGTACACTGATGAAACTGCACTGTCAACACTGTTTTGGGAAGTTTTGGGACCAAGTCAATTCCACATTTTAGAAATTTCTGTTTAGTGGAGATGTCAGAATGCCAAAACACCACAGACATAATATCTACCTGAAGCATAAATCAGCGGTGTAACATTATAAAAAAATTGTGTGCCCTACACTGAAGAGTAAAATGTTTATTGTTTTCCTTGAGTCTTTGCTTTCTCAATTTGTTGCAGACCTGAAACAATTGAGTGGTGAGTCTTTCAGTTCTGGTCCAGGACGTAGCAGGAGTCATCCACTTTGCCCAAACATTTTGTTTTTCTTTGCTTTTGTTTCTCCTTTGTGCTCTTCTTTTTCTCTCCCAGGCTCCAGTCAACTACTGGCCTCTGATAACTTCCAGCCTCAGCGCAGGCACCACAAGGGACCCACTTGGCTTTGTGTAACGGCCTCCTGTGGTGGCCTCCTGCCATGACGTGGTGGCCCCCCCAGCATGGTGTGGTGTCCTCTTGGTGGTACGCGGCAGTCTCTTGGCCTCAGGCTGGTCTCCCAATCTCAAGGGGATTCCACAGTGACCTCACAGCCTCATAAACCTCAAGGTGAAGCCCGGTGCAGTCTGGAACCAAGGTCTGGTGTGGACTACAGGCTAGGTGCCATCGTGGTCTAGTTTGGAACTTTTATTTCTACAATGCTGGGCTTTATATTTCACTGTTTTCTAAGATCTTGTAACTGAAGTAGTTGTACCTAGGTACCATTGTAACTAAGATGGCGCTATAAGTAGTGATACATAGACCTTTCACTATACTCATTTGAGAATATGTGACAATAAAGCTAATTCAATTCAATTCAGTTGCATGGGTCTGTTCAAAAGATTTCTGGAGTGTTAGTTTTTTTTTCTGAATAATAGACTCCTGACCTAAAGATGTTACAGTATAGTCAAATTTCCTGCTAGTGGCTATTATTTTTATAACTAGGACATTAAAAAGAGAAAGAGCAAGGCATCTGCATTACCCATCAAGACATCTTCCAGCTAACAATGTTCAATGTATGTGGTTCATTGTTGGGCAGCAGTTTTTAGTCCACCGAATATGGAAAATACTTGTCCGCCAGAAAGAAAAAAATTGACCACAATGCAAAAGAACTACTGAGGGGCAGGGAAACTGAAAAGAGGATTGAGTGGCATGTGAAATGTAATTCAGGCTGTTTTCTCAGCTTGATTCTGTATAGTTCTTGTGCTGTGACTCACATTAGGCAACGTGGAGATATGCTTTTAAAAAATCATGAACCTTTGTCTGGTCAAGCTGAGCTGAGAAACCAAACGACTGTTTCCGGTGTAACTATTGAGCAGCTGACATTTCCAGTCAATTGGCAGTAATTGTTTTGATTATATAACTGCTGCAGTTGAAACAATGTATAAGCCAACACTCATTCAAGAGGAATTAGCTGGTTTTACAATGTTCTTTCTAAAGTATTTCAAAGTAACAGCTCTAAAAACTTACTGATATAGAGAAGTGATTGACATATTCTTGTTTTATTTAATATGATTCAATATTTCCTTTTCTTATGGTTAGTATGTCAACTGGGTGTTCAGTTTATAAGACCATCTTGTCTTTTGATTGGAAATAAGAGATTGTAAAATCTATTCAGGGAGCATATTGCCTCCTTAAATCTTGTCTGACTTAACAGTGTCACAACAGTGTTGAAACATTGAATGACAAGGGGTTTTATTCCTGGGACACCATTGTCACTGGCTGGGCTATCATTTATTGTCCATCCCTAGCTGCCTTTAAGAAAATGATGATGATCTGCCTTCTTGAACCGCTGCATAGAAACATCAAAATTAGGAGCAGGAGTAGGTCATTTGGACACTTGAGCCTGCTATACCACTCAATATGATCGAAGGTGATTATCCAACTCAATCCCCTGTTTTCACTGTCTCCCTATACACTTTGATCACATTGGCCTGAAGAACTATATGTACCTCCTTATTGAAAGTATTCAATGTTTTGGAATCAAACACTTGGTCACTGATGGTTGAGTATCAGGCATGGGTAGATAGCTGAGACATTCACTTCTGAGCCATAACATGGTGAGTTCAAGACCCCTTCCAGAAACTTACCTTTGTAATCAAGGCTGATTTCTCAGTGTAGCACTGAGGGTGTGCTTTACTGTGCAAGGGTCTTTCTGATGACCAAGTTAATCTGAGACTCAGTCTGCTCTTCCAGATGGATATAAATGAGTCCATGGCAGTGGCAGAGAATTCCACAGGGTAATCACTCTCTGGGTTAAGAAATTTTTCCGCATCTCACTATGACTCAGTCCTAAACAGCCTGCCCTGTATCCTCAAACTGTGACCCCTGGTTCTGGAGTCACTGGTCATCCTTCCTATGTTTATCCTGTCTCGTCCTGTTTGGATTTTATGTGTCTCTATGAGATTCTCCCCTCCTTCTTCTGAACTCCAGTGAATATTTTTCTAAATGACCCAGTCTCTCTTTATATGCCAGCCTGGAGACCCCAGGAATCAGTCTGGTAAACCTTTGTTGTTCTCTTTTCACAGCCAGAACACCCTTCCCCAGGTAAGGAGACGAAAACTGCACACAGTACTTCAAGTGAAGTCTCAAAAAGGACCAGTACATTTGCAGCTAATGGTCATTTCTCCAGTACTCGAATCCTCTTGCTTTGAAGATCAATATAGCTCTTCTGGAGAATGATGTGCAGGTCAGTTTGGCCTGCTGAAGGAAGGATGTTATTAAGTTGGAGAGGGTTCAGAAGCAATTTACCAGGATATTGCTGGGAATGAAGGATTCGAGTTATAAAAATAGGCTGGAAAGGCTGGGACCTTTTTCACTGGAGTATAGGAGGTTGAGGGATAACCTTATGGAGGTTTACAAATTCATGAGGGCCATAGACAAGGTGTATAGCAAGGCTCTTTTCCCTAGGGTGAGGGAGTTCAAATCTCGGGGGCGTATTTTTAAGGTGAGAAGAGAAAGTTTTTTAAACAGGACAAGAGACGTGACTTTTTTTATATACAGAGAGTGGTTCATGTGTGAAATGAATTCTCGAAAGAAGTGATGGATGCAAGTATAGTTACAACCTTGAAAAGAAATTTGGGTATGTACCTAAATAGGGAAGGTTTAGAGGGATCTGGGCAAAATGCAGGCAGGTGGGGCTAATTTAGTTTGAAATATGGGGGTCGGTGTGGACGAATTGGACTGAAATGTCTGATTCAGTGCTGTATAACTCTTTGACTGTACAGTGCTGACCTTGGTAACTGCTTGCAAGCTCTTCTAAGCAGATCATCCCCTCACGTCATTTATAATCATTCTACTCTTTTAAATCTCAACTGTAACTCTGTCAGAATTACTAAGGATGGTCTTTTGACTTTACTTACAGCTCTGGTGACGTTTTGACCTACAGAAACACCCAGCGGCCTGACTGCACGTGACCTGGCAGTGACCAGGACTTCCCAGAGGGCCTAACTGTGTGACCCAATGGGGCCCGATGGCTGATGCTGGGACTGTGACCATGACGATGAAGTGTCCAGCCACTTACCGGCTTCACAGTGGCCCAACCCAGACATAAATAGGCAACTCAATTCACTAGAGTGGGCCCAATGCCCCACCCGCGTGGAGGCCTGACCCAACCAAAACCATGACACCCTGGAGCGCCACTGGTGCCCAGGACCCAATTGGACGCACCCACTTACCTACTGGAATGGCAGACTATCCACTCCATCCCCCGGGTCCAACCAGAAGCAGCCACTTACCCAAATGTGGAAGCCATGCTGGCCTACTGGTGAAACTGAAACAACGTGGTTTCAAGTGGCCTCCCCTATCGCTAGCATACTCCTGGCAAATATCCAAATCATTGAAAATAAGATGGATTAACTTAAAGCTTGACCCACTATCAAAAGGAATTAGAGACTGCTATGTGTTTGGTTTAACAGAGACATGGTTCAATTCTGCCTTCGAACAGGTGGGTTTCTGACTCCACTGAATGGACCACACATTGTTCTCAGGCAAGGCAAAGGCCAAAAGGCATTGCCTGTTGATCAGCACTTCTTGGTGATCAGACATCATCTTGAGTTACTACAGCCCCGACCTAGAATGTCTCATGGTGAAGTGCCATGTTTACTATCTGCCACAGGAATTTACTTCTGCTTTCCTGACACAAGTTTACATCCCATACTACACGGAAGTGATGAGCTTGCTTCAAATATACACTATGACATGGCCTTGAGACAGAATACCCCAAGGCCTTGTTCATCAGATCCAGTGACTTCAACTGGGCTAGACTTAAGAGTGTGCTGCCAAGATATCACCAACATTTCTCCTGTCCCACCAGAGACCCAAACACCCTGGACTATTGCTACAACCAATGACATCTACTGCTCCATTCCCCGCTCACATTTTGGGAAATCTGACCAGAAAGCTGTACTCCTTCTCCTGGATTGCAAGCAGAATCTGAAGCATGAGGATCAGATGCAGAAAGTTGCCTGTTGTGAGGTAATAGGTGATCTCCAAAGTGACTGCTTGGAGTTAGTGGACTGGTCCATATTCAAAAACACAGCAGCCAACCAAAAAGAGCATGCTATTACCATCATAAGCTTCATCAGTAAGTGTGCAGAGGACTGCGTGCCAAAGAAGTTAATCTGAGTGTTCCCCAGCTGGAGACCATGGATGAACCGGGAGATCCACTCCCTACTGAAAGCCCAAGTCTGAGGCACTCAATTTGGTTGACCCCGAGCTATACAGGAAGCTCAGGCAGGATCTTCGCAAAGCCATCAGGGATGCCAAAAGAGGATACCAGGCTAAACTAGAGTCACTGACTAACCGATGAACAAATGTCACCTGGGGTTTACACAATTTAACAGGCTACAAAGTGAAATTGAATAGGATCACTGGCAACAATGCATCCATCCCCAATGAGCTCAATGCTTTCCATGCTCATTTTGAAAAGGAAGTCAGTTAAATTATGTGAATTGCCACAACAGCCTTGGGTACACCTGCACTCAGAGTCACTGCTGCAGATGCCAGATAGGCCTTTGTGAGAGTGAGCCCACAGAAAGTGACTGGCCCCGGTGGAGTCACCAGTCGTGCACTCAGATCCTGCTTGGACCAGATGGGAAGAATATTTGCAGACATCTCTAACCTCTCCTTAATGACAACAATCTCTCCCTCAATGTCTACTTCAATGCTCTGGCCTAATACTTCCAATTTTAAAACTGTCTAGTTTCCTCATCTGATGCTGTTAATTAAGTTATATATGTTTTTATTCATTTTTCAAGCATTACATTCAAAACTTTAGTGATTATTAAGCAAAAGTGCAGCATTGCAGACAGGCTTCTTATGTATCATTCATTCATGGCGTGTGAACATCATTGGCTGGTCCACATTTAGTGTCCTGGTTGCGGTAGAGATGACGGTGGTGTGCTACTTTCTTGAACTACTGCCTCACAGCACCAGCAACCTGGGTTCGATTCCACCCTCGGACTTACTGTGTGGAGTTTACGTATTCTCTCTGTGTCTGCATGGGGGTTTCCTCCAGGTGCTCCGGTTTCCTCCCACAGTCCAATACAGGTTAGGTGTATTGGCCATGCTAAATTGCCTGTAGTGTTCAGGGATGTGTAGATTAGGTGGGTTCTAGGGGAATGGGTCTGGGTAGGATTTTCCTAGTGCCAGTGTGGTCTTATTGGCCAGTTTCCACACAGTAGGGATTCTATGATTCTAACCACAGACATTCGTGAACAACAGCGTTTAGCATCTACAGGATGCAGAAATTCACCAACGTTCCTCAGATAATACCTTCCAAATCCATGACCACTTCCATCTCGAAGGACAAAGACAGCAGATACATCAGAACACCACAGCCGTCAAGTTTCCCTCCAAGGGATAGAAGGAGTGAATGCTTCTGGGTGTTCTGCCAATCAAGAAGACTACTTTGTTCTGGACAGCGCCAAACATCTTGAGTGTTGTTAGAGTTACATCCATCCAGGCAGGTGGGGAGCATTCAATCACACTCTTGACTTGTCTTTTGTGTTGGAGGTGCCAGTGTTGGACGTGTTTGTGGGGTCGGGGAGGGGGGGGTGTGGAAAAAGTCAAAAATCACGCAGCACCAGGTTATAGTCCAAAAGGTTTATTTGAAATCACAATCTTGCTCCTTTGTCGGTGAAATGGCAGACAGGCACAGAATATGTAGGCAGAGAAATAATGGCAAAATAATTCCAGGTAATTAAGAATATCAAAGGACAAGCACGAGTAACGTGTGTTGATAGGCTGAATAACAATTCTTTGCAGATCATAAGTGTCAAACAGTGTGAGTAAAGTGTCAAAAGCTGGATAACAAGTGAAAGGATAACCTATGAACTGATTAATTAAGGCAGAGACATAATTACAAATAATCAAAAAAAGTGATTTCAAATAAAATTAGACTATGAATAAGATTAGACAACAACCTGTTGTCTGACTTCTGTCTTTGTGCCTTGTAGATGGTGGACAGGCTTTGGGGAGTCAAGCTGTAGAATGCCTAACCTCTGACCTGCCCTCGTAGTATATTGTATATTTATATGGCTCATCTAGTTCAGTTTCTGGTCATTTATTTTTCTTTATTCCTTTTTGTGTGATGTGGGTGTCACTGGCTGGCCAGCATTTATTACCTGTTCCTAGTTGCCCTTGAGAAGGTGGTGGTGAGCTGCCTTCTTGAACCATTGGTAACCCTAAGACAATTTTAGTGAGGGTTTCAAATAAGTTACTTACTGAAGCATTCCCAGTCTCTGCCCTATAAATGCCACAACAGAAAGGGTATACTGAATCATTCCAGGCAGGGCCATGCTGAGGAGAATGGGGAGGGGCTGTCTTGCAGAGTTCAGGGCAAATCACATGGTGTTGCTTATCCCCACCTCTCCTGGAGCAAAAGGGAAAATCACATTCTGCCACCCATCCCCTCCCAGTACTCTCCAGCTATTCCTTCCATTCTATGAACAAAGTTCTCTCAGTCTGAAGGTTTAAATTTACTGTCATTACCTTTGACCACTGTCTCTTATGTATTCCCCTTTTTATTTCTTATGTATAATTACAATGGCTCCCGTTCCTCCCAGAGGTTTGTGGTCCCAACATGGGGCCTCAGAAAGTGCAAGGTCTGAAGCATTAACTCCAATTAGTCTTACCCTCGAGATTCCATTTCCATTTCCAGGCACCAACAAAATTTAAAACTGCGTACAGAAGTTTTGTTTTAAAACAAAGGTTATTTGGCTTATCTGGTTCACGTTTGCATTTATTCCAGATTGCAAAATTATAACAGATCATGCAGAGTGCTTTCATTTTCCTCAGCTTTAGTGCCAAGTTACCCTTCTACTTTTACCTGAATCCATAGTCCCATCACTGCTTTTGCAAATATTTTAACCAAGTTTGCATACATTGTGACCATACATTTTGTCACATATGTCATAAGTAATTACATTTTCCAATATATTTAGGTTACAGTTTTCTTAGCATGCACCTTGTTCTTTTGTATTAATTCAGTTCCTCCTACTAAAATGCATTTTCCAGGATTTCAGTTACTATTACGCTCACAAAAACTGCCAAATACCCAAATTTGTCATATCTACCGAAAGAATGCAGCAGGCTAATTATTTTGAAATTATGGGCTTTATCTTACAGCCCACATTGCAATGGGTTGTAATACACATGTATAAATTTATATTCAAAGAACCAGATAGCTATCAAATTATCCTGTTCTTTAGATCTTGAGCAGAGGCAGTCTCTCAGGAGCAATGTTCTTTCTGTGCAATGGTGTTCTTTTCCTTACATAAGAACCCTTGGATGTTCCTACTGTTGGCTCCTTTATTCCTTCCTGCTAAATTTAATGTATAATTAAAACATGCTAACTTGTTTTTCTTTTTAATTACTTTCTCGTCTGTGTTTATTGCTGGCTGATTGTGATGGCAATATTCCCACTGAACATTTGTTTCTACTCTTCCCATAATTATGCCAGGATATTTCTACTCCTTTTGAAATGCTTTTTGTCCTCTCACAATATTCTCACAGAAAACTTTTTAAATTTGAACTTGTATATATACCCATGTTTAATTTTTCAAATTTAAATGACCTTTCCTACCACATCTACATAATATATAACATCTCATTTGAAAGTTTAAACTAATGTTGAAGACAGAAATTTTACAGCGATGGAAATAATGTGGTTACCTATTTGTTAGTGTGTTTGCCTGTAAATTTTAAAATGTGCTGGAACTTCATGGCCAGAGTTCAATGAAACTTGGGCACTGATTAGTTTTTGGCAAAGATGCAGACTCAGATTTGTGTCCTGGAATTTTTTTAAAATCAGCATTTTACATTGATCGATAGAGTAAATTGACTTTTTTTAAATGCTGGGAGTTGGATGTTTTAAAATGTTGTGGATTGTGACAGCTGTCTAAGAGTGAGTAGGTTTTCAGGGCAGACTGTTAGATGTGGGTCGACCTGTAGCCTCCTGAGTAGCACAGAAACTCTTACTAATAAGATATATTTTTTCAGTTTTTTTGTTTACCAGACAGTTAAAAGCCTCAAGGAAGAGTGGTGTAATTGTAATGACATTGAGTTAACACAATATTGTAAAGGCATGTGTTCTCCTACCTATCCTCTTCACTAATTTATCCTATATTTCTAATTTCCACTGGAGCAGTAATATTTCCAAATGAAGTTTCAAATGAACTAAACAGAAAGAACAAATAAAGCAGCATTTTCACTTCAAAATATAGCCGATGGTATTGAATCAACATTATCTAAACAGCTGATGGATGGCTTAAGTATCATTAAAGTAAGAGAAGTTTGTTTACTTTGAGCAAGAAGCTACAGTTTTACAAAATCTAGAGATGGAAACAGGGACAATATTACAAATGTGAGAAAATACTTCACTTGTGTTTTACAAGAAACAACTGCCATGAGCATAATTGATTTGGCT
Source organism: Stegostoma tigrinum (assembly GCF_030684315.1). Taxonomy (NCBI): domain Eukaryota; kingdom Metazoa; phylum Chordata; class Chondrichthyes; order Orectolobiformes; family Stegostomatidae; genus Stegostoma; species Stegostoma tigrinum. The sequence goes on along the minus strand of NC_081361.1, from coordinate 65,750,671 downwards.
ACAAAAAATAAGCAGGCCTCCTAAGTAGTTTGTTGAATAGTAATTGCTCAAATTGCTGTACTTTTGGTGCTGATTTTAACTTTGAATTTTGGAACTTGTTGTGTTGTGGTTTTATAATTGTTGGAGGAAAATTGTAAGTTCAGCGTTTGGGAGAGAATTGTCCCTCAAGAAGTCTCACTTATGGAATGGCATTTCATCAGTTCACTGTTGGTTTGATGGATGGGATGTCCCATTTGAGAAAAGGGGAGACAAGGAGAATGAAATTCCATTTGAGAATGGTATCCTAACTGACTAATTCATGAAAACGAATAGTGCCAGTCTATTTTTGAAGAAGGGTCCCGACACAAAATGTCAGCTTTCCTGCTCTTCTAATGGTGCCTGGTCTGCTGTGCTCATCCAGCTCCTCACCTTGTCATCTCAGACTCCAGCATCTGCAGTTCTTGCTATCTCAGTGTTAGTCTATTGTTTTTCAGTCTGGTTAATCATATCCAATGAAAGGAGAGCGGTTCAGTTAACAAGACAGACGCATTCAGAGTTAAAACAGTCCACAAGAGAGTGAAAAAATTACATTTTTAGAAGCCCATTCCACAAAAATGGATTTATTATCTGGATGAAATTAGATGACTTGACATTAGTTAATAACATTTTATCAGTGCAGACACTGGTCTAGAACAGAGGTTGGATTTTTTTTGCCAGACTTTCAGCAGCCCATATATTGTCCCCAGCATGCATACACACCCATGGGCACTTATAACGGAGTAAGAAGAGAGGGTTAAGAGGCTGGAATTTCAGAGCTAAATATTTCTGTTGGCCACTGTGGTATGATTAATGCAAAAAAAAATCAAATTTAACCACTGTAACTAAGAGGCTTGGACAATTTAAAGGATAAGAAATAAGTGATGGCAACAAGAAGGGGTGGGGATGTCAAGGGGAAGGGGGAGGAGGAAAGGGAAACATGTTCTTTCCTTCTGAATCTGTTGGATGAACACATGGAATTTTAACGTGAGCGAAAGCACACTGGATGTGAAGAGCTCAACTGGAATACCATCAGGGTCATAGGCTCTGCTGCTTTTCATTTCTTTGATTGATTGCTACATCCCTCTGAATGATGATGATCCATTCAGGGATTTGACCACAGGGTACTGGGGAATGCCACTGTGGATTTATAATTGAGGAGTTTCCTGTGTTGATGGATGATGTTATCATCCTTAAGAGAGGAGATATCGTTTTGCAGGTGACAGGGATTTTGTCCATTTGACCTTAGGGCTATAAGCAGATCGGGTATATTCAAAAGAAGCTTCGTTCATCTGATAGTCAGTTTATTAGGGCTATCTTGGATTTTCTCTTCCCACCACACAACCTTAATCTTCCAGATTTGTGTTTGGCTGTCAGCATTGAGTTGTTGGAACGTATCCTGAAGAGTACTGCTCAGTCACAGTTACTGCTGCTTAGACTCACTTTTGTCCTTAGATCCATTGAACTTCATTGATCTGTTGCCTGCATACGGATTTGCAATGAAAATCTCTCAGATTTGCAGCCTTTTCCCCATTACCAATTCTTCATGGCCACAAGCCAGAACCCTGATAGAATTTGTTGCATGACTTTGTTTAATGTGGGGACCATGTCACCCAGTTGTGCTCCACATGGTCTGGATGGGTTGGTGATCAGAATTTGGTGACATGCTGAGCCACAATGACTGAGACCATCTCATTAATACAGTCTCCTATCTTCCCACGTGGCAATGCACAGTGTCTTTCTTTGTCTGTTGTGCTGTTGAGGACTTTTTTGGACCATACTTAGTCTCATACTTCTGTCTGAGCTTGCTGCCACGAGACCTACCTGGATCAAAAAACGCATAACAATGCCACCCAAGTGATTATCACAGCACACAGATCCCTCGCCCTGCCAAGCCAGCAGTACGCAGCGATGAAGTGTATGAGCAAAGTAGCTTCAAGGGGAAATTTCTATTTATTTACAAGGTTGATCTGACTTGAAATTCTTTGAAAAAAGCATCACCTACTTTAAATCCTGAAAGTTAAGTAACTGGTATACTGGAAGTCGCTTTCTGACTTCAAATTCTTTCAGGATAACCTCTTGTTTTTAACAACTTTCCTGCCTGGGACACCTGTTTGCCCTTATCTTTCTCTGGGAAATTCTAGACCATAGACAGTCACAGAATCAGAAAATAAGGTGGCATGAAATTGAAGTTATAAGGCAATATAATACTCCAAGCGCTTGAATGAGAGCTGCTGCAACAACACTCAATTAAAAACGGGCCTAATTGTGACCACGTAATTAATGCTGATGGTCATAAACATCCCAGCTGATTCACCAATGGCCTCTACAGAAGGAAATCCTTCCCCAATCTTGCCTACATGTGACTCCTGATCCACAGTCATTTGGTTCACTCTCGACTGTGAAATGGCCGAGCAAGCACTCAGTTATATCAAATCACTGCACAAATGTAACAGGATGTGGAAAACACAACTCTGTCAATAAAGCAACATCCTCCTTACTAACATCTGGAAGCAACATTGAGAAAGCTGATCCATTGACAAGCCAAGCCGCAGACTGACATCGTCACTGCCACAGAATCATGCTTTATAGATAATTCTCCAAACACAGCTATCATCATCCATAGGCATGTCCTGTACCACCAGCTGGACAGGCACATCAGAAGGAGCAGTACTGTGGTATTCAGTCATGAAGAAGTTATTCTGGAAATCCTCAGCATTGACTTTGGAATCTATGAAGTCTCATGATATCAGATCAAATATGGGCAAAGAAAGCGCCTGCTGATTAGCGCCTATGGCCAGGCAGCCCTCTCAGCTAATGATCGTGCTGAGCATGGGGTAAACACTGAAGGCAACAAGCTGCATAGAATATACTCTTAATTAGGCACTTCAAAGAATCACTACTGAATGAACTGGCCAAGCCCTAAAGGACGTAGCACCTAAACTGGGTCTGCAGCAGGTAATGAGGGAACCAACAAGAGGGAAGAAAACCTCCTTGACCTTGTCCTCAATCTGTTGTAGCTGCGTCCATCCACATAGTGTTGATGAAATGTCCACTGCACAGTCCTTGTAGGAAAAAAGCCCTGTCTTCACACTGAGCATGCCTTCCATCATGATATATGGCACTAGCACCATGCTAAATGGGACAGACGTAGAACAGATCTAGCACAAAGGGTAGCACAGTGGCTCAATGGTTATCGCTGCTGCCTCATAGCGCCGGGGACCTGGATTCAAATTCACCCTTAGACAACTTTCTGTTTGGAGCACATTCGTCCTTGTGTCTGTGTGGGTTTCCTCCAGGTTCTCTGGCTTCCTCCCACAGTCTAAAGGTATATAGGTTAGGTGCGTTGGTCAGACTAAATTTCCCAAAGTGTTTAGCGATATACAGGCTAGGTGGGTTATCCCTGTGTAATGCAGGTTTACAGAGATTGGGGAAGAGGGGATGGGTCTAGGTGGGATGCTACTTCCACATTGCAAGGATTCTATGAACTTAAAACTGGACATCGAGCAAGTCCGGTGGACCATCAGCAGCAGAACTGTATTCAATCATAATCTGTAACACTATGGGCCAGTGTATCTTCCGGTCTACCACTACCATCGAGTCTGGGAATAAAAACTGAAAGAGCTACAGATGCTGTAAATCAGGAACAAAAGCAAATTTGCCGGAAAAGCTTAGCAGGCCTGGCAGCATCTGTGAAGATAAAATCAGAGTTAACATTTTGGGTCCGGTGACCCTTCCTCAATTTCAGACCTGGAACGTTAACTCTGATTTTTCCTTCTCAGACTTTGCCAGACCTGCTGAGCTTTCCCAGCAACTTTGAAGTCTGGGAATAATTCTGGTCTAATAAAACATACGAGAGGTTTTGCCATGAGCAGCACGTCCACTTTAAATGAAGTGTTAACCTGGTGAAGCTGCAACACACTTGCACGTCAAACTATGGAAGCAGCATACAAAGAAAAGGTGACAAAGTTTGATGACGGTACAGACTTCATAGCCATCCCTGCAACTCCTTTTCAAAAAAGTGGCAGACAACTATAGGAAAATGTTTCTAAACACCCTTCAAAAACTGTAGCCTAATTTTCAAATCCAACCATGGTACCAATCTTGGTGGTACTCTTTATCTTGGAAAATTTTGTATGTTAGTTCACATTTAGCATGAACATCACGCTAGGGCATTTAAATAGGATAAACGTACTTACATTAAAGTACTGCAGATGCTGGAGATCTGAAAAAGACAAAGTGCTGGAGAACTCAGCAGGTCTGGCAGAATCTGTTGAGAGAAAAATATTGTTAATATTTTACACTAACTAAGTTTCCCTCTCCACAGATGCTGCCCGACCTGGAGTTTCTCCAACACTTTCTGTTGTTAGTTCTTTAATTAGTAGTAAGATTCGCCCATGTATTTATCTGCTGGTTCAAAGCATATTAGAAAAACGCGTTAGTTGAATTGCTGATATTTTGATCAGCCACCCACCAACATTCATGACAATAAACATCTTCGAGGCAGTTATATTTAATGTAGTAACATTATAAAAACACAATGAAGTCTATGCTATCTGGAAGTGGGAAGTGTTATCTGATAAATTGAATTTAAATGTTGCCAGCTGCCATTGAGAGATGTAAACATATTTCCATAACAACTGCTTAGGCCTTTCGATTACTAATCCTGTGATGTCGAATTACCAGCATCTAGCTATATATTACAAAATGTACTCGTTCATTTGTCCCTGAATTACTCACGTTTCCCTTCAGTTTCTCCTGGCTTACCCTTAGTATTAATTTGTGTATCCATGGATATTCCCCAAAATCTGGAGGTCCTCCGCTTGTGTTTATGACTTTTATTTACTCTATCATCTGTAGCTTCTTTATCTGTCAAAAGGGTATATCTTTTACTTCAATGGCAGTCTGGTCATTTGATATCAATTGTCCAGAAAGTCTTACGTAAGTTAGAATGCAGACTTAAAACAAAAATTAAAGCAAATAGATTCGGCATGAATTAGACGGCATTTAATGGTGGCAGTTAGTTCCCACCCACCATTGGGAGGACATAGTAAATCCTCCACATTGCTTTTTTTTGGGATGATGCACCACATTAAGAGCCAGTCAGGCACTTAAGTGGGCAGCTAAAAGCAAAGAAGAACAAGGAGAATTACAGCACAGGAACAGGCCCTTCGGCTCTCCAAGCCTGCACCAATCAAGATCTTCTATCTAAACCTGTTATCTATTTTCTAAGAGTCTGTATCCCTCTGCTCCCTGCCCATCCATGTACCTGTCCAGACACACCTTAAAAGACACTATTGTGTCTGCATCTACCACCTCTGCTGGCAACGCATTCCAGGCACCCACCACTCTCTGCATAATAAAACTTTCCATGGATATATTCCATAAACTTTCCTCCTCTCACTTTGAACTCATGATCCCTAGTAATTGAATCCCCCAATCTGGGAAAACGCTTCTTGCTATCCACCTTGTCTATACCCCTCATGATTTTGTAGACCTCAATCAGGTCCCCCCTCAATCTCCGTCTTTCTAATGAAAATAATTCTAATCTACTCGACCTTTCTTCATAGCTAGCACCCTCCATACCAGGCAACACCCTGGTGAACCTCCTGTGCACTCTCTCCAAAGCATCCACATCCTTTTGGTCATGTGGCAACCAGAACTGTACGCAGTATTCTAAATGTGGTTGAACCAAAGTCTTATACTGTAATATGACCTGCCAACTCTTGTACTCAATAGCCCATCCGATAAGGGAAAGCATGCAGTATGACTTCTTGACCACTCTATTGACCTGCATTGTCACCTTCAGGGAACAATGGATCTGAACACCCAGATCTCTCTGTTCATCAATTTTCCCTAGGACTTTGCCATTTACTGTATAGTTTGCTCTTGAATTAGATCTTCCAAAATGCATCACCTAGTATTTGCCCAGACTGAACTCCATTTACCATTTATCTGCCCAACTCTCCAATCTATCTATATTCTGCTGTAATCTCTGACAATCCCCTTCACTATCTGCTACTCCACCAATCTTCGTGTCATCTGCAAACTTGCTGATCAGACCACCTATATCTTCATCCAAATCATTTATGTATATCACAAACAGTGGTTCCAGCGCAGATCCCTGTGGAATACCACTGGTCACAGGTCTCCAATTTGAGAAACCCCCTTCCACTGCTACTCTCTGTCGCCTGTTGCCCAGCCAGTTTTTGATCCATCTAGCTAGCACATCCTGGATCCCATGTGACCTCACTTTCTCCATCAGCCTGCCATGGGGAACCTTATCAAATGCCTTACTGACATCCATGTATATGATATCTACAGCCTTTCCCTCATCAATCCACATTGTCATGTCCTCAAAGATATCTATAAAGTTGGTAAGACATGACCTTCTCTGCACAAAACCATGTTGTCTATCACTGATGAGCCCATTTTCTTCCAAATGGGAATAGATCCTATCCCTCAGTATCTTCTCCAGCAGCTTCCCTACCACTGACATCAGGCTCACCAGTCAATAGTTACCTGGATTATCCTTGCTACCCTTCTTAAACAAGGGGACAACATTAGCAATTCTCCAGTCCTCTGGGACCTCACACATGTTTAAGGATGCTGCAAAGATATCTGTTAAGGCTCCAGCTATTTCCTCTCTCGCTTCCCTCAAAAATCTGGGATAGATCCCATCCGGACCTGGGGACTTTTCCACCCTAATGCCTTTTAGGATACCCAATAATTCCTCCCTCCTTATGCCGGCTTGACCTAGAGTAATCAAACATCTATCCCTACCTCAATATCCGTCACATGAATGGTGAATACCGATGCAAAGTACTCATTAAGAATGTCATCCATTTCTCTGACTCGACACATAACTTTCCTTCTTTGTCCTTAAGTGGGCCAATCCTTTCTCTAGTTACCCTCTTTCTCTTTATATATGAATAAAAGGCTCAGGGATTTTCCTTAACTATTTTTGCTAAAGATATCTCATGTCCCCTTTTAGTCCTCTTAATTCCTTGTTTCAGATTCGCCCTACATTCCCAATATTCTTCCAAAGCTTCATCTGTCTTCAGTTGCCTAGGCCTTATGTATGCTTCCTTTTTCCTCTTTGCTAATCTCACAATTTCACCTGTCATCCATGGTTCCCTAATATTGCCATTTCTATCCCTCCTGCAAGCTAATCAACTTCTCTTTAAAAGCCTCCCACATATCAAATGTGGATTTATCTTCAAACAGTTTGGCCCAATCTACATTCCCCAGTTCCTGACGAATTTTGGTATAGTTGGCCTTCCCCCAGTTTAGAACGCTTCCTTTACGACCACTCTCATCTTTGTCCATGAGAATTGTAAAATTTACGGAATTGTGGTTACTATTTCCAAAGTAGTCCCCTACTGTAATTTCAACCACCTGACCGGGCTCATTCCCCAACACCAGGTCCAGTATGGCCCCTCCCCGAGTTGGACTACATACATACTGCTCTAGAAAATCCTCCTAGATGGTCCTTACGAATTCCGCTCCATCTTGACCCCTAACACGAAGTTAATCCCAGTCAATGTTGGGAAAATTAAAATCTCCCATCACCACCACCCTGTTGCTCCTACACCTTTTCCATAATCTGTTTACATATTTGTACCTCTATCTCACGCTCGCTGTTTGGAGGCCTGTAGTACAGCCCCAACATTGTTACTGCACCCTTCCTATGTAATGGGCATTCCCCAAAATCAAGGCTTCTTGTGAGTAGAGGCGGGAACCTCAGCTCTCTGAAAGCTGTCAGCTAAATTGAGACTAGAAGCTGTCATTGGTTAGCGGGAAGGAGAGTTAAGAGCAAGGACAGGAGGCTGAATCTCAGTGAAACCCCTTCCCAACGCTAGGCCTTTTGATCAAATATTGAGTGCCTTTGAATGAATCTCTGCCCTTGTTAATTGTCCACTTAAGAACCTCAATTGGCAATGAGGCAGGAAGGCTCACTGAATCTATCAATGGCGATTAGAAATAAATTAGGCATACATGTCATTTTTCTTTGAATACCTATATACAACTACCCCGCTGAGCTAAATTTTTAAGTATGGTTTGGAATGCAACTAAACATTCATAATAGGATTCAATTGTGCAAAAAACCTTTACCAGCTTTAAAGAAATGGAATAGATCTATAAGCTGTCATTCAATGAAGTGAAAAATCACAAGGGACAATTGCCACAGACAAATCTAAATATCGCAATTGATTAACGCAGTAATGCAGATAAAGTAAAAAGCTGAAAGATCTGCAGATGTTGGAGATCAGAAGAGAAAACTGAAATTGCTGGAAGAGCTCAGCAGGTCTGGCAGCATCTGTGATGAACAATCAGAGTTAATGTTTCAGGTTTAGAGACCCTTCCTCGGAATAGATGGTAACTAGGAAGATAGAGTGGGGTAATGTGGTAAGGAGTAAACAATAGGAGGAGATAGAGCCCAAAAGAGAAAGGAGAACAGTTGGACAGACAAAGGTGTGGACAACAATCATGAGAATGAATAGCTACTAATGGGAACTATTAGTGGCTAACAATGGGCAGACCATGTGATAACTAAGCCTAGACTGTAAAAATTGTGTAAGGACATGGACGAAGGCGCCTTAAGCCCTAAATTTGTTGAACTCAATATTGAGCCCAGAAGGCTGTAGAGTTCTCAAGTAGAAAGTGAGATGTATTCTTCCAGCTAGCGCTGAGCTTCACTGGAGCACTGCAGCAAACCTGAGACAGAGATGTTGGTCAGGAACAAGTCGGTGTGTTGAAGTGGCAGGCAACTGGAAGCTCAGGATTTTTTTTCTGGACAGAATATAAGTGTTCTATGAAGCAGAAAATGCAGCAAAGTACTTCATCCAATGGATGACATATTGTGCACACATATATTATATAATAACATATTCAATAACACATCTGAATGATTACTCATTTTCAAAATGCTGGTCAATGAGATGGTAATTTACTTAAAGAAGAATGCCTGGTCATCAACTATTACATTTAAAACATATTATCATACAGCATTCTGACATGTGATAGTTTTTGAAATTGCAAATTGAAATGTCCCCAGTTCCAGACTAGGGTTCCGCCTTGCTCCACAACACACCAGACATGAACCATATAGCTTCAGGAGCTGGCTCTACTCCATCAGATTTGGGAGGGACTGAAAATGTCCACTTCCACAATGGAGGAGGCAAGATCCCAACGAGCCAGTATGTGACTGACTATATATCACATACTGTTCAACAATCCCAGTGACAGGAATGAGGGTAGGACCTCCACATGTCAGAGTTTCTCCAGCTTCTTTCACCTCATTCCCATAGCAGTGTGGTAAAATCTTGCCCCCAACATTTATATAAGAAACAATGTTGCTGTTTACATGAATTCCATACCTAAAAGCTGGCAGGTTGTCTCATTGCTGAGCAATGGAATGACACATGTTTGTCTCTCCCATCCTCCCCCAATGTTTGCTTGCAGTCTTCTCTCCTAAATTTCCATTCAGTCAAGACCTGGTTCCCAGCTCCTGCTCTCTATCAGATTAAAGACTGTGAAAACTATGATTTATTCTTGAGTGATTATTACAGGACGAGGAAATTAAGAACATTCCCAGATTAATATCAATAACGTCACTTTGATTCAATGCACCTAAGGAGGGAATAGCACCTCCACTTACTATATTTGTTTCTCTCAGAACCTGGCAGATTTGAAATATCAGAATGAAGTAGGAGAAAGGTCACATCTTCGTGAGAAGCAACCAGGTCCTAATGGTTATCAAGGCCAAGGACTGTCTGATCTCCTGGACAAAGTAAGTGAATGTGGGATATAATGCTGTTGAAAATCATTGACAATGGTGTTCATCATGCAAGATGAGTTTTTTTTGAATGCCTGGGGTTTGAAATGCAGCCAATCATTCATGATGCAGACAATTTACAGAAAAGTATGTTTTGGTCCTCATTAGAGCAAACTGTTCTATATTAAAGCAGGCAGACACAGCACTGCAACAAAGCCATGCACCGAAGATAAACATATCTAGCAGAGTGAATTCCTGGCCAGCAACTCTCCAGTAATCAACTCTGCAAGACCATAACTTGTCTGGCATGTGCTATTCTTAGTGAATGACCTAGTGTAGACTCTTGAAATGTTGTCATTTGCAGCAGTTTAGAGGACTAATCAGTTCTCCAGGGCTTCTGGGAATCTCTTTGTGTTGATTTTAATAACAATTGGCTCAGATCCCAGTCCATTTTTAGCTCATTTGCATTGAATTCCTTTGTGAGCTATCATAATTAACTCATTTAAATATAGGAACTTGATGTGATCATAGTGGCCATTGCAGAAACATATTCTATACTGGAAACAATGGCTGCTGCCTTCATAATCTACTCTGTACACTATTTCCCTTGTCTTGACTATGGTGGGAACATAATAAGAAGCATATAGTTTCCAAGTCAGAAGCCAGGGAATAAGTACCATTTCTGGTCATGCCACAACTCCCTGATCCACATTTAATTAAGCCTGAAATGTATAGGGCTGACAGCAAGCATGGGGAACCATGTGATCATGTAGCAGGTGTGAATATTCATGTGGATCCCACTGTCAGATGACAATGCAGTTGTTATTGAAAAAGAACAACATAATCCTTGGAAATAAACCAATGATACAATCTTATGGCTTCACTTCATGTCAAATATAGATTCACAGCCTTAGAGTTATACAGCGCAGAAACAGATGTTTCTATCCAACCAGTCCATTGCCGACCATATCCCAAGCTAAACTAGCTCCAATTGCCTGCACTTGGCCCAAATGCCTCCAAACATTTCTTATTCATGCACTTATCCAAACATTTTTTCAGCATTGTAACTGCACCAACGTCCACCACTTCCCTGGAAGTTCATTCCACACATGAACCACTCACTATGTAAAAAAAAATGCCCCTCAAGTCTTTTTTAAATCTTTCTCCTCCCACTTGAAAGGTATGTCCCCTAGTCATGAAATCTTTAACCCTAGGGAAAAGACACCTGCTAGTCACCACATTTTTACCCATTATGAATCTATAAGCTTCTATAAGTTCAGCCCTTGACCTCCAGTGAAAATAGTCCTGGCCTATCCTGCCTCTCCTTATAACTCAAACCCTCCCATACCTGGGAAACATCCTGGTAAATCTCTCCTGAACCCTCTCCAGCTTAATAGTGTCCTTTCTACAAGAGGACCGCACACAGTACCCCAGAAGAGGCCCCACCAATATCCTATATAAACTCAACATGATGTCCCAATTCCTATACCCAAAGGTCTAGGCAATGAAGGTAAACATGATAAATGCCTTCTTAAGCTCCCTTTCTCCCTCAGATGCAAACTTCAAAAAATCATGTACCTGAACCCCTGGGTCTCTCTTGTTCTATGATACTACCCCCAAGTCCCTAATTTTACATTTTCCCTAAAGCAACTTCAAATCTACAGTTTGCTCACACCAAGTTTTAGGAGGGTTTCTGTCTCAAAGATTACTGCCCAGGAGCTTTATGACAGATAGGCACCTGTTTGAATATTTTATGATACTAAGACAGCAACAACATGTGTGAGGCTGAACAGTTGATGACCTTCACTAGCTGGGCTCACAGAGTGAGGACATCTGGTTTAGTACACAGAGAATTACACCAAGGCAGAATATAAAAGGGAGGTAGCAGACAAAGTAAGACATTAAAAAAGAACTCATCGTAATGTGAATATGTTAGAGTTTAGAAATCCGCTAACTATCAATGCTTTGAAAAAATGTGTTAATGGAATAGTACAAAAAAAAAGTTTCGATGCCTCAAAACTTGTATTCTAATATACCCAGATAAAGAGACACAAGCAAACAAGAAAATATATATGCCTACTTCATTTCCTAAAAAATGGTATGACTATGCTCTCCTGATGCTATGAATGTGTAAATGTAGAAATTAGGAAGAGGAATAGGCCATTACTCTGCCAACTCTGCCATTCGACAAGATTGTGGCTGATCTGATTACTCCCTGTTCCCTCCAAATAACCTTTCACCTCCTTGTTTATCGAGAATCTATCTTACCTGTGTCTTAAAAGTATTCAAGGACTATGCATCCACTGACCATTGAGGAAGAAAGTTCCAAAGACTCAACACTCTGTGAGAAAAGAAAATCTCCTTATCTCTGCTTTAATTCAAAGAACCTTTTAAACAGTCCTTGGATAAGCATGTGGATGATGATGGGATAGCTTAGGGGGATGGGCTTAGCTTAGTTCACAGGTTGGTGCAACGTCTTGGGCCAAAGGGCCTGTTTTGCATTGTATTGTTCAATGTTCTATATTCTATGTTCTGTCTCGCCCAAAGTCTGCTGTTGTTTGAGTCTGCCTAAGCAAGAAAATACCAACTATATAGCTACAAAAGACGTCAATCATTGAATCTTACTTCAACCGTTAACCTTTTTGCTTCAGTAATAAGGTATCTCCCCTACAACGTATCGACTGGGATTTTCATCTTGTTGATATAATTTTGTCTTAATTCTAACTATTTTAATCTTGGTATGTGTCATTTGTAGTTGATAAATATCTCTGTTTATTCTTAAAGAACTTTCAGTAATAGTTGTTACTAAACTAACTGCTGTTCTACTTTAAATTGAATCATTACAATTGAAAAAGGGGTTTAAAAAGCTACATTAATAATATTGCGGACATGCCTGGTGGTCAAGACAGCAGAAAGTGATGACTTGCTGACCTTGAGGTATCTCAAATTCCACTTAGGAATGTCTTAATGTATGCAAAACGATTTTAACAGATAATAACACTTCAATTCCTGCTTAAATCTAATTTCATCCATACATCACAATATTATATTGGGTTGGGATTATCGAATAACTCAGCTGTCACTAAGTGCCTCAAGTAGTATTTCTTAGGTTAATTTCTTGGCAGGGTCAGAAGTCACATGAAACCAGGTTATAGTCCAACAGGTTTATTTGAAGTCACTTTTGAAAATGTCAGAGTGCTGCTCCTTCGTCAGGTGAAACATTCACCTTGACTTCACCCTGTTGAAGGGGCAGCACTCTGAGAGCTGGTTTTGTCAAATAAGCCTGTTGGAACAGAACTTGGTGTCATGTGACTTCTGATCTTGTCCACCCCAGTCCAACACTGGCACCTGCACATCACAATTTCTTGGCAGGGCAACCAAGAATGAAATTGTTTTTGTCTCCAGTTTTCTAGTCCTTTCAATAGTATTAAAACTTGGCATGTTATGAAAGAACAATTATAGCCTGAGTCAAATTCTGTCATAGTAGGTTTACAATTCTAAGATGCAACAGAAAGTAGGTAGATTCCAGTGAGAGATTACTTGCCAAGCACAATCATATATTTCCTTCAAAACGTATCAGAAAAATTAATACTTTGATTTTTGGGACCCAAACTGCAGATCAGAATTATTTCTAAAATCAAGCTTGCAAACACTTCCGTTATAAAGTGATCACAAAAGTTAAAAAAGGATGTTTTGTACATATTAGCATGTGTATGGTTATTTTCTGTGAAAAAAGAAGTTCTTAATACAGCACATTTTGACCCTGTTGACACTGAAATAAAAGACTGATACAAAGCTACTATCACTGCTTGGAAAATAATATTAACTGATTTCCAATTCACCGTAGAATTTGAGTTACTTTACAATGTGCTTTATTGAATGTGAATTCTATAGTTAGATTCATATTTTCTCTGATGTAAAAATAGATATTACTTAGGGTTATCTGGAATATAGGGTACAGATTAAACTATAAACTCTTGTAAAGCTAGAAAATATATTAAAAACATCAAAGTGTTACCATAGCTTTCCAATATTTCTGAATAAGAGGGAGGATACAATGCTTGCAGACTTTGTACCCTAACTAAAATACTAACCAGATTTATTAGGTATATAGAGTAACAGGTTCTCCTCCAAGTTACACACCGTATTGAATTGAAATATATCAGTGTTTCTTCAACGTCCCTATGTCCTATACCCTCCCAAAAGCACTGACAGTATGCCTGCACTATTTCAACAGCAGTGATTCAACATGGTGGCACACAACCAACTTGTCACATACAATAATGGATGGAAAACAAATGCTGGTATTATGGGATTTGACTCCAGCAGAGTATTTTACCTGCTGTGGCAATGTTTATGTTATCTCTCATAACCTAAAGAATTAGACATGGATAATGTGACATTGGAAGATCCAAAGGACATGTGTCACAGTTGGCTATTATAGACAATTATTACTTTCACAGGTACCGAAACTAGAATTAAGCTTATTGCTTCAAAGAGCAGTGTGCTTTCAAAAGCATGCTGTGTGTTAAGTGATCAATGTTAAATTGCATCTGAAATCTTAATATCCGCTGCCCACAAACTACAGTACAGTGACGAAATCATGAGCATGTCTTTTAAAGGTACATTGACATACTGCCTGTGAGACATGGTACTATAACCTCCTTTCCTCCAAAGATTTAAAATCATACCAAACAAATATACATTGTTGTATATGGGTGAAAGTGTTACGTTACAACTCACTGGTGTAGTGTGCTGGAAATCAGGCCCTGCTATTCCCAGAGTCATCATGAAAATTGAACATTTTTTAAATCAAACATTCAAAATCCCCTATTTCCCTGTTTGATGGGCTCAGGTTAAGAGAAAGCCCAGAAAACTTTTTCCCATTAAATCCACAATCAAGAATAAATTCCTCGGAACACTGTTTACAGGAACAGTCACTCAACCCAAAACATTAACTCTGATTTCTCTCCACTGATGCTGGCAGATCTGCTGAGCTTTTCCAACCATTTCCATTTTTGTGGTAGTTGAGACACGATGGGTCAAATAGCCTCCTTCTGTACAATTCAAGAATTCTATTCTACAGCATTAAACATCAAAAACAAGGGACACCAACAGATCCCTAGTTAACCATCTGAGCAGGCTCAGAATGAGTTAACACGAGCAGATAGAGCTAACAACCCTTAGTTACAGGCTTGTTCAATGTGTTAGCTAGGTGCCTGTCCCTGGTGCAAATTATCCTTACAGTAGAATGCAACACTTGTTGCTAGTTCGCCCTGAGGTGCAACATTGCTATTGCTATTTCCCCCCCAATCTACTAACAAGCAACCTGTTTTTATATATGTGTAAGTGGCCATTAAATCTGAAGATCCTTTGCGCTAGTCTGTTGCTAGGTGCTGCTCAGTCAGGCATGTAGCAAACTAAATAAACATGCATAAAGCTTAGCTCTATGTTTTCACTAAAGAATTTAGAAGTGATAAAAGCAATCGTGTCTCTCTAAAACCACAAGTGCATTGAAGTACAAAACAGTCTCCTTTCCTGGAATGCTCTTCTCACTTGTATATTTAAAATATGAAAATCATCTGGAAATTGTCCAAGATGAAAAATCAATATGTCCAAAACTTCAGCCAGAATAATCACAATACCAGGGTTAAAAATAGGAATGACTTTGGTCACAGTTGATCAGTATTCAAGTTGTCTGTCATGTTTGATAAAGGGAACAAAAAATATTTGAATTTAAAATATTGATAACATGGAAGCCAGCTAATGGACACCTTGTAAACTTTAATGGAATGGTTTGACCTAATATGGTTTCATTTCCAGTATGACTTAATGGAAAAGCGGTAGGCTTGCAGCCGTATTTCTTAAATTGCTTTATCATCTGAACAAATGGTTTAAAGCAAAAAAATCACACAAGATTTTCTAAAGACGTGGTAGGTCAGGGAACAGTAAGTCCTCTGGTGAGGGAAACAGGAATGATTTTTTAATGGTTTACAGCCAAATCAAATTCTGCTCCAGAAGAGCTTAGAAATAAGCTCAGGATTCCTGATCATTTTGGATGCTGTACCATAATTGAAGTTTTTATTTTGTAATAAAACCATATCATTATTTCATTTTCTATCCATTTTCAGGCCCACAATCTATTTCTTGTCTCATTCACTGGCTCAAGTCTATGAAAAACTGATAAATCCACAGAGCATCCAAGCTGCTCTGTAACTGGACAGCAGAATGCATCTGAAGGTAATTTCATTTCCCTTTCCCCAGCTTCAGTGCCTGGGCTCCATTTTGCAAAAGGTCTGGACAAGATTTGAAACTGTGAGGAATTCTGAACATAGATCTACATCAGATTGTTACATAATCACTTAGCTCAGAAGTACACTGTGTCATTGCCAAGAAATGCTGCACTTTGAATTTTGATTAAAGATACATGTGAGTTCAAACATTTTGTTCCAACCTGATTATTTTTACTAGCTCTATTTTACCAGTCAGCTTTAATGCGCATCTGCTAAAACTATAAATCAATATCAGAATTGTATAACATAATAGGTCTGCATTTCCCGTCAAAATTATAGCAAGTTATTAGCTAGTAAATGGCATGGCTAGAGGCATACGGTGAAACCTATCACTCTATCCTGGTACACATAGAGAAACAGAGATATACAGCATGGAAACAGACCCTTCAGTCCAACGTGTCCATGCTGACCAGATATCCTGGAAAAGCCCCAGCATTTTCAGCCTCTTCCTGTAGCTCAAACCTTATAACCCTGGCAACATCTTTGAAAATCTTTTCTGAACCCTTTCAAGTTTAATATGCAGCATTGATAAACAGCATTCGCATGCGGATCGCTTATGCCAACTGAGCTAATGTACTGCAAATCTACTGGCTGATGTGGTGCCATTTTTTAAAATGAAAAATACTGATTCAAGATAACAAGGTGTAGAGCTGGATGGAAACAGCAGGCCAAGCAGCATCTTAGGAGCAGGAAAGCTGACATTTTGGGCATAGACCCTTCATCACCCTTCTGATGAAGTGTCAAGGCCCGAAACGTCAGCTTTCCTGCTCCTAAGATGCTGCTTGGCCTGCTGTGTTCATCCAGCTCCACACCTTGTTAATAAAATGTGAGGATGGATGAACACAGCAGGCCCAGCAGCATCTCAGGAGATCTCAGCTCCTGAGATGCTGCTGGGCCTGCTGTGTTCATCCAGCCTCACATTTTATTATCTTGGATTCTCCAGCATCTGCAGTTCCCATTATCACTCCACACCTTGTTATCTCGGATTCTCCAGCATCTGCAGTTCCTATTATCTCTAATACTGATTCAACCTCTTTTACTGCCAGTGATCATGGAAACCTATAACAATGGATGTAATACTCTATTGATATCAGGGCACCTGGCATTAAAACAATTCCTCGTTACCATAACCTATCCTAAAATGACAAGACTTTTTTGTTGGGATTCTGCTTTATCCAGTAAAGAATGTTCAATTTGCTCTAATCCCTAGAGTTGGGTCGAAGAGACACTGTAGTTTCTGATTCATGAACTCATAACTACCCTTTCAATACTGGCTTTTAAAACTGTTCTCTCTCATTTCAGTCCACATTCTTTCAAAAAAAACAAAAAATCACAGTTCTTATTACATTACACCGTTTAATTGTCATCTGACTAATTTCAAGCTTAACATCAGAGTTACTGCTTTATAGATCCGAAAAAAACAAACGTTGGTTGAAAAATTTAAATTTAACCTCCTGATACAACATAGAAAAGTACAGCATAGTACAGGCCCTTCGGCCCACCATGTTGTGCCATGGAATAATCCTAATCCAAAACTAAAATAACCTAACCTACATTCCCCTCAATTCACTGCTGTCCATGTGCATGTCCAGCAGTCGCTTAAATGTCACTAATGACTCCGCTTCCATGACTACCACTGGCAAACTATTCCATGAGCTTACAACTCTCTGGGCGAAGAACCTCCCTCTGACGTCTCCTCTATACCTTCCTCCTAACACCTTAAAACTATGACCCCTCGAGGCAGTCAATCCTGACCTGGGGAAAAGTCTCTGGCTATCGACTCTATCCAAGCCTCTCAGTACCTTGTACACCTCGATCAGGCCACCTGTCTTCCTCCTTCTCTCCAGAGAGAAAAGTCCGAGCTCAGGCAACCTCTCCTCGTAAGACAAGCCCTCCAGTCCAGGCAGCATCCTGGTAACCCTCCTTTGCACCCTCTCCAAAGCCTCCATATCTTTCCTATAATAGGGCGACCAGACCTGGACACAATATTCCAAGTGTGGTCTCACCAGGGATTTGTAGAGCTGTAGCATAACTTCGCGGCTCTTAAACTTGATCCCTCTGTTAATGAAAGCCAAAACACCATATGCTTTCTTAACAACCTTATCCACTTGGGTGGCAATTTTGAGGGAGCTATACACTTGAACACTAAGATCCCGCTGTTCCTCCACACTGCCAAGAATCCTGCCTTTAATCCTATATTCAGCATTTAAGTTTGACCTTTCAAAATGCATCACCTCGCATTTATCCAGGTTGAGCTCCATCTACCATTTCTCAGCCCAGCTCTGCATACTGTCAATGTCTCGCTGAAGCCTGCAATAGCCCTCGATACTACCAACGGCACCTCCAGCCTTTGTGTCATCAGCAAACATACTAACCCACCCCTCAACCTCCTCATCCAAGTCATTTATAAAAACTAAAAAGAGCAGAGGCCCAAAAACAGACCCCTGCGGGGCACCACTCAGCACTGACCTCCAGGCAGAATACTTACCATCAACGACCACTCTCTGCCTCCTGTCAGCCAACCAATTCTGAATCCAGACAGCCAAATCACCCTGTATCCCATGCCTCCTGACTTTATGAATGACCTGCCATGGGGAACCTTATCAAATGCGTTGCTGAAGTCCATATACACCACATCCACTGCTCGACCCTCATTAACCTGTCTCGTGACCGCCTGAAAGAACTGAATAAGATTTGTGGGGCATGACCTGCCCCTCACAAAGTGATGTAGTCCTGTATTTGGTGGAATAAAACGCCAAAACTGAAGGAATGTTAACATTCTGTTTGAGACATAAAAATTACTCCTATACAGAAAAGGTATGTGCTATCTGTAACCTGAAGAACTTGTTGTGAGAAAGACAGCCTGTTTCCATTCTCCACTGAGTGTAAAAACTCAAACAGAGAAAAAAAGGAATTTCAAGGAATAATAACTATGCTGTATATAAGAAAACATATCACAGAAATAGGATTGATTTAAGAACAAATGCTAAACTATTTCTTGTATACACCTAGATTGACTTCTCAAACATTCATGGAGCAAGTAAATCAAGCAATTGCATGAATGACAACGGGAGCATTATCGTGCATGGATGTAATTTCTCTCTGCAACAGACACTACAACAATGGCCACAAGATTAATACAATGGTGTTCAGGTATGGTCACCATACCAAAATCTAACAGTTTTATTAGAATATGTGTTGAGCTTGCAAAATTCAATGAAGATGGTCATGAAAGAAATCTGTCCAAATGCTACTGTTGATAATGTTTACCAAACTCTGTGAAAGCGATTGTTTTCACTAAGCTTGATGCCAACATTGTATTCTGGCAGATTTCATCAGATAAAAGGCCCAGGAGAGGGAGTTACATGCCATATAGATGACATTCTGGTCTATGCAGCAATGACAGAAATTCATGATCAAAGAATCTTGAAATGATTACTGACAACAGGGCTCACTTTTGATGAGAAATTAGAGTTTACCAAAGGCTCAATCCAATGGCTGGGATATACCATTGACTAAGATTGCACAAAGTCAGAGCCCCAGAAACAAGGGTGATCAAAGAATCACCTACTCCAAAGTCTTATAACAGTTTCTGGGAATGGTGCATCTGTTATTTTTTTCACTCCACTTGTCAGACATCATTGAATGTTTAAAGTGCTTACTGAAAAGCCTCAGGATTTGTTTTGGGGGATACACATCAATAAGAGACCCCTCGGAGGATCAAAGACATCCTGACTTCTGAACTGGTCTTCTCCCATTACAAAGCATTATTCCTGACTATTATTGCTGTGGATGCTTCAACCATAGGAAATGGACCAGTTCTTTTCCAAGAAAAGCCTGAAGGATCTAGAAAGCTAGCATTATAAATTATAAAATCTCCAGCATTCCCTGATATGTTATCACTGTGTGAGAATCTAGGATTATGTATTGAGCCTCATGATTCTTATAAACCACTGGTCTTACTGATAGATTGGAAAGAACTGGCAAAAATATGCCCATAGATGCAATGATTCACCTTGTCATGTAATATTTCTATATGAGACCAAATATATGCAAGGAAAGTTATAGATATCAGCAGATGCCCTGTCCAGAGCATCTGTTGACAGCCTAATGCCAGTGAATAAAGAATTTGGGAATCAACAGAATTCATGAACCCGAGAAACAAGAATAGTGGGTCCATTAACACAAGCAAAACTTTACCTCATCAGAAAAAGGAATAAAGACAAGAGGATTGTGAATGTTCCTCTCTTAAAGTTGATACTGTATAAACAGGCAGGCCAGAAACAAATGTACTGTTTAATTCTGAAAAACAACTTTGAATACTGGTAACATTTCACTATTGCTGGCAGCTTATTTGTATTCAGTGACAGACTAATTGTTCCTCCCTCACTAAGAACCGATATTCTGGACATTACTAAATGTAGAGCTACAGGTCAAGCTGCAAGTAGCCAGGAATCACCAAACCGATAGATGGCCTCATAACTGATTGTCAGACATCTGCCATCAATGGAAGGAACCATTGTTTCCTACTTCTAACTAGACCACAATAAATTGTAGGCACCGATCTGTTTTTAATTGTGTGCTACTCTTATCAAATAGAGTTGTCCGCTCTCTTGATGGATCTAAGTAAAGACGTTGTACTCCTATACTGCTGCTGCAGTCATCAAAGTCTTACATGAAATACTGGCAACTCGCAGGAATCGCGGATGTGGTTAAATCCAATAATAGACCACAATTTGTCAATGAGCTATCCGTGAACCATTTCAGGATTCCAACACATCACCAATTCACTAAGATACCCTCAGTCAAATGGAAAGGTTAAACTTGGAGTCCAAATGGCAAAACCTTCTCTTCTCAGCTTAACCAAAAGATCCTTTTCAAAAATGATTGCGTGAAAGAGCAGGAATTTTATCAACAAAAGACTAACTATGATACTTGGTTATGCACAAAAAACTTTCTGTGTCTGGAATAAGGACACATAGTGTAGATCAGGGATCACAACGGGAATGTTGTAGTCATGTAGCAAATTATCTCACAGACACAAAGAGAAATAATAATGTGCTAGAATTGTAAATACCTTGTCTCAATAAAGAGTTATAACCCACTATTACTGCAATGGGATGAATCAAAGATGGATGCTAAGAGTCAGATTAATGGCAATGAATTTCAACATGAGATCCATAGTCAGACCACCTATCCTCAAATGATAGAAGCACAGATCTTCTCAGTTCTTGACATGCTTGATTGGGATGGGCAGTCATGCCTTTTTCTTTTGACTGAATTTATAAAGTCAGAGAGTTTGAGGGCATAGATATGTTAGTGATAAACTTACCTCAATTACTTGAAGCAATTATGTTAAGAATGTATCAACCAAACAAAAGACATTGTGGACCAGCTCTTATATATGGTAGTTAGTACCTGAAAGGATTGATTGACATCAGGAGATAGGTTATAGAATCATAGAATCCCTACAGTAGTGGAAACAGGTCCTTCAGCCCAACAAGTCTTCACCAACCCTTGGAGCATCCCACCCAAACCAATCCCCATATAAACCACCTAAGTTACACATGGCTGTGTACTGCGGGCAATTTAGCATGGTCAATCCACCTAGCCTGCACACCTTTGGACTGCGGGAGGAAACTGGAGCAGCCAGAGGAAACTCACTCAGGCATGGGGAGAATGTGCAAACTCCACACAGACAGCCGCCTGAGGGTGGAATCGAACCCAGGCCCCTAGTGCTGTGAGTCAGCAGTGTTAACCACTGAGCCAAATATGCATAGAGTATATAGGGCTGTTTTCGGAGGAGCTAACCAGACTTCGTAGAGTTCTACAATTATTTCTGACACTGTTTGAGAATGGTTTAGCACTATTAATGTGAACCTAGTCTTAAGTTGAATCTGACGCCTTATTAGAGGCTAACAGGTACCTCAGATTGTAATGCGGCTAGCTATTGATATATAATAAATCCACTTACTGCTTTTCAAGACTGAATTTATATTCTTCCTAAGAAAATGTGCAGGTATCCTACGAAACATGATATTAGTAGTTTTGACCAATATCAGCATTAAAGATTGGTTGCAGGAAATCTACCCAAGGCAACCCAGATGGTTCAGATGGTTGAGCGTGATAATTTGAGAATCCCGACCTTGTGAAGTTCTTTCAAGTTTCAACCAGCCACCCATGCCCACCAGAATATTGGGACCTGTGAAGGTGAATTCTGAGCAGGTGAGTAATTACCTTAGTACACCCAATTAATGGTCAGGCAACTTCACTTTCTCATGCCCTGCTTCCTGCTCTCACCAAAATCACCAAGTTCAGAAACAGAGGCAGTACATCATGAAGCACAACATCTGCACTGTTGCTTTGATCAGCTAATCCTGTACGAGCCAGATAAATTATATTAGAACCAGACCCCTACTGCTAGCAAGCCCTGTCTGGATTATCAACTCAATTAACAATGATTTCTTTGGTAGATTGCCATGAAAACTGGAATAGAGACCTGACAAAGGCACCAACATTCAAATTTCCTTCTTTCCTTAGTGAATAAATAGCTGGTCGAATTGATTAAAGAAGCAGCTTGATTCAATTTTAACTGCCGAATGAAACTGCCTAGTTTACACATTTTTTTAGGCACTCGTGAAAATCCATGACCAGAAATTGAAATTGCAATTCATATCATTCAGAAGAAAATACATATTCAGTTGTTCATGAGTTGCTACCGTTGCTGGAAAATTTTTAATTGAAAAAAAAGACAGATTCCACAACTTCAGGAACCAGCAAGTCACAACATTCTTGCCTGGCATATCTGTGCAATATAAAGAAGGAACCTTGTTCACTTCAGTAGTTGGTCTGCTCCATTCTTCCACATTGCTATAGGCTAATCCATTAAAACAGACACTAAATTAATTTTTCTATTACAGAATGGAGGACACTGGATATCTGCCAGTACTAAGAGGGTAATACAATTAAATATTTCAGGTAATATCATATTTCACAGGAGAGATTCAAATATCTTGTAACATAAAACAGAACCTGCAGACTAAATTACAACCTTCATGTCTCTGCCAGACCTTTCTAGTTCTCCACAATGTAGCCTATAATTTAAAATCATAATTTCCTTTTGATAATTATGTAGTAAAAAGTTTGAGCACATGAAGTTCACTTTTCCTTGGCCACTGAGGGTAGTGTTGAGCATGTATAATAGCTTAGTTATTTGTAATCAAAGCTTGCAATTACAAAGTTATTTGCTGATCTCAATGAAAGTCAAGTGTTTTAAGTTCCAGGAAATTTCACAGGAGGTCCACAATTTGAATGCCTAGTTTAAAAACCTTACTGTTACAATAGGTTAACGTGTGTAGTCCTATTCCAATACAACGTGTAAACTTCAAATAGCCATGATTGAGAGTTGTGAATGGGCTCAATCGCATATATATAAACACAGTATTTGAATTGGGTAGGTGAAGGAGAACAGAGAGATGCATCCCCAAGGATTTAAAGCACAAAGTCAGCTTCTTCTAAAGAAACTATGGCAGATTGGAGCTTTGAAGTCACGCCATGACGTTCAAAACAAAGTTGACCTTGAAGATGCAAACAATCACCTGAGGAGATGGAGAATCCTATCAAATTTTGCATACAGGAGGTTTTTCTTTATTTATTGAGTCAGTGCTTTTGGAGTAAATTGCTGGTTCATGCATCGAGTGCACATTAGTCTAAAACTTTCAAATTGGACATGCTGGAGCAGAAAGAAAAGTAGTTGTGATGACAAGTGATGATGATTACAGCTATATCCTGCAGCTCCACTTTCATCGTCATTGGATATTAAGGAGAAATTTCCCACAATCTTGTTTTTATATTCAATCCTAAATCTACTTGGATTGTTACTTTCAACTTGATTTTAAATTTGTTAGGCGATTGCATATTGCTGTTTCATCATATTGCAACAATACTGAATGGTACATCCTCATTAACTCACTGTTCTTTCCCTGTTCAGTATTTCTGTACTCTTTGCAGAAAGCATTAAATGTGATATGAGAACATTAACTGGCTTCAGATTGAAGCTCCAAATCCCACATAAGATTAAAAATGACGATTAGAAGCATATATTTAAAAAAGAAATTTCAATTATTTATTGCAGTAATAACAGTCATAAGAAAAAGAAGTCAGTTGGCTGAAAGATGATGGAACTTAAAGTAATGGGAAAATTACATTAAATTATGAGGGCAATATGAGCATAGAACAACTCAAGTCTACTGTGCAATGATAGAGGCCATAAGTTCACTTTGCTCAGCTTTAAATTTTATATAACAGACAACAAATATATTGTAATAATTTATGACAATGGATCAGAACCTCAAAGTATTTATAAATATTTTAACATTTAATACCAAAATATGTTGTTTTTTTACTTAAAAGAGGCCTGTTCCAGGGGCAAAAGTGTGTGGAGTGGAGGAGATGTCAACAGAACTAACGATGTCACAGAAACTTCAGAGTGGACTGTAATCTCTCATGACTGCAAAATAATAAAATGCTGAAAACCCAATGCTCAATTGCAAGTCACTCCATGATACATTATGTCCCAAAATACAGATACATTATGTGTTTTTCTTTGAAGAAAACAGAAGGTCAGGGGTTCAAAAGCCGGTTTCACGACTGGAGGTAGCCAGTGCGACTGAATGTTCAAGTGTACATCCAGCCTACATTCAAGTATTAGCATGATGTATAGGTCATAGTCAAAGAATTATCCTCTAGTTATCCTGTTATTAGACAACAAAAGAGAAACTGTCACTCACTTGGACAGCTGCAAACTAGATAAACAAGAGAACCAGCACAAAGGAACGTCAAGCAAACAGTCTTCAAAACCAAGAATCTCAATGTCAATGCTCCTAGTGGCCACCACTGCAATGGCCACAACATTCAATTATCCACATTTCATGAACAATTTAAAGACTGATCTGTATTTTTTGTCCACATTTTTCTTTTTTGCTTCAGCTCATTTCTAATCTTGTGAGTTGTGTTATAATTCTTTTTGCAGTTAGTAGTTGATAAACTCACTCTATTAAGTCAAGAAATCCAAATTAATTTGGCTCCTTTTAAAATAGAAATTCATTTGGTCTGAGAGAAAGGAATCCACAAGTGGAATAATTGTTTTCAGATTGACCTTGTTGCAACCAAATAAGGAGTGAGTGAGTATAGAAGGGGCGTCAGTTTATCCCACCTAACCTGAGGGCTTAATAGTTTGGGGTGTCCTGTCTGAGACTGTCATAAATTGGTGAACCTCACCTGGAATCTGGTTTTAACCAAATGCTTATAGGTTATTTCATCAAAATAGTTGGAAATAAGTAACAAAATCGAGAGAGAATGAGAAAAGATCCTGAAATGAATATAAAAGGCTTGTAAATTAATTTTCCAAAACTGCTGAGAACATGAACAAGAGCTGATAAACTGCAAGAAACAGTCTGTCAAATTACAGTGGATGCAAGCAGCAGTGCAAATCAGTAATCACCAAATCCATGCACCATTGCTGGTTGCAAGGAAATAGGAGCTCATCAACGTGCTTTCGCTACGTTAAAGAACAAAACTTGCAGGAACCTGAAGGCTTACTGTGCTGAGTGTTCATATTAATTTCATGTCCTACTCTTCAATATTTCTGCACAACAACTGGAGGATATGGCAGTTGAAGAACATAATGATGATTTCGAAGAAAATTATTCCTCACTAAAGCAGACCTTGAAGTTGACAATGACTATTACTCCTTTGGCAACTTCAACATAATATGCTCTCTCTTTCTATTACAGTACCTTTGTCACGCTACAATTCTGTCCATTGCAGCAAATCAGTTTCAGTTGTAGGAGGGTAACAAAATAGCAGTGATGAGTCTGTTTTATTGATAAATGTAAGGGAGTGCGAGGGGAAGGAAGTTGATGAGGATTTGGCTACACTCCAACAGGTGCCCTGAAGTCATGTTTCCCTAGCTGAAGAGACCTTGAATTCAGAAATTCAGAATCCTGCTATGAAAAAGGATGCTTTACAAACATTGTACCAATGTACATACATGAAGGTTGCTCAACCAGGATGTAGAGCATATGACAGGAGCCTCAATTTGGTCCATTGGCTTCATATGCAACAGCATTAACAAAACTCTTCTTCACTGCGGGAATTAATGGGGCATATGGCAATTTCACTGCAAAGTGAAACAGTGACCCATTTTACAAACAGCCCAGGACAAGTTCCACTTTGGGGGTATAGGCTGATGCACAGAATGTCTTGGTGAATAGGTTTGGCACAGCAGACATATGGAGTTAGATTATAGGGAAAATAAAAGTCTCTTGGGACTTTCAAATTTAGTGGGAGCCATTCAACAACTAAGCCTGGTGCATCTAAACTTGATTGACTGAAGTTTCTGTTTCTTCAGGTGAACAATACCACTTTTGACCACAGTAAGGGTAGGCTGGACCTATATCCAACCCAACACTTATTGGACTTCAAATGAAAGTCAATGTTTTCCAGAAAAGCTTCATTTATCTGAAAAGTAGCCAACATCTGATGAAACTGGCCTTCTGCACGACCATGGTAGGAGACATCGGTACCTCCACATCATGGCAGCAAACAGCAAATAAACACATTAAGGCATCCAGCAAAACATGGAGGTAGAAAGAGTTTTGACTCACCAATTGCAAAATATAAAAATATTGCATTTTAAGTCAGTTTTATTGTTCAATATGATATGGGAACTCAAGGTCTCAAGGATTTCTACTCATAAAAGGCAAAAGCAGATGTTCACACTTTGGCTAATTAAAATCAGCAGAAAGACAAGCTTTTCTTTGGTACATTGTGAATATGCTCGGTAAACTTATTAGACAGAAGCAAATAAATGGCATTACTAAACTCAAAAACTTTGCCATAATGCTTTAGCTCAGTTCCGAGAACTTCTATCCCAATTGATAATTTACCCAAAGTTATGCATCCACCATTTGAAAGCCACAACTGCCTGATTCGAGGACTCATGATTGAATGAAGAATGATGCAAACAGACAAAAGCAGTTGCATAAATGCACTCTAATAGACAATGTAAGTAACTTTCACACGTTCAGATATGTTTGTTAGGCATCTTTAATTTAAATGCGCATTCAATTTCCTTTGTTGGATATAAAGTACAGAATCTGCAGAAACATCTGTATCCATATTGTATTGGGGAATGCTACTGGCTTTGAATATTAGCAACAACAGCAAAGGTTTCATAACACCATAATAAATTCTTGTATTTGACTACAGAAGCTAGTATGCTGAATGGTGTTAATACATGACTAAATCCATCTAAGCCTGAGGGGACAGCTGGTGGAATTCTAATCAGAAGCAGAGGTGAAAAGGATGGCTTTGGTTTATCTTCATTACACTGGAGCAAATTCTGACTAATCTACTAATAATGTTCTGTTCTGTTTCGACTAATTTTAATTATACTACTGTCATTCAGTCACCAATTTCCAGTTCAACTCAGATTCTCAGGGGCCACAAAATATTCATTTTGACATTGAAAGATAGTTTGTAAAACATGGACATTGTTACTTTAAAATAGTGAAGTAACAAATGTCAAATTCAAATGTTGTCAAATTTGGGTCAGTGCTTAGCAGTGTGTGGCACTTCATGGAGGTAAAATGGCATTCATCCATTGGTTGAATGTCTCACCAGAGCCAAGCATCTTTTATAGATGACTAAAAGCTCTTTATCTGAATCTATGCAATATTTGCAACAAGATAGATGAGTTAACAGCACAAATAGAAATAAATAAATGCGACTTCATAGCTATTACAGAGACATAGTTGCGCGGCGATCAGGACTGGGAACCCAATATTTAAGGCTATTCAACGTTTGGAAAATAAGCATAAAGGAAAAGATAGGGAAAAGGAGGTAGTGTTGTTGATAAAGGAAGGTATCAGTGCAGTGGTGAGGAATGATACAGGTGCAAAAGAGGGAGGCAATGACCTAGTAGTATTATCGTGAGGCAATTAATCCAGAGACCCATGTAATGTTCTGGAGACCCAGGTTTGAATCCTGCCATGGAATCAAGAGTCTAATGATGACCATAAATTGATTATTGGGGGAAAAATCCCTCTCATTCACTTATGCCCTTGAGGGAAGAAAACTGACATCGTTGATTGGTCTGGCCTACATGTAACTCCAGACCCACAGCAAAGTAGTTGACTCTTAACTGGCCTAGCCAGCAGTGCCCTCATGCTATGAATGATCTTTTTTTGTCAAAAAAGGATAATGATGTTGAATATGATGTTGGAAATACCAAAAAACAAGGAAACAAGTCATGGGTGGGAGGCATCTGTAGGCCCCCAAAGAGTTGCCTCACTGTCAGACAATGTATTAATTAGCAAATAATGCATGTGTGTAAGGGTTTCATCATGACCAGCAAAAGGTTATGTCCATAAAAAAGATTTGATGGGAGAGATGAACCAACTGCAGTAACAAGACAAGTCAAGGAGAGTATCCAGTCAAAAACTGAGGACTACAGAGCATCAAAAACTAGTGGAAGGCTGGAGAAATTGGGATATTTTAAAAACTAGTAGCAGATAACTAAATAGCTAATAAAAAAAGGCATTGATTGAAATATTCCAGCACTCTCTAGATTTCAGGAAGTTTCTAGTCAATTGGAATTGACTAATGTGCCACTCCCGTTCAAGAGAAGTGGGAGACAAGAGAAAACCATAGGAAATTTAGCCTAACATCTGTTACTGGGAAAAAAAACTGCAGACCATTATTAAGGAAGAAATAGCAAAACGTTTAGAAAAAATTAATATAATCAAACAGAGTCAATGTGGTATTATAAAAGAAAGTCACATTTTGCTTGAGTTCCGTGAGGATATAACAAGTACAGTTGGTAACGGGGAAACTGGTAAATGTAGAATATTTGAATTTCTGGAAGACATTCAATAAGATATATAAAAGACTATTGCATAAGTTAGGAGCTCACAAAAGATTTCTTAGCATGGATTGAAGATATGTTTACAAACAGAAGATAGAGGGTCAGGAATGGGTCTTTCTAAGATTGGAAATACATAACTTTGGAGTGCCACAAGGATCACTCCTGAGGCCTCAATTATTTATTGCTTTGGAGAAGAGGAGAGAATGAAATGCATCTAAATTTACCGACAAAGCAAAAAATAGCTGTGAGGGTAAGTTGTGCTGAAGACGTAAGGAATCTATGAGGAGACAGGGACAGGTTGAGCCAGTGGGCAAAAGCCTAGCAGAAGGAGATTAATTTAAGAAAGGGTGAGGTCGTACATTTTGGTAGGAAGAATCCAAAGGCAGACTATTATTTAAATGGAGACAGACATCAGAAATGCAGCACAAAGGGATTTAGGTGTCCTTGTGCATAAAGTGGAAAAGGTAGCATGTTGGTGCAACAAATCGTTAAAGTGGCAGATGGAATAATGGCCTTTATTACTCGAGTTTGGAGCTTAAAAATAAAGAAGGCTTGTTACAACTGCACAGGGTATTTGTGAGAGTGTACCTGGAATCCTGTGAATAGTATCAGAGAAGCAGGAAAATCAACATTCTGGGGTTAC
Organism: Stegostoma tigrinum; assembly: GCF_030684315.1. Taxonomy (NCBI): domain Eukaryota; kingdom Metazoa; phylum Chordata; class Chondrichthyes; order Orectolobiformes; family Stegostomatidae; genus Stegostoma; species Stegostoma tigrinum. The sequence goes on along the minus strand of NC_081361.1, from coordinate 65,721,014 downwards.
AAAACAGATTAGGTGTTTATTAGAGTTTAGAAAGAGTATGAGCGGTGATCTATTGAAACATCCAAAACTCGGAGGAGGCTTGAGAGGGTAGATGTTAAGAAGATCTTTCCACTAGCAGGGGAATCATGGCATTGTCCCTTTATTCTGTAACTTTCACTTAAAAACTGAGATGCATAAGAATTTCTAGAATTCCCACCCTATCACAGAGGGTTTTGGACTCTAGATGGGTGAACTATTTAAAGAGGAGGTAGATTTTTTTTGAAATTTCAGGGAGTTGAGAGCTACAATGAGTTGGAACAAAATTGGAGTTGAGGTCTAGGGCAGTTCAGGGCAGCCTGAATGGCCTATTCCAGATGATGTTTGATATATTCTTAGAATCCATCAGAATAAATTTTGCTCAGGCACTTAATTGGTTAGTGGCAGGCATTTCCTGGGATCAAGGACCATGGGAGTAGAAGTCCCAGCTGCCAAGAGAATAGCAGTTCTATTGAATGACAATGCCACCAGAGACAGTGGCTTCTGCCAGTCAGGCATCCAAATGAGGCCAAGGATCCCAAGCAGGATGCAAGGAAGACGGTTTGAAGAGAAAGGGGTTGTAGCACAGGCCTTCCAAGCACAAACTTAAAATCAGATGGAGGCAAGAAGGTGGACTGTATTGAATACACTACCCTCCAGTCTGATTAAATATCTCTCCGTCACCAAACTTTGAATGGAAAGGGGGTTAAGTTCCACCCATTATTTTGGTTCCCTGGTATAGTCACTCAAAATGCTACTATTGGCATTTTGTACCCTCCATTTATCTCAGTGGAAATTACTCATGCCATTTGTAGCAGGTTAAACTAAGTTAACTTAAATTAAACAAATTGGAACATATACACGTCTTCTGTAATGATATAAAGAAAACCTGTTCTGAAGAAAGGTCAGAACTCAAAACATTAATTTTGTTTTCTCTCTGTAGATGGTGGCAAACATGCTGAGTTTGTCCAGCAATTAGTTTTTTTTAGTTTGTTAAAGAAAACAGAATTGCACTTACACATCAGCATACACTGAAACAAAGTAATTCCCTGTGCTTTACCTAGTGCCATGTCACTCTGCTGAGTGGAAAATTACTGATTCATCTCTGTTTGTATTCACTTTTGTTTGAATTGAGAGGGGCATACTTACATTTCATAATCTCATATTCATAAATTCCTCATCACATGTTCATTCCACCTTGTTTTTTCTTCTGCCACAAAGAATTAGATTATTTCCAACCAAGGTGACAATGGACAGTGTATGATCCTCTGCTCTATATTACTTCAGTGCGTCTGCTGTTCAAATGAGTTGATGCAAGGATCCTCAGTAAAATCTTTGAGATGATCAAATGTTTTGTTTTAAAATAACTCAGAAGATCAAATAGAAGATTTCCTGCTTCTTAATTATCCTATGCTTCACAGATGCTGCCTGTTCTATTGAGCATTTTCTAGATTTACTGTTTGAGTTGAACAGCTTCTTCCTGGACTTAATTAAGACTTGGAGCTAAACAGGCTGGTTTTTACTGATGCCTCTCTTTTGATTTAGATGCTCTTATAACCTTTCCAAATGGCAGCACGAGATAGCTAGGCCACTGACATTTATTCTTTCACAGGCCAGCCACAATGCTAAAGTAAGACAAAATTATCCTGTCTGCACAGGCATTAAACCAATCACAAAGTGGTGATCTGCCTATGGAGTTTTAAGTGATACCTGAACTCATCGTATAAGCTTTTAAAGAAAGTTTATAACATCTCCACACATAATTGGTGTGACAGGAACAGCCTTCAGCTGGCTAAGATGTAAGCTTTGAAGGAAAAAAAAATCCCTTTTCACATTTTACTTTTAACCAGCAAGAAAGCTATTTTCTCTCTTTTATCTCTGACATATGGCAATGATCAGATTCTACAGATGATCACAAATAGAATATATAATCAGCAGCACATCTCAACTGAATAGATACATTAAAAAGGAAAGTTTTGAACTTTTCTGTGTAAGGAAAGAACCCAAAGGCATGTTAAAAAAACAACTTTAGGGGCTGAATTCAATCGCACCCAAAAAATGGGCACTCAGATTATGATGTGCGATTAACTAAGTATTTGCTGTCTCTGACCATTTTTCCTAGGGCTGAGTCCCATGCTGTGGGTCTACAGCAGGAAGATAATTAAAGAAATTAGGTTAGTGGTTATTTTCAGTGAATTTTCCTGCACAAGGCTTTGATACTAGCGTGGACCCTCCCTCCTTGTGCCAGGAACCCAACAACTCGGAGAAGACAGCTGTGCAGCAGGAGGTTCAAGCTAGGTGGGATTTCCAGGCTTTTTAATGTTAACTGGTAAAAGAAATTGCATGGATGAAGCATTCCCTTGTCAGATATTTGCAATGTGTGAGGACTGATGCAGTCGCAGCAGCTCCCTGACAATGATGGAGCTGCTGTTGTGTTCCTACAGCTTTCCCCTCAGTAGTGCCTTTCATTGGCAACACTGTGAAGACTGCCAGTTACCCAAGCCATTGGTTTAGATGCATGTACCTTCCACTTCCACTGCGCATCCACCATACCTAATTCTGCAGTAATCCTGGAGACGTGTTCCTCAACAGTCAGCTCATGCACTATTGTTCCTGAAGTCCTGCTGCAGCTGCAAAAAAACAATCTCTAAGCTGAAATTCACAATGTTTCACTCTTTTCGGATAACATTTCCCGCATTCAGAATCACTATCCATGCTGTTTCAACTCGACTGTGAACTATTGCCCTGTATCCGAAGTTTTGTCTTATCACATCCAAAATTGGTCCTCACCTTTCCTAAAACTTCAAGGTTGAATTTCTCCATTTAGGTTCCCACCCCTGCCATTGCACCAAAAGAATGAATCAAAGCCAAAAATAGTGGCTTCTTGTGATACGATGCATTACCTGCCCCTATCACCTTCAGTATCTTGGCCAAACACCATCCTTCACCATTGTCCAAAGAGGCTGCTCTCAGTTGATGTGGCTCTTATTTGTTTGAATTGAAGTCAATGTATCCTCATCCATTGCCTCACTTCTTACCTTAGATCATAACCTCTTAATTAAAAGCTACCACTTGGCAATAATATTTGTTATTAATAAGCAGTTTAGACTGAATGTAAAAGAAGATAAACCTCTCTCCCTGTCACCATTTTGATTTTTTCTCTCCATGTGCTGGTTTTAATCTTGTTCCTTATGTTCTTTCATCAGATGTTGTCATTATTCTAGTATTTACACACTGACAAAAATCACTGTCTGTACTACAATCATTGACAAACTAACTGCTACAATACTACTACAATCACAAGCCATTTGGTCCATAGCACTTTTATCACCAAATCTCTCCCACCCTCTATCCCTCCTGGACCTTCCATTTTGTTCTTCCTTCCCCTTACACTTTCAGTAGAATCATATTTGACTCAAAACATTAATGGTTTCTCTTTCAACAGGTGTTGCCAAACCGACTGAGCATTTTTCCACAGTTTGTTTTTATTTCACAATTTCAGTATCCAGAGAATTTTGCCTCTATTTTGATGTAATTTCTCAGTCTGACAGTTTTGCAGGGAATAAAAGAAGAGTTTCAAAGATGATTTTTGATAATTTTTTCTAACTGGCATATCAATATTTTCCATTATTGTCATAAGACTCATTGATTCAATGGCAGTGCATTCTGGGTAAATAGACATGGAAGGACCATGGTGGGCAAGAAGAGGGCATTAAGGTCACATGGAGAATATACAAGCTGCTTAGAGGTGGTATGGAGAGTGCCTCATTTAGATCTTTTGAACTTACCTTTCAACAGATTACAGTATCCAGATAATGGTTAACAATTCCTGTGACGATGAGTCATGACAAGTTGACTAGATCCACAAATTTGTTTGGGGATAAGGGTGCCGGGTGGGTGCCGTAAACATGGTGCTGGGAGAGGTCTACCTTCACATTTGAGCTGGCAAGTTTGGCAGTTGGAGGGTGTGATCTTAATATCTACACCCTTATCCCATGATAGCAAAATTTCCCAGCATTAGAACAGGGTATAATTCCCAGAATCAGGTTCTGCCTACCATTTCTAACTGGCTCTAGAATTGGCCCAAGTCTGTGAGAATCCAGGCCTCCAGTTTTGGTCTGAGCCAGATTCCTCACAATGTCATTGATGTGTTAGCTTTCCACCAGATCTTCCATTCTAATTCCTTTCCATGATAAACACCACTGACCCCCACCTCTGTAACATTGCCTGTCTCCAGCCTATTTCAGCCCATTTCCTGCTGAAAATTTCTTTCACGCCTTTGTCAGACACGCACTCAGCTGTTTCACGTTCTCTTGGCAGGACTCCCACTCTCTATTTTCTTCAACTCATTCAAAATTCTAATTGCCAGTACCTTATCCTGCATCATCATCCTTGTCTCTGATTTTCACTGGATCGTAAACACCAGCTCTTCCAATTTAAAACTTTTATCCTCACAGTTTGATTACTTCATGGCTCAACCCTCAGTCTCTATAACCTACTTAAGACCCAAATGTTCCCTATCCCTATTGGCTTACATTCATCTGTCAGGTTTTTTTTCTATTGTATCCTCCATTAGCCCACCACCAGTCTTATCCTTTGCTCTTAAATTACCTGCCTGTGTCTCCAAACTACACCTCCCTCTCCTATCTTAAAATCCTCCATAAAAGCCATTAAGCTTGTGATCACCTGTCCCAATATTTCCTTCTTAGTTTCAGCATCCTTTTACTTTGCAACTCTGTACAGTGTCTTGGATTGTTCTCTGCTTTTAAAGTGGTCCCTCTGTACTCTGCCTGAATGCAGGTCAAACACACATTTACAATGCTCAGTTTTTTTTTTCAGAATAAATAATGGTTTGTATTAGAGAGTGTCAGCATTGAGGACATTGGTAATGCCACCTAGCATAGGGGCCAAGTGGAAAAGTTAGGTTGTGAGGAAATTGGTGGGAATGGAATTAAGGAAGCAGGAGGAAACTTTCATGGATGAAACAACCTTGGACAAGGAATAAGCAGACAAGGAGAGAAATGAGAAAACAAAATGCTATCTGATCAGTAGCATAGAACCCACTAACCTAAACATACTTTCTCAGTAAATGGCAGTGCAGAGGGTAGGAGAAATTTAATGTACTGTTAAAAATTTAAAATTATTGGTTCAGCTGCAGTCGAAGACTAATTGTACATAATACCATAGAGACGATTCCACCAGATTTAAGATCAGAATTTTTTCTTGAAACAGTTGTGATAACACACAATACGAAATTATAAAATCTCAGTAAGTATACTGGCATCAAGTTCAGATATAATATGAGTTTCCTAGCTATGTTACCCTGAACATGTGACTTGACTTTCAAAAGACCCCACGCTCGCTCAGTAGCATAATTGTTTTCACCTTCTAAGTGCTGTAACTTTACTTCATTTCTGAATTATTTTGCATGAACTTCAGAATAGTTTCAAACTGGGGTCTAATAGCAATTGGGAACTGAATGGAAACAAGTCCAGGACTAAAACTAAGGTTTATTCATAGAATCCCTACAATGTGGAAACAGGCCTTTAGGCCCAACAAGTTCACACCAACCCTGGGAGCATCCTGCCCAGACCCATAGCCCTACAACACACCTAATCTACACATCCCTGAACACAATGTGCAATTTAGCATGGCCAATCCATCTAAACGGCGCACCTTTGGACTGTGGGAGGAAACCGGAGCACCTAGAGGAAACTCATACAGACATGGGGACAATGTGCAAACTCCATACAGACAGTTGCCTGAGGCTGAGAATTGAACCCAGGTCCCTGGTGCTGTGAGGCAGAACCACTGAGCTACAATGCCACCCTATGTTTAACGCACATTACTTTATATAAACACAAAACTCAATCTATCTTTTAAAAGCCTTCCAGAAAGAGTCACTGAAATGCTTAACAACCTCTATATATGTTTATTGGTTATACTAAATCACTTTGTAGACTCCAGCAAAGTCACCTTATGAAAATCCTGGAAGACATCAACATCAAAGGAAAAGATCTTCACTTCATCAGAAACATTTTACTGGTATCAGCTAGTGGCAATCTGATAATGAGAATGAACTTGGTTATTGGAAGCAAACCAGGGATTAGACAAGGATGTATATTCTCTCTGAACTATCTCTCCCCATGCTGTAAAGTCTAAAACCTGATCACAAATTTGGCTCCTTCTGCTGTCTTCTGGAGAGTAATGTGAAAGACCATAACTTTCTATATTTCGGGTTAAAGCAAACAATCACCAACTCCCTTTCACACTGGAAGTTAATGGGCAAATTACCATGCCTGAAACATAATATCTACAAATGTGTTTCTGTGATTTTGAGAGTCTCAAGATCTATTTGTAAACTCAGAAACTGCTATCTTTGTTTCCAAGCACAAATGTTTTGCAGCTTCTTCTCAGCAAAATAATGAAAGTTTTTCTTTGATCTTTTACAATCAAATCATCCAGACTCATCACAAGACAGACTTAAGAACAGGTCCAGATTCAAAATATAGTAGCATCATTAATCTAATAAACATAACAACAATATTCTAATTGAACACAAGATTCAAATTACTAGGATTGTACTCAACTAAAAAGGACAAAACTTTTGCAAAGTGGGATATTAACTCTTCAGTTAGATGTTATTCCAACTGGAAAGTGTTATCCAATCCCCAAAAAGCCAGTTTTGTGGTGTAGATATTTCTTAATCAATCTTTACAGGGATGTTGTTATACATTTCTGGAGAAGGTAAGACTTAAACCCAGATTTGAATATTAAGATTGATTAATATTAAAGAAGTAGCATAGTTTATATCTTGTGTTTAGGACAGAATGGGTATGTTCCTTTTTATTGTCTGTGATCAATATGTTTGTGCGTATGGGGTATTTGTCTTTTATCCTCTGTGCGATTGATCCAAGTAAATAATTCAAGCAGCCAGCTTTGACTTAATTTAGGTCTTTTTTATTTGTTATTTATTATCACAATTTATTATTCTAGGTGTTCAAAAAGCACATTTCACTCACCTACCTCACATACAGCAATACATTCACACAAAGCTGAGATACTGATGAAGGTAAAACAATACAATAACCATTTAAGAGTACTTCAATCTCTTTTGTGCTCTGGTAGTTTGGATGAGTTTATGCTTTAGTTGAAGTGAAGCGCAGGATCCTCAATTAACTGATGTTTCTTGTAGCAAAAGCACCTGGTTGTTTGCTTTCATGTGTACTCAAAGTTGGAACAAGATAGACACAGCTATTTTCCCACTTTCAAAATGTTGCTGTTTATTACCTTGGCGGCTTTGATGATTTACATCTGGTTTGATGGAATTCTGTTGGAACTTTCTCTGCATAAAAGCTTCTCGCTATTGTAACGGTTTACTCATCCTGTGACCTATTGCAAGTCTTTAAGTTATTTTCACAAACAAGGTAAATGATTTGGTCAATTATACGTTCTGTTTTGTAGATTCCACACATTGAGTGCATGTGACAACCTGTGTCATTATGTCTGAAAGGCCCAATAAATTGATAATGGTCTTTTTAATTATTTCTTGAAATGATCCTAAAACAGTATCAATCTGGAAGGGTCTTTTGCTCCCTTGAGACTGCAAAATAGTTCCAATCCACAAATTAAATGGGGTGATATTCAGACTGTCCTATTGTTGCTTATACTTTCAAGTTACTGTGTTTACTTCAAGTTGCTAATGGCATATGTTAATTAATGAGAATCTAGAATGAATTTTTATATGTGGGCTCTGAAGCTCCACAGTATGCACCTGTTCAACTTTCAAGACCAAAGCTCAGAATTCCCAGCACACAGCAGATTGGAGATTTAATTATAATTAAAATATAAACTAGATGCTGGAAACGGCCTCAAAGAAAATGCACATTGGAGCATGGAGAAGCAAATGAGCTGCACATTTCAATTTTTGATCCTTTGTGGTTTTATGTACCATAACTAATAAACAAGAATTAGTACCAAGTACAAGTTGCCATATGAAGGCAGGCATATTTATAATTATAACAATTTAAAGGCAATGGGCTATAAATTCATGCATAGCATTTTCCACCACAAAGAGGCCAAAAATAACTAACTTCAAACCAATGTCAAAGCCCTAAATGTCAATATTGAAGTTTTCTGGCGAACATAGCCATGCAACAGAGTGATGATATTAACACATTGAAGGAGCATGGTTCTCCTGTTTTTAAGAAAATAGACTAATATAAAAATAAGACCAGTTTTATAGGGCAGTTTCGAGGCAGGAAGGCCATTTAACTTAATGTCACGTTGACCTGAGCCCCGGCTTCATGTTTCTGCTGGAATTGAGTTACAGCTGGAAGATCTATCATCGAATTTCCTAACCTGCAATCAATTGAGGTGCTTGAGCTGCCAATGTTTGACTGTTTAAAGGCTTCATTCCTGCCAACATAGGAATCAACTCAGCTGCAGTGGGCCAGTCACCATGTCTTGTAGTCACCAGCAGGACGCCTCCAGAGAACTTGGGTGGCTCCTTGATTGAAGGCAGTCAAAAACTGCTCAAGAACTTGACATCACCACTGAGATTCACATTCCTCCCCTTCCTGCAAATCCACCTGTCCCTCCCCACATAATCCATACTCAGTGAAAACCCCCTATCCGTCCCATAATACTTAACAGTGGTCTGGGTCACTCTATGATCCTTGTACTCCAATGCTGCCAGCTACAAATTCCTCAGAGGGAAAAGTTGAGCATAAGAGCTGTCCATGTCTAGTCATCAGCAGATCTCGGGGGCAAGGCTTCCAATCCAGGGTCTAGATTCTAGTGGAATGACTATTGTGGCTTTCTCACTCCCTGACAGGCTTATGGTTCTGTAGATCTTCAAGAAAAGAGACAGCACAGGTCTTTCACTGTCTGTAGTAGAAAACAAACCCCAGTGCATCACCAAGGTTCTGCCTTTAGTCTCCACAACATTAGAAATGTAAACTTTCTTTGATAATATTAGTTGCTATCAGTTCTCTGACTCAACTATATAGGTAGAGCAGATATCTATTTTTTACCCAAATCCATCCAGCAGTGGACTTTGATTTGCAATGCTAGCAGAAAGAAATGTAATTCAATGGGTAGGCCTTTGTTTGAGCATAACCCTTCCGGCATAACCGGTTTCCTGAGATCGCAGTACATATTTCTAGCTTGCACTGTCCTGTCAATCTTACATGGTGCTTCTCAACTCAAAAATTAGAGCGGTTGGCAAAGTTCACATAAAACAGTGCTTTGGTTTCATCTGCCAGAATCAGAGCTTGGATGCCTCATAGCCCCTCACAGTTGTTGGAAATTAGTGGTTGTTTGTACATATGAACACCTCATTTGATTTTGCTCTGCTCCTCTTTAAAGGTGATGCAGTGTGCTTACAACTAAACTCATACCTCCTCTTCCACTTTAAAACAACTGCTCTGTTCACAATTGCTTCTTGACTTCCTCTTCCTTTGATTTTACACTATTCTTAATGATGGGACTGATAAAAAGTGAAATTACAAGCCTCACTTAAAATTCAAAGAGGTGTCAAATCGATTCAAGATACCATTATAATCTTTCATTTTCCTTCATCAGCCTTCTCCATTTGAAATACAGGTGTTTTTCAATGCTTATCTTTGTCTCAATCAGCTGAATAGAAACATATCAGAATTGTTAATTGAATGATTGTTTAATTTAATATCAAACCTCTGAAACGAGACAGAAAGGTATGTTCAACACATCAACTGACTTGCACTAAAGTTATTCATTGACTTTGTCTCAGGCCCCATTTGGGGTAGTAGCACATACTCTGGACTGAAAATTAAATGCAGCACTGAAGGAATGCTAGATTGAGACAATAAATAGTTCTGGTGATTGCTATCTGGGGCAGAGTAGCGGGTTTACGCCTGATGTCTTTGCCAATGTTTGTCTCTCCATCAACAGCACCAAAAACAGATTAGTTAGTTAGGCAGACAATTGCTGATTCTGGAATTTTGCTAAACATATAATTGCTGCTGTGTAAGCCCATGTAACACATTTCAGAATAACTAATGTTATGATTCCAGTTAATGTCATGACTGGATAAGTCAGATCCAGTGTGAAGTCTGGCTTGATAGATCATATTTAATTTCTTTTAATTTAAAATGGCAGTCTTTCACTCAGACAGAAGATTGTGGATTTGGTTTTAACAAAAAGGTGGGAGTTTAATACCTTAAAGAAAGAAAACCAGAATTTTAAAAAACAGTTATCTAACTATACCACAGGTTAAAAAATATTGAAACACATGGCAAAAGAAATCTCATCTGTTCCCAACACCATCAATTTACAACAAATCAAAAGCCAGAGAATTTATATTTTCCTGTCCAGTCTGTAGTTTGACTAAACTGCTTCTCCTCAATTCCTGTCTTGTGATATGCAAAGCCTTTTTTTTTGTGGAACACTCTTGTAACTTATAGTTTTGAAATTTTTCAGCCTTTTCATAACCTGCAGAGCTCTGACCAAACATTCCTGTTTTGCAAGTTCCACAAACTTCCACTGTTTCACTGAAGTATCTTGCTCCCTTAACTGCTCTGATCAATTTGCTTTTCTAAGATATACCATACCTTTGTGTAACTTCAGTCAAGTCTTCTTTGAATTACCCCCAAAAGAATTTGAAATAATTTAAATATGTTTGCTCATCCTAGACTTTTACACTCATAATGACTTACTTTACTTATCTTGTCGTAAACCTCCACAATAAAAAACAAACTTCCTTAACACTCCAGGAGTCCTTGCAGGCACCTGCTCCCTGAACATGATGGTTTAAGTCATGATTCCCCGGAAAGACTGACCTTATCAATTTTGCAAAAACAGACAACATCAACTTGCCACTAGTTTCAAATCCAAGCACTGAAGGAATGTTTATATATGAAACACGTACCTTTCATCACATTCTTAATAGATAAAATTCAGCGCCATCGAAGAAGATACTAAATACAATATCAGTAATTATGATCATAAAAATATTTTGTTCTTAGATCCCATTAGTGTATTGAAAAATTTGAGTCACAGACTCTTTTATGAATGAAAGCATCCTGAGCATTGTTCCTTAATGAAATTGTGGTGTGCGAATTGCTCCTTGAAGATCCATGATAAACATAGCTTTTTCTCCCTGTCTTTGTCCCGGCTGTTCTCACACTTGTCCTCCCTCTGTAGCATCTTGTCCTGCTCTAGGTGGCCTTTCTTCATGTTCAATGGCTGCCAGCCCACCTCCTCTGGGAAGAACTTGTGCCAATACACTGTTTTACATTGTAAAAGTATGCTGCAGGACAAGCCAGAGCACTCCTTACAGAGAATTCAAACTTCAACCAAATATAAGAAAACTCTAAAAATGCATATAATTTCACCAGAATTCAGAAGAAATAGTCAAACAATTAACTTACAAGTAGTTCATGATCCTTTCAAATAGCGTAATGTTGAGGGGCTGTCCATCATCATGTTTTACTTTGTATGCAGCTGTGTGAGTTTAAGATAAGGTATTGACTGGAATGTGCAGTTAGAAAATTATAACTGTGCTTTTTAATTCACCATTAGAAGCTTATCTAATTATCTCACTGGTCTGAATGCAGCTACTAGCTGATAGGCATTCATGCATGCATACTTTTTTTTAATCAAGGTCATGTAAGAACATAAGGTATAGAAGCAGAATTAGGCCATTTGGCCCATTGATTCTGCTCTACCATTCAATCATGCTGATACATTTCTCGATCCCATTCTCCTGCTTTCTCCCTGTAACTTTTGATCCCCTTTCTAATCAAGACCCTATCTCTCTCTGTTTTAAAAGCACTCAGTGGCTTAGCCTCCATAGCCTTCTGTGGTAATAAGTTCCACAGATTCACCATGCTCTAGCTGAAGAAATTTCCTTCATCTCAGTTCTAAAGGGTCACGCCTTAATTCTGAGGCTGTGTCCTCAGGTCCTTGTCTCTCATACTAGTGGTAACATCTTCTTCACATCTGTTCTATCCAGGCCTCTCAGTATAGTGTGAGCTTCTAAACTCCATCAAGAACAGACAGAATCCTCAACCGCTCCTCATATGACAAGCCCTTTATCCCCAGGATCATTTACGTAAACATCCTCTGGATCCCCTTTAGGGCCAGAGCACCTTTTCTCAGATAAAAGGACCAAAACTGCTCACAACATTCCAATTGTAACTGACCAGAGCCTTACACAGCTTCAGCTCTCACTCTCTTAAAATGAATGCTAACATTGCAGTTGCATTCCTAACTGCCAACTGAGCTTGCATGTTAACCTGAAGAGAGCGCTGGATAACAAAGTGTGGAGCTGGATGAACTCAGCAGGCCAAGCAGCATCTCAGGAGCACAAAAGCTGACGTTTCGGGCCTAGACCCTTCATCAGAGAGGGGGATGGGGAGAGGGTTCTGGAATAAATAGGGAGAGAGGGGGAGGCGGACCGAAGATGGAGAGAAAGAAGATAGGTGGAGAGGAGAGTATAGGTGGGGAGGTAGGGAGGGGATAGGTCAGTCCAGGGAAGATGGACAGGTCAAGGAGGCGGGATGAGGTGGTAGGTAGGAAATGGAGGTGCGGCTTGAGGTGGGAGGAAGGGATGGGTGAGAGGAAGAACAGGTTAGGGAAGCAGAGACAGGCTGGGCTGGTTTTGGGATGCAGTGGAGGGAGGGGACGAGCAGGGCTAGTCCAGATCCCTGGACTAGGATTCACACGTTCTGTTGTGCTTCAGATTTCTAAAGCCTTTTCCTATTTAGAAATAGTCTATGCCTGTGTTCTGCCTACCAAAGTGCATTATCTCACACATTTTTCCACATAGTATTCCATTTGCTACCTCTTTGCCCACCCTCCTAGCCTGTCCAAGTCCTTCTGCAGTCTTCCTGCCTCCTCAATACAACCTGTCCCTCCAACTATCTTTGTGGCATCTGCAAACTTAGCAACAATGCCCTCAGTTCCATTGTCCAGATAGTTAATGCGTCATTTAAATAGTTGTGATCCCAAAACGGGAACCCTGCGGAATCCACTAGCCACATCCTGCATTCTTCCTGTTAGCACTGTACATGTACACTTTTGACTTCACTTTTCAGTCTTATTTGGCTGTGCATCGCTTAAAATGCAAGAGCTCAAGAACCTTTGTTTAGATTCTCTTTGGATAAGATAACTAATACAAATTTATAACATGTAGCTTTCCTCACCAACTGATTACTTGGCATTCAAAATACAGTAACTGTTTGAAGAAAACATTGAACTACAAGATAGTGACTTTCTGAGTAGTTTATTTCCACAATCACTTACATAATGGCATAATCACCACTACTCTCATTTTCAAAGAAACACGTCGAGAAGCTGCAATCAGTCACTCAGTTTTAAAACATACCAAGGTTTTCAGCACCGACCTCTGACAAGTATCCACTAGGAGTGGAGACTTTTCTCACTCAGAGTTCTCAGGACCTGGAAATTTCTACCAGAAAGAAGTGGTTGTTTCCAAATGTAATTTTAAAAACGAATTAGACAGGTACTTAGGCTGATGAGAAACTTACAGTATTATCACAAAAAGTGGAGTGTGGGATTTGTGACAATGGAACTTTTAAGGAGACAGCATGTGCCTGATTGGTAGCCTTCTTTGCCGAGTGTATAGGAAATCTCTTGAAATAATCAGCTGTCACAATATCATGGATGGCACAGATGAAATCTGCTGTCATTTACAGGCTCAGACTTTCCTGAAGCTACAATAAACAATTCGCTTCCAAAGCTGTCTGATTACTCCAAGACAACAAAGTGTGGAGCTGGATGAACACAGCAGGCCAAGCAGCATCTTAGGAGCACAAAAGCTGACGTTTCGGGCCTAGACCCTTCATCAGAAAAGCTTTTCTGATGAAGGGCCTAGGCCCAAAACGTCAGATCCACACTTTGTTACCTCAGATTCTCCAACATCTGCAGTTCCCATTACCTCTGCTCTTCTGATGCTGCTTGGCCTGCTGTGTTCATCCACTTCTACACCTTGTTAGCTCAGATTCTCCAGCATCTGTAGTTCCCATTATCTCTGATTACTCCAAGACATTTTGCTTAAAACCAAGTAAAACATTGTCAAGCACTTTCATAATGTCAGCACTGAGAGAGAACTGTTTATCATCCTGGATTGCCAAGACTAAAGCAGAATCCTCGCCCTAGTTATTGAGATATCACCCTTGACAGAGTCCTTGCATGCAGACAACATCTCATCATGCCTGTGGAATAAATTAAAACCTGCATCATCCTCCTCATTAAACTAACTAATACCTCATAAGGATCATAGGCCAACATCCTAAGGACCTCTGCCTTGCCATCATGCAGTCAACAGCAGAATATTATCCCCCAGTATGGTGCATCATGACAGGTAACTTTGACTAACTCACCTTTCCTGACTCCTAGTTCTATTTAGTAATGTTCCCCCCTTTCCCCACCTCCTCACTAACTACACAAACTTCAATACGCATCAGAAGGACAATGCAACAGGCAATTTACTGGAGGAGGTCTACTTCAAGTAAAACCTTCCCTAATTCAATCATCTTCTGAATATACCAGCAATACACATTCACTCACCCCACCCCATTTGATTAAACTCACAACATCTCTCATTCTCCAAAATGAATGAATTTTGTAAATCACTCCTCATCAGAAAATCCCACCATCCCAGACATTAGTCTGATGAAGGCCCATTTTAAAGAGTAACAGCTGAGGACCTATGGCAGAAGATTTTGCACAAGAATGCATTCAGCAATTGTCAATCTCTCATTGCAGGCCCCACTATCTACCCAGGTTTGATCTTATGACAGTGGGTCATCTTAAATTTACTCTGCTCCTACCCACTGTCAGTGGGGTCACTGTGACAGCCCGGGGGAGCTGTCCAAAGTCAAAGCTATTGCTTGATGTACTGCAAGGTGACATACATGGTAAATAATTCAAACAAATCACATGGAGTAAAACAGTGTAACAAGGAAACACCAAAGAAGGCATTACCAGAAAAAGGCAACCTGAAGGCCTGGTGGGATTTAAAACTCATACAGAGCCTGGAAGAAATCGACCAGCAAAGGAACAAAAGCAGCAACAACAAAGAATTTGCTGCAACAAATGTGTTTCATTGAACTTAACAACTAGGCAGGAAAGGCTACGGAGTAAGTAGAGCTCATCTGAGAACAAGGCAAGACAGAACAATTAACAAAATCAGAGATAATGGGAACTGCAGATGCTGGAGAATTCCAAGATAATAAAATGTGAGGCTGGATGAACACAGCAGGCCCAGCAGCATCTCAGGAGCACAAAAGCTGACTCCCTAACCTGTTCTTCCTCTCACCCATCCCTTCCTCCCACCCCAAGCCGCACCCCCCCGCTACCTACTAACCTCATCCCACCTCCTTGACCTGTCCATCTTCCCTGGACTGACCTATCCCCTCCCTACCTCCCCACCTACACTCTCTCCACCTATCTTCTTTTCTCTCCATCTTCGGTCCGCCTCCCCCTCTCTCCCTATTTATTCCAGTTCCCTCTCCCCATCCCTCTCTCTGATGAAGGGTCTAGGCCCGAAACGTCAGCTTTTGTGCTCCTGAGATGCTGCTGGGCCTGCTGTGTTCATCCAGCCTCACATTTTATTATCTTGGAATTAACAAAATCATATTTTTTACATTTCTCCAGATCCGAGGATCAATACACCGCAAATTAATTGCTTGCAAATTGATTTGGCTCTCACAATGACTATTATGCAAACTGCGCACAGAAGAAATATGAAAGCAGTGGGTGTTTTCGACAAAGAATGCGTGCAATTTCCTTGCACTGATCTTGAATTCTCTGCAACTAGCCCTGCAAATCTCTCGGGAGTCACCTTTAGCAAGGGGGAACCAAAGTTTTATTTTTACCCCTTTTGCCTAAGACAAGGTTTAGAAATGAAATGTGGCCATATTTGGGGTAACTGTCACTACATCCGTTATGAAAACAAAAATGAACAAAGTTTTCTAATAATTTTCAAGCTTGGCAGGCTACCTGGATATTTACCAATGTAAACATTCCAGTGACTGCTGACTCAAGTGTTTTAAGAAGCATTCAAGCACTATAACATGTATGACTTCCAGAACTTAATGCTGAGAAAACAGTTTCAAATTCAGCTGAATGAAAGCTGGGGCATTCATTTCTGTTGCCAACACATCAAAAACAAACTTAATAAAATAACCTCTTTACTGAACCTTTTTAGTTAACTATTTAGGTGTCAATCATAGAACATAGAACATAGAAAAGTACAGCACAGTACAGGCCCTTTGGCCTACGATGTTATGCCATGTCAATAAGACAACCAAAATAAACTAAAGACCTGTGGATGCTAGAGATCTGAAACAAAACAGAAATTGCTGGCAAAACTCAACAGGTCTGGCAGCATCCAGGGGAACAAAGCAAAGTTACTGTTTCAAGTCTGCTAACACTTCATCAGAATAGGATAAGCCATCTTGATCAGTTAAAGCAACATCAATACATCTTCAAAAGAAAAGTTTTTAATGGTGGGTCAATGGTTAGCACTGTTACCTCACAACAACAGAAACCCTCTGTGAGTATGCAGTTTGTACCTTCACCCCATGTCTGCATGGGTTTCTTCCCTGTGCTCTGGTTTCCACCCACAGTCCAAAGATGTTCAGGTTGGGTGGATTGGCTGTGCCAAATGGCCCATACTGTCCACAGGTGTGTATGTTAGGTGGATTAGCTGTCGGAAATGAAGGGTTACAGGGGCAGGATGGGAAGATGGGTCTGTATGGGATGCTCTTCGGAGAGTCGATGTGGACATGATGGGCTGAATGGCCTTCTTCCACACTGTAGGGATTCTACGATTCAATGATTAAAGTAAGTCTTATCCCTCCATGAGGAATAAATTTGATACCTTACAATATTGTAGGGAAAATTATTAGTAAGAATTCAGTTAGCAGTTCGACAAATGCTAAGATTCTTTGGCCTACTCAGAAATAATGGTTCTGTTTTTTAACAAGAATCTAAAGGATACTTGCATTTCCAGTCGTATGGGCTAGATTCTCATGGGGGAAATGGACAGGTCAGGTCACAAGAGGTCCCAATTCAGGAGATGTGTCACCTTTAAAACGACCCTGTAACACCTAAGTATGTCCTGGGACGGTAAAGGCAAGGAAAATCCCAGGCTGCCACCTTCAGAGGGAGGCCTAAGAAAAAATGGAAATGAGTGCATGATCAAGCTGGCAAGGAAGCACATTTACCTCCATTTACTGGGATATCAATCCAGTTTTAATGATGTTCAGACACCTAAACCTCACCGCACATCTCCCTCACCGCCCACAATGCCCATGCCCTCCATGCTCATTCAAATCCTCCTGTCCACTTCTCCCACGAATCATGTAGTGCCAACCACTCAGTATTCACCATGATCAGATCTTGACATTTGAAATGTGTATTAAAAACATGTAGACTTCTAATAACCTAAACTTATTCAAAAATACTGATAATGGAAAAACAAAATCCTGAAATAAAGTCATTCCCTACTATTTAAAACCCATCAAATGTTCAATCAATTGTAAAAGCAAGCAAATGTCTATTGCATAATCACGTCAAAGACAGCTAATCTTATAACTGTCAAGCCATGCTAAGCCCCTGTTGATCCATGTGAAATCAGACAAGCATTCATTATGACTACTGTTGTCATAATAAATCCTTCCAGCTCACGGACAATTAAAATTGCAACTAAAAGATGACCTATCCATCAAAACAGTACTTTCTTTTCTGATTGAACCTGCTGGATTTTACCTTCATTTGAAATGGTCTTTGGGCATTTAAATTACTTTAAATTATATTATGAAATATTCCAATCATTGCAGTAAGAACACATCGAACTTATAAAGCATCTGAAAGAACAAATGGTTCTTTTTGGACTTCAAAGCCTACAAATGGTAGAATTCTAACAGCAAGTGATTTTCTTTTTGTTCCTCACTTAGGACTGGTATGTCCCTGTGGTATATGCCTTCCCTGAGAGACTGTGAGCTGTGTCTACCTACTGAAGGAGCCCAACTGCATAAAACCTTCAGGGGGATACAGTCTGCCATGATTTCAGCAAGGTTAGGAGTGCTATCTGCAGGGTGACTGCCTGCACATGAAAATTGGTGGAAATGGTTATGAGGAAAACAAAAATCCCATAATCAGATCCCGCCTGCCCATTTTACAATATTCCAGTGGCATCCCAATTTGGCTTTATGTAAGTTTTAGGGATCAAGTTGCTGCCACATTCCTGCTGCTGTTCACCTCCCATTTCATATTGTCCAGAGGTTCTCAATATCTCAAAATTTTCATGTCTTTGTATTAGATATAGGCCTCTGACTTTCTGTGGCACATCTTCTCTTCCATCACTGATAAATCTCAATTTCAATATGGACTTATATGTTCATTCATTAAACAGTCTTTTAAATGGGAGTTCACAGATTTCAAAGTTAGATAAAGCAAGGTCTGTATCAGACTTGTGTGCTCGTTCTAGGAGCACCTTTAGACATTTTAACAGTATTTATTCTTATTGACAAGCTGGTGAAATGGCTCAGATAACAAAGTGTGGAGCTGGATAAACACAGCAGGCCAAGCAGCATCTTAGGAGCACAAAAGCTGACGTTTCGGGCCTAGATTCTTCATCAGAAAAGGGGAATGGGGAGAGGATTCTGAAATAATTATTACAATTATTTCAGAATCGTCTCCCCATCCCTCTTTACTGATGAAGAGTCTAGGCCCGAAACGTTAGCTTTTGTGCTCCTGAGATGCTGCTGGGCCTGCTGTGTTCATCCAGCTCCACACTTTGTTATCTTGGATACTCCAGCATCTGCAGTTCCCATTATTGCTGAAATGGCTCAACTTGGTTGTTTTTGCATTTATCTGAAACTACTGGAATTTATTGTAAAATTAGGTAGAATTTAAAGCATGGAAACAGGCCATTTGAACTGATACGTTAAATTTAACTGGTAATTATGCTCCCCGCAAACATCCTCCAACCTTATTTCATCTTACTACAAGATATACATCCTTGTTCATCACAGGTCCACTATCCTTTTCTGTATATTAATTCTCTCAAAAAATTAAATCTTTTGAAGTGCCCTGTTAACTCTTTGAAATTTTACAGGAATTGGAGATTCTGGGGAGAATGCTCAACATTCGGATTCTTGAAAAGGTAGTCATCCAACTCAATTCTTCATGCAAAGCAACTTATCAAAACACAGCCCTTTCAATCATGACTGAATGATATCGTCATTCTAAGCAAAACACCAATTGTTCAGGCTGAGTAATGATTGAACTTGAGAGTTTTGTTAAGTGTCCTTAATCATTCCATTTCTCCAGAATTACCATTCAGAACAGCCAACCAATTTGATCTTCAGTATGCTAATTAATATGCTTCTTCATCAATTCTTTACAGCCTGAGATAGCTTCCTGATGGGTTAAATAACAATGGCCTGAGGATTTGTTTAAATGTGCAGCATGCCTTAAGCTTCACTTCTCTGCTGATGATATCCTGGCATGGGGACCTTTTTTTTAGTCCATGAATTTGGCCCAGCATCTATCACCATCATTTTCTTATAACTCACATGTTGCACACTTTACCATCAAAACTATTCAACATACTTCGAAACTCAGTGGAGCTTACAACACAACAGCTTTGTTTTTGGATTGTTTAATGTAAACATTCCAGAGTTTGAACTCTGAAGCTCTTTGCTATTATCAGTTTCAGGTTTATTTTGTCAAAACATAAGACATTCAAGCTTAAATTTGACTTTCTTGTTGTTTGAGCATGAAAATCTTCCCAAAGATTCATAACCTTAATCAAAAGACTGACCTTGCACCAAGATCCAATCACTTCAATCACCTGCTTTGTTGTATTCACCATTGTGCTACTTTTCAGATTTTGGATAGCTTTGGTGAGAAATCATTCTGTTCAGTACAATTCTGACCTCAAGTACAATAGGTTTCCATCTTTCTGGTGTTGCATTTACAACAATATTAGTCTATTTTCATTTTCTTCTATATATTTTGCACTTCTTCCTCTTATAGTTATGTATTTCAGTTGCTGTGCTATTGACGCAACAGCCTTACAAATGGGCTGCCATAGTCAGCGCCTGTTATTGTTAAGGTCTCAATAAATTTAGCGATATTCTCAATTCTAGCAACTGTTGTGTCTCTGATTAGACTATCATCTGGCATCTTGTAGCTGTATATTCAAGGTAGAATGTGATGTGTGCAATAGCTATTATCTCAAAACTTTAAATCTCATTGTTAACTATACAGCATTGTTATGGCCCATTTACCTTAAACAGAATACATTCCTCAAAATCTGTTCAATTTTATCAAAAATAATCTCCCACAGTGAGATAACACTGTGTAGAGCTGGATGAACACAGCAGGCCAAGCAACATCGGAGGGGTAGGAAGGTTGACGTTTCGGCCCTAGACCCTTCTTCAGAAAAGAAGGGCCTAGGGCCGAAATCTCAGCTTTCCTGCTCCTCTGATGGTGCTTGGCCTGCTGTGTTCATCCAGCTCCACACCTTGTTATCTCAGATTCTCTAGCATCTGCAGTTCGTACTCTCTCTGAAACAATCTCCCTCAGTGTTGTTTGTACCTCACTTCAACTGAATCCCATGCCCTGTTGTTCCTAAGTTAATGAATGATATTTTTCATAATTATTCAAACATTTTAATTGTTTTCTAGATAATATGCAATTTTGTTGTTCAGCTCAGATAATATCAAACTAAAAAGACAAAACCTTGAGGTATCTCTTATATTGATTAGCCATCAACATTGCAGAACAAGCTTCTTATATTGGAGTCTTATTACATTCTAAAACAAATAGTGATAAGAAAATAAACAAGAAATTCTTTCTTGTGAAGAAAAGATGTTTGATAAAACCTCACTTCCGAAGAGAATAGATGTTAATTCAATGATGTGCAGATAAAACTCACATGCTTAATAACAGATTCAAATTTGAGCAACACAAACTTGTAGGAGAGTGGAGTCACAGGGGGAAGTGTTACATTAATCTTGAACCAGTGGATAGGAATTTCAAATCACTACTACCTCAGACAGGTGTCCATTGAAGCAGACAACATGCAAACTTCAAGCTGTCTTTGATCAAGGTAACAGGAGTAGGCTCACCAGCAAAAGGCACACTTCAGACTTGTTGCCCCTCATTAAGAAGTCCATGTCCCTACATGGCTATTATGAATCAGTCTTCCACTTAAAAGAGAGCTGCCTTTGTACTACAGGAGCTGTTACAATACTATCCCCTGAAAGATTTGCTGGAGTTAGGATTATGCAAAAATGCTGAACAGATCAGACTATACACTTTGGAGGCTGGATTTTATTGAAAGATCTTGACGCAAACAGATTTGGTGGATTTCAGGAGGAGTTTTCCTCTAGTTTGGGAGACAAAGAGTAGAAGGCAGGTTTTAAACACAATTGGATCCCCTTTTTAAGAGAGAGACGACAGAATTCATTTTTCTCTCAAAGTATTGCTAGAGAGTAGAGTTCTCTTCCCTAGAAGGTCGTAGAGGCCAAGTCTTTAAATTTAGTTAAGATAAAGTTAGAGAGATTTTTGATAGACAAGGGAGTTGAAGGTTATGGGGTACAGTCAGGAAATGGAACTGAGATTACAATCAGATCAGCCATGATCTTATTGAATGGTGGAGAAAGTTCAGTGGCTAAATCCTACTCCCACGTTTTATGTTCCCTTGCTCCACACAAACTTGGGCAATAATCCAGTGAATCATAGGCATAGAGTCATACAGAATGGAAACAGACCCTTTGGGCCAACTCACCCATGCCAAATTTCTCAAACTGAAATAGTCTCACTTGCCTGTGTTTGATCCATATCCCTCCAAACCTTTACGACTTATGTACCTGCCCAAATATTTTTCAAATGTTGTAACTGCTTTTCCATCTACAACTTCATCTGGCAGTTTATTCCACACACAAAACACCCTTTGAGTAAAAATGTTGCCCCTTAAGTCTCTGAGTATTTCAGGATGCTGATGATTTGATCAATAATATTCTTCTTGGCTCATGTCTTGCCAGGATGTTGTGGGGAATTGTGAGCTAATTATACTCTGGTTATCCCTTATCATTCAGAAGGCAATTTTGGTCCCTTGTGCTAGCACGGCATTGCAGGTTTGGCTGGCTACCCACAGGTTGAATACAGTCTGTCAGCTGGCAAGATAGCAGACATTCACCAGCTCAATCTTCAGGGCATAGTAGCACATTAACTACAAACTACTGAATTGAAAGCTCTTGGGTATGAGGCCCATCTCCCGCATAGGGCCCATGAAGCTAAATGCGCACTGTTGATTGCACGTTGTGTCACTGGGAATACTGCTAGCTTAGTAATGTCCACTCCCTTCATTCTTCCTGATAAGTAAGAAAACAATAAATTTCCCATTTCCTTCACTACAGGGTTTCTGACATTCTCCTGGTGCAGCAATTGATGGCAAACAGTAAAATGTCAGCAATCTGTCACGGCCAGGAAGAATCCACTAGAACGGAAATTGAGGGCAAAAGTGATCTTAATGGCCACCAGTCCTGCCACCCTCACCCTGCTATGCACCTGCATCTCATAGTTCAATCACCATCTCCTTTCTAAAACAGAGACTTCAAACAGTGCTGCTGGCTGAAGTGGAGAATGGAAAGGTGCTCCCTGATGACCCTTAGCTCCTTTCATCGAAAGCTCTCATCCCATTCTCCTCCTACCCACTCTGCAAACAGCTTCTCCTTTCTTCTGTCTAAGCTCCAAGTCACTCACATACTGCTGCACAAGTGCTACTGCAACTAGAAGAAAGGGCAAAGTAGGCTTTCTCCTGACAGGCGAAGCAATCCCTCTGACCCCCATGTAGGCAAAATCCAGTGTCACTCCCTTGTAAATCCCAGAAGTTTGTGAAACTTACCAATAAAGCTGAGCATCATTCTGCTCCAACAAAAGAAAGCCAAACGTTGCATTGTTAACCATTTAAGTTACATTAGTGAGGGGAGGACTGTCCCATGTGCAGATGAACGTCTGTTCAACTGGAAGTGATTAAGAGACAACATTAACAGTATCCGGACAGTCCAAAATGCAGACTGCATACTATATCAGTATTAACAACTGTTTGATATCCCAGTCCATGTATTTTATATGCTTCTAGTACATGCACAGTACATAGACATTAGCAATCTTCTAGTCAGAACAGGCTCTATGACACTCTGGAAGCACTATAGCAGACATTGTTCTGAAGTTTGAGCTTCTGTAGCATAACCTTTCACAATCTGACTCTTAAAACATGTTCTGTTATTACTCAGGTTTGCCGCTGCTTGTTTTATAAAAGAAATTGGTATTTTACTTTTTACTTGATTATTTTTCTACTCGTTTCATAATAAAATAAATCGTTCCACATCATTCCTGATAGCTTAGTACATTATTTGATGTTAAACCACACATGCCACTGACTCAGTAAGTCTCAGTAATGGTGGTACTAAGCGAACAAAATGAACAAAAGTGTCTCTAGATTTGTCAGAATCATCCAGGCTTCCCATTTCTGACTGTTAAGCAGTGATCTCCGGTAGGAAGAGATGCACATGGGGTCTTTGCATAAAAACAAGCTAATCTTCAGCTGTGATATCCCTTACTATCAAGTTTTGGCCTCACATGTAAATTAAATCCCTTTGAACTAGGTACTGGAGTGCTTCTGCTGTGATTCTGCAGCATATGAAAACATTACAGTCTATAGCTCAACCCACCAAGGGTTCACTGTGATCAACGAAGCTGATGTTTTTAAAGCGTTTTTATTACTGCTGACTTAATATTTCAGAGTAAATCAAAATATGCATCAGTTCCCAGCATCATTCCATTCACACTCGTAAACCTGTTCAAAATTAATGAAATAAAAACAAAACATCCGTTGACACATTGTAAATATCACTAAATCACTAAAATGATAGGCACATTTTGTAGTCATTGTAACTTGCTTGCAGTAAGCGACACATGCCATTCAGTAGTTTGATGTCGAGAACAAAATGCACTAAGGTGAATCCAACAGTAAAAAAAATCATTGACCTTTCAATCATATCTCAAAGTAACTAATAAGAGCCCAGTAAGATGAAGATGAGGTGGAATTCCTCGTACCAGCCGGTAGAGAATCTGTAGAATTCCTTACAATAGAAGACTTTTGAGGCTGGGTTGTTAAGTATATTCAGGGCTGAAGTGGACAGATTTTTAATCAGTAAGGGAATCAGGGCTATGGGCAAATCAAGAGGATGGAATTAAGGATTATCAAATCAGCCATGATCTCATTGAATGGCAGAGCAGACTTGATGGGCTGAATGACCTACTCTGCTCCTTTTGTTTTCTGCTCTTATTATCTAGAATTCTAGGTCTATGCCCATCATGCTGGGCACCTGATACTGAATAGCTGATTATTGGGATCTGCTACATTTGTGTTACACTTCCAAAAGGTAGATCCAAAGACTGGCAACTAGGCCTCAGTCATTTATTAAATGGCTGTTTACTGTCTTTCTCCATTTCTCAAATGCACTCATATAAAAGACCTTATTAAGGAGACCAGAGTTTGTGAGGGAACCTGTGTATAGAAATCTGACTGTAGTAAGGAGTTATAAACTAAAAGGATTATTTTGCTATTTATAAAAGCTTAAAAAAATTTCAAGAAAGTTAATGTGCAATTCACACTCCATAACAATGGTCTTCTGGATGGAAGGACTTCCCTCTTCTTATGGCAATAAGACACTCCTTGACAAAGGAGATTCATATCCAAGATCACAGCAAACATTTTTTTGTTTTTCAAACCTTCTAGAAGGCTCAATAGTGTAGCATTAGATAAGATGGGTGATAGGTCTAAATCACAAGCAACTGAAACGTATGCAAAACTAGTCCAACAAAAAAACTGCACTACACTCTTAAAACACAGCCACATGACGAAGCAAAATGGTGACCATCATTAAGCCTTATTGCTTAGTTTCCTTTGAATCAATGAGGGACAGTTTATCTCTGTCATTTAACAGTCATAGAGGCTTTACTATTAATCAATGAGACCCGGATTTACCTAAAAATGAACAATTCTACAAATCTTATTTGGGACAAAAAATGAATTTAGTTACAATTAAGTTACATTAGAGGATCGTTCTTGCAGCCTCAACAAACATTATAAATATTAAGAAATTTAGATTCAGCAAATTTGTTCCAGTTTCTCTCCTAATGAAATTATTTTGGCCTCAGCAATGATAATTCTCTCCTAATGAAAACAGTCATCTTGATAACTGTATTGTCATTAGTCAGGGATTAAGGTGAATAATACTATAATAATTGCTTGATATCCTACTTTGATTTTCTCACCATAGTCTTAATTTCATGCTTGGTACTTTAATAAACATTCAGAATTTAGATTGTTTCACAAGGTCTTCAGTATTGCTCACACATTACCCAGCTCCATACCCTCTCTGGATAGAAGCATACATTGCTGTCCACACTTGGATAATATCTGGAATGTGACAATCTGGCTGAAACCTGTTTAAAAAAAGTTATCTGGAGGAAAGTGATACTTTCAGTGCCCCCCTTTCCTTCGGAGAGAAGCAGGTCAAACCTTCAGACTCAGTTAACATCCTTAGGATAATTTTTTCTCGACCTATTGTTGAGAGGAACTATGTGAAAGGCACATCCGAAATGTCATTGTGCCAAAAAGGGGCCAGGATTACATTTTACCATAAATTCAACAATGGAAAATGTTGCAAGAAGGTCAAGCTGGAGAAGTTCTCAGACGACTGCAACAGTGAGGCTTGAATCATAAGTCAGACCACAAATTTTGAAACCAATGGATTGTGCCAAGGAAGCCCAGAGATTGTTGTGATAGGGACTTAAAGTGGAAAACACTTGGCAGCGTAATTTTGAAGAATTATTCTTTCTGTATGGTGGATTTTAGAAGGCCAGTGAACAGTTGTTAGAGAAGAATAATAGGTGAAGGTGGTAAATTGTATGGATGAAGGTTTCAGTGGAAGACCAATGAGATTAAGTCCAGGAGTTTGATGTTCCTAACCTTCAGCTAAGCAATCATTTTAAAACCGACAGCTTGTCATTTTTCATTACTGTTGAAATATTATGAATTGGGAACTTTCTGCACCTGTACGATGTATGGATCACATTTAGCAATGTGTTAGACAGCAAAGGTTTATTCCCCTTATTTCATTTTGCTAGTAGTTCTTGTTTTAACATAATAAAAGCACTCAGCCAGAACCTTACTTCTGACTCAACTTTAAGTTAAGAATTTAAGTTAAACAAAGGTTATTTATTCCCATTTTTCCCCTCCCCACTGCCTTCTCAATTCTCTGCACCTTACCCAAAAATGGAGCTCAATGTGCAACAGTACAAGTAAGTGCTTGCAATGTTTCTCATCTCTCCCAGTGCCAGATCTCTATTTGACAGCTTCGAAAGTAATGCCATCAATGATACTGAACTCTATTAACCCCATATTATTGTAATCACAAATTATCCCGTAGTCATTAATGCTGTTTAATTCAGTCATACAAGTAGACTTAAAATCTAGAGCCTTTAAATAAGATTCAGAATTAAAAGATTAATTCCTCTTTTACCCCTCACGAGTAGATCATCAGAATTATCAGATTGTGTTAGTGTTAGTTTCCCTATAACTAGCATTCCATTTTCTTTTCTTCAAGTCATTTTGCTTGCTCCGCTCTGTTCTGCACTCTTCTGCCTTTGAGGAGAACTACAGCAAGCTATGTGGATCACTTTACTCAAAACTGTGCGCTGAATTCAAAATTCTAAGGAAAAACCTTTAGTTTTCACAGAGATTAATCATAATGCACATTCAAACATTTCATCCAAAACTCAAAGAAAATGAAAAGAAGCAATATGACACCATTTAGTATATCTGATGTCTACATTTTCTTAACATCAGGAAAGATCAGAGCTGAGTAGTTAAAATGATCAATGTTATCATAGCAAAGATTATTTCCATAAATATTGCACTAATTCTTCAACAAATGAAAGGATAAATTCAAGAACTTTGCAGCTCCATAACCACTTGCATAGTCAGAATGAAGCAACAAAGCTGGTAGCCCTGCATCATGATACCATCAACTGTATTCTTTATCAGAATTAAAGATTTGTTCACATGCTTGCAGACGGAATCATAAAATCCTACAGTGCAAATAGAGGCCCTTCAGCTTATTGAGTCTGCACCAACCTCCTGAAAAGTGCCCCAAACAGTCTCACCTCCCTCCATCCCCATAACTCCACATTTATCATGCCTAATCCACCTAGCCTGCACATCCCTAGACAGAATGGGGCAATTTAAGATGACCAATCCACTTCATGATGATTTCATGAATTAACCGGGATTTCTGTGAAATGCTTCCAGATACAGAAATAAATAGTCCTGCCATAGGATGACATGTAAATTCCATAGTTTAGCTCATGTTCACCAAATAAGCAGCACTGAATCAAGCCATCCAGCCTTATTGACCCGTACTAGCCATTATGTTCCACACAATCTTCTTCACTGTCTTTTACATCTCTTCTTTTCAGTATACTTTTGTAATTCTTTCTCCCTCATGTGTTTATCTGGCTTTCCCTTAAATGCATCTATGCTTTTTGCCTGAAATACTCCTTGTAATTGTATACTCCACATTTTTACCATTCTTTGGATGAAAATGTTTTTTTCCTGGAATGTGCACCTCCTAACGGCAGTTTCAATGATCACAACAGAAATTTAGGAGGACAATTTGAATAATGGAGGAAAAAGACAGATTCGCATATTTATGTGGCACTTCTCACAACTTCGGGACATCACTCAAGCTTTAGAGCAACTAAAATACTTTAAGAAGTATTGTAATGTAACAATAATACCAAAGGGAGACAAGTTATTAAATGATTCACTGGCACTAGAGAAGCTCTAGACAGGAAATACTAAATAACCAACACATTACCTCTCAGAAGGATTTACTTCTTATCTGGTTCCTGCTGTTGCACACACATCTTTGTGGCGCAGTAATGATGTGGCTGCCAAGAACCATATATCGCAGGCAAGCTGTAATGGGTTGCCTGCATTCATTTTCAGATGTCTAATTATTTTCAACCAGCCACATGTATGGATACAGATAACAAGATATTCTCCACTTGTTATGTGTAAATAAAACTCTAAGCTACTGTTAAATTGTCCAGAGAGGTCATGCACATTTTTATATAAATTGGAATTCATGACCGTATGAGAGATTCTCAGCTAACAAGCCAAGTAATACACTTAAGACAGTTAAAACATAAGCTCCAGTTTTAACTCACAGCAGGAATTAGGCAGGACTGAGATGAACAGTACATTACCCGAACTTCAGCTAAAGAAGGGGTGATGTTAATGGCCAAATTTAATCAGCTTGCCACTAGTCAGTCACCCATTTAACACTGTTATGTGATTAAGCAGTAAGTGATCTTTAATCAGGAAGGGAATGTCGACCAACATATTGGTTAGTAACCTGTCTAGTAATCCAGAGTTCAAAAGCAACAAAGTAGCTAGAGAGTTTAAATAAATTTTGAATTAATGTCAACATCAGTAATGGTGATCAGGGAAGGATGAACACGTGGAGCTGGAAGAACACAACAGGCCAGGCAGAATTAGAGGAGCAGGAAAGCTGATGCTTCGGGTCTGGGCCCTTCTTTAGAAAATGGCTAACTCCTGACCTAATTGGAACAAAATCTGGCACCTTACCTGTAGTGACCCATGTAGGACTCCAGACCACCCTTGCCCCACTGCAATATTGATAATTATTAATTTTCTTGTGAACTGACCTAACAAACAATACAATACAGCACAGGAACATCCTCTTCAGCCCACCTGGTCTGTGCTGATTCCTACTCCTCATTTAAACCCGCTACATATTGCCCATACGCAGTTTCTATTCTTCTGTTCCCCTTCCATTCATGTGTTTATCGGGATAGGCCTTGAATGTTGCTAATGTACCAGCTTCCACCACCTCCACTTGCAATAAATTCCAGGCACCCACAACCCTCTGTGTGAAAAATCTTCCCTGCACTTCTCCCCTAAACCTTACCACCTTGAACCTGTGCCCTCTTGTAGCTGACCTTTCCACCCTGTGAAAACGAGGCTGACTATTCACCCTATCTATCATTTTGTACGTGTCTATCAGGTCACCTCTCAGCCTCCATCTTTCCAGTAAAAACAATCTGAACTTATCCAACTTCTCTACATAACTAAAACCCTCCAGATCTGGCAACATCCTGGTAAACCTTTTCTGCACCCTCTCCAAAGCATCCACATGCTACTGGTAATGTGACGACCAGAACTATGTGCAAAATTCCACAGGCGGCCTAAGTAAAGTTTTATACAGCTGTAACACATTTGATGCCCTTGCCAATGAAGACAAGTGTATGGTATGCCTTCCTGACCACCTTATCCACCTATGTCGCCACATTCAGGTTTCTGTGGACTTGTATGCCCGGATCATCTCTCTGTATGTCAGTGCTCCTAAGGGTTCTGCCATTTATTGTATAATTCACACCAGAATTTGATCTTTCAAAATGCATCATCTCACATTTGTCCAGATTAAGTTCCATTTGTCATTTCCCTTTCCAAACCTGCAATCTATCTGTATCCAACTGTATCCTTTGACAATCTCCTCTGCATCTCTGCCAATTTTAATGCCATTCATAATTTTACTAATCAGACCATTTACATTTTCTTCCAGAACATTTATAAAAATTATTAAGAACAAAGGCCCCAGCACTGATTGCTACAGAACACTATTAATTCCTGATCTCCATTCTGAAAAGTACCCTTTCACTGGTACTCTCTGTCTTCTATGACCAAGCCAGTTCTGTATGCATCTAGCCAGCACATCCCAGATCCCATGAAACTCCACCTTTTGCACCAGCCTGCCATGAGGTACCTTATTAAATGCCTTACTAAAATTCATGTAGACAACATCCACTGTCTTTCCCTTACCAATCATTCTTATCACCTCCTCAAAAAAATTCAATCAAGTTGGTGAGACATGACCTTCCCCATGCTCCCTATCACTAACAAATCCATTTGCTTCCAAATGTGAATAAATCCTGTCTCTCAGTATCTTCTCCAAAGGGGTTCCCTACCATGGACATCAGGCTTATTGGCCTATAGTTACCTGAATTATCTTGTTTCCCTTCATAAACAAAGGAACAACATTGGCCATTCTTCAGTCCTCTAGAACCTCGCCTGAGGCCAAAGAGGATGCAAAGATATCTGTTAAGGCCCTAGCTATTCCCTCCCTTACCTCCCACAGTATCCTGGGATAGATCCTTTTGGCCCCAGGGGGCTTTTCTACCTTAATCATTTCAAGACACCTTGCACTCCCCCTTTCATTATGTCGACCTGTCTAAAAATATACACACACCCTTCCTTAACTTAAACATTCCTCATGGTCTCTTTGGTGAATACCAATGTAAAAAAAAAACTCATTAAGGATCTCACCCATTTCCTCTGGCTCCAAATATAATCTCCGTCCTTTATCCTTGAGTCAGTCCATTCTTTCCCTAGCTGCCCTCCATTTAACCACTTAACCATTTATGTAAACCATTTAATTGTATCAAAACCATAATAAAAACTATAACAAGAATAAAACTGGTCATATCACCTAGCATCAGCCTAGATGTTGGAATGAAGAGAAAATCACACTGTCCCCAGTCAACCCTGTAAGATCCTCTTTAATAAAACCTGGGGATCCTTTTATGCACAGGAACTGTTTCCCATAGCTAACCTGCCCTCCCCTCACAGTTTTGAAAACTTCCATCAAATCTTCCTTCAGCCTTCTCCTCTCCAAGGTAATCAGTGTTAACTTTCTCAATCTATCTTCATTACTGAAGTTCCTCATCCCTGGAACCATTCATATAAATCACTTCTGCCCTCTCTCCAATGTGTTCAAATCTTTCTTATAATGTGGTGCCCAGAGCTGTACACAGTACTCGAGCCAAGGTTGAACAAGTGTCTTCTACAAATTCAACATCTGCTCCTTGTTCTTGTATTCTCTGCCCTATTAATAAAGCTGTGCATAACATATGTTTTATATTACCTCTGTCTCCACTAGTCCTGCCACCTTCAATGATGTATGTATATATAAATCCAGGTTTCACTGCTCCTGCACCCCTTCTAGAATTGTTCCTGCCTGGCCTGCTGTGTTTCTCCAGCTCCATACTGTGTTATCTCTAGCTCCAGCATCAGCAGTTCTTACTATCCCTGCTATTTTATATTGCCTTTCAACGTTTTTCCAATCAAAGTGTACCACCTCACACTTCTCTACATTGAACTACATCGGTCACTTACCGGCTCACTCCAGCAACTTCTCAAAGTCCTTATCACTCCTAATTCCATAACCTTTTTAGTGTTGTGTAATGACCTCTTCTCTGGAATCTTTTCAAATGTCTGTTGGAAATCTGAATCTGCAATATCCACAGGTTCCTCTTTATCTGCTCTGTTAGTTACAAACTCAACAATCTCAAGCATATTTCTCCAATGCTATTTTCCTGTCATCGTCCCAAAACACAGTACAATTTTTGAGGTGACTAGCTCCCAGATCCCAAATAATTAAATCCAAATGCTCCTGATGTTTGACGTCAGGCTACTTAAACTTATAGTTCTCTCTTTGCGCCTCTCCCTTTCCAACATTGCAACATTACATCTGCTGACTTCCAATCCAGAAAGTTAGAAACAGAAATATCACAAGCCAACTTGATTCTCCATTTCATTTGTGGCAACTTTTATTTTGATCTTAGAATGTGGTTGGCGTTGACAAGGCTACATTTATTGCTCACTCTTAGTTGTACTTAGATGATGTCGATGGTCCTTCTTCTTGAACTGTTGCAGCCTATGTGGTGATGGGACACCCGCAACTGTGCAATGTAGGAAACACGGGAAGACCAAAGCAGAGACACCACGAGTTCAGCAACTCTTTCCTTTAAATTCCTAGCATGTTGGGTTTTGAGGTGCCTACTGTACATAGTCCGTACTGTATATCCTGGAAACCTGAAGTCAGCTAGGGTGGATATTGACAATGAGGATCCATGCAACCTTCAATGTGCCAGACCAGCCTTTGGTCACCTGAGGGAGAACATATTTAGACCTGGCACCAAGATCATGGTCTGCAGGCCAATACTGGTACTGAACTCAAGCCTCGCAACTCAGAGGGATGGACTATGTACAACAAGCACTTCAAAACCCATATTAAGTTAACTTTTGCAATTGTTTCAAACTAAAGTTTTTCTGTTGGTTAATTTTAAATTGGAATACCCACAGTACTAAGAAGGGGTTAAATGAATGATATAAATTTGTATGACACAGTGGCTCAGTGGTTAGCTCCTGCTGCCAACAGCAACATGGTCCTGGGTTTAATTCCATTCTGGGTGGGATGTTCTGAGGGTCAGTGTGGACTCGTTGGGCCCAAGGGCCTGTTTCCACACCGTAGGGATTCAATGAATGTCTATGAATTAGTTAACAACAGCCTGATATAGACATCAGGCTGAGTTTTCATGCCCACACAGGAACAAATTCGATCAAATAGTCTATAAAAGTGCAGACAGTGAGCTGATTCCAGGGTCGTGTGGGATAAGGTGGATTGCTAGACTGTGCATGGTTGTCATCATGTTTCCAGAAGTGGGTATTTCATAAAACCTGGGCTATGCTGGAAGGCAATGTGATTCATACCAGCAGAGAGGTGATGTAAAATATAAATGAATCATTGGGAATTCGGAACCATACAAGAATATCCCAAGTGGACCAATTGCCGGGTCCTGCCTAATATCTACATTAGCATAAGAAGACTTTGAACAGGAATGAATTTTTCAGAAAATCATGCTTGTTTTAGCCTAAAATGATCACTAGCTTAATAACACAGAAGAAAGCAAAAGATGTGATTTGAATCTGTGTCCCAGTGCATGAGCCTCCAGCTTGCTAATCTAGTAACGTTACGATTACACCATTATTTCTCCATGAGGTTCCTTCAAATAGCCCCTCCAAAATGTGTGACTTCTACAATCAGGGGCAGCAAGTGCTGTGAACTAGACAATCCACAAGCTCATCTCCAAGTCAAACAATATCGTGACTTGGAAAAAGATCTATCTTTTGTTATCGTTGCATCATAATCCTGCGGAGGAATGGAATTGTAGGAGATATAGCAGTTTGGATCAGAAATTGGCTTGCTGAAAGAAGACAGAGGGTGGTAGTTAATGGGAAATGTTCATCCTGGAGACCAGTTACTAGTGGTGTACCGCAAGGGGCGGTGTTGGGTCCACTGCTGTTTGTCATTTTTATAAATGACCTGGATGAGGGCGTAGAAGGATGGGTTAGTAAATTTGCAGACGACACTAAGGTCGGTGGAGTTGTGGATAGTGACGAAGGATACTGTAGGTTGCAGAGAGACATAGATAAGCTGCAGAGCTGGGCTGAGAGGTGGCAAATGGAGTTTAATGCAGACAAGTGTGAGGTGATGCACTTTGGTAGGAGTAACCAGAAGGCAAAGTACAGGGCTAATGGTAAGATTCTTAGCAGTGTAGATGAGCAGAGAGATCTTGGTGTCCATGTACACAGATCCTTGAAAGTTGCCACCCAGGTTGATAGGGCTGTTAAGAAGGCATACAGTGTTTTAGCTTTTATTAATAGAGGGATCAGGTTCCGGAGCCAAGAGGTTATGGTGAAGCTGTACAAAACTCTGGTGTGGCCGCACTTGGAGTATTGTGTACAGTTCTGGTCACCGCATTATAAGAAGGATGTGGAAGCTTTGGAAAGGGTGCAGAGGAGATTTACTAGGATGTTGCCTGGTATGGAGGCAAGGTCTTACGAGGAAAGGCTGAGGGACTTGAGGCTGTTTTTGTTAGAGAGAAGAAGGTTGAGAGGTGACTTAATTGAAACATATAAAATAATCAGAGGGTTAGATAGGATGGATAGGGAGACCCTTTTTTCCTAGGATGGTGACGGCGAGCATGAGGGGGCATAGCTTTAAATTGAGGGGTGAAAGATATAGGATAGATATCAGAGGTAGTTTCTTTACTCAGAGAGTAGTAAGGGAATGGAACGCTTTGCCTGCAATGGTAGTAGATTTGCCAACTTTAGGTACATTTAAGTCGTCATTGGACAAGCATATGGACGTACATGGAATAGTGTAGGTTAGATGGGCTTGAGATCGGTATGACAGGTCGGCACAACATCGAGGGCTGCAGGGCCTGTACTGTACTGTAATGTTCTATGTTCTATGTTCTAACATGGCTAAGGAATGCCTTCACCATGTGGACTGCAGTTGCCCAAGAAGGCAGCACACCTTCACTTGCTCCAGGGCAATTCAGAATAGGCAATAAACACTGGTCTTAACAGTAAAGTTCACAGCCCATGATTGAATAAACAAAATAAAAATCATAAGGTTATTAACAATGACCAAAAGAATAACGCCCAGCATCTTGAAAGTTACTGCTAGTGGGAGGGTCGTGTCAGTGGATAAGAGGGAGGGAATGGCATGGGAGAGATCGAACTTTTCATGTGAGACTGGGAGAATGATTCTTGCTCCTTCTGGCCCTGTTAGGAAATGGGATTTTAAAATAAAATTATCTCTTTAAGCTTTAACTTATCATGGATTTACTTCTCATTTAACAAGACCATTTAGCAAGTCTTTGAAATTGGCATTAAACAAGGCAGCAATTCAGGAGGCCTTAAGGACTGAAGAAATGGACTCCCTCCCCTCAGTAGGAAAAAATCCTGCGCTCAAAAAACTGCCAGCCAATCTGATTAACAATCCATCTTCCAGTAATGGATTCTATTGGAACCATAAGGAAGCTCATAGAGATCAAAGTTAGATGCTTGTAAGTCTCAGGTGTTTTAGGTGGGTGACATTGGGATCCCAGTGATGAGCATGAGGTGTGCTGGCAGGTGGGAAGAGGCTAAGTGAGATAATATCTTGGGTGGAGGAGAGTGGAGGTGAACTGATGTGCTACAGATGTGCAAAGGGCATGCCTCAAAAGATGGAAATTACCCACCTTCGTTTTAATTTTTTAATCAGTTGGGTTGAAAAATGCCTTTTCAATTTCTGCTCATCTACCTACATGGGCAGTGAAATAGTTGCTTCAATCAACGTGTTAACAGGCTCAACTGTCCAGTTTTTATTTGAAATAGCAGGTAGATGGGCTACCGATTTTGGTGCTCATCTGTATTACTTTCTTATGGACACTGGGACGGGGGGGCAAGTAAGGTGGGAGGAGATAAAATCCAACAAAATACTTATTAGGCTGATCAGTGGGGAGACCATTAAAACCAAAATCTGAATATCCAATAACTAAGGTTGAGAGAGCTAGGGCTTTTCTCTTTAGAACGACGAAGGATGAGAAGTGACTTGATAGAGGTGTACAAAATGATTAGGGGTACAGATAGAGTAGACAGCCAGAGACATTTTCCTAGGTTGTAGGTAGCTTTTTCGAGGGGACATAGTTTTAAAGTGAGTGGAGGCCAATACAGGGGAGACGTCAGAGGTAGGTTCTTTACTCAGAGAGTGGTCGGGGTGTGATATGCATTGCCGGAGAGGGTAGTGGAGTCGGCCTCATTAGGGGCAATTAAATGGCTATTAGATAGGCATGTGGATGATAGTATAAGGTAGGGGTGGAGGTTAGATAGACCTTAGGCTTAGGGTAAAAGTTTGGAACAACATTGTAGGCTGAAGGGCCTGTACAGTCCTGTACTGTTCTATGTTCTAAAGTAAAATATCCACACAGATGACAACTGTTACATGTTGAAGTTGACATGCCTCTCCTAATCAAAGTTAGCAATCAAAACAATACCATGATATGTAAAAGATTACACTAAAATTATTTAACTTTTTTTACAGCTCATTCTTGGGATGTGAATGATTCTAAGAGCACTGCACATAATCTTGTTCCCAATAGAAAGTGGTCATAACCGTTGTGGTGGTAAGCCTTCTGCACAGAAGTTAGGTAGCAAATAGCAGAATCCACTGATGGTGCAAGTCAAAATGTGGAAGGAAATTGTGAGATACAAATGTTTTTCTAAGGTTTCTGCATCTAACAACAGAGGGACCAAGCCTGGGAACTGTTGTCAATGTACATGGTTCAGTGGCTGGTTTGTACCTAACAGGAGCGATGCACTACAGCCAGAGAACACCAGCAAAGGAGATAAAGGATATAGATTGAAATGGTTGCAGTGCTAATCAAGGAGACTATTCTGTCACAGATGGTATCTGGCTTCTTGAATGCTGCCAGGGCTAAACCCTCCCAAGTCATATTCTTCTTGAGTTCTCCGTCCAAAGACAGGTTTATTCTATTGTCCCATGATCTTCACATAGACAAGGTATAAAGGCAGGTCTCAAATCCATCCCAGCCAGAACATGAATCAAACCATGTTCTATTGGCACTGGCCATCAATCAACTGAGGCAACTGATGCCAGGTCCAAATTGCTGCACTATCACACACTGTGACATGCATGCTGTATCCTGAAGCCACAGACAGTACTGGTAGAGGTCCGAATTCCTGTCCATTTTTTGGTAGTCCTAGAATCTTTCCTGTCCTAACTGTCTGCCATGTGCTGGATTCACACATTGGTACTCCATCTATTTAGCTGTATTATGGGTGCACCATCAAGTCATGGAATGGGATGTTGTCCTAGAAATTCTGGTCCAGAGACAGAGACACTACCTACCGTATTACAAGATCTTCACTCTCCCAGGTAGGTGCTGATTTTTCATCACTGTTCTGACATGAAGCAGGGTCAAGATTCCTAGGTTTCTGTTCTGAGGAAGGGTTACCGGACTCAAAACACTAACTCTGATATTTTCTTCACAAATGCTGCCAGACCTGTTGAGCTTTTCCAGCAACTTCTGTTTTCGTTCCTAACTTAGAGCATCTGTGGTTCTTTCGGTTTTTACCTAGGTTTCTGTCCTGCTTTTTCTCAAAACATTTAGAGAACAATTTGTACAATTGAATCAAATAAAATTACAAGAAAACTTTCCAATAAAAACAGCATCCCACTGCAGTTCCAGACACACAGCCAGATCTCTATTTCTGATTTTAATCAAACTGGGAGATTGTAGGAAAGGGGAAGTCATGAGATTATAATTGTTAAAACAATGTAATACTTTTCTGTATGCCCTCAAGTATAATCTATAAAGTGACATTTAATCACACAATTAATATTAAAGGTAAACAAGACTATATCCATGATGTATCAGAGATAATAGGAACTGCAGACGCTGGAGAATCCAAGATAACAAAGTGTGGAGCTGAATGAACACAGCAGGCCAAACAGCATCTTAGGTGCAGGAAAGCTGACGTTTCGGGCCTAGGCCCTTGCCCATTTCTGATGAAGGGTCTAGGCCCAAAACGTCAGCTTTCCTGCTCCGAAGATGCTGCTGGGTCTACTATGTTCATCCAGCTCTACACTTTGTTATCTTGTATCCATGATGTGCTGTCTTTAGAACAGGTAAGCGCAATTCACTTTCTATTCAGTTAATGCAACCAACCAAATTAATCAACTTAAATTCATACAGCGCGAGTAAATCTCCTGATCAGGCTGCTAATGAGTGATTAGCACAAGATTTACTTCTGCCATAGCTTGTATGCTAGCACAGTTTAT
This sequence comes from Stegostoma tigrinum, assembly GCF_030684315.1. Taxonomy (NCBI): domain Eukaryota; kingdom Metazoa; phylum Chordata; class Chondrichthyes; order Orectolobiformes; family Stegostomatidae; genus Stegostoma; species Stegostoma tigrinum. The sequence continues at coordinate 65,683,344 of NC_081361.1, read as the reverse complement.
AAATCTAGTCAGCATACCCATACTCGATCACTTTGGTTTCAAATTGGACTGTTGGAAATGTCAAAGGGTATGGGTGATAATTGACGATCTCAGATATAGTTGGCTGACATTCTGAGATGGGGTAATATACAAGCTTTTCTTTTTAACAAAGGAGGAGGCTCCAACAAAACTGAGAGGAAGTTCTGACGAGGGCCTTAGCAGAAATGTGCAGCCATACTTGCATCTAACCATTCTTTCATTGCACAGATCTGTTGTGGAAGGCAAACCATGCCCCCTTTCACATCAAGCAGCAGGTGCTTTCTAACATTAAAGATCTAGAATACCTTTTTGACAGCTGTTATCAAACATAAACACATTAGTAAATGTGATGTTAGGCTGTCGTGTGTACAAAGTGCCAATTGGGCGGAGTGTCAGCTCAGTAGGGTATGAGGCACCGGGGATAAGATACCAGAAAGGTTGCAAGTAGGGAACCAAGTGGGTAGGAAATCAGCTGGACAGGGACCACAGGGTAAGATACTGAGGGCTAGGATGCCAGTTGGGAAAGTGTTAGTGTGCCAAGTGGAGAGGGTAACAGTGTACATCATTGCAAGGAGGTCAGGCAAGTGAAGCAGTGTTTTGGGAAAATCCAGAAAGGAGGTTGAAATTGGACTCAGCAGGGGCCAGGAAATTGTGACTGTTGCATACAGCAGGGCACGGGTGTTGGGTACATGATAGGGGAAGTGGGAGCATGACCAGCAGCAGGGAAGAAAGGGATTAGGTGTGGAATGGGGGGAGGAAAGAGTCAGGTCTCAAGGCAAGGAAATGAGGTGTTGGCTGTGGAGTGGTGGAAAGGAACACCATGTCATGTGTTAGCATGTGTGTGTACAAAAGCAGAAAGGAGACATTGTGTCTGGTGGTGAGGGTCTGGGAAGAGGGTTGGGTGTGTTGGGGGTAAGGGGAAAACATATTGTGATGTCAGGGGAGTAAAGGGAGAATCAGAAACGCTGGTTTCAGTGTAATGGAAGGGGCTTTAGGCTTGATGGGGTGAAAGTGGGTCAGGTGCAGAGCTGGGATAGGGTGCTTGGGTGCAAAGAGGGAAGAGGGGAGCATATTTGGGAGCAGGGCAAGTGAGGTCAAGTCCAAAGAGGGTAAAGGGCTTGTCCGATTCCGTAAGATGTCGTGTCAGAGTCTGCAGGCTGCAAATGGGATGGGGCAAGTGTAGTTGGGGGCTGTGTGAGGTGAGTGTGGGGTCCGTTGAATAGTAACTCTGAAATTGAAGAACATATTTAACATGTTACACATAATAATAACTTTTAGACCATCAAAAAACCCAGGGCAGTATATCACAATTTTGAATACAACCATTCTTACAATGGTACTGAACCCTGACAAAGACAATCTTGCAGTGTAGATTTTATAAAATGTGATATTGGATATCGCATATCCTGCAAGACTGAGAATATACATTTCAGAAGTTTCATGTGGAATGAGGTTTAACTTCAGCAGCCCAAAATTACCAGTGTTATAATGTCCATGTGCCCTAAACCCTTTTCATTAAAGTCAATGATTTGCTGATCTGATATCTGTTATTCTTCACTCGCTGTGAAGTTGCATTTCATGCCAAATGTGTCATTGTAGGCTCCTACACAGCTACTTTATTTAGCAAAGTACAATCTTTAATGTTTTCTTCCCTTTAAGCATTGCACAGAGGGTAAAAGGAAAGATTTGCAAGTATCTCATTGTTGGAGAACGGAAAAGAAGCAAAATGAGTGAGTGATTCAGATCCTCACGCATGAAAACCATTCAATTACATTCTCATTGATGAGTATATAGGACATCATGTCCATTTGTATGTTGTTGATCTATACTCTTTGATTACGTGACTTGACCCAAATATTGGTTGTTGAGTTGAAAAATCTAACTGTTCCAGCAGTCACAACCTTTTTGAAGTGAAGTATCAAAATTTCCATTATCCTCAGTGCAATAAACAACTTCAAGTTTATTTTGATTGAAATACAATTATGTCCAAATGTTTTATGTAGTCATGTGATGTCTACAATGAAGAACACACACCCAGTAGGCACACATCTTAAGCTGCACTTTAGTAAAGTCCTCGTGTTCAACACATTGCTGTGTTATACAAAAAAAGTGCCACTTAAGAGAAAATGGTTACAGTTTGCCCCTTACCAGCTCCTGTTCAAATTACTGGGGATATGTAGCAGAACTGGGAATTGCGGCACAGCGGCTCAGTGGTTAGCACTGCAGCCTCACAGCACCAGGGATCCGGGTTCGATTCCAGCCTCGGGCGACTGTCTGTGTGGAGTTTGCACATTCTCCCCGTGTCTGCGTGGGTTTCCTCCGGGTGCTCCAGTTTCCTCCCACAGTCCGAAGATGTGCAGGCTGGGTGGATTGGCCATGCTAAATTGCCCGTAGTATTTAGGGGTGTGTGGGTTATAGGGGGATGGGTCTGGGTGGGATGGTCCAAGGGGCAGAGTGGACTTGTTGGGCCAAAGGGCCTGTTTCCACACTGTAGGGAATCTAATCTAATCAAAAACAATGGGAGAATTGTGCAATTGCTGTGCATTTGTTCAGCAAACTGCAACAAGTACACAATGCTATACTTTTATCACTGTCAGATAAGATACTGTTTGAAAATATATTTCATCCTAAATCTCTTTGAAGAGCAGACACATACAGCAGAAATTTAAAAACCTTTGAAGAATGTTTTATGTCCCAAGTGCATGTTATGTGTGAGTGGTACATATTCAATGCAAGGGAACAAAGTGAAAAAGAGTCCATTGATCAATCTGTAACATCATTTAGTCAGCCTGCAGAAACCTGTCAATTTGCTCAATTAAAGGATGACCTAATTAGAGACAGGATTGTGTTTGGACTAAGAGATCCAAAAGTAAAAGCAGACCTACTGAGAGAAGACAAACCTATATTCTGGAGAGCAATTGACCTGCGTAGAAGCGCTGAGGTTGTGAATGAATATTCATGGTTGAATAGACCAGGTCTTTCATTATGCTGATGGATACCCCATGCACACAGAGTAGAGCAGTTACAGGCAATGGCAAATACTGAAGAAGACATCATGCAAAAGAGAAAAATGTGTATCCAGGTTGGAGAAACCTGTGTTATCACTGCAGAAAGCAGAATCATTTTTCACACAAATGTATGGCAGTAAAGAAGCACAACAAGTAGATACAGATGGCTACTGGAGAGGTAGCAACTGGATATTCTGACAAATTACTGTACACTATTCAACAGATTGGTTCAGTAAGTCAATAGGTGAGATGTGATCAGTGGCTGTAGGAATGAGGATTGCAGAAGCAGAATAGCAAGTCAATAGAAAATGTCAGATAGACACTAGTGCATCATATAACAGCATGACCTTTACAGGCCTGTGCAATGTGAATCCATTGGAAGCAAGGTTAAGGCAGTATGTGGCTTGATACCCATGCTGAGAGGACAGATTACTCTGTGAGCCCATTGCACTCCTGACAATGACCAAGGACCTGAAGCTTCGCATCACAGGTGGCAAACCGTGCAAGTTAAAGCTTGGATTGGGAACTCTCAATGTGCTAAATGAGATTTCAATGTGTCACAGTGGATTAAGCCACTGACCATGGAACAAATCTTTGATCAGTACAAAGGAATCTTCACAGGGTTAGGATATCCTCAGGAGAATACCATCTTGAAATAGATGAGAGTGCAGTCAGCACAGCCTCAGAACATATAAATAAAATTCTTTGGATACAGATTTTATAAATCTTCCCACCAAAATTGTGACTTAATTAATGAGTCCCACTCCATGTAAATCTTCAATTTTTTCATAACTTGTCTGACTCTGCTCGACTTTTCACTAAATTTCTTCACATTAAAGTGAGATAAATTCAGCATAGATAAATTCTGAAATTTCTCTAGTTCTGTAGCTACAGCTCTTTTCTAGCCCAGTTACTGTTCTCATTGTAGCCTTCACTATACTAGGCTGTGCCTCTTAAAGCTTATTGTCAATGGCAACAATTCATGATGTAAGAGGTGGCAACTGTCTTTTACCCTCCATTACATTTCCTTACTGGTGTTAACGTTTTATTTGAGAAACTTATTCACTTTTCCCTTATGATTTCCAACTTAACTTCTTGCATCCTTCAGTTTAGCCAATGGAATCTCCTTGTCAGAGATATTGACTCGGTTTGAGGTAATACTACAGTCAAGTGTAAATAAAAAATGGCTTCACGATGGGATGCTGGCTGCTGTGGAGTTATTTCACACCTAAGCTTAGGTCTCTGTTTTCAAAGAGTCACAGGCATTTCTCTCCTTGCCTGCTCCAAACTCCTGCTCCAACACTTTTTAACAAACTCTAACTGAAGTTTTGCCTTAGCAGTGTTGAACTTGCCCTTTTGCTGCCTTCAAATCTGTGGCTCTTTGTTGGCAGTTGCATTTCCAGCTGCTGACCAACTGGCATTTTAAAATGGTAACAGTCTTACAGCAGTAAACTCATTTTCTTAATTTTTAAAATGTTCTTCTGGATCTTCTAGATTTCTTCACCTTGTATGGGTAGCAGATTTGCAACCGTGTAGTACTTTCCCAGGTGACCACTCCTGGCACCTCCTGGCATGGAGGATTAGATGAGGGTTATTTGATGTAGTTCGTTGCCCCCAATCTGCCTTTGTTTTTGCTTTGTGTTAGGCCCATTTGGTGAATGATGCTAAAGGATACACCACCATAGAGCATTTATGGAAGAAGCCCTGCTCCTAGATATCAAGAAGGTCTATTGCATAATTGCAGTCACTACAACTATATTTCATCTCACAAATTAGAACATAGAACATAGAACATAGAACATAACAGCACAGTACAGGCCCTTCGGCCCTCGATGTTGTGCCGACCCGTCATACCGATCTCAAGCCCATCTAACCTACACTATTCCATGTACATCCATATGCTTATCCAACGACGACTTAAATGTACTTAAAGTTGGCGAATCTACTACCGTGACAGGCAAAGCGTTCCATTCCCTTACTACTCCTTGAGTAAAGAAACTACCTCTGACATCTGTCCTATATCTTTCACCCCTCAATTTAAAGCTATGCCCCCTTGTGCTCGCCGTCACCATCCCAGGAAAAAGGCTCTCCCTATCCATCCTATCTAACCCTATGATTATTTTATATGTTTCAATTAAGTCTCCTCTCAACCTTCTTCTCTCTAATGAAAACAGCCTCAAGTCCCTCAGCCTTTCCTCGTAAGACCTTGCCTCCATAGCAGGCAATATCCTAGTAAATCTCCTCTGCACCCTTTCCAAAGCTTCCACATCCTTCTTATAATGCGGTGACCAGAACTGTACACAATACTCCAAGTGCAGCCACACCAGAGTTTTGTACAGCTTCACCATGACCTCTTGGTTCCGGAACTCGATCCCTCTATTAATAAAAGCTAAAACACTGTATGCCTTCTTAACAGCCCTATCAACCTGGGTGGCAACTTTCAAGGATCTGTGTACATGGACACCAAGATCTCTCTGCTCATCTACACTGCTAAGAATCTTACCATTAGCCCTGTACTTTGCCTTCTGGTTACTCCTACCAAAGTGCATCACCTCACACTTGTCTGCATTAAACTCCATTTGCCACCTCTCAGCCCAGCTCTGCAGCTTATCTATGTCTCTCTGCAACCTACAGCATCCTTCGTCACTATCCACAACTCCACCGACCTTAGTGTCGTCTGCAAATTTACTAACCCATCCTTCTACGCCCTCATCCAGGTCATTTATAAAAATGACAAACAGCAGTGGACCCAACACCGCCCCTTGCGGTACACCACTAGTAACTGGTCTCCAGGATGAACATTTCCCATTAACTACCACCCTCTGTCTTCTTTCAGCAAGCCAATTTCCAATCCAAACTGCTATATCTCCCACAATTCCATTCCTCTGCATTTTATACAATAGCCTATTGTGGGGAACCTTAGCAAATGCCTTGCTGAAATCCATACACGCCACATCAACCGGTTTACTCTCATCTACCCGTTTGGTCACCTTCTCAAAGAACTCAATAAGGTCTGTAAGGCACAACCTTCCCTTCATAAAACCGTGCTGACTATCCCTAATCAATTTATTCTTTTCTAGATGATTATAAATCCTATCCCTTATAACCTTTTCCAACACTCTACCAACAACTGAGGTAAGGCTCATTGGTCTATAATTACCAGGGTTGTCTCTACTCCCCTTCTTGAACAGGGGAACCACATTTGCTATCCTCCAGTCATCTGGCACTATTCCTGTAGACAATGACGAGTTAAAGATCAATGCCAAAGGCTCGGCAATCTCCTCCCTGGCTCCCCAGAGGACCCGAGGATAAATCCCATCCGGCCCAGGGGACTTATCTATCTTCATCCTCTGAAGGATTTCTAATACCTCTTCCTTGTGAACCTCAATCCCACCTAGTCTAGTAGCCTATATCTCAGTATTCTCCTCGATAACATTGTCATTTTCTAGAGTGAATACTGTTGAAAAATATTCATTTAGCGCTTTCCCTATCTCATCTGACTCTACACACAACTTACCACTACTATCCTTGATTGGGCCTAATCTTACTTTTGTCATTCTTTTATTCCTTAAATACCTACAGAAAGCCTTAGTGTTTACCCCGATCCTATCGCCAACAACTTCTCATGTCTCCTCCGGGCTCTTCTGAGCTCTCTCTTTAGGTCTTTCCTGGCTACCTCATAGCCCTCAAGTGCCCTAACTGAGCCTTCACATCTCTTCCTAACATAAGCCTTCTTCTTCCTCTTGACCAGAGATTCCACCTCCTTCGTAAACCATCGCTCCCATAGTCTACAGCTTCCTCCCTGCCTGACAGGTACATACTTATCTATACACACAGGAGCTTTTCCTTGAATAAGCTCCACATTTCTAATGTGCCCATCCCTGCAGTTTCCTTCCCCATCCTATGCTCCCTAAATCTTGCATTCACTAGCATGTTAGAGAGCTGGTTCATATGCATCTGCTCCATGTAACATGAGTGCGTAACTATCCCTGTCTCCATCTACAGGTTGCGTGTGACGTCAGTAGAATAGATGCAGGCGATGTAATATGAATATTAACCCCTTTAGAATCACTACTTCATCCAACAACAGGTTGATCTTTTTACTCTGAGAAAATAAGACAGTCTGATAACAGAAAATAATATGCAATAAAGTGATAGTAGGGGAGTCTTTTCTGATTTCCAAAAGAATGATAGGAGCACAGATTTTGTTTTGTAGTGGAGAGATGACAAGAGAAGTACTGAACTCGCAAATAGGTTATGGTGAAAGAACAGATCCGAAGCCTTCATTCAGATATCGCATGCTGTTAATACAACTGTGGTCACCAGAACACTACGATGAAAGTCATGGTGTATCCTGTGAAAACATTTTATGTTTCAGCAATAAAAACTAAAACCTAAGAAGTGGTTCACTTGGAAGTTCAAGTGGTAAACCTTAATGAAATAAATCATTCAAGCAAATTAAGTTATTGTTGAGTATTTTGGAATGACAATGAATTGAATTCAGAAATTGGCCTTTTAAAGCTGAAGTTTATGATTACATTCAAACCAGATGTGTTTACCACTGTCAGAAGAATTCCCAGAAAATGGGAACAGACAATGATAGATAACTACATTTCTGTTGACTACTATTGGCTGTGTAGCTAATTTGCAATGCAGAGTGATGCCAATTGTGTGGGTTTTATCCCCACACCAGGTGAAGTTACGCTGATGTATTCAACTTCTCTCCTTACCTGAGGCATGATGACCTAAGTTAAACCATCACCATCGTCTCTAACGAGAGAGCAGGTCCCTGGTCCAGCAGAACAATGGTGACTTTACATTACAGTTATTAATCTGTTTGTCTATTGCAAGCATCACTTTTCATAGTTTTTAAAAAAGGGAATGATTTTGACTAAATTTCCTTACTGTTCAGATATTTCATCCCCTGTCTTCAGCTGACTAGCCAATAGATCCACATTTGCTTGGTAATCACATTTTTACTTCAAATATATAGTTCCTTAACAATGACCCATTTTATCTCCCTTTCTCCGACACTACTTTACTTGACTTAATACAATGTATTGATTGATTAGATATTGCACTACTCGGAACCGTGAAATAGATGAGGTGAATATTACTATGCTGTGTAATAGTGTCCAAACAGCCATTTAGTAATACTGTGCATGAGCCTAAAAATTATTGTAGGTCACATTGTAGGTCAATCTATTTCAGCTTGCCTCCTCATTGTCTGAGAGCAATATTAGCATCAGCTGGTTCTCCTGGCATAGGAGTGACCTATCAACTTCTGATTGGCTAATACCCCTTTGGGTTGAAATATCCTTGCCCCTGAGGGACAATTAGCCATTGTGTGATTTTAGGGGCTATCATTTCTTACCCTAAGTAAGCTTCTCCACGGGGACTCATGGGGGCAGGGCAACAGAAATCACAGCGCACTGTATATTTAGCCCTCTATATTTGGCGAAGTTGCATTAATCTTTCCTGAATCAGCTTATAAAATGATGATTTATGTTGAACGAAAAGCAAATTTGAAAATCACAAACCATTTTCTATCTAGACCTTCATAATTGAGCATTAAAGAGAAAACTCTCTTATACTATAAGCAAACAGGAAGTGCCAGAAATACTCAGTAGGTTGGGGCAGGATTTGTGAAGAGAATCGGAGTTACGGAATTATATTTTTTCACAGATGAAAGGTTGATAAGTGCCGAGCTTGTCAATTAGGGTGGCAGTATCTAGTGAAGAATGGCAGCCCAGGTAGACCCTCAAGAGCTGCTGGCCCAATCAGAGGTGAGTGACAGAAGAGGCGAGCTCAATGGCCACGTGCTCTTGGGGATGGGTAAGTGACATTGACCTTATCTCAAAGTTGGGTAAGGGTGGGGGCTGGAGGGTGGAAAACATTTGGAGACTGCCAGAATTCACTGTTTGGGTTCAGGCCCTCCCATTGCCCAATTTCCTCTCTCATCCACTTCCCATCATTCCAGTTCCCCAACCTCAGATTTCTAGCATTCAGCAAATGTTAATCTTCCACCTGTTCACTCATCCTACTGGTTATTCTTCATAATGGCAACAGAACAGAGTTTTATTTTATCCCAACTTAAAGATCACACAAATGTGAAGTGCATTTACGGCGAGGACGGACAGGTCAAGGGGGCATCCCGCCTCCTTGACCTGTCATTCCTCCCCGGACTGACCTATCCCCTCCCTACCTCCCCACCTATACTCTCCTCTCCACCTATCTTCTCCTCTATCCATCCTCAGTCCACCTCCCCCTCTCTCCCTATTTATTTCAGAACCCTCTCCCCATCCCCCTTTTCTGATGAAGGGTCTAGGCCCGAAACGTCAGCTTTTGTGCTCCTGAGATGCTGCTTGGCCTGCTGTGTTCATCCAGCCCCATACTTTGTTATCTCGGATTCTCCAGCATCTGCAATTCCCATGATCTCTGAACACAGTGTTCATTCTAAAATATCTTTGCAAATAAGAGCTTATGATAACGTAACTTAAGAAACTCGCAAAGCTACAAAAATGTTTCTACTTTAGACATATAAACTAAACCGACAGAGGGGATGACTCAAATTTGATTTTTATTGTTTTCTGATATTTACTGCAGCACAGCTTTGTTCACGTTGTGTAACTGGAGAAGAAAAAGTAATTTGAAATACACAACAAGAGAGATAGAACAATATAGAAAGAGCTGTTGACTCCATAGCCTGTGGCTAGAATTTTTCATAAATTACCACCATTTCATCAGTGGTCCTCTAATGAACCAATAGCCAGCCAAATAAAAGATCTAAAATCTAATTAAATATTTCAGTTGGGACAGATTGTGCTCACTTAAAGTAGGTTTTGAGATGTTGGCAATATATTGTGATGGAATTTAGGGCTTGGCTTCATTAGAACCTGTAATTTTGTTGCTCACTATCACACAAAATATTTGAAAACATTCATTTATAGCACATAATAGTTATCTAAACTTTGATATCTGGAGCTTTAATAGATCTGGCCCTGATAGCTTAGCTTGTCTCCAGGGTCCACTCTTCCCCTTAACCCTATTAAATCACTTAAATTAAAGCTATAGTTAATAAAAGGTTATATTCCTGCTACTTTCCTTATCTCTAAAAAATGGAAGCTAAATTGCAATAATTTTAGGCATAGGGAATTGCAAATTACCTATGGGCTGTTCGAAAGCTTTATATATCCCTTAATGTCCTCTAATGCAACGTAGTTTGGATAACTGAAGGATATTAACATAAATTGTAATGTCAGCTTCTGAAAACAAAGAAATCTGCATTGAAAAGTCCCCAGACATGGAGTAATATTATTAACCATTTGCATCTCCCTCTTGAGTTCTCTGCTTAAAGTCAGGTCATTGATGGTTCCTTGTTGAACCACAGCCATAAAACTGCAATGATATTTTATGGGTAGGACATTGAGGCAAATCCTAACTCCACCTCAGTGGGAGTAGAGATGGAACCTCATACAATTATTGATAATTTGATCCACGTTCTAGCAATCCATCCAACTGACCTAACCAGACTATTGTAGACTATTAGGCAAAATAATTGGTTTTGATCATCTCTTCCACGTTCGATGTGTTGACTCTACAGATTTGGATTTATACACTTTAAACTATATTCAAGTAGCAGAAGATAATTCAATGGCGCTAATAGTTCTCTGTGTCTTACACCTGAAGTGTACATTGGGTAGAGGTTCACAGATATTCAGGGTTGTTAAGTCTGTATCTCAGTCACTTCTAACTAGAGTGAGTTAACCCAGGTAACAGATTATGATGAAGCTGATTGCCAGCTCTTCCCAATACATCCTTATGCATGTACGTAGTTGGTTTTATAATGGTTCATTAATTCCTAGTGAGACTTCCATTGACTCTGCACAAATGGTCGCAATAATCTTTGAATTCCGGGATTGAGTGTATATACTAATTATTCCATTGTCAACTTTTTAAAGGTTGAAAACTAATCTCTGAATGTCACTTTATTTCAGAGTGCCACAATATTGAATGATGGTTGAAGTCTGAAATTAAATTCTCTCATGTCTAAAAGAACCAGAAGCTTAACAAGAATTGATCAGTCACAAATGGGGGATTATCAAGTAATTCCATACATGTCAGGCAATATAAGTATCACTTCCATGGATCTCCATTTTTCATGGTATTTTCAACAAAATACAGTTGAATGAGCACTGCCCTAATTTTTAACTCCGTTTCTCCCTCCCACCCCCTTTCTCTCCCAGGTGCTTCATGACCTAATGAATATTTGCCAGTATTTTTTTCTTATCATTTCTGACTGAGGTGTTGATTCATACGGTATTAGAAACTTTAAAGTGTATAATACATAACACAGCAAAGCAGTGTATTCTGAAATAAAATACTTAGCTCTTGAATGCATTCCTTTATTTAGATAAGAATCAGCATGTGTATTGAAGTAATTTAAAAAAAATAACACCAGCATTATGCCTGGAAACCTTATAACTTAGTGAAAGCAATCCCACTGCTGAGTCAGTGCCACAGAGGTCAATTTCCATTTTAGATAGTCCTGATGAGTGGAGTTCAGTGTTCCAGTTCTAAATTCTGTCATGCTCTGTAGCCACGTATAGCTTGCACTCATCCTAAGGATTGTGGATGCACATTAAAGCATTCCAACTTGTGATATTAACTATCAGTTGATATAAAGGTGGTTACTATAATGGAAGGAGTATTCATATCACCACCTGTCAAACAGTTAAACAGCTTGTGAATCCTTCTACTAATCCACATTGTTCTCCAGTGGAAGAGTACATAAAACATCATGGCATTTCTTACTCCATCTCAATGCAATTCTGCTGTTTTAAAAGAGTCTGTTATGGCTGTAGATTACTCCCATCACCTAATCTGATTGAATTGTGATCCACATATGTCACTGCTGTTTCATGTCATCACATTTTCAGAGACCTACACCATTGTGAAATGTTTGTAATTATGCTAGGGAGTTAGTGTTTTATAAAGTATGTTTGTTCATTTAATGTCCATTTGTAGCTGACCTTGCAATGCATATCTCTGGAAGTAGAGACCATCCTTAATATTGGCCTAACAGGGAGGCAATGGCCTAGAGATATTATTACTCAACTGTTAATCCAGAAACTTAATGTTCCAGGGAACTGCATTTGTATCCTGCCACAGCAGATGGTGGGATTTGAATTCAATAAACATTTGGAATAGAGAGTCTAAATGTGATCATGAATCCATTGACAATTGTTGGAAAAATCCATCTGGTTCACTAATGTCCTTCAGGGAGGGAAGCTGCCACCTACCACCTGGCCTGGCCTAATGTGACTCCAGACTCACAGCAACGAGTTTGACTCTTAAGTGCCCTCTAGGCAATTAGAAATGGACAATAAATGCTGGTCTAATCAGTAATGTCCTCATCCTGTGAATGAGTATAAAAAGGAATTAGTGTCAAAGGGTCTCGACACATGTCATCAAGTACCAACACAACATCTACACCAAAACTGACTTCAATAAAGATCTGAAATGTTGGGCTGCCTTTATACCAGTTGACTGTCAGTCCTCACAACAGCCCCAGTTATAGGTCAATAACCTAAAAAGTAGATTTTCCTAGATGTGGCTAATTAGCAGCCACATCTTGGAACCTGGTCCAATTAAGGACAGCACTTAAGCCCCAGCATTTGGAGGCCTAGTCAATTTTCTCCATGGATAGGGCAACTGGCCTTATGCACACTGTAGACTCGATAGGTATTGCAAATACAAAATTAGCAGAAACATGAGTTCCCATTAAATGGTTGAAATAGCATACTTTCTGCTTGGATTTTGTGTTTTACTATTGACGTGCAAATAGAAGGGTTCAAATGTTTTATGCCTCAGTCCAAGTGTTCTCTCCTGTATTATCAGGCTTCTGACGCCAAACAGGCTATGAGGTATCCATGTGCCATTGTGACAATTTCAATTCATTGCCAGAATCGAAACAGTGAGTCCAGACTAATAAAAGCATTTGCACAATCATTGGGCTCTGTTTTGACAAATAAAGTGAATTGTTGAATTTCTTTAATTGACAGCTTTACGTGGTTATCATAAATTGTTATTTTTGTGATCTCTTTTGTCAATGTCTCAATTTAATGCTGGATAAGATTAAGCATTGTAAATACTTTGAAGTTTCTGTTATTGATACATCAATAGTCTGCCTGTTAAAACTCTTATGGGATTGTAAGAAAAGCAATTTCTTTTTCAAAAGAAATGTGACGTGTTTTTCCAGAACATTTCCTTATTTGGCATTATTACAAGCCATATTGATTATGTACATAAGGTATGCTGGATAAATGTTTATGAAAGAGATGTCATTTGGCATGGGTGTGGTTGGGGTGTAAGTTGGCTTGAGTTGGAATGGGCGTGTAAGGGGCTATCAGGGGTGAGTGGAAGTGGTGGCAGGCATTCGGAGATGCAAGGATTAGAAGGGCTAAGATCTCCCTACACAACAAGGACATTGAATTGAGATGGCCCTTCTAACCAACTTCAGCACCATAGCCATGAACACTCAGTTTTTGGACGTGTTGGACTTCACATCTTTCCGTACATAACAAAGCAATCGTTGAGTATTTCAGGTACTTTTTAACCACGGCAAGTCGAGCAAGTTGGGAAATTCCCTGACACAAGGTACGCACCATACTAACATCCAGCCACTAGAGGTTGTTTACTCTTTTGTAAACAGCTTGTCTAAAATATGAAACCTGCTGTGTTCATCTTAATTAATTTACATTCTGTCCGACTGTAATAAACAAAACGCTTTTGACTTTTCAGTGTTTACAGAATGTCACTGTAAACCCAGGCTTTGCTCACAGCTGGATTTGCAAACTCAGCACTGCAAACGCTCACAATTTTGGTTATAATTTATTCAAAATGATTCTAATATGGAGACAGAATTGATAGAGAAAGAAACAGGGAACTTATGTGTGGAGTCTGAGGAGGTAGGGGAAGCCCTAAATGAGTTTTTTGCTTCTGTCTTTATGAAAGAAACGAACTTTGTAGTGAATGAAACCTTTGAAGAGCAGGTGTGCATGCTAGAATGGATAGAGATAGAGGAAGCTGATGTGTTGAAAATTTTGTCAAACATTAAGATTGACAAGTTGCCAGGCCCGGACCAGATTTATCCTCGGATGCATTGGGAAGCGAGAAATGCAATTGCTTCGCCACTTGCGAGGATCTTTGCATCCTCTCTCTACTGGAGTCGTACCTGAGGACTGGAGAGAGGCAAATGTAATTCCTCTCTTCAAGAAAGGAAATAGGGAAATCCCTGGCAATTACAGACCAGTAAGTCTCACGTCTGTCGTCTGCAAGGTGTTAGAAAGGATTCTGAGGGATAGGATTTATGGCCATCTGGAAGAGCATGGCTTGATTAAATGCAGTCAACACGGCTTTGTGAGGGGCAGGTCATGCCTCACAAACCTTATCGAGTTCTTTGAGGATGTGACTAGAAAAGTTGATGAGGGTCGAGCTGTGGATGTGGTGTATATGGAGTTCAGTAAGGCATTTGATAAGGTTCCCCATGGTAGGCTCATTCAGAAGGTCAGGAGGAATGGGATACAGGGGAACTTAGCTGTCTGGATACAGAATTGGCTGGCCAACAGAAGACAGTGAGTGGTAGTAGAAGGAAAATATTCTGCCTGGAAGTCAGTTGTGAGTGGTGTTCCACAGGGCTCTGTCCTTGGGCCTCTACTGTTTGTAATTTTTATTAATGACTTGGATGAGGGGATTGAAGGATGGGTCAGCACGTTTGCAGACGACACAAAGGTTGGAGGTGTCGTTGACAGTATAGAGAGCTGTTGTAGGCTGCAGTGGGACATTGACAGGATGCAGAGACGGGCTGAGAGGTGGCAGATGGAGTTCAATCTTGATAAATGCGAGGTGATGCATTTTGGAAGGTCGAATTTGAAAGCTGAGTACAGGATTAAGGATAGGATTCTTGGCAGTGTGGAGGAACAGAGGGATCTTGGTGTGCAGATACATAGATCCCTTTAAAATGGCCACCCAAGAGGACAGGGTTGTTAAGAAAGCATATGGTGTTTTGGCTTTCATTAACAGGGGGATTGAGTTTGAGTCATGAGATCTTGTTGCAGCTCCATAAAACTTTGGTTAGACCGCACTTCGAATACTGCATCCAGTTCTGGTCACCCTATTATTGGAAAGATATGGATGCTTTGGAGACGGTTCAGAGGAGGTTTACCACGATGCTGCCTGGACTGGAGGGCTTTTCTTATGAAGAGAGGTTGACTGAGCTTGGACTTTTTCCATTGGAGAAAAGGAGGAGGAGTGGGGACCTAATTGAGGTACACAAGATAATGAGAGGCATAGATAGAGTTGATAGCCAGAGACTATTTCCCAGGGCAGAAAAGGCTAACACGAGGGGTCATAGTTTTAAGCTGGTTGGAGGAAAGTATAGAGCGGATGTCAGAGGCGGGTTCTTTACACAGAGAGTTATGAGAGCATGGAATGCGTTGCCAGCAGCAGTTGTGGAAGCAAGGTCATTGGGGTCATTTAAGAGACTACTAGACATGCATATGGTCACAGAAATTTGAGGGTGCATACATGAGGATCAATGGTCGGCACAACATCGTGGGCTGAAGGGCCTGTTCTGTGCTGTACTGTTCTATGTTCTATGTTCTATGAAACCCTTCCATTCTTGTCAGTAAAAGGATAATGCAAAATCAATAAGTTATTAATGAAATGCAAGCACTTGCAATGCTGCAATGTAGCTGATAAATAAATCTTGATCGATTGATTAACATCATTCACAACTTAGTTCACTGTAAGGAAACCAATACTATTGATTTGCCAATGAACTGGACTGTAGCAGAGTGTGTATGTGCATGTATGCGTGTGTGAAAATTTCAATGTTGTCAGAACTCACTGAAGGAATTTGCTGACACCGATTGCCTCAAAAACCAGCAATGACTGTTTGCTGCTTATCCCTATGCGTGTTCTTGCTGTTCAGATTGCTTTTTTATTTGGTTGCACCCAGAAAAGCAATCTTGTGTGAGTGCCCCCCAGGGCTCAAAGTTGCTATCAAAACTTCTAAGTGAATTCTTTATGGTGTCCCTGTAGCCCTTTCTTTGCCCAGCATGAACACACACTCTGAACTCAAGCTCTCTCTAGAAGATTTGCTTTTGAAATTGAGTGTTAGCATGCTGGTTACCTGACTGTTATAATTCAGTTGTGACTATCTCAGTGTGGAAGCTTGAATTCCCAGCTCAGATGAATATCTCAGTGCTCTGATATCTGAACTTCAGATGCATATGAAGATAACCCAAGTGCAAGTGCTTGTACTTCTTGACATGAAGTTGATATACAGTTCAATTCTGATATCATCATTCTCAGACTGAAATTCAAAGGGGTCTGATGAAAGCGTTACAAATTCTTACATGTGCCTCACTGTAAAAAAAAGCTCAAGAGAGTGTGCTGCTAAGAGAGGTGAATTTATCCACAGATGGTAACCGTGGGCGTGAGCTGGAGTTTTCTAGTTTCCATCATATTGATAGGTCAATGCTGTTGCATGTTTTGGAGAGCAGTTTTATGCTGTACTACATGCTCAGCTCTGAACCTGCAGTTCACTCACAGTCGTCGGCAAACAGGAAATCACAACATATGCCTTTGGAGACTTAAATCTTAGTCTGGGGTCATTTCATGTTGAAACTCAATGTGATCCCAGTAGAAGTTTTCATTTGAAGGACTTGGACATCTTTATTCTGATATTTGCCCAATTCTTTCCAGCGTAAATTGCTACTCTGAGGGAAAAATTGAAAGTAACATTGTGTGTTTTCCTTTGTGATTTCCTCTGCATTACTGTCAATAGAAGGAGTCTAAAAGGCCATACTGGTGGATGTTGTGCTGCATGACTGAACTTCAAATGCCATCCTCAGCATCTCAGCTGAGACTCAACAACTCACTTTCAATCACCAGAATAACCATCTAAATGGAAGGTGCTAATTTCTTGATTGTGCTGGAGGAGCACTGCAGCTTCCTCCTGGGCAAATCTCCTACACCCAGGTAGCTTGGTGTGATCATATGTATATAACTTTGTCATCTGAAGAAGGATGGAATGGTATCATTAAAGGATCTCTGTAGGAGGGAGGACTGCATGTTGTGGTGGCAGTGATGCAGAATTCAACAACAGAAGATACTTAAAATCATAGGAGCCCTACAGTGTAGAAGCAAGCCATTCAGCCCATCAATTCCACACCAACCCTCTGAAGATCATCCCATCCAGACCCACAGTGTCCCTATAATCCCACATTTTCCATGGTTAACCCATCTAGGGTGCAAATCCTAAGACACTACGGACAACTTAGCACAGCCAGTCCACCTAATCTGCACATCTTTGGACTGTCAGAGGAAACCCATGCAGACATGGGGAGAATGTGCAAACTGCATACAATCAGTCACCAGAAGGCAGAATCAAACCTGGGTCCCTGGCACTGCAAGGCAACAGTTCGAGCCACCGAGCCACTGTGCTGCTCCAAATTTTAACTTGATAGCATCTTCCATGCTACTTCCTAGGGAATGTGGTCTCCTCTAAACCACAATCCTCTTGTTGCTGAGCTTCAGATGGTTATTAGACAGACACAAATTGCTTAAATAATTAGTATTGCCTTCCTGTGTTCACATCCTTTACAACTTCTCCTTTGTTTTCATGTTTTCTCCTATTTTTGTGTGTGAAAGCATTTCGCAAGTCAACCGTGGCCTTTCAACATTATTAGATCTGATATAGAATTATCTTACAGAACATTAAAGTCAATGCAAACTTCAACATTTGGATCATTATTGCCTCATGTGAAATGTTTGGTTAGCCTTCTCCTTGAATGTGTAATTTCAAAATGCTTCAGAGGCATTTGGCAAAAAGAAATGTGACTAGTCAGCAAGTGGCAGATACAGGTACAGTTGCAGCATTTAAAAGACACTTAGATAAGTATATAAATACGAAAGGTTTAGAGGGATATTGGTCAGGAATGGATGGGCGGGACTAATTTAGTTTGGGATTATGCTCAGTGTGGATTGATTGGACCAAAGAGTCTGTTTCCATGCAGTATGACTATGATTCCAGTGGTTCTCTCCTGAGATACAGCAACATTATGTTGGAGGACTCCTGCTGTGCCAGTGGTAATGAATTCAGGTTCAGCATGCTCACCAATCAATGAGAGCAAAAATCTAATTGATTCCACCGGATCCTGAAAACCCTGACAGAAGGATCTCTGGCAAACCACTTGCAAGTATCAGAGGTTAGAGTAAAGTGTCCTTTCAAAAGCGTTGCTGTTTACATCTTTGGAAACACTTTGTGTTATGACAATTTTAAACTATCACACATCCTGGGAGATGGATCTCAGTGCTTGCATATTGAGGTGATACTTGTAAAATATTCTTCTTTCCAGAAAAGGAGATCTCAATTTTACTGACTTCTCAACCTTTGTTCCCTCTGTACATTGATTCAGTATCCCTAATAATTTTCTCTCAATGAACAAACAGGAAAAAGGAGGGCAAGAAAAGCAAGAGGTGAAACAGAGGGCTATAATCAAAAAGATAATAAAATTTTCCACCACCTCTTTCATTTACTCATTGTACATTGTGTGATCTGAGAAAGATTTCCCAATCACACAGTTTACCACTAATCTTTGCTATAATGTACACTCTTCCTTCAAAATGATTAACCTTGTCCTAGATCCCTTCTTCCTCTCTGGGATATGTCTTTGCTGTGAGTCATGAACTATTTATTTAAATGTCTCAACTGTCTTTTCCTCTAAACCTTGAAACCTCTTTCCCAGCTCACCTCTTTCCCACCCAATCCTTTGTACTTACCTACATGCAAGTCTAGCACTGTTGTTTCTGCCCCAAGTTTCGTATTCTCATACCGAATGCCAAATTCTACCAAGTTATGGTCACTAGGGGATCTCTTATTTGACGATCATTTGCTGAACTTCTGTTATTACAGATTACCAGATCCAGTTTAATCTGGTCTTTGGTTAGATACACAACACGTTGTTCTGAGAAACTGGCACATATACACTACGAGTTCTTATCATTATTACCTCTGTCAAGGGCTTTTCCCAATTTACATGAAGATCAAAGTCATCCATGATTAATGTACTATACTATTTTTAACACATCATTATCTCCTAATTTAGTCTCTTTCCTACAGTATAGCTACTGTTAGAAAGCAAATGGACTACACCCAGTAGAATCTTCTTCCGCTTGTTATTTCTTAATTCCACCCATAAAGATTCTACATCTTCCAATCAAAGATCTTGTCTCAATATCATACTTACTCCATTCTGTAACAGCAAACTGACCCCACCACTCTTTCCTTTATGCCTCTCCTTTGAACCCTCCCCCCTCTCTTAGTGCCAATTCATTTTATCATATTTATAGTTCCATGTGAGGAACTATAAAACAACAACATTTCCTCAATGTGTCAATGCTGAGAATATTATGCCAGAGTCCATTGTCACTATTTTCTATCTGCATGAAGCATAGCTTGATCCCGTTGACTGGAAAATAGAAGAAAGGTTTTAATTTTTGGGAATCATACACAGGCTGTAAGATTGATTCGAAAGCACGTGTTCTAGTGTAAAAGCCATAATTACTGTGACTGCTTTTCAGTACAAATGCCATTAATGAAATTAGCTTTTAGAAAGCTCTGCCCTTGTACATCTGTAAATGACAAGATAAACTAAGGCTTTTGTCCAACTTTGTATAGGATCTCCTCTACATACTGAAAACCTAAACATCACAGTATCATTTAACTGCAGGATGTAACTAGAAAGAATATTTAAGGTCCATGGGATGACTGTCTTGTGTTTTCAGTTCCTTAATATGTCCAACTCTGAGTTTGAAAGGATAATTATAGTATCATAAAATGATAGAAATCTGTGCTACAGAAGGAGGTCATTTAATCTTTCTGTCTGTGCCTGCTGAAAAAGTATTATCACGTCTTTCCCAGTTTCCAGCTTTCAGTTCTTGGTCCTTGAAGGCTAAATTTAATAACAGTGGCTCAGTCCAACAGCCAGAATACCATTAGCAAATCTCACTGTGCTCATTCTTGGATGCCTCAATGGAACTAAAATAGTCCAGGAGGAGTGTGTAGCTAGTCAGAGATAGAATGACAAAGACAAAGGCATCCTTAGAGGGTCAAGATCTCAAGTGATACAGACCGGGAGGAGCATGTATTACAGACCAGAATCATGGTAAACAGACCAAGAGCTGTGGATCTGGCAGGTCAGGATATCTGTGAAACAGACAGAGAGGAGTGTGAGGCAGACAGGGATCACTGTGGAACAGACAGAGAGGAGTGTGTGGCAGATATGGATCACTGTGAAACAGACAGAGAGGTGTGTGAGGCAGACAGGGATCACTGTGAAACAGACATAGAGGTGTGTGAGGCACATAGGGATCACTGTGAAACAGACAGAGAGGAGTGTGAGGCAGACAGGGATCACTGTGGAACAGACAGAGAGGAGTGTGTGGCAGATATGGATCACTGTGAAACAGACAGAGAGGTGTGTGAGGCAGACAGGGATCACTGTGAAACAGACAGAGAGGTGTGTGAGGCACATAGGGATCACTGTGAAACAGACAGAGAGGAGTGTGTGGCAGACAGGGATCACTGTGAAACAGACAGAGAGGTGTGTGAGACAGACAGAGATCACTGCGGAACAGACAGACAGGTGTGTGAGGCAGACAGGGATCACTGTGAAGCAGACAGGGATCACTGTGAAGCAGACAGGAATCACTGTGCATCAGCTTTTGTGCTCCTGAGATGCTGCTGGGCCTGGTGTGTTCATCCAGCCTCACATTTTATTATCTATGAATCACTGTGAAGCAGGCAGAGAGCAGAGTGAGGCAGACAGAGAGCAGTGTGAGGCAGACAGGGATCACTGTGAAACAGACAGGGATCACTGTGAAGCAGTCAGGAATCACTGTGAAGCAGGCAGAGAGCAGAGTGAGGCAGACAGAGGGCAGTGTGAGGCAGACAGGGATCGCTGAACGAAGATTGAAAAATAAAAAGATTCAGTGACACCAAAGGAAGACTATGTTGACCAGTGTTCAGTGTAGCTTTGTTTTCTTTTCTTTAAAATTAGGAAGGTAACTGAAGGAACCAGAAAAAATTAAAATTTATCTTTGAAAAAACAGTTGGGTAAAGCATTTCAGCTGAGACCCCTATATTGAACTGACACCAAAGGAAGGATGGTAATATCTGGTTGGACTTTATTTTTCTCAGTAGTAAGGTGCGTTGTATAATGCAATGGTAGGGTATCTCCCATCCCTGGAGTGTTCTTCCTGTTCCATGTGGGAACTCCAGGATTTTTCCTATGTCTTGGATAACCATATGTGCAGAAAAAGCCATCAGGTGCAGCAAATGTAGCTGCAGGCTTCAGAGCATGAGCAGCAGCTGGTATCACAGTGGCAAACAAGCTTTGTGGCAGTATAATTTCAGATATGGTCACCCAGCATCGTAAGAGTATGAAAGGTGAGAAAAGATGGGTGACAACTAGGCAGCCAAGAAGAAACAGGCAGGTAGTACAGAAATTTCCTGAGCGTATGTCACTTTCCAATCGGTATTAAATTCTGAACCTTGAAGAAATTGATGTAGTGTAAGAAGTGTAACCAGATCCAAGTCCCTGGCATCACAGTTGCCTTAGTTGTAATGAAGGCAAGAAAGCAGCTGAAAGATCAATAGTAATAGGAATTTGAATAATCTGTGGAACTACAGACACTTAGCTGCAAACGTGAATCCAGAATTGGATGTTACCTCCTAGAGACAGGACAAATGATGTAACAATGGAGTCCAATGTTCATGCTCCATGTTGGTAGTCATAACTTTGCTGGAAAGAAAGACACAATCATACAGTCAGAATTTAGCTAGGTAGAAAATAAGACCTCAAAAGTAGTAATCTCCTGACTACTCCTGGATCTGTTATATATAGACTTTAGTAAGGACTTTGGCAAGGTCCCACACGGCAGGCTATCATGAAAGTTAGGCTGCACAGAATCCAGGGAGAGCTAGCTAATTGGATTCAGAAATGGCTTGATGGTAGGAAGCAGAGGGTGATGGCTGAAGGTTGTTTCTTGGACCGGAGGCCTGTGACTAGTGGTGTGGCACAGGGGTCGGTGCTGGACCTTTGTTATGTGTTATTTACATAAATGGTCTGGATGTGTGTGTACAAGGCATGATTAGTACGTTTCCGATGATACGAATTTTGGAGGTATTGCTGATAGTGAAGAAGGTTATCAAAATTTACAGAGGAATCTTGATCAGATGGGGAAGTAGGCTAAGGATTGGCAAATGCAATTCATTATAGATAAGTAAGATATTGCATTTTAGAAAGTCAGACCAAGGTAGGACTTGTACAGTAAATAGTATGGTCCTGAGGATTATTGTGGAACAGAAGGACCTAGAAGTACAAATGCATAGTCTGTTGAATGTAGCATGACAGGTGGACAGGGTGGTGAATTTAGCATGCTGGCCTTCATTGGTCGAGGCATTGAGTATAACAGTTGGGATATTGTGTTACAGTTGTATAAGTCATTGGTGAGGCTGCACTTGGAGTATTGTGATCAGAGATAATGGGAACTGCAGGTGCTGGAGAATCCGAGATAACAAAGTGTGGAGCTGGATGAACGCAGCAGGCCAAGCAGCATCTTAGGAGCACAAAGGCTGATGTTTCGGGCCTAGACCCTTCATTTTTTCTGAGGAAGAGTATTGTGTACAGTTTGGTCACCCTGTTACAAGAAAGACATAGTTAAACTGGAAAGTCTGCAAAGAAGATTTACAAGGAAGTTGCTAGGACTAGTAGGCCTGAGCTATAGGGAGAAGTTGGCCAGGATTAGGCTTTATTTCTTGGAACATAGGAGAATAAGGGTGACCTTATTGGGGTGTATAAAATCATGAGGGGCATAGATTGGATGAATGCATACAGTCTTTTTTCCAGAGACGGGGAATTGAAAACTAGAGGGCATAGGTTTAAAGTAAGAGGGGATAGACTTAAGAAGGACCTGAGGGGCAAC
This sequence comes from Stegostoma tigrinum, assembly GCF_030684315.1. Classification (NCBI taxonomy): domain Eukaryota; kingdom Metazoa; phylum Chordata; class Chondrichthyes; order Orectolobiformes; family Stegostomatidae; genus Stegostoma; species Stegostoma tigrinum. Next base: position 65,660,263 of record NC_081361.1, on the reverse strand, counting down.
TTCTTCACGCAGAGAGCAGTGCATGTATTGAATGGGCTGCCAGAGAAAGTCTTTTATGGCAGGTACAATAGCAAATTTAAAAAACATTTGAATAGGTATACAGATGAGAAGGGTTTATTGGAATATGGATCAAATTCGGGCAATTGGAACTAGCTGAGTGGGCACCACGGTCAATATGGACCAGTTTGGGCTGAAGGGCCTGTTTTCATGCTGTATTACTCTATGGCTCTATGAATCTATGAATGAGTATGGAAATATTAAGATATGGCAGCAGAGTGAATGTTGGACAGATGGTACAGAATGGAGGGCTTTAGATTCTTAGAACATAGAACATAGAACATTACTGCTCAGTACAAGCCCTTCGGCCCTCAATGTTGCACCGACCTGTGAAACCAATCTAAATCACACTATTCCATTATCATCCATATATTTATCCAATGGCCACTTAAATGCCCTTAAGGTTGGCTAGTCTATTACTGTTGCAGGCAGGGTATTCCACGCCCTTACTACTCTCTGAGTAAAGAACCTATCTCTGACTTCTGTCCGATACCTATCACCTCTCAATTTAAAGCTATGCCCATCGTGCTAGCCATCACCATCCAAGGAAAAAAGCTCTCACTGTCCACCCTTTCTAATCCTCTGATCACCTTGTATGTCTCTATTAAGTCGGCTCTTTATCTTCTTCTCTCTAATGAAAACAGCCTCAAGTCCCTCAGCCTTTCCTCATAAGACCCTCCCTCCGTACCAGGCAACATCCTGGTAAATCTCCTCTGCACCCTTTCCAATGCTTCTTGGAACTTTAAGATCAGTTCTGGGGGAGTTGGCAACTGTAAAAGGCTGAATATGTTGCAGAGCTGAGGAGTAATTTCCTTGTATGAGATTTGCTTGTGATTTTGGAGCGTGTTTAAACAAACATGGAAAAAGTATCTGGCACCAAGAGGTAATGTTAGAGATAAATGGCAAAGTAAAAATAAAAACACAACAGATAGATAGTATTAGAGTAGAAAGTGATAAGCATGAGGTTTGTTCAGAATAAGAAAGAAAGTGATAAAGTCTAAGCTTGAACTTTGCCAAAAAAAAGACATACTGTCAAATCTTTGAACATGGATTCCAGGGTTGCTCTGTTTCTCTAATTAGATATTCCCTTGCCTTGTTTTGTCTTTCCAGTTAGATTATCAGGGACTACTCACGAGTAAACTCCATTTGTTATATTAGAATCAGTCAGTATAGTCGAGTCCATTCAGCCCATTGCGTCTGCATCATCATAACAACACTAAGCCTACAACGATATCAGAAATTGCTGGACAAGCTCAGCAGATCTGGCAGCACCTGTGAAGGAAAAAGCAGAGTTAACGTTTCGAGCCCAGTGACCCTTCCTCAGAGCTGGGGTTCCCCTGGAATTCTGAGGAAGGTTCGCTGGACCCAAAACGTAAACTGTTTTTTCCTTCACAGATGCTGCCAGACTTACTGAGCTTTTCCAACAACTTTGATTTTGAGCCAAATGCAATTATTTTCTCATTGGGACTATCCTAAGAGCAGAAATAATTTCAGGGAATTACCACTTCCACTGCTGATGGTTTTATTTTTATTTAAAAAGATGATTATCAAGGAAACTGACTCAGATGCTTGCTGAGTCTAGCAGTGTGAAGGAACTGAATGAAAGGATACTGTTGAATTAACAAGGTCACCAAAACAGGGTGAATGGCTGCGGTGCTTCAAATTTAAATTCGGTTGGCTTGCACAAATAGGCCCAGTAGTTCCTCCAATCCAATCGCCCTGACAGTGTCACCTGCATTTAGTCAAAATTCAATACAAACTGACAGAGAAGAAATGGAATTTATTATATAGGCTCTTGCTTGTTTAAAGGCGTTATTGAGGGTGGTAGTCCCTGCCTAAGTCAAATAGCTTTCAAATACAAAGTGACTGGTTATTTTTAAACAATGCACAACAGAAAAATAAACACTTAGCTAAGCCCACTTGTGACAGTTAATGCCGCTCAATGAATTGAATATGTTCCTTTCTCAATGTTACAAATGTACTCTTGATCAAGACTACAAGCAGATTGGAACGAGGCAACATTTGGGAGCTTTGATTTTCCATTTATATTTTGAGTTGTTTCTTGTTCTAATTAGGACTAATAGTAGGTACTTCCCAGCACTGAGAAAGGAGTAGTGCTCTTAAAGTTGGAGATGCTTTTTTCTCACTTATAATACTTGGTCAATAAAAAATGGCCACAATTGTGAGGATCTTCGTACCCCCTTGGCTGGGCTTTGACCAAAGAGAGATGTACATCTGCCAATTAGAAAATGCATCAGCATCAGAGCTATCGGAATAGGCTACTGCAGGCCCAGTTGGCTGCGTGCTGCTTGTGCGTGTGTTGGCTTTGCTCACCAAACCAGCATATTCTTAAGTAGACCAGAGGCAAGAGCATGCCAGCAAGATGTAACACCTATCAGTGACAGGACATCATCAACCTGCTTACCTTCTGGCCCACATCCTCCAGAGAGTAAACGATCTACTCAGAGTGACTGGTCTGCAGAAACGATAGAGTTCAACTAAGTTCTAAAAAGCTACTCACCACAACCTTCTCAACAGCAGGATAAAAATAGGTAGAAAATTTCAATGAATTAAAATTTTCACATGATCAAATCTATGAGTATTCTAAATTAGAGAGGGCTGAGATCTTGGAGTCAAGGTAAGTCAGCTCAGAATGGGGTAATGAGTCGAGAATGATGGAGGATGAATTTGAGGACAATAAATAAAAAAGACAAAGCATTGAATCATACATTTTAGCTAAATTTCAGTTTGTCAAGGTTCATGGCGGGTTTCTCTCTGTGAGGCCTAGTGAGAATTCTTGCTTCATCTTACCAAACTCACTTCATTAACTACCTACCCATCCCTGTGGTGCTCCTCTCGCCCAATTCCAGCCCCATCTTACTAAATGCCATTCCCAGAAGAACGTACCACTTACTCAATATCTATCATAGATCAGCATCTCTAATAACCACATCATCTTTAGAAAGCACTTGGACAAGCATTGGCATTCTGAAGCTGCCCGGTTTGCCAAAGAACAGTCTTTCTGAAGATGTCTAAGAGGAGAAAATAACAGTTCTTTGATAGAGACCCGGTGATCCTGGTGAATGAGATGATCCATTGGAAAGATGTCCTCTTCCCCTCTGACCAGCACAGGAGGTCATGCCAACTGACCCTGACAGCTTGATCCCAGATCACCAACAGGGTTAGTGCGATATCTACCGTCCAGAGGAATGGCCAATATTGCTGCAGGAAGGTTAATGACATTCTCCATTCTGCGAGAAAAAAATACCACATTCTTCTCCCTGCTAGCTCACATTCGGTCTATTTCTGCAACTGCACCAATCTCCCACAAAAGTACTTACTCTGCACCTCTCACTCTTCCCTCACTCATTCATGTTTCCCAACCCCGCGACATTACTCACCCTCCATGGCTTCTGTGCTGTCTACTCAGTTGCCTGGAAACAATCTTTCGACAACCTCCGCTAACACTAACACTTTCCAATGCACTTTGGTCTCACTCAATCAATCTATCTCTCCCACTGAAGGAGAACACAGCCCATAACAGGGCAAAAAGGTACTTGCCCTGACTTACATGTCAAGAATTCATGATGTCCAGCTTGTTCAGCGCATTTATTAAGATAGAAAGCTACATATCAATGAGGTGAGATATTACATTAATAAAGTGGTTCACAAACAATAATCCCCTCATTCAGCAACTCATTACTGCCTAGCAATAAACCCATCTCGTCATCCAGCAGTTGCATAAACAATGCAGCGAGTCGCTCCCAATGATGAGATTAGGCTGACATCTCAAATCTACCACAAATTGTTCATATCATTCAGGCCCCTGTGAGCTTCCACCAATGGAAAAGAATGAAATTTGCTCAAAACTTAAATACCTGATACAGCAGTATTTTTAAACAAAACTTGAAACTAATGCAAAACAGAAATTACTAGTGAAACCCAGCAGGTCTGGCAGCATCAGTGGGAAGAAAGAGAATTGATGTTTCAAGTCAAGTGACTCATCAGAACTGAGTTTGCCATCAGTTTCTGTTTTTATTTCAGATTTTCAGCATCTGCAGTTCATTCTTTTTCAAATAAAACACGAGTTACTATAATTGACAAAATGTGCTGTACTCAATCACCAGCTACACTGAAAAAAGTCACTACATTTTCTTACCTAAGCGCAGTGCTTGCCAGAAAAGAGACCTTGCCTCACTGAAATAATAAATCCAGCCTTTTGTAATTCTCTAAAGTGTTTAGATCATCTTATAGATATCAGATTCAGAGACCCAATTAGAGCTGAAAAGATAGAAAAGGAATTTGTGCATGAAGATTTTATCCTTCTGAATGTTTTATATTTTGGTCATGAAAAATGATTCAATGTGTTGGCGTTTTTTTGTTTGGTGAAGAACTTATGGATATTTGTCCTAAATTTACCTTTTTACTGTTTCAACAAATGCCTCATTGTCCTAGCAGACACGAGAATACATTTTAGTAAATAAGTTTGAAATGTCTATGAGCAAAATATAAACATGTTACACCTTATTGACTTATTGACACAACTGACCTGTCCAAATATCTCTGATGCTCCAGATTGTTTTCACTCGGATGGTGACCATGCATTCATTGACTTCACACTATATTTGTTACAGACTGGTATTCTCACATCATGAGGTTACAATATTTGCCAGTGGAAGGAAGAAAAGCCAAACGTTTTCTCCTTCGGGTTGTGTTGTTGATTGCATTTGAGTAGGGTTCTGAATAGCACTAACCATCTACTTATACCACAGAGGCAGATTGGAAAGTGATTTGGAGCCTCCTGTTGGTGAAAGAGTCATCATCAGGAGGGAGGTGGCTACACACATAAAATCAATGGTTACTCGGTACCTAACTCCCACTTCCAGATTCTATCCCAGTGGTTTTACTGTCAGGTTTTATATGAATTATTTAGTAATAATCTAACTACAAAAGTAATTAACATGTGTGTTAATTCAGTGTTAAGTGTCTACTTAAGATAAGACAGTTTGACACTTGGTCTGATTTTTATGCTCAACCTAACCCTTAACGTCAGCCTGATTAATGAAAATGTTCCATTCTCCAACAAGAAAAAGCTCAATTTCTAAAAACAATTGACTTAAAATATAAAAATATGAAACATTACAGAGGCTTTCAACAAACAACAATGTTCCTAACACCATGTTTCAGTACAAGGCATCCTTTAATGTTGCTTGCAATTGTATTTTCTCATGTCAGCATTCTGCAAATATTTAAAAAGAGTAAAATATGAAAATACGGGTGATTACGGGGATGGGAGAATAAAGCTAATTGGATAGGTCTTCTTGGGTATTAAAATAAGACCTGACTGGTCTTTTCCTGCATTGCAAAAGCTGCTGCTCTATATATTTTGTCTTTACTCTTCTTTTCTGAAGAGGTCCCATTGAATGATTTAAAAAAAGGACAACCAATGGCACAAAAACCAAGAGGAGGTGCATCGTCACTGTCTGGGATGAAATTCCCTCTCTCCCTGTGGTACACATAGCTTCCCATTAGCAAACTTTCTGAGACTGTAATAATATTATAATTGTAGTATAGCAGATAGCTTTTAATTTCCAAATTAAGCTTGTTCTGAATGTGCCATAATAAGTCACTATCACAGGCGTGTGAATGCAGCAATATTCTTTTAATGTAAATAATAAACCATTATGAGATAGCACAGCTGCAGACTGCAACAGAATGCCAGAGTCACAGCTGCCCATGTATTTGTGCCAGCAATATCTTGCATTACTTAATTTATAATGTCCAGATGCATTTATGCAATTGTAGTCTTAATGCACAGTAGCCCTGTATTGCACTGATAGTAACGCTGTATGCTGCAAAATTCAACTGTGTAGTTCAAAGTTTTGGTGCTATCTGGTACTAAGATGGCATCTATATGGCACATGGAAACTTCTGGCATGGCTGCACTGCACTTTAATGAATGCAGTAGTGTTGGTGTTAAGAATGATTACAAGGAGCATGCAAAATATGAAATCAGTTAGGGCATAATTTGGGTCCAGTGCAGCCATTTTTGACTTTGCTACATCAGCTACCACCCTCCCTTAACCTCATACAGCAGAGAGTATCTCCCCACCCAGGGCTGTTTAATTATCATACACCATACTATTTTAGTTGCTGATTAATTTCCACTGGCTCAGTCTGATTCTGTAGGATTGCTTTGAGCTTGTCAGGGTTATGTAAATTTGGTGAAGTTGAGCAGAGACTCACACATGTTGAATGCTTGGTTGTATCTTTGAGTGTTCTGGTCAGAATATTTGCTCACAGTCAAGGATACTGGTCCACCCCCTTGGTCTGCATCAAGATAGAGAGGTTGAGAAGAGGAGACACAAAGACAAGTAGCTAGCTAGTCGTAGAGGGACATAGAGGAGAGGGAGAGAGATCTGAGCAGAAGACTTTACTCACCCAGGGTCTTCTGGGAGCACTTCTCTTACTTCAACCTGCACAGGAGGAAAGTGTGGAACTCCTCGGGTTTACAAGGGACATGCTCACTTAGTCTGCTGTTTTTTCTCTCCAGCCTTACAGCAGGGCAAACAGTGTTGCCAGTAGTTATGAAGGTGGCCAAGAGCATGAATGTCTTCACAGTGCAATCCTTCCTAACTTCTTTGCCTTTTCTCCATATATCTGTATTATCTTTGTTAGGAGAGAGCTGTAGATTGTACGGTATTTTTTAAATTCATTCATGGACTGAGGGCGTCACTAATATGGCCAGCATTTATTACTCATCTCTCATTGCTCAAGAGCAGTTAAGCATCAACCACATTGTTGTGGGTCTGAGTCACATATAGGCCAGACCATGTGAGGACAGCAGTTCCCTTCCCTGAAGTTTTCTGGATTAACAATCTAATGATAGGCCATCATCTCCTCTCTCTCTGACCAGAGAGAAGCATGTGTAGTGTGCTCATGGCCTTACCAGGATTGTGGGATACCATTAATTGCACGCAAATAACTAAGGTTGAGATATACCAAACAGTTAAAGGTCTATTCTTGGGACTTTCAGCTGGTCAGTACATCATTTAAGGTATCCTGGTCACAATCATGTTGCTTTTATTCTGTGCCAGTGTCAGTCCATTGCTCCATCAATTTGAGCTACCACATCTCCAGTAGCTGGGTGAAGAGGACTATTCATTGACTCCCTGGCTTATGAATCGAATGCACAATGTAACAATCATAGCCAACATCTATATAATAAGATCCATACTGTCCCATGAAACATCTCAGAGCAGAGCATTGGCGTGCTCCAACAAGAGTTCTTCTGGCTGAATAATTTTGGATGAGCCCTATAGGTAGTCTTCAGATTTATTATTCTCTGCTACCTGCTGCACACCTCACCAACAAATGGAAAAAACCCTTAACACTAGGTTTTGGGCAAGCAGCCAATGAAGATAGAGGAAGGGGAAAACAACATATCTACATTCGAGCAGGGAGTTCCATAGTCACCTCATTTGGCTGCATGCCATTGAGCATTAAGTCCAATTACCTATTGTGCAACATCCCTCCCCTTACCTTCTATCTGCCTATGATGGCAGCTGCCTGACCTTGCATGGCTCTTGTAGGACCACATTCTGTGCTTCCGTTGCAGGACACAGCCATCAAGCTGTCTTCTGCTTGTGCTAGAGATAATGGGAACTGCAGATGCTGGAGAATTCCAAGATAATAAAATGTGAGGCTGGATGAACACAGCAGGCCAAGCAGCATCTCAGGAGCACAAAAGCTGACGTTTCGGGCCTAGACTGATGAAGGGTCTAGGCCCGAAACGTCAGCTTTTGTGCTCCTGAGATGTTGCTTGGCCTGCTGTGTTCATCCAGCCTCACATTTTATTATTCTGCTTGTGCTATAATGGATGATGGGAATTGGCAATCTGTTGGTCCATCACACTTGGGATTCCAAACATTCTCATGGAGATGGTCACCATTTCCACAAAGAATGGACACTAATATCAGTACCAAGTACTGTACAAAGTTGGTGCAGGACCCCTTGCTGGCCCTTAATAGTAACAGCTGGTTTTCTGGCAGCTCCTGCTAATATACCAAACATTTCATGCTCTGTGCTTACAGCAATTTCCTTTGCAATCAACTTCTCTGCAGCAGAACTCAAGTAAGACCTTGCCCTTTGGCAAGCTGGCACTTTCCCCTTACCCTGGTCACAAGCCACAGTGTCTAACCACACGGAGAGCCCAGTTCTACACTGCTCTTTAAAGTACAGGCACTATTCCAATTTCTGAGGCAGTGGATGTGCATATGTGATTGATCTTTCATTATGAGTCTTAGTCTTCATGGTCTACTGTCATTGCCAGGCATTTGGCAATTGTTGGGCATCTGAAAGTAGAAAAGCACAAAAAGAGGCTTCTGTGGATGGATGCTAGAAAAGCAAGAGGTGCATCTTGCACCATCTGTGACCTGGAAATCAGGAGAGTTTGTGGGTTGAGGAGGTAATGGGTGTTGAGCGGATGAATGGGGTAAAAACAAAGCAGCATTCTCTATGAAAGACCAAAACTCAGCTGTAACAGCTGCAAAAAATGGTGAGCACTGAGTCCTCCAGCAGGGTGGAGAAATGCACTCTTGTCTGTTTACCCCTGTGGGAAGTGGCTTTTGATATTGTATTCATTCATCTTGACCATGTGTGTGAGATCTTGAAACTTCTTGCATACCACATCCAGATTTTCAGAGAATGAGCATCGGTATTGATTATGATAGCTATCTGATCCCACTGGCCTCATAGTGTCCGTCTGGAGGGCTCCTTGAGAGGAGGAGGGCCCATCTCCTCCAGTTCACCTTCTGTATCAAGATCTCAGATACTGAGTCAAGAACCTTGGAACAAGCGCTCTGCCTGTTATAGTATAATCTCTCCTACAGTTGTTGATGCATACAGCCACTCAGTAATGCATTTAGTGTTGAGCTGTGGCCTGACATTATTTAAATTGTGTGCATTCAGCATTGCAATCAATGGGTTCAGGCCATTGTGTGCTGGGATCTTTGCATGCATTTTGGGCCTTATACAAAGGGAAATAGAAGGAATGATTGAGAGGGGATTGAATGATTGAGAGGGGAAAGGGATCAGAGGGAAGGGAGAAAGAGGAGTACCAGGTAGAAAGGGTTGGGATAGGAGAAGTGAGAGCTGATGGAGGTGGAAGAAAGGAAGAGAATATTAGTGAAAAGGAAGACGGAGGAGAGTAAAGAGTTGGTAGTGGAAGGGGAGAGGATAAGTGGATAGGAATACATAATCACATAAGGGAGAAAGAAAGAGAAGGAGAATAGGAGATGATGAAGAGGCAGACGGTATTAGACAATTACTTCTAAGGCAGGGTTTATCAGGACAAATCCTGATGAAGCATGGTGACAGATGATAAACTAGGATGAATTATTCAGTACAGAGAAGGAAGGGTTAAAAATCTGGCCACTGGGCTAAGAATATTACTGTGAGGGTTGAAGTGTTGCAATGTTGGTCTGTCAGAGGCTTAGGTTCCAGTGGAGTAGGGGAGAGCCAACATTATTCTCAGTGAAGTTGAATGCTGATTATTTTTCTGACTGAGAACTAACAGTATTCCTACTTAGTGATGGAGGATGAAGGCATAGAGAAAGGTTAAAGTATTTCTCATTTTAGGGAGGGAGTTGGAGATTTCAATAACAAGTGATTTAAATAATGGGAACTGTATCAAAGCTGGCTGGTTGGGTGAGAAGGCAGTGAGCAGTCAGACAGAGGGGAGATAGGCTGTTTCTGTGTCTGCACAAAGAGAATTTCAAGGACTGGCTGCAAGAGGAAGGTCAAAGGCACAAAGGCATCACAGAAGATGCTGCTGTTGGGAGAATTTGGTGGAATGCTGGGCTGGCTACAAGGTTTAAGCTTTTTTTATTCTTTGATACAAACCTCTAAGAACACGGTTGCTGAACAAATGAAGGAAGGCTCTAAATCTTAAAAGTGTTCCATAGCAACGCTGAATATATACAGCCTATAGCTGCATGCAGATCCAAACCTGGATTTAATTCTATGTTAACTCTCAATTTGCCTTTTCAGTACAATAGCATCTGCAACTGTCATAATGGTAAAATTGAAATAGCGCCACTAACAGGTGTAACAGGTACTGCAGTTAACACTGCCAATTTTGCCATAGGAATCTGACAGGAGTTTCCAATGCTTCCTGAAAAGGAATTTGCAACTCACTCAGAGGCTGATAAAGGGCACCAATTAATTTCTAAAAACTGAAGTACAACCTTTTGTTGACAGTTGGACCTTTCACTTGGGATTGATCTACAGTTTGCAAGAGTCAAAGAAGAAAAATGACGGCTCATTCTTAACAGGAAATTAGTCAATTTGAAATGAATGGCAAAATCTGTGCTTGGAGCAAACTTGGTGTGAAATGAAATTTGTCATTATTGGTCCTGCTGTTAAGTGGCAATCAAATCAGTGCCTGGAGCACACCATTAGTTGTGAAATATTCTGATTGCTTTCAATCCTGGAAGAATGGCAATACTTTATCAAATCCATTTTAAGTGGGCTGTATGCTACTGCTAACATTCAAATGATACAACTAATTCCACTCATGTGAATAACTGATAAGAGGATTATTCTGTCCACCGATAAGAGGATATTTCCATCGAGTGGAAATGTCTCTGTGTAACTATAAAATACTCCATAAAACCTAACAAATTAATCACATCACTTTATGAGTTGATTATAACCATGGAATATAGTGGATGGCTTTATAAACTAAGGCAACTTATGATCTAGACTTTAAATATTACTGCTTTCTTGGCAAGAGATATATACTTTTACCATGAATAAATTGAAGGCTATTCACTTTACAGGTGTGAGTTAGAAGTTTATTGTTCTGAATTGGAGTAGTTGTGATTTTCCCTGATGTGTGGATTATCAAGCCTGATAGAATGAACTGAAAAATATGTCTATGAGTTACAATATTTGATCTTATCTTAGGGCAGGCACTAGAACAGCAAACTCTGCAAAGCAATACCTGAGATATTTCTACTGTGAGCTATCCCACCGAACACAGCAAGAGATTGGCTAGCGGGTGGGAGAGGGTAGTGTTAGGTATCATGAAGGAAATGGTTCCCAGCACACAAGTTAATATTTGGGAGGCAGCTCAGGAAGGCACTGTTGTCAGGGGAAGGGAAGGGAAGCATAATTCCAAGTCATGTAACTTTCTGCATATGTTAGCCACTCCTGGTCCTTATGGACTTGCACAGAAACAAAATAACAAAAAATAGTTTTATTTCCAGCTCGTGGCCCTTTTCCTAGTAGAATTGGCAAAGTGGGGAGCCACAATAAATTTCCCCTGCAATCTCATACAGCAGAAACTCTCTCATACAACAGAAATTGAACCTAAATGATAAATGCCCTTATTTTAACAATGAAAGGAACCCATAAGGTGGATTAATGGATGACTTTTGTCATATGTTAGCAACAGAGAATACAGAGTAATGAAATTAGGCAAAATAAGTTACAATAATAAACCTAACATGAAAAGTTCACAATGACAAAACTGGCTCAAACAATTTGAACCAAGATGATAATGTAGTCTGAATGAACTGAATTTTCTTTGCCTTATCTTACCTATGTTCATATACCTACTTACTAATGGGCTTATTCTTTCCTTGTAGTCAAGTAAGTGGGCTTAAATCAGCTCCAATTCACCAAGAAAAATAAACTTGCAAAAACAGTGGGGGCTGGAAGTTCTTACGAATCACAAGATACAGTATGAACACCATTAATCTCAGCACTCCACTTAATTTCCATGACTGAATTAAAACAGGCAGTGTTAAAGACATTGCAAATATAAACCTTGATTACATTTTGTTATGAAGGGAAGTTTCCTGATGGAGAACCACACTTGATTTGTCGAAGGAATTGATTTTAAAAGTGGATCAGGAATTTCTTCAGAGTTGTGTTCACTCTGCTGCTGAAGGTTCTGCTGAAAAACTGGTGAAATATGCTGGATACTCTGTAAATGTGAAAAATTACAGTGGAGTGGAATTACTCTGAGGAAATTCACACTTATGACATTGTCTTTTTTGTCAATATCGTTAATGTAGTATTTGTGGTAACATTACTCTTACTCTTCTATAGCTTTGATGGATCTCCATCCACAGACCATGGGAAGAGTTGCTAAGGATCAATGCTACTTCTGACTCTGAAATTGGTGAACTCCGGATATCTTAGCTGGAGTGACATAACTGCTAGGCCACTGTCCCCCACAGACATTCAGCAATTCAGAATGTTAATTCAGCATTTGTCAATACTACTATCAGCTCATCATTACCAAAATGAAAGAAAAATTGTGAAAAGTGAAAATCTGAAATTAACAAAAAAAATTCACAGCTGGTCAAATATTACCCAAGAAAGAAATTTGATTTCATGGCATGGATTTTCCAATGGCCAGATAATCATTTTTTGAAGCAGTTGAGAGTTCAGCATTGGACCTGTGAATAACCCAACATAATAGTGACCAAAAGATTTTCCCTAGGAAATTGAAGATCAGCAAAGGAATTTCTCCTCAGTCTGGAATTGTACGAAAGTATCCATTTAGATCAAAATATTTTGAGGGTTCCAACAAATTTAAGTAATTACTTACTCTTAAAAGATAGACTATTAAGTGCTTAGTCCAAATCCTGAGTGGCTACCAATTGACACCCAACTTCACCTCCCCCAGACCCCTTACAGCCTCCAATTCCTGACCTGACACCATAAAAACTTAGAAAATGCAGGTATTTCTCCTATAACACAATAGCTGCTTTCTTGTGTGATCTCGCACTAAAGAAGATCGTATTAGAGGGAAATCGCTATTTTTAATAATCGCTGTACTGTACTGCAGAAAGTTTGCATTATCCAAACAGCTATCATGTTACAGCCAATTCACATTTACAGAACATGTGTTATAACAGAAATGCCTGTAAACGGAAATGAAGATGGGAGATCTTATAGAAACAAAGAAGATTATGAAGGGAATAGATAAGGTGGAGGCAGGGAGGTTGTTTCTGCTAGCAGGTGAAACTAGGACTAGGGGACACGGCTTCAAAATAAAGGGAAGCAGATGTAGGACTGAGGTCAGGAAGAACTTCTTCACCCAAAGGGCTGTGAATCTGTGGAATTCCCTGCCCAGCTGAAGCTATCTCACTGAATGTTTTTAAGGCAAGGCTAGATAAAGCTTTGAACAGTAAAAGAATTAAGGTTTATGGTGAGTGGGAGGTAAGTGGAGCTGAGTCTCAAAATCAGCCATGATCTTATTAAATGGCAGGGCAGGTTCGAGGGGCCAGATAGCCTACACCTGCTCATAGTTGTTATGTTCCTATGTTCCTATGTAGACCATTCAGCCAATCTAGCCAGCTCCAACATACAATGTGATCATGGCTGATCATCTAACTCGGCACCCCGTTCCAGCCTTCACCCATTTTTTTTATCCTTTTAGACCTAATAGCTATATCTAAATCCTTTCTAAAAGCATTCAATGTTTTGGCCTCAACCACCTTCTGAGATGAAGAATTTCACAGAGTCACCACTCTCAGGTTGGAGAAATCTCTCCTATCTAAGTCCTAAATGGCCCTGTTAGAAGTTTAGAGGTTTCTATGAGATCCCCCTTTTCTGGTGAAGATTCACACAACATAGATGACCCACTTTATTTTTCTAAGGTGGCTGCCTGTAGGTTTCTAGTATTTAGCTCGATTCACCTTGCAATTTATTTAATTGTGCCAAGTTGTTCAGTTTCCATAGTGTACGAGATAGTTGGGATCAATTAAACAAATAATTCTGGGTGAATCATATATGGAAGTACTGTACCCTGCTGATATATACCATTAGTTTGCCAATGTCATACAAATCTGATGTAATTTGAACTAATTCAGTTCAACTCTTCCACTCTACAATGTTTTTAGATGAATGTTTCATCATTTTTCCACACGTAATTGATGGGTATGGGCCAAGAGATTCTGGCATCTCTGAACAATGTAGCTTGTATAAATGGCTACAGTGCAAAACTTAATTTCTGTAGCAACCTAACAGGTATAGCAACTCATAATCAGAGGAACCGAGACACTTCCAGCTTCAACCGTGAATCTTCAGCCACACTATAGGCAATTTTTCACATACATTTGTCAGGACATGAAATTCCCATTGGAAATCAATAATAGTCGAAACAAATCATTTCACTCCATTGCATCCGTAATTAGTATATATTTTAAGCTAAAACAATCACAAGCCAAATCTCTACTATCAAATAGACGTGTAGAACAATGACATGGGGCAAAATAATTAACTTAATAAGAATTCTGCAACAGGGCAGGTAAAACATAGTCACATATTTTGTTATGTTACAAAGAACAGCAAGTTGTGGTTTAGACATTTTAACGTAGTTTAGAAATTGCGCAAATCCTATCTTAAGTAATACTGAATTCCCAGGTCGAAACTCATTTGAATAATTATTTAGAATGCCAAGGTTCAGATGAATTTAGGAATTATATAATTCATAGGAGAGGAAAGTGATGTTCAAATGAAACTTAAACTGATGGGAATATTTCAATGTCAGTGTTACAAAAACGAATGCATGTCAGCTGTAATGTAGATGGCACAACAGAACACATAATTAAATAAAAGAAACAAGACAAAAATGGTGAACCAGAAATTTGAAGCCAAGTATTTGTGGGTATTTGGAGAACTTCAGCAGGTATTTCAATTTAACATCACAATTTCCTATTGCTGAAAGGACAAAGGATTAAGATGGCAGAAATGAAAGGAAAATGTATCTATATATTCCACTTTTTCCTAGCTACTGTTAGCTCTGAAGAAGGATCACAGGACTCAAAATGTTAACTCTGCTTTCTCCCAATGGATACTGCAAGACCTGTTGAGTTTCTTCAGCAATTTGTTTTGAATATAAAAGGAAAATGAATCTTATAGAGGCATGACTTAAGTGGGAAGTTACAGAAAACATTAATGAAAAAAGAATATTAATGGCTTGGCACAGCAATACAATTATGCCCAACCTGCTTTCCACAGGATTAAATAAACTACTTGTTATTATTCTATGAATTTGCAGAGTAAAATTTATGACATAAAAGACAACTGTTTTGTCCATTGCACCCATGCAGGTAACAGCTGTACTCAGAAATTCTTTAAAGGAATCTTGGTTCTGTTTTTTTTACTGATCCATTTGGTAGGCAGCCTCAGTAAATCACAGGAGGCATACTTAACTGTGAGAAGAAGGCAGCATGATTTGGTGCATGTACAATGGGTCAAATGGCCTCAGACAGCACCGTAAAAGTTCTCCAGTACTGAATGTTTCCAATATCGTAAAATCCTGAATTGCTCTGAATAAGAAAGTTTGCACCTGCTTGTGACAAGAGGGTTAGTCACTAAAATCAACAATTACCTGAAATGAAAGCGGGCAGAAATTAGTTGCAAATTTGGCATTCAGTTTCTTTCATCATTTTGGTCTATAACTATACTTTGGCTGTGCCAATTTGTGATTGAGTCAGCCTACCTTGTCGGCTAATTGCAGAAAATTCTGATTTTTTTGATAAACTTAAAAGGATTAAAAAATACTGTTAGAATTACTTACATTTATTATTTATTTAAATAGGTTTACGACCCCAATAATATGGCAGAGAATTATAGCACAGGTACGCTAAGTAATTGTAAAATTAATGTTGTTTAAACTGTCAAATTAAATGTTTCAGTAGGAATGTCACCACTGAACTCCACTGGCCATTGGAGTCCGAACATCAATGTTCCACTGGTCAAAGATAACAGCATCAGAATAGACCTGGGAATCAATCACTTGTTTGACTGACAATTGACTATTGATGAGGAAATCAAACAGAATGGGTAAGGGGATCATGTATTACAATGAGTGTTCTTTAGTCTTATCTATTTTCATGGAGTTTTATTTTATAATTCACATTCTTTCTCGTGTTCTATTCCATACGACAAATGCACAAAACAATTTAATTTCATCAAGGAGTACAGGTAAATTATATTGATGAGGCAAACCTTTTTGATCCAGACCATATTTTGTCTTGTAAAATGTGTTGAATAACAGAATAGAATCATTTCACTATGCTCAGAAATTCAGATAAAACTATTTGACATTTTGACTGCGAAAGTTATGCTTTCTTTGCTTTGCAAATAGTACATTATGTTAAGCAATTACTGTATTAAAAGACTTTTTAAAAAACCTGTCAATGTTTTCACTGATATTATAAACTCTAAGAGTGCAGATGATGTATTTGAACTGATTGCTAAAATATGTTCAATTCTCCGTAATTCTTTTTCTGCTCCTGTGCAGTTCCACAGTTCATTTTGCATTCCAAAGTCTCTCAAGAAAAGGTTTTGCAGTGATGTTTTGTATGCAGTACATGTACACATTCAAACACATGAAGTTATCAGTTTTCTCCTTTCCAACTATCACATTGCTCGACTGAAGAGCAGTTGACAACCGATAACAGGCCAATTGAAGTTTTCTCCTTCAAAGAATGTTAACAGGGATTATACTGTCTCAAAGTTGGAAATGGTGTTCACAGGATCTTTAGCCTTCAGTTGTTATTTTACTGAAGAGGCTTCCAAGTATTGTTGGATTGCGTTGATCAGTCGCATTATCACTCAGCAGAAAAGCATTCAGCCCAATGAGAGAAGCTAGTTTATCTTAAGAAACCCCTATCAATGTCAGTTGAACGTGTATACGTCTTGCAGCATAAGACCAGGAACAGCAGTAGGCAGTTTGGCCCTTTGAGCCTGCCCACCCTTCAATATTGCTGATCTGACATTCCTCATGTCTACTTGCCTGCACTTTCTCCTTAACTCTCTATTCCCGTCCTGATCAAGAATCTATCTCAGCTTTAAATGTACACAAAGGCTCGCCCTGCCATGGCTCCCTTAGCAAAGAGTTCTAATGATTCACAAATCTCTGAGAGAAGAAATTCCTCCTCTTCTCAGTCTTAGCTTGGTGCTCCTTTATTCTGAGACTATGCCATCTAGTCCTAAACTCGCCCATGAAGGGAAACATCCTCTCAACACTTACCCTGGTAGGATGGTACAATGGATGAAAAGCACATAAATCTCAAGACAGTTAAAATTCTTGACATTTCTGGGAACAATCATCTCTTGCTGCATTCTCCATAGAAGTAATTTTGTGCAGATTCTTTTTGCTTTGATCTGCACAAACTATTTACATCAGAAAATTAGGCACACTATGAAAGTGTGTTTTACCACAGTATGAAGCTTTCATAACAGCAACTTTTCACACCTGTGCTATACATATTTGCCACATCTGGTAGTCTGCTGTTTGCACATGTATTAGACAAATGGCAGCTGTTGCTTACAAACAACATATAACTTCCTCATTAGGACTCTTGTGGTGCAATTTTAGTGTTCCTCCTGAGGGAGCCAGGACCGATGGTGAGGTGCCCAACATTCACTCCTCATCCCCTTTGAAGTGAAGGTTTTGGCCCTCGATGGTGAAGACTAGGAACAGTCCTGTGAAACCACTGAAATGTTTATGTCTTGACAATCAAGTAAGAAGCATTGTCCATTGCTGTGCTACTCTCCAATTAACCCTAGACTGAATATATTCTCAACCTCTCAGAACTTCTTCTCCTAATTCATAAGGCATTTGCAAGTGCCTCCTGCATTAGCACAGTCTCCAAACCTAGAAAGTGAACCTGCAAGCCACTCCTCCCCCACCTCTGAGAATAACAGTACAGACGCCTCAGAGGATTCTTTGGCAAAGCCATCTCCTATAACACCCAGCGCAGATACTGAGACCCCGTGTCAACATTGGCCATAATAATGTCAGGACCTGCTGGTGAGCACTTCACTGCCACAGACCTCGTCGCATGTTATTGGCAACTCTTGACCTCATTGACATGCATAAGTAGACAAAGGAGCAGCAGGCAGGTTTGCTGGGGTTCCTTGGCAGTCTGGCATGACTGCAGCTATGCCATTGGGACTGCCTTGGTATTCAAGCATCTGGCTGCTTCTATGGAGAGGCTGGTGGCTGCTATAATAAATCAGCTCCAGCACTCCAGGAGTTTATTGGATACCCACACAGTCCTGCAATCCATCACTCTACCCATAGGTGCTCAGCATGGAAACAGGGGGAAATTGACTTCACTCCAGGTGCCCCTTCCTCACAAGGAGAGGCATGGTGCCAAGAGGAATCCAACTGAAGGAGGAACCACACCCAGGCCCCCCCAGAGGTTTTAGTCTTTATCTATGCTGCCTCCGTTTCTGAAAGGACAACAGCAGTCACATTAGTTAAGAAATAAACAACAAATAACTGACTATTCAGAGATTAAGATTTAATTCTGTAATTATCCTATTGAACCACCAAGCAACAGAATGTGTTTGGTATTGTCACTTCTACTATCAACACTGTGCTATGCAGCTTAGGGTCCATGGTACAGAGTTGTGATCATGCCTTTAAATGAGTCTTCCTAACAGTATAGCCATTCCCAGCTGAGGTACACAACATGGGTGAGTGGCCTTGAAATAATTCTGCAAATGTTTTCAGAATATACATTGATGTCAGCCAGCTGAATCAGTATACATTCATCATCTGTAATAAGGTTCAAGGGAATTGGTGATGACATCAAGGAACCCTTCCTCCATGCAGTTGACATCTGTACTCTTAATGGGGTGTGGTTACCTGCCCCCAAGTAGAGTTATAGGTGGTAGGTGCTCTGGCACCAGGGCTGGAACAAGTAGACAACCTCACATCAGAGGGTAGCTAAACTCAAGGCTGAATTTTACAGGTAGCAGCCAAATAGTGATGTTTTGCCAAGATCCAATGAAAGGGCTCACACTAGGCACCGGTGGCGGAGAAAGTGGTAGGTAAGTGTTACCAATAGTAAGCAACACCGCTGCTGCTGGGTAACCATAGGTGGGACCACTTTGTGCATGGCCCAAAACAATATATCCTCCCACTCCTCGGAGCACACCAAAGATTACACTCTAATCTCCTCATAAGACCATAAGACCATAAGACATAGGAGTGGAAGTAAGGCCATTCAGCCCATCAAGTCCACTCCACCATTTAAATCATGGCTAATGGGCATTTCAACACCACTTCCCTGCACTCTCCCTGTAGCCCTTGATTCCTTGTGAGATCAAGAATTTGTTGATCTCTGCCTTGAAGGCATCTAACGTCCAGCCTCCACTGCACTCCGTGGCAATGAATTCCACAAGCCCACCACTCTCTGGCTGAAGAAATGTCATCTCATTTCCATTTTAAATTTACCCCCTGTAATTTTAAGGCTATGCCCACGGGTCCTAGTCTCCCCGCCTAACGGAAACATTTTCCCAGCGTCCACCCCTTCTAAGCCATACATTATCTTGGAAGTTTCTATTAGATCTCCCCTCGATCTTCTAAACTCTAATGAGTACATCCCAGGATCCTTAGCCGTTCATTGTACGTTAAACCTACCATTCCAGGGATCATCCGTGTGAATCTCCACTGGACATGCTCCAGGACTAGTATGTCCTTCCTGAGGTGTGGGGCCCAAAATTCGACACAGTATTCTAAATGGGGCCTAAGTGGTCTTCTGATAAAATGTGGTAAAAGCAAGCAGCCTTTGAGTGGCCATTTAATTGGCTCAAGTGGGCTCTGGGCAGCCTGTCTATTGGTATCCAACTCTGCCAGTGGTACAGTAGCATATTGCTGCCTAGAGATCAGGCCCATCACACAACACTCTCCTCGGCCTAATTAAAATAGCAATATCCTCATACGGGGATACTAAGTGCAGAACATTGCACTCAAAATTTAACACCCCTCTTGATTACAGGTGAAGAAATGATTTTATTGTTGAAGTTACCTTCCTCCACAAGGGGGTGGTCTATGATCTTTCTTGTGGTAAATTTGAGGTGGAGAGGATATTTGATCAGGCAGGAGGACACCCCACCACCTTCCCACCTCCACATGAATTAATTCCAGGGTACAAAAACCCTTGGTAAGCTTTCCTGGCCTGCCATCATTTGAGCTCCCTAAGTAGCTAAGGAATGCTAAGTAGATAATTAATGATCACTGGAAGGGCTCAACCCAGCATTGCTAGGACCAACACAGTGTCAATGGGCCTGTCATCATGTGGTATACACGACAAATCAAGCTCCATGGGCTGTATCGTGGTCTTCTCACGGCTATTGAGGGCTGAAGTCCCATATTTAGTGTTGAATTGAGAGATGAAGCATCCAGAACTAGTACAGGGGAGAGGATGCAACTGAAAACCACTTGCCCCTGCTTGCAGACCCCTCTCCTGTCATGTTCCTCCATCTCTGAAATTCCTCTAGCTCTGATGTACCTTTGGCCTGGGTCACTGTACAATCATTTCAGCAGCAACAACCACCTTTCCTGGGAAACTTTCGAGCATGAGAGCTGCCATCCTCTGATTGTCCAGCAGCTCACAAGGGAAGGCAACGCTGGCTGCTTGGCACCTCTTTCTCTTTCTTTTCTTCATTCAGAGCCAGAGAGTCATACAGCATGGTCACAGATCCTTCGGTCCAACTCATCCATGCCAACAAAGTTTCCCAATCTAAACTAGATTTCCCTGTATTAGGCCCCTGTTCCCCTAAACTTTTCTTATTCATGTACATTTCCAATAACCTGCAGCTATTACTTCCTCTGGCCGTTCATTCAATGCATGAACCACCCACTGTGTAAAACATTTGCCCCTCGAGTCCTTCTTAAAACTTTCTCCTCTCACCTTAAAAATATGATCCCTAGCCTTGAAACCCCCACCCTACCTTTGCTATTCAGCTTATGTATGCCTTTCATGATTTTATAAACCTCTATGAGATTACCCCTCAACCTCCTATGTTCCAGTGGAAAACGTCCCAGCTTATCCGGCCTTTCCTTATAATTCAAACCCTCTACTCCCAGCAATACCCTGGTAAATCTTTTTTGAACCCTCTCCAATTTAAGAACATCATTCCTATAGCAGGGCAACCAGAAATTTACACAGTACTGCAAAAGTGGCCTCACCAACGTCCTGTACAACTTCAACATGATGTCCCAACTCATACCCAGTGGTCTCAGCAATGAAGGTAAGTGTGCTAAATGCCTTCTTTACTGCAATGCAACTTTCAAAGAACTTTGCACCTGAACTTCTAAGTCTTTCTATTAGAAAACATCACCCAGGGTCCTAGCATTAACCGTATAAATTCTGCCCTTGTTCATTTTACCAATATGCAACACCTCACATTTATGCAAATTGAACTTCATGCGCCATTCCTCAGCCCATCGGCCTAATTGGCCCTTCTGTAATCTTAGATAACCTTCTTCACTGCTGACCACACCACCAATTTTGGTGTCAATCACAAAATTACCAGCCATCCTTTCAAAATTATCATACAAATCACTTATATGGGTGACAAACTACAGTGGACCCAGCACCACTGGTGACAGGCCTACAGTTTGAAAAACAACCCTCCAACACCACCCTCCAATTTTGTATCTAATTGGCAAGCTCTCCCATTCAGCAGAAGTGATCAACAAAATCCCCTGCAACCCCACTCCCACCCCTACCCCTACCCCTCCCTGCAACCTCTCCCCCTCCAGCCACATAGTAGAACTGTTCCACTTTCCTGGAACTGATACAAAAATACACCTTAAAATTAGATGCAAGGGTAAGAAATGAATGAAGCTAATGATCAGAACATTCCCAGAATGAATATGCATTCGCAGAGAAGTGTCTGCCGTGAGCAAATGGAAAATAAATTAAAATTCTTCAGCGTTGATTTAATTTGTGGTTGTGTGTTAGAATGCCTTTGTTCTGTGCGATCAAAAGAATTACTGAATAAAATCCATAGGTTTCTCCAGAGGAGATATTTTGAAGGGCAAGTGAACCACATCACTTTCAGATATCTGTTTGATCCCAACTATAGGCAAGCTTCGAACAGTGGCTGTGAAGTTAGCTGACTAGATCCTCTCAATTGGCAAGCAAAGCACGCTGTGGCATGTTTGTGAATGTAAAATATGAGCTTTAAAAACCGAAGTAAATACCAAAACTCAATCGTTCATGTTTCTGCTGCAAAATGCACAGGACAGCATAAAACTGATTAAATTACATCAAAATCACAAAAAAGTACCAAATTCAAAATATTACCAATTTAATAGTTTTCTGAATATATTGTCGTAAAATGAGCTGATATCTTCTACACTAAGACTGCTAATACTTATTTTGTGAAAAAATGTCATGCTGACCCTAACAACTTGCTCATGCAACAGCTGCGGGATATCACAGTGTAATAATAATGAGGCTCTATTCAAGCTTGAAATCTAATTAGTAAGTTTCAACCGTCAGTATGAAACAAAAAATACAGATACAGGTATTAAACTAGAGAATTGCATTTTATGTCGGGAGTATGGGTGTGATATTGACCTAAATTTTCACAAAATTGGGTCAGTGTGAATTTCAGCGAGTTTCGTGGAGGGTTTCACTCCGTGTTCTCTTGTGAGTTGTCTCATACAATTCTCCAATGCTCACGTCATTAAAGTATGTACCACACTTCCATGGTGCCCGCCACACACTCGACAACAGTGAAATGATGGAAAGTGCTGGAGGTAGGATAGAAATTGGAAGGGGCTTGTTGTTGTTTTTGAACAACCACTTTGAGTCTTGGACAAAGCAATTCCACATTTAATACAAACATATAGCAGACATACAGTTGGTTAAAAAAAGGTCCTTCATCCCATCTCTCACCAAAAGACAGTCAACATGTCAATTTATAATGTTAACTTTCACAATTCATTACAATGTTACAATTAGGGTTCACTTACCAATGACAATCTCAGCATTTACACCACGTATTCTTGTCAATAAACAAGGCTATACTACAGATGTCTCTTCATGTTCTCCTTAACACTGTGAAACATTGCTCTTACTGTGGTTCTGCATCCTTCTCCCTTCTCTCCATTATCACGTCAGGGGTATTCCTCAGTTTTGTGAATGTTATTAAGTTTAACAACTCCATTCTTCATTAGATTCCCATAAAATTGGCTATAGAACCCCAATATATTTATAGTAATGACTCCACTTACCATCATGTTTACAGAAGACACTCATAGCTAAATTGAGTCTGTTCTGCATGTTTTTATCCATTCATTCATGGGACGTGGGTGTCAATGGGTCAACAGCAATTGTTACTCTCCCTAGCTACTCCAATCTTTTGTTGGACTCAAATTCCACCATCTGCCATGGTGGGATTTGAACCCAGGTCCCCAGAACATTAGCTGAGTTTCCTGGGTTAATAGTCTTGTGATAATACCATTAGGCCATTACCTCCCCATTACATGTGCATTTAAATTTTAATGTTAACCAATTTTCAGAAATAATCTCAGTCCTCCAATCACATGATATACAATGGTGGTGCCAGAGAATTGTAAATGGTGCATTCTTAGTCAAAAAAGCGTGTAAAGATGAAACCAGCAACTGCGACTATTCCAAACCTATGACTGCATCCAACTAAAAGGATAAGAACAGCAGATATCATAAACTGCAAGTTCCCCTCCAAGCCATTCACCATCCTGACTTGGGAATATTTTGCTATTCCTTCAGTGTTGCTGGGTCAAAATACTAGAATTCCCTCCCTCACAGCATTATGGGTGTGTCTACATCAAATGGACCTTAGAGATCCAATACAGCAGCTCACCAACACTTCTCAAGTCCAATGAGAAGGGGGTAGTAAAAGCTGGCCCATGGCCACATCTCATAAGTGAATAGTAAATCTCAGTCTAACCCTCAGTGGTGAGAAATCTTTTAGAAATTAAAATTCAGGACAGAATTAGCAGTCAGTCAATTAGGCAAACTGAGATTAAATTGAGAAAGCCAGCATGGATTTGTTAGGGGTAAATTAGGACTACCTAAACTGAGTGAGACTTTTAATGACAAAACTAGATGGTTAATACAGTTGATGAGGTGCAGATGGATCCCAAAAACATGCTTGATAAAGTATCACATAATAGCCAGGTCAACGAAGCTGAAGCCCATGGGATAGTAGCAGTATGTGTATAAAATTGACCGAGGGATCAGAAATAGAGGATAGTAGTGAATGGTCATTTTTCTCGCTGGTGGAAGGTATAGAGCAGGATTCCCTCTTGATCAGAACTAATACCATTGTTATTTTTGATACACATTAATGCTCCAGATTTGGGTGTACAGAGTGCCACTCCAAAAGCTTCAGAAGACATAAAAATTACAAGTTTTGAGAACTGAGGGTAGGACGGCGACAGGCCTCAGCAGGTCATAGACCGATGGATTAAGCGTGCACATTGCAAATGCAGAGACGTGTGAAATGATTAACTATGGCAGGAAGAGCAAGGGAAGGGCAGAATAAACTGAAGTATCCAGTTCTGAGGGAGTACATAAACAAAGACAAAGGTGCGGGAAGCAGAGGTTCGTAAGTTGAGGGAGTGTTTAAAAAAAGGCAGGTGTATTCCGGGGCTTCAGGTGTGAAGGGCATTGAGCCCAAAAGCAAGGAAGATTTGCTAAATCTAAATGGTTTTCCCCACAACTAATGCCTGTGTCTCCACTGCCTAGGTTTAAAGCCACTGCCTTTCCCAGAAGTGACATCTTGCAAATATCTCCCGGCACTGGGTTTCCTTGTGGGGTGGCAACCATTATCCGATGCCTGCAGTGGCCTTGGAGGTACCTGTTTTCTGTAAGTTTGACAACAGGGCTAAAGGTTAAAGTCCCATACATATAGGTTATGTATAGGTTCCCTAGCAGAAGATAATCTTGGTTCTGCTTACTTTTTGCCTACATGTATTCATTCAATATATAATCTCTAGTTCAATATGGGAGGTGGATTGGTGGCTCGGTTTCAGCAAATGGTTGCAGGGAGGACAAGTCAGGTTGTGTCTGGAAGGCGGTCAGATGAGGTCCAGTGGCAGAGGGCTCAAGTCAGGTCAGATCAAGTTCAGTGGTCAGGCAGGAGGGGAAAGGGAGTGTTGTATCAGCTCCGGAGGGAGTTGATTAGATGAGGTCTGGTATGGTCCAACAGTGGGAAGAGGTGTCAGTTCCTGCAGGGGTGAATATTGAATATTCAACATTCATATATTCATATGTTGAATGTATGCTAATCATTAAGTGCAATTTATTCAGTGCATTTCTTAAAGCAATAAGCAAAGTCATGTCAACAGCTTCCCTCTATTGTAAACAACTACAACTTGAAACCCTACAAAGAAGTTTTACATCAGTTATGAACGGAAACAAAACCTCTTTGGAACAAATGTAAATGTTTAATTAGTATGAACATTCTGAAAGTAATTTGGCCACTTTAGTACATTATGTTTAAATTGTTAATAATACGTTTTCGATTTATTACAACCACACTCTCAACAGTTAATGTGTCCTTATATAGTATAATTCAAAATGCTGATGCTTTCTGTTAAATTTGATCAATTATCTTTACAGAGCTTAATGAACCTTTTATGATTTCATTGAAAGCTAATACAAATACTCTGTTGTTCCACGCTTGTGTACTATAAAGAACAAAAACAGCAAGTTCTGCTTCATTACCATTAGACATTTGTCCTAAAATGTTGCTGTTATTTATGTGTGTTATAAAAGTCAGTTGTAGATAGCATGAATTACCAATAAATAAGTGTAAAATTCAATATAAAATTTAAATATGTCCTGCACTGGTTAGTTAGTCTTTGTGTTTCTTCTTTTTAATGTTACTCTGAGTGATTATGGTGCAGTAATTTGATTTGGAGCATTGCATGGGACTTTTGGCACACTTGGGTGACATCCTGAATCCGTGGAGAATGTGCAATACATTCCCAAATGCCCAGGAGCTTCAAAAGTAGCATGCAGCTGCACATGGAGGAAGTGTACAAGAGCCTCTGTTCGAATAAATGGTCTGTTTGTTCAGCTAGAGTGGGTGTTTGCCATCTGTACAACACAGAGGATTAAGTGTGCTGAGAAAACACACTGACGTTCTCTAATACCATATTTTGCTTAAAGTTAATTTTACTCTCATAGACTTGTAGATGTTTGCGGCACAGAGTGCGGCCATTTGGCCAATCCTGTCTGTGCCTGTCAACAAAGATCTGACATTTTCTGGCCTGTGGCTAATAGCCCATGGGTATGCATACCAAGAAATCTCTCATTTTCAGTACTTTCCAGGATCCTACCACCAACAGAGTAATCCCTTGCCTTGTTAGCCTATCTCACGTGCATTACCTCACACCCTTCCAGGTTGAATTCCACTTGCCAATACACTATGCACCCACAGTTTACAGCTCCTCCTCACTAGTTACCAGCTTACCATTCTTCATGTCATTCTTGAGCTCTATAATTATATCCCTAACATTTAAGTTTAAATCACGAATGTAAACCACAAACAGCAAAAACCCCTGCACCAATCCCTGTACCACTCGAAACAGACTTCCAGTCCCAGAAGCATCATTCTCTGTTTCCTGCCTCTCAGCCAATTTTGAACTCATCATGCCATATTGCCTTGGATCGCATGGCCTCTTGCTTTCTTGATGAGTCTGCCATGATAGACCTTATCAAAAGCCTTGCTAAAGACCATCTAGATCACATCAGCAACGTGGTTGACTGTCCTCTGGGCTTTTGGAAACGGCAATAAATGCTGTCTAACCAGTGACGCTCTCATCCTGTGAATGAATAAAGATAAAAAAATTCCAATCAAGTTTGTTAAACACAACCTCCCCATAAAAAAAATCCATGCTGACTATGACTAATTTATCCATGTCTGTCCAAGTTCAGGAATCCCCTCCGAGGAAATATAATGCCATTCCTTCAGTGTCACTCGGTCAATATCCTAGAACCTGCTCCCTAACGCATTATGGGTGGACCCACAACACATGGACTACAATAGCTAAAGAAAGCTGTTCATCACCACCTTCTCAAGGGTAACTAGGGATAGCCAGTAAATGCTGGCCCTGTCAGCAATACCCATAGACCATGAATGAATTAAAAAAATCTAATCCGTCCCACAGAATTCTTCTTAATAACTTCCCAATACTGACATTAGACTGATTGTCCTTTAATTTCCTGGTCTATCCCTTCACCCTGTTTTCTAATAATGGGACAATGTTAGCAGTCCTCCAGTCCTCTGGCACCTTGTGGCCAGATACAATTGAAAAATTAGTACCAGAACCCTGAATATGTCCTCCTTTGTCTCCCCCATCAGTCTCAGATGCATCTCATAGAGGCCTGCAGATTTATCCACTTTCAAAATGACTAAATCCACCATTATCTTCTCTCTCCCCCTCTCTCTGTTAATTTCTTCTAATATTTCACAATCCTCCACCCTGATGTCTATACCTGGATCATCCTTTTCCACTGTGAAGACTGAAGAAAAGTATTCATTGAGGACAGTGCCCTTGTATTCTGGGTCCACACACACACATTACCCCTATGGTCCCCAATGAGCCCTACTCTCTCCATTGTTATTCTTTTGCTCTTTGTATAGTCAAGAAACTTCTTTGGGATTTTCTTTAATCCACCCAACTACCAAAGCGCTCTCTTAGCTTTCCTAAACTCCTTTTTATGTTCTTTCCCTTACTTCTTCTACACTTCTATGGATTCTGCCATATTGAGCCTTCAGTGTTTGCCAAAAGTTTCTCTATTTTTTCCCTTGTTTCTAAATTTTACATCCCTTGACATCCAATGGTTACCAATCTTAGTCCAACCCTTTATCTTTAGAGGAACTTATTCACCCTGTATTCTCAATATTTTCTGCTTGAATGCTTCATACTTCTCAGAAGTAGTTTTATCTGCTAATAGCTGCTTGTGCATTTGGGCTAAACTGTATGCTCATAAAATTAACATTTCCCTCAGTTTTGAACTCTTATTCCGTACCCGCCCTTATCTTTTTCTATCACAATCCTAAACCTATTTGAATTCTGGTCGCTATATCCAAAATGCTCATGACCGATAAGCTTTCCAACTGCCCAGGCTGATTTCTGAATATTAGATACTGAACTGCCCCCTGTGCAAGGCAGGGAAGGATGAGAACTCTTAAATTGCATCCTGGAGATCTTATTTAGCCAGTACATAGAAAGTACAACAAAACTACCCCATTTAATATTTGTGTAGTTAAAGTTCCCTCCTTTTTTAAATTTATTCATTTGTGGCATGTGGGTTTCGCTGATTGGCCAGCATTTCTTGCCCATTCTGAGTTGCCATTGAGAAGGTAGTGGTGAGCTGCCTTCTTGAACCATTACAGTCTACCTCTTGCGGGTTGCCTTACAATACCATTAGGGAGAGAATTCCAGGATTTTGACAGTGAAGGAATGGCAACATATTTCCAAGTCAGGATGCTGAGTGGCTTGGAGAGGAAAATGACAGTGGTGGTGTTCCCATATATCTGCTGCCCTAGTCGTGGATTTGGAAGGTGCTGCCTGAAGATCTTCAGTGAATTTCTGCAATGCATCTTGTAGACAGTATACACTGCTGCTACTGAGCATCGGTGGTGGAGGGAGTGGATGCTGTGGAGGTACTTCTCTTGCTGTCTTATTATTGTTATACTTGCATTTACTACAAAACTAACAGTGTGTTTGCTCCTTTGTGGTTACTATTTTGACTCATATGGCCTCATTTTTAATATCCATTCAAGATCACATTCCTTCTCATTGCAATAATTGATTCCTTTATCAATACTGAGATCCCTCCTCTTCTTTTCCACTCTCTATCTCATCTGTATATCCTATCCCCAGAAATGTTGAGCTGTCTGACTTGCCCATCTTTCAGCCAAGTTTTATTAGGCGCTGTTGCTCAGTGGCTTGCACTGCTGCCTCACAGCGCCAGGGACCTGGGTTCAATTCCACCCTCAGGCAACCATCTGTGTTGAGTTTGCACATTCTCCCTGTGTCTGTGTGAGTTTCCTCTGGGTACTCCAGTTTTCTCCAACAGTCCAAAGATGTGTAGATTAGATGGATTCGCCATGCTAAATTGCCTGTAGCATTCAGGGGTGTGTAGATTAGGTGAGTTATAGGGGGATGGTTCTGGGTGGAATACTCTGAGGGGCCGTGTGGGCTTGTTGGGCCGAAGGGCCTGTTCCTACACTGTACGGATTCTTTGATTCATAGCTTTGATAGCATATTCCCATGTGTTTACCTGCACCTTCAGCTCATCTGCTTTATTCCTTAGGCCTTTCTCATTAAAACATATTTCGCTTAGGCCTACTCCTCGAACCTAATACCTATGGTAAGTAATTTGCTGATAGGTGGATGATAGATTTATTTAATAAAGCACAATATTCACCTGTCAGTAACAATCACTGAAAGAAAAGTGATGCATCTTTTAAGCTCAGCTGCCTATATTTCAGGCAGTAGTGGCTTTAAGGTTTTCGTTAATAAATCTGTTTTTTTGTTGAATGTTATGTTGCAATGGTTGGACTATGTGACTTGAAAGATGAATAAGTTAATTTACAGTCTAAGCAAAGAAAGATTGCTTGAGTTATATCCAGGTTTTCTCAAACAAAAAAAATCAACTCAGAGTAGCTTTTACCTATGCCGAGTAAAAACTAATCTTGATATCTGCGTTTTAATCTCCCTATCATACTGAGTCATCCTTATGATTGCAAACATAATCTTGAACAGAAAAGCGATGTGTGTATGTTCTTGTTGGTAACTATTTAATCAATATTAAGGGACTGTCAAAATAACACACTGACAGTGAACTTACATGGTCACATTCCTGTTAAAAACACACTTCTCTGCACAGCACATTGGAAAATCCTCATCAACTACATTTCCCTGCAAAGAGTCTTCTTTTAGTTTCAAAATTCAGCTTTTTCCTTGTTTCACAGAAGAATCAAATCAAATGAAACAGTTACTGCCTGCTTTTATTTCTGTAAACTGGTTTATTTCTAATTTTTGCCATATTCCATATCACGTGCATCAATAATTAGGATATTTTCACTTTTTCAACTGTCAACAAAATACAGCTAAGGTGCTTTATCTTTTTTTTCCTTGGCTCAGGGCTCAACTGATCTTTTTAAATATATTTAAATAACATTAGAATTAAGAAGGAAACATTCCCAGATTAATCTTTTTATTGAAGTTCATAGAACATACTGTATATTTTAAAAATGAGCATAAATTTTACTTGATTCAATTTATCACTTACTTTTCTTCAATTATGAAAAATAACTGAATGAAATCTGATGAATAATAAAGGAAAATATTCCATCATTTTTGCTGACTGGACAGTACCAGAGCATCATGGAAAAATTATTAATTACACTTGACATCTTCATGACGCGTAATCTGAATTAAACACACAGCATTGTGTTGGTGGGCAAAAATCCCAAATTTAAGAAACAAATTTACATAGCTCAATTTTATGAAATATCATGGACATAGTAATGTCTAATAGCGCATAAAAATGAAGACAGAATTTATGCTTGCCCTGTGTCACTTACCTCCAAACAATTAGTCCAACTTTACTCTAAGGCTACAATTTGGTCTTGATCTCCCTACATGAAAGTTCACAGAAAATCAATGAGTATTGTAAAGAAATAGGGATTAAACATATGACTTTAAAATGGCATCTGTGTTGCATTAACAAGTCATTATCTTACTGTTAACCATTTTTAAACATCTCTTATTCACTAGAAGACTACACTTGCCTTTGACTCTAGATGCTGCAATTTTAATTCCATGAAAATGGGTAGGTTTTGGATGTTTTAAAATCTCACCCATTTATAATGCCGCAGATACACAGCAATGAAGCTGTCTCACACTGACAAAGGGAATGGGGGAGATAGAACCGTAAAAAAATATTTTTTTCCAGAGATAGTAGGAACTACAGAAGCTGGAGAATCCGAGATAACAAAGCGTAGAGCTGGATGAACACAGCAGGCCAAGCAGCATCATAGGTGCAGGAAAGCTGACGTTTCGGGCTTGGACCCAAGTCTAGGCCCAAAACGTCAGCTTTCCTGCTCCTATGATGCTGCTTGGCCTGCTGTGTTCATCCAGCTCTACACCTTGTTACCTCATAACATAAATTGTGACTGGTCAGCAAGATGACAGCATAAATTTTTACTCATTCATGGAATGTTAATATTGCTAGCTGGGCCAATGTATAATGCTCTTTCCTAGTTGCCCTTGAAAAGTTGGGGGTGAGCTGCCCTCTTGAACTCTTGCAGTCCATGTTGCCATAGGTTGACTTATATTGCTTTTAAGGAGTGAATTCCAGGAATTTAACACAACAACACTGAATTAATGGTGATATATTTCCAAATTAGGATGGTTAGTGAGTTGGTGAGGAACTTGTTGGTGGTGAACTTCCCATGCATCTGCTGCACTTGTCTTTCTAGGTGGAAGTGGGTGTAAATTTGAAAAGTTTTATCTAAGAAGCCTTGATGAATTTATTGCTATGTATTTTGTAAATGGTACAGACTGCTGTTATTAAACATCTGCAGTGGAAGCAGTGAATGCTTGTGGACATGTCAAGGGGGCTGCTTTGTCCTGGATAGTAACAAGGTTTTTGAGTGTTGTTGGAACTGCACTCATCCGGGAAGAATGGGAGCATTCCATCACAGGCTTTGGTGAATCAGGCAGTGAATTACTTTCTTCCAACCCTCTGAACTGGTCTTGTAGCCATAACATCTATGTGACAATTCCTGTTCAGTTTCTAGTCAATGGTAACCTCCAGGGTACTGATAGTGGGGGTTTTAATGCTGGCTTTGTCTTAGTTGGATTCTGTCTTGCAGGAGAAGGTCATTGCCTGGAATTTCTGTGGCACAAATGTTACCTGTCATGTCACTGGGCTAGTGATCTGAAGACCCAAGTTAATCATGTGAAGACATGGGTTCAAATCTTGCCATGGCAGCTGTTACTATTCAAATTCCCTCTATAAATATTAAGTCAACCACAAGGCTAGGGAAACTATCACTTATTGTTATAAAAAACCCACTTGGTTCACTATGCCTTTTAGGAAGGGAAATCTGCCTTCCTGGCATGCTTTGCTCTACATGGTATGCCTGAATCATAGAAATGTATTTGACTTCTATCTGTCCTTTGCAATAACCAAGCAAACTGTACTACAGGGTGATTAGGTTTGGGCCACAAATCACATGCAAAGATACAAAAAATTCCATTGGTGAACTGAGAATAAACAACAAATGGCAATAGTAAAACAGAAAAAAAAAACTCTTCAAATGTAGAGATCTCTTGATGGTACAAAGATGCCCAAATAGCATTAAAAACCCACTGATGTAAACAATGCTTAAATGCCATTTGAGAGTAAGCATTGATAGATAGGCCACTCATTTCTCCTTCAGTTTGAATGTCCATCCCATTGATTTCTCTGTAAAGGAAAACTATAATATTTTATATTGGACTGTTGATCTGATGTTACCAGTTTGCAAAGTCCGTGTAGAAATTAAATTCTAACCTATTCTCTTTTTTACTAGCTGTTTCGCAATGGATTAGAGCTGCAAATTATTGTGTCAGAATGCCACAACAGATAGTGATACCAAGGAATGTTCAGCAGTGGAAGCTATTGATTTTAGCCGTGTTTTGGTGTACATCACAAGAAGAGGCACATCCCTCAAAGACAATGAGGCTAGTTCAGAAACAGAGTAACTATGGGTTGGTCTTATCTATACCCAATGGGATATTTTGGGCCCAAACTCAGATAACAGTCTATCTCGGTTGGATGGCACCGGGGAACCAAAAGAAAAGTGCGAAGGAGAAGAACAAAAGAACAGCTGAAAACTTGATAAAAGCCAAAAATCAGCAGCTGATCTCTATTTATTGCTTTGCCCTTCCTAACCTATTTGTTGCTATAACCTGTTACTGTTATTATACAAATATTAAACTTTGCAAAAAGTCATGAAACATAAAGCATGGAGTTGTTACAGCCTACAATTTTTGGATACAACAACCTTGACATTATTCGTGACAAACATTCAAAGCAGAGTCTTTTAAAAAATTAAATCAGACATACATTATAATATAGGATGAGAAAAGTCCTTCTGTTCTAGAGGGAATTTCAACAGACATATCTTTTTCACATTATCTATCCAAATTAAATGACTCCCAAAATGACATTTTCTTTAACATTTTCTGTTTCAGACTGGGTCAATCTTGAGTAATCTAAGGCTTCAAGTAAATTGATTTAAATCTTTCAAGGTTTCTGTTTTATGAATGTCAACCTAAACTTTCAATATAAGACCTGAACTATTGCACCTTCAGCTCCAAGATTGATCTGCAATCTGCACTATTGCCATTAAGTTTGTGTTCCCACTACAGTGCTTCCTCTTTGTGACCCAAGAGACAGTAGTTAATGCTATATCCATAAATTGCTCAGACAGTACGAATTCACATTTCTAATAACTCAGCATGTACCAGCTTAAAGCCATCACCAAAAGACAACTTGGATAGTGTATTCATAAAAGGCTATTTGTCATCTCTTAAGCAGAAGTAACTGCAGGCACTCAAGATATTTATATTGAAGGAACATTGACTGAATTGGCACAATCTTCACACTGACTTCCTAAGCTCATTTCCAAATATAAATACTTGGTTTCTCAGATCTCAAGGTAGTTTATTTAAAAGTCTTAAAAACTTGATCTGAAATAAATATATATTATTCATGTATATGTTATTTACATTAGTGGGATGATAATCCATAATGGAACAAAATGGTCTGGTTTAAATTTTGGTTTAGCTGTAGAAATTGGAAGTATATTTACACTAAACAGAAATAAATGTAAAAAAAAGCTAACTTTTGAAATAAATGTTGGCAACTGCATTAGTGCAACTTGGGTCTATGGCCCGTTCTTTACAGAACATGTTTAAATGCTATGCTGCACTCAGCAAAATTCACCACAGGATGAAGGCACCAGATGTGAAATGTCAATGGGTAAGCCAAAAGAAAATACTTTTCTTGTAAGAGCATCAAAGAATACATAATTGCACATGGCAACCAAAGCAGTTTTAAAAGAAAAATATATTGCTGTGCTGACCTATTAAAATATGTCAAACTTTCTGCTTTATTAGAGACCAAATGCTGCCAGACAAAAAGAAAGTATGGTTCATCTGTTGATACAGGCGTTGGTCCCTGTGATAATTTGTGGGACCAATATTTAAAACAGCCTGTGCAGATGCCTGAAACAGCAATCAGGTATTTTGAATA
The DNA here is from genome assembly GCF_030684315.1 of Stegostoma tigrinum. Taxonomy (NCBI): domain Eukaryota; kingdom Metazoa; phylum Chordata; class Chondrichthyes; order Orectolobiformes; family Stegostomatidae; genus Stegostoma; species Stegostoma tigrinum. Next base: position 65,626,055 of record NC_081361.1, on the reverse strand, counting down.
TGTTAGTGGAGGCCTGTTGAAGGCCTTTTCATAATCAGTTCCTGCTAAGCAGGGCAATTACTGATCCTAACTCATATTTCTTCAGTCATGGCTACCAAAGAAAGATTAATTCGGGAAAAGCTATTTAAAAGTAAAACGTTCCCCGACGTTTTGTCACCAAGATTTCTCAAACTCACACACAGTCCCAGCAGAAATTATAACAGGGACTCCATGGTGGAGCAACCAGTATCGGTAGTTCACTCCAATTATTTTGTTGACACTAGGACTCAACTTCTAACGATCTACAGCCCTATAGTTCCTTTCACCTAAACTAATACTTCCCCATTGTTGCTCCACTTGCTGTAAAAAAGTACCAGTGGGTAACTATAATTTGACTGTCACTCACTAACTCAGCAGGACACTGTCAATTGTTTTTAAAACAAATTCAGCAAAACTAGACAGAAACAAAACCCGTAATATTGCTATTTTTCTTTAGATTAGATTCCCTACAGTGTGGAAATAGGCCCTTTGGCCCAACAAGTCCACACCACCCCTTGGAGCATGCTACCCAGACCCATCCCCCTACAACCCACACACCCCTGAACACTACAGTCAATTTAGCTTGGCCAATCCACCTCGCCTGAACAACTTTGGAATGTGGGATGAAACCGGAGCACCCGGAGGAAACCCACGCAGACACAGGGAGAATGTGCAAACTCCACACAGACAGTTGCCCGAGGCTGGAATCGAACCCGGGTCCCTGGTGCTGTGAGGCTGCAGTGCTAACCACTGAGCCACCGTGCCGCCCCAAAATAGGCTTTGATGGCATATTACAACACAATTTAACTCCCTGGGACCTATTCCAATTAATGGTACTAAAAAGTTTTTGGGCTCATGTCAACGAATGTGGCATTTATGTAGAATGTAAAGAGTGTAGATTTATGGAGTACCTTCTCCAGCCGGAGGATGTCTTAAAGCTCTTCAGAGTTATTGATTTACATTTGATTTACTTCTTGTCACTATTCTAATGTAAGACCCCACACTATACTGAGATAAATTACTCAATAAAGTTTCTTTAAGTAATGTTGGTTAAGGGATAAACGTTGATCAAGTCACCAAGGAATCTAACTTCACATTCTTCAAAGACTGCCTTGGGATCTTTCACCTCTGATAGGACCAGCAATTTCTGGGTTTACAGTCCACTGCAGGAAGCATTCTGAAGCAACTGTAAGCCTTGGGTAACTATTCCCTCTTAAAAGAGCAGTGAGTAGCTGCAGCAATGTGGCACAGGTTGTGGGTTAATCACTTTGGAACATTCAGGGTCATTACATAGAAGCAAGAGTCGGCCATTCAGTCCCTCAAGCCTGAATGGTCATCTATTTCAATTTCATTATCTCACAGTACCTTCATATCATCATGATTTCATTGAAACCTGGAAATACTCATCTTGAGCTTACCCAATATATGTAGCCCTCTGAGGTAGAGAATCCCAAATTTGCATTATTGGCTGAATGAAGAAGTTCTTCCTTATCTCAGGGCAAAATGGGTTGCTTTTAATTTTAAGAGCTTGTCCCCTGATTCTAGAACCCATAGCTGGGGGAAACATCTTTTTAGCAGCTAATCTGTCTGTCCCCTTATGAACTTTTAAAGCTTTTATCAGATCGCTTTTCGTTCTCCAGAGAATATGGGCCCAGTTCCCTGAAGCTCTCTTCATAGGATAGTTACATCTTCGCAGGAACTGGCCTGATGAACTTCTATAATAAGCATATTCTGCTTTTGACAAGGGGAATTGAATTGGACACAATACTCCTATATAGTTCCATACAATTGAAGCAAGATGCCTTTGCTCCTACATTCAAATCCTCTTGCAGGAAAGCTAACGTGTCACCTGTTTTCAAATTCCTTGCTGTACCTGCATAGTAGTTTTCAGAGGCTTGTGAACAAGTATGCCTAAGTCTCTTTGGGCATCAACAAATTTCAATCTCTCACCATTTAAGAAATGCTCTGCATCTTTATTATTCCTAACAATGGATAGCCTCACACTTAGGCATGTTAAATTCCATGTGCCATGCACATCTAATCTGTCTAAATCCATTTGAAGCCTCGTTACATCCTCCTCACCACTCCCACAAAGTTCTATATCAACTGCAAGCTTAGAAATATTATAGTTGGCCCCAGTGCCACAGTATTAATATGAATATGGTTGGAGTCCAAGCCCTGCGTTATTCCATTGGTCTCAAATTGCTAATCTGAGAATGATCCATTTATTCTTACTCTCTTCTTTGAGGCTGCTAACTAATCCTTAGGCCATGCTAGCACAGTAGCACCAATTACATTAGCCTTAATTTTGTTTACCAACCTCCTGGTGGGACTTCATCAAAAACCTTCTGAAAATGAAGATATCTCACCGTGCTAAGGATGACTTGCCCTGATTCAGTGATACAGCCTTGCTGGCACTGACCAGAGGAAGATGTTATGCTTTTGAATGGGGCAACAGGAAGTCTCCTAGGCAAAGCAACAGAAATGGGAGTAGGTGACGACTGTGGTTGCTGGGAAAAGTGTCTTGGCCATGACATAACAGCAGTGCTACAAAAAGGGCTGAGAGTGGACCACAGCAAACTGAGCTACAGGAAGGCATCTATGGAAATGTGAAAGCACAAGGAGCGACAGAGAGAACTATGGGTTATATACCTCAGCATCAAATGGTCTGAATCTGTAGGAGCTATTTCATGCTGTGAATATTGTACCTGTTGCAGGACAGTGTGGGTATCAAACGTGTACGTGGAGGATCTCAGGAGCCAGCAGAAGCCTGCATGCTCGTAAGCTGTGGCTATACCCATCAGGGTGATCGTCCATCATTCTCTCTGCCTACAGGGTAAAACCACTGAGAGTTGGTGGGAATTCAGGATGAATAGAGGAGGGTCACTTGATATAAGAATCCCTCCTCTCTTTGATAAGGGCTGCTTAATTTGCAAATCAGGGGCAGGATGGAGCAGTCACAGTGCAGAAACTGGAGTCTCACAGCAATCTGGTGAAGACACCTCCAGCCTGCTGTTAATAAATGGACATATCTGAATCATTGCTGAGAAGAGGGATTGTGCACAACCATCCATTAATTGTTTTTGTCTTTAGTCCAGGTCCTCATAACTATCACAAAATAAAATGCACGAGACTGCCTTTCACTATCTCTGCCTTCACCTTTATCTCCATCAACAACTCCTGTTCCAATACTTTCCTTCGAAAATGGACCGTAAACACATTCACCCATAACCTCCAAAAGCACTGATACATTGGTGGTGCATGTTGTAGATTACGCTCAGAGTCACAATCTGGTGAGCACATCACAGACACATACTTCAGCCAGAGGAGAATGTGACACTAAGGCTTCTGACACTTGGAGGACTGCTGGAGACCAGGTCCTGTTTAACTCTGTGAGAATTATCACTTCTGAAACCAGACCTGATGGAGATGCAGACACAGGTAATGAACATTTGGTAGAGATGTCAGGGGCCACGTGTGGACTATTGCAAAAGGTGAGGAGACAGTCTGAGCTCGCTGTGCTCTTGTAGCTCCAACATATCAGCACTTTGCTGCCATCAGGAGATTGCGTTTGAGAAATTAGTCAAGCAGCACATTCAGTGGCTGCCAGAACTTCATGCCATTAAACCAGCCATGGGAGCAGAGGAGCAATCATTAGGGGATGAGACATCTTAACCAATTGCATCTTCTCCTTAAGGAATCAGTCATTGTGCACCTTCCAATAAGACCATAAGACATAGGAGTGGAAGTAAGGCTATTCGGCCCATTGAGTCCACTCCACCATTTAAATCATGTCTGATGGGCATTTCAACTCTACTTCCCTGCACTCTCCCCGTAGCCCTCGATTGCTTGTGAGGTCAAGAATTTATCAATCTCCGCCTTGAAGGCATCCAACGTCCCGGCCTCCACTGCACTCCATGGCAATGAATTCCACAGGCCCACCACTCTCTGGCTAAAGGAATGTCTCCTCATTTCCATTTTAAATTTACCCCCTCTAATTTTAAGGCTGTGCCCATGGGTCCTAGCCTCCCCGCCTAATAGAAACAACTTCCCAGCATCTACCCTTTTTAAAGCCATACATTATCTTGGAAGTTTCTATTAGATCTCCCCTTAACCGTCTAAACCCTAATGAATACAATCCCAGGATCCTTAGCCGTTCATCATACGTTAAACCTACCATTCCAGGGATCATCTGAGTGAATCTCCACTGGAAGATATGATCTATAGGGGGGCAGACTCCAGCAAGGCAGCCTGCAGCTGCCTCATCTCAGAGTACTTAAAGGGTGCCATGTGTACTTCCATGCGTCCCCGCTCCCAGTGAATCCAATACCTGTGGCTTGTCTGGCCAAGACAGGTACACCCACATATGTACAGGAGCCCTCAGCAGGCTGAAGGCATCCAGACCTGCCAGGGAAATGGCTGCCAAAATGATCACTACTCAGCAGCTGCGCCAACACTTCCCTCATTCCACCCAGTTCCATCCCTGAAAATCTTATCCTGACACTGGTTATCTTCAGCACTACAATAACATAAAAAACTGTAGATTCTGGAAATCTGAAACAAAAACAGAAATTGCTGTGGAAACTCAGCACGTCTGGCAGCATCTGTGGGGAAAACCAGTCACATTTTGGGTCCAGGATCAGCTGCAAGAAATGATCGAAGTTACTTTTGAAACTGCCTTTTACCCCCCACTGTGACTCATCAACTTCACCACTTCAACCTTAACTCACCATATATGACATTGCCTCTCCCTCTGTTTTCCTTTAACATGGCACCTTTGACTCCATAAACAATACCATCCACATGTCTTCTTTACTGTCTGAGCTTACATCTGTTACCATTCCAATGGTTACCCTAACTCTGATGCATTCTACTATCTGTGCTGCCTGAACCTTACATTTCAATGAAACATCCCAACCTCTGTGAGATCATCTAATACCAGTCATAACCCTGGGAACTCTCACCCACCACATTCCAGTTCACTCTCTGGCTGTGACTGGTCCCTCTGCTGCCTAACACTTTCTGTTCAATCCACAGTATGCCACTATAGACAGCAATGACATTCCGTCGAGGACCATTTCTGTCTGATCACACATCCCCTATCCAACAACATGAACACCACAATGATGCCTGACCCTTCCCTCCTCCATCCCTGCATCCTCACCATCCCTCATACAGTTCCCCTGCGTCCCTACCTGGAGAGCCTTGTCTTATGTCTATAGGCTGTTGCCATCAAATCTCCTTGTCATAGATCAATGATCTCAAAACCAGGGAAAAGGCAACGATTGTTCACTCCAACCGCAGTAAATACATGGTCTTACTGTAAAAGCCGAAATTGATGGAGAAACTCAATGGGTCTGGCAGCATTTATGGAGAGAAAAACAGTTAGCCTTTCAAGGCTAAGATATGACTCTTCTTCAGACCTCAGACTATCTTGCTCACTTTACAACACCCATGATTGCAATAGCACTTGCATTGATCTAATTTGAAAAGTCTTCTTAATTTTGATAGCTGGCCTTTTATTGAGCAGGCATGACAGGCAGGTATATAAAGAACAAAGAACAAAGAAAATTACAGCACAGGAACAGGCTCTTCGGCCCTTCAAGCGTGCGCCGATCCAGATCTTCTATCTAAACCTGTCGCCTACTTTCCGAGGATCTGTATCCCTCTGCTCCCTGCTCATTCATACATCTTAAATGACGCCATCATGCCTGCATTTACCACATCCGCTGGCAACGCATTCCCGGCACCCGCCACCCACTGCATAAATAACTTCCCACACATATCTCCCTTAAACCTTTTCCCTATCACCTTGAAATTGTGACCCCTAGAAATTAAGTCCCCCACTCTGGGAAAAAGCTTCTTGCTATCCACCCTGTCTATACCCCTCATGATTTTGTAGGCCTCAATCAGATCCCCCCTCAACCTCCGTCTTTCTAATATAAATAATCCTAATCTGCTCAACCTCTCTTCATAGCTAGCACCATCCATACCTGGCAACACCCTGGTGAACCTCCTCTGCACCCTGTCCAAAGCATCCACATCCTTTTGGTAATGTGGCCACCAGAACTGTACACAGTATTCCAAATGTGGTCGAACCAAAGTCCTATACAACTGTAACATGACCTGCCAACTCTTGTACTCAGTACCCCGCCTGATGATTGAAAGCATGTCATATGCCTTCTTCACCACTCTATCGACCTGCGTTGCCACCTTCAGGGTACAATGGATCTGAACACCCAGATCTCTCTGTACATCAATTTTCCCCAGAGCTTTTCCATTTACCAGATAGTTTGCTCTTGAACTGGATCTTCCAAAATGAATTACCTCGCATCTGACTGGATTGAACTCCATCTGCCATTTCTCCACCCAACTCGCTAATCTATCTATATTCTGCTGCATTCTCCAACAGTCTCCTTCACTATCTGCTACTCCACCAATATTAGTGTCATCTGCAAACCTGCTAATCAGACCATCTATACCTTCCTCCAGATCATTTATGTATATCACAAACAGCAGTGGTCCCAACACAGATCCCTGTGGAACAACACTGGTCACAGTTCTCCATTTTGAGAAACTCCCTTCCACTACAACTTTCTGTCTCCTGTGGCCCAGCCAGTTCTCTATCCATCTAGCTAGTACACCCTGGACCCCACACGACCTCACTTTCTCCATCAGCCTACCATGGCGAGCCTTATCAAAAGCCTTACTGAAGTCCATCTTTATGACATTTACAGCCCTTCCGTCATCTATCAACTTTGTCACTTCCTCAAAGAATTCTATCAAGTTGGTAAGACATGACCTTCCCTGCAAAATACCATGCTGTCTATCACTAATAAGACCATTTTATTCCAAATGTAAACAGATCCTATCCCTCAGTATCTTCTCCAGCATCTTCCCTACCACTCATGTCAGGATCACCGCTCTATAATTACCTGGGTTATCTTTGCTACCCTTCTTAAACAAGGGGACAACATTAGCAATTCTCCAGTCTCCGGGACCTCACCCGTGCTCAGGGATACTGCGAAGATATCTGCTAAGGCCCCAGATCATATCCTCTCTCGCTTCCCTCATTAACCTGGGATAGATCCCATCCGGACCTGGGGACTTGTCCACCCTAATGCCTTTTAGAATATCCAACAAATCCCTTGCCTTATGCCGACTTGACATAAAGTAATCAAACATCTATCCCTAACCTCAACATCCATCAAGTCCCTCTCCTTGCTGAATACCAACACAAAGTACACATTAAGAATCTCACTCATTTTCTTCGACTCCTTCCATAATTTCCCTCCTTTGTCCTTGAGTGGACCAACCCTTTCTCTAGTTACCCGCTTGCTCCTTACATATGAATAAAAAGCTTTGGGATTTTCCCTAACCCTGTTTGCTAAAGATATTTCATGACCCCTTTTAGCCCTCTTAATTCCTTGTTTCAGATTGATCCTGCTTTCCCAACATTCTTCCAAAGTTTCATCTGTTTTCAGTTGCCTAGACTTTATGTATGCTTCCCTTTTACCTCTATGCTAGTCTCACAATTTCACCTGTTATCCATGGTTCCCTAATCCTGCCCTTTCTTGTCCTCATTTTCACAGGGACATGTCTGTCCTGTACTTTAATCAACCTCTCTTTAAAAGCCTCCCACATATCAAATGAGGATTTACCCTCAAACAGCTGCTCCCAATCCACATTCCCCAGCTCCTGCCAAATTTTACAATAGTAGGCCCTCCCCCAATTTAGCTCTCTTCCATTATGACCACACTCATCTTTGTCCATGAGTATTCGAAATCTTACGGAATTATGATCACCAATCCCAAAGTAATCCCCATTGAATCTTCACCCACCTGGCCGTGCTCATTCTCCAACACCAGGTCCTGTATGGTTCCTTCCTGAGTTAGACTATTAACATACTCCTCTAGAAAAGCCTCCTGGATGCTCCTTACAAATTCTGCTCCATCTAAACCCCCAACACTAAGTGAATCCCAGTCAATGTTGGGAAAATTAAAATCTCCCATCCACACCACCCTGTTGCTCCTACATCTTTCCATAATCTGTCCACATATTTGTGCCTCTATCTCACGCTCGCTGTTGGGAGGTCTGTAGTATAGCCCTAACATTGTTACCACACCCTTCCTATTTCTGAACTCTGCCCATATTGCTTCACTGCTCGAATCCTCCATTGTACCCTCCTTCAGCACAGCTGTGATATCCTCTTTGACCAGTAATGCAACTCCTCCATCCCTTTTACCTCCCCTCTATCCCGCCTGAAGCATCTGTATCCTGGGATATTTAGTTGCCAATCTTGCCTTTCCCTTAACCAAGTCTCAGTAATGGAAATAACATCATTCTCCCAGGTACAAATCTAAGCCCTAAATTCATCCGCCGTACCTCCTACACTTCTCGCATTAAAATAAGTGCACCTCAGACCACCTGTCCCTCTGTGTTCATCATCTGCTCTCTGCCTACTATTCCCCTTAGTCACACTGACTCCATTATCTAATTCCCTACAGGCTTTAGTTGCTGCCTCCTTACTGTCCACTAACCTCCTCATTTAGTTCCCTTCCCCCTGCCACGTTAGTTTAAACCCTCCCCAGCAGTATTATCAAAAACACCCCCTAGGACACTGATTCCAGGCATACCCAGGTGTAGACCATCTGATTTGTAATAGTCCCACCTCTCCCAGAACTGGTCCAATGTCCCAAAAATCTGAACCCCTCACTCCTGCACCATCTCTCAAGCCATTCATTTATCTGCCTATTCTTTCATTTCTACTCTGACTAGCATGTGGCACTGATAGCAATCCTGAGATTATTACCTCTGAGCTCCTACTTTTTAATTTGGCTCCTAACTCCCTAAATTCTGTTTTTTGGACCTCATCCCATTTTTACCCTATATCATTGGCACCTATATGCACCACAGCAGCTGGAGTTCACCCACCCCTTCAGAATGTCCTGCAGTCAATCTGAGACATCCCTGACCTGTGCACCTGGGAGACAACACACCATTTGGGAGTCTCGTTTTCGACCACAGAACTGCCTATCTATTCCCCTTACGATTGAATCCCCTCTGACCATAGCCCTTCCACTCTTTTTCCCGCCCTTCTGTACAGCAGAGCCAGCCACAGTGCCATGAACCTGGCTACTGCTGCCTTACCCTGGTGAGTCATCTCCCCCAACAGTATCAAAAACTGTATACTTGTTTTGGAGGGAGATGACCGCAGGGAACACCTGCAGTGTCTTGCTGCTTTTTTGTTTCTGCCTTTAGGCCACCCATTCCCTTTCGCAAACAGAAATCCTAATCTCAGTGTGACCAATTTGCTGAATGTGCTAACCATGACTTCCTCAGCATCATGGATGCTCCATAGTGAGTACATCCGCAGCTCCAGAGCTATCATGCAGCCTAACAAGAGTGGCAGCTGGACACGCTTCTTGCACAAGATATGAGAAAAGGCATCCTGGTGTGTGTCTAGACCAGTGAACTTCTCCCAAGGTAAGATTACAGATGAGTTTGGTTGCAGAGAGACTTGTTTGAAGGACTGCAGAAAAGCACTAATGATGATGCACCTCAAGAATCTTGGTTCATTGGCTGGTCTGTCACATGTTGTACAGCCACTGAAAACGAGTGTGGAGGAGTCTGTCTCTGACTTGGCACGGGGCATTGCACAGCTTTTGGAACTCAGTTCTACTGTTGAATGCTGGGTAATTCCATGGGGTGGAGAGGATGAAAAGGGGCACTTTTAACAGGATAAATGTGTCATAGACACTGCTAGGGTAGCTGGTATTCAATGAAATGAACTTACTTGTGTGGTTGATGCCAATGATACCTTAGATACCAGAGTAATGCAACCTGCAATTGCAATCACTCATTGTTGATGTGTAGATCCCTTACAGAGTCACTATGTGCAGTGGATCGAGCCCTGGACTTTCTAACCTAGTAAATCAACATATGCTTTCATTCCATTGTTCCGTCCTCAGGGAGAGGACCTTGAAGTTACATCTCCCTCTGTAAAATGACTCCGTGATCTTCCTGGTTTTTCAATACATGGTGAACTGTGATATGCTGCTGATCTTGCCTGTTTGCTGTTGTAAGAACTCATTGGTGTAGAACAAAAGGATGGTCTTCATACTCACCTTGTTCCAGATTCTCATAAAACAAGCATGGTACACTCTGTGAAAATATTCTTTGTGAATTGTGGCCGCTTGAGGCATTGGTCTTGGATCCTAGCTAAGAAGCAGTTTTGCTCACTGCAAGGAACTCTTCTTTCTCTTCACTCCTGGCAGGCTTCCCTCTCTGTCTCTCTCTGCGTCCTCCTCTACATGTTGCAGAGCAAATGCTGTTGCAATTAGTTCACCCATGTCTGTATAAAGTTTGTGCAAACACTCCCAGGCTGCTCTAACAACTCACCACCCCGCTGCTACAAGTTTGCTTTGACAAAAATAATTCAACAGCACTTCAAAGATAGTAAGAACTTCAGACGCTGGAATTAGAGCTAACACAGTGTGGATCCAGAGCAATGCAGCAGGCCAGGCAGCAACAGGGGAGCAGGAAAGTTAACGTTTTGAGTCAGGGCCCTTCTCCAGAAATGGGGGAGGGGGAAAGGAGCTTAGAAATAAATAGAGAGAGGAGTGGTGGGAGTGGGGAAGGTAGGTGGGATGGTGATAGGTGAGTGCAGATAGGCAATGGTGGGGGTTGGTCAGTGAGGTGGGAGGAGCGGATAGATGGGAAAGAATATGGACAGGTTGTGTCAGGTCAAGGAGGCACGGATGAGATAAAGGGTTGGTCATGGGATGGGGCCAGTGTTAAGGAGATTTTGAAACTGGTAAAGTCCACATTGAGGACATTGGGTTGTAGGATCCTGAGGCAGAATATGACGTGCTGCTCCTCCAGTTTCAGGGTGGCATCACTGTGACATTGGAGGATGCCCAGGATGGACATGTCGCCCAGGGAGTGGGAGGGGAGTTGAAATGGTTTGCTACCAAAAGATGTTGCCGTTTGTCATGAACAGAGCGCAGGTGGTCTACAAAGTGGCCTCCAAACATCCACTTGGTCTCATCAATGTATAGGAGGCCACATCGGGAGCAGCCGATGCTGTAGACCACATTGATAGATGTGCAGGTGAACCCCTGTCTAATGTGGAAGGTCTGTTTGGTGCCTTGAATGGAGGTGAATGGGGAGGTTTAGGGGCAGGTTTAGCACTTCCTGCGGTTGCAGGGTAAAGTGCTGGGAGTAATGAGGTTAGTGGAGAGTGTGGAGTGGATGAGGGGGTTGTGGAAAGAGTAGTCCCTACAAACGGTAGACAGGGATGGGGAGGGAAATATCTCTTTGTTTGTGGGGTCGGATTGTAGGCAGCAGAAGTGGCGGAGAATGATATGTTGGATACGGAAGTTAGTGGGGTGATAAGTGAGGACAAGGGGGTCAGGCACTGGTAAGTTTAGTGTACTTACGGCATTTAATGATAGATAGGGTGGAGTAAAAGCATTAGTTGAGGTTATGGGTCATACGAAGAATGGAAAACAGAAGATGTCCTTTGCAGGTCTGGGAGAGGGAGACTTTGAGCTGGGGTAGGCTTGATTGCAGGACCAGAAGATGCTGACACATTGCTGAGAGTGTGTGCTTGAGGAGCCACAGAGAAAACCATTTTTGAAGGATGTTGTGAATGTAGAGGTTATTGTGGTCAGAGCTGGCTAGGATGGCCTGAATGTAGACTGGAGTCCATTGAGGATTATCCAGTTCCATAAGCACTGACCAATCCCTACCACTACCTATCTGCACTCACCTATCACCACCCCACCTACCTTCCCTAGCCCCACCCTTCCTCTCTCTATTTATTTCTGAGCTCCCTTTCCCCTTCCCTATTTCTGAAGAAGAATCCTGACCCGAAACACTAACTTTCCTACTCCTCTGATGCTACCTGGCTTGTTGTGTTCGACAGCACTTCCGTCGTCATTTCTGAGTGGCTTTCTAAATAGTCCCATATAAGGGCACATTCCTATACCATAAAGCTTTATATTCAGGAGTGATGTTCATCCATGACTTTAAACTAGGAAGTAGGGAGAAGGGAGGATTGAGCGTAGAGGGAGAATAACAATTAATGGAAGGCAAAGCAGCAGGTTAGCAGGTGACAAGGAAGCTTCAACTCCATTGAAAATTAGGAAAAAGGTTAAGGAGAAGGAGAAGTCAAGAGCTGTTAGTAATGGAGATGATAGGACTCAAAAAGAAGGTGCCAAAGCTGGCATAAGGGCATTTTATCTGAATGCTCAGAGCATTTGAAACAAGGTGGATGAGTTGACGGTGCAAATCATGGCAAAAGGGTATGATTTAGTGGCCATTGCAGAGACATGGTTGAAGATGGTCATGACTGGGAATTAAATTTCCAGGAGTATCAAATTGTTCGGAAGCACAGACAGGAAGGTAAGGGAGGCGGAGTCGCTCTGATTTTTAAGGATGATATCAGGGCAGTAGTGAGAGATGATATAGGTTGGATTGAATGAAAGGTTGAATGCATTTGGGTGGAAATTAGGAACAGCAGGGAGAAGTAGTCACTGATAGGTGGCGTCTATAGGCCACCAAATAATGACATTGTAGTGGGGCAGGCAATAAACATAGAAATAGCTAATGCATGTAAAAATGATACAGCAATTATCATGGGTGATTCTAATCTGCATACTGATTGGTCAAACCAGGTCGGGCATGGCTGCCTTGAGGAGGGGTTCATAGAATGCATCCGCGAAAATTTCCTTGAACAATATGTAATGAAACCTACCAGGAAGCAAGCTGTTCTAGATCTAGCCCTGTGTATTGATACAGGAATAATTAATGATCTCACAGTTAGGGATCCTCTCGGAAGGAGCGAACACAGTGTGGGCAAATTTAAAATACAGATGGAGCGTGAGAAGATTAAATCCAGTACCTATGTGTGCTTAAACCAAGGAGACTATGATGGGATGAGGGAGGAGTTAGTAAGGTTGAATAGGAGCAAAAACTTTATGGTGGGTCAATTGAGGAACAGTGGAGGACTTTCAAATGATTTTTCACAGTGCTTAGCAGAAGCATATTCCAGTGATAAGGAAGAACTGTAGGAAAAGAGACAACCAGCCATGGATGTCGAAGGAGATAAAGCAAAGTATCAGACTGAAAAAAACACATGCAAAAAAACAAAGAGTAGTGGGAAACTAGTAGACTGGGAAATCTTTAAAGGCCAACAGAAAGCCACAAAAAAAGTTATAAAGATATGTAAGATAGATTATGAGAGTAAATGACCTCAGAATATAAAATCAGACAGCAAAGAATTCTATAAGTATGTAAAACATAAGAGTGGTGAAGGTAAACATTTGTCCTTTAAAGGATGAGAAGGCCAATTTAATAACTGGGAATGAGGAAATAGCCGAGGCATTAAACAGTTATTTCGTGTCGGTCTTCACTGTGGAAGACGCAAATAACATGCCGAAAGCTAGTAGCAAGAAGGTTTTAGCAGGTAAGGGACCTGGAAACTATCAGTATCACTGAGGAGAGAGTACTGTACCAGCTAATGGGGCTAAAAGCAGACAAGTCTCTGACCCTGATGAAATGCATCGCAGGGTACTAAAAGCGGTGATGGGAGAAGTAGCAAATGCACTGGTAATTATTTACCAAAATCTGGGGTGGTTCCCGCAGATTGGAAACAACTAATGTGACACCATTGTTTAGAAAAGGAAGTTGACAAAAAGCAGGTAACTATAGGCCATTTAGCTTAAATTCACTGGTGGGGAAAATGCTTGAATTTATCATTAAGGAAGAAATAGCAAGACATCTGGATATAACTTGTCCCATTGGGAGCACCCAGCATGGGTTCATGAAGGGTTGGACATGTTGAACTAATTTGGTGGAATTCTTTGAGGACATTACTTGCGTGGTGGACAATGGGGAACCTGTGGATAGAGTGTCCAAGATAACAAAGTGTGAAGCTGGATGAACACAGCAGGCCAAGCAGCATCTCAGGAGCACAAAAGCTTCCCTCTGATGAAGGGTCTAGGCCCGAAACATCAGCTTTTGTGCTCCTGAGATGCTGCTTGTCCTGTTGTGTTCATCCAGCCTCACACTTTGTTATCTTGGATTCTCCAGCATCTGCAGTTCCCATTATTTCTGTGGATGTGGTGTATCTGGATTTCCAGAAGGCATTTGACAAGGTGCCACACCAAAGGCTGCTACATTAGATAAAGTTGCACGGTATTAAAGGTAATGTATTGGCATGGATAGAGGGTTGGTTGATGAGTAGAAAGCAAAGAGTAGGTGTAAATGGGTGTTTTTCTGGTAGATGGTCAGTGGCTAGTGGTGTGCCTCAGGAATCAGTGTTGCGACTGCAATTATTTACAATTTACATTGATGATTTGGAGTTGGGGACTAAGTGTGGTGAGTCAAAATTTGCAGCTGACACTAAGATGAGTGGTAGAGCAAAGTGTTCGGAAGACACTGAAAGTCTGCAGAGGGATATAGGTAGTCTCAGTGAGTGGGCAAAGGTCTGGCAGATGGAGTACAATGTTGATAAGTGTGAGGTCATCCATTTTGGTAGGAATAGCAGCAAAATGGAGAATGTGTTAAAGGTAAAAAATTGCACCATGCTGCTGTGCAGAGGGACTTGGGTGTCCTTGTGCATGAATCGCTGAAGGTAGGGTTGCAGGTGCAGCAGGTAATTAAAAAGGCAAATGGAATTTTGTCTGCTATTGCTCGAGGGATGGAGTTTAAAAACAGGGAGACTATGCTGCAGCTGTATAGGGTCCTGGTGAGGCCACACCTGGAATACTGTGTGCAGTTTTGGTCTCATTACATGAAAAGGGATATACAAGCACTGGAGGGGGTGCTGATTCCAGAGTTGACAGGGTTGGATAATGAGGAGAGACTGAGTAGGCTGGGGTTATACTTATTGAAATTCAGAAGAATGAGGGGAGATCTTATAGAAACATATAAGATTGTGAAGGGAATAGATAAGGTGGAGGCAGGGAGGTTGTTTCTGCTAGCAGGTAAAATTATGACTAGAGGGCATCGCCTCAACATAAAGGGAAACAGATGTAGGACTGAGGTCAGGAGGAACTTCTTCACCCAAAGGGTTGGGAATCTGTGGAATTCCTTATCCAGTGAAGTGGTTGAAGCTACAACGCTAAATGTTTTTAAGGCAAGGCTAGATAAATTTTCGAACAGTAAAAGAATAAAGTGTTATGGTGAGTGGGTGGGTAAGTGGAGCTGAGTCTCAAAAAGATCAGTCATGATCTTTTTAAATGGCGAGGCAGGCTAGAGGGGCCGGATGGCCTTCTCCTGCTCCTAGTTCTTATGCTCTTATGATTAACAAAGATACCATTCATAATTGCATTGACCAAATTTGTGTCATCTGTTCTATGCTATTACATCAGCCTGCTGGGGTCACTGGTATTGTGATAGTGTCCATTCAAGATCTTCAGCATTTCACAGGAAATGCACATCTGCTTGCCACTTTATGATAGGAATGTTGCACAGCCCATGTTGAAGTAACCAGTGGCTACTGTGCATATGACATCAACAGTGATGTCAAGCAGAACTTGCTTACCAATAGCCTGCGCAATGATGCCCAACTTTTCCAAAGCCACTGCAATACTGCTATCTAACTGACAATGTGGAAAGTTGCCCAGGTATGTCCTGCCCACACAAAGCAGAACAAATCCAAACTGGCAATTAACCGCCCCATCAATCTACTCTCGTTCGTTAGTAAACTGATGGAAGTTGTATCCAATAATGCTCTCAGGCCCAAGGCTCTTTCGACAGCATCCTCCAAACCCATGACCACTAATAGCTAGAAAGATAAGGCACATGGACTACAATGGTTCAAAAAGGCAAGTCACCACCACTTTCTGAAGGACAACTCGGGATGAGCAGTAAGTGCTGGCCCTGCCAACAACGCCAACATCCCATGAACGAATTTTAAAATGCTGCTACAAAGTATCTCCTTGTGTGATCCCAGTGTCCTATATTAACCACAATTAAATATGATATATTACTTATACCTCACTTACTTAATCATTATATATTACCATGTTATAAACTGATTTTTGAAAAATAAATTCTGTCTAAAATCTATATAAAATGCTATTGAAGTTGCTCAGCCTGATCACTATTTTACACTAATCCAGAAGCTAGTGGTTCTGCAAATCATCATGTTCAGGGATCAACATTCAGAAGGAACCCACCTTGGGAAATTTTAGACATATAATCTACTACTTTATTTTTATTAAAACAAGTAGAAGGAAAATCAGATTGTGAGGACACAACTTCCTATGATGCAGACTCTGAAAGTATTGCTTCCTGCTGGCTTGCAAAAACATCTCCAACATTTTAAGCTTTCAGTTGGCTGGCTACTTCGAGACAGCAATTCGCATCAGAAAAACCATCAATATTTTGAGATCTGAATCTGTCTAAGTTGAAGATCTCAGCAATTAATTCACTGATTTCAGATGTTGGGAATATCATTATCTCTGAACTGCCATGTCACATTAATTCATGGCTATATTAAACTATTTAAATATATCACCTGAAGTTAAAAATGAACAAGACCCGGTGGTACTCTCTGTTCTATAGAACAATATTTGGCTGACATTTCCAATTAGGTTTGTCAAAGGTCTGATTTCTATTTTATTTAGATAGGCATGTCATAGGTTACTTATTGTAACACTGACAGAGGCAAAGTCACACTTATGAACAAAGGTCTCAGAGTGGTTAAAGTGTAAAGTTAATACTATTTTGAGGAGCTTTGGCACGAAATGAAGGTCTCTCTGTGGTGTGGGTCCTTTTCCTAACTGTAATGCTGACAGTTGCCACTAATCTCACTGCCTGGACAGCTGGTGGCCCTTGAATGGCTCTCTCAGGGGCAGTGAACTAGGATTCTTAACCAGGACTGGAAAGAAGCCGGGCAAGATGAAGGGCCCTGACTTGAAACGGCGACTCTCCTGCTCCTCTGATCCTGCCTGGCCTGCTGTGTTCCTCCAGTTCCACACTGTATCGACTCTGACTCCAGCATCGGCAGTTCTTGCTATCTCCAGGCAAGACACTTCTCGATTTGATTAAGTATTCCTCTATTCTTCTCTCTGCACTTCATGTACAATTTCTACATGCAAGAAAATAAAGATATGCCATACAGTTTGGTGAGTCGTATCGAGTAGTTTCCTTTCGTTAAACAGTCTTGTAATCATATTTCATTTCAACTGATTCAGCGCTGAATTTTTGGCAGAGTATTTATTTCCTTCCTCTCTTGCCTCTCCTGCCAGGTGGAATGCACAGTTTGGAAAACAGGTTAGGGATTTGCTATCCCACCTGTCCAAGCTGCTCAGAGTTGTGTAAGACAGGCTTGATTTGGCCTTTCTTTTGTTCCTTGTGGGGCTAATTAAAGCAATGCAATGCTGCCAGTATCTCCATAGTTGACATTGAGGATGAGTCATGCTGAGTGTCATGGCTATTAGCCATGTCCTGTTAATTACCCTGACATAATTTGAAGCTCCTGAGTACTGATCAGTCCCAGGTCAGTTCTAGCTACACAAAAGATCTGTGAAGAAGCCTACTTCAGTGAGGCAATAAAATGAACAAGGTGGGACAACAGCTAATTTTGTCTGAAAAGCAACAGACATTCTGCTGAGTGAAGCTAGAAGCAACACTATTAACAGAAATCTTTCCAGCATTATTAGTACTGCAACAAAGATTGCTATGTGGAAAGGTATCGCTGCCAAAATACAGACCGTATTTGAAGTCAAAGCACACCAGATGTTTTGGAAAATCAGATTTAAATTGTAGCACCAGCTGTGAGACATGCCTGCAGGCATTATTTGTCGTGTAACAATGTTCAAATATATATCTTGAGGATTGTGCTTTCCTCAATATCGGAACAGTCATCCTCAAAAAGGCTATCAGAGAATCATATCAAGCCTTTTCTCCACTGAAAAAGTTGGAAATAGCAGAGCAAAAGTTAACCGAGACCATTTCCATGTGCTTTTGACTATTCAGACTGAGTGCAGCACTGAGTCCTTCTGACACCAGTTAAGGGTAGGAATGGTTACAGGTGCACAAGAAAGGCTTGTCCAAAATCAGTAACTACTCAACAAAAAATAAGGATGACTGAAATGGGAAATGGAAAAGTTCACACAAGAGTTATAGGAACTGCTGCTTGAAGGTTAAGTTACATTGGGACAGAATAGCAGAAGCTTTGCGTTGTATCTGGGCATGCAAGACTTTCCTTGGATGTGCTTATTGTACCTGGTGCCAAAAGTGAAAAAATTAGTTCATGCCCCAGCACAGGCATCTTTGAGTTCTTGGCGCTGGTGTAGGTCTGTTGAGATTTGAACCAGTGACAAGTGATCCTCGCTGAGTTTGGAAATATCAGGTGAAAGGGTCATTTAACGCACTTCATGTTGTGTCTGTTCATTAAATATATGGTAATAGCTAAGAAACCATAAAGCAATCCCCTTGGGCCCTACTGATGCTAAGTGAACATCTTTTGCACCAGATTTATAATGACCGAAATTTTGATTTCAAAAGCATTTGATACAAGGTTTGGCATTATCTATCAGGATCATGTCAGAGAATATATTGCAATTACTACATGAAAAAAGGAAATTGCCATTAAGCTTTTTATTAAGTTGTTGTTTAAAATAATGAACTCTGAAAGTTGGAACAGTGTCTGGATCTGATGAGAATTTTTATTGTGAGGAAAACATGCTTATTTAATGAGAGTCATAGTATAGTGCTACTGTGCATAAATTAATCATATTAAATTGCCAAGCTCCTGTTGACATCACATTTTATAACAGATTTCCATCTGTTTGTAAATATTCACAATATTTGCTTTCAAAGTAGTCAGCCAAATTTGGAAGCTTCAACTTCTCCAAGATAGTATTGCTTTCTCATAAAATAGACAAAGAAATTATCAAAATTCAACATTTAGTATAAGAAGCACACAAAAGTAAAAACATTTGCAGATGCTGGAGACAGAGTCATATCTGAAACAAAAGCAGAAATTGCTAGTGAAACATAGCAGCAGTTGTGGTAAGAAAACAGAGTTAACATTCTGAGTCCAGTGACTCTTCATCAGAACTAAGTTTCACCAATAATTTCTGTTTTTGATACTTATAACTTAGTTTTCCATTGTCTGAACTTTCAAGAGCTGCTCATGGGAAGTTAGACAGGGAACTTTCAAATCTTCTTGCAATAATATTGACAAACGGGAGACAGAAAGAACTACAGATGCTGGAAGATAGAGTCAAAAAATGTGGAGCTGGAAAAGCACAGCAGATAAGACAGCACCTGAGGAGCAGGAAAATCAACGTTTCGGGTCGGAACCCTTCTTTAGATCTGAAGAATCAATAATCAGGTTCCTTTTTAACCAGAAACACAGTCCAAAACTCAATTCAATCTCTGACCACTCCCTAATAGACTAATCATCTCCTCCACAAGGTCCCAATTACCATTCAACATCTGCCATTGAGTATAAAGACTATTCCAGACTTGCTGGAATCAATTCCCAGGCATTGGCTTCATTAATAGCCAACTTGTGCTATCTATTTAAACATAGTGCCCTTCCCTGATGATGAAGTATCTTCAGAACCTTGATGAGGAACCAATCTGTCCTCCAGGCCTGTCCTCAAAATAAACAAAAGCTTGTTTGGTCTGTTTTCCTTTTCATACAAGCTGTTACCCAATGTCCAAAATCATCTTTAGTTCAGCCCCCTGTTCATAGCTCCAAACCAAAACTGATGAGAGAACAAAATAAAAATAATAGCAAATTAGCAAGGGCTATAATACTTATAATCAAATAGGCAGCTCACTGCCACCCTTTCAAGCACAACAAAGATTGGGAATAAAATGTTGGCCTAGGCAGTGACACACATGATGTGATATCTGGGATCTGGGGGTTATTCCTTTACAAACGGTCATCGCTATAAACCCTGATACTTTCTGCCCTCACAATCTGCCATAGATTCAATCAAAGACTTTTTACCAACAATGGGCTTTCATACCCAATAATGTGATACTTGGGTTAGCTTCTATAACGAAAGAACCAGATAGTACTGAAAGATTCAATAGAGCCAGCTGGCTGACTTTTTGTTTGCTGTAAAGAGTTTTATTTATTTTAAAATAACAGCAAAGATCCAGCTTCAGTAATGCCTGAATTCAAGCTAACAGTGCTATGTCAGTCTTAGTGAAATTATTCATATAATTTAATTCGGTAAAGTACTTCTCTACACTAATATGTTTAACGTACCCTATATCTTTTAAAACAAGACAGTTCAGCTTTATTATTGAACTGAATATTATTATGAACTGAAATCATTAACTCCATTTCAGATCCTCTTTACTATGCAAAGTTGCATCATTGACAATTTGCAGATATCGACTTTGAATCTCCAAAAATCTGTATCTGACTGGCTGGGTTTCTCTTTTAAACAGCCTTCCTCTGTGAATTTGCCTTGCTCTTTCAATTTTAATCCTTTAACAAAAACTACATGTCTACAGGATGTTCTGCCCTGTGCATTTCTTCTGCATTGTCTGCCATTAACTTTGCACAAGGTTAAGCCAAGGTGAAAGCTACGCCATAATTAGGAAGTAATTAAAAGAATTATTGAATCTGATAATGTAACACAAGTGATGCAAGATTAGCTAAACTAATGAGATAACAAGGCGTAGAGCTGGATGAACACAGCAGGCCAAGCAGCACCAGAGGAGCAGGAAGTCTGACGTTTCAGGTCTAGATCCTTCTGCAGTTCCTACCATAGCTAAACTAATGGTCATTTATGTAGGATTTCAATTATCTTGTCATTTTAACCACACATGTTCACTCAGTTCATCATATTATCCGCTGATTTTTGTTTTAAAAAGTGAAATGGATGCAAAAATGAATTGGAGACAATGGGAACTGCAGATGCTGGAGAATTCCAAGATAATAAAATGTGAGGCTGGATCAACACAGCAGGCCAAGCAGCATCTCAGGAGCACAAAAGCTGACGTTTCGGGCCTAGACCCTTCATCAGAGAGGGGGATGGGGAGAGGGAACTGGAATAAATAGGGAGAGAGGGGGAGGCGGACCGAAGATGGAGAGTAAAGAAGATAGGTGGAGAGAGTATAGATGGGGAGGTAGGGAGGGGATAGGTCAGTCCAGGGAAGACGGACAGGTCAAGGAGGTGGGATGAGGTTAGTAGGTAGATGGGGGTGCGGCTTGGGGTGGGAGGAAGGGACATGGACATGTCCATCATGGGCCTCCTGCACTGCCACAATGATGCCACCCGAAGGTTGCAGGAACAGCAACTCATATTCCGCCTGGGAACCCTGCAGCCATATGGTATCAATGTGGACTTCACCAGTTTCAAAATCTCCCCTTCCCCTACTGCATCCCTAAACCAGCCCAGTTCGTCCCCTCCCCCCACTGCACCACACAACCAGCCCAGCTCTTCCCCCCCACCCACTGCATCCCAAAACCAGTCCAACCTGTCTCTGCCTCCCTAACCGGTTCTTCCTCTCACCCATCCCTTCCTCCCACCCCAAGCCGCACCCCCATCTATCTACTAACCTCATCCCACCTCCTTGACCTGTCCGTCTTCCCTGGACTGACCTATCCCCTCCCTACCTCCCCACCTATACTCTCTCCACCTATCTTCTTTACTCTCCATCTTCGGTCCGCCTCCCCCTCTCTCCCTATCTATTCCAGTTCCCTCTCCCCATCCCCCTCTCTGATGAAGGGTCTAGGCCCGAAACGTCAGCTTTTGTGCTCCTGAGATGCTGCTTGGCCTGCTGTGTTCATCCAGCCTCACATTTTATTAGCAAAAATGAATTGTACATCTTCAAAATGATACAACTTTACCATCGATATTCTCACTACTTAGCTTTTGGGGAAAGATAGCAAAGGATAAAAAAAGGCTAAGTAACATTTTGCTTGTAATTCATTGTAAATACAACAATTGAATAAAGTGTATTCTGTTTCTCTCGGTTAAGTTGTTGAGGTAGTGAATAAATTTCCACTTTTGCAACTGTAAAAAAAACCATTTTTCTGGAGAACTCCAGTAGCCCAAATAATTTGGATTTAACATAATTGAATACAGTGATATAAAGATGTTATCTACATAAAGAACATTAATGATTTTCTCTTGCTCAGATTGTTAGTAAGCTAGCAAATTGTCCTCATAATTCACAGTATAGCTTAGTACCATGCAAAATGTAACAAAGGTTGAACCATCAGCACAGAAATCTTTTTTTTAACTGAGAGGTCTTGCACAACATGATACTTCTTTTGGTCAAACAGAAAAGAAAAATGACTTAAATCAACATAGTGCATTGATATAATTTAACCAGTAGGTAATACTTCATTTTCTTGAAGGGTTAAGCCTCTTAACGTATCAAAATAAGTCCAGGTCTAAGTGGCCCTAACTTATCCATTTGGATTAGCTTATGAACCTCTACGAATTCAGAAACCTCTCAAAACCAACTGTATCATGCTGATAAAGTGTCTGCCGGCAGCATCTTCAGAGAAGTTAATGGTTCCTGTCAGCTAAAGGGAGCACCTTCATTGCTGAAAATTATTCTGATAATGCCCATGAAATTATAAAGCTAAATTAGTACTGGAGGCCAGATTTTGCAGGATTATATCATCTTATGAATAAGTTGTGAGAAACCTGGAATTTCAACTTCACCAGTCTGAAAATGCTGAAATAAATTTCATTTACCAACCCTCGTAAAAAGAAATTCAAGACAGCCAATTTATAATCACAAAAAGTGACTTTGAACATTAGCTAAGAACTATACCAATATAAGAAATCTTGGTACAGCCTGAGTTGCCATTGGAATATAAGAAAGAAGACACAAGTTCACAACAAACAACTGCACCTCCCAGTCGCAAACCATTTCAACTCCCCAACCCCCACTCCTCGGAAGACATGTCCATCCTGGGCCTCCTGCCACAGTGATGCCGCCCAAAAGATGCAGGAACAGCATCTCATATTTCGCTAAGGGTATCAATGTGGACTTCACAAGCTTCAAAATCTCCCCTCCCCCAACCACATCCCAAAACAAGCCCAGTTAGTCCCCGCCACCCTAATCATTCCTCCCACCTCAAGCCCCACCCCCATCTCCTACCCACTAATCTCATCCCGCCTCCTTGACCTGTCTGTCCTCCCTGGACTAACGTATCACCTTCCTAACTCCCCACCTACAGTCACCTTCACTGGCTCTAACCCTGCCTCTTTGACCTGTCTGTCTCCTCTCACACAACCTTTTCCTTTACCCATCTTCTATCCACCTCCCCTGTCTCTCTATTTATTTCAGAATCCCCTTCCCCTCCCCCATTTCTGACAAAGTGTCTCGACCCGAAACGCTAAACTTTCCTCCTCCTCTGATGCTGCTTGGCCTGCTGTGTTCATCCAGCTTCACACTGTGTTATCACATATACCTGCTGTTTGTTTCAGTATGGAGCAAGAATGCTATGAGCATATGTTAGACACCAGTCAACCATTTGTCACTTTTTTCAGTTGTTGCACAGTAAGTGAGATGAATATTATTAAGGAAAAAGAAAAACAGAGGAACTGTCCCTAAAGATAACTCTCTGCTAATTGCTCCAAAGTCAACAAGGACCAATTCAGATTTGTTGCACTTTTTGTAATGAATAGGATTCTCATTATCAAAAACAGCTATTGTAACAGAAGCCAGAGTGATGGCAAGTTGATCTCATATCACAGCATTAGATTAAGTAGGCTTTATAATGAGTTTGTCTAGTACATTATCCATTAAAAGGTGAAGGACTTAAAGGTTAATTGGACTGCATTGAGTATTGTTGCCTGCAGCATAGAACAAAGTTCTGTACAATAATAAATAAATGTCTTTCTGGAGAACTTGTTAAAACAAAGAAATGACCTTGCTAATAGCAAACCATTAGCAATTCCGTTAACTCAGTTACAAAGTACACAAATCAATGAATTGCTACAGTTGTGAAGTTTCTAGATCATAAATTAAGAAAATCATAAGCAATAATATGCCACTGAAATAATATCATGTAGAATCATATAAAAGTGCAGCAGTATTAGGAATAAACCCATATAATTTTTTTTGTTCCTTAGATTTAATGAACATCTGGTTTTCAATGGACACAATCAAAAGTGTTTTCAGAATTCAGTTGCAGTGACCCTATTGAGCTTAAAGCAAGCAATGGCCTTCTTTAACAAGGTAGCAAGGTCTGGTGTGAACTGAATCTGTAAGTGTTTCAGTCTGTTACTTTGTGGGAACTCTACTCCGTAAATAATTACTGGCCTTAAGAATTCATATACGTAACCAGGTAACTGGCACATGAGGCTGGTCAGATCAAATTTCTTAGCAATTTATCAGAACAGAGTAGCAAAAGAGACTTTCAACTCAATACTTCAGTGCAGAAAGCTAATGCCATGTCTCCATAATTACATTTCAAGCATCAACAGATTATTTACTTGGTTTGTTTGAGACATTAAGAAAAATCAAATGAGATAAGTGAAAATATATTTGTATATATCCCAGGTAGATGAACACCAAGCTTGGAAGAATTGTAATCTGTTAGGAGGGTAATGTGGAACTGAAAAAGGATGTTAACAGTGTGGTAGGGTGGGCAAATAGGTGGCAGATGAGTTTCAATGCAAAGATGCACTTTGGTCAGAAAAATATTGAAAGACAATATAAAATAGAGGTACAATTCTAAAAGGGGTACAGAAGCTAAGGGACCTGGTTGTATATGTGCTCAGATAATTGAAAGTGGCAGGACAGGTAAAGAAAGCAGTTAATACTGTTCTCAGCAATAATAAGGGAAATCATTGGGGAAGGCATGATGCATAAGAGATAGTGCAAAAACAATTTACGAAAATGGTTCCAGGAATGAGAGGCTTCAGTTTTGAGAATAAATAGAAGTTGCTGTCCTCGGAGAGAAGAAGGCTGAAGAAGATTTGATAGAGGTTTTCAAAATCACAAACAGGTTAGACAGAGTGGAAACGGAGAAACTGTTCCCACTCGTAAAAGGGAAAAATAGCAAAAGGGCATAGATTTCAAGTGACATGCAAACCTAGCAAGGGTGATATAAGATGCTAGAATACAGAATGCACTGCCTGGAAAAATAGTGGTAGAAGATATGATGGAGGCATTCAAGGAACATTGGGTTATTATTTGTATGGAAATGGTGTGCAGTGAAGTGGGGAAAAGGCTTGAGATTATCACTAGGTAACAGAGCTGGTACAGGCACAATAGGCCGAATGGCCTCCTTTCGCAATATAACAATTCTGTGATTCAAGTGAAGTATATTGGGTGCTTTGATTTAGGCTTTTCCATAGATGTTTTCTTTGGCTTAGAGGAATTGGTCAGCTACATTTTGGCATATTATGCTTCTGTATCTTGCATTGCCTTGATACTTGCCTATGTATTTGTTATGTAATGGCTCACAATAGGTACACCATATCATTGTATGTGACCGAAGGGTAATAAGCTCTTGGTCTCTGTTCACTGAACTGTGGCCTCTTGTGGCCTTAAACACTTAGGGAAGCATACTACAGTACATCCAAATTGCTTAGCTCAAGCCCAGAAATGCAAGTGCCTGTGATTGTAGTATATGTACATAGATTAAAGAAGGTTCATTTCATTCTTCAGAATTATGTTACAGCAGCTAACTTAAGCATCACATCATAATAATTGCAGAATATTCAGATCTCATAGTGTATCACGCCAACAATTACTGTAGCGATGGAGAAATAGAATTCACGACATTCTGAACCAGATTTCAGTTTATTTTGCTTATCTGTTTTATTAGTGTCTCTTACAGTGGACTAAATAGGTATTAAATAAGTTGATATTTGGTTCAAATTCTTGATTATTTTATTCCCAATAAGATGACAGCACTCTATTTTTGACCAGGTTCGCTCAGTTCAATTGGTACAACTTATTGTAATGAAATTAGATAAAAGAGGCAGATGGAAATTTCCCCACCATGGCACAGTACAACTAATGGTGAGAAAAGTGGTAAAAGAACACTGAAATAAAACAGATTCTTGACATTACCTCCTGAACATACAAGATCTTCAGTGTTAAGTTACAGGTTGCAAGTTCTCTGTTGTTTAGTTTGCAGGGGGAGAGGCGGGAAGGTTACATAGAACACAGAACATAGAAAAGTACAGCACAGTACAGGCCCTTCGGCACACGATGTTGTGCCGTGGATTAATCCTAATCCAAAAATAAAATAACCTAACCTACATTCCCCTCAATTCACTGCTGTCCATGTGCATGTCCAGCAGTCACTTAAATGGCACTAATGACTCTGCTTCCACGACTACCACTGGCAAAGTATTCCATGCGCTCACAACTCTCTGGGTGAAGAACCTCCCTCTGATGTCTCCTCTATACCTTCCTCCTAACACCTTAAAACTATGACCCCTCGTGGTAGTCAATCCTGCCCTGGGGAAAAGTCTCTGGCTATCGACTCTTGTGGTGGTGAGAAGGATTGAACTATTGATACATTAGTTAGACAGTGGGTGGATATGTCACTGTGCACCATTGCATTTGCCAGCAATGTAGGCAGCAAACACATTACGTGTGCTTCAAGAAAATGGTGATTTATAAAAAAGCAGCAATCCATCACCAGTGGGGCTGAAGTGAAGGGAGCCAGTGTTAGTTGGGGGACACCAGAATGGACAATCAAGAAGCTAAGGGATACTAGGATCTGCAGATGCTGGAGAATCTGAGATAACAAGGTGTAGAGCTGGATGAACACAGCAGGCCAAGCAGCACCAGAGGAGCAGGAAGGCTGACGTTTCGGGCCTAGACCTTCCTTCAGAAACGGGTCCTGTGATGCTGCTTAGCCTGCTATGTTCATCCAGCCCTACACTTTGTTAACTCAAGAAACTAATGCAGTTACAGTCCAGGAGGTACATGGTCCTTAAGTTGCACCTTCAGAGTCTTATCCCTGATTGAAGCAACCATATTTCTATGCATTTGCACCTATTACAACCCAAACTTGACATATTTACATACCACTTCCAATTCTCGTTCATTCTACCTACAAACCAAACCCATCTTTCTGACAGGTAAAACAGAATGAGTACCTGATAACTTCAGCTTATGGAGGGTTTAGGGATCCATGTCCTTGATATCCAGGGATTGAGCCAGGGTCCAGGTAATTTTTGGGTTGTCAGGGTATTACAAGTATATGTGTTAGGGTACTATTGAAGCATCAATCTTGGGAGTGGACCACAGTCAGTTGGGGCTGTCCAGCTGTATCGGTTCAAAAGGTGAGCCAAATTCTGCCATTGGGTTTTGTCAATAATAGCCAAAGAACAAAGAACAAAGAAAATTACAGCATAGGATCAGGGCCTTCAGGCCTCCAAGCCTGTGCTGATCCAAATCCTCTATCAAAACCTGTCGCCTATTTTCCTAGGATCTGTATCTCTCTGCTCCCTGCCATTCATGTATCTGTCTAGATACATCTTAAATGATGCTATCCGCCTCTACCACCTCCGCTGGCAATGCGTTCCAGGCACCAACCACCCTCTGTGTAAAGAACTTTCCACGCATATCTCCCTTAAACTTTCCTCCTCTCACTTTGAACTCATGACCCCTAGTAATTGAGTCCCCCACCCTGGGAAAAAGCTTCTTGCTATCCACCCTGTCTCTACCTCTCATGATATTGTAATCCTCAATCAGGTGTCACCTCAACCTCCATCTTTCTAGTGGAAATAATTCTCATCTACTCAATCTCGCTTCATAGCTAGCACCCTCCATACCAGGCAACATCCTGGTGAACCTCGTCTGCACCCTCTCCAAAGCATTCACATCCTTTTGGTAACGTGACGACCAGAACTGTACGCAGTATTCCAAATGTGGTTGAACCAAAGTCCTATACAACTGTAACATGGCCTGCCAACTCTTGTACTCAATACCCCATCCGATGAATGAAAACATGCAATATGCCTTCTTGACCACTCTATTGACCTGCATTGCTACATTCAGGGTACAATGGGCTGAATACCCAGATCTCCCATGGAACAATTTTCCCTGGGGCTTTTCCATTTACTGTATAGTTCGCTCTTGAATTGGATCTTCCAAAATGCATCACCTCGCATTTGCCTGGATTGAACTCCATCTGCTATTTCTCTGCCAACCTCTCCAATCTATCTATATTCAGCTGCATTCTCCAACAGTCCCCTTCACTATCTGCTACTCCACCAATCTTAGTGTCATCTGCAAATTCGCTGATCAGACCATCTACACCTTCCTCCACATCATTTATGTATATCATAAACAACAGTGGTCCAAACACGGATCCCTGTGGAATACCACTGGTCACTGTTCTCCATTTTGAGAAACTCCCTTCCACTGCAACTCTCTGCCTCCTGTTGCCCAGCTAGTTCTCTATCCATCTAGCGAGTATACCCTGGGCCCCATGCAACTTCACTTTCTCCATCAGTCATACTATGGGCAAACACCTTACTGACGTCCATGTATAATGTCATCTACAGCCCTTCCCTCATCTATCAACTCTATCACTTGCTCAAAGAATTGTATCACGTTGGTAAGACAAATTCACTGCACAAAATCATGCTGGCTATCACTAATAAGCCCATTTTCTTCCAAATGTAAATAGATCCTATCCCTCAGTATCTTCTCCAGCAGCTTCCCTACCACTGACGTCAGGATCACTGCTCTATAATTACCTGGATTATTTTTGCTACCCTTCTTAAACAAGGGGACAACATTAACAATTCTCCAGTCCTCTGGGGCTTTGCCCGTGCTCAAGAATGCTGCAAAGATATCTGTTAAGGCCCCAGCTATTTCCTCTCTCTCTTCCCTCAGCAACCTGGGATAGATTCCATCCAGACCTGGGGACTTGTCCACCCTAATGCCTTTTAGGGTACCCAACTCTTCCCCCTCCTTATGCCAACTTGACATAGAGTAATCAAACATCTATTCCTAACCTCAACATTCATCATGTCCCTCTCCTTGATGAATACCAACACAAAGCATTCATTAAGAATCTCACTCATTTTCTCTGACTCCTCGCATAACTTCCCTCCTTTGTCCTTGAATGGGCCAATCCTTTCTCTAGTTACTCTCTTGCTCCTTACATATGAATAAAAGGCTTTGGGATTTTCTTTAACATGTGTGAAGAGTAGGGGGTATCTTGGATACAAGCAAAATGGGAATCAACAACAGTCGTCTGATGAAGATGGAGATCAGGCTGAGTATCAGAGCATCACCCATACGTCCATCCGGGAGAACAGGACAGAGTAGTGTACCACAGAGCTCAAGATGCCAGAGGGAACTTGTTTGCTGCTTCCAAATGAAATGAGCTGGGTTTGAATTTTTTTAACTATTTGGGAGTATATTTCTAATCTGGCAATAATCCCTGTTTAGTGCAGAGGACATGCTGACCTTGTATTGTTTCCTTGTCATTTTGCATTACTGAATAAATAAATTCTCCACATGATTTCATGTTTCATACCTTTGAGTAATCCCACTTCAATGTATCTACATGTAACATTTCCTAAACAATGTGAAGGCCCTGCAGATTAAGCAGCAACTGAAGTTGCTAAGTACCTAATCTGATTTCGAGGTTGAAATTTCTCAACATCTCGTGTCTTTGGCACATTAAGTAAAATAGGAAAGTGAATATTAATGAGGAGAGTTCGTCTTTTAACAAGCAATAATCTCTCTTAATTAGCAATTCATAGCTACCTACAGAAAATTTACCTTGCTCCTCAAAGTATAAAATATTGAATGTGATGCTCCTGATGTTAAAATATGCCTCCTCATTCTTCTCATCCAATTCTGACATATATCTCACCATGGACCATGTGGTTTAGGCTCCAGTCAGATTCTAACGACAGAACCTGTGTAGTTCATTGCAGCTATCAAAAGAATTGTCACGAGAACTGCCAAGACAGCTGACAGGAGAACTGGCAAGCTGTCGAGGCCCTAGCAATCTCCTGCCTTGCCTCTTTCAATCTCCTGGAATAGATCCTATCATGCCCTGGCAACTCATCTACCTTAATGTTTATCAAGGCACCCAACAACCACTCCTTACTAACATTGACACGACCCTTAACATCAACATATCCCTCCCGAATGTTACTGTCATCCCTATCCTTCTCCATAGCAAATACTGGTGCAAAGTCATCAATTAGAGCCTCACCCACTTTCTCTGGCTCCATGCGTAAATTCCCTTTTTTGAACTTGAGTGGGCATACTCTTTTCCTGGTAACTATGTCGGTTCTAATATTTGTATAAAATGCCTTGGGATTCTCCTTGATCCTACTTGCCAAGAACATTTTGCAGCCCCTTTTAGCCTTCCTAATTTCTTATTTAAGTTCTTTTCTGCTTCCTTTATATTCCTCAAGGGCCTTGTCTGGTTTCAGTTTCCTAAACCTTACATATGCTTCCTTTTCCTTTTTGACTTAACTTTCAACATCTCTTGCCATCCAATCTTCCTGAAATTTCCTATTCTTATTAAAGGAAATTAAGTGCTGAATGAATTGTTGCCAACTAGGGTATTTTGTTGTTGAAAGGGTAAATTAATCAATAGTCGCTTGAAGACTTTATTTAATGGTGGATAGCAGGTGAGTTCATGTGGTGTGTATCAACACAAGGGTGGTGGAGAGTAATGGGTTAGCTTGAGTTGGCATGGAGTAAGAATGGGATCTTAAAAGGGCCCTGGGGATGGACAGAGAAGAATAGATTGGCAAGGAGGTCATGATGTGTGGTTATGGAACATGGATTAGCACAAATGGGAATGGTGACTGTATGTGGATGGTAAGAGGAGTTGAAGGATAAGGCCTGATGGGCTTTTTTCCTCTTTTATTGTTCGTCCATGACTTGGCCAATGTGCCAGTGTATTTCAGCCAGTCTTTTGCCCAATACTCAGCTGTCAACAAGCTCTTCCAGGGTTACCTGAACAGCTCCCACTTACACACACCACCGCCCCCTCCTACCACAAACCCCTCATGCTTACCATGCAAACCACTCCCCTTCCCCACCCCAACCATTCCCCCCATAAGTCTGGTTTGTGGAGTCAGGATTTATTGTAACTCGGGCCTGATACTTTGCTGTTGGATCGAAAGCACAAGTGTAAGAGACAGTGTAGGTAACAAGTAGTGTCAAATCAGAGATAACATATCAGCAGCCCATTCTATATGCCTTGCAATCTTTATTCCTTTAAAGTCAATAAAGAAAATGAAGTGTGAAACAAGCTAATGATTTACTCTTGCCCATTTTACATTATCTTACAAACATCTCCCTCATGTGTGCAATATTATGTATATCGACTGCATTTTAAGTGTCAGTGTTACCACTGCTTGCAATCTTCACAAGGTTGGTAGGTCATTTACCAGGCAATGTCTCTTTAAATATGAGTAAGGAGCCATAGAGGAACAAACTGCTTCTAATGAATACCTGATAACCTATTACTGTTCTGTGGTTTAAAGAAGTTAATCTTAGTGGTTATTTGCAAAACAGAAACTGAGATTTTTTTTACTTATTTGCTGTATCGAAGAGACACAGCACCACCATGTGGCATTACAGCAATGTTAATACAAAACCCAAATATTGGTGCAGAGGGAGGGGATTTATTGTGGTACAATAGTGGTGTCCCCACCTCTAGTTAGAAGGTCTAGGTTGAAGTCCACACTGCCTTAGAAGTGGTCCATAATACACCTGAACATAATTTAAAAGCAAAATCCGGAAATCTGAAAGAAAATGCTGGAAATGTTCTATGATGAAAGGAAACAATTAGCATTTCAAGTTGCTTACTTTTCAATTCCCTCTCTACAGATACTGCCTGACCCACTGAACTTTTCTGTTTCCATTATAGCTCTGACAGTTTTGTTGGGAGCACAATTTGGTTGCCTAGAAAACTCAAAAAAATTCAGAATAAAGTCAACGTCACAAGATGTGATCCTTAACTAAACTGAGGTAGGTGTGCAGTCTACCACCTCACTCAAGACTTTAGCAAATTCGAATTATTAACTGTGGTTCAGCAACCCTTGAATAATCGAGGATGCTATTTGGAGTGGAGAATGAAGACTAGTGCATTACATTTTATTTTGTTTATTTAGAATTTCATTCTCTCTATTAACAAGTCCAAAGATTTTATACACCAAAGCATTCATTTTTTTAAACAAGGTGATTGACAAAAAGAGGTGGAGTGGGTAACTGATCTCAGCCTCCTCTTAAGGTCTCCAACATCATACTTGCGAGATTTCAGCCAATATGATTCCATGTACGATATCAATAAACGATTAATGATACTGGACATAGCTAAGCCTACAGATACTGACAATATTTTGTTGATAGTGCTTATGATGCATTCTCTAGAACTAGCCATACCCTAGCCAAACTGTTCCTATACAACCACAGTACCAGTGATTACAAAAGAGAGGAAAATTGCATAATATATCTTAATTACAAAAAGCAGTCAAATCTTGTGTAGCTAATTATGTTCCATCAGCATCGCCTCAATCGTCAGCGAAGTGATGGAAGACGGTAGCATTATTCCACAGTGCTTCAGTGGTGCTCCTGCTCAGTACCAGCACTATTTAGCCACAGAAATCATGAGCAAAAGACCTGAACTAAAGAAGTGAGGTAGGACTGCTTGCAATTGGTGTTGATGGTTAGTGAGCAAGAAACAAGACAATGAAAGTTGAAACTGGACTGAAATCAGAACAACCCAGACTTACTGAAGATGCAGGAAATTTGATTTGCCAAACAGAAATGAAGACAGTAAAATACTTCGGAAGAAACTGAGCTTATTGGAATGGACCAACATGGAAAATGCAACTTATTGTGAATTAAAGAGAACAAATGTATTTTGCGATGATACTGAATGGTGTGGATGAACAGTGACACCTAGGGGCTCAAATAAATAATATGTTGAAAGTGGAGTTGCAAAGTTGTAGGAGGAAATTTTAACCATGAAGAGGGTAGGCTTAGGTTGGGCAATGAAAGCCTTTGGAAATATAGTATCAGATTCCTGACCCAAACCTACCTGCAACCCACCCACATAGCTTTAATTGAGGTGGAGGACAGGATGGGGGCAGGGGTGTGGACAAACAACAAACCCTCTTCATGGACACTCAAATGTGACAACGAGGCTGTGAGCTTCATTGTTATTCAGATTTTTCAATGTTAACCTTTATGCATCTGTTTCCCAGGCCTTAGGAAACCTGACATTGAAATTCTGGCAAAAACTTGTCGATCAAGTAGATGAGTACCACCTACATCCTGTGTTGTAAGCAAAAAGCTGCAAGAGACATAAAAATGATCAAATAAGTGAGAGCCATCATGTCCAATCACTGAGGAGCTACTCAAAAGGCGAACAGAAATACATTAGGAAAGCAATAGGTTATCCAATCTCTTCTCTCCTGCCAGGCAGGGGATATCCACCCAAAATACACGGCTGTTCTCGCAATCTCTTGCATGGGTCATTTCTCTGTGAAAAGCACAGTCATCTTTTCAAGATTCTGCTGCTAGAGAAGAGGGAAGGAAAATTACATGAGCTGCAAGTTCTGTGTTTTGGATGCAGGAGATTAGGACCTTCCTGGTGCTAGAGGAGATCACTACCACAAGATCCAGATTTCACTGGGAGATCTGAGCTAAGGGAATGTCCTAAGTGTGAAAACTGGTCTTTCCCGTGCATGAAACTCTGATTACTTTCTTCACAGATTATGTCAGACCTGCTGAGCTTTACCAGCAACCTCTGATTTTGTCCTTTCCCACATACTATTCAGTCAGTTGGGATATAGGGACAGGCTGAGTGCCACTTTGTTTGAGCATCCCTATAATGGATGTTTGACAATTTATTTAAATATTGTGATCAGATAAGGAATACTCCCCTTTCCATGAGGCTATGATATTGCACACAGCTGAAATAGATATTGTTAATTAACAAAGGAATGGCCATCTCATTAAGAAAAGGATTTGTGGGCTATATAGATCAGTACAAATAGCCATGATTGAGTAGTTTATGTAGAGAGTATTCAGAGTTGTCAAAGGGTGCAGAATGAAGATTGCTGATCTACTAGGACCCTGGAAGCACCATGTTAAGGAAGACAACTACTCATTGAGATGTGATGTAAGTTAGAACTTCTGTCTTTTCCTGTGTTTTTAATTTTTTTTGAAGATTGCATTGGCAAATCTAATTTGTATCTTTGGTTTACCAGGATACCTTATGGAGTGGCCCATCACCAAAATGAGATGGGAGACTGTTCTTGAGAATGACTGACCTCTTTTTTAAAGAAACTTCCTTGCAGCCTAACACTTCAAGGAAAAAGCCTTTTTAGTGATTTCTTTCTGACACTCAATTCTAAAGTGAGAGGGGAAAGATTTGTTTCCCACAGTGTGGAAACAAGCCCTTTGGCCCAGCAAGTCCACACTGCCCCTTGAAGCATCCCACCCAGACCTATAACCCACACTCCTGAGCACTATGGGCAATTTAGCATAGCTGATCCACCTCACCTGCACATCTTTTGGACTGTGGGAGGAAACTGTAGTGCCTGGAGGAAACCTGTGCAGACAGAGGGAGAATGTGGAAACTCAAAACTCAGTTACCTGAGGCTGGAATTGAACCCAGGTCCCGGTGCTGTGAAGCTGCAGTGTTAACCACTGTGTGCTGCCGACTTAAGGACCTGAAGGGTAACCTCATGCAGTGAGTGTTGTCTACATAGAATAGGCTGCTGGACAAAGTGATTTTGAGGCAGTTAAAATAGTAATATATTCCTCCATTTGAAAAGGGATAGGAACCAAATAGCTAATTGGGACTAGCTGAGTGGGTGGCATGCCCTAGTCTAGGGTGAAGGGGCTTGATTCCATGCTGTAACACTGACTTTCTTGTAGAAGGCCCATTATGACGAAACGATTCTATTTATAACATTCCCGAGTCATACAAAGGCTGCAATGTCAGGGCAGATGTAAGCGGCTTTGATTTGTCACCATTTCAACAAACGGCAGGTCCTCACAAGAGGGCGCAAACATAAACAAACACCTGTCCTATGTAAATCAAAGCTAAATTCATCAGTAGGTCCAACCCACTGCCGAGGACAATTGGTTAAAATTGATGCCAATTAAAGCGATGACCTAAAAATCCTCCCCTTAAATACGATGTGGTCACCTGGTGAGGTACCTGTTCCCTCTTGACCAACTACAAAGTAGGCTTCCAGGCTCTATTGTATTTCTGGTTTATCTCGACCGCACCTAGAAAGTAAAGGTGAGTTATATAAAATACATTAAAATGTTATCTTGAGCTTGCGCTGACTTTTTTAGTAACACCTAAAAGTTTAGACCTTGTCTGGCTATTGCCTCTATAGAATAAGCTTTTAAAACATGGCACTGTGACCACACTTAAAATATTCCACTGCAATTTTAATCATCACTTTGCCTAAAGTCAAGCCGCGCTATTTTTTCTTAATTCTGTTCATCGTCGAACGGGTTTTGGCCGCCTGTTATGGGACTTTGGTACGAAACCACCTGCCCATCTGGATGACGAGGCAAACACTCTCTCTGCTGGCAAATGTTCTTTTTCAAAAAAAGCTACGAAATCTTTGCCAAGCTTCCCTCCCTACGGTCCGGTAAGCTGTTCTCCGAATGCACCGCTTTATTTCCCGCTGTAGTCTCGGACACGTCGATTCCACAAGAAGCGCTACCGGACGCCAACTACAATCTGAATCGACGATCAAAGCTGAGTCGGCCAAACTCGATAAATTGGGATTTGCTCTACTTTAGGGGAGCGAAAAGCCTGGTTCTCTCTCAATCGGAGATAGCACTGTGCCTGAAGTTGTAATCTCTTTGCTACGCTGTAATGAGAAGCATTGACTTGCTGCAGAGCACCTTCCTTCCTGATTTACCCTTTGGACAACTTGCGTTTGCCATCCGACCGCTTGCCTCGAGCTAATCTTATTTCAACCAACTGACTATTGCAATCTAGTCTCGGTAATATCACAAGCTAGCCAAGTGGTCGAAAGTAAAACTGAGATGGATACATCTGCCAAACGTCTATGAAATGACACCTGGTCTAAAATAGATCCAAACTATTTCACTTTATTGTTTTATAGTGACTAATTTAACACTTGCAAACAACTTCTGGTTTGGTAGACCAAACCAGGAGTTTGCTGATTTTGAAGTTAGTGATATCATTTGAGTTTTAATGAGTTCCTGTTGAAGTTGGTCAACTAAAAATCAATTATCTCTACCCTTAATCTAGGAGTAAGTCTTAGTTAGCAAACCTACTGTTTAATGTGCTTGATGTTACCCTTTATTGCAGATCCTGATTGAATAGGGTAGGAACCCAGGTTCAATTCACCCCTAATATCTGGAACCTACATGTTTGCCCCACCACCACCATGTGTGCATGGCTTTCATCTGGGTGATCAGGCTGCCTCCACAGTAGATATGCAGGTTAGGCAGATGGGCCATGCTGAACTGTCCATAGTGTCCTAGGATGTGCAGGCCAGGTGAGACTTCCATGGAAAATGGAGGTTCTTCCGATAGGGATGGTTTTAGTTGGTCTTGATGAGCTGAATGGCCTGTTTACACACTCTAGGGATTCATGATCTGTTTTAAATTTTTAACGAGATGCCTCAAAATGAGGGTTAGGGCCTTCCCAAATATTGCACACAAGCTGGATACAATGTCAGTTGTACAGTCACTCCTAAACAGACAAATGTTGTGTTCCTTACTCTTGCCAACTGTAAATTATGCTGACCTAACTGTTGTGCATCCTCCACTTTCTAGCTGGGCTAGACCTCAGGTGAGAGGAAAGAGTCTCGTGGTCTACCTGACCTATAACTCAGGTTCCTTCCTGTTCTTCCTCCTTTCCACTTCCCTCCCCACCACTGAACACCCCATCAGCCAACTCTTTCCAAGAAAACCAGCCCAATGTTCCAGCACAACCATGTACTTTCCATATTGCAGTGACTGGCACTACACAATATTTCAAATTGTGGTCTAACCAATACTTGTTAGTATTAACAGTACATCCTTTTGATACTCTAAACACCAGCTAAGACTGGCATGTGTGCTGCCTTCAGCACCCTATCTAACTGCTGACATCTTTGGGATCTAAACTTGCTCAGTAAGGTCCCTCTTCCCCATGACTCCCCATCCACTATGTATATTACTTTTTGGTGTTCCCAAAATGCAAGGTTAAGATGTACTTATCAAAACATGATACAGGTCAAAAGCTTGCAAAGGGACTTTCTGGTGAGGCAATTGAGTAGCCTAAATGAGTTGGAGTCTTGCAGCATGGAAACAGGCCCTGTGACTCAATATTTAACTTTCCACAAACTGCCAGACTTGCTGAATTTCAAAGCAACTGTTTTCTCCAACAAACCCATACTTGCCCCTGGACCAATCAATGCCGTTCCAAGTATTGGCTTTAATCCTGTTGCTGCTGTGGGGGGGGGGGGGGGGGGGGGGGGGGTGTGTGTGAGACATCCCAACCACTTGCTGGTCTATCCCTGCTGTTCTTTGAACAAAGGAATCCCACTCTGTATCCTCTAGTCCAACATACAACACAGAAAAAGGCCCTTCAGGTCAACTTGTCCATGCTGACCAATATCCTAAATTAATCTAATTCAATTTGGTCTTGTATACACCTCAACTCTTGCCTGTCATGTAATTGTTCAGATTTCTTAAATGTTGTACCAGCCACCATCACTTCTGGCAGTTCATTCTGTACATATCACCCTCTGCATGAAAGTCACCCCTTCAATCCTTTTCATATCTGGCACTTATTTTTCCAGTATTTGATCACAAGTGGCTGAAAAAGCCCAGCAGGTCTGGCAGTGCTTCTGCTGAAAAAACAGCTAATGTTTGGTTTGGACCAGCTGAGGCAAGGTCACCAGACCCAAAACATCTAACTTTTCTAGATACTGCCAAACCTACTTTGCTTTTCTAGCAAACTCTTTTTGCAGCACCTGCAATTCTTTCAGGTTTTTCGAAGAATTTAAATTCTGCCAGTGCTCCAGCAACCACCACCTTGCTCTCTCTCCTTCCCCTCCCCACCCCTGAAAAAACCTGGTGTAAATCTCAGTCTGAGGATTTGTGTAAATATGGCTGAAACACTTATCCTCCCACTAACATTGTAGGCTCTAATCACTGGCAACAAGGCACCCTTGCCTTCTGACTACAGATAAGAATTAAAGGCTCCACCCAGGTGACTTCCCTTTGTTTGTGATGCCCTGTGTTTTCAATGTTGTTCCTGGTGGTCATTGACATACCAAAATGTCTTGGATAACAAGGTGTAGAGCTGGATGAACACTGCAGGCCCTGCAGCATCCAGAGCAGGAAGGCTGACGTTTCAGGTCTGGACCCTACTTCGGAAAGTAGTTTTAGTTCAAGAGCCTGGCTTGCACAGAGTGCATGTGGTGGAGAAAGGTCTCAAGACCTCAACTACTTCCCAGTATTACAAGCTAATTGGGAGACTTAATGATATCTAAGTCATTGAATAGGATACAATGATCTTTTGGAACTTTTCCTAATACTAGGAACTGAATTGGATATTTCAATGGAAAAACTTGTCTTTCTGGATTGGTCAAGATTGTTTGTTTGAGTTTGTATTTTAGGTTTCACTTTAGATAACATTATACCAAGGTCAAAGTTTTTTGACTTGTTCTTGCAGGCTTTCACACAAGTGACAATGGGGTGCTTTACCTTCATCAAAGTTATGATGATCCTATTCAACCTCTTTATCTTTGTAAGTATATTCAAGTCTTTGGCTGGGGGAAGAATGAAGGCCATGCTTTAGCCTACTCCAATACTTGAATAACAATAGTAATGTCAGCTGAATGTCTTCACTAATTGACTCTTGTCTTGCTTCCTACTATTTCCCCCTTCTGCCCTCAAGGATTTGTAATGCTGTGCCCACATTGTATGTTATCAAAATAAAGAAAATAGATTAACTTTCAGCTGTGTATCACATCCTGTGATATGGAGCTAGTCTCTTAAAGACAACTTTTTTGTTGAAGATAATTGGAATTGCAGATGCTGGAGAATCCAAGATAAGTGTGGAGCTGGATGAACACAGTGGGCCAAGCAGCATCTCGCGCACAAAAGCTAGTGAGATGCTGCTTGGCCTGCTGTGTTCATCCAGCCCCACACTTTGTTAACTTTTCTGTCTACCTTTCTTCCTGATTTTGTTTTCCCTTTCCTGGGTCTAGTCCCATTACTACTGTCCTACCATAAATGGAGCAAACTTGGGTTTCTAAGTCAATAGTAAAAAATTAATTACTGTATCGCCACTCCATCTTGCTTTTTTGGGTGCCTTAAAATAGACAAGTTCCCCAGGACCTGATTCTCCTTCCTAGTGTGCTGAGGGAGACTGGTGCAGAAACCACTGGGGCCTTGTTCAAAACTGTTCTTTTTGACCCCCCCCCCCCTGCTGCCCAGAGCACTTGAACTAGAAAATTGATGGGCAACAGGGGGGTCAAAAAGAACAGTTTTGAACAAGGCCCCAGTGGTTTCTGAGGAAATTAACTAGTGGGCAGGTAACTTACTAAATGATCTTTAGGGATGGGTTTCAGTCACTTGGAAAACAATAGCCAGCATGACTTTGTGCTAGGAAGGGTAGTCTCAAATGCTAGTTGAAAGCAGTGTGGTAGATGTCATCTGTGTGGACTAAGGTCTTTAACCTTCAAGATGGGCTGATATGAAAGAGGAAATCACAGGGTATCCAGTGAGCTTCTGAGATGGATATAGATAATAGAAACTTCAGATGTTGGAGAATCTGAGATAACAAGGTATAGAGCTGGATGAACAGTGGGCTGAGCAGGAAAGCTAACATTTTGGGTGTGGGCTCAAATGTCAGCTTTTCTGATCCTAAGATGTTGCTTGCCTTTGAGTTCACCAAGCTCTACATTTTTCATAAGATGGATGTAGAGCTGGCTTCATAAATTGCAATGGTGGACTGCTTTGAGTAGATGAGTGGGGGTGGGTTGGTCCCTGTTGTAGTCTGATTTGAGAATGTAGGTGGCCTGATGGGCCAACTGAAGCTTGTGATCTGTAGCTAATGAGGAGGATTGCCAGAAGATACTACAGGAGTCTAAATCTGTTAGACCTAGGCAGAGAAATTACAGATGGAACTTTAATCCACGATGATGCAGTTTGAAATCTAGTGGGGAATGCACATAACAGGGAGGTGGTCAGGAGAGAAGTATAAATGGCAGAATCCTTAGTATCACAGGGCTCTGGACATGCAGGTCCATGGCTCCCTGAGAGCAGCAATGCTAGTGGATGAGATGGTAAAGAAGGCATACAGCATACGCCCACTGGTCAGGGCATAGAATATAACAATTGATCTCTACTGATAGATGAAGTGGATATAGTAGCCACATGCAAGAGGTAACTTGACCATCTGACCAAATGGAGGTGATGGGCATTGTGCCTAAGCCCATTCTTGGTGGATCAATGGGCCTGCTCTGTACTATTTTAAGTGACTTCTTTCTCCAATTGCATGCCAGTCTTGGTTGGCTTTTAATATTCCTCTAAACAAACTAGGAGCTGGAAATGACCAACTGACTCAATCACCTGGTTGACCTATGTAACAACATAGTTGCTAATATTTTAATCCTTTGATACCATGCCATTAGACATGGCACAAAGGCTGTATATATGACCACATTAATTCTCTTGTTCTATAGTATACAAATGTTAAGGACAGCTCCTGCAAACAATGATCAATAACAATGTGTTTTCCACTATTGCAGCTTGCTGGAGGAGCTCTCCTTGGTGTTGGAATATGGGTCAGTGTGGATGGGGGTTCTTTCATACAAGTCATTGGACCAGTGTCGTCACAAGCAATGCAATTTGTCAATGTTGGTTACTTTTGCATAGCAATTGGTGCTGTGTTAGTCCTCCTTGGATTCTTGGGTTGCTGTGGAGCACAGAAAGAAAGCAAGTGCCTACTAATATTGGTAAGTACTAATGACATCACTGATATCTTGCACTTTATCTGGTTCAAGAGATCCACTTGGATAATTTCCACTTTCTCAGGTGAATTACTAAACTACATGGGTACAACTTCTGATAACTCAAATTCCTTTTTGGGAGGTTTTTTGAAGCCTAATATTCCAGAATTTCAATCCAGATGCTGAATCTGTAAAATGGTGAGTGGCTGAGACTACCAGGCCAATGAGCAAGAATGCTATTTGAGTACAGATTCTAGACCAAACATACAAAAGCAAATTCATGGTTGAATCTAATTGGCCTAATCTTGCTTCTAGATCAGAAATAACTTAGTCAATACTGTTCCAACTGCTCAACTCCAAACTTGACTGAAGGTTTAATATCACATCTTACATTTCCAGATTTTCTAATTCCGTGCCCCCCACACCCCCCCCCCCCCCCAGCAGTTGGGTGGGGGTGCATGCAGCAGAGGTGGTATTTGAACCCAAACCTCCTGACTTAAACGAGGCATATTGCCACTATCAAAATTCCTCCTGCCCATCATTTTTAACCAATATTCAGGAGTGTATTGGACTTATTTGATAGGGGTTGATCATGGACTTCCTGGTTCAGAGAATTTGTGCTAGAAGACTTTTGCATTTGCAGCTTTTAAAAACACCAACCACCTCCTGACATTCAGCTTCACCTCCAAGAGGGTTTGGGGCTTGAACCAGTGCCGCCTCCTTCCCTCAGGTGGGGACACAATGGACCACAAGCCCATAGTCTTATTGTGGACAACCTGTTATATGCTTTTAACTGAGCAGCAGTGACTGACACTCTTTCTATGAATGCAATTAGCCTTTAATAGAAAATGGTATTCCAGGTCAGCTGAGTAGACTAACATTCCTTTCATTTCTTTCTAGTTCTTTGCCATTGTCCTGATCATCTTTATTGCTGAGATTGCTGCTGCAGTTGTTGCTTTAGTGTATTCTTCCTTTGTAAGTACAAACATTCCTCCAACGCTATGGAGTATAATCAAATGAAACTTTAACTTGAATTAAATGGGTATTTAATGCTGGTACCACAACAAATAACTTGACATAAATTGCCTCAATATTACTTTTCCCCATTTCTGACCCCCTCAACACCAGTTCAGAAGCATAATCGAATTAATTTGTTCAAATGGGGAATTCCTCAGTTCTGAAAAGAAA
Source organism: Stegostoma tigrinum (assembly GCF_030684315.1). Taxonomy (NCBI): domain Eukaryota; kingdom Metazoa; phylum Chordata; class Chondrichthyes; order Orectolobiformes; family Stegostomatidae; genus Stegostoma; species Stegostoma tigrinum. Next base: position 65,583,927 of record NC_081361.1, on the reverse strand, counting down.
TGAGGATTAACAAAACTCTGCATGCAACAAGCTTAAATTGTTGTCTCAACACTGTCACCTCTTAAACAACATCATCCTCTCCTCCTCCTTTTTTACCTGCATTGTAGCTTTCATCCTCATGAAGGGAGTTTATAAAGTAGACTCTACTCTATGCAGTTACCCATTTGAATTAGACCTGACTCTCCTTCATCTGTTGTACTGTCTTTTGAACTGCTGCTATATTTAAACTGAGTGCTTCAACAGTTCTCTTTAATTTCTTTGCAGGCAGAAAGTCTTCTACGTGCATGGGTTACTCCAGTACTGCAAAATGACTATGGAAGAAGAAAAGATGTGACCGGTATCTGGAATACCACAATGAGTGAAGTAATTGCTTTTTGCTTTTTACTTAACAGCAACAAATCTTCCTTTGGTCAAAAGGCTTCTGTAAATCAATTGTCACTGGTAAATGAGCAGCTGGCTTTAGATTAGAATACCATTCTGAGGTCAATAGATGTTTAATTGTAACTCTGAGCTTTTCAACCACTATCCCAATCCCTAATTAAAATGGATGCCATTATACACCAGCAGTAAGATTTGAGCTTTTCGCAATAAAAGAATAGTCTCTTCATCCAAGGAAAAGGGCTAAAGACTTTTAAAAAGACTGAATAAAATTTCTCGTGTGGGTTCCCCCAGGATAAGCTCTAAGTGAGCTGTTCTAGCTGCTTTAACAGGAAGCATCTCTTAGGATTGGACACAAAGCAGGGAAAGTTTGTAATAACTGACTGGAAGTGAGATTAAGGAAATTGTAGCACTACAAGAATAACTTATATTGAAGAGGCTATTGATGATTAAGGGAAAAACTTTGGTTTCAACTTAATGTCTGTTCCCCCACCCCAAAATAGAACATTAGGAGATTCTTTCACCTTTCCCAAATTGGGACAATGTGAACATTGAGCTAGAATGGCATTGATTTGTGAACGTTTTGGCCATGAGCTCTTTAATTTCTGTTGCATGTCAAATTATTAACTCATTGCTTAGTTCTGCATTAGCAACAACACTGAGTTCTTGTACTTCCATCACTGCAGTTGAAATGTTGTGGCTTCAGCAACTACACAGACTTTGAGAATTCATATTACTTCAAAAACCACAACAATACCTTTCCATCACTCTGTTGCAATTCCACAGTCCTGTGTACTGAGGCTGCAGCTGCTAAAAGCAATGTACAGGTACTCACTTTTTGCCATCACCTCAATATTTCCATAACTTTTTGGTTTCCTTTTGTTATCATTACCCCCCCCTAAAACAATTGTTCTACCTTTTTTAGGGATGTTTTCATCAACTTTTTGACATCTTGAAGGAGAATGCTAACATTGTAGGAGGGATTGCAGCAGGAATCTGTGCACTGGAGGTATGGTTTTTCTGCCCTGAATTCAAAGATTTCCTGGCACTGAAGTAGAATTTACAGTCTCATCTGAACTCTCTGCTCTTGCATAATTTTAAGTGCATTTCAAAAACTCAAATCTTGGCCTTAATTTATCAAATTTCAACTTGGTTGAAATTTCTTCCCTAAATGTTAAGGCAAAAGTCCAAAATTTGGATGTTATAAATTTGTAACCTCACTAGACTTGCCTCTTTTGGCCAAGGAGTACATTTATGCACTTTACCACAGCTCATACAGTTACTGCAGTTTGTAGCCATGGAGTGTTTTGACCCTCTTGGTATAGTGCAACTTGTTGATTTCACCTAATTGTTTGTTCAGATTGCAGCAATGGTGGTGTCCATGTACCTGTACTGCAAGATTGATAGCAAAGAATGAAACATGAAAGCTAACTTGGCAAGGCATCCTTGTAACCTCTTCTGATCTGAGAATAACAGAACTTCTGACCTGAAAACCAGTGCCAAATAGGACGTTTGATACTTGAAGTTGACTCCTTCTAGCAATGTTTCTGCACCTTTAACAAGTCAATCTACACTCAAATTGCTAGTGCATTTTTAATATTTAAGCCCAGCAACTTGAGTCACTTGCTGATAAATGCAACAATGTCATGATCTCAATGCTTGTCTTTTCCTTCATCCCTACCTCTTGGGACATGTATGGAAGTGAAACTCTTCTGGGAATTAACTCCTTCCTACTGTTGTATCTCACTTTCTCCTTTTTCAGTCTGAACAAAAGCTACACTGTCTAAATTTAATGAGCATGCAGTCCAGTGCAGCAATATCAGTAAAGTGATCCAGATGTCTTGCTTGATCTCTAGAGCAAAATAGCATTGGCCACAACTGGGACTTTTGCCGATTTGTACCCTGACCATAAGAGTAGAATGCAATATTCTTGTTTTTAAGTCACTTGCTTACTGAAAGCAATTGGAGGAAAGATGAATTGATTCTTAACTGTCAACTATTGAACTAGATAAATTATTTACCATGTACAGCATGAGGCCTAGATTCTTGTATGTGTGTATATATGCCATAAGATATCAAGCTGCTTAGTTCAGATTATGAAAGCTCTATTTCAAAATAGCTTGCATTTGTATAGCCTTTATGTATGTTTTTGTCACTTTTTAAACTTGCAAGGCAAATAAAGTCTAACCTTTAAAGGGTAACAGCTTTGGACTTTGTATTCAAAGGGTCATCTAAAATGTAGCATGTTTTTGTGTATAATGCTTTCCCACCACCTTTCCAAATGGATTGAGCTCTTTGCTTTTCTGTTAGTATCCAACATGGCATTTGTGTGGGTGTTTGAACAAACATTTCACTGGGGCCCAAGGGGCATGTCCAAAACACTTCATGTTGAGCTTTACAGGGATGTAAAGCTTAAGATTTTGCCTGAGGGGAAATTGACTTGCCATAGAGATTTGGAAGTGTACTTTAAGTTTGATCACTGACCAAAAAGTCCATGTTTTCATGCAATTACAAGCCTAGGCAGTAAGATCACTTGAAGTGTGACTTTGTCTCCAAGTAGTTTCTTTAATTGGGAGGTCCAAAGCTCCTGCTTTAAAGAGCTATAGCATTTTGGTAAGAACTTTCATGGCTTGCTTTAAACAGCATAGCTTTTGGCCTACTCTTCTAGGACAGTAACTGAATTAAAGTATCCCTTGTCATTGTAGATAATGAGCACACTAAAAATAATGAATGCATCTAGCTTTAATGCTAACCATGAGATCAGTGTAATTTCCATCCTCAAACTACACTGTCTCTCAGGCTGGAGTTTTTTAGCAAGACTGAAGTACCACCAGTCCAGCCACTTCCCCACCAGTCGGGTTCATAGAATTCCCTACAGTGTGGGAACAGGCCACTTAGCCCAACCAGCCCACTCTGTCCTCTTTCATCTTGTCTAGTTACCCCCCCCCCCTTTCAATTTGAAGTTTTCCTGTGACGGCCAACTGAAGTTGGTGACCAGTCTTGAGCTGACATGACATGATTCATTCCATTTATAGTGAATCAATGCCACTGCTCCCTCCTCACATCCACAGGCCTATTAACCTGTGGATTTCTCTTAAACCAGAGGTCTGGGACTCCCTAGTTTTGGTTTAAAAAAAACCTTTTCCATGCAACCTGTCAAGACAGTTCCAATGACTATCTGATCCAACTGCTAAAATTAGCAGATTAACAATTTCACCATGTGGTTGGTAACAAACATTTGCCTTTGGTAAATGAATTAAAGAATGAGGGAAATATTAAGTGGTTTACAGATGTCTAACTTTTTGGATTTAGGTCATCTTGGAGTCAAATATGCTATCTAAAGCTTTCTTGTCAGTCACTATGACCACCAGTTCTGACTGTAGCCTCCAACTCCAGCCTTTTGAAGGCTGGAGCCTTAATTTAGCCTTTTCTCAAGATGTGGGTGTGTTTTTTTGGGGTTTTGGCTTCTAGTATGCACAAAGGTGGGTTTTTTGGGGCATCAGGTCCCTTTTGAACTTGCAGAATTCTTATTCTTGATTAATCCACATTAATCTTAACTTTAGTTCCAAAGCTGCTTCTTCCTAATCTCTGCACATTCCAGCCATACTGTTTTGTTTAGGAGGGCTCATCAGCAGGGTGGATTTTAGCCTTTTGAACATACACTTACTGGCTATACCTTCAGCTACCCCTGACCTAAGCTGTGGAATTCCCTATTTAAATGTTTGTTTCTACCTTTATTGTTTCCCCAATTCAACAACTTGGTTTGAGATGTTTTCATTGTAGAAAACATAGCTTTTGGCTTTGTGCCCCTCCCTGTGGTTGTGCATTTTATTTTTAATAAAGCTCCTGAAGTGCTTATTTTGTTCTGCTTTCTGCATAGCACATTTGCTGTAGTTTTGAATAGAGCCTTTAATCAAGTCTCATCTGCCTAATCTTCCTAACCCTTTATGCTATTATGAAGCTCCTCAGTTCAAAACATTGGCTTGTTCATCAGTTCATAGCACTTTTTTGGCCCTTTGGAAATCAGAACACCTTGCAAACACCTTGCAAACTACATCCTAGGCTTGGATTTTTGTAATGACTGAGTCAATGCTAAAGGAGGCTAAGGGAAAAATTCCCAGCCCCAACTCCTCCTATGGCATGTGCAAACTTCACAGGTGTGCAACACTGGGAGTTAGTAAGACTTTGCAAACACCAGCTATCTACAAATCAACAACTGCCCCCAGTCGTCGAAGTTTGGGGACCCACTTGTGTGACCTGCATGATGTGCATATTAGACTTAGCAAGAATAGGTCTGCATTTTTGGGCAATTCTTTAGAAAGGTAGGTACCTCGCTGAGTATGAGTCTGTAATACCTTCGAGAGCAAGAAGCAAGCACACTGACATTAACTTTCAAACTCCTCGCAATTGTCAAGAGGAACAACAAAGTCAACTGTCAAAACAACCACGAAAAGCATCAAAGTCAAAAGCAAATTTAAAAGGGAACTGCCTTTAAAACTCTTACCCTATAAATCTTTGGAATCATGTTAAAGGAATGTTAATATGAATGTTGCTATTTCACTCTATCTGTTTATGTAAGCCTGATGGATAAGTGCTGCAAGATTGATCTGACAACCATCCATTATTGTAAATTTCCTGCTGGTTTATGTATTGATTGATATCTCCAAGTGTTCACAGATTTTGTGGTGTCACTTTGAATTCTAATAATTGTCTTTGTAAAGGATTATACACTCAAGTGAAATATTTGTTCTTATGAGAGATTATGTTGTTGAAGGAAAATAAATATTTTGAATTTTTCTGGTAAATTAGAGTTTTCCTTTAAATAATGTCTGCAATGGATATTTAGAACTTTATTTTGTCTCACTAACTGTCCTAAGTTCTAAGGTAGTATGGGTCAACCTGGATTGGGCATATGGAGTGTTTTTGAGGTGAAGACTAGATGTCAGTTTATTTTTTTTAAATCCTCAATACAGAGCGAACACATTCAGGGTCATCCAGCCTGCCTCTCAAAGAATCAGCCACCTATGGAATAAAAAAACTCCAATCTACACTTTCTTCTGGACCCAAAGCTGGAAAATATCCCAACTCTGCACTTCCAATCCAGGCCCTAATATCCAATCTCACCTTCCAGTCAATGGAATGAGGTGTCCTACTCATAAATGTGCCCATTTTTCTTGTGTCTGTTTCCATTTCTCAAATCAGTCCCTGCTGTATAAGCACTAAAGAATGAGTCAAACTGAGGTCACATGATGTCCACTAATGGCAACTCCTGCCTACCTTCTGCAGTTAACTGTTACCTGTCTCTGTTGTGCAGTGGTAGTGCTTTGTACCAAAGGACCAATGTTCATTTCACAGCAATTCATTGCCACATTTTTGAAGTATAATTGCTGTGGTAATGTAGCGAAACATAGCCTGCATGTTTAGTGTGATTTTGTACTCGACAATTGGATAACAGTTAATCTACAGGTGATGTTGATTTAGTGTCAATGTTGGCCAAGACAATATTATGCGACAGAGATAGTAGGAACTGCCGATGCTGGGGAATCTGAGATAACACGGTGTGAAGCTGGATGAACATAGCAGGCCAAGCAGCATCAGAGGAGCAGGAATGTTTGACATTTTGGGTCAGGACCCTTCTTAGAAACTTTCTGAAGAAGGGTCCTGACCCAAAACGTCAAACATTCCTGCTCCTCTGATGCTGCTTGGCCTGCTGTGTTCATCCAGCTTTACACCATGTTATCTCACAATATTATGATACTTAACTAAAGCTATAAGAATGTTCACATTCACTTGAGAGAACATCCTCTGGGGCCTTTGATTTTGGAGCAAGACTGCACTGGTTGTTAATGCAGGTTATGTCTATTAATTCTGTTATATCTGTGATGTGTTCTAGTGTTAACACAGATTTGTAGATGTCTCTGTGATGGGGACTGACTCGCAATCTAGATGTGGCTCATATTCATTGGGTTGTTCCTGTTGCAACATTATTTCAGGGGTTGGACCTATTAAATCATATGGACCCATGTCATAATGGCTATGTCTGCATTAAATCAAATCCCTCCTGAAACAACAGATATTTGTAGAACATGTTCTGGATCAAATTATTTTTGTAATACTTCAATGACTCAGAGAAATGCTGTAACTGATGATCACATTACATGGGTTTATTAATTTAATGGATTTACATGCTAATTTTTTAAGTCCATGTCAAGCTAACATGATGTTTGTTTTGAATAGCAATCTACAATATTTCCTCAATGACAGGTTTTATCACTATATACACTTTAGGCTATTTCTGAGACACAGTCAATGTCAGTTCTAAGGTATGGGCCAGATTCCCATACCCCCAGGACCAGCATTGGAGGCCGTGACACCAGACCTTGACAGCCTTGTTCACAGTTTAAAAGTCACCCAGGTTAAAACAGTCCATTCGTCTGGAGGGATACCAGAACTTTAACTAGAAAGTCAGTGTCCCTCTCTACCCCCACCTGGGCTACACAACTAAATCAAACAAAATAAAATGGAGGCTGATGAACTGGGAGGAAGATAGGGATGTTGCACATGAGAGGCATCACCATATGCATAGTAGCATACAGCAATATTGGGCACTACAAGCCTGACAGGTCATAATTGATTCCCGGTCATAGCTAAGCAGTGATCATTGCTTGATTGTAAATTAGTTAGTGCTTGAAAGACCATCAGATTTTTTCTGCTCTGGGAGACAAGAGTTTCTATTTGGTTCTTTTTGTTTGCTTGTGCATTTGCATGTGCAATGAAATGCCAACTGTGCCACCTACATGCCCTTGGAAATGTTGGTGGTTGCTGTCCCACCAGCTGAGTGGTGAAGGCCAACTCCAGACTGCCCGTGCTGAACAGGTTGTACAGCTTGGGTTCCAGATTGGTGTTAGCACCAGGGTTCCCAGAATATCCCAGCTGTGAAGAGAAATTCAACCTACAGCAAGTGGGGGCATTGGACCAGCAGGGCGCCATTGGTGCATGGTTAATGGGGTGAGTTTGGGAAAGTGCCAGGCATTGTAGAGTGATACTCCCTGTGAAACCTGCCAAAATGTCACCCAGCTAAACGCTGGCAAGATTCAGCCCTGGAAGTTTTTTAACCCATAAAAATAAACAAAAGATTTGGTTTCTAGATGGCATCTAATCACATAATTAAGATGACTAGTTGAGCTTTCTTTAGCCACACTGCAGAGGCAACGGCTGACTTTCCAGTAGAAGGCTGATTTTAAATCTATTTCCCATTCTTGCTTACCAACACTGGAAATAATAGATTTTCAGAGCTCAAACGCTCAACTATTTCAGACAGAGAGATCGAAGATAATTAAAAATGTGTGCCCAATCCAAAAATATATGTCTAGTACTATTTGATTTGCTTGTAGTTTTAAAAATAAGTCTGATGGAATGATAAAATATGACAGCTCTGACGGATTTGAAAAGGTAAGGATTGTTTATGAATTAGGTCTTTCATCAGCTTTTAATTCTTATCAAAGTGACTGAATAAAACTGCTGATTAAATCTGACCTTGACAATTATTTTCCTACGCAGGCAATGCAATCAAAGGATAATATAATTGCATCACAAAAGAAAATGTAGCCTTGTAAATGACCTAAGGACTCAATAAAACAGCTTTGTTAGCTACTGTTTATAACTGCGGAATTTCCATGTAAGAAAATATCTAATGCTTACAGTACAGTCTCCTTTGTATAGAATATAACAAAACGTAAAATATATGCTATGTGTATGTGGAATTTTTGATATCTGGGTTTCCAGGAGGTACAAAACATTGAGAGCTCAATTTCCCATGTTGAACTGTAGTAGTAGTTTCAAGAGCAAATTGGAGAACAGCTTTTAGTTTCAGAATAATGAAAATCAATTTCTACAAAGCTCTCTCACTGGCTGCTGCAATTGTTGAGCCTCGTGTTAATACTTCTGACAAAATTACATTGGAGGAATGACTACAGAAAATGATTGACGCCCTACCAATCATTGCAATGTGTGCCATTTACACAATGCGCTGTGACAATTCACCATGACTGCATCACCAACACCCTTCAATCTCGCAACTTCTACCACCTAGAAGGAAGAGCTGCAGATACATGAAAACATCACACGATCTACAAGTTCCCCTTCAAGCCAAGTACCGTACTGACTTAGAATCATATTGTTTTTCATTTAACTATTTCTGGATTAATAAGCTGGGAACTCCTTTCCGAACAGCAATGTAGGTGTACGTACCCATCATAAAGAAGGCAGATCACCACCAGCTTCTTATTAGAGATGGGCAATAAATATTGGCCCAACCAGTGACGCCCAGGATAAATTCACACTCAAAGTGTTTCATTCATATTTGAATTTTTCTCTCTGTCAATTTCCGGCTCTCTTTCCCTGTCTGCATCTCTCAATCTGCCTGCACACTCCTTCAAATTTGTTGCGTTACATGGAAGAAATTAACAACTGAACTATTATTAAAAATGCAATTGTAGAGGTCCCCTATCAATACTCAAGGAAAAAAGCTTCAGTTCCACTTCATATAACTCACACCTAATGACCTCTGAAGTAGCTGAGTGAGTTCTTCAGTTGTACCAACAAACATGCCAGAGTCACGAGGTGTAGATAAATGCCAGTGACATTTTACATGTTACCATTTTTTTCAGGTTTACTGTGGCTCTTACAACATAGATATGGTAGGCAAGTGCAACAATACCCTAAGAATATAAAATTAAAGCAGAAAGTGCTGGAAATATTCATCAGCTCAGGCTGTACCTGTGGAGAGATAGAGAGTTAACAATTCATTTCAATGACTTTTCATTTGAGCTCGGACAAAATAGAAATTTAATAAGCTTTAAGTATTTAAAAGAAGGGAAGGTGAAAACAATAGGTTGGAAGACGAGGCAATTAAATGACAAAAGATTCAGTGCAAGTGGCAGAAAGGATGCTAACAGGACAAATAAGGAAACAAAAGACATGTTTCGAGTAGGTGTGACTGCCAAATGATGAAAAACTGCTATACAAGAAAAGAAGGGAAAAATGAGACTATAGTTGAATCCTGCAAAGAAAAGTGCAAGAATGTTCACAGTTTTTTTTCCCTATTCATTTGTGGGATGTGGACGTCGCTGGCTGTCCAGCATTTCTTGGCCATCCCTAGTTGCCCTTGAGAAGGTGTGGTGAGCTGCCTTCTTGAACCACTGCAAACTTCCTGCCATGGCTTGACCCACAATGCTATTAGGGAAGGAATTCCAGGATTTTGACCCAGTGACAGTGAAGGAATGGCGATATATTTCCAAGTCAGGATGGTGAGTGGCTTGGACGGGAACTTGGAGATGGTGGTGTTCCCACATGTCTCCTGCCCTTGTCCTTCTAGATGGAAGTGGTTGTGGGTTCGGAAGATGCTGTCTGAGGATCTTTGGTGAATTTCTGCAGTGCATCCTGTAGATAGTACACACTGCTGCTACTGATCGTCAGTGATGGAGGGACTGAATGTTTGTGGATGTACTGCCAATCGGGTGGGCTGCTTTGTCTTGGATGGTGCCAAGTTTCTTGAGCAATGTTGGGGCTGCACTTATTCAGGCAAGTGGGAAGTATTCCATCACACTCCGAACTTGTGCCTTGTAGGCTGGGGACAGGCTTTGAAGAGTCAGGAGGTGAGTCACTCGCCGAAGTATTCCTAGCTTCTGTCCTGCTCTTGCAGCCACTGTGTTTATGCGGTGAGTCCAGTTGAGTTTCTGGTCAATGATAACCCCCAAAATGTTAATAGCAGGGGATTCAGTGATGGTAATAACATTGAACATCAAGGGACAGTGGTTAGATTGTCTCTTGTTGGCGATGGTCAAAGCCTGCCATTTGTGTGGCACAAACGTCATTTGCCATTTGTCAGCTCAAGCCTGGATATTGTCCCGATCTCGTTGCATGTGAACTCAGACTTCTTCAGTATCTGAGGAGTCACAAATAGTGCTGAACATTGTGTAATCATCGACGAACATCCCACTTCTGACCTTATGATAGAGGGAAGATTATTGATGAAGCAGCTGAAGATTGTTGGGCCAGGATGCTCCCCTGAGGAACTCCTGCAGAGATGTCCTGATGCCAAAATGATAGTGATAGTGCCATAAAACATGATGGATGATGCTCTCAATGTGAAGGTGGGACTACATCTCCACAAGGACTGTGCAATGGTCACTCTTACTGACACTATCATGGACAGATGCAGCCGGCAGATTAGTAAGGATGAAGTTAGGTGTGTTTTTCCCCTTTTGTTGGTTCCCTCACTACCTGGTGTACACTCAGTCTAGCAGCTATGTCGTTTAGGCCCCGACCAGCTCGATCAGTAGTACTGCTGCTGAGCCAGTCTTGGTGGTGGACATTGAAATCCTCTACCCAGAGTACGTTTTGTGCCTTTGCCATACTCAGTGCTTCCTCCTAAGTGTTGCTCAACATGGAAGATTATGGATTCATAGATAGACTGGAGAGTTGGGCAGATAAATGGCAGATGGGATTTAATCCGGGCAAATGTGAGGTGATGCATTTTGGAAGATCAAATTCAAGGGCGAACTATACAGTAAATAGAAAAGTCCTGGGGAAAATTGATGAACGGAGAGATCTGGGTGTTCAGGTCCATTGTTCCCTGAAGGTGACAACGCAGGTCAATAGAGTGGTCAAGAAGGCATATGGCATGCTTTCCTTCATTGGGCGGGGTATTGAGTACAAGAGTTGGCAGGTCATGTTGCAGTTGTACAGGACTTTGGTTCGGCCACATTTGGAGTACTGTGTACAGTTCTGGTCGCCACATTACCAAAAGGATGTGGATGCTTTGGAGAGGGTGCAGAGGAGGTTCACCAGGATGTTGCCTGGTATGGAGGATGCTAGCTATGAAGAGAGGTTGAGTAGATTAGGATTATTTTCATTAAGACAGAGATTGAGGGAGGACCTGATTGAGGTCTGCAAAATCATGAGGGGTATAGACAGGGTGGATAGCAAGAAGCTTTTTCTCAGAGTATGGGACTCAATTACTAGGGGTCATGAGTTCAAAGTGAGAGGAGGAAAGTTTAAGGGAGCTATGCGTGGAAAGTTCTTTACACAGAGGGTTGTGAGTGCCTGGAACGCGTTGCCAGCGGAGGTGGTAGACGCAGACACGTTAGCATCTTTTAAGATGTATCTGGACAGGTACATGGATGGGCAGGGAGCAAATGGACACAGACCGTTAGAAAATAGATGACAGGTTAGACAGAGGATCTTGATCGGCGCAGACTTGGAGGGCCGAAGGGCCTGTTCCTGTGCTGTAGGTTTCTTTGTTCTTTGTTCATCAGCTGAGGGAGGACAGTATGTGGTAATCAGCAGGAGGTTTCCTTGCCCATGTTTAACCTGAAGCCACAAGACTTCATGGGGTCTGGAGTCAATGTTGAGGCCTCCCAGAGCATCTCCCTCCTGGCAGTACACTATTGTGTCCCCTCTGGTGGGTCTGTCCTGCCAGTGGGACAGAACATGTCCAGGGATGGTGATAGTGCTATCTGGGACAATGTCTGCAAGGTATGATTCTGTGAGTGTGATTATGTCAGGCTGTTGCTTAACTCGTCTGTGAGACGGTGCTCCCAATTTTGGCACTAACCCCCAGATGTTAGTGAGGAGGGCTTTGCAGGGTTGATAGGCCTGTTTCTGCTGTTCTCTTTATCGGTGCCTAGATCAATGCCAGTTGATCCATCTAGTTTCATTTATTTGAGACTTTATAGCGATAGGTACAATTGAGTGGCCTGTTAGGCCATTTCAGAGGACAACCGAGGGCCAATCACATTGCTGTGGGTCTGGAGTCACATTTGGGCCTGACTAGCTGAGGGTGGCAGATTTCGTCCCCTGAACAGCTTTTCTGACAATCATTTCATGGTATCGGTAGATTCTTAATTCCAGACTTTTTTTGAATTCAAATTCCATCAACTGCTATGGTGGGATTCAAACCCAGGTCCCCAGAACATCAGTTGGGTTTCTGGATTAATGGTCCAGCAACAGTACCACGTGGTAAAGAATACCATGAGACCATTCTGTTCTGGAAATTTTGAACTGAATGTTGAGTGTGGGAATGCTGTAAGATCAGCATGCGAGCAAGGTGGGGATTTCAAATGACAGATCATCAGGAGCTTGGGGTCATGCCTGTGGAATCAGTAGAGGTGTTCAACAAAGCTGTCAGCCAATCTTGGTTTTGTCTCCTGTGCGTAAAACAGACAAAGTTGTGAGCAATACAACAATCGAGAGACATGCATGCAAATGTCTTCTCCATCTGAAAGGAGTGTTTTGAGTCTTGAATAGGGAGGCGACAGTAGATAAAAGTTCAGGTGTTCCATCTCCTGTGTTTGTATGGAAAATACCATAAGCAATTACTGGTTGTGAGGCAGGAGTGGCTCAGGCTATCAAAGGGAATGGTTCCTTGGGAATGTTAAAAGGGAAAGATAAAGTTCATGGTGGCATTTCACTGGCAGCATGAATGATAAGTGATAATCTATTGAATGTGGAGGGAAATGGCATGGAAGGTGAGGACAAGGGAAATCTTCTCATGCATCTAGGAAGGAAGGGAAAGGAAGAGTACAAAAGTGTGGGAAGAGGGACAGACAGATTGAGGACTTTCTCAACCATGTTGGTGGAAATTCTTGACTCAGGGCAAAAGAAAAGACATCAGAAATTCTCCTGTGATATAATTAGAGCTGATACGATGGTGACAGAGAAACTGGCAGATTGATTGATGTCCATGCTAGACAAAGGTATGGGGTATGAGAAAGCGTATTTGATATGCCTGTGGTTGTCAATAGACTTATTGTGAATATACACTCATGGCTTATTCCGAGACAAGAGCAGAAAAGTTGATGAATAGAACAGAAGTGTTGGAAATGGACTATGTGAATACTGGAGAAAGGCGAAAATCAGAGTAAAAGTTGATGACATTTTCCAGAGCAGAGCCAGAACAGGAAATTGCACTAATATAGTCAATGTATTCGGAAAATGTGAGCAAGGTGGGGCCTAGTAGGCCAGAAATAAGGAACGTTCCACGTATCATATGAAAAAGCAGGGATAGCCACGACCAGTGTGCATAGCAATAACATCTTTTACTTTGAGGAAGTAACTGAATTTAAAGTGAAGGTAATTACCCCTGTAATATTTTAGGTAATTGATCTTTGACTTGACCATTTACTCTTTGAGCTAAAGACTTTTATGCAAATATGTTACACATTAATAATTACTCTCGAATTTCAAAACTTGAACTTCAAACCAAGTAATAAATGCTTGGCTTTCATGCATAATGGCCCAGATGTTGCTGATTTGAGTTCTCAACATGTGGTATTAGATCTGTTCTATACCTTTTAGCTTCTATTATTTTTGCCCAGTATCTTGTTAGAAGTACAATCTGACAATGGCACAGCACAGGTCACAGAACATCTGGGAATTTAGTGAACAATAAAACCAACAATTATCTTCATTACTACCATGCATTCTCTCACATGCAATCACTAGTTCAGACATTTACACATTATCCACTTGAGGGTGAGACATGCGGTGAGACAATGAAATGAATGACCTGCAGACAAGAGAGACATAATGTTGCATATGTGTTGCGTTGGATGGAGCAACATACTGAAAAATGTAGATGGATGTGCACACAGGAATGTTGGTGCATTGGCAGGCCTGCCAGCAAACCTACAATCACTATCAAGGGAATTTGAGGACTCTGACACTATTCCTGCAGATAGCTGCCCATGGAGCTTCAAGCTCATCCTTTCCCATATGGAAGTGATGGCCAATTCCTTGACCACACTTGTGGCCCCAGCTATGTTGCATGTCTAATAGCAACACTGCAGATTTTAGAATACAGGGTGTTCATACATGCTGTTTGTGTCCATGCCAAAGGCAAGTGCAGGCTCTTTGGCTTTACGTCCCACATTGAAGAGGGTGGCAGATAGAGTGGAAGTGGAAGCCTGGCCTCATCGGGATTTATAGGAAATTTGAGGGGCCTGCATGTGTTTCCTCCTCTGGCATGAGCCTACTGACACAGCCTTGTATGTTTTTCAGGGAGGGACACCTGGAGTGAGGTCAAGGTCCCTTGCCACTCTGTTGTCCTGCCTTTGGCAAGGGCAATGGAGTGCAGGTCCGTGTGGAAACAGACTGCTGAATCAGACCCTGTCCATCAAGGCAGCTAGACTCCTGCTTTTCTGAGACAGTAGCATACCAATTGTGTTACTGCAGTCTTGCAGCATGTGTGTCAGGATGCCTGGTGCGCAGGACAAACCTGCCTGCTGCTCCTCTGCCAGCTTTTACACTTGTATGAATTCGAATTGCTGATACTACTGGGTGCTCCCTGCCAGAGGCTCAGCTATTACCTGGTTGGTGACAATCTTCCAGGTGCCAATGGCCTGGAATGATTTCTCCTCGTCCAGCTGAGAAGGGGTGGATCTAAAGAGCTCCCTGGCTGGTGTCCCCGATTCTAATGTCAGTGAAATATCCCCGAAGATGTCAGTATCTGTGCTGGCTGGGTGTTGTGGGAAGCAGCCTGGCAGGTGCTCTCTTCCTGAAAGGTTGTAGAAGGGATATAGTGAGGGGCAGACCTCTTTACCATAGTCACAGTGGACATCTTACCCATCCCTGCAAGACCCAAAAGAGAGGAAGTGTTATAACCAAGAGCTATGAGCTGTGGCAGGTGGGAAATAAACTGGCAATGGGCTGTCCATGGTCAATAGCCTTCACAGCTCTATGCAGGTCCCCTCCACCACACCTGCAGAACCAGGGAGTACACTAAGGTGCAGAGGGAAAGAGAGAAGGAAGCAAACCTATTAAGGGCACTTTGGTGGCACAGATGACAATGGCTTGTAAATGATTGTGGGCCTTTGCATAACTTCATATCTTCATTCATAGATTTTGTTGTTAGTCTCTATGTAAGGCCACATAGCATTGTTACTCCATGAATATCACTTCATGGTCACAGACAATGTTCCACGGTTGGAAGCTTGGGCCAAGATCCTACTGCAGTACCTGGGAGCAAGAGGATCAGGACATACACATGGCATTGGGTTAGGCTAATACCTTTAGTCCATCTCATACAATATCCCTTTTCTTACACACCCCTGTCTCCAAATGTGTAGCTGTCATAAGGTTGTCCAGCAATGCTTGGGGAAGGGGAAATGTAACACACTGATAGCAGCAATGCTTTAGGAAGGTCAGAGCATAGCTCTGTGTCTGTCCAATACATGGGTCTGTGTACAATGCTGTTTTCCTTTAAAAGCCCTGACATCAGTAGACCCTGCAGACCCCTCCCTGGCAGGGTCAATCAGGTATAGCCAGGTGTGGTCATTCACTGATCCAACCCCAAATGTCCTCACAGCCTAAAGCCAGAATGGCCCTTGGGTGACACCCCTTCTGTATGAGCCCCTTTCCAACCATGCTTTACCATATCGCCCCATTCAAGATTCCGTCCCCCTTCATTGTAACCCTCCCTTCCACAAAGCCTTCAACACCACCCGCCCTATGCTCAAATCTAATCTGACTCGAGTCTGTCCTTTGGCAACACCAGGCTTTCCGCTGCCTCTTGCACCACACCTGAACAAGCATGGGCCCCTTAGGCTCAGTCCATAGATTTGATGAATTGACCATGGCCCACCCCCTTCAGTGGCTCAAACTGACATTGCTGGATGAGGTGCCCATTTCCTTTAATGGTGGCTACACATTTTCACAGCTGAGTTATGCCTTCGTCTTCCACCACCAACACTGCCATCCACAAACTGGCTGTTGTGGATCCGCTGACCCTGACTCATTCCCTGACTGGGGAGGCACAGATCCTCCTCACCCAAGTGGAAGTCTGACCATGGCCAAACCCTTGATTTGGTAGAGGGAGACTGCCTATGAGTTACTGAGCCAGGACCCCTGACTGAAGGGTGTCTTCATGGATATCCGTGATGTCAACGCCTCAAGATGTTGGGACCTGACTGTCTGTTTGCTGCCCAGGAGGTATGTTTACTGCCTGTACTGTACATTTGCTGCCCATACAGTGTGTTTACTGTCTGTACAGTATGTTTGCCATCCTCACAATGTTTTTGTTGCCTATAGTGTGTTTGCTGTCCATACAGTGTATTTGGTGATCAGTGTGCTTGCTATCCATTCAGTGTGCTTGCTGTCCCTACAGTGTGTTTGGAGTCTGTACAGTGTGTTTGCTGCCCATACAATGTGCCCTCCAATACAATTCTGTGCTTTTAGAGCACCCCACTAGTCTACTGGAAAGGTGCCATGATGACTTTGAGAGATTGGCATGTTGAATGCCAATGTTCATGATCAAGGCATGCTGGGTTGGTGCCTATGGATCATGCTCTATGATGCAATTGCTCATATGCAACATCCAGTTCCTCCAGAGCAAGTGGTGAGTAAGTACCAAAGGGTAGCCATTCTGGCTTCCAAGCCAAGTTTTCTCAATGCCTGCTGTGTTTGATGAGTTTGCTAACATTACAAACTGAATATCATTGAGGCAAGTTGTGCCATTAGCAAGGCATTTAACAAGGAATAATGCCTCTTAATTGGCAACATATCACTGCCTTGTCACTGTCAAAAGCATGAAAGATAGAGCAATTTGGTCCCAATTGTAAGATAGCCACAATGGACTTCTTGTCTGCATCTCCCACACACCTCACCATAACTCACATCACTCAGACCCTTAAGAGATTCTGCCAAAGTTTTTCTTTTACCCCTCGCTTTGTTGGCTGTTTGATGAACTGCCTGGCAACCGTCTGCTTCAACACAACGTAAGATGGAGTTCAGTCTGGATAGATGCAAAGTACTGCATTTTGGTATGACAAACGAGTAGGGCTTATTTAGTTAATGGTCGGGCCTTGGGTAACGGTGTAGATTAGAGGGACCTCGAGATACAGATGGATAATTCTTTGACAATTACATCACATATAGACAGAGTGGTTAAAAAGATGATAACAAGTGTAGAGCTGGATGAAAACAGCAGGCCAAGCAGCATCAGAGGAGTAGGAAAACTGATGTTTCAGGTCTGGACCCTGCTTCAGTTGTTAAAAAGGGATTGGGCATGCTTGTCTTCATTGCTCAGCCCTTTAGGCATAGGAGTTGGAAAGTCATGTTGAGGTGAGGCCTCTTCTGGAATACTGTGTCCAGCTCTGGTCACCTAGTTACAGGAAGGATATTATCAAATTGGAGAGGCTCCAGGAGAGATTTACAGGCATGTTGCCAGATATGGAAGGTGAGAGTTATAAAGAAAGGCTGGATAAGCTGGGACTTTTTTCAGTGGAATGTAGAAAGTTGAGAGGCAACCTGATAGAAGCTTATAAAACAATGAAAGATATTGATAGAATTAATGGTAGTTGTCTTTTCCTCAAGATGGGGAAATTTCAAGACTAGAGGGCACATTAAGGTGAGAGGAAAGAGTTTAAAAGAAATAAGAGGCAAATCTGTTCCACAAAGAGTGTTTTGCATGTGGAATGAACTTCCTAAGGAATTGGTGGATGTGGGCACGACTATAATGCTTAAAAGACATTTGGACAAATACATGAATAGGAAAGGTTTGGAGGGATGTGGGCCCAGAGCAAGCAGGTGGGATGCGTTTAGTTTAGGATTATGTTCAACATGGACTGGTTGGACTGAAGGTTTTGTTCATGTGTTTTATGACTCTATGACTCTCAACTGTTAGAACCATAATGTTGATCACAAATCAAATAATCAGAGGACTATCTAACAGTATTCCAGGAGTAACCTTTGAATGAAATATTAATAAATAATTCTGATTTCTGTTATCTGAGAGGTAAAGGATAATGAAATTGGTACAAGCAACCTGATTATTTTAAAGGAACGAAAATAAATGAGTACAGGGAAAAGCAATCTTGCAAAGTTATGCTGACTATATCTTGGCAATGTATTTTACAGCTTTAATTTATCTTTATATTTCTTCTCCTTAGGCTTATGATGTAACATCATATTCCACTTGTTCATTAGCCAAAGGCAAATCCTTTGGACCCGGGGACCTGCAATCTCGTTTTTCAAAGGAAGTAACCGTAGAGGTATTGGTTGCTATACTTTACATCTTCTAGAAATGCTTAACATCTAGGACAGTTCCCCAGTATTGGAACATAGCAACCAAAAGTAGAAGAGCTTAGAAAGGAATGATAGGATAGCTATTTAGTTACAATTTAGATCAGTAGTAGGGAAAATGCTATAATCATTTAGTAAGGATATGGCAACACAGACACTAAGAAAATCAATTAGCTAAGCAAAATCAACATGTATTTATGAAAGGGAAACCAATCTTGACAAATTTGTTCGGGGGTTTTGAGGGTGTAGGTGGGAATGTGATAAAAGGGAAGTAGTAAATGTAGGGTAACTGGAATTTTAAAAAGGCACACAAGGATTACTATACAAAATTAGGATTTATGAGACTGGACATAAAATATGAGCAAGGAGTTGAGGTTTGGTCAGTGTGCAATGGATCAATACTTGGACCTCAGCTCGTTCCAATTTGTGTTAGTAGACTTGGATGATACACACAGTGTAATGTATCCAAATTTGCTGATGGGTCACAGGTAGAAAAATAAGTGTGGAGAAAGATGCATTGAAACTCCTAAGCGAAGTAGGCAGGAAGGATGAATAGGCAGGAAGGATGAGTGGGCAAAAACATGAAAAATAGAATACAATTTGGAAAGATGTGAAGTTTTATACTTTGTACAAAAAAATTTTTAAAGTGGAATGTTATAGTAATTGTAACAAAATCAGCCAGATGGACCACTTAGACTACAAGTTCCCTGATTGGGGCTGTTGATCTGGTCCAAACAGGGTGTCCTGGATGATTGATATAAATAGGAATGTCAGTGGTTTTGTTCACTGAGAGCTGGCTCTGAGAAAGATGGCCCAGCGTCAAGGACTTTCCACATGTCAATAGAGGATGACTTAGTGTGGAGATACAAGCCACTGTAGAATTATTTCATAAGGTCATGAACAAACAATTTTTTAAAACATACTTTTGTTTAACAATGGTAAAACACCCAGTATTACATTCCTTAGCAAATAATAATAAATTGTAGCCTAGTTAAGTTGCTGATTTAATCAAAGGTTGGGTTTTGCCATATTTTACAGTACTGCAGTATATCCTTCTGAATCCTTGGCCAAGTAAAATGCCTGATTACTGATGCATGTGTTTTTATATATTCTTACACATTCTGCTGGAAACCTTTCATCTGTTGCTTCTAATATTTCCTTATGATATGTGCATTGTATCCCTATCACATGAACAATCTTCCACTTGTCATCTAATGATCCATGACAGTGCCTCTATTTCCTCATCAGAACTTCATATTTGTTATAATAGCACTCTGGAGCTCCTGTAGACTTAGCTTCATTGTGAGCTGCCTAGGTTATCTCCCAACTGCTTGCTGAACCTTGATTATTGAAGAGAAACAAAATACTTCCTTTGTATTATCCCCTTCCTTAAATAAAGTTTCAGCTACTCTAACATTTGCTCGCTAGTATAACTAGAGAAATGGCAGATAGAATTCAACCTGGATAAATGCAAGGGGATGCATTTTGGAAGGTTGAACTTAAATGCTGAATATAGGATTGAAGGCAGGATTCTCGGCAGTGTGGAGGAATAGCAGGATCTTGGTGTTCAAGTGCATAGCTCCCTCAAAGTTGCCACCCAAGTGGATAAGGCTGTTAAGAAAGCATATGGTGTTTTGGCTTTCATTAACAGGGGGATCGAGTTTAAGAGCTGCAAGGTTATGCTGCAGCTCTACAAAACCCTGGTGAGACCACACTTGGAATATTGTGTCCAGTTCTGGTCGCCCTATTATAGGAAAGATGTGGAGGCTTTGGAGGGGGTGCAAAGGAGGTTTACCATGATGCTGCTTGGACTGGAGGGCTTGTCTTACGAGGAGAGGTTGACTGAGCTGGGACTTTTCTCTCTGGAGAGAAGGAGGAAGACAGGTAACCTGATAGAGGTGTACGAGGTAATGAGAGGCATGGATAGAGTCGATAGCCAGAGACTTTTCCCCAGGGCAGGATTGACTGCCACGAGGGGTCATAGTTTTAAGGTATTAGGAGGAAATTATAGAGGAGACTTCAGAGGGAGGTTCTTCACCCAGAGAGAGTTGTGAGCGCATGGAATACTTTGCCAGTGGTAGTCGTGGAAGCAGAGCCATTAGTGCCATTTAAGTGACTGCTGGGCATGCACATGGACAGCAGTGAATTGAGGGGAATGTAGGTTAGGTTATTTTATTTTTGGATTAGGAATATTCCACAGCACAACATTGTGGGCCGAAGGGCCTGCACTGCGCTGTACTTTTCTATGTTCTATGTTCAAGAACTTTGACTTGTGGTGATGGAATTTATTCAGCTATTGCTCTGGCCACTATACAAAATGGAAAATATCAGCAACCATTCTGTCTCATAAAACTCAGTTGGGCTTTCCATGATAATGGGTAAAGTAACAACTTCTATCTAATCAACTATTCCGCAGGAGTAAATCAACTTCATCTATGGATAATTTCTTAAACAAATCCTATTACCACTGTTAACAAGTTACATTCTAATTTTAATTTATATGCAACTGGGATATACTCTCACTTATCCCACTTTTTATTTGTAGGTATTACCATTGTAATAAAGTAGTTACCTTCATTTGGAGTGCCCGAGGTTTTAAAGTGAGCCCAAAGGACTTATTGGTGTTTGGAAGAATGAGCCCAAGAAATAACTTGAAAAGGAAAATACCATAGATTAAATTATAGCTTTCTACATCCACATTTTCCAATATATCACCATTCAAATAATATTCTTCTTTTCTGTTTTTCACACCAAAGCGTGTAACTTCACATGTAGCCACAATATACAGCATCTCTTGCTTATTTGCCCATTCACTCATCTTCTGTAAATCATCTTGAAGATTCATTGCAGCATCCTCTAAGCTAACAGTCCCACCCTGTTCTGTGCCACCAGCAAACCTGAAAATGTTTCATTTCATTCCCTCATCCAGGTGATATACATATAACAATAATAGCTGGAGTCCCAAGCACTGATCCTTGTGGTACTCAACTAGTCACTGCCAGCCACTTGGAAAAACAGCCATTAATTCCTACAATAGATAACGAGGTGTAGAGCCGGATGAATACAGCAGGCCAAGCAGCATCAGAGGAGCAGGAAAGCTGACATTTCGGGCCTAGGCCCTTCCTCAGAAAATTAATTCCTACTCTCTGCTTCGACTCTCAACCAATTCTCAATATATGTCAATGTATTACCCCCACTCCATGTGCTTTAAATTTTGCCCACTAACCTTCTCTGTGGGACCTTTTCAAAAACCTTCTGTAAATCCAAATACACAATGTACAATGATTCTCATTTACCTATTCTACTGGATACGTCCTCCCAAAAAGCTCTAGCAGATTTATTAAGTATGATTTGATTTTCATAAACACAATCCCATTAATGCTTTCCACATGTTCTGCTACCATGTCTTTTTATAATAGATTCTAGCATTTTCTCCTCTTCACACTGTTATCTCAATACTCCAGCATCTGCAGTTCCTGCTATCACTGAAACAACTTCCACTTGTGGAAAGGTTTTTGTAGTTCCTAGCATGATTGAACTTCTGAATGGAAAACCTAATATTTGTCCTTTTATCCTTTATCACTACTATTAAATCTGCACCAAATTTTATGTTGTTCTTGTTCCAGAATATCTCAGAAAAGTCTCCAAACTTCACTTACCTTCTTAGACGATATTTAATGAAGTTGTGGGAAGCAATTTCTTTACACACAAAGAAGAACATACAAGATCTTAAGATCCCGAGGGGACTTGACCAGATGGGTGTTGATTCTTGTGGGAGAATCTAGAATGAGGGGTCATATTCCAAAGATAAGAGATCATCCATTTGACATAATGTTGAGGAAACTTTTCTTTTCTCCTGGTTTTAAGTCTTTGGAATTCCCTTCCACAACAGGTAATGGATACAGAATCATTAAATATTTTAAGGCAGAGGAGATGGATAAACTGAAGAACTGCTGTAAAATCAGGAACAAAAACAGAACTTGCTGGAGAAGCTCAGTAATCTGGCAGCATCTGTGAAGAAAGAAAACAAAGTTAACATTTCAGATCCGGTGACCCTTCCTCAGAGGCAGATAGATTATTGACTACAAAGGGAATGAAAGATTATCAGGGATGTGTAGGACTGTGTTTAAAATCAAATTAAGCATGACCTTATAGAATGGCAGAGCATGCTCTTAAGGCTGAGTGGCCTCCTCTTACTCCTTGCTCATATTTGTCCTGGTTAGTGAATGAGGAAAATTTCTAACAGTCTGTCCCTCCTTTCAGAAAGATTCAAATTCTGCACTAGTAAGCAACTGGGTTTTATTTAATGTGAAAAGCTTATTGTGAATCTTCTTTAATTTAACAAGGTAATGATTGAAGCCAATATATTGAATTCAATGTCAGCTTGTGCAGGTGTGTCAGATGTGATTATCTTGATCCTGTGGGAACCACAAGACAGCAGTGATAAGCCACGATTTAGACTCTCATTGGAATCGATAAGAGGACTCGGGTTTGTACTAGGCTGATGCAAGAAACATCTTTAAAGTGCCTAAACTAATACAACTTCAGATGTACATTCAAAGTTGGCCAGTAGACAGTGAGAATCTCTTCCTCATGGCAGACTGTCTAAAACCAGAGATCATAAGTTTAAGGTAAGGAGCAAAGAGTTTGGAGGAGATATGAGAAAACTTTTTTCCACCCAACGTGTGTAGAAATATGAAACATGCTGCATGAGAGGGTGGTGGAGGCAGGTACAGCTGCATCTTTTTTGAAGCATCTGGATCAATATTTCAAATGCCAGAGCATAGTAGGCTATGGAGCAAGTGCAGGTAAATGGGATTGGTGTAAGTGATAATGGGAACTGCAGATGCTGGAGAATCCAAGATAATAAAATGTGAGGCAGGCCCAGCAGCATCTCAGGAGCACAAAAGCTAATGTTTTGGGCCTAGACCCTTCATCAGAGGGGCTCTGATGAAGGGCCTAGGCCCGAAATGTCAGCTTTTGTGCTCCTGAGATGCTGCTGGGCCTGCTGTGTTCATCTAGCCTCATATTTTATTATCTGGGATTGGTGTAACTTGGTTTTTGTTGGTCTGCATTGACATCATGGGGTGAAGTGGCCTCTTTCTATGATGTACAATTCTACGACTACACCTGTATGAGCAGTCTAAATTGAACCTCTTCTGTGTCTGAAAAATGAGTGCAATGAAATCTAGTCTCACACTCATTTTGAATTGTACTGAACACAAACATTGAAACTGCATAACTAAAGGTCACAAACAAACAATCTTTTGTTTGCATATTTTTGGTCAACAATGGGAAAAACACCCAGCAGTACAATCCTTAGCAACTAATAATAAATTGTAGCCCAATGTTACTGAATGACAATCAGACAATACAGCCTGTCACATGTGCTTGAACTATTCAATGCAATTTTGCGTTGTCATTAGAAGGAATTTGATCCAGATCCTTTATATAAGTGAAACTAACCTATTGCTCTTCTCCAAGGGAATGATTTGTTTCAGCATATTGAAATGGATTAGCTGTGGCTGCAGCACACCAGATTTACTAGCTTTACATGTAAATTTACTAGATTTTCTCATAGATGTTTCCAAATTACAATATTTTAGGTTCAAAATTCGTTTGGCATTTTCTTAGTTTCTAGTCAAAAACAAACAGCAAGTTGATTCCCCAGAGACTGATGGGGGATGATGCTATATAATGACGTTGGCATCCTGATTTCAATGTAGTCATCTGATTGGAACAATAATCGCATATGATTCACTGACACAAATATTCCAGCCATCCAGCCTTGAACAGACTATATAATAATTAGATGACGTCTACTCTGGAAATTCCTGCACAATTTCCCCCTGTCATGAAACAGGCAACATCTACCTAGGTATCCTGGGAAACAGCATGGGAGAATCACCAAAATGACCCCTCCCCACAGAGCAGGCTGTCTGCTGTGTCCTGTGATTTATGTGTATGCCCAGCAGCAAATTTGGCATCTGACTGTGAGAGAGTGAATATGTGATTTTAGTGTGAGGACAAGATGCCAAGTTGATGGAACAGGGTGATAGCAGGAAGTAGCTGAAGGGAGTCAGAGTGCCAGAACAGTGACAGGTAGGTGAGTGAGTGTTTATGATAGGTAAAAGTTTCAGGTTGCGTG
Source organism: Stegostoma tigrinum (assembly GCF_030684315.1). Lineage (NCBI taxonomy): Eukaryota > Metazoa > Chordata > Chondrichthyes > Orectolobiformes > Stegostomatidae > Stegostoma > Stegostoma tigrinum. Next base: position 65,559,320 of record NC_081361.1, on the reverse strand, counting down.
GGAGGGCTGGAATTGCTGGAACTTGGCATTGTCAGGACAAGGACAGGTTAGTTTTGTGTCCATTAGGAGTAGGGGTATGACCAGCTTTGGTGGGTGGATTCGGTTCAGGTCCAGGGGTGGGTTTGCAGTCCAGTCGGGTAGAGTGGGTCGGGTCTCATGGCTGTGTGGAGGCACGCTTTGGGGGCACAGTGTCTGGCTAGGTCCTTCGGGGTTTTAGTGCCATGTACAGAGAGGTCTGGTTTCAGGGCAAGTCGGGGACAGTGCTAGGTGCTGTCAGATCCAGAGCAAACAGGTTTTGGGGGTGAGGGGTAGGGGTGATGGTGTCAATCTGCACAGTATGAGGTTGGATTTGATGCAGGCAATGGGAGCTCAGGCTGGAGTAGGGGGTGGGAGCTGGGAGTGGTGGGCCCAGGGCTTGTTAGAGTTTTATTTGTTGGGGGCTTAGTGGTGAGTTGACGTATCATCTTGACAGTTCCTCAGGAGTTGATTTTTAATCCCCTAACCTTTCTTGGATAACTATTAAAACTTGAGTAAGTTGAAACCTTCCAATTTCACCAACTTTAGGGGAGATGTTTTCAGAGGGGAGCAGACATGAGGCTTCCCAGTCAATTTCCTCCAAGTGAGCTGAGTCAGAATTTCCACAGTTCCACATTTCTAATGTGCAACTCAGGTCTACACTTCAGAAACTGTGTCTGGCATTAGAATTTCTGGGACAGAGGCTTCTGCTATGTTTCTTGTATCTCTTCAGTAGAGATGTTGTGTGGTGAATTAGATTATAAACAATTGCGTTTAGAACTCTCTAATGAATGTTGGCAATAGCAACTCTCCATGCAAAGTCATTCACAGAAAGAGGAGTGAGGACAGAGAATCCTGGCCAGTTCTTCCTTTCTCCAGCTGTTCACCAGTAATCACAATCTGAACTCACACAAGAACGCTGGAAGATTTATTTACTTTACAGTGCAAGAAGATGAGTACGATCTCCACACCATGTTCTAGTATTAAAAGTACAGTCAAGGACTGAAGGCATAATTGGATTCTGATCTGCATATGCCAACAATGATCCTACATCTTTCCGTTAGTCAAACTTGACTGCCATAATGCCCGAGTCAAAATATCAGCCAATAGAAATTAAGTGAAAATTACATACACTCCTGTGCCCTTTCCCACCCCCATGTACCTGCAGCCACAAGCACCAATCAATTAATACAATATGTTAAATAAAGATCTAAATTTGGCCATAATTTGTCATCAAACCTTTTTGGCAGTACAACTCTTTACTCCAATTTTGCATTCTAAAATGAATAGTGTCCTACCCTTCATCTCCCAAGTTTCCTTGTGGCGTTTTAGCTGGCTCTGAGATCCAGTTAGTGAGCCTTGATTTACCCCATTTACACAAATAAAATAAGGGCCAAGGGCTTGCAGCTACAGGTTTGACATTCACAGGGCCCTTGAGATAACTGGACTGCAGGCTGTTGGGTTCTGCTGTTGCCAGGAGCAGTAGAGCTGAGTGGAAACAAAATGCTTCTGAGCCTCTGAAGAGTTGCATTAATGAATGCTGCCCACTGGCAATGATTTTTACAGCAACTTTCTTTCATTTCCACCTCTTACATGTGGATTTGCTTCACTCTTGTATCTCATAACTGCTCTTCGGCTCATTACCTGCAGATCATTAATGTTAGTCTTCAAGAAATTATGTCATCTCTCTCTTTGCCGCTGTGTCAAGCCCTGACACTTTTTCGTCACTTGATGTAACTGAACTTGTGTTGTGAGATACTTTACCAAAAAAAAATCAACTGACATCGGGTCAGGTTTGCAGAGAGTGAATTGAATGCAATGAGCACTGTTGTAAATTAGGTCATTGAACTTGTAACAGTAACTGTATTTTCTCTCCACAGATGCTGCCAGACCAGTTGAGTTTCTGCAGTAATTTCTGTTTTTATTTCAGATTTCAAGTTCTTTGTGTTATATTGTTGGAAGTTACTTACCTGCAACACTGATCACAGGGCTTGTTGAGGAAATAAATACCTTATCTTCTCTTTGTTTTGTTTATCATATTGTCGTTATTGTCAAATTATAGACTCAGCCAGAATTAGAACAAAGAACATAGAGCAGTACAGCACAGTACAGGGCCTTCGGCCCACGATATTGTGCTGACCTATTATCCTACTCTAAGATCAAACTGCCCTGCAGACCCTACACTTTACTGTCATCCATGTGCCTATCCAATAGTTGCTTCAATGTCCTTAATGTATCTGATTCCACTACCACCGCTTGCATCGCATTCCACACACCCACCTCTCTCTGTGTAAAGGATCTACCTCTGACATCTCCCCTATACCTCCCTCCAATCATCTTAAAATTATGCTCCCTCCTAATAGTCATTTCCACCCTGGGAAAAAGTCTATCCACTCTCTGTCATCATCTTGTACACCTCCATCAGGTCACATCTCATCCTTCTTTGCTCCAATGAGAAAAGCCCTAGCTCCCTCAACCATTCCTCATAAGACCTGCCCTCCAGTCATTGCACCATCCTGGTAAATCTCATCTGCACCCTCCCTAAAGCTTCCACATCCTTCCTATAATGAGGCAACCAGAACCGAACACAATAAATTCTTCTGTCATAACTTTTTTGCTAATGATAGAATGAAATTGTGCTCAGTCATAGACATCACAACACCCTACTTTCACCATCATCCCCACTCTCGTAATTCAAAAGATCATAAGAGAGAAGAGCAGGTTAGGCCATTCAGCCCATTGAACCAGCGCTGCTATTGAATAAGGTTATGGTTTTTCTGATTTGAATATACTCTTTCACTGAATGCGAGCATCTCTGGCTTAACCAACTTGTATTGTCCATCTGAATTATTCTTGCGAAGATTGTGATGAGCTGTCTTCTTAAGGCTCTGAAATGCACTTCTTGCTGATATGTCCTCACTGTTTGGAAGACAGTTCCAAGCTGTTGCTCCAGCAATAATGAAGGACTAACAGTTTAGTTATATGGCTTGGAGGGGAAGCTGCATGTGGTGGTGTTCCCATGTATCTACTGCCCCTGGCCTTCCAAGTCATAGAGGTCACAAGATTTAGAAGGTGCTGTCAAAGGACTTTTGGTAACTTGCTGCAGTATTTTGTACATGGCACACACAGCTGCTACAGTGCATTCAGTGATGAAGGGAGTCTGTTCCAGCAAACAAAATGTGTGACAACTATTCTCTAATTCAGTTCTCAGGGCTTGTCAGCATCAACTTGCCTGGTTCAAAATTTATCTTAAACTTGGCAGACCATCATTACTGTTGGTCATCACTAATTGAATGCATTCCCCATGGCAATACCTCTACCAATGAATGTCCACTTACCAACCAATCAGCAGTCTCTTCTCTTAAAATATAGGTGTTATCTTTCCTTTGACATTTCTTGCAAATAGTTCTGATGAGCGCAATGCGAGAAGCTTTCAAGATTTAAAAAATGCACTATAGACAGGACGTCAAAGACCTTCGGCAGGGTGTAATTGAAATTTCCTATAATGGTATTAGGGATAAACAAATTCAATTGTGTAAATTGAGAAGAGAAACTGGCTAGTCCTTAGAGCAGATGAGGTAAATAAATGAGAGATTTTGTAGGGATTCCAAAATTTTAAAGTGTTTTAGGAGAGCAATTAGAGAGAACTTCCCTTGAGGCAGAAAATTTGAAATAATTAGCAAGAACACAGAGGCGATATGTAGGGCAAGTGTTAAGTAGTTATTTGTTATAGCCTAGAATGCTTTGCCGGAAAAGATTGCAAAAGCAGATCCAATAACAAATTCAAAGGGAATTGTATAAATATTTGAAAAAGAACATTTACTGCTCAGGCGAAAGCTAGATCAATTGAATAGCTAGTTCAAAGAGCCAGTAAAGTCCCAACGGGCCAAAACGTGGAATTTTACAGGACAGAAGAAGGCATTTGATCCATTGTGTCTCTACCGGTCCCCGAAAAAGCCACCCAGCCATTCCCATTCTCCGTCCCTTCCTCCAAATCCTTGTAAATTCATTACTTTCACTTATATACAGCTCTTTTTTGAAACTTCCTATGGAATCCATCTCCACCCCTCTCCCAGGAAGCGCATTCTGAATGCTAACAACTCCATCAGTAACAAAGCTTCTCCTCATCTCACTCTTAGCTCACTTGCTGCCAATCTTGAAATTTTGACCCTCGTACTGACATACCAGCTCGTGGAAATTCTTTTCTTTACCCTGTCAAAATCTTTCATAATTTTGAACTCTTAATCTTTTCTGTTTCAAGGAAAATAAGCCCAGTTTCCTTAATGTTTCCTTATAGCTAAAATCCGTCCTTCCTGGTATCTGTCTAGTATATCTCCTTTGAACTCTCTCTCCGGGGCTTTAACATCTTTCCTTAAATAAGGTACCTAGAACTGAACACAATGATTCAAATGCAGTCTGACCAAGGTAGATGTGTAGCATCACTCCCTTGCCTCTATTTATGTGTGTGTGTGTATAATAATATATATATATATATGGACCCTATAAGCCTACATAGCAACTGTTTCAACTTCATAAAACTATATGTGATCCCTGATGTCCCTATGTTCCTTTACTCCCCTCAAAGTTGTATCATTGAGCTTGTATTGTTTCTTCCACCAAGATGCTTTATCTCATAATTCCCTGCATAAAAATTCATCTGCTTGATGCCTGCCCATTTGGCCAATTTGCCAATGTCCCTCTGATGTCACTCAGCATCATCCCCACAATTCGCTATTCTCCCTAGCTTGGTATCAACTGCAAATTTAGGGATTTTGCCTCCAAAGCTCATCTCCAAATCACTTCATATAAATCAAAAAGAAGTGACGGTCCTAACACCGATCCCTAGGGAACACCACTTTTGGCTCATCTCCAATATGAGACATGCTCATCTATGTCTACCCTCTCTTTCATATCTTTTAGCCAACTTCTAATCCATACTGCCAACGAGCCATCAATGCCAAATATTTCTAATTTTTTTAACCAACCTGCCATGTGGCACCATATGAAACCTTTTCTCAATGGAATGGCCTTTTTTGCATCATTCTATAATTATAGAATTTGCAATTGTTTGTCTATGATACAGAAACAGACTACTTGGCCCATAATATATGTGCTGGCTAACACATGAAGCACCCAGTATATTCCAACCTCCCAGTATTTTGTCCACAATTCTATTAGTTATGGAACATCAGGTGCATATCCAAATACATTTTAAATGCACCTTAAGGGTTTCTGCCACAGTTTCAGACAGTGAGCTCCAGACCCCTACCATCCATTAGACAAAAAGTTTCTTTATCTCCCTTCTAATTCTACCAGTCAGTTTAAAGCCAAGTTCTCTAGCTACTGGCCGCTTTGCTAAAGTAAATAATGCCTTTTTAACCCATTCTATCCAGGACACTCTCAACTTTGTATGTCCAAAACAAGTCTCTCCTCAGCCTCCTCCGTTCCAAGGAGAACAATTTCAGTCTGCCCAATCATGTAATGGATTCATCAGCAAAATTTCCTGACTTAAAGGCTGCATTCTAATTTTTGTTCATCCTGGCAGACTGACCTTGTTCTGCATGGGTTGTTTTAAATCAATATTCTGTCGATAGCAAATAAACAGTTTCAGGAAATTTTTATGTAATTGTCTCTCATAACCATTGATGGTAAAATCCATTCTTAATCAGCTTTAAAGCCAGTGAAACTTACTACTTGGAAACACTAGGCAATTATTTACTCTTCTCTATCACTGGGTAAATTATGAAAACAATAAACAGAATGTGTTTTGCTGTAAATGTTTCATTCTTTCTAAATAAAACTGGCAAATTTGATTGACTTTCAAAAATTGCAGGCAAATTTTGGAATAAAAAGAACTACTTGTGCGATGTCAGGCAAGTCAGTTAAATATTCAGCAATTGTATATTTGTGCACCAGCTTCATTACACTGTGCACCTTTGCACTTATTAACCCCTCTGCCAACTTAAGTTATTGAATCACCAAATCCCTACAGTGCAGAAGCAGGCCATTTGCATATACCAATCCTCCCTTTTCAAGTAACCCTGCAATTCCTGTGGTTAATTCACCTGCTCATTCCCAGGTACTACAGCTTTGCATGGCCAACCTAACCTATACATCTTTAGACTGTGGAAGGAAACCAGAACACCCAGAAGAAACCAACGTTGACACGAGGAGAATGTGCAAACTTCACACAGACAGTTGCCCAAGGGTGGAATTGAACCTAGGTTCTTAGCACTGTGAGGCAGTAACACTAACCACTCAGCCACTATGCAATTCTCAGATATTATCATTCCATCTCTGTTAAGCTCATATCTTAACATTATTGGCTGATACATGTTTCCATGGGATTGCTATTTGTAGTCAAACATATAAAAACTATTCATGTGTCTCAGCAACAGCTAGGTATTGAGGCTTGTGCACTATTTTGAGCTAATGTTTAACGTGTACTATCCATCTATTTTGTGAATGTCAGTCAAATATTTACAGAAATAGCTGTGTGTTTATAATGCTAATTTGGGCACAATCCTAGCAACATCTTGTATTATTTGTTGTAGTGTTACAAACTGCATCTAATGTTTTGGTTTTAAAATCCTGTGAGACAGAAAGTGGATGTGAGCAAAGTTCAAATTTTGCACTAGTAGTACTCTTTTCCTTTTCCAATAATATTAGTACTGTAGCTCAGTTTAAGAACATTGAAAAGTGTATGTAAACCTTGTGCCTTTTACAATAGGCTTGTAAAATAGGCTTGTTCGGCCACAACCAATTTAAAAACATCCAGGCTGAAGACCTGCTGGGATGCTGCAAAGAAATATATTGCTTGCTGGTTAGATCAAGTTCAGATCAGCACTGGGAAGAACAGACTAGAACACATCCAGGCTTCGATGAGAGTCAACAGTGAACAGTGTGGAGGCTTCATGAATGTTGCCAAACATTTCTAGCAACACTGATGAGCTGAAGCCTTTTGAATGTTGCTTGGTGAAAATGTGGGTGAATGACAGTCACCATGGAAAGTTGTCTAGTTTAGAGTTGGAATTTTGTCTTTTCTTTTTGCAGGTACAGCAGCATTGGTCTATCCAGATTTGTTTTTCTGAAGAACCGACCAAAAATGCCAACTTTCCATCTCTTCTGATGCTGCCCGGCCTTCTGCGTTCCTCAGCTCCATGTGTTATCCAGATGGTATGTTTTGTTTAGGGCTTTAACTATACTATCCAATGTTTAGCTGCATGACAGACAATGTAATTCAGAGGTGTAACATCTACGTCTGGCTCTTTTCATAACCCCATCTATAGAAAAGTCTTCGTGAGTAACATAAGCTTGTGAAGTGCCTTCAATTGTGTTCAATTTGTTTTTGTGAGCATCTGATTGTGAATGATGATGAAAATGCTAAATGTGGTACAGGAGCTCTGAGAAGCTATCATACCAATACTTAATACATGGAATACATACCAATACTGTCATAAAACCTCTTTCAAGTGATACATGTTTAATGATTGTCACAGACTGTGCACAAAGGCACTTACAGCAGAGGTGGAGGTCACGTGACTACAGCAAGTGCATTAAGTATAGATACATTTCTTCAAACATCTCCATTGTCATTAAAAGACAAAAGAGAATACACATACTTTTATTTCAAAGTCATTTGCTATTAGAAGTTAGGCAAGTTACCCTATATATTGTCACCAATAAGATTATCATTCGTTGACTAAATATTATGTTAAAACTAGTCAATTACACCTTCATCAACCTGTGAACATGAATTACATACAGTGCCTTTATATGGCCCCAGACTCATATCTTGTAAGTGTGTGCATTGTCATTGATTGTTCCTCTGATCTGCTCATTCACAAGGTGATGTTCCTTCTTATGGTGAGTGCTGTTGTTATGATAGCTTTTAATCCATTCCTGTTGCTAGAGAACAGGGGATCTCTGAGACTGATAATGATTCAATACCCTGTGAAGATGATGAAATCACTTCTTCTTAATTCACTGCCTAAAGTAAAGAAACAATTTCTCATTGTATGTATGTATATGTGTGCAGTTGTGGCAATCTATTTGGACATTCTATAATGATTTAACTTTCAGTAGTCAGAATAATAGCTTAGAGTGATAAGATAATCAGTTCCTGGAAGATTGAAAGGGTCTACCTGAAGTTTCATCCATGGTGTGTATCCAACATCATGTGTCATAAGCAGTTCTTTTATTTGTTTAACTTGATATTCATTACCAGGGCTAATGTGGCCCTTATATTGCTCATGTTCAGTCAATAGACCACAACTCTTAGGCCCTCAGTCTGAACTCAATTCCTTGTTGACGTCCATAGATGTGTTTCAGCCTCTGATTTCTCAATTCTTGAGGACTAATGACACAATTTGTTTTGTATATGATGCCAACTTAGGCTATCATTTAACCTTTTGAATATCCAATACTTTCATTACGACTTCCTGCACTAGGAGAGTTCAATTTATAACATCATTTGCTTGATTTGAGCATGGCATTTGTCTTTCAAATTCAATGCTTCAAGGAAAGGCAGTAGTGCTTTCTCACCATCTGAACATTGCATTGGCCAGTTTACGTTAATGCCCCAATAAAGAACAGGCAACTTTGCGATTGCCTCAGCAAGCTATATCCCATAGATAGCTAAAGCCAACTTTATAAGACGACTTTCCATCACACAATATTTATATTTTGGTTTTCTGTTGTTGTCAAGTTTTCCTTTGACTCATGCTCTGGCTCAACAGGAAGAAATCTGCTTCCACCAGACTCGCTTGAACAATTTTTAGTGTGTCTAAAATTATGCCAGCTGCTTCCCTGTCTTCCATCTCAATGAGTTTAAAGAATTCAAAGACTCAACTATTGACTAATAAACACTAAATAAGCACCTCAAGTAATTGGAATATGTCACATGCTGCCAAGACAGCACTTCACCAAAGTACGCAGAGACTGAATATTCTAAGTGAGCATAGTTCACAATATAAATCACTAAAAAAATATTTTCAGCAGCAAAACAGGTAAACCAAGAGTATATTACAATCAATTTACAGAAAACAGACTTCAACATTCTTCTTGGAAATAAAATAATCCAAAATACTTCAAGTCTGTAAACCTTCGATGTGAACATTGACCTTGTAATATGCTATTTTAAAATTTCTTCCATGAAAGTACATGAAGAGAAAAACTTATAGGATCATAGAATGGGCACAGCACTGAAGGAGACTATTTAATCTCTCACGTCCGTGCTGGCTCACTTTGAAAGCAGCTCATCTTCTCCCACTCCTTTTCCTTTCCCTCGTACCACTGCAATATTTTTCTCCTCGGATAATTATCCAATTGTTTTTTGAAAATTTCAAATGAATCTGCTTCCACCATGTTTTCAGTAGTGCATTCCGGGTCCTAAAAACATGGCTTAAAGATAGCTTTCCTCATGACCCCATTGTTTCTTTTGCAAATTACTTTAAATTAATGTCCTCTGGGCTCCCGATCCTCCCACCAACAGGAGTAATTTATTTCCATCTAGACTTTTCAGACCTCATGTGACTTTGATTGCCACGATTAAATCCCCACTTTAACTGTTCTTCTCCAAGGAGAACAACCCAAGATTCTCCAATTTAGCCACATAAAATTCCTCACAAATAGAACCATTCTCGTAAATATTTTCAGTACCATGCCTGATGTCCTCATATCCTTCCTAAATTATGATGCCCTGAACTATACACAATACTCATGTTGTGATCAATATCAGTGATTCAAACAGCTTCATCAGAGCATCCCTTTGTATTTCATGCCCCAATTTATCTAACCTAGGATCCGGTATGCTTTACTTATTACAAACACAACCTGTCCTGTTACATTCAATGATTTGTGTAAGTGTATTCTCAGGTCCCTCTGCACACTGTATGGCATTATACTATTTATTTTACATTGCTTCTCTTTGTCAGTCTTTCAGTGAAAGTTTATGGAATATCCTCCTTAAATTTGGCTGCCCTCAGAAATTTGTCACCACCCTCCAACAATCATATGCATACATGATCCTCACCAACAGAATCACCCGATCTGAATCAGTGGGGTACTGTGCCGTACTCCACTATTCCTGGAGTCATCACAGAAGTTAAAATATTTTTAAAACTACACCAGTTCCCCAATTGACCAGACCTTCAGATCCAGGTTGATGGAAACCGCAAACCAGGTTTTGTTTTTATTTAACAAGGATGACTAATTAATTCAAGTTATTAGACTCTAGCTACAGGTAAACAGGTATAAAACATCGGCTTTAACTACTAATTCAGACTCTAAATCTCTTGTAAATGTCCCCTTATAGACAGGGAAAGTAGGTTATGGATAGAGTGCTAAAGTGAAAAGGTAGTTCAGTGGTCTGTTCCCAGGTACTTACTGAAATGGTTGTTACGACTCTTCTGCTGAGCTTAGATGGTTCCTTTAAAGAAAAAATGGTTATCTTACCTTTACATAAAAATCCTTCATATCTCTTATCTATATATGACTCATCTGTCCTATTTACGTTTTTTATACTCACAATGACTACTTCCAGTCTCTTAGTTAAACCTTGTAGTTAAAGCTACAATTTGATCCATGGCCTTTTCCATCTGAAATTCGCTTTCTGACTCATTCTTAGAAACTCCAATAAATTCCATGGTTTCCTTCTTAACCTTCAGCATTCTGAGTGAATGTGTTCTACCTTGTCACAATGGAAATACCTTGGTTTCTGATTTTTACCTCCACCCTCAGTAGTTTCCTTTCTGATCTGAGAAGGAGGCCTTTAAGCACATCCAGTTCTCCATTCCTTACCTTGACGACCTGCCTTCCTTTCACACTTTCCCAGGAAAGATAAGTTTGGCTGCAAAGAACAGAGACACTACTCATGAACTAGGGAAGAACTGAACACTTTTCTCTCTCTGTAACTTGTTCCTAGCTCTAATCTGTTCGGTTAGCTCAGAAACAATCACACAGTTGATGTCAGGCAAAAAAAATGTCTCTGTCAATGATAACTGCTCACTAGTGCATAATGAACCAAATTCTTGTTTTCAGAAGAAGCTTCATCTGTACATTGCCTCTGCTCCAAATTATCTACAACCAGACTTAGATTACTGATTGTTCAAACAGCTACTTCCATTTCCTGCAATGAGTGTCAGTTATTTGGTTTTTTTAAGCATGCTGCAATCTTTGCAAAACACACGTATTAAAACAGTTCTTTCTCACTTCAGTCCACATGTTCTAAAAACACAGAAATAAAAAGACATGGTCTTTACACACCACAAACCTAATCTCAGCCAGCTGAGAAAATGAGAAAGTTAGGACCACCATCTCAAATGCAAGTCTATTTTCAAGGTTTCAAGTGAAGGTTTATTATGCAACAGTGATCTCTATGCTGCTGTAAATTCCATAGACTGGGCAACATATGATGGGGACAATAAAATGTTGGAGAAGTATTACTAGTGGTGGCTTTGCAAGGCCTTCCAGAACCAGGAGTAAGAACAAAGAACAACGAACAAAGAAAATTACAACACAGGAACAAGCCCTTCAGCCCTCCAAGCCTGCGCTGATCTGCATCCTGCTGCTTCATGCCCATTTATGTATCTCTCTAGATACAACTTAAGTGACACTATCATGCCCGCCTCTACCACCATTGCTCGCCACGCTTTCCAGCCACCCAGCGCACTCTGCATAAAGAACTTTCCACACATATCTCACTTAAACTTTTCCCCTCTCACCTTGAAATCATGATCCCTAGTAATTGAGTCCCCAACTCTGAGAAAAAGCTTCTTACTATCCACTCTGTCTATACCTCTCATGATATTGTGGACCTCAATCAGGTCCCCCTTCAACATCTGTCTTTCTAATGTACATAATCCTAATCTACTAAACCTCTCTTCATAGCTAGTGCCCTCCATACCAGGCAACATCCTGGTGAACTTCCTCTGCACCCTCTCCAAAGCATTCACATCCTTTTGGTAATGTGACGACCAGAGCTGTACGCAGTATTCCAAATGTGGTTGAACGAAGCCCTATACAAGTGTAACATGACCTTCCAACTCTTGTACTCAATATTCCATCCGATGAATGAAAGCATGCCATATGTCTTCTTGACCACTCTATCAACCTGTGTTGCCACATTCAGTGTACAATGAACCCAAACACCAAGATCGCCCATAGAACAATTTTCCCTGAGGCTTTTCCATTTACTGTATAGTTCGCTCTTGAATTGGATCTTCCAAAATGCATCACCTCGCATTTTCCTGGATTGAGCTCCATCTGCCATTTCTCCGCCCAACTCTCCAATTTATCTATATTCTGCTGCATTCTCCAACAGTCCCATTCACTATCTGCTACTCCACCAATCTTAGTGTTATCTGCAAGCTTGCTGATCAGACCATCTATACCTTCTTCCACATCATTTATGTCTGTCACAAACAACAGTGGTCCAAACACTGATCCCAGTGGAATACCACTGGTCACAGTTCTCCATTTTGAGAAACTCCCTTCCACTGCAACTCTCTGACTCCTGTTGCCCAGCCAGTTTTTTATCCATCTAGCTAGCACACCCTGGACCCCATGCGACTTCACTTTCTCCATCAGTCTACCATGGGCAAATACTCACTGATGTCCATGTATATGTCATCTACAGCCCTTCCCTTATCTATCAACTTCGTCACTTCCTCAAAGAAGTCTATTAAGTTGGTAAGACATGACCTTTCCTGCACAAAACCATGCTGCCTATCACTAATAAACCCATTTTATTCCAAATGTAAATAGATCCTATCCCTCAGTGTCTTCTCCAGCAGCTTCCCCACCACTGACATCAGGATCACCAGTCTATAACTACCTGGATTATCCTTGCTACCCTTCTTAAACACGGGGACAACATTAGCAATCCTCCAGTCCTCCAGGGCCTCACCCGTGCTCAAGGATGCTGCAAAGATATCTGTTAAGGCCCAGATATACCCTATCTCACTTCCCTCGGTAACCTGGGATAGATCCTATCCTGACCTGGGGACTTGTCCACCCTAATGCCTTATAGAATACCCAACACTTCCCCTGCCTTATGCCGACTAGACATAGAGTTATCAAACATCTATCCCTAACCTCGACATCCGTTATGCCCCTCTCCTTGATGAATACCAACGCAAAGTACTCGTTAAGAATCTCACTCATTTTCTCTGACTCCTCGCAAGGTTTCCCTCTTTTCTCCTTGAGTGGGCCAACCCTTTCTCTAGTTGCCTTCTTGTTCCTTATGTACAAATAAAAGGCTATGGGATTTTCCTTAGTGCTGTTTGCTAAAGATATTTCATTACCCCTCTTAATTACCCATTTCAGATTGGTCCTACTTTCCTGATATTCTTCCAAAGCTTTGTCTGTTTTCAGTTGCCTAGACCTTATGTATGTTTCCTTTATCCTCTTAGGTAGTTTCACAATTTCACCTGTCATCCATGGCTCCCTAATCTTGCCTTTTCTATCCCGCATTTTCACAGGGACAAGTTGGACCTGCACGCTAATCAACCTCTCTTTAAAAGCCTCCCACATATCAAATGTGGATTTACCTTCAAAAAGCTGCTCCCAATCCACATTCCCCAGCTCCTGCCGAATTTTGTTATAGTTGGCCCTCCCCCAGTTTAGCTATCTTACTTTAGGACCACTCTCACCTTTGTCCATGTGTATTCTAAAACTTACGGAACTGCGATCACTATTCTCAAAGTAATCCCCTACTGAAAGTTCAACCACCTGGCCGTGCTCATTCCCCAACACCAGGTCCAGTATTGTCCCTTCCCGAGTTGAGCTATTTACATACTGCTCTAGAAAACCCTCCCGAATGCTCCTTAGAAATTCTGTTCCATCTAAACCCCAAACACTAAGTGAATCCCAGTTAATGTTGGGAAAATTAAAATCTCCCATCACTACCACGCTGGTGCTCCTATATCTTTCCATTATCTTTGTACACGTTTGTACCTCTTTGTCATGCTCGCTGTTGGGAGGCCTGTTACCTGTTAAGAAAGGCAGAAAACAGTAGCAACCTCTCTAAACCAACATGCCTGGCATTAAGGTACTAATTATTAAAACTAGTTCCACTGGACAGAACATGTCATTCTCTTACTTGACATTCAACTGCTAAAACAAGTGCTCAAGCAATTGAGAGATAATCGGAATTGCAGATGCTGGAGAATCCGAGATAACAATTTATTGAGCTGGATGTACACAGCAGGTCAGGCAGCATCTCCTAAGATGCTTCCTAACCTGTTGCGTTCATCCAGCTCAATACTTTGTTATCTCTGTTTGCTCAAGCAGTTGAATTCTGTTGCAGCAGAAGTCTCCAGGAGGGCAGCTGAAATGTTGTTAACATTGTTCAGTCATTGTTATGATATCCATTTGAGAGGACAAACAGAACACCTTGGCTTAAAATCTAGGCTTCAAATTTGCACCTCAACAGTGCAGTCCTCTTTCAATTCTGTGGTGGGAATGTCAGCTGCATGATAGATTCAAGTCTTTGGAATGAACTCAAAGTGAAGAACTGCTGACTGGGAGGTGAGAAGCCTACTAAGTAAGTCAGGACTAACACTTTGGAACTAACACTTTCTCTTACTTGTGAGGGCTTCAGGTTGATTGCTATCTGATTTTAATGCAGCCAAGGCAGAGTTTCAAATTTCTTTGAAGTTCTCCCAGGATAACTGGAGCTGAACGTCAATGACTAATGACAGCATAGGAGAAAATCATGAGTTCTACTGGGACCGAGCCTTCCATGTCAGCTTTCAGTGGGCCTTAACAGAGTGGAGGTTTTGAACAAACCTAAACAGGATTTGCTGCATAAGAGGGACGTGGCCAATGGAGAGGTATTGGGGTCAAGGAGGCACATTGACTGAAGGTCCTGACCAGGCCATTACATTGAAGGACAGATTTGAAGCCCATCCATGGGGTTCAGGCTTAACAACATCAACTTGTATTTTAATAGTACCGTAAAGATAATTGAGCAACTGAAAGCTGAGAGAGTTTTTATGATTACCATAGCTGAAAAACCACTGACGAAAGGGGATGCTACAGACATTTCCTGCTAAGATCTGCAGGTATCTGTTCTCTATTCAAAGATGAAAGCCTCTATAAGGTGTCTAAGATACAAACATTGCGGTATAATTACCCACTAAGGTAGCCCCAGTACAATATTATGACTTTTTGTCAGGGTCAGTTTCAAAGCTGAGAGGCATATCCCACTACTTACACCAACATAAATGGTTGATGGATTTTTGACATTTGAGCCTCATTTACCTATAATA
Organism: Stegostoma tigrinum; assembly: GCF_030684315.1. Lineage (NCBI taxonomy): Eukaryota > Metazoa > Chordata > Chondrichthyes > Orectolobiformes > Stegostomatidae > Stegostoma > Stegostoma tigrinum. The sequence continues at coordinate 65,544,033 of NC_081361.1, read as the reverse complement.
GATATTCAGTCAGGATGAACGTGACACTTGCCCACACACACTGCTTGCCAGACAAACATGTGCCACCAACAGCTCCACAGGATGCTTGTCATTGAATTGAATGGTTCTATCCATTCAGCTGTTTCAAACAAATTTATCTGCTATAAAAAACTGAAACTGCTATAAATAGTCAGCAAAACTAACAACATAGAACATAGAACATTACAACACAGTACAGGCCCTTCGGCCCTCGATGTTGTGCCGACCTGTCATACGAATCTCAAGCCCATCTAACCTACACTATTCCATGTACGTCCATATGCTTATCCAATGACGCCTTAAATGTACTCAAAGTTGGCGAATCTACTACTGTTGCAGGCTAAGCGTTCCATTCCCTTATACTCTCCGAGTAAAGAAACTACCTCTGACATCTGTCCTATATCTTTCACCCCTCAATTTAAAGCCATGCCCCCTCGTGCTCGCCGTCACCATCCCAGGAAAAAGGCTCTCCCTATCCACCCTATCTAACCCTCTGATTATTTTATATGTTTCAATTAAGTTACCTCTCAACCTTCTTCTCTCTAATGAAAACAGCCTCAAGTCCCTCAGCCTTTCCTCATAAGATCTTCCCTCCATACCAGGCAACATCCTAGTAAATCTCCTCTGCACCCTTTCCAAAGCTTCCACATCCTTCTTATAATGCGGTGACCAGAACTGTACACAATACTCCAAGTGCGGCCGCACCAGAGTTTTGTACAGCTTCACCATAACCTCTTGGTTCCGGAACTCGATCCCTCTATTAATAAAAGCTAAAACACTGTATGCCTTCTTAACAGCCCTGTCAACCTGGGTGGCAACTTTCAAGGATCTGTGTACATGCACACTGAGATGTCTCTGCTCATCTACACTACTAAGAATCTTACCATTAGCCCTGTACTTTGCCTTCCGGTTACTCCTACCAAAGTGCATCACCTCACACTTGTCTGCATTAAACTCCATTTGCCACCTCTCAGCCCAGCTCTGCAGCTTATCTAGGTCTTTCTGCAACCTACAGCATCCTTCGTCACTATCCACAACTCCACCGACCTCAGTGTCGTCTGCAAATTTACTAACCCATCCTTCTACGCCCTCATCCAGGTCATTTATAAAAATGACAAACAGCAGTGGACCCAACACTGACCCTTGCGGTACACCACTAGTAACTGGTCTCCAGGATGAACATTTCCCATCAACTACCACCCTCCGTCTTCTTTCAGCAAGCCAATTTCTGATCCAAACTGCTATATCTCCCACAATTCCATTCCTCCGCATTTTGTACAATAGCCTACTGTGGGGAACCTTATCGAACGCCTTGCTGAAATCCATATACACCATATCAACCGGTTTACTCTCAACTACCTGTTTGGTCACCTTCTCAAAGAACTCAATAAGGTTTGTGACGCACAACCTTCCCTTCACAAAACCATGCTGACTATCCCTAATCAATTTATTCTTTTCTAGATGATTATAAATCCTATCCCTTATGACCTTTTCCAACACTTTACCAACAACTGAGGTAAGGCTCACTGGTCTATAATTACCAGGGCTGTCTCTACTCCCCTTCTTGAACAGGGGAACCACATTTGCTATCCTTCAGTCACCTGGCACTATTCCTGTAGACAATGACGAGTTAAAGATCAATGCCAAAGGCTCGGCAATCTCCTCCCTGGCTTCCCAGAGGATCCGAGGATAAATCCCATCCAGCCCAGGGGACTTATCTATCTTCACCCTCTGAAGGATTTCTAATACCTCTTCCTTGTGAACCTCAATCCCACCTAGTCTAGTAGCCTGTATCTCAGTATTCTCCTCAACAACATTGTCGTTTTCTAGAGTGAATACTGTTGAAAAATATTCATTTAGCGCTTCCCCTAGCTCATCTGACTCCACACACAACTTACCACTACTATCCTTGATTGGGCCTAATCTTACTTTCGTCATTCTTTTATTCTTAAATACCTATAGAAAGCCTTAGGGTTTACGCTGATCCTATCTGCCAACAACTTCTCATGTCTCCTCCTGGCTCTTCTGAGCTCTCTCTTTAGGTCTTTCCTGGCTACCTCGTAGCCCTCAAGTGCCCTAACTAAGCCTTCACATCTCATCCTAACATAAGCCTTCTTCTTCCTCTTGACCAGAGATTCCACCTCCTTGGTAAACCACGGCTCCCGCACTCTACAGTTTCCTCCCTGCCTGACAGGTACATACTTATCTCGGACACACAGGAGCTTTTCCTTGAATAAGCTCCACATTTCTAATGTGCCCATCCCCTGCAGTTTCTTTCCCCATCCTACGCTCCCTAAATCTTGGCTAATCTCATTGTAATTGCCTTTCCCCCAGCTATAACTCTTCCCCATGGTATACACCTATCCCTTTCCATCACTAAAGTAAACATAACAGAATTGTGATCGTTATCACCAAAGTGCTCACCTACTTCCAAATCTAACACCTGGCCAGGCTCATTACCCAGTACCAAATCTAATATGGCTTCGCCCCTTGTTGGCCTATCTACATACTGTGTCAGGAAGCCCTCCTGTACACACTGGACAAAAACTGACCCATCTATAGTACTCGAACTATAGTGTTCCCAGTCAATATTTGGAAAGTTTACATTGTGGGCTGAAGGGCCTGTTCTGTGCTGTACTGTTCTAAGTTGAAGTCCCCCATGACAACTACCCTGTCTCTCTCACTCCTATCGAGAATCATCTTTGCTATCCTTTCCTCTACATCTCTGGAACTATTCAGAGGCCTATAGAAAACTCCCAACAGGGTGACCTCTCCTTTCCTGTTTCTAACCTCAGCCCATACTACCTCAGTTGACGAGTCCCCAAACATCCTTTCTGCAACTGTAATACTATCCTTGACTGACAATGCCACACCTCCGCCCCTTTTACCATCTTCTCTGTTCTTACTGAATCTGTGGAGAAAGAATAATAGGCCACTTTTTTTAGGTCTGTAATGTCTCACTTTTCTGATGATGCCAGGCATTAGAGCTTTCTTGCATTTTCTGCTTTAATTTCAAATTGCCAACACCCACAGAATTTTGTGATTGTACCCTCACCTGTTTAGTCTCCACCCACCCCAGGAAACAGCATCTGTTTGTTGTGATTAGCAAGAAATGAAAATCAGTAAATAATCTATCATTTTCCTCATCTATGCATATGTAAGAAGGAGATAATGCACTCATTGTCACTGCTAGTGCTTTCGCTTCCCAACACAAATGCATTGTCTAGCAACATTGTTTACTGGCTTCAAGGAACTCTTCTGTTGAAACATGCTGAAGTTATTGAATGTGTAACATGATCACAGGCCATTATGGAAATTCACTTCCCCTACATTTAGCTGATAGCTTTCATTCAATCCAGCTACCTATATATCTTTGCTGGCTACCCTGCCAGCTGTTCTCGTGAACTTAAAATAACCTTACTTTACACACACCGTTCCAGATTGCAAATAAAAGTTGGAACTACTGAAAATAGTATGTTACTTCCTTCCTTTAAATAAAGCATATTAATAAGAGTTTTTTCTTTTAGCCTGTTCTATGATAAGAAGAATGCAACAAATTAATAAGACTTAATTAATGAGGACTATCAGATCAGCCATGATCTCATTAAATGGCAGAGCAGGCTTGATGGGCTGAATGGGCAATTTCTGCTCTTATGTATTATGGTCTTGCAGAATCAAGGAATTAAGCAAGCTTTTCATATTTTAGGTAATGTTCTGTTTGGGAGAAAATGTCCCTAATGCTGACAGTTGAAGGAACATAGGTCTTCACCAATAATATAAAAGACCGAAATATCCAAAGAGCAGATACAGTTCTTCCAGCAGCACCAGGGAAAATAATTAGGTGAGTGATAATGGGAACTGCAGATGCTGGAGAATCCAAGATAATAAAATGTGAGGCTGGATGAACACAGCAGGTCCAGCAGCATCTCAGGAGCACAAAAGCAGACGTTTCGGGCCTAGACCCTTCATCAGAGAGGGGGATGGGGTGAGGGTTCTGGAATAAATGGGGAGAGGGGGAGGTGGACCAAAGACGGAGAGAAAACAAGATAGGTGGAGAGGAGAGTATAGGTGGGGAGGTAGGGAGGGGATAGGTCAGTCCAGAGAAGATGGACAGGTCAAGGAGGTGGGATGAGGTTAGTAGGTAGGAAATGGAGGTGCGGCTTGAGGTGGGAGGAAGGGATGGGTGAGAGGAAGAACAGGTTAGGGAGGCAGAGACAGGCTGGGCTGGTTTTGGGATGCAGTGGGGGAGGGGACGAGCTGGGCTGGTTGTGTGGTGCAGTGGGGAAACCAAACGGAGGCTTGGGCACCGCTTTGCAGAACACCTCCGCTCGGTTCGCAATAAACAACTGCACCTCCCAGTCGCAAACCATTTCAACTCCCCCTCCCACTCTTTCGATGACATGTCCATCATGGGCCTCCTGCAGTGCCACAATGATGCCACCCGAAGGTTGCAGGAACAGCAACTCATATTCCACTTGGGAACCTTGCAGCCCAATGGTATCAATGTGGACTTCACCAGCTTCAAAATCTCCCCTTCCCCCACCGCATCCCAAAACCAGCCCAGTTCGTCTCCTCCCCCCACTGCACCACACAACCAGCCCAGCTCTTCCCCTCCACCCACTGCATCCCAAAACCAGCCCAGCCTGTCTCTGCCTCCCTAACCTGTTCTTCCTCTCACCCATCCCTTCCTCCCACCCCAAGCCACACCTCCATTTCCTACCTACTACCTCATCCCGCCTCCTTGACCTGTCAGTCTTCCCTGAACTGACCTATCCCCTCCCTACCTCCCCACCTATACTCTCCTCTCCACCTATCTTCTTTTTCTCCATCTTTGGTCCACCTCCCCCTCTCTCCCTATTTATTCCAGAACCCTCTCCCCATCCCCCTCTCTGATGAAGGGTCTAGGCCCGAAACGTCTGCTTTTGTGCTCCTGAGATGCTGCTGGGCCTGCTGTGTTCATCCAGCCTCACAAAATAATTAGGTAGCTGGTTTATCATTTCAGTCTACCACGCATAATTAAATTGTTTACTGAAATGCAAAGGTCACTTAACGCGTGGAAATATCTTAGTGATTTAGCCGATGGTAATCTGATAAGAAATAAAAACTGGTCACATCAAACTCTGAACAAATTCAACACATTCACTTTATTTATTACAGCTGACACGTTTTCATATTCAAGTTTATTGCACCAGTCATGCACCATTCTTTGATGTCCCCCAGAGATCAATCCTTGTCTTAATTACATTTTCAATTACATTATGTTCTTTTCTGGCATCATCCAAAGCACAGCATCAGTTTCCTCATGTAGGATATGTAATGTTTATGTTGGGACAGTTAAAACTGGAACTTAGGAAACTGTAGCATAATAGTGGACAGCCAAGAAATGACAAGAAGTGGACGAAAAAGCATATGCAAAAGTGAATAGTCCATGAACAGCAATCTGTCAGTCTGATATATGGAAGTTAGGCATGTTATAATTTCAGCTAATATTAATACTAGATGAGTCAGATTCCAGACTGAAATCTGTCCTGGTAAATCATAGATAACACAGTGTGAAGCTGGATGAACACAGCAGGCCAAGCAGCGTCAGAGGAGCAGGAAAATTTGACGTTTCAGGTCGAGGCCCTTCTTCAGAAATGGGGGAGGGGAAGAGGATTCTAGATTCAAGATTCCCTTTCCCCTCCCCCATTTCTGAAGAAAGGTCCCGACCCAAAACATCAAAAGTTCCTGCTCCTCTGATGCTGCTTGGCCTGCTGTGTTCATCCAGCTTCACACCGTGTTATCTCAGATTCTCCAGCATCAGCAGTTCCTACTATTTCTGACAAATCATATTTTGCTTTAATGTTTATAACTGGGTGTTGTCTCACTGAAACGTAAGAACACAATATTGCAGACTTGGTTTCAACTATAAAAGTTTCTTATGAAAAAGAAATGACGACAAGATTAAAATAAGTATTTATATATAATGCAAAATTTACAATTTTGAATTACGTGTTAAAAATATAATACCATGATTCCCAAAAGCACACTTTTACTGTACGCTCATCAGAGAGATTCCCAACTCTATCACACATAAGGTTTGACTTAGCTGTGACTTCACATCACCGTCACAAGGATCTGAAAGCTTCTTCTTTGATTCATCGTATGATCGAGCAAAAATGTTTTCAAGTTAAAATAACCCCTTCAGGGTTTTAATCAAATACTTCTGATCTGTAACACTGAGAAACTCCTGGCACTGAGATAATCTATTTTAATATTTCTCAGCCAACTTCCCCCTTTCTCAGGAACAACTGCTTTATACATCCAGTTTCAACTAAGAAACCAGCAGAACTCCCATGTTGAAACTAAAATTAATTATTGTCCAAGTTATGGGTGATTACCATTATCAAAATTTTTTAAAAATCCTTGGAGCTCAATGCATAACTGTTTAACCTGCTGAATTGTAAAATTCTCACCACACTCCAGGAAGTCTTTCTTTCATATTGTGCAATAAAAGATTCACAATGGTTACAGAAATGCCTACAAGCTACTCATTAAACCCTTCCAGACACACAGAAAACCCTTGTGCGAGTTGCTCAAATTAAAAACACCAAAATGAAAAAAGAGATGGAAATTAAACTATATTTAAATCATACATCTTACACCAAAGATGTCATAGAAAAGGTTCCCAATGAGATCACTTTATCAAAACATTTGCAGTCATTGCCTATTGTTACATTGTTTCACTGCTCTCCCTCTCTATATATGGACACAACTGGATTTTTCCACTTTACAACACCCATCTTGACATAGAGGCCAATTTATTCATCTTTTATGCTTGTCACAAGTGGTGTGGTGAGATTCTCACCAGACAGCAGCAACTTGCCCCTGATGATGATTTTTACTTCTTAAACATCATGACTACAGGCCAACTCGTCTCATTAATATTCAGCCTCCCACCTTACCAAACTCTCTAAACCATCTTAACATCAGGAAAACTAGACAATGAAACCACAATTATTATTAGGTGATTCAGATTACTTAGAGTCATTGAGTCATTGAGATATACAGTCCCATGGTCTGACTCTTCCATGCTGACCAGATATCCCATTTAAATCGAAGATAACAAGGTGTGGAGCTGGATGAACATAGCAGGCCAAGCAGCATCTCAGGAGCACAAAAGCTGACGTTTCAGGCCTAGACCCTTCATCAGGGTCCAGGCCCGAAACGTCAGCTTTTGTGCTCCTGAGATGCTGCTTGGCCTGCTGTGTTCATCCAGCTCCACACTTTGTTATCTCGGTTTCTCCAGCATCTGCAGTTCCCGTTATCTCTGATCCCATTTAAATAGAGTCCCCTTTGCCAGCATTTGGCCCATATCCTTTTAAACCCTTGCTATTCATATACCCATCCAGGTGCCTTTTAAATTTTATCACTGTACCAGCCTCCACCATTCCTCTCACAGCTCATTCCACATATGCACCACCTTCAGCGTGAAAAAGTTGCCCCTCAGGTCCCTTTTGGATCTTTCCCCTCTCGCCTTAAACCCATGCCCTCTGGTTTTGGGCTCCCCCAACCCAGGGAAAAGACCCAGCCTATTTACCCAATCCATGCCCCTCATGATTTTATAAACCATCGTAAAGGCACCCCTCAGCCCCCAAAGCTTTTTGTGTACGGGACATACTTGAGCAATTTTCCACATTGTCGGGTAGATACCAGTACTCTAACTGTACTGGAAGAGCTTGGCTAGGGGAGGGGCAAGTTCTCGAGCACAAGTCTTCAGTACTATTGCCAAAATGTTGCCAGACCCCACAGCTTTTGCCGTATCCAGTGTCTCCAATCGTTTCTTGATTTCACATGGAGCGAATCGAATTGGCTGAAGGCTGGTATCTCTAATGCTGGGGACTTCTGACTGAACATTTCTGCTAATTCTTCAGCCTTATCTTTTGCACTGATGTTCTGGGTTCTTCCATCATTGGGGATGGGGATATTTGTGGAACCTCCTCCTCCAGTGAGTTGTTTAATTGTCTTCCGCCATTCATGACTGGATGTGGCAGGACTGCAGAGCTTAGATCTGATCCGTTGGTTGAGAGATCACTTAGCTCTGCCTATCACTTGCTGCTTCCGCTGTTAGGTGTGCAGATCATTCTGTTTGGTGGCTTCACCAGGTTGATACTTCATCTTCAGGTATGCCTGGTGCTACTCCTGGCATACTCCCCTGCATTCTCCATTGAACCAGGGTTGATCCCCTGCCTTGATGGCAATGGTTGAGTGGGGGATATGCCAGGCCATGATGTTACTGATTATGCTGGATTATAATTCTGCTGCTGTTGATGGCCCACAGTGCCTCATAGATGCCCGGCCTTGAGTTGCTAGATCTGCGCAAAATCTGTCCTATTTAGCATGGTAACAGTGCCAGACAACATGATGGGAGTTATTCTCAATGTGAAGGTGGGACTGTGTGACTGTCACTCTGATCGATATTGTCATGGACAGATGCAACTGCAGCTGGCAGATTAGTAGGGATGAGGTCAAGTATGTCTTCCCTCTTGTTGGTTCCATCAGCACCACCCACAGGCCCAGTCTAGCAGCTATGTCCTTTAGGACCCGGCCAGCTTGATCAGTAGTACTGCTACTGATCCACTCTTGGTGGTGAACATTGAAACCCTCCACCGAAAGTACATTTTGTGCCCTTGCCATCCTTAGTGCTTCATCTAAGTGTTGTTCAACATGGAGGATTACTGATTCATCAGCCAAGGGAGAATGGTATGTGGTAATCAGCAGGAGGTTTCCTTGCCCATGTTTATCCTGAAGCCACAAGGCTTCAAGGGGTCCAGACTCAATGTTGAGGCCTCCTGAGAAACTCCCTCCTGACTGAATTCCACTGTGCCCCCACCTCTGCTGGGTCTGTTCTGTTGGTGATATACGACAAAACCAGGGATGGAGATGGTGGTGGCTAGGACACAATCACACTTACAGAAGCATACTTTACAGAAAATGTCAGGCTGTTGCTTAACTAGCCTGTGAGATAGTGCTCCCAATTTTGGCACTAGACCCCAGATGTCAGTGAGGAGGACTTTGCAGGGCTGTTTCTGCCATTGTCTTTCCCAGTGCCTAGGTCTATGCCAGGTGATCCATCCAGTTTCATTTCTTTGAGACTTTGTAGTCATTGGTACAACAGAATGGCTTGCTAGTCCATTTCAGAGGGCAATCAAGAGTCAAACATACTGCTGCCGGTTTGGAGTCACATGTAGGCCTGACCAGATGAGGGTGGCAGATTCCCTTCCTTCAATGACATTAGTGAATCAGAAGGGTTTTTCCCAACAATTGGCAATGATTTCATGGTGATCAGTAGATCCTTAGTTCCTGATTATTTTTAATTATTGAATTCAAATTCCATCATCTACCATGGTGGGATTTAAACCCAGGTCCCAAGAACATTAGCTGGGTTTCTGGATTAATAGTCCAGCAATAATACCACCAGGCCATTGCCTACCCATACATTGCTTGGCATCCAGTCAGCTGAGACTGCTTTAATCAAGGTAGCAACTCAGACCAGGTTAGCATGTTCTGCTAATGTGGCCTCCACTACTGGGGAGAAGGATGTCCCACATTGGAGGACCCTTTTCAGCAGGATCTGCAGCGCCCTCGCTGTAAAATGGGGCACTAATATCCCCCCGTCTGCTATGTCCAGGGCAAATGTTAGAAACCGTGCAGGGCAGTGCTGAACTGACAACACAATGGGTTTTTGAAGATGTCAGGGCGTAAGAGATGAATTCCATGATATCCCTGAATGATGAGTTGATCCAGTAATACAGACAGGAAATTTTATGTGAGAGACACATTAATGAAGTGATTTTTGTAAGATATGCAAGAACCTGCTTGACAAGGAATCTCCAAGGAACCCAATGCAATTTGGACTTAGCAAAGAAAACATTAGATTCAACCATATGTTTTTCTTTCCTAAAATTACTCAACAATGACAAATAAATACAACATAATCATTAATGGCAGATAGCAAATTAATTGTCTAGCAAGACTTTTTGTGTTAATGTGATGATAATGTTAGTTACAGCTGGTAAGAGAAAGAAAGGTCACTCCTTTTCAAAAAATTGAAAGAACTGCGGATGTTGGAAATCAAAAAACAAAACAGAAATTGCTGCAAAAACTCAGCAGGTCTGGCAAAACCTCCGTCTGCCTGACCGTTGGGAAATATACCAACATCTTCCCAGCTATAATCATTCTAGAGATGGGACACTCGAGCCAAGTACATTATCACTGATTTCTCTCCACAAATGTTGCCAGACCAACTAAGTTTTCTAGCAATTTCTGTTTTTGATTTTGATTTCATGTTCAAAGTTTTGTGTGATAACAACCAAAAAAATTCCTATTTATCTTAAAGAAGTGGTATCAATCTATTTAGTTTCTATAGGTTCATTTCTGGATCAAATTTACTGCAAAATCATTTCATGATTATTTGTTCATTACAGATTACAATAATAACATTTAGATTTTACTCATCTTAATCTTAAATGGAAATTGTGTCATGTTCATAAATATGAACAATGTTATCATTGGGAATGATCCACTTTCAGATCTGACACTTTAACAACTGTCAGACCAGATTGTCACAGTTCAACAAAAAGTAATAAAAGTTAGGATAAATATACAACGCACTGGGGCTGAGCTGGATCAAGGATATTGGAGCAAGTGACTGCAAGAACATGTCCAAAACTCCAGGATATCCAATTAGTTTGCCAATTGTAGCCGTTCTACCTGGAACAGTTGCCTACCTCGGTATAATATTTACAGCTTCTCAGGAATTACTTTTTTTTATTTTAATTCGTTAATAGGATGAGGGCATCGTTGGCTGGGCCAGCATTTATTGTCCATCCCTAAACGGCCAGAGGGCAGGTAGGAGTCAACCGCATTGCTATGGGTCTGGACTCACATGTCAGCCAGATGGCAGCTTTCTTTCGCTAAAGGGCATAATGGGTTTTTCCCGACAATTGACACAGGACACATGGACATCATTAGACTCTTAATTCCAGACTTTTATTTAATTTAAATTCCACCCACTGCCATGGTGGAACTCAAGCCCAAGTCCTCAGAATAATACCTGGGTCTCTGGAATTAGAGTTCAGTGATAATACCGCTAGGCCATCACCTCCCCAACATAGAGAATTTGACCACCTGTATCTGGTTCAGCTTAGCTCAATCATTGGTTAAAGAAAAATCCAACCAGGCTGTACAGTGCTCTCTTGTTAGAAAGAGATGACAGGTGGTAGCTTTTAACTCAAGGATCACCGTGCCTCAGGCAAAGGAAGTGGTTGCGAAAGACAGTGCTCCACGATTGTATCAGAGATAATAGGAACTGCAGATGCTGGAGAATCCAAGATAACAAAGTGTGGGCTGGATGAACACAGCAGGCCAAGCAGCATCTCAGGAGCACAAAAGCTGACGTTTCGGGCCTAGACCCTTCATCAGAGAGGGGGATGGGGAGAGGGTTCTGAAATAAAAAGGGAGAGAGGGGGAGGCGGATTGAAGATGGATAGAGAAAAAGATAGCTGGACAGGAAATAGACGAGTTAAAGAGGCAGGGGTGGAGTATTTAATTCTGGGTTAGAAAATTTGTGAGCACTAGTATGACGTTATGATCTGATAGCACGCCGGTAGGTTGACACTTAAGTGTGTGACTGAAAGATTGCTACGCTTACAAAAGCACCAACCCAAACACAGGATGCGAACAAGAATGTGCAGCCAAACATCCGGAACTCAGCAACCATAGCTCTGAGAGATTTTAACTGCTGGGCTTCAGCTGTATGTTCCTGCTGAATTTGTCAAAGCCAGCAGGAAAAAAACAGAGGGCGGGAGAACACCTTCTGGCAGAGGAGGCCACTTGTAGGAACCAACAATAAAAATTCCTGGGAGTCGCTCAAGTCACGCAGGGCGGAGGAGAGGTGAGGGAAACCAAAACTTAATAACATAGCAAAACGGTGCAGATGCATAAACCTGAAATACCGGTCTGAATGATGCAATTTTTTTTTGTCTGTGTCAGTTTTGGTGAGTATTATGACGGATTTCCTGCCACAGGGCCTAACAAAACCAATTACTGTACCTTACCTAAGCAACCTCATTACTTACACGCTCTGTCTGGGCAGGGAGGTGCACAGCACACAGGAAGCCCAGGGATTAGTGTCCTGTATGCTGCATAGCTTTGTGTGTGACTGCCTGCAGAATGGCCTCATATCAACGGGTCCTGTAGCCCCCTCCCTCACAGTTCCAGTCACTTACTCCGTTCACTGACAGAGAACTTACCATTGCACACTTCTGCCTTTCAGTACAATGGAAGGTAACAGTGAACTGTTGCATCTGTTGGTCACAGTGTTTTGATAAATCTTACTTTTTCAAGGTAATTTGAGGCTGATTGGCTCTTTACAGGACTGAAAATTGTTGGCTTTACGGCCACTCTTGAGTCCACATATCATACAATGATATAAGTTCTGATTTACAGAAATCATTGTGGCAGAGAATAGCTTTAATGCTCCTGTCTAAGGATTCAAATATTAAGCTTGAGGCGTGAGCAAATGGTTCAGGCCCTAATGATAACATGGCCAACAGACCAATCTTAAAATGTGTGGAACTGTAAAAATCCCAGTATGTATATTTAGCAGTGAAGGTAGGATTGTCGAGACAATAATAGAAAGCCCATTAGCAGATTTCTCGCCCAGCTTATGAAGGAAAGGGAGCTTTAGACCATTACATATCAAAGGTGAATTTGAGCCTGGAATGGAGCCCATCAGGGTGCCCATCAGGGCAGCTGCAGATTCAATTATAGTTGTGCAATAAAATATATATGAGCACAGGTTTATGAAGAAATATACATTATCAGAGGAAAAGCTGTTAAATCACAAGTTCTAGATAATTTTTCACAGTTTCTGTATAGAAGCAAGATCACCCAAAACAACTCTCAGTTTAATGCCCCTGCCAGCATTTTGAGTGTTTCTCAATTAGTCCAAAACCATACACAATAATAACAAACTCCTAGATAACAAAGTGTGGAGCTAGATGAACACAGCAGGCCAAGCAGCATCTTAGGAACAGAAAAGCTGATGTTTCAGACCCTTCAGCAGAAATGGGGGAGGGGGACAGGGTTTTGAACTAAATAGGGAGAGAGGGGGAGGCGGATCGAAGATGGATAGAGGAGAAAATAGGTGGAGACAAGACAGACAAGTTAAAGAGGTGGGGATGGAGCCTGTAGAGGTGAGTATAGGTGGGGAGGTAGGGAGGGGCTAGGTCAGCCCACGGAGGACAGACAGGTCAAGGGGGCGGGATGAGCTTAGTAGGTAGGAGATGATGGTGTGGCTTGAGGTGGGAGGAGGGGATAGGTGAGAGGAAGAACAGGTTAGGGAGGCGGGGACGAGCTGGGCTGATTTTGGGGTGCAATAGGGGGAGGGGATATTTTGAAGATTGTGAAATCCACATTGATACCATTGGGCTGCAGGGTTCCCAAGCGGAATATGAGTTGCTGTTCCTGCAACAGACTCCTGTTCGTTTTCAGAGATAGTAGGAACTGCAGATGCTGGAGAATCTGAGATAACAAGGTGCAGAGCTGGATAAATACAGCAGGCCAAGCAGCATCAGAGGAGCAGGAAAGCTGACGTTTCGGGCCTAGACCCTGCCTCAGAAATTTTGTTTTCAGCTGATTTGACTGGAAAGTAGGTCCATTCTCCTACAGGCACACTGTTCAAGTTGTATTCTGCAGACAGGTTGGAGGCTGATTTCAGCATAACATCTTTCTGGTTTCTGCAAGTCTGGGGTACATTGGGGATGGGGGCAAGATGGCCTACTGGCATTATTATTAGGCTATTAGTTCAGGAAACTCAGCTAATATCTTGGGGACTTGGTTCAAATCCCGCCACAGCTGATGACTGAATTTGAATTCAATTTAAAAAAATCTGGAATTAAGAATCTACCGATGGCCATTGTTGATAGTCAGAAAAACACAATGGTTTACTGACGTCCTTAAGGGAAGGATATCTGTTATCCTCACGTGGTTTAGCATACATGCTACTATAGACCCACAGCAATGTGGTTGACTTTCAATTTCTGTCTGAAATGGCCAAGCAAGCCAGTCAGTTGTATCAATTGCGACAAATTCTCAACAATGAAATGAAACTGACGCACCACCTGGCATCGACCTATGCAGCAGAAAAGACAACAGCAGAAACAGGGCTGTTAACCCTGCAAAGTCCCCCTCACTAATATCTGGAAGCTAGTATCAAAATTGGAGCGCAGTCTCACAGACTGACATAGTCTTACTCCCGGATGTAGAACTGACAGACAATGTCCGAGACACCACCATCACGACCTTTGCATACGTCTTGTCCCACTAACAGGACAAAGCCAGCAGAGGTGATGGCACAGAGGTATATAGTTGGAAGGGAGATGTCATAGGAGCCCTCAACATTAATTCTGGACCTCATGATGTCTCATAGCTTCGGGTAAAACATGGACAAGGAAACCTTCTGCTGGTTACAATGTACTGAGCTCTCTGGGTCAATGAATCATTACTCCTCAATGTTGAACAACACTTGGAGGACAGGCATGGCGATGGCAAGGGTACAAAATGTACTCTGGATGAGGAATTTCAATGTGCACCACCTAGAGAAGCTTGGCAACAACATTACTCATCAAGCTGGTCGCGTCCAAAAGGTCATAGCTACTAGACTGGATTGGCAGCAGATGGTGAGGGAACCAAAAAGAGGGGAAAACATATTTGTCCTTATCTTCACCGACCTGCCAGTTACAGATGTGTCTGTCCATGTCAGTCCATGTCAGTATCAGTTAGAGTGACGGCCGCACAATCCTTGCGGAGACAAAATACCACCCTCACATTAAGAATACTTTCCATCGTGTTGTGTGGCACTATCACTGTGCTAAATGGGAAAGACTTTGAATAGACCTAGCAAATCAAGACTGGGCATCCATGAGACATTGTGGGCCATCAACCACAGCAGAATTGTACTCTGACACAATCTGTAACCTCATGGTCCGGCATATCCCCCACTCAACCATTACCATCAAGCCATGGCATCAATCCTGGTTCATCGGAGAGTGCAGCAGAGCATGCCAGGAGCAGCACCAGGCATATCTAAAAATGAGGTGTTTACCCGAGGAAGCTACCAAACAGGATTACTTGCATGCCAAATGGCAAAAGCAGCAAGTGACTGACAGAGCTAAGTGATCCCACATCCAAATCAGATCTAAACTCTGCAGTCCTGCCACATCCAGTTGCGAATGGTGGTGGGCATCTAAACAACTCACCAAAGGAGGCGGCTCCACAAACATTCCCATTCTCAATGATGGAAAGGCCACACTATGTGTACAAAAGATAAGGCTGAAGCATTCACAGCAACCTTCAGCCAGGAGTGCTGAGTGGATGATCCATCCTGGCCTCCTCCAGTGATTCCCAACATCATAGATACCAGTCCTCAGCCAATTTGATTCACTGCGTATGATGTCAAGAAATGGTTGGAGGCATTTGATACTGCAAATGCTTCAGGCCCTGATAACATTCGACATTAGTACTGAAGACCTCTGCTCCAGAAATTGCCACTCTCCTAGCCATGCTATTCCAGTATGATTATAGGACCTGACAATGTGCAAAATTTTCTCCTGCGTTCAAAAAAGCAGACAAATCCAACCCAACCAATTACCGCTCCATCAGCCTGTTCTCAATCATCAGTAAAGTGATGGAAGGTGTCATCAACAGTGCTATCAAGCAGCTCCTGCTCAGGAATAACTTGCTCAGTGACGCCCAGTTTGGGTTCTGCCAGGGCCACTCAGTTTTTGACTTCATTACGGTCTTGGCTCAATCATGGACAGAAGAGCTGAATTCTAGAGGTGAGGTGAGAGTGACAGCCATTGACATTCACGGTTACCTTCGACAAAATATGGCATCAATGAGCCCCAGCAAATCTGGAACCAGTGGGTACCAGGATGAAAACCATGGAGATCACAGTGGGTCAGGCAGCATCTATGGAGTGTGAGGTTGTGGTTATTGGAGATTCGTCATCTCAGCTCCATGACATCACTGCAGGAGTTCTTCAGGATAGTGTCCTAAGCCCAACCATCTCCAGCTGCTTCATCAATGACCATCCCTCTTTCATTGAGTGAGGAGAGGGAATATTTAATGGTGATTGCACACTGTTCAGCACCATTTGTGACTACTCAGATAGGAAGCTGTCAGTGTTCAAATGCACAAGAGTTGGACCATATCCAGGTTTGGGCTGACAGTGGCAAGTAATACTTGTGCCACACAAGTGCCAAGCAATTTATTCCCAATAAGAGATGAGCTAATCACTGTCCATTGACATTCAGTGATGTTACCATTACTTAATCCCCCACTATCAACATTCTTGGCATTACCATCAACCACAAAATCACTGACTCACCACCTAAACACAGTGGCTACCACAGCAGATCAGAGCCTAGGAATACTGGGGTGAGCAATTCACCTTTTGACCCACCCACCCAAATCCTGTCCCCCAGATACAGGATACATGTCAAGAGTGTGATGGAATACTCTCCACTTGCCTAGGTGGATGCAGCTCCAACGACACTCCAGAAGTTCGACACCATGTGGGACAAAACTGTCCGCTTGACTGGCACCTCCTCCACAAATAACCATTTCCTCCACCGCCAATGCTCAGTACAGCAAAATACAGGACGCACTATAGAATTTCACCAAAGATCCTTAGACAGCACCTTCTAAACCCACAACCACTTCCATCTGGAAGGACAAGGGCAGCAGATGCTTAGAAACATCACCAACCACAAGATTTCCTCCAAGCCACTCACCATCATGACTTGGAAATATCTCATCACCTCCGTCACTGTGTCAAAGTCCTCCAATTCCTTCACTAAGGGCATTATGGGTCAACTATTAACAAGTTGATTGTAACAGTTCAAGAAGGCACCTTATCTCCATCTTCTCAAGGGCAACTATAATGGCCATTAAATGCTGGCCAACCAGTGATGCCCATGCCCTATGGGTGAATAAAAAATGCCATCCCAAAAAATCCCAAGTGCCTGTAAATTTCTGGGTTAAAGATCCCAAAATCTATTTCAAAGACAGGTGGTTTCCTAATCAATATTCCTCCGTAAACAGATTCATTGCCTCATTGAAGCTATAGCAATGCTCGGGTGTAAAATGGCGAACGTGCAATATGCTCATCATACAATTAGAATTTAAAGAACTGGAATCAGGCTGCGATTTCATCCGCAGTCAGTCCTTACTGATACACTCAGGAAGAATAGTGATTTAATTGAATATAAAGGGTGGCTGCAACCCGAGAAACCACTTTCCATCAAGAACTGGGGAGACGATGACCTCATGGTATTATCGCTGGACTGTTAATCTAGACAGCCAGAGAGTGTTCTGGGGGCCCAGGTTCGAATCCCACCTTGGCAGATGGTGGAGTTTGAGCTCAATAAAATATCTGGAATTAAGAATCTAGTGGTCACGGTGAATCGATTGTCAGGCAAAACTCATCTGGTTCGCTAATGCCCATTAGGGAAGGAAACTGCCATCTTTACCTGGTCTGATCTACATGTGACTCCAGACCACAGCAATGTGGTTGACTCTCAACTGCCCAATGGGCAATAAATGCTGCCTGGCCAGTGATCCTGTGAATGAATAAAGGAAAAAAAAGTTAGTATTTTCTAAACGGACATGAAGAAATTGAAACTATTAAAAGAAGCAAACAGAATTGGGCCTCCTCCGGTGTCACAGTGACATCACCTACAAGCTGGAGGAGCTACACCTCATATTTCCTCGTCGGGAGCCAACAGCCTGATAGTCAGTTTTAAAATCTCCCCACCCCTGGCCTCATCCCTCCATCTCATCCCCACCTTCTTGACCTGACACAGCCTGCCCATCTTCTTTCCCATCTACCTACCCACCCTTACCACTGACCAATCCCCACCACTCCCTACCTGCACTCACCTATCACCACCCCATCTACTTTCTCCAGCCCCACCCCACCTCTCTATTTATTTCTTAGTTCCCTTCCACCTCCCCATTTCTGAAGAAGGGTCCTGACCCAAAATATTAACTTTCCTGCTTCTTTGATGCTGCCTGACCCGCTGTGAACCTCCAGCTCCATTCTGTGTTGTCTCTGACTCTGGCATCTGAAGCTTTTACTATCTCAAACTGAAACCATTGTTTTGTTTAGTCCTATAGACATGTACATTTTGTCCCAGAGTTGTCAACATTGGTGTGATTCTGAATCATGCACAGTCTGTATTCGGAATTGTCACAAGAATTCTCTGGCTGACAATCAAACAACAATTAAGTTACGGTCGGACACTGGGAGGATTGCTTGGTTTCTGTGCCAAGTAGTTAATTCAGTGTAACAAAGGGTTACTCTTTGTCAACGTGCTATTCAATTGCTTTGAAATGTTTTTTTTAAAGTCATATGATTTTCATTTCCTTGTTCTGTAAACTGATAGCACTAACATTTTTGCATTTGGCTCTTCCCCAATCTGAGGTACACGCCCAAAACATTCAAAAATATTGGTTTTGCAAGTTCTTAATGATGGCTTGGATTACCATCTCATGAGGACTGTGCAAAGTCCTCATGAGAATTGCATAATATGTTCATGAATATGAATATATTCATTTCATTATGCAATAGGATGCAACAGGCTCTCCGAAATCAGGAACTGATTTTTAAAAGAATTCCTTGTTGGGAAGAAGGAATAGTGCCCTCTATAGTGACAAATGATCTTTCAATTGTCTCAACTCTATTTTTTCTCTTCCTCGAGTCTACTGTTTTGCTATTTCAACCTCTCAAACTAACCCTCCATTGAACTCACACACGCCAATCACTATGGTCCTTGCCTTCTGATAGAGACATGGACATTTACAGCAGAGAAGGAGGCAAAAACAGAAGTTGTTGTCAAAAAGCTCAGCTGGTCTGGCAGCATCTGTGAGGACACAACCAGCAACACCAGAGAAGACAGCCACACCGAGCCCTGCTGAATTTTCACCTTCCCCCTAGACCTTCCCCTGATTGAGGACGATTGGTCAGTCCTCAGCAAGGGGCTCACCTTTGTCCCGCTCCACCCACACATCAACAAATACCAGTCACGTTTGGACATAGAGCAGTTTTTCCGCCGCCTCCGCCTCCACGCTTACTTCTCTAACCGTGAGCCTGACCTTCCCTCCACTGACCCCTTCACCCACCTCCAAGACAAGTCCTCCTCCTGGACACCACCCCCAGGCCTCCTAAACTCCCTCGGCCTCTTCATCTCCAACTGCATTTGAGATATTAATTGCTTCAACCTCTCCACCCCCTCACCCACTCCAACCTCTCCCCTGCAGAACATGCAGCCCTCCACTCCCTCCGCTCCAACCCCAACCTCGCCATCAAACCGGCAGACAAGGGAGGCGCAGTTGTAGTATGGCGCACTGACCTCTACATTGCTGAGGTCAGACACCAACTCTCCGACACCTCCTCCTACCGCTCCCTGGATCATGACCCCACCCCGAGCAACAAACCATCATCTCCCAAACCATCCACAACCTCATCACCTCAAGTGACCTCCCACCCACAGCCTCCAACCTCACTGGTCCCCAACCCCGCACTGCTGCTTCGATCTCCTTCACAAAATCCACAAACCTGCCTGCCCTGGTCGACCTATTGTCTCCGCCTGCTCCTGCCCCACCAAACTCATCTCCGCCTATCTGGAGTATATAAAATGTGAGGCTGGATGAACACAGCAGGCCCAGCAGCATCTCAGGAGCACAAAAGCTGACATTTCGGGCCTAGACCCTTCATCAGAGAGGGGGATGGGGTGAGGGTTCTGGAATAAATAGGAAGAGAGGGGGAGGCGGACCGAAGATGGAGAGAAAAGAAGATAGGTGGAGAGGAGAGTATAGATGGGGAGGTAGGGAGGGGATAGGTCAGTCCAGGGAAGACGGACAGGTCAAGGAGGTGGGATGAGGTTAGTAGGTACGAGATGGAGGTGCGGCTTGAGGTGGGAGGAAGGGATGGGTGAGAGGAAGAACAGGTTAGGGAGGCAGAGACAGGTTGGACTGGTTTTGGGATGCAGTGGGGGAGGGGAAGAGCTGGGCTGGTTGTGTGGCGCAGTGGGAGGAGGGGACAAACTGGGCTGGTTTTGGGATGCGGTGGGGGAAGGGGAGATTTTGAAACTGGTGAAGTCCACATTGATACCATTGGGCTGCAGGGTTCCCAAGCGGAATATGAGTTGCTGTTCCTGCAACCTTCGGGTGGCATCATTGTGGCACCGCAGGAGGCCCATGATTGACATGTCATCTAAAGAATGGGAGGGGGAGTGGAAATGGTTTGCGACTGGGAGGTGCATTTGTTTATTGCGAACCGAGCGGAGGTGTTCTGCAAAGCGGTCCCCAAGCCTCCGCTTGATTTCCCCAATGTAGAGGAAGCCACACCGGGTACAGTGGATGCAGTATACCACATTGGCAGATGTGCAGGTGAACCTCTGCTTAATGTGGAAAGTCATCTTGGGGCCTGGGATAGGGGTGAGGGAGGAGGTGTGGGGGCAAGTGTAGCATTTCCTGCGGTTACAGGGGAAGGCGCCGGGAGTGTGGAGCGAACAAGGGAGTCACGGAGAGAGTCGTCTCTCCGGAAAGCAGACAGGGGTGGGGATGGAAAAATGCCTTGGGTGGTGGGGTCGGATTGTAGATGGCGGAAGTTTCGGAGGATGATGCGTTGTATCCGGAGGTTGGTGGGGTGGTGTGTGAGAACGAGTGGGATCCTCTTTGGGCGGTTGTGGCAGGGGCGGGGAGTGAGGGATGTGTTGTGGGAAATGCAGGAGATGCGGTCAAGGGTGTTCTCGACCACTGTGGGGGAAAGTTGCGATCCTTGAAGAACTTGGACATCTGGGATGTGCGGGAGTGGAATGCCTCATCGTGGGAGCAGATGCGGCGGAGGCGGAGGAATTGGGAATAGGGGATGAAATTTTTTCAGGAGGGTGGGTGGGAAGAGGTGTATTCTAGGTAGCTGTGGGAGTCGGTGGGCTTGAAATGGACATCAGTTACAAGCTGGTTGCCTGAGATGGAGACTGAGAGATCCAGGAAGGTGAGGGATGTGCTGGAGATGGCCCAGGTGAACTGAAGGTTGGGGTGGAAGGTGTTGGTGAAGTGGATGAACTGTTCGAGCTCTGGGGAGCAAGAGACGGCGCCGATACAGTCATCAATGTAACGGAGGAAGAGGTGGGGTTTGGGGCCTGTGTAGGTGCGGAAGAGGGACTGTTCCACGTAACCTACAAAGAGGCAGGCCACGTAACCTACAAAGAGGCCATTATCACTCCGCCTATCTGGAATCCATTTTCTCCCCCTTGGCCCAGGATCTCCCTACCTATGTCTGTGACACCACCCATGCCCTCCACCTCCTCCAGAACTTCCAATTCCCCAGTCCCCAACGCCTCATTTTCACCACGGATGTCCAGTCCCTATACACCTGCGTTCCTCAAGCAGATGGCCTAAAGGCCCTCTGCTTCTTCCTGTCCTGCAGACCCGACCATTCCCCCTCCACTGACACCCTCATCTGCTTAGCCGAACTCGTCCTCATCCTCAACAACTTCTCTTTCAATTCCTCCCACTTCCTACAGACAAAGGGGGTGGCCATGGGTACCCGCATGGGCCCCAGCTATGCCTGCCTCTCTGTAGGTTACGTGGAACAGTCCCTCTTCCATTCCTAACTGGCCCTAAGCCCCACCTCTTCCTCTGTTACATTGATGACTGTATCGGGGCCACCTCATGCTCCCAAGAGGAGCTCGAACAGTTCATCCATTTCACCAACACCTTCCACCCCAACCTCAAATTTCCATCCTATAGGGGAGAATCCAAACTCATACTTTTGATACAAAAACAGAAATTGTTGATGAAACTCAGCAGGACTGGTGGCCTCTGTGGAAAGAAAGCAGAGCGAAAATTTTGAGCACACAGTTTCCTTTTCAGAACATACTTCTGATACTGTTGTCAGCAAGGAGGATAAGTGAAACCCTTTAGCTTATCATCCTTTACTGGAATATTGGAGAACTGTTGTTACATTAGAAGGCACAATGACACAGTTATGTTCCTGGACAAGAAATCCAGAGGCCTGGATTAATGAGCTGATGTCAGGAGTTCAAATCCAACACAGCAGCCGGGGAAGTTAGATTCAGTTGCCTAAATAAAGCTAGAGTAAGTTAATACCATTTTGTTACCATAAAGCTACTGACTTATTGTAAAAACCTTGCCTAGTCAACTAATGTCTCATATCCAAGTAACTTCAGCCCCACTGCAATGCCATTGACTTTTAGCTGCCCTCTGACATGGATGGAACAAGCTGGTTAACAAAGGGTAAACAGGGCAGAGAAATAACTGTGGGTTTTGGTAGTGGACATCCATATTTTGAGAAAAACAATCAAAACAAACCAAATATGAAAGCTAAAGATTTCTATATAAATCTTTCTGCTGATTTTCTACCGAAGTTAGAGCAGAACACAGATGGAATTCTTTGAGATCTCTAATAGCCAATCTGAATGTTCTTCCATTTTTGCTCAGATTTCACCCTGCCATGAGAATGGCTAACCCATCCAATTCTATCATCAATATGAAATGCCTTTGTTGAAAAGAATTGTGAGCTGGATTATAGAAATAAACTAAATCCCTCCATGAAATAAATATTGAGGCAGAGGTTTTCTCTGAAATCCTTACAGAATTATCTGTGACATTTCACAGACTACTTCCATGGAAATATAAAATAACTATTTTGTTTCCTCAAACCCGCATTTGTACTAGGCTTACTCAATGGGATAGAGATAATCACGGGTAAATTAGACAAATGCAATACCTGTTCAGTAAAATAAACACAAATTTTTACTTGGCTACTCAGAAATTGACGACTGAACAGAACAACAAAAACATGCATTTTGATGTCAAATATCCCTCATCAGCCAGCAATCCCTAAACCTGCAAACTTTTCGCTTCACCCTAACAGGGACATACAGTCCCTGGACTCTTGACGTCACCCTTTTAAAAGCCTCCCATTTGCCAATCATTCCTTTTCCTTCAAACAGACTCACCCAATCGACCTCTGCTAGATCTTGCCTGATGGCCCCAAAATTGGCCCTGCTCCAGTTTATCAACTTAACCTGTGGGTCTATCCTATCTTTTCCCATAACTATGTTAAAACTAAGAGCATTATGGTCATGGGACCCAAAGTGCTCTCCAACTGACACTTCAGTCACTTGCCCAACCTTGTTTCCTAACAGGAGGTCTGGTAATGCACTGTCCCAGGTAGGTCCCTCCACATATTGATTTAAGAAACCTTCTTGAACACATTTGACAATTTCCACCTCGTCTGGGCCTTTTACATTCTGGGTGGTCCAGTCAGTACAGGGGAAATTAAAATCTCCAACCAATCCAACTCTATTATTCCCATAGCGATCTGCAATCTCTCTACAAATCTGCTCCTCTAGTACCCCCTGGCTACTTGGGAGTCTATAATACAGTCCCAACAGAGAGACCACCCCCTTCTTGTTTCTAAGTTCTAAGAATATGGCCTCATTTGATGTACATTTATATTGTACTTGGATTTCCAGAAGGCATTTGACAAGATGCTACGTAGAAGGACATTACACATAATAGGAGTTTGTGGTGCAGGGGTAATATTTTAGAATGGATGGAATATTGACAACTAAATTTTCAGATGACACACAGATAATTTTTTTAAAGTATATTTTGAAGAAGAGAATGAGGAGGATTCCTATCGAAGATAGATATTGTTCAAAGGCACTTTATATTTAATATTGCTTGGAGGACTTTGTTTTGACAGATTGTGAAAAAAAGATGGACTGATATTAAGTTTGGTGAAACACTTTAGACTGTAATGCTGAAATGATATTAAGTGACATGGAAAGGTCTGAGATTATTTTTTGCAGTGTGCTAAATGGACATTCCAAAGGAAGCGGCAGAAGGTATGCTACTATTGACCTTGACATCAACGAATCATGCAGTCATAGAGATATACAGCACGGAAACAGACCCTTCAGTTCAAATCATCAATACCAACCAAACATCCTAAATAAATCTAGTCCCATTTGCCAGCATTTGGCTCATATCTCTCTAAATTCTTTCTATTCATGTCCCACCCAGATGCCTTTTAAATGTTGTAACAGCCTCCACCACTTCCTCTGGCAGTTCATTTCAAAGAAGCACCACTCACTGCGTGAAAACATTGCACCTTAGGTCCCTTTTACATCTTTTCTTCCTCGGTAATATGGACATTTTTCAAGATGTTTCTATTTATTTCCCCACATTCTATATCTTCCATATCCTCCTCCACAGTGAACACTGATGCAAAATACTCATTTAGTATCTCCCTCAGCTCCTCGAAGTATCTAGGTTAGGGTGAACTAAGTTACCACTTTAGCTTGCAATTCAGTGATCTCTGTTGAGTAGTATGTGTACATACATTTCAACAAAGATAGGAATGTTGTTAGCTCTCCTTAGTATTCCCTGACTCAGTCCACACATTGAGATACATCACTTGGGACTGACGACATCATTAGAAATATGAGGAAACTTTAATAGTTCCCATCGGAAAACAAAGTTCAGATGGAACACAAATCAGAAATTGACACATCACAAGGGTATTCACAATCCACTGCCTGAATCAACAGCCACAGCTAACATAATTCACTACCTGGTTTTGAGTGAGTGGAACTGGGTTTCCAAGAGAAGGGTGTTGGTAAATTTTAACATCCTGTGGTCACCCAGGACAGAATCAACTTACCATAACAAACAGTTTATAAAACTGGAAATTTCCTGTTATGTATTGCTGAACTATCTGCTGTAATCAAATCTATCAGGCACTAGCCTATTATGTGTTCATGGAACAGGAACACTTACTGTGGACCTGGATTAGTCATCCTCTAAACATTTCCTGTATCCAGAGTTGGCGTCCATGTCACAATGTGCAAATTTGTTTTCTAGCTATCAGACCTTTCTTAGTCATTGGAAACCACATCAATCAACAACGTGACCAAACTAAGTACTGAGCATTAGCAAGACAAATAAGGAGTCTGTTACCAATGGACTCAAGTGTTTCTTCTGTTGCCCCAGCTTTACTACTTCCAGTTACATGGAAATCATTGTTGGATTTCAGGACCTCGGAACCAGCAGCACTATCTCATAGCACTGCTACAGGATTCTGTAATACATCCCCATAGATATAAAGCAGAGATGTTTACCAACAAATTAGGATCTTACTGTTCTTAACAAATTTACTTTTAAAACAAATTGTATTTGGAATGTTTTCATTTCCTCTGAAGAATAAAGGGTTAAAATAATAGAGGTTTAATCTGTGGCAAATTATCAGATCACTAATGATTAAAACATTTTATTTGTGTGACTATCAGCTTAATGGATTTATTCAATCATGTTGGCTTCAGGTGCTATTTAAGACCATCTTGGTAAAACTGAGTGTGTTATATAGTATGATACTGCTCTGTTTATTTAACCGATGAAAAAGTTTCCAAATAAAAAGAACACAAGACTTTATTGCTGTGGATAGCTATTGATCTGGATGTGGAAAAATGAGCACTCCTGATTGTGCTTCTGTGCACAATGTAAGCAAAAGAGTAATATGATATTGCAGGCTTATACATTTACCATTGTAGGTGACTACGTCCTTTTTAAATACAAGTACCATGACCCCTGCTGGAAAGTGAGCACATGCAATTACAAGAAAACGATGGAACGAACAGCTGTAATTCAATTAAATATTAATATCAAATGCTTCCCAAATGTACACATGAATTATTTTGTAAGGGGAATGTATAAATCTCAATATTAGAAGAACTTATTTCCAGGATATGTCTCAGGGATTAAAGGCTATGGGCTAAAAGCAGGAACAGGATATACAGGGAGTTGGATGATCAGCCATGACTGCTGGACTAGGCTCAAAGGGTATGTAGTGATTAGAACCGTGGCCAGGTAGATCTCATTGAATATGAGATTCTTGATTGGGGTTGTTAACCTAGGCCAATCAGGGAGTCCTGGCTGATAGATACAACAGGAGATTGAGAAGGTACAGTGCACATCTAAATAAACGTGGCAATGGATTACAGCCTCTTTGTAGTTATTTCAGGGCCTAATGGTCCACTTAGGAACAGGAAGAGGACATTGGTCCCCCTGACCGCGCTTTGAAATTCTGTTTCCCACATGTCTAATCTGACTCCACCTTCTCCCTCCAAAAACCACAACGGAGTTCCACCTTCCAACAAACGTCACGTTTAAAAGATTATTTTCCATCACCTCCATCATGACGTCATTAACCCCTTTCCCTTTCACCAAGCCAAATAAATTGTGCCCTCTAAATTAGAAGATAGAACCTACATGTTGATTACTCCTGGAATGCGGGCGTGCTGTATTGGTAATGTCACTGGGTTAATAACACCATGCTCACACTCTGGGGGTATGTCTTCTGATCCCACCATTGCAAAGGATGAAATTTGAATTACAGGCAGGAGGTTTAGAGAGAATTTGAGAAAAAAACGTCTTTGTCAGGAGGGTGGTGATGCTCTGGAATACATTGCCTGGGAGGGTAGTTGACGAAAGTAATCTCACAACCTTTGACAAGTGTTTGGTTGAACAATTTAAGTCTCATAACATTCAGGGCTGTGGGCTCAGTGTAGGACTAGCATAAGTAGAAGGGTAATTTTTGGCAGTACAGACTCAATTGGCCAATTGGTCTCTTCTGTACTGTATGATTCGCTGATCCTTTGTTCTTCTCACCGCAACTTTTCTTACAACGGCAGGACATACAACACCCATTATTTTGTCTCCTTCCTTTATCAATGGCCGAAGCCCTAAATAGTTCTTTCTGGTAAAACACCCACTTACATCTTTTAAAGTTGTAGTCTATACTGTATTTAGTGCTCATGACACAAACTCCAATATATTGATGAAACCAAAAACCCTACCTTATGAACAGCTCTATTCATCCACATGTGTGACACTGAGGTGCCAGTCACTTGTCACTCCACTGCAACCTCTGTGTCCTGAGCATTCAACATTGTTCCAATGAAGTTTAATTTTCATTTAAGAAATAAGAACTCTTTCTTCGACAGGATTTTTAAGGATTCCTGGATTTAGCACCAAACTCA
This sequence comes from Stegostoma tigrinum, assembly GCF_030684315.1. Taxonomy (NCBI): domain Eukaryota; kingdom Metazoa; phylum Chordata; class Chondrichthyes; order Orectolobiformes; family Stegostomatidae; genus Stegostoma; species Stegostoma tigrinum. The sequence continues at coordinate 65,516,836 of NC_081361.1, read as the reverse complement.
CAGATTTCAGATTATAATCACAGCACAATTTCTTTTCTTTCCTTTTTGAATAACATCTGCTGGTGATGGTTCGATTTCTCATTTAAACCTCTTCTAGATGTATATTTTCTTCCCTTACTTGTGACATTAGTAGTTCCTTTTGGTTGCACCATTATCCCTTTTGTTGTTTAATCTCCCCTGCCCTCAACCCGATCAGATGTGTCATGATAGTAGTAAAATTTAGACTATCAATTTTCAACTCCATCATCTGATTTGGGATTGCTGTGAACTGAAATGGATCTAAAAAAGAAAAAAAAATATATAAAATACTGACGGCAATACTTACTTCACATCTGGTTGAGCCAAACTTTATTAATAAACGAAAGCACAGACTGAACATTAGCAAATGGGCTGAAACCAGTCAACCACACTTGGATTTCTTGCTTAATTTTACACTTTATAGAAAGTAGTTATGCCAGTGGTAAAAATGGACTATCAATTTCGGCTTCTGTCATCTGATTTTAATACCTGGACACTTTTATGGATTAAAATTATTTTTAGAAGGGAAGAAGCATCTTAAGATGGCCATGGTGGCCACCTGACCAGGCTGAACACAGAAAACCATCAATAAACATGACCCAGTCAGAACTGAAATTAATGTACCATTGAAACCAATAATTCAGATCTGTATTGTTTGTTTGATGTAGGATTTTTTGGAAGTTTCATATATTGGGATAAAAGACTCTGAAGAAGTAAATTGCATTTTTAAAAAGTGTAACATAGCTGTATGCCAAAAAGAATTATAAATCTTTGATATGGCCAACCTAGGGGATTAAGAGAACTAATTTGCCCCTCCTCAATGGGTCACAAAGTTTGTAAGTTGAAGATAAAATGCACCACCTACAATTATCCAGTTTGTAGATAATAAACCCAGGTATGAGACGACTCACATGCGCTGTATTTCAAGTAACTGCTTTAGCAAAGCTTAGGTGACATGGATTTGCAACTGGAACTCTCAACCTCTTGAAGGACAATGCAGCTGATAATATTGCAAACTACAGAGAATCAGCTGATCAGCAAGAACTCTGCAATTATCTTCAATTTCATATCTGATATTGATCCAGGACCATGGTTCCATTGATTCCTAAACAACCATGTTCTCAGGTTAAAATATAATAGCTAAACAATGCTCTCAAGACTTTTAACTACAAATTCTTTTGTCGTCTTTTTGGTACTGGACATTATCCTCTTTTAAGCATTTCACCTACTGTTGTGTGTGCTTGATGTTCCATTTTTATCACTTTTCTCAGCATTACACAAGAGTAAAATAATTGGGTCCTTAATTGTTTCTGGCGAACGGGTAAACAATTTGACTGAAGTCAGGTATTGTTACATGCCAAATATAATATCTCTTCATTCATGGGAGGTGAGCATCACTACCTGGGCCAGCATTTATTACATGTCCCTAGTTACCCTTAATAAAGTGGTGATGAGCTGTCTTCTTGAACCACTACTTATTTGAGTCCCCTTCCCCTCTCTCATTTTCTGAAGAAGGGTCCAAATCCAAAATGTCAGCTTTTCTGCACCTCTGATGCTGCTTGGCCTGCTGTGTTCATCCAGCTCTACACCTTGTTTTCTCAGACTCCAGCATCTGCAGTTCCTACTGTCTTCTTGAACCGCTGTAGTGTTTCCATCTAATATGGCTTAACTCACAATACCATTCGAGAGGGAATTCCAGGATTTTGATCCAGCAACAGTGAAGGAACAGTGATATAATCAGGATGGTGAGTGGCTTGGAAGGGAACTTGTGGGTGGCGGTGTTCACATCTATCAGCTTCCCTTGTCCTTCTAGATGGAAGTTGCTGTCTAAGGATCTTTGATGAATTTCTGCAGCACATCTTGTAGCGAGTCCACACTATTACAACTGAGTATCAGTGGTGGAAGGAGTGGATATTTGTCGATATGGTGCCAATTAAGTGGGTTACTTTCACATGAATGGTATCAAACTTCTTGAGTGTTGTTGAAGCTGTACCCATTCAAGCAATCAGGGAGTATTCTATCACAATCCTAGACTTGTACCTGATATGAAGTCGAGAGGTGAGCTGCAGCATTTCTAACCTCTGACCTACTCTTGTAACATTGCATTTATGTAGTGGGTCCAGTTGAATTTCATGTCATTTGAAATCCCAAAGATGTTAATAGGGGGATTCAGTGATGGTAATGCCAAAGAATGCCAAGAGGTGGTGATTAGATTGTCTCTTATTGGTGATGGTCATAGCCTGGCATTTGTGAGGTTTTGAATGTTAATTGCGTCTAGTCAGGCCAAGCTTGGATATTGTCCAGATCTTGCAGCATTTTGAACATGGACTGCTTTAGTATCTGAGGAGTCGTGAATGTTGCTGAACATTGTACAATCATCAGCGAACATCCCTCACTTCTGACCTTACAATGAAGGGTAGGTCATTGATGAAACAACTAAAGATAGTTGAGCTAAGGACACTTTTACATGAATGTAGCTGAAAATAGTGATGATAGAGACTCCAATTTTCTTTTCAGCATGTGGCGACCAAATATCTCTCCCAAACTTAGCACCTGCCATTGGCAGATGTTGGGAGGAATTGTGGATAGACACTTTTCTTGTTTGGGTGCATTATGAAAGCATCTTATTTAGTTATCAAATCTTGGGTGGGATTCAAAGCTGGAGCTTCTGCCACAGAGGAAATGATGCCGTCCACTAAGCCTGCAATGGATCAAATAGCATGCTCCTGCGTTGCATACATAAAGTCTTACAGAGTTGGAGGCCATCATCCATCCTACTGTTTCTGTGCCAGCTATACGATTTCACCGCATAAGTATACTAACAGACTGTAACAGCTTGGGTAAGTAGGCCAGCCATCAGTTTGCAATTGAGGACTGTAGCGGACATAATCTGATGATTAGTCTCAGTCATCCTTGTGACGATAGATAAAGCAAACAAAAATAGAAACAGAACTCAGGAAGGGTCACTGGACCCAAACCATTAAGTCTAATTTCCCTCCACAGATACTGCCAGACTTGCTGAGCTTTTTCAGCAATTTCTAATTTTGTTTCTCATTTCCAGCATTCGCAATTCCTTGGTTTTTATTTAGATAATGTAAAACCTATCTCGCAGACAAATTGAGGCTTGTTGCTGTATTCTTTGTGTAAATTTTAACTGTTCAGAGAAAAGGCAAGTATTCCTGCCAAGCATAACAAATTCACTTTCATCTGCAAGTACTGGGTGAGATTAAAGGTTTGAGTCTATAAAGATATCCTTTATCAGGTATGTGGGTATTGTTCTATGCAATGGAACAAATTAAATTCAAAACAACTATGTCAAATCATACCATACCCAACATTCTATACGACAATGCATCAAACTTTGCCACAATAGTCCATTAAACTTGGCAGCACTGAGCATTATCTACCACCTGATCCAACCCATCATCTGCCTTTACTAATTGTCTTTCAAGAAAACTGAAAAGCACTGGCCCAGCTACATTGATGACAGCAATAATTTATCGAGAACAGTCAAAACCTGTGACATTCACTCAAATTGTAAATGCATTTGACTAAAAGTTGAAATGGTCAATGGGAAAATAAATGATTTTAAAACAGAAATTGCTGGAATAACTCAATTGGTCGAAGTAGCTTTGCTAGAGACACAAACAATATTCAAGTTTCAGCCTGGTGATCTGTCCGTCTAAAGATATGCAGGTTAAGTGAGTTATAGGGGGATAGATTTGGGTGGTTGCTCTGAGGGTCATTGTGGACTTGTTGGGCCGAAGGGCCTGTTTCCACGCCATAGGGATTCTATGATTATGATCTATGAACAGGTTTTTAACCAGCAGGGATAAACAAGCGAGGGCAGAGCAGAAGGAAGGTCTGTGATAGGGTGGAAGGCAGCAGAGATTAAACAACAAAAGAGATGATTCTGAAAGGTAAATGAAAAGCGAGTGATAGAACCACCACCTCAGTCAGAACTCATCTGTACTTGGACTGTCCCAGCTGATGGTTACACAGGGCAAGTCGGATAGTAGAGTGAAATTAGGCTTGAGGGATGGTAAGTTTAAATTTTTACAGTTGATTACTGTGGTGGTTGGTCACAAACATATTCACATAGGCCATGTAGGAATTTAACTTTAACAAAAAACACAAGCTCATTACACAAAAGAAATTAAACAAGTGATTTTTAAAAAAAAATTATATGACAGTTTAGGAAGATCTTAACAGAAACTTTATTTTCTGTTTCAACTTGTTTTTGAGACCAGAACAAGATCAGCCATGACCTTAGCAAGCATGAAGGGCTGAATTGCTTACTCCCGCTCCTAATTCCTGTGTTCCCAAACTGTTTCCCAGCAATATCAACAACAGGTACTACAACCCCGGAGAAATACTACTTATTAAAATCCTTTAATTTCTTATTTCTGTCACTGTTCAGTTGTCCTTCTTGCACTGCTGGCATAATCCTTGTTTCAGTTCAGACAATTTAAACTTCTCCAGACTCCCACAGCTTGGCAACCTCACAGGCTCAAAGATTTTTATAAGGATGATTGTTCTCCTAGACAAGTGGATTCTCCTGCGAGGAGATAACTTCTCTTCTGAAATGAACTCCTGATTCTGGGCGTAAGACAAACAGAAACAAAGAGCATTTGATATGTTTACTTTTTTGGTCATTAATTCAGCTGAGAAGCTTTGCATCAATTAACATCACGTGTCCTTTGTGATACTTGAATAAACATGTTTTCTTGGAAATTACGTATTTAGGCCACTGCTCCAAATAAATAAACATCTTAAAAATAATATCTTCATAGAACAAAAAAATCATAAGTCACCTCCCTTTAAAAAGTTAAATTTCCAAAACGATAACAAAATACACATTTATCACTGACTTCACGCGTCAAAAACAGCTGCACGCACCAACCTGAACTGGACCAAGTGGTTGCACAAAGGTGAGCTTGGTGTTGGAGCACTCCTCACAAGGAAGACTGTTATAGGCACAGATCAACACAAATATTTCTAAATCCTCCCTGCTTTAAGACTCAAATTAAAGCAGCAGGTGCCATTCACTTGTATGGTTCTTGTACCCTGATCTCCTGGGATGTTTTAATTCCTGTTGTTTCAAATATTTATCTTATTTCCTTTTAAAGAACATTCTAGACTCCTACAATTGACAATTTTCCACCAGTGGAGACATTGTGCCATTGTTAACCTGAAGTAAATTCCCCACATTTCACATTCCTTTGCTGGTCACACAGCCTCACTCCTGCAGCCTCACTCACCATGTTGCTGTTGTTCTGTTGAAATTACTTATGTCTGAGTCCACTCCATTTACCAGTACCTCTTTCTTTCTTCCAAGCTTTGTACACCCCTCTCTTCCTTGTTGCCATTCCCTTGTGATTCCTCAATACTCACTGTCCACCCTCCAAAGTGCTAATCTCCACAACACCATCCCTCTTTCCATCCCCAATCTGAAACCATTTCTATTTCAGTGACAAATCGCTATTCATTCATTTCACCATCCTAGCTCCCACACCAATGCCTGAATAACTGGTGCAAATTATTAGTCAGCTACACATTTCATTTCCAATGCTTCTGTTGCACAGTTAGCTTTTCTTCATTACTGATGGACGTATGAAAATCTTCAAAAATGCAAGAAAACGTATTAATGGACCTTGGTGATAAGGTCCACCAACAATTTTAAAGTCAAATTGATCAGCAACTTCACACCTTAATGTAAGTCATTTCTGTAATGCTGAACTTTGTGATCTCAATTAGTTAATGAAACTGGATATTAAGAATTCATTGTAATGGCCATTGTTGAATGGCATTGTTAATAAGAACATTAGCCATTGACGTGAAGCAAAATATTTACATTCCAGCCGTTTCTCAGAGTACCCAAGTGGATTTTCTGATTGTTAGTATGATTAAATGTTTCTATTTTAAAATGTAACATTGTATTTAACTCTGGAGTTTTTTTCATATTCATCACATCCTTCTAATAGTAATTTTAATCTGCCCTAATGCACTATTCACAGAAACTGGTAGGGAGGTCATGTTGCAGCTGTACAGGACGTTGGTTAGACCACTTTTGGAATACTGCATGCAATTCTGGCCTCCCTGCTAGAGAAAGATATTGTGAAACTTGAAAGGGTTCAGGAAAGACTTACAAGGATGTTTCCAGGGTGGGAGTGTTTGAACTACAGGGAAGAGGCTGAATAGCCTGGGGCTACTTTCCCTGGAGCACCAGAAGCTGAGCAGTGACCTAAAAGAGGTTCATAGAATCACGAGGGGCATAGATAGGATGAATAGTCAAGGTCTTTTCTCCGAGTCAGGGGCAGTCCAAAATTAGAAGGCATAGGTTTAAAGTGAGAGGGGAAATATTTAAAAGGGACTGAAGTAGCAACTTTTTCCATGCAGAGGGTGTTGTGTGTTGGAATGAGCTGCCAGCGGAAGTAGTGGATGCCGGTACAATTATATAATTTCAAAGGGTATATGAATGGGTATGCATGGGTATATGAATAAGGGTTTAGAAGGATATGGGGCAAATGGGACGAGATTATTTTAGTATATCTGGTCAGCACGGACGAGTTGGACTGAAGGGCCTGACTGCATGATGTACAGCTCGATGATTCTAATCCTGGCTTATTAATAATATCTATCTGACTTGATGTAGAGTGCATCCCATTCTATTCTGTACTCTATACCTGCAAAACTACAAGCATCACTACAATACTGCATTATGACATGATAGGTATAACCAATTTGACTATTAAAGCAGATGTAGCTAAAATCAATTTAATAATTAATTCAGCATTCGGCTTGAAGGGCTATAATGTGTCATTTTCAGTTGCAGATTTTACGAGCTGATTTTACTTTGAGAACATAAAACTTCAAACTGCTTTGCTCCAGTTGTAACTTATGATTCCACAGAGCTGATTCTACTTGCACAGCAAACATTAAGGCAAGAGTTATGTTTCTATTAATTCTTCCAATTAACCCTCATATAAAGTGTGTCAAATTTCTGTTTGTGTTTTAGCTATCACACCTCATTTTTAAGAGTGTTTTACCAAGTTAAATATACATAGCAGTACTTATTCAAGTATGCAAATATTCACAAGGGACTGGATATTTTATTTTAGAAAGAATCAATGATCTACAAGAAACATTTCTGGGTCTTTTTTGCTCTAGGACATACATATTACATTTATCATTTAAAAACTTTTAAAAAGAACATTCAAAATCTCTGGCAAAGGTTCTTTAATCTTACAGTCAGATACCAATTTTAACTCCAGCCAGTTTTTGTCATACACATTTAAAACTCAAGAGTGCTACCTTAAAATGCACTTACAGCAGTCAGAAACGGGCTTGGTTACTATTTTAACTTCCCAGACTCAAAGGAATCATATGGGCTGGATTTCACCAATCCACTGGCAAACCCACACGTGTAGCATATAGTAGATAGTGACCCAAGAGCCTATTTAGAGTGGGAAAGCAAAACTTAAGGCAAGGCTGCAAAAGCTGGTGTCAGGCTTTGTTAACTGAGTGAGATACTGCATTAACTACATAAGATCAAGAAAAGCAGGCACCTGTGTTTTTTTAAAAAGAGAGTTTGCAGCTAAGTGCCACTTCAGATTAAGCTTTGAGTCACCTTGCTTCATTTTGTAAAGCCAATGCCATTATGTTTTACACAGTTGGACAAGTGAGCAGCCTACACATTTAAAGTGGTACAGTGATACAAATTATTTTAGCAGAAATGTCTGTGACTGGCTGTTTCTGGCAGAATCAGGCTGACTCACAATGATTGTCACAATTACATCTACAAATTGGAAATTTAAACACCAGTGTGTTCAAGATCCAGCTGACTCCCTGCAGGAAAAGATTTTTCTCACGTCACTGTTGTTTCTTGTATCATTCACCGCTCAATCCTTGGTTCTTCAGCTTCCTGTCAATGAGGAGAGTTTCTCCTATTTACTTTGCCCATACCGCTTATGATTTTGAACACTTTTATTCAATTTACTTTAAACTTGCTCTTTCATAAGGACAACAGACCCAGCTTCTCCAATTCATCTGACTTTAGTAACAGAATTGCCATACCCAAAGAACTATTATCATAAGAGATAACAAAGTGTGGAGCTGGATAAACACAGCAGGCCAAGCAGCATCTAAGGAGCACAAACGCTGACATTTCGAGCCTAGACCCTTCTGATGCTGCTTGTCTTGCTGTGTTCATCCAGCTCCACACTGTGTTATCTCGGATTCACCAGCATCTGCAGTTCCCATTATCTCATACAATTTTAACCGTTATCATAATCCTTTTTCAGTCCTTTAAACTTCCACAACCTTTCTAAGGTGCCTAGAATTGGGTACAATACTTCAGTTGATGCTGAACCAGTGTATTGTGAAGAAGGTTACTTATAATATCTGTGGTCTTCAATAGCCTATACCTCTAGCTATAAAGCTTAAAATACCAAATGCCTTTTTGGCTGCTTTTTCAATCTGTTCTGTCGCCTTCAATGATTTGTGTGCAGAACCTCCCCCACTCTCTGTTCCTACATCCCATCAGAACTGAAGTTTACACTACCAAACACACATCTGCATTCAATTTTATCTGGCATCTGAACTCCAATATTCTCCTGAAATCTATCACCATTTTCCTCACTGTTCTGCAAAACTTGTAATTTAGCCCATCATAGCCAAGTCTAGGTCATTAATATAATTGAAGAAGAACAGCAGTCCTTATACGGATTCCTGAAGCGCCTTACCGGGCACATTCCTCCAATCCAATAACAACTATTGTTTCCTTTCACTCAACCAGCTTCAGATCTAGGGTGTCAGTATCCCTTTTATTTCACGAGCCTTAACTTTGCTGGCAGTTAGGCTGTGGTATGAAAATTTGTGTATAGCACTGCATTATTCTTATCAACTCTATCCTTTATCCCGAGAAAAATGAAACTTAGTCAAGTTAAACAGGGTTTTCTGTTAACAAGTCCATGCTGGCTTTCCTTAATTAATGCAAAATTTGTCAAGATTATCACTCACAAAAGCATTTCCCCCAAGAGGTTAAACTGGCTGCTCTGCATTTGCTCATTTTACCTGTACACCTTTGGTGTTATAATTCTCTGAACTGAACAGGAATAGACATTTGTTGCCTATGCCCCCAGAATATCCTCCCTCACTGCCATTCATACCCTTGGATACATTCTAGACATGGAGCTGCATTGAGGTGGCAGTAGACTCTCCGGAATAACAAAACTTAAAAATCCTAATACTAAAACAACAATTACATGCAGTCACGCCGATTTTCAACCATGCTAGTCTGAACCAATAGCTTATTTCATTTTGTGAAGGCCTATAGAAAACCATTTGACATCTACTGGACACTAGCACTGTGCAAAAGCACGAACTGGAAAATGCACAGATTCAAAAAGGGAATTAACTTTCCCCATAGTACAGTACTTGCAAAACCAGCAATCTTCTGGTTACTTTATCTAACATGGATTGATAGTAGATAAGTGTTTTTTTGGGATATGCTCGACTGGCTGAGAGGGTAACACAATCAAGCCGTGCAGGTGCAGGGGTTCGTAAATGGCAGTGAGAGCCCTCTTGTGATACAGCAGGAATATCACTACTCCAGGAGACCTAGGTTTAAATCCCACCTGCTCCAGTGGTGTCCAATAACATCCCTGAACAGGTTGATTAGAAAAATAGGTTTTTAAAAAAAAAAACACAATTGAACGGCAGTCTGAAATAGGTTCAGTTAACTGAAAACATATCTGGATGCTCCAGTCTGTTAAGGATTGGTGTTACATTGTACAGAATCCTTACATTCAAAAAGATAGTATTTGTGGCATCCGGCTAGATAGCTGCAAGATAGCTACATGCACCACGAAGCTGAGTGGCAAAAAAAAGTGCGACCACAAGTTCAACTTCAATATTCCAGTTTTATATCAAAGGTTACATAAACTAACAGTGTATTCGTAGTGGTTTATTCACATCCAGAATTCTATATGGTAACACAACTTTGCGTTAAAATTCAAATCATCACTCAATTAAACAGTACAAAATTCAAATATGTGCAAAAGAGTTACTGTATAAAAGACAAATTCATGATACAAGGAAATAAAACAGCAGTTTGAAGGAGTCTCATTTTGTCAAATTGTCCACGTATTATTGTAGTGATATTTTGTAATGATGAATTAGAGCTCACCACAATTTCTGGAGTTCGCTAGTTCAACTTTCTAACATGATTGATGTCGCCAGTATTTCAAAGAAAAATGCACACATTTTCCACAAAATAAATATTTGAAACCATAAGTTACAAACTATGTATATAGTAGTTTTACACATCATCAAGTATTAGCTGTAGATACAAATTTGCTTTCTTTAGTTTAAGCAGACAGTTATAAACCAACATGTAAACACCATGATAAATAGTACATTAAATATAGTGGTTTAAAATTGCCATGCTCTCCACAGTGGGTTTTCTGGTTTGTTCACCTTCAATTCAACTCCACATCTTCCTTTGGAGGTGGTTCAAGGTATATGGGGGTAATGGAAACTGATTTCTTTGACCTATCAAAAAGCAAACAGAAAAATACAAATCAATAATTGTCCTTTGATTTACAATAGAACACTTAATACTTATATTGTTCAGTTTTAGTCTGCTAAAAGCTTGAATCCTATCATATTAGAAGGACAAAATTAATGTGCCCCCTCCCACTACATCTACCGTTCCTGAATAATTAAACGTAAAATTGATGCATTTAGTTCTTGAAGGATGCTGACTAATCAATTTATTTGTTACGAAGTTGTGTAGCGTACTCATGAATTCAAAGGCAGGAAGCTAGAACTTGTTTGTAAAAATGATAGGGGAGAAAGAGTACATGCCTCCTTTAAGACATAGTGATTTTCCAAGCTAAGAGATTTATACAGGGGAAAAAACCGTCTGTATTGAACTGAAGATGCACAGCCAGCTCTGAATTTGAAAACTGTATCAATTGGTTGTGTGATTGGAAACCTTAGGCTTGTTGAGACGTTTTGGCAACTAGCTAGAATCAGCTAATTGATATAAGCCAAGCACTTAGCAACTGAAAGTCAATTGTATTTAAATCTGATTGTCTTGGCAACCTCAAACAAATGATATTGTTAGAAAATTGATACGTCATCCAAGGTATATAAGGAGAGGGCTTTTGAAAATTGGTGTGAAAGCGAACCACCATCTGAGAAATAAGCATCTAGCTCTCACAAGAAATCATTAAGCTCTCCAAGAAAGCACCATCTATTCATAAGACATACCACGGTACTTCTTGCTAAGGGTCCTCACAAAAAACTACACAGAGAAAATGTCCCAGCTGGATCAGCAGAAGAAATGCATTTATGACTTGAGAACTACAGAAGAAAGACACGTAGACTTTGAGAGACTAAGATTTATTTTCTTATTACTTGGGTTTATAAGTGGGAATTGTGTTTATTGGAACATTTAGGGAACAGGTTAGTAGTTCAGGTGGAATTGTTCGGTTTGTTAGTAATTCTGGTAAGTTGTTCACTGTTAGGGTTAAATAAATAAAGTTACTTGCCAGTAATAAAGGGAATATCAGGGATTTTCTTTCAATTAATCACTCTTCATAGATTAAGGAAGTGAGGTGAGGGCTACAGGGAGAGTGCAGGGAAATGGAGGTGAAATGCCCATCAGCCACGATTAAATGGGGAAGTGGATGTGATAGGCCGAATGGCCTTACTTCCACTCCTATGTCTTATTGTCTTATGGTGAGCTTCTCTGGGTGTTTCCGGTTTAATTATTAAAAACAGGCCTCTACTCCCACCGTAACAGACTGGGGCTTGCTTTGTGCTTCGATTTTAATTATCAGAGGGGTTCGACCTCCCCACTGCGTAACAAAAGAATATTCTACTGGATCAACTAAGTGCTAAACAGACAAAATACCAAAGAATGAGTTGAAGTAGTATTCTCTTCATTATGAGTAACTGATTCATCGGTAATCAGTACTTACGAATAAGGAGAGAAAGGTGTTCCCACAACAAGCAAGTGGTTCTTCTTTCTGAATAGCCGCCACATGCCTTTGTGATTACCTCGGACATCTAGATCCCAAATGTGCAGGCACTTGAAAACATAATGTGAGTTTTTTTTAAATTAAAGGGCCTTAAGATTCACTACCAACAAAGCATGAAATATGTATTGAATCTCACAGCTGATGTCAAGTTTGATGTAAAATAATTATTTTCAGTTTTTATCATACATGTTTTCTTACTTGCAGAGAGCAGTGTAAGTTGTTGCATAGCAACTGTCACAGCCTCAGCCTTACATAACTTACTAAGAGTCAAAGTGGGAACAATTTGTCACTTCTACTTTTTTTTAAAATCAGGCTTCCATGTGTGATCACATCTACTGCATTGCCCTTAATAAGCTTATTTGTAATGCAAATCAAGTTTGTCAGACATGATAACACCTTGTGGAGCTCGAGGAACACAGCAGGCCAGGCAGCATCAGAGGAAATTTTTGAAGAAGGGTCCCGACCTGAAAAGTCAACTTTCCTGCCCGGCCTGCTGTGCGTCTTCAGCTCTACGCTGTATTATCTCTGACACCAGCGTCAACAGTTCTTACTTACTATGTCTTGTCAGACATGATCCTCCCTCATGAAATCCATGTTGCCTTTCTCCAATTGATTTTCTAAGTGAAGATATATACTGTGCCTCAGAATTGATTCCAATAATTTGCAGGCAACAAAAAAACCAAGTTAAGGGCTTTTTACTTTGATTATACAGTCTTCTCTTTCTGAAAAAACACTGGCTTATCATTTGTACTCCTCAAATCTCGGTGTGGTATGCACATAAATCTTCAAAAGTGGCAACTCAAGATGAGAAACCATAAGAAATCCTGCATTGCATTATTAATTTATTAAATAGAGCATTAAAGCAAGGAAATTCACTGAAGCTTTATTAAGAGAATGGTTAGACCTCAGCTAGATTACTGTGTTTAATTGTGAGCACCATGAAGGAGGATATCAAAGCCTTGTACAGGGTCCAGAAAGATTTACTAGTATGGTAACAAAGACAAGGAATTTCAGTAATACTGAGAAGTGGAAAAACCAGGGATGTCATGCCCAGAATAAAAAAAATTGAAGTGATTTGATAGAAGTATTCAATATCACAAATAAAGGAGAAACTAGAGGACAGAAATGCAATAATCAATAACAAGTACAACAGTGAAGTACCTGAAAGCCAACTTAACAGTAATTTACAAGAGTGATCTCATAAATCCTTGGAAGGGAAACTACACAGCCGCAGGGAGGAGCAGAGAAGAGAGGGGCAAATTGGGTTGCGCTCTCAAAAAGTTAGCAGAAATATGATGGCCCACTTCTGTCCTCTCTCACCCAAAAGTTTTACAGAAGTCTTAATCTCACATGAGATACTTCCATTCATTGCCAAAATTTAAAAACCAGACTTAAGGTTACTTTTATTGAAAAGATATACGGTGCAGTGATGAAGATTGTCCCAGAGTACAGTGGGGCCTTGATCACATGGGTCAATGGGTTGAGGAGTGGCAAGTGGAGTTTAGAGTAGATAAATGTGCGGTGATGCATTTTGGTAAGGCACAACAGGAAGAACTTATGCACTTAACAGAAGGGCCCTGGGGAGTGTTGCTGAACAAAGAGCCTAAGGGTGCAGGCACACAGTCCCTTGAATGTGGAGTTGCAAGTAAACAAGGTGTTAAGGAAGGCATTCATTGGTTGTAACACTGAGTATAGGATTTGGGATGTCATGACATGGCTATACAGGTCATTGATGAGGCCACTTTTGGAATACTGTGTACAATTCAGGTAGCCCTTTTATAGGAAGGTGTGAAACCTGACAGGATGCAGACAAGATATCCAAGGATGTTACCGGGATTGCAGGAATGAGCTGTAGGGACAGGTTGAATAGGCTGGGGCTTCTTTTCCTGCAGTGGCGGAGGCTGAGGGACCACCTGAAATGATTTTATAAAACAGAGGGGCAAGGATAAGGTGAAGAGCCAAGGTCTTTCCTAGGGTGGGAGACATGGCTTTGAGGTGAGGGGACAAGATTTAAAAAGGACTGCAGAGCATCCTGCATGTCTGGAATGAGCTGCCAGGGGAAGTAGTGGAGGCAAGTACAATTACAACATTTAAAAGGCATCTGGATGGGTGTATGAATAGCAAAGGTTTCAGAGGGATATGGGACGAATGTTGGCAAATGGGACTAGTCTGGTTGGAATGTCTGCACAGCATGAATGAATGAGTTGGACCCAAGGGTCTGTTTCCATGTTGTATGGCTCTAGGTCAAGCATGAGCACTGAACCATTGCAATATTACCCCATAATTCAATGGCATTTACAACTGGTGACTTAATATAGCCTTGACTAACATTCCTACGAGTTTGATATCTGATAAGTTTAAATTGAAGGTATTTTAGCATTGTTCCTAAAACAACAGATAAACCGGTATTCCTTCAACTATTAGGCAGAAGAATCTGCCAAAAATCTGGGGGAGCTTTCTCAATTTCTTGCAACGATAATGTGGGCTTTTACTGACAAGAGACTATACACAACTTCTAAATTTGGATTATTAATATCACTTAACCTTCTCCTTCATCTACTTTACAAAACCACTCTGCTACTCATGCTGGAAACTACCCTGGAGGATTGTCTGGCCTAGGGTCACCTACTTTTTTTGTTAAAATTATAATTCTATGCTTACCTTGGCTAATTGTGTCCATGTTGTAAAATCAGCCTCCTGTTCCATTTTAATGTACATTATATAGACTTTTCCTTCAGTGTCTGGAATAAAACTATCTTCACAGGGGTTTTTGCTGTGGTCTAGAACCTTGGCTTCACTGTGGGAGTAATAATTAATTAGTAGCAGTAATCTGAATGGTCTACAGAAATAGAAGAAACATATGAGCAAGGGTAAATCAGTTTTCAGATGCGTTTTCCAGGACACATTGAGCAACACCAGCTTCTGGAGTTAAAAATCTTTTAAGCAATACCTTTTAAATTTGATAAGAAAATGTGAGGCTGGATGAACATAGCAGGCCCAGCAGCATCTCAGGAGCACAAAAGCTGGCGTTTCGGGCCTAGACCCTTCATCAGAGAGGAGGATGGGGTGAGGGTTCTGGAATAAATAGGGAGAGAGGGGGAGGCGGACCGAAGATGGAGAGAAAAGAAGATAGGTGGAGAGGAGAGTATAGGTGGGGAAGTAGGGAGGGGATAGGTCAGTCCAGAGAAGACGGACAGGTCAAGGAGGTGGGATGAGGCGGTAGGTAGGAGATGGAGGTGCAGCATGGCGTGGGAGGAAGGGATGGGTGAGAGGAAGAACAGGTCAAGGAAGCAGAGACAGGTTGGACTGGTTTTGGGATGCAGTGGGTGGAGGGGAAGAGCTGGGCTGGTTGTGTGGTGCAGTGGGGGGAGGGGATGAACTGGGCTGGTTTTGGGATGCGGTCGGGGAAGGGGGGATTTTGAAGCTTGTGAAGTCCACATTGATACCATTGGGCTGCAAGGTTCCCAAGCGAAATATGAGTTGCTGTTCCTGCAACCTTCGGGTAGCATCACTGTGGCACTGCAGGAGGCCCATGATGGACATGCCATCTAAAGAATGGGAGGGGGAGTAGAAATGGTTTGCGACTGGGAGGTGCAGTTGTTTATTGCGAATTGAGCGGAGGTGTTCTGCAAAGCGGTCCCCAAGCCTCCGCTTGGTTTCCCCAATGTAGAGGAAGGCACACCGGGTACAATGGATGCAGTATACCACATTGGCAGATGTGCAGGTGAAGCTCTGCTTAATATGGAAAGTCATCCTGTTCTTCCTCTCACCCATCCCTTCCTCCCACCCCAAGCCGCACTTCCATCTCCTACCTACTAACCTCATCCCACCTCCTCGACCTGTCCGTCTTCCCTGGACTGACCTATCCCCTCCCTACCTCCCCACCTATACTCTCTCCACCTATCTTCTTTTCTCTCCATCTTCGGTCCGCCTCCCCCTCTCTCCCTATTTATTCCAGAACCCTCACCCCATCCCCATCTCTGAAGAAGGGTCTCGGCCCGAAACGTCAGCTTTTGTCCTCCCGAGATGCTGCTGGGCCTGCTGTGTTCATCCAGCCTCACATTTTATTGTCTTGGATTCTCCAGCATCTGCAGTTCCCATTATCACCCTATTAAATTTGATGTCTGCTTAATAACATTGTTACACTAACGACAATAATGTTCACTTTTCTAGCACAATTTCTAGAATGTTTGAAAATGCACAAAACAAATTTCTCCACTAAAACAGTAGAAGACTAGAATATGCGCTCTTATTCCCTACAAAGACAGCTTGAAACACGAACATAAACACAAAGGAAAGATAGCTTTGCATTAAGTCAAATCACAATCTTACCTTATCAGTTGGTGAATTTCAATTTCATAGGCATCCTTTTTCAGACTGTGGAAGGTGTTAAAAATGGAGTTCATTAGCACATGTAACAAAGTTTAAAAATGTTTACATTCTGAAAGATTGCAAAAATCGTCATAAAAGCTTAATGTACTTCAAATCTAGAAAGTTTAGAAAGAAAGAAAGTTAAACTCAAAAATTCATTAACAAGACCCATTAGGGCATGCAGAGATGTATCCAGCATACATGAAAAAGAAACAAGCAAAGAAACAGGGAGATGGATAGTTTCACACATACCTGTCCACGTTTTTGAGTTGCACATTCGGAACAGTGTTGAATTTATGCTTCTTAAAGTAGGCTTCCTTAAACAAGTAGTTAGAATATATTTAAAAATCATTACGTTCTGCTTATTATGTCATTCAAAACTGCATAAATTTTGTTTCATATATATTTGGAATGTATGTAACAGAGCTACTGGTTCAAAAGTACAATGAATAGTAAATTATTCAACAAGAAGTCCCTTAAAGTTACAGAAGTTTATTTTAAAAGCTCTAATCTATGAATGAAGTAATTATTGATTTTAAATTCCATACTGTTAACAGCATTCATATGTGCAAACCCAACACAGCAGAAAAAGCAAAGCTTTTATCTGCAGATATATCATAATCAAAATAATTGGTCTTATTTTTCCTAAAGTGTCCAGTCATTAATGCAATCAGAAACTAAATCTTATCCATTACTCACATGGAAATAGCCATTCATATTGAGTCCAACAATGCCAAAATGATAAGATCTCGAAACATCAGGGATTATACACTCCCGACCTTTTCTTTGCTCAGGCATTCTCACCCACATGTCCCAGTCCCAGAGCTGTAAAGAAGTCATTAATTAATTAAATCTGTCTTAATCTCAGTAGTAATGGTTTTATTTGCTCCTTTTTGTCACGATATGGCTAGGCCAATCAATGAAGAATCTCCAAGATATTGACGGCAATCAGACTAATGGAAGATTTGGATTTCTTTTTAACCATAGAAGCATTGAAAACAGGAACAGGAGTAGGTTATTTGCCACTTCAATCCAGCTCCTCCATTCAATCTGATGATGGTTGATCATGCAACTGTTCTCACTTCTACCCCATACCTTTTGATCCCTTTAGGCCCAAGAACAAGACATAAATATTCTACAGTAGAGAATTCCACAGACTCACCACTCTCAGGGTTAAAAAATAAATTCTCACCCAAGCCCTAAAATGGCTTACTCAGTCTCCTGGCACTGGCTCCTTGTACTGGACTCCCATCATTGGGAACACCCTTCCTGTGTTTACCCTGTCTAGTCCCATTAGAATTTCATCAGTTTCATTTTTCTGGACGCCAATGAAACTAGTCTTAACTGATCTGGTCTCTCCATTTGTCAGTCCTGCCATCCCAGAGAAATCAGTCTGGTAAACCTTCATTGCACTCCGTCTATAGTCAGAGCATCCATAGTTTTCTAGGAACCATCAGCTCTAGGGGTCATTGGGCTCCAAATGTTAATCCATTTTCTCCCCACAGATGCTGCCAAACTTGCTGAGTTTCTCCAGCAATTTCTGTTTTTGTTTCGTGAGTAAAATCCAAGTCTGAAATCTAGGAGGAAGTTAAAGGTGGAGAGTAGTGAGGTCATGGCATGGTTGGAACGCAAAATTATTAATGAGGTATGGGGAACTGAGATACCAGGACAAAGTGTGACATAGGATATGAGCAGCAGAATTTCAACAGCAGAAGACACCAAGTGTGCTGACTGGGGGTTACAGAAAAGAAAATGCAATGAGAAAAAAACTCATGGGGCTTGGGGGTTGTTTGGGGCGGGGGGGGGGGGTCGTGGTGGGGAGAAAAATGTTCTTCGTTGATTTTCTCCAATTCTACTTTCTCTATCAAATGTGCTGTCTATTCTGGGTTGTATGTTTCTGTCGTGAATAAAGCCTTTTTTTAGAAAAAAGGTCCACTTGAGATTTGAGGGTTTTTACATGATTTTTAGTATGGCATTTTGGTTTTCAGGGGCTTCTTTTTCAATCCGACCAACTCCTTTATTAGGTGATGAAGTTATGCAGCAATAATACCTTCTGTATTTGTGCTGGTACATGGGGTATTTGGATTCACGAAGATGCAGACTGCATTCCAGAATGCTGCCATTTACCTCATTAAGTTGTTGTGACTCAAAGCAAGATACAGCTCGACGAACGTTTTGAATTACTGAAAGTAAATCCCTTTAAGGTATGAGATGTGAATGCTGCTGCACTACAAGAACTTCAGGCTGCCTTTGAAATGTTCTTTGTCCTCCTCAGGAACGCTGACCATTTCAGGAGTAACGCAGTGCCCGGCAAGGGAGATGCTTTTCAACCGTCCAGCCATCATGTCCAAGTGCATCAAAATTGATTCAGCAAGAGTTTTGTCTGAATGCTTGCAGACCTAGCTTTGAGTATTTGTTCAACAATCTCCACTTGAATCTGGAAAATGTGGTGGAAGCACAGCTGAAGGAATTACTCTTAAGTGTTGCTAATACACTGTCCGGTCCCATTGGAGTACAGGTATGGTGGTGACAACCGCTCTGTACAGCAGAACTTTCATTACCTTACAGAAGCCTTTGTTATCAAATACTTTCTGTCATAGGTTGTATGAGTAGCACAGCTGATCCAGTGTTGGAATTCCTTATCAACGGCGGCCTTCTGAGAGAGATGGTTGTCAAACTATAGGAAGTGTTAAACACAGTTTAGAGTAGCACATTCAAAACTTATGGAGGTGGAATGTTTGGCTGATTAGCTGCAGGTAAATGAGAGTTCTGTTTTGTCATCATTCAACAGTAAGTCAAATTTTTTATTGGAAATATGAACAAGTATAATCGCTACACACCTCCGAGATAAAGTTCTGGCTTATATGACAATGTAACCCTTGGAGTCAACCACACACAAATCAACTGTGCTCAACAGGTTCTTTCGTTTCATAAAGTATAGGGAGACTTAACTGTACCATCCCTTAAACCCAGATCTCACTTCAGCAGGTAAAGGACAGTGCTGTCAGAGTCGTGAAGAAAACAATGGTGTACAATTTCTAGGCCAGCAGATCATACCAGTGGCACATATCACTTCAAACTTTTCACAGTCCACCATTAATCACTGTTTCATAGAGGTAACAAAATCCTGCACAGCATGCGAGCAGGGGGACTACTGCATCCTCTTCCGTACCAGTAAGAAGCAGAAATGTTTTATATGGCTTTGCCAGACCAGGGGGATGCCATCAATTGCTCACATCAGGCTCTGTGCGTTACATGCATTAACAAAATCCTAAATTGGAGTTATGGTTAATATAGCTAATGTGTGAGGAGATTCCCATCTGTCATCCCTGATTGGATAGAAGAACCAGAGGCTGGCTGCTGTGTGACAAGGATCGCAAGCTGTATCCCTGGCTCAATGATTCCCTTCCACCCGCTGACAAAGGAGTAAACAGCACATCTACAATGCAAGCCACAGAGATTACATTAAATGTCACGGAATAGAGTGCCAACTTTCTGTAGTATTAGTTCCACTGCCTGGACCACTTAGAGTCAAGTCCTTTAGTTTTCACCATAAAGCACTCGAAGTTCTGGGTGATCTATTATGGCCACCACAACCATTTCACAAGAGCAATTCATCGGAAAGGTGAAGACTGTAATGTGATTCCGTGCCAGATTTCAGGTCGAAGCAGTCTTCTTCCCCTCAAATAGCCTTTAGCTTCAATAACACTAATTTCTCTCTAGATCACAAGGTGGATATAGTTAATTAATTTTAATCAATCTGTTCAGATGTGTTGTGTGATAGGTCTGGGCAGGTGGGTCTTGAATATATACTGTCTGGCTCAGAGATAGGGACATTACCACTGTGCCATTAGCACATATATAAACTAGGTACAAACAACAATCCATAAACAGTATGAACAAGCTGATTAAGTCACTATGGTTTCTCATCAATTATGAGTAATTAACTGTAAGGTAACGGTTTCAAAAGGAACACATTTATTTAACAGAAACGTCAATTAATGATTTGATCCAGATAAAACTCCAGTGTGCAGATTATTTCTGACTGAAAATCCACTTAATGGTCTATTCTGAGGAACAGCCTAAAATCAATAACACAAAAACAGAGGAAGACTTCCTCTCTGCTGTGTTGTGTCTGCATTCTTTCCTGTTTGTGTCTCATCCCAACTAGACAACAGGACTTGACTTTGTCCCTTAAATTTGGCCAGTTACACTGTCTGACAAATGTCTGAAAGGAAATCTGTTAACTTGAAGACAAATATTCTGCAGCTAAAGCTTGTCTTCACTTTTTTCCTCACCATAAACCTGTAACACGAAGAACGAAGACAGAATTCTTCCAGTGCTCGTCACTGCTGTTGGCCAGATTATCACTCAGGAATGGAAAATCTGAAATATAACCATTGATAGAGAACAATCATAGTTTAAAGACTTCCAAAATGTTAAATTGTACTTTATCACTCTACCTTCTCTGGTGTTGGCCATTTTGGTTCCAGCTCATCTTTATAAAGGCTCTTCTTTAAAACCCAGCCAAGGCCAGGCATGCTTTCTACTCGATAGAGCAAACTAATATCTTCAGCTGTGTGCTCGTAACCCTGAGTTTTACAAAGGCAAAAAAGGAGAAACAAAAATCATACAATATAATTACTTCTCATTCTCAGCTATGGAGAGTTAAGAGCTTAAATAGTAAACTATATTTCTGTCAGACAATAATATATTTTTAACCTGCACAGCAGCAAGAAAAAGAATAGTATACAAGAAGGGAATGCATTCCTGTGTGTATCAATAATTATCAAAACTTAGGTTTTAGCAAGCATTTTTTCATTCTGTTTTCCAAAACCTCTAAAACATCTTAAAACTTTGATTGAAGAGATATCTTCATCAGAAGGGTGGACACAGACCACACATGGCATCAAGGATCATTAGCACAATTAAGCCCACGTAAAATTGGGGGAAAACAGGAATTTGCAGTTATATCTAACAGGTGAAAAAGGATGGGTGTGGGACATTAGAGGTCAACTATTTCAATTCTAGACATCTCATTGAGTTCTTCAAGCAAGATGATACTTTCGAATCAACCTGCTGAGAGATTTTATTGCACACCCCTTCAGCAGGTGGGCTGAACCCAGGTCTCCTGGCTCAGAGGCAAGTATACTACTATGGCACTACAAACACTCAAGTTCCCCAGGATAATGTCTTAGGCCTAACCACCTTCAGTAGCTTCATCAGGGACATTCCCACCACCAGAAGGTCAGGGGTGTCGGGATGTTTGCTGATGATTGATCATAGACCATTGATCGTAGAATCATAGATCATAGAAACCCTACAGTGTGGAAACAGGCCCTTCAACCCAACAAGTCCACACGGACCTACAGACCATCCCAACCCCAGTGTCATCCGCCTATAACCCATCTAATCGACACATCCCTGAACACTACAGGCAATTAAGCAGGCCAATCCACCTAACCTGCACATCCTTGGACTGTGAGAGGAAGCCAGAGCACCGGGGGAAACCCACGCAGACAGCTGCCCAAGAGTGGAATTGAACCCAGGTTCCTGACGCTGAGGGGCAGTGATGCTAACAACTAAGCCACTGTGCCGGGGTACTGAACAAGAGTACATTCACAATTCTGTAGATACTAAAGCAGTCCACATCCAAATGCAACATCTTGGCACAGACTGATGAATGACAAGGAACATTTTTGTCACATACAGCAGGCAATGATCATCGCCAATTATCACGATTCTCAGAAAAGGTAATCGTCCTTGACTTCTAATGGCGTTGCCTTCATGGAATCCCCCACTATCAACATTCCGGGGTATACCACTAACCAGAAATCAAACTGAATCAGGCCTACAAACACTGTGGCAACAAGAGCAGATCAAGAATCAGAATTTTGTAACGTGTAATTCGTCTCCTGTCGGTCTCTAGACTATCTACAAGACACTATACAGAGGTGCAATGGAGTATGCTCCAATTGATTAGATGACTACAGCTGCAAAAATACTGAAGCAGCTTGAATCTGTCAAGGACAAAGTAGTCTACATTATTGGAATGCAATCCACTCTCTTCCATATTCACTCCCTCCAGTGACTCATAGTGGCAACAGCACAAGTCAGCCCCAAGATTCTGTGAAGTAACTCAAAAAGATCCTTAGATACCAACCTCCTAGCCCATGGCCACTACCATAGAGAAGAGCAAGGGCAGCAGATACAAAGGAACATCAATTTAGGGGGGTTGGTTAGCTCAGATGGCTGGATGGCTAGTTTGTGATAAAGAGTGACACCAACAATGCAGGTTCAATTCCTGCAGTGACCAAGATTATCAGGAAGCATTCTCCTTCTCAACTTCTATACCCTACTACACATGGTGACCTTCATGCTAAACCACTACCAGTTGTGTCTCACTAATGACAGCAGCCCTATGGTCTGGTAAGACTATGGTGACTTAACCTTTACTATCTACAAGCTCCCCTCCAAGTCATCCATTATGCTGACTTGGAAATACATTGCTGTTCTTTCAATGTCACTGAGTCAAAGTCCTGGAAATCCTCTCCTATCAACGTTCATCCCAGGAACTGAAGCAATTCAATTAGGCAGTTCACCACCACCTTTTCATGCACAACTAAGGATAAGTAATAAATCTGACCCACGTCCCAAAAAGAGAATTTCTTTTAAAAAAGTTACTGTCATGACTTGGTAGTTGTTAATAATGAAACATTTTCCAACCTGTCATTGATTATCTTCATCTCCTTCAAGGAACCAAGTGGAAGAAACAAAGAATTCAAATGCACTGGCAAGTTAGTTATTTTGAGCAGGCCATTTTGTTGAAAAGTGTAACAGGTCATGTAAAACAGGAAAGACCTCACAAGAGTCACACATTTTTAACTAAAATTTCAATTAAACTTCTGTTTTCAGAACATTCAGCTGGCCTACTTCAATAAAAAGCAACTGTTTGTTAAAATACTAGAACAGCATTCTAAATCAGGGAAGTACCAAATCACAAACTGAACATAATGGAGTTGCATGATCGTGATCCTCCACATGCCGAGTTCTAACCTAAGACAAAAGGCACCAACTAGAAATTCCCACTATCTTGTGACAAATTCATTCCAGAACTGTTGTGAATCAGGGTGGAAACAGGAACTATAACAGAACAAACTGAACATTTATCAAAAACAAGCAATTGAGGTATTCAAATATGCTACCAAATGATTTATTCTGAATGGATTCTAAGGATTTATCAGATCTGGATTACAAAAAGGGGTTTTAAAAGGAGGAAGAGATCTTTGCAGGGAATGGGTGGAATTCCAACATGTGGACCAGACATCTAAAAGGCACGGCTCGAACAGCATGTCAAGTGGGAGAGGAGGGGTGAATGTGCCAGAAACAAAGCAAATGATTTTTTGCAGACAGAGAAAAAGGAAATAATCACACTGGACAAGTTTACAAAGATAGGAAGGGGCAAGCAAGTAAAGGGATAATGATCAGGGGCTCAAACATACCAACGCAGGGAGGAAGCAAGTAACGTTTTGTGGGTGCAAGTTAGCCTTAATAATGGAAAGGATATAGGGACAGAAACTAAACCTAAGGTCAAAAAGAAAACTAAGCATGAAAACATTCTGGTTAGATCTAACATTGTCCAGGAAGAGTAGTTGAGGTGACAGTAAGGGGATAATTCATGATGGACATCAAAGACAAAAGTTTTACTTTCCCAAAATCTAGCTAATGGACATCATGATTCATGCAAGAACAAAATCTGCTTTCTCTCTATGGATGCTTCCAGAGCTGTTGAGTTTCTCCAGCAATTTTTGTGTTCCAGATTTCCAGCACTGCCAGTTCTTAGTTTTACAAATGTCTGGAGGTTTTGCTAAAACTATACAAGGTGCTAGCCAGACCACAACTGGAGTACAGTGAACAGTTTGGGCCTCTTATCTAAGGAAAGACGTACTGGCATTAGAAGCAATGCAGAGAAGGCTCACTAGGCTGATACCAGATATGGAGGAACAGTTTTACGAGAGGACGAGTAGTAGGCTGGCCTGTTTTCACTGGAGTTTAGGAAAATGAGAAGCGAGAAACAGACAAGATTCCTCGTGGACTTGACAGGACTGATGCGGAATAGCTTTTCTCCCCCTGATGGAGAGTGGGTTTTAGGGGTGATTCAGTAATATTCCAAGACCGAGATGGACAGATTTTCAAACAGCAAGGGAAATCAAGAGTTTTGGGGGAAAAAGCAGGAATGTGGAGTGGATGATTACCAGATCATCCACAAACTCAGAGTAATGGAGCACGCTTGAAGTGCTGAATGGCTTACTTCCATGCTTTACGGGCAGGTAGTAACGAAGAGTTAAAAAACCCATGTTGTTGGTCTTCAATTTTTTTTATAAATGAAGGATTGTTAATTTTATCTTCTAGGTACTTTGTGTAATTTATATTCTTCTTCCCTTATGGCAGCTCACTTAAAAGCCTATTCTTCAATGGAACATACCAAAAATCCACAAACTAGTTAAGTGAACCTAGCCTTGTCCTCACCCAGCATACGTACCATTTGACTTTTCATTGGATAGTGATAAGGGAGATCATTCTTGCACTCCAACAGTGGCTAACCTTTAAAAGTACTTCAATTGTTGTAAAGCACTTTGAGACACCCAGCAGTAGTGATAACAGTTATCCAAATACAAGCCTTTGTTCCTTTTTTCAAAAAACAATGCCAAGAGGTCGAAGCGCAGAATCGAGCTGCATTCAAAAGGCACCCATTGTATGGCTAAATTCCAGAATAGATATGAACCGCTTTGTATCAACAAACATATTTGGGAACTTTTAAATGAAAACTTTCACACCAGATCAAACAAAACCAAACTTTTCACTTTTAAAAAACAATTGTAGTTAGCTTTAAAAATTTATGTCAAGTAAAATATTTCGGCTATGCACAGCAAAAGGCTCTCCCTTAAAATCTACAGGTATTTAATTCAATTTGTCCAAATATAATTGAGCAATGCCCTACCTGATCGTTCCAAGCAGATATGCAATATAGACTTTCATCTTCTTCAAGTAAATGGATTGTTTGGCTGAGAAAACTAGCAAAAGAATAAAAACACATTCGATAAGTAAATGATCAGCTATCAATGGAGGCAAGAATTTAGCTAATTCGTGCAGCAAATGTACAAAATCATATATACAATTTTGTGTAACAATTTTTGTTGCACAAATATTGGCTGGCGTTACGATCAGTTAAACTCTGGGCTGTTGAAGAATGAAAATTTGGACAAGAAAAAGTTCAAAAAACCCTACTCATCAACTATATTGGAGTGTTTAATTAATGAACTATAATTAAGGCAATTCTTTTCAACACTCAAAGACCTTTCTTTAGCTGAAGTAAGGAAGAAATTGGCACCTTGTACTTACCCGAAAAAGTCCACTGAAATATCCAGGTCTTCCTCCAGTACCACAGCAAACTTTGCATCCTAGGCAGGAATCATCCCAAAATAAAGATTTTAACTTGTGGAATGAAAAACTGATTATAAAAATACAAAAGCATAAAAAGGTGGAATGTTAAAGTTTATTTTATAATTGTTCATTAAAAACGGTCAAATCTCATTCAGCATCCAGTAGGAAAAAAGATAACCTATTTCACCATTAAGGGATGGATGCAGGCCAAGACATTGGAAGCATACCTACAGATAATTTATGTACATTTGTGGAGGACAGGCTTGATTTACCCAAGTTCAGAAATTGAAAGGATGATGATGCAAATGATTTGGATGAGAATTATAGGAGGCATGGTTTATAAGTTTGCAGATGACATGTCACAAAATCGGTGGTATAAAAGGTCAGCGAAGAAGGTTATCTAAGAGTACAACAGGACCTTGATCATTTAGGCCAATAGGCCAAGGAGTAGCAGATGGTCTCATTCAGCAAATCTGTCACAGATCGAAACAGTTTGCATATGCTACCTCCCAGAGAGAAGTCAGAAAAGATGGTATGCTTTAGATGAATGAGGGGTATTGGATTTTGGTAAGACAAGCTAGGGCAGGATTAGACATTTAACGGTAGGGCCCTGAGGAGTGTTACGAAACAGATAGACCTAGGAATGCAGGTGGGCAGTTCCTTGAAAGTGGCTTTGCAGGTGCACAGGTGAAGAGGGTGTTTGGCACACTTGCCTTTTATCGGTCAGAGTGTTGAGCATATGAGTTGGAATGTCACGTTACATCTATACAAGGTCACTGAGAATATTGCATACAATTTTGGTTGCCCTGCTATAGGAAGGATGTTAATAAACTGGAAAGGGTGCAGAAAAATTTACAAGGATATTGCCAGGACCGGAGGGTTTGAGTTATAAGGAGAGGCTGGATAGGCTACGGTCTTTCCCCCTGGAATGCCCGAGGCTCAGGAGTGATCTTATAGAGGCTTATAAAATCATGAAGGGTATTGATAAAGTGAATAGCCAAGGTCTCTCTACCGCAGTCCCCATAAAACTTGGGGCAGCCCAGAACCAGAGAGAGCACAGGTTTAATGGGAGAGGGGCAAGATTTAAAATGGACCTAAGAGGCAATGTTTTCACACAGTGGATGTGCATGTATGGGACAAGCTGCCAGAGTAAGTGGTCGATATAGATCCAATTAAAATATTTTAAAAACATTTAGATTAATACGTGAATACGAAGTGTTTACAGGGATATGGACCAAACACAAGCAAACAGAACTATTCAGTTTCGGACACCTCGCCAGCACAGATGAGTTAGACTGCAGGGTCTGTTTCCATGTTGTACCACCGTGTGGTAAAATTTTTTACTAGGGATTGTAGGACACAACACAATGGAGAGCAAATAATGCAGAACAGGCAAACAGACAAAGGTTTAAAATTCATTGGATAAGTGTAAGGTGATATTTTAAGGGAAAAAAACAGGAAGTGGAACATGCAATCAACTGAAAAATAAATGTTTCGAATGAGTAGAAATGATCAATGGCTCAAAAATATGCTTCAATAAACTACCCCATTCTGGTTATGCCACAGGGTGTAGCATAGAATTTGAAAGGCATATGTGCACAGAGTACACAGTACAGAAGAACAGCTGTATTTAAGGGATTTGAGGTGGTTGCATTATTTCCATTGGGGCACAGAAGGCCAAGGTGGTTTGAAAATTAAAGGTGTGATAATCCCCTTTCTGGAAAGTGGCAAGAACAACTGAATTGGATCAGCTGGCCGTAGAGATACTCACCCTCTTCTCAGAAGCTCAGCAATTAAATCGAGAGTCACCAATTAGGCCCTTCAGTGGTAAATCAACAGCCCTTAAGAGTCTAAACTGTTACTAACCTGATTACCCATCATCTTGGAGTTTCTTGCTTCAATTATAAAGGGGTTTGGTGAGACCATAAACTCAAACATTCAGTAGACAGTTTTGGTGTCGCTACTTCAAGGACACAAATGCACTGTTGGTGCTTCAGATGAAATTTACAAGGTTAATATCTAGAAACCAGTGAGCTGTCTCCTGAGGACAGGTCGGGTGGGCTGGATTTATTTCCACTGGAGTGTAGAAAAATGAAGGGTGACTTGAATGAAATTTAGTGTACAAGATCTTGAATGGACTTGACAAGCCGAACATGTTGTAAGTGAGTTCTGAACTTTAGGGGCATGGTTTTAAACTAAACGGGCTTCAAGACAGATGACTAGAAAATGGTCAAGTGACTTTGAAACTCTCTGCCTCAGAAGGTGATGGAGCTAGGGACATTAAATGTGTTGAAGAATGATGTAGACTATTTTGTTAGGCAAGGGTATCAAAGATTACTAAGAGTAATAGGAATGTGGAACTTGAAAACAAACAGATAAGCACAGATCTTATTGAATGGCAGAGCAACTTCAAAGGGCTGAAAGGCCTAGTTTGGCTTCTATTTCATATGTTCCTGACTAGGAGGCTGCCTGCTGCTGGGCTGAGGTCACTACACTTATCCCCAACACCACAAGCCTCTGAGATCCAAAAGAAAATTACCTTCCGTCTCACCACTGGATCCCCTGACACACGGGCCCCCAGCTACAAATTTCCAGGGACCTAAAGCTGTCGGCATCTCTATGGTAAGGCATGGCTTCATTGTAAAGTCTTGTGGCTTGCGAAGAAGCTCACTGTCAGCTCTTACGTAGCTGCCTAGAGCATGATCCAGCAAGCTCCCTCACTGTGGGCAGAGGAATCAGCCTCTTGAAGCTGGCATCCCACCACTTAGTGCACACAGCATCGAATCTCAGCCGAGCTGTTTTAATTGATTTTTTAAAAATCCCGAAATTCAGTGGTGGTGATCATCAATTTAAAAGTTCTGAGAGTGAGGATTTTATTCTTAATGCAGGGAGGTGATGGAGCATAGAATCCTTGAAACAGAAGCAGTGACGAGTCTGTGTAAATATGGTGCGCATTTCTACGGTTTTGTCAAATATTAAAACCAACAGTTTTAATTTGAAAAGATGAAAACCAATTCCTCACATTCAAATGAAATGTTAAACAGCACCCCTGAAATATTAATAGAAGGGAAATACAACACTTTTCAAAAAACAACCCAAACTTTAAGTATTTCCACTACTTACCGGGTGCAAATTGAATGTGGCAGTCAAGCTGGCTTTGTAGTGCTACGTATACAAAAAAAATTCAAGTAAATGTAAATGTGATACTAATTCAATATATAGTTGTTACTTGTGATCAGAGATAATGGGAACTGCAGATGCTGGAGAATCCAAGATAATAAAGCGTGAAGCTGGAGGAACACAGCAGGCCAAGCAGCATCT
Organism: Stegostoma tigrinum; assembly: GCF_030684315.1. Taxonomy (NCBI): domain Eukaryota; kingdom Metazoa; phylum Chordata; class Chondrichthyes; order Orectolobiformes; family Stegostomatidae; genus Stegostoma; species Stegostoma tigrinum. Next base: position 65,487,632 of record NC_081361.1, on the reverse strand, counting down.
CAGCAGCACAAAAGCTGACGGGCCCGGAACATCAGCTTTTGTGCTCCTAAGATGCTGCTTGGCCTGCTGTGTTCATCCAGCTTCACACTTCGTTATCTATATAGTTATTACTTGTAATGTTTCAAATCACTGGAGCTTTATGTAACGCAGGTGGTGGTTGAGCAATCATGATTGGCCAGAAGTAATATCAAAGAAAACCAAGTGCAAAATATTTTTGAATAATAAGCTTCCTGCTCAGAGGTGTGTTAATTGCCCCATCGGCTAGCAGCACAGTAGCACCAGAAACAGCAGTGCCCTGAACTACTGAGCCAAAGTGCCCAATTCTACAGGACCAGGCTCTCGCAGCAAGTACTGAAGGGGAGGGGGATTCATGATGATAAAGTCATGCAGAGACAGAGGAACTCCAGATCACGACAAGAGGCCAGTGATGGAGGCATCCCCTCTTAATTTCCTGCTCAAGCAGAGTATCCCCAAATGGGCAGCCCCAACCCACTCTGTCCCTGAACACACAATATTAGCTGAACAACTAGAGCCAGCAAGGCAATGTAAAATAATGCAAAAAAATTCAGGCAGAGATTTTGGGGGAAGTTAGAGTGTAAAGACTTACTGGCAAATTTGTAAATTGTCTATATTGTGATATAGTATTCATTTCAATTTTAGGTTCATGATGTTAGTTTTGTGTGGAATTGAAATCAATAATTTAAAGTCTTTCTGTAGCCACAGTGATTTGTTAATAGTAGTTTGAGACACATGCTTTGACAGCACTAGTAGGTTTTTGTTCACATTAGGATATTTTACATCTAGCAAATTAAACCATTATGCTTTAAGATATGCTAGACATTTGTAGGCTTCGATTTTGTTTTAAGTAGGGACAGACTTTATTAATTTTTTATTTTGTTTTGGGCAATTCTGTGAATTCCTTGGATGTTGATGGTCAGTACAGATATACATAGTAGTGCTCCAGAGAAGAGGATAATATAGAGAAACTAGATTATTTCAGGGTAAGAAGTTAAAGATGGCCCCAAACCAGAAGTGTTGGGAAAAAGCCCTTACGAGGTTACTTTAAGCCAAGTACATTTAAGCTCGGATGCACTACAGCTCCAGAAAGAAGCTATCCCCATTTCTAGTCAAGAAATTAAAGTTACAATTACCTTAAGACAATCATGGCATGAAGAAATTTATCATCATCTCCGGCCTGAGTAGTATTGTGGCAGGATTTTTTTTTGGGGGGGGGCGGGAAATTGGAAAAGATTGTTTTGGAACAGGCGGTAGAATTATATTTTTTCAGTGTATTTAAAAGTCTTCAAATTTGTGTTTCAAGTAAAAAGCTTGGCTTATTCTATTTGATGTTCATTACTTTTGGTTAATAAACTTCTGTTTTATTGTTAAAACACAATCTGCAACATGGCATGCTTGCATTTCAGTGACAAGATCACCTTGTCAAAAACGGGCCAGAACGGGCAGGTTCTGTAGACCTCATCCACCAACATCCAGTAAAATCACAGATGGATCAGGATGGGTTAGAGGGTGGCGGGAAACCCACTTGTGGAATTTTATGGCCTATTCCCTACCAGCATGTTTGTAGGCAATCATAAAATTCTGTCTTGTGTCAGTCTCAGGATACCAAGTAGGACAATTAGGATAGGGATGAGGATATTAGTTTTCACTCAAAAGGGTGGGAACCTATAGAATTCTCTACCACACAGAAGGCCAAGTCACCAAATATATTCAAGAAAAAGAGTTAGATAAGTATTAAGGGCATAAATGGGAGAAAGTGGGAATCTGGTAATGAGACAGCATCAGACACGATTCAACTGAATGGCAGAGCAGATTCAAAGGCCTGAATAGCCTACTCCTGCTTGGGTGCTATGTCATTCAGAATTCAATCTTTTTTTTAAAGTTTAAAACCCCACAGTGGCCACTTCATCCATGGAAAAATGTTCCCAAACCAAATACAATTTAAATCCTCCTTTAAAACTTTTGTTTAAACTCATCAAATGGGGCTTAATAACTGATATAAACCAACTGTTATACTTGTAACTTCTAGATAAGTCTTTTGACCTTTAAAACTATCAATCAGGCAATAGTCTTACTGAGAAAAGGAACTCTAGCCACACTTTTGCTAACACAAGATAATATGGTAAAACCCAGAAGACAGCCAGATTATAGAAACCTGAAATTCCTACCTGAGACACTCGGGCATTCTTAATACTAATGGGAGTGTGTTGAATGCCTTTAAGGCCAAACAGCTCGACCACGTCCATTGGCTCCTGATCAAGGAAAGTATTCAGTAAAACCATGCTTCAGATTTGAATATATACAAAAAAAATTTATTTATTTTAGAAAACCTTTTTCTTTAAAGCTTAAATATGGTCCTAAGAATTGCAGAATAATAAAAGAGTTAGAGAACAGACAGCCAACTTGTTTGCATCCACTGTCCGAATGTATCATTCCCCTGACTTCTCCCCATAATCCTGCACACTCTTACTTTTCGGATAGCAATCCAACTTCCTCTTGAGTGCCTTACTTTGAGCTTGGCTTCATCACAGTGAGGTACTACATTCCAGATTCTAAGTATGGCAATTCCAATCTCTCACACTCATCCTTCAAAACAAATCCCTCGATCACTTCACTACCATGTATATTTTCTTCAATCCTCAGATTTCCATGCTCTTCCATCTCTGGCTGTTGACATTTCCCATTCCTTGATTTTCTTTGTTGATTTGCCTCACAGCGCTCTCTCTCCTGCATTCTGTTTAGCCTCAAAGTGATCAGGTTTCTTGCTGTTCTTGCAATGCTGTTTACAATTCCTTTAGGTTCTAAGGCAGAAGAATTTAAGAGTGTTTTTCTTTCCCCTTACATGTCTTCTGGTATTATTTTCCTTAGTTTATTTGTCTCATTCAGAGATTACGTGCTTGTGATGACAATGGGCATGCAGTAGCTCAGTATAAAGGCCATCATAATTATAGAAGGCTTGACAATAGCTAGTGTTTTCTGTCCCTTTATTTCTGGAAAGCTGGGCTATTTGAGTGTACAATCTGATCTTTCTCCTTCCCTCCCATTAGCTGCTGGCCAGGCATCAACATCCCAGCACTTGCTAGAGAACAGGAATGAAAGTAAAATTGTTTACTGGTGCAACAGTCATTCTCTGTTAAACACCAAAAAGTAATACAGAAACATGAATAATAATTGTGGAAGCACTGTAAGCTACACATTGAGGAGATACAATGCCTGGCTGCCAAAGAGGAACAAACAAATATGGCTACTGCTGCAGCTTGTAGCTACTCCTGACAGGAGACTGCTGTTGTGGCTAGCTTATGCTATCCTCGTGTATCCACAATAGTCCATTTTCAATCATTCTATAATATATGGTATCCAAATACTTTCCAGTTTCTAAAGCATACAAGAACGTGGATAAAGCACAGCATGTTTAAGTTCTTTTTCTTGTTAAAAGTTTAACTCAAGTTTTCTTGTGAACATCCTTCATCACCACAAAATTACTTCTGTCCATCTCTGTCCTGCTTCTAACTTCTGCAAACTGCCATCTTGTTATCATTTGTGCTAAACAGCAGTAGCCACGTAGCAATTTTCTGTCCCCACCCCCACCCCCAAGTGTGACACCATCCACTTCAATCTTCTCTGGTTTCTTCTCATGTATTATTTCTAACGACTATCGTCTTTGTCTTTTTTGTGTTCACAATCAATCCATATTTAAACATTTGCAGATTTTACAATGATTTACAATATTTTATCAGGCTGATTCTGATTTTCAAGTACTGCTGTAATGTCAATGTACTAGAAGTTTGTTTTAATATATTCAATACATTTCTATATTCTTGTCTCCAAATTTTACCATTGGCTTATTTATCCTTCCAAACAGGATTCAAATCATATTGCATCATTGATATGACAAACTACATGATGATTTTATTAGGTTAATTGTACTAACAGCTATTGCCTAAAAGGTCACTTGCAGTCACAGAGTTAATTTAGCCTGGTGATAACAGTTTAGAATCCCTACAGTGTGGAAGCCGGCCCTTCAGCCCAACAAGTCCACACTGCCCCTTGAAGCATCCCACTCAGACCCATCCCCTATAACCCACACACCCCTGAACACCACAGGCAATTTAGCATGCCAATTCAGCTGGCGTTCACATTTTTGGACTGTGGGAGCAAACCGGAGCACCCGGAGGAAGCCCACGCAGACACAGGGAGAATGTGCAAACTCCACACAGACAGTGACCCGAGGCTGGAATTGAATCTGGGTCCCTGGTGCTGTGAGGCTGCAGTGCTAACCACTGAGCCACCGTGCCACCCCATTTTTAAATTAGAATTTGATTTTTGTACAGGAGCTGTTAATAATTTTTTAAAATCTAGAAAGTTCTCACCTCATAGTAACCATCTATGAAGACAACAATCATTTCTGGGTTCACACCCTGTGCAGACAGCAGTGAACGCAACATTCTGTGGAAAAATAAAAGTTTGATTCTAGACTGATTAAGGATTGTCAGGTCATCAGGTCAGTGAATAAACTTGAGCAATATAAAGAGATCAATAAATGGAAAATTATTTCTTACCATTTAACTTTAGACCCATTGACGTTAACAGCACAAAAGGCAAATAATGGTGTCTGGCTTTCCGCTAAAACAATACATAAAAAACTCCTGTTTCCCTGCGTCTTCTTTCTAACACATATTGTTTTTCTTCCCCCTTTCAAAAGTAATAGTCTCTGCCTCAACTTCCCATGCCAAAGCATTCAAAGCCACAATATTTCTGCATACAGAAAATCATAGCAATCTCAAACTGACGACCTGTTATATTTGAATCCAAAATAGTGAAAATTGCTTTTCCCAATCCCCCCATTAAAAACTTCATAATTATAAAATTTTACTACATTGCCTTTCTGCCTCATAATCAAAGGCAAGTAGCTCCAAATTATTTATTCAGATGCCATTTTGACAGATAGAGGCAAATCTTATACTTTTCTGAGAACAGTGAAGAAAACAGGACTTTAACAAATATTTTTTGCACCACTCTTTGCTCAGGCACCCCTATAGAGTGCCATGCAATACTCACAGGTACAGTGGGTACAAAGGATTCCAACTACTTTCGTGATGTTATAAATAAGACAATGGCTTTATTTTCATTTGCTTTTGCACATAACAGTCTAGGTGGACAATTTGTGTATTACTAAGTCTTCTAAAGCCTAGGTCCAAAATAATACTATCCCAATCCTTGTTGAAGCAGCTTTAGGCATCCTCAGTCATTTTGGACTTTTTCAATTGTACAATTTTTTTTACTTCTTTATCAGATTCGATGCCTACTATTGTACATGAGTTCGAAGAGAGAACACTTTGCTTACACCGCTCAGCCAATTTGTCTTATCCAGTGACAATGCCAATTAACCTCACAAATGTTGTTTGGAAGTTGTAATGCATTCTCTGTTCAGAGCCTCTGTTTAAAGTAGTGTCTTGCAAGGAAACCATTTAAGTAAAGATGAATTTTATACTTATTGCAACATTTAAAAAAGTCAAATCATTCTGCAAAAATAGTTATTCATGCTTATCACTCTAGGAGATTAGTTTTACTTTGGAAAAAGCAATTACCAGTTTTGCACTTGAATGGAATATAAAAGTACTGTACAACAACAAACATTGATTAAGCATGCAAAAAACGTGTAATACCTCATGTTGCAGACTTGACGTATATCCAAAAGTAACAATGTTATCCATATGTTGAACCTCACATCTCACCTGTAAAGGTAGTTAGGTCTGTTACCAGCTATCACCGCCACCGGAACATCATAAACTTTGTTATCTTTTAACTGCGAAAATAAAGCATAACACTCAATCTTACTTCAAGTACCAAGCTTCCCATTGTAATTGTAATTCAAATTTCACTAGACAGTAATCTGCAAGTTCTGATGTTTTAGTTTGTATGAAAATTATCAATTCCCCTCTGGATGTCCAAATCCTCATGTCTTATTTGAATAAATGAATCTTGCATCACTTTCTTATTGTTTATGCGCATCTCAGGAAGAGAAAGCATGGATTAGTCATCCAATCTCTGTGCAGACCCATATCAGACACACCCTGTAGCTGACCTGCTGTTAGGTCAGTCTCAATGCCATTCTGACATTGCCAGCAACATTAGTTCAACCATGCCAGAGAAACAACTTGGTCTGGCAAGGCTCTCATTCAACATTTACCTCCTCCTTATGCTGCTACATGAAGCATAACTAAGATTGGTATTTTAGCAACATATAAATCAAACTTTTTACAACTGTTACAACGCACTGCCCCAAATATTTCATGAAGTCTTGGAACTAGTACAGTGTAGCAGTCCAAAGTCCGAGACAGTAAATTGCAACAGCAGAACTGCCCATCAGTGGAGCTCAACTTGTCTTCAGCAGGTTTACTTCATGGAACAAGAGAAAAATAAATTTGTACTTGCTGCAAGATTACCACAAGTTGAGCAGAGATCATGAAACTGATTTGATGATAAGCAGCTGGTAAAGACAATGGAAAAGTTCTCAAGAACTACGATCAAAACAACTGTAACAGAGTGGGGGGATATAGGGTCATGCTGACAATTTTCCTCTACATTCCTGCAGCTGTTAGATCATGGATGTACTTCCTTTAAAAGGCAGAAAGGGAAGGGAAAGAGATGGTAGAAGAAGAAAAAAAGAGAAAGCTTGAAAGACAAAATTGCTCCAAGTTAAATGAACTGTGCCTGCCTACAGTAACAGCTCATGAAGTTGATGTTCTGTTTTCAGTTAGGTCACTGCTTTTATTCACTGTAGCAACTACCACTTCAAACAATGGGTATCAGATTACATATATTACAGGGAATTTAATATTCATTAAGGTAACCACTGATTTCGATCAGGCTACCCAAAAAGTCAAGATTACCTGCTACTCACTGAACAATGTGATCCCACTTAGACCAACACTAGCTGAGGCAGTCATTTTAGAAAGCCCATTTCATACATAATAATTGCATGGAGTCAGCTGAAAGATTGACTAAAAATCATGAAAACACCAGGGAATGAAGCAGTTTAACAGAGGCAAACTTACAGGCTCAGGGTTAAATTCAATGGGCGCTGGGTCCTTACAGCTACAAATGCTCCCATATCCTTCCACTTTGCTGCAGAAAGTCTTCCTCCTCCGATTGGCAATTGTATCTGCCCAGTGACACTCAGCATCTTCAAAACAAAAACTCAAGTCTTTAAGAGACACATATTGATCTTTAGTGATGTCACTTAAAAAATAACTGATTCGGAATATATTTTTATTTATTCCCTTCAAGGTTTGCTAAATTGATGTTATAATAAAAGCTACCCTACAGTTGGAATTCCATACGGCATGGAAACAGACCCTTCGGTCCAACTAGTCCACGCTGACCATGTTCCCAAATTCACCTCATCCCACGTGCCTCCATTTGGCCCATATCCCTCCAAACTTTTCCTATTCACATACAACATTTAAAAGACGTTTAGACATGTAACTGTTCCAGCATCCATCACTTCCTCTGACAGTTCATTTCCGACAGGAACCACTGTGTAAAAAGAAGTTCTCAGGTCCTTTTTAAAACATTCTCCTCTCACCTTAAAAATATGACCCCTAGTTTTGAACTCCTCCACCCTAGGGAAAAGACCCTTGTTATTCAACTTATTTATGCCCCTCATTATTTCATATGCCCCTAAAAGTCACTTCTCAAATTCCTCTGTTCCAGTGAGAAAAAATTCCAGTCTATTCAGCCTCTCCTTATAACGCAAGCCTCACATTCCCAGCAACATCCTGGTGCCATCCGCAAACTTATTAACCATGCCACCTATATTCTCATCCAAGTCGTTTACATAAATGACAAACAACAGCAGTACCGAGCTCTGCTGTTCACTGGCCGTCAATCTGAAAAACAACCCTCCACCAACACCCTGCCTCCTACCACCAGGCCAATTTTGTATCCAACTGGCAAGCTCACCCTGAATCTCATGCAATCTAACTTCACTAATTTGTGGAACCTTGTCAAAGGCTTTACTAACATCCATATAAACGTCCACTGCTCTGCCCACAATTTTTTTGGTTACTTCCTCAAAAAACTCAACCAAGTTTGACAGACACGATTTCCCTTGCACAAAATCATACTGATTAGAGATGATCAGTCCTTGCCTCTCCAAATGCATGTAAATTCTATCTTTTCGCATCACCTCCACAATTTACCCACCATTGATGTTATGGTCATAGGTCTATGCTTCCCAGACTTGTCCTTACAGCCTTTCTTAAAATAAAAGCACAACACTAGCCAACATCCAGTCCTCAGGCACCTCATCCATGCTTATAGATGATACAAAAATTTCTGCTAGGGTCCCTGCAATGTTTTCCCAATGTCCTGGGATACTCTTTAGCAGGTCCTGGAAATTTATCCACCTTTAAATCTTCTAAGACCTCCAGCACTTCCTTTTCTTCAATATGAACTTTTTTCAAAGCATCAATATTTACTTCCCCGAATTCTCTTGCCTCCATTTCTTTCTGATGTGAAAAATTCAATTAGTATCGCTCCCATCTCCTGAGGTTCAACACAGATGACCTCGCTGACCTGTAAGGGGTTCTACTCTCTCTCTCTCTCTCTCTCTCTCTCTCTCTCTAGTTGCTCTTAATATATTTGTGTAATCTCTTTGGATTATCCTTAACCTTATATGGCAAAGCTATCTCACATTCCCTCTTTGCCCTCTCAATTTCTCTCTTAAGAATGGCCCCACACTCTTTATACTCTTGCAAGAAATTCATTTGATCCCAGTTATGTAATAGTGGATTCCTTCTTATTCCTGACTAGAACCTCAATCTTTATTCATCCATTGTTCCCTACTCTTACCAGCCTTACCCTTACTCTAACAGGGACATAAGGTCTCTGAACTCCCATAATCACAGTTTTGAAAGCATCCCACCTGTCAGTCAACCCCTTACCTGTGAACAGTCTACTCCAAATAACTTTTGAACCTTAATAAAAACTGAAAGAACTGCAGATGCTGTAAATCAGGAACAAAAAAGAACTGCTGGAAAAGCTCAGCGAACCTTTGAACCTTCCTGTCTTATACCATTACAATCTGCCTTACTCCAATTAAGAACTTTACTTTTTATGGAAGATTTATCTTTTTCCATAACTATTTTACAACTAAAAAAATTATGATCACTAATCCTAAAGCATTCACCAAATACATAGGTCACTTGCCTACCTCATTTCCCAGGAGAAAGTCAGATTTTGCTTCTTCTCTAGTAGGTACATTTACACATTGATCAAGAAAATTTTCTGGAGCACATTTAATAAATTCCTAACCATCCAAGCCTTTAATACAATGACAGTGCCAATCAATGCTTAGAAAATAACTCTTAAATGTCTGAGACCTCCTTACATATTTGCTTCTCAATTTCCCTTTGACTACAGGTTGGGGGGTGGGTGGTGCAATAGTGCAATCCCATCAAGGTGACCATCCTTTTCTTATTTCTACCCATATAGTTTCACTGGATGATCCCTCAGAACTATCCACTCTAATTATAATTGTAATGTTTTCCCTTAGCAAAAACACAACTCCCCATCTTCTCTCGCTTCCCTTTCTATCTTTCCTGTAACATGTAAAACCCAGAACACAGCTGCCAGTCCCATCCTTCCCTCAGCCAAGTTTCTGTACTAGCATGACATCCAGGTCCCATATTCCCATATATGCCCGCAAGTTCATTAGCCTTATTTATAAGGCCCCTTGCCTTGAAATAAATAGTTTACTTTTTCAAAGTTACCTCATTCTGTGATTTGCTCTTGTCTGCCTTTTCAAATTTGGATTGCTCTTTTCTGATTTAGAATCATCCTCATCTGTCTTTCTATTTTACTGCTACTTAGGCAGCCCACCTCCCAAGCCCCCTCTACTAGTTTAAAGGCTCCTGAACCAGAACTAGCAAATCTCTCTGCCAGGATATTGGCCCGTTTCCAATTCTGGTGAAACAGGCCTTTTGAGGTTTTTTCTGCCCTAGATGAAAGCCCAATGATATAAAAATCCATAGCCTTGCAACATTGCACCATCTTTTCAGCCACTGGTTTATCTGCCATATCTTTTTATTCCTACTCTCATTACAACTATCCTATGAAAGGGACACCTCAGCACTCCTGATGGAATTATATGATCTATGAAAATGTCCTTTAAAAAGTAAATGCTAAATGTTTACTATAAATGTCATTAAAAAAATATATTGACAGCAACTTAATCCCATTAAGAACACAGGAGATTTGAAAAAAAGATTGAATGGTTAGATCCCAGTTCTGAAATAAGAAAAAGCAGTGTATTTTTTTTATTTGCTTTCCAATAATCTCTGCTAGAAACAGATTGCATGTCACTGCTCCCTCGATTGTGGGGGAATGGGTGAGAAAGTGGTAGAGAGGTAAAGACTGTCATATGCTTCATTTGGAATATAATGTACTCTATGCAATGGGCTTTCCGTTAGGTTTCTCATTTAAAAAAAAAGTCATTATTACGATTTCACTAAACATTTTTCAAATTTTCCCAAGGCTGTTTCTTCTTCGAAGAAAAAATCAGTAACAAACAAGGTAATAGAAACTGCAGAATAAGTATTATAATGTGAGCCTTAGATCACATACTTACACATTAAAAATCACAAAATGTAAAGTTCACCTTCAGCAGAGGATAGCTGAACTTCAGTCTTCAACAAAACAGGATCTCCCCAGGTGGCCAATGCTGGAGACTTTGAATGCTTTTCACCATATACTTGGCCTAACAATAAAAAATGTGAACAAGTTGTAAAATTCAGATTTCAAATGAATCTTACCGGCCATTTACTGCTGCTGGACACGTTGCCACTGGGATCTTAAAAATTCTTTTTTTTTACAATCCATGCTTCAATGTGACAACATTATGAATTTTTATTCTCGGGACAAAGTTCTAGTTATTTGGATATAGCAGTAATCAAGGTTTGCTTGTATCAGATTTTCAAGGAAATTTACATATACTGCACCTCCTTTCTTTACCACAAAAGTCCACATGTCTCGCCAACTGAGTGAAGAGGCAATCTGACTACCCAGTCCTTTAAGTAGACTTTTGGCTGTGTCTTTGAGATGGAAAGATCCTTCATCCTGAATCATTAAAAAAAAGATAAAAAAGTCAGTTATTTCCTACAATACATATATAGGCGACTACAGAAATAATGAAGCATTAAATTGAACATAGCAACATAAACAAACAATGTTTGACTTTAAAATCTCAATTTTCCCTTATGCTTCTGTACACATTCAGCACCTATACCAAGTGACTGAGGCATCCTGGGCTTATTTCAGAAAGTCCAAACTGTAGGAGCACCCCAAGACACAGGCCACATTAGGTAAATAAATCATTGGCTTTACAAATTCAATTCTTGCTTAAAAAAAAATAAAGTTCCTGGAAGCTGTAAAGCACAAAGTACAAGATGTAAAATTTTATCTGACAAAATTGCTGTGGAAGCGACAGTATATAACACCAGCAGGTTACTTTGATTTTACTGGTTTAGACTTCAATTTCAACTAAACCAATTTATAGACAAGCTTGGGAAAACCAAGGATCAGTTAAGCCCTTACAATGGGCATTCTCTACCTTCTGCTACCACAGAATTAGTACAACTTTGATCATCTGCATCTCAACTAGTGCCTTTATGCATTTAGACCAGAGTGTTGTTGAAATCAGTGTCCAGCACAGAAGCCTTTGTGCAAACCTGGGTACCTGAAGAATTTTAAAATAAGCCAACCACTCCCCATTTCATATCATGACTTTTTTTAAAATATGGCCATTGTTGGTTGGTCGGTCAGCAACCCCAAGCAGGGGATTTGATGGCCTAGTGGTATTATCGCTGGACTGTTAATCCAGAGACCCTGATAATGTTCTGGGGACCCAGGTTCAAATCCCAACATGGCAGATAGGGGAATTTGAATTCAATAAATATCTGGAATTAAGGATCTAATGGATGGCCGTGAATCCATTGTTGATTGTCAGAAAATCCCATCTGGCTCATTAATGTCCTTTAGGAAAGGAAAATGCCATGCTTGCCTGGTCTGGTCTACACATGACTCCAGACCAACAGCAATGTGTCTGACTCTTAACTGCCCTTTGAGCAATAAGTGCTGCCAACGATGCCCCCCTCATCTTGTGGATAAATTTTTAAAAAAGCATTTATTGTTCATCTCCAGTTGCCCTCAAGATGGTGGTGGTGAGTTGCCTTCTTGAATCACTGAAGAAATATGCTGTAGATAGAATCCTTTAGAAAGGAAATTCTAGGATTTTGACCCAGTGACACTGAAGGAATAAACAATATAATTCCAAGTCAGGCTGGTCAGTAGCTCGGAGGGAAGTTCAGGTGGTAGAATCCTTGTCACGAAGGGTAGCGAAGGTCAAAGGTTTTTAGCCATTAAACTTTGGCCCATGGATACTCCCTATTTTTATCTTTTCCTTCCTCTCCCGTCCAACACGCACCCCCACACCACATGCACCTCTGTTCCCCCGCCCCATGACAATTAGAGCCACCTGGCTGCATTCATGAACAAATGTACTGAAATAATAGTGAACAAAAGCAAAACAAAGGAATCAGTAATAACGGGAACTGCAGATGCTGGAGAATTCCAAGATAATAAAACGTGAGGCTGGATGAACACAGCAGGCCCAGCAGCATCTCAGGAGCACAAAAGCTGACGTTTTGGGAAGGGTCTAGGCCCGAAACGTCAGCTTTTGTGCTCCTGAGATGCTGCTGGGCCTGCTGTGTTCATCCAGCCTCACAAAAAAAAGGAATAATGGGTTTGAGAAACAAGTAAGCTCGAGTCTATGGAAAGATTTAAAAGTTTACATTTTAAGGATGATGCCACTCTGCTTCATTGGGACACCTTACAACAGGCTGAACAGAGATTATATCTTGAGATCATGGTATGAGGGGCAGTGCTATTTTTGTTTCTAATCAAATAATTTTTTCCTCCCAAGCTTGGAAAATGTGTCTATATTGGCCTATCTGCCTACCCGCCTGCCCTTGGCAGTGCCTTTTGCTGGAATCCAGCATTCAAGCTCAAGTCCACTGGCTCCTGGGCAAATATTAAGCGTACATCAGAGGAAGTGGCAGCATGGTGATAAAGTCACTGGACTAGTAATCCGGAGGTCCTGGTTATTACTCTTGGTGCATGGTTCAAACCCTATCCGGGCAGCAGGTGGAATTAGTCAATGCCAGTGTCAGGAATTGCAACCATGATAACTATCAACACTTGCTGAAACCCCGTCCGGCCCTTTACAGGAGAACCCTACCATCCTTACCTGATCTGGTCAGCATGCAACTCCAAATCTACAGCGATGTGACTGTCTCAAGTAACCCATGAAATGGTCCAGAAAGAGCAAATGGGGACAGGTTAATAAAAAGGCCAGCCTTGCCAGAAATTCCCAGATTCCATAAGTGAACAAACAGAAAATTCCCACAGTTTGAGGAATTGGCGGCTGCATTAGCAGAAGGCAGGCAAGTGGGACAAGTACGGGCATAGTTGATGCAAGGTGAACAGTAAGAGCATGTGGGTGTATTTTGAAAGTGAACTAGACTCATAACACCCAATAAAAATGACTGCTGACCTGGTTCAGGAAATGACTGTAACCTCATCAAGCACATGCAGCAATGTAGTTAAGCCTATTAGTAACTTTACAGAATGTTTAAACAGATTTAAATACATGGCCAAATGATCAGATCCTTCATTGCTACCTCAGCAGAGCTCAGTTCTAAGATTAAAAAAAACTACACCACTCTGGGCGAAACCACACAGGACAAAGCCTATTTAAAATGAAAATTTGGAGGTCCATGACTGACCTGCACTACTCCACACCATACAGAACATCAGTATTGTGGGATTCCAATACAGGTTCAAACTAACTTTGGAATAGACAAGGAACATGTGAAATGTTTAGTATATAGCACCCTCTGCTGGATGATCTCGCTTGTATAACTAGGTCATGGCCAGGAATGAAGCACAAAAAATTAAACACCATCAAGTTTTCCTGGTAAAATAAGACTCACCTCTTGACTCCCAAAGCCTGCCTACTTGCTACAAGGCACTAGTGAGGAGTGTAATGGAATACTCCCTGGCTAGACACCATCCAGGAAAAAGCAGCTCACTCAATTGGTACTGCATCCACAAACATTCAGTCATTCCATCAACAACACTCAGTAGCAGCAGTGTGCACTATCTACAAGATGTCCTACAGAAATTCTTACATTCTTTGGTCAGTACCATTCAAGCCCTGACCCGCAGCCACCTGATAGGACTAGGGCAGCACTTAAATAGGAACATCAACACCTACAACTTCCACTCCAAGCCACTCACCATCCTGACCTAGAAATATATCACCATCAATTCACTGTCTATGTGTCAATCTGAAATTCCCCAAGGACATTGTGGGTCTACATATAGCGGTTCAGGATAGGAAGTTCACTATCATCTTCTCAAAAGGCAGCTAGGGACAGATAATAAATGCAGTCGGACCCAGTGACAGCCATGTTCCACTACAGAATAAAGGCTGAGTAGGAGTACAAGTACAAACACTAAGCAACTTCATTGTTGTTTAATATTTTAAATTCTAGGATCTCATACAAATGAACCTGGTGATTTCTGAAAATTATATAAAAGATTCATTACTGAAATCCATTGATATTGCAGTGCAAATTGGAACAGTTTAGTTTATGGTTCCAAACCACTAAGTAACTTCAGGTCAGTTAAAAGGCAAGAATTTAATAATAAATTGAAATATACTACCTTAACCAGACCTGGCAGGGAAGACAATGGATCACCAGTGGAAGGTGTTTTTGGGGCAATTTAGCAGGTATAGCCAAAATTCATCCCAAGAAGGAGAAACATATTCAGGGGAGGATGAAGAAACTACGACTGACAAAGGGACAGCATTAAAGCAAAAGAAAAAAAGCATACAATGTGGCCAAGATTAGTAGGATGCCAGAGAATTGGGAAACATTTAGAAGCTACAAGACAATTAAAAATTGGGTTGGGGGAGGTGGAGACAAAATATGAGGGTAAGCTAGCCAATAATATAAAAGAAGATTGCAAAAGATGTTTAGATTTATGGAAAAGATCGGAGAAGTGTGAATATTGGACCGCTGGAAAATGAGACCGGAGAAATAGCAATAGGGGATAAAGAAATGGGGGGAGAACTGAATAGGTACTTTGCATCAGTCTTCATAGTGGAAGATAGCAGCAGCATATTAGAACTTCAAGAGAGTCGGAGGCAGTGGTGAGTGTGGGGGCCATCAGTAAGGAAAAGGTGCTGGAAAAGCCAAAAAGTCTCAAGGTGGATAAATCCCCTTGATCAGATGGACTACACTCCAGGATTCTGAAGCAGATAGCTCAGGAGATTGTGGAGGCATTGATGGCGATACTTCACAAATCACTCTTGTGAGGGAGGGTCCTAGAGGACTGGACAATGGCTAATGTAACACACCTGTTTAAGAAGGGAGGGAGGCACAAAACTGGAAGCAATACACCTGTTAGCCTGAGCTGAGTCATTAGTAAGATTATAAAACCCATTATTAGGAATGAGATTGCAGAGTACTCAGAAACGCATGGTATAATAGGACTGAGTTAGCACGTCAAGCAGAGGTCTTTTGACACATCTGTTAGAATTCTTTGAGGAGGTTAGACAAAGGAGAGCCAGTGGATGTTATCTATTTGGATTTCCAGAGACCTTAGACATGGCGGTGCACAGTTAGTTGCTAATTAAGAGCCCATGGTGTTATGAGCGAGGTACTGGAACGGCCAGAGGATCGGCTGACTAGCAGAGGCAGAAAATAGGGATAAAGTGGTCTCTTTCAGGATGGTAGCCGGTGACCAGCGAAGTTCCATATTGGCAAGTGTTAGGACCCTAATGATTAATGCCAAACAATAACGATCCGAATGAAGGAATTGGAGGGCATTGTTGCAAAGTTTGCAAACAACACAAATGGGCAGGTGGTAATCAGTGAGCAGGGAGATTGCAGAGGGTTCAGACAGGCTAGAAAAGTGTGCAGGCAAGTAGTAGATGGAATACAATTTAGGAAGGTGCATGCTTAAGCACTTCGGTAAGAATTGAGATAGACTATTTTTTAACCCGGAAACACTTCAGTAATCTGAAGCGCAAAGGAACTTTAGAGTCCTCGTCCAAGATTCTCTAAAGGCTAACATGCAGGTATTGTTGGCTGTTAGGAAGGCAAATACAAAATTAGCATTCATTTCAAGATGCCTTGGACACAAGAGCACATATGTACTGCTGGGGCTGTATAAGGCTTTGATCAGACACGCTTGGAATACTGAAAGCGGGCCCCAAATCGAAGGAAGGACATGCTGGCATTGGAGGGCTTCCAGAGGTAATTTACAAGTATGATCTTGGGGGATGAAGGGCTTGTCACGAGGAGTATTTGAGGACTCTGGATCTATACTCGTACAAGATTAGGAGGCCTTTGATACGGTGCCTCACGGGAGGCTGCTGAGCAAGGTGAGAGCCTATGGTGTTTGAGGAGAGCTACTAGCTTGGATTGAGGATTGGCTGTCTGACAGAAGGCAGGGAATTGGGATAAAAGGCTCTTTTTCGGAATGGCAACCGGTGACGAGTGGTGTCCCGCTGGGTACAGTGTTGGGGCTGCAGCTGTTCACCTTGTATATTAATGATTTAGATGAAGGGACCGGGGGCATTCTGGAGAGGTTTGCCGATGATACGAAGATAGGTGGACAGACAGGTAATACTGAGGAGGTGGGGAAGCTGCAGAAAGATTGAGACAGTTTAGGAGAGTGGTCCAGGAAATGGCTGATGAAATTCAATGTGAGGTTTTGCACTTTGGAAAAAAGAATACAGGCATGGACTACTTTCTAAATGGTGAGAAAATTTGTAAAGCAGAAGTACAAAGGGATCTGGGAGTGTTGGTCCAGGATTCTGTAAAGGTTAACTTGCAGGTAGAGTCCGTAATTAAGAAAGCAAATGTAATGTTGCCGTTTATCTCAAGAGGGTTGGAATATAAAAGCAGCGATGTGCTTCTGAGGCTTTATAAAGCTCTAGTTAGGCCCCATTTAGAATACTGTGTCCAATTTTGGGCCCCACACCTCAGGAAGGACATACTAGCCCTGGAGCATGTCCAGCAGAGATTCACAAGGATGATCCCTGGAAAGGTAGGTTTAACGTATGATGAATGGCTAAGGATCCTGGGATTGTACTCATTAGAGTACAAGGCAGAGATCAACAAATTCTTGATCTCAGAAGGAATCAAGGGCTACAGGGAGAGTGCAGGGAAATGGAGTTGAAATGCCCACCAGCCATGATTTAAATGGCGGAGTGGGCTTGATGGGCCAAATGGCTTTACTTCCACTCCTATGTCTTATGGTCTAGGATGAGGGGAATCTGACGGAAACTTGCAGAATATGGAGAAGCCTAAAGAGAGTGGACATGGAGAAAATATTTCCTGTAGAAGGAGAGATTGTGACCTTAGTGCACAGCCTCAGGGTGAAGGGGCAACCCTTTAGAACTGAGATAAGAAGGAATTTCTTCAGCGAAAGAGTAGTGACTCTGTGGAACCCGTTGCTGCAGAAGCCCAAGTCATTGAGTGTATTAAGACAGAGGTATAGATAGTTTCTTGATTAGTAAGTGGATCAAGGGTTATGGGGAGGAGGCAGGAGAATGGGGTTGAGAAACATATCATTTAGGATCAAGGAGTGGACTTGATGGGCTGAATGGCCTAAATCTCCTCCTGAATCTTATGGTCTATGCTATTCTGGGTGTGAAACTATGTACAATGCATATGCTTATTACAAAGAATAAAGCCTTTAAGTTGCAGTTTTAAGTCTCCTACACCCAAAATACAAGAAATGAAAGGCATCGTTTCATATTCATAGATGTTCTTTGCAGCACTCTTAGCTGGAAATGACTAATTATGTTTGTGTATAATAACAAAAATGACAGTGAGACTGACCAAAAAAAAACTCCACTAGGTTAGTTCCCAAGTCAGGAAAAATGTGGAGGAGTGAGACCAGTCAAGACTAATTCAATATGCATGCTCCAGGCCAAATGATCTCCTGAGTTGCAGCATTCTGTGATTCCATTACTGGTACACAGCAAGTTAAAGATGAAAGTTAAGAAGCAAAGGCAGTGTTACTGTTAGAAGATATCGGAAGGTGACCAAACGACAGATACATCATGCTGACATTCTGGAGTCAGACCCAAACCGAGAAAGGCCAAAACCAGAAGTCAAACCATCCACACAACTCGGAAACTAAACTGCATAAGTTCCAGAAGCCTTTACCAATGCTAATCAGCAACTAACACACTGATTTTATAACTGATCTCACTTACACGTATTTTCCAATATTAAATATTTAATTGTTTTAATGCATGTCACTTTCTTCAGGTGTTCCTGCTTTTATAAATCTTAGGAAATTATTAAACTTACAACTGGCCAACGTAGAAAGTGACCACCTTTCAACCAAAATTAGTTAAAAATGCCAAATATGCACAGCTCTTTTGGTCTTCCACGTGTGTACGTGGAAGATGTTAAATTACACTGACCTTGATGGTAAACAGAAGGATTCTTCCACGAGAGACCATATTTAAGAATAAAATCATTGCTTCGTCTTCATGGGGTGAATACGTATCAAACACACGTTTAGCCATCACATGACCCTGTTCAGAAAAAGAAACAATCATTCTCTTACATTATTAGCACTAACAGTAACTGCAGAAAGGTATTTGATAAGATTTCAAATATCTTTACATCCTAAAGATTTAAAATCATCTTTCAGTCCTGGATATACATTGGAACATAACAATTTTACTCAGTCTCTCAATCAATTATAGTCTGACTGCACATCAAATACACTTGCTAAAAAGGCAAAACATACAAAAGTGAAGAGATTTCAAAGTTTTCCACTGCACATGGAAAAAATGTTTTGTTTATTTTCATTAAGGCTGGAAGTCTCTAAGCCAGCCAATACAAAATATACGGCAGCCACTTCGCTCCCCGATTACTTTGTTTCAGCAACATCACATTCAAATGTGAATGGGTTTTTTTTCAAAAAATATTTTTTAGAACTTTTCTTTTCCCCCTAAAATGAAATCCAAGAGTTCTAATAATGAGATCTGCACCTATGATGAGGAGTTTGATGAAGTAAATCAGGAGTAGTCGGTAATGCCACTGGACTAGTAATTCAGAAGCCCAGGCTATTGCTTGGAGGACAAATTATGGCATTCTATGGACTTCCATGATGGTACGTGACGGAATTTAAATTTGATAGGTAAGTTTGGAATATAGAGTTAGTCTCAGTAATAGTGATGATGTCAACTATCATTAATTTTTGGAGAAACTCATCTGGTTCCATTCTCAAGGAAATTAGATCTTCCATCCCTACCCAGTCTAGTCTAAATGAGACTTCAGACATAGAGCAATGCAGTTGATTCTTAAGTGCCTTCTAAGATGGCCTAGAAAGCCTTCACTCAGATTGGCAATAAATATTGGAACTTCCAGCAACATGAAAGAATAAAATATTAACAATTTACACCAAACAAGGCTTTGGATTATCAGTGCAGTTATAAGTAACCACAATACTGGTTGTTAATCTGAACCTCAATTACAGAGATCTTTTGCAGCTAATAACAGGTGCATAGATTCAGTCATTGGTACTAAGTTATGGTACCTACACCAAATCAGTGTTTTACTGGCGGAAAATAGAAATCTAACAATAGTAAAAGCTCAGGAATAAAGTGCTCATGCTAATATTTTTAAGGGTGTCACAACAATTGAAGACAAATGGAAATACAGAGAGTGTGGATTATATCTAAAAACTTTAAAATACAAAGATAACTACCTGAAAGATGACAGTACATTCCTTTCCTTCCACTAAATTCCATGCCATTTTATTTTCTTCTTGCTCCATAAACACATTACATCCCACTTAAATTCAGCTATTAGTGATTCTTTCTGCAGGCTCCACTGGTTAATCAGATACATTGCTACTCAATTTTCATTTATATTCCAATTGCATACTTGAAGCCTCTCTCCATGAAGCTCACGATAAAACAATGCTATGTCTAAGGGGATTTACACTGGACTTACTTTTGCACCAAAAGTTGTCTCTCAAAAGATACAATGATAACCACAAACAAAACAGATTATTATCCTATACATTTAAAAAAGCTACTTATAAAAAAGTTTGCACATACTGGTAATCCAAAGAATATTTTTACAAACTCTGCCTTTTCCATAGATATGCCTTCCATTTGTAGAGTTTGAACAGAATTTTATTTATTGAGCATAACTCTTTTAAACTGAGGGCTAATATCAATATTTACATCGTGATTCAACCACAGAACTTCTCTCAACAGTGACAATTCTTCAAAAGAAGTTTTGGGGACATTCTGAACATGTGAACGGCAGTTTTTGAAAACCGAAGTTCTACTTTCACAAAGGCCTTTCTATCTTTTGCTTCACAGGTTAAAATGTGCTTAATGATATTACTTTCACTGATTCTGAAAGGCTTTTGGGTATCGCAAACCATCTGTGGTACTATGTACACAATAATCCAGAATCTACAACATGGAAACAGGT
This sequence comes from Stegostoma tigrinum, assembly GCF_030684315.1. Lineage (NCBI taxonomy): Eukaryota > Metazoa > Chordata > Chondrichthyes > Orectolobiformes > Stegostomatidae > Stegostoma > Stegostoma tigrinum. The sequence continues at coordinate 65,467,005 of NC_081361.1, read as the reverse complement.
TCAACCAGTCACTGTCTGCATTCATCCTCCAGAGGAACAAAAGAAACTCTAATGAAGTTTACTCACCTGTACCTGTAATCCTCTTATTTTCAAAACCTTTCAAACCTAAAACGTTGACAGTTTCTGCTTCAATTGCTAAACCCTGAGGCGGGTTGTAAAGCCTCACTAGTTTCTCCTGAATCTTAGATTTAACCTTGTATCAGAGGTTCCTCTTTCAAATCACTGGAAGCATTCTTCTTCCTTTCTACCCTGTTTGCTGCTATCCATTCCTTCATAATTGGGCACACCTTAACATAATGTCATGTCATGTAATGCCAAAATAACTCCAGGAATTTTTCATATTCACATTTTCTTTGTATTCTCCTGACCTTGTTAATATGTTTTGCTGACTGAACCCAAAAGGCTCTTGTTTGCTGTGGGGATACAAATCACAAATCGTTCAATAAAGTACGAAGAGATGTTTTCAGTGGGAGAGAGATCAGTAACCAGAGGAGGCAAATTTAACATTTATGGTAACAGACCAATTGAAAACATTAAGAAACTACTCTCATATAAAGAAGGCAAATTATCATAAGCTAAAATGTGCTGCATGAAAATAAAATGGAACTAGACTTAATAGAAATATTCAAAAGAGAATTGGATAAACATTCAAAAAACCAGAACATTAGAGGTCTGCAGGGGGAAAGGAGGGGTGTGGTTTCATTTGATATAACTACCAAACTATCAGCACTGAAACAAAGGTCAAATGGCACTCTTGTGGACCATGTCATTCTAGGATTCTAGATGATGCATGCATGTTATTTGGTTAATATCTGAATTGTGTCCCTTATACCCTGTTAGTGTTTGAAACTAGGCACAAAATGCTCGTTTATGTGGGTGGATGAAGTCTTACTCTTCCTTGTGCAGACTACTTACTGTAGCTTGATTCAAAACAATGACGTGTATTCCTCGACCCTGCTCTTTTACTTCATCCTCAAGGACCTATAACAGTAAAATATGAAAGTGCATCCAATGAATCAATAAGCAAGGAACACAGCATGATTGCCTCTTCCTCCCATGAAAAATAAGAAGGGCTCTTTCATGATACTTGAAAGCAGATAAAAAGCACAAAGGAAATACAATTAGTTACAATACATCTGATGTCTTTATTTACTATTTCATAGACTATCTTCAACTGACAAAAGAAATTCTCGACTTCCCATAATTATTCCCTTATGTACAGTTCATATTAGGAAGAACACTACAGTTGTACATGAATGTACTTCTAGGATTAAACAAAGCAGTGAAATCGCACTTACTGTCGTTCCATCAACAGCAACATAGACTTTTGATCTGCTGGAATAGACTTCAATGTCCAGGACCTTCCGGCCATGCGATGGCCTGCGAGCAGTTTCCATATTGGGTATGATATTATCTGCCATAGGAATAAGAAAATAAGTCCTTTAAACCAAATCCATAATAGACTGACTGTAAATAGGTAAAAGAACTGATTTTTACACAATAGCTAACTCTAGCATAGTAAACTGTTGCACAATATCCATTTTTAAAAATATAAACATTGCTAGCTATCTCAAAAGCTTTGAGAAGGTCATGGTAGTTGGAGGCCTTTTAAAGCTGTTGATTCAACAAGAGCACTTCTCAACCACTTCAGAAGGCAGCTAGAAGTCAACCACTTTGGTGACAGACTGAGACATATAGGCTCATCGAAAGGACACTGGTGAGTCAATTTTGTTCTAAACAATAATCTTATAGCTTCATTGTCACTTTTACTAATGTCAGTTGTTCCTCTTCTAAAAAAATACTAGTCCAAACATAAAACCAGTAGGTTTTGATGTTTCGATCGTTGATCGTTAACGAAACCATCTAAAAGATGTTAAAGAATTAATTAGCATAGAAAAGGTTCTAGTAAGTAATACAAACTCCAAGAACATTTTTACTGCAGGTTTACTAAACCAAAATAAACAGGGCCTTACTTCCTGCTATTCACTTGTAGAGGAGGATCACAGACCAAAGATGTGCAAGCTAGGTGGATTGGAAATTGCCCCATGGTGTCTAGGGATGTGCAGGCCAGATGGAGTGGCTATCAGAAATGCAGGGTTACAGGGATAGAACGGGTCTAAGTGGGATGTTCTTCAGAGGGTCAGTGAGGACGTGATGGGCCAAATGGTCTCCTTCTGCAATGTGGGGATTGTATGAATTCATATATGATGCTTATATTACTGCCATTAATGATTGATTGCAAACATCTTCATACACCAACTGGATGACATAGCAACCATGGCACTCACTAACATGCTAACCTATGCCATCACAAAAACAGAGGGAGATACAACAGTGATTTTAAGATGACAATTAACGAACAAACCTAAATTGGTTAGTCATGGTAGCTATAACACATGAAATGCAGGTGTTCAAAAATATTAGAAATAGGAATAAATGAAGGCCATTTGGCTCGCACGCCAGATCCATCTTTCAATAAAATGCTGGTTGAACTATGACTACAACTCTACAAACTAATCCCCATACCCTTTCATTGCCTATGACCATATCAATTGAACAGTCTAAAATATATTTAAATATTGCGCATTCACAACTCTCTGGAGTACAGAAATCTCAGATTCACAGTTGTCCTGGGGGAAAAAAAAACCTATATCAGTCCTAAATGGCTGATCGCTTACCCTAATATTATGACATTGCTTTAGGCTGTCAGCTGAGGGAAACTGCCTTTTTGCACCTACTCTCTCAAACTTTTACTTTATTTCATTGAGATTAACTCTCACTTTTCCAAACTAAAGAGAACACTGTCAACCAGGACAATGACTCCTCATAAGTTAACTCTCTATTTTCAGCAATCAATCCAATAAACCTTTGTTTTAGGTAACTCCCTCCCCACCCATCCCTTCTCAAGTTACATACATTTTTTGGCTAAGAAAATCAAAACTTGACATATTACGCTGGGAGTGGTCTCACAAATTCGCATCTGATTGCAGCAAACCTTGGGAAGACTTGGAAATTATGCCTCTAATATAAATTTCAAATGCCGTATGCGGTGAGGAGGATGTTAACAGAACTTCAACAGAACAGACAGACGGGCGAAGTGGGCGAGCACATTGCAGGTGAAATTTATAACAAGTGTGCCATGATGCCTTTTGGTGGGAAAAACGGGAGATAACGTAAACAAAATGGTAAATTTTAAAAAGTGGTGCAGGAATCTGGAGTGCATGGACAACTAGTCTTTAAAGGAAGGACTGATAAGTTGAGAAGGCTGTTAAAAAAACATTTGCATTCCTTGACTTTATTAATAATGAAACAAGACTATAAAATCGAAAGAAGTTGTACTAAACCTTTATAAAACAATAGTTGGCTTTCAATTAAAGTATTACGTTCAATCTTTGGCACCTTTCTTGGGATTTTTTATAAAGTCTCCAAAGGCATGCAGAAAGAGAGATCAGGACTCCAGATATGAGTATTAGTAGATATCGTTGTTCCCTTTACAGCAAGATCTTAATCTTCACTGCTGTAAGTGTACACATCATGAGTGGCTCAATAAAGTAAGGAAAACTTGTTTCCAGTGGCAGACAGATCAGTAACCAGAGAAGGCAGATTGAAGGTGATCAATAAGAGACCCAGTGGCAGCATGAGGAAACTACTTCTCCAGATTTAAGAGAAACATTCAAAAGAGAATTAGATAAATATTTGAAGGGGGAAACATCAGAGGAGTGCAGAGATTGGGGGGATGGTTGGGGGGTGGGGGTGGTGGGTGGAGTGGGTTAATTTAATACAAACTACCAAACAGTCAGCACTGGAACAAGCCACATCACTCGAGGTTTCTAAATCGTGTATCAAAATAATTTAAGGTAGGTCACTGGTATGTTTTAATGTACAATACTGTGTTCTTTAAATCAAACACTAGAAATTCCAATATTAAAAACACAATGTAACATCACAAAGCAAAATCTACTTCCTTTGACTTATAAAAAAATTATACATGCATTGGAATTTAAAGAGATGGTATGCCCAGCGTGCAATTGGATAATTATCGAGTGAGCTGTGCACAGGCCACTCCTAAAGAATAACAAATTAGAGAAGAAAAAAAGCAAAGCTGCAATATCAGTTATAAACCCATGGATCAACATATTACCTTATAATCAAGCTTTTGCTCTATTAATATTTGATGTTGACTATTGTGCAAAGATAGTAAAAGCTGGTTCTAGACTCAAAAGGCTACAGTGACCTGTACTACAAAAGAAATAAGCTTGCCAACTTGATTGCAAGATCACAGTTTTTCAGTGTAAATCATTACCTTCTAAAGTGCATTGTTATATTAGGAGTCAAAAGATGCACTACTGACCACTCTCTCGTCATTAGGAAGGTTGTACAATTTCAATTCAATAGAGAACTAAATGCATTCTTCTCTCTCTCGCTGTATCCCACCAATAATGAACTGTTTGTATTTATATACAGTGGCACCATTAACATAGGAAATAGATTATAAAGCAGCTCACAAAATCTTACCATAATCTTCTATTAATTCCTCCTCAGCTGCAGCTCTCCTTGTATCTAAAATAAGTTTGATGTTGACGATAACGGTCACAAGTAGAAACAGCAATGCAGCCGTCTGGAAAATAAATAAATGCCTATTCAAATTGGTGCTCAGTATCAGAAGGAGCAAACATTCGAGTTGAAGAATAAACAACAACGAACCACTAAAACGAATGTATTTTATGGGTTATACAGCCATTTAAATAAAAATAATTCAAATAAATAAACAAACTTGGGCATGGTCCAACTCTCAAGGATAGCTAGCACACCAGAATTATTAAATCAGACTTCAGCTGTTAAAATGACCTTCCATCCATCATAAAGATGAATTAAATTTCAACAAGGACTGCATAATGTTCAGCATCATATATTACACCTCAGGTACTGAAGCAGTCCATATTCAAATACACTAAGAGCTGTCCAATACCCAGGTTTGTGCTGACAAGCGTCAAGTAACATTCATGCCATACAAGTGCCAAGCAATGACCATTTCCAATATGAGAAAATCTAACCATTATCCCTTGACATTATATACTATTACCTTCATTGAAATCACCAATATGACCATTCAGGGTTTAAAATGGACTAGAAACTGGTCTGGACTAACCATATATATGCAGTGGCTGCAACTGTAAGTCAGAGCCTAGGAATCCTGCAGTGAGTATCCTATTCCAAAAGGTCTGCCCACCAACTCCAAGGTTCTAGTCAGGGGTGTTATGGAATATTCCCCATTTGCCTGGATGTCTGCAGCTCCAACCATCCTGAAGAACATCCCAGGCAAAACAGCCAGCTCGGTTGCCACTACATCTATAAACATCCAGCACCCCACCACCAACCTCAGAAGTAGCAGTGTGTCCCATCCACAAGATGCACGACAGAAACTGACTAATGATTTTCAGACATAACTTTCCAACCCTGCAACCACTCCAACCTGGAAGGACAAGGTCAGCAGGTACATGGGTACAACACATCTGCAGGACCCCTCCAAGCCACTCAGCATCCTGACTTGGGAACATATTGCTGTTCCTTCAGAGTCACAGGGTCAAAATCCTGGCATGCCCTCCCTAAAGGCATTGTGGTCTACCTACAAACACACGGACTCAAGCAATTCAGAAAGGAAGCTCACCATCACCTTCTCAAAGGCAGCAAGAGATCAGCAATGCTGACATCCTAATGAATTTACAAACAAACAAAAATCAAACAACTAATGAGCCATGTACTCCACTTGGGCTAACAGAAGCATCCTCAACTGAAGTAACTACGGAGTGCAGCACAGCTTAGTGAACAAATTGCTATGACAGATTTAAGTTTGTTGTCAAACGCTGACAGGATTCAGAAAACGCAAGTTCTAATGCGAACTGAGATAACAAGGTTTAGAGCTGGATGAACACAGCAGGCCAAGCAGCATCAGAGGAGCAGGAAAGCTGATGTTTCGGGTCTGGGCCCTTCAGAAATGGGGGAGGGGAACGAGATTCTGAAAGAGAGAGAGAGAGAGAGAGAGAGAGAGAGAGAGAGAGAGAGAGAGAGAGAGAGAGAAAGAGAGAGAGAGAAAGAGAGAGTGGGGAGGCGGATGGACGATGGATAAAGAAGCAGATAGGTGGGAGAAGACGGACAGGTCAAGGGGGCGGGGATGGAGCCTGTGAAGGTGAGGAGTATGGGATGGAGGCTGGTCAGTCAAAGGAAGACAGACAGGTCAAGGATGCGGGGATGGGTGTTAAGGTGAGAAGAGTGGATAGGTGGGAGAAAAGACAGACAGGTCAGGGAAGCAGGGTGAGCCAGGCTGGTTTTGGGATGAGGTTGGGGACAGGGAGATTTTGAAGTTGTGAAATCCACATTGATACCATTGGGCTGCAGGGTTCCCAAGCGGAATATGAGGTGCTGCTCCTGCAACCTTTGAGTGGCATCATTGTGGCACTGCAAGAGGCCCAGGGTGGACGTCATTTAAGGAGTGGGAGGGGGGGTTGAAGAGGTTTGCAACTGCGAGGTGCAGTCGATTGTCACGAACTCGGCATAGGCGTTCCACAAAGCGATCTCCATGCCTCCGCTTGGTTTCCCCGATGTGGAGGATGCCACATCGGGAACAGCGGATACAATATACCACATTAGCAGATGTGCAGGTGAACATCTGTTCCATGTGGAAGGTCTTCGTGGGGCCTGGGATGGGGGTGAGGAGGGAGGTGTAGGGGCAGGTGTAGCACTTCCTGCAGTTGCAGAGACAAGTGCTGGGTGTGGTGGGGCAGGAGGGGAGTGTGGAGCAGACAAGGGACTCCTGGAGAGAGTGGTCCCTTCGGAAAGCAGATAAGAATGGGGAAGGGAAAACATGCTTGGTAGTGGGGTCACACTGCAGATGGCATAAGTGGCGGAGGATGATACGTTGAATCTGGAAGTTGGTGGGATGGTATGTGAGGACAAGGGGGATTCTGTTTTCGTTGTTGTTGCAGGGAGGGGTTGTGAGGGATGAGTTGCGGGAAACACTAGATGCGGTCAAGGGCGTTTTTCGACCGCTGTGGAGGGGAAGTTGCTGTCCTTGAAAAACGAGCACATCAGGGATGTCCGGGGTGGAATGCTTCACCTCGGGAGCAGATGCGGTGGAGGCCAAGGATCTGGGAATAGGGAACAGCATTCTTGCAGGAAGGTGGACGAGTGGAGGTGTATTCTAGGTAGCTGTGGGAGTGGGTGGGCTTGAAATAGATATCGGTTTCAAGGTGGTTGTCAGAGTTGGAGACAGAGGTCCAGGAAGGAGACAGAGGTATCAGTGATGGTCCAGGTGAACTTAACGTTGGGGTGGAAGGCGTTCGAGAAGTGGATGAACTGTTCACGCTCCTCGTGAGAGCACAGGGCAGCGCCGATACAGTCATCAATGCAGTGGAGGAAGAGGTGGGGTTTAGGGCCAGTGTAGGTAGGGAAGAGGGATTGTTCCATGTAACCTACAAAGAGGCAGACATAGCTTGGGCCCATGCGGGTACCCACGGCCACCCTTGTTGTCTGTAGCGAGTAGGAGGAGTTGAAGGAGAAGTTGTTAGGGGTGAGGACGAGTTCAACTAGGTGGATAAAGGTGTCAGTGGAGGGGGGCTAGTCAGGCCTGCGGAACAGGAAGAAACGAAAGGCCTTTAGGCCATCTGCATGGGGAATGCAAGTGTACAGGGACTGGCCGTCCATGGTAAAGACGAGGTGTTGGGGACCAGGGAATCAGAAGTTTTGGAGGAGATGGAGGGTGTGGGTGCTGTCATGGATGTAGATGAGGAGTTCCTGGACCAAGGGGGAGAAAATGGAGTCGAGATAGGTGGAGATAAGTTTATTGGGGCAGGAGCAGGCGGAGACAATGGGTCGACCAGGGCAGTCAGGTTTGTGGATTTTGGGAAGAAGATAAAAGCAGGCGGTGCGGGGTTGGGGAACGATAAGGTTGGGGACTGTGGACGGGAGGTCACCTGAAGTGATGAAGTTGTGGATGGTTTGGGAGATGGTGGTTTGTTGGTCAGGGGTGGCATTGTGATCAAGGGAGTGGTAGGAGGTGGTGTCAGAGAGCTGGCATCTGGCCTCGGTGATAGAGGTCAGTGTGCCACACTACAACAGCGCCTCCCTCATCTGCAGGTTTTATAGTGAGGTTAGGGCTGGAGCAGAGGGCTGCACGTTCTGTGGGTGAAGTGGTTGAGGCGATCGATGTCTCGGTGGAATTTGGAGACGAAGAGGTCGAGGGAAGGTAGGCAGCCTTAGGGTGGTGTCCAGGAGGTGGTGGTGTGTTGGAGACAGGAGAGAGGGTCAGTAGAGGGGAGGATTAGGTTTGCGATTAAAGTAGTAGGTGTGGAGACGGAGGCAGCAACAGCAGAAAAACTGTTTAACATCCAAATGTGAGCAGTATTCGTTGTCGTTAGGGTGCAGAGGGATAAAGGGGAGTCCTTTACTGAGGACTGACCATTCATCCTCAGAGAGAGAAGTCTGGCGGCAGCGGCTGGAGGGGGGGGGGGGTGTAGTAGAGATGGTGAAGACCCGGCAGCGCTGGGTGTTACTGTATTCTCTGGAGCTGTTGGCTGTGGAGGCGGTGGGCAGGGCAGTGTCAGCTCCTGGATGTTGGCAGCGGCAGCAACGGTAGGTGCATCTTCGATATCAGCAGTCATCAATAGTCTCAGAAATGGAGGCAACGGTATCGACAGCATTCGCTGTACTGAAGTGACGTACCCAGCGGAGTGGCGTCATCCAGTGCTCCAATAGTGGCCACATAGCCAATGGCGGCGGGCACATTGTGGGGAAAATCCGGGGTAGGGTTGGGGATTTAGGGGGCGGAAGAAGCCTGTGTTGGGTGGCAGGTACCAGTAAGTTTAGTATACTTACTGGTTTTTAAGTGTCCAATAAGGCAGAATAGAATCATGAGTTGAGGTTGTGGATCCTGCAAAGAATGAAAAACACGAGGTCCTTTGCAGGCCTGGGAGAGGAGGCTCTGAGCTGGGATAGGCTTGATTGTAGTGCCAGGAGATGCCGGCACATTGCTGCAAGTGTGTGTTTGAGTCGTCGCAGAGAGAAACAATTTTGAAGGATCTGAATGTTGTGTGTGTAGCGGTCGTTGTGGTTGGGACCAACAACGGAAGGCCTGAATGTATACTGTAGTCCATTGGGGATAATCCAATTCCGTAGGCAGGTAACCAAGAAATGCAATGTGGCTGTAGTACCAGGTTTGCTTCAGGACGTGGTTGAGCAGTTTCAGGGCCAAAGAGATTACGAGGGGTTTGCAGTGGAAGAGAGAGCCACTGAGGTCTTTCAGAGGGAGGAGGGTAACTTCTCCAAGGTAGGCATCCTTAGAAGAGGCTTCGCAGTGGGGTTAAAATTGATTCGGAGATAGTAGGAACTGCCAATGCTGAAGAATCTGAGATAACATGGTGTAGAGCTAGATAAACACAGCAGGCCAAGCAGCAGAGGAGCAGGAAAGCTGATGTTTCGGTCTGGACCCTTCTTCAGAAACAGGGATGGGGAAGAGGATTCTGAAATAAATAGACAGAAAGGGGGAGGTGGATGGAAAATGGATAATGGAGTAAATAGGTGGAGAGGAGACGGACAGGTCAAGGGCGCGGGGATGGAGCCAGTAAAGGTGAGTGTAGGTGGCGAGTTAGGATGGTGGTTGGTCAGTCAGGGGAGGACGGACAAGTCAAGGATGTGACCGTGAACTGTTTCCTGATCTTCCCAGGAAGAATTCACAGTAAGAGTGACAGATCTTGCCACGCCAGAAGCAATCCTCCAAAGCAGAAAAAGAGGAAGTGAATATGGTGGCTTCACTAATACTGCCTCAGGCTATTTGAAAGGTTACAGCCTAATCAAAAAGTTAAAATAAACAATCTATCCAATTTAGCAAAGAATTAATAGCAGATTGAAGATGTGATGATGTGGTCTATACAATGCTACGGAAGCCATCACTAAGAACCGACAACCCATGTTTAGCAATCCAGGACACTACATGAAGTAAATTGCCACTTACAACAGTGCAGTGAACATCCTCTGTTAAGGAAAGGTCAAAATCGTACAGCACTGACAAAGGCCCTTCGGCCCACCATGTCTATGCTGATCTACAAACACCAAACTACACTAATCAAATTTACCTGCACTTGGTCCAGAACTTACTCATGATTTTAAGTCATGAATTGCAAAAGTTGGTTTGAGTAGGAAAGACATTCATCACAAATGAAATCCAAGACATTAAAGTTCCTCTTGTGAAGAACAGAATATCAACAGTTTGCAACCTAGAGAATGACCAGTTTTCTCAATCCAGATAGAACATGGTGACAGAGAACGCGGAAACATCCAAACTACACGTATTTAAGTCACAAACTTGGAGGAGATGGGGTGGTGATAAATGTAGTTACGTACACAAACTGAGAAAATTAAAAATGAGTTTTAAAAAAAGGTTGGAGAAAGTGTCATATAGAGAGGCGAGGTCTGAAATGGTTAACACCAACGAGTGTCTTTAGCATCAACTAATGTAATATGAAATGAATACGGTGGGAGAACAGGTTAGGATCTCAAATGAGTGAGAACTGCTATCCATGTCATCCTCACAGTCCCTGTAACATTTTAATTATTACATCAGTGTAACTTGTACTTAGTTGGTAATATGAAATGAAGAGCATCTTGTTTAAGGCAAGAGTCTGCTCTCATTGAACTAGCAAGTGGTTTTCATTGACCATTCCATACAAAACAAAACCTACATATCCCTGCCTTGAGGGGAAGGTGGCTGCAAACCTACCAAAGATGAGTAATAATGTACACAGCATGTGTGGTGGCCTGCGATGAGGATTGCTCATCAAATATTTGTATTTTGTGATGCGGAGAAATAAATAAAGACCAGAACATCAGGGCTAACTCCTCTGTTCTATTTCATAACAGCACCACAGACTCTCTTACACCAACCAGCAGGGCACGTGGGACCTCAGCTTAATGCTTCATTTAAAAGACAGAAGCTCTAACACAGTGCAGGGCTAACACAGTTAAATGGCCTTCACATTGTTGCGCCGACATGTAAAACCATCGAGGGCTGAAGAGTCTGTACTGCGCTGTAATGTTCTATGTTCTATGTAATACTCTTTCAGTACTGTGTTGGTGTGTCTGCAAGTAACTTATGCTCATGTCCTGGAATAAGAGGCAAAAATGTTACCAAGCCACAGCTGACATGTGGCACAAGTTGCAAATACAGCATAAGCCCTTATAAGCTATCTTGTTAAATTAATCGTACTAACTTTGATTAACTTTTTTTAAGACAATAAAGTTTGTTTTGTTTTGAAACGTAATTTTGAGACATAGTTCAACAGCCAATTACTGCATAATTGTATTTTTTCTTTCTTTTATACATTAATGGTCTCCAACAGGATTGTGACACATAAAAACCCATGTGTGCATTTGATGTTGGCACAAAGGGACAGCACATTGATACATATGAAGAGACAAACAAGGAAAAGTAGGAGGAGTAGGCCATTTGGCCCTTTGAGATTGCTCCATCATTAAGCCCATAGCTAAATATAATTTTAACTCAAATCCACATTCCTGGCTACCCAATAACATGTCACCCCTTGATCCACTTCTCAGTTAAAAATATTCAAAGGCTTTGCTTTCACCACTTTGCAGGAAGAAAGTTCTAAGACTTCTTACCTTCTGGGAGATAGACTTTTTTGTTTATCTGTGTTAAATACACAAGCTATTATTTTTAAAAGTGATCCTTACATCTAGATTCTTCCAGAATAGGAAACATCTTGTCCACATCTACCCTGTCAAAACCATTCAGGAATTTCCTTATTTTTATGACAGAAACTGAAAAAGGCCCAGAAAAAAAACATAGGAGGACACTAGATGAAACAGCATGAGAACACTAAACAGATAAGAATGGAATAAGCTGACAGCAGTCTGAGACCAATTAAGCAATATTGTGCAGGAATGTAGGAGAAAGATGTTGTGGTAAACCATGGTAAAGGTCACAGAAAAATCAGGAGTGCTTGCCTGTAAAGGGAGACAATGGCAATGTCATTGGGCTGATAATCCAGAATGCCAGTTTAATACTCTGAGGACATGGGTTCAAATCCAACCACAACACAATCTGAAAATCAGCAGGGAATGGTAACATAGTGCTCATATCATTGGATTGTAGATGCATGGATCTTACTAGTGCTTTAGAAGCACAAGTTCAAATCCCCCATGACAATAGAAATTTATAAGAGGCAGATAAATCTTTCTACATTAAAAGGCATCAAGAGCGAGCTCAACGGGCTGAAACGCATACTTTTTCTCCTAGTTTCTGTCTTTCATGTATGTGACAAAGTACATTACAGGCTACTGACAGGCACTACATAAAGGACATAACTAGAAGTAGAATTATGCAATATAACTCTTCATGTCTGTTCTGCCATTCAACATCATATATGAGCTCATCTCAATCTCAACTCCACTTTCCTACCTGCTCTCTATAACCCTTCAATCCATTATTAATTTAAAAAGATCAGACTGACTGTCTCCTCAAGTTCACTCAAAAGTGCAAGTATCCACCACACTCTGAAGTAACAAATTCCAGAGATTCATGACCCTTCGAGACAAGTAATTGCTCCGTGTGTTTTAAATCTGGTCCCCCTTATCTAAAAACTGACATCTCGGTCTAGATTACCCCACAAAAAGGAAACATCCTCTCCATGTCTACTTCGTCTATCCCTCTAGCGTCCTATTTTTTTCTAAACTGCAGAGTGTTTTGGCTTAAACTGCTCAATCTCTTTTCCTAAGACAAGCCTCTCATGTCTGCAGTCAAGCTCGCGAGCTTTCCCTAAACTACCTCTAATGCAACCAAATCCCTCCTCAAGCAAAGGGGACCAAAACTGTATGCAACACTTCAGATGCAGTTTCACTCATGCCTTGTACAGGCACAGTAACATTTTCCTGTTTTTTTATACTCTTTTGCCATACGTCTACAAACACCGACCTCCCACCTCCCCCACAAACTCCTACGGGCACATGAGGCCTCCTTACCTGGCACAGCCTCCTCACCGACCGCTGTCCCGTTAACCTGTACTTCCAAGCGATGAACCAGCTCCTGTGCCGCCGCGGGACGAAGGGCTTGGCCCGCGGGTTCGGCTTCCACTCGTCCATCACCCGGAGTGGGGGACAGAGCTACTGCCAGCCCGGGGCCTCACCATAGAAACACCGGCGTCGGCCCGAACAGGCCGAAGCCCCGCGATCACCGCCGTTTACTGCGGTCGACAGATCATCCCCATCCACCCACCCGCGCCCGGGCTCCGACCACTACCCAAACCTGGAGCCCCCCCCTCCCAGCCAGCTTTCACTTCCGGGTCCGGTCACCAGATAGACAGTATTCACAAGCGCCATCTTGAACTCTGCGCCCCCTGCCGTTCGAGTCACCCGTCTCACCTGCTGAGGGGAACCACAAAGCAGAATTAACTGGTACCTTTATTGCAAACAATTATCCAAAAAAACTAGATCATCGTGTCCGTGTTTTGTTACATTAAGGTTATCTTATTTTTGTCCAGGGATAGTAGGAATTGGAGAATCTGAGATAACAAGGTGTAGAGCTGGATGAACGCAGCAGGCCAAGCAGCATCAGAGGAGCAGGAAGGTTGACGTTTCGGGTCTAGACCTTGTTTTTTTCCTCACTTTATCCAAATGTTTGCCCCACAACCCGGTTATCTTATGTGTCCTCCTCGAATATTATTCTGTTGTATTTGTTTTAGCAAGATCTGTCGTTGAGGTCCATTGTGTTACAATTCTAAATTCTAAAAATATATTTCAAGCAGTTCACTACTTCGTTTAAAAAAAACCTGTTTGAAGGCTTTAAATGTATAGTAGGCTAGACATGCCGTTTCCCAGTTGAAATTTGCCTGTAGCCTAACTATGCTTCATGAACTGTCACCGAGGAGAGAATGTTCCAATACTGTCTTACATTTAAAAGTGAGTCAGTCCAAGCCGGAATTTTCAGAGGGTACCAAATTTTGGAAATTAGACAAAAATAAATTATAAAGGCTAGCCTGAGCCGTTGAGGAAGTTGACATTAACATCGAGATCAATGTGAATTATTGCACTTAACAAGGAAAACTAAAATCATTAGAAGATAAGAAACATAATGGGGTAGAAGGCCAAAGGGATCTAAGGGTAGACATGAACAAATTGCAAAATCGCTTTGGGCCCTATATCTCAGGAATCTAAGGACGAAGATGATCGATGAGGTAGGGCAGTGGATGTTGTCTACATGGACTTCAGTAAGGCCTTTGACAAGGTTGCTCATGGCAGACAGATACAGAAGGTAAAGCTGTTTAGGGTCAGAGGTTGCAAGATGGATTAAAAATTTCCAGATAGACGTCTACAAGATTGTAAAGGGCATGGACAGAGTGGGCAGTCAGAAGTTTTTTCCCAGGGTGGAAGAGTCAGTTACTATGGACCATAGGTTTAAGGTGTAAGGGACAAGGTTTAAAGGGGATATATGAGGCAAATCTTTTATGCAGAGAGTGGTGGGTGCATGGAACTCTTGCCAGGAGAGGTAGTGGAAGCAGATACAATAGTGACTTTTAAAGGGCATCTTGAAAAGTACATGAATAGATTGGGAATGGAAGGATATGGTCCCTGAAAGGTTAGGAAATTTTAGTTGTGACTGGCAGCATGTCGGTGCAGACTTGGAGGGCCAAAGGGCCTGTTCCTGTGCTGTAGTTTTCTTTGTTCTTTGAATAATGTGCTAGCATTGGAGGGAGTCCAGAAGACGTTTATAAGAATCATCCTGGGGCTGAAGGGCTCATCATATGAGGAGCGGTTAAGGACTCTGGATCTGTACCCAATGGAATTTAAAACGGTAAGGAGGCATCTGATTGAAACTTACAAAACACTTAGACGTCTTGATACAATGGACATGGAGGAAGCGTTTCCATTAGTAAGAGGACCCAAGGGCACAGTCTCACAGTGAGGCGATGACTCGTAAGAACTGGAGTGAGGAGGAATTTCTTCAAGCAGAAAGTAGTGAGTCAATGGAACTAATTGCCGCAGAAGGCTGTGGAGACAAAGACATTAAGTGTATTTAAGACCGAGATACTTAGGAGATCAAGAGTTATGGGGAGAAGGCAGGAAAATGGTGTTGAGAAACATGATAGCCACAAGCAAGTGGTAAACAGACTCAATAGGCCTAATTTCTGCTCCAATATCTTATGGTCCTATAGAAAAGCCATGTAAGCATAAAAATGCAAACAAAAAGGGTTATTTTCAGGTGTTCAAAAGTTATGTTGAACTTAAAAAGAACCCTGGTCACACAGAACTTGTAATTTGCTATCTCTATTATATTAGAAAAAATGTACAACCACTGGAGAAAATGAAAATAAGCACAATCTATTATTGTACCAGAATTGCAAGATTACAGTACCAGGAATGATTGGACATATCACATGAGGATTGCCTACGTCTGCTCCTATGTAACAATGGATATTAAAGCTTCAAAATATTCCATTGGCTTTAAATAGCTTTGAGACACACTAAGATTGTGGAAGGCCGTATTTATGTGTATGTATGTCTTTTCCAAAGAAAATCCATCTTTCTGTGCAAATAAAGTGGAGTTAATATCTCAGAAATTTAGACAACAGACGGGTAAGTCATCAGGTCTGCCTATAATAAACACCACTGACCCAACCCATTCTTGTAATCTCATGGGAGACAAGAAAGTACAAGAGGGAACCTGTGCCTAACTGAGGCCAAATTCAGAATTTCCTAAGGCAATACAGCCTGCAGCTTTATAGAATCACATTTAATAAATAAGTTAGCCTAATCCTTTTATTAATTTTCCAAGTTCACTTTGTGCAGCAGGCTTGTAAGATTATTATTGATGATGATGCGGTGGGACAGAAAGCAGTTTTGTGTATGAACACTCACTAAGTACAGAAGCAGCTGCTGAAGATATGGAAGTATTGGTGGAGTTGATGGACATGACAAAAATGGAGAAATCATGTGCTGCTATATTTTCTCCTCCCACTAACCTGGCACTTATAAGGAGCATGGGATCAGTAAGTAAATGGTGCAGATTAGATCCTATTGTCCATGGTTGTCATTGTGAAAGAAAATTTGTTGCAAGTATGTAAATTACAGAAGAAACTATCTTGGAATATTTGACAATGAGCTGTTGGACAGGAAGCATATATGAATATCAGGATTGAGATAAACATGCGGGGATGGAAATGAAAGCAGAACAATTCAGCTCAAGATGTTGGCAATTGCAGTATAAGGATTAACAAAGGACTTTTAAAATAGGAGATTTAGGGTCAACTCTGTCCGGATGAATCTCAGGCGCCACTTCTCTACTTTGTCAATCGAATACTCAGCTCTACAGCAAGAAGTCTGTAGTCTTTTAATTACCAGCAAAAGGTGCCATGGTGTGGGGTAGTTGTCCAGCAGCTGGAGAGTTATCCTGATGTTTTGAATGTTTACTTTTCCTTTCCATCCATTTCACTATCAGTGTCTTGCCTTTTTATTGTTTCTCATTATGTGGTCCACACTGTCTCTGGTAATTGACTCTTTTGCTTTTTTGGTCCTTCTGGCTCATCACAATTTTCATCACATAATGACAGATCTAGCTTCTCATTATTTTGAACCAGGAACGCCTGATTTCCGACCAACCCTCTCCTCACTTACTTAGATTAGATTTGACAACATTGATTAATATAAAAGTAAACAAGTACTCTGCACCGTGAGTATTCAAGACGAAATTACCACTAGATGGCAGCAAGATAATATTGTTGGTATTAACAATGCTGTAGTAGTTTAATTTGCAGTAAAATTGTGTAACTTGTTGTATTTTGTCAAAATATAACCCATATCACATGATGATACATCAGTGGAAATTGAAGTGAGGCTGAATCTGGATTTTGTAACAATACGTAAAATAACTCTCAAAGAATTGTGAGACAAATATGTTATCTGCACAGTTCAGTTTTTTGCTGATAACAAGGTGCAGAGCTGAATGAACAGAGCAGGCCAAGCAGCATCAGAGGAGCAGGAAAGCTGATGTTTTGGGCCTAGACACTTCTTCCGAAATTGGGGAGGGGAAGGAGATTCTGAAATAAATAGGGAGAGGGGGGAGGCGGATAGAAGATGGATAGAGGAGAAGATAGGTGAAGAGGAGACAGACAGGTCAAGGAGGCAGGGATGGTGCCAGTAAAGGTGAGTATATGTGGGGAGGTAGGGAGGAGATAGGTCAGTCTAGGATGGATGGACAGCGCAAGAGGGTGGGATGAGGTTAGTAGGTAATAGATGGGGGTGGGGTTTGAGGTGGGAGGAGGAGATAGGTGAAAGGAAGAACAGGGTAAGGATGCGGGGATGAGCTGGGCTGGTTTTGGGATGCAGTGGGGGGGAGGGGAGATTTTGAAGCTGGTGAAATCCACATTGATACCATTGGGCTGCAGGGTTCCCAAGTAGAATATGAGTTGCTGTTCCTGCAACCTTCAGGTGGCATCGTTGTGGTACTGCAGGAGGCCCAGAATGGGCATGTTGTCTGAGGAATGGGAGGGGGAGTTGAAATGGTTCATTACTGGGAGGTGCAGTTGTTTAATGCAAACCAAGCGTTGGTGTTCTGCAAAGTGGTCCCCAAGCCCTCTGCTTGGTTTCCCTGATGTAGAAGAGGCCACAACATGAACAGCGGATACAGTATATCACATTAGCAGATGTGCAGGTGAACATCTGCTTGATGTGGAAAGTCTTCTTGGGGCCGGGGATGGGGGTGAGGGGGAATGTCCAGGTGAGGTCTCCACCTGCTCCTGACCCACCGAACCAATCTCCACCTATCTCAACTCTATTTTCTCCCCCTTGGTGCAGGAACTCCCAATCTACATCCGTGACACCACTCACGCCCTCCACCTCCTCCAGAACTTCCAATTCCCCGGTCCCCAACACCTCATCTTTACCGTGGTCCTCCAGTCCCTGTAAACCTGTATTCCCCATGCAGATGTCCTAAAGGCCCTCTGCTTCTTCCTGTCCCATAGACCCGACCAGTCACCCTCCACCGACACCCTCATCCGCCTAGTCTAACTCGTCCTCACCCTCAACAACTTCCCTTTCAATTCCTCCTACTTCCTACAGACAAAGGCTGTGGCCATGGGTACCCACATCAGCCCAAGCTATGCCTGACTCTTTGTAGGTTGCATGGAACAATCCCACTTCCATAGCTACACTGGCCCTAAACCCCACCTCTTCCTCCTTTACATTGATAACTGCATCGGCGGCGCCGCGTACTCCCACGAGGAGCTCGAACAGTTCATCAACTTCACCAACACCATTCACCCCAACCTCAAGTTCACCTGGACCATCTCTGACACCTCTGCCTCCTTCCTGGACCTCTCTGTCTTCATCTCTGGCTGCCACCTGGAAACCGCTATCCATTTCAAGCCCACTGCCTCCCACAGCTACCTAGAATACCCCTCCTCCCACCCACCTTCCTGCAAAAGTGCCATCCCCTATTCCCACTTCCTTCACCTCCGCCACATCTGCTCCCCATTGAGGCAATCCACTCCCATACATCTCAGATGTCCTCGTTTTTCAAGGACTGCAACTTCCCCCCACTCAGTGGTCGATTGCCATCGGCTGTGTCTCTCACATTTCCTGCAACTCATCCCTCACACCCCCTCCCTGCAATAACAATGAAAGCAGAGTTCTCCTTGTCTTCACGCACCACCCCAACAACCTCCGGATTCAACGCAACATCCTCCGACACTTCAACCATCTGCAATCCGACTCAAACGCCAAAGCATTTTTCCCTCCCCACCCTTATCTGCTTTCCAGAGAGACCACTCTGTATGGGAACCCCCTCCAGCCCTACCACACCTGGCACTTTTCCCAGCAACCGCAGTAAGTGCTACCCCTCCCCCTCACCCCCATCCCCGGCCCCAAATGGCTTTCTACATCAAGCAGATGTTCACCTGCACATCTGCCAATGTGGTATACTATATCCCCTGTACCCGTTGTGGCCTCCTCTACATTGGGGAAACCAGGCGGAGGCTTGGGGACCACTTCGCAGAACACCTACGCTCAGTTTGCACTAAACAACTGCACCTCCCAGTCGCGCACCATTTCAACTCCCCCTCCCATTCCTCAGATGATATATCCATCCTTGGCCCCCTGCAGTGCCACAACGATGCCACCAAAAGGTTGCAGGAACAGCAACTCATATTCCGCTTAGGAACCCTGCAGCCACAAGCTTCAAAATCTCCCCTCCCCCTACCACATTCCAAAACCAGCCCAGCTTGTCCCTGCCTCCCTAACCTGTCCTTCCTCTCGCCTATCCTCTCCTCCCACCTCAAGCCCCACCCCCGTCTCCTCCCTAACTCCCCAACTCCATTCACCTTTACTGGCTCCAATCCCACTTCTTCGACCTGTCTGTCTCCCCTCCACCTATCTTCTCCTCTATCCATCTTCTATTCACCTCTCCCTCTCTCCCTATTTATTTCAGAATCCCCTTGCCTGCTCCCATTTCCGAAGAAGTGTCTCGGCTCTGATTTTCAGGGCTATGAGTATTTTCTTCCCTTCAAAATGATTTCTGTGATAGGACAGCATTGTTCTCATTTGATAAGGTCTCAAGGGAGGCCTGAGGCCAAATGAAACAAGTGTATGAAACATTACATAAGGGTTAATGTGCCAGAATTAATTCTATGAATATGGAAGCTAGTAATCGATGGAGTGTGAGTTTTATGGATTGTGGTTAACTGAAATAAAGCCCTCATTTAAAATGTGGGCTTGGACACTTTAAAATAGTTATTTTCTACTGTATAACATTGGTAGCAGAGGATGTTTGAATCAAAATGTAAAATTTTATTGTATGATTACAAACCCCTGTTTTCAGAAAATACATCTTATAACCAGTGAAAAAATGAATTTACAATATAGACCACAGTCACTTCTTTACCAAACAGGAAATGTGGTATGGCCTTCGTACATTTAGAATCTGAAGCAAAGTTTATAGAAGTTGAAGCCCGATAATTTGAATGTGGATGAAGTTTGGATAGATTGTTAATTATCAAAGATAAAATTTATCAGAAAGATAATATATTGACTGCTTATGAGGTGGTCAAATGTCAACAAATTTAGAGAGACAAGTAGTACCGTTGGAAGTGTATTTATTGAAATTCTGTAGATTGTAAGCAAGGCCTGCAGAAATTTAATTTGGAAGTTCTCCCGTCGGTGATGGTATTTCATTTATTGTACTGAGCCAAAGTATTAAGTATGGGCAGATTAATGGTTTTGGCGATGACTAAATTTGGGGATAAACATACACAGCACAATCAATGATATGACAGAAAATGGAGGACAAGGTATCAGGAGACTGGTGAATCTGTCTAGGCACAGGTTGTAATGAACAATATGAAAGGAGAGCTGTAACTAATAGAAATAAAGACAGAAATGCTATTGATAATTCCGTGAAGTAAAAAGAATTTTTGATTTGCAATAAGAGAATGAACCCCAGGAAGGCTTTAGGTGTAGTCATTCAAATTTTCAGGTGAAATTCAAAGTGCCATTATGCCATAAACAGTCCTAAATGGTACAATCCAAAATGAAGTGGAGGATTTGGACGAAGATGGAGATACACATTCAAGAGAGGGCATTGTATTAGTCACAAGAAGTTTCAGCACAGTGATGTTCACACCAGATTCTTTCAATTGTGCAGTATTAGACAGTGGATTCACATCTGAAGTGGAATATAGAGTAGGATATACTGTCTAAAATTTTATCTAGACTCTCTGAATAATGAGGAGTGGTACAAAATTTAAAGAATTTGAGAGTTCCACCAGTTTCAAGTTTAAGGATTGTGACATGCTAAGATCTTTGAAAAGAGTGATCAATCATTGTAAAATAACCATACAAAATTACTTTATTAGCACAGATATAGAGTACAGTGAAAAACCCTTGTTACTAAGTAGTAAATTGATGAAGGAAGTCTAAATTTGAGGTGAAAAATGATAAAACTGTGCTATTTAGAAAATCTGTTTTACACAATTGGAGCACTATTGTATTTCTTCAAAGGTACATATCCTCTCCATCAAAGAAATTAGAAAAGTGTTATTGATATTGGTGTAAAAATTTAGAAGACAGAGTCAAATATGCTAAAATTACACAGGCAACTTGCAAATCCATCTCGAAAAGGTCAAAACGTTCAGTAAAGAATGCTGGAATAAGTGTTTGATATTAAATTGGCTCAAAGAATAAAAATGTGATGGATGTGAGTTTTGTAAGAAATATTGAAGGTCATCAACATGGCCAACAGTAAGTCTGCACTTAGGAAGAGGTTTTAATTAGGTAATTCAAAGGTATGAGATAAAGTAAAAACCATTTTAAATTTATGTTTTGATTTGTCGAGGAGATTTTTTTCAATCTAACCGTAAACCTAACCCGATCTCTAACCCTTACTGAACAATACCTAGTAAAGTTAAGAAAATAGTTGTGGATAAGGTAATTTAAAAGAGGATAGGTACCGGACTTGGACCATTGACAAAATTTCTCACTGATTTTTGGGGACAGTATGCTTTCAATTGATTTAGAGATTTGTGTGTCCATACGAACGATAGTTAGTAACACAGCAATGGATTATGAGAAACCATGCACTAAGAAATAAAACGATTCACAAAATTTTGGCAGATCAGCCAAACTGTAAATTATCATTTGCATTAGTGTGGGTTGTACCTGCTAAGAATTTGTGGCAGATTGTTGAATGTTAAAACCTATATTGTTAGTTTTTGGTAGGAAGCCTAAAGTTCCATTAGTAATAACTAATCAGTCCCCAGTTTGGGAAAGGACTGCCAGAGGCCAGTATTAAAGTACTAGAGTTGAGCACAGCGATGAAAAATTCCAAGATGGAAGGTATTTTTCAGGCTAACAAAATTTTGAATCAGTTTAAAAGTGAGCATTGTGTTTTGAAGTTTTCCTCATTAGGAGACGCCAGGAATATGAAACTAAATTGTTTTCAGTGATGTTGCTTATGCAAAGCTCTTTGTATTCTCAAGTGCAGAACATTATATATTTTCTTTTGTGGGAAAGGAACTTAAATTAGCTAGTTATCAGTTACCTTTACATGATCAGGAAGGGGAGATCACATTCACAGTGAGGCACAGCCTGAGTGAGTGTATGTTTTGGGCATTTTGGGGCAGCATGGGAATTGGGTGCAAAGAGGAAAAAGTGCCTTTTGCTTGCTTTTCTGGTTCATAATTTGTAAGTGAAATAGCTACACGGAGGCTGATATCTCATTGCCAAGTAAACCTTAATTTATACATAGAATGTCCTTGACACTGTTCCAGCTCACTCAGAGCCAGCTCTGAGTGTCAGAATGTCTGATATTCCTATTTATATCTGCCAGCCAGGGCTCTCTGATTGTACCAGATTAACAGCCTCAATCAGGGAACTCATACTTTATGAGACCCACCTGGTTGACCTTGTTATAATCACTACAGTAATCTCTTTTAACAGGATAAATTGAAGCACAGAATCAGGTGTTCCGCACAATGCAAAGAATGACAACACAGGAAAACCGTCGGTTCTTTGGTTGGTATTAGCTGCTATTTTGACTATCTGTAATAGTTTACTTTCAAAACGAAGGTAAGTAGGATAAATGTTTACAAATTAAAAACAGATTACAGACTAAAAGATGAGTAGAATGATTAAAGAAAGATTGAGAACCAAGTAAATAAAATGGAGTTGCAGGGTTAGGCAGAGTTCGATAGCCAGAGACTTTTCCCCAGGGCAGGATTGACTGCCACGAGGGGTCATAGTTTAAAGGTGTTAGGAGGAAGGTATAGAGGAGACATCAGAGGGAGGTTCTTCACCCAGAGAGTTGTGAACGCATGGAATAGTTCACCAGTGGTAGTCGTGGAAGCGGAGTCATTAGTGACATTTAAGCGACTGCTAGACATGCACATGGAAGCAGTGAATTGAGGGGAATGTAGGTTAGGTTATTTTGTTTTTGGATTAGGATTAATCCATGGCACAGTATCGTGGGCCGAAGGGCCTGTACTGTACTGTACTTTTCTATGTTCTGTGTTCAATGTGGTGTATGAATGTAATTTGGGAGCGGGCGTACCCCATCATGTTTCATAGTAACCAGACCAATGGCAAGTGTTAGTTGCTTGAGGAACTCTAATTCGGAGTTCATGAGCTGGAATCTTAACTTTGAATGCTGCTACACATCAGAGTGGGAAAGAGTTATTTAGGTGTTGTGTTTCAGGAGGCAGTCACACCTCTTAGATTGATGACCTTGAATTCATTCAGTGGGCAGGGACAAGAGAGTACGATTGCGAGTGAGGCAGGTAGAGGGATCCAAGAATTAATGCTGAAGGAGCCTCAGCCCTTGAGCTTGTCTAACATGTTTGAGATTTTTGCTCCCTGTTTGGATGTGAGTGGAGACTGTCAGGAGGATTAGCAAACTGAGCATAGCACCATGGTACAGGGAGCAATTGAAGAGGGGCGAGGAAAGAGAAATGTAGTTGTCACCGGAGATAGTATAGCCAGGAGAATATTCAGCGTTTTCCGTGGCCAGAATCAAAAGTTCCAAAGCGTGTGTTGTCTGCCTGGTGCCCAGGTTCAGGATTTCTCATCTGGGCTACAGGGGAACTCGGAGTACGAGGGGAAAGATCTAAGTGCATTGTCCACATAAATACAAACTATATACATACAAAGAGGTAACAGGTTCTACTGAGGGAATGTGGGCAGCTGGAGGCTCAAATAAAAAGTAGAACCAAAAAGGTAATAATCTATGAGTTACTCCCTGAGCCATAAGATAACTGGCATGGGGTCAACAAGATTAAAGATGTAAGCGCTGTGGTTCAAAGATTGGTGGGAGGAAACTGCTTCAAGTGCGTGGGACATTAGCACCAGTAGTGGGGAAGGATAGAGCTGTTCTAATGGGATGGTGGTCCTGGAGAATCGCATAACTAGTGCTCTAGATAGGGCTTTAGACTGAATAATGCAGGGTTGGGTTCAGTTGCATGGAAAATTGGAAAATCGGCAAATCAAAGGTAACGGAGATGGTAGGATTGCAGCTTCGTGATGGGGCTGATTGTCAGTAGAAAATAAAATGAGAGACAGAAGCTGTGAATGTTCATTTCTGCCAAGGAACCAAAGAAGTGTATGGAAATTCAATAATAGAACTAGCTTAAAGGTGTTGTAACTTAATGTATGAAGCATTCAGAATAAGGCACATGAACTAAAGGTACAAATCAAGTTAAATGAATCTGATCTTATAACCAATATGGAAACATGATTAGAAGTGATCAAAATAGGGAACTTAACTTTCAGGGATATTTGACCTCTGGGAGAGACAGGAGTGGTGGAAATGGTGGTGGGGTAACAGTATTAATGAGAGATGAAATGACAACAGTTGTGAGAGATGATCTACACTCATGACCAGGAATCCACTCTGGTGGGAAAAGAAAGGGAAAAAAATACATTGGCAAGATGAGTCTACAGACCCCCAAACAGTAGCCACCCTGCAGAAAAGACGATAAATCAACAAATAATAGGAGCATGTAAAAAGAGTAGAGCATTAATTATCTTTAAAAAGTAATAGCAGAATATTTGGAAATCATAGTCTAATCAGGCAGAATCAGCATGGCTTCATAAAACAGAAACCTGACAAATCCATGAGAGATTTTAGAGGGAGTCTCAATCAAAGTGCATAGAGGGACTTCCAGAAGGTGTTCAACAGCTACCTCACAAAAAGTTAAAACATAAGAAAAGAAGCCATAGTGTTGGAGGTAGTATTTTGACGGATAGAGAATTGGCTAACAGGCAGGAAACCATGAGTGGGAATAAGGGGTTCTTTTTCAGGTTGGTGGCCTGTGACCGGAGGGGATCCGCACTGGGATTGTAACTGTTTACAATATATTAATGACTTGAAGGAAGGAAGTGAATGCACTATCGTCAAATTTGCAGATGACACAAAAACAAGTGGAAAGGCAGGTTGCGAGAGGGATAGAAACAGTTTACAGAGAGATATTGATAGGTTAAGTTAGTGGGCAAAAACTTGGAAAATGGAGTACAATATGGGAAGATGTGATTTCTTTTTTCATTTTGGAAAGGGGAATGAAAGAACAGAATATTTAAATGGAGAAAAACTACAGAAAGCAGCAACCTAAAGGAACAAGGGGGGAACTTGTGCACAAAACACAGAAAGTTAGTACACAGATGCAGCAGGTAATTAGGAAGGCTAATGGAATGTTGGCTCTTATTGCAAAGGGGTTGGAGTATAAGAGTAGGGAAGTCTTACTACAACTGTGCAACGTGCTGGTGAGATCACATTTGGAGTACTATTAGCAGTTTTGATCCCCTTATTTTCAAAAAGATATCATTTCATTGGAGGCAGTTCAGAGAATGTTCACTAAGCTGACCCTTTGCATAGAGGGATTATCCAATGAGCAAAGACTTAATAGTTTGGGACACTACTCACTGAAGTGTAGAAGAAGAGAAGTGATCTCATTGAAATATATAGGATTCTTAAGGGGTTTGGCAGGTAAATGCTGGGAGGATGGTTCCCCTCATGAGAAAGTGTATGAGGACATACTCTCAGAATAAAGGGGTATCAATTTAAGAATGAGATGAGGAGAAATTTCTTCTCTCAGAGGGTTCTGAGTCTTTGGAACTCCTCACATCAGAGAGCTATGGGGACAGAGTCCTTGTGTATGTTTAAGACTGAGATAGAAAGATTCTTAATCAGTTGTGGAATCAAGAGTTACAAGGAAAATGAGATATAGGAATGTTGCATCAGCCATGAACCTATTGAATGGTAGAGCAGGCTAGAGGAGCCGAATGGTCTGCTCCAGTTCCTATTTCCTATGGTCTTATGGAAGCTAAAAAATTTAGTGAATTTGTTAAAAGGTACTTAGTGGCAGAAACCCTCGCACTTGATAAGGTAATAAATTTGGCATCCTCTCTATTAAAAATATTGGGAAGAAATTTGCAAAACAGATTGAGCAGAAATATCCATTAAGCATTATGTCAACAATAAGCGACAATGGATAATGTACACCCAATAAAATGTATGAATGAAAAAAGATTGAGGATTAATATTGCAGGTTTAAAACAGAAGCTGAAACATTGAGAAATCTCTAAATTGAATTGGTGGATAGCCATGGTGAACTATTTGATTGTTCTATAAAGATAAGAGCAAGTTCTAAGAAACTGGAAAAAGACCCCTTGGAAATTTAATGTGCAAAGAAGAAAAATGGGAATTCAATATGTTGTAATTATATTGACCAATAAATATTAACCAATTTCAGAAGAAGAATAGGGTGTTTGTTATCATCTGTGGTTTGGCGGATATGGAACTAGGCCCTAATGGAACAAGAAATGTCTGTTCAGAGATGTCATTACACACTTCTGGAAGAGGTAGGATTTGAACAAAGTCCTCTTGGCCTCAAAAGTATGGACACAACTGTTGTGTCAAACAAGCTCCCACAAGCATTGGATACATTAGTTAAGGATTAATTGCGTGACAACTAGTTTTATAAATATGGAGATCTAATAATCAGTGAGATATGAGTTATATAGATTGTGGTTAAGTGAGATGAAGCCCTCATTAAAAGTGTGGAATTGGATTTTGTTTAAACACAATTATCTTCAAGTATATAACAATCATTCAGCTTCTCACCATTCTGGACCAGTTTGCTGAGATCTTTATTATGTGCGTGCAGGGTTTAACATGGTTGATTTGATCGTGGTTAAAGAAAAAGTCCAGTGATGTATAACAGCATCTCAGAAAGAGTTGTTAAAAAATGCATATGGGGAACTAATTTGACAGCAACACTACTATTATTGAACACCTAACGCTATATTCTAACTTCATTGAGTTGTACATGTGTTCAGCAGCAGGATGGATCATGGTAGTTTGCTGGGTAGAAGACTGGTGTCTTTGATTCTCTTCCTGATGGTTTGAGGTCTACAGGTTCATTTAAACTGGAGCACCTTAACTTGCTTGAATATCCTTCACAGAGGACATCTTCACTGCTGAAACAAACAATTGCTTCTGTAAATTGAATCTCTGACAAAGGCAATTTCTTCCTGACAGTATCCTAAATTATTGAACACCGGTCATTGCTTCTTAGTGGTGGCTTCCATGGAGTTTATGCACCACCTTTTTGATCTCTGTAAAACAGATTTGTATTCTGAATCTGCCT
The DNA here is from genome assembly GCF_030684315.1 of Stegostoma tigrinum. Taxonomy (NCBI): domain Eukaryota; kingdom Metazoa; phylum Chordata; class Chondrichthyes; order Orectolobiformes; family Stegostomatidae; genus Stegostoma; species Stegostoma tigrinum. Next base: position 65,439,814 of record NC_081361.1, on the reverse strand, counting down.
GTAGGTTTATGTTGAAGCATGTAAACATTTCACTGAGACCTGTTGTTTGGTTTGGAATCTCTCATCCACTGTCAATAGTTACACTTGTGGTTTGGCATGATATCTGTCTTAGTTACTGAGAATTCTTCCTGGGAAGAGAAGGAAGTCAAATATTCTTCTTGAATGTATCTATTCTGAATCACCTCTGCATCTAACATAGTTTTGAATACGTCGTGGCTATTGTGGCACACCTCAGTATTAATGTTTTTGTGACCCTGAAAATTCTGCACAAACCACTTGTTTCTAGACATGGGTACCAGTATTTGCATTTCCTCAAACAGCATGCAATGCAATGCAGTGTAGGATAAGTTGCTGGGTAAGGGAAAAGGAGGAGGTGTTTCAGCAGGAAGCAAAATTCTCCCACTGGAAGCTCACGAAGGGACAGGGTCAAATTCTCACTGAAATCTTCCACAACTGCAACTACAGGTTAAGCACAGGGAAAACAGCTTTGCCAATGACTTTGAAGGTGACTGTGTCTGTGAATATTTATGCAATAGTTTCTTCCAGGCCAGAGCGGGTGATATTTGAAACATTTCCCAGGCTGCCATCTTTACTTACATAAGGAAGGTCAATGAAGCTCAGTATTCCAAAAGAGCCGAACATTTGTCATTATCTCTGTCAGAGCCAAACAAACAGTAAAAGGGCATTGCTTTGTGAGAATTGTAGGCTCATCTGTCAGGATTCCACTGACTGAACTCATTTCTTGGTCAAATCTGTGAAATCCAATAACTTAAAAAGCTTCTATCCTTCCAATATTCAATTAGCGAGCAGAGCTAGATAATTAATCCTGCATCTAAATGCTGTTACAATGATCAGCCAGAACTCTAAAATACTACACGTATTTTTAGCTCTTAAATAGAATCCCTACAGTGTGGAAACAGGCCCTATGGCCCAACAAGTCCACACCAACTCTCAAAGCACCCCACCCAAACTCATCCCCCTATAACTCACCTAATCTACACATTCTTGAAGACTACAGGCAAATTTAGCACTGCCAATCCACACCTAAAGGTGTCCAAGATGCCTCAAAAGACTGGACTGTGGTTTCTTGTGACTACAAAGATAACAAAGGCCTAATGTTTTGGACCAGACCAAACCCCCTCAAAATATATTAACAAGATTGTCTAAACCCTAACGTTTTCTTATTTTAAAGGTAATGTGTTGTAATCTAGATGCAATTCAATTTGTCAAACTTCCAGGCTTGAAACAAAGCACACTTTATTTATGGACTACAATTGAAATACAGACAAAATAAAAGAAAAGAATTGCTATACTGTAGTTCTATTGAAATGCAAAACAAAACAATACCTATATTAGCTAATTAACAGTTCCAATATAGTAACATCCCATAAACACACACTTGGCAAAGGCAAATTCAGTAAAATAGTTTGTCTCACATGTAATTCTAGCAGGACGAGAACCCCATCTTTTAGCTGTCACAGAGAGAGGGATAAGAGCTTCCACATCCAGCTTCAAGACCCAGCAATTGCTACTGAAGGCAAAAACTGAAAGAAATCCTGCTTCTGTGGGAGCTTGACCCAACCCACCCAGGTTGCTTCTATTGTTCCAACTTTAAAAAAAAAAGCAACCCAAGGCCAGACAAGCTTTTCTTTTACAATTCATTTGTGGGATGTGGGCGTCACTGGTTGGCCAGCATTCCTTGCCCATCCCTAGTTGCCCTTGAGAAGGTGGTGGTGAGCTGCCTTTTTGAACCACCACAGTCCCCCTGCTGTGCTATTAGGGAGGGAATTCTAGGATTTTGACCCAGTGACAGTGAAGGAACAGCGATATATTTGCAAGTTGTGATGGTGAGTGACTTGCAGGGGAGCTTGGAGGTGGTGGTTTTCCCATATGCCTGCTGTCCTTGTCCTTCTGATGGAAGTGGTTGTGGGTTTAGAAGGTGCTGTCTGAGCATCTTTGGTGAATTTCCACAGTGCATCTTGTCGACAGTACGTACTGCTGCTAGTGAGCGTCACTGATGGAGGGAGTGAATGCTTGTGGATATAGTGCCAATCAAGCAGGCTATTTTGTCATGGATAGTGTCAAGCTTCTTGAGTGTTGTTGGGGCAACACTCATTGTGCAATCATTGGCGAACGTCTCCACTTCTGACCTTATGATGGAGGGAAAGTCATTGATGAAGCAGCTGGAGATGGCTGGGCGTAGGACACTAGCCTGAGGAACTTCTGCAGAGATATCCTGCAGCTGAGATGATTGACTTCCAACAACCGCAACCGTCTTCCAATGTGTCAGGTATGACTCCAACTACCAGAGAGTTTGCCCCCGATACCCATTGATTCCAGTTTTGCTAGAGCTCCTTAATGCCACGCTTAGTTGAATGCAGCCTTGATACCAAGGGCTGTCACTCTCACCTCACCTCTGAAATTCAGCTCTTTTTTTCATGTTAGAACCAAGGTGAGCTGCATGGCCCTGGCAGAATCCAAACTGGGCATCACTGAGCAGGTTATTGCTGAGCAGGCGCTGCCTGACAGCACTGTTGATGACACCTTCCATCATTTATTGATGATCGAGTGTAGACTGATGGGACGGTAATTGGCCGGGTTGAATTTGTCCTGCTTTTTGGGCACAGAACATAGTTGGGCAATTTTCCACATTGCTGGGTAGACACCAGTGTTGTAACTGTATGGAACAGCTTGGCTAGGGGAGTAGCAAGTTCTGGAGCACAAGTCTTCAATAATATTGCCAGATAGTTGTCAGGGCCCATAGCGTTGCAGTATCCAGCATCTCAAACCATTTCTTGATACCATGTACAGTGAATCAAATTGGCTGAAGACTGGTATCAGTAATGCTGGGGCCCCCTGGAGGAGGCCGAGGTGGATCATCCACTTGGCACTTCTGGCTGAAGATTGATGCAAATGCTTCAGCCTTATCCTTTACTTTATTGTTTATTTTATTGACTTTGGAGCAGACTGCTCTACATCTCTGCCTCAACCTTTCTTCATAAAAAAAAGGCCAAAATACACTTCTTTAAGCCATAGTATCATCACACCGACAATGCCCTGCCCCACAGCAAGCTACACTCTGCATAGTATGCCGTAAACTGCAGATAGACTTTGTGTGGAGCTGGAGGAACACAACAGGCCAGTCAGCATCAGAGGAGAAGGCAAGTGAAAGTGCACAAAGGCAGGGTTGAAACCCGAATCCCATCAGTGAACCAGCCTGCGTTCAAAAGTTAATATTCTCTGAAGGTCTCAATTGAAGATCTATCCTCTAGTTACCATTGTGTTGCTGGTAAAGGCCTTCCCTGAGTATTAGAAGCTAGCTGGTTAGTGGAACAACAAAAGGGAGACCCTAGATAATAAAATATGAGGCTGGATGAACACAGCAGGCCCAGCAGCATCTCAGGAGCACAAAAGCTGATGTTTTGGGCCTAGACCCTCTTTGGCACTGCTGCAAATCAGTGAAGAAAACAAATCACACAGCAGTAGGTTGCATCCATTTGGCAAAATCTTCATGAACTGAAAATTGACAAAGGAACTTCAATCAACCTACACAACCAAAAATCTCAAAAGTTGACTGTTGAAATATCACTATCAATGTACTTCAGAGCCCAGGAAGTGGAACCGTGTACTAATAGCAGAGTTAATAGCTCAATTTCAGTTCATGTCAATTTCACTAAAAGAATGCTGCCTACCAGTGTGTGAGTTATGAGTTCCATCACCCTAGCACAGCCTTTACCACTAAGTATGTATCTATCATTTTGCCATGCTGGTTTAAGTGCACGTTGAACAAAGTACTGCCTAAGACCTTGAGCCAGATTTTCATGAAGCTGGAAGAATCCCTGGGCCATTTAAAAATGGCAGGTGTGATTCTATTCTTAGATTCTCATGCCCATCCTAGTGGTCCCAATTTTCACTGGCACAGGACAAGCATGTGAGTAAGGGTTCATGAAAATCCAACCTCTCATATTGACTGCCAGGATACTGATCATATGACCAGAACCCAAGGTTCCTCAATTTTTTGATCTGAATGCCCCAAATTGCTAAGCACCTGCATGAAGAGGGGTAAACTTCAGTCACTTCTACCACAACAGCCGCAACATTCAACTATCATTTGTGAACAATTCATTCAGCTGTATATCTGTTTTTTAATCTTCCATATTTTGGACTTTTATTTCTAATATGTGTGATGGTTTATTACTTTTTCCACACGTCCACCTAAAAATGGTAGTGATAGTGGAGTCAGATACTTTAGAGACATTTAAGCAGCTCTTGGATAGGTATATGGGTGATAGTAAAATGTAGGGTAGACAGGGTAGATTGATCTTAGTAGGACAATAGGTCAGCACAACATCGTGGGCCAAAGGGCCTGTACTGTGCTGTGCTGTTCTATGTTCTATGTTTTTCTTGCACGTAGTAATTAATAAGCTCACTTCTTGTTTACTCATGAAAGCATGGTTAACAAAATTAAGTTATTTGAGCTCAGGAGAAATGAATCGAGAAGAGAGGGGATCTTGTCACGTACAGTTGAGGGGTAGGTGGATAAAGGAAAGCCATTTCATCACTTCTCACATAGGAACTTAGGTTTGCTTCGCAGCATTACTATTTTGTTTTGTTTCTGCCTTTACAGTAACGGGAATTGTCTAGTTAACTATCAGATTCAGCATCATGGGGTCTCCATCAATTTGCTAATGATGTCCAGTGTTGCCACTTCCACGCTACAAGGGTTAGTTCTGATTCTGTGCTACATGCTCCTTGAGCTTGCATGCAAACTTTCTAGCAGCCCAGGCTATGTAGCATCATTTCCCTATACCTGTCAGTATTTTTGAATTGCCCACTCCTGTGAAATGTTCATTTGAGTCATCTGCAGCAGAACTCAAACTTTCCTCCAGCTAAATGGTGGAAGCATTAGATTTCCTGCTGCCCTGGTTGCAGGTCACTTGTGCCCAATGTCTCATCACGTACAGATGCTGACTGTGTATGTTATCATCCAAGTTAGTGTCTGTGTGGCTGCAAGAATGAAAGAAAGTGATAAGATTTCTGCTTCATCAATGCCCAGTCACTGTGACAAGGGGTCTAGGCCTGAAACATCAGCTTTTGTGCTCCTGTGATGCTGCTTGGCCTGCTGTGTTCATCCAGCTACACACTTGATTTTCTTGGATTCTCCAGCATCTGCAGTTCCCATTATCTCTGATCACTGTGACAAGGAGGATTAGTTGTAACAATGACACCTTTTAATGTTTACAACCCCTACAACTACTAGCCACAGCCTGAGTCATGGCTATTCTAATAATGGTGACCACACCCACTCCATCAGAATAAGGACAAGCAGCCTGGTCTGCCACCTCTATTCTGGCGCCTCAGGTCATTTTCCACGGTCCTAAAATTAAGGCTCGCAGGCCCAAACAGTCCCCCCCCACCAATACCCTCATCTGCTTATCAGAACCAAATGCAAAATGTTAACTCTGATTTTTTTCTTCACAGATGCTGCCAGACCTGCTCAGCTTTTCTAGCAACTTCTGTTTTTGCTCCTGATTTACAGCTTTCGCAGTTCTTTTAGTTTTAACAGAACTTGTCCTTACCCTTAACAACTTCTCCTTTAACTCCTCCCACTTCACACAGGCTAAGGAGGTGGCCATGGGCACCCACATAGGCCCAAGCTGTGCCTGCCTCTTCATAGGATATGTGGAACAATCCCTTTTCCACTGTTCCACTGGCACAACCCCCCACCTCTTACTCCACTACATCAATGACTGTATTGGCACTGCCTCATGCTCTCACGAGGAGTTATCAGTTCATCAAATTTACTAATACCTTTCACCCCAATGTCAAATTCACCTTGACCATTTCTGATGCCTCCCCGTCCTTCCTGTGCATCTCTGTCGCCATCTCTGGTAACTGCCTCAATACTGACTTTTATTTCAAGCCCACTGACTCCCGTAGCCACCAGGAACACACCACCTCTGATCCACCCTCTTGCAAGAATGTGATCCCTTACTTCCACTTCCTCCACCTCCACTGCATCTGCTCCCAAGATAGGGCATTCCACTGCTGGACATCTCAGATGTCTCCCTATTTCAAGGACCACAACTTTCCCCTCTGGTGATCAAAAATGCCCTCAACTGCACCTCTTGCATTTCCTGCACCTCTGCCCTCAAGCCCCCTTCCCCTAAGCAAACATAAAGACTGAATCCCCCGGTCCTCACATACCATCCCACCAACCTCCACATCAAGTGTATCATTCTCCGCTACTTCTGATACCTACAATCTGACCCCACAACCAAAGAGATAGCTCACCACCGCTATTTGCCTTTTGTGGGGACTGCTCTCTCTGTGACTCCCTCGTTTATTCCCCATTTCCCACTAGCTCCATTTCCTGCAACCACAGGAAGTGCTACATCTGCCCCTCCGCCTCCATTCAAGGCCCAAAACAAACCTTTCATATTAGACAGGGGTTCATCTGCATATCCATCAACTTGATCTACTGCATCTGCTGCTCCTAATGTGGCCTCCTGTACACTGGTGAGACCAACCACCAGACTCGGAGACTATTTTGTAGAGCATCTACACTCTGTATATGACAAACAACAAGACCTCCCACTCCTTGGGAGACATGCTCATCCTGGGCCTCCTCCAGTGTCACAATGACACCACCAGCAAATTGAAGGAGCAACACCTCATACTCACACCTCAGGAGCCTAGAGTGTGATGACCTAAACCATTTCACCATTTTATAATCTCCCCAACCCTGGCCTCATCCCATGACCAACCCTCCCTCTCATTCTCTCCTCCTTGACCTGACACAATCTGTCTATCGTCTCTCCCAACTATCCACCCCTCCCACTTCCTACCTGCACTCACCTATCATCATCCCACCTACCTTGCCCTGCCCCAAACTCCCTCTCTACTTATTTCAAAGCTCCCTTCTCCCTCCCCCATTTCTGAAGAAGTGTCCCAACCCAAAACGTCAAATTGCCTGCTCCTCTGATGCTGCCTGGCCCGCTGTGTTCCTCCAACTCCACTCTATGTTATCTCTGACTCCAGCATCTGCAGTTTTTGTAGCACAATGTGTTTTAGTGATGTGGTTGACACAATCAAATGTCTGGCAGCTGTAGATGTAAAACATTCAGCAGTCTTAAGAGTGTGGGATGGCAGTGATGAGTAGTGGTTGATAGAAACCTTAAGTGAGCAATGAATGAAGCTCGTGTTTCAATGAGTGGTATGGTATTTGAAGATGTATTCACTGATCTTGATTACTTGTGAAGTCATTGTACTTCTTGAGGCACTGCATCCGGTTTTAAGGACAGAATTCTTGGCCTTGAGCTCACAACTTTCTTGTCCCACTGCTTTTGTCAAATTTATATAAAGAACCTCGTCTTCCACCAAAATCTCCAAAGCAGTGTCAGTAAATCTTGGATAATAAAATGTGAGGCTGGATGAACACAGCAGGCCAAGCAGCATCTCAGGAGCACAAAAGCTTTTGTGCTCCTGAGATGCAGCTTGGCCTGCTGTGTTCATCCAGCCTCACCTTTTATTATCTTGGATTCTGCAGCATCTGCAGTTCCCATTATCTCAGTAAATCTTGGAACCTGCTTTCTGTTGAGTCATGTCATTGTTGATGCTTCACACTTCTAATTCATTTAGATAATGACTTATAGACCTGTCGTAATGACCATGCTCCTTCACCTGACAAGGTGCAGGTAGTCTTTGTGTACTGCAGGCTGTCTTTAACACTTGCTTGTCTCCCGTAATTTTGTGCTACCTGCTCAGCCATGCAGTCCCCAAACACTATATTTCTTATGATCTGCACACTACAGTTAATTAAAATAGCAGATGTTACAGAGATTGCTTACTCTCTGCATTGAAAGGAATGGGTGCCTGTGTTTGGGTTTCAACCAATTTCACAGTCACCATATGTTTTCTGTTTATTAATTGAGTGCAGTACTGCTTCTTCACTCTTTTGCTTTTTTTTGGCTATTGACGTTATAAATGTCTCTGGCTATTCATGTTGTAGCTATCTGGGGTGCTCACTCTCACATGCCTCATTCTCTTTCCCTCTCATTATTAGCTATACACTCCTTCAGAGAAGTCAAGTTTCCAAGACACTGCACAATTGCATTAACAAAACAGAAATTAAGCCACATAAGAATATATAGCCAAAAGCCATATCACAGAAGTGCTGACACCAAAAGTCAACTTCCATGCCTTGTACATATCTTGTTACCACTACAGAAGAAAAGCTGCAACAATCAGAAAATACAAACCAGGTTCTAGAAAACTCAGTTCTATCCATCAAGAGAAATTTCTGTAGGTCTCACCATGGTTTCAGGAAACCTTTGCTCCTTTCTGGTTAACAACTGTAATTCTCAAACCTCAGAATACCCACCGTTAAAGGTAAATGTTAGCAGATGTAGGAAACCAGTAGAGTCAAAAATCAGGACTTGGTCATGGACACTGTAGCTTCAATGCACCATGACTAATAGGTGTCAATGTAAAGGGCATCGTAAGTTCTTGCTTTTGCCACAACCCTATGTTATAGAGGAAGATAAAGAGTAGCCTAGCGTATGGCTGTGAAAATTGTAGGACGTTTTCTGAATCTTTAACATGATAGTTTTAGGTCACTCCATCTTGCCATAGGCATAGAGTAGGTTACAAAGGTGAAGAGCAATGTTTAGCCTTAAATTGCATGCTTTCTTATAAACCAAATAAAGCCAGAGAGACTGGGCGTTTACTCATATTTTAAACTTTAGCCTTTCTGATTGTGTTCCTTCTTCCATTATCAGAAATTCAGATCAGATGAACAATAAGGAGTGTCACAGAAACCATTCAAGTTCTACAACATTTAATTCAATAGAATACATTTTTGACAAAGCATCCTGTTGAGGTATGATTCAAAATTTTCAGATGCCCCTTCGACAAGTTCTACATCAATCTTGTGCAAAAAAATGTTCACTTTGTAAAATTTAGCAATTGGAACTAAGGGTACATCATTTAGTTTCCCTCAGGAAGTACACCAGCTTAACATAATCAGCTTCAAGAAAAATTCAAAGTCATATTCATTTATTTTAAGAATATTTGATCGTTATTCTTGTATCTGTGCCATTCATGGTTCTGCTTGTAGACTTTGAGTCACTGGGTTATATTTCAGGGCGAGAGTGGGTTGAGAGTGTTTTTTTTTGAAGAAACACATTGCTCCCTTTGGAATGTTCATGACTTTTGTGAATTCTATTTAGCAGATAAAGAAAATTTCCCAGTTGGGGGTAGTGGCTGGAGTTTAATCATTGAAGCAAGCTAACAGATGCATCAGTCTGTTCCTTAAATGATCATTTTCAAAAAAGCTAGTGGTAATCAGACCAACTGGAAGTATGCCATGCATAGTTCAGCGGAAGTAATTTTGTTTTTTCTTGAAGAAATACACATTCCATCTCCTCCTTGATGCAAATGGAGCCCATTTTACTAATTTTTCTGATTCATGCCATGTGTTGAAATGGCATTAGGAAGGTTCCAGGTTTAATGTTTAATCTCTGTCATGTGGATTTCAACCAGGGTAGAAGTTGGATCTCTACAATTAGTCTCTTAGTCACAGTATAGGCAAAGTTGAAATCAGGTTGGGCTTTGTGGTTCTATATATTAACCAACTAGGCCTGCTGAGAGTGTAACTTTCAAGATGTTAAGGGCAATTTGCTTCTGACCATTGTAATATTTATATTTAAAAAATAGGTGTCAATAGAACCAAATTCAGTTGAGATATGACTGCTAACATATTGCCAATGGTTCCAAGTTTTGGAAGGCCTCCATTTAGGTTGCCAAAGCTTCAATTCATAGACATCACTGACTGCAGTGTTTTAGATATTTTTAAACAATCTGTTTAGACATTTTACAACACATGCCTCAGGAAGGTGAGAACTTCTGGCCCAGAATATGGATGCTACTACTTCGCCACAAAAGCCTCAACACAGTAATGTTTTATCTATTACGGTGGTCCCTCTTCCTTCATAAATCACAAGATGTTCCACTCCATTAGTGAGCAATTAGTGTGTGATCATGAGCTTTGCTGCTTAATGGCAACAAGTAGCTGTGTACCTGGCTAATACCTATGTACCTGCACAGATTTTCATTCTTCCAAATCATCATATGCCAAGAACAGTGAAAATTTATTCAAACAAGTTGATGTTGCTTTGGGGCAACAATAATGCCACAAATGATTGTAATACTGTCCCCTGTGAGTATTTGCAGATTCTGTAAAGGGTTGTTTGTAAGCTTTTGAAAGACCATAGCTAGTTTGACCAACTGTAGACTGGCAGTGGATCAGTAACCTAACTTAGTTTTGGGAAACTTCCAAAAGCTGTAAGAAAAAATATATAAATTTTAAAAAGATCTGGATAAGAGGATCAAAAACAAAGTTGCTGGAAAAGCTCAGCAGGTGGCAGCATCTGTGAAGGAGAAACCAGAGTTAACGTTTCAGGCCCGGTGACCCTTCCTCAGAACTGATGGTGGCTGGGAAAATGTCAGTTTATGTACAGAAAATAGGGAGGTGTTTGGGGTAGGGAGTAGGATAGGATAGAGCCCAAAGAGAGAGAAAGACAGTTGGACAGACAAAGGAGTTGCTAAGGATTTGTTAATAGGGACTGTTAGTCACCAACAACAGGGGATGTGTAATGGCTATGTGGTAACAAGGCCTGGTGTGTGGGGTCAGGAGCTGGGACATGGGAGAGTTTTAGCCGTAAAATTATTGAACTCAATATTGAGTCCGGAGAGCTGTAGGCTCCCCAAGCGGAAAATGAGGTGTTGTTTCTTCAGCTGCAGCAAGGCAGGGACAGAAATATTGGCCAGGGATGAGTGGAGAATTGGTCCTTTTTGGGGGCATCCACTAACCATTATGACAGCTATTGCAATGAAAACTGAGATCTCTCTGTTTAGGGGCAACAAAGTGTAAATACATTTTGCAAATCTTGAGCGTTTTCCTGACTGATATTGAGAGACTCAGATCTTTATCAGTTGTTTTTTTTCTGTCCCCTCAATATCAGATACTCAACAACATTAGGGGGTAGAGAAGGCACACTTCCAAACCTTATGCCACAATGAAAATGAAAGAGTTTTTCTTAACCAGCTGGGCTTGTTCAGCTCTTGGCAAAGGAATTTTTTTTTTGGGCACAACAGCTTTTACTGAATTTATATCAGTCAGAAATACCTTCCTGTTAGTTTAATATGATAGTTCAGCTTATTCAAAGAATGTAGTTATATTTCTAGTAGTAGCCAAGATACACAGTCCTCAAAAAGTTAATACTTAATACAGTCCAGAGATGCTGGAAGCAGCACAGAAAGAAAAGAAAAACTGAAAGATAAACTTATCTGTTTGAACTTGGCATCACATGTTGCGGGAGAGCTGCAGGAATACTTCATATTTTCATTTCACTTATTTCTCAGATTTTTAGTTTTGCCCCATTCTTTTATTAGTCTGCTCCAACATTCATTCCTTGGTGCATCATTAGGCAGATGCCCTTCCAACTAGATATCAATCAGCCATTATCACGTGGTACTTCATTTCCTGCTCGTAATCCACTCCAATTTGCCACCACCCCTCTCCCCATGATGCCCAAGACACACACATTTCAAATTTGAGGGTGCTCTTTAGGTAGGGAAACATGGGAAATGGGGAAAAGATTTATCATGGGGCGTCATTATCTATTTTAAGATCGTGCTCTGTTTTACCATAGTTTTGAGTGACTGAAAGGATTTCCAGCTTGATGTTTGGTACAACGCAGGTGTCAGGAAAGATGGGATGGCATGTATTCTGATGTTCAATTATTTCTCTACATTTGTGCTACATACTCTTCACGGAAAGTGAGTGTTCAGGATTGTTGGGCAGTATGAAATGGGACTGAGAGGGGCAAGAGGATTGAAGGAGCCTGGCATCATGTTTAGGACCGGGTATAGTCCAATCTGATTTCTAACTCCCTGCAGGAAACTTCTTTGCCATCAGCCTCCGTGGTATTCTTGGGGTGCAATTCCCTGTCTTCCCTGACAGTTAGAAATGATCTCCCTTTGCAAATTCCCTGCTGGTCATACTTGAAGGAAGACAAAGAAGAGTTAGTTCGTTGAGAGACGGTAAGTTGGTGAGACAGCTCTGGAGGTACACAGTGCCCACCGACAGTACCCCAATGCCAGAGGCACACTTACCTGCATTAAACCAGGAGCAGAGACTATAATTTCCAGAGCAAACTGTCACTAAATAATACCACATACTGTGAATTGACTAACAGCACATCTCCACCGCTGTCTCTTGAGTTTATGACGGCCTTTAACGTGTGCAATGGGGTTGTTCCTGGTTGTCACTGGGGACATGTGCTGCATTAGATAAACAGATGTGCACAAATGACTTCAAAAAGTCACGGATGTATTTTTCTCTATAGCTAGCAATTCATCTTTCCCCTGCCCCGAAGGAAGCCAGTAACATAACAGGGTAATGCAATTTTACAGAGTGGCAGGATTTCATAAGCTCCAAGGATTCAATGATTGCACTCGTGGCCATAAATGTTCCCTTTCTTAATCACAATAGATCAATCCAAATGCCAGATGCATCAACAGGGAAGGATTTCACTTTCTCAATGTGCAGGTCACATCATCAAGAAAATGAATGGTGTTTCCCTGGGAACAACCACAATACCTTCACAGAGCCAATTTACACATCAATTACCTTCATGTTGATTGAGTGACATTACCAGGCAATACTGCCAAAATATTAACAGATTTGCTGTATATTTCATTGGAACGAACTTGAGAGTGGTTAAATATATTTTACAGCTGTAATGTTTATTACTATACTCAGTTGGTAATACACTAAAGAGTTTCAAGGTCAATCCTTTGCAGCCATTTTAACTCACTACTCACAGCTGTACACGTGTAGATGTGAGAAAGGAAGAAAGAAATTTTTTGTGTACCTTCTCTTCCCTCCAGGACATTCTAAAATCCTTCAAACAATTAATTACTTTTAAGTATAGTTTTATAGGTAAATGTGTCCACAAGCAGAGAATAAATATCTACTTTTAGAGGTGCAAGTTCAGGTAGGAATGTGAGCCAAAAACACAATGAGTCATTACTCAGTTTGTGCTCCCATATCCTCCAGATATAGCATTAAAGTGGCAAACCAAAAGCTGTGTACATTGATGTGCCAGAAAGAGATTTTCACATTCTGAGGTAGTTTCATTCCCAGAGATGCAAATAACTCTTCTGCCTCATCCTACCTTATGCTTTCTTTCTCTCTGTTGTCTTCCTCACCTCTCTCAAATCTTCTCTCCCCAGCATATCCCTTACCCATTGCCCATTCTCCTGCTGTCTCATCATTGCATCGTCCCATATCAGTTGCATGCCCTCTCTCCTACCCCAGCAGGGTTCATATACCACTTTTTCCACCTTTGTTTGATTTGAACTTTACACTTAGTTTTGAGTACCCAGGCATAGCACCATAGCAGATCAACTAGCAGTTTTAGAAATGATGGTTGCCTCATCATAACAAAAAAATCCACCAAGATACATAATCAGCATGCAGCATATACAAACATATGAATCAAGAGCAGGATTAGGCCATTCAGCCCCTTGGGCCTGCTCCACCTTTCAATCCTTCCTTCATAAATAAAAGCCAAAGGAACCATGGATGCTGAAAATTGGAAACAAAAATAGGGATTGCTGGAAAAGCTCAGCAGGTCAGGCAGAAGCGTCTTCCTCAGAAGGGTCACTAGATCCAAAATGTTAACTCTAATTTCTCTCTACCAATGCTGCCAGACCAGCTGAGCTTTTCCAGCAATTTCTGTTTTTATGTTCCTTCATAACACTGATGATCTTTCAACTCCTTGCTTAACAAGAGCCTATCATTTCAGCCTTAAAAATATTCAAGGACCCTGCTTCCACCACCTTTTCAAGAAGAGTTCCAAAGATTCATGACCCTCAAGGAGAAATTTTTGCCTAATCTTAGTTTTAAATGGTTGAATCCTAATTTTAATACTGACCCCTGGTTCTAGATTGTCCCATTAGTGGAAATATCCTCTTTATATCTCTGTACAGATTCTATGATTCTGTGATGATTCTATGTCAAGGTCCCTCAGGATTTTATATGTTTCAATCAAGTCATCTCTAACTCTTCTAAACTTCAGCAGGTACAAACCTAGCCTGTCCAATCTTCATTCATAAAACAACATGCCCATTCCTGGTATTGGTCTAATAAACCTTCTTTGAGTTATCTCCATCACATTTACACAATTGCTTTAAAACGTTGTGCAGGTGGGGAGGTTTCCCAAGAATAAGCAAGGGATGTACAGAAATAGTGTTGTCACAGTGTGGTGTGGATAAAGGTTAAAGGGGGAGATGTAGCATGCATTAGCGAGAGTGGCAGAGTATGTGCCTTGGCAGAAGGTGGATACAGTAGCAGAAATGGGGAGTGTGAGGTATGGGAGAGAAATGGTGGCACTTACACTGGCAGAGCAGAGAAGGACATTGATCTTCTTCCAACAATGCTGGGCATTCTTTTTGCTTTGTTCACGCAAGGTCATGTGGGTATATCTGGCTAGGCCAACAGTTATTGCCCAACCCTAATTACCCAGAGAGTAGTCAACCACATAGTGGTGGGTCTGGAGTCACATGTAGGCCAAACCAGGTACGAACGGCAGTTTGCTTCCCTAAAAGACATTAGTGAATCATATGGGGTTTTTACTGACAACAGACAATAGTTTCATAGTCGTGACTATACACCATTCTGTTCAGTGGGATATCCAAAACCATGCCAGCAAAGTGGGGTGTTGATTTCTCCTGACTACCACATCTGAGGCAAATGTCAGTGTCAGTATCATAGAATCATAGTGATATATAGGACAGAAACAGACCCTTCAATCCAACTCATCCCTTTGATCAGATATCCTGTATAATTCTAGTTCCCATTTGCCAGCATTTGGCCAATATCCCTCCAAACCCTTTCTATTTGCATACCCATCCAGATGCTTTTTAAATGTTGTAATCGTACCAGCTCCACCACTTTCTCCAGCAGCTCATTTCATATACACACCATCCTCTGCATGAAAATGTTGCCCCTTATGTCCCTTTTATATCTTTCTCATCTAAACCTGTGCTCTCTAGTTTTGGACTCCCCCACCCTGGGGAAAAGACCTTGCCTATTTACCCGATCAATGCTCCTCATGATTTTATAAACCTCTATGAGATCAGTCCTCAGCCTCCAACACTCCAGCAAAAATAGCCTCAACCTATTCAGCCTCTCCCTATAGCTCAAAGCCTCTGGCAACATCCTTGTAAATCTTTTCTGAATCCTTTCTAGTTTTATATCATCCTTCCTATAGAAGGGAGACCAGAACTACTGGGAAGGTACAGAATAACAGTGCTTATCTGGGTGCACAGCAGGATTTTAAAGGTGCCAACAGTGCCAAGGATGTTAGTCAATTCCAGGATCACCATGTGCAAGACCCTGCCTGGGTAAGATGGGGCAGAAATTGGCCATGAGGTCAGATATGCCAAGTAGTGCAGTAAGTTAGGTAAAACATTGGTGCAAGTTACAACCATACAGCAAGAGTCATTCCACCAAACACAATGTATTTCACATGTTACTAAGAAAAAGTATGATTCAGCCTCGGTTGAGATTTAATGATAGTTTTTAATCTCAACTATTTAAGTATCAAGGTAAAAAATGCCATAGTCTCAGTCTCTCACAGACAACTGTTGTGGCTTAAACCTGAGGGTCACCGTGCCTCAGATAAGGGGTGCAACCTTTATGGTGAAGTCTACCAGTCAGAAGTCTGAAACCATGCTGTTGGCATCACTAATCTGCTGCCCAGCCACCTGAGCTAACTGACCTCCTATGACTATAGCCAACATATATAGATAGGGTTACTTTGCAGTTTTAAAAGATAAGCCAATAGGATTTATTGTGCATAACACACAGAATCTAAAAAGTAGTCCAACTCTCACAAATGCATTGCATTCAAACGCGATCACACAGGAGTAGGTTATAAAATAGAAGGGAAGATTAATTCATTTTTAGTCTAAAACTGTCAGTTGCACACAGATCCTGTGGATTTATGATTTGTGTGGTATCAAAATGGGCTGGAAGAGAAGGGTCTAGGCCCGAAACGTCAGCTTTTGTGCTTCTGAGATGCTCTTTGGCCTGCTGTGTTCATCCAGCTTCACACTTTATTATCTTGGATTCTCCAGCGTCTGCAGTTCCCATTATCTCTCCCATTCCAGAATCTCTATCATGTCCATTTAAAGACGTTGATGAATAATTTATGTATAAATATTCAAATTAAGAGCAGAAGTAGGCCGCTTGGCCCCTCGGTGGATGATCTGATTATTCTACTTTCCCATTTGCCCCCAAAAGCCTTTCTACTCAAATTTCTATTCTTCTTTCTCAAATCAGTAGCTGCTGTGTTGGCCATGGCGTGTCATTGGTCAAACAACAGGCAAGACTACTTTTGCAGTGCAAGTGGAAGAAAAAAGGAGTGCCCACTCAGTGTCTCTACCGCTTCATCTGATCACTTTCTTTTGATTAAGCCGGAAAAAGGCAGTTTCCTCAAGTACAAAAACACATGTTCCTCCTTCACAAAGTGACCAGTTACCCAAACATGGTCAAATCAAGCTGATTCCAGATCTATTGTTCAGAAATGATGATTACTATTCCAGGAGAAACTTCCTTCTCAATCACGATATATTGTCTTTTACTCTGGTTTCTTCGACACCCGGCTCAATCAGCAGGTACTGTTGCAATGTTTCGAGAACAGTTTATGAAGTCATAAGGGGTATAGATAAGGTGAAAGACAAGGGTCTTTTCTTTAAGGTGGGGGAGTTCACACCTAGAGGGCAGATTTTTAAGGTGAGTGGAGAAAGATTTAAAAGGACATAAAGGGCAACCATTTTACACAGACAGTAGGTCATGTGGGGAATGACCTGCCAGAGAAAGTGGTGATGCATGTACACTCACAACATTTCAAAGACATTTAGATAGTTATATTATTAGGAAAGGTTTGGAGGATTAGGGGCCAAATTCAGGCACGTGGAACTAGTTTAGTTTGGGAACATGGGGGGCATGGACTTGTTGGACCAAAGGGTATTTTTTCATACTGTTTGACTCTATGACTCTGTAATTTGATTGCTGCTGGTGGATTATTTATTGACAGGCTGCAATGGCTTAGAAATTTGTAGGTTAACTATGCAAAAGTTCAGTCATTTTCAATGCTGCTATTTTAAATCATTTACAATGCTGTTGTCCAGTCTTTATCTTTATTCTGGTGCTCTCTGCCCATTCAATAAGTAGTCATTTCTGATATCAACATGGGTTTTATAAACACTACAACCAAAAAATGGATTCTAATCAAGACCAGTTGTTAGGCTTGGCAGGCTCTGAGGGAAAATCACAAGTCTGGGTTTCTTAGAAACTGGACTACGCTTCCCACACTCCCACCTCGCCACCCTTCCCACCAGCACCACTGTGGCCACCACCACCACTGCTACCAGGGCTTTCTTGTAAATATCACATTTCAAAGTAACTGCCACTATACAACATCTGCCTGAGATTATTGGAAAATAAATACATGTGAAATACCATCAGTGAATCATGGAATCCCTTTGTACAAATTTGGGGAGACTTTCCCCAGACGAGTGAAATATCTCCAGATTTATTGCATTTGCTTCAAACACTTTAACTGAGTTATTTGATATACATTTGCACCCCAAAAATATGAAAAGCAGCTTTTCGTTTTGGAATAATTCAAGTGCCAGAGCATCAATTCAGAATACTCATAACCAGCTGCTGTTTATTTTGTGACTAGAAGCAGACTGCTGTTACTAATGTGAGAGTGTAACATGAGGTTGGCAGCATCAGAGGTGAAATCTATCGGTCACTAAGGAGGTGACATTACAGAAAGGCTGAACCAATTGAATTTCATAGAATGCGTTGAAATTTTCAAAATTGATTCCAACATGGAATTAATATTTATACATCAATATATAGAGTTGTTTTTCCAAATATGGGAAAACAATTGTTTGGAGTAATTAGGAATCTAACATCATTGTACGGAAGAGCTGTGCTCCAAAACTTGCCACACCTTTAGCCAAACTGTTCCGGTTCAGCTACAACACTGGTATGAATCTGGTCATGTGGAAACTATGCCCAGTACTCCAAAAGCAGGATAAATCTACTCATTGCCCTCAGTCTACATTCAATCATCAGTTAACTGATGGAAATGGTCATCAGTGCTGTCAACCAGCACTTGCTTAACAATAACCTGTTCATTGAACCTTCATTAATAATGTTCTCTCCAACATAAGGTCAGAAGTGGGGATGTTTGCTGATGATTGCACAATGTTTGTCACCAGTGAGGAATAAGAGAATGGTCAAAGAAAGAGTAGGGCCGATCAGGGATAGCATAGGGAACTTGTGTGTGGAGTCTGAGGAGGTAGGGGAAGCCCTAAATGAGTTTTTTGCTTCTGTCTTTACGAAAGAAAGGAACTTCGTAGTGAATGAAACCTTTGAAGAGCAGGTGTGCATGCTGGAATGGATAGAGATAGAGGAAGCTGATGTGCTGAAAATTTTGTCAAACATTAAGATTGACAAGTTGCCAGGCCCAGACCAGATTTGTCCTCGGCTGCTTTGGGAAATGAGAAATGCAATTGCTTCGCCACTTACAAAGATCTTTGCATCCTCGCTCTCCACTGGAGTCGTACCTGAGGACTGGAGAGAGGCAAATGTAATTCCTCTCTTCAAGAAAGGAAAGAGGGAAATCCCTAGCAATTACAGACCAGTAAGTCTCACGTCTGTCGTCTGCAAGGTGTTAGAAAGGATTCTGAGGGATAGGATTCATGACCATCTGAAAGAGCATGGCTTGATTAAATGCAGTCAACACGGCTTTGTGAGGGGCAGGTCATGCCTCACAAACCTTATCGAGTTCTTTGAGGATGTGACTAGAAAAGTTGATGAGGGTCGAGCTGTGGATGTGGTGTATATGGACTTCAGCAAGGCATTTGATAAGGTTCCCCATGGTAGGCTCATTCAGAAGGTCAGGAGGAATGGGATAAAGGGGAACTTAGCTGTCCAGATACAGAATTGGCTGGCCAACAGAAGACAGCGAGTGGTAGTAGAAGGAAAATATTCTGCCTGGAAGTCAGTGGTGAGTAGTGTTCCACAGGGCTCTGTCCTTGGGCCTCTACTGTTTGTAATTTTTATTAATGACTTGGATGAGGGGATTGAAGGATGGGTCAGCAAGTTTGCAGACGACACGAAGGTTGGAGGTGTTGTTGACAGTATAGAGGGCTGTTGTAGGCTGCAGTGGGACATTGACAGGATGCAGAGATGGGCTGAGAGGTGGCAGATAGAGTTCAACCTGGATAAATGCGAGGTGATGCATTTTGGAAGGTCGAATTTGAAAGCTGAGTACAGGATTAAGGATAGAATTCTTGGCAGTGTGGAGGAACAGAGGGATCTTGTTGTGCAGATACATAGATCACTTAAAATGACCACCCAAGTGGACAGAGTTGTTAAGAAAGCATATGGTGTTTTGGCTTTCATTAACAGAGGGATTGAGTTTAAGAGTCGTGAGATCTTGTTGCAGCTCTATAAAACTTTGGTTAGACCACACTTGGAATACTGCGTCCAGTTCTGGTCGCCCTATTATAGGAAAGATGTGGATGCTTTGGAGAGGGTTCAGAGGAGGTTTACCAGGATGCTGCCTGGACTGGAGGGCTTATCTTATGAAGAGAGGTTGACTGAGCTCGGACTTTTTTCATTGGAGAAAAGGAGGAGGAGAGGGGACCTAATTGAGGTATACAAGATAATGAGAGGCATAGATAGAGTTGATAGCCAGGGACTATTTCCCAGGGCAGAAAAGGCTAACATGAGCGGTCATAGTTTTAAGCTGGTTGGAGGAAAGTATAGAGGGGATGTCAGAGGCGGGTTCTTTACACAGAGAGTTGTGAGAGTATGGAATGCGTTGCCAGCAGCAGTTGTGGAAGCAAGGTCATTGGGGACATTTAAGAGACTGCTAGACATGCATATGGTCACAGAAATTTGAGAGTGCATACATGAGGATCAATGGTTGGCACAACATCGTGGGCTGAAGTGCCTGTTCTATGCTGTACTGTTCTATGTTCTATGTTCTATGTTCTACCATTCATGGCTCCTCAAACATTGAAGTGATCTATGTCGAAATGCAAAATAAAGTGGACAAAATCCTGGTTTGTGCTGACAAGTTGCAAGAAACATTCATGCCATGCTAGTGCCAAGCATTCACCATCTCCCAAAGAAAGCATCCTACCATCATACCTAACCTGCCATTCAATGGCATGACTGTAGTGCTATGGATCAGACCAGATGCCCTCAAAATATTTTAAGGTAGCCTAGACCTTGCTTTTTTTCTTACTTTAAAGATAGATGTGAAGTGTCATGTTCCAGATGTGATGCAACTGTTCAAAGTACTCAACGTTAAGCAAAGCAAAATTTATTTAAACACTATAGTTAAAATGCAAACAAAAGAAAGACGAATTTAGAATAACTTAACATTGAAAAACTTAATCAAATAATAGATACAGTACCCATTATTAATTAACTATTCCAATATAGTAACACCCCATAAACACACCCTTGGCAAAAAGGTAAATTCAGACACAGATTCTTACATGCAGTTCTCTAATCCAGGAGGAAACAACATAAAGATAGATTTCAGAGAAAGTCACAGCTAGGAATCATTCACTGAAATCTAACTCTTCTGAACTCCAAACAGCTTCTGACTGCTAAAGGTAAAAAAGCACAACCTGGTCTGTGAGAACCGGCCACTCACATCAAAGCTGTGTCCAATCTTTTTTAAAAAACCTAAATGCCCCCAAGTTGTTTATTTAAGCAGTAACCAGTAGCTAGTTTGATACCTCTGCCTTTACAATCTGGCTTCAAAAAAACACCCAGGACAAAATAACCTTCTTAAAGTGATAGCATCATCACACTAGCGATTGTAATGAGGTTAGCCAAATGGACCTCACAGAATATGGGTTCTCTTATGGATTAAGTCTGTTAATCTGGTACTAACAGGGACCCCTGCTATCAGATAAAAACAGGAGTATGAGACATTCTCTAAGCTCTGAGGAAGCTAGATCAATATTAAGGATTTCCCATGTGTAAATAAAGGGCAACTTGGTGATGGGGTATAAAACTCTATAGAGTTATTTCAACTACCACTGCTGATTCCCCCACTCACAACATCTTAGGGATTTACATTGACTAAAAACTGAACTGGACTAGACTTATAAATCCTGTAGCTTCAACAACAGGTCAGGTGCTATGAATCCCGCAGCAAGTAACTCATCTTCCGATTCTGATAAGCCTGTTCAGACTCTACAAGGCTCGAGCCAAAATGCTATGGAGTACTCCCCAGTTACCTGAATGAATGCAGCTTCAAAAATACCCAAGAAACTTGACACCATCCAGGACAAAACAGCTCACCTAATTGGCACAGCATTCACCATTTCCAACATCATTGCAAAATGGTAGCAGCATGTACCATCTGCAAGGTGAATTACAGAAATTCACAAATGCTCTTCTGACACACCTTTCAAAATTACAACCTCTGGCACATTGCTGAGCAAGGATCACTGAGGTGTGGAAATGCTACAACCTGCAAGTCTCCCTTCAAACCCGCACACCTTACTAATTTGGAAATGTATTGCTGTTCCTTCACTGTCACTGGGTCAAAAACCTGGAACGCCTTTCGTACTATCACTGTGGGACATTTACACCACAAAGTCTGCAGTGTTCAAGAGGGCAGCTCACCAGAACCTTCTGAAAAACATTTACATCCAGTCAACAAATGTTAATCTCGCCAGCAACACGCATCTTATAAATTTCTAGAAAGGTACTGTATACAGTACACCATATGCTTGACAAACAAGATTATACATTCTTTATTATTGGAAATAATTAATGAACTTAAGAGTAATCAGAACAAATATCGAATAGAAATTAATTTACATTCATATAATATCTGATTGCCTAATCAGGACGTGTGACAACCGGTAAATTATCTTTAAACTGTGCTTATGCACTCACTGTTGGTCTGTAGCATAGCTCATCAGAACATTGCCCACAGTGGCATCCCAGAAATAGCACATGAGGTGATGGAACTTCATTTTGGAAGTCACTCAGGGTGAAGGGAGAGGAAAACTAGTCAGAGACCTGGAAGAACATTTCAGGTCCTTGATGAAATCATTGACATCCTCTTAGACCAAATGGATGCTCAAAGCAGTCCATTTATCTGCCTGTGTGAAAATTTCCAATTTACATAATCGCTCTTTGTTACCCTATCCCTTCCCCTGAAAAAGAGAAAAGAATACAGGCATGGACTATTTTCTAAATGGTGAGAAAATTCATAAAGCAGAAGTGCAAAGGGATCTGGGAATGTTGGTCCAGGATTCTCTAAAGGTTAACTTGCAGTTAGAGTCTGTGGTTAAAAAAGCAAATGTAATGTTGCCGTTTATCTCAAGAGGGTTGGAATATAAAAGCAGTAATGTGCTTCTGAGACTTTATAAAGCTCTAGATAGGCCCCATTTAGAATACAGTGTCCAATTTTGGGTCCCACACCTCAGAAAGGACATACTGGCACTATAGCGTGTCCAGTAGAGATTTAGACGGATGATCCCTGGAATGGTAGGTTTTCCGTATGATGAATGGCTAAGGATCCTGGGATTGTATTCATGAGAGTTTAGAAGGTTAAGGGGAGATCTATTAGAAACTTACAAGATAATGTATGGCTTAGAAAGGGTGGATGCTGGGAAGTTGTTTCTGTTAGGCGGGGAGACTAGGACCCGTGGGCACAGCCTTAGAATTAGAGGGGGTAAATTTAAAACAGGAATGAGGAGACATTTCTTCAGCCAGAGGGTGGTGGGCCTGTGGAATTCATTGCCATGGAGCGCAGTGGAGGCCGGGACGCTAAATGTCTTCAAGGCAGAGATTGATAAATTCTTGATCTCACAAGGAATTAAGGGCTACATGGAGAATGCAGGGAAGTGGAGTTGAAATGCCCATCAGCCATGATTAAATGGCGGATTGGACTCGATGGGCCAAAAGGCCTTACTTCCACTCCTATGTCTTATGGTCTTATGGTCGTATCTCTCAATTATTCTGGTTGCTCTTATCCAATTCTTTACAATAACTTCAATAACATCTTTGTACTTTGGTTAGGAGGACACCACAGCATCCTAAGATAGGAACACAAATTACTGTATCTTTTAACCCGAATACAATGTTAACAATTAATGGTCAGCTGTTACTTGGGAACCTCATCACCTGACTATTCCTCTGCAATCACTCATTACCCTGACTTAGAAGTATATTACTGTTCTTTCTGTGTCACTGGATCCAATTCCAAGAACTTCCTCCCTAATAGCATTGAGGGTGAACCTGCACCAAATAGGTTTAAAGAGTGACAAGTACACAGATAGACAAAGAGTCGTTTTTTGAGGGATAGATCTATTATGAATAATCTCCCTGTTGATCTATGTTGAAAAGTGTTTGGTAATTTTCAGAACACCAGTACTGGGAAAACATGATATCCTTAAAGTTTTGCATCTGGTGTCAACAACAAAGATCAAAGAACAGCACAGCATAGGAACAGGCACTTCAGCCTGCTACGACTGCACTGATGCACGTTGCCTTTCTAAACTAAAAGCATTTTCCCTGAAAATAGTTTGTATTTCTCTATTCCCTGCATAGACATATGTCTATCAAGGTGCCTCTTCAAAATTTTTATTACATCTGCTTCTACTACCACATCTGGTACCACATTCCAGGCATTTACCATCCTCTAAGTAAAAAACGTGGCTGTCATATCATCTTTAAAATTTCCTCCATTTAATCTATTCCCCCAGTAATTGACATTTCTACCCTGGGACAAAGACTCCGCCTATTCATTCCATTCATGCCTGTCGTAATTTTGTAAATTTATATCAGGTTGCCCCTCAGCCTCTGATGTCCAAGTGAAAACAAACAAAGTTTGTACAATCGCTCATCAAAGCTAATATCTTCCAAAGCAGGCAACATCCTGGCAAACCTTTTCTGTAACCTTTCCAAAGCCTCCACATCCTTCTGGTGGTGTGGTGACCAGAACTGTATGCTATGTTTCAAATTTGGCTGAACTAAAGTTCGATACAGCTGCAATATGACGTCCAATTTTTATACTCTATGCCCCAACCATTCATACCATAGCATGCCATACCCCGTCTTGACCACCTTATCCATTTGTGTTGCCATCTTTGGGGAACTGTGGACCTGTATGCCTAGATCACTCTAAGATAATAAAATGTGAGGCTGGATGAACTCAGCAGGCCCAGCAGCATCTCAGGAGCACAAAAGCTGACGTTTCGGGCCTAGACCCTTCATCAGAGAGGGGGATGGGGTGAGGGTTCTGGAATAAATAGGGAGAGAGGGGGAGGCGGGCCGAAGATGGAGAGAAAAGAAGATAGGTAGAGAGGAGAGTATAGGTGGGGAGGTAGGGAGGTGATAGGTCAGTCCAGGGAAGACGGACAGGTCAAGGAGGTGGGATGAGGTTAGTAGGTATGAGATGGAGGTGCGGCTTGGGGTGGGAGGAAGGGATGGCTGAGAGGAAGAACAGGTTAGGGAGGCAGAGACAGGTTGGACTGGTTTTGGGATGCAGTGGGTGGAGGGGAAGAGCTGGGCTGGTTGTGTGATGCAGTGGGGGGAGGGGACGAACTGGGCTGGTTTTGGGACGCGGTGGGGGAAGGGGAGATTTTGAAGCTGGTGAAGTCCACATTGATACTATTGGGCTGCAGGGTTCCCAAGCGGAATATGAGTTGCTGTTCCTGCAACCTTCGGGTGGCATCATTGTGGCACTGCAGGAGGCCCATGATGGACATGTCATCTAAAGAATGGGAGGGGGAGTAGAAATGGTTTGCGACTGGGAGATGCAGTTTATTGCGAACCGAGCGGAGGTGTTCTGCAAAGCAGTCCCCATGCCTCTGCTTGGTTTCCCCAATGTAGAGGAAGCCACACCGGGTACAGTGGATACAGTATACCACATTGGCAGATGTGCAGGTGAACCTCTGCTTAGTATGGAAAGTCATCTTGGGGCCTGGGATGGGGGTGAGGGAGGAGGTGTGGAGGCAAGTGTAGCATTTCCTGCGGTTGCAGGGGAAGGTGCCAGGTGTGGTGGGGTTGGAGGGCAGTGTGGAGCGAACAAGGGAGTCACGGAGAGAGTGTTCTCTCCGGAAAGCAGACAAGGGTGGGGATGGAAAAATGTCTTGGGTGGTGGGGTCGGATTGTAGATGGCAGAAGTGTCAGAGGATGATGCGTTGTATCCGGAGGTTGGTGGGGTGGTGTGTGAGAACGAGGGGGAACCTCTTTGGGCGGTTGTGGCGGGGGCGGGCTGTGAGGGATGTGTTGTGGGAAATGCGGGAGACGCAGTCAAGGGCGTTCTCAACCACTGTGGGGGGAAATTTGCGGTCCTTGAAGAATTTGGACGTCTGGGATGTGCGGGAGTGGAATGCCTCATCGTGGGAGCAGATGCGGCGGAGGCGGAGGAATTGGGAATAGGGGATGGAATTTTTGCAGGAGGGTGGGTGGGAGGAGGTGTATTCTAGGTAGCTGTGGGAGTCGGTGGGCATGAAATGGACATCAGTTACAAGCTGGTTGCCTGAGATGGAGACTGAGAGGTCCAGGAAGGCGAGGGATGTGCTGGAGATGGCCCAGGTGAACTGAAGGTTGGGGTGGAAGGTGTTGGTGAAGTGGATGAACTGTTCGAGCTCCTCTGGGGAGCAAGAGGCGGTGCCGATACATTCATCAATGTAATGGAGGAAGAGGTGGGGTTTGGGGCCTGTGTAGGTGCGGAAGAGGGGCTGTTCCATGTAACCTACAAAGAGGCAGGCATAGCTGGGGCCCATGCGGGTGCCCATGGCCACCCCCTTGTTCTGTAGGAAGTGGGAGGAATCGAAAGAGAAGTTGTTGAGGGAGAGGACGAGTTCGGCTAGGCAGATGAGGATATCGGTGGAGGGGGACTGGTCCGGCCTGCGGGACAGGAAGAAGTGGAGGGCCTTGAGGCCATCTGCATGCGGAATACTGGTGTATAGGGACGGGACGTCCATGGTGAAATTGAGGTTTTGGGGGCCAGGGAATTTGAAGTCCTGGAGGAGGTGGAGGGCGTGGGTTGTGTCACGGACATAGGTAGGGAGTTCCTGGACCAAAGGGGAGAAAATGGAGTCCAGATAGGTAGAGATGAGTTCGGTGGGGCAGGAACAGGCTGAGACAATGGGTCAACCAGGGCAGGCAGGTTTGTGGATTTTGGGAAGGAGATAGAAACGGGCCTCTTCCGCACCTACACAGGCCCCAAACCCCACCTCTTCCTCCGTTACATTGATGACTGAAACGGGCCGTGCGGGGTTGGGGAACAATGAGGTTGGAGGCTGTGGGTGGGAGGTCCCCTGAGGTGATGAGGTCATGAATGGTGTTGGAGATGATGGTTTGGTGCTCGGGTGTGGGGTCATGATCGAGGGAGCGGTAGGAGGTGGTGTCGGAGAGTTGGCGTTTAGCCTCGGCGATGTAGAGGTCAGTGCGCCATACTACCACTGCGCCGCCCTTGTCTGCGGGTGTGATGGTGAGGTTGGGGAGGGAGCGGAGGGCTGCCCGTTCTGCAGGGGAGAGGTTGGACTGGGTGAGAGGGGTGGAGAGGTTGAGGCGGTTAATGTCTCGACGGCAATTAGAGATGAAGAGGTCGAGGGAAGGTAGGAGGCCTGGGGGTGGTGTCCAGGAGGAGGACTTGTGTTGGAAGCGGGAGAAGGGGTCAGTGGAGGGAGGGTTAGGTTCCCGGTTGAAGAAGTAGGCGTGGAGGCGAAGGCGGCAGAAAAACTGTTCTATGTCCAACCGTGACCCTCCACTGACACCCTCATCCACCTAGCCGGACTCATCCTCACCCTCAACAACTTCTCATTCGATTCCTCCCACTTCCTACAGACTAAGGGGGTGGCCATGGGCACCCGCATGGGCCCCAGCTATGCCTGCCTCTTTGTAGGTTACGTGGAACAATCCATCTTCCGCCCCTACACAGGCCCCAAACCCCACCTCTTCCTCCGGTACATTGATGACTGTATCGGCGCCGCCTCTTGCTCCCCAGAGGAGCTCGAACAGTTCATCCACTTCACCAACACCTTCCACCCCAACCTTCAGTTCACCTGGGCCATCTCCAGCACATCCCTCGCCTTCCTGGACCTCTCAGTCTCCATCTCAGGCAACCAGCTTGTAACTGATGTCCATTTCAAGCCCACCGACTCCCACAGCTACCTAGAATACACCTCCTCCCACCCACCCTCCTGCAAAAATTCCATCCCCTATTCCCAATTCCTCTGTCTCCGCCGCATCTGCTCCCACGATGAGGCATTCCACTCCCGCACATCCCAGATGTCCAAGTTCTTCAAGGACCGCAACTTTCCCCCCACAGTGCGAGAACGCCCTTGACCGCGTCTCCCGCATTTCCCGCAACACATCCCTCACACCCCGCCCCCGCCACAACCGCCCAAAGAGGATCCCCCTCGTTCTCACACACCACCCCACCAACCTCCGGATATAACGCATCATCCTGTGACACATCCGACATCTACAATCCGACCCCACCACCCAAGACATTTTTCCATCCCCACCCTTGTCTGCTTTCCGGAGAGACCACTCTCTCCATCACTCCCTTGTTCGCTCCACACTGCCCTCCAACCCCACCACACCCGGCACCTTCCCCTGCAACCGCAGGAAATGCTACACTTGCCCCCACATCTCCTCCCTCACCCCATCCCAGGCCCCAAGATGACTTTCCATACTAAGCAGAGGTTCACCAGCACATCTGCCAATGTGGTATACTGCATCCACTGTACCCGGTGTGGCTTTCTCTCCATTGGGGAAACCAAGCGGAGGCTTGGGGACCGCTTTGCAGAACACCTCCGCATGGTTCGCAATAAACAACTGCACCTCCCAGTCGCAAACCATTTCCACTCCCCCTCCCATTCTTTAGATGACATGTCCATCATGGGCCTCCTGCAGTGCTTTGCAGCCAACCCCTCTCCAGACTAATCAATAATAGGTTGTTGTACTCAAAGCTCTCCCCTCCATACATTTATGATTGGCTGGAACAGCAACTCATATTCCGCTTGGGAACCCTGCAGCCCAATAGTATCAATGTGGACTTCACTAGCTTCAAAATCTCCCCTTCCCCCACTGCATCCCAAAACCAGCCTAGTTCGTCCCCTCCCCCCACTGCACCACACAACCAGCCCAGCTCTTCCCCTCCACCCACTGCATCCCAAAACCAGTCCAACCTGTCTCTGCCTCCCTAACCTGTTCTTCCTCTCACCCATCCCTTCCTCCCACGCCAAGCCGCACCTCCATCTCCTACCTACTAACCTCATCCCACCTCCTTGACCTGTCCGTCTTCCCTGGACTGACCTATCCTCTCCCTACCTCCCCACCTATACTCTCCTCTCCACCTATCTTCTTTTCTATCCATCTTCGGTCCGCCTGCCCCTCTCTCCCTATTTATTCCAGAACCCTCACCCCATCCCCCTCTCTGATGAAGGGTCTAGGCCCGAAACGTCAGCTTTTGTGCTCCTGAGAAGCTGCTGGGCCTGCTGTGTTCATCCAGCCTCACATTTTATTATCTTGGCTTCTCCAGCATCTGCAGTTCCCATTATCACTAATACAATTTATGTTTAGATCACTCTGTATGTTAATGCTTCTACATTACTCATACTTTATACACTCAAACGGCATAGGCACAAAACAAAGTATAGTTAATTATATTGGGATAATATGCCTCAAACGTCATGCAGAAGAATTTCTTCAACTGTGATATTGTTACAATTCTTTTGTTCTTATAAAAGACCTTTGTAGTTTTCTGTAAGAAGTGGTAATGTCAATTAGTACTAACGGATAGACAATGATGAACAGAACACTCATGCCTGAGAAGAACTTGTTCAAAGCAGCCTATGGTTACCACAGTACTTGTCTGAGCAGGATTTGAAACCAGTTTTTGAAATGAAATTATGATGTTCTAATCTACTCCATGGCACCACCCAGTCTAAACAATTAATCTTTTTGTCTATGTGTCTTCATGATGAAATGAAATAAAATGTTGGTAAATTTGCCATTTTCCTCACTCCACAATTAATAACACATCGGTAAAATGTCACAGGATTGTAATATTTAGCTGCAGAGAATAAGTTCTTTTGTTATATGTAAAAAGGTGTAATCCACCAGCAGAACTTGCTTTACAAGAATGATCATGAAAGACCTTTTTGTTCCCCACTATTTTGTCTCGCCTGGAAAGGTGAAGAAAAATCTTTTTATAAATTTCAAATTTGACAGCACTGCAAAAGCTAAAGTGCAAGTGAAAAGGACGAGTAGCCTTAAAATCACAAGCTGTATGACAGTTGTGTGAATGAAGAATGAAAGTGGCATAATTACGGAATGTCTGAACTAACTATTAGAACTGTTCACTTCACATTGTATCAGAGGTAGAATGGGAATTACAAGCATTTGCCAGGATTGCTAGTAATGCTAATAGGTTGAAAATTCCATTTGCTTCCTGTTCCCTTAGACCATAATTACATGACCCAAACAAAGTTCAGCACATGTTGTAAAGTAATAACATTTTAATGGCTTTGGAAGGCGCCATACACTTGAGTGTAATGTTTATACATGTCAGCTGAATCCTATTTTTGAACCAGGGCCATCACCCTGAGGACATCTGGCTGTGACATCCTGGAGCTGTGACGATCGGTCTCTGGCAACTATGACCAGCTTCTGTATGATGGGATAAACCAAACCATTGGAAAGTAATGCAATTGGCTTCAATTTTGTGAGGGTTCCTCAATGCCACAATCAATTCAATGCTGCCTTGATGCCACTGATTCTCCCCTGTTCTCTGGTATTCTGCCTTTGCAGCCAATCCCTCTCCAGACTAATCAATAATACGTTGTTGTACTCAAAGCTCTCCCCTCCATACATCTATCACTGCCCTTTGTCTGAGATTCTTGGTTGAGTACAATGATTGGCTGGTTGAGTATGGTCAGTGCTCTGCCTATTACAAACAGCCAAAGGGACATGCCGTTTTATATGAACCACAGTCAGTGCTTGTAAAATATGGAAAATAGTGTTCAACATTAGATGTGTTTCCTTGGTTGAAATGTACATTTCAACCAAGGAAACACATCTAATGATCCTGAGTCTGCTAAAATCTTTTAACATTATGAGTTGGGCTTGTAATATGGCTGAGTTACATTTATTAGAAGTTACATGTGTCATGCTCGAGGCTGTGTTATCTGCAAACAAAAAGAACATGTTCAGGCCTTGCACCATGTTAAGTTAACATGAGGTATGGGGCGAACAACTGTTCCCTGGAATATTAACGAGCGCAATGCCTCAAACAATCAGAGACAACTTGTCTTTTTCGGACTCAAAGAAATGCTTTCAGGGCAACAGTTCTCTGGTGCAATCTCCCCGACAATGTCTCAACCGAACACAGGCTTCTTGCCAACCAATCAGCACTATCTTTCCATGCAATATAAATTGTTTTCCTTTGAAATTTGGCATTCTTCTGTTTGTCCTGATGAATGCAAGACAGAAACATAAACAGCATGTCTCCTATTTCAGAAATATTCAAAGCTCTGTATAACCAATTGACTGCATGTCGTGTACATAAAGATACATATATTGACCTCACGTGTTTCCTAATATGTGCACTTTCCATTTTGAAGGTTTTATTCCTTCAACCTTTTCTTCAGATGCTATAAGCTTATATATCTATGAACTACCATCAGAAACTAATGTTGGAACCTTGGCCATGAACCTTACTACAGTGATTACCAGCTTTCAGCTATGCGCTTTACAAAAAAATGCTAAATATTTCCCCACAAAATAGGATGAAGTATAATAGAAAAATCATTTCACCGTCTTTTGATGCAACTCCAAACAATCAGTTAAAGTGCCAATGATGGAGACTTTTAATCAGCCTGCTTGTCTGCTGTCTTGTCTGGCTGTTCTCACATTTCATGGTGGAGATGGAACTTTAATATTGAAAGGGCCGAAACAGCAAAAGCTGAAGGCTTAATTACTGTAAACCTTTCTTTTTTTAATTGCAAAGATGCTTTCTGACTTCAGCATCTTTCATTAAATGGTACTTATAATTAATTGCTTACTTTCATAACCTTTTAAAACATTCAATAAAACACTCTGGGTAAGGGTTAAGTTATCAGCTTTGCTGACAACTAGCATTAATTGGACGGATGATTCATCATGGTGTCCTCCACTTATCCTGATTAAGAATCTGACCTCTAGGCTTGTATCAGTCAAAAGAGCCATATCTATCACTGTTCATTTTAGTTGATCAAATTACAAACCAATGCTTCAGAATTTGTGAGCAGTAATAAGATGCTGGACAATATTGTCAAGATTTATGGAGAATGCTGATATTTTTCAGTAATGGTTTATATTACTGTAAATTAAGATATCCTTTTTCTTTTCAAATTTATATTTCTTAACTGCTTCAAAAGTCATGCACAGAGAGGTCACCTTAAATCAGAGTTGACAAAAAAGAAAACCAAATAACTAAATCATTGATACAAGTTGCTCCAAATCATGTTCTGTATTACGTAACTGTTTTGTAAATGTAATTAAAGCATGCTTACCAAATTTAGCATTAGTTGACTTCGGAAAGTAAGTTGTACTTGCTATATAGAGTAATAAATAGCTATTTACCAACAAATGGTTTTCTTTTACTTCAATTTGTGAAATACCTGATTAAAGCTTATCTTGTCCCAGTGTTGCCTTGAAGGTGTAGCAGTATAAATGGGATGCTCAGTGGTATGGGCTTTCTGCATCTGGCAGTCTATTGAGAGGCTAGGAAGTGTTGAATTTCAAAGGTTCTTCAGTGACCGTGTCATAAGTCAATGAAAGTGAACATGGAGCTACAAGCATGCAAATAAGAAGCCAAACTGTGTGTTGACCTTTATTACAAGAGCAGTTTTGAGTATTGGGCTAAAGATATCTTATTACAATTTTTTTTATTAATTTATGGGATGAAGGAATTTCTGGCTATTGCCCATCCCTAATTGGCAGTTACAAGTTAGCCACATTACTGTGGATCTGGAATCACATATAGGCTAGGCTGGGTAAGGATAGCTGATTTCCTTCCCTAAATACATGAGTGAACTGGATGAATTTTTATAATACTGAGATAGCTTTAAATCCAGATTTTTATCACATTCAAATTTCACCAACTACCAGCTATTACTTTAAATAGATGTCACTTGCTTGTTGAAAATAGGCTAAAAGATTGGTTAATACATTCAGAAAAATTCATTAATGACTGGGCTATAGATTTTGCTAAATACTCAATTGAAAATATTCATTTGATGTACCTAGCAAATTGTTGCGAATCATGTTGGAAGGAATCCCTATTCCCAATGTCAACACTCTGGGGGTTACCATTAACCAGAAACTGAACTCATACCAGTCATATAAATATGGAGGTTAAAAAAAAACAGGTTAGAGGCTCGCAATTCTGTAGCAAGCAACTCCTGTTCACTATCTACAAGGCACAAGTCAGAAATTTGATGGAATACTTGCCCGAATGAGTGCAGCTGCAAAATACACAACAGCCTCATAACGAACACAATCCTATCTACTCCAACTAGCTCAGTAGACAGGATTTTCCATTTGTGGTCAGGAACGCTCCATGGCAATGTTGGAATGGAGACAGTGCCCAAGCCTCTGCAGGATTTATCTGTTATCTATCTCACTCCTAGGCCTCTGCAGAGAAGATGTCAAAAAGACTGAGTAGCCACCCAATCTCAATATTCAATCAATGGAATAGGATCCAGAATAGTTTAATATATTTGCAAATGGGACATGTTGTCAAAATATATTTGAGCTATTTACTGTTGGAGCATTTAAAGCAATCCAATAAAACTTATATTACAACTTTCTGGATCAAATAGCTTATCAAAAGAAAGTTAAGTTCTTGGCTTTGAATAAAGAGTTTGAGCTTATTTCTATTGAAGGAAATACTGCAACAAAAAAATTAAAAACTGTTTTTATATAAACAGACATTAGAACGTAGCTTTGTGCATCAATTTGTTATATCTATCATAATTTCTGCGTCCATTGGTTTTAATAAAGTTTGATGAGTACCAGTTTTAAATGGAACACAGAGCTCTCCATGATGCATATTGCTGAATTTAAAGCTGGTCTATCTAATTTTTGCTGATTAGATTTCTTAATAATATTGGAGTTGCATTACTGTACTTTTTCTATTCATGTCGCTAATTATTTTCTTTGTGTAATTGGGGATTTCCTTCTCATACCAAGTGTGTCCTATGAAAATATCATACAATATTTAGATCACAAAATGTACCATTATATCAATATTCAGATGTACTCTGATCACAGGGACAATGTACATCTGGTGACTCTGATGGTGAGGTTGATGGACGAATACAGAATTACCAGCCTCTGTTCCAGCTATCCGTTCAACAATCTACACATTAATTCTTGCCAGAATTCTCTTGTTGATTGAAATGACAGAGGTTAGGTGATGTATCATTAGTGTGGATTCTCTGCCAAAAATTGTGTGCATCTGCCTCCTCGAGAATAGAGCAACAATGTTTTCAACATTAGAAGTAAGGTGCAGCTTGAAGTCTGACTTACATTGTGTGAAAGGCATTTAGAGTATGCAAATAACCTGAGAAGCATTGGAATTCCAAGGACACATTTTAAGGGCGGCATGGGCAGGTCAGGTTGAAGGACCTGTTTCCATGCTGTAGACCTCAGCGACACAGAAGGTAAAGATCCAAAATCTCCCAAATCCATACAATAACAGAACTGTGCCATGGACGTGCATAAACTTCATTTGACCTCATTGCAACTCCGCTTGTAAACTGTGCTAACTCGAACAAACTTACCAAATTTCTGCCATGCTCTGTGCCAGGTACATTGCTGTGACGCCAGCAGTACAGCATACTGAACATTTGTTCACAGATATCACTGACAGTAACTCATAGTTTACCATGTCTAGCCAGAATAAAGAAAGACAGATTCTGGTCAATATCACCGTAGGAAAGAGATTAAACAGGCTCACAGAGATTACTAAAAACAGCAGATTGGATAAAGTCAGGCAGCTTGGGCAGGAGCCATAGAGAATGGTTTTGTCTTGACAAGAGAACATACAGAGCGGATTTGCTGAGGATTAGAGTAAGATGCATGAAACTACAACTGGACAAAAAGCGTCTTTTAAAATAAAATTGGCAGGATAATTATCTACATGCGTGCTTGGAGAGAAATGTTTTATTTTTCAATTGGCTCACCTCAAATTTTGACTGGAGCCTTGGGTTGCCTTGGGCTCAGTCTGACCTACAAAGTCTCTGGCTGAGCCCTTCTCCACCAATTTATGCGTCTCAAATTTACACCAATTAAATATGTTCAATATTTATTAATGGAACAATACTGATAAGCAAAAATTAAAAGTAGCCACATGTTATACAACAACTTTTATTTTATTATCCAAGAAACAGTCCAACATTCTTAATATTGTGGACACTTTGAGATAAATGATCCACTGACAGAAAACGTTCATTCTGAAAAAAAGAAGCCAAACAGCATGTCGTTTTTTGATAATAAAATGTGAGGCTGGATGAACACAGCAGGCCAAGCAGCATCTCAGGAGCACAAAAGCTGACGTTTCGGGCCTAGACCCTTCATCAGAGAGGGGGATGGGGGGAGGGAACTGGAATAAATAGGGAGAGAGGGGGAGGCGGACCGAAGATGGAGAGCAAAGAAGATAGGTGGAGAGGGTGTAGGTGGGGAGGTAGGGAGGGGATAGGTCAGTCCAGGGAAGACGGACAGGTCAAGGAGGTGGGATGAGGTTAGTAGGTAGCTGGGGGTGCGGCTGGGGGTGGGAGGAAGGGATGGGTGAGAGGAAGAACCGGTTAGGGAGGCAGAGACAGGTTGGACTGGTTTTGGGATGCAGTGGGTGGGGGGGAAGAGCTGGGCTGGTTGTGTGGTGCAGTGGGGGGAGGGGATGAACTGGGCTGGTCTCTTTTGACTCCTCCCACTTCCTACAGACTAAGGGGGTGGCCATGGGCACCCGCATGGGCCCCAGCTATGCCTGCCTCTTTGTAGGTTACGTGGAACAGTCCATCTTCCGCACCTACACAGGCCCCAAACCCCACCTCTTCCTCCGGTACATTGATGACTGTATCGGCGCCGCCTCTTGCTCCCCAGAGGAGCTCGAACAGTTCATCCACTTCACCAACACCTTCCACCCCAACCTTCAGTTCACCTGGGCCATCTCCAGCACATCCCTCACCTTCCTGGACCTCTCAGTCTCCATCTCAGGCAACCAGCTTGTAACTGATGTCCATTTCAAGCCCACCGACTCCCACAGCTACCTAGAATACACCTCCTCCCACCCACCCTCCTGCAAAAACTCCATCCCCTATTCCCAATTCCTCCGCCTCCGCCGCATCTGCTCCCACGATAAGACATTCCACTCCCGCACATCCCAGATGTCCAAGTTCTTTAAGGACCGCAACTTCCCCCCCACGGTGATTGAGAACGCCCTTGACCGCGTCTCCCGCATTTCCCGCGACACATCCCTCACACCCCGCCCCCGCCACAACCGCCCCAAGAGGATCCCCCTCGTTCTCACACACCACCCTACCAACCTCCGGATACAACGCATTATCCTCCGACACTTCCGCCATTTACAATCCGACCCCACCACCCAAGACATTTTTCCATCCCCACCCCTGTCTGCTTTCCGGAGAGACCACTCTCTCTGTGACTCCCTTGTTCGCTCCACACTGCCCTCCAACCCCACCACACCCGGCACCTTCCCCTGCAACCGCAGGAAATGCTACACTTGTCCCCACACCTCCTCCCTCACCCCCATCCCAGGCCCCAAGATGACATTCCACATTAAGCAGAGGTTCACCTGCACATCT
Organism: Stegostoma tigrinum; assembly: GCF_030684315.1. Classification (NCBI taxonomy): domain Eukaryota; kingdom Metazoa; phylum Chordata; class Chondrichthyes; order Orectolobiformes; family Stegostomatidae; genus Stegostoma; species Stegostoma tigrinum. The sequence goes on along the minus strand of NC_081361.1, from coordinate 65,403,790 downwards.
GCCAATGTGGTATACTGCATCCACTGTACCCGGTGCGGCTTTCTCTACATTGGGGAAACCAAGCGGAGGCTTGGGGACCGCTTTGCAGAACACCTCCGCTCAGTTCGCAACAAACAACTGCACCTCCCAGTCGCAAACCATTTCCACTCCCCCTCCCATTCTCTTGATGACATGTCCATCATGGGCCTCCTGCACTGCCACAATGATGCCACCCGAAGGTTGCAGGAACAGCAACTCATATTCCGCCTGGGAACCCTGCAGCCATATGGTATCAATGTGGACTTCACCAGTTTCAAAATCTCCCCTTCCCCCACTGCATCCCTAAACCAGCCCAGTTCATCCCCTCCCCCCACTGCACCACACAACCAGCCCAGCTCTTCCCCCCCACCCACTGCATCCCAAAACCAGTCCAACCTGTCTCTGCCTCCCTAACCGGTTCTTCCTCTCACCCATCCCTTCCTCCCACCCCCAGCCGCACCCCCAGCTACCTACTAACCTCATCCCACCTCCTTGACCTGTCCGTCTTCCCTGGACTGACCTATCCCCTCCCTACCTCCCCACCTACACCCTCTCCACCTATCTTCTTTGCTCTCCATCTTCGGTCCGCCTCCCCCTCTCTCCCTATTTATTCCAGTTCCCTCCCCCCATCCCCCTCTCTGATGAAGGGTCTAGGCCCGAAACGTCAGCTTTTGTGCTCCTGAGATGCTGCTTGGCCTGCTGTGTTCATCCAGCCTCACATTTTATTATCTTGGAATCTCCAGCATCTGCAGTTCCCATTATCTCTGATGTCGTTTTTTGATGTCTGGAGGAATTACTAACGAATGATTTGAGAAGCCTTTTCCGAAAATGTGTCTTTTGCTGATGACAAACCCAATTTTCAGCTATTAAAATTTTTTAAAAATATCATTCCTTTGTGCTGGAATTAAAATAGCAACAAGGTTCCACACTGTCATAAAGTCAGGCTCTGAGGAAGGGTCACCAGACCTGAAACAATAACTCTGATTTTTCCTTCACAGATGTTGCCAGACCTGCAGAGCTTTTCCAGCAACTTATGTTTTTATTCCATCAGGTTTTTGTTTGTTATTTATTTATAAAATGATCAGTGTTTATTGAAGGAGGAATAATGATAATTGTTATTTAAATCAATGCCGTTTTTTTATTGACACAGATGTGCATTAGCAACATGCCAGTGTGAAAAGTGTATTGTAAACATTTGCATCAACAAACATCAAAATAGAACAAACAATAAGTCATCACAGCCCAGAAGGCTTACTCTGTAACTACTTATGTATTATATTAACGAACGCCCTATCTTAAATTTCATGTAACACTTCACTGTTATTTTTATGAAGTAAACATTTTGTAAATGTAAAGTTGAGGATAGAGGGATACTTTCTGCGTGAAGCGTTCAGTCACTTAAATGTTGATAATAAGTTACAGCTTTCAACTAGTTCTTATGCATTTTATCATTTGCCAGTACAGTTTTGGAGCTGGTGTTCGAGGTGAGCTACTGGTTTGGATTGAGGATTGGCTGTCTGTTAGAAGGCAGAGAGTTGGGATAAAAGGCTCTTTTTCAGAATGGCAACCAGTGACAAGTGGTGTCCCACAGCGTTCAGTGTTGAGGCCGCAGCTGTTCACTTTACATATTAATGATCTGGATGAAGGAACCGGGGGCATTCTGGCGAAGTTTGCCGATGATACGAAGTTAGGTGGACAGGCAGGTAGTACTGAAGAGGTGGGAGGCTGCAAAAAGATTTAGAGAGTTTAGAAGAGTAGCCCAGGAAATGGCTGATGAAATTCAACGTGAGGAAATGTGAGGTTTTGCACTTTGGAAAAAAGAATACAGGCATGGACTATTTTCTAAATGGTGAGAAAATCGTAAAGCAGAAGTACAAAGGGATCTGGGAGTGTTGGTCCAGGATTCTCTAAATGTTAACTTGCAGGTTGAGTCCGTGATTAAGAAAGCGAATGTAATGTTGTCGTTTATCTCAAGAGGGTTGGAATATAAAAGCAGTGATGTGCTTCTGAGACTTTATAAAGCTCTAGTTAGGCCCCATTTAGAATACTGTGTCCAGTTCTGGGCCCACACCTCAGGAAGGACATACTGGCACTACAGCGTGTCCAGCGGAGATTTAGACGGATGACCCCTGGAATGGTAGGTTTAACGTACGATGAATGGCTAAGGATCCTGGGATTGTATTCATTGGAGTTTAGAAGGTTGAGGGCAGATCTAATAGAAACTTACAAGATAACGTATGGCTTAGAAAGGGTGGACGCTGAGAAGTTGTTTCCATTAGGCAGGGAGACTAGGACCCATGGGCACAGCCTTAGAATTAGAGGGGGTAAATTTAAAATGGAAATGAGGAGACATTTCTTCAGCCAGAGAGTGGTGGGCCTGTGGAATTCATTGCCCCGGAGTGCAGTGGAGGCCGAGACGTTAAATGCCTTCAGGGCAGAGGTCGATAAATTCTTCATCTCACAAGGAATCAAGGGCTACGGGGAGAGTGCGGATAAGTGGAGTTGAAATGCCCATCAGCCATGATTAAATGGTGGAGTGGACTCGATGGGCCGAATGGCCTTACTTCCACTCCTACGTCTTATGGTCTTATGAATCTTACTATGTTCTGGCAAAGTGTCATTTTCATTAAGTCTAATTGAGGGTTTCTCTCTGTGATGCTTAATGTATTTTCTTGTGTGATAATCCCAAGTAAGCTACCTACCACAATCCATGGGACCCCTCTAGTCCAATGCCATCTCAATTCTGTAGCTGCAAGTACTCGCCACTCTGGGATATCCCAGAATAGACTGCCATATCTGGCACCCTTGCCATCTTTGAGCCCTGGCACCATGAACCCAGTCAAGAGTTGGCAGTCCAGTGTTGTCCTGTAATTCTCATGGCATGTGGGTGGCACTGCTGGCGTATGCTTGCACGCGCAACTGTACCTTCCTACACCTGTGGCTGTTTGAGTGACAGGCCACAAAACTCACTGGTCCTTCGCCAGCTCACTTTTCAGCTCACTCTAAGCTGGTGGCTTTCCCCAATGTCCACTGTAGCCCAGCATTATTTCATTGTTCAGGGCAGGGTTATCACACACAAAACCCTTTAACTATTTCTACAGTAAGCAGCAAGACGCAACTGAGGTACAGTGCACCTTCAAACTCTGACTGAGGGGTCAGCTGCAAAGCAAGACAAGGCAGGGATGTTGTGTACAGTCAGATAGGCCCTTGGTGTGTCAGTACTAAGGAAGCAAGCAAGCAGCCATCCAATGCAGGCTGGTCCGTTCCACGTGCTTGGTGCCTGTGGTTGCTCACAAGCTAACTTTACATCAGCATTACAATGAGAGGTGCTGGTGTGCTCCAAAGTGTAGCAATGAAATGCAGCAGTGTACTGTAAGTGGATTGGAGATGCTGCCGTGATATTGTGCATATCGAATGCCGACGTCTGTGGACATGAGGTGCATGTGTCAGGGTTCTGTGGAGTATATCCTGAGATTATGATAAAGTCCAGCAAGTGGCGAACTGGAGTCACCAAGTATCACTTTTCTCAGTGATAATGGGAACTGCAGATGCTGCAGAATCCAAGATAACAAAGTGTGGAGCTGAGTTCATCCAGCCCCACATTTTGTTGTCTCAGATTCTCCAGCATCTGCAGTTCCCATTATCTCTGATCACGATTTTAACCTAACTGCGAAGCCTCTTCCAGGATGCCTAACCTGAAGAAGTTACCCTCCTCCCTCCGGACCAACCTCAGGGGATCTCTCTCCCACTACAACTCCCATACTCTCCTCTGCACCTATCTTCTCCTCTATCTATCTTCGGTCCACCTCCCCCGTCTCCCTATTTATTTCAGAATCCCCACCCCATCCCCTTTTCTGCTGAAGGGTCTAGGCCCAAAACATCAGCTTCTGTGCTCCTCAGATGCTGCTTGGCCTACTGTGTTCATCCTGCCCCACACCTTGTTACCACTTTTCTCAGTGTCGAGTTTTTATCCAGCAGGTGTACAATGAGAACCTGCAACTTAATGAGGTGAGATTAAGGTATAATGAGGGTGACAATAAACAATAATCCTTGTTAATAGGCCTATCTCTGACAAGAATCTTATCTTGCCATCTGGAACTCTGTTGGGAAATGTGACTGGTTACTCCTGGTATCAAGAAAAGCAATGCTCAACTTCTCACACAATTCTCTCAGATTTCAAACTACAGCCCATGTTGTTCAGGCTCCAGGAAGATACCACCATGTTTTTACATTTTCCTGCCAGTGCTTTCCACCACTCCTCTCCAACCTCAGAACTTTCAATCTCAGTTTTTCGCATACGATTCCGAACCATGTTAAAAAGGCAAAAGTGTTCAAAGAACCATGCAGTAATAAATCAGAAAGAAGTCATTCAGCCCTGCGTGGCTGTTGTAGGTAGAACAAAGAGCAAAGAACAAAGAACAAAGAAAATTACAGCACAGGAACAGGCCCTTCGGCCCTCCAAGCCTGCGCTGATCAAGATCCTCTGTCTAAACCTGTCATCTATTTTCTAAGAGTCTGTATCCCTCTGCTCCCTTGCCCATCCATGTACCTGTCCAGACACACCTTAAAAGACACTATTGTGTCTGCATCTACCACCTCTGCTGGCAACGCGTTCCAGGCACCCAGCACTCTCTGCGTAAAGAACTTTCCACGCATATCTCCCATAAACTTTCCTCCTCTCACTTTGAACTCATGACCCCTAGTAATTGAGTCCCCCAATCTGGGAAAAAGCTTTTTACTATCCACCTTGTCTATACCCCTCATGATTTGGTAGACCTCAATCAGGTCCCCCCTCAAACTCCGTCTTCCTAATGAAAATAATCCTAATCTACGCAACCTTACTTCATAGCTAGCTCTCTCCATACCAGGCAACATCCCGGTGAACCCCTCTGCACCCTCTCCAAAGCATCCACATCCTTTTGGTAATGTGGCGACCAGAACTGTACACAGTACTCTAAATGTGGCTGAACCAAAGTCCTATACAACTGCAACATGACCTGCCAACTCTTGTACTCAATACCCCGTCTGATAAGGGAAAGCATGCCGTATGCCTTCTTGACCACTCTATTGAACTGCTTTGCTACCTTTAGGGTACAATGGACCTGAACACCCAGATCTCTCTGGGCATCAATTTTCCCCAGGACTTTTCCATTTACTGTATAGTTTGCTCGTGAATTAGATCTTCCAAAATGCATCACCTCGCATTTGCCCAGATTGAACTCCATCTGCCATTTCTCTACCCAACTCTCCAATCTATCTGTATTCTGCTGTAATCTCTGACAGTCCCCTTCACTATCTGCTACTCTACTAATCTCCATGTCATCTGCAAACTTGCTAATCAGACCATCTATACCTTCCTCCAAATCATTTACGTATATCACAAACAAATATATCACAATGTATATTATTGTGTATATATTGTGGAGTCTGAGGAGGTAGGGGAAGCCCTAAATGAGTTTTTTGCTTCTGTCTTTACGAAAGAAACGAACTTTGTAGTGAATGAAACCTTTGAAGAGCAGGTGTGCATGCTGGAATGGATAGAGATAGAGGAAGCTGATGTGCTGAAAATTTTGTCAAACGTTAAGATTGACAAGTCGCCAGGCCCGGACCAGATTTGTCCTCGGTTGCTTTGGGAAGCGAGAAATGCAATTGCTTCGCCACTTGCGAGGATCTTTGCATCCTCATTCTCCACTGGAGTCGTACCTGAGGACTGGAGAGAGGCAGATGTAATTCCTCTCTTCAAGAAAGGAAATAGGGAAATCCCCGGCAATTACAGACCAGTAAGTCTCACGTCTGTCGTCTGCAAGGTGTTAGAAAGGATTCTGAGGGATAGATTTATGACCATCTGGAAGAGCATGGCTTGATCAAATGCAGTCAACACGGCTTTGTGAGGGGCAGGTCATGCCTCACAAACATAATCTCGTTCTTTGAGGATGTGACTAGAAAAGGTGATGAGGGTCGAGCTGTGGATGTGGTGTATATGGACTTCAGCAAGGCATTTGATAAGGTTCCCCATGGTAGGCTCATTCAGAAGGTCAGGAGGAATGGGATACAGGGGGACTTAGCTGTTTGGATACAGAATTGGCTGGCCAACAGAAGGCAGCGAGTGGTAGTAGAAGGAAAATATTCTGCCTGGAAGTCAGTGGTGAGTGGTGTTCCACAGGGCTCTGTCCTTGGGCCTCTACTGTTTGTAATTTTTATTAATGACTCGGATGAGGGGATTGAAGGATGGATCAGCAAGTTTGCAGATGACACAAAGGTTGGAGGTGTCGTTGACAGTATAGAGGGCTGTTGTAGGCTGCAGCGGGACATTGACAGGATGCAGAGATGGGCTGAGAGGTGGCAGATGGAGTTCAACCTGGATTAATGCGAGGTGATGCATTTTGGAAGGTCGAATTTGAAAGCTGAGTACAGGATTAATGATAGGATTCTTGGCAGCGTGGAGGAACAGAGGGATCTTGGTGTGCAGATACATAGATCCCTTAAAATGGCCACCCAAGTGGACAGGGTTGTTAAGAAAGCATATGGTGTTTTGGCTTTCATTAACAGGGGGATTAGTTTAAGAGTCGTGAGATCTTGTTGCAGCTCTATAAAACTTTGGTTAGACCGCACTTGGAATACTGCGTCCAGTTCTGGTCGCCCTATTATAGGAAAGATGTGGATGCTTTGGAGAGGGTTCAGAGGAGGTTTACCAGGATGCTGCCTGGACTGGAGGGCTTATCTCATGAAGAGAAGGTTGACTGAGCTCGGACTGTTTTCATTGGAGAAAAGGAGGAGGAGAGGGGACCTAATTGAGGTATAGAAGATAATGAGAGGCATAGATAGAGTTGACAGCCAGAGACTATTTCCCAGGGCAGAAATGACTAACATGAGGGGTCATAGTTTTAAGCTGGTTGGAGGAAAGTATAGAGGGGATGTCAGAGGCGGGTTCTTCACACAGAGAGTTGTGAGAGCATGGAATGCGTTGCCAGCAGCAGTTGTGGAAGCACAGAAATTCGTCACAGAAATTTGAGGGTGCATACATGAGGATCAATGGTCGGCACAACATCGTGGGCTGAAGGGCCTGTTCTGTGCTGTACTGTTCTATGTTCTATGTTCTATGTTCTATCACAAAACAAACAAAGAAGTATCCTAATCATTCTCCCATGCTCTTTCTCATAGTTTTTTTTATAAGACTGATTATCGAATTACCTTTTGGAAATTACTTTTAAATCTGCATCCACCAACATTTCACACAGCACATTCCAGATCACAACAAATTACTATGTAAAAAGAATGCTTCCTCTTGCGGCTCCTGGTTCTTTTACCATTCACCTTGAATCAGTATCCCCTGTTACTGACCATTCTATCACTGGAAACAGTTTCTACTCACTTATTTTAGCAAAACCTTCTAGGCTTCAAACACTTCTATTAAATCTTTCCATTTAGTTTCCCTGTTCTGAAAAGATCACTTTATTCCATCAATCATTCTGGTAAATCTCTTCTGCTCCTGCTCCAGAGACTCAATGTCCTAAGATTCTAAAATATTATGACTTTGATTGTTCTTGTATTGTGAATAACATCCTGTTTTTGAGTGAATTCTTCTTGATAATAGCAGCAATAGGTCGATGAGATAATTTTTCCACAGTCAATAATGGTGCAGTATCAAATCAATATGAGAAAGATGGGGGAGATAATGGGAACTGCAGATGCTGGAGAATCCAAGATAATAAAGTGTGAAGCTGGATGAACACAGCAGGCCAAGCAGCATCTCAGGAGCACAAAAGCTGACGTTTCGGGCCTAGACCCTTCATCAGGGTCTAGGCCCAAAACGTCAGCTTTTGTGCTCCTGAGATGCTGCTTGGCCTGCTGTGTTCATCCAGCTTCACACTTTATTATCTATGAGAAAGATGGAACAGGATAATCAGGCACCATTCAACAGAACTTGTGATTTCCTCTCAAATTTCCAATTTCTCAACATGGATTGTGAGACTATTTCGCCTTTGCATGATGCATATGTCGCAAAGGAGGATGTTTGAGTAAATTGTGAGAAACATAAAATTGAACAGCAAAAGCTTCTGTAGATATATAAACAAAATAGCAAGAACAAATGGGTGCTCGTTACATGTGAAGTCAGGAGAATTTATAATGGGAAAAAGAAAAGATAAAGAAATGAAACAAATACTTTGGGCAAGTTCTTCCGAGCCCCTGAGATTTGAAGACAATAAATTACCTAGGCATGATGATTTACATCCCAAAATGTCGAAAGAGGTGATTTTAGAGATAATATTGGTAACATTAAATGATGCTGCCGATCATCTTTCAAAAATCTATAAAATCCATAATGGTCCAAGTAGATTGAAACGTGGCAAATATAACCCAACTATTTAAGAGAGGAGGGAGAGAAAAAAGGAGACATCACAGAACTGCTAGCCTGCCAGTTGTAGTGAAAGCACTGGACAAGACAGTCTGAAAACAATGGCTAGATTGGGTGGAATCAACATGGATATATAAAAGACAGATCATGTTTCATAAATCTGCTCAAGATTCACGAGAATGTAACTAACTGAAAGATAAGGTGAAACGAGTGAATTAGATTTTTTTTAATTTTAAGGAAACTTCCAATAAGGTCCCAATCTACAGGTTAGCAAACAAAACTGGAGCAAAATTTGGGGGAGTGTTCTGATATGGCATTGGGAAATGGTTAGAGTCATAGAGATATACAGCATGGAAACAGACACATCAGTCCAACTCATCCATGCTGACCAGATATCCTAAATCAATCTATTCACATTTACCAGCATTTGGCCCATATCCCTCTAAACCCTTCCTATTCATATTTCCATCCAGATGCCTTTTCAATGTTGTAATTGTACCAGTGTCCACCACTTCCTCTGGCAGCTCATTTCAAACATCCACCACCCTCTACCTGAAAAAGTTGCCCAATAGGTCCCTTTTAAATCTTTTCCCTCTCACCTTAAATCTATGCTGCCTGGTTTTGGACTTTCCCAGCTGGCAGAAAAGGCCTTGTCTACCCAATCCATGCCCCACATGATTTTATAACCTTTATAATGTCAATCCCTTAGCCTCCAATGCTTCAGGGAAAATAGCAGCAGTGTATTCAGCCTCTCCCTACAGCTCAAACCCTCCAACCCTGGCAACATCCTTGTGAATCTTTTCTGAACCCTCTCAAGTTTCACAACATCCTTCCTGTGGTAGGGAGCCAGTACTCCATAGTACTGTATTGCACACAGCACTCCAAAAGTGGACTAACCAATGTCCTGTATAGCCACAATATGGTATTGCACACAGCACTCCAAAAGTGGACTAACCAATGTCCTGTATAGCCACAATATGGCCTCCCAGCTTCTTTAGTCAATGCATTGATCAATAAAGGCAAGTATACCAAATGCCTTCTTCACTACCCTATCTGCCTGCAACTCCACTTTCAAGGAACTATGAACCTGCAACCCCAAGATCTCTTTGTTGGGCAAAACTCCTCAGAACCTTGGCATTAAGTATATAAGTCCTGACCTGATATGCCTTTCCAAAATGCAGCACCTCACATTTATCTAAATTAAACTCTATCTGCCACTCCTCAGCCCATTGGCCCATCTGATTGAGATCCCACTGTACTCTGAGGTAACCCCCTTTTGCTGTACACCTAGTAACCATACCACCTCTGTTCAAATCCAAATCATTTATATAAATGATGAAAAGCAGTGGACCCAGCACCCATCCTATGGTATACGCAGGCCTCCAGTCTGAAAAATAACCCTCCAACACTATCATCTGCCTTCTACCTTCTGCACCCAGTTCTGTATCCAAATGGAGAGTTCTTCCTGTATTCTATGTGGTCTAACCTTGCTAACTAGTCTATCAGAGGAACTTTGTCAAATGCCTTACTGAAGTCCATATAAATCACATCTACCACTCTGATCTCATCAATCCTCTGAGTTACTTCTTCAGAAACTCAAACATGTTAGTGAGAGATGATTTCCCCCATACAAAGCCACATTGACTATCACTAACCAGCCTTTGCCTTTCCAAATACATGTAAATCCCATCCCTTAGGATTCCCTCCAAAAACCTGCCCACCACTAATGTGAGTGTTAGACATGGAATACAGAGAATATAAATAATTGGGTCATTTTCAAGTTTGCAGGCTAATATGGTTAGGATACCACAAGGACCAGCGTGTGGACCCCTGCTATTCACAATCCAAATCAATAATTGGGATGTGGGTACTATATGAAATATTTCTGCGGATTGCAGAAAATTAGGTGGGAGTGGGAGTTATGTGGAGGATATAAAAATGCATCAGTGGGATGTGGAGAGGTGAAATGAATGGGCAGAAAATGTAGATAGAATAGATTGTGGGGAAATGTGAGGCATCCACTCGGGAAGGGAAAACAGAAATACAAAATATTTCATCACTGTTGAGAAGCTTAACACTTCAAAAGGATTTAGTTGCCCTTCTTCGTGAATTACAACATCAACATGCATGTGCAGCAAAAATGTAAGGACATAGATTTTATTTTGGACTTTATTCTTTTGAGGTTTAAGTGTGGGGTAAAGATATCTTACCTGCAATGACATAAAGTCTTGGTGAGGCCACAACAATAGTATTGTGTGTAGTTTTGAGCTCCTTAGCTGAGGAAGGGTAAACTAGCCATTGAGAAAGTGAAACAGAGGTTTATGAAACTAATTCCTGAGTTGCAGAGATTGTCCTATGAGGATAGGTTAAGTAGATTAGGCACACATTCTCTGAGGTTTAGAAGAAGGAGACGATCTCAATCAAACATACTCTGTTGATCACTGTAAGAATTGTGAAAATGCAGAAAGGATGATTTCCCTGACTGGAAGGGTGGCATTGAGAAGCAGGGAACAGACTCTCAGAAAAAGTGGCAGATCATTTCAGACTGAGATGAAGAGGAATATCCTCGCTCAGATGATGGTGGTGAATCTTTGGAATTCTCTGACCAAGAGGGCTGTGGAGGCTCAGTCATTGTTTATGTTACAGACAGAGATCAGTAAGTTTCTCCAGACGAAAAATATCTGGGGATGTTGAGATCAAAGATCAAAGAATTGAATAATTCAATCATATTAAAATAGCTTCGGTCCTTTTGGACAAGACAGTGTACATAACAGTCAAGCATTTGGATGATATTTTTGAAGGCCAAATATTCAAGAAATAAATTAATATTACAAATTTATAACAATCAGAAAGAAATCAACAATATAGACAGAAAATGCTTGGTATACACTGAAGATCACTCAGCATCTATGATGAGTTCTCATGAATGATACACATCTGAAAGATTCAACACATGTTTTCTCTTTACTGCTGACTGACTTGAGATGAATTTCTAGGACTTTGTTTTATTTCCAAATCAAATGTACTTCCTGTGATCCTGATGTAGAAAAGAACTGATTGTTAATAATGAGAAAATGGAGTTGGGTTGGTCCAATGCATATGTTTAACTGGTGATGCAGCTCATATTCGCCCTGGTCATCTGTTGTGATGCGAATCCATCTGTCCTTTCCACTTTCTGTGGAGAGTTCTGACTATAGTACACTTGTTTCATGGAATTAGATCAAATTTGCAGAGACTTGCCATTCCACCCAGCTTATCAATGCCAGCATATTCTTCTATACATTTTCTGTCATGTACTTACAGATTCATTTTAGGGAATTTAGACGACTGAATCATGTGGCAACAAGTTCCACAAAGTCGAGATAACTTCTCTTGAATTTCTTTGTGAGTATATTAAGAACTATTTTATCCTTATGACCTCTAATATTGTACTCCCACAAGTGAAAATATCTTACCCATAATTAATCTCTTGAAATCAAAGTGAATTTTAGGATATTTATTTTGATATCCCTCAGCCTTCTTTTATCTGGAGATAGGTGATTCAGTCTAGTCAATCTTTCTGAACATCTCTTTTTGTTCTCTGGTCTACTGGTAATATCACCAGACTATTAAATCAGGGAACTCTGCTAATGTACTGGGGAACTGTGTTTGAATCCCAAAACCACAGATGGTAGAATTTGAATTCAATAAAAATTAATATCTGGAATTAAGAATCTACTGATGACCATGAAACCATTACCAATTTGCAGAAATGCCCATCTGGCTCACCTAATGTCATTCAGGCAAGGAAATCTGCCATCCTGACCTGGTCTGACCCATAAGTGACTCCAGACCCACAGTAATGTGGTTGATTCTCAACTGCCCTCTGAAATGGCCTAGCAAGCCATTCAGTTCGAAGGCTGTTAGGGATGAGCAATAAACGCTTGCCCACCATGATTCTCACAAGTGAACATAAAAACAAATATAAATTGTTTCTGCATCTGCTGCAGTGCTTTTTTTTTATAAAATGCAAACCATCACAGTTCACAATACTCTTCAAGGTGATTCAATCAATAACTATTTTAACTTCCACTAAGGAATGAAACAGCAAATCAGAGCAACGGCAGCAAAGTAAACTAACTAACCTTAATGATATAAATGTAGCACTACTTCCTTTAATGTCATGGAGTTGGAAAGCCTCCTGTGGAAGATACATCAAATGAGAGTTTGCCTACTTCATAAAATTGTGGAAATAGAGTGCAGAAGGATGCTCATCAGCTTTTTGTGTCCCTGCTGGCTCTCTGTGAGAGAAACTCAAAATTATATTTATCCACTGTAGTTGAATCAGGTCGACACTCAGCTGAGTGAACATCAAACAGGCTTTATTGAACATAACTACGGGGAAGAAATGGTGAAAGAGGACAATCTCTGGAATGCTACAATCTCAGGTCCCAGCTCCATTTGATCTAATGTCATTCTGACACAATTCTTTTCACACACATGTTCAGTAAGTAGTGATTCTGAAGTATATTCTTCATCCTTTATTCCATATCCACCCAAACCAAGCAGCTAAATTGTGATAATAAAATGTGAGGCTGGATGAACACAGCAGGCCAAGCAGCATCTCAGGAGCACAAAAGCTGACGTTTCGGGCCTAGACCCTTCAGCAGAGAGGGGGATGGGGAGAGGGAACTGGAATGAAAGCTAAATTGTGATGCCCAGAATTGGATAAAATTGAACCCAAGCCAGTGTTTTATAAATATTCACCGTAACTTTGTTCTTTTGTACTTGATGCCTGTCTTTATCCAGCCCAGGAAGTTTATGGCTGATTAATCACTTTTTGCTGCATTGAGAAATGTTGCCAGCTTTTCCCATGTAGTTGCTGATGTCCTTGGCACTTGACTCTGAGAAAAGTGATGGCTCCAGAGCAAAGTAGTAGTAACAGTCACATTCATTGTTTCACACATTTCTGTGGGACCGAAGGCACTTCTTGTTGTGTCAAAACTGAATGTTAAAGTTCCCTTGCAAGTGAATGAAAGACGAACAAATAAATGCCCATTCTTCTATCTCAAAGTTTAAAAGTTTCTCAATGAGGTCAGCAACCATTGATGTCAATGCTCTAATCTCCTATGAGCAGTCCACCGTCTTTCCTTTATTACTTCCTCTTCTAAAAAACTATTCACTGTGGGCTGCTGCTTGCAGGGCACATGAGATTTCATCTGAACAGTAACTTAGTGCACACTCTTCCCTCACTTTAAGATTATAACGGTTCTTGTGAGGAAATTTAACGCCCGTATGAGTGCCATCAGAAACACTTCACATTTGTGGAATACACGCTAGGTGATGAATACGCTGTGTCTCAAGTAGTTGCCTCAACTCCACAGAGTAAGCAAGGAAAATGTTTCTCCTTGCATCTGGGGGAGGCAATGGTCTAGTGGTATTATCATTGAACTATTAATCCAGAGACCCGTCTAACATTCTGGGGACCTGGGTTTGAATCTTGCCATGGCAGATGGTGGAATTTGAATTCAATAAATATCTGGAATTAAGAGTCTAATGTTGACCATGATTGCCTTGTTGATTGTCAGGAAAAGCCTATCTAGTTCACTTTTGCCCTTTAGGGAAGGAAAATGCCACCATTGCCTGGTCTGGCCTATATGTGACTCCAGACCCTTAGGGATGGGCAATAAATGCTGCCTAGCCAACAACGCCCTCATCCCATGAATGAATAAAGAACTGTTACTTTGCATTTGTGTGTAGAACATTTAACACAGTACAAGCAGATTGGATCTATCCAGGCTGAACTGGCATATTCCTCCATGAAGCCCTGTTCACCTTCCAACTTTGCACCCCATATGGAGCAATATTTCTGACCAAGATCCACCAGCAGACACCCTTTGGAGCAAGGAATGGGAAATACAGGAAATTATAAAGAAGTTCCATTTGACAAGCCCAATCCATCAAATGGCAGGAATTTATTGACGACTGTAAGAGTGGTCCCTACTGTTCAGGTTCAGGAAACGTTAAAGATCCTCTACAGCCAACCTACATCACCGAAGCATCAGTACAAACCTGTTATACATGCGTGGAGAGGCATAAGCAATGCTGTAGATTATTGAGTAGTATTCCTTCCAAAAAATAATTGGCAGACTAATCACTTAAACAAATAAAGAGGCAATCCCTTGATTCAGGAATTTGCATTTGCTAGAAAAATAAAACCATTGAATCCTACAGTGTGAAAGCAGGCCATTCAGCCTATCAAATTCACGCCAACTCTCCAAGGAACATCGCAACCAGAACACCCCTTTACCCTGTTCCTGTCCCTGCAACCCTACATTTCCCATGGCTAATCCACCTAGCCTGCACATCCCTGGACACTATGGGCAATTTAGCTTGGCAAATCCACCTAAGCTGCTTATCCAGCAATTTCTGTTTTTGTTTCTGTGCCACCTAACCTGCCCATCTTTGGACTGTGGGAGGAAACCAGAGCACCTGGAAGAAACCCACACAGACACAAGGAGAATGTACAAACTCCACTCAGTCACCCTTTGGAGCCCTGGTGCTCTGAGGCTACAGTGCTAATCACTGAGCTACTGAAGACATTTCACAGGGACCCTATCAAACTAAATTTAACAACAAGTCAACCAGGTAAGTTTTAGGCCAAATTACTTGAATTTTCCCTATCTCTGAACCACCAAAAATCTCGAATTAAAAGCTAACTTATTGGGGACCAAATAACCACTATAGATTGTTGTAAAATCATTTGAAGAAGCATATCCTCCATCCCCACCCAGACTGTCCATACAAATGACTCCAGACCCACAGCAATGTGCATGAGAAGGTTACTATTCTCCAGGTGTCGGTAAGAAATGAATCCAATTCCCAAGTTTAAAGTCGGAATGGTTATCTCACTGGCATCTCCTCTGAGATTAACAATGGCCAGCAGTGCCCAACAGCTCAGGGTCAATATACAGTGACTACCTGCACCCTCTGTCAGCACCAGTCTCACCACATTGTCTAAGACTGACTTATAAACTGATTCAAAACTCTTCAATACTTCAGTGCCATGCTTTAGAATTCACTGAGATCTCATATTGCCTTCTACAGCCAAGCCACATTGTGCATAGGGACAGACCCCCATCTCATCGGAATAAGGTGTCCCTGAGGACCTCTTAATCTGCTTTCTTAGTGCCCACTCATTTTGTCCTCACTTCGATGTTCACAGCATCAACTGCCTTGCCTCACCAAAAGCATTGTCTCTTCATTCAAACTTTACAGGCTTGCAGTAGTTCTGTCTTGTCTTTTCTCTTAGCACAGCCAGAAGTTGCCATGTTTGCCATTAGTGTTCAGGCAAGGGACTGGACATGTTACTCCATTCCACCGAGTTAGGTCAATCTCACATGTGTGCCAGATACCAACAGCTTATGCAGAAAACGCACTTCAAGCGCTTCAAGTAAATGGCCCTGTCTGAAACTCTAAAAGGAGTACTCCTTGATCCAGTGAAGGGAGATTATGGTCAGTCTGAGGGTGTGGCCACTGTCAGCAAAGGCCCAGTCCAATCCAAGCCCAAGGATGTGATCACGGATATTCAAGTACTTGCTGCAGTCAAGTACTAAGATTCTGTATCCTGCAGTCAGTCCTGCAGGTCAACTTTAATCAGTTTGGAGATAAGTCCTAAGTCAGTCAAGGACCCACACAGAGTTAATCAGGGGGCTGGGTCATCCACATTCAGGGCTGTCCTCCCAAATTGGCCAAGAAGGTAGGCCATGTTCAGTCCTGAGGTTTGGGCAGTAAACATCACTGAGTGTTTCTCGGAGACAGTGTGTTAGGAAAGCAGAACATCCAATGTGGAGATTGGAGCCACCTTCTTCTCATAGAGTGAGGAAACAAATGTCAGCCACTTCACTACCTGTCTTGACCCTCTCTGTCCTTTTGGGAGCTGCTTTCTCCTGCACTGAGACAAAAGACAATGAGTGAGATAGAAATAGCTGGAAAAGCTGTTAACAGTGGTACAAGAGCAGGAAAAGTGGTGACTGTATCAGTAAGTGAGAGGGAACCACAGAGGGCAGGAATGGTTTGGAAGGTGAGGGGTAGGATGTGTGTGACTGATTGAGGGAAGGTGCTATATGGATCATTGAGTGTGATAGTTTATGAGCCTTACTGGGATGTGGATGCAGTTGCAGGGTTAGAGTTCATGTCAGGTGGCAGAGAGAAGATGGTGGCCCTTACCCTCGTGGACTGCACAAGGTCCTTCCTTGCAGCGCTTGCAGGTGGCAAACTCAGACCAGACTAGTAGTGTCAGGTGCTGTGTTCTCCTCTGGCAATCCTGGGTTAAGAGGATAGCCTCCTTTTCCATCACCCCACCCATCAGAATGTCCAGGCCCCTGAGGACAGAGCAGGATACCAAGGTGCTTCTCTCGCCATGTTGTTTGGAAATGTATGGCAATAAACCAAGGGTAGCTCTTGACTTGCAGCATATGAGCTGGTATGCAGCTGAAGTTTAAATATGACACTTCAGTGGCATCAACGCCACAGGTCAAGCACCTCCATCTTTGCTGACTGCAAGTTGGTACAAGAGGGATGCCAGGCACATAATGAATGAGATGAAGAAGATGGAGAGTTGTGTGAGGAAAGTCACCAGAGCTTACAGATGGAAACCATCCATGAAGCTCCTCAAAACTGAGACGGCAAAATATGGTAAGATTCAGCCCCATTTGACTGGTCAAAAAGATAGGTTTTAATGATTATCTTTAAATGAGGAAAGAAATTTACAGAATGCGAG
Organism: Stegostoma tigrinum; assembly: GCF_030684315.1. NCBI lineage: Eukaryota > Metazoa > Chordata > Chondrichthyes > Orectolobiformes > Stegostomatidae > Stegostoma > Stegostoma tigrinum. The sequence goes on along the minus strand of NC_081361.1, from coordinate 65,386,655 downwards.
TGATTCAGGAAGGAATTCCAGAAAGTATAACATAGGCAATTGAAAACACTGGTATCAAAGGTGGAGCGATACAAATAGGGGATTTGCAAAGGCCAGCTTTTGGAATGGAACAGAAAGCTCAAAGGGCTGATGGGTTTGAGGTGGTTACTGAGATAGGGAGGGGCGAGGCCATGAAGGTATGAGAAAACAAACAGGGTGAACGTGCAATCGGACTGCATGATGTACTATGCACCCTTGGGCTGTTTTCCAAGGATCCAGTAGCATGAAAAATTCGTCATGTTAGGCTTTAGTTTCACAGAAAAAAATTATTTTTGACAGATGTTGCCTGAAGGTCAGCTTGCAACAGATGATACATCCAGATGGCAGACTTCTGGAGTGGAGGCAAGTCTACTGACATGTTCAGGTATTTGTTGAAGTTCTCTATAGGCATTGGTTCCAGACGGTCACGGAATATTTCAGTTGTCGCTACACTTCCATTCAATGGGATCACGTGACTTTTCTTCTTGTGTCATGATTAAAACATTCTGAAAGAAAGACAACATTCAATATTTTGTAATGTGTTGCTTCAGTACCTGCAGGAACAAGTAGTTTGAGAGGACACTGAAACAAAAACAACAGAGTTCTCAGGAAAATCAACTCATGCAAGGCTAACATGAAGCTATGAGAAAAAAACTTAAAGTCAATACAATCAGCCTTTAGAGGCCTGTTTAGGCAGGCCAAGTGCAAAGATAAGCAATTTCTTTTTCACTTATTGGTTGTAGGCATCACTGACTGGCCAGCATTTTATTGCCTGCCCCTAGTTGCCCTTGAGAAGTGGTGGTAAGCTGCCTTCTTGAACCATTGCAATCCATACACGTTAGGTTAGCCCACAATGCCCTTAGACAGGGAATGTGATGTGCAATGATCAATGAAAGAGTGGGATTTCACTTAAAGTAAAATTAATGAATGAAGTCCAGCCATGCCTGTGGTATGATCCAATCACTTATGAACATGTGAATTAGTGCCAGTAGTGTGGCCAAGTAGCCTCTCGAGCCTTCTCCACCATTCAACAAGATCACAACTGATTGCTGGAGAAAGACAGCAGATCTGGCATAATCTGTGGGGAGAAAGCAGAGTTAATGTTCGAATTCCAGTGGCTGTTCTTCTGAGGTTTTCAAAATCATGGTCGGGCTGGATGAAGCAGATATGGAGAAGCTGTTCCATCTCATAAAAGAAGCAAGAACGGGGGACATAGATTTAAAATAATCTGCAAAAGAAGCAAGGGTGAGGTGATGAAAATCTTTTTCACTCAGCCAAGTTTGGAATGGACTGCCTGGGAGTTTGGTGGTGGCAGATTCAATTAATGCAAGCGATAGGGCTTTGAATGATTATTTGGATAAAAATAATGTACAAGAGTATGGAGATAAACTTTTTTTTTTATTCATGTGTTTTTCCTAATCAACCTGTTCAGGAATGTTATTATACATCTGTGGAATAGGTGGCACTTGAACTCAGGCTTCCCTCATTGAGGACAGACATGCTACCACAATACCACAAGATGACCCTCAGGAGAACTCATCTCCACTTGCCTTGATTCTGTATTATCCTCCAAGGTCCAGGAACTCCCCACCTATATCCAGGACACCAGTGACGCCCTCCACATCCTCCAAGACTTCCACTTCCCTGGTCCCAACACCTCATCCTCACAGCGGACATTCCATCCCTGTACACTTGTATCCCCCACACAGAAGGCCTAAAGTCCTCCGCTTCTTCCTCTTCCAAACTCCCAGCCAGTCACCCTCCACCGACACCTTCATCTGCTTTACAGAACTTGTCTTTACCCTGAACAACTTCTCCTTTAACTCTTCCCACTTCTTACAGACTAAGGGCGTGGCCATAGGCGCAAGCTATGCCTGCCTCTTCGCAGGATACATGGAATTTCATGGTCCCTTTTATCGTTGTTACACTGGCACTATCACTCAACTCTTCCTCTGCTACTGACTGTATCAGTGCTGCCTCATGCTCCCACGAGGAGCTTGAACAGTTCAGCAACTTTACTAACATCTTTCACCCCAACCTCAAACTCACCTGGACCATCTCCAATACCTCCCTCCCCTTTATGGGCTTCTCCATCTCCATCTCAGGTAACTGCCTTAACACCGACATCTATTTCAATCCCACTGACTCTCATAGCTAGGTGGACTACACCTCCTTTCACCTACCGACCTGCAAGAATATGATCCCTTACTCCCATTCCTCCATGTTGCCACATCTGTACCCAAGATAGAGCGTTCCACTCCCGGATATCCCAGATGTCCTCCTATTTCAAAGATCGCAATGTCCCCCCCTCCAGTGATCAAAAACGCCCTGAAATGCATCTCTTGCATTTCTCATACTGCTGCCCTCAAAACCCCTCCCCCAACGTATGCCCTGTGTAACTGAAGCATAACACCCCTACTTTTGTACCAATTACCCTCATGACAAATGATATGTTCTATTAGCTTTCCTAATTACTTGCTTTAACTCTATGCTAACCTCTTGTGATAGGGGTTCATGATGTCACCTAGATCAAATCTGCAATCTCTCATCATCCAGATTATATGCTTCTTTTTATTCTTCTTACCAAAATGGACAGTTTCACATGTTCTCACATTTTTCTATTTGCCACTTCTTTGCATACTCACTTAACCTAGCTATATCTATTTGTAGCCTCCTCATGGCTTCTTCAAACATACCTTCCCTCCTATCTTTGTATCATCAGCAAGTTTGGCAATGTTACCTTACAACCCTTCATCTAAGCCTTTGATATAAATTGTAAATAGTTGAGATAACAGCACAATCCCTGTGGCACATCACTTGTTACTTTATGCCAACCTGAAAAAACCCTATTTATGCCTACCCTCTGCTTTTTGTTAGCCAGACAAACTTCTGTCCATGTTAATATGTTATCATCTTTACTATGAGATTTTAATTTTCACAATAACCTTTCAAGTAACACCTTACGAAATGCTTCCCAGAAATTAAGTACAGTATCTCCACCAGTTCTCCCTTTTCCACAACATATCGTACCATCTCGGACAACACCATCAGCCTACTCTTAATCATTAGAAAACTGCTAAAGATGTCATCAAATGTGCCATCAAGTAGCATTTGCTTAACAATAATCTACTTACTGATACAGTTTGAGGTCCACCAGGTCTACTCAATTCCTGACTCCATTACAGCCTTGGTTCAAACATAAACAAAAGTGATGAATTTCAGAGGTAAGGTAAGACCTGCTGCCTCTGACATCAGGGCAACATTGACACAGCATGGGCAAAAACAAGTTCAAACAAAACTAGATGAGTGGGATTTGGAGAAAGCTCTCCATTGGTTAGATCTTACCTAGAAAAAAACAAAAAAGGTTGTGGCTTCTGAAAGTCAGGCATCATAGTTCCAGACATCTCTGGAAGTGTTCCTCAGAGTAGTGTCCTCAGTGTAACTGACCTCACCTGCTTCATCAATGAACTTCCCTCCGTCGAGAAGTCAGAAATGGGGATATTTGCTGATGATTAAATAATATTCAGCAGCATTCGCCATACCTCAAACACTGAATCAGTCTTTGTCCAAATGTAGCAAGCTCTGGATATAATCAAGGTTTGTGCTGAAAAGTGGGGCATGTGACACTTGTACTAATATGAGAACAAGGCAAAGGCCAGCTCCAACAATGAAAAATCCAACCATCACCCATTGACAATCAATGGCATTCCCAATGCTGAATGCCCCACCATCAACATTCTGTGGTTACCACTAACCAGAAACTGAACTGGATTATCCTTATAAATATTGTGTATAGAAGAGCATGTCAGATAGCAGAAATCCTGTAGTGAGTAACTCACCTCTTGACCCCTCCTAAGCCTATCCATGGTTACAAGACAAAAGTCAGGGATGTGATGGAATACTCACTACTAGCCTGGATAGATGCAGCTCCAACAACACTCAAGAAACTTGGTACTACCAGGACAATACAGCCAGCTTGTTTGGCACCACATCCAGTCCAGCTGGGTTTATCTCCTAATTTAGTCTCCTCACTCATGAGGAGATATTTTAGAGAGAATAAGCAAGAGATGTGTCTCTGGCCGGTGTACTATCTGCAAGATGCGCTGCAGAAATTCACTGAAGATCTTTAGAGAGCACCTTTAAAACCCACAATGACTTCCATCTAGAAGGACACAGGCAGCAGATACGTGGAAAGACCATCACCTGCAAGTTCACCTTCAAATCACCAACCAACTGACTTGGAAAGACATTGTGGCCCCTTTAGTGTTGTTGGGTTAAAAAGCTGGAACTTCCTCCCTAATGGCATTGTGAGTCTACCCATAGCACATGGACTGCACAGTTCAAGAAGGCAGCTCACCACCACCCTCTGAATGGCAGCGAGGGACGGGCAATAAACGCTGACTCAGCCAATGAATCCCATATCCAATGACTGAATACTATCAAAAGATTTTTCATTACCAATTCTCTAGTGAATGTGGTTTCTCCAAGTTCCTTTATGACAGGCTTTCATTATTTCTCCCTTTATGCTCCATCCTACCAGGTGGTTACTTTTAGAGAGGGCTGCACACCACTCCCAATAGTGATGTTTTGCCTTTATATTTTTCAATTCTACCCAAATGTTTCCTCATCTTAGTATCATAATATTAAAAAAAAGTCCACTCTATTGTCCTAATACGATCATGAACTAACAGAGCAACCCCTTGAAGTATCCTTAGTTTTCTGTCCTTCCTATATGTCCTGTACCCTTCAAGATTCAGATCCGAACATGTCATCTGGTAGCAATGTCTCTGTAATGGTTGTAGCCAATGGCTATCAGCTAAACCTCTATGAAACATGATGGGAAAAGAATCTTACCTAATATAAGCACATGAACTGATGATATTAAGCCTAACAGAAGCATGACAAAGGATAATGGACAGAGAGCAGAATATTGTCTAACTGAGGCCTCATTAAACAGATGATAAGTTTAAATCTCAACTGGACAGTAGAATGTGGGCAATTGTACATGTGTATCATGTCTCAGTGACTCAGAGAAGGCAGAGTCAACCAGCAGGAACAGCCAACGCACGAAGGAAGGTACTCAGAGTCCAGAACTTGGAGAAGAAAATAACCCAGCTGGAAGGAGCCTGACCAATTCGCATTTCCTTACATCACAATGGATATGATTTGAATTCAAGCCATGAGTCTTGTGTTTTGTTTTAGTAAATAATCAGCATACTGAAAAGGCAGTACAAATGTTTATTGAGTGTTTTAAGGTTAATCTGGCATTTCAGTAAGTTAAGGAAAAAATTGTTCATGTCAATTGAGTTTCTTTTTAATGCCTTAATAAAGGTTGAGTTATACTAAATATTTTGTGCGAGTGCCATTTATTGTCTATTTAGTTGTTACCACATTCTGAGCATTAACACAGTTGCCATGCCGTACAAATTCATTTCTATCATGTGAATTAGGCATATAGGCCTGCAGTACTGATTCCAAGCCAGGCTGCGACGGACCATTGGATCTCATAATCAGTAGGAGTGCACAATACAACTGATCAGCACGAAATATATCACTCAACTATATGACAGCTTCCACTCGCAACATGTAATCATGCCTTCCAGACAAAATCAGTTCCTTGGATAAACCTCATAACACAAACAACCTATTTAATTGCCCAATCATTGCAATTTGCTTAAAAAAAAGCTTCCCTAAAGGCCTCTACCCAAGACATCAACATTCCATGGTGATGAATCTCACCATGGCAACGCCTCCCCAGATTGCCTAATTTCAGAGTGTGGTGTCATAGTGAATTACTTCACCTTCTGCAGAAGTGAATTCACCCTCAATGCAATATTTTTATTGGAAAGTAACTAAACAGTATATTATTGACAGATAGGTTAAACATCACGTATGACTCATACCAATTTCTGACAATATTTATACCATTCATGACTCTGACCATTATCAACTTGTGATTTTGTTGACAATTAACAATGCTGTCATCTTCAATTAAAAGGCCAGAGACATGTCTCTCGCTTATTTGCTCTAAAATATCACGAGTGAAGAGACTAAATTGAGGAGATAAACTCAAGGGTACGGAAATATCTTTTTTCATTTAAAAGTAACCATTTTGTTGATCTGCTGGAGAATTACATCTTAGGGCATTGTTTTCACTTGTTGTCTAAAGATAATTAGAGTGTTGAGTTCGCAGTCTAATAGCTATACAATTTCAACCAAAATGGTTTTGGTCAGTCTCTAGTTCCTAGTGATTCAGGTCTATAAAATTGATTATAACCTAGCTGGTGCTAATTAGATTATCTCACTAACCATAACTATAACTGACGTAAGAAATTGTACAATGCTGTTCTCTCAGGATGGGCTATATTTCTGGTTGCAAACTATTTTCTCTTACATCTTGCCTATTGTATTTCCAAGCTGACAAATATTTGATACAGTAATAAATGTAAAACAAGAAGGCAGTGTGGTGACCTACTCAAGGTAGTTAGCATAATATATGGATATCACAGGATAGATGTAGGGAAATTATTTCCACTGTAGGGGTGAAGTATTGAAGCGCACAAAGGATGATTGAAATCTGGAACTATTTACTTGGAAAGGCTGTAGATACTAAATCAATCAAAATTTTTATGATTGGGGTGCAAACGTTTTGATCAAATAAGAGAATAAAGCAAACAGAGCACGGCCAAATACATTTCACTCGTGATCTAACTGGGCAATGGAAGTGAAGGAATGATGAATTTTTGTTCTTGTTTTCCAATAAGGTAGCATAGCAGCAATTTCAGACTCTACTGCAGCTACCCATCAAGAAACCCAGGACATTATGTGACAATCTCTCTACTGTTATCTCTATGGGGGTTGCTGTTCACCTACAAGACTAAGAGCCCTACACTATCATACAGAGTGATCTATTGATTTCTTGATAATTAGAGGTTATTCAGTTCAAGTCATGACTGGGCGCATTAGCTCAATCTGAGAAGCAATAGGAATTTGTTCTGAATCAGTCAATCTGCCCCACTACACATAATTGACTGATCATGATCTTCAGAATTATAGGTCTATTTGTGTGGAGCATCAGGTCTGCAGTGTTGTGTATGCAGTGCTTATAACATAGGGACAGGAATTTCCCTGCCAACTGGGAGGGGGTTTGGTAATAAATAGATTGGGATTATCCCCGAAATTGACTTTGGTTTGGGATGTCAATATGATCCAGTCATCCTCCGACATTCCTAGGGGTGACGCTGACAGGTGACATAGGCAGGAATCCCTTTGTCTCATCTGGGTACATAATTAAGTTTTTTTTACAAAGCTCTTATCATCCTTTTCAATACTGAACCTTGGATTTACCAGCCATGAAAGCTATTTTCCAACTTGTCAGCAACTGGCCAGAGTTACTGAGAAACAACAGAAAGTGCTTCTTTGGCGAAACTGACAGTGAAGGTTTTGGTCAGTTACAGTGAAGAGCTTTAACCATGATTATTCAGAGGCTGCTGGTCTCTTCCTCTCTCAGTGTTTTAATTGCTTGATGGTGATTGCCAACTTCTTGATAAAAGCCACTTTCTAACATTTCACTCACCTCCAAATAACCTGCCCTGCACTCAGCCTTCATAATTACATGGGAGCAATTTATGCAGCCACACTCTCCAACTCTGCTGAAGGGTAAGAGAGGCCACACCATTAACAGCTGTTCCAGCAGCAGCACCACCAAGATCCTTCTCCCCGACCATATGCCCCTCCACAAAGCAATGGAAATGAACACAGAGCTTCATTTGGAGCAGGTCAGAACTCCGAAGACACGGTGTACCAGCAGGAGATCAGCTTGTGATATATGCGGGCGCTAGTGCTTCACAAAGCTCAGGATTTCACAGCTGGGCTGCTACTGATGTCTGCAACCACCCAAAAAGCAAAACAGACTTCCCAGTGTTGGAAGTATGAGCGCAATTGTAATATTCTGTCAATAGAAGGCCACTGTCCACCGTCACTGTCCACCAACATTATCCTGCCGTTGTAACATTCACCTTTGGTGTCTTTGTTGTAATTTAGAATCATAGAAAATGTCAAAATATTTTTAAGAGATTGTATTTTCTCCAACTTATCCATGAGATGGAGGTTACCAGTCTGCTCCTATTGCTCATAATTAAGGGACTCAGGGCTTTAAGAGCAGCCCCATTAGCTTACAAGTTGCATGGACATCATTTCCATTCCCTATTACTCTTAATTTCCATCTGTACATTTTTGATACCTATGAATATCTGCTGGAATCGAATTTGAAAGAAAAAAATCTGGGGACACAATGTTTTGCATAGCACTTGTCACCATGATAAAATATAGAGTAATAATCTTTAAAATATCATGATCTTGGTATAAAATGGCTACCAAAGTCACCTGACCCTGAAATTAGCCAAACAGACATGGGAATATACAAAGAAATGTCTAAGATCTTGGACTATAACACTCAGAAAAGGCTATCAAAGGGATATATTGTCAAGACATTAAAATTAATCATCTAGAATGCACAGGACACATAATGACACTTTCAATTGTCTCTGGAACCAAGAATTCTTAACTTTCCAGACTTTGCTGGAGCAAAGACTTAAATCTGAAACTCGTAGGCAAAGTGGAAGATTAAAACTTCCCTATATCTACCAAAGGCTAACAAAGGAACTCTGACAATTGGTCATCAAAACTTTTTGTGAAAATGGATTCATTAGCATATAGAACAGAACAGTACAGCACAGCAGCAGACCCTTCTGTCTACTATGCCTGTGCTGTCCCTGATGCTATTGTAGACTAATCCCACCTGCCTGCACATGATCTGTATGCCTCTACTCTCTGCCTAAATGCCTATTAATTTTTGCTATCATTATTGCGGGTCAATAGCCAGATTTTCACACACAGGAACCACCTCCTGAGAGCAGTCATTGATATAAGCTCAGAGATAATGGGAACTGCAGATGCTGGAGATTCCAAGATAATAAAATGTGAGGCTGGATGAACACAGCAGGCCAAGCAGCATCTCAGGAGCACAAAAGCTGACGTTTCGGGCCTAGACCCTTCATCAGAGAGGGGGATGGGGGGAGGGGACTGGAATAAATAGGGAGAGAGGGGGAGGCGGACCGAAGATGGAGAGTAAAGAAGATAAGTGGAGAGAGTGTAGGTGGGGAGGTAGGGAGGGGATAGGTCAGTCCAGGGAAGACAGACAGGTCAAGGAGGTGGGATGAGGTTAGTAGGTAGCTGGGGGTGCGGCTTGGGGTGGGAGGAAGGGATGGGTGAGAGGAAGAACAGGTTAGGGAGGCAGAGACAGGTTGGACTGGTTTTGGGATGCAGTGGGTGGGGGGGAAGAGCTGGGCTGGTTGTGTGGTGCAGTGGGGGGAGGGGATGAACTGGGCTGGTTTAGGGATGCAGTAGGGGAAGGGGAGATTTTGAAACTGGTGAAGTCCACATTGATACCATATGGCTGCAGGGTTCCCAGGCGGAATATGAGTTGCTGTTCCTGCAACCTTCGGGTGGCATCATTGTGGCAGTGCAGGAGGCCCATGATGGACATGTCATCAAGAGAATGGGAGGGGGAGTGGAAATGGTTTGCGACTGGGAGGTGCAGTTGTTTGTTGCGAACTGAGCGGAGGTGTTCTGCAAAGCGGTCCCCAAGCCTCCGCTTGGTTTCCCCAATGTAGAGGAAGCCGCACCGGGTACAGTGGATGCAGTATACCACATTGGCAGATGTGCAGGTGAACCTCTGCTTAATGTGGAATGTCATCTTGGGGCCTGGGATGGGGGTGAGGGAGGAGGTGTGGGAACAAGTGTAGCATTTCCTGCGGTTGCAGGGGAAGGTGCCGGGTGTGGTGGGGTTGGAGGGCAGTGTGGAGCGAACAAGGGAGTCACGGAGAGAGTGGTCTCTCCGGAAAGCAGACAGGGGAGGGGATGGAAAAATGTCTTGGGTGGTGGGGTCAGATTGTAAATGGCGGAAGTGTCGGAGGATAATGCGTTGTATCCGGAGGTTGGTAGGGTGGTGTGTGAGAACGAGGGGGATCCTCTTGGGGCGGTTGTGGCGGGGGCGGGGTGTGAAGGATGTGTCGCGGGAAATGTGGGAGACGCGGTCAAGGGCGTTCTCGATCACCGTGGGGGGAAAGTTGCGGTCCTTAAAGAACTTGGACATCTGGGATGTGCGGGAGTGGAATGTCTTATCGTGGGAGCAGATGCGGCGGAGGCGGAGGAATTGGGAATAGGGGATGGAATTTTTGCAGGAGGGTGGGTGGGAGGAGGTGTATTCTAGGTAGCTGTGGGAGTCGGTGGGCTTGAAATGGACATCAGTTACAAGCTGGTTGCCTGAGATGGAGACTGAGAGGTCCAGGAAGGTGAGGGATGTGCTGGAGATGGCCCAGGTGAACTGAAGGTTGGGGTGGAAGGTGTTGGTGAAGTGGATGAACTGTTCGAGCTCCTCTGGGGAGCAAGAGGCGGCGCCGATACAGTCATCAATGTACCGGAGGAAGAGGTGGGGTTTGGGGCCTGTGTAGGTGCGGAAGAGGGACTGTTCCACGTAACCTACAAAGAGGCAGGCATAGCTGGGGCCCATGCGGGTGCCCATGGCCACCCCCTTAGTCTGTAGGAAGTGGGAGGAGTCAAAAGAGAAGTTGTTGAGTGTGAGGAAGAGTTCAGCTAGGCGGATGAGAGTGTCGGTGGAGGGGGCCTGGTCGGGCCTGCGGGACAGGAAGAAGCGGAGGGCCTTGAGGCCATCTCCATGCGGAATGCAGGTGTACAGGGACTGGACGTCCATGGTGAATATGAGGTGTTGGGGGCCAGGGAATTGGAAGTCCTGGAGGAGGTGGAGGGCGTGGGTGGTGTCACGGACGTAGGTGGGGAGTTCCTGGACCAAAGGGGAGAAAATGGAGTCCAGATAGGTGGAGATGAGTTCGGTGGGGCAGGAGCAGGCTGAGACGATGGGTCGACCAGGGCAGGCAGGTTTGTGGATTTTGGGAAGGAGATAGAAACGGGCCGTGCGGGGTTGGGGAACAATGAGGTTGGAGGCTGTGGGTGGGAGGTCCCCTGAGGTGATGAGGTCGTGAATGGTGTTGGAGATGATGGTTTGGTGCTCGGGTGTGGGGTCATGATCGAGGAGGCGGTAGGAGGTGGTGTCGGAGAGTTGGCGTCTGGCCTCGGCGATGATATAAGCTGTCGTTTTTGGCTACAGAAAATAAGAACATTCAGAAATTTGGAGTAACTTCAAAGAATTTGCAATAACATCAAGAATAAGGACACTCTCTTTCTCTCTTTGATATTGACACCCAGTTTTACAAAAGTTATTAGCTGAGAGAAACTGAATCTTTTCAAAACTTTGGAAATCTACCATATAACTAAAAGATCAGAAATTCAACATATAATTCCTTCATCAAAGAACTGTAGTTGTTTTTTTTTTAGTTCCATCTCCCTTTAGTGTGCATCATTCTGTTTGCCTGCATTCCAGTTTGTGCTTGTCTGTACGAGTGTATTTATATTATAGAGTTTGGCATAGGTTTTTAGCTTTTAAATAAGGTTCATTAATCACTAAAGTGAGTTAAAAAAAACTAACACTTGTATTTCTGATTAACGCATGGAGATCTGTCTGGTATATTCTTAACAGCTTTAAGGTATGTTCAGGTGCAAATGGAATTGGAAAATATACTTCACCTTTGAACAAATTGAAAACACTATTGTACCAAGCTCAGGAGTGAGGAGAGATGACTTTACTCATTGCTCCAGGACCGTTAACAAATTCTCCTTTCATGGCATCATAAATTCTGTTCTGATGACATCATGAACTTGTGACCGAAAATAGTTGGAAGGTTGTCCAGTTCTTTTCAAACTTTAAGACAAAGGAGTGTTTGAAATTCATGGAAAATACTGGTAAAAAGGTAAATCTATGCGAATGCATCAACCATGTCATTTGTCTAGAGGGACACTTACTGTCCCCTTTAAGTAGGCCGCGCAGAATTGTACTTTGCCTTATCAGAACACAGTACGAGCTGCGAGTATAATTGCACAATGTATACATACACTGCTGTGAAACCAGCGCTGCTACTTTATCACTGTGTTCCAAGGTGAACTAGTTAATAGGTAAGCTTTTGTGTTACAATTCATTCCTGTGCAATATCTTTGCTTTTTTATCCTTATAAAAGCAAATGAACAGTGATAATGAGAAGCAATTCATCAGCTGCAGGTAGAAAAGAAACATTACCCTGAGACTGATCACACCACTTTGGATTTGTTGAGAAATTGCTGAATTAATTTATTAAAAATTCTGATACCTCCTTTCAGATATGGTTTTTAAGCCTCTGAGGCCTGTACTTCCAAAATTACAGGAGATAAATAGCTGCTCATATTCAGGTCAGTTTGCAGGATCTAATTTTGAATCCAATATTTTATTCATGCCAATTACAAAAGCATATTTCGATATGTCTGGATTTTCTTCATGTTCCTTTCATCTAAATATACAATTCCCACAAGTTTACGATTATCACTGTTCAGATGACACCTGAAAATACCAAGAGTTTTTAAAATTGAAATAAAACAATCTTTTTATGGAATTTTCTTCTCCTAAGTAAGAAATAAGATGTAAGGTACTTTCTGGCAAATGTGTATAATTGCAGCATGACATGTTTACTTAACAAGTTAGCATTGTAAATGTGGTCATTAGAATTTATAATGGAAATGTAAGGACAGAATCAATTTTATGCAAATATCATCTCCACTAACTGCGTTAGTTAACTATGCTTCAGTGGCTAGTACTCTTGCCACTGAATCAGAAAGTTGTGAATTTGGGGTGGCAATAACCGACGACCTGTCCTGGAATTTCCACATAGATGCGACAGTCAAGAAGGCACAACAACACCCCTTCTTTCTTGGGCGGATCAGGAAATTTGGCATGTCCATAAGGTCCCTCACCAACTTCTACAGATACACCATTGAAAGCATACTGTCTGGGTGCTTTATGGCCTGGTATGGCAACTGCTCTGCCCAGGACTGTAAGAAACTACAGAAGGTGATGTGCGCAGGCCAGACGACCATGGAAGCCAACCTTCAATCCATGAATTCTATTTACATGGCTTGCTGCCACAGAAAGGCAGCCAACATCATCAAAGACCAATCACACCCTGGTAATGACCTCCTACAATGTCTTCTGTCAGGCAGAAGATCCAGAAGCCTGAACTAACACACACACACAAGCAGGTTTAGGAACATCTTCTTTCTAACCGTTATCAGACTGTTGAATGGACTCTAGCCTCAAAAAATGTAACTTGCAACGCGATCTGTATGCCTCCAAGTCTTTTTGATCTGTACATCCTTTGCTTGCTGCGATCTGCTTTTCACTGTAATTGGGTACACATGACAATAAATCAATCAATCAATGATGGAGGACTTGAGCAAAACATTTAGGCTTACTCTTCAGTCTTGTACCGAGGGAGTGTTGCACTGTCAGAGGCCCAGCTGTTTGGATAAGATGCTAAATAGGAAGCTTAAATCAATACCACAGTATGTGCATTCTTACATATCCATATCAGAATGTATCCAAAGCATCATCCACGCATACCATTTATAGGGTATCAAGTGTTGACTAGCAAGATATGCTGCCTATGATCTCCTACCAATTGCAAGTTAAGGGACTGGAATCCCTTTTGGCTGTAGTTTATCTCCGAGTCGATAGCTATGTCCACAAAATAAACTGCGTGATGTCAATAGCACTCTGTAGAGTGGGGAAGCCTACAGGGCTTACAAGGATATATACAGATTTCACTCACTTCTCCCTAATGAAGGCAATCAAATGTATTCATTTCTCATAGAAAGTGGAGTGTCAATGACATTCCTGATACAGCCATTTATGGCAAATTGGAAGAAGTTAACAAATATTGTAAACTCCTGCCCAGACGGAGGCAGCAGGTAAATATTCAGTTACCCTCTCAGACCCTGGCATTGCCATCTTTGCCCTGTTGTGAGGGTGTAACTGTGGCTGCAAAAGGTGTTGGATTTCAATGACGATATCTTAAGTGAAGCAAGAAAGGCTACCACATTGTTGCTTGCTGAGGTTTATGTCGGTGAATTACAATATGAACACTCAGAATGGATATGCTGCCCCACTGAGGGGCCCTTCCCCAGTCATCTTTTTGCCATTTCCAAATGATTGGCCTGTTGTGTGCCATCTCTGCATGTCATGTGCCGTACAAGGAGAATGCAGATTACTACAATCTGTCTGGGAGCAGCTGGTTTATACAGAATCATGGAAGAAGGCCTTCCCTGCCAACCAGCCTAATCTCTGTAGATGTCAGGAACCTTAAATTCTGTTGGAGACAGCCAAACACTTCTCGAGTCAATAAAAATATAATCACCAACAAACATGAAGGTTGTGGATCATTGCTCTAAATGATGATGCAAGGTCCATCCTGCCGCAGCACCTGTTCGACTATGCACATGGGATAATACAGGATATTAACTGGAGCGATGAGCTCAAAATAGCACCAGAGGCATTCAGCAACATTATGTTCTAGCCTGTCTTACCCTTAGCACACACTCCCTCTGCCCACACTCCAACTCTTTCAGCAAAATGGTATCTGATGCAGCTTACTCCATATGCATCTACACATTGCAGACACCATTTTGGAGTTAAAATGGCAGCCATAGCACTGAGAAACCAAGCACTTCAGAGCCAAAATTTGACGCTTCTCTGTTCTGAGAGGATTCTTCAATCTGATTGGTTAACACAGTTCCTCACCAAATTTACACAGTTCTGCAATCCCCTACTGAGAGTGCCAGGCCGTGTTGACTTTAAGCTCTGTAAGTCACACTGTAACATCATTCATTCATTGCTGTCTGCAAAATCAATTTAGGCTAATAACAGGAAATGCTTTACACTTGCCAGCTATCACAGATTCAGGAGGCCTCACCGAGACTCCATCAAAAATTAAGAAAGAGGTGAAAAGGAGATGTAAATGCAGAAAGTCCAATATTGTCAGTGTTGAGTGTTTCCTTAAATGCTTCTGCAGAAGCATATAGAACATAGAACATAGAACACAGAACATAGAACAGTACAGCACAGTAAAGGCTCTTCGGCCCACGATATTGTGCCAACCTATTATCCTACTAACATCAATCTACCCTGCATACCCTACGTTTTACTGTCCTCCATGTGCCTGTCTGAGAGTCAGTGAAAAGTCCCTAAATTATCTGACTCCACTACCTCGCATTCCACACACCCACCACTCTCTGTGTGAAGAACCTACCGCTGACATCGCCCCTATACCTTCCTCCAATCTCTTTAAAATTATGCCCCCTCATAATAGTCATTTCCGCCCTGGGAAAGATCTTTGACTATCCATTCTATCTATGCCTCTCATCATCTTCTACATCTGATAAATCTCACTAACTCTTTCTTTCTTATTAGATTTTAAATATACACGTCATCCAAAACAGAATGACTGCCGAAGACCTCCTTTCATTCTGAGCTTTTGGTCAATCAATTGGCAACTTAATCCTCCATTTTGTTTCTGCTTTTTCCACAGCTGCCGAAGCAGCTTCAGAAACAGAAATTCACAGCTCAGAAGCTGACCTTAAGAATAGGCACTTTCTAGCATTCTACACATAACACAGATTTCAATCACTTTAGTTTATGCTCTAGTACAGAAGTTCATAGAATCCCTACAGTGCGGAAACAGGCCCTTTCAGCCCAACAAGTCCACATCAAACCTCAGACCATCCCACCCAGACCCGTCCCCCTGTAACACACCTAATCTACACATTGGGGTGGCACAGTACCAGGGACCCAGGTTCAATTCCACCCTTGGGCAACTGTCTGTGTGGAGTTTGTACATTCTCCCCATGTCTGCATGGATTTCCTTCAAGTGCTCTGGTTTTTCTCCCACAGTCCAAAGATGTGCAGGTTAGGTGGATTGGCCATGCTAAATTGCCCGTAATGTTCAAGGGATACCTAGATTATGAGGGGTTAAAGGGGAATGGGTCTGGGTGAGATGCTCTGAGGGCCAGTGTGGACTTGTTGGGTCGAAGGGTCTGTTTTCACATTGTAGGAATTTTATGATCCCTGAACACTATGTGCAATTTAGCATGGCCGATCCACCTAATCTGCACATCTTTGGACTGTGGGTGGAAACCGGAGCAAACCCACGTAGACTTGAGGAGAATGTGCAAACTCCACACAGACTGCCACCTGACAGTGGCATTGAACCCAAGCTTCTGACACTGTGAGGCAGCAGTGCTAACCACTGAGCCACCATAGTTACAGGCAACAGTCCCACAGGAAGCAATTTCCTCCTGTCTAGGCTCATTCTTATTATTATCCCCCTTGGACCTTGTGACATTGTTGTAACATTAACATTTGTCCTTCACTCGATCACAGACCTTCCATTTTGTTCTTTCTATTACTCTCCCACTTTTTCCTCAATCTAATTTGTTTAGCCATTGCTACCCACTCAAACTCCAACTTCTTGCAGCTCTGATGAAAGATCATTGACCTGAAAAGTTAATTATGTTTCATTCTGCGCAGATGCTGCCTGGCCTGCTGAGTGTTTCCAGTACTTTCTGTTTTATTTAATAAATCATAGATTGCTTAGGAGTGGAATTTGACATTTCCCTGATTAATATGTCTGTAACAAAGATGATTTCTTAATAAGAGATGACACTTGTTTATTTAAATTTTAGTTTTCAGCTGGAGTGCACCTGAGTGAGCTTTATCTGTGGAGCACTGCCAGACTTGTGCTGGGGCAGGCTAGCATTCCTATAAACCCTCATGAATTGTACAGTCAGATCACCTCGACATCCATTACTGCCATCAGCGATTGGTTTCTTGCCAGCATGGAGTTTGAGATTTTACAGCATACCGCCCTCGGCAGACTTCCAGGAAAGACAGAAAGTCTTAAATTTATATAATGCCTTTCATGATCTCAGGTTGTCCCAAAACACTTTATAGCTGATGAATTACTTTGTGAAGTGTGGCCATCATTGTAATGTAGAAAATTCATAAGCAGTTTGCACACAGCAGGGTTCCACTAACAGCAATGTAACTTTGATAAAGTACTCTGCTTTCCTGTTGGCTAGTGGACCTAAATACCAGGAATAACAAACTTGCTCTTCTTTGCAACAGAGCAATAGAATCCTTCATGTTTACTGGAGAAAGCCAACAGGGCCTCAGTTTAATATCTGAAAGATGGCACTTCTGAGACTGCAACCTTCTCTCATTTCCTCACTGCGTGAAGTGTTGAATTAGATTTGTGTACTCTGCTTTCTGGTGTTCACACATTGACCATTGTTATTGCATGGTTTGTTGCACTTATATATTTGGCACAGTGGATAGGTGTACTTGCAAGGGCAATGGAGGGAAGGAATGAAAGGGACAGGGAGTTGGCATTCGTAAGACATTTCTGAGCTCCCCTTTCAAAAGTGTTGTGAATCTAATCTATGGCTCATGAGTCATGGAAAAGCTGGTACACTCTCCCAGAAATACAGGTGGCAATGCAAAGCCTACCTCCTCAATGAAGCCATACAGGTCTAGAATTCTGGGTACATTCAAAACTCCTGATGCTAGAAATGGGCCTTGATTCTTGGAATAGGGTCCTTTTTGCTATTAAATTATCCTGAAGCTAAACTGACACAGACACAGGTAAGAATATATGAGTTAACAAAGTGTGAAGCTGGATGAACAAAGCAGGCCAAGCAACATCTCAGGAGCACAAAAGCTGACGTTTCGGGCCTAGACCCTTCATCAGGGCCCGAAACGTCAGCTTTTGTGCTCCCGAGATGCTGCTTGGTCTGCTGTGTTCATCCAGCTTCACACTTTGTTATCTTGGATTCTCCAGCATCTGCAGTTCCCATTATCTAAGAATATATGAGTGTTGGACTCCGAAACAGCAATGCAAGGCATAAGCTAGATAGCCACTCACAGTGAAAAGCTGCGGGCTTGATTAGTTGGGACCGTCAGAAAGTAGCCTGTGGACTGTGCATTATCAATTTAACTAATGTCAGAGTTTCTAAAATTATTTTCTTCAATGTCTTTTGCTGAAGCAATGGTATAGTCGAGAAGAATACCCAGTGTTTTTGTTTTGTTTCGGCATATTAATTTCCTTGGGGATTATCTTAGTTCAATTATGTCCATGCCAGCAAAAAGCTCAGGGCTGAGTGGTTCTTATTCCATCCAACTATAGCTGCAAGGCTCATAATATCAAAATCAAATTTCAAACCTATCAG
Organism: Stegostoma tigrinum; assembly: GCF_030684315.1. Taxonomy (NCBI): domain Eukaryota; kingdom Metazoa; phylum Chordata; class Chondrichthyes; order Orectolobiformes; family Stegostomatidae; genus Stegostoma; species Stegostoma tigrinum. The sequence goes on along the minus strand of NC_081361.1, from coordinate 65,368,415 downwards.
CAAGAATCCTAAATTCACTGTCATCATGCTTCACGACAAAAATCTTCACAGCAAATGGATCATTGTAACGTAAAGAAGTTTAAAAAGGCAATCTTTTAGCACTTGCTATTTAATAAAGGTTAGTGTAAAATAAGCTGTGCTGCCATTGTATACTCTTGGTTGGTGGGGATAGGTTTTCAACTAGTGCTTCAGTGGTCTCTGGGAATCAGGAAGACAGCAATAATCTTAACTATCACTGGTGATTCATGTCCTTAATATTCACAAGCTGCTGTGCACCACTTTAACACCAATGGAAAATGCTATACTGAATCTACTGATATTCTGAAGAGGTGATTACACAATATTATCTCGTATCAATTTAAGTGTATTTTCATTGGAGTAGAGATTGTAATAAAACTCATGCAAAACAAGCAATCTGCTGGGAGAGATAATGGGAACTGCAGATGCTGGAGATTCCAAGATAATAAAATGTGAGGCTGGATGAACACAGCAGGCCAAGCAGCATCTCAGGAGCACAAAAGCTGACGTTTCGGGCCTAGACCCTTCTGCTGGGATTTGTGAAGAACAGAATTCGGTTTTCAGAAAGCTCGTTTCAGCTTATCATTAAGCAGTGTGAAGGTGCAGAAGGTGTGCAAGGATCAGCACACAGTTCACTTCACTGTCAGCTAACTCAACTGGACACCTCAGGAATGCTTTGCTGCCAGAGTATCTCAAAATCCAGAAACAGCTGTCAAAGGCAGCCAAGCAAGGTCTGGCACAAATGCAAGAAAAATGATTTCACAATTTCACAGATTCTGACTCACAAAATATCCTCCACACTTTTGAAGGTGAAATGCCCCACTGGAGATCTGAAATAAATATAGAAAGTGCTGAAGAAACTCAGCAGGTCAGGCAGCATCTGTGGAGAGTGAACATTTTGAACCTTCGTGAATCTTCTTTGGCTGTAAAGAAGTGCCATATTTTCAAAAATGAATCAAATTGGACTTGAAAGGTTAACAAAGACCCAGGTCTTCTGATGGGAGGTTGGAGGTTGTTAAACCATGCAGTTGTGCATTGGGACCATGTGAAAGCCCCGATACAGCTAACTCTATAGGAATTTGAAATTTCCATTGGCCAATTAATCAGCATCTGTAACCCTCCAAAACAGTCCCCAACTCTGGGTTAGAGTCTAAAATTTGACAGCATTCTTAGTAAACTTAATATTTAGCCATGGAAAATTAAAGGCATTAAACTGCTCTAACTCTTGGCCATCTATGAAACTGACAACTTCGCCCTCACCTGCCCACCATCCTGATTAACCACTGACACACCTCCCTTACTACTACCCCACACTCCCAAAGACACCAATCCCTACTTGCCCACCTACCACCCTCCGGCAGACCTCTGACTCCACTCCCCCACTCAACCCAGACAAGACGTCCACTCTGACCTGAATCCCCCTTGACTCCCCAATGCACCACCAGCCCTGACTACTAGATATCTGTATCAGAAAGCCTGTCTGAAACGATGCCTGTCCATACAGAGGGAGGACGCCATGACCAAAAGGACGGTAAACTGATGTCACAAAAGTTTTAATGACCTGACCAAAGCTGATACAGTAACTGATATAAAAACTCCATTTATAAATGGGTATCAGTACACTGTGCAAGGAGGCTCATTATGTGAGATCTGATAGCAAGGGCAGTATGGTTGCTCAGTGGTTAGCACTGCTGCCTCATGACACCAAAGGCCCAAGCTTGATTGCAGCCTTGGACTACACTCTGTGTGGAGTTTGCACATTCACCCACTGCCTGCGTAGGTTTCCACTGGGCGCTTTGATTTCCTCAAACAGTCCAAAGATGTATAGGTTAAGTGTGTTGGCCATGCTAAATTGCCTGCAGTGTCCAGGAATGGGCAGGCTAAATGGTTTAGGCATGGGGACTGCAGGGTTAGGGGAATATGGTAGAGGGTTGGATCTGGCGGGATGCCTTTTGGACTATCAGTGTGGACTTGATGGGCTGAATGGCCTGCTTCCACACTGTAGGGATTCTATGATCCTAGTACAAATATAATAATGTGAAATGGCAATTATTTTATCAGAACATCTATCTGCCACTCCAAAAGGTCTAAATGCCAGATTTATTTTGTTTATTCATTCATGGGATGAGGGTGTTGCTGGAGAGGCAGCATTTATTGCCCATCCCTAATTGCCCAGAGGGCAGTACAGAGTCAACCACATTGTTGTTTGTCTGGAGCCACACAGAGGCCAGACTATGTAAGGATGGCAGATTCCTTCCCTAAAGAACATTAGTGAACCAAATGGGTTTTTCCCCAACAATTAACAGGCATCATTAGACTGTTAATTCCAGATATTTATTAAATTCAAATTCTACCATCTGCCATGTCAGGATTTGAACCCAGGTCCCCAGAATATTACCTGGGTCTCTGAATTAACAGTCCAGTGATAATACCACTAGGCCATTACCTCCTCCTAAGATCTCTGACTTAAAGACATTTGGCACACAGTCTTTAATGATTATCCTTCATCACATCTATTGAGGTTTACATTTTATTTATTCTGACTACCAAAGGTTGTATTTCTAACTCAAGCATCTGAAGGCATGTAGAGAATAGACAATGTAACTCATGTGATATTACAAGCTGCGACCACCTTTGAGAAAATAAGTGAGGAGCATGTTATTTTCTGCTGAACTAATTGAGGGGTTTTAATGTAGGAGCCCATAAAACTCTCTCAAGTTTTATCATATACACACTGACCTTTGGCAAGGCAGCAATCTGGGAAAAGTGGACAACTTGTCTCATTGCTGTGTGACTGTGGGAACAAAGCCAGACCATTCCCAGCTATCTTAAGTGTCAGTCATCTGCTTTTCCTAAAACACAAGCTAAGCTGCTGTGCTCTTCAAAGTAGAACCCATCAATTAAAGATTTCCAGGTTCTTCAGCTCAGAAATTGCATATCCAATAGCCATCAATGCCTTTCCCCATTGTGCATAACCAGACATTACTTAAAAAGCCCATCTGTTTTTGACCACCCCTTACAGTACCCTTTTTCTTACACCAAATCCACAAAGCACATACCGTCTCCTCCTGCCCCCCAAAAATCTACTCAAGACAGTTTTGTGAAAGAATGAAGTGTGTGAATGTGGAGTGCTGAAGTTGCTTGTTGCTGAGGTTTCTGGGTTTTGCAGATCCATTACATCCTTATTGTCAGCATGGCTTTGTGCGTGGGAGATCATGCCTCAGAAATTTATTAGAGTTCTTTGAAATGACCAGGAAAGATGATGAGGGCAAGGTGGTAGACATTGTTTATGTGGATTTCAGCAAGGCCTTTGATAAGGTTCCACATGGTAGGCTGCTCTGAAAGATTAGATTGCATGGAATCCAGGGAGATCTGGCAAATTAGAAACACAGTTGTCTTGATGGTAGGAAGCAGAGAATAACATTGGAAAGATGCTTGTCGGACTGGAGGTCTGTGACTACTGGTGTGCCTCAGGGATTGGTGCTGGGCCCACTGCTATTTGTTATCTATATCAATGATTCGGATAAGAGTTCACAAGGCACAATTAGTAAGTTTGCAGATGACACTAAAATAGGCGGTAACTTGGATAGTGAGGGAGGTTATTAGAAATTGCAGCAGGATCTCCATCAGCTGAGGAAGTGGCCCAAGAAATGGCATTTGGAGTTTAATACAGACAAGCAGGAGGTGTTGCATTTTGGAAAGTCAAAGTAAAGGTAGGAGTTTCATGGTGAATGGTAGGGCCTTAAGGAGTGTAGTAGAACAGAGGGATCTTGGAGTACAGGTCCATGGTTCTCTGAAAATGGAGTCATATGCAGACAGGGCAGTAAAGAAGGCTTTTGGCACTCTGGCCTTCATTAGTCAGGACATTGACTACAGAATTTGAGAAGTTATGTTGCAGTTGTACAGTATGTTGGTGAGGCCACACTTGGAGTATTATGTTCAGTTTTGGCCACCTTCCTATAAGAAGGAAGTTATTAAACTGGAAAGATTGCAGAAGAAATTTACAAGGATGTTGCCAGGACTCCAGGGACTAAGTTATAGAGAGAGGTTAGACAAGCTAGGACTTTTTTCTTTCGAGTGCAGGGGACTGAGGGAGGGATCTTATAGAAGTATATAAGATCATGAGAGGCATAGATAGGGTGAATGCACTCAGTGATTTTCCCAGGTTTGGGGAATCAAGGACCAGAGAACATCAGTTTAAAGTAAGAGGGGAAAGAATACATGGGAACCTGAGGGGCAACTTTTTTACACAAAGGTTGGCATGTATATAGAATGAAGTGCAAGCAGAGGGGGTTGAAGTGGTACATTAACAATAGTTAAAAGGCACTTGGACAAATTCATGGATAAGAAAGATTTAGAAGGATATGGGCCAAGTGTAGGGAAATGGGGTTAGTGTGGATGGGCATTTTGGTTGGCATGCACTCATTTGGGCTGAAGGGCCTGTCTCCATGCTGTCAGACTCTATCACTCTATCATTCTCTGCGTAAGAGTTGTGAAACTGTGGAAGAAATTTAAGTATCAGAGATAATGGGAACTGCAGATGCTGGAGAATTCCAAGATAATAAAATGTGAGCCTGGATGAACACAGCAGGCCAAGCAGCATCTCAGGAGCGCAAAAGCTGATGTTTCGGGCCTAGACCCTTCATCAGAGAGGGAGATGGGGAGAGGGAACTGGAATAAATAGGGAGAGAGGGGGAGGCGGACCGAAGATGGAGAGTAAAGAAGATAGGTGGAGAGAGTATAGGTGGGGAGGTAGGGAGGGGATAGGTCAGTCCAGGGAAGACGGACAGGTCAAGGAGGTGGGATGAGGTTAGTAGGTAGATGGGGGTGCGGCTTGGGGTGGGAGGAAGGGATGGGTGAGAGGAAGAACAGGTTAGGGAGGCAGAGACAGGTTGGACTGGTTTTGGGATGCAGTGGGTGGGGGGGAAGAGCTGGGCTGGTGGTGTGGTGCAGTGGGGGGAGGGGACGAACTGGGCTGGTTTAGGGATGCAGTAGGGAAAGGGGAGATTTTGAAACTGGTGAAGTCCACATTGATACCATATGGCTGCAGGGTTCCCAGGCGGAATATGAGTTGCTGTTCCTGCAACCTTCGGGTGGCATCATTGTGGCAGTGCAGGAGGCCCATGATGGACATGTCATCAAGAGAATGGGAGGGGGAGTGGAAATGGTTTGCGACTGGGAGGTGCAGTTGTTTGTTGCGAACTGAGCGGAGGTGTTCTGCAAAGCGGTCCCCAAGCCTCCGCTTGGTTTCCCCAATGTAGAGGAAGCCGCACCGGGTACAGTAGATGCAGTATACCGCATTGGCAGATGTGCAGGTGAACCTCTGCTTAATGTGGAATGTCATCTTGGGGCCTGGGGTAGGGGTGAGGGAGGAGGTGTGGGGACAAGTGTAGCATTTCCTGCGGTTGCAGGGGAAGGTGCCGGGTGTGGTGGGGTTGGAGGGCAGTGTGGAGCGAACAAAGGAGTCACGGAGAGAGTGGTCTCTCCGGAAAGCAGACAGGGGAGGGGATGGAAAAATGTCTTGGGTGGTGGGGTCGGATTGTAAATGGCGGAAGTGTCGGAGGATGATGCGTTGTATCCGGAGGTTGGTCGGGTGGTGTGTGAGAACGAGGGGGATCCTCTTAGGACGGTTGTGGCGGGGGCGGGGTGTGAGGGATGTGTTGCGGGAAATACGGGAGACGCGGTCAAGGGCGTTCTCGATCACTGTGGGGGGAAAGTTGCGGTCCTTAAAGAACTTGGACATCTGGGATGTGCGGGAGTGGAATGTCTTATCGTGGGAGCAGATGCGGCGAAGGCGGAGGAATTGGGAATAGGGGATGGAATTTTTGCAGGAGGGTGGGTGGGAGGAGGTGTATTCTAGGTAGCTGTGGGAGTCGGTGGGCTTGAAATGGACATCAGTTACAAGCTCAAGCAGAACACCTCCGCTCAGTTCGCAACAAACAACTGCACCTCCCAGTCGCAAACCATTTCCACTCCCCCTCCCATTCTCTTGATGACATGTCCATCATGGGCCTCCTGCACTGCCACAATGATGCCACCCGAAGGTTGCAGGAACAGCAACTCATATTCCGCCTGGGAACCCTGCAGCCATATGGTATCAATGTGGACTTCACCAGTTTCAAAATCTCCCCTTCCCCTACTGCATCCCTAAACCAGCCCAGTTCGTCCCCTCCCCCCACTGCACCACACAACCAGCCCCGCTCCCCCCACCCACTGCATCCCAAAACCAGTCCAACCTGTCTCTGCCTCCCTAACCGGTTCTTCCTCTCACCCATCCCTTCCTCCCACCCCAAGCCGCACCCCCATCTACCTACTAACCTCATCCCACCTCCTTGACCTGTCCGTCTTCCCTGGACTGACCTATCCCCTCCCTACCTCCCCACCTATACTCTCTCCACCTATCTTCTTTACTCTCCATCTTCGGTCCGCCTCCCCCTCTCTCCCTATTTATTCCAGTTCCCTCTCCGCATCCCCCTCTCTGATGAAGGGTCTAGGCCCGAAACGTCGGCTTTTATGCTCCTGAGATGCTGCTTGGCCTGCTGTGTTCATCCAGCCTCACATTTTATTATCTATGAAGAAATTTAAGTGATGGGTTTAAGGAAAGGTTTGACACATGAATAGGGGGAAGGCATATAGCAGACTGGGCTTGAAATGGGAGACATTAGAGTGAGACCTTTTCATGTAGACTCAAGTCACTGACATAGCCTGCTTCTGAGATGTTAATTTGAGGTTATTCTGTATAATCTACAAGGGAAAGCAGAAGAGAGGTTATAAGCAATTTGAAAGGGAACAGAGCTCACATTCTCTTACAACAAGAGTTTTGCTGAGGTCTTCTAATAGTTTATTGACATTAATGAAGAGAAAGAAACAAGGATGTTATGATGAACTCTCATATGGCAAATAACCTCCCACTTCAGCACATTTAACCCTCTCTCTCCACATTTGCTCTGTCAATGACATGCATGAGTTCCTACTCCAGGGTAGAGTATTGCAACAGGATTGTCAGAGATTGGGGTGGGAGGAAGGGATGGGTGAGAGGAAGAACCGGTTAGGGAGGCAGAGACAGGTTGGACTGGTTTTGGGATGCAGTGGGTGGGGGCGAAGAGCTGGGCTGGTTGTGTGGTGCAGTGGGGGGAGGGGACGAACTGGGCTGGTTTAGGGATGCAGCAGGGATTGGGGATTGAAGGTCTCAGGTTTGTGACCTATGACCTATCACTGATCTCTCCTACAACAGTGACTACTGTACATTTTAGTGATACTTCATTGGCTGTAAAATGCTTTGGAATGTCCTGACGTTATGAAAGGTATTACACAATTGCAAACCATTCTTCTTTTCTCCAGGGTATGCTGTGCTGTCTCATGCAAGACCAGGAAAATCAGAAGAGACAAATTTGCTTTTGTAATCCCCTAGCTTGTTGATAGTGGGGGAATTCAGTGATGGTAGCATCATCGAATGTGAAAGGGCAGTGGTTAGATTGTGTCTTGTTGGTGATGGCCATTGCCTGCCATTTATGTGGTACAAATGTTACTTGACACTTGTCAGCCCAAGCCTGGATATTGTCCAGATCTTGTTGCATTTGAACACGGACTGCTTCAGTATCTGAGGAATCATGAATTGTACTGAGTATTATGCAATCATCAGTGAATGTCCCCACTTCTGACCTAACAATGAAGCAGCTGCAGACGGTTGGACCTTGGACACTACCCTGAAGAACTCCTGCAGAGAGTTCACCTCAAAACCCATTAATTCCAGTTTTGCTTGGGATCCTTGATGCCACATTCAGTCGAAAGCAGCTGTGATGTCAAAGGCTGCCACTCTTACCAAATGTCTGGAATTTAACTCTTCTGTCCACATTTGAACCAATAATGAAATCAGGAGCTGAGTGACCCTGATGAAACCCAAGCTGGGCATCAAAAAGGAGGTTATTGCTGGGCAGGTGTTGCTTGATAACACTGTTGATGACACTTTCCATCACTTTACTGATGATCAAGAGTAAACTAATACAGCAGTAATTGGCCCGATTGGATCTGTCCTACTTTTTGTGTACAGGACATACCTGGACAATTTTCCAAATAGTTGTGAGTCAGGATGGCACATCCAGAAGCACCATTCCCTCTCACCACCAATGCTCAGTAATAGCAGTTTGTACTATCTACAAGGTTCACTGCAGAAATTCACCTTCTATATCCATGACCACTTCCATCCAGAAAGACAAGAGCAGCAAATACATGGGAACACCACCATCTGCAAGCTGCCCTCCAGGCCAGTTGCCTTCCTGACTTGGAAATATTCTGTTTGTCAGTGTTGATGGGTCAAGATCCCGGAATTCCCTCCTAATTGATTTGTGTGTGTACCTACACCAAATGGATTGCTGTGGTTCAAGAAGGCAGCCCCTCAACACCTTGTGAAGGACAACTGGGGCTAGGCCGTAAATGCTGGTCCAGCCAGCAACACCCACATCCTGTGAGTGAATAAAAAATAACTGTGTCTGATATCATTGAATCTATATGAACTGCCCGGACAACCTCACTTTCTGAATCCGAACTTCAGGCCCATCTGTCTGCTTCAAATATTTTCTTCCTTGTCCATCACTTTCTTGTAGAGAAATTCCACAACGGAATTCAAAAGTCTTTGAGGAATGTGAGTGTGTGCCATTCAACAGAGCTGGCCGAATTCTTTTTCTAAAATAAGGGATTTTTCTCTGATGTTCAAGCTAAACTTCTAAATAAAGTGATCCCTGTAAGTTAGGTCCTTATGACTTGCAGACGCACCTACCTCAAACAGATAAAATTCCTGACCAAAAATAGGCGTATATGCTTCACAGATGTTCTGAAGAAGGGTCACTGGACTTGCAATGTTAATTCTGCTTTCTCTTCACACATGGTGCCAGACCGGCTGTGGTTTTCCAGCAAGTTCTGCTAATGTTGCTTCAAATATTTTTCCTTTATCTGATCAATATGAGTTAGAGTCAGTTAATAAACATTTTTTTTAATTGGCAATTTATCAATGCATGGGGTGTGGACTGGGGAAACAGAAAACTAAAATAAGCACACATTTCACCACATATGTAACTATTTTAAAACTCGGACTACATCCTGCCAAAACCATCCCTAATGTGTTAAAATGCCGAAGAAAAATATGACTTTTATTTGTTGTTTCCTGGCCACACCACGATCCTAAGTTTAAGCAGCCTTGGTGTGAAAACTAAACCCCAAAAGTGGGCCATATTCAGAGCTTGGATAATATGTAGGGTTTGAATTTTCTCAAGATTTCTCATATTAGATCACAACATCAAGGGATTTCACACTAATATAAATATTCAGCGTTCACACATCTGTATATTTTGATTCACCTAAGGAATGCAGAGCTTAGCTGGATGGGCCCCATTTATTGCCTATTCCTAGTTGCCCTTGAGAAGTGGTGATGAGCTGCCTTCTTGAACCACTGCAGTGTGTGTGCTGTAAGTTGATGCTCAATGCCTTCATAGAAAGAATTCTAGGATTTTAATCCAGCAACAGTGAAAGAATGGCAATATATTTCCAAGTCAGGATGTTGAGTAGCCTGGAGGGAAACTTGCAAGTGGTGAAGTTCCCATGTATCTGCTGCCCTTGTCCTTCTGGATGGAAATAGTCATGGGTTTGGAAGGTGCTGTTTAAGAACCTTCTATGAATTTCTGCAGTGCATTTTGTACATAGTATACAATGCTGCTGCTGAGTGTGGGAGTGGATATTTGCTGATGTGATGCCAAATAAGTTGACTGCTTTGTCCTGAATGGGGTCAGGCTTCTTGAATATTGTTGGTGCTGCCCCTAACACTTCCAGAACCAGAAGTCAATGCTGCAATTGGTGTGCTGACACAGATCGCCATTCACGGAAAATCAGAGCAGCTGCAATTACACTTCACTGCGCAGTGCCATGGTAACATTGCCCACAATGCCATTAGGGAGTAAATTCCACAATTTTCACTGAATGATTCTGAAGGAGAGGCAGATGTCACAATGAAATTTTCCTGTAATTTGTCACACCACTTTTTTCCACTTCTGCCCTGAATGCTATGTTTTGTCGGACACTTGGAGTGCAGAAACAGGCTAGGCCACTCACCCTTTTGAGCTAATATGCCTAACACCACTCTTCTGCTAAGATCAAGGCTGCACTTAATCAAGTGTGGCATTAAGAGGCTCAGGTACAGAGAAGGTGCTGGGGGTCAGGTCCATAAGAGGTGAAAGGGGATCAGGTCCAGAGAAGGTGAAAGGGGATCAGGACCAGAGCATGTCAAAGGAGCTCAAGTTTAGAGAAGTTGAAAGATGCCAAGGTCCAGAGCAGGTGATGTCAGTTCAGGTCCAGAGCAGGTGAAAGGGGATCAGGCCCAAAGCATTTGAAAGAGGATCATTCTGGAAAAGGTGAAGGAGGTTCAGATCCCAGGGAATGAAGAGACTAGGATCCAGAATAGATAAAATGCTTGGATTGCAGGACTTGATGGGGTTTTGGATCCAGGGTAGGTGAAGTGGGGTCAGGTCTGGGATAGGGGAAGGATTATCAACTCTCCATCAACATCAGCAAAATGAAGGAGCTGATCATTGACTTCAAGAAGTAGCGTGGAGGGCAGTCCTCTGACTGCATCAATGGTGCTGAGTGGACTTGGTTGAGAATTCAAGTTCCTGGGAGTGATGATGATAAACAATCTGTCCTGGTCAACCCAAGTCGATGCAATGGTCACGAAAGCAAACAAGGCCTCAAGAGGCCAAGAAAATTTGACTCGCCCATAAAGTATCTAACCAATTTTTATAGATGCACCACAGAAAGCATCCTATCTGAATGCATCACCACATGATATGGCAACTGCTGTTCCCAAGACCACAAGAAACTACAGAGAGTCATGGCACACCCCAGTCCATAATGCAAACTAGCCTTCCACCCATTGACTCCATCTATACTTCCTGCTGCTTTGCGAAAGCAACCAACATAATCAAGGATCCCTCCCACCCCTATTACACTCACTTCCACCTTCTTCCATTGAGCAGAAGATACAACAGTTTGAATACACGTATGAACAGATTCAAGAACAGCTTTTTCCCTTCTGCTATCAGACTTTTGAATAGACCTCTCAAATGCAAATTCTGATCTCTCTCTCTGCACCTTCTCTGCAGCTGCAACACTATACTCTGCAATCAGTTCTGCTACCCTAATGCATTTGATATGGTATGATCTGCCTGTATAGCATGCAAAACAGTAGTTTTCACCAAATCTCAGTACGAGACAATAATAAATAAATAAATAAATAGAGCAACTGCTGAGGAATGAAGTGGGTTGGATCTGGAGTGGGTGAAGCAGGGAGGGGGGTGGGGGTCAGGTCGAGAGAGTGTCAAATGGAGGTGGTCATGCCGGGGTGGTGGGGAGGTGAATGGAGTGTCGAGTTTCAAGCAGGTGAAGGGGTTTAGATCTAGAGTAGGAGAATGGGGATTGGGCCAAGAGCAGGTGAAGCGATGTCAGGTCAGGAACAGGGGAACAAGGATTGAGTACCAAGGGATGAAGTAGGGTTGATGACCGGATGGATGGAAGGGAGTTGGGACTGGAGCGGGTAAAGGGATGTCAGTCCCTGTGAGTGAGGGAGGGTGCAATCCAGAGAAGTGGGCAAAGGATTCAGGCCTAGAGTAGGGAAAGGGGGTTAGGAGGAAGTTATCCACAAGAGAAGGGATCCATTTTCAAATTTACTTTGTTGCAACCAACCAAGGGAATGAGTGAATAAAAATGGGGAGGCAATTCATCCCGCTTCACTGAGAGCTAAAGTGTTTGGGCAATATGTCTGGAACCAAAAAGATTTGGGCAACTTGTGTGGGATTTGTTTGCAACATTGGCAGGTACCCTTTTGTGCCATGTGATGAACACTTCCAACAAGAGTGAACCTTCCCTTGATGTTAAATAGCATTATCATTGCTGAAACCGGCATCAGCATCCTCAGGATTACAGTTGACTAAGAACTTAACTGGATCAGCTGCAGAAATACTGTGCCTACAACTGAGGCCGGGAATTTTGTCATGGCAAACACATTTCCTAACTTCCCAAAGCCTGTACATCATTTATGAGTCATAAATTAGGAGTGAAATGGAATATTATCCAAATGGTTGAATTAGTTATATATCCAACAACATTCAGCAATGTCAATGACAAAGCAGTCTGCTTGTTTGGCACCCTATCCACCACCTTCAACATTCACTCCAGCAATTCGCCAACCTCCTTCAACACCTCTTTCCAAACCCATCACCTGGGACAAGGGCAGCAGATACATGGACGCACTAGCACTGCAATTTACCCCTCAAGGCACACACCATCCAGATTTTAAACTATATCATTATTACTTCAATGTCACTGGATCAAAACCTGGAATTTCCTAATACTATTTGGACTACAAAAGTTTCAGAAGGCAGCTCACTCCCACCAACCTTTCAAGGGCGAATAGAGATGTTAACGTGTTGCCCATGTGAGCAGAGCTCACATCTCCTAAACAAATAAAATCAAAAGTGAGGTATTTAGGTTTGAAGCTTTGCTTCTTAAGTTAAGATTCTAGGCATAGTGGTACCTCTGGCATCTTACCCAAGTGGCCATGAGCTCACATGAACTTGCTGAGGATTTTCAACCATGGAGAAATCCTCTTCAACCCAAACGTACATCAACAAAAAGTAGCCCCCTTATGGCTATTCAGGATGACATAATCTAACAACACTAGAACAGAAGCATTTTTTAAAAATTCTATTTCCTTGAAAGGATTTGACTCTAAGAATTACTTTTATGATTTTAAGAAAAAGTATTCTATCCAGGCAAGTTTGAAAGAAAGTGTGAGGCAATAGTGGGGGAATTGGTCTTCTCAGCAACTATCACACAGCAAGTAGCATAGCATCTACACACTGCAGAGTTGATTAAACGAGTGCATCTTTATCATTTTGTTGCATTTGTTTATCTCTGTATTTTTACTTAGGAGAATTAGTGATAACAGAACTCAGAGCAGATAAATCCTCGACCTTATGTTCAGAAGTGACATTAAGTACTCCCAAATCAGGCTAGAAAGCAGACAGAGTGTTACTCTTTTCCACTGACTATGCTGTCAATTCCCCACATGCCAACTTGTGACATGTAATACATTTTCTGGGCTCTCTAACGGCTTTCTTTAAGTGACGCTGCTAATATATTGCCGCAGGTTGTGGTGGTTGAGCTTTTTAACAACTCAGCAAATTTGATGTTTCTGGACTACTAGATTATGAAGATGGGAACTGTGGAGAGCATCCAACCACAAATGTAGCTATGCAATAGATTTCACATGATTGTGCTTCAGGCTTTTTGTGGGTGATTTAAATTTACCATGTTAGAACGGAAACAATGTGATCTGAGTACAGAATAGATGAGAGCTACCTGGCCATTTTCTCTATTCCTTACTTTCTCTTACTGATTCTCTTCAAAGCTGCTTTGTTCTAAGGAATATAAATTGAAACTAGCCAGGATGACTTCTTTATTAATTCTGAGCCTGTTACATCAGACTTCTGACATTTTTTGTTAAATTTACTGTAGTCCCTGGTGGATCAGGACAAAGAAATATAATATCTTCATCAGTGAATGTGCATTCCATTACCTATAATTTTACAATAATTTCACTGCAGATTTTTGAGTCAGCTGGACAATGTGGGATTTTTGTTGCGCCCAAAATACAGCACTTCTGAACTTAGGCCATCAAAAAAGACCCTCCTAAAAATGTGTTTGTCTAATTGCAAGAGATCAGAGTGCACTGTGGCTGTGTGGGCTTTTTTGTGCTGGCTCATCTGTCATGAACTTGGAAATTCCATAGACTACTAACAGAGAGAGGAGTTTCGTGAAATTACATGCTGATTTACAAGCACCAGATTTAAGTTCAGGATCTTAAGGCAAAAGAGAACCCTCTCTAATTCACTAAATTAAAAGCAAAATACTGCTAGATGTAGGAAACCTGAACTAAAATCAGAGAGTGACGCAAACACTCATCAGGTCTGGCAGCAGCTATAAAGAGAGAAACAGAGTTAATGTGTCAAGTTGACTATGACTTCTTCAGAAATTTTAGCTGTTTTATTTCATTCTTTCATGAGACATGAGCTTCACTGGCAAGATCAACATCTGTTGCTTGCCCTGAATTACCTTTCAGTTGAGAATTTCTTCTTCAGCCATTTAAGACAGCAGTAAAGAATTAATATCATTGCTGGAGACTGGAGTCACAAGTGGAGAAGACCAAACAATAGCTTTCTTTCTGTAAAGAATGTTAGTGAACCGAATGGATTTTCACAAATCAACATTGGTTTCATGATCACTATTATTGAGTATAGATTTATATTCCAGAGTTATGACTTGAATTTAAATTTCACCAGCTGCTGTGGGGTGGAGCATAGAATTTGGACACATGTCCCTAGAACACTAATTTGTATTTCAGGATAACTTGTCCGGTTTCATTAACACTGCACCACTATCTTTTCTCACCACAGATGCTGAAATGAATATTTCCAGCACTTTCTGTTTTCATATCCTTTCCAATAGCCTTGGTGAGAGTTGGGTGCAGTGGCATGGTTGGAGTGAATAGGAAGTAGCAGAGGTAGGAGAGTGGCACATCTTTTGCAGAATGTGGCATGTCATTCACCTTCCCTTGGCAACGCTGCTTGTTTCTGCTGCCGACGGACACTGCACTGATCTGGGTGGCTATCTCATTCTGTACTGGCAGCCACTGGTGCCAGGGACTGGTGGTCATGAGGAAAGAGGGCAGCACTGCTTTCCGCTGCCGTCCAGGTCCCTGTCAATGAACTGGGGAGCCAACATCCCTTTCACAGCCATCTCAATAGCATTTGAGCAGCAGACATTAATGGCAGTTCCTGGCTTGCAGTGTTTAACGTGGTGCCCAAATTACGATCTGAAATATTGCCCAGCTGTCACAGCCAAATTATCCCAGCAGCTGTGAATAATTTTAGCCCTTCGACTGTGCACTTCAGTGATTTGGGCGCCATGGGGCCTGGATGAATAATTAATGATGTGAGCAGTGTAAGGTTGTGTAAGAAAAATTGTCCTGACGTATGGAGGGAATCCCGACTTGAAATTCACCAAAATTAACACTTGGTCACTATTTGGGATGATTCAGCCCATAGATTCTGCTTGGATATTGTTGGTGTATCACATCGAGACTAGTGACAACACTAAATGGTTTGGTTTCATCTTCCTTTTTACTTATTAGTAAAGAAGATCTTGGGAGCTCCAGGTCAGAAGTCACACGACACCAGGTTACAGTCCAGCAGGTTTATTTGAAATCACAAGCTTTTTGAGCACTGCTCCTTCATCAAAGAAACCTGTTGGACTATAACCCGGTGTCGTGTGACTTTTGACCTTATCCACCCCAGTCCAACACTGGCACCTCCACATCATTGGGAGCACCAGTCAGTCACCCTAAGGAGCATCTGTATGTTTATATAATGTTCAAAACATATACCAGACTCACTGCCAGTCTACACTGGGATAATGTCTCAGTTTACAAGAAAAACTGAAATCAACAAGGAAGCAACAATACATTGTGTCCGACAAAACTGTTTTGAGTAGGAATGCCAACCATCAAACTTTGGATTTCAAGGTAGCATCAATTAATTCAATTGTTAATCTTCTAAACAAAGAAATAAAGTATTCACATTACAAATTCTTTTACAGCAATGGTCTGACCTCTGTGATAATCTTACTCGTTTCTTAATGATGCCTGTGAGCTAATACTATCTTCTGTAGAACCACCTTTTGAAACTAAGTCACACGTTGTGACAGTGAAATTTATAGGCAGTTTCAAGTTCACTGCATTTTTTTACGTTGGTGTACTGAAAGGATGCTGCATTGTCAAAGGTGCCATACTTTAGATTAGATGTGAAGCTAAGGCCTCACCTGCAGTCCAGATGAATACATGACAATACTGAGGGAAAGACTGATGAGTTCTCCACATGCCCTTAAAAACATTTATCCTTCAACCTGTTGAACTAATCACTCTGATAATCATGGCGTTACAGGGAGACACATAACCTATAAGCATAACATGTATCAACAAATTGCAGGAAGGCGAAACAGTAAAAGGAAAGAATTAAAATCCAAATATACAGAGCATTCATCACAAGGTCTTTCTTCCTCAATGTTCCACTCTACCATGTGGTTATTGTTCGGAGTCTGTACACCACTCAAGTCAGAGATAATGGGAACTGCAGATGATGGAGAATCCAAGATAATACAAATGTGAGGCTGGATGAAACACAGCAGGCCCAGCAGCATCTCAGGAGCACAAAAGCTGACGTTTCGGGCCTAGGCCCTTCATCAGAGAGGGGGATGGGGTGAGGGTTCTGGAATAAATAGGGAGAGAGGGGGAGGCGGACCGAAGATGGAGAGAAAAGAAGATAGGTGGAGAGAGTATAGGTGGGGAGGTAGGGAGGGGATAGGTCAGTCCAGGGAAGACGGACAGGTCAAGGAGGTGGGATGAGGTTAGTAGGTAGGAGATGGGGGTGCGGCTTGGGGTGGGAGGAAGGGATGGGTGAGAGGAAGAACAGGTTAGGGAGGCAGAGACAGGTTGGACTGGTTTTGGGATGCAGTGGGTGGAGGGGAAGAGCTGGGCTGGTTGTGTGGTGTAGTGACCTAAACTTCTTCCATACCTTGGCTCTACAGCACAGCTGAAGACCAGGAGCAGTGGGAAGGTAATTGACTTGTCTTTGGTAGTGGTAGGGGCATTAGTGGGTGAAAGACATGGGGAGAAGGTGCCAGAGGATTTGAAGTAAGGGTACTCCCTTCCTCACCATCTATGCCACCGATTGACCCACACTGGGGCAAATCGAGGCCCCACCAAACCCAGCAGGCAGGACACTCTGATGCAGCAATCGGGAAGGTGTCACTTCTTTCACCTACTGGAAATAATTGAACAGGCTGGTAGAGAGTTAACTCACTAAAATGGTCATTGCGTAAGGGTACTCCCTTACGTGACAGTTAACAGCCTAAAATATGAACTGATCTAGGAGATCAACAATGGGCTTCCAGTCCAGAATTTAACTCCTGATATTACAGGAAGAGGCTGGTATCTCTCTCATGTCAATCCACCAGATTAATTTCCCTTCATTCCACCTTCCCAGACACTTTTAAGGATGGAAATGCTATCTGTAGAGGGCATTTGAAACAGTTTCTTAAAATAATATTTTCTGGAACCAACCAGGAAAAATTGCATTTCAACATGGCAATGTGTAATGAAAGACAGTTGATTAATGTGGTATAAAGCAATGTATCTTTTGGGCAAGTGTGAGTATAACATGATGGAGTTTCACATTGCGTTGCGGATGAGAAAAATGGATCATAAACACAGTCTTAAACTAAACTAACTGTGATAACAAGAAAAGTAGAATATGAAACTAGAGGTGGTGTATTTTAATGCACATAGCATTCAAGGAAAAAGTCACTTTAACTGAGAGCACAAATTGTAATGAATCAGAATGATCTGCTAATCCAAGCAGAAACATGGATACAGGATGACATGGATCGGGACTTGAACTTTGAAACGTACAGTACATTTCAGAATGACACAGGGGTTTGAAAATATGGATGGCCATCTCTGTTAGTTAATAATGGTATTAGCACAACAGAGAAGGATAACCTAAGTTCAGGAAACCAGGAAGTGATAGCAATGAGAAATAATAAGTGCAAGTTGCTTATGGGAGTGATGTACAGGCCCCCTAACAGTAACCACATTGTAGGCAGAGGAACATAAAGAAGTAATGTCAGAAAGGCACAGCTATAGTTATGGGAGATTCTAATCTATAGATCAACTGGAAGCATCAACCGGGCAAAACTATTAATAAATTGGGAGAAATTTGTCTATGAGAAAAAGCTTGCCAGAAATATAAAAACACTTGGTAAGATTTTCTTTGAATATTTTAAAAAGAAAAGAGTGAAAAGGTGAGTATGGGTCGTAACGAAAGTAAGTCTAAATAATTGATCATGGAAAATAAGGAAATGGCAAATGATTGAACAGAAATGTTTAATTTGGAGGATACAAGTAATATCCCAAAAGCAGCAATAAACCAGGAAATAGAAGGGAGGGAGGAACTCACGAAAATCACAAGGGGAGCTAAATAAATTGTTAGAAGTACAGCCTATCTAGTGCCCAGATCTGATGAGCTTCATCCTACTTCTCCAAATTTCTAGATCTCGAGATTACGGTGTCTAGACAATAAAGGCCACATATTGATTATCATGACTGTTTGAGACAGCCAGCTACTTTGAAGAGATATTTCACCAGCTGAGTAACTAACACATAGCAGTATATTGGGATTGCCCATGCACTCTGCACACTTCCATCCCAGCCCCACATCAACCATGAAAGTCATCTTTGTATATAGTAGCATATACCATACTCCTCACGGAGCAGGTGAACAGGGAACGCATTCTGTGTCCCACAGATTTGGAAATGGTACAAAAGCTGTGTTGGTTGTGGCCAGTATGCCTCTTTTAAAGTCAGTTACAATAATTTCTGCTTCATTGGGTTGCCTGTGTGCAATTTTCAAGGACCAGTAACACAGTGAACATCACTATTGATCAGCATTTGTACCACACTGCATGTATTCCCAATGTATGATAAGATGATTGCAAACAGAATCTAACTACATTTTGCAAGTGTATGATTGATGTATTTTCACCCTTAATGTCCTCCTGACCAACAGAAGTGAAGCTCAAGCTTTTGGCCATCAAAGTGACACCAGCACAATCTCTGTTCACCGTAGATGTTGGCCCAGGCATTTTCTAGCAGGTTATTTCTAGCAAATGGCAAGTGAAGTAGTAGAACCAATGCAGTCAGAATGGGCCAAATGGTCTCCTTCTGAACTGTAATAGTTTGGTGATTCTGAGTGGCGGGGAATGCAGCTCCTGGTGGATGTTCTCAGCACTGGGCTCAGACTCATTGTCAAGGATCCCACCAGAAACTCCACATCCCCATTTACCTTGGTCAACTCTCACTGCCCACTTCAAGTAATCCCACATCTGCACCTTCCATGTAGACACCCATCACATAGACCTCCACCTTCAACTGTCTTCCTTGCTTTCTGAACCATGGAATTGCAAGTAAATGATGCCAACCATAGTCCTGTACACTCCCCAATGGGGGCCACAATGATGGTCACTACCAATAACACCCCCTTGTGTAGCCAGCCCTCCCATTCTGTACAGCCTCCCCCATATATACCTCAGGCTTCTCCACATCACTCTCCTTGTCCCCATCTCAACTTATATTTCCGGCTTTTCCCTTCAGCAGTGATTGCACTCAGCCCCTATCTCCTCTCTCCACCCCAGCCCCTCCTTCACCAAACAGGGCTCTGTTTTTGAGTCCAATTCATCAACTAGCCACCTGTCCCTGTGTGCAAAGTGTCCTTATTGCAGCCTTTCAAAGCTAGTTGTCAGATGGCTGTAAAGTACAACTTTAAAGTGTATAAGCATCCGGCAGATCAGACAAGTGCTATGAGGGTGCTGAGGGGCTGGCTGTTGTCAAATGACAGTGTCCATGAATGAGGGGGGCACGTCGCTAGTTCCCATTGAGATGCCCTGAAACATTTTTGCAAATTGCCGTGGTGATGGTGAGGAGAACCGAGTGATGAGTCGGACTTGGAACTCACATTAGGTATTCTCAGTGTGTTCCTTCCTCTCAAAGGTTGGTAGCATGTGAACTTGTGTATTAATGAGATGTGAAGTACAGTCAGTGAAGCCAATAACAAGCAATATTCCTCCTTAGCTGGCATTTTTCTACTGCTTAGCGGGCATCTCACCATGTCCAGATTGGATGAAAACATAACTAGTAACTGGCTTTGTTGGACTTCTCATGTCATTTCTCTGGGGGAAGATCATCATAAAATTCTACCCGAAGAATCTGCAAAGGGTTAACAAAGTTGGAAAAAACATCAGCAGATGGAGCATAATGTGGGAAAATGTGTGGTTGCTCACCTTGGCAGGAAGAAAAAATATGCAGAACATTATTTAATTTAAGGGATTGCAGAATGTTGCAGTACAGAATGATCTGGGTATCCTTATAAATATCGCATAAAAGGTTAGCTTGCATGTATAGATGTACCTAAGCAGACAAATGGAATGTTGACCTATTGGAGGGACATGGAATATAAAAGTCTTGCTATACATGTTCAGGGCATTGGTGGTATCATACACTTAGATCATTATACAGTGTTTTGATCTTCTTTCATAAGGAGAGATTTGCTTACTTTGGAAATATTTTGGGCTGATACATATTGGAGTTCAGAAGAATGAGTTGAGCTAATTTTCTGAGGGGGCCTGATGGGCTAAGTGTTGAGAGGATAGTTCCCTCATGGGTGTCTAGAACTAGAAGCCACAGTTTGAAAGCAAGGGATCTCCCATCTAAGACTGAGATGAATAGAGGTACATTTTCTCAGAGGAGAATTAGTTGAGCCATGGAGACTGAATCATTGAATGTGGTCAAGGCTGAGTTGGATGTGTAATCAACTCTGGACATAGGAATATGGAGTTCAGGCCACATTCAGAACAGCCATAATCTTTCTGAATGATGGAGGCTCCAGTCATCAACTGGTCTCATCCAACACCTATTTCTTATGATCATAATGTATTCCTGTTATCGAACCTTCTCATGTGTAGGCAGTGACATTTCCCCACATTTACTACAGTGATTTCACTTCTGAAGTATTTCATTTGCCTTAAAGCACTTTAGAAAGCAATTGTTTTGCAACAAGACACCACCTAGTTGCAAATTCTTTTCACTTACTGATGTCAATTTTAGTTCTTCATGAGTTTGTTTCTAAAATCATGTTTTTTTAAAGTAAACTCAACGTTCTGTCAAACTTCACCTGAGAATGATTAGTCATTAGCTAAAGTGATGAATTTCACTCCCACTTCCTCAGCTCTGTTACATGAACTCGCCAAGCATGCTTAAATATACATTTTACGCTGGGTTTGCCAGTTTCTGGTTCTTCCAGCTTTGTGATCACTTGGTTTTAGAATTCAGAGGCGAGGTTATGGCTTACCCGTATTATTGTTAGACATTTTATCCAGAAACGTAACTAATGTTCTGGGGAGAAATAATGGGAACTGCAGATGCTGGAGAATCCAAGATAACAAAGTGTGGAGCTGGATGAACACAGCAGGCCAAGCAGCATCTCAGGAGCACAAAAGCTGATGTTTCGGGCCTAGACCCTTCATCAGAGAGGGTCTAGGCCCGAAATGTCAGCTTTTGTGCTCCTGAGATGCTGCTTGGCCTGCTGTGTTCATCCAGCTCCACACTTTGTTATCTCTAATGTTCTGGGGACCCAGGTTCAAATCTCATGGTAACAGATGGTAGAATTTAGATTAAATAAAATATCTGGCATGAAGAATCTACTGATAATCATGAAACCACTGTTGATTGTCGGAAAAACCAGTGGCTTATTGATATCCTTTAGGGAAGGTGATCTGCCATCCTCACTTAGTCTGGCATACATGTGACTCCAGACCCACAGCAATGTCATTGACTCTCAACTGTCCTCTGAAACAGCCAAGCAAACCACTCAGTTGTACTAATCACTACAAAGTCTCAATGAAGAAATGATACTGGATGGACCACCTGGCATCGACCTATGCACCAGAAAAGACAATGGTAGAAATGGACCTGTTGACCCTGCAAAATCCTCCTTACTAACATCGCGAGGGTTAGTGGCAAAATTGATAGAGCTGTCTCCCAGATTAATCATAGATATAAAGAATCATGCCTGTCCCAGATATTACCACCATCATTCCTGAGGTGTCTTATCCCACCAACAGACCAAACAGGGGTGACAGCACAGATCTATACAGTAGGGAGAGAGTTGCCCTGGAAGTCCTCAATATTGATTCCGGACCAAATGAATTCAAATGGTTTCAGATTAAGCATGGGCAAGTTAAACACTGCTAGTTACATGCACTGCTCTCCCTCAGCTGATAAATCAGTACTCCTCTATGTCAAACTAAACTTGAAGGAAGCACTAAGGGTGGCAAAAGCACAAAATTTTCTTTAGTTGGGGTTTCAATGTCTGCCATCAAGAGTGGCTCAGCAGCAGTGCTACTGATTGAGCTGGCCTGGTCCTGAGGGAACCATATGGAGAAAAACATATTTGACCTTGTCCTTACCAATTTGCCACTTGTCCATGGAGATGAAATCCTGCCTTCATATT
Source organism: Stegostoma tigrinum (assembly GCF_030684315.1). Taxonomy (NCBI): domain Eukaryota; kingdom Metazoa; phylum Chordata; class Chondrichthyes; order Orectolobiformes; family Stegostomatidae; genus Stegostoma; species Stegostoma tigrinum. The sequence goes on along the minus strand of NC_081361.1, from coordinate 65,346,174 downwards.
GAGAATATCTTCCATCGTATAGTGTAGCACTATCACTGAGATAAATGGGGCAGACTTCCAACAGATCTAGCAACTCAAGGCTGGGTATCCATGAGGTGCTGAGCAGTAGAATTGTACTCCAGCACAATTTGCAAGCTCACGGTCTGGCATATCCCCCATTTAACTAGTCTCATCAAACCAGGTATTGAACTTGGTTCAATGGAGAGTGCAGGAGGGCATGCCAGGAGCAATAGCAAAAATACGTAAAGAAGAGCTGTCGGCTGGATGAAACTACCGAACAGGACTAGTTGCATACCAAACAGCATAAGCAGCAAGTGATATACAGAGCTGAACAATCCCACAACCAATGGTTCAGCTCTAAGGAACAAAAACAGAAGTTGCTGGAAAAGCTCAGCAGGTCTAGCAGCATGTGTGAAAAAAAATCAGAGCTAACATTTCAGTTCAGGCGACCCTTCCTCAGAACTGATGGTAGCTAGGAAAATTTTGATTTATATGCAGAAAATAAGGAGGAGGGTGGGATAGGGAGTAAACAACAGGATAAAAGACATAGCCCAAAGAGAGAGAAGAGCAATTGGATAAACAAAGCAGGTAATAATGATCTGCCCAGGAGGCTGAACAGTTCTAATGGGGACTGTTAGTGACTAACAATAGGTAATGTGTGACAGCAGACTATGTGATAACAAGGCCTGGTTTGTGGGGTAGGACGTTAGGACTTGGGAGAGTTTAGGCCCTAAAATTAATTTTACTATAGCTTACCCCCTACCCCACACCCCACCCTATTTTAAGAATATCGTGTGGAGTGAATTGAATTCACTGAAGACTGGCAGATTCACGGCCGTGGACCACATAGAAGGCCGAGATGGATCTTCCATTTGGCACTTCTGGGTAAAGATTGCTGCAAATGCTTCAGGGTTATCTTTTGCACTGATGTGCTAGGGTCTTCCAGCATTGAAGATGGGGATATTTTTGTTGTTTAATTGACCACCACCATTCATGGCTAGACGTGATGGGATAGCAGAGTTTAGATCTGAACCAAAGAAAAGCCGAAAGGACTGTGATGCAGTAAATCAGACACAAAAACAGAAGTTGGTATTCGGACTTGAGGCACTGCATACTGCACAGGCCATGGCCCCTGACAACATTCCATCAACAATACTGAAGGTCTACTAGGGAAGGCAATGGTCTAGTGTTATTATTGCTAGACTATTAATCCTGAGACCAAGGCAACATTCTCAGGACCTGGGTTCAAATCCCAGCATGGCAGATGGTAGAATTTGAATTCAATAAAAATTTGGAATTAAAAGACTAAGTTAATTATCTGAAAACCCCACCTGGTTCACTAATGTCCTTTAGGAAAATAAAACTGTCAGTTTTTACTCAGTCTGGCCTACATGTGACTCCAGACCCACAGCAAAGTGGCTGACTCTTAACTGTCCACTGGACCATTGGGGACGGGCAATAAATGCTGCCTAACCAGTGATGGGCACATGCTGTGAATGAATTAAAGAAATGAACTTGCCACTCCCCTAGTCAAACTGTTCTAGTCCAGCTACGACACTGGCATCTACCCAACAAGGTGGATAATTGCTCAGCTATGTCATGTTCACAAAAGCAGGACAAATCCAACACAGCCAATTATTGCTCCACTAATCTACTCTCGATCATCAGTAAAGTGATGGAAGGTGTCATCAACAGTGGGATCAAGCAGCAGTTACTCAGTGATGCCCAGTTTGGATTCCAGGCCTCATAACAGCCTTGGTTCAAACCTGGACGAAAGAACTTAACTCCAGAGGTTACATGAAAGTTGTTGTGTCACTCTGAGGAAGAGTAACCGGACCAGATGCTGCCAAGCCTGCTGAGCTTTTCCAGTAACTTCTGTTTTTGTAACACAAGGTTATAGTCCAACAAGTTTACTTGAAAATTCAAGCTTTCGGAGTTTTACTCCTTATTTTGGTGTTAATAGAAAGATCAAGACTCCAAAAGCTTATGTTTTCAAATAAACCTGTTGGACTATAACCTAATGTCATTTGATTTCTGACCATCTGCAAGATGCACTGCAGGAATTCACCAAAGATCCTCAGTCAATCCTTAGAACGACCTGCCAAACCAAGAGTCAATGAGGTACCATTGGCGAAACCAGTGATGGGCCTTTTGTTTAGCAGCACCACTGAAGAGACCATGGCTATTGCCGGAATGACAGGCACCAGAGTCTCATTGATAATGGAGTGAAATCAGGCAAAGTTTCATAGGTTTGGGATCATGGGGTGAGCTCTATAGAGGGGGGATTGTCTGCAAAGACAATTGTAATTGCGTGTTCAGTGAGCCTCTGCCTTTCCAGTGTCAAGTCTCTGAATGAGTGAATTTGATCAACAGCTAGCCCCTCCATCCCATCCAGTAATTCGACTGCACAGTTGAGGACCTAATCCAAGATGGGAATGGTAGAGAGCCAATGTAACTGAAGCAGTAAATTATCTGACACCATTTATACATCACCCATTGAGTCCAGGCAAGGAACTGAAATTTGTGTTGTGACTTTAGGCTTTGAAAAAGCAAAGGGAGGATATTACCGATAATAGCAGCAGAGGTGAAGGTGTCACGGCTGAGCAGAGTCCAAATCACATACAGTCACTTGGGCAATAAATGATAAAACACCCAAGTTCAGGCATAGAGGGAGGAGGAGCAGTGAATGAGACAATTTACACTTATTGTCCCTGAGACCGCAGGATTTTAGCAATGACTCAGAGATTAAATTGGAGCTATACAGATTTCCCACACCTCCTAAAGGCTGCCAGGCAAGGAGGGATTGGGAACAGCAGAGGAAATGCCAAGAAAGAGACAGTTAGTCAAAGCCAAGCTAGAACTTAGCTAGCATGAGGGTGTGCAGAGAATGGCTGAATGCCAGAAGCAAAGTAGAAGCAATGCAGAGAGTGGCTGGAAGTGGGATCTTATAATCCCACAACATATGAATAATGGAAGAAAGTGGCTAAAAATAAAACATTTGCATGTTATTTGTGAAAGACTTGAGAAACTCTCATCTAGAAGATCCCAGAATTTGAGGAAGCCTTCCTAAAAACAACCTGCTAAACTCATCAAAGTTCGTAATGAATTGTGATAGACAGCTTTGGTCACCGCATCATCAGACATGAGGAATAATAATGGTCCTATAGGCCCATGGAAATCAGGAGAGATTAGTTCAAGCCTGGAACTGGGCTATTAATTAGAAAGTCTTGAGATTGTACACGAATTTGTATTGATCGATGACAAAGATTAAGTGTTTACAGTTATATCTCTTATTTTGATTCAAAGTATCAGAGCTCAGATATAATTGGCCCTTTGGGAGTCTTACCTAGTACTCAGAGAACCAATAGAGTTCCGCGAAGGAGATGGAAAGGTCACAGTACCTTCACAATTATCTTGCTCTCTATGGGCTTTAGGACCCTAGAGACAGAATGCCTGTCGGCTGAAAGCTGCTGGCCAATTAGAGGGCAGCACTGATACTCCAAAGAAGTGTCATATCAGACTGAAGATGTTAACTGGCTTTCCTCTCTCCATAGATGCTGCCCAACCTGCTGAGTTTCTCCAGCACTCTCTGTTTTTATTCCGGAGGCCAGTACTTCCTCATTGCTGTCAGCACAACAGGGAGTAGTAGCAGCTGTCGGCAAAGACCCCATGCGCTAGGCCTGGGATCACTTGGAGTCCCTTGTCCATTGATGAGTGAAGGCAGGATGGAGACCACAGGAGGAGATCACAGGAAAAGGGGGATTCAGAGAACAGGGAAGGAGTTGTGGCTTTCAGTAGCTTTCCTTCCCAATGTCAGGCCCTTTAATTGGGCACATATCTGAAATTGACACGAGGCCACTGAGCCACCTTCAAGAAATACATTAAAGTTGTGCAGCTCCCGTTTAATCTATGAGTAACCACTAAAATGTTGTGATCTCAGGGATATTGGGTGTGACTTGGCACATTAATGAGCTGAATTAACAGCTCACTGCTAGTGGTTAGAAATCCTGTGTCAACACTTTTTATCATTTGACTTAATCAATGGAGCTTTGATGTCATCAGGAGATTGACATGGGGCCTGTCCATGTTTGTGCTAATATTGCTGTCACCATGGGCTGTGCTACTTTCATGGTCTCACGCTTTTAGTACCCTACCCTCGTGAATTCTGCTAACTATTGGGTCTAGGTATTGATTGTCTCAACGCCTTTGTCAAGGTTGCTCCATTTAGCTAAATTGTCTAATTGGAGTCTCCTGCATTTCTGTCCTTACCTTATCTAACTGTAAGCACTGCATTACTTCAGTAGGTGTTACAAACTCTTTACTAACATTCTAATATACACTGTCCTGGTTACAGATCTCTATGGTTCTTCCATTTCTAGCTTCTTAGAGCTTTGACAGTATGTAACTTTGAAATCAGAGTTCATCATCATCCATATCTTCATCCTTAACATATTAATTCCCATTATAATGCATTTCCTGTGATTAGGTGAATTTGACCACCATTATTCCCACAATGATGGGCTAGATTAAATTCTGCCCAGGTCTTGCTCCCACTTCCTGTTAGAAATTACATTCAGAATTCACCAGTGCATCCAGGAATCCTGCAGAGTAGCAGAAGGGCATCAAAAACAGTTACACATGCTCACTCAGCTCACACTGTAGCCATTGACACATGCACAATTGTTCCTGACAATCGTTAAGTCAGAGACAAACGTTTGACTGTTGTGTGATCAACTTCCATGGAGCAAATAATGAAAACTAAACGAAAATATAATTTCTCAGGAACAACTGTAAAATCTCACCAGTAGTAGTTTGATTATTCATCCTAGTTCTGTGATTGGGTCTCAATCTCAAAGATATTTCATATACACACTGTCTCTGAACGGGCTTTAACTTTTAACTAAACCTGGAGTTTTCAGCTTTTGCCCAGTGTTCTCCTGTGCAGCTAAAGAAATTCAGTTGGTTGCTATTGCTATTTTTAATCCCAGATTCATTGTTTCAAGTCTTACATCAGGTAATGGAATTTGCCTGAAATATTTTGCTCAAAATACTGTTTTGTTGATTTTTGTTTATCAAAATATACACAAATTAAATATTCCTATCAATTTTCCAGCCTTCCATTTAATTGGAAAGTGGGAGTTTCATTTACTGCAATGCTCTGATTTACTGAATCATCAGGTGCATGCTTTCATAAAGAGAACTGTGAAATATCAATAGGTAGACTTGATATAAGAACTTGTAACTGGTTAAGAGCAACTTTAACATTATTGTTAGTCTGCGTCAAGCCAACTTACTAATTTAAATGCAAGTAGTTGAAACTGTGATACTGCAATTGTGTATTTGCAGGATGTGCTCACCCTGGTGTTACCAGAAAACAAACATAGTAAATGATCAACCATTAGCTGTTATGGTTACCGAGGTGATCTAGGATTACCTGTGTATCCTCTGCTCATGATGACCATAATATCAGCATGAAAAATTGTAACAGGATTGGGCCATTCAGCCTCTCAAGCCCATTTCAGCATTCAATAGGATCATGGCTAACCTGACATTGCTCACATCCAACTTTCCTGCCCTTTCCCTGTAACCGTTGATTCCCCTATGGGTCAAGAATTTACCTATCTCATCCTTAAATATATGCAAAGACTCTGCCCCACAGCTCTCGGGGGAAAGGAGTTGCAAAAACCCACAAACCCCTGAGACTATGTTATATGGTCCTAGACTCTCTCAGGAGAGAAATCATCCTCTCAGCATTTACCCTATCAAGTCCTTTAAGAATCCAATAAATTCAGGGAGATTATCTCTCATACTTCTAAACTCCAATGAACAGAGTCCCAACCTGTTTAGCCTCTACTCATAAGACAATCCTTCCATGCTAGAATCATCCAAGAGAAGATTCTCTCAACTGCCTCCATTGAAATTGTATGTTTTCTTTAAATAAGGGGCCCAAAAAGTATGCACTCTTACCTTCAGCCCCCCTGAAATGAGGGCTAACATTCCATTTGCCTTCCTGATCACCTGCTGCACCCTGTGTGCCAGCTTTCTGTGTTTCGTACACAATTACCTCCCGAGTCCCTTTGTGTTGCAGCTTTCTGCAACTTTTCTCCATTTAAATAATGTTCTGCTCTTTAGTTCTCTCTTCCAAAATGAACTATTCTGTCTTTTCCCACATGATACACTATCGCCAACCTATTGCTGACTTACTTATACAACCGATATCTCTCTCTAAACTACTTGTATTCCTCTCATAACCTACCTTTGCATGTATTTTTGTGTTGTCTGTATATTCAGCTACAGAACATTTACTTCCTTCCTCCAAGTGAATAATGTATTTTGGAAATAGCTGTGGTCCCAGAACTGATCCCTGTGGAACCCCACGGGTTACAGGTCACCAACCTGAAAAAGAACCACTTAACCATTTCCCCGATAACAAAGCGTGGAGCTGGATGAACACAGCAGGCCAAGCAGCATCTCAGGAGCACAAAAGCTGACGTTTTGGGCCTAGACCCTTCATCAGAGAGGCCCGAAATGTCAGCTTTTGTGCTCCTGAGATGCTGCTTGGCCTGTTGTGTTCATCCAGCTCCACACTTTGTTATCGTGGATTCTCCAGCATCTGCAGTTCCCATTATCACTTAACCATTTCCCGCCCATTTTCTAAACATACCAATGTACTATATCTAATACCGTGGGCTCTTATGACTTAAATTTTTGAGAGGTACCTTGTTGAATGCCATCTGTAAGCCCTAATACAAACATTTACTTGTTCTCCTCTATCTACTCCAGTTGAGATTTCTGTGGTTGGTTGGCTCGCCAAGCTGGTTCATTGTTCCGCAGATGTTTCATTACCCTGCTGGGTAACATCATCAGTGCAGCCTCCAATGAATCTACTCTAATGGTTGAGATTTCCTCAAATTGGTCAGACACAATTTCCGTTCCACGAAGCCATCCTGAGTCTGTATGATTACATTGTCATTTCTCAAATGTTCTGCTATTACTTCCTTAATTGATTCCGATACTTTTCCAACAATAGATTTTTGGCTAATCAGCTTACAGTTACCTGCTTTTTGTCTCTGTCCCTTTTTCAATAGTGGTGTCACTTCAGCAATTTTAGAATCCAGGATGCAAACATTTAGGGCCAGTGTACTTACCTGCCTTTAGCCCCATTAGTTTTTCTAATTTTACTTCTTTGGTAATATTTATGGCACTTGATTCCTTCCCCATTTTCCTTAGTATTAATGGGATTTTCAAAGCACCTTCCACATAAAGACTGAAGTTTAATCCCTCTTCCACTTCCTTGTTCCCCAAAACCTTCTCCCAGACTCATCTTCTAAGGGGCGTAAATTCACTTTGACCCCTCTTTTCTTTTTACATATTTAAAGCAGTTTATATTATCAGTTTTTATGTTTCTTGCAGGTTTGCCCTCATAGTTTACTTTCTCTGTCTTTATTATGTTTTCAGTCCTCCTTTGCTGGATTCTGAATTTTTCCCACTGCCTTTGGCCTCCTTGTTTGCTTTCTTCTAAACGTAATACTCTCCTTAACTTCCTTGGTTAGCCATGATTAATTTAATCTTCTCCTCGAATCTTCCTTCCTTGCTGAAATGCATTTTTGCTGAGAATCATG